>NC_064628.1:326325229-328825229 GCF_023864275.1 Schistocerca cancellata | reverse complement strand
ACAGGTTAATAACAGTGAAAAGCTAAGTTTATTGTATGTAATAGAGGTGGGAGGAGGAAAAATAGACAGGTAAGAAAATGATAGATACAGAAAACTAAAATGGAGTGAAGAAAGCAGTAGTTACTATGAAGAAATGCTGAGACAGAAGGAATTAACATAAATTGAGGAAGGTGGGTGACACGAACCAAGGACATGTTGTAGTGCTAGTGCCCATCTGCAGAGTTCTGAGAAGCTGGTGTCTGTGGGTAAAATCCAGATAGTGTGTGTGGTGAAACAGGCACCAAGGTCATGACTGTCATGTTGTAGAGTATGCTCTGCAGCAGGATATTGTGTGTTGCCAGTAAACATCCTCTTCCTATGCCCATTCATCCTAACTGATAACTTGATGTAAATAGTTATCAGTTGATGTAAAATGCCAAACAGTGTTTAGATAACAGCTGGTATATGATGTGCCATTTCACAGGTGGCTCCCCCTTTGGTAGTATATATTTTGGTTCTTACAGGTCGGTGCAGAAGGAACATAGGGTCTGGGTGTGACAAGGATATCGCAGAGATTGGGGGGCGGGGGGGGGGGGGGGGGGGTTGAAAAGCTATTCTAGGTGTGGTGGGCAAAATCTCAGACAGAATGCTTTTAAGAAGTCATGTCCTAGTTGTAGCTGATTAATACACTCAAGACCAGAACAATACTGAGTGAGAAGTGGTGTTCTCCGAAGTTGTTTCTTGGGGGGATCAGCAGTACAATGATTCAGTGCAGTTGCCCAAGAAATCTGCTTTTGAATTAGGCTGGTGCGGTAATTATGTCTAGCGAAGGCTAAATGTGAATAAGGTTGTGTATTGCTGTAAAGAGTCTGCATCCAAATTAACACATTTGCGTCAATTGTCAAGGCTGTTTGGGAGGGAATGTTTGATGTGGAAAGGATGACAGGTGTCAAAATGTAAGTACTGTTGCTTGTTAGTAGGTTTAATGTGGGCAGAAGAGTGTAGCTGGCCTTTGGTGAGTCCACATGGCAAAGATGTCATTAATGTGTCTAAACCAAACCAGGGGCTGAAGGGTTATGGATCCCAGGAAAGAGCCCCCCCCTCCAAGTGACCTGTGTAAAGGTTGGCATATATGACTTTCTCTTCCTGTTTTCCCGGTTTTTAAAATTTTGCCTCTTTTTCACAACTTTCCCTATCGATATTTTTCTTTTCCAAGCGTTTTTTTCATGTCATATAAATCACTTCTCTGGCGAGACATTTTTGTCCACTCATTTCACCTTTTCAACCATTGTCTGTTCTCTGAATTTTTTCCTTGCTTTTCTTCCATTTTTCTATCTTTTTCCACCTCTGCTTCCCTTTTTTGCCACTCCCACTATTTCTAACATTCCAAACTGTCTCTCTTGCCATGATGAATCCCCTCACATGTTACATCCATTCTTTTCGAAAACATGCTTTTGCGCTATCAAAATTAGGGTCCCACATTCTGTTTCTTAAAACCTGCTTGGAGTTAATCCCATAGGCCTAACATTGAAAGTCCCTGTTTCTGGATGTAATCCTACTCTACACCAGACTCTTTTACAGTTTCAAATACAGTAATCTCTTGCACTTACCTGACTAATCTGTAATATATATGCGTCATCTGCTAATTTCTGTGCCACTCCTCACCTACAAACCGAAGTTGGCTAAACTCCTTAACATCCCACAGCCTTCACCAGTGTGTCCCAGACCTGTAACAACTCATAATCACAAGAACCAGTCACAAAAGTACAGCTGTGGGGTGACAGGTTGATTGTCATATTAATAATCATTAGTCATAGTAGGAAATTGGAATTGTTGTAACTATTGTTCACCGTCTTTTATGAGATCCTGGCAACTATGTCTGTGGTCAGCCAGAAAATGATAGAGAACATACTGACTATAGTTCCCAGTCTGCAAGTCCACATTCTTGTCCACACCGCTGAAAGAAACATTTCTATTCTCTATTTGCTCATTAGGATCAGGAGTATGATTATAAATGAAGGTTTCGAGCTCTAATTGATGCATATATTTGGTAAAGTTTCACATGCACCGCATTTTAATATTCCTTATGCTCATACTGACAGTAAATCTCTCTATCCTAAACAGCACTATAAGCAGTTCAGAGGTGACCTCTATGGTAAGTTCGTACTAAATTGTCTTTCACCCTGACTACTGATAACCAAATAAATGCTTGCCACAAAAGTGGAAAATAATGGTCATCACTTGCCACGTGGATTTGTTAACATTACGGGCGAGACACTAACAATTATTTTTGCTAAATGTAAGCGATCCAGGATGGTGTACAGTCCTCGTGAATTCACTATTTATTATTACTGAAAATAAGAGTTTTGTAACAGCCTGCCTCTGACGTCATCCGAGGCAGCATGTGCTCCAGCATTTGGCTGACGTGGATCTGATAGTGACTGGGTGTGAAGTGAAGCTTAGTCTTGCCTCTTGAGCTGTATTTATATATGTGGCGTAGTGGACAGCCAAGGGAACACCTGCCGTCATCCGCCCTATGCCCACGGTAGCAGTCTCTAAACAACCGCTTTCTCAGACACACAATATTTTATAACAATGTCATGAATCAGTTTAGAGTCATTGTAATTTTTGTATACATGTTGATAAGTTGGTTAAAATCACAGAAAAAGTTTTAGCTCATCTCCATTAAAACTTTGCCTTCTAGAATTTTTATAATGGAACTGACAGTAGAACATGACCTCTGAACTACAACTTTAAGAGACATGGTATTGGTTTTTATTAACATCAAGGTCCTAAAATGTGTTATAGCTGTATTATTTAATAGGTTTCATCACATGCTGTAACCAAAACTCTGTAGCATTAATATAACAGATACTTAATCTTACTACAAATAAGGAAGTTTTTGTTCCAAATTTAGTTTTCAGTAAATTACTCAAAAACTATTAGAGGTAGCTTAATGGGGTCATGTAGTTATTATTTTTATGTTGAACTGAAGCGTCATACAAATTTTCACATTTATAAGTCCAATATTTAGCACCTTCAATTTTTCTTAAAACGTTGATTCTGACCAAAATATTGGTTTAATCACATTGAGACTTCTACCAGTTAATTTTGACACACATCCACACATTATGACCCATTTCTGGCTTCCTAGCTTTATTACTTAGCGCCGCTTATTTTTTTCTTAAAACGATGTACTTGGGTAAAATATTGACCTAATCAATCTGATACTTAACAGTTTAAATGTTATTACACTAAAGCATATGTTGACAAAGTTTGAAAAAGCAACCTTAACTTTTAATTTCATTCTTAATTATGGTGTAACACTGGTGTGCTATGCACAGACGCGTTATGGTGACATGGTGCTACTAGCAGTGAACTGGGGAAGTCCCAGCACACTCACTCGACTCTGTATCTCTCAAACGATACAGCACATGTTTCACCACACAGTGTTCTCAATCTCTTGTTTATAGCACTCTCCCCTCCTGAATCGTCTGTATTATCCAAGGGTCTCACTTTCAGCTCTAAATCTGCGTTCAATCATGCTGCTGTGGTGAAGGACCTACTTTCCTTCACACATAATGTCAACTGTAAATATCACTTTGCAACCCAATCCCAAAACCTTTCCAACAGCAAACCCGACACTGGACCCTGCCTTGAACAGTTCCAACCACAATCCCAACTTGATCCACCACCACTATCACAAAATCATTCCTGACAAGCCTTCCAAGAATTCCTCATATTCAGCATTGCTTCACAGCCTTTCCTCAAATCGCTACAACGTGACCCTAACCTGTTCTCTGCAGAACTCCAGGCTCTTGGTTCCCTAAAACCTGATGACTTCATCATTATCCTTCTAGTGGGCAAGGGATCTACCAGTGTGGTACTTATTTGTGGGAGTATGTAAGCGAAGATCTATTCAGCTGTATGACACCTCTACATGCAGCATCAGCCATCAAGATCCCATCTCTGTGATTCAAAATGATCTACCGTAAAACCTTAGGCCTCTCACAAGGGGTGACACTTCTTTCCATAAAACTTCTTATCCCACCCAAATCGTGCATCTCCACCTTTTACCTTCTTCCTAAGATCCACATGCAATAATCCTGGCCTTCCTATAATTCCTGGCTTCAAAGCATCCACTAAACATTCACCCACCTTAGTTGTTCACCATCTGCAACCCATAGTACAAAGACTTCCCTCCTGTATTAAAGACCTCAACAATTTCTTAGAAACACATCTTAAAGTTACTGGCACACTTGCATTACAGGATTACCACCCATATAGAAAGGATGATACTACTGGAGACAGGGCTAAAGGTGGAATAGCTGCTTTCATTCATGACAGATGCCACTCCTCTTACTGCCCTCTTACCAAGGCCGTGCAAGCAATTGCTTTGAGAGTTCTCTCACCCTTCAATATCACAGTGTCTTCTTTGTATGTACTGTCTAATGAAGGTTTGGATGTAGACGCACTGGCAGAACTCTTCTGGGCACTCTCACGCCCATTCCTCCTTGTGGGAGACTTCAATGCACACAACGTGCTATTGGGCTCGGCTACCACTTGCTCCAGGGGTCAGATGATCAAGTGACTCATCCATTCTGAGAATATCTGTCTTCTGAACGCAGGTCAGATGACGCACTTTTTCATGGCTACAGGGTCTTTTTCAGCCATTGGCATTTGTTTTTGTCCCAGAGTTATTGCAGACTCAGTCTACTGGGAAGTGACTCCAGATGTACATTCTAGTGACCACTTCCCAATGTGGGTCTGTCTGCTGATTAGGACGGTGGCTGACAGGAAACCACAAAGATGGATGATACATGGGGCAAATTGATTGCAGTACAGTTGACAGGCTATTTTTGAACAAAAGGATTGTGCACAGGATATGGTGGCCCATATCACTTGTGAAATCCAATGGGCCGCTGCAGAGCTCATCCACCGGTCCAGTAATCACCTCAGACAATGGCCTTTACCTTGGTGGAATGATGACTGTCGATTGGCAATCAAGGCCAGATTGAACAGCTCTGCAGAACTTCAAACACTATCCAACTACTGGAAACCTTCATGCCTTCAAATCTGTGAAAGCACATGCGAGGCAAGTGATAAAAGAATGGAAGAGGGCTTCCTGGAGGGAATTCATGACTTCCATTAATCATTCCACTTCCGCTGCGCAAGTTTGGGAATCAATAAGACAGATTTCAGGCAAGGGAAGTACACATCCCCTTAGGGCCTTTTTAAGTAATGGGGTGTTGGTGGACACGCCAGGTTTTAACTGAACACTCCTTTACTGTTACTATGTCATCCAGACAAGCTCCTGCTTTTCAGGGTTCTGTAGGGCTCCAGACATGAGGAAGCTCAATTTCTTCTCATTCTCCATGTGGGAACTGGAATCAGCCAGATACACTGCTCCAGGACCTGATGAGATCCATTATGCCATGCTTCATCACCTGTGCCCAGAATCAAAACGACAGCTCCTCTCTTGTTTGTCAGATCTGGTTTGATGGACAGTACCCCATGACTTGGAAGGAGGCAATATTAATTCCATTCTGGAAATCAGACAAGGACTGTAGCGCCACTAACTGTTACGAGAGTGTAGCCCTTACCAGTTGTATGAGTAAGACTCTGGAATGCATGGTCAACTGCTGCCTCGTCTGGCTGCTCAAATCTGAGGTCACCTGAGCCATTCCCAGTGCAGTTTCAGACACTACCTTTCCACCCTTGACAACTTAATTCTACTGGAGACGGTGACATAGGAGTCCTTCTTACGCTGGAACCATTTGGTTTGTGTGTTTTTTGACCTCGAAAAAGCATATGACACAACTTGGAGGTACAACATCCTTCGTCAACTTCATGAATGGGGACTATGTGGATGCCTGCTACTTCTTATCCAATCCTTTCATGAGGATGGGTGTTTTCGATATCACATTGGCAATGCCTTGTCTGACTGTTATGTTCAAGAGGAAAGGGTCCCCCAAGGCAGTGTCCTCAGTGTCACATTTTTTGCCATTGCTATCAGTGGCATTTCCTCTGCAGTCAGGAGCCCTGTCAAATGCTCTTTGTTTGTGGATAACTTTGCCAACTTCCGCTCTCCCTCTGATCTTATAACAATGATGAGGCAGCTACACCTGCCCGTTAGGAGGCTGGAAACCTGGGCCAGGACAATTGGTTTTCGGTTCTCGTCTGAGTAGACTACAATGTCAATTTTAACTGTGCTCGCTGAAGTTTTAACCAACCAGTGCTCACAATGGGGGACAATGTTTTACATTTTTGAGAAACTCTGTGCTTTTTGGGTTTATTATTTGACTTGAAATTAACTTGGCTCCCACAGCTGAAAGACCTACGAACAAAGGGCTTCCAGTTATTGAATATTTTGAAATGCCTTTGCAGAAAAACATGGGGAGCTGACAGGTTCTGCCTCCTGCAGTTTTATAGGGTGTTTGCTTGATCACATTTAGATTATGGCATTGTGGTCTATGGATCAGCCCATCCTTCCTACCTCAAGATGTTAGATGCTGTCCACCACGAGGGCATTCAGATATCGACTGGAGCCTTTCAGACCAGCCCAGTTCAGAATCTGTGTGCAAAGGTTGGTGAACCACCACTCTGGATTCAGCAACGTATCCTTTTGGCTCGACAGGTGCTGAAAATCTCAGCGTCACCTCAGTCATTGACATTTAGTTTAGTGGTCCAACCCACCTTTGAATGGCTGTTCAGGAATCGGCCCCAGGCAACCAAGCCTTTTGAGATACATGCTACAGATTGTCAAAAGTATTTGGATCTATCAGGCATAAAACTACACAGCCAGGGATGGAACACATTGCCGCCTTGGTGTCTACAGAGGCCCAAAGTGATTTTAAGCTTAACACAATACAAGAAAACTTGTACTCCAGATTATGTTTTCACAACTTTGTTTTCATCCGTATTAAGTATGTACCACAGTTTTATTGTTGTTTATACAGATGGATCCCTGCAAGAGAATGTCCTCCATTGTTCAGATGTTTTCACTGGTAGGGTTTTTAAAGTGTGTCTTCCGGAACACTTCACAAATTACGTTACGGAGCTATATGGCATCCTGATTGCACTGGGGAAGTGTTCACAGACATCACCATTCAAGGTTTCTTCTCTGTTAAGACTCACTTAGTGCACTGCAAGTATTTCACCAAATGTACCCAGTAGTAGACCAGCTGACTCAGCTCATCCATGACTCCTTACACCATGACAAGAAGGTGATCTTCTGCTGGGTACCTGGCCACATCTGTATTGAGGGCAATGACAAAGCCGCAAAGGAAGCATGTCGGGATGGTTCTGTTCATCAATTTCCCATCCCGTTGCACGACATCATCTCATTTTCTGACAGATGTATCATGAGTCAGTGGGTGACTGAATGGTTGCAGGTGACAGAAAACAAACTGCGGTCATTCAAATCAACCACAAAGGCATGGCAGACTTCATGTCAGCTTTACTGCTGGAAAGAGGTTCTGCATACCAGTCTGTGCATTGGACATAGCCCTTTAACACATGGCTTCCTCCTCAGAGGTTTGGGGGTGGGGAGGGGGGGGGGGGGCAGAAGATCCACCACTATGTAAAGTTTGTGGTATGCCACTTCCAGTGCAGCATATTGTGGCAACATGTGTCCTGTATGTTGATATTAGGGCAGCCCTCAATCTCAATGGAGTTCTGCCCACCATCCTAACATATACTGATCCCAATTTTACAAGGGTGGTGAAATTTTGTGAACTGTCAGAGCACATCCCTAAATTTTTGGGAAAGGGAGGCAGATTTTAATACATTATAAACTGCTCCACATGTGGGGACACCCAAGAGATTAGCATGCTGACTTTTTGTCAGGGCACTGATGTCTGTGATGTTGAGTGCCCCTCACATCAAATTATTATCATCATCTTTTACTCCTAAATTATTTAAATTGAGAGAGAAACATACTGAGAAACAATAATTGGGGGGACTCAGTTCTTTGAGTAGGTTCCTACAAGAATTGTTGATGTTCACTACAAATAATTCATGTTGCACAGTTGTGAACCCAGAAAACCTTAGGATGCTTGATGGATTCCCCAGTTATGTGATACTGTTTGGTGTTAAGAAATGAAAGTAAACAAAATATGTCAGTGTTTTTATTTCTACATGATAACTTCATATTGCTAGCAAAGAATTGTGGATATTTCAGTAGTTCCACTGCATGCACCTCCCAAGTGAAGTTATTATCAAGCTCTAGTCCAAAGAATTCAACATTGTCAACTTCTGTCTGCAAGTCCTCTTGCTTCTATTGAATGGAACCCTCTTGCAGGTTCTGAACTGCACACAGAGGTTTCTCAAGGTTAAATGGCATTAAATTGGCTAAAAACACAACCAATGCTGTAGTATTGATGTGTACATCTTTGCAGTGCTCTAAATGTAGATTGAATGGTAAATTTAAAGCCCATGGCATGTTGTTTTAGTAAAAAACATCAGAAGCTGCAGAAAAAGATAACATCTTTTGACAAAAGTGTACATTTTCAGATCATTTTGATGGGTGTTGAGCAGACCAAACAGGCAAACCATGGAAGAAACCCACAACTCAGCAATGGTATCTAACACGTAAAATAAAAAAAATGAGTCTTTTGAGAAACTTTTTTTGAAAATGAAATGTAAAAATTTTCGATCTGTTTGTACACACTCACTGAAAGAGAAAAATATTTTGTTTACAGCAGATAAATTTTGTACACTCTCCAAAATGATTTGTAAATATCACTGTTGCCAACTAGATCAAACACTGTCCCTCAATTTTACCATAGTTTTTAAGTAATGAATAAAAGTTTCTGTTTTCACAAGGCCGAACACTCATCCAGGAAGGATATCTTGTTGAGGATGGAAGTTCCTTCATGCGTCATGGAATGAAACATGTTGGGTTTCCAATGACAACTGTTAGGCTTTCAAAACTTGGGGAGTCTTTCCTCAGAAAGTAAGTACATGTTCTTAAATATTCTTTGATATATTTTATTGAACAAATATTTTTCAGTGTTATTATTTTACAAGTCATTGTTTTTAAGCTTTCCCTCAGTTATACCACGTAATAAACATTAAGACCTTTCAAATCCCACAGCAGTCGGAGCAACCTGAACCATAGTAGTGTAATTGAAAGTGTATATTTTTAACTGGAATGTTTAAATTTTGTAGAGTAAAGCCAGTACAAATAAAGTTTAATTTTATCATTGCATTTCAGAAGATTTTTGATGTAAATTCATCAGTGGTCACCAAACTTATGAAGCTTCTGGGCTACTGTACCACTTTCAAATCCTACTTGGAGCTATCAAACTCCTTATCTTAAATATGAGTCAGTCCATTTTAAGTTGTGAAGTAACAACAGAACTTCTGGATCATTTTGACTTCATTCAGCAATTCCTTAGTGCATCATCGTTTTTGATTGAAATTCAACAATTTCAGAACCAACTTTGATGCTACACATTTCATGCCCCCCCCCCCCCCCACTCACACACACACACACACACACACACACACACACACACACACACACACACACACACACACACACTAACTAAAAAAAAAAGGCTTGGCATGAGCCAAAGGATATGCTGACATCAGCAGCAATCCCAGACCCATTTTCTTTACTTCTTCCACATTGTCATCAGTAATTGATGTGCTAGGACACCCAGGGCAGTCATCATCTTCAGCGTCTTCATGATCCTCTTTGAAACATTTATAACACTTGTAAACGCTTGTCGTACTCATAGTAGATTCGCCAAAAGCCACTGTCAACTTTTCATATGCAGTGGTGCACTTCATCCCATTTTTCAACCAAAATTTAATGCAAATTCTTTGATACATCTTTTTTTAGAGTAAAAATTCACTGAGTACTTAAAAACATGTATAACCTTATCAGCTGTCAACACTAGACTAAATATTAAGAACACCTGAAAATGCAAACATGCATCAGTAACATGTTTACCAACAAGGTAGGATGAAAAAAAAAAAAGAAAAACCAGATGTATAAAGCCTGTTGAATAATTCTAGTTACTTTTTGATCACACATTGTACTTGCAGAAAACTGTACAGATGTAATAGTAAACATTATCTCAGTTTTATTTTTGCAGCTATCGTGTAATGAATCTGCAGTTTTGATTAATTCACTGTCATCATATGGTTTCTTATTCTGTGAAATAATTTCTTGGAATTCAGAATGATGCATCAGTTGCTGCCTTATTCTTTTCTAATGGTTTTAAAGAAGTTGTATGCTGAGCATTAAGTTTGAATTTTAGCTGCCATACCTTTTCTTTCCTTAGAGCAGAATCCAGTGGGAAATCCTTTTCAATCCCTGGGTGAATGGTTTTGAAGAGACATAAGAAATTCCCATTCTTCTCAATTGATAGACTTGCATAGCACAGTAAACAGGTCCATTTGCCCTGTACTTGTGTAAAGTAGTAGTTTCCCATTTTGAATAAAAGTGATAAGTCTTTTGTGTGAACATACCATCATTATAACAAACTTATCTTCATATCAACGTGTAGATCAAACTTCCCACATTGGCAGATATCTGATATACAAACAAAAGACCTAATGGGCACAACTTCATTGTGTGTACAATCAACTGTGAGGGTGACAATGTAGTCAACATTGACAGTTGTGCAAAAGAAACAAGCAATTCGTGTGACTGAAATCGGAACTCAGTGAAGCAATCCACTAGCCAGCCTGAGTGTTATTGCGATCTACCGAAAATTTTCCTGCAACCCAGAAGTATCTCACGATTGATGGTTTGGCAGTCACTGGTCTGTATAATGCAGAGTAGGACACTTATGCATTGATAATTTCTGTAGTTTTTGAGGAACACGTTTTTGATTTCTTCTCCAAATATTATAGCTTCAGCGATATTAATATGATACAGGAAAGTAATAGATGTTATACAAAAAGGGGTGAGAGTTTCTGTTTGGTGGAGTGGGTAAGGTGGAAGGAGGAGGGGTGCATGACAATCAGGAGGGAGATGCAGCAAGGGAGTAAGATAGGAATGTGGCACCAGAGGTCTTGCTCTTGTGCAAGCACTAGATTTGTGTGTGGTACTCAATGAAGTGGAGGAGTGGACTGGGACATAAGAGAGAGGGAGACTGCATGTAGAAAGTGTGAGTGTAGTTTGAGGAGTTGAACTGGGGTCATAAAGGCAGGAGTGGAGGAAATTGAGAGACAAGGACTAGTGAAGGTTGAAACTGGGTGGTTTGCAGAATCCAAGGATGTGTTGTAAGGGTAATTGAAAAAGGTTTTTTCATCACTCTCAAGAATTGTATAGTTTGGCCTTGTTTCTAATTTGTTTCTAAATCGTCTTTTGTCCATGGGAAATCACTGCATACTGCCAACTGCCTGACTGAGGTAAGAATGAATCTACATTCTCAGCCCAGTTTGACAGGGCATCTCTGTCTCCAGTCTCAGCTTTTGTACACTATTCAGTTTGTCAACATGGCTTGAAGGATCATTACTGGCTTACACTGCAACCACTTTTTAAGCACAAGAAATAGAACTGGTCAGTGGATCAATGAACTATTGTGGAATCAAGGTCTCCATAGCTCAGCCATACTGGGACATAAGAAGTTTATTTAATTTATGCTGTTTGCAAAACATTTAGTGCTATCAGTAAGTCAGTTTGTAGATGATTTTAGGCCTACAGAATGTAAAATACCTTAGGACTAAAGAAGACCACTGAATGAAAAGCAGCAGTCCTGTCATCGACAGAGAAACACAAAAAAAAGAAAAAAAGTTACAGTATGGAAGAGGGGGAAACTGTTGGATGGAATGTGTGGGGACAGCAGGGTTAGCACAGACTGAAGACAGAAGGGAAGGATATGTCGCAAGAATAACTCCAATCTACATAGTTAAGAAGAGCTAGTGCTGGAAAAAAAGGATCCAGATGGCTCGGGTTGTGAAGCAGCCATTGAACTTGTGCTTTTTGTGCCGCTAGGAGATCAACTTTGTTCTGGCCCACAGTTTGACAGTAGCCATTGATTATGGTGGACAGTTGGTTGGTTGTCATTATGACATTAAAAGCTGTGCAGTAATTGCAGCAGATTTGGTATATGACTTGGCTGCTATCACAGACACCCTGCCTCTGATGGGACAGGGTAAGTTTGTGAAAGGACTAGAATAGGAAGTGCTGGCAGGGTGGAGTGGGCAGATCTTGCACCTAGGTCTTCCACAGATATATGATATATGGTCCCTGTAGCAAAGGGTTGGGAGTGGGAGTGGCTTGGGGGGGGGGGCCAAAATGTTGTGTAGGTCGGTTGTGCAACAGAATACCATTTAACCAGAGGTGGAAAGAATCTTTGGTAGGATATCCTTCATTTCCGGGCATGATAATTTGGCAGGGGGGTGCGCTACTCCTTTGTTACTTATTCTTGTGGGTGATGGAGGGATTAGAATGTGTGGGGCATGGCACAGGAAATCTATTTGTGAAGTAGGGTTGAAGGGTAGTGACCATCTGTGAAGTTGCTCATGAGTCCTTCAGCATATTGCGCAAGGGGTTTGTATCACTGCAGACATGCAGTAAGGACAGCCAGGTTGTATGAAAGTGATTTTTTGCTGTGGAAGGGACGACAGGTGTCAAAATGCAGGTAATGTTGATGGTTGGTGGGTTTGATGTGGATAGAGAAGTGGATGGAGCCATCTGAGACATGGGCATCAGTGTCCAGATATGTTGCACATCAGGTGGTGGACAACAGGTGAAATGGATGGGAGAGGTGGTGTTGACATTGAAAGGAATGAGGATGGGTGTTTCGGCTCTCAGTCCGGATCATGAAGATGTCATTAATGAACGCAAATCAGATGAGGGGTTTGGGATTTTGAGAGACTTCGAAGGTTTCCTCTAGATGGTCCATGAAAAGGTTGACTTAGAGGGTGCCTTGCAGGTGCCACGGATTTTTTTATATACCTTCCCCTCAAAGGAGAAGTAGTTGTGTGTGAGGATACAGTTGAAAAGTATATGAGGATTATGTAGTGGCTTTAGAATCTGGAGGACATTAGGTGTAGTGTTTGATAGTGGTAAGGCAGTGGGCATGAAGAATGTAGTTGTATAGGGAAGTGACATCAGCAGTGATGTGAAGGGGTCCAGGGAGTTGGTGAAGGAAGTGTGAGGCTAGGTCTTAGGCAGTGGGCTGGAGCACAATAAGCAGCTACAATGGGGCATCCACCATTATTGGGTTTATGGTTGTGGAGAGCATGTAGATGGTGGATGTATGGGGTTGTTGTTGGAGTGAGGAGGGATATGGACTTGGGGGAGGGATTCTGGGAAGGGCCTAAGGGTTTCAGTAGAGATTATGTTTGGGCTGGGGTCACTGGGGTGGGATCACTATGGCAGAGCTTGTAAGTGAAAGAGTCAGGCAGCTGGTGGAAGCCTTCTGTCAGGTGGACATTGTGATTCATCACGACAGTGGTACAATTTTTTAGGCTGTGGTCTACAATGATCTTCATTAACGAAGAATTAGGTGACAACCAGTAACTACCGTCTCCCCCCCCACCCACCCACCCACCCACCCCCAAATACCGGATCCTTAAAGAATCGGACTTTTGAAATTACGTTTAAAGATAGTTGGAAGTCACTAAGTGCTCTCCTTCTCAAATACGGGATGAATATAGTGTGGGTAATTTGGGCACTGTGAATTATGCTGCCTCAAGACATATAATTTGTTTCTAACTTTAATAGTTGAGTTGTTATGGTAAACCTTTAATACTAGATTATACATCAGGGCTGGGCAAATACCATTTCACAAGTGCGGGTGCTCGCAAATGCCCCCAAGGCCTACCTGCGGCTCTCCCCCTCTCTGCCAGCCAGCAGTACCCACACCATCTACATGCCTAGCCACGCACATCACTGCCGAGCCACTTGGTCCATTTACTTATCATCGTTTCTATTGTCTGTGTAGACATTGTGTTCGGTGTTTGTGATAAAACAGAACTAGTGGGTGGAAAATGGCTGAGGAGAAGTTAAAATAATTGAAACAAAAGTTCTTTTAACCCAAACTCAGTGTTTGATTTGCAATGCAACATTGTCTTCACGGAAGTAGTACAATTGAAGCAACATTACCAATTGCTTCACGAGAATGATATAGTCGGTTTCAATAATGAAGAACGAACAGCCAAACTTATCGAACTGAAGCAGAAGAAGGAGAAAGATGTACGGATACATGTAGATAATTATGACATTGATTCACATTATTACTGTTATTAATAATATGTTATGTGCATATTCCGGCACTTTTACCTTCTCCTGTATGTATTTACAGGACAAAAACATCATCCACAACGATGCAGCGAAGACAGTAAGCTACCATGTAGCTCTTAAAATAGCTAAAACAGCACGGCTCTTCGGTGATTGTGAATTTGTGAAAGAATGTTTTGTTGCTGCCACAACAATTTTGTGACTAGCATGTCTTCCTGTTTTTGAAACCGTTCCTCTTTCACGGAGAACGGTTTGCAGGCGCATTGAAGAAATGACAAACAATGTGGAAGCTCAGTTGAGAAACAGGATCAAAAATTTGATTTTCTTTTCATTAGCATTGGACGAAAGCACTGATGAATGTAATGTTGCTCAACTTGCAATCTTTTTGCAAGGAGTTAATGCTCAGTTTAATGTGATTGAGGAACTCCTCGATTTAGTGCCAATGCATTACACAACAACGGCCGACGATGTACAGGCTGTCCACAATGAGACTCCAACATTTGAACTCATTAAATCTGAGAGGAAACACAATTTATTGACTTATAAATACAGGGAAATTGTATAGCAGCTCATAAAGTTTTCATACACAGATGGACGGTTCAGTACACTTGAACATGGGCACCACGGGTAGTGCAAAGAATATCAAGTCTATAATCGATTTCGTGCCATGTGTTGCAGAGCATCTGTTCTGTGACAGAGTTGATGACAATTCTTATGCACTGTTTCAAGTCTTGCAGGTCCTTTACTGGTGTAGCATATACCCGGTCTTTCACATAACCCCACAAGAAAAAATCGAGGGGGTTTATGTCGGGCGAACGTGGCGGCTAACGAATTGGACCTCCACGGCCAATCCATCGTTGCGGGAATGTGTCATTTAAAAATTTTCAGACATCAAGGCTCCAATAGGGTGGTGTGGCACGGCAAATTGTTCCAACTTTTCCAGGTAGATGGCTCCATCCACAGTCGGCTCCTGAAATAAAAAACGGCCCAACAATGCGATTTATCATCAGACCACACACACATTAACTTTCGGACTGTCATGCATGTATTCCCTAGGTGCATGTGGATTTTCGGACCCCCAGATGCACACATTGTGATGATTGACAGCCTCTGACACGTGAAAGGTTGCCTCTTCAGTAAACATCACGCATGTTAAAAATGTCTCATCCATGGCAATGCGATCTAACATGACACATGCAAATTCTTCTCACTTTGGTCGATCATCAGGCTTGATTTCTTGCACAACCTGCACTTTATATGCTTACAAACGTAATCGCTGATGAAGCACTTTGTGCACTGTTGAACGTTTCACACGAAGTTCTTGTGCTGCCTGTCGTACTGACTTCTGTGGACTTTGTTCGAATGACCACTGCACTTGTTCCACATGATGTTCGCTGATCCCAGGCTTACCACCACCATGCCATTTCGCAACACTCCCAGTAGCCAAAAACTGATCACACCACGCTTTTTTGTAAACTCGACGAAAGTTTCTTTGCACTTGGGTCGCCGATTTTGTCTCTGCATACCACCAGACCACTTGTGCATGCTCCTTCATATCCTCCGTTTTGCTAAAACAATTGATTGCAGCTCCACTACGGCCACTTGGCGTATCAAATTTGCACACCACAAACTTGTTGAGTTGCTCTGTCTGCCCCTTCAGGATTCACAGGTCCGCCATCTGAAATGAGAAAGATATAGGATATTAAAATGTTGGAGTCTCATTGTGGACACCTTTTATTATTGTGCGTAGAACATATAAAAGAGAAATACGAGCTATGTTGGGAAAAACTTTCATTGATTGCAACAGATTGGATTCCTGCAACGATTGGTCATAAGTCCGATGTCGTTGCTGTGATACAAAAAAAGCTGAAAGCCGTTGGTGTTCAGCAGGAACTACTAGCAATATGTTACATTCTTCATCGTGTTAATTTGCTAGCAAAATGTGCCAAACCAGTTGACATCATGGACATGGTTATAAAAACAGTTAACATTCTCAGATCTCACGGTTTGGGACACAGTCAATTCAAATCGTTCCAGGAAGATTTCGAGTGTGAATACGGCAATGGGCATATTTTTGTGAAGTACGCTGGGTGAGTTGAGATGTTATTTTACAACGATTTTTTAATTTACCTAAAGATATAGCGCTATTCATGCATGTGAAAGGAAAACCGATGAAAGAATTGGACGACTCACAGTGGATTTTAGGCCATGCGTTTTTAACTTACGTAACCAAGCATCTAAATAGCTTGAATGTAGCTTTGCAAGGTAGAAATAGGTAATTAGCGAAGTGTTTGACACTATTTTGGCATTCAAGAGAAAACTGCTTTTGTGGACAAAACAGCTGTCAGAAATGTCGTGTGTACACTTCGTGAGTGTTGCACTAGTTGTTGGTGGAAAAAAAATTGGAACAGAAGAGGCTCAAAGAACATTTTGATGGGTTTGTAACAGTGCTATAGTCTCTCAAAGGCATTTTTGATAGATTTGGGACTTAAATCAACTGGAATGCGATGTCAACCTTTTTGCGACTCCTTTTGCAGTTAACGTTGAAAAAGTGCCTTCTGAAATTCAGTTGGAACTCATTGACTTTCAATGCAGTCGTGTGCTGAAGAAGTAGTTTCACAATGCAGAAATCTTGGAAAGCTTCTACAAATATTTTCCACGTGAACAGTTTCCATTGTTATTTAAAATAGCTGCTTATATGTATAGTTTTTTTGGGACAACATACTTGTGCGAAATTGTTTTCTCCATAACGAAACTGACAAAATTGAAGCTTAGGAATAGTCTTACTGATGTTCATCTGACTGGTGCAGTGGGCCTAATGACCAGTAATTTCACACCAAATATCGAGATGCTAGTTCAAAATTATTTTAAAAATATCCAGGATGATGTAAATTAATGCCTATGTCCTATTTGTATTTAGTACCCCTCCTCCGAACTACACAAGTCTGTGTAAATATAACATAATGATATGAATATAATAGAGGGAAACATTCCACGTGGGAAAAATATATCTAAAAACAAAGATGATGTAACTTACCAAACGAAAGCGTTGGTATGTTGATAGAGACACTGACAAACAAACACACACACAAAATTCAAGCTTTCGCAACCCACGGTTGCTTCATCAGGAAAGAGGGAAGGAGAGGGAAAGACGAAAGGATGTGGGTTTTAAGGGAGAGGATAAGGAAGGAGTCATTCCAGTCTCGAGAGCGGAAAGACTTACCTTAGGGGGAAAAAGGGACAGGTATACACTCGAGCACACACACACACACACACACACACACACACACACACACACACACACACACACACACATCCATCCGCACATATACAGCCAAATAGAAAATACAGGACACTATTTAAAAACGACGCACTGCCATTCATATCCTCGTAGCAAATAAATTTACAAGAAAGGAAGTAATGCTGGTTAAAGTGCTCCTGGTAGTTAAACATCATTTGCTTGATACTTTTTTATTTTGCTCTTGAACAAAAAGTTATTTTGGGTGGTCAAAATAAATAGGACCCCCTTTATTTTAACGAATCCTGGGTTATGTAAAACCGCATCATTTACTGTATTAGTGGAACACATTGAAAGAGGACTTTAAATGAGATTTGCACATCAGTAACATTCTAAGGTGTGCAAAGATCTACACTGAGGTGACAAAAGTCCTGAGATAGCGATATGCACATATGCAGATGGTGGTAATATCATGTGAAAAAGGTATAAAATGGCTGTGCAGTAGCAAAGCTGTCATTTGTATTCAGGTGATTCATGTGAAAAGCTTTCCAATGTGATTGTGGCCACACAACAGGAATTAACAGACTTTGCATGCAGAGTGATAGTTGGAGCTAGGTGCATGGGACATTCCATTTTGGAAATTGTTAGGGCATTCAATATTCAGACATCTGTAGTGTCAAGAGTGTGCCGAGAATACCAAATTTCAAGCATTTCCTCTCATTACGGACATTACAGTGGCCGACAGTCTTCACTAAACAACCAGGAGCAGTGGCATTTGCATAGAACTGTCAGTGCTAACAGACAAGCAACACTGCAACCACAGAAATCAATGTGGGACAAATGAATAATGTATCCAGTAGGATAATGTGGCGAAATTTGGTGTTAATGGGCTGTGGCAGCTGACAACCAATGCGAGTGCCTTCGCTAACAGCACATCAATTGCAGCACCCCTCCTGGGCTTGTGACCACATCAGTTGGACGCTAGACAACTCGGAAATTGTAGCCTGGTCACACGAGTCCTTTGGTAAGAGCTCATGGAAGGATTTGAGTGTGAGTGTGGTGCAGACCCCATAAAACCATGGACCCAAGTTGTCAACAAGACACTGTGCAAGCTAGTGATGGCTCCATAATGGTGCAGGCTGTGTTTACATGGAATGGAATGGGTCCTCTGCTCTAAATGAACTGGTCACTGACTGGAAATGGTTATGTACAGCTACTGGAAGACCATTTGCAGCCAAACTGTGATGGAATTTTTATGGATGACAATTCACCATCTCACCATGTCATAATTGTTTGCAATTGATTTGAAGAACACAAGCAAATGATCTGGCCACACAGATCGCCCTACGTGAATTCCATCAAACATTTATGGGACATAATTAAGAGGTCAGTTCATGCATAAAATCCTGTGCTGGCAATACTTTCACAATTATGGGTAGAGGCAGGATGGCTCAGCATTGTTGCATGGGACGTCCAACTGTTTGTTGAATCCTTGCTACATACAGTTGCTGCTCTACACTGGGCAAAACAAGGTCTGACACAATATTAGGAGGTATCCCATGACTTTTGTCACCTCAGTGTGTGCTTTTGAACAGATTGCCTGTATTTTGATTAGAATTTTGGTGTTATTTCCCAGTAATGTTTTCTTTTTTCCCCCCCACTCCCCCATTTCCATGAGGCTTACACTTTCATTTTCTGCTCCACTTCAATCTAAGTCCATACTCATCATCCATTCACAGGTTATTTGGGTGATGCAAAAGTTTCAGCACTTCAGATTGAGTGGGTATCAAGTAACCACTTGTGGAATACGGGACTGAAGGAGTGTGTGGCCACACAAGTGATCTTGACGCAGCTGTGGTGTGCAAAAGATGGGTTGAATACACTTCGCAAAGCTTGTTGGTAGTTGCTGTACATGACCAGTAGTACCATATCGAATGACACAGCTGCCTGTGTGGTTTTAGCCAAGTAACTCTCACTCTCTTGAGCATAGGATCCAAAGTTGCAGTGTGCACAGACTTGATATGCTTTCTTTACTCACCACTACATCTCGTCCTGTGTTATTTATGGAAGGGGACACATGCCTGTTGGGTTGCAGTGTTACCCATTTGAAGGGAAGCATAGCCAAGCCACGTAGATAACAGTTGATAGCTAATGACTGCTCTCATTCAGCTTCACCATCTGGATGCATTGCTCTATTTATGTAATGTCATTCCCCCTCTCTCTCTATTTCTGGGCAAGATTTAATGCATGCAGCACATCTCAAAAACAAATTTCCCTGTTTTTTCCAGACCCCTAAACTACTTGGATCAGTTTTATGACACAATCTACAAATTTTGTTGATAAATATGAACATAGTAAAAGGTGTCAGATTTAATTTGAGTTCCAGCTGGTTAGAGGCACATTTTCATTATGCCTCCAGTTAGTGCTGGTTTTTATGGGCTGCATGCTCACACTGCAAAATCAAATCCAAGTTTTACGTTGTTCGGAAATTATATTTCTAATTAAAATAGTGTAAAAGACTTCATGTAAAAAAAAACTTTTCCATACAAGTGAGCTAAAAATACCATTTTATGTCATTCTCACAAAAATTGTTAAATTTGCCTTTTATTTGTAAAGTATTTGAAAGCAGTAGGAAAATTAAATTTTTGTATTCTAAGTGCTTGTGTTGGTAAGTTGTTGTAAAATGTTGTACAAGATGATCTAGTTTTGTTTCTTTCAAAAAAATATTGCTGGAGATGTGTCACACAGTTGCCAAAAACTCAGAGTACACTGTTGAAATCTACACTGTGGGGTCAAAGGAATTACTGTATCTCGGAAAGTAATAAATTAGTGAGCATAAAACTTTGTGAATGTTTGTTGGAAACATCTGATAATGTTCACACATAATTTCATAAAAATCCATATTGCTCATGGGAGAACCTCTAGAGCACTTGTCATGGAATAACCCATATGCAAACCTACCGTGTCCTAGTATCCCTGGATCAAAATAAATGGATTTGAACAGGCCATGTCCTCCACCGAAAGGACATGACTTTGTCATCTCATCGTGTTAACAGAAAGCGATAGAATATGGAACACTACAAACTGGCAGTCAGCTGCAACTGTAAAAAAAATTAGAATTATTACCACCAGCGGTTGGGGGGGGGGGGGGGGATGAGGCAAACTACTGTGTGTGTGTGGGGGGGGGGGGGGGGGGCAACAAGCTTCACCAACCTCTCACAGGGCAGCCAGCCTGTAGCTGTGTTCTGTGTTTCTGCAAAAGAGCTGACACATGGTCATAGGGATTGCTGATCCTTTCTGGTGCTGTCAGGATCATAATCAAACTCTGTGGTAGAGAAGGATTAATCTCTTCGCTCATTTCGGAAAGGAGAAAAAAAAAAAAAAAAGAAGAAGAAGAAGAAGAAGCTGTGCCCAACACAAATCGTTCAGTAATGGCTATGGTATATTTGCTTGCTGAGGTTGGCAGTGTTGTAAACAATGTAGTTCAGCCCCGATCTCTACCTGTATTTGACACAACCAGAGTTCAGAACACTCACCAACTAAAACTAAAACTGTCACACTAAAGTACCTGCATTATACTTACATCTGAACATATATAAATAAAAACCACATCAAATACTCTTCACAGCTCCTTGCCAGTCACATTGCATCACAAATGTACAAAACAATGGCACGACTGTATAAGAATTATGGCCAGGCTGCAGTAGTAATCCCTCTGCTTGGCCGAGCTGTGCCAGCCTCAGCCAGGCCACACTGGGCTGACTGGCAGTTGCTTTGGGAGCACATTTCTTGCATGCTGAAATACTTGGGTGTGACATCATTACGCCGAGTATGCTCTGTATTGAAGATGGTATAAACCTTGTATCGATTTTTGTGATCATTAAAGATGCTAAGCTGCAGTAGCCATTTTAGTGGATGTATTGAGGAAGCAGTTCGTCATATCTTCAATGAGTGTATTCATTAGGATTCTCCCTCTCCCTCTCTCTCTCTCTCTCTCTTTTGTGAAAAATGAGGAACTTCCTACTTCACAGGAAGGCTGTTGTTTGTGATTAGAAATTAAAGAAAGAGATGAATATTTTGGGGAAATTTCTTAGAACAAATGATATCTATATGTCATTTGTGAAGAAAGAGATTTCTTTCAGGCATATGATATATATAACAGCATTGGCTATGGTGGAAGGTGTTACTGTATTTTAACCAGGAATTGATTAAAATTGCATGATACAGAAAAAGAGCTGGTGGGATGCATTGTAAAAAGCATTCTGGATGGGGTATCCTTTTTAAACCTCTGTGCTCCCTCCAGATCAAAAACAGAGCTTGCAAAGGAAAAGCTTTTCAGCAATGAAGTCCCAAATGAGACAGGGAAAGCCAGCCGGAGTGGCTGAGCAGTTCTAGGCGCTAAGTCTGGAACCGTGCAACCGCTATGGTCACAGGTTCGAATCCTGCCTCGGGCATGGATGTGTGTGATGTCCTTAGGCTAGTTAGGTTTAAGTAGTTCTACGTTCTAGGGGACTCATGACTTCAGCAGTTAAGTCCCATAGTGCTCAGAGCCATTTGAACCATTTTGAGACAGGGAAAAGACTAAAGGCAACATCATCATCACAGGAGATTTTATTTTGATTTAAAAGGCGATTGATTACAAAGGCATAACACTCTGTTGTGGTACCTTGCAAAACACAATTGGAAGTCTGAACATGACAGATGTACTTGAGCAACTTGGCATTAGGCATATTCACTGGACAATTCTCATCAGTAGCAGCATCAAGATCTGATGGAATCTAGATCACACTGGGAGTAACTGTGCAAGATTATAACTAATTCACATCAGCTTTTCTGACCATCGCGCTGTAATTGTTAAATCGAAAGATCTACCTTATCCCAAAATAATTGGCAGAGAATACTGAAAATTGAATTGTAACCTGCTGTCCATAACTTGGATAAAGTTGGACTTCAGCGTTCATTGCAAATCGTGGGTTAACCAGAAACATTTCTTCTATAACGTGGTCGAGTGATCAGAGAATCTTGTAAAATCTGGCATTCAGAAACTGTTTACACATGTTGCCCAAAGGATTAATGAAACCAGAAGAAATAACATTGAGCACTACTGTCTTATCAATGGGGTGTGGATTTTTATGTGATATTAATATGCAGAATATATACTTATTTATGTAGTGAAAATGAGTAAACATATTTAAGAAAATATGCAATATCAAAAAATATTTAATTAAATATTTAACATAAAAAATAATTTCAACTGAAATCGGCTTCTGAATTACACCGTAGCCTATGATATAATGTTAATATTGTGACTGCACTTATCTGGATTTCACAGTAACATCCTCAATAGCACCAATCTTGATCATACTGAAGCTGAAAGGTTAACTAAGGTGGGATGGCATTTGTTCAAAGATTTACACAACACCATATTTTAGATGTCATTAACACTCATATCCAGTGTTGAAGCTAACTGTTCTCTCACAGTACCAAAGAAAAACACAGTTAAACAAAGGAAAGTCCATGTTGGAATATTAACAATATTATGAAAAGGATAGGTTGATATTCACCATAAAGATGACACTTTGAATTGCAGACAGACCCAACAAAAAGAGTGGTACATATTGAGCTTTTGGCCAAAGCCTTCTTCAGAAAGGAAACACACAAAGACATTCACACAATCAAGCATACCTTACTGGGAAGAGGTGACAGGATAGAGGAATGGAAACTGTTGGGAGGAGGATATGGGGACAGTAGGTTAGTGTAGGTTTAGGCCAGGATGATTTTGGGAGCAGAGAATGTTATGTAAGGATAAATCCCATCTTCAGAAAAGCTGGTGGTGGAGGGGAGGATCCAAATAGCCCAAGTTGTAAAGCAGCCATTGAAATCAAGTATTTTATGTTCAGCTGCATGTTGTGCCACAAAGTGATGCACTTTGCTCCTGGCAATGGCCATTCATCCTGGTGGACAGCTGGTACATGATATGGCTGCTTTCATGGATGGTCCAGCTTCTGATGGGGTAGGATACGTCTGTGACAGGACTGGAATGAGAATTGCCGAGTGACTGGATTGGGCAGGTCTTGGAAGAGGAGATTAGTGTTTAACGTCCCATCGAGAGGTCATTAGAAACGGAGCACAAGCTCAGATTAGGGAAGAATGGGGAAGGAAACAGGGCATGCCCTTTCAAAGGAACCACCCTGGCATTTGCCTGAAATGATTTAGGGAAATCATGGAAAACCTAAATCAGGATGGGCTGAGACGGGTTTGAACCATCGTCCTCCCGAATGCAAGTCCAGTGTGCTAACCACTGCGCCACCTCACTCGGTGGGCAGGTCTTGACCTGGGTCTTCCACAAAGTTATGAACCTTGTGGTAAGGGAGTGGGATTGGGTGTGTTATAGCAATGATTAGGATGTTGTGGACATAGGATGGGTGACGAAACACCACTTTTGGAGGGATGGGGAAGGTGGACATAAAATGCTTGATTTCAGTGGCTGCTTCACAACCCGGGCCATATGGATCCTCCCCTCAACCGTCAGCTTTTCTGAACTGTGAAGATAGGAATTATTCGTACAATACATTCTCCACTCCCAAAATTATCCCGGCCTCAACCTATGGTATCCTGCTGTCCCCATACACTCCGCTCAACATTTCCCCGCAACCCATCCCCTTCCCTGTCACCTCCTCCCAACTCATATCCCCTCACCCTCATTCTGCACTGCTCTCTGCCAAAACCCTCACTGATCTTTTCCCATTATCTGCTCCCTTTTCCACCTCCCGTTCCTCCCCCACAGCCTCCTGACCCTGCACCTGGCAGCTCTCTCCTGCCACCATTTAGTCCCTGTTAGCTCCACAAGGCAGCACTCACATCTCTCCCCTCACCTGTACCCTGCTATCCCTCCCACTTCCCCACTTACTGTAGATTGCTGCTTCTGTTCAATGCAGTTGCATGAGGTATACTTGCTTGTGTGAATGTGTGCGTTTCCTTTCTGAAGAACCCTTTGGCCTGAAGTAATTTGCCTGCCCTACTAAAAGAGAATTATTTTTGGTCACTTCTGTTTACTAAAATGTTAGTCTTGACTTACATTATTAAAGTACCCTACCTTACTTCGTATTTTGAAGTGCAGTGGCCAACCAGGTACTTCTCCATATTTTCTGCAGTTACAGAAGGGCACCAATCAGAGAGAATGTTTTTGTAGAAAGAAAAATGATCCCTCCAGATTACAAGATTTTGAAGGTCCAAATTTTAGGAGATGAAGTATTCCTGGAGAGATGTTAGCTGAAGAATTTTCTTCTCCTTCACTGAGGATATTGCAGACAATAGCAAAAGTCCAGTAACCTGTATTTCCTGCCAAAACAGCTTAAAAACGTATTTCCTACCTCTGTCCAATATCATCTGTAATGTGAGTCAACTTTTACTTGACATTCTCAACAATTTCTAACAGTACCTGCAAGGGCAGCCTGATAGATTGTAATTCTTTAGTGCTACTGGTGAGGAAGCGAAAGTTGCCATGGGTGTACACTAGAGCATTTTTTATTTAGGTTTAGTGAAAGCATTTTGTGCCTCTTGCACTTAAACTGAGAGTTCTCTTGGAAAGGTGTCAATCATAAAATGAATATACTTAGAGGATATAAAACAATACAAACACTGCCAAACTGCTCAGAAGGTGCTCTGGGACCATAAACTATTATGTTAAGTTTGTGTGTACACTTCATGTTGAAGTGTTAAAGGGCTCTTGTGGGTTGAAACTGAACAAATAACTTCACTAGCGATCTGCCATCTTGATGTTGTTGATGTTTTCTTGATGCAGTGCCACTAATTGTGACATGAGACTTCATTTCCATTTGGAGAGGGTCAAGGGCTGTAAGAGTGTTCACCTCTACACCAACTCATTACAAAATGATGTAGATGTCTTTTTAGATGGGCTGCCGGTGTGGCTAAGCGGTTCTAGGCGCTTCAGTCTGGAACCGCAAACCACTCCGGTCGCAGGTTCGAATCCTGCCTTGGGTATGGATGTGTGTGATGTCCTTAGGTTAGTTAGATTTAAGTAGTTCTAAGTTCTAGGGGACTGATGACCTCAGATGTTAAGTCCCATAGTGCTCAGAGCCATTTGAACCATTTTTCTTTTTAGATAACTCTTCTATATTTGGTTGTCTTTGTGTTCAGTATTTACAGTGTTTGCTAACAAATCTCTTATAACTCAGAACAACATATCTGAAGTGAATTTCACAACATTACATAAGAGAATGACATTTCTGTACAGATTTTTCAACTGTTTCTGAGTGTTTGCATTGTCAGCAGAAGTGCTTTCTCTGTAGCATGTAAAAGACCACCAAGCCACGATATCTATGGTTAAGTGCCATTTCCAGAGCAGATAGAGACTCTTGACAGCATCTTACCTTGCCGATTTCCTCTGCGCACTCTTCTCACATTGTCTCTGCACAAACCAAAATCAAAGTGTGCATGCTAATTACCTAAACAACATTTTTACATGAACATCTTTCATCTGATTGCGAGGAAGAGATGGAAAAGCCTGTTACACCACAATGTCTTTCAGCTAGGACAGGTCACATAGAGAAAGGTTGGGAACCATTTCTTGTAGTTTGGATGTTTCTTTCCTACAAAAGTGCTCTTCTGCAATACACTGTAGGTATTCTTCCATTGATATTGTCGTACACAGTGAGGACAAAGAATATGTATTGGCCTATCAGCAGTATCATGTTGTTGTTCTTTGCTTCTGTGCAGGCATTCCAGCCTGGTTGGATTATATCTTTTAAATGTATTGCATTCCCAGATGTCGTATTGATATTGGCCAGTTTTTTCCATTTCCATACATGTATTTTCTCACAGCATATTAGCCTGTAGGCTATGGTGTCTGTCAGTCAAAAACACTCACAGTATGATGTGGGACTTTATTGTACCTTATAAAGTTTCTTCCCCGTCTTTATTGTCTCATTTACCTCATCGCTCCAGGCTGAACATGAGTGGGATTTAATGATGTGGTTCTTAACATTTTCCACACTTATTTCCATTTTGTGCCTTCATACTTGAACTCAGTTTGGTCATTCGTGTGCTTTTGTGTTAGCAATCTGTATTTTGTTACAGATAAAAATTAGGAGATCATCACGAATATAGCTAAGTTCTGCAATGAGTTTTAACTGATGACCCCCCTAGGTATCACTCACATAGGGCTCACAAGGACAAGATTAGAATAATTGAAGCACACACAGAGACATTCAAACAATCATTCTTCCTGCACTCCATGCATGAATGAAATGGGAAGAAACCTAATGACTGGGTCCATAGGATGGACCCTCTGCTATGCACTTCACAGTGGTTTGCAGAGAAAGGATGTAGGTGTAGATAATATCTGCTTACACAGTCTAGGCCTTTATTTATGTGGCTTACATTAATTGTTACTGTCCAATCCCCTAATTCTAGAACAGTAATTGACCTGTTTTTTTAAAGTACTCACATTGTGTCTTATTATTTTTAAATTATGTTTGAAAAAGACAGGCATGCATTGATGTTGTACATCTTTACTGACATTTAATGCTTTTCAAAATCGTGATAAAGTTGATGTTTGAAAGGAAATGTTAAAAATATCCTCTTGCCAAAGAAACCAAAAACCTGAAGTGAAGTGAAAAAGAGTGTAAAGTGTAGTGTTCCCTATGCGTGAAATAGTGTGTATATGTTCAGATTCCAAATTCCATGGCTCTCCAACTCTGAATTGCTGCTTCTTGAAATACTGTTCAGACAAATTGTCTAGGTATTCTCAGTATGGATCTCTCCACTGCTGCAGATGTTCTCGAACTGGAATCTGGAAGCTTTAATCAATTCTCACTTCCCGCTAAATAATAGAAAGTATTTCTTTCGACAGCAGTTATATTACGTCTTCTGCTACAGTTGATGGTAGAAGGCAACACCAAATCTATAATGAATGTTTATGTATTTGATCTTATGTTGCATAAACTCAGTGTGTTAGTGCTACTGACAGTTCTGCACCAATATATGACAGAATGAATCATCGAATGTCCTCCATGACATCAACACTATTTTCAAGGCACCTTCTTTATTCAGTGGTGCGTCCCACTCCTCCAGGTCAGGACATCACAGAACAAAATAACTGTCAAGCCAGCAGGTACTGCAGAGCGTACCAAATTGCCATTGTCGTCCCACCTTGAAGACGTGTGGCATCCATCAGGGCCAGTATACATGCTCAAACAATAACAAACTTCCAAACAGTTTGTGGTTCTTAATTAATTAGCTAACAAAAGATATTGCCACTTTAGCAAGTATTCATGAGACAGGTAGATATTGGTTAACATATCACTGTACCAAAAATGAAGTTTTCCTGTACTTTGAATTCTGTACATACAAAAAATCACAATATCTTAACCATAAGTTAAATGCTTATTGCTTTCATTCATTTACACCTGTAGCCTATTCTTAAATCTCCTTTCTTAGCTTAAATTGCTTGGTTTAGTCAGGGTAAAAAATAAGCTAACATATTTGTACTAGTTAAAGCTATCCTTCCCTAAGAAATCCGTTAAACCCAACCATGAAACATACATTAAAGTTATAATATGTTATACTATGAATTAGACTGCTACAGGTCAGTTCTGGAAAAATGTAAAAGTAGTAGGAGTAAAGGAGACTACTGACTGAATACCAGGGCATTGATTCATCACCAGACACACACAGACGAAAACATGCTAGCTTTCAGAAACAATTATTTTTCGAGGTAGAGTACAAATACACACATGCACATTCGCACGCAACACAAACAACACTCCTGTGCTCGTACACAGTGTTGTCTGGACGAACGATTAGTATACCTGTGAAGCTGGCACTATGTAGGGTGCAACTGCGTATGCATGCGTGTGCCGAAGGATTGATTTCGAAAACTAGCAAGTTTTCTCTCTCTTTTGTGTTTGCCTGTTGAAAAAAAATTTTTACCACTGCAAGTCAGGCAATTTCATGTGTACTACAACTTTTGAGTTAGACTCAAAACCAAGAGTATTCCACCTCTGTAGAGAACTCTTAATGACACCTCATTCCTCAAGGCCATCTCCTAACTCCCATCAAATTTCTACAGAAGAAGCGTCCTTAAATACATCTCCATTCTCTTTCATTGAAGTATAGGTTCTCCCTTCTTTTTTACACCTATCCTAAGCATTTAAAAAAACTAAACTCCTCCTGAACAGGCCATGAATACTCAACGGTATTGACCAGCCGCTGTGTCATCTTCAGTCCACAGGCATCACTGGATGTGGAAATGGAGGGGCATGTGCTCATCACATCGCTTTCCTGGCTCTGTGTCAGTTTAGGAGACTAGAGCCGCTATTCTCAGTCAAGTAGCTCCCCAATTTACCTCACAAGATCTGAGTGCACCCTTCTTGCCAACAACACTTGGCAGACCAGATGGTACCCATCCAAGTGCTAGCCCAGCCAGACAGCGCTCAACTTCAATATTGCCATGCCTGTGTTATTCTGATACCTAGAGACCGGATTATATGCATTTGCATGTTGCATATGCATTTGCATATTTGGCTCCTTTTCACTGGTTGTTACATATTTTAACTAAAAACTAGTGACGATGCATATTTTTGCTCTGAGTTTACAATAGTTTAAAAATTTAAACGGGCGCTCTCTTGCTCGATCTAGTTTTGATATCTCACAGATCGACTGTGACCTAGAACTGTGTGCAGTCACTAACCAAGAGGCCAATGCATAGCCAAATCAGTACAGAAGAGGAACAGGAACAGGCAGAGTCAATGTTCATGTGCCCACGTCCCCGGTTAATCCCCTTCACTGTCATACCATATGCGTCAGCAACAGTTAATTTAAACTGTGCAAGCTTTTAGTTACATGTCCATTGTTTCAGTTAAGCTTTCTATTTACTTGTACACAGTTGAACATGTTTGTGATGTGTAGTGTGTAACGTGCTGTGTGCCATGCCATCCGAAAAAAGGAACATCATTTCATGGATAGCTGTCCATCCTACAATCCATGGAATTGTTTTATATTGTCGAGTTTGTGAGAAAAATGTTTAGAGCAAAAAAAAGTTTCCAATAGACCAGCATGCCAAGACAAGTCTCCATATTGCAGGAATGCAGAAAAAAGGACCGTGACAATAACCTCTGACAACAGCAAGTTGCAGTAGCAAGGGTTAGTCCAAAGATAACCAAAACAATTGGTTTAATGGGAATCTAGGTGAAGCATTCTTGTGCAAATATTGCTTAAATCAAAATTTACCAGACGAATCAATTACGTAAATGTTCTGGAAGAAATTCACAATGAACTCGAGGACAGTATTATCTGGATTTCAGTTGGGGAACCTACAGACACTTGTGGCTGTTACGTTGCAAATTTAATTGTTGGTGCTTTAAAAGAAGAACTTCCTATTTAGAGGCCTGCAAAGAACTTGAAAAAGTAAATCATTCTATGATCGCCAGATTTGTGAATGAGGATATTAGAAAAATATTTCCAGAACCTTCTGCAGATGAAAGGATGTTTGTGTTTATTTCAGATGCTGCTCCCTAAATGACCAAAGCAGGAAAATCCCTCTGAGTAGTGAAGAAGTATGTTCCACATTTGTGAATGTAAATAAACTGATTTCATCCAGAAAGAAAGTGTTTCTTAAGGCTCCTGCTCACATCAAGGCCTACAGAGAAAAACATTGAAATGTGCCTCTACCTCCTGAACCAGTGGTAGTTCTTTGGAGTACGTGGGTAAAGCTGTATTGTTTTACAATGAACATTTCGAGGCTATTAGAGGGGTAGTAAATGACTTAGATAGTGCAGAGGCTTTGGCAGTTTGCCAGTGCAAGGAAGCTTTTAATGATTCCGGTATTAAAAAAAGACATTGCTGTGATTAGCACTCATTTTTCTCATATACGTGCAAGTATTAAAAAGCTTGAAACTAGGGGTTTGGCGTTGAATGAATCTGTTCAGTTAATAAATAAAATTATTCTAGTGAACTCCTCAGTGTCGTAGGTATTTCCGAGAAAACTTAAAGAAAAGTTTGAAAACATTTTAAACAATAACCCAGGCTGTGAACCCTTGTGTGAAATTGATAGTTTTATTAAAGGGGCCGGTGAAATTTTACCAGAAACAATAAGTGCCAACATAGCACCCAAATTCAAATACTGCCTAGTTAGCTCACTTGATGTAGAATGGTCCTTTTCTTCTCATAAAAATGTTTTGAGTGATGGAAGAGACAATTTTATACTGAACATTTGGAACAATACTTGTTTGTTTACAATAGTAGAAAAATGTAAAATAAATTGTAAATGATGCTTTGGTCCAGTAGTATTAATTAAATGTTAATGCTGTTGAAAAAAATGCATGATTGTATGTTGTTTTTGAAATAAAATATACGGAGTTTTTGACAGTGCCCCTCTGCATGCGATATATCTCGAAGTTGGTCCTGTACACGCGGTTCACTTGCATCGCATCCGCTTGTTACTGACAACAATAGCAAAGAAGGAACAATTCTCCCTATTTTGCAAATTGTTAGATGATAATCCCAGAAAGGCCCCCTCCTAACCTCTGCCAGAAATTATTCAGAAAATGATATCAGCGTTCTAGATGTACTGATTTTTCGTGTGGCCGGCACTCTTCGTTGTAATTGGTATGCACAGGTTCAACGTTGATATGTAATGCAAGCAGTAACTACCATGCTTTTTTTATTATTTGATATTGCATATTTCGACACTTTTCATGCATTTTTAAGCATTTTTCATGCATATTTGCGTGCATATTTTAAGGTTTTTATGATGCATATAATCCGGTCTCAACTGCAAATGATGCAAAGTTCCTTTGGACATGCATGCGTGTCCTAAGAAACAGGCACTGCAGCAACTACAGCCACTATGAAATACATTATATGTGTTTGCAATTGACAGTAATGACAACCATCAGCTGTAGAATGGAATGACAACAATGAAAATTTCCATTGTTATCAGAATAACACTGGCACTGCAATATTGTATGTCTCTGAAAATACCAGGCAAGTGACTCTCAAGTGCAACATCTGACCTGTACAGGAATATATATAATGGATGTATGAGTTCAGGTCTTAGACACATGGGTGATGACATATGGAAGTTTGGGTCTGGCCGTGAGTCATGCACAGGTAGCCCAATGTTGAGGCGACCACTCGCGATAAGCGGGAAATCCGGGCTCGAGTCCAAGTCCGGCACAAATTTTCATTGTCGTCATTCCATTCTGCAGCGATGGTTGTCATTATTCGCAACTGCGAATACATATAATGTGCTTAACCTGGTGATCTGACGGAACCAGTGTTATCACTGTGCCAAGGCTGTTGGCATCCTGTTTATTATTATAAATGTCTTCTCGCCTCTCTTCTCTTATATTTTGAGGTAGTTTACTACTACTTTATCTAAGATCCTTACCAGATTACTGAGCTTCCCAAGTGCTGTGTTTTTTAAGTATACTCCTCTGCATTCCACTTGATGTGGCCAAATCATAATGTTTGTTTACTGCAGATAAATTTCTCTGCTGTGGTTCTGAATTTCACTATGTAGATATCATTGGTATCTTGTTGGGATGTTAGCACTTATACAAGTACTTTCACCCTTCCCTTTCCTTCCTCTCTTCAACACGATGATGTTAACATCTGCTATTTATATAGCTGGTTCTCGGGGGGAGGGGGCTTTGTAGTAATCCCAACCTCCTATAGGTTTATTTTGTAATCTCCTTGTTTTGTCAGGTTTCTTTAAATGTGTGTTTTAGTATATGCCCACGTGTGATAATGCTGCTAAATGACACTGTTGGCATAAGATACGAGGTATGGATCAACAGTTGCTCACAAACAAGTGAGAGAACATAACCCCACAAGAGTAAATGAAAACTTACCATGCAAGTCAATCCATGGGGAACCAGAAAATCTGAAACCATGTAGAGATGTACAAGGACTTCAAATTGTGCACAACTTCATACAACCCAGCACTGCTGGACAATAACAAGGTTGCTTCATCAACTGTATCAACGATATGCCTTACTAGGCAGTGCAGCAGGCACCGGCACAAATAATTTTTCCTCCCTTCTGTAGACTCATTGAAACCAGCAACTGATAGTGGGGGTGGGAGGAAAACGCACAGCAGGCCCTGGCCTGCCACCATTGTGGCAGGGGCATGAAACAGTTCTGCATTCTGGTTTAATAGTGTCTGCATTTGCTCATGCTGCTTCTTCTTCTTCTTCTTCTTCTTCTTCTTCTTCTTCTTCTTATGATGTAGGCACAACTGTTTGTGCCAGCACTGCAGAAATGCCGGGTTCATGGTGACCCAAATTAACACCGTGAAGAAGTGGAGAAACAATTACAATCATCACACCCATAAGAATGTTCTTTTTTGCCACTTTAGTATCTGCACAGGCATGACAATGGCTCTAAACAACACTGTCAGCACAAGGTACTGTACGGGGTGACGGTGGCTCTACAACAAGTCGGGGGAACAGAATCCCACAATAGGAAATGAAAACTCACCATGAGAATCAGTCTGCAAGGGAACATAAAGTCCGAAACAGCTTAAAGATGTGCACGGCGATAAACGCAACATGGCAGATCTGGGTGATCAATGACTGAGAACACAGTAACAGAACAGGGCACGAAATGTAAGGCGAGGTCCACAGTGGCTGAGTTCAGTGTTAGAACTACCCTGCTTGGTTCACTGTCACTCACAGGTAAACACTCCTGTCAGTGGGCCTCCCCATACAACACGTTGCGTATGTCCCCCAGGGTGTTAGTCAGCTGCGCTACCCACAACACCTCCTCTGCTTCCATTGCGATGTCCACTGGCCGGGTATACTAAATAAGTGTATTTTATAAAACCTTATATACATTACATTTGTGTGTATTGTCAATATACACCCTTGTGTGTGTGTGTGTGTGTGTGTGTGTGTGTGTGTGTGTGTGTGTGTGTGTGTGTGTGTGTGCGCGAGGGGGGGGGGGGCGCGCGCGTACCTGGGATCTCCTACCAAACCCCTGGATTGATTTCAGCCAGATTTGGCACACAAATGTCATACTTCATGAATGTCAACACTGTGGGATTTATAACTTCCTACCTCAAACATGAGCAGAGATATGGCAAATATGGTGGTTTCTCCCTCTCTCCCTCCCTATCTCCCTCCCTCCCTCCCTCCCTCCCACCCTCCTTCCTCCGCATATAGGCTGCCCTGCATGACAGTCGTATTGTGTTAGAGTAGTATCGGCATGCTTCATTGACCTGTCGTGTACAGGCTACACATTTGGACAGGCATGGATTGGGGGCGGTTGGGATAGACAGAGATAGGATGCAGGAAGGAATGGATATGGAAAGAGGGAACCATTAGGGGATGGACAGATAGGGAGGGAGAAGCAGGTGGATAGGGAAAATGTGGCAGAAGGAAATGGATAGGGAGAGTGGGGCAGGTGGAAATGGATAGGAAGATGGGGTAGGAGGAGATGTACGGAAAGGGGTCAGAAGGAGATGGGTAGGGAACGGCATGCAGAATGAGACGAACGAAGAAGGGGTTGGGGAGGTGGACAGAGAGAGAGAGAGAGAGAGAGAGAGAGGGGGGGGGGGGAGGGTAAGAGGAGATGGACAGAGAGATGGGGAGGACAAGATGGACAGGGAGAGTTGGGGGAGGAGCAGTAGATGGATGGAGGCGGAAGGGAAGGGGCGATGGACGGAAAGAGGGAGGGAATAGGAGATGCCCTGAGAGAGAGAGGGAGGGAGGAAGAGGAAGATGAGATAGACAGAAAGAGGGGGCGGATGAGCAGAGAGAGAGAAGTTACGAGTGTTAGAAGGAGATGAACAGAGAGAGGGGGGAGGAGGAGATGAACAGAGGGAGGGGGGGTTGAAGGTATGGTCAGAGAGAGGGTTCAGGGGAGATGGACCAAGAGAAGGGCGAAGAGGAGATAAAGGGATGGAGAGAGCGGAATGGAGGAGATGGAGAGATAGATGTGGGTGGACAAGGTACACAGAGATGGGGAGAAAGGGCTCAACACAGATAGTGAGGAGGAGATGTGTGAGGTATAATAGTGAATGTGTACACAGTTGAAGCCATGGGAAAAAGGTGGGTACTCTAATGAATGAAAATATTGTTTCTAGATAGACAAAAAAGTTTTTCTACCCTGTAAATATGACGTGTTTGGCAAATCAAAAAGTGGGGCTCTGCATAGGGCAGCATGTTTAGTGTAGGAAGAAACTAGGTGGCTGTTCCTGAGTACCCCATGATATGTAAGACCTGCCTTCATTGCATTTTATTATGTTTTGTTTGTCTACACAGTAACAGGAAACTCCTGCAAGAGAATCCCACAAATCTTCTGTTCGAAGGTATATTTTAAATATAAGCATTGGGTCAACTGTTTACATTATGATTTAATTACAAGGACATCTGTGAATAATGAATAATCCTTTGGTTGTAAATGAAATCCTACAAATCCAAAGCATTGGTTTTGCGAGGGATTGTGCTACAGGGATTGCAGTTGGGTCACCAAACTGAAGGAAACTTGATTGACATAAATTCCCTTATGCGGATGTAGAAGATGGGAGGATGTTGAAGAAAATAAACATTCAAAAGTTATAACTAACCTTTAAGTTTATTCCGAATCTTTAGTACAAATTGACCTTCCTAGTTAAGGTGCCACTTCACTAAAGTCAAGTCCTTGCACAGAGACAGGACTGCCTATCACTGTTCTGTCTGCCAGCTGACATCATCTGAATCTAAGATCAACAGAACACTGCACCTATACTACTTATCACACCTATCCCATACTGTCAACGAATCTCCATTGAATTTGCCTGTTTCTGTCTCTCGCTGGGCCCCTGGTCCCAGCATTTTGTTCACCTTTCCCCTTAGATCATGTCAGTCCCTGACATGATGTGGCATCTATGGCTTCACATCGCCTATCGGCTATATTGATTCGTTATTTTTCAGCTGTCATTCAGAGGATGTGCAGAGGGGTTAGGAAGTCCTTCCCTATACTGGCACCAAATTCGTCCTTAGCCTTTCATTGACTTCTCATGATGTATTGTGGTCTCCACACCACAAGACCCTGTCTCTTTCTCTCTGATAGCTTGTGTTCTCTCTCACACAATTATTGCCTAAGGACCTCACGTCATTAATTCTGTCACACATTTTATCTTCACTGTCTAAAGCGTTTGCATCATTAATTCTGTCAAACAGCTTATCCTTTAAGTCTATAGGCCTCCTGAGTCACCATTCTGTGCTTCTGTAGCCCAGGCCTGTTGCTTATCTCTGTTTAGCCTCCCAAGCAGGCACCTGTAGCCCAATGTGGGTGGCCTCTGTGACATCTTCTGCCTCACCCAAAGTTCCATCTTTTCTTTAAATCACTTTGAATATTATTCATAGGACTTACCTTTTAGCTAAAGACATGGCAAATCTTCTTATGTATAGTTATCTAAACATTATTCAGAAAATGTTTATTCATACGTATTACACTGTCAAGTTCATTGTCATTATAAATAAGCTACACATATATGCACCTATGTCACTCAGATAAGTACTTTCTCTTTATATGATGGAAGACCCATCATTATGTATTTGGACATCTTCCACATTTTCCTTACAAAGTTCACCAAGCAAATGTATGATGTAAGTAAATGTGTAAGTGTTATATACAGTGGAAAATCCAAAATGGAATAATGACAGTATTTTGAAAAGGACAGAGTGCTACGCATATAGAGGAGACACTGAGTTGCAGGCAAACAGAGCAAAAATACTGCTAAACTTTTGAGGTTTCGGCCAAGAGCCCTTCTCCTGAAGTATAAAACACACACACATTCACACAAGCCCAACTCACAAACAAACGTGATCACTGACTCTGGTCACCGAAGCCAGACTGTGTACAACAAATGTGCTTGATGGCTTGATAGGAGTAGCAGTTTGTATGTGGTGGGGATGAAGAGGAGGTTGTAGCGAGGAGGGGGAGGTAAAGCAGGGTGGGGGTGGGGAAGGGTATAGTGCTGCTTGTGGGAGCATGCAGGGCTCTGGTGGGGACAGGATAGGGCTGCTAGGAGTATTCATAGGTTTGAGGGGTGGGGGAAGGGGAAGGGAAAGGGAGTGAAAAAGGAGAAAAGTAGAAGAGAGGAAAAAGCTTAGTGGGTGCATTGCGGAATAGGAGGCTGTGTAAAGCTGGAGAGATAGCAGGAAAGGGGTAGGTGGGTGAAACTTGAGGTCAGGGGAGTTATGGGAATGTAGAATGTATTGCAGGGAGAGTTCCCACCTGTGCGGCAGCCATTGAAGTGAAGTATGTGATGTTGGGCAGCATCTTCAACAATTGGGTGGTCCAGGTCTTTCATGGCCATATTTTGTCGTTGGCCATTCATGCAGACAGACATTTGTTGTCCCCTACATCCTCCCACCACTCCTATTCCAGTCCAGTCACAGCCAACACTTACACCAACAAAAGCAGGGCTACCTGTGAAAGCAGTCATGTGATCTACAAATTAAGCTGCAATTAATCTGCTGCTTTCTACATGGGTATGACAACCAACAAACCAAATTGTCACCAACATATTTGCAAATAATGTTGGAATGGGTGAAACAGCAGCAACATGATAAAGCTTTTATTTAAAACAAAGCTATATACTAAATGTGCACTTTCTAGTCCTTTGAGATTCCTTATGTTATGCTCTTTAAGGACTGTTCTTATGCTTCTGAGTTTCCCTTCCCAATGTAATCATAACATTTCAGTTAGATTTTGTGCAATGATTGTTCCTAAGTGTCTTGTTTTATTGGTTTTCCAATCACACCATTCCCACATGTCATGGTCTTCCTATTAACAGCAATATCTTACTTTTTTTCATTAAACCTAGCACAGCTAGAATATTCCAAAATGACGTGTTTAGATATATCCAGTTACTCATTAGTGGGGGACCTATATCATTCATATGTGTCTGATGAACAAGTTTGGTGTTGAAGATTTGTAGTCCGTTTAGCAACCTATGCATTTTCAACAGAAGCAGCTCAACTGTAAAGCCAAACAGTGTCATTGACCGGGGGCATCCTTGCTAGATGGACTATTTACAGGCAAAGGTGACGTAAACTGTCAGTCGACTTTGATACTGTATTAAGCTCCCAATAGCAAGCTCGTATTACATTTATGAAGTGGTCCCTAACTTCCATCTTCTTCACTGTATTAATAAGGAACTAATGGTTGAACGTATCAGAGGCTTTATCAAAATTTAAAAATACTAATGCCCATTTGCTCTTGCAGATCCAACTGAGAGAGGCAGTGTCTTGATATTCACACAGTGCATTCATGAACGACTGTCCCAATGCCGCACTTGCCTGATAAGGCCCTAGTATCTTCTTCAGCATTGGTTTCATCCTGTTGTTGATCATCCGTGTCATAATTTTAACTCCGAATTCAGAAGAGTAATTGGTGTGAAATCTTTAATCGTCCTCTCTTGAGATTATTTTGGGATGAAAACAATCATTCCTTCAGTGAATGGAGGAGGAATTGAATTGGTTGACAGAAATTCTTTGTACATTTTGATGACTTCATTGCTGATTATAGCACCAAAAGACTGATAGAATTCTATTGGTAATTAGATTTGTCTAGACTGGCAATTTTTTGCCCGAGAATATGAGAGTAAAGTCTTCTATGAAGCTGTGTGATAGTTTCTTCATGTTTCTCTGTTTTGAATATTTGTTCCCGTCGTCATTGTAAATGCTGTTACAGTGTTCAGAATTCCTGCCTGCATCTTTTTGTTTTCGTAATGATCTGGAATAGCAACTTGTTCTTTGATAATACAGCTATCATTCCTTGCCCTCACTTGTTTTCCACTCATTGATTGTTGTATGAACAAGTTTACCTTCACACTAATGTGATTTCCTCAGTTACTGTTACTCCTGAATTCTGTTGATGTTTTATGGAGTTCATATAGGTAGCAGAAGTCAATTTTTAGCTTACACCAATAGGATTTGATTCTAGTGTACTGCATTATACATTTCCTTACGTGGGATTTTGCTACAGCCACGCAGGATGCTTATTCCACATGGTGACCACAACTTCTATTATATCCTCATCTTAGAGGTGATATACATTTAATTGTCAATCCTCTCTTGCTGAAACACCTTTTAGTTTGTCAAATGTTACTCTTATTTGATATTGCAGTTGTCACTAAAATTGACAACTGAATTTCAGTTTTTAACATCATCCAAAAATGCTGTGCTGCTATACAACCTATCACAGTGATTTGAAGATCAGATGTTGACTTATGTATACATTAAAACATTGGCCCACAGTCTATTAAGCCCAACGATATGTAAATATTTGCAACACCTCACAGAAGTCGTAATTTTGAGTTTGGTCTTCAGGTGGCAAAACCCAGTTAAAGTTACCTTCTGAAATGTTGTTAGGATGAATATCTGTCAATGGTTCCATGATGTCTTTGCAGGAAAGTGAGAATCATTTGTATTTGCCAGTTGTTCTGATCAGAGCATAAATGTTGACAACAAGTGAGTCATATAGCTGTGCCGTAATCCCTCTTCCACTTTCTAAGACACCTTGCACTGCATGCCTTCTTTGTACAGGAATACTGTACCACCCTCTTTCCTGCTGTTGATAATAGCATCATATCCAGTAGTCTTGCTTACCTTGTTCATGACAACTTCTTGCAACAGTGCTATGTCAGTATCTACAGCTTTTAAACATTGTATTTTGACATCAAATTCTATTTGGTTCACATTAATCATGGCTATCTTACATGTTGGTGTTATTTTATGGGTGACATGATTAATGCTCTGTGTCAGCAGCCCAGTCTGTATCCATAATAGGGTGGATGGAGTAATTATTCTTCCTAGGGTTGTCATCTTGGTCTGCACTATCCATACTAACATCATCTTCACCAGATTTCTTCATTGTCTTTTCAGAGTCTGCTTCCTTGCCACTAACTCATTCTTCATGACCTTATGGTGTGTTTTTTTTACAAGAGTGACTGGTGCAAGGGCCAGTGGTTGCATGTTGAGAAGCTGTTTCTTTGTTGCTGAAAATTGAAGTCATGGATTCCATATAGTCCGCATGCTGGGTTTGTCATGAATCATGTGAAGTGAAATATGAGAACTACCACATGATCTCTTCTCTTTGGTCACTTGCTTGCAAGTGACAAAAGCATTTTGGAATATGGCTTGGTTTATTGGCTATCATATGAATTGGTATCATCATGCTCCTTTTCCTCTACATTTCCTGGGCCAATTTGTTGCTGGCATTCTGCTGGCTGGTTGACATGCTTGGTCATCTCAGAAAGCAGGACAACTGTCTCCAGTGGCTGCCATGGACTCTGCCCCAGGGCAACAGCGACCATGTTGGCATACTTCACCTCCATTGTTGCAGTTGCTTTTCCTGTGCTACAGGAACTCATAAGATCCCTATGTGAAGGCCTCACATGTGCATGTCCAGATTTTATATTATGAGGTGACACAAAAATAGTGTGTGTCCTAGGTTGCCCGTCATATACAACTAGTGCTTTGAACCCAGCATGTTAATATAGGACAGAATGTGTTTCTTCAATTCTGTTTTCACATTTTTTACTCGATTGTCCATATTGAAATGCTTCAGTCACTTCCACTTCTCACCATAGATCATATAAATTGTACTGTATGGTACAAGGGCCTACATAATAAGTTCATATTCAATTTCAAACAATAATGGAAAATCCAGGCTGGAATAATAACAATATAATGAAAAGGATAGTTGTTATGATATAGTGGAGATGTTGAGTCACAGGTAGGCATAAAAAAGACTGTCAAACAAAGCTTTTGGCCAAACCTTCATAGAAATCGAAATATACCCCCCCCCCCCTCCCCCACCACACACACACACACACACACACACACACACACACACACACACACGTGACCATAGTCTCTGCTAGACAAGGCCAGACTGTGAGCAGCAATGCATGATGGGAGAAGCAACTGAATGTTGGGGGGGGGGGGGTAAGGAGGAGGCTGGAGTGGGGAGGGGAGGGAAGCAGGGTAGGGGACAGGATAAAATACTGCAGGGATAAGGTGGGGAGAGGTCAGGGCAACTAAGTGCAGTGAGGAGGTTAGATGGGGGGCAGGGGGGGGGGGGGGAGGGGGGACAGCGGAAAGGGAGAGAAGTACAAAGACTGTGGGTTTGTTGGTGGAAAAGAGGGCTGTGTAGTGCTGGAACAGGAACAGAGTAGGGGAATAGTCCTGTTTAGCTGGATGATGAGACTTTGAGAGATGGTGGGTGACTGGAAAGATAATGCAGATGGCACAAGTTGTACCATATGGAGACATAATGCAGTCACCCACCACCTCCCAAAGCCCCACCATCTGGCTGCAGAGGAGCAATCCCATCCTGACTCAGTATCACCCACAACTGGAGTAACTAATTCACACTCACCTCCAGGGTTTCGACCTCTCCTTGTATCCTGAAATGAGGAATGTCCTACCCACTATCCTTTCCACCTCTCCCACAATGGTATTCCATTGGCCAAATAACCTACGCAATATCCTTGCCCATCTCAACACAACCCCTGCTCCCAACCCTTTGCCTCATGGCTCACATCCCTGTAATAGACCTAGATGCCAGACTTGTCCCATACATCATCCTCCCACTACCACCTACTCCATTTCAGTGACAAGCATTGCCTGTTCCATGTGATCTACAAGCTAAGCTACAACCACTGTTGTGCATTCTACGTGGGCATGACAACCAACAGGCTGTTTGTCAGCATGAATGGCCACCTACAAACTGTGGCCAAGAAACAGCTGGACCACCCAGTTGCTGAGCATGCTGCATATCACGACATTCTTCATTTCAGTGACTGATTGACAGTCTGTGCCATCTGGATTCTTCCCACCAACACCAACTTTTCTGAATAGTGCAGATAGGAACTCTCTCTACAAAGTATTCTACGTTCGTATATCCCTCCTGGCCTCAACCTTTGTTAGTCAGTGTCCTTACCCACCTATCCCCTTTCCTGTTCCTGTTCCAGCACTACACAGCCCTCTTTTCCACCAACATACCCATGGTCTTTGTCCTTCTCTCTTTTTCCATTGTACCCCCTCCCATCGCCTCCCTGCCTGCCCCTGGCTAACCTCCCGACTGCACTTAGCTGCCCTAACCTCTTCCAACCTTATCCCTGTACGCTCCCAAAAGCAGCATGTTACCATCCTCCATTCCCCCAGCTATCCATCCCCCCTACCCCCACAATCCAGTTGCTTCTCCCATCATGCTCTGGTGCTCCCAGTCGAGCATTGGCAACCAGAAACTATGCTCATGTGTGCATGAGTTACATTTGTGTGTGTGTGTGTGTGTGTGTGTGTGTGTGTGTGTGTGTGTATGTGTATGTATGTGTGTGTGTTTTGCATACTCTGATGAAGGACTGTTTGGCAGAACGCTTTGTTTGACCATCTTTTTGCTGTGCCTATCTGTGAGTCAGCATCTCCACTATATGGTGAGTAGCGACTATCCTTTTCATAAAATTGCTGTATTTCAAATAACAAGTTATATAGCCAAACTGAGTGCAGACCCAGACCTGCGTAACTGATTTTGCCATTGCAGTGAACAATATTTTCAGTGCTTCCCATTTGTGATGTGGCATTAATACAAATGTTGTCGTTGCGCGTTCTTGCGAATGTTATATTGAAACCTTTCACTTCTTCATCCTTTAATGCTGCAAGGTATAGCAAAACTGACTTAGGAGTTTTGAGGGATTGCTGCTCACACGGTGGTGGTGAGGTGGGGGTGGGGGCAATGAGGTGGAGGGGAGCTGAGGGGGATGTAGTTGCACATGGTTTGTCTTTCTCCCATCAGTGTCTAACTTTCAGTACCCAACATAGTTCAGACCAGAGGGCATCGGGGCTTTGCCATGCATGCGTTTTTTTTTAAAACAACCAATCTGTTTGGCAACAGTTCAACATTCCACGCAACAATGCTGTTTCTGATGCGAACGTATTTTGGTCCAAGGTTTGACAATTGGAGGAAACTGGTAGCACACTAAGAAGAGATAAACATGGCTGTCGCAGCATCATCAGTACACCAGAAAATGTCAAACATGTGAGAACAGCAGTTGAGCAATCACCAGTATATTTTGCTTGAAGGCATGCTGTTGCATTGGCAATTTCAGACCACAGTTTGAGGAGGATTTTGATTTTTGAGTTTCCTTCCCTTCAGAATAATGATGGTTCCATAATTGAGCTGAGCAGACTATGCCAACCTCCAAAATCTGCGTAAGCAAATGCTTGCACAAAATCCCTCCAGAGTTGACTTTCTCCAGTAGTGATGAGACACATTTTGGCTTCAGTGGGAATGTAAGTAAATAACATTTTTTGCTGCAGGGCTAAAAATAACCCCAGAATTATTCTTTAGACTGCTACATTCCCCTAACCTATGATGTGGTGTGCAATATCACAGTTTGGCACAATAAGCCCGTACTATTTTGAGGAGGAAGGCATTATCGTGAATGTGAATTTCAGACATTATGTTTCAATGTTGCAAAATTCTCTGCAGCGTATATTGGAAGATATTTTTGAAGAAGATGGGTTAGGGGACTTGTGGTTCCAACAAGGTGGGGCTGCAGCTCATATAGATCAAAATTAAATTAATGTTTGGAGAGAATTGTTACTAGTATTTCTGGTTTCTTTGATGGATGATGTGGGGTGGCTTGCAAGGTCACGAGATTTGAGAATTTGTGACTTATTTCTTTGGTTATATCTGAAGGGAAAGTTGTTTAAACATCACATTCACATCCTACCATAGCTAAGAAAGTGGATTATTGATGAAGTGGATGCCATACCTCAGCACTGTGTGTAAACGAGCTGTTCAGAACTTCAGAGACCATCTCCAGAAGTGTGTTTCTGATAATTGATGCCATCTTGAGCACATTATTTTCAACATTGAATGAATATAAAATGATATGAACTATTAATTATGAAAATAAAATGTTTTTTCTTTTTGTGCTCCATTATTTTTTTAACTCCAAACTACTTAATTAAATATTCATCATTCTGTTTTGCAGCTCCTTGTATTGGCCATGTTTGCAGTTAAAATTGTTGGATGCTTGATTGAATCTTGTAAACTTTAGTTCTCTCATCTGATTGATATCGAAAACAAAGAGTAAATATTCTGAAATGTTGATCCATTAGAGTTACTAAGAATCACAGTTGCTTACAGCACACTCCATGTGCTGTAAGTCCCACTGAGCCAGACACAATTACTCTTTCTGCATGTTCATCTTGCTCTGTGGCTCCAACATAACTGACTGACCCACGATGGCATAATATCTAAAGTTGCTAAATTACCATTCACAACCCATATACCCTGTTCCTTTTTGTAAAGTTGGCAGGTCCTCACAGTCAAATAAAGAAGAGAGAGCAATAGCTTTTAAAATTGCATTGAATATACTCTCTTAAGATATAATTAGAGGCCCCTTTAATCGATCTGCTAAAATGACCAGTGCAGTTTAGCATCTTGAACACACCTTCTACCATCTTCAGTACAGTGTGTACACATCCTAAAGATGTCACGCTTGACTTTCTGAGCATGCAAATAACATCCTCCATTGTTTTTGGACTGAGGGAAGAGACTGGATGTAGGATGCCAAAACACTGACACTGGGAGTTCACACAACACTGATCGGGGTGAACAATAATCACAGTGCTGCATCGAACCAAGTGGTAGGTAAACAAATGCCTCTGCCCAAAAGCAAATTTGCTCCATGCTTGTTCCAGATTTTTTGAGAAAAATGCAAAAATCCCGGAGTCTCCAGAACAAAATAATTCCCTATGTGTTCTCAGTTTCCCTGGGCACAGGACATGGTGATTATGATAAGTAGTACTATTCCTGGTTAAAGATGTTCTTAAGTTGTTCTACTCCATAGTGCTATTCGGTGATGAATTGTTGGAGAATTGGCGGCAGGTATGGTTACAGCATGAGAGATGTTTGCAGATTTGGTTTGGTGGGTAGTGCCTGTCAGTGAAGGCAGTAATAAAACCTTCAACATATTGGGCTGAGGATTGTTCATCACTGCAGATGCGCTATCCATGAATGATCGGACTCTGTAACAGAGACTTGAAGTTAAGGCAGCTATCAAAATGGAGGAACTGTATATGTAAGTGTGTGTAGCCCAGTGCCATTTGATATGATTTGATTTTGACAGGGAAGCTAAAACAGCTTAGGTCTAACCCTTCACTGCCCACTCCGAAACCGAGTTTCTTGTGCGGTATTGCTCCCTGTATGTCTAATAAAGCCAACCAATGCCCTTAAATAGTGCAAAGAGTCCCTCTACCAGTTTTTTGTTAGACGCAATTTCTTCAGGTCTAATTGTCCAGAAGATTCTGTATCTTTTACTCTCCAATGCCATGCATTTGAAGATTAGGTGTGATGCAGTTTCTTCACCCTCATCACAGATCCTACATTTAGGATCATCTTCCATTATACTCATTGTGTGTAGGTGTTTTTTTAAATTCCCTTGGCTGATCATCAGTTCAGTCATGAGTTTGATCTCTTTCCTGTTCAATCCCAGGATTACAAAGCTTCTTTTAAAGCATGGCTTGGACATTATTACCTTACCATGTTTTTGTTTGTGGACCTTGGTCCAATATTCTATGTGCTGTTTCCTAAGCGAGTTCTGTAGTTCTAGTTTGATCATAGCCTTGGTGATTGTCAGGACAGGTTCTGGTCCAATAAATGGAGTTGTTGCCCCCATCCTGGCCAATCTGTCGGCTTGTTCATTGTCACAGATCCCTGAGTAGCCAGGGACCCACACTAGGTTACCCTTTTGCTTCCCCCCTAGCTCAACCAGAGCCCTGTGGCATTCTACAATAATCTTAGATCTCGTTGCAGGAGCTGCCAGTGATTTCAGGGCTGCCGGGCTGTTTGAATAGATGTAGATGCTATGGTCCTAGTAGCATCTACGCATATTCTCCTCCACACATGCCCTGATTGCAGTAATTTCAGCTTGGAATACTGAGGCAAGTTTCCCTAAAGAGATGATGCCCTCCATCTTGGCTGAACCCTGTACACCTCTGCCCCAATGCCTTGGTCTGATTTTGACCCATCGGTGAACCAAACAATGTCCCCGGCACGGTGTTGAACTGTTTTTTCCCACTGCTCCCTGCTTCCAAGTATTATATTGCAAGGGTTGTTGAAGCAGTTTGGAGTTGTTATATAGTCGGCTGGCATTTCCCCAGGCATTCCTATATTTACCTCAGGGGCTTAGGCCCCGGTTTTTACCACAAACCTTTCTGGTACTCACTAGAGTACTTTTCGCCTTGTAGCAGATGCTCTTAATGTGAGGGGTTCATATTAGTTTCTCATCTAAGGCTACCCCTAGATATTTCACTTTCCCCTTCAGAGGTAGAGTTCCATCAAAGAGCTTTAGATTCCAACTTGAGTGTTGGATATGCCTCTTCGTGAATGGCACCACAACAGTCTTCTTAGGATTAACCCTTAGATCTTGTTTAATGCACCAGTCTTGCACAATGTCCAATCCTCCTTGTGCCATATTTCTAACTGTGTCAATAAATTTGCCAAGTATTACTATGGCAAGGTCATCTGCATATCCTTGGGCAGAAGCATCGTCTGGAATTTAGTTCCTCAAGGAGTTCTTTCGCCACTTGATTCCACAGTAAAGAAGACAGAACTCCTCCCTGTGGGCAACCTCTAGTGCCATCTTTTCATTCATCATGGTAGCCACTACCTTCCTTCCACTAAGCATTGCCCTGATCCACCTACATATAGTGGTCCCTAGGTCATGCACATTACCATGGAATTGGAGGTTTGTTACTGAAGGCCCCCTTGATATCCAGGAAGATGCAGAGGGCTATTTCTTGGAAGTGAAGTGCTTTCTCCACTCTCCCAATGAGTTGATGGAGAGCTGTCTCACATGATTTACCTGGTCGATGTGCATGTTGGTTTGAATGTAGAGGGGGCCCTAATTAGCCACCTCCCCCGAACATAAATATTAACCATTTTTTCCAGTTCTTTGAGAATGAAGGAGGACAGACTGATTGATCTCATATCCTTGACCTTGGTATGATCAATTCTCCCTGGCTTTGGAATGAAGACAACCTCACTGCCCTCCAAGCATTGGGAATGATTCGTACTGCTAGGCTAACCCTGAATAACCTGCTTAGGACTCTTATGAGATACTCTCCTGCCTGTTGCAGGAGAGCTGGAAAGATTCCACCTGGGCCTGGTGACTTGAATGGTTGGAATGTTCCCACTGCCCATAGGATTTTATTGAAGTCCACACACTCCTTGGCCAATTCCTAGTCCTCTCTTCGAGTACCGGAAAACCATTGTCCCTCTGGAATCACATTCTGGTCTGTGTTGTCTGGCAGAGCATATTGAGGAAAGTCTCATCTGCTGTCTTTGTATATTCTCCATCCTCCTTCATCACTGTACCTCCTGGATTGGTTGGTACTCTAAAGAGGATTCTGTGAAGTCTGGCTTGAGCAGCCATGCTCTCCACTTCCTCACAGAACACCTTATAGAATGCCTCCTTTGATTGTCTGATTGCGAGGTTGTAGTTGACAAGGGCCTCACAATATTTTGTCCTTTATGCCTCACACAGTTAAACAGTCTACATACCTGTTTTCTTTGTGTTTCCAAGTTGTTATTCCACCAAGGCACACTCCTGTTTGTGCACTTATTGGCGATTGTGCAGTTACCTAGTTACCTGGTGTGAGGTCACTATGGCAGAGGTAACAGCCTCTGCTACTTCCTCAAACTCTAGTGGATTCCTTATCGAGGTTTTAATTTCCAATAATCCTAAGTCAAGGTCCCTCCTATATGTCACCCAGTCTGTTTTCCTGGGATTCCTATAGGTCATGGGCTGTCTGATTCCCATTTCAACCTTGAATTTAATGTTCATGTGGTCCGATGAGGATGGCTCTAAAGCCAAAAGCCATTGTTTGACATAGCTGCCCTTCATCATGGAACCAAAGGTTATGTCAGTTATATCTTCCCTTCTGCTATTCCTGAATGTAGGTTCATTGCCCCTATTCAGGACCTCCAAGTTGTTAGCTAAAAGAAATTCAAGAAGGTACTCAACTCTACTGTTGGTATCCTAGCTGCCACACACTAGGCTGTGGGCATTCGCATCACATCCCACCAACAGATGGTGACCTTGCCAATGGCAAGCTTTTACCAGTCTCCTCACCTCCAAAGGAGGAGGAGAGCTATCTTTGTAAGGAAGGTATGCTGAGGCCAAAACAATTGCCCTCGTGATACCTTCCTCGCATTGCTGCATTCTAATGGTCACTAAGACCCTGGAGCAGAAATCCATCATTGGCATGAAAGAAATTCCATTTCTTACGTAGATGCATATTCTGGAGTTTCTTAGATTTCTAGCGTAAATCAGCTTACCTCCAGTGCCACCGAGGCCCGATACACCCCCTTTATGTAAGAAGGGTTCTTGTATCAGGGCCACGTCCACTTCCTGCCTCCCCAGGCAGCAACTCAGAGCAGCAGAGGCCCTTTTACTGTGCTGCAGATTAATCTGCAGCTCCTCCAGTCTCCGTCTTGCTGCCATAATTGCCTTTGTGGTCTTTGATAACCCTGACGGTGACCTGCAAAAACCCTAAAGTCAATTTCACGTCTTGCTCTCGCATCACCTTCAGGAACTTCTCTCCGACCTCAACCACCAGGCTTTGTCCCTCTGGTACAACCTTCTGGTTGATCACTCTCCAGTCTTCTGTTGAGACTGTGGGTTCTGGACCCCTATTTTCTCGAACAGAGTCTTAGGAGAGACATCCTTAAGGATCTTTGGTACCCAAATTGATACCTTTGCGGTGCGGTCTTAAGGAGCTCTGCTGCCATCTTGACCAGCAGCTATGCATCTTCCCACTGGGATATCATGGGCACCTTGTCCTTAAACCATTCCACCATGTGCACTCCCTCCTCACAGACAAAAATGAGGGCACCACGATCTAGATAAACCCTCCCTGAAGTTGGGTCCTGGACTAGCGTGCCCCCCCCCCCCCCCCCCCCCACCCACCCAATCTTTTAAGAGAGGACCATCTGTACAAGTTCCTCCTGCTGCAAGGTGATGGCTACCAGTGGATAGCCTTCCTGGATAACTGCCATCTTGAAAACCGAGACTGCAATACTATCGGTCTGTTTCCTTATTTCTTGCCCCCCCCCCCCTTTTTTTCCCCCCCCCCCCCCCCCCCCCCCCTGGGCTCGCTTATCCAGGGAGGAGGGAGTCTTAGATTCCTCCCTTTTCCTCTTGCTGCCTGTCTTCAACATTGTGGGGGTCTGCGAATCCCCTTCAACCTGAGACAGTTTTTTCTTAGAATCTGGAAACATCCCCCAGGCTGTGGCTAAGCCATGTCTCCGCAATATCCTTTCTTTCAGGAGTGCTAGTTCTGCAAGGTTCGCAGGAGAGCTTCTGTAAAGTTTGGAAGGTAGGAGACGAGGTACTGGCAGAAGTAAAGCTGTGAGTACCGGGAGTGAGTCGTGCTTCGGTAGCTCAGTGGTAGAGCACTTGCCCGCGAAAGGCAAAGGTCCCGAGTTCGAGTCTCGGTCGGGCACACAGTTTTAATCTGCCAGGAAGTTTCAGTTTTTTCTTAGGTTCAAGCCCCTTTAATTCCCTCCACTTGTCTTTAGGAAGCCATTCTTTCCCTTCCATTTTTCTCTGTTCCCTGAGTAGTTTCCTCCTCTGGACGCCAGACAAGGCTTTAATCTTGATCTGGTCCAACTTCTTAGTTACATTTCCCACTTCTGGCTCAGGTCTAGACCCTGATTCAGTAGTGGGAATGCCTTACATCGGTCCTGACCCCGATGTTTGGGTGTCTGAGGTCTCAGTTTGCCCCTCAGTTTGTTTTAATTTATTTTCTTTAGTCATGTCCATATTGGTCCCACGAGATTTGGGGATCTACATGGTCCACACCACAAATACCCCACGCGATGTAAGGCTATTTACTCAGTGAGGTCGCCCAGTATCCCTGAGACTCCATTTGCGACACATCTTCTCATGTGCCACGTACCCCTCGGCATGGATCGCATCACACCTTGGGTTGGGAAAGGAAATTGGGTAAGGACTAGGAGTGGATAGGGAAGATGGGAAGTTGTGGGACACTCTTAGTCTGATCCATCGGCTGAAGCCTTTCCGGCAATAGGTCCTCTACCTTCGGCCTAGCCTTCAGCTTCACGCAGATACACAAGCCTCTCCACCTGCAAGGACAGTGCTTCGTCAAGGTAGTGTCTCCCGGAGAGGCCCAGTGGCTTAACGGTATGGTAAGTTGTTATCTTTACTCCTTCCATTGTTTGTATTCCCCACAGAACTTTACAGAATCATATTGCACAGTGTATCTGTTAACTGCATAATGAGATAGGGAAGGGGGGGAGGGGGGGGGGGCAAATAAGGACAGTGTTGTCTGTCATGTGTGACTATATTTCAGTGGCTGCACGTATCCGCTCTTCTGGACACAAAGAGTCTGATGAATGCTTAGTTTACTGATGTATTGTAATACAAAATTTCATGCAGAAATTGATTTGTGTGGCTCAGTGAGCATGTTTTTTCCCCCCAGGTTTGCTGCGGCTCCTGATGCTACAACATTACGATTAACAGCTTCCCAAGAAATTCTTGCGTTAATGAAGAAGAAACCACAGATAGTTCTGTAAGTTGAATTTAATCATTTCCATCATGATTGTAACATAGTAATTAGTGTTTACATGTGAAGCCATACTGCCAGTATATTTAATTCTGAAGTATTGAAATAATTTTTGCGTCTTTGTTCTGATGCCCAAATCAGCATTTGTAAATTGTCTTTGTGTATTAATGCACTTCAGTTATGGACTTTTCCTCTAAGATGCAGCGATAAGTAGTTAATTTTATCAATTTTCTATGCCTGTTAATTGTAATCTGCCAAATCAATGCATAACAAAAAGCAAATAGAGCAAAAATTTTCAAATTAAAATTTCTTAAGAAAACTACTGACGAAATAAATATAATTTAAAAAAGGAGTTACAGTATCATGAATGACATTTAGGTACTGTTAAACAGTAATCATCAGACTTGGAAGTCTGTTAAGCCTTGCACCAGGTGACCAGTCTACCTGTCAAGTGGCCCTCGCCACACGCACATTTCATTTCACTAAAGTGATACTGTTGTTATGGTCTTCAGTCCGAAAACATCTGCTTACCATACTCATCTCTTGGACCCCAGCTATGATTTTTGCCCCCTCCCCCACAACTTCCATCCAATGCTAAATTACAACAGCAGCATCTCAGAATGAGTCTTATCAACCTATCCCTTCTTTTCATCAAGTTGTGCTACAAATTTCTTATCTCATCACCTCATTAGTTATGTGATCTACCGTACTAATTTTCAGCATTTTTCTGAAACACCCCAATTAAAAAGCTTCTATTCACTGTTTGTCTAAACTGTTTATCATCCATGTCTAACTTCCATACGTCTGGCTACACTCCAGACAAATATCTTCAATCCCACATTTTATATCTTCCCTACTTCAGCTCTCATCAGATATTTTGCTGCCCAAATAACAGGACTCTTCCACTATGTTTAGTGTCATGTTTTCTAATCTAATTCACTCAGAATCACCTGATTTAATTTGGCTACATCCTACACACATCAAAAAAAGTTTTGCATCACCCTAGTTCCCAGAACTCCTGAAGATAGATGTTGACTGTTCAGAGATGTCATCAAATCCACCCAAAGATATAAACAACCATGCATGAGCAGCACTTATTAGATGAAGGGGTCCGACAGCCAATCAGTTCCAGTCATTCCACCAGGAAGGAGGTACATGGCTCGTGTTGTCTGTAGTTCAACCATGCCTAGACAGTCAATAACGCGGTTCGCTCGCATCCCTGTTGTTACTTTGTGCCAGGAAGAGCTCTCAGCAAGGGAAGTGTCCAGACGTCTCAGAGTGAACCAAAGTGATGTTGTTCGGACATGGAGGAGATACAAAGAGACAGGATCTGTCAATGAAATGCCTCATTCAGGCCACCCAAGGTCTACCACTGCAGCAATGCCACCATGTTGAATAATGCTTTCCGTGCAGCCACAGGACGTAGTGTTAAGACTCAAACTGCGTGCAATAGGCTGCATGACGTACAACTTCACTCCTGATGTCCAAGGTGAGGTCCATCTTTGCAATCACGACACCATGCAGCATGGTACAGATGGGCCCAACAACATGCTGAATGGACCGCTCAGGATTGGCATCACATTCTCTTCACCGATGAGTGTCGCATATGCCTTCAACCAGACAACCATCGGAGACGTGTTTGGAGGAGCCCGGTCAGGCTGCATGCCTTAGGCAGCAAGGTGGAGGTTCCCTGCTGTTTTGGGGTGGCATTATGTGGAGCTGACATATGCCGCTGGTGTTTATGGAAGGTGCCGTAACTGCTGTACGATACACGAATGCCATCCTCAGACAAATAGTGCAACCATATCGACAGTATATTGACGAGGCATTCATCTTCATGGATGACAATTCATGCACCCATCGTGCATATCTTGTGAATTACTTCCTTCAGGATGATGACTTCTGTGAAGTTTGGAAGGTAGGAGACGAGGTACTGGTGGAAGTAAAGCGTCAGGATGGGGCGGGAGTCGTACTTTGGTAGCTCAGATGGTAGAGCACTTGTCCACAAAAGTCGAAGGTCCTGAGTTTGAGTCTCAGTCAGGCACACAGTTTTAATCTGCCAGGAAGTTTCATATCAGTGCACACTCCGCTGCAGAGTGAAAATCTCATTCTGGAAACATTCCCCAGGCTGTGGCTAAGCCATGTCTCCGCAGTATCCTTTCTTCCAGGAGTGCTAGTTTTGCAAGGTTCGCAGGAGAGCTTCTGTGAAGTTTGGAAGGTAGGAGACAAGGTACTGGTGGAAGTAAAGCTCTGAGGACAGGGCGTGAGTCGTGCTTGGGTAGCTCAGATGGTAGAACACTTGCCCATGAAAGGCAAAGGTCCCAAGTTCGAGTGTCGGTCTGGCACACAGTTTTAATCTGCCAGGAAGTTTCATATCAGTGCACACTCTGCTGTAGAGTGAAAATCTCATTCTGAAATCTACTACTACTACTAATTCCATCTCTGGATTATTCTTTGGCTTCCTTTTCTTCTTGCTTGATGTACAGATTGAATACCATCAATGGTAAGCTACAACCTTGTCTTACTCCTTTCACAACCGCTGCTTTCCTTTCATGCCCTTGACTCTTATAACTCCTGTCTGTTTCTGAACAAGCTGTATATAACATTTCACTCTCTGTATTTTGCTCCTGCTATCTTCAGAATTTCAAAGATTGTGTTCCTGTTGATATTGTCAAAAATTTTCTCTCTGTCCAGAAAAGTTATAAACATAGGTTTGCCTTTCCTTAACCTATCGTTTAAGAGAACTCATATGGTCATTTTTGCCTTGTGTTCCTACATTTCTCCAGAATCCAAACTGATCATCCCCAAGATCAGCTTCTACCAGTTTTTCCATTCCTCTGTAAATAGTTTGTCAGTATTTTTCAACCATGAGTTATTAAACTGATAATTTGGTAATATTCACACCTACAGACACCCTTTTTTTTTTTTGAGTTATTGCATTCTTCCCGGAGTGTGAATGTATTTCACTTATCTCGTACATTTTGCAAACCAGGTGGAATAGGAATAGTTTTGTAATGGCTATTAGTAGTTCTGATGAAATGTCGTCTACTCGAGGGGCCTTGCTTTGGCTTAGGTCTTTCAGTGCTCTGTCAAATTCTCCTCCCAGTATTCATATCTTCCATCTCATTTTCATCTACATCATCTTCCCTTTCTATAATATTGTCTTAAAGTTCATCTACCCTGTATAGAACCTCTTTATACTCCTTCCTCTCAGCTTTCCCTTCTTTGCTTAGTACTGTTTTCCATATGAGCTCTTGATATTCGTACAGCTGCTTCTCTTTTCTCCAAAGGCCTCTTTAATTTTCCAGTAGGCAGTATCTGTTCTCTTAGTGAAACATACTTCACAATCCTTAAATTTGCCTTCTAACCATTCCTCCTTAGTCATTTTGCACTTATACATCTACATTCACACATACATACATGCATACCATACATTTACTGCAAGCCACGTACAATGTGTGGTGTCAGGTACCTGTACCACTAATTGTCACTTCCTTTCCTGTTCCATTTGCAAGTAGAGTGAGGAAAAAACAAGTCTGTATGCCTCTGTAAGAGCTCTAATTTCTCTAATCTTATCTTCGTGGCCCCTTTCACAAAATGTATGTTGGCGTCATTAAAATCATTCTGCAGTCAGCTTCAGATGCCGGTTTGCTCAAAAGAGTTCCTCAGAAAGACCCTTGCCTTCCTTCCAGGGAGTCCCATTTAGGTTCCCAAGCCATCTCTGTAATACTTGCGTATTGTTTGAACCTATCAATAACAAATCTAGTAGCCTACCTCTGACTTCCACTCAGTCTCATTTTTTAGACATTTGTATTCCCTTTTGCCTGCTTCATTTGCTGCATTTTTATAGTTTCTCATTTCAGCATTTAAATTCATTATCTCCTGTGATATCCAAGGATTTCTACTTGGCCTTTTCTTTTTACCTGTTTGATCCTCTGCAGCCTTCGCTATTTCATCTTTCAAGGCTACCCATTCATCTTCCACTTCCTTTCCCCTGTTCTAGTCAATTGTTGCCTAATGCACCCACTGAAACTCTGAACAACTCTGGTTCTTTCAGCTTATCCAGGTTGCATCTCCTTAATTTTGTACCTTTTTGCAGTTTCTTCAGTTTTAATCTACAGTTCATAACCAATAAATTGTGGTCAGAGTCCACATTGGCCCCTGAAAATGTGTTTTATTTAAAAACTGGTTCTGAAATCTCTGTATTACCACTATATAATCAATTGGGAACCTTCCATTGTCTCCAGGTCTCTTCCACATGTTCTTCCATGTTTCTTAAACCATTTGTTAGTGTTGATTAAATTATGCTCTGTGCAAAATTCTAGCAAACAGCTTCCTTTTCAATTTCTTTCCCCCAGTCCATATTCACCTACTGCTTCCTTATCTCTTCCTTTTCCTACTATGGATTTCCAGTCCCTCATCACAATTAAATTTTTCTCTCTCTTAAGTATCTGAATAATTTCTTTTATCTCATAATACATTTCTTCAGTATCTGCTAGTTGGCATATAAACTTGTACTAGTGCGGGCTTGGTATGTATCTTGGCTATGATAATGTGTTCACTGTGCTGTCCATGGTAGCTTACCCACATTTCTAATTTCTTATTCATTATTAAACCTGATCCTTCATTACCACTCTTAAATTTTGTATTTACAACCTTTTATTGACCTGACCAGAAGTCCTGTTCCTTCTGTCATTGAACTTCACTAATTCCCGCTATATCCTTCTGTCACTGAACTTCACTAATTCCCGCTATATCAAACTTCAACGTATCCATTCCTTTTCTTAAATTTTCTAACCTACCTGCTCAATTATAGAATCTGCATTCACATTCCTACCCATAGAGTGCAGTTTTGTTTTTCTGATGGAAATGTCTTCCTGAGTAGTCCCCACCTGGAGATCTGAAAGGGGACTATTTTACCTCTGAAATATTTCACCCGAGAGGATTCCATCATCATTTAACCACACAGTAGAGTTGCATGCCCTTAGAAGAAATAATGGCTGTAGTTTTTCCCTTGCTTCTAACCATTTGCAGTATCAACACAAGCAATATCATGTTGATTAATACTGCAACCAAAAATCAATCATCCAGATGGTTGCCTCTGCTACTATTGAAAAGGCAATTGCCCCTCTTCAGGAACTACACATTTGTCTGGCCTCTCAACAGATACTCCTACGTTACGGTTGCACCTGCATGTCCTTGGTTTGGGGTGTGGGGCTTTGGTGTGAGTAATACTATGGAATATGTACATGTGTTGGGGGAGGGGAGTGGAGACTAGCAGCATTTAACTACTAACATTACAAAATGAAGTATTGCTCATTCATCATCACCTGTCTAACCAAGGTAGGACAGTGGTAAGACACTGAATGTTTATTTGAGAGGGTAGCTGTTCAAATACCTGTCTGTCGATTCACATTTAGGTTTTCAAGGATTTCTGTAAATGACTTGGGGTCGTTGCTGAGATGGTTTGATTAAAAAGATGCAGAAAACTTCCTTCCCTATCAATCCACAATCCTACATTGTGCCTCATCTCTAATGACCTCATTACCGACTGTCAGTTAGGTATTGTGCAACACAAATTTCAGGAGAGCTCGTATTAGTTAAATAAGTGAAAAAAAGTTTTCTAAAGCTGATAGATTGATTTTTAGATCAGCTGTTGGATTTGATGTTCTGTTTATTTACTCAGTAACTTACTTTCTTACATCATTCCTCCCCCTCCCCTTTCTTCTTGTCTTTTTTCTTCTATGTGAAAGTCCTCCTAATCATGGCTTGACATTAATTTCTTTTCTAGGTATGGTTGCTTTATCTAAAACTGTTCCCAAAGGAAAATTACGTTACCTGTTGCACCATTTTTTTTCTGTTCTCATGTACTATTTACTTTTTGATCTGTGATATTAGAATAGAATTTTTTTCATCAACTGTGCCGCCACACTGCAGCCATTTCTACCTGATTTTTTCCTCCTCAATCCTAAAGAAGAAAGTTTTTGACACAGAATTAAGATATTTACTTGTTACTGAGTCGGTTACATATAATACAGATTTTATTTGTCATACCAAATTTTTTGAGAGCTTAAATAATTCAGTATACTATAAACCACTGACAAGAACTTTTGTCCAGGCAAGTATTTGCAGGAAAGGCATAAATGATTTGAGCAACAACATAAATATATTATTGACATTTACAGATGTATTTGCAGAAGTGTGAACCACATATTGTATACGGTCACAAAACATGATATAAGCTTGTAATGCTCATTAGCATGATTCAATTATGTTCACAGGTCATCAGCTGGTTGGCATGATTCTGAAGACCAAACAGTTGAAGGAAGCAGCCAGTTGCCAAATGGTACTCAGAATGACTTGGAGCAAGAAACAATAGTAAGTGCTTGTTTATACTCTTTGTTACATTTCATTGGATGATATGTGAACTGTATTTGCGGGAACAGTGAAACAGGGAGACCTTGCAGGAAAGGGTGGATGAATGGATGGTAGTTAAATACCATTCCAAATGGAGATTGCGTGCCTTCAACCCTATTCAATTGTAAATATATACTCTTATTAGGAAAGTTCATAACAGCACACTCTCCACTGCAGTGTGAAACTTCATCATGAAAACATGGTTGTGTAAGCTATTAATGTAACAATATTCTGAAAAGGATAGTTGCTATCCTTTTCATAATATCATTATATTCCATCCTGGATTTTCTATTGTTTGATTAAGCTATTAGTGTAACATGTTACTCTGCGAGATACCTGGATCACTCTAGTGTCTGTTTCTAAATATTGCACAAATACTATTACAACTATACCAGTGACATATTGTGTACAGATACAAATTCTTGTGTTAATAATGTTGAAAAAATCTTTTGAAGATTCTATCCACATTCTTTGGTGGACACTTCGTGGGTAATTTAAGTACCGCTAGTATCATCTAACAGCTGTACTGTCATGGGTAACTAAGTACCACTAGTGTCATCTAATTGTTCTACTGTCATTGGTGATAAATATGGATGCAACCATAGATTAGTCAGAGTGTTGTGTGTGTCCTGTAAATCCTGATTTTATATGCAGTGGGATAGAAAAGGGAATACCATGTCAATGGTTATGTAGCATTTGCAGCAGAGACAGAAAAGTCGCTGTAGCAGAGGCTAGAATGTGTGCCCTTTGGGCTGAACTTAAGGCTGAAAATTTTAATGGAGGGAAAATAAACTGAAACATGTGAAAAGGTAACAGGAAACAGGAAAAGGCGGGGGTTGGCTTTCATAGCTCATTCAGTCTCAAATTGAATAATAAATATGAACTGTTAGCTGAGATAGGAGAGGAAGAGTCTCTTCAAGCTGCAGATGAAAACAGGGTTCAGCAGGAACAAGATTTCAGTTAGGTTGAAAATTAAATCAGACAGGAAAATAAAAATCTTACTGCTAAGTAGCTGTCATGCGAGGGCTGTAGGGCAACAGTTGAAGGAAAAGAAGGGGTCATGGTTCCAAGTCACAAGTATTGTGAAACTGAGTATGAACCTTTGCCAGTTCATAAAGGACTTTGAGACATTAACTAGGGATTTCAAAGAGAAGGATCAGGTACTAGTAGTTGGGGAAGCAGGTAACAATCTGGCCAGGAATGTGAGCTGCAGCTTCAGGAGTGACCTGGACATGACAGGAACAACAACCATGTTCACAAATGTATGTTTCTTTGGTGTCAACCTCAGACTTAGCTTTAAAAAATTGGGCAATGAGCTAACAGGAAACTGAGAGCTTGCAGGACTTCAGAGAGAGTTCACACTGTAGGTGACCAAGTTGATGCTATCAGGAGAAAAAAATGGAAAGGTGTGGCCTATAATACCTTAATAGGAATGGGAAGGTTTGTAAGCTGAGAAAATCGTACACTAAAAGGGATGAAAGTAACTGAAATTTCAAATTCTGGGAGAATAAATAAATTAGTATCACACACCAAAATATAATATGCTTGAAAAACAAACTTAATATTTTATTAACAACAGTATGGAAAGGACAGATGGCAACATGCAAAATAGTGGAAGTATTGAATCTCAAGACAGGCAAAATGAAAAAGACTTCTAAAATATTGAAACTTTCACAGTAGAACACACACACACACACTCGCCACTGTGTCAGGGCACTAGAGCCCAAGTGCAACTGCATCTGATGGGGGACCAATTGGATATGGAGGGGAGGGTAAAGAGAAGACATGAGACAGAGAGGGAAAAGTTGCTATTACTGCCTGGGAGAATATGCAGGTAAGGTTTCTAGGTGCAACATTGAGAGGTTGTGCTGGAGGCGAGGAAGAGAGAGTAAAGAGGAGATAAGTAGAGACAGGGAAAGGACTTGTAGATGTGGGACAGATGACGGGTGTTGTAGTACTGGAATGGGGGCAGGGAAGTGGATAGGTAGTTTCGAGAAAGGGAGTAGCAAAGTTTTAGGCCAGGTGGGTTGCAGGAACAAAGGATGTATTATTAGGAGAGTTCCCAGCTGCACAATTCAGAAAACCTGGTGTTGGTAGCGAGAATCCAGATGGCATGGGCTGTGGAGCAGTCATTAAAATGAAGCACATCATGTTGGGATGGCATGTTCAATAGCTGGGTGGTCCAGCTGTCTCTTTGGCACAGTTTTGCTGTGGCCATTTGTGCAAATAGACATCTTGTTATTTGTTGGTAGCAGCACCTTAGATCAGAACACAGCAAACTCCTGCACTGAGCAACCGTCACAGGTGAAAATTTAATTTCAAAATCTCAAAGCTCCCTAACTTCATGAAGATCAGAAACTAAAATTCATTAAATCATTGTGTAATCATTGAAAATTTGTGATAAAACTGTTCAGTAATATCTGGTTTAGTTTCTCATTAACACTACTCGTTCACAAGAAATTAATTTAAACAGCCTTTGGTTCACGGTAACACGTCACAACGCACTGAAAAGCATAATGTTTCAATTCACCATAGTGTTGTAGTCTCCGAACAGCTGTCACTTGTGAATGATGATGTAAAATACATCTCAACACAAAGCATGAAATTTAAACTCTTTCATACTTTGCACAGATATAAGCCTCATAAAAATCTCTTTGCAGCACTATTTACTGCCAATCTCAACATTGAGACTGCAACCACAGCTGACACAAAAAGCCATGCAACACTGGTGCTCCTCATGTTAAAAGTGGTGCTGACGTCATATTGCCTAAATTTTGTGCACATTCATGCTACAGAATGTCAGTTGACTTGCTGCTTGGTAATATTTGCACCAGTGGAGAGGACATAAATGCAATTATTTATATGATAAAATTGGTTAAATCACTTAGTTGTTTTTTTTTTTTTTTTTTAACAAACAGTTGCTTCATCATAACATAAGTGCCACCTAGCAGTTTATTCTACTTGTAGCATTCTTGATCTTTGAAGGCAGTTTGCACTTGCCTCTTGTTAAGCAATGTTGACTAGATACCATGTATCCATTTGGACAAGTTTCTATTCATTCATAATAATTACATGAAGTATTTGGTAACCTTAAAGCCATACCTTACTTTCCATATCAAGGTTCCACAGGACATGTGGCCTGTAATTGAAGAAGTGTTAAGATCTCTCCATTGGCAAAAGTTTCCAGACTAATCTCCCATTCAGATCTCTGGGAGGGTTCTGCCAAGGGGAAGTGACCATGAGAAAAAGATTGAATAATCAATGAAAGAACAATGAAGTCAAGGTGAGGAAATCAGAAGCTTGAACATGGAAGGAAAGCTAGAAAATCTGAAAGGGGAAGTGCTAAGACTCAGTCTCTAGATATAGTGGCAGTCAGTCAAGTGGAGTGGAAAGAAGACAAGGATTTCTGGTGAGAAAAGTATAGGGTAATATCAACAGCAGCAGAAAATGGTATAATAGGAATATGATTCATTGTGAATAGGAAGGTAGGACAAAGAGTGCGTTACTATGAACAGTTCAGTGATAGGGTTGTTCTCCGGAATAAACAGCAAACCAACACCAGCAGTGATAGTTTAAGTATACATGTCAGTGTCTCAAGCTGAGTGTACAGAACGGGTAATTCATTACATAAAGGGAGATGAAAATCTAATAGTGGTGGGGGACGGAATGCAGTTGCAGGGAAAGGCGTAGAAGAAGGGGTTATGGCAGAATTTGGGCTTGATACTAGAAATGAGAGAGGGGAAAGATAACTGAGTTTTGCGATAAATTTTAGAGAGTAATAGCAAATACTCTGTTCCTAAATCACAAGAGGAGATGGCATACTTGGAAAAGACTAGGATGTATGGGAAGATTTCAGGTAGGTTACATCATGGTCTTGCAAAGATTCCAAAATCAAATACTGGTTTGAAAGGTGTACCTTAGAGCAGATATACACTCAGATCACAAGTTACTGTAGTGAAATCCACGAACGATGGCGGTTGGTTCATGTCGAGGCATGGATCAGGATTGTGTTGATGATTCCAAGCAACAGTTGTGGTATGCACATGCACATGCATGTGTCTTCCACTTCAAGAAAGTGTATATCCTGCAAATTAAGTCTCTCACTTCCTTATGTGGGATGTATCACTTATCACCAACATGAGCGATGACAGCTCACAACAAATGGAGCAAAAATTCTCCAAACAAGTCATTGTGATAATATGTAATTCTCTCATTAGCTACGGCACTCAGAGCAGAGTGCTCAAAACACTACTGAACACTCATTGGCTTTTGGAGAATGTGTGACGTAGGTGTGCAAAAAAAGCCTAAACTCCACCACCTTTGTTCATGACTCCAACTGTAGTGGTGAAGTGCAGCCTGAATTTTATGAGATTAGTCAGGGAGAATGAATGCGCCAAGAAGTGAGATAAAAAAGTACTAAGGAACGAAGACATACACTAAAAGGTCTCTGAGGCTACTATGGATACTGCAAAAAGGAATAGTTCTGTAGGCAGTTCAACTGAAGAGAAATGGAAATCTCTAAAAAGGGCAGTTACAGAAGTTGTAAAGAAAAATGTAAGTACAAAGAAGGTAACTGTGAAGAAACTGCGGGTAACAGAAGAAATACTTCAATTGATCGATGAAAGGAGGTGGTACAAAAATGTTAAAGGAAATTCAGGAATACAGAAATACAAGTCACTGAGAAATGAAATAAATAGAAAGTGCAGGGAAGCAAAGACAAAATGGCTGCATGGAAAATGTGAAGAAATGGAAAAAGAAATTATTGTCGGAAGAACTGACTCGGCATATAGGGAAGTTAAAACAAATTTTGATGAAAATAAAAGCAGAGGTGGTAACATTAAGAGTGCAATGGGAATTCCAATGTTAAATGCAGAGGAGAGAGCAGATACATGGAAAGAGTACATTGAAGCCTCTGTGAGGGGAAAGATTTGTCTGATGGCATGATAGAAGAAGGAAAGAAGAGTCACTATAGAAAAGATAGGGGATCCTGTATTCGAATCAGAATTTAAAAGAGCTTTGGAAGATGTAAGTTCGAATAAGGCAGAAGGGATAAATAACATTGTATCAGAATTTCTATAATCATTGGGGAAAGTGGCTACAAAATGACTATTCACAGTGGTGTGTAGAATGTATGAGTGTGGCAATATACCCTCTGACTTTCCAAAAAACATCATCCACACAATTCTGAAGATTACAAGAGCAAACAAGTGCAAGAGTTATTGCACAATCATGCACTTGACAGTTCATGCACTTGACAGCTCATGCATCCATGTTGCTGACAAGAATAATACACAGGAGAATGGAAAAGAACATTCAAGATCTGTTAGGTGATAATCAGTTTGGCTTTAGGAAAGGTAAAGGTACAGGAGAGGCAATTCTGATGTTGTGGTTGATAATGGAAACAAGGATAGAGAAAAATCAAGACACGTTCATAGGATCTGTTGACCAGAAAATAGTGCTCTATGATGTCAAATGGTGCAAGATGTCCAAAGTCTTGAGAAAAATAGGAGTAAACTGTGGGGAAAGATAGGTAATATACAGTATGTACAAGAGCCAAGAGGGAACAATAAGAGTGTAAAATCCAGAACAAAGTGCTCGGATTAAAAAGGGTGTAGGACAGGAATGTAGTCTTTCACCCCTATTGTTCAATCTATACATCAAAGAAGCAATGCTGGAAATAAAAGAGAGGTTCAAGAGTGATTTGTTGATTACATAGCTATCCTCAGTGAAAGTGAAGAAGAATTACAGGATCTGCTGAATGGAATGAACAGTATAATGAGTACAGTATATGGATTCAGAGTAAATTGAAGTGGCTGCAAGTGCTACTATGAAGTGAAGAGGTTGGCACAGGAGAGGAGTTAGTGGTGGGCCACATCACATCAAGTCGTCAGCAAACTGATGACTCAAAAAAATTGTGAAAAGTAACATGTTTTGAACTTATGTTGATAACAGTTTTGTCACTGTAATTTTCATAGCCTTTGATAATGAAGTAAATTAAAAAGCTTAAGGCATTTTGAAATAATAAAATTGTGGTTAAGACCTCCCAAAGTGTTTAAGTGCACTCAGTGGCCACATTGTCTCACAGCACTTGTGAGAAAATTGTAGCTAGTTTCTGTGAGGTATATCATAATGCTGGAACACTCCACTGCAGAGTAAAAATTCATTCTGGGAACAATCCCCTAGGCTGTGGCTAAACCTTTTCTCCACAGTATAATTTCATCCAGGATTGCTAGTTCCACAAAGTATGTGGGGGAACGTGTGAAATCTAAAGAGCAGCAGAAGAGGTATTGGCAGACATTAAGGTGTGAGGGTGGGCTGTGAGTCATGCTTCAATAGCTCGGTCAGTAGAGCACCTGCCTGCTAATGGCAGTGGTTTCCGGTTCAATTCTTGGTCCGACACGCAGTTTTAATATACAAAGAAGTTTCAAATCAGCACACACACACACTGCAGCACAGTGAAAATTCATTGTGGGTAATTTTCCCTTTTTAATTAAATCTGATTGCTGGAAATGCTTTATTGCTGCCATTTGACCATCATGGTCAGCAAAACTGTTTACAACAGGGCTCACTTCTGTTTGATGGAAGACAAATGGAGTTAGAAATAATCAAGTGCTATTGTGCTTTGTGCTTCTACTCTTGTTCGGAATGTTGCTGTGGGTATCAAATCAAAGCTGGACATCAGTTACTTTTGGTCAGCAATACATTACGTTTATGTTTCAAAGTCTATTACAGAATTACTGCATTCAATGAACTGCCGCTTTAGTATTGCTTGAGATCAGTGACCTGCACATAAAGCCACTCCCTCTTTCCTTATTAGTACTCCTTTAGTAATGTGACACTAACTTGTAGCAGATGAGATGCTTACAGCCATCTTACTTTTTATATGATTTGCACTATTTACTCAAATTTTATTCTCAAAGTGGCTCTTCAGTTATCTGTTGGCATATGATGTTTTGCTTTTAAATACAATTTCATTGTGTTTCAAGGCTATTCTGTTGAAAAAAAAGTTTGATTGCTCATCCAGGCAAGAGTGATTATTGGTGTAAATATGGGAAGTGGAAATTATGTTATTTATCTATATTTTTATGTTAATCTTGATTGCGTGAACAACTGTAGTTATTAATTTTTTTAAATATTTTCATTTGTTTGTGTTAATTTTTTAAATTTAATTTATTTCATTTTTGTATGTCACTTTAATATCTTTTATATGCATTTGTTGTAATGAATATATAGTGACAGTTGAAACCTTTCCCAGAATGGGACTCAAACCCCATTTTTCTGCTTATTTTGAGCAGCTGTCTTAACCTTTAAGCTATTTGATCATGCATTCAATCCGGTCACTGATATTCCCACCTATATCATTGCACCTTCATTGAATTCATTTCATCATAGTAACTATTGTATTTTGAACAGGGTCTTTTGCATCGTGAGCTGCTATCACTACGAAATTATCTGGCTTATGAAAATGGTTGTGCACCATACATGATTGCAAGTAACCTGATGCTGCTCAATGTTGCCAGAGTCCGACCTAGCTCTACAGCTCAGTTATCACGGGGTAAGCAATCAAAAAGTATGAGTTGTTTTATTGTGTTGGCACAGAAAAGAGTGCATGACTCTGTGTCTTGCTTTAAGGTGTGTGTGTGTGTGTGTGTGTGTGTGTGTGTGTGTGTGTGTGTGTGTACAAAAATTGTATCTCATTTGGTGCATGTTGCTTTTGTGGTGCACACTGTAAATATGGGGGTCATCCACAAAGTAAGTTCCATTTCTTTTTCTATCTGTGGCAGCGCTACAATCGCAGTTCTGGGCATGTGCAGCAGTTACTCTGACTCAAGGAGAAGACATGTTTGCCATTTTCAGATCGCTGCTGCCAACGTGTGCTTTGTAGTGCTTCTTTATGATGTCAGCCATAACTGAAAATGCCGCCGTGTGTGAAATCAGATCTGTGATTCGTTTTCTGAATGCAAAGAAACTTAAACCAAAGGAAATTCATTGGCAAATCTGCGAGTTTTACAGACAAAATGCTATGAGTGATTCAATGGTTAGAAGACAGGTCAGACTGTTCAGTGAAAGACATGATAAAGTGCACGGTGAAGAATGAAGTGGACACCTGTCTGTGGTTACTGATGAACTGGTTCACACAATTGAAGAGAAGATTAAGCACAACCATAAGTTTACACCTAGTGCCCTTGATATGGAAGTTCCGCAGATCTCACGATCACTAATTCATGAAATTATCACTGAAAAACTCAAATTTCGAAAACTTTGCTCAAGTTGGGTACCCAAAATTCTTACTGAACAACATTAAAAACAGTGGATGGGCAATGCACTTCAGTTTTTGACATGCTACAATGAAGAAGGTGATGGTTTCCTTTCTCGGATAGTCACGAGGGATGAAACTGCAATCAGTGGAATGTAGGCACACTTCATCCCCAATGAAGGTTAAGCCTCAGCAAATCTTGACACCTTGAAAAGTCATGTGCACCTGTTTTTGGGACAAAAAAGGTATTTTGCTGATTGATTTCTTACCACATGGCCAAACAATCAATGCACATGGTTACTGCAAGCCCATTAAGAAATTGCGCCACGCAGCACAGAACAAGCACTGAGGATTACAATCAAAAGGTTTTGTTTTTCTCCATGATAATGCCCAACCTCACAGAGCAAATGTGATCAAACAACTCTTATTTGAAATTCACTGGGACACGTTTAATCATCCTCCGTACAGCCCGGACCTCGCTCCTAACAATTTTCATCTTTTCTTAGACCTAAAATCAGACCTTGGTGGTCGACACTTCAACGATGGTTATGAGCTGAAAGAACATGTTACCACATGGTTGAATACACAGGCAGCAATCGTCTATGAAGAAGGCATACAAAAACTTGTGCCACACCATGACAAGTGTCTACAAAATTTCGGAAGCTATGTAGAAAAGTAGTTTAACAGTTGTAGATTTTTGTACAATAAATATTTTTCTGTATCCGTACACATTTGTTTTATATAACCAAATGGAACTTACTTTGTGGACATACCTCGTATTTAAATCTCTCAGTGAAATTATGCAAAATAGTAAAATTATCCAGGCATCTAAATAACTAGCCACAGAAATTATTTGACTTTCCATGAATGAATGAATGAATGAGTGAATTTTAGTTGTTTTTCTGTTAGGAATCTGTGAGAAGACATTTTTTTTGTAATTACAGACTTTCCTTTTCAGTGGAAGGTTTCACAGGAGCTAAAGTAGAGAAATTCGGTCCAGCTATTGTTCTGAAGGTAACAAAATTTTGCCAACAGCATGGTGTCCCTCAAGATATTGTGACAACTCAAGATCTTATTGAAAAAATTTCACAGACTGCAAATGTAACATACAGTCTGTTTCGTCAGGGAAAAAGTCCTGATCGTATAGCATCAGAGAGGTTTGTGTTGCAGCTTATTTGTTAATAAAATCAATACTTTCAGGTAATTTAGTATTTCACTGATGTGATGTTATCAGGAGAAATCTTTTCATGTACAGTTACTGCCATTGTCATTACACATTGTCTCAATAAAATCGTAGCACTATACTTAGAAGTAACAAAAGTGATGACTGGAGGGGCGTGGTGGTGTTGGTGGTTGTAGTAGTAATAGTAGTAGTAGTAGTAGTAGTAGTAGTAGTAGTTTTATTCATCTGCAGACACTTTTAAAGGGTACTGGATATTTCATAGTATTACTGTTTGATAAAAAGCAAACAAAAGAAATCTTAATTGACATATATGGGCATTTGCGTACTTACAAATCTGCTTTAACAAGACTGGCACAGGTAGTTGGCCATGGCAATATAGCAGGAACCATTCTGGTTCCAAGTAAGAATGACCAGATGGAATTCAAGTCTCCATACTGTTGAATACAAGGCAAGTCCATTTAAATAGCACAACCTCATTTAGTGTATCTCTAGTGTGCTGTACTGTTTTGCAAATAAGTTATTTACTAACGTGAAAAGATAGTGCTACACTGTTCATTTGGCATGGCCGCTCACTATACACACATTACTTTATAACGCACCATTGTGCACACTATCAGGTAGCATCAGACCAGTGCAGAAGTAGTCATTTCCACCCCCTTCTTTTGGCATGCTCCCCTATTGTCGTGCACTTGCTATAGCTCTCTGTTGGCAAAAATATGAAGTCTTCATGTAAATAGTACATTTGCTTCAGCAGCCACCCACCAGTTTTTGATCCAACAATACTTTAGCAGCTATAATGTATTGTTAAACATCGGCAAGCCATATTGTCGGTATCTGTGCAAGTCAATCTCTGTGTCACTATGTAAAGTGTGTCAGCAGTGGTTGTATGCTTGGTAACATTTTGTTATGATGCAGAGTGAATGGTGGCTAAAATGCCACTAAGATAACAGTGTGCACTTACTATCATGTGTTGAGGGAAAAGCTTGTAATTGGTGGCTATGAAAGAAGGGAACTCAAGGGGTGATGGAACTGATCAACTTGTGGTTATCAGTTTGCCGGTTCTGCAGTGTAGGAGACTTTGCTTGCATTCTCAATTTACTCCTCTTGTTGAAATGATGATGATGGCTGACCTGTCAAATGTCCAGACAGTTTGTGACATCATTGCATATTTCTCAATGTTTCTCATTCAGCGTTAGTTTAGGCCCTGTTGGAAATGCTGTTACACATACTCATTTAAATCTGTGCTATTACAATATCATATTAAGTTGTCTTCTTCAAAACTGGCTCCACAGCCATCAAATACTGATTAAATAATTTAGGTGTTAAGGAGACCACTTACCAAATAGCAGAACGGCCAAGTCATCGAGAGGCACACACCAAAGAGAATGAAAACTTTGCTAGCTTTTGGAAGAGCGCGTGCCTCCCCCGCCCCCCCCCCCCCCCCACACACACACACACACACACACACACACACACACACAGACAGACACTGCTTATTGTAATGCAAACAAAATCATTTAAGCAAACATTCTTCTTCCGGCACTCCACATGCAAACCTAACAGGAAAAAAACCAGATATGCGGTACCCTCTGTCGTGTCCTTCAAAATGGTTTCTAGATGTATTTGTAGACAAAAGATATCACAGCTCGGCAGATGGTGTTAGTGGTACCTGGCGGACACAGCAAGATGGAGAAGTTGAGAAAACATGTGGAAAATGGTAGAAAGACATTTCATTATGAATGTTGTTGTTGTTGTGGTCTTCAGTCCTGAGACTGGTTTGATGCAGCTCTGCATGGTACTCTATCCTGTGCAAGCTTCTTCATCTTCCAGTACCTGCTGCAACCTACATCCTTCTGAATCTGCTTAGTGTATTCATCTCTTGGTCTCCCTCTACGATTTTTACCCTCCACGCTGCCCTCCAATGCTAAATTTGTGATCCCTTGATGCCTCAAAACATGTCCTACCAACCGATCCCTTCTTCTAGTCAAGTTGTGCCACAAACTTCTCTTCTCCCCAATCCTATTCAATACCTCCTCATTAGTTATGTGATCTACCCACCTTATCTTCAGCATTCTTCTGTAGCACCACATTTCGAAAGCTTCTATTCTCTTCTTGTCCATACTAGTTATCGTCCATGTTTCACTTCCATACGTGGCTACACTCCATACAAATACTTTCAGAAACGACTTCCTGACACTTAAATCTATACTCGATGTTAACAAATTTCTCTTCTTCAGAAACGATTTCCTTGCCATTGCCAGTCTACATTTTATAGCCTCTCTACTTCGACCATCATCAGTTATTTTGCTCCCCAAATAGCAAAACTCCTTTACTACTTTAAGTGTCTCATTTCCTAATCTAATTCCCTCAGCATCACCCGACTTAATTCGACTACATTCCATTATCCTCGTTTTGCTTTTGTTGATGTTCATCTTATATCCTCCTTTCAAGACGCTATCCATTCCATTCAACTGTTCTTCCAATTCCTTTGCTGTCTCTGACAGAATTACAATGTCATCGGCGAACCTCAAAGTTTTTATTTCTTCTCCATGGATTTTAATTCCTACTCCGAATTTTTCTTTTGTTTCTTTTAGTGCTTGCTCAATATACAGATTGAATAACATCGGGGATAGGCTACAACCCTGTCTCACTCCTTTCCCAACCACTGCTTCCCTTTCATGCCCCTCGACTCTTATAACTGCCATCTGGTGTCCGTACAAATTGTAAATAGCCTTTCGCTCCCTGTATTTTACCCTTGCCACCTTTAGAATGTGGAAGAGAGTATTCCAGTCAACATTGTCAAAAGCTTTCTCTAAGTCTACAAATGCTAGAAATGTAGGTTTGCCTTTTCTTAATCTTTCTTCTAAGATAAGTCGTAAGGTTAGTATTGCCTCACGTGTTCCAACATTTCTACAGAATCCAAACTGATCTTCCCCGAGGTCCGCTTCTACCAGTTTTTCCATTCGTCTGTAAAGAATTCGTGTCAGTACTTTGCAGCTGTGGCTTATTAAACTGATTGTTCGGTAATTTTCACATCTGTCAACACCTGCTTTCTTTGGGATTGGAATTATTATATTCTTCTTGAAGTCTGAGGGTATTTCACCTGTCTCATACATCTTGCTCACCAGATGGTAGAGTTTTGTCAGGACTGGCTCTCCCCAGGCCGTCAGTAGTTCTAATGGAATGTTGTCTACTCCTGGGGCCTTGTTTCGACTCAGGTCTTTCAGTGCTCTGTCAAACTCTTCACGCAGTATCGTATCTCCCATTTCATCTTCATCTACATCCTCTTACATTTCCATAATTTCATTATGAATACACTCTATGAATTAGTCTCAGAAGTTTTGTGGAGGAGAATTAAATTTCAGTGTCCTGTCAGTGATGAGGCCTATAGAGACAGAGCACATGCTCAGATTGTATATGAGGCACACACCAAAGAGTCTACCAAAATAAATGGCCACTGCCAAACTGGGCCCAAGAACAAAAGTTGACCACCTGTCAGCACAATATGCTGCTGATCACATGTTCAAGCTCAATGGCTGCTTCACACGCTGAACTACAGGTGAGAGTTAGTCTTGCAACACATCCTTTTCTCCTGTAATTCTTCTGACCTCAATCTCTGCTAACCCATTGCCCCCACACCCACCAGCCAACCATTTCCTCTTCTTCCTGATGCACTGCATCTCACCAGCTCTGATACGTAAGTGTGACATGCTTAGCTTGTCACCTGCCACTTCTCCTTCCCTCATTGTTAGCCTGCATACCATCTGCTTCCCACCGAGCCTTTTGCTATGTGTCACAAACCTCTTCTTCTGCTTCCTGCCTCTTTCTCCCTCAACCCAACCCATCTGATACAACCCTCATCCCAGTCCACCTGCTGAACTGTATGTTCAGACACCAAAATGTAGTTACACATGTGTCTGTGAGTACACCATCTCATCAAAAAAAAATTATTCTGAAAGCTAGCAAAGTTTTCATTCTCTTTTGTGTGTGCCTCTCGACAACTTAATGTTTCTGTTATTTGGTGAGTGGTTGCCTTTACTCCTATATTATTTACGTTTTGCCAGAACTTTTCTTATTATGTAAGTACTGATTAACAAAACACATATTTTCATTGAGGCTGTAACTTTATGTATCTCCACATGGAAACTGTTAGTGAGATGCAGTAGTCAGGCAAGTTAGACTAAGGAGCACAAATGTTCTACAGTAGCCGTCAATATGCTGCAACGTGTCCTGGCATGCTTTCCACTACTTTATCTTGTAACTTCATTTATATTCTGCAAACAGTAGATGTATCACCACTTACATGCATATGCATGATAATGATCATGAGGTTGAAACTAGCCAATAACAAAAATATAACATGAAGTTTCAGCCTCAATAGAAACATGTCTCCATTTAACTAGTATAAAATTATCTTTGTGTAGTTTATCTACCTGTTGCAGTACTTACAATTTAAAATCATGTGAATTGTGGCTATTAAAAGTCCTGTTCATATTTAGAAATACAAGTAAACTGCTTTGTGTCATGTCTGAGTTGAATACTTTTATGGTCAGTAACCCCTGGTATCAAAGCAGATAAACTGATACAGAATACTAGTGAGACACTATATTTCAAAGAGGAGGTAATATTTCATATTTTAGTGTAAATAAAGTAGTCCAAGTTTAATGTTTCATATGCTTCTATTCTAAGCTCATTTTGCTCTCTTTTTATGTGCCTGAAAATTCATACAAAAGAAGTTTGTTCATTTACTTTTATCAAGTTCCATGGAACTGCGCAAGGCAAATGTAATCAGTTGTGAAATAAATCACTCTGTTATTCAGGGAATGATGCTAATTTAAAAAAAATAAAAAACAACAAGAACACACAAAAATTTCAGAGGATGACCCTTAAGTAATGAACTGCTTAAAGAGAGTGGTGCCATGAGAAATCCTTTCAACTTTAAAAATGAAACCTGAAGAATAGTGCAAGCCTTCTGTAAAACAGTTATGAAAGGTGTTAAAATGTAAATAGTTTTTCAGCTGAATTTTTACTGAGTGACTGCTTCAATTCCATTTTGGTGAGTGAATACGTTGCTCTGTGGCTATGACTAGTAATTAAATTTGGGAGCAATAGGATCTTAATCTCCTTCCAAAAGCTAAGGTTTAGATTTCCCACGTTTTCCATAAATTACTCAAGGCAACTGGTTTATTCTGAAAAGGCTATTCCTGATTTCATTCTTGATCCTTCAGAGACTAATGCACGGAGTTTTCCTGTATTTATCCTGCAATTTATTACAATTTTTCACACCTTCTCTGACTGTCATAATTTTGCTGTGTACCACCATCTCCTGGGCTGTAACATCTTTTGTCTGGAACTACATCTACCCTCTGGAAACCACTGTGAAGTGCATGGAAGAGGGTGCTTACCTTTGCACCGCATATTAGCATTTCTCCCTGTTTCATTTGATTATGAAATACAGCAAGAAGAACATAAGCTTAAATGCTTTTGTATGCAGTACAATAAGCCGAATATTCTCTTCACATTCCGTATGGAAGAGTACATAGAGAGATCTCATATATACGTACTTTCCTCACCGAGTACTATTTCTCGAAACTTTGTAAGTAGGGTTTCACAGGATAGTTGACGTCTTATCTTCAAGCATCTTCCAGTTCAGGTATATTCCAGCCTTTCCAAGACACTGTCTCCTTGGTCAGACAATTTGTGCCACCCTTTTTCATAACATTAAGTATCTCCTGTTAGCACTAATTAGTATACGTACCACACATTTGAGCAGTGTTCTTGGATAGATTCCATGAGTGAATGTTTCATAAGCAGTCTCCTTGTAAACGGATCCCTTTTCCCAGTATTCTACCAATGAAAATTTTTTGTCTTTGCACAGGAAAAAATAGGACAAAAGTTTTGATTGTAAACATTTATTCAATGTATTGCCTACATAATGGCAAGACACCTCTCCCCATACCTGAAAAGATGTGAAACTTAATTGTGCCACCAGATTTTGCGTCTGAAATTAAAAATAACGGAACAAGTAAAGTAAAGGTAACAACTCACTGTTCAGCTGAAGTTTCAAGTGATCAATGGACACACAAACTACAATGAAAAAGTTACTAAGCTTTAGACATAGTCATTCTTGAGAGATAACTAGTGCAACAACCACCAATGCACACAGCTATATTGTACTGACGTTGCATTTAATCTGGAACTGGGGTGACTGGTTGTATCAGGTGCAATGGACAGGGGGATAAAGGATGTGGGGAGGATTGGTGGAAAGGGTGGCTGTCAGTTGGGAGAGGGGGCAGTGTCCACCTAGGATAGGGATGTAGAACCATTGAGCTCACTCTGGTACAAGTGTTTGGGGCTCTGTGCATCACTCAGTGGTGTGGAGGAGAGGACTGGGAGGGGAAGATGGAACAGAGGAAGTGGGAGACTGTGGAGAGGACAGTGTGGGTGCCGTAAGAGCGAAGCCAGGGTCGTGAAGCAGGGCCTAGGAGAGGCTTAAGCCAGCAGGATTACAGGGTTGAAGGATATGTTGCAAAGACAAGGGTATCATGTAGATTGTGTGTGTGATGTAATATGACTTTTAAAGGAGTGGAAAGGATTGCGGTAAGATGTTCCTCATTTCCAGGCACATTAATTATTAGTTGAAGCCATTTTGAAGGGTATAACTTGTTCCAGTGTGTGTGTGTGTGTGTGTGTGTGTGTGTGTGTGTTTTCTATTTGCTCTGAAGAAGGTTTCATCCGAAAGCTACCAGTAGTCTGTCTTGTTTGTGTGTGCTTGTTGATGATTTGACATCTCACCTACGCCATGAGTTGCTACCTCCAATTACATATGTACATATTTGTTGAACAACATTTAAAAATTTATGTTGTCATTTAAGTGTAACTGTGCATGCTGATATATGATAGGTGTTCATGTGTCTAGAGCAGATATTTTGCATTATCAGAATCATTACTAACAAGTATTCAGCGTTCTATTTTCTGTTTCTATGCTTTAATTTACATTTGTTTGAACAGGCAAATCCAACTATCAACAGTAATCAGTCATCTTGCAGAGGCAATTCGCTCAGGCTTGCCTGTGGACCATAAACAACTTGGTGTTAATGACGACATGCTAGAAATGGTGCTTAATGTTGTTCGGTCTCCTGCATTAGGTTCAGGTGAGAAGTTGCTCTAAATACAAGTGATGTATTAAGGGCCCCACCCTCTCCCCCTCCCCCTCTCCCTTCCCCCTCTCCCTTCCCCCCTCCCCCCTCCCCCTCTCCCTTCCCACTCCCCCTCTCCCTTTCCCCCTCCCAGTCTCCCTTTCCCCCTCCCCCTCTCCCTTTCCCCCTCCCCCTCTCCCTTTCCCCTCCCCCTCTGCCTTTCCCTCTCCCCCTCTGCCTTTCCCTCTCCCCCTCTGCCTTTCCCTCTCCCCCTCTGCCTTTCCCTCTCCCCCTCTGCCTTTCCCTCTCCCCCTCTGCCTTTCCCTCTCCCCCTCTGCCTTTCCCTCTCCCCCTCTGCCTTTCCCTCTCCCCCTCTGCCTTTCCCTCTCCCCCCCTGCCTTTCCCTCTCCCTCTCCCCCCCTGCCTTTCCCTCTCCCTCTCCCCTTCTGCCTTTCCCTCTCCCCCTCTGCCTTTCCCTCTCCCCCCCTGCCTTTCCCTCTCCCTCTCCCCCCTGCCTTTCCCTCTCCCTCTCCCCCTCTGCCTCCTGTTTCATAACAATAAGTTATCTGATATTATAATTAAGCTTAAGGGCATGTTGTAATCATTTTTTGAAAATAAATCACATCTAATGCATACAAAATAAACTACGCAGTAACTAAAATTGCCATGGTTAATGAAATGCAGTGATACAGGAGCACAATAAACGACAGATGTTTTACAGTACAAGTCACTGCAGAATACCTTCCTTCTTTAGTAGTTGATGAGAAAGTAGGTTAATTAATTATCTTCTTTCTCAATTCGGTTAGTGTCTGCTGAGAGCAATGCTGCAGTGAAAGGAGAAAGCGATCTGTTCTCTCTTGCAGCCCTCTCATCCACATTCATGCCTCACAGTTGACATATTAATTAATCTCTTTTGTTGCACTGAATTAATTTCATAGAAGTGTAGAGCTTAATAATGAAATATGCAGCTCGATTTCCATTCAGAACATTCTTGATGCAATAAGTTAAATAACTAATCAGTCTCAGTGTACTTTTAAGTGCCCTTCATGTTGTTTTTGTATCTTCACTCATTAACTTTGAAATAATAAACCCTCAACAAATTAACTTGAAACTCAAAAATAATTCTTTTTGATATTTACTTTGTGGCATTTTTGAACCCTTGAATTCCTGCTAATGTAGCTATGCTTTTTATTTTCATTTTATGTTGTCATGTTGCTAAAGAGAATTGTTAGTCTGTAGTGAAAAATGATGTATTTGTGTTTGGGAACGAGATGGGGATAGTGAAATAAGTTTTGGCAGGTATTCCCTTAGGCCAGGGGCGGGCAGGAATTCTGCACGTGTGCGGTGCACATGCACGTGTGCAGTTAACAGGTGTTCTGCGTGCACACAGGGGCAAGCTGGCCACCCGCTTCTCATCCCTCCCCACCATACCGTCTCTCTGCTTCTTCCCCTGTAATGCGTTTTGTTTCCTGGCCTGCTTTATTAAATGAAGGAATAAGGTTAGTAGGAGTGTTTGAAAGTAATCATGGTTTGAAAGAGTACCTATTACCTACGATACGTTTTGTTTAATTATCACAGGTGGAGTTTACAATACGTTTAATGTCTGGAACAAAATTTCTACATACAGACAAACGCAAACAGTTACGTAAATTTTCATTACTGATGTTTGCTCTTAACCGAGACTTATTAATTTTCATAACAGAAAAAAATCTCTCACAAAAGTATGTCGAGCCCAACATTGACTATCTTCATGGCTTCACGATGGAGACGAGGAAACTCTTGCTGTGGAAAGTCGTGATAAAGATCTATTACACGTCTTGCCAAAAGGAACTTGTCTCTCAGACGAGACTTACACTGTAGATCTATTAATTCCATTTGCAAACTGAGATGAATATCATCTACAGAAACCAGATTCTCTCGAGAACTATTCAAAACCTTGGGATAAGTAAGATATATCCCCAAATCGCATGAGAAATTCCTCTTTTATTGCGCTAAGAACGGCAACATACTGAAATTTATTATAATGGCGTTCAATATTAAACTTTCGCTCACCAGCGAGAATACTGTCACATATTATACATTTCCAATTTTCACCTTTTTCCACAGAGAACAAATGATTCTCCCATTCCTATTTAAAAGATAGCTAATCTCCAATTCTCCATTTCCTTGATTCACTCTGCATTTTATGGTTATTGAAATACAACGTTCACTACGTAGTGGTCGCTTCGCTTCAACGTCCGCAGCTTAGCCTGGTATTACACTGCCGCAACCTGCAGGCTGTCGGCACTGTCCTGTTCGACGATTGCACGCGAGCAGCACACGTGCAGCGCTGTGCGCTCATGAGCCGGGTGCAACGTTTGCCCGCCCCTGCCTTAGGCACTGCCAGTATGATTCTACATTAACTAATCCAGTTAAGGAGTTGTTTGTGTTGTTCTTTGTCAGAGAAATTAGGTGAACTAAGATTTTGACTCATTAGTGAGTTTGGAGTGGACCAGTTAATCAGAATGGCTCTTCCAGAAGATACACTTTTGGAAATTTTCTCTGATGACAAGACATTAACTGTGACTTTTTGACTTACAGATACCAGCAACTGTGACTTTTTGACTTATAGATAATAGCTGTCAGTGGTTTCTCTACAAATCCTGTCATTGTAATCAATATTACATACATGTGTTGTACACATGGTCAATAATACAGTCTGCACTTTGATAAATATTTTAATTTCAGAATTGCTACTTACCATAAAGAAGACACATCGGATTGCAGACAGGCACAATCAAAACACGCTTACACCCAAATTTAACCATGCTGAACTTTTCAAAAACCTATTCCCCTTCTCCTGATTCCTGCAATGGAAGCACTTGTTTGCCACCAGTCCTTCCAACCAAAACCACCCTAATTCCAACATTGAACACTGTCTCTTCCAGTTAGTACCACCATCCACTCATGATCCTCCCACTCCCCCTCCCACGTAACCACCCGCTGATCACCTTCCGGGAATGCCTTACATCCAACTTATCCTCACCATCCTTTCCCACATCCCTTCCTCAGAACTCCAACCTTTTAATAGAAGAAAGAACAACCATACACAACTTCAAAACAAACCCTGACCTAATCATCCTACCTGCAGACAAAGGTTCCACCACTGTTGTTATGAACCACAGTGACTACCTAGCAGAAGGCCTCTGCCAGTTATCTGAGTCCTCCACCTATAAACTCTGTCAAGTGATCCAATCCCAGAAGTTCAACAAAAACTCCGATCCTTGCTTTTAGCCTTAGGCCCTTCCCAAAACATCTCCCCTGAATCCATTTCCCTCATGACCCCTATGATACCCCACATACCTACCTTCTACATGCTCCCCAAAATCCATGAACCCAACAACCCTGGACATCCATTTGTGGTTGGTTATTGTGCCCCCATTGAAAGAATTTCAGTCCTCATTGACCAACACCTCCAAACACTTACCCACAACCTAGCCTCGCATGTCAAAGACATGAACCACTTCCTTCACCAACTCTCAGCCATCCCCACCCCTTTACCTCCCGAATCCGTACTCATCACTGTTGACACCACCTCCCTATACACCAATATCCCTCAGGCCCATGTTCTTACTGCTATTGAACACTATCTTTCCCAATGTCCTTCAGACTCCAAACCCTCTACCTTATTCCTCATATACCTTACTAATTTTATCCTAACCCACAAACTCTTTTCATTTGAAGGCAAGATATATAAACAAATCCATGGCACAGCCATGAGCACCCACATGGCGTCCTCCTACACCAACCTTTTTATGGGCCATCTAGGGGAGACCTTCCTAGCCTCCCAAAACCCCAAACCCCTAGTCGTTTCAGTTTCATTGATGATATCTTCATGATCTGGACTCAAGGCCAAGACACCCTATCTTCATTCCTTCTCACAACCTCAACATATTCTCTCCCATCCTCTTCAAGAAGTCCTCCTCAACCCAGTGTGCCACCTTTCTAGATGTTTACCTCCTCCTATCTGATGACTCCATCCACACTCCTGTCAGCATTAAACCCACCAACCACCAACAGTATCTGCATTTTGACAGCTGTCATCCCATTCACACCAAAAAATCCCTCCCATACAGACTGGCCACCCAGGGATGGCGTATCTGCAGTGACAAAAACTCCCTTGCTTAGTATGTTGAGGTTCTCACCAAGGCCTTCCCAGACAGGCACTATCCCCCAGATCTAGTCCACAAACAGATCTCTTATGCCATTTCCCCTCACACCACCATTTCTCCCACTACCTCCAAGAACCAGCCACAAAGGAATGTCCCCTTCATCACCCAGTACCATTCCAGACTGGAACAACTGAACCACATCCTTTGCCAGGGCTTTGATTACCTATCATTATGCCCTGAAATGAGGGACATACTACCCGAGATACTTCCCACCACTCCTAAAGTGGTGTTCCATCACACATGCAACCTCCACAACACCCTAATCCATGCCTATGCCACTCCCAATCCCAATTCCTTGCCACAAGGCTCATATCCCTGTGGAAGACTGAAATATTGTATCCCGGCTACGACACAAGTTGAAAATATGCTCACTATTTTTTATTTACTTAAATTTGCCATATTTCGTGAAAGTACCTTCTCCGTTAGACATTTATAAGGCGATATTAGTCTTGGCTTCAGTTGTCTAAGTATGATTCCACAATGCATCTTTGTCGGCTGCAGAAATGACCTGGTTCAACGTGTTTCCCTCATTTTGGTGTTTCAAATACCATTTCTTTAAATGTAGTTTCTTTTTATAGTTTTTATAAAAAAAAATGGTAACATAACTCAAAATTATTTATGACAGCGACCTGCACATTCTTCTTCCGTCAACACACACCAAGAGTTAACTGCCGACTGACTATAGTCAAAGACGACTCCAGCGTCAAAGATGTTTTACACAACACACAAGCTTCCACTTGTAATCAGTCTCTTTGCTATTCTTCGATACATTTACTAATAGTAATCAATATGCTTTCACTCTCAAAAACATAAGTAAATTAACATATAATAAGGCAAATTATAATAAATTCTGACAAAAAATATAAGAAAACATTTACAATTTGGTATCGACAAATACGATAAAAAAAATAACATATCTCCCAGATCCATTACAAGACGCAGGTGCAAAACCTGCCCAATCTACTTACCCAGTGATTCCGATTCCAGTCCTGTCACAGATTTATCCTATCCCATCAGGGGTTGGGCCACCTGTGAAAACTACCAGGTCATTAGCAGCTCTGCTGTAATCATTTGACAGCATTTTATATTGGTATGACTACCAACCAGCTGTCCACCAGGATGAGTAGCTACCGCCAAACCATGGCCAACAACAAAATAGACCACCCTGTGGCACAATATGCAGCTGAAGATAACACATTTGATTTCAATGCCTGCATCACTACCCAAGACATCTGGATCCTTCCGTCCACCCAGCTTTTCTGAACTGCGAAGAAGGGAGTTATGCTTACAACACATTCACCGCTCCCGTAACTATTCTGGTCTCAACAAACAGTAACATACTGTCCCCACACACTCCACCCAACAGTTTGCATTCCCTCTATCCTATCATCTCCTCCCCATTCTCATCACCCACCCTGTTTATTTGCAGCCCTCTGCCAATGCATCAGCCTGTCTCTCCCAACTCCTTTCCCTTTTTCCTGACCTGCCTGCCCCACAACCTCCTGTCACTGCACCTTTTGGCAATCTAGTCCCTGCACATCCTGCCAGACAGCATTTGTCTCTCTCCCTACCCATACATTACTATCCATTTCCCTTCCCTGTCCCCTCCAGATTGCTGCTTGCATCCCATGTGATAGTTGCATTCCGGCACGAGATGTTGGAGTTGGTGGTTGTGCGTGCTTGCGCGCGCGCGCACGCGCGTGTGTGTGTGTGTGTGTGTGTGTGTGTGTGTGTGTGTGTGTGTGTGTGTGTGTGTTCTAGTGATGAAGACTGTGGCTGAAAACTTGTATAAGTGTCTTTTAATTGTTCCTTTCTGCAACTTGACATGTCTTCTTTATAGTAAGTAGCAATCTGCTTTTTCCTACATTGTTGATATTCCTACCTGAAGTTTCCATTGTTTAATTTTATAATTGTTGCACTAGTTGGGGTTTTAACCTTTTTTATTTACACCTGTAAAATCTCTATAAAACCGAAATTTCATATCTTTAGTACAGTAGAAATAGCACAGATTTACTAATAGCTACCCTTAAAAGATATTCCCAATTGCTGTTTTGTTGGAGTGATAGGTGAAAGGAAAAGTTGCTTGCTAGGAATTATCTTGCAACTTCAAAGTTACATGACCTGCTGTGACCTTTCCAGTACAGCCATAATAATATGTTGTTCCCAACTGATAGTTCATGGAAGTGCTTTTCTTACCATCTTCCACATATTTATAAAGTAAAAGGTATTAACTACCTTACATTATCAACAAAAACATTCACTCATGTATGACCAAGTAACAAACACGCTGTGTTTGCATTCAGTAAACAAAGATAAAAAGTAAGATATAAATAAAAATGGTGTAAAGGTTCTGCACAACTTTTTTAAAGTGAAAACCACACAAATCAGCGTTGCCATATCTTACTTATCATAACCTAAACATGGTCACTCATTTCTATCCAAGACAATTGTAATGATGGGATAAATTCCTTTATGTTCAAGATAAAACAGGAAGAAAGGAAAGTGATGGAATGGTTAACCCATCTCATGACATTTGAAGCTTGTTTTAACAATGATTAAATAATATTCTGTGCAAAATTCTACCAGGTGGCTTCTGGTTTCAATCGCTTCCCCCCCTCCATGTTCTTATAGCATTTTTCTTCCTTTTCTTACCATCAAATTCTTACTGCTATGGTGAGTGTTGACTTATGTGGTTATGATAATAGATTCACTATGCTGTTCATAGTAGTTCATTCACATTCTTATCTTCTTGTTGATTATTAGAGCTATTCCTGTGCTATCCCTGTTAAGTTTTGAGTTGAAAACCCTTTACTCACCTGATCACAATCCCATTCTTCCTGCCTTCTCACTTGACTGATTCCCAATATCCTCAAATTCAGCCTATCCATTTCTCTCTTCAAGTTCTCAAACCTCCCAAGACATAAAAGGGTCTAACATTTCATGCTCCAGCTTGTACAATGCCAGATTTGTTTTTCCTAATGACAACTACCTCCTTAGTAGTCTCCACTTGGAGATCCGAAATAAGGGGCTGTTTCACCTCCAAAATGTTTTACTCAAGAATATACCGTCATACAGCCAATGATAGAGTTGTTTGTCCTTATAAACTACTGTCATTCTATTTCGCATTTGACTTTAGCCATTCTACAGTACCAACACAGTAAGACCCTAGTTGTTAATATTGCAAGGTTAGATCAGTTAGTCTAGTCACCCAGAGTCTGTTGCACCTACAATTACTGAAAAGGTGGCTGCTTCATCTTGAGGAACCCTCTGTTAGTATGTCATCGCCACAGAAACACTCCTGCCCCTCCCCCAATGTGGTGGTACCTACGGTATCGCTACCTTTATCATTGAGGAATGCAAGGTACACCACCATGATAAGGTCCATGGATTGTAGGTGGGAAAATATATTACTGATAAAAATTTTGTATGTTATTAATCTCAAATAAAACTTACATCACAACTAAAAGCAGCAGCACCATAGATTCTAAAATAATTTACTTGTAAGTAAACATAATTTCTTTTGTATTGGCGGAACAGTTATTAGAGTGTCACTCATTAGAAATGGAATATTTCACCTCTCGACCTAGAGGAGGCCTTGAGTGACAGACAGGCACATTGAAAAGTCTCTTTAAATTGAGTATTCAAACAAAATACTTCTTCTGAAATAAAAAAGAACACACACATTCGCAACTTGTACACACATAGCAACTGTCTTCAGGTACTGGGGCCTGATGTATGCAGCAATCTACTGTGGTGTGTGTTGGGGATAAGGAGGAGGCGTTGGAAAGGGAAGGGGACTGATAACAAGATTTGGGTGGGGGAATATGTTGTGCTACATGGGGGACCATGCAGAGATATGGTTAGGACAGAATAGGGCTGCTAGGTGGAATGTCAGGAGGGGAGAAATAAAAAGGGGGAAAAGACAAGCAAGTGCATTTGTGGGATAGGAGGCTTGTTTAGTGCCGAAGTGGTTGCAGGGAAGGGTATAGGTGGGTCAAGGACAGGGTTTGGCAAATGTTGAGGTCAGTGAGGCTATGGGAACAAAGGACGTGTTTTAGGGAGAGTTCCCAGCTGTGCAATTCATAAAAGCTTGTGTTGATATAAGAATCCAGATGGTGCAGGCTGTGAAGCAGTCATTAAAGAGAAGTTAACTGTGTTAGGCAGTAATCTTCTGCAACTAGAAGGTCCGCCTGTCTGATGGTCACAGTTTGGTGGTAGCCATTCGGGTGGACATACATCTTGTTATGTCTCATGTCCACAGTGGTTACAGATTAGTTTGTAGATCACATGATTGCTTTCAGAGGTGGCCTGCCATTGATGTAACAGGTGAAGCATGACACAACTGTAGTAGGTGGTAGTGGGAGGATGTATGGGACAGGTCTTGCATCTGATCTGTTGCAGGGATATGAGCCTTGAGGCAAGAGGGTTGGAAGCAGGGATGGACAAGGTTATTGCTTAGGTTCAGTGGCAGTGGAGTTCCAATGTGGGATAGGGAGGATAGTAGGGAGGATATTCCTCATTCCAGAGCATGGCAAGAGGTAATCAAAACACTGGCAAAGAATATGATTTAGTTGCTCCAGTCCTGAGTGGTACTGTGTCATGAGACAGGTGTGCAGTCTGACTGGATAGTGGGTCTGTGGGAGGTACTAGGTGACTGAAATAACAAGGTAAGGGAGATCTGTGTCTGAACGAGGTTGGAAGGATAATTTCAGTCCGTTAAGGCCTCAGTGAGACCCTTGGCATATTTTGACAGATACTGCTTGGCACTACAGATGTGACGACCACCAGTGGCTAGGCTATATGAAAGGACTTCGTGGTAGGGAATGGGTGGCAGCAGCAGAAGCCGAGGTCTTGTTGGTAACTGGTAGGTTTGATGTGGACAGATACTGATGATGTAGCCACCTTCAAGTGAAGGTCAACGTCGAGAAAGGTAGCTTGTTTAGTTGAGGAGGACCAGGTGAAGTGACTGGAGCAGAAAGTGTTGACGTTTAGGTCCTACCTTCTACATGCTTCCTAAAGTCCGTAAATCCAATCACCCATGATTCCCCATTGAGGCCAGTTGATGTGCCCCTGCAACCTACCCATTTACATGAAAAGACACCAACCATTTTCTCCACCAGCTCTCCACAGTTTCCATTGCTGTACCTTCTGGCAGCCTACTCATCATTGTCAGTGCCACCTCCCTGATACTAACACTCCCAGAGCCTGTGGCCATACTGCTGTTGAACACCACCTTCCCTATGCCCCACTGACTCCAGACCCCAACCTCCTTCCTGGTTACTGTGACCAACTATCCTCACCCACAATTTTTCATGATTTAGACCAAGGGTGAGGATGCCCAATCTGTGTTTCTGCAGAACCTCAGCACCTTCTGAACCCAACAAGTCACCTACCTCAAGGTTGACCGCCACCTCCAGGATGACTAAATCAGTATCTCCATCCACATCAAACCTACCAACCACTATCAAGACCACCACTTCAACAGCTGCCACCCATTCCATAACGAGAAGTCTGTTCCATACAGCCTAGCCAACTGTGGTCATTGCATCTGTAGTGATGAGCAGTCGCTGTCCAAATATGCTAAGGGCTTCATTGAAACTGCCCTCCCAAACTTGTACAGAAATAGATCTCCTCTGCCTTATCTCTCCAGTCACCTACTATCCCGCACATTCCCACCACCTGGCCATAAAGGAGCACTTCTCTTGTAACTCAGTACCACACAGTACCCTGCGGGCCTATGGGTTAGAATAGGCCCGAGGTATTCCTGCCTATCGTAAGAGGCGACTGAAAGGAGTCTCTCACCTTTCGGCCTTTATATGATGGTCCCCTGTAGGGTTTGACCTCCACCTTTCTAAATTTCCCCGAAGAGCGAGCCAATTGGGTAAGGGTGCCTTACATGGTGCATCATGTCAATCGTGCATTGAGATCTTTAGCCCACTTTCTTGTTGTGGCACTGCAGTCCCGCTCATCCTCCATATCTTGAGTGAGGACACTTTCCTGTGTGCATTTTCCTCCACCCACTATGCAGTGCTATTTTCTGCGCCGACAAGGACCATGGAATTCTTTGCAACTCATATCCAGCACGGCAGCCAGTCCGTTGTGGTGGGGCCGCCATGTACCCTGTTGGTTATAACCTCTTGACAACACAGGATCACTGTGCTGATGCCTGTGCCGCTAACTCCCCATGTATGCCAAGGAGTAGATGCCCATCATCTTGGGGCATCAGGACTCCCGGCAATTGCCATCCTTTGCTGCAGCTGGGTGTCATCCGTGGGAGGGCCCCTGGTCGGAGAGGGTGGCATCAGCGTGGACGACACACGATGAAGCGTACCACATCATCACTTGTTGGTGATCAAACACCAACAGTCTCTAAGTGTTCCAAGTCTCAGTACAATGCAAGAAAGTATGACCCTAAACCATTCCCCTCCCTGGCCACACCATGGGAGGGAACGCCAGGCTAAGGATGGCAGCAAACCTTATTTCACCCTTGTACCTTGTGTGTATGAGAACTGATGGGGATTCCATTGTTTCGATGAAGCCTCAGTTTTTTGTAGAGCATTTAGAGGACAAGTTAGGGGAGGTGGAGGGCTTGTCAAAAATGCGATCTGGGTCAGTCTTGATAAAAACAGCATCCTCTGCCCAGTCACGGACTTCAGTCGCTTCTAACAAGTTGGGGAATGTTTCTGTTACCATCACACCACATAAGAGCTTAAATATAGTCCAGAGACTTCCACAGGCACCTTCTTTTGCAGTCTGATGATGAGCTGTGTGCCAGTTTAGAGTGGCGATGTGTTCATTTCATGCAGTGCGTCCATCGGAGTCCGAGGGATAATTAGGTTGTCATCGTTGCCTTCATCTTGGCCTTCGAGTGTGACACCTAACCCGAGAAGATCAAGGTGATGGTCTGCTGCTTTGATGTGGTGCTTTAAGTGCTGGAAGTTCGGACATATGTCTTCCCGCTGTACTTCCAGCATCACATGTCAAGATTGTGGACGTCCATCGCATCCCAATAATCCATGTGCCCCGCCTCCCATCTATGTCAACTGCGGAGAGCATAATTCACCTTACTCGCCAGACTGCAGGATTTTACAGAAAGAGAGGAAAATCATGGAATACAAGACCCTGGATCGACTGACCTACACTGAGGCTAAGAGAAAATATGAGCACTTACATCCTGTGGCTTTGACTTCCTTATATGCCACAGCTACGAGAACAGTTGTAGCCCCATCAGTTCCATGAATTCCAGTTGGCTCTCAGAGCCAGAAGGCTACACCTGCCCCCTTGATGGCGGGAGGCAGTCCCTTGGTGGTTGCTGGAAGTCCCTGAGGCAATTAAGGCCCACGTTCGCCAGCTTATCAAAAGATGGAAGCAGGAGTGTTGGGAGAGATACGTCTCGACCATTGGGTGCCATACGACACCTTCCCAAGTCTGGACAAAGATCAGACACCTTTTTGGGTACCAGACGCCAACAGGAGTCACTGGCATTAACATCAGTGGCATGTTATCTACCATCACAAACACGATTTCTGAACACTTTGCTGAGCAGTATGCTCGAGCCTCTGCATCAGAGAACTAACCCTATAACACACCATTTATAGAGAGGAAACTCCTCAGTGCTCTTGCACATTGCCTCAACACACCTCCTGGGCCAGATTGGATCCACAGTCAGATGATTAAACATCTCTCATCTGACTACAAGCAACATCTCTTCATCATCTCCAACTGGTTCTGGTGCAATGGCGCCTTTCCATCGCAATGGCGGGAGAGTACCATTATTCTGGTGCTTAAACCTGGTAAAAACCCGCTTGATGTGGATAGCTATCAGCCCATCAGCCTCACCAACGTTCTTTGTAAGCTGCTGGAATGTATGGTGTGTCGGCAGTTGAGTTGGGTCCTGGAGTCACGTGGCCTACTGCCTCCATGTTAGGGCGGCTTCTGCTGGGGTCGCCCTACCACTGATAATCTTGTGTCCCTCGAGTCTGCCATCTGAACAGCCTTTTCCAGACGCCAGCATCTGGTTGCTGTCTTTTATGATTTACGAAAAGCGTATGACACCACCTGGCGACATCATATCCTTCCCACATAATATGAGTGGGGTCTCCGAGGCCCACTCCCGATTTTTATCCACAATTTCCTGTCGCTTCGTACTTCCCATGTCCAAGTTGGTGCCTCCCAAAGTTCTCCCCATATCCAAGAGAATGGGGTCCTACAGGGCTCCGTATTGAGTGTATCTCTGTTTTTAGTGGCCATTAATGGTCTGGCAGCAGCTGTAGGGCCCTCCATCTCACCTTCTCTGTATGCAGACGACTTCTGCATTTTGTGCTGAGCGGCACCTACGGGGAGCCATCCATAAGGCGCCCTCTGCTGCCTGGCCAACACCAACTGGGGTGCAGATTGCTCTACGGTGCTGCAGCTCTACAGAGCCCTGGTTCAATCCTGCCTTGACTATGGGAGTGTGGTTTATGGTTCAGCGGTACCCTCAGCGTTGCGTTTACTCAACCCAGTGCACCACTGGCTTTCGCCTAGCAACAGGAGCTTTTAGGACGAGTCCGGTGACCAGCGTCTTGGTGGAGGCCGGAGTCCCTCTATTTCAGGTTACACGTGTACAATTGCTCTCCAGTTACATCGCAAATGTTTGTAGTTCTCCTGCACCTTCTTTTCCTGCCCATGGAGGTTCATCTCCCTCATCGGCGGCCCAGGTCAGGGCGTACAATTGCAGTTCGTGTGCAATCCCTTCTCTCCGAACCGGAGTCCTTGCCTTTACCACCTATACTTGAGGTTCATTCACGAACACCTCCATGGTGTACACGTAGGCCGCGGCTTCGCCTGGACCTTTCACATGGCCCTAAGGTCTCTGTTAACCCTGCGACTCTCCGCTATCACTTCCTCTCAATTCTTGACATGTACTGGGGCCATGAAGTGGTTTACACCAATGGCTCGATGGCCAATGGTCAGTTTGACTTTGCCTATGTTCATCGAGGACATATAGAACAGCACTCCTTGCCAGATGGCTACAGTGTTTTCACTGCAGAGCTGGCGGCCATATCTCCTGCTCTTGAGCAAATCCGCTCATGCCCAGCAAGGCATTTCTCCTGTGTACTGACTCCTTGAGCAGCCCACAAGCCATCGACCACTGCTACCCTCGTCACCCATTCGTAGTGACCATCCAGGAGTCCATCTATGCCCTGGAACGGTCCAGTTGTTCAGTGGCGTTTGTCTGGACCACAGATCACGTCAGAATCCCAGGCAACGAACTTGCCGACAGGCTGGCCAAACAGGCTATGTGGAAAACATTTATGGAGATCGGCTTCTCTGAAACTGACCTGTGTTCAGTATTACGCTGCAAGGTTTTGCAGCTCTGGGAGACGGAATGGCATAATCTCAGCATGCACAACAAACTGTGTGCCATTAAGGAAACTACGAATGTGTGGAAGACTGCCGTGCTTGCCTCTTGCAGGGACTCTTTGGTCCTCTGTCGGCTCCGCATTGGCCATACGTGGCTGACACATGGTTACCTCCTGTGTTGCAAGGACCCACCTCAGTGTCGCCGTGACTCACGAATGACGGTCGTCCATCTCTTGCTGGACTGCCCACTTTTAGCCACTCTGTGGCGGACTTTTAACTTTCTCACGCTAATGCTTTCAGGGTGGAGATTTTAATGTGTTGCAGAGTGGCTGGCTTTTCCTTTTTATCCTCATGGTCAGCCATCCATGGTAACGTGCTTTCTTGTTTTAACCTCTTCTACCTGTTCCTTGTGTCTTTGTGCTTTTCTTGTCCTCTTTTGTCCATTTATATGTTTGTTGCCCTTCAGTCATTGTTGTGGTTTTTCCTTTCATTCTGTTTTGTGATGTAAGTCTCATTGTCTTATTCTAACCCTTGTGGCCTTGTTTCCTTTGGAACAAGGAACCAATAAGCTCATAGTTTGGTCCCTTCCCACCTCTTTTAAACCAACCAACCACACAGGACGGGAGCAACAGAATCGCATTCACCACCAGGATTTCAGCTATTGTTTATCTTGCCCTAAAGTGAGGAATATTCTTCCCACTAACCACCTCACCCCTCCCACAGTCATATTTCATTGCCCACCAAACCTTAGCAATATCTTTATCCACTCCTATCCCACCCTTGCGTCCAACCTCTTGGCTCATGACTGATATCCCTGCAATACACCTAGATGCAAGATGTGTTCATAAATCCTCCCACTACCTCCTTCTCTGGTACTGTCACAGATATCTAATACCTCATCAAATGCAGGACTACATGTGAAAGTAGTCATGTGATCTACAAACTAAGGTGCAGCCACTGTCCACTTTCTACATGGGCATGATTACTAACAAGTTGTCTGTCCACATGAATAGCCACCAACCACCTGTGGCCAAAAGACAGTTGGACTAGCCAGTTGCTGAACATGCTTCCCAGCACAATTTGCTTCACTTTAATTACTGCTTCACAACCTGCACAATCTGGATTCTTTCCACCAACACCAGCTTTTCTGAAGTACACAGGTGTGACCTCTCCCTGTAAAATACTCTCCATTCCCATAACACCTCTGGCCTCAACCTTCACTAGCCCTGTCCTTCACCTAAATATCTGCTTTCCTTCTCCCACTGCTGCGTTACACACACACCTTCTATCCCATCAATGCACCTACCAGTCTTTCCCGTTTTTATATTTCTCTCCTCTCCTCTCCTCTCCTCTCCTCTCCTCTCCTCTCCTCTCCGCTCTCTTTCTTTTCAGTGCATCTCAGCCTCGTCCCTCAGCACAGCTTTCTGAACGCTGCACCTAGCAGCCATATCCCCCTCCCCACCACATGCCACCTCCTCACCCCCCCCCCTCCACACACACACACACACACACACACACACACACACACACACACACACACACACACACCAGGAGATGGCTGCTCATGTCAGACAGTCAGAATTGGGCTCCAGCATCCTGAAATAGTGTCTCTCTCTCTCTCTCTCTCTCTCTCTCTCTCTCTCTCTCTCTGTGTGTGTGTGTGTGTGTGTGTGTGTGTGTGTGTGTGTGTGTGTGTGTGTGTGTGTGTTCTATCTTGAAGGAAGGACTTTGTCCGAAACCTTATTTATTTTAGTCGTTTCATTGAGCCTGTCTCCGACTAAGTGCCTCGTCTATGTGGCAAGCATCTATTTGTCCTTTCTATATTGTTGTTATTTTATCCTGGACTTTCCATGTTTTGAATATTTACCTCTGTATTTTTTGTTTGAGATCGTATTAATATGTTTACCCTGTCCTGCAGATATATCAAGACTCCGTCCAATCAAAGAAAATTGTCCAACTGAAATTTCTTGGGAACACCTTAAAATAGCTGTTGCTGTTTTGACCCAGAAATATGGAACTACAAAGGGTGGCAGCTTTCTTATGATGCTGGAAGAATTTAAACGGACTGCAGACATACAGTACGAGCATCAGGTTAGAAAGTTTCAGGTTTCGCCTCCACATGATGAGGATGATGGCAAATGGTTTTGTGCAAAGCCATCGGCATCGCAGGATTCCAGTGGATGGGAAGATGGTGACGAAATACTTTTTGATGTTGATGATTTAGAACATTTAGAAAAAATTGAAAAACTATCATGCAAATCAGGAAGTGTGTGTGAAGCGACATTTAAAGGTTATTCTCCTCAACATGAAATTTCTACTGCTGCAGATAGTGGTAGCTTCAATGATGGTAGCATAAAACATAAAGGTACAAGGCATGAAGAAATGTTTGAAAATGAAAGTGACAGCTATAACAGAGACAGTATTATTACTGTAGACGAAAATGAGTGTCCAAAGGAAAGTGAAATAAGTGCAAGAGAACAGTCATTTGTAACAAGTGACAATCCACCTAACAGCAGTCAAAGTAAACAGAAGTCAAGTGAACATCGGGAACTGCTTAACAGTGAAAGCACAGTGCAGGGCACCAAGAAACGTGTTCCTGATTGGCTTTCGCAAGAGATGAAACAAGAAGTCAAGACAAAAATGAAAAAATCCTCGTTATTTAAACTATAATTATTTATTTAGTGAAATAGTTCAGACAACAATTATATATTTTTTAATTTTTCATTGTATTTTTATCAATAATAAAATTTTGTAATCATCTTTAAATTTTTTTGCTTGTGATTCCTAAAGTTCATCAAGTACCTTCTAATAGTTCTTAAATCTCAGTTTTGAGTGTGTCTCATCACTGTTGAATAAGTGCTTATATGTTTTGTGTTGGTAACATTCTGATATCATGGTAGTAATTTCGCTATAATTTTGGGAGAAACTAATTCTACTACAAAAAGCTGAGAATGTCCTATGTTAACTGAAGCAGATACTTGACTCCTTTTAATACAATTGTGATTTTGCTTTGAAGAACTGTTGCTTCTGAAGTGACCCTATAAAGGTAACTGGCATAGAGCATGGAGTTGTGTTTGTTGCTTGGTAGGCGAAACCTCCAGTACTGTCACTAATCTTGAGATACTTTGCTATTGTCCTTGGTTTTATGGGTGGTAGTTTTAGGATGCTTAATTGTGAGTCAACAAGCATGTTAGAATTTCTAATGGAGCTGTGATCTTGTTTGCCCAAAGATGTTTCTTTTTAATTAATTCTCTAATAATGTTGAAAGCATTGTAACACACATTTTTTGGTCAGTCAGCATTGATTTTTTAAAATACTAATTTCTTACAGCGTTATGCTTTGAGTAAACATTGGTTGTTTGTTATCAAAGCCTATCAATTTTAAATTAATATGATTTCAGTTCAGGCATTTTTCAGTGCTGACTTGTCAAATGTTTAAGGTTCCACACAGTGAACGACGTGGCATAGAATAGTTCCATGCATCAGTAATGGTGAGCCTAGCAAAGTTGGCACAGTTTCTTGGATTGAGAGCTATTGAACATTGTAGAGTAACCTCGGACATGGCTTGGGAAAGTGTGTGGGACTCTTATTGTATGTTAATGATCTGGCAGACAATTGAATAACGTCATACTTTTTGCAAATGATACAATTATCTTAAATCAACTAATAGGTGAAACAGGCATACGAATATTCAGCCAGACCTGGATAACATTTCTAAGTAGTGTAAAGGTTCACATCTAGCTTTAAATGTTCAGAAATGGCAAATTGTGCATTTTAAAAACACACAAACATATGACTTACAATATCAATGAGTCACATTTGTAATCAGTCAACTCCTATAAATATATGAGTATAACAATTCATGGGTGGAGGAAATGGAATCATCGTTTAGGCTCAGTCGTATGTAAAGTAGGTGACGGACCATGATACATTGGTAGGATAATGGGGAAATGCAATTAACCTACAAAGAAGATTGCTTACAGAAACCTCTTGTGTGCTATCTTCCAATTTTGCTCTAATGTGTAGGGTCTATACTAACTAGGTCTGTTGTTGTGGCCTTCAGTCCTGAGACTGGTTTGATGCAGTTCCCCATGCTACTCTATCCTGTGCAAGCTTCTTCATCTCCCAGTACCTACTGGAACCTAAATCGTTCTGAATCTGCGTAGTGTATTCATCTCATGCTCTCCCTCTGCGATTTTTACCCTCCACGCTGCCCTCCAATACTAAATTGGTGATCCCTTGATGCCTCTAGGTCTAACAGGGGGATGCAAAAGGAGAGCAACACAGTTGGATGCAATTTTGTTTGACTAATGAGATATTGAAAATCCTGAAGTGACAGACACACGTAAATAGGTGCCAACTGTACCACAAAAGCTTACTTGCCAAGTTTCAGGAATCATTATTGAGGAATATAGGAATATATTACAGTTCCCAATTCATCACTCTTACAGAGCAGCTTTGTAGAAGTTCGAAATATAGCACGTACTTCAATGTGAGATGCTTTCAATAATTTCCACAATGAAACTCTTTCTCAAACTCTGGCAGAAAACCCAAAGAGATTCTGGTCATACGTAAAGCACACCAGTGGCAAGACACAATCAGTACCTTCACTGCGCGATAACAATGGTGAAGTCACTGATGACAGTGCCACTAAAGCAGAGTTATTAAACACAATTTTCCGAAACTCCTTCACCAAAGAAGATGAATTAAATATTCCTGAATTCCAATCAAGAACAACTGCCAAGATGAGAAAAATAAGAACAGATATCCCTGGTGTCGCAAAGCAGCTTAAATCACTTAATAAAAGCAAGGCTTCCAGTCCAGATTGTATACCAGTCAGGGTCCTCACAGAGTATGCTGATACAATAGCTCCATATTTAGCAATTATATACAAATGCTCGCTCACAGAAAGATCCGTACCTAAAGACTGGAAAATTGCTCAGGTCACACCAATACCCAAAAAAGGAAGTAGGAGTAATCCGTTGAATTACAGCCCATATCACTAACATCGATTTGCAGTAGAATTTTGTAACATATACTGTATTCGAACATTATGAAGTACCTCGAAGAAAATGATTTAGTGACACACAGTCGGCACGGATTCAGAAAATATCGTTTCTGCAAAACACAATTAGCTCTTTATACTCATGAAGTAATGAGTGCTATCGACAGAGGATGTCAAATTGATTCCATGTTTTTAGATTTCCAGAAGGCTTTCAATACCGTTCCTCACGAGCGTCTTCCAACCAAACAGTGTGCCTATGGAATATCGCCTCAGTTGTGTGACTGGATTCATGATTTCCTATAGGAAGGTCACAGTTCGTATTAATAGGCTGAAAGTCGTCGAGTAAAACAGAAATAATATCTGTCGTTCCCCAAGAAAATGTTATAGGCCTCTGTTGTTCCTGATCTATATTAACGACATAGGAGACAATCTCAGTAGCCGTCTTAGATTGTTTGCAGATGCTGCTGTTATTTACTGTCTTGTAAAGTCATCAGATGACCAAAACAAATTGCAAAATGATTTAGGTAAGATATCTGTATGGTGCAAAAAGTGGCAATTGACCCTGCATAAAGAAAAGTGTGAAGTTATTCACACGAGTACTAAAAGAAATCCACTAAGTTTCAATTACGCGATAAGTCACACAAATATGAAGGATGAAAATTCAGCTAAATAATTAAGGATTACAATTACAAATACCCTATATTGGAACGATCACATAGATAATGTTGTGGGTAGAGGCAACCAAAGACTGCAATTCATTGGCAGAACACTTAGAAGGTGAAACAGGTCTACTAAAGAAACTGCTTACATCACGCTTGTCTGCAGTCTTCTGGAGTGGTGCTGTGCATTGTGGGATCCACATCAGATGGGACTGATGGATGACATCGAAAAAGTACAAAGAAGGGTAGCTCGTTTTGTATTATTGCAATGTAAGGCAGATAGGGCCACAGACATGACACGTGAATTGGAGTGGCAATCTTTTTTGTAAAAAAAATAAGGACTTTTTCGTTGCAATGGGATCTTCTCATGAAATTTCAATTGCCAGTTTTCTCCTCTGATTGCGAAAACATTCTGTTGGAACCCACCTACATAGAGAGAAATTATCATCATGATAAAATAAGAGAAATCAGGGCCACACAGAAAAATTTAAGTGCTCATTTTTCCCGCGCGCTGTTCGAGAGTAGAACGGTAGAGAGACAGCTTGAAGGTGGTTCACTAACCCTCTGCCAGGCACTTTATTATGAATAGCAGAGTAATCACATGGATGTGGATGTAGAAGACAATTTTAAGCTAGTTACAGCACACACAGAGGCATTTAAGCAGACATTCTTCCTGCACTCGATCTTTGTATGGTACAGGAAGAAATACTTAATGGGAAACGCTCTCTGCAGTGTGATTCTCAGTGGATTAGGGTAATGGATGTAGATAAGAGGCAAGAGCTTCTTTTAACTTATTCAATCATTGATAAAACTGTAAACAAAATATTGTTCAATATGAATGTTTTTCTTTCTATTTAATGGTAAATAATCACAAAATTCCCCACTGTATACTCAGAAAATTTAAGCCTCTTTTAGATTTTGTAGCTGAATCAGGAGCAATACCTACATTGTTTCAAGAAATGTTTATTGTGTAATGTCATTATTGCCGCATGTTTCAAAGTTCTGGGAAATTACACTAGGGCTGCACATAGATTAGACAGCAAACAAAGCAAATAAGTCTCTGCACATGTTATTGAGGGTCTTGAAGGGTGCAAGCAAGGGTACAAAGAGTAGCCTACTTGCTCCTTGTAGGATCCTAGATGAATTATGCTGCAGGGATTTGGGACAACTAGCATAAATGCCTTTTTATTTATGCACCCAGATGCATTTTGCCTTTTTTACAAGGCACCTTCAGTGGGTGTCAGGTTCAGTGAATTAGAAGTTACCTGACACCCACTGAAGATGCCTTGTAAAAAAGGCAAAACGTGTCTGGGTGCATAAATAAAAATAAAAATTTCAATGTGCAGCACGCAAAAAAGGCATTTTCTTTGAAACAACTGCAATTGTGAGAGTAACTGTGTGTGCAGAGGAGCGGCAAATCATCAAATTCCACAGTAAAAGAAATATATTGAAATAACTTTCAGAACTGCACACAAATTGTGAGATAAATGAAAGTTTAATTTATCTTCTGTTACCAAGTATCCCCACATATCACAACAAAAATGGGCTTTGTTTGTTTACCTCTGATGACCTGTGTAGAAAAGGACTGTTTGGATCAAATGCATATAATCAAATAGAGCTCCGCTTTTCCTGTATCATGAATCTGTAATGGTTTGTTTGTGTGTATATTGTATGGTCGCGGTAAATTACAACTTTACTTTCTTGCACTTAGAAGCAGTTACAGAAATACCATGGCCCAGCCTTCATACTCCTTTGCTCTGCTGGGATGTTTGTTTCAGCCTGGGAGGTTGCTTAAAAGACCAATGACTGCTGAATGATTTCAGACTCTTCTTCTTGTCAATACACATATTCATTTCCCGTTACGAGTACACTGCATTTTTACAGTTATACAACATTGGCTTTTACAGCATCTATAGTATGTCAGGGCTGTCAACAAACAACTGATTTTCCTTCCAAAGTCTCCAACTCCTGGGGCTTCCATGGACTGGAGCATATCTCCTAGGTGGGATGCAAGCAGCATGGAATAATTGCTCGCTGCAGTAAGTGCTGCAATGCAGTGTTGTATCACTGTCCCACTTTACTGATACGCTGCATTCACCCCAGCACATGGTACATGTACAAAGAAAACAAAAATTCCGTGCACAGAAGGTGGATGGTTAACGTCTATTAAACTAAAAAAGAAAATTCCTTTTAAAACTCATGGACATCATTTGTTGTATTGAAAGAGCAAGGTATAACACATTGATTTAAGCCAAAGCGATCTCTTACACTTCATGGTCAACCACTTATTATTATTATTGTTGTTGTTTTATTTTTTTGTGTGTTCCGTCCCGAACTAGAAATTATAGTTTGTAACACCTTACATTACAGTGAATTAGTCTTTAAGTTTTAAATTACCTTTAATCATCTTAGCATGGTTTCTAACCCTTATATGTGCTTACATCAGTCCATGGATTTAACTTGCAAATCCAGTACCAAAATTTCTATTTTCAGTCTACTGTTCCTCATACCATATGATTCCTATTTCAGAAATATGTGTGCTGTATCCACAAAAGATTATCCATCGAGTACATTCCAGGTCCAGCTATTAGTTGTTCACCCTGCTTACTCATGAAACAGGTAAATGGTCCTTCAGTATAGAAAACTAGTCCTGTTACCCAGGTTGTTTAAATTCACTAGCCCACAGAAAATGTGAAAAAGAGTGTGGCTTTCTTTGATACTGTATAGAATCCATCCGCCTCGGTAGTGTAGCCGTAGCGTTACTGCCTACCACGCAGAGGGCCCAGGTTCAATTCCCAGCGGGGGACTGGGTGTTGTGTGTCCTTCATCATCATTTTCATCATCATTGACTCACAAGTCGCCGAAGTGGCGTCAACTAAGAAGGACCTGCAATACGCCAGCCGAACTCCCCTAAATGGGGCCTCCTGAACAACAATGCCATATGATCATTTCCATTTTTTTTAGAATCCAACTACTACTCATATAAGGTTGTAAGTAATCAAGTCATACATGCATGACATTACTTACTTAACAATGAATCGTTCTTTTGAGGAGTTACAGGCCAAAAGCAACATGCAACTCATTGTTGCTCCTTACCTAATACTCGTGTTCCCTGTGACTTATGTAGACAAGGAAGCTCAACCACACACGTCATCATTAATTCATTTAGCCAAATATCATGTGACTTCAAGGAGCTGCACTATGCAGGTAAATTCTTCTATCTTGCTATACTGGAGTAAGCCTTCGAATAACAATGGCATCGTACCATTGTCAAGCTGTTGAACATACTGCTTATTGCAGAAATGTGGGGACATTGTCCTCTTATCTTTTCTTACTTCCTTTATGGCACAGGTCCTCCCTTGCTAGGATGTATGTAAACAGTTCATATCGAGATGCATTTTTCCCTGCATCATGAAGTATTTTTCCTATCCATTGACCACTTTCCTATTCTCAAGGTAGCTTATTCCCTTTTATGGATACAAAAGTGTCCTGTGTCAGTGAAGTATGTGCCACTGCTGACCATCTGCTACAGCTGGCTATGTTTGAATTCAAACTTCTTGTTGTTCCCCCCCCTTGCAGCATATGCAATAGGGACAGCAACAGCTATGAGTCTTCTCTGCAATGCACTGGAATGGATGCACCAGCTTCTATGAAATACTAATCATCCAATTTTAAGAAAACTATTAGGTAAAAAAATTGATTCTTTTGTGTCTTACTGCTTAATATCTTCTCTGTGCAAATGACTGAATATCATTTCATTATTCATCATAGTTACTGTGGTGCACTCAACTAAGTAAACAACTGCATGAAATTTTGAAGAATTTGTATTGGTAGCATTGAACTGCATTGACTATACGTATACAGGATGTATCATGATAGATGATAATCTGCTGGTAGTCGGCTGCATGTGCACTTTCCCCGAGTTAAGCATAAACAATGTTGCCATCTGATTAACTTCAGATTACCTTTATTTACAGTAGGTGCTCAAAATGATGTCCCTCTGTGGTAAGAGTAGTGTGACATATTAGCAGACACTCGACAAATTTCAGCTGCTCGGCTGCCAAAATCTGGGAAATGACTAGCTGAAACATGTCTTCCAGCTCTTCAAGCATGTGGGGACAGGTTGCACACACCTTGTCTTTTAACATTTCCTAAAGATAAAAATCACACGAATTTACATCTGGAGAACAAGGAGGCCACTCAACTATCCTATTATCAAGAACACTTCATACTGCTGTCAAAGAAGCATTGGCAATGTGGAGTTTTGCATTGTCCTGCATGAAATACTGTACATATTTTTGTTAGGTGTTAATTCATATTGCTCATATACCTGTCAGAACGTATTGTTTCATGGAAAAAGATTGGTCCAGTATTTCATCTTGCTCTAACTGCACACCACATTCCTGTTTTCACATCACGCAGAGGTTGATGATGTCATTCGTGAGGATTTTTGGAGCTCCAGTGTCGATTGTTTTGAGAATTTACGTACCCTGACAAATGCAGCTATGCTTCATCAGAAAAAACAGCCTCAGGATCAACTTTCCCATCATGCACAGACTGTAACAGCCAGTTGCAATAACAATCTCGAGCAACAGCACCCGCGATCCTCAGATGACGCACCACCGTTATTTTGTATGCTTTCAATTTCAATTTGTGCACAGCTCTGTGAGCAGATGCTCTAAAGTGCCAAACAATGCTGAGATTTTTTCGAACTTCTTTCCAGGGCCTCCCCTACCTCATCTGCTTTATTTTCAGTTAAAACACTAGGTTCTATAGGCCTTTATTTCTGTAACACAGATCTAGTCTCTTGAAATTTCTTCACTAATCTGCATATTGTTGAATTGTTGGGAACATGCACACCAGGAAATTTTCATATGAGTTCAAGACGATATTCCACATAAAATTCTGATTTTGCATAGTTCAGCACAAGAAACACTCATTGATCCCTCGTATATACAATAACGAATGGAAACTCGAGAGGAAACTCAAAACAAAACCCCCCCAACACTCAGCCATAGAGTATAGAAGATGAGTGCATAGTGTTTCTGTCTGAGCACCAGGCCCACTGACATACAGGCAGCGAAAGCTCCAGACTACATATACATTTACATCTATATGCTGCAAACCAATGTGAGGTACATGGCAGAGGGTATGTCCCATTGTACCAATTAGAGTATCTTCCTGTTCCATTAATGTATGGAATGCGGGGAGAATGATTGCTTGAATGCCTCTGTGTGTGCAGTAATTTTCTAATCTTATCCTCACGGTCACTATGTGAGTGATATGTAGATGGTTGTAGTATATTCCTAAAGTAATCATTTAAAGCCAGTTCTTGAAACTTTGTTAATAAACTTTCTCATGATAGTTTACGTCTATTTTCAGAGTCTTCCAGTTCAATTCCTTCAGTATCTCTGTGACACCCTCCCACAGATTAAACAAACCTGTGACCATTCATGTTGGCCTTCTCTGTACATGTTCAATATCCCCCGTTAGTCTTATCTGATAAGGGTCCCACACACTTGAGCAATATTCTAGAACTGGTCACACAAGTGATTTGTAAGCAATCTCTTTTGTAGACTGATTGTACTTCCCCAGTATTCTACCAATAAACCGAAGTCACCTGCTTTACCCACAATTGAACCTATGTGATCGTTCCATTTCATATCCCTACAAAGTGTTTCACCCAGGTATTTGCAAGAGTTAACCAACTCCAACAGTGACTCATTGATATTATAGTCATAGGATAATACCTTTTTTCATTTTATGAAGTGCAAAAATCTGCATTTTTGAACATTTAGAGCAAGTCGTCAATCTCCGCAACACACTGAAAGCTTATCAAAATGTTACTGAATATTTATGCAGCGTCATTCAGATAGTACTTCATTACAGATAACTCCTGCATCTGCAAAAAGCTTGATTTTACTATTAATATTGTCTGCAAGGTGATTAATATACAACACGAACAGCAAGGGTCCCAACACACTCCCGTGGCGCACATCCGAATGTACTTCTACATCTGACGATGACTCTCCATCCGAGATAACATGCTGTGTCCTCCCTCTCAAAAACTCCACAATCGAGTCACAAATTTCACTTGATACCTCTTGAATATAAAGCTATGCCTAGTTCTTGGTAAAAGGCACAGGTCACACTCATCTACAAGAAGGGTAGTTGAAGTGATCCACAAAACTACCATCCAATATCCTTGACATCAACCTGTTGTTGTATCTTTCGACAATAAGCATAGGTGCGGTACTGAGTCAAATTCTTTCCTGAAATCAAGACACACTGCATCTACCTGGTGGTCTTGATCCAAAGCTTTCAGTATGTCATGTGAGAAAAGTGCGAGTTACATTTCAGATGATCGATGTTTTCGAAATCCATGGGGGTTGGCATTGAGAAGGTTGTTCTGTTCAAGATACCTTATTATGGTTGAGCTGAGAATATCTTCTAAAATACAACAACAGGTTGATGTCAAGGATATTGGATGGTAGTTTTGTGGTTCACTTCAACTACCCTTCTTGCAGATGAGTGTGACCTGTGCCTTTTCCCAAGAACTAGGCATAGCTTTTTATTCAAGGGATCTATGATGTATTTAGAAGAGGGGCTAACTCAGCCACAAGTTCAGTATGAATCTGAAAGGGATTCCATTGGGGCCTGGAGTTTTGTTCAGTTTTAACAATTTCAGCTGTCCTTCAACACTACTGACACTAACACTTATTTTATTAATCTTTTCAGTGGTCTGGGGATTAAATTTGGGCAATTCTCCTTGGTTTTCCTATGTAAAGGAACATTTGAAAGCTTAAGCATTTCAGCTTGTGCTTTGCTGCCCTCAATTTTAGTTCCTGTCTCATTCACTAGGGAGTGGACACTGACCTTGGTGCCACTAAAAGCCTTTGCATATGACCAGAATTTCCTTGAGTTCTGTGAAAGGTCACTTGACAATATTCTGCTACTCTAGTCATTGAAGGCTTCACGCATTGCTCCCTTGACAGCCAAACACGTTTCATTCTGCATCTCTCTATCTATAGCCCCATGTTTTGTTTTGCACAAAATATGCAGTAATCTCCATTTATTTAGACATTTCTTTACAGTGACTCTATACCATGGAGGTTCTCTACCATTATGAAATGTGCTACTGGACACACATCTATCCAGTGCCCAGTCAACTATTCTTTTAGACTTGAGCCAGAGTTCCTCTTCGTGCTCCTGCCCTGTGCTGGAAGTTTCAAGTCCCTCATTGAGATATGACACTACTGAACACATGTATCTTTCTGCTTGTTTTAGTTGCCCATTGGGGCCACAAGTAATACCAGTTTCAATGTGGACTGCCGCCAAGAGATCAGGTCTATTTGTTGCCTTTAGACCCAGTACATTTCTGTCATGAGTGGGGTACCTGACTATCTGTTCTAGGTAGTTTACAGTGAAGGTATTTAGTAAAGTTTCACAGGATGTCTTATCATGCCCACTACTAATAAAACTAATTTTTCCAGTTAATTGTTGGTTGGTAAAGTCTCCACCAATGTTTACAAAATGACTGGAGATTTTACGTACAAGTGAAGTGAGGTTTTCTCTAAAGTTTTCGGTTACATCAGGAGACGAATATGATGGGTGACAGAAGGATCCAATTACCATTTTACACTCAGCCCTGATACTGAGTCTTGTGCAAACAGTCTCACGTACAGCTTCTATTTCTACCTCTGTGAAGTTGAGTTTCTTGTCTACTGTGACAAATACACCACCTCTATTTCGCATTTGCCTATCCTTATAATATACACATAAATTTTCCTGAAAAATATCACTGCTAATAATTTCAGGTTCCAATCAGCTTTCTGTGCCTAGTGTTATGTGAGCTTTACTGCTTTTCGTGAGTGTTCAAACTCAGGCACTTTGGTGCAAATGCTTCAGCAGTTTACCATTCAAATTTTAATACTTTAACGTGAGGGAGACATTTATTTCCTTCTGACACTGATACTTTGGGTTTCCTACAGCTATTATCATCTTGATTGGGTGGGGAGTTGCCTAATCTAAGAAACCCTTGTGTGTACCCCACACACACAGTCAGCTACCTGAGTATTAGCCTCTGATGTGTAGTGCATAACTGACCTTATTTCAAAAATTTTGTATTCTTTACTTATGAAGACAATTTAGATTAATTGAGACACTTGGCATTAACATTGGAATGTAATTCATTAGCAATCAAACAATCAAATATCACTGAAGGTGCATGGTTGTTCAATGTGCTAGGAATTTAAAATTGTAAAATACTGGGATAAGTGTGTATACAATTAAAAATCAAGTACTTTGGGAAGACCTTAAAAATATATGTTGATATGCAGAGTAAAGAGTACAGACAAAACTTAATACACAGAACAGGTGACAACAACCCAGTACCCATTCGGATACCTCGAGGGAAAGTAACTCATTTTCCTGTCCTTACATTAGTCAATCATTCTTATACACTTATCAGGTGTTGTAAGTTTGTGTTCACATAAGAAAAACCCGTCTTTAATACAGTGATGAGATAGTCAAATTTATTTCTGCTGATCTGCGGACATTTAAAGAAATTGTCAGATGACCTTGGTAGTTGATGATAAAAATTATGAGATTATATATTAAGATCTTTCCCTCAGTACGTTTCACGCACGGTGCACCTTATCATGATTTTTTTCTTAACTAAAACTATTTTTGCTGCCATACTCTTAAGTTACAATATTCTACGATTTATGGGCGCCATTTTATAGAAGCAGCTGGCCAGCTCTAGTAGTATCTTGTAGCAGGAGTTCATCACTTGCAAGCAGTACACAGGTGCACCTCCTCTGATGCTGCTACTTGTAGCTGGAATATCGCAAAGCCAGATGTTGTGCTAACTTTATTCTTCTTCTACTCTTCTTCTTATTTTATCCCCCCACGCCCATTATGGCACGGGGAGGGGGGGGGCTGTCAGCAGTACAGGCAATTGACAGCAAAAAAATTGAAGGAGATGATAAACAAGAAACAGATAGTGAAAATATTTACATTGAATGTAAAGGTGAAAAATAACAGTTTTAGAGATAAGATAGATGACTTTTTGCATTTTTAGTTAAAAACAGCAATAATAAAAGAGATAATGAAACACAATAAGCATACAGTTAAAACATTTTGCTATAACACAGATATTTAAAAGAAGCACTTTTCCTGACACTAGAAACTGGAAGGACCTATCATGGGATCAGGAGTCAGCTGTTGGAGGGGAAAAGGTTGGCTGGTGAGGAGAGTAGGAATGTGTTGGTGTAAGGATGGAGTACTGTTGCATTGCAGCCATGGAATAGGGGCAGCTGTTGGGACAGAAGAGGGGGTGGAGCAGAGTGGTGTTGAAGATTACGTTGTGAGAGGATGGATTTGAAGGCTGTTGTGACTTGCCGATCATTCAAAGTGCCGCCGCGCATTTATGCGCGTCCTCTACGTGCGGCGCTGTCTGCCAGCCATGCAGCAGCTGTACCAACTAAGCGGCCAGCCGAGCAGCGGCCGCTAGACTGGGACTCAGTGCTCATTCGAATGCTAACGTGTACACATGTCTTACTTGTCAACTTACTCTGTGACTTATATGTGTTGTTGTGTCGTTCCAAAATATATGTGTTAAACTTGAAGTTCTAACAATTGGCGATGAGGTAGTGGATTTTTCCTTTTCACCGTTGACTCAGGGTTCCACGGCTACTGTCGAGCAACTATTGCATAATCTCCTTGAACAGCAAATGCTTCTAACAGCGGCGATTCGCGATTTCGTCGTGGCGTCAAATGCGGGGCGTTTCTCGTCGTTGGCTATACCTCCTTTTCCTCCTTACGACGAGACGCCGGAAGACTGGTCTGATTATGAAAAACGTCTTCAACAGCACTTCTTGGCATTTCATGTCACGGACAAACAACCATGTAAGTCTCTGTTCCTTTCCTGGATTTCACCTCAAATGTGTCGGTTGTTGTCGCAATTGGCTCCTTTGAAGGATCCTGCGTCTTTGTCCTTTGCTGAAATGTGCTCACTTCTGTCTGTCTATTTTCAAAAGTAAACGCATGTGGTAGCCTCTCGTGTTGCCTTTTATCGTTGTTAAAAACAACCAAATCAATCCTATCGCGCTTGGGCTGCTGAACTTCACGGCCTCAGTCGAAAGTGTCAATTTGTTACTGACGTTCACAAAGAATCCTATGCCGATTCGATGGTACAGAATGCTACTATCCGGTCGGCGCCTGACAAAGAAGTTCGGCAACGTGCCCTTCAGTTGGCGAATCCGACTCTAGATAAAGTTCTCTCCATCGCACAGTCTTTTGAAATTTCTCGCGCCGCTGGGGCGCAAATCGAGGCATGGGGTGATGTCACCTCCAGTGAGTGGTCCTCTCCTGTCGTTGTAGTTGCTAAGCCAAATGGTGATATTCGTCTCTGTGGCGATTTCAAAGCCACTGTAAATGCTCAATGCCTCATCGACACTTACCCTATGCCCCCTCATGAAGAACTGTTCACTAAACTTGCTGGAGGCCAGTATTTTTCTAAAATTGACCTGTCAGAAGCTTATCATCAACTTCCTCTCGACGCTGCTTCCCGGCAGTATCTGGTCCTTAACACGCCTTTCGGCCTCTATCAATACCAACGCTTGCCATTCAGGGTTGCTAGCGCCCCTGCTCTCTTTCAACAATTCTTGGAACAATTATTGCTCCCTGTCCCTGGGTGTATCAATTACATGGACGACATTGTTGTCACTGGCTCCACCACTGAAGAACATCTTCAAAATCTCCGCACACTTTTTCATGTCTTACAGACTGCCGGTCTTAAGTGTAATCTTCAGAAATCACAATTTTTTCAGGCATCTATCACGTACTTGGGGTTTCAACTCTCTCGGGATGGTATTCGTCCGCTTCAACAAACTGTTGCTGTGATCGATGCCCTTCCTCGCCCTACATCTGTTAAGGAACTGCAGGCCTTCTTGGCGAAAATAGCATACAATCACAAGTTTTAACCGTCTGCGGCTTCGGTGGCTCAGCCGTTGCATCGCCTGTTGCATAAAAACGTGCCTTTTCACTGGTCCACGTCATGTGAAGCGGCTTTCCAGAAGTTGAAGACTATGCTGAAACAGGCCCCGTGCCTGGCTTCTTATCAGCCTGGCCAACATCTTGTTCTTGCCACAGACGCCTCTCAATACAGGGTCGGTGCAGTCCTTGCGCACCGTGTTTCTGACGGTTCGGAACAACCCATTGCTTATGCCTCCAAAACGCTCACAGATGCCCAACAAAAGTATTCTCAAATTGAGAAAGAAGCTTTGGCCATCATTTATGCTCTTCATAAGTTTGGTGTTTTTCTCTATGGCTCAAAATTTCATCTTGTTACGGATCACAAACCACTTGTTTCCTTGTTTCATCCATCAACATCACTTCCCGACAAGGCTGCACACCGCCTCCAGCGTTGGGCTCTTTACTTGTCCCATTTCAATTATGAGATTCATTTCCGGCCAATGGCTCAACATCCGAATGCTGATGCTCTGTCTCGCCTTCCCATGGGTCCTGATCAGGCATTCGATAGGGATGAACTTTTGTGTTTCTACCTGGATGTTGCCGAGCAGCGGGTTGTGGACAGGTTCCCCATCACTGGGGACAGGCTGGCGGCTGCTACGGGTTCTGACCCTACCCTCTCCCGGGTTTTACGCTGTATTCAGAAGGGTTGGCCATATCGCCCGTCCGCTAAGACTTCTGATCCGTTGCGGAACTACTACACTTTGCGCTGCCGCCTCACAGCTAGGGATGGTGTTATCCTCCTCTCCACTGACAATGCTTCGCCGTGTGTTGTGGTACCTGCATCTTTGCATGCTTCGGTCTTGCGCCTCCTTCACCAAGGGCACTGGGGTGTGTCTCGCACAAAATCTCTGGTGCGCCGTCATGTGTACTGGCCTGGCATCGACTCTGAAATAGCACATATGGTCACTGCCTGCGGCCCTTGTGCGTCACAGGCCACTGCCCCGAAGTCATCTTTGTCACCGTGGCCTTCGCCTGAGAAGCCCTGGGAGCGCATTCATGCTGACTTTGCAGGACCCTTTTTAGGTACTTATTGGCTCCTCGTAATTGACGCCTACTCTAACTTTCCTTTCATTGTCCGTTGCACGTCACCTACCACTGCGGCAACCACCAGTGCTCTCACCCGCATTTTTTCTTTGGAAGGCCTCCCCTCTACTCTTGTTACTGATAATGGTCCGCAATTTGCCTCTTCCGAATTTGCGGATTTTTGTGTTCGTCACGGCGTTACGCATGTCATGGCTCCATCATTCCATCCACAATCCAACGGTGAGGCTGAACGACTGGTCCGCACATTTAAGGCTCAGATGCGGAAACTTCTGACTTCTTCTGCTGCTGATGATGTGCTTCTCCAATTTCTGGCATCTTACCGTTTCACCACCGTGGGCGACCACAGCCCGGCTGAGCTCTTACATGGCCGACAGCCCCGCACGCTACTTCATCTTCTGCGGCCTCCCACCTCACGGCCGCAGGTGCCTTCACTTGGCCGGTTCACCGCCAACGACCTCGTCTGTGTGTGGGGACATGGCAGGCAGCCAAAATGGAGCCCGTGCCGCATCTTAAGACCGTGGCAGACGCCTGTATGAAATCCAGACAGACACGGATGTTGCAGTGCGTCATTCAGACCAGCTTCGGCCTCGGGTGCCAGCAATGCCTGTTACAAATGCCGCCACACCACCTTTGGCTCTACCTGACGCTCGGGATCTTGGCATCTTTCAATACTCACAACGCAGCCCTCTCACCATCATCGCGATGCCAGCACCAGAACGGACGCCACCAGGAGACGTGCCCATGCAGGAACCGGAGAACCATCCTCTGTCAGAGCAAATCTACTCGCCTCCTCCTCCAACGGACGCTGACACATCGCCCATGTCTCCTGTCATATCAACTGGACTTGACGCAACGGGCAGATTGGTGCATGGGGCCCCAGCAGATTCGACCCCTATGTCTCCTGTCATCTCGACCCGTTATCATCGGGGACACTTCTGTCCGTACGGGAAGCCTCCTCCTCGAGACTTTATGGCGAGTCAAACAACGCCTATGGACGTTAGCCATCTCCAGGACACCTCCATCAAGACCAGTGCAACAATTTCAAAGGGGGGAAAAGTGTTGTGACTCGCCGATCATTCAAAGTGCCGCCGCGCAATTACGCGCGTCCTCTACGTGCGGCACTGTCTGCCAGCCATGCAGCAGCTGCGCCACCTAAGTGGCCAGCCGAGCAGCGGCCGCTAGACTGGGACTCAGTGCTCATTCGAATGCTAACGTGTACACATGTCTTACTTGTCAACTTACTCTGTGACTTATATGTGTTGTTGTGTCGTTCCGAAATATATGTGTTAAACTTGAAGTTCTAACAAAGACTTTGCTGAACACCGAGATGAGGCAGATGGGGTGGTACGAAGAGGTATCAGTAGGAGGTTTCTGTTATTTAAGGAAAAGTAGGATTTTGGAGGTTTTCCACAACTCAGGGTAGTAACCTGTGGAAAGGATAGTGGTATAAAGGGTTGCAAAGGTGATGAGAAAGGAGAGGGGGCATTCTTTTAAGGTCTTGATAGGTGATGTAGTTGTGACCAGAGAGATGTGTTGCATTGCTGTGAATTACTTGTTTTATGTCATGCTGTGACTGGTGTCTTTAATTTTGTTTCTGGTATTTTATCCAAGTACTGGAAACTGGAAGCCAGGGGTGGGAGAGATTAGTGTTAGTACATTCATAGATGGTACAGAAGAGGGAGTAATCAAAATGAGAGTCATCAGGGGTGGAGGATAAGTTGGAGAGATAGGACACAAAGTATCAGCTTTGCTCTGGTTGTCAAGTAATGGAAGGTTGTTGAGAAGGATCGGGTAATGAGGTATAGGGTTATTGGCAGTGAGTTGATGGAAAGCTTTCCAGTACTTGGAAGAGTGTAGCATTGAGTCTGGTGCATGTCTGGCAGTAGTCCTGGTGTCCGCCGCTCGTGGTCTCGCGGTAGCGTTCTCGCTTCCCGAGCACGGGGTCCCGGGTTCGATTCCCGGCGGGGTCAGGGCTTTTCACCTGCCTCGAGATGACTGGGTGTTTGTGTTGTCCTCATCATTTCATCATCATCCAGGAAAGTGGCGAAATTGGACTGAGCAAAGATTGGGTAATTGTACGGGCGCTGGTAACCACGCAGTTGAGCGCCCCACAAACCAAACATCATCATCAGTAGTCCTGGTATATTTTAGCATTAAGTAAGTTCCTGGTGTGTGTCTGTATTTCCAAGTGGCAGATGAGTGTATCCCAGTCATGAGTGTATAAGAAAGAGCCGTACTGGTGATGCAGTTCTCAGAGAAGGCGTAGCTTGTGAGGGGGAGAGTGGGGTGATGAGAACATATGGCCTTGGTAGGTATGTGGGCAGATATTGCATGGGGATGGGATTATTAGGTTAGATGTAGATATTAGCACAAGTTTTTGGAAAGGAGGTTGAGGATAAGGCATGCAGTGGGAGTGTTTAGTAGTGTTATGGCCAATTCACCTCTGGCCAGGGGAAGGATAGCACTTGGTTTCAGGAGTATGTGGCCTGAGTGCTGAGGTGGAAAACAGAGCAGGCAATGAGAGAAATTTGTTGTAGGGTATGTGGTCATTGTAAGGGATGGATTTTTTGGAGGGCAATGGTGAGGAACTTGACGATGTCTTCAGCAATTGGAGTTGGGCGGAGTGAATCATTTGGACTTATAGCATGATCAGTAGGATGGATGGGTACTGTTAATTCTGGTTTGACAGGTGGGGGTTTAGCCTAGCACTGGACGAAGGTGGTCATTAGAGGTGTTCAGGTTGTCAGGGAGATGAGGTTGGGACAGTTTTTGTGGATGTTGGAGTCTTTAAAGTTAGAGCAGGTGAGGGGACTGAACTTTTAGTCAGGAATGGGATGGTCATTATAAATAAGGAATTTTTGACATGGTAGGACTAGCGAGGGGACTTGAAGGGTTCGACTTTATGCCAGTGGTTGTAAATCAGGGCTTCCTCTGTGAGGAGGTGATCAGTGCAAGGGGCAGACTCTGTGACGAATTGCATGAGATAGATGGGACACAAGGCATTGTAGATACAGCAGGCTTTATGGATATCTAAAACAGGATTCAAATTGAGTTCAGGAACTATATCCTCTGCTGTGATCTCAGGTCCAATCTTTGTTATTACAGCAGTGAAGTTAGGGGACAGTGAGGAGGCTGTTGTTGTTTGGATGTGAAGTGGTGCTGAAGGGAGTGAGGGAGGCATAAGGGCCAACAGTAACATGGGATTTTGAAGAGGAAGTCAGAGTGAAAGTTGGGATTAGTGGATTTTATGAGGATAGAATCTTTGTGGGGGGGGGGGGGGGGTGATTGAGTGATGAGGATGTGATGAATGTATTTTCATATTTTTAAAGTGAGGGATTTAGCATGTAGGAATTTGGATCAGGGCTGGAGATAAGGAAAGTGGAAACAGCCAGGGGAGAAGATGCACGGGAACAGCAGTGTTCATGTACTCAGTAGGATCGGGAGCTGTTTGTGACTTTTTGGTTATGTTGCTAGTAGTGGAGTCTGTGTTAGGGTACTTACATAGTTTTTTGTTGACTTGAGTATATTATGGAGGTTGGGGAACTGGAGGAGACAGGATGTGGTGTAGTGCTGGTACTTGCAGCAGGCTCAAGTAGGTTCAGACACGTGTTGATTGCGATGTGGTTTGAGGCTTTGTAATGGTACCTCAATGAGCTATTATTTATGTGGAGTTGCTGAGGAGATGGACGGTGTGGGAAAAGTTGGAAATGGGGGATAGACAAAGAATGTTGTTGAAGATGTGGAAGAGGCCATGGGAAAGGCAGTGTAGGTAAAGGAAGAAGGAAGTGACTGCAAATGGTGACAGTACTGTTGGAAGGGAAGAGTGGACATAGGGTGATGGGCTGCTCCATGTAGTCATAGTGCAAACAGAAGAGGTAATGGTGTAAATAACAGGGTGGCTGGAGTGTCCAGTGTGGATCAAAGGATGCAGTTGAACATACGCATGTCCAAAGCATAGCCTAGTGGCCCCTGCCAGTCTCTGCAGCAACAAATGCGAACTAGGGGCAGAGATCTCTAGTTGGTTGGTGCTGATGGTTGCGCTGTAACAAACATAAACTTTTCTGATATCTATGCAGTAGTAGATAATGATAAAACTGTGTAAAATGAGCCCCTCAATACCATTTTGATTCTGACAATATTTTTTGGCATTTTCTAAATGAATTTCTCTGTGTGTGCTTGTGGATTGATTACAATGTATGGTAATTATTTTTTGAAATTACATTCATCGCATTATTTTTTTTCTTGACAGTTTGAAATGTTTCTTCTTACTTTCACATATTTTCAGAAAACACCCACTGTTATCAGTTTTGCTCTCTATACCAGCCATCAGCAAATAAGCTTATTCTTGCCAAATACAAGTTCTGAAAAGATATTAGAAAAGAGACATTTAAAAAATATCTGACAGTTAACATTTTACAAAATGCACTTATCATTTGAGTAATATCTTCTGCACAAAAGTTATCACAGTTGAATTGTACCGATATCAGTAAAACTCTGTAAACTATCGAACTTTGTTTTAAGCAGTAATGACTGCTGCACACTGTTACTAGACTGTGCTGATACTGTGTTCGGCACGTGTGATAGTCACTTGCACCAATCTCAAGTGTGTGTGATGACAGAAGAACATCATCCAGACGCTGAGCGTTTTCGCCTCGTGGAGCACATTAATACGCCTGCAGCAACGGGCCACATTTATTCTTAGAACATTAGAGCAGCTAGTAATTTTTACTCTTTCTCTGAGTCATTTTCTTACTCTTATTAAAAACTACACCTATACCTAACTTAATGATCAGATTTTGACAATTAATTGATGTATTGAATGATGGAAATAAAAAAACGTTTCAGGAGTGAAATTAAAATTCAATATGAATGGATATGAATGATACGATTCGCTGATGGCATTGCTATCCTGAGTGAAATTGAAGAAGAATTACATGATACATACAATCTAATGACTACAGAATATAGACTGAGAGTAAATCAATGAAAGACGAAGCTCATGAGCAGTAGTAGAAATGAGAATAGTCAGAAACTTAGCATCAGGGCTGATGGTCACAACGTATATGAAGTTAAGGAATTATGCTACCTAGGCAGCAAAATAACCAATGATGGGCAGAGCATAGAGGACATCTAAAGCAGATTAGCACTGGCAAAAAGAGCATTTGTGGCCTAGAGAACTCTACTAGTATCAAACATAGTCTTTAAGTTTTTGGACAGAAATTTGTGGAAAACAGTGACAAGGAGAAGGGATAGGACTTCTATTAAGACATCAGGGAATGACTTCCATGGAACTAGAGGGAGCTGTAGAGTGCAAAAACTGCAGAGGAAGGCAGAGATGGTATACATCCATCAAATAACTGAGGAAGATAAAACCCAAATGCTAGATCGATCTGAAGACAACTTCACGCAGGGATGAATTAGGGGCCACGAATATATTTATAAAAGAAATAACATTCGAAGACAAAAATTGTCTCTGCTATGGCAAAATAACGAACAACTTACTGCAGACAGTTCAGTCTTCCAAGATTTTAGAATCTTATTGTAGGATATTCGTTGATCTAGTCATTTCAAAAAGACTAATTTTTAGTTTAACAGATGCCACATCACACTAAGGGCTATTTCCCACACATAATTTGCAAATAGATTTGTTTTTGGAGGGGGTGTGCCTTGAGCAAAACATAGTGTTTTATTTTTCTTTTTATTCCCCAGACATGTTTTGCTGAAGTTTCAGCATCATCAATGTTTTTAAAAATGCTTTTTCTACTGGTACACAAATAAATTTGTGTTTTTAAAAACAGTATTTCCATATCTGAAAAACCGACAATATTTTATATATATTGCATATATATACCTTGGTACCACACTCTGTGGATTTCCTGGATTTTAGCAATTCAACACAGTTAACTTTTGGATGGAGTTTGGATGGAGTCATCTGCAGATGACAAACTTGCCATGGATTTCCCGGATTTTATGTAATTTAATGCAGTTGTTTTGTTTCACAGTTTGTCAAGTGATGTAAAAAGGTACAATGAAATTGAACTTTTTGTGGCATGAAAAAAGTTGCACCTCTGAAGCAAGCCATTGAAAACTGGGAGTTCGTACATGCAACTGCAGTTTGCTGTGGCGACGCCTTGTTGGATGTGTGAACCCGTGTTTACTGTGTGTCATTCTGTAGGTGTGCCATTGTTTGTATACATGATGATTTTTATTAACATTTAAAAACACACGAAGCCACATAGACAGAGCTGTGACAAGTAATTACTGTATGAAACATGTCGCCGCAAATGTCGGGAAGTGCCCAAAATGTGAATGACAGATGTTGAAAATGTGACGTCAACAGATGACATACCTCGAAAGCGTGCCCTATTTATATCTACATTACGAGAGGTATTGTGACAGAACTCCTCTCAAACACTACATTTTCATGTGACACACCTTTCGAAAGGCGAAAACCGGATATTGGAAACAGTTTTTCGCTGTTGTTTTTACATGTTAAGTTCTGAAATTAAATACGGCCTCTGGAAAACAGCTGATCCATTAAACACAATTGTTATTTCTCTTCACTTAAAATATTACAGGTAGACAGCTTCATGATCAGTCTAAGACTTCTGCTTCTCCTTCACTGCACAGTACATCAATATTAACCGAATATTCTTAAAACAAGACTTAACTTGGCAACGCAAGCACGTTTCAAAACCGGTTGTGTTTTCATGGGAGCGAAAATCAATAGTGGAATTGGAAAACCGGCTACTAGAAGCGGATTTCCAGAATGTATTTTAAAGTGTTTAGATGACCACCCAGAAGAGGTATTGAGAAATCGGTTAACGAAATCTGGATTTGGCAGCCCCATGCAAACAGGGTGAAAGATATACTTAAGCTGTCTTGAAGGTCTCAATATTCAGTATATTTACGTAAGAGCGTGCAAAAACGTAGAAGGGCATAGAGAATGTTCCACTGATCAATTTGAGGTAGGGAACCAGAGGTCGGAGAAGCCAGTTTGAGATATCGATTGTCTACCGCTTTGTCTAGTTTTACTGTTTTCCAGCTTATTTACAACTAACATGCGTACAACTTAACATGTGCTGTGCTGTTTATTTGCATGTTCATTAATTATTACCTGCATGGAAACGAGGAGGTTACTAAGAAGTATCTCCTGGTCACTGAGTTTGAAGGAGAGGTACTGTTCCATGGCTTGCAAGGTTACCTGACCTGACTCCCCTTGATTATTTCCTCTGGGAATATCTAAAGTGACTTAAAGTCACTTGTGTATGAGACCCTAGTGCATACGGCGACGGAATTAGTTGCCAGAATTGTACCTGCATGTAAGGTGATTCGAAACACGCCAGGAATATTTATCAGAGTGCGTCAGAATCTTGTTTGCCGATGTCATGCTTGCATTGAGGTTGATAGCCATCAGTTTCAGTGAATTTTGTAAGATGCAGTACAAATGGTACGTTTATTGCGTCAAATATGGCATCTGCAGTTAACTGTAACTAATGTAAATAAAAAAGTTCCCTGTTATCTCCTTAAGATGGCTTCTCCACCCCTTGGTTCCCTACATCAAATGGTTCAGTGGAGCATCCTGTATGCTCTATCAAATTTTTGCACGCTCTTACGGAAACACCCTCCCATCTCTGTTGTCAAGGCAACTCCCAGCCTAGCCACTTCGCTCGGCATGGATGCAATTCAGCAAACGTCTCGGAGTTACCACCTTCGCCGCTGCGTCGCTAGTATTGTGCAGTATGCTGGAAAATGTCTGCACCAACAGTGCAAACGCAGTAAACATTAAGCTTTGTCGTTTCCCTTTCTAGATTTTCGAGAGTACGCTGTTGAAGTGTGATTAAGGGATTACGGTGGATTTATTTCGTTATAAGGTGATACATAACTGTAGTAATTTGGTATAAGATACCATTACAGAGCTTGCAAAAATCTGATGTGTGTTTTGTGTTTCACATGCCCTCCCAAATTTGCCACCTTATCAGTACAATCACACAAATAAGTTATTCCTTATGAGCCTGCCATATATTACATAAACACTGTAATGTCTTGTTACTGGTTTCACTTTACTGAAAGCAATTATGTAATGCTCTGTGCCTTTTTTGCACAAACCGAAGTGGTAAAATCAAAGGAGTTTCATTTCACGAATTTCCCAGCCAGAATGGCCTCAAGGAACAGTAGATCTTATGTGGTATACAGCCTTCATTTCCGAGAAGCTGACTATCGACCTAGAATAAAAATTAAGAAATTTCAGAACGCTGTTGTTCCCTCAGTTTTCTCTTTTTATCTAACTTGTACAGTCTGAGGAGTCAAACAAGAACGTAGGCTTATTACCAAACATTCGTTGAATGTGTCATAAAAAAAAACGAAAATATGAAAGCACTGGGAAAACCCATGATCAAAGCATTACTTCAGGTGTCTCCCTGGACATCGGTGACATTTTAGAAGAAAAGGTGATCGAAATAGAACAAAATAAATTGTGATTGAAACTGTGGAGAGTGCAATTTAAATTTTTTTTGTCATCCGTCTTCTGACTGGTTTGATGCTGCCCGCCACAAATTTCTCCTGTGCTAAACTTTTATGTCTTGAAAAGAAACTCAATGAAACCGCTCAAGAGTTGGGCCTTATAGCAATAATTGTCGCAAAGATTTTTCAAATATATAATTAAAACAGCAGAGCAAGATCCATCAAATGCAAAATATTTTTTCTTCTAGCGCAAATATCAAATTTCAAAAAATCCTGTCCCAGATGGACAGAAGATACTATAAAACAGAATATAGTGCCGCAATCAGTCTCACCCAAAGCATACAGATGTGCTAGAAAAAAATATCTTGCAGTTACCATCTAAGAGCACACTATCCTGCTATATGGGTAACACTTCATGCAAAACAGGAGTTACAAACGTTGTAAAAAGGACGAACCTCATAAGCTAAACTTTTGAATGAGTTTGAAAGATTTTGTTCCTTGATAGTGGATAAAATTGCAGTAAAACAGCAATATGATAGAAAGCCAGATACTTTCTTTGGTCATACAACATATGTTAACAAAAGCTATTAGAAGTTAAGAATGACAAGAATGTGAAAGAATGTAAAATTTCCATCAAAAATTTACTATTTTCATGATAGCGAGTTTATGCACGAAGTACAGGCTGCCTACTGTATTCTTCTTCACCAAACGAATCGCAGGCAAGGAACTACACAATTTGACACCGTTCATTAGCAGAGAGTTCAAGGACTGCAAATTTCTTACAGTATGTCTAGCTACTGACAATTATAGACCAATGTATATATGATAAGACACCTTTCCAATGGTAAAATTTTGAAGTCACAAATTATTCACCCAAATGATCCAAATCGACCACCATTTCTTGCGTTTGATCGGTGCCATATTTTAAAAAATACAAGAAACGTATTTTTGGAGAAGATCATATTTGACAGAGAAGACAAAATAAGTGACTGTCACTTGAACACCCTCTATGAACCGAAGGCAAATCAAGTCATAAAATCTGTCCACTTTTGACTCAAAAACACACAAGCCATAACAACATAGAAAAATGATGTGAAGCGATTGGGGGATATTTTTCCTACATCAATAAAGCTGGGTTTACACTAGCAAGTCGCTTGCAGAAGTTATTGCTACAAGTTATTGCTAGCCATTTGCAGCTGTGTTTACACAGCAGCGCAAGAATTAAGCAAGATTCTTCCGCAAGTTCTTTGGCAAGAAACTTGCGTCAACAATTTTCTGATACTGTTTACATATGCTTTCAGTACCACTACGAGTGTCAGCCGAAGTGTAAAATGACAAGTAGGCGGGTGAGATATGTTGGAGCTCTTGTAATTGTAATGCAAAACGTGAAAAAGAAAAAGAGAAGTATTTGGGTTAGAGAGTAGATAATGAGAAGATCGCAAAATGGTGCCTATAATAATCTTTTGCAAGAACTTAGTATCGAGAGCATGGATACCTTTGAAAACTTTTGCAGAATGTCCTCAAATGATGTGGAGTATTTGTTGATGTTAATAGCGCCCGTCATATCAAAACGAGACACAAACTTCCATACTGCTATTTCAGCAAAGGAATGTTTGCTAGTCCCTCTATGATTTACAGCTACCGGTGAGCCACGAATAAAATAGGCATTTCATTTATTCATGTGAAACATACAGCCAAAAAAAGTTTGAATTTTGAAATATTTTCTTTGTATGAGACTCATACAAGTCCCTAACGTACTTGTTTCATATTCCTGTCAGCGCGATTTCTCTGATCGTACCCGATGTATGTAGAGCTATTTTTAATGTCTTGAAAAGGGAAAATTATTTGAAGGTATGTGAAAACACAACAATGCAATTAAATTTTTATTGAAATAAACTGCATTATACAGAATGATATGCTTATAAAAATGTTTTTTTCTAATGCTCATAAAATGGGAAGTGACAAGCTAATTAAATAGAACATGTAATAATTACACCTCGTCTTTTTCTAAACTCCTAAAACAACAAGCGAGTGTATGCAGGTGGCAAAGGGGTTATGTCTTCAAGTTATGCTACTTTCTATGTACTTCTTTTACAGATGTGTCAAATATCGACGAGATTTCATTTAATGCGCTCATCTTCTTCACTCTATCCTTAAAGTCTCGGTTATGCACATTCCATATTTCGGGGTAGCTCTCCACGGCTTCAATAAAATGTTCTGTATCCTGCTTCAGCCACTCCCGTTTCTCCTCCATTTCTGAAATTTGTTTGCATATAATCTGTAAGATGGTTGGATAAAATTAAGTTACCACATTAAGTAAAATGTTGAATATGAGTGTTATGCAGACGACATACTTACTATAACTTGCGATTCCTACTTGCAGGAAACAGAAATAAATCCTAAAAGCTGCACGTTACTTGCAGATACTTCTTGTGTGGTGTGCACACTGGAAGCGGAAATCGTGCAGCAAGTCACTTCCGCAATGAATTGCTGCAGTCACAAGTCGACTTGGCGATATATTTACACTCGCAACTCGCGCAGCAAGTTCCTCCACACAAGTAAATTGCTGCAATAACTTGCTAGTGTAAACCGAGCATAATATCTCTACATAACTAATATCTCTGGAATATCTCCAAACATATTCTGAACATCCAAGACCACAGTAACAGTATATTTCATGAAAATGATACAGACATGGCTCAACACCCACGATGTTAGCAGTTATGACAACGCTAAGTTTTGTAAGAAAATGAAACGCCTACAGCCCTCAATGCTTCTATGTGCTATGTTCAGGCCGTAGTTGATGCTGATCCATATATACACCCAATCAGTGGCCAACATAAATGGTTACACAGACTATCTGTAAACAATGGCGTCAGCACTGCAACCATGGTTGGCAACTGTTATGTTGACCCCTGATGTGGTGTATATATGGATCGTGTTGACCGCTTCAGCACCAACTATGGCCTGAATGTGGCGCACTGAAGCACCGAAACTGGTAGCTGCACAATAAATAAGATCATAAGGATGACTGTAGACGTTTCATTTTCTTGCAGCAGTGAACGACTGTGGTCCAGAAGGCCTCCAGTCAAGAGGATGGACATACAAATACGCTAAGTTTTGTCCTGCCAAGATCAATTTTTTAGAACAGTGATGATGACAGGCATCATTGCCTGAAAAATGAGGTCCTTATGCATCTTTAGGATGCAAAAAGGAATGGCATGCACAAGGAGTGTTTTTCCTCACCAATTAGACTTACGAAGCATTTCGGTTGACTGTAGTGTTCTAAGTAGTGTGTGTTCGATGCCTATTGTGATTGAACTTTCATTTCATGCTAATACTCTATAGAAATGTTCTTCATCACTTTGAGGAGAACCTCAGTCAACAACGACATGCCGGATGCAAGAGCTATTATCCTTGCCCTTAATAGAATCTTGAAGATAGGAATTCCTTTTCAACAACGAAATCGTCGTACTCCGAGAGATGAATGCTGCGACAAGTCATCTGATCCAGTTTCATTGGAAGTGATACCTAAGATACCAGAAACAGTGACAAAAATCCTGCAGAAACATAATGAGCCGCAAGGTACACATAGTCTCTTCAAAAAATTTCATTACTGCCAGTTGTTTGATGATGGTGTTATTTATAAAGGGTTGGACAAGATGGCGGAAGGTATACAGGCAGTGGCGAAACGCTCCGCATTCAACAATAATTTTTTCTGTACCAAGTGTCTTTTGTGTAGTGAAAAAGTGATAAAAGGACTCCGAATATGCTCAACATTTCAGAAATGATGGCACTCTAATGTTTCACGCGAGCCGATAATAAGGAAATAACATGTGACTGTGTTACAAAGTGTAGTGGTCGTGAATCGGCAATTAAAATATGCATTGAAGGTGCGGAACTTTCTGTGTCAAAATCACTGCTCAGTGAATTAAAAGACGACAGAAATTACGTCAAGATGCTTGAAGATACATTAAGCTATATTACACAAAACTCTGTGAACTCGAAAAGTACTGAACAGTCTAAAGACACTGTGTGCAATTCAAATTTCCGTCCTGTGCTTAAAATGACGAACTATCATATACCGCCACGTAATAGTGACAAAATGTCGACGCCTAGTACAACTAATAAAGCTTATACAGAACAGAAAGAATGACAACACTATGTAAAGAGCCGAGGAATAAACATGAAATCAGTATATATTCCGACAGTCATGGCAGAGGAATGACAAACATTTTATGAAATGATCACAGTGTAAATGCCACCAATGTCATCAAACCAGGAGCTCCTCTGTGTGAAGTCGTTAAGAATAGCTACAATAAATGCAGAAGTACTAGCAGCTGCAGAGTTACCACATATATTTATTATCTCAGAACATGGGATGAAAGGAAGTGAAATTAATGTTTACAACATACAGGGATATAAAAGAGTTTCAAATTTCTGCAGATCTGAACATAATGGCGGAGGGGTGGTAGTCTATGTACACAGTAAAAAAGAGGGTACCATTCCATGGTCAGTACAGAAATATTGTTAAAAACTGCAGCAGTACAGGCAACATATTATGGGGAGAAATGTGTGATAATAAGTATCTACAGATCACCAAACAGTCAGATAAATGGATTTCTTAAAGAGTTAGAAGTACTGTTGGATAAGGATAGCCGGGAATTCACCTATATAATTGTAGCTGGTGACCCTAAATATTAACACACTAAAAGACAACTGTTATACAAGGAGTTTTCAAGATCTGATTAAAACTTATAGACTTCATTTAGCAATAGACGGTCCCGTGAGATACTGGAAAAATACAGGAACATTAATAGATCACGTGATCACTAATATACAACAGAGCAGGGAGACAGTACAGATCATAAACACGACCATTGCAGACCACTATGGGGTAGTTATTGAATTAGCAGGCAACATAGGAAAGCCAGAAGAAATATTTAAAGAGTTTAGACAAACAAAGCAAACAAACATAGATAGGCTACGAAGGCTATTGGAAAGTTAAGACTTTAGTGAAGTATACATAGCAGAAAACCTAGATAAAGGATGGGAATCGTTCTTGAAAACATTAGGCCATTAAATAGATATTGCATGTCCATTAGTATGTAGAGAAATAAATAAGAAGAATAAAAATTGGGTCAAAGTAGAGACAAAAAGGGAGAGGGAAGAGGTGAAAAGCATGTATGAAAAGTGTCAGTAAAGGCCAACCCAAGAAAATAGGGATGCATGTAGGCAAAAGAAGAAAACATACACCAAACTGATAAAAGAGACTAAATGTAAAAATGAAAGTGTCCAATATCATTGTAAGAAATGATCCACGGACAAATAAAGAATAAAGAAACTTGAAGATGAATAGTAAAATTTTTGTTGATGGCAGGACACAAACCAAAATTATTACATTTGCAATTCCACCTCTTCATCCGGTACTGATTACTTTATCTCTACACTACGGTGATAACATAGGCCTACAACTAATAACTTTGCCCTATACCTCTCAGTATAAACATAGAAGTTACAAAATTACTATCTTCTCTGTAATCAAGTAAAAAGTGTTCTCATTTTGCGTTTCTTCCCTTTTGCCCCTTCTTTTTCTGTGTACAGATGTCATTTATGAAAGGAAACTTACAGGTCAACAAAACTAAGAAGGTAATATTTATTTACTTGTTACACAATATGGTAGGTTTTTGTTGTACTGTACTTTGCATTTAACCAGCAGAGACCACAAGACCAGTAAATGAAATTTAAAAAAATTACTTCAATGTAAACACATATATGTCTAATTCAGTGAAAAAAGTCTGCCTGTCAGATACAAGGCTCGAACCATAAGCCTAATGTGCTAGAGTCATGCATGTAGGCCCACAGCCACACTGACATGAATACCTTACTTAGGATGGGAGGATCATTTGTGACGTCCAAATGATAGGCTCAATCACTGCATGTGTGGTGATGTACATCATCTGACCACATCACATTTTCAACATTTGTCATCCACTTTCGGGATATTTCGCGACATTTACAGACCCATGTCTCTTAAATTAAATTACTTGTCTCAGAGTCAGCTACATCGTTTTGGAGGTGTCTTATACATTAATAAGAATCGCCCTGAGTACATCATGAGAGGTACTGTGGCTCCACTCCTTACAACGATACACGTAGGTTTTCTCGAAGGCAGCGATAGATGTTTCTGTTGTCAATGCACTGCAGTATTCTAGCAGATGAATTAAAGCAGAGGCTGTTTATATGTTCTGCTGGTTCATTCACTGCAAATTTGGAAACTGTTTCTGTCTTTTCTTTCTTTGAAAGGGAAAATCTGCCCACTTTATACCCATTATTTACATAGGAGTGTATAGTGTGAAAAGTACCCTAGACGCTCCCCCAGCACAACATAAGTGTGCTGATTGCGTGAAGTATGTTCTAATTTGTTCGAAAAATTACAATTCACTGACAGGAAAGTAAAATTCTTCCTCTGCCCCTGAAAGTAAGTGAAACAACGAGAAAAAACACAGTATGCCATACCCCCTACAGAAAATATTTCATCTGCATATGTGCTTTATTTGAAGATGACCTTGTTCGGAAAATAAATCTCCTAAAATACACTGAATCGCCAAAGAAATTGGTTTAGGCATATGATACATAAACAGACAGAATACGGCTCTGCGGTCTGCAACACTTATATAAGACAACAAGTGTCTAGCAGAGTTGTTAGATTGGTTACTGCTGCTACAATGGCAGGTTATCAAGATTTAAGTGAGTTTGAATATGGTATTATAGTTGGTGCATTAGCCATGGGACACAGCATCTATGATGTAGCAATGAAGTTGGGATTTTCCCATATGACCATTTCATGAGTGTACCGTGAATATCAGGAGTATGGTAAAACATCAACTCCCTGACATTGCTGAGGCCAGAAAAAGATCCTGCAAACACAGGACCAATGATGACTGAAGATAATTGTTGAACGTGACAGAAGTGCAGCCCTTCCACAAATTGCTGCAGATGTCAATGCTGGGTCATCAACATGTGTCAGTGTGTGAACCATTCAATGAAACATCATCAGCATGGGCTTTCAGAGGAGAAGGCCCACTTGTGTACCCTTGATCACTGCACAACACAAAGCTTTACACCTTACTTGGGCCCGTCAGCAGCGACATTGGACTGTTGATGATTGGACTGGTCAGATGGGTCTCGTTCCAAATTGTATCAAGCAGATGGACGTGTACGGATATGAAGACAACCTCATGAATCCATGGACCCTACATGCCAGCAGGGGACAGTTTCTAGCGGTGGAGGCTCTGCAATGGTGTGGGGCATGTGCAGTTGGAATGATATGGGATTCCTGATATGTCTAGCAACAACTCTGTCAGATGACATGTACGTAAGCATCCTGTCTGGTCGCCTTCATGTCCATTGTGCATTCCAGTGGGCTTGAGCAATTTCAGCAGGACAATGCAACACCCCACACGTCCAGAATTGCTACACAGTGGCTCCAGGAACTCTCTTCTGAGTCTAAACACTTCCGCTGCCCACCTAACTCCCCTGGCATGAACATTATTAAGCATATCTGGGATATCTTGCAAGATGCTGTTAGGAAGAGATCTCCATCCCCCCTCGTTCTCTTATGGATTTATGAACAGCCCTGCAGGATTCATGGTCTCAATTCTTTCCAGCACTACTTCCAACATTAATCGAGTTCATCCCATATCATGTTGCGGCACTTCTGTGTGCTCACGGGGGCCCTACACGATATTGAGCAGGTGTACAATTTCTTTGGCTCTTCAGTGTAACTAGCTTGTAAACTTTCTTTTATACTTTTATAGGTAGCTGAATGTGAGTCACCTTTCAATTCTTTCTGACTGACGTCAATATTTTTTATGTTTTTTGTTCTGACCAATGAGATAAATTTGTTGGTTCTGGATGTAAGAGGTAGTTAGTTCCTACCAGATAATCAATGTGTTTTCAATATTCACTAACATTTTCTTGTTTCGTTTTTAACTTGTAAATGATTGACAATGGCAAGATCCAGAATCTCTCTCAAATGTGAAGATGAGTAATAAAATTACTGCTCATGGCAGGATGCAAACAAGTAGTATTATATTCGCAATTCCATTTCTTCATTCACTACCAAGAACGTTACCCACTTCACAACAATGATGATATACAGCTTATTATATTGTCCTGTGTCCTATAACTTCTGAACAGTGTAAACGCCAATAACTCATTATATGATATGTAATATCAATAAATTGTACTTTTCTGAGTAATCGTCAGTATGCTAATGTTTCAGAACAGCAACTATATTTCTAAGACATAATTTAGAATGTAGTTATAATATAAAACACCCAAAATACGAGTTTGACAATATCCAATACGACCTCATCTCGGTGTTTGAGCCAAATTATGTCTTTGAAAGGAGTGCAGCTACTGTACCTCTTGTAACATATATATATAAATAAAGGCACATTTCTCTTGTGAGAGGTTTTGTAGCTGCACTCCTTTCAAAGATATTCTTTGATTTTTTCAAAGGTATCGATAGATGTGTCTGTTGTCAGGGTATCGTCGTGATTGAAGCAGCCATTTTATCAGACGAACTAACACAGAAAATATTTATATGTTAGGTTCGTTCATTCACTGCAGATTTGGAAAGTATTGCTGTCTGTTCTTTCTTTGAAAGTGACAGCCTGCCACTTTATGCTCGTTATTCACGTAACTCTTTATAGTGCAAGAAGTACCCAGGAGCTCCCCCAACACAACATAAGTGTGCTGATTGTATGATGTATATTCTAATTTGTGGGAAGACTACAACTATTTCTGTATTTTCTTTTTTTTAAAAATGAGAACCTGTCAACTATATAGTAGTTATTTATGTAATGGTGTCCATTAAAAAAGTACTTAATTAGAAGCTCCCTCACTGCTAAAGAAATGTGCTTGTTGTGTGAAGTATATTCTAATTTGCGCAAAAAATTGCAATTCATTGCCAGGTTATTTCCCTTCTTCCTTTGTTCTTGAAAGTAGCCAAAACATCACCAGAAATCTACCTGCATCAGTAACAGAATATCTTTCACCTGCATATGGGCTTAATTTGCAGACATTGTTTTAAAGCCTCCTACAATATCTATCTTGTAAATTTCCTATTATATTTTATAGGTGGCCAACAATGAGGCTGTCACCATTCAGTTCTTTCTCTAGAGTCAGTCTTTTTTATGTTTTTTTGTTCTGACAATGAGTGATAGTTTTTTTCACCAGATAATCAACATCTTTTGAATATTCAGTCTTTCAAGCCTAATCTATAAATTATTGACAATATCAAGTCCCAGAAGCTCGCAGTACCATCAAGGTGAATCATTTTTTTTTTTTGTAGATGATAAGATGCGAACTAAATCTACCAAGATTTGCAATTCGACCTCCTCATCCACTACTCAGGAAGTTCCCCACTACACCAGAGTGACCAACGGCATTACAACATTTTGCCCTGTGTTATACGTCTCCCAAAATCATAAAAAGCCAATAATTAATTACCTGACATTTAATATCAATAAACTGTATCTCTTTGAGAAATTACCGATGTACAAGTGTTTTGGAATAGCATTTATTTATAGGATATTATTAAGGACATTATTAACTTATAATGTAATTACAATATAAGACACACAAATATGAACTTGACAATATCCAATATGACCTTACACAGGTGCTTCAACCACACTACATCTCTGAAAGAAGTGCAGCCACAGTACCTCTCATTATCTATTTGCAAATAGAAGCACATATGTCGGGGTCAGTATAATATTTTTATGGTGGACAGACATGAGGAGACAAGCCTGGGACATGTCTCCATTACAACTGTATAATATGAATTTGTAAAAATCCAACGATCCATGCAAAATGTTTACACTGAAGAGCGTACTATTTTGGCTGTGGTTAAATACATGAAGTGTAAAGTTGAAAAAGTGTTTTATACAAGAACATTACTTATTTATTTAGTTACATTGTTACAACAGTGAACAGATCCTAATTACCGACACTATTGTTTAATGTAGGCATTATAGGGAATCATTCATTGCAGGAATTTGCCAAACCTGACCTCTCTCACAGAGGACATAGCCTGTTTTATTACAACAAGCAGTAACATCTATTTCGACATCAAGAAAACTAGGATACTTATATCTTTTTTACTTCTGATCTCTATAACAGTTAACATGGATGGTACCCATTTGCAGTCTGTGTCCCACAAAGTGAACTACACTCCTGGAAATGGAAAAAAGAACACATTGACACCGGTGTGTCAGACCCACCATACTTGCTCCGGACACTGCGAGAGGGCTGTACAAGCAATGATCACACGCACGGCACAGCGGACACACCAGGAACCGCGGTGTTGGCCGTCGAATGGCGCTAGCTGCGCAGCATTTGTGCACCGCCGCCGTCAGTGTCAGCCAGTTTGCCGTGGCATACGGAGCTCCATCGCAGTCTTTAACACTGGTAGCATGCCGCGACAGTGTGGACGTGAACCGTATGTGCAGTTGACGGACTTTGAGCGAGGGCGTATAGTGGGCATGCGGGAGGACGGGTGGAAGTACCGCCGAATAGCTCAACACGTGGGGCGTGAGGTCTCCACAGTACATCGATGTTGTCGCCAGTGGTCGGCGGAAGGTGCACGTGCCCGTCGACCTGGGACCGGACCGCAGCGACGCACGGATGCACGCCAAGACCGTAGGATCCTACGCAGTGCCGTAGGGAACCGCACCGCCACTTCCCAGCAAATTAGGGACACTGTTGCTCCTGGGGTATCGGCGAGGACCATTCGCAACCGTCTCCATGAAGCTGGGCTACGGTCCCGCAAACCGTTAGGCCGTCTTCCGCTCACGCCCCAACATCGTGCAGCCCGCCTCCAGTGGTGTCGCGACAGGCGTGAATGGAGGGACGAATGGAGATGTGTCGTCTTCAGCGATGAGAGTCGCTTCTGCCTTGGTGCCAATGATGGTCGTATGCGTGTTTGGCGCCGTGCAGGTGAGCGCCACAATCAGGACTGCATACGACCGAGGCACACAGGGCCAACACCCGGCATCATGGTGTGGGGAGCGATCTCCTACACTGGCCGTACACCACAGGAGATCGTCGAGGGGACACTGAATAGTGCACGGTACATCCAAACCGTCATCGAACCCATCGTTCTACCATTTCTAGACCGGCAAGGGAACTTGCTGTTCCAACAGGACAATGCACGTCCGCATGTATCCCGTGCCACCCAACGTGCTCTAGAAGGTGTAAGTCAACTACCCTGGCCAGCAAGATCTCCGGATCTGTCCCCCATTGAGCATGTTTGGGACTGGATGAAGCGTCGTCTCACGCGGTCTGCACGTCCAGCACGAACGCTGGTCCAACTGAGGCGCCAGGTGGAAATGGCATGGCAAGCCGTTCCACAGGACTACATCCAGCATCTCTACGATCGTCTCCATGGGAGAATAGCAGCCTGCATTGCTGCGAAAGGTGGATATACACTGTACTAGTGCCGACATTGTGCATGCTCTGTTGCCTGTGTCTATGTGCCTGTGGTTCTGTCAGTGTGATCATGTGATGTATCTGACCCCAGGAATGTGTCAATAAAGTTTCCCCTTCCTGGGACAATGAATTCACGGTGTTCTTATTTCAATTTCCAGGAATGTATTTTGTTTGTATTTGATTAGGAAGAAAAGCTGTGAACACAGAATTTACTCTAGTTTTCAATAAATTAAAGAAACTTTGAGGTTACTGTATAAGAGTGTAGGACAGGTGTCACTTGCCACTGAAACTTCTTTACTACACGACAGATGGCGGCGAGGAGTAGAATGGAACTTGGGGCCTGTGAACATATCACATTTGGATCGATCTATTGCTTATACAGACATTTACACAGATATCTGCGCTGACATATCGTTGTGTATATGGACAGGCCTTTATGGATGTAAGAAATCATGATGGAAAAGATAAACAAGTTCTACTTGCTGCTTTACGAACATAATTTTATGCATTTTTTGGTATCTAGCTAAATTTATGTGGATTACTTCTGCAACAAAATATTCAGTAATTGAAAGTGCTTATTAGATTTAAATTTTTGTGTAAATTTATTATAAATTCTTTGTCATAGAATTGTGTAAGGGTCTCCTGGTTGCACACAGCTGTACGGCCCGTAACAAGCACTCGCCAGCCAGACACAGTGATGATGGGTGTGCGTAACATACATGTTTTATGATCCGCCTTCGTTAATAACACTTTTTAAACTTACTTCTCGTGTTTGCGTATTGCCCTACATCAAGGACCTACCACTTACAAATCCTTACAAATATTTCGCCTAATTATCATCCAGGGTACAACTCAAACTACCCCCTTATAACTGATATTTTATAACAGAATACATCTGACCAAGATACATGGATAAAGGAATCAAATACTTCCACTCAGTATTACTGTACATAAAATGGAATGAAACAATCTATACACAACCCCACATAACGCTCGGAACACAATGTTCTCACCATAGTTTTACAGTCCTTGTGAGTCCACCACTTCTTCTTCTTCAGAACGCAATGTTCTCGCAATAGATTTACAGTCCTTGTGAGTACACCACTTCTTCTTCTTTTCTTCCATATATTGGATGAGGTGGCCAGTTTTATCAAATCTAATTGAATCTGATATATGACTATCAGAAGATGCCCTTGATGCAGATCTTCCAGCTCCTTTCGTTAAAGCATGGTATCTCCGCAAGTACCAAGCTGTTACTTTCCTCTTGAATGCCAGCTGAGATATATTTTTGTTTCTTCCTTTATTATGCAAAATCCAATTGTTTTGTATGGCGACATCTAACATCAATGTACAGATAGACCAATACCACTTTTCGCTCTTCATCCCTGTATGTTAGTATGCTAGATTCTGATTCATCTGGTCGGTACATCCTGTATATGCATTATATTTGGCTACCAGTTTTGGCCTAGAAATCATTAATTGTCACTTTTTTAATTGTGAAAATCTCTTAACTTGTTCGACTTCTCAAGCACCACATGGAGTAAACCTCACTGTGGCATCTGAGTTGTCGACCCATCACACATACAATAATACATCATTCTTCCCTATTGCTACCTCAGGATGTCTACGATCTTTCTTGGAAAATCATTTTTTGTTTTCCAATGGACGTTCTTTTGGAGTTATGTTTTCTCTGGTTTTATCGACTGCAGAGTATCCACAGTGCTTGAGAAATGAAAAAAAGATGCGCCTGAAAATAGATTGTCCATGTAGAATCTGTAGCAAAGGTCTCTCTTCACTTCAGGAATTTCATCTAACAAAACAAGTAAGATTCATGCCATCTTGCCAAAAAACTTGTCATAAACTGGATTAGCTTTATGACCTTTTCGCTCATACAGTTCAAAATTGATCAAATATCCATTTTTGGTGTTGAGGCTCCAAATCTTATAGCTGAGCCTAGTAGGCTTACCATGGATTAATTATTTGCATATGTGGCAGCTTCAACATAGTACTTCACCATACATCCATCATATGAAAGGTGTCCCTAGGTATGAAATTCTCAATGCAGTCCTTCTTCAACATCTCCATAACTGGACGAATTTTCCATGTGTTCTCATTTTGATTGATCTTAGTATTATGTGCACAGTGTAGAAACCTACATATTTGTCTCTTCTCATAGACTGAGACACAGACAAGTTTTTAATGTTATCTTCTGAGTCCTAACAGTTCCTTCCAGCGACTAACACACAAAACAGAGATAAACACTGCATCTCATCTGCTGTAATTTTTGGGTCTTGACAACTGAGAAATAATGCATTATGCTTTGTTTGTTTCACCAAATGTTGAGTAAATTCCTGCTCAATAAAAAGATCAAATGTATCAATGATCGACATGTTTTTGTGACTCGAGTAGCCAGGCCTTGGAAATGTAGAGAGATTTTGAATGTCAAAGTCAGCTCCCTTCTCGCACTGCCACCAACATGTATCTCTATCAGAAGACCAGTTCACCATATTGTCCAAAAATAAGGTAGTATTACTTCGGATACAGTTTCTATGGTACACTTGGATGTGGTGCAGCTAGTTCAAGTGCAATTGGATCTTGTGCAGCGTTCATTGATTGAGTCAGTGAGTCATGGTCTTCGTAATCAACGCCGATCCTATCGTTATTTGACAGCCTTATTTCAGTATTAGCTCGTAACTGTCAAGAGGACAAGTTGTCTACTAATCTGTAACAATACAGAATTGAATAAAAAAATCATGAAGTAGTCAGTATCAGTAAACAGACAATTCAAAACAAACCAGTGGTAGGTCTACTTACCCGCCAATATCATAATTTCCTGACTATTCATCCATGTCTACATCTGAATCTGGCAGCTCAACAAACACATCACCTACAATATCATCATTATAAGGAATTTCCAGGGCCACAGCAAGCTAAAAACCTCTTCTAAAACAAAAAAACCAAAATTCATCATTTTAGTGACTAAAAGGGCCTGGAGTTGCCATATGGCAACACCAAAGTTCAAACGGCATAACTCAGTGTAACTCATTTCACAACAAGCTATTATTTTCAAAGAATATATAATTGAGTATATAAAGCATAACTATATTAAAAAACAAAATCATATTTCATGTATCATTGTGTAGAACATGCTTACTTGAAGTTATACTCAATTTTCATTCTTCATTCTGCAAATGATGAATTCCAACACTGCAAAGGTCGCAACTTTTAATTGTATTGTTGAAACTATTGAAATGTAGTGATCTTTACAGTCTTGCAAGATGGAAGCAAGTGATGCCAACACTCTCGCTACATTGATATTAGGAAAACACCGATTTTAAAAAAGTGCTAATGGTTTAAGTAAGCGTCTGTGGCAAGCTTATTTATTGTTACATAGCTGTCTGGATTTTGTGTGAAGTAGTTTTGCAAATCTCAGTGGTCATATTTAATTAATTTCACTAGGTATCCCAAGCACAAATAAGGCACTTGCACTATTAAAAGATGTAAGGAAATCCTGTAAACCTTGAAATTTCCCTTCTGTACCACATAATAACATTTTTCGTATCTACACTCTTTTGTTTTCTTTCGATTTAGGCCTTCCTTATCTAATGTGGAAGTTATCCCTGCAAGCTGCAAACCATTTTATTTCAATAAATGTCATTTTCGTACATATGTGTACTGCAGCATCCCATTATGCAGTAGTAGTGGTAGTAGTAGTAGTAGTAGATTTATTCAGCCATAGATCTCTTTTTACAAGGGTATAGGACATGTCAAAGTATTTACAAATTTAGATCAATTTAAAATAGGCCAATTCGTATACACATATATTTACAGACTGGTAGTTGGAGACAACTCCTGGTAGACAATACTTTTTTACAAAATGGTTCAAATGGCTCTGAGCACTATGGGACTTAACATCTATGGTCATCAGTCCCCTAGAACTTAGAACTACTTAAATCTAACTAACCTAAGGACATCACACAACACCCAGTCATCACGAGGCAGAGAAAATCCCTGACCCCGCCACATTGTTCACTCATATCTCGCTATCAGTCACTGCACACACTATACACACATTGTTTCATAATATTTCACTCACTACACACACACACACACACACACACACACACACACACACACACACTGGTAATCTCTGGGCCATTTTCTGTACCCCAGCTTCCCATTTCTATCCTGAAAAACTGAGTCAGTATCCTTCCATAATTAGTTAGATGTTGAGCTCAGAAAGAGGAAGACGTGTTAGAATTGTGCTATGCATAGCTTGGGGATAAGTATTTCTAGAAAGGAAAAAAAGAAGGAAAAGATCATAAAGTGAAGGTGTTATGTGGAATGTTGGATATTTCCTAATCTTTATTATTATTATTATTTATTTGTGTAACCTGCTCTGTTTTAGCTAATTTATCCTTCAATGTATAAAATGTATTGCATAACAGGTACTTTTTACCTGCCTTTTTAAATAAGCATATTTTGGCAATTTCTTTAATCTCTTTTGGTAATTTATTGTACAGTTTTATTCCTTGGTCGAAAATGCTGTTTTGAGTTTTGTATTTATTTTTTATTGGTAAATTTAAGTTGAGTCTATCTCTTGTTGCATGATCATGGACAGAGCTGTGTGTGCAGTAATTACCAATGTTATTTTTGATGTGTACAACTGCTGGTAAATGTATTCACATGGAGCAGTTAAAATCACCAATGTTCTGAACAGATCTTTACAATGAGATCGACTAGTATTTTTGGTTGTTATTCTTATGGGTCTTTTCTGGAGTTTGAAAATTGTGTTCATATTTTGTGCATTTGTTCCCCAAAAAAGCTGAGAATTGAGTGTACATATGAATAATTTGTAACTAAAAGACACTGCATATTACACATTGATGATAGGATTCTAAGGTCATAACATGCTGATGACATTCTTTGTTCACACCACTTTAACTTAGAATCGATATTCATTCCTAGAAATTTTGCATTTGTTACACAGTCTATAGAGGTGCCATCTACATTTAATTTAACGTTGTCATTTTTCCTCTTCAAACTGAAATTCATGGCATCATTTTTCTTTATGTTCAATGTCACTTTGTTACTTATTGACCAATCATAAACTTCCCTGAGAGTTTCATTTGCTTTCTCGGCCAGGCGTTCTCTTGTTTTCTCAGTGAGTATATCATTGCTGTCATCAGCGAAGAGGATTTTTTTCACCATGAGTAACACTACTGGGAGAGTCACTGATGTATATCAGGGACAGTATTGGTCCTAATATGCTACCTTGCGGAACCCCTATATTAATGTATTTTAGTTCTGATAAGTGTTTTACTAAATGTTTGGATCTATTTGAAGTATGTGTTATCTCTACTTTTTGTACTCTATCTGTTAGGTATGATCGAAACCAGTCGTTAGCTACCTGTCTTATTCATAATGCTTCTATTTTATTTAATAGAATCGTGTGGTCGACTGTATCAGACGCCTTAGAAAGATCCAAAAATATGCCTGTGACACACTCATCTTTATCGAGAGCATCAAGTACAACTTTTGTGATTTCTACTATGGCTGACTCCATATATTTGACACTTTGCAAACCAAACTATGATTCGCTTAAATGATTGTATTTATTCAGGTAATTCATTAATCTGTCTTTCATAATTGCTTCTATTATTTTTGAGAACGCTGACAGCAGGGAAACGGGCCGGTAATTTTCTATGTCTTCTGCATTACCTTTCTTAAGCAAAGGTACAAGTCTTGCTTGTTTTAACTGCTCTGGAAAAGGATTCATTTATTATATTTGTTAAAAGGCTTTGTATAATCCCTATGCATTGTTTCAGTACACACATCGGTACTTCATATAAGCCTACTGACTTCATTCCCTGTGGTTTGAAGTAACATCATTGTATTTAGTGCAACATTATTTACAGGTGTTATATTTGTTTGGGGGAATTTTTGCTGTAATTTCTCTGCAATACTTGAAAAATGCTCGTTTGCATAGTTTTCTAAGTGCTGTGTATCGTTTATTACTTTATCCCCCTCCATTAGCGGTATGTTTGCCTCTCCTCATTTTCTTTTTTTATAACATCCCAGACTGCTTTGCTTTTATTCTCTGCATTATATATTGTTTTGTCATTAAATGACTTTTTTGCAGCAATCAGCACCTTCTTATAAATCTTTTTGTATCTGTGATAGAAATTTAAGAATTCTGGATCATTGCAAATGTTTTTCATGGAACTGAGGTGTTTAAGTGTTTGGGGAGATTTCTTAATACCTGCTGTTATCCATCTGTTTTTGTGAGATGTTGATACAGACATGCATAATTTTGGAAATTCCTTGTCAGTGTTCAATTTAAACAATGTGGAGAATTTTGAGAATTTCATATTCATGTTTCCTTATACACTTCATCCAGCTTTGTTTTTCTAGTTCTTGATTTCTGATAGATGTCGTTTGTAGGCTCGTAGTTTAGGGAATGATTCGATGCCTGACTTTACTGTTGTTATTTGACAGAAGTGGTCTGATAGTCCGGGATCTTTTATAGCTACATCACATTTTTCCCTGTCCATATTTGTGACCATGTTGTCAATTACTGATGGAGTCGTTGTGGTAACCCTTGTTGCACTATTGACCAATAGGGACATGCGAAAACTTTGAAGTATGTTTATGAAGGTGCTGCTGGATTCATTTATGATGCTAGTGTCCACACTACTACTGGGAGATCTATACACACACAAAATGATATACATGCTACTCCGTTTTGTTTGTGCTCTTCGCGCATAAAATGGTCGAAAATCATCTTGCGAAGATCGCACGCCCGGCGAAAAAACAGTTGAGGACAATCTTGCGACTTTACACCACATGGATTGACTTTATATGCCATGACGTGACTGACAGTGTGAATACTCCTTGACATGACGGTGCCGTGACGGACCGAGTGAATTGGCCTTAAATGTCAATTTCGTACAAATGTGGACTCCAGCATCCACGTACATAAGCTACCATATTGTGTCTGTGCACTCCACACTTAAAAACAGCTGAAAATCATGTAACAAAGTTTGTAATTCCGTCGAAAAAATAGTGGTTGGGGTGTTAAGATCACGTGACATGAATTGAGTTGAGGTGACGTGATACTAGCACGATGGCCAGTGTGAATAGATCTTAGCAGAAATACCGCAACTGCGTATAAATATGTTTTATTAACTGTAGATAACAGAACACACTAAACAGCGCGAGCATACAAAGTAGTTCGATAATGAACTGTCCACTCCAAAGACCTTCAGCCTCGGAGAACTTACTCGAGTTGCTGACGTCGATAGTCAATCCACTGTCGATCTCTCGATTACTGCCACGCAAGTTGCACAACTAACAGCAATATTTTGACAGTTGGCAAAAAAACTGTGATATGAACAACTGTTTTGCTGCATCATATTTCTCGATTTTGAAGAGAGATGTATACCGTGAACCTACATCAACTACGCACGTCGTTTCAAAATTAGTTTGATAGCATAGATGAGAAACTGGGTTATATTTTTGCTAACTTCGGCTCCGTCATGTGGCAGCATTTGGAGTGTACATAAAAAAAACCTGTAAATCACTCGACCATATAATAAAGTTTTTAGTAGATACAAGTCGTCTATCGCTATGTAATTTGAGACAACTGGAGGTTATGGCGCAAAACATCTGTCAATCTTTATCTCATGTTGAATAGGATTGGTAGGGGTGGGGGAAAGGGTTCCAAACCGGAAAACTTAATCGCGGTCGCTTGCCGCTTTGGAGGGTGAATTGACCTTGTTCGAGGAACCGACGTTGCATAATGTCGAAACGAATCGTCAAGGCTGCAGCTGATTAGATAAATGTACAACATAATGGACCAGTTTAAATAGCATAGCAGATACGCTGGCCTATGAGGACGGAGGCCGTGCATCAATTTTGAGAGTAGAAAGTTACATTACAACGAGCGCGGCAACACGTGTGTAAGCTGACGTAAATACAAGGAGCATTGCATCTATTGAAAAAGTATAGGAGAGAAATACATCGACGATGCCCCTTGAAGATTATAAGGATATAGTTGGCACATGCGCTAGCATTACGACGATTGGACAATTTTTTTCAGGAGTGTACGTATATACTGATGAACTTAATTGAATTCTTGTTCAAGATGTTAGAAAGATTCATTAATTTAACGTAATTATTACAGATTTATTTGCAAGGACATAGTAAAAAAGGGATCAACAGAAAATGTGGCAGACACACCATTCATCGGCGGTATTGCCGTGTAAGTATGGGCGAGCCCGTTAGCGTTTAGATTGTGTTAAATATTAAATTAAATTTGCTATATTGCTGTCATTAAATTAGTGAAAAATTTGCCGTGTATAATCTTTAAATGGCAAATGAAATGAGTTTGCGTATTGTTTCACACAACCATTTATTTTTACTTAGACACAGGCATCAGTCTGGTTCCCAGCTAATGGGTTCCTGCTTAATGAGAGTAAAACTCAAAAGATTGTATTTAGTTTGAGAGATCCGCCAGCAGAAGACTTCAAGAATAGTGTTAAGTTCTTAGGTATTGTTATAGATACTAAATTGACTTGGGAGCCACATATTAAATACATTAGTGCAAGGTGTATTTGTTAAAGAATTTAATAAACCATGTACCTGCGGCCTATGTAAGATCAGCCTACTTTTTTCAAAGTATTATATCTTATGGGCTTTTAATATGGGGCAATAGCTCACACCTTCAGGACATTTTGGTACTTCAGAAGAAAGTAATTCGAATTATCACAAACAGTGATAAACTGGCCCACTGCAAACCACTGTTTATCGACTTAAAAATATTAACTGTGATAAATATGTATATTTACACTGCCCTACTGCATATAAAGAGCAACTTATCAAAATACCAGCGTAGAAGAGATGTACACTCTCATGGAACCAGAAATAGTAGCAATCTTGACATACCTTACTACAGATTATCCAAGTCATTGAACAGCTACGAAGTGGTGGGTATGAAGATGTTTAATAATTTGCCACTAGAATGGGTAGAAGCTCCATTTGATTTATTTAAAGACAAATTGTTCAGTTGGTTAGCTGCAAATCCATACTACTCACTTCAGGAATTTTACGACTATAAAATATCATAGTGGTACCGATTTGGAGAGTGCAGCATAATTTCTTTAACTGAATCAGTTATGATGCAATGTTTTCATATTATTTCATTTTAAATATTGTATTTTATGTAAAACCTATGTCACATATTGATCTTTAACCCATGTATATATGCTGTATAACTTGTATATATGTAACTTGACTTTGTCAATTGCTGTAATAGCTAAATGACAATAAAATTTCATTCATTCATAGGCAAATCAGAAATTGGAAGCCTTGTCTGCAGAATTGCAGGCATGAGAAATGTTATTTTCAGAATAGTTAAGTTGTGATTAAAGGCTAAATGTCACCTGACAACCATGACCCTTAAATTATGAATGTATGCATCTCTATATCGCCTGCTTTTGAAAATATGTAGAGGAGATAGACTAACATCAATTTTTTTTTTCTTTGCAGTTCTCTTCTTATGTATGTTTATGCAAAAATCTTGAATGATCCAGCAATGGTGTCAGTGAACATCGCTGGAATAACGCTCAATGTTTGCTACTTGCTTTGTTATTATTTATATACACATGATCAGGTAATTTCATTTACTTGAATGTTTACAGATTGATATATAACTAAGCAAAATTCAAAGAGAGACACGTTTTACTTAAATTCTTAGCATTATTTTGAGGATAATTTGAGTTTAATGACTGTGTAACTGTCTTCTTTCAGAAATCTGTTCTGAAACACACATGGAATGCTTTTTTGATATGTGCTGTTTTTGTCGCATATGCCTGGTGGGAAGATCCAGACTTAATTGAACATAGATTTGGAATAATTGTAACTGTGTTGCTGCTTCTTCTTATTGGATCGCCACTTTTTTCACTAGTAAGTAATATAAAAGCGTTGCAGAAAGTAAAAAGTATTCATATGACATGGTTGTCTGGGAGATGTGTGTATCTGAGAAGTGTAGGTGACTCTAGAGTAAGTGTGTATGGGTCAACAGAAACATCCGATCTCACACGTCGGCTTTGACCCGTGACGTAAGGGTGTTGTGGTGTGTGACGTCATTACGGCGCGGAGTTTGGTTTGTGAGTGTGGCGTGTTTGTAGATGTTGCCTCGTTGACGTTACCTTAGTAGGAGTTTTAGGTCCTGTAATATATAGTTTACCTTTTTACTGTACTTTTTGTTTTAACGTCGTCTATGAGGCTTTTATCAGTTTGCCATTAGATTGTTCAATCTTTGTGGTCTATATGTTTTGTCGCTACTCGTTATGTCTAATGAATCAATATTGTTTTTTTCTTTTTTTTTTATTTGTTTCTTTTTTTATCTTTTGATTGACCTACACATTGATCTGTAGCGTAGCCCTGAATATGAGGTTAGGTTGGGAGTTTTTTTTTTGGCGGGGGTGGGGGGGGGGGGGTCAGGGTGGGGCGCAGCCCCCCCCCCCCTGTCTGGCCTTGAGTACCACTTGTTTATTATTATCTTTGTTTGCTATCAATGTTAGCAGATTGTTCTTGTGAAACCTTTGTGTGTGTTGTTTTTCTATGTGTTTTCGTCTTTGTGATACGTATGCAACGTTTTTATATCCGCCCTATTGGAATTGTCGTTTATGGTCGTTTCCGCCATATTTGTGACGTCATGGGTCAAAGCCGACGGGTTGGATCGGACGCTTCTGTATTTCCTTGTGTAGTATAGTGTCATGCTTGTGGAGGGTGATGAGATAAATGAGAGGCTGCCATATGGTGCTAGCACATAGCTCCTCTTGAATAGCACCGAGCCACCCCCCCCCCCCCCCCCATCCTCTCTCTGAGCTTAACATCCCCATCTGACTGATCACTGTCAACAGTGTCAAATCTAATTCTGTTAGAGATGGTAAAGGATCTGGTAGATCAATTAAATGCAGTTCATAGTGTCTTGAAAACGAGAGTCTAAGATGAATATTAACAAAAGTAGTAAAACAAGGGTAGTGGAATTTAGTTGAATTAAATCGAGCACTGTTAAAGAGAATTTGGTTAGAAATGAGGTACTAAAAATAGCTTTGAATTTTTGCAGCAAAATATCTCAGGATATCCAAACTAGAGGACGTAGCATGTAGATTGACAATAACAAGAAGTGCATTCCCTCCCTCCCTCTGCCCCCTCCCCAAAAAAAAGGGGGAGGGGGGGGGAAGAGAGAGAGAAAGAGAAATTTGCTAATGTCAAATATATGTTTCAGCACTAAGAATCATTTTTCTGAAAATATTTGTTTAGAGTGAGGAATTGAAAACTGGATGATTAATGATTCATAAAACAAGAGAATAGAAGTTCGAAATGTGGTGCTACAGATGAATGCTGAAGATTAGATTGGTCAGTTGTATAAATACTGAGATGGTGAATTGATTTTTTGAGGACAGAAATGTATGGTACAACTTGACTAAAATAAGGGCTCTGTTGACAAGACACATCCTGAGGCACTGGTAATTGGGGGGAGGGGAGTATGTGTATGGTGCTGGGGGGGGGGGGGGGGAGGAGGGGGAAGAGATAGGGTTTGGGATTGTAGGTTGCAAAAGCTATGTAGATGTGAAGATGATTGCACAGAATAGACTAGACGCAACAATTATTATTATTATTATTATTATTATTAAGCCATTGCTCCTTTCCAGTTACCTTCCCAGTTAGAGGTTAAAATAGTTGTATTTGCTACTCCACAAACAGCTGTTTAGTTGAGGAATGTTTTGGAATGGTTGCTGGGCACAGAGATAGAGATCTTTTATTTAAGCATAGTACATAATGCTATGTCCTTTCCATCAATCATCGCTTGCAGCCAATGTCTGTAATTCCTTTGTGTCTTAATTTATAATGACTGCTGGATCAAAAATGGTCTTCTTTCAGACATGCAAAAGAACAGATTCTTTCTGAATGAGTTATTCACTCTGCAGCGGAGTGTGCGCTGATATGAAACTTCCTGGCAGATTAAAACTGTGTGCCTGACCGAGACTCGAACTCGGGACCTTTGCCTTTCGCGGGCAAGTGCTCTACCAACTGAGCTACCGAAGCACGACTCACGCTCGGTACTCACAGCTTTACTTCTGCCAGTACCTCGTCTCCTACCTTCCAAACTTTAGGAGACGAGGTACTGGCAGAAGTAAATCGCCCGTTCAACCTCACTCTATGGCTCACCCTTCATCGGGTTCTGCTAAATCTCGAGCCCAAAAGTCAGACACCAAGACTTCGAAAAAAGAGCATACTCGTAAAGATTTTTTACGTACCCCAACTTCACAACCATCAGTTTCTCCTTCATCTAAACATGATGTTTCCAAGAAGGCTAATAAGAAACCCAGTTCCTCTCCTTCTCCGCCAAAGTGTGTCTCATCTACAGCACCACCTGGTGATAATCGCCCTCAGCCGTCTTCTGTGTCACCGAGGCGCACTGCTGGCGGCCGATCAACCGGCCGATCACTGGTGACAGGAGCTGCTCCTGAACAATCTATGGATCAGGATCTTCTGCTTTCGGCTGACTTCCGTTCCATGCTGTCGGTCGCAAGCTCTGAGCAGTCGTTGAGTTGACGGCAACCTTGGTCACATTCCTTCATTTTCTGTTCGTCCTATGTCCATTATCCACTGGAATATCCGCGGCATTCGAGCCAATCGGGATGAATTGTCGATCATCTTATGATCCTACTCGCCGGTCATCTCCTGTCTTCAGGAAACAGAGCTGCGTCCCCACGACCGCTTTGTTCTCCCCCATTTTCAGTCAGTCCGATTTGATCTCCCCTCTGAAGGCACTCCAGCACATGGAGGACTTACGATTCTTCTCCATGATACTCTCCACTATCACCCAATCCCCTTAAACACTTCCTTCCAAGCTGTCGCTGTCCGTCTTTCCCTTTCTGGATACACCTTCTCTCTTTGTACTGTATACATTCCATCTTCCAGACCAATGGCATGAGCTGATCTCCTTCATCTTGTTGGTCAGCTATTTGCTGGTTGGGGACTTCAATGCCCACCACCTGCTTTGGGGATCTCCACATCCTTGTACACGTGGCTCACTATTGATAGATGTTTTCCACCAAGCGGATCTTGCCTCAACACTGGGGACCCTACATTTTTGTCTGCCTCCACAACAAATTTCTCTCATTTGGACCTTTCCCCCCGGTCGGTACTGTCCCGCTAGCTCGGCGCTTTGAATGGTTCGCCCTTGATGATGCACACTCGAGTGACCAGTTTCCATGTGTCCTTAGACTGGAGCCTCAACTGCCATATATGCGCCTGCAACGCTGGAAGTTTGCCCAAGCCGATTGGACACTTTTTTCGTCTCTAGCGACATTCGATGACCGTCACTTTCCTAGCATCGCCGATGAGGTCACTCATATGACAGACGTTATTCTTACAGCTGCGGTACGTTCAATACCACACATCTCCGAATTGCCCCGGCGCCCCCCCAAGTTCCTTGGTGGAACGAGGCATGCCGTGACGCAATACATGAGCGGCGACATGCTCTTCGCGTTTTCCGCCACCATCCTACTTTGCCCACCTGTATCCGCTATATGCAGTTCCGTGCTCGATGCTGTTACGTCATCTGTGATAGCAAGAAGGCAAGCTGGAACTTCTTTACTAGCTCATTTAACACCTTCACTCCCTCCTCGGAAGTTTGGAGTCGGATTCGGTGGTTTTCTGGAGTGCCTAGTTTCTCCCCGGTCTCTGGGCTCACTGTTGCGCATGATACGTTAGTGGATGCAATTTCTAACTCATTGGGTCAACACTTTGCTGAGATTTCGAGCTCTTCAAATTACCCGCCAGTGTTTCTCCCGAAGAAACGTGCGGCGAAAGTGCAACCTGTTGCTTCCTCCTCTCCAAATCGCGAAAGCTATAATACCGTTTTCTCCATGCGGGAACTACAACATGCACTCTCTTCTTCTCGCTCCTCCGCCCCAGGACCGGATGGTATCCACATCCAAATGTTGCTGCATTTATCAACCCATAGTCTGCATTACCTCCTTCGCCTTTATAATCGAATTTGGACCGACAGTACTTTTCCCAGACAATAGCAGGAAGCTATCGTTCTTCCTGTTCCAAAACCTGGAAAGGACAAACATCTCCCCTCTACCTATCGCCCCATTTCTCTCACGAGTAGTGTATGTAAGGTTTTGGAGCATATGGTGAATTGCCGTTTAGCTTGGTGGCTGGAGTCCCGCAGTCTTTTAACATCTGCCCAATGCGGTTTCCGAAAGCATCATTCTGCAGTTGACCATCTTGTTGCTCTCTCCACTTATATCATGAACAATTTTCTCCAGAAACGCCAAACAGTAGCAATATTTTTTTTGATCTGGAGAGAGCATATGATACCTGTTGGAGGACAGGCATCCTCCACACACTGTTCTCTTGGGGCTTTCGAGGTCGGCTGCCCCTTTTTCTTCGCGAATTTATGGCAGAGCACACATTTAGAGTACGGGTGAACACTACTCTCTCCTGTACTTTCTCCCAAGAAAACGGGGTACCCCAGGGCTCCGTGCTGAGTGTTGCTGTCTCCTTCCCGATGTGTCAGGCTTCCTCTTTGTGGACGATTTTGCGATCTACTACAGCTCTCAACGGACCAGCCTTCTTGAACGACGTCTTCAAGAATGTCTCGATCGCCTCCACTCTTGGAGCATCGAAACCGGCTTTCGCTTTTCTCCCAGTAAGACCGTTTGTGTTAATTTTTGGCGTCGTAAGGAGTTTCTTCCACCTTCCTTACATCTAGGACCTGTCAACCTTCCGTTTTCAGATGTCGCTAAATTCTTGGGTCTTATGTTTGACAGAAAACTGTGCTGGTCCTCCCACGTTTCCTATCTTTCGGCTCGCTGTCTGTGATCCCTCAACACCCTCCGTGTCGTGAATGGTACCTCCTGGGGAGCGGACTGAGTGGTACTTCTCCGCCTCTATCGCACCTTAGTGCGCTCAAAATTGGACTATGGAAGCATATTTTACTCCTCTGCTCGGCCATCTATTCTTCGGCTTCTCGACTCTATCCACCACCGTGGATTACGTTTAGTGTCTGGAGCTTTTTACACCAGCCCTGTGGAAAGCCTTTATGCTGAGACTGCTGAACCTCCGCTGTCCAATCGGTGAGCAGTCCTTCTGAGTCGTTATGCTAGTCATCTGTCTTCCATGTCTGCTAATCCGGCCCATGACATTTTTTTCGACGCCTCCTTAGATGTAGGGTATGCAGGCCGCCCTTCCTCCCTACTACCACCGGGAGTCCGCTTCCGTCAACTGCTCCATTCTCTTTCCTTCTGCTTTCCTAGAACCTTCTTGACAACTTTGGGTACAGCACTGCCTTGACTCTGTCCCCGAACCTGCCTGCTCCGTGACCTTTGTCAATTTCCCAAGGATGGTACCCCTTCACTTGTTTATCGTCGAGCATTTGCTGCTCTATGTGCACAAATGAAGGAAGCTACATTTATTTACACTGATGGCTCGGAAACATCGTTAGGTGTAGGGAGTGCCTATATTGTTGGCGACACCCCAAATCTATTTTGGCTTCCCGAGCAGTGTTCGGTTTATACTGCGGAGATTTACGCTGTTCTCCAGGCTGTCCAATACATCCGTCGCCATCAGCGGATACAGTATGTTATCTGTTCAGATTCTCTCAGCTCTCTCCTCAGCCTCCAAGCTCTCTACCCTGTCCACCCTCTGGTCCACCGGATTCAGGACTGCCTCCACCTGCTCCACTTGGGGGGCATCTCTGTGGCATTGCTCTGGCTCCCAGGACACGTTGGTATGTGTGGAAATGAGGCAGCCGATATAGTGGCCAAGGCTGCAGTCTCTCTTCTTCGCCCAGCTATTCGCACGATTCCCTTCGCCAATCTACGGAGTGTTTTATGTCATCGTGTTACTCTTTTATGGCGCGCACATTGGTCAACACTTCCCAATAATAAATTGCGGGACGTGAAAGCTCTTCCCTGTGCTTGGACCTCTTCCTCCCGAACGCGTCGTCGGGAGGAGGTAATTTTAACTAGACTCCGGTTAGGGCACTGTCTTTTTAGCCATCGACATCTTTTAAGTGGTGATCCTCCCCCACTCTGTCCCCACTGCTCTCAGCTGTGGACGGTAAGACACCTTTTACATGAGTGCCCCTATTTTACTTCGTTACGCGCCCGTCTACAGCTGTGGCCTGATATATCTTACATTTTAGCAGATGACAGGCGCTCAGCCGATCGCGTTCTCGAGTTTATTAGTGCCAGTGAGATGACGTCAGTCATTTGAAGCTCTTTTTGGGGACAACAACCCCCGTCTATAGTGGTTTTTTAAGCTTTCCTTCAATTTTTAGTTTCTCCAATTTTTTTAGTTTCGTTCCCATTTCTGCCTTTTCCTAAGTCACAGACTGGGCGCTAATGACCGTAGCAGTTTTTCGCCCTAAAACCAAAAACAAACAAACAAAAAAAATTTCTGTTGAAGATACCTCATTATGTTTGAGCTCAGAATACACTGATGAACCAAATCATTGTGACCACCTGCTTAATAACTTGTTTGTCTGTCTGAAATGAAATAGATCACTGATCCTGTGTATTGGGGATCTGACAGTTTGTTGGTAGGTTTTTGGAGGTATGCGGAATTAGATGGTTATGCACATGTGTAATTCGTGTAATTAATGGGCTTCTGGTTAGCGTATGCTGTGATGGTGCCCGACAGAGATTGAGGTGGGTTCCGTAGGATTTACATCAGGCAAATTTCGTTGCTAGGATGTCAATGTTAGTTCACTGTAATGCTCCACACGCCACTGTAGCACGGTTTTTTCTCTAAGACACAGAAAATTATATTGCTGGAAAATGACATAGCATTTGGGAAGACATATCAAGGGATGCAGGTGGTTCGCAGCTGCCAACGCGTCTTCGATTACTACCACAGGTCCCTTGCAAGTGCAGGAGAACATCTCCCATAGCATAAGTCTGCTCCCACCAGCCTGTCTCTGTGGCATGGTGCACATTTCAAGCTGCTATTCACCTCGATGGTGGCATTTGTGGAGACGACCTGTGACCTAGTGTAGCAAAAATGTGATTCACCCAAAGAGCCAACACATTTCCATTGATTGACAGTGGAGTCCCAATGGTCACATACTCACTGTAATCATAATTGACGATGTCTTTGGGTCAATATGTGAGCACATTGGGGTGGTCTGTTACAGAGCTCCCATGTTCAGTTATGTACGATAAATGCAGTCTGAAACATTTGTCACATGCACCAACATTGTGCTCTTTCGGCAGAGGTGCCATCTACCCTACTTTACAGAGGAGACAAGCTGCCAAACCCCACAGTCATGGACATCCAACCATTTAGCGCCTAGTGGTATTTTCACTGTCTTACATCTTTCTGTAGATGGCTCATGACTTCAATATTAATTTTATATATGATGGTGTAAGAAAAAGGGTGTTGGTAGATCTAAATTCATATGATCTGATGCAGACTGTGTTTTTTCCAACTATGGTGCAGGGGAACAGTAGCACAACCATAGACAATATTTTTATTTGTTCTTCATCACTAGATGGGCATTCTGTTAGTAAAAGTGTGAATGGCCTTTCAGACCATGAAGCACAAATTTTAACACTAAAAGGCTTTTGTACTCAAACCAATGTCACATTTAATTACAAACTGTGTAGGAAAGTTAATCCAACAGCAACAGAGAGTTTTTTAAACCTTGTCAGGAACAAGAGTGGCAGGATGTTTATAGTGCCGATGACATAGATGATAAATACAATGCTTTCCTTAACACATTTCTCATGCTCTTTGAGAGTCGCTTTCCATTAGAACATTCTAAATGGGGTACTAGCAGTAATAGGCAGCCCGGGTGGCTGACTAGTGGGATAAGGATATCTTGTAGAACAAAGTGGGAATTATATCAAAATGTTAAAAGTAGTCACAATCAAGCCACTGTAGCCCATTACAAACAGTATTGTAAGGGCTTAAAACATTATTAGGAAGGCAAAGTGTATGTGGTATGCAAATAGAATAGCTAATTCACAGAATAAAAATAAAACCATATGGTCAGTTGTGAAGGAAGATTCTGGTCAGCAGCACAAGGTTGATGATATAAAGTCAGTTTGTAGTAAAAAATTTCTGTTACTGATAAATCATATATATGTACAGTATTTAACAATAATTTTCTGAGCATTGCTGGTGAATTAAATACAAATTTAGTTTCTACGGGAAATCATATAAATTTCTTAGCAAATGCCTTTCTGAGATTGACGTCTGAAATACTCCTCTGTGATACAGACAAGAGGGAGATTGAGTCAATAATTAAATCACTGAAGACTAAGGACTCTCATGGTTATGATGGAGTGTCTAGTAGAATATTAAAGTACTGTGCTGCACATGTTAGCCCTATATTTAGCCATATTTGTAATTTCTCCTTTAGGAATGGTCAGTTTTATGAGCGATTAAAGTACTCACAAGGGAACCTCCCCATCGCACTCCCCTCAGATTTAGTTATAAGTGGCACAGTGGATAGGCCTTGAAAAACTGAACACAGATCAATCGAGAAAACAGGAAGAAGTTGTGTGGAACTATGAAAAAAATAAGCAAAATATACAAACTGAGTAGTCCATGTGCAAGATAGGCAACATCAGGGATAGTGTGAGCTCAGGAGCGCCGTGGTTAGCGTGAGCAGCTGCAAAACGAGAGGTCCTTGGTTCAAGTCTTCCCTCAAGTGAAAAGTTTAATTTTTTATTTTCAGACAATTATCAAAGTTCAGGCACTCACACATAATCAACTTCGCTCTCCAAAATTCCAGGACATGTTCAGATTTGCTTGGACATATGCAGGATTTGACGTCTACACACGGAAAAATTTGAAAACGTTTGCATTCATTTGTTGCAGTTTGTGACAGTCTTTTGTTTTCATCATTTTTTTGGGAGTGATTATCACATCCACAAGAAAACCTAAATCAGGCAAGGTAGAAGAATCTTTTTACCCATTCGCCAAGTGTACAAGTTAGGTGGGTCAACAACATATTCCTGTCATTTGACGCACGTGCCATCACCAGTGTTGTATAGAATATATCAGACATGTTTTCCTGAGGAGGAATAGGTTGACCTATGACCTTGCGATAAAATGCTTTCGGTTCCCATTGGAGAGGCACATTCTTTCGTCTACTAATCGCACAGTTTTGCGGTGCAGTCGCAAAACACAGACACTAAACTTATTACGGTGAACAGAGATGTCAATGAACGAACGGACAGATCATAACTTTTTGAAAATAAAGTAAGTAAACTTTTCACTCGAGGGAAGACTTGAACCAAGGACCTCTCATTCCGCAGATGCTCACGCTAACCACAGGACCACGGTGCTCCTGAGTTAACACTATCCTTGATGTTGCCTATCTTGCACATGGACTACTCAGTTTGTATATTTTGCTTATTTTTTTCATAGTTCCACACAACTTCTTCCTGTTTTCTTGATTGATCTGTGTTCATTTTTTCAAAGTCTATCCACTGTGTCAACTTATAACTAAATATGAGGGGGGTGCGATGGAGAGGTTCCCTTGTCAGTAGTAAAGCCGCTTTATAAAAAGGGGTAAAGGGATAATGTAGATAATTTTAGACCTATTTCTATGTCATTACTGTTTGCTAAAGTTAAAGTTATTGAAAAGGCTATGTGTAAGGATAATTGATCATTTCATATCACACGATTTGCTATCAAATGTACAGTTCGGCTTTAGAAGTCATTTGACAACTGAAAATGCTATATTCTCTTTTCTCTGTGAGGTACTGGATGGGCTAAACAAAAAGTTTCGAACACTTGGCGTATTTTTTGATTTAACTGAGCCATTTTATTGTGTTGATCACAAAATATTGCTCCAGAAGTTGGACCATTGCAGAATACGGGGAGTAGCTCACAATTGGTTCACCTCTTATTTTAGCAACAGGCAGCAAAATGTCATTATTCACAATGTTGATAACAGCTGTGATGTGGGGTCTGAGTGGGGTACTGCCAAGTGTGGGGTGCCCCAGGGCCACTCCTGTTCCTTATTTATATAAATGATATGCCCTCTAGTATTATGGGTGACTCTAAAATATTTCTGTTTGCTGATGACACTCGTTTGGTAGTAAAGGAAGTTGTGTGCAACATTGGCTCAGTTTCAAATTTTGCATTATATGACCAAAGTCCATGGCGTGTATAAAATAAACTAACGCTAAATCACAGTAAGACTCAGTTTTTACAGTTTCTCACACACAATTCAACAAAAGCTGACATTTTAATTTCACAGAACAGGCATATGATTAGTGAAACTGAACAGTTCAAATTCCTAGGGGTTCAGATAGGTAGATGCTGTCATGGAAAGCCCACATTCAGGATCTTGTTCAAAGACTTAATACTGCCATTTTTACTATTCGAACGGTATCAGAAGTGAGTGATCGTTCGACACGAAAATTAATCTACTTTGCTTATTTTCATTTGCTTATGTTGTATGGTATTATAATTTGAGGTAACTCTTCCCATTCTAAAAGGATATTTTTGGCTCAGAAATGGGCGGTTCGGGCAATAAGTGGTGTAAGTTCATGAACCTCTTGTTGACCCATATATATATATATATATATATATATATATATATATATATATATATATATATATATATATATATATATAATAGAGGGAAACGTTCCACGTGGGAAAAATATATTTATTTATCTTTCCTCTCCCACATCCACACCGGTTGTTCAGAGCATCCTCCTACAGGCCAACCGCAAATTAGAAAAGCATGCCACCCTCCACCTTAAAAAACTATCCAATCTCCTGGTTTCCCACCTCCGGAAAGGCAACTCACTCACCCTTCACAACCTTTCCAGCAAACCTCAACCTCCTCTCATTGCACACAAACCCAGTCTCTCCCATCTACTCAATCTCCCACTTCCAGCTCCACTCCCTCCAAAACCTCAAAATTCCAATCAACGCAATCTGGAACCACAACACCCCAATTCAGTAGTTAACCTTTCCTCCAAACCTCTCTCCCAATCCGAAACCTCTGTCCTATCCAAAGGCCTCACCTTCAGCCCCACTCCCAGATTTAACCAAACAGCCCTCGTCAAAGATTTACTGTCCTACACCCGTACTCTCTGCTGGAAATATCACTTTGCCACGAAGAAAAATGATCCTAATCCTACTCCTAATGATCCAACTCCCCAAGACACTAACCAAATTGAACCATGCCTGGAACAGTTCCGTCCTCCGTCACAGCGGGACCCACCTCCTCTTCCTCAAAATCACCCTCTCCTAACCTTCCAGGAATTTCTGACTTCCAGCCTTGCCTCTCAATCCTTCTTAAAAAACCTTAATCCTACTCCCAACATCACCACTGCTGAAGCCCAGGCTATCCGTGATCTGAAGGCTGACCGATCCATCGTCATTCTTCCGGCTGACAAGGGTTCCACAACTGTGGTACTTGATCGTCGGGAGTATGTGACTGAGGGACTGCGTCAGCTTTCAGACAACACTACTTACAAAGTTTGCCAAGGCAATCCCATTCCTGATGTCCAGGCGGAGCTTCAAGGAATCCTCAGAACCTTAGGCCCCCTACAAAACCTTTCACCCGACTCCATCAACCTCCCGACCCCACCAACACCCCGCACCCCTACCTTCTACCTTCTTCCCAAAATTCACAAACCCAATCATCCCGGCCGTCCCATTGTAGCTGGTTACCAAGCCCCCACCGAACGCATCTCTGCCTACGTAGATCAACACCTTCAACCCATTACATGCAGTCTCCCATCCTTCATCAAAGACACCAACCACTTTCTCGAACGCCTGGAATCCCTACCCAGTCTGTTACCCCCGGAAACCATCCTTGTAACCATTGATGCCACTTCCTTATACACAAATATTCCGCATGTCCAGGGCCTCGCTGCGATGGAGCACTTCCTTTCACGCCGATCACCTGCCGCCCTACCTAAAACCTCTTTCCTCATTACCTTAGCCAGCTTCATCCTGACCCACAACTTCTTCACTTTTGAAGGCCAGACATACCAACAATTAAAGGGAACAGCCATGGGTACCAGGATGGCCCCCTCGTATGCCAACCTATTCATGGGTCGCTTAGAGGAAGCCTTCTTGGTTACCCAGGCCTGCCAACCCGAAGTTTGGTACAGATTTATTGATGACATTTTCATGATCTGGACTCACAGTGAAGAAGAACTCCAGAATTTCCTCTCCAACCTCAACTCCTTTGGTTCCATCAGATTCACCTGGTCCCACTCCAAATCCCATGCCACTTTCCTTGACGTTGACCTCCACCTGTCCAATGGCCAGCTTCACACGTCCGTCCACATCAAACCCACCAACAAGCAACAGTACCTCCATTATGACAGCTGCCACCCGTTCCACATCAAACGGTCCCTTCCCTACAGCCTAGGTCTTCGTGGCAAACGAATCTGCTCCAGTCCGGAATCCTTGAACCACTACACCAACAACCTGAAAACAGCTTTTGCATCCCGTAACTACCCTCCCGACCTGGTACACAAGCAAATAACCAGAGCCACTTCCTCATCTCCTCAAACCCGGAACCTTCCACAGAAGAACCCCAAAAGTGCCCCACTTGTGACAGGATACTTTCCGGGACTGGATCAGATTCTGAATGTGGCTCTCCAGCAGGGATACGACTTCCTCAAATCCTGCCCTGAAATGAGATCCATCCTTCATGAAATCCTCCCCACTCCACCAAGAGTGTCTTTCCGCCGTCCACCTAACCTTCGCAACCTTTTAGTTCATCCCTATGAAATCCCCAGACCACCTTCCCTACCCTCTGGCTCCTACCCCTGTAACCGCCCCCGGTGTAAAACCTGTCCCATGCACCCTCCCACCACCACCTACTCCAGTCCTGTAACCCGGAAGGTGTACACGATCAAAGGCAGAGCCACGTGTGAAAGCACCCACGTGATTTACCAACTGACCTGCCTACACTGTGAAGCGTTCTATGTGGGAATGACCAGCAACAAACTGTCCATTCGCATGAATGGACACAGGCAGACAGTGTTTGTTGGTAATGAGGATCACCCTGTGGCTAAACATGCCTTGGTGCACGGCCAGCACATCTTGGCACAGTGTTACACCGTCCGGGTTATCTGGATACTTCCCACTAACACCAACCTGTCAGAACTCCGGAGATGGGAACTTGCCCTTCAGCATATCCTCTCTTCTCGCTATCCGCCAGGCCTCAATCTCCGCTAATTTCTAATTTCAATTTGCCGCCGCTCGTACCTCACCTGTCTTTCAACATCATCTTTGCCTTTGTACATCCGCCCCGACTGACATCTCTGCCCAAACTCTTTGCCTTTACAAATGTCTGCTTGTGTCTGTGTATATGAGGATGGATATGTGTGTGTGTGCGAGTGTATACCTGTCCTTTTTTCCCCCTAAGGTAAGTCTTTCCGCTCCCGGGATTGGAATGACTCCTTACCCTCTCCCTTAAAACCCAAATCCTTTTGTCTTTCCCTCTCCTTCCCTCTTTCCTGACGAGGCAACCATTGGTTGCGAAAGCTAGATTTTGTGTGTATGTTTGTGTTTGTCTGTGTGTCTATCGACCTGCCAGCGCTTTTGTTTGGTATATATATATATATATATATATATATATATATATATAAAAATCTCATTTCTTGTTAACAATATTAGCTTATTCCCAAGAATAAGCAGCTTTCACTCTGTTAATACTCGGCAGAAATCAAACCCACATTTGGATCGGACTTCCTTAACTCTTGTGCAAAAAGGTGTGCAGTATACTGCTGCATCCATTTTTCAATAACCTACCACTTGAATTCAAAAATCTTAGCAGGAATCCACGCGCTTTCAAATCCAAACTGAAGACTTTCCTCATGGGTCACTTCTTCTATTCTGTCGAGGAGTTCCTTTAAAAATTAAGTTGATTCTTATTGTATTGTTGATTGCATTTACTTAAACTTATGGAGTGACTTTTTTCAGGTTCATAAACATTTATTTTTATCTGTTATTACTTTTATGTCGTAATTTCATGTACTGACACGTTCCATGACCTCAGAGATTTGCTCCTCAATTTGGTCCTACGGAATTTGACGTGTGAATAAAATAAAATGACAGTAGCACATGAACATTCAACCAGCTTTTCCATTTTCAAGATACTCATTCACAGGTTCTGCTTCATAATAATCTGCCCTTTATCAAAGTCACTTATCTCATTGGATTTCCCCATTTGCAGCCCATTTCTTCACTAGGGCTATGCCGCCTCCATGTCTGCTCCAGTTTCATACTTTTGTTACTGTGTCATGTGCCTGCAGTGCCAACAGGCACCATGCAACATTGTGGTTGCCAGAGGTCCTGTACATCAAATCAAATGACTTGAAAATTGTATCTAATGAGATGAATATATCACACATCGCACATGTTTTGGCTAATCAGGGTATGTTCCAAGATTCTGCAACAAGTAGTTGTTGAGGATACTACAGGATAGTTTTGTGGATCACTTGTGCTTTAGCTTTCAATTATTTTACCAGTAAATCATTGCAGAATAAGATAGGCAACTGGTGTCATCTGGACTAGTCCTGTAGACCTTCTCCTTGCCAGGATAGGATCTTGCCTCTACAGTTCTGACAGTTCCAACTCTTGTTCACTTACAACAATGACCAAATCGCCCAAAGTATGAAATTATTTATTCATACAAGGACATTACCTTCTCTCAGTTGCCCTCAGGTGAGATTACGAGTTGGAATGTGCCTCGTGACCCTCTGCTGGGGTCCCTGCCTGCCCACACTAGAATGTGCTCTCAGTGTTTCCCAACTCGCCCGTCCTTGTTGTTACCCAGACCATGAATTAGGATGATCTACTTCAAGGACCTAAAGTTTGTCACACTCATGACCTTCAGCCTTCTGTTCATCTCATTTCAGGAGTATCAGGGTGCTACCATCATTTACACTGATGTGTCTAAAATCGTGGCTAGGGCAGGATATGCTTCATCTTCCAACAGTCAGGAGTTACTAGGAATGCGTAGTGTTTTAATGGAAGAGCTGATATCTGTTAACAGAGCCCTCATTGTATTAAACAGACCTCCTCTGGTTGCATTTTAATGTGTAGTGACTCAATGAGCAGTCCCCGGGCCATTGATCAATGTTAGCCTTGTCACTGTATATCACCTACCTTTCTCTCTGACCTTAATCCTACTGTTTACTGACATGTTTTTCTCTGGATCCCAACTCGTGGTTATCCCGGAGAATGGATTGGTCAACCTTTTTGCTAGACAAGCGATTATTCACCCTATATTCACTTTGACAGTCAAATGTGTGGTTCTGCAGGTGAACATAAGTCTTCAACTCTCTCAGAGATGGAACGTCACCTGGTGGCCTGTGCTGCTCCTAATAAATCCCACATTGTCAAGGAGACTATGGTTGCATGGTGTTCCTCTCCCATTGCTCATGGAAGGAATCCACTGTCTTGTCAGCTCCATCTCTACATCAGTCATAACAGTTTAACTCTCGGTTTTGTCTCTTTTAATGATCCATTCGCCCACTGTGGTGGCAGAGCCATACACAAAGTAGCTCACAGTTCAGTGGAATAGTGCCGCCTCCTGGCTCTTCATGCCAAGAATGGTATGAGGATTCTTTGCCTCTAGTATTGTTGGGCGGCATACTTACAGTTGAACTTGTTCTTAGTTTCCTTCAAGGAAGTGGTTTTTAGTCTCAGATATAATGTTTTAAACTGTTCTCAGATCGGGGTTGGGATGGTTGCGATTGGGATGTCTTCTGCTGCACAGTGGGCTTGTATCAACATACCTCCTCTGCAACCACCTTGGCCATTGTTCTTCTACTCAGTTTTAAGTACTTTACAATGCAATTGGTCCTTTTTCAATTTGTATCCTATTTAATTTTTAGGAGTAGCACTTTGATGAAGGCAAGACCTTAAAGATTCCTTATCCTTGATACTAGCTACTGACCAGTTGAATAGGTTTTTATGTTCTTTCCAGGAGAGTGGGGTCTATTCCCATGTTTAACACTATGACTGCAATGGATTGTGGGATGGACACCCCTCCCCCTCCATCAAATCGCATGCTGAGCCCCATGGGACACTCGCCTACATCCACCCACCCACCTACCAACCTGATTATTTCGTCTCATTTTACTTTACCTTATTGTCGATCCATTGTTTTTAGCCTTCTCACTTTCAATGCTATGAATTTCCTGGTTAGAACACATTTGTATTGTATTAATCAAACAATGGAAAATCCAGGATGGAATGTAACAATATTATGAGAGGAAAGTTGCTTTGCACCATATAGCAGAGATGCTGAGTCGCAGATGGGCACAACAGTTGCCTGAGACTGCAGTCGTGTGTGTGTGTGTGTGTGTGTGTGTGTGTGTGTGTGTGTGTGTGTGGTGGGGGAGTCAATGGCTGAAAGCTTTAATTGTGAGAGTCATTTTGTTGTGCCTATCTGTGACTCAGCATCTCCGCTATATGGTTTGTATTGTATTACTGTCTTAGTCCTTCAGTGGGTCAGCTAGGGAGTGATGCGAGTGAATGAAGTCTCTCTCACTGCAAATGAGTCCTGCAGAAGCCCTCCACTGCTCTCTGACCTGCTTACCAGCCTGACATATATTACACTTTTACCTCTCTTTAAATAATTTATCATCTCTGTCATCAGTATGCCTTGATTTGCCCCCTTCGTACATACTGTTAAAATTCTGTCAAACTTCTGGCAGATGTCACTCTACATGGGCAATCACCTGATATAAGGACTGATGACCTGGTTGATCAATCCTTTAAGCCTTCTCCCCCCCCCCCCTCCCCGCCCCCAAATCTCTGGTCATCTATTATAAAAATTAAACTCCATCCGAATATATCTCAGAACACGCAATGGTGCTGACTGACTGCTGTGCCAGCCTCAGCCTACAGGTGTCACTGGATGCACATATGGAGGGTTCTGTGGTCAGCACACTGCTCTTCCAGCCAGTGGCAGTTTTTGCGACTGGAAAGATATTGAGGTCACTACTTTGCAGCTGCACACCAACAGAGCATTAATAGGTCTTCTTGACTGATGAATTGTTGACAAAATTACCATAGCTTTCTCTAGTCAGGTTACAAATAGCTTAAGGAACAAAATTGAATGAATACGTATCTTTAATTTTGTGATGTAACCAAGAAGAGATACCATATACCTTAATAAGATTTTCACCATAATTGTGGTATGTACACTGCAATAAGTCTTCCTATCAGATTAAAGTTATGTGCAATACTTGAAATTGTATTTGAACCTTTGTCTCACATATGTAACTTTACACCAAATAAGGCAGTGGAGTGTGCCTCTCACTAATTTCACTGATAAGAGTGCCTCCTACTTGCTTTACCAAAGCCTAAGTGCATGTTACTGGTTTCATTTAACCCTCGAGTGGGTGTGCCTGTGTATAAAGTGCACCAACCAAAAATAAAATGATTTTGTGCAGATCCATTTTTGTTTCACAACTGCAAACCTATACCTATTCCTACAGTATTGCTTCAGGTAAAACAGCGATAAATTGTGTTGTCATATGTCCAGGTGAGCAGCAGTAATATAAAATACAAAGCGAGCTAGGAGCTAGGGGAGAAAAAATTTATGATCAGTTAAAAAAAAAAATGACCCTAGTTATGAACTAGCAACATAATCCCACATTGAGGCAGTTGTCTACAATGTAATTAGTGATCGAATAAGCAGCTGACAGAGATCTGATGAAACCGCACTGCTTAATGCTTTGAATGAATGCATCATTACTGTCTCTTTAGCCCCTGTCCTTGGCAAGAGTTATAGTGAAAATTTATGTTATTATTGTTTAATAAAACAGTAGTTTAGCTCATATTATGTAAGTTTATTTTCTCCTTGTTTAAATAAACTAAGATTAAACTGTAATTTTGATCATACTTGGCTTACCTTGGTAACATAAGGAAAGCTATTCTTTTCGTGTGTACAAAGTGTGCTGCACGTTCGCTCATGTTATGGAAAAACTTGAGGGTTAAGAATGTTTGGTGCCTGTATAACACTCTTTTTACTCAAGTAAAATGTTTCCTTATACATTACCTTGCTGGAAGGTTGCTCACATATAGAAAATAAAATCCATCTGCTCTTATTGCATAGAATTCCACTATTACATTGTTACATTGCATACCACAGTCTTGTGGTTATTACTGTTGCCTAGTGGCTTGCTACAAGAATCACTACGAGAATTTGCAGAAAGTGATCTAAATTTTTGCATACTCATCACCATCTTAATGTACTTTGCTTAATTTTGTATGCACTAGTACACTCCTTTCTTTGTAGCTTAATGTTTGTCCATATTTTATGTTAAATATGATGATTTGCTAGTGGTGGTTCTTTTTCGTTATTAGGGTGAAATCATAAGAAGTAAAAGCAGTGCTTCTCTACCATTTCCATTAATACTGTCGGGGACAGTAGTTTCTGCAGAATGGCTTTTGTATGGCATTATAATTAAAAATCATTTCATTCAGGTAAGTATTATAAAGATTAGCACACTGTTGGAGTATAGCTATTGGCACTCACATTTTCACTTTTAGTAATATTGTTTTGTGCACCCATGGGATCATTATGATTGTCTAATCAATTTCCACATAGCTGTTTCAATGCCTTGTGTTCATGCACATTCAATGTATCTCTATGTTGTTTCCCTAGCAGCCTGTGCTTGTTGTAATGGTATGACAATGGAATTGCCAGTGGAATGTCATTATTATTTTGTATATAAAAACTACAGTGTATGCTGAATGTGAATGCACTCACTAAATATACCCTTCCATTACCAATGGAAGGATTAAAGCATCATTTTAGATCTGCTTTATTTTTCCATATTAAATAATGTTAAGATAAAAGACATTCACAGCTGCAGTCCCCTCCTCTTGAAAGGGGGTGGGGGTGTGATTTGTAAAAACTTACTGAATTTTCACATACAAACTACAAGCAAATAAGATGTATTGGGTGCCTTTCTCAACTTTATTGCTTCAAAATACAATTCAGCAAAAATATGGAGAGACTAAAACCCAGAGATTCAGTCTACAGTCAAAATGTAAGCAACAAATCAGTTTGTATAGCTGCAGAAGAAAGTAAGAATTGCTCCAAACCATGAATTAGGAGTTAGGGGAAAGAGAAAGGTGTGAGAGTTTGAGTTTGAGAGTGGGACAGGGAGTGTGTTGAGAAGAAAGTAGGAAAGACTAATAAAGGTCAAACTTAAATGGAGACCCCATGATGGATGAGACAAACAATGACCACTGGCTTCCATGAGACTGAATGCTTAAAAGTGGCATTGCACAAACGTGACAGTGATGAAAGTATCTAGACAAAAAGCAGGTTGTTATGACCTGGTGCCTGAGAACAAGCATCTCAGAAATTGTGAAGATGGTTTGCTGTTTGTATGTTGTTGTTAGTTTTGAGCAGCTATGGAAAGTTGTTGAAAGATGGTGAACCACGAGTAGACAACAAGGTGTTGGACATCGATGTCTCATCACAGAATGTACAATACTGGTGCAGGCGCAAGTGCTCTGGAGCACACAGTTCAATACACATTGTTGAACATCAGGCTCCACAGCAGATGACCCCTGCATGTTCCCATGGTGACCGAATGTCATCAATTATGATTGCAGTGGGTGCATGATCATAGATGATGGCCCTTGGGTTAATGGAAATGTATCATCTCACCAGATGAAGCACGTTTCTTATTAAACTAAGTTAATGGTCATATCCAAATATGCCATTGCCCAGGCAAAAAGTTGTTCGAAACATGCATACTGCTATGGACATGGACTTTTGAGGACAGCATTATGTTATCAGGGACATTAACTTGCACTTCTGGGGGATCTATGCTGGTTATCAAAGGCACCATGAGACCTTTGAACTGTAAGAACATTACTGCAGACCACTTCAATCCCTTCTTGTTTGATATCTTCTCAGATAACAGCGGCATTTTCCAGGGGGGGCTAACCATGTCACAAGGCCAGAATTGTGCTGCAGTGTTTTGGGGATTGCAACAGAGAACTCATTAATATCGTCGGCACCAAATTCATCTGACCTGAACCAGTGGAACACTTCTGAGATTTCTGAGATGCTATGGGACCAGCTCAGCATCCTCCAACCACTGGTCCATAATTAATGGGAACTGTGTGATCTGTGCGTAGATATAAACTGCCACATACCTCTGGAAATTACCAAGGAGTTGTTGAATCTGTACCATGTAGAATATTTTTGTATTTCGTTCTGAAGGTGGACAAGCACATTGTTAAGGAGTGGTCATAACATTTTGGCTCATCAATGTGTGTGCTGGAAAGCAGGTACCAAGTGGTGAAGTTTAGAAGTACTCCTTCAGCCATGGGCATCCAAATGACTCGTATGGTGAAAAATGTTTGCATGTCACTGCAGTTACTTTCCACCGAAGTTCCAAGTAGCTTCAGGGGATCAGTAAATTTTATTCCAGGTTTTTCTCATGCAATGAGAGAAATATTTGTTGGGTGTTAACTGCTTCAGTTTGTAAAGGGAAATTGCTATCCTCGTAATATAAAAAATCCATAAATTAAAAGAGGAATCAGCATGCTCAGTTTAAAGTTGTTTGTGTACTATTCTGTAACACGTTGGAACCAACAGAATGCAGCCCCCACTGTGAATGTTGTTCTTGGGCACGAGATTTGTCAGTTGCTATTCATAAGCAGCTGGAATTGCCATGACTGCTGTCATGTGATTGGAAGTTTCTGTGAATAGGTGTGTTAAGAAGGCTACTAAGATACCAAAGTACCTCAAGTACTATCCTCTCCAATGGATATCATCTCCTGTACAGAAAATATTGAATCTATTGCCTCTCATCTCCTTGATAATGAGTGGCATATAGTGGTAGATCTAGCTGCCCCATGGAAGAGGCATTGGCCATTGAGGACTCTGGGTACTACACCAATCTCCTAACCAATAGGAGGTGCTTTCTTTAGCTAAAAGTGACCATGAGCCAGTGAGAGGCATCTCACGTGTTGTGAAAGTTGTTGTGTCCATTGTCAAGGAAGCATGGGGCTGTTAATCAGCAGTAGATCAAACATTTACGTGTGTAATGTACCACTTAAGGCAATTGCAACAGGGGAGAGAAAGATTATCTTGGGCATTCAGTATGTCTTCCTGGAGACCTCATTTAATGTGTCGAAGTGACTGTTCTGGCAGCCATTCTGACTAGCTCTTCTTAAGTTTCCAAAGTTTTACAATGCCCAACTGAGTTTATTGTTGTGCCACACTCAGAAAAGTAGGCAAGAAATGCACAGATCCTGTCCAAAAAACAATTTCCATAATCTTTCTTGCAGACTGTTTGCAAGCTCCCCCCCCCCCCCCCCCCCACTTCCCCCCTCCAGGGAATCTGTGTGCCACCACTCCGTAGACAGCAATTTGGTCTCACAGTTGACTTGTCTCATCTCCAGTTAAGATCTGATAAAGTCAGTCATGACCTGTTTTGTAAGAATCCAGAAATGTCAGTGATTTAATCATCCATTTGTTCTTTTGGATTTCTGTCAAGATTTTTGATATCAATCTTGCACAAAAGTTATGATAGCCTAGCTTCTTTGCAACATTTCAATGCAGCAAGAGTCATAAAATTTGTGGGAACCTCAACAAGAGCTTCATCATTGGAATAGGCAGTTCTGTGGAATCTTCTTACTGACTTTCACAACCAGTTCACCAGTCACAATCCACCTTGCTCTTCATCATAAACATTAATTTTACCTTTGAATGTAATGCACCATTGGCCCACTCCACACAAAATTTTCGGGCCTAGAATACCAACCATTATTTAAAATTTTGCTGGAAGACTTCTGTGCGATATATCTTAAAGGGTAACACAAGCTAAAAAAAATTTTTTTTAAAAAAATCAAGGTTGTTTTTCATATTGATTTTAGTTCTTTAGTAGATTACAGATTATGCAATAATGATGGCAAAAAGTATAAGTAGCTTTCAAATTCTTTTTTTAGGCTATATTTCATAGTGTTGGAAAGTTCTTTTAATCTTTAGCATTCAAAGAATTGCTAAGTTTCATAGTTCCAAGGGAAAATATATTGTCACTTAACATGAAAAAAAATATTTGCTCAGTCAAGTGAAAGCGTATTTTTAATAGGTAAATGTGGGGAAAATCTGGGATTTTTTCCTTGCCTGTGTATACAATAATCATATTGCACAAATGAGTGGTACTCATATCAAATAAGACTTTTTCTGGATACCGAATACTCCAAAGAAGGGAGCCAAGAATGGTCACAGATTTGTGTGACCCATGGACACCATAATGGACGTGTACATAAAAAGTTTCAGGAACAAGCTTTTTGAGGAATCTACATTACTGGGAAATGGAAAAAAAAACACTACGAATTAATCGAACCCGCAGAGAGAAATTTTGTTGATCCACTCTTGAAGATGATTACAACGAACAGTGTCCCCCTCCCCAGGGAGCCCACAGCTCTTTTGGGGGTTGTGTGTGTGGTGCACACGGGGCCCCGGGCTATTGCAGCTTCTCTACCCTCGTGGGCTGCATTCCGTTCTTCCCCCTTCTGCCCTCCCTCTTTCTCCCTTAGTGTTTCCCTTTACAATAACTCGACTGTTCCCTTGGTTCTGCTGTTGCTTTATCTCTTGTCTTGCTTTTCAACTCCCCCCTCCCTTTCTTTCTTTCCCCATCCTCCTTCTCCCCCCTCCCCCCTTTTGGGGTTTGGCCTCACTTTCAAAAATGTTTCTGTAGTGTGAGCCATTTCGGGAAGATTCCTCTATTCTCTTCATTCTCATTTCCCCACTGTAGTGTCCTCCTCCTCTCTCCTGCTAGGTCACAAGCAAGGTAGCCAGTACCGTTGGTGGGGCTGTTACATACTCATATGGTTGAGCTCCTTGACAACACAGGGATCACACTTCTTGCACCTGAGCTATGACCACTTCGTGTATGCCTAGGAGAAGTTGATTATCGGAACTCCCAACGATGACCGCTGTGCCAGGTGGCCCTTGATGCTTCTTAGTGGCACCAATGGGGTGAACCCGATTGCAGTGGGTGGTACCAGAGCAGACACTCCAGACATGAAGCATGCTAAGCTCCATATTTCTGGCCACTCTTCTGTTGCTGTCTCTTCGGATAGGGACAGTTCTCTCTCGGGTTCTACTTTTGCTTCCTTTGCCTGCCACTCCCTGTGAGGAGGGCCAGGACACTGGCTTGGGGCAAAACACTTTCCCTGCTACTTGGTTTGTTCCAGGACAGATGGGGAGCCTCTCGCCATTACCAAACTGCTGTTTCTTTGTAGAACACGTTGAAGATAAATTTGATGAAGTTGACTCCCTTAGTGACTGAAGAGTTTTTGATCAGTAGGGAACCAAATCATATCTTACTAAGTCAAGTTGTCTTTGTGCTTGTGAGTCCTTAGGAGACATCCCAGTGAGCATTACTCCTCAAGTCCTTAAATATGACACAGGACATTATTTTCCACAGGGACCAGCTCCTTCAATTTGATGAGAAAGTCGGGACTAATCTGTCGCAGCACGGTGTCCGTTTCATCTGGCTTGTCCAATCTTGATGATAACTGCACTTTCATCCTGTGTTTTGAGGGGGATACCCCTCTGGAAAAAGTCAGTTACTGTTTACCCAGTGTGACTTGAAGTCCTATGTTCCACCTCCCGTGCACTGTTTCCAGTGTCTCAGTTTGCAGGACCCATACTCCGTGGGCCTCAAGGCTGCTCATTCTGTTTTGGATCTGGATACTGCTGTGACTGACTCTCTTCCTGACCACACCACCTCTCGCCGTCCAAAGGAGGAAGGTGGTTTCGAGATGAGGCCCTCCTGACATCCTTAGGAGTGTCGCTCCTCCCTCTCAACCACCAACCAACCTAAATTCGCGGATGTTCCTCCTGCCTTATCGGTGACAGACACAGACTCGGCACAACTATCAATTCTTGCCTGTTTGATGTCCATATGACCAATGGAATTATAATGTTTATCATTTTCTGGAATTGCAATCTCTTCCTTCGCTCTAACACATAGCTTGTATTTTATTGCAGGAATGTCATTTTATGGATTCTCATTTGCAAATTTTTGTTGTTTCCAAGCCTTCTACTGGAACAGGGTTGGCCTTGCAAGCCTCTGGTGGTGTCTGTAAATTGATCTAAACTGACATTGTTAGCTCCTGGGTTCCTCTTCAAACTGCACTGGAAACAGTGGTTGTTCAGATCCATTTAGACTGGGCAGTAACAATATGTAGTCTCTGTCTCCCCACAGACTGGCCTCTTACACTTTCTGCCCTCCTTTGACAGCCCCCTCCCCCCTTCCTTCTCCTTGGGGATTTTAGCACCCATAATACTCTGTGGGATGGTACTGTGACCACTGACAGAGGCAGGGTTGAAGACCTGCCTCCTCAACACCAGAGCTCCTGAACACTTTAGTGTGGCATGCGGCACTTCTGTGGCCATTAATCTTTCCTTCTGTAGCCCTTGATTCCTCTCCTCTCTTCAATGGGTAGTCCATGATGATTTGTGTGACAGCAATCATTTTCTGATTGTTTCATCTTCCCTTCAGCATCAGTCACTTGGATGTCCTTCCAGGTGGACCTCTGCTAATGCGAATTGGGATGCCTCTCTCTTGGCTGCCATACCACGTGCTCCACCACATGGTGGCACTGATGAGTCTCTACAGAGTTCGAGTGACGCCATCCTTTCAGCTGTTGCTTCAGCGATTCCCTTTTCCTCAGGTTCTCCCCAATAGAAGACTGTCCCTTGGTGGATGCCATAATTGCTGCAGTTATTAAAGACCACTGTTGTGCCCTCCAATGCTACAAATGGTATCCATCTCTCGACCACCTCCTGGCCTATAAATGCTTTCATGACCAGTACTGTTATCTAGTTAAATGCCAGAAACAGGTTTGTTGGGAATGATATGTCACTGCCATAGGGCTGTGTACTTCCTCTTAGCAGGTATGGGCAAAGATCAGGTGCATTTTGGCCACCACCCTCCTACAGGTGTCCCAGAAATTTTCCTGAACGATGTTATCCTCGCCTGCACAGACTATATCGCTGAACATTTTACTCAGCATTTTGCCTTGGCCTTGGCATCGGCATCCATCAACTATCTGCCCGCATTCGATCTTCTCAAACACCGTCTGGAATGCCTCCCTGTATCTTTTGTTCCTTGTCACTTGGAGCCTTGTAATGCCCCTGTAGCGAGTGGGAATGTGCTAGCGCCTGTGCTATCTGCCCCAACACGACTTCTTGACTGGACTAGGTGCACAACCAAATGCTTAAACACTTATTGGAGAGTGAGGGGAATTCCCTTCCCAGTGGCAAGAAAGTATTTTTGTTCCAGCTTTGAAATCTGGTAAACTGCCTCTTCAGATGGACAGCTATCATTCGATCCATTTAATGAATGTCCTTTGCAGGTTACTTGAATGTGTAGTGAGTTGTATTGGATCCTTGAATCATAGGACATTTTGGCTCCACTCCTGGTGGTTTCACCAAAGTTGTTCTACTGCAGATAATTTAGTCTACTTTGAGTCTGCAATCTGAACGGCTTTTGCCTGGTGTCAACACCTTGTTACAGTCTTCTTCTATCTGCATAGAGCTTATGATACCACATGGTGCCAAAACAGCCTTGCCACTTTGTGTAAATGGGGCCTCTGGTGCCCGCTCCTGATTTTTATCTAACACTTCCTGTACAGGTTAGCACCTCCCTTAGCAATTTCCATCTGCAGGAGAATGTAGTTCTGGTTTAAGTGTCCCTCACTTTTAGTGGCTATTGGTGATCTGGTGGTGGCTGTGAGATGTACAATCTTTCCCTCTTTGTATGCTGATGACTTTTTCATGTATTTTTGTTTATCCACAGTGGCTGTGGCTGAACACACTCCAAGGAGCAATACACTGAATGCAATCTTGGACTCTCACTCATGGTTTCCAATTTTCGGGTGCCAAGATGTGCATTAGGCGTTTCTTTCGTCATGTTAGAGTGCATCCCATCCAGATCTGTACCTTGATGGGCGTCCCTGAATGCGTTGGTCTCTCATTGGTCTTTTGGAACTGGTCTTTCATTCCCAGTTGACATGGCTTCTCCAACTTTGTCAGTAAAGCAGACATGTTGTTCGCAGCTCAATACTCTTCAATGTCTCAGCACTACCAACTGCTGCGTGGACCGCTGTATTCTGCTCCGGCTCTACAAAGCATTGTTCCAGTTCTGTCTAGATTATGGGAATCTCACATATGGCTCAGCATCACCTTTGATGCTACAAATGCTGGACCTGATACACTGTTGGGAGAAGACTGGCAACTGAGACCTTTTGGACTAGCCCCATGATCAGCTGCAGCAGAGGCTGGTGTTCCACCATTACAGTTTCAGCACCAACAGCATTTCCATCTGCATTTGCATACAGTTCCTTTTTTCAGAACTCCAGATTCCCCTCTACCACCTCTTCTCTGGGCCATCTCACACTCAACCCCATGGTTCATGTCCCGTCCACAGTTCTGTCTTGACCTATGACAAGATCCGAAAGACTTGGCTCCACCTCAAGCCATCTGCTGCCAATTCTTCTCCATTCTTGGCGCATTTCGTGGTTCAGAAGTAGTCTATACTGATGGTTTGATGGTTTCTGGTCACACTGGCTCTGCTTATGTTCATGCACTATGTAATGAACTCCCGTTCTTGCCAAATGGCTGCATTGTTTTCACTGCAGAGATGGTAGCTATTTCTTGTGCTCTTGAGCATATCTGTTACTGCATTGGAGAGTCCTTCCTTAACTTTAGCGACTCGTTGAGCAGTTTATACGCTTCATGATCCCTTGGTCCTGACTGTCCAGGATTACCTTTTTGCCCTCAGTGTGGCTGTTGGTGGTCTTTATGTGAACCCTGGGTCACATCTGGATCCTGAAGAATGAAGTCGCTGACAGTCTGGCCAGACTAGCTACTGGCAAGCCACCTCTTGAGATAAGTATTCTGGAAATAGATCTTTGATCTGTATCATACTGCCAAATTTTAAGGATTTGGAATATGGAATTGTATACCCAGACTTCACTGGATGAACTAGAGGCAATATAAAGGATATAACGAATTTGTGGAGGTCCCCTATGGAGGCCTCTCACAAGGGCTCCACAATGGCCATACTTTGTTGACTCATGGTCATCTCCTCTGTCTGAGGATCTGACCCACTGTTGTTGTGGTGCCAGTTTCATGGTGGTCCATATTTTGCTGGGCTGTCCTAACCTAGCCGTTCTGTGGTAGACTCTGACCTGGTTTTGCAATTTATCTGTGAAGGGGTTTTTTATCACTCAGTCTAATGGAAGGTGCCTTAGCCTTGTCAGCCCATTGAAGAGTTGGCAGAATGGCCTGTTACCTCCTCTGCCTTAACTAGACAATAGGTATCTGGCTGGGCTTGGTGGTCTGCCCCACCTGTTCTTTCACTCTTCTCCCCCTTCTTGCATGTTCTTTTTTACTTTGTGTTCTTCCTATGTTTACCGTGATTCTCTTGCCCTGTCACTGTCACTAGTATTTTTCTGTGAATTATTGTTGGATGGGGCGCCTCTTGTAAGTGGAAGGGGGTATATCCCCCATGGCACTTTCTGCCTTTGAAGGGCTCTGTTAGACCTTGGAGTTTTCTTTCCTTGTGTTTCACACACTTGACCTTTCTTTGGTGTGCAGTTTTGGTTTGCCTGTTCCAGGCAGGCGGGACTGATGACCTCGTTGTTTGGGCATTTTGATTGTTAAACCAACCAGCAACGACAATCACACAGACAGTGCCATACCCATCCGTGTATAGTCAAATGCCAGTGTTAGTGCTCTGTATACACTCCTTTTGCAAAAGTGAAGCCTGCAGTTCTCCCATGGAGATGATTATAGAGGTGATGAATGTAATCTTGTGGAATGGCCTACCCTGCAAATACTACCTGGTGCCTCAATTGGGCCAGATATCCTGACAGTCTGGCAGACCTTGCAAGATCACGTTTCAAACAGTCACAAATGGTCTCAGTGGGGGAAAGATGTAGGGATTGCGCTGGCCGAGGTAGTTGATGTACGCCTTGGAAAGCAAGTTGGATGGCACGGGATACATGTAAATGTGCACTGTCGTGTTGTAAAACCACATCACCTTGTTGGTGCATGAATGGTGGCATGAAGGGTTGAATGATGATTTGGAAGTCCCTTCATTGTTCATTGTTCTCTCCATGATCACTGGAAGAGAAAAGCCATTGTCAGATATGGCTCACCACACTGCGATGCTGCATTTTGGCCCTATGTGCCTCTGTCATGTACACTCCAGAAGGTCGTGCTCACCTGTACGATGCCAGATACACCTGTGACCATTTCTGGCACCTAAGTAGAAGCAACTGTCATCACTGAAGACAAGTTCCCATTTGTTTGTGCACAAGTGCCTGTTGCTACACGATGTTGGAGTGTGTGCAGAAGATGCTCTAATGAGACACAGGATCATAGCTCTGCTTGATGGAGATGGTTGCAAAGGGTTCTCACTGATACTCCTGGAGCTACAGTGTCCCCAATTTGTTGTGAATTTTTTGTGTAGTACAATACTGCACTTTGTAAAATGCGACAGCCTTGTGGCATGCACCTGTGCATTGCCGCTGTCCGGACTCAGGCTGACGGGCATGGGGACCTTCTGCTGAGATCTGGCAACAACCTTGATGCAATGTGGAGACCTCTTGCTCCACATGTATCACATTTCTGCAATATGACTACCCAGTTTCCCACAGACCTACTAAACACCCTCGCTCAAACTCTGTCAATTGCACAAACATATCACATCTGTGCAGTTGAGATGTGATAACCGTGTTGCAGAAACAGACAGAGCTCTTTACGATATGGAAAACTGGCTACTGCTGGCTCTGTAGGTGGAAAGCTGCTGCAAAATGTGCAACATTTTGTGGCTGATAACAAGGTTCCTGGTTTGGTGTGCAGCTGATCATCGCATTAACTGCCCTCTCTTGTTGAGTCCTTTGCAAATATGGCATATCTTAGTCACTTGTGTCAAGGGATTCTGTAATTTTCCAATATTGTACTAGAACACAGTATGTATTGCACCCTTAGGGACTGTCCCAAGATTGGACTAATTATAACACATACAGATTTATTTAGGCAGTCACTCTTCTTGCCCTCTAAATGAGAATGGAATGAGAAGCAGCCATAATACAGATAGCACACACTTTAAGTTGGCCCCTGAGCAGAGGATGCTGAGAGCAAAAGCTTGTGAGTGGCTTGTTGCACATTGATTGCCGGGACAAGCCGCACCTCCTCCTTGAGCAGCCATATTATATCTTATAAAAGAAACAAACTTGTAATGGATTAATGTGTAATAGAAAGACACAAATGTTGACTGGTTGCTAGGACCAGGTACACCTTCTTTGCTTATTTTTGTAAATAATATTAAAAATTGCTATGCACAACTCTGCACACAAATAAACACTACATTTTTAGTGACTATGTATTGCCATTGCACACACTACCTTCATGTAGCTAAGGTAGGCAATGGAGTACATTCTGGAGTGACATGAAATCAGCCGACTTGCTCCAACTGGAGAGTGGCAAAGTTATAGTGGTACATGGGAAGGACTCTTTGTCATGCACTTCATAGTAGGTTTCAGAGTACAAATGTAAATCTAAGATGGGTTGTCCGTGAGTGATGCACGGAAATGAGATAAACTTTGCCAAAAATCCTTTCTACACCTTTCAAAAATAATCATGTCGTACACTTACTAAGTCTTAAACATGTGAGCTGGCGTTTCGAAAGATAAGCCCCATGCATTCTGCCAGTGTGAAATACTCCAACACATAATGTACATAATCAGGGAGATAGAAATTAATAAGAGGACTAGTGTGATTTATCAACAGAATGAAAAGTTCTGTCCAGCATTTCATACTAGCATGGCCACAAACCATTCACCCTCTCTGAGTTGCCAAAAGTTATCTTGATCAGTAAATGTGATACAGAAAATAATTGCAGGAACATGGGTACTTAAACCATTTTGGTTCTTTACACTAATATTCATGACACTTTTGGATTTGGCAATGCAACATCAAAAAGGGAGTTCGTTCTCACCAAACACTTGTTTGGGGTTTACACACTGCTGTCTTTCCACAGTTTCACCATTATTTAACAGTGTCTCTTCTCCTTCTCTCTTAAGAGAACCTATTTCCTGTATTGGTATTTTTCATTATATTTTGTTTTATTGATGTATATTATCGTTATTGTTACTACTACTACTGCTGCTGCTGCTGCTAGTATTATTATTATTATTATTATTATTATTATTATTATTTCTTTCCTTTCTCAGACATTATGTCTGGTTAAAGGTGGAAAGTAACACAGACCTTGATCGAGCGTGACTTCTGTATATGTACGGTATATGTTACATTGCATTTAGGAACTTTCGGGTAGTTGAGCATGTATCAATAATTACAGATTTCATAGTTGTATATATACATTTGGATGTAGCTGTATTGCGTTGATGTACTGGTGGATATTGTGTGGTATGACTCCTGTAGTTGATAGTATAATTGGTATAATGTCAACTTTATCCTGGTGCCACATGTCCTTGACTTCCTCAGCCAAATGGATGTGTTTTTCAATTTTTTCTTCTGTATATTTGTTGTATTGGGTATGGATATTTCGATTAGTTGTGTTAATTTCTTCTTTTTATTGGTGAGTATGATGTCAGATTTGTTGTGTGGTGTTGTTTTATCTGTTATAATGGTTCTGTTCCAGTATAATTTGTATTCATCATTCTCCAGTACATTTTGTGGTGCATACTTGTATGTGGGAGCATGTTGTTTTTTTTAGTTTATGTTGTATGGCAAGTTGTTGATGTATTATTTTTGCTACATTGTCATGTCTTCTGGGGTATTCTGTATTTGTTAGTACTCGTATTGTACATGCGCTTGTGATGTGATCTACTGTTTCTATCTGTTGTTTGCAAAGTCTGCATTTATCGGTTGTGGTATTGGGATCTTTAATAATATGCTTGCTGTAATATCTAGTGTTTATTGTTTGAACCTGTATTGCAATCATGAATCCTTCCGTCTCACTGTATATATTGCCTTTTTTTAGCCATGTGTTGGATGCGTCTTGATCGACGTGTGGCTGTGTTAGATGATACGGGTGCTTGCCATGTAGTGTTTTCTTTTTCCAATTTACTTTCTTCGTATCTGTTGATGTTATGTGATCTAGAGGGTTGTAGAAGTGGTTATGAAATTGCAATGGTGTAGCCAATGTATTTATATGAGTGATTGCTTTGTGTATTTTGCTTGTTTCTGCTCGTTCTATAAAGAATTTTCTTAAATTGTCTACCTGTCCATAATGTAGGTTTTTTATGTCGATAAATCCCCTTCCTCCTTCCCTTCTGTTTAATGTGAATCTTTCTGCTGCTGAATGTATGTGATGTATTCTATATTTGTGGCATTGTGATCATGTAAGCGTATTGAGTGCTTCTAGGTCTGTGTTACTCCATTTCACTACTCCAAGTCAGTATTGGTATAGCATAAGTATTTATAGCTTTTGTCTTGTTTCTTGCTGTCAATTCTGCTTTTCTGAGCAAGTGCATCTTGTCTGTCACTTTAGGAGTGGAGCTCATGTTGAAGTGTCATGTGTTTTTCTTGTTTCCTATCCAGATTATCCAGCTCTAGTTGGATCCAGTGTATCTGATAATGAGTGTAGCCCAGATATTGAGTGCCTTGATGGTATAGCTGTCATTCAGTCTGTTTTATTTTCCTGACATCTTTGCTGACCAAATATTTCTTACATGCCCATGCTTGATATCGTCCAGCTGTGAAATGCCTAAGTATTTGTAGGCTTCTCACATTCTGTCTACACTGCATGAGTGGGACTTTTGGGGTTGCTTACCAGTTTTTATCCAGAATCTCCTATATCACTGTCCTGGGTCCAGATAGGTTCAGCCCTCGGCAACCAATAAGTACAGGAAATTGGGATACTCAGAGTTGGGTTCTGAGTGTAACCCTCTTTGCGAGTATGATCGGTAGTATTGTGGCTGCACTGGGACCCACATCTTCACCACCAATATATATGGATGACTCTACCTGTCTTACCTTTCTACATCATTGAGCACTGCAAGGCACCAACTTCAGGAGGCCATATAGAAAATACATAACTCAGCCATGAATTGTGGATATCAATTTTCTCCCACAAAAACCGGCTTGTTCAATTTTGTCAACTTTGAAGTGCCCATCCTTAACCAGAACTTTACCTTGGTAGCCAGCTAATTGAAGTCATTAAAATGTTCAAATTTGTACTCATTTTATTTGTTGATAAGTTAACCAGGGTACTGCATGTATGCTAACTCAAGACGAATTACATGAGGACACTTTAATACCCTCAGACTTCTCAACAACACCTCCTGGGGTGCAGACTGCACAGTTCTGTGATTCTACAAATCTTTAATTTTCTTCTGTTGGAACTTGTATGTGTTGTGTGCATGTTAGCAGTACCATCAGTACCAAACTTGGTAGATGCTGTCCACCACAGTCATGCAGGGTTAGCAACTGAAGCCTTCCATATGAGTCCCACTAGACAGCATCCTGGTGAAAGGTGGTATCCCACCCATAGGGTCAGACACAAGCAATTCATGGTGAACCATGCAGTCTGTCTGTCTAGTGCCTAACCATCCATGAACTCGACTCTGCATTGTAATCAGCAGTTCAGACTTTTTATGAATAGTCCACATATTGGTAGACCAACTGTGGTACGATAGGAGGCTCTGTGCAAGGACCGCCCACTGCCTACTCTTTCTGCGTATATAGTTCCCTTTCGGAACCCACTGTGATGTGTACCCAGTCCTATGAATCGATGCACTTATTTCATGCTCCTAAGAAAAATGATGACAGCCCCTGCCATTCTCAGGCATTTACTCTGTTCAGGTCTCCATGACTAACTCAGTTCTGAGTCCATCTACGTAGATGGATTGGAAGTCAACCACAGGGTTGATTGTGCTGTTGCACACACAGAGGCATGAGAAATATTCTCTGCTGAGAACATGCAGTGAATACATTGCAGAGTTGGATGCCGTATCATAGGCTATGCAATACATTAAAACTTTCACAAAAATGACTTCCTAGTTTGTAGTGACTCCATGAGCACTTAAAAGAATATTTCAATGCTACTCAGTAACTTCATGGTTGCTAACATCCAAGACCTATTAGGTGACCTCCACAGCTCTGAAACCATCATAACACTCATCTGGACACTAATCTACATAGGTATTCTCAAAAATGAATTCACTGACAAATTAGCTAAAGAAGCAACATAGGAAACAAATTTGCATTTGGAGTACCGGGCACAGCCCTAAAACTGCAACTGCAGAATCAAACTTTGAAAGTCTGGGATTTGGAATGGCAAGCATCAAACTTACCCCTGAGTTCCTTTTATGCCCCAAGTACACCCTCCAATGCAGCTGTGGTAGTCATCTCATGATATCCTATATTCTCACAGTGTGTCCTGCTGGCTGATGAGAGACAAGCCATAAACCTGTCTACCTCCCTGCCCTAGATACTTGTGGATGATGGTACAGCAGCTATCAAAATCCATACATTTCCTTAGAGAAGGTTGATTTTATAACTTATGTAGTGAACCTCAATGTTTGATGTCAGTAGTTGATGTGGTTGGAGGGGGGGGGGGGGGGGGGCACTGTGGTGTGCACTCAGTGATTTTTGGCTATTTTCTCTGTCTGTACTGTCATGCAGTTTTAAATTTTTACATGTGTGTTTTATTTATCTTACTATTGAAGCTAATTATAACAATGTAATGAAAAGGATGGTTGCTACTCACCATGTAGTGGAGATGCGAACCAGTCTGACTCCAGCTGTCAGTCTATAGTCATGTGTGAGTTGAGTTTACAAGTGTGCATATCGTGTGTGTGTGTGTGTGTGTGTGTGTGTGTGTGTGTGTGGTGTCTATTTTTGACAAAGGCCTTGTTGGCAAAAAGCTAACTTTCCAACAGTATTTTTGTTGTGCCATTCTGCAACTCAGTATCTCATCTATATGATGAGCAGCAACTTTCCTTTTCATTATATTGTTACATTCCAGCCTGGATTTTCCATCATTTGTTTAAGCTAATTATATGTATAGTCCTTATAGTCTTCATGACTTTCTGACCCCATTTATGTCACACTGACTGTGATGATGCTTCTTAGTGTACCCTTCAGTGACTGGCTACAGGTTTTAGTTCCTTGTGTTTTATCTCGCTTTTAACTATCTAACTTAAGCTACTGTCATGTAAAGTTTCGGCCATGATGATAAGGTCACCACAGACCCAGGAGTTGACAATTCTCCTTTCCTCGTTTCACATAATTTTACAGGAATTTCCTATAAGACTAGGGAGTGATAACCAGGCTGATTAGTCCCTTTAAACCCAAAATCATCATCATTTGTAGGCTTCTGGCTGTTGGTGCTTGATTGTTTGTCCATTTGGCATTTCAATGGTTTTTTTTTTTTTTTTTTTTTTTTTTTTTTTTTTTTTTTACTTTGCCCTTCTTTAAGGCCAGTGTGGTGCACTTGTTTAAGCTGAATTCGATGCTGATGTCATTACTGAAGATGTGGAGTGTGGGAGTGTGAAGCCAAGAGACTGGATTTCATTTTCAGTTTTTCCACTGAGCTTCAGGTGATCCACACCCACGGGTGAGATTTTCTGAGAATTTCTTGCTGTTTGACAGCCCAGTTTGGTTTCTGTAAGGGGGTGTCAGTGGAATCAAGGTAGTCATGAACAACAATGGGGACAATGAGTCTCAGGGGAATATGCCTCTCTCAATGTTGACTAGTCCATAACTTTATTTTTCAACAAGTAGTTCTGTTTTCCAGTGTTCCATTTTCTGTGATGTTCCTGATGATGCTGACTCTGATGGTTTCCAGGCAATTTATGATCCAACAGTGTGGCAGTGAGCCAAAGACTTTTTTTAGTCAATCTAGGTTATATTCAGATTTATTTTCTAGTGTTTGCAGTTTTATAGAATCATATTGTCAGTCAGAAATTGGTGTTTTGTACTGCTGCCTACTCGCTTGTCATCTTTTTGCTCTGCTTATAAGATGTCGTATTCTTCCAGAAAGTCCTCAATTTTGTCAGCTGTAATGCCTGTCAGCAACTTCACCATGGTGGACAAATGTGTTACTGGCCTGTAATATTGAGGTGTTGCTCCTTTAGCTGGGTTCTTCTGTATAAAATGAGTTTTTCTAATTATTAGCCATTCACTGATGTTTCCCATCTGCAATACTGTGTTAGTGTTCAACTATTCTCACTTGGAGTCTAGTTAGGTATTAGAGTCAAAGCTGTTTAGCTGATCGGTGCCAGGGATGTCCAATTTATTACTGTCTTCGCTCTTCTCAATAGTTTCAGATGTTGCATTCAGTTCCAAAGTCCTTGTTCACCCACAAATAGTGTAGTACTTCTTTTTAGTTTCTGAGAAAGCTTTCCATAACTGGGTTGTTGCCTCTTTTCTCGTTATTCAACTTTAAGTTGGCTTGCTGATTTAGGCTGTGTTAGAACTGCCTCTTATTAGATTGAAAAGTTTGATTTTGACATGTACTGGATGATCGCAGTCTTGTATCTTTTGATTTTCCAGCTGTCACAGTTATTTGTAGCTTGAAAATTTCTCATATTTAACCAATACATTATGAGATACTCTTTGGTCTTCGTTATTCAGGTTATGCTCTCTCCTGTTGTTGAAGTTGTTTGCATTATTATTATTATTATTATTATTATTACTATTTATATTATTCCTTTTCTCAGACGTTATGTCTGGTCAAAAATGGAAAGTGACACGGACTTTGATCAAGTGTGACTTCCTTTTAACTGTACGGTATATGTTATATTGCTTTTAGGAACTTTCGGGTAATTGAACATGTATCAATAATTACGGATTTCTGTAGTTGTATGTATAAGTTTGGATGTAGCTGTATTGCATTGATGTACTGGTGGATATTGTGTGGTATGACTCCTGTAGTTGATAGTATAATTGGTATAATGTCGACTTTATCCTGATGCCACATGTCCTTGACTTCCTCAGCCAGTTGGATGTATTTTTCAATTTTTTCTCCTGTTTTCTTTTGTATATTTGTTGTATTGGGTATGGATATTTCGATTAGTTGTGTTAATTTCTTCTTTTTATTGGTGAGTATGATGTCAGGTTTGTTATGTGGTGGTGTTTTATCTGTTATAATGGTTCTGTTCCAGTGTAATTTGTATTCATCATTCTCCAGTACATTTTGTGGTGCATACTTGTATGTGGGAACGTGTTGTTTTATAAGTTTATGTTGTAAGGCAAGCTGTTGATCTATTATTTTTGTTACATTTTCATGTCTTCTGGGGTATTCTGTATTTGCTAGTATTGTACATCCGCTTGTGATGTGATCTACTGTTTCTATTTGTTGTTTGCAAAGTCTGCATTTATCTGTTGTGGTATTGGGATCTTTAATAATATGCTTGCTGTAATATCTGGTGTTCATTGTTTGATCCTGTATTTCAATCATGAATCCTTCCGTCTCACTGTATATATTGCCTTTTTTCTTAGCCATGTGTTGGATGCGTCTTGATCGACGTGTGGCTGTGTTAGATGATACGGGTGCTAGCCATGTAGTGTTTTCTTTTTCCAATTTACTTTCTTCGTATCTGTTGATGTTATGTGATCTAGAGGGTTGTAGAAGTGGTTATGAAATTGCAATGGTGTAGCCAATGTATTGATATGAGTGATTGCTTTGTGTATTTTGCTTGTTTCTGCTCATTCTAGAAAGAATTTTCTTAAATTGTCTACCTGTCCATAATGTAGGTTTTTTATGTCGATGAATCCCCTTCCTCCTTCCTTTCTGCTTAATGTGAATCTTTCTGTTGCTGAATGTATGTGATGTATTCTATATTTGTGGCATTGTAATCATGTAAGTGTATTGAGTGCTTCTAGGTCTGTGTTACTCCATTTCACTACTCCAAATGAGTAGGTCAATATTGGTATAGCTTAAGTATTTATAGCTTTTGTCTTGTTTCTTGCTGTCAATTCTGTTTTCAGTATTTTTGTTAGTCTTTGTCTATATTTTTCTTTTAGTTCTTCTTTAATATTTGTATTATCTATTCCTATATTTTGTCTGTATCCTAGATATTTATAGGCATCTGTTTTTTCCATCGCTTCTATGCAGTCGCTGTGGTTATCCAATATGTAATCATCTTGTTTAGTGTGTTTTCCCTTGACTATGCTATTTTTCTTACATTTGTCTGTTCCAAAAGCCATATTTGTATCATTGCTGAATACTTCTGTTATCTTTAGTAATTGGTTGAGTTGTTGATTAGTTGCTGCCAGTAGTTTTAGATCATCCATGTATAGCAAATGTGTGATTTTGTGTGGGTATGTTCCAGTAATATTATATCCATAATTCGTATTATTTAGCATGTTTGATAGTGGGTTCAGAGCAAGGCAGAACCAGAAAGGACTTAATGAGTCTCCTTGGTATATTCCACGCTTAATCTGTATTGGCTGTGATTTGATATTATCTGAATTTGTTTGGAAATTAAGTGTGGTTTTCCAGTTTTTCATTACTATGTTTAGGAACTGTATCAATTTAGGATCTACTTTGTATATTTCCAATATCTGTAGTAACCATGAGTGGGGTACACTATCAAAAGCTTTTTGGTAATCAATGTATGCGTAGTGTAGCGACCTTTGTTTAGTTTTAGCTTGATATGTCACCTCTGCATCAATTATCAGTTGCTATTTACATCCTTGTGCTTCTTTGCAACAGCCTTTTTGTCCTTCATTTATAATTTTGTTCTGTGTTGTATGTGTCATTAATTTCTGTGTAATGACTGGAGTTAATATTTTGTATATTGTTGGTAGGCATGTTATGGGGCGATATTTAGCTGGGTTTGCTGTGTCTGCTTGATCTTTAGGTTTCACATAGGTTATTCCATGTGTAAGTGTATCAGGGAATGTGTATGGGTCTGCAATGTAACTGTTAAATAATTTAGTTAGATGTGAATGTGTTGAGGTGAACTTCTTTAGCCATAAATTTACTATTTTATCTTTTCCAGGGGCTTTCCAATTGTGCATAGAATTAATTGCTTGGGTGACTTCATGTTGCAATATCATCACTTCAGGCATTTGTGGTATCATCTTGTATGTGTCTGTTTCTGCTTGTATCCACCGTGCATGTCTGTTATGTTGTACTGGGTTTGATCGTGTGTTGCTCCAGAAGTGTTCCATGTCTGTTATGTTTGGTGGATTGTCTATTTTAATGTGTGTGTTATCTATTGTCTGGTAAAATTTCTTTTGGTTTGTGTTGAATGTTTGGTTTTGTTTCCTTCTATTTTCACTTTTTTTGTATCTTCTAAGTCGTTTGGCCAATGCTTGTAATTTCTGCTTCTTTTCATCTAATTGCTCTATCACTTCTTGTTGTGAGAGTTTACCTAACCTTTTTCGTTTTTTTTTCTGACATTTCATTTCTTATAAATTGTGTTTGCTGTCCGATGTCTTTTCTCAGTTTTTCTATTCTGATCTGTAGCCTGTGTTGCCATGCTGGTTTTGTTGGTTTCTTCTGTGTGTTGGTTGGTTCTGATCTCCGTCTAGTGTGTATATTTAGTGTAGTGAGTGCTCCTATATAAACCAGTAGTTGTAACTCTTCCATAGTTGTGTTTTCATTTATTTTGTTGTGTATGATTGTGTTGATAGTTTTTATTGTTGTTTCGACTTGTGGGTTATTTGGTGGTCTATCCAAGAATGGCCTAATGTATGTATTTGTGTCTTTGTATTCTATGTATGTCAACTGAAATTTCTCTTCTATATCTTACATGTATGTCACTTCGTGTTCTATTTGTGCTTGTTCTGGTGGCTGTCTTAAGATTTTGTTTTCCTCTGATTGTTTAATTGATGCATGTTGTTCGTTGTTTGTTTGCTCTGGGATGTTTGAGTCCATTACTGTGTTTTCTTCTTCTTCTGATTGACATTATTTTGTTCCAGTATTTGTTGTACTTGTTGTTTGATGTTTTCTAATTCTGACTGGGGTATTCTGTTATTTTTGGTTATTACACGGATCTGATCAGCTAGTCGTTGTTCTGTTAAAAATTTTAATTCTGGGTATCTGGTAATAAATGTTGTGTATACTTGTGATCTGTATCCAGTTGTGTTGGTTCCTAGGTTTGTTGCTTGGTAATAACAGAACATGAGGTGTCGGTTAACTTCATCTGACCATCTCATCCTCTGTCTTTGTTTTCCTTCTAGGGTGGTTGCAGGAAGCATATCCTGCAAAACACCTCTATTTGGATTTAAATCATTTTCCAGTTGGCTAGCAGTGTCGTTACCATTGTGGGCGGGCATAGGGTTCAAGTGCCGTCCCCGACCATGACGGCGCTTGTCCGAGGCTTCTTTAGTTCTGTCCTGAACCAACTAATCACACTAAAAGAGGGGATTAGCCCTATTAGTGGTTTGTTCTTTTCGTCGCCTTTTACGACTGGCAGAACATATCGGAGACCTGTTCTTTTCCCGGGCCTCCACGGGTTCATCATCATTATTATTATTAATTTTCTTAAAATATATTATCATACATTTCACCACAGCTGCCCAGGTGTATTTTACTTTCCTGCTTGTAATGTAATGTTTAGTTTCCATTTGCAAATTGTTATTTCTTAACAAGTAGTTCTTATCTGAATCACCACCCTCCTGCTCCATGGCTAAAAGAGATTGCCTTGTGTGTTCATTCCCCCCACCCTCCTGCCAGTAAGTTGGTACTCCTTGTGTAACAGAGATATTTTATAATTTGTTGTTCAGTTGAAGAGCCATTTGTTAATTTTTATGTTCCGTTTAGTTGCAGAATGCAGTTGCTCTCGTATTGAGTGCCATTCAGCTGTCACTCTTTGTGATTTATCCAAGTAAACCAAAAGAAAAAGAAGAAAAGAAGAAAGATTAATGCAGATGTGTTTCTAGAGTTAGCAAATTTTTACTACATATGTATACATTATGTACATATAGTTTTAATATATGGATCTGTTGGCAAGTAGATTCCAAACTGTAAAGTATGTTCATCATTTGTGTTTGGTAAGTTTTAAATTATTTATTGCAATAAAACTGTTAAAGTATTTCCGAATCTTTGTCAGAAACAGAAAAACAGATGTTGGGCATCTCTCTCTCTCTCTCTCTCTCTCCTAGAACTTTTCAGTGTACAATTCACACTGTATCAATGTATAATTGTGTGTTATTTATTGTCACCCATTTAAATAATCACTTACATTAAGAAGAGTTTGTGGCAGTTTTACAAATGTGAATATCGAATTATTGCTGCAAAACAAAAGGAGTACAAAATAATAGAAAAGGAAAAATTCTGTGGAGAAATTTCACATGGGCACAGCTTACCTTCAGGAAGTGCAACTCCCAATACAGCCAACAGACACACACAAATAGAAAATGACAGTCATCCCATTTCACAAATTCGTTCTTCAGGGCAGAAAAGAGAGAATAAATGGAAGACATGGGAATGTGTGAAAGTAGGTTATGTGTTACACATAGTGGGAAGCACCAATCTATTTTGTGTGTGTTCTGTTGGCTGTGCTGAGAGTTAACAACTTGATTGGATAGCCTGTCTGCAAACTGAATTATTATAAAAGACTTGCAGTACACAAGACAGTTTGTGTTTACTCATAATAATGCAGTGAATCAATGATTTCCAGATGAGTATTAATTACCTAGACCAGTATTCTTTCTTTCATAAAAGTGTGTGTGTGTGTGTGCGTGTGTGTGTGTGTGTGTGTGTGTGTGTGTGTGTGTGTGTCCTGGCAGTTACTCCTGCATGCTGTTTTCCTTTCTTCAAATAGATCTTCTCACATTCAATTTGTGGATACTTCATTATTTGTACAAATCACATGAAAAAATTTGGACTCAAATAATAAATTTGTGGGGGCAGGACTGTGACAACTAATTAGTGTTTGCTGTCGGAAGAATAATTTTGATATGAAAAATATATTATTTTAAAATGTGAAGTATTGTTCCATGGTGTCACAGTTCAGTTAAAATAATTGTGTGAAAAGCCAGAGAGTGTGGAATAGTACAGCCATTTTCCATTATCTTTCTCATGTGGTCATGATGTTGGCATACCAACTATCAATGTGCAAGTACATTAATGTGTATCATGACACCTAATAATAGTTCTTTTCTCCACTCCCACCACTTGGAATTTGAGTCACTTTACCATCTTTGATGTATGAAATGTGAAAATTACTGCTATAAATTGTAGTACTCAGGTTTTTATCATGTCCATGTTATCAAATCAGTATGTAACATCATTTTTAAAGTACATGAAAATAGAGATACATTCTGTTTTTATGACAGTGTGGAAGATGGAGCTTCCAGGCTTGAAATTCACCCATACAGCTCTGATATTGATGAATTAAAAGTATCACCTTTGTGTTGTGGGTGGAAGGCTGTGTTCTTCTGAGTTGTTATTTTAGAAATAATAAACAAAGCAAATAAAATTATATGTGTCATAATTAACAGTAACATCTTATTAGAATCCGTGACGTGCCATATAGAAGATATCTGAAAATAGGAGATAGAAAGGTCGTCTTATTTCAATGACAGTAGAGAAAATATATCTCGTGCCATATTTAGAAAAAGGCATCCAGTAGTGTCAATGTATCTTGATTTAATCATTAGCACAAAGTATGACTTTATGCTGGCATATACTACTACTACTACTACTACTACTACTACTACTACTTTAGGTGATATCTGTGGTGTTTATCTGATTCCACATTATTTCAGTTCAGATTTTTCTTCCAGTGCAGTTTAATCCAATATCTGAAAAGTGTGTACCTTTTGCACATTTAGTGCTAGTAAGAAAATTTTTTCATGTGAGTTATTTATATCTCTCTAATTTTGTAAATTATAACAACTATCACTTTTAACCAGTGCTGTGGATCATATTGAATATTTATAAAAATAAGACACCATTTTACATGAAGTTGAGAAAAACGGTTTTGTACGGCATAGAACAAAACATCCAACTTTATCTTTTTAGAAAATAGGTGAAAATTTTGCAGGTTCATATTATTCATAAGTATTTTACATGAACTGTTAAGACATTCCACAGAAATTTTATATGATTGTTATGCTAGAAAATTTTCCTATATTTTGTAATATCTTTTGTACAAGGTAAAATATTTGCAATAAACATGTAATTTTGCAAAAAAATACTGTTTTTTTTACAGTACTTCAGTTTGGTCCACTGTCTGGAAGCAGTGGTGGATCATTTTTCCTCTTATTTTTGTTTCTGTTTATACTAAGGATTTGAACTGCAGCAAATCATTTTACCTGTTGATATTTAAATCCTGTTCAAAATACTGAAGTGAGGTGTAATATTTTAGTACTGCAAAAGTCAAAATAATCTTTTTTACCATAGGTTGTGATAAAAACAGACCGAATTGTGCCTGAAAATCACTTTTTACATTTTTCCATGGCCCTATGCATTGTCTTTGACTTTATTTTAATTTTGTGTGTGTGTGTGTGTGTGTGTGTGTGTGTGTGTGTGTGTGTGTTTCTTTTTTCCCTTCCAGTGGCGTTTATGAATTGTTCTTTTAATAAACCCTCTTGCAACATTTTTGCAGAACATGTACAGGAACAATGTACTTTCTTATATTCTGATATTTACACATTCTGCTTGGTATTGAACTGGTGAGATGTAATTGTCCTCTGAAGCAAATCCACTTCATCTCCCCCAATTCAGCAAGGGTTCTGCAGATTGTCTGTTTAATGGACCAAGTAGAGAAGCTTGTTCAGAACACTCTCACCTTCCTCCAGAAGCAGGATAAAGAAGAATTATTCTGATGGGTATCAGGATCTATTAGAACCCATGTTAAGAAGTTGGTGTATATGGCAGTCAAGCATCCTTGTGAGGTAACCACTGACTATATGCATCCACCAAGGATAAATGGCAAAGTGTGTGATTAAAATTGAAGCAGACTAAGCCCTTCTTTGGTTAAATTTACTCCCCTATTTCTTTTGATCTGGCCTTTACATGTTCTGACGTGTATCTGATTCATGAGGGTGGAAAAAATGCTGTTTACTAATACATGTTAAGCTGATGCCATATCAACTGTATAAAACATAGTAATTTTCATAAAGTTCTTTTCTAATGTTTACGCTTAATTATACAGGGTGAGTCACAAACTATTGCTACCAAGAATAACTCCAAAAGTATGATAGGAGCTGAAACATGCCCATTTACAGAAGGTGTTTGAAGTGATGACCATTTGTATCAATGCAGTGCTGCAATCTTCTTATCGAGGATTGAGTGGTATTCCTTATCATATCAGCACTTATTGAAGCACATGCCCTGACATTTCCCTCTTGCATATCTTCAGGTGTAGTTAGAACATCTTTATAAACAATGTCTTTTACAAATCTCCACAAGAAAGAAATCCAGAGGTGTCAAGTCTGGCGAACGAGCTGGCCACGGCACATCTCCTCCGTGACCAATCGAACAATTTGGGTATTGTCTCTGCAACTCATTTCTAACCATCAGCAAAAATGTGCTGGACACCCATCGTGTTGATACCACATTCTGTTCCTTGTTCCTAAAGGTTTTTCTTCCAATAACAGACCTCATTTTCTTGCATGAATGTGGTGTACTTCCTACCATTAAGATTTCCTTAGATGAAATAGGGGCCTATAATTCTGTCCTCCAGAATCCAACATCTTACATTCACTGACCACGGTTTTTGGCGTGCAACTTGCTGCAGCCAACATGGATTTTCAATTTCCCAATAATGCATGTTATGCAAATTAACATTTCCATGGTACGTGAATGTAGCCTCGTCAGTAAATAAAATAAAATCAATAAATGTGTCATCCCTCTGAATCTGAAGTTGAGCCCATTGGCAGAAATCAATAAGACACATAAAATCCGTACCAGTTAATTTTTGATGGAGACTGATATGGTAAGGATGATATTTATGGTGATGCAGAACACGGACAACACTACTCTGGCTCATGCCAGATTCCCTTGCGATTTGATGTGAACTGACACAAGGATCTCGAACCACAGTGACAAGAGTACCAATTTCCATTTCCTCGTTAGTAACTTTCCTTTGCCAGATATGATTCTGATGCTTTAAAGATCCAGTTGTTCTCAGTGTATCGTCCACATACTTAAATGTAAGATGTGTCGGGTGAATACGTTGAGGAACTCTTTTAGCGTATAAGTTCTAGCTCTCACTGAATTTCATTGGCATTCCCCATAAATGAGAAGCATATCGACTTGTTCTTCAAAGGAATATGTCATTCATATTAGCTTGATTTGAAGATACTAGTCTTACCATTCCTATTAGTGTTGTATTGTGAAACGATCGTATAGTGTTTACATGTCAATGGCATATTAGATGGATATGCTGTATTCTGCAAATATTTACTATTTGCACGACATGAGAGAGAATTGTCAGATCATGTGCTTCCATAAGTGCCAAAGTGATAAGGAATACCACTCAATCCATGATGATAAGCTTGCCGCACTGCACTGATACCACTGGTCATCACTTCAAACACCTTCTGTAAAGGGATGTTCATGCCACCATTTTGACCTTCACTGACCTTCAAAGACCTCACTGTTACATATCTTTGTATTTGTCTCGATAGCCGCTATCAGAAAATAAGTACCAACTATAGCTTCCCATGTAAAAAACAAAGTTGACCTTCATATATCTCTGATGCGACCCCACCTAGCAACAAAAAACCGTCATATTACGGCCCACGTTGTCCCATGCAACATTTGTCCCACAGATTTTTCACTTACTATCATACTTTCGGAGTTATTGTTAGTAGCAATAGTTAGTGACTCATCCCGTATATGTTTCTACATGATGGCCAGAAACAAACTGAACAGCTTATAAGGGTGCTGCAGATAGGTTTTTGGGAAATAATTGTCAAGAAAGAAATTCCGTAAATTATTTAGCATTGAAGTCATCCAGTCAGGCCATTGCATGTGCAGATTCAAGTGGTCCATCAGAGACAGTGTCGCCAAACATGAGTGGTAGAAAAATTGGAAATGGGATGGTAGTAAGTGTCGAACTTGAGCGACAGGCTGGGCAGTCTCGTGTGCTACTATCAATGCTATGAGAACAACTGATAATAATTACATCTGGCAGCCCACTTGAATTTGCACACGCAATGGCCTGATTGTCTAACTTCAATCATAATTAACTCGGAAATGGTGCAACATATTGAATTTCATAACAATTATTTCTCAGCACAATCTGCTCTGCAACACCCTTACAAGCTTTCCAGCGGTTTCGTATGACGCTGTATATCCTTACAAGGTTCCGTCAATGAGTGCACTATACCAACCTATGGGTGCACTATTGAGCCTGAAGGAAAGCTGTAGTGAAGAGTAGGTGGTGTCGTCAGCAGTGCTTACAGTTGTAGAAGGTGTGTGCAGCTTTTTTTGGTAACAACTTGTCTTCTGTTCACCATTCGCATCAGCTGCCTCCAAATCCAATAAAGTTTGGATAAGCAACTTGTCTTTTTATTTATATTCATTGTCATCTCCATGACTTTTAATTAAATTTAGTACCCTCTTCTGTAAACTCTTCATGGTTTGCAAAATGTGAGAGGCAGAATTCTGGCAATGGCTGGCAATTAATGTTGGTAATGAAGGAGGTTTTCAATGATGGTAGCTGATGTTTAGCCCCTGCCAGTTTGTAGCACTGGTTGCACAGTGTCTTATGTAACAAGGATCTGTCCTCTTGCAATGCTTGACATTCTCTTCTGGTGCCCATTTAGAATTGATTTGTTGGAGCTGTTGATTATTGACTTAGGATTGTAACTTGAAGTTTTCATAGCACAAATTTGGATGCTTGTCGGTGTCCCCGAACAGCCAATGTCGGAGGTCCTCCATTCGTACCTTGAATGCTATTGTGAGATGCTCTGTTGGAAAGTACTCAATATCTCTACAGGGCACCAGTGAAAATGATGCAGAAAGTGCACCTCTTACAAGGGTTCAAAAGTGATTTGTCCTCACAGGTTTATGTACCTGAATTTCCCTCTGGAATTTGAGTCTGTTGGTTAGTGTTGATGTTGGTTATGTAGGCCTTGGCGTTGCCTCCATACAGCCAGGTTCTCCCCCGTTTTTCCTTATGCGTTAACTGGTCTTGTGTGTTATTTTATTTCCCTTTTTTTTGTGTCTTCCTCCCCTAAGGTTGCCCCTGTTGTGATCATGATATGGTGTGGGATCAGGGAGGGATGATGGCAGTGCTGATGCCCCAGTGTGCATAGTGTCTCTAGGGCACCCCTGCTCTTGCCATTTCCTCCCCTCCCCCTCCCACCACCACCACCACCACCACCACCACCCCTGCCCCCGCCCCATTCTTTACTCTTCATGCTGCCCCTACATTTCTTTTATGTCTTTGTTTCCCCATTTACTCTTCCCCTTGACTGTACTGTGCTGTTTGTATATTTTCTCCCTTGGTTTTTAGCTTTATATCATGGGACCAATGACCTTGCTGTTTGGTCCTCTCCACCAACCAACCAAGAGTGGTTCATAAACATCTGTTAGCAAAAATGTTCATGTGAATGTTTTGCCATGACCAAAGTCAATGGTGCAGACAGTATAGCCGTGCGACATAATAATTGAACCATTTTCCGTCGAGAACTGAGGCAAGTGATCTGAAGTATGATGACAGACTGTGTTGTTTGGGATAGTACTTATCTCAGATCCCGCATCGACCAGAAAATGTCGGTTGGTATTGATGTCAAGTATACGAGGGGGACCCAAAAATGACTGGAATCGTAATGCCGTACATCGTGTACGGTTGCGCCACCAGAGGGTTGTAGTAGGAGTTCTGCTGAGTCATTCTGCCACGCGGCGTCATCCAACAGTGAGAAGTGTGGTTTCTTTGGCAGTTCTTTGAGTGTGCGTACAGTGCAGACGTGATGTGAGGAAATGGCTAGTTCTTACAAACAATGTGCGGCGCTCGGCAAGAACATAGCAGAAACTGTTGCGACGATTCAGACAGCCTAAAAAGACCATGCTCTTAGTAAAATGCAAGTGTATGAATGGTTTTCTCGGTTTAAAAAGGGAGAAATGGTGGTTGAAGATCAGCCCTGTTCCGGTCGACCTTCAACTGCTCGAAGGGAAGACAACACCGACAAAATCTGTGATCTCATCAGTGAAGATCGATGCAGGACAATCGACCAACTCGAGAACTTGTCTGGGTTGTCCTGGAGCTCAGTTCAGCGCATCTTGACCATCAATTTGGGGATACGAAGAGTGGCAGCAAAATTCGTGCCAAAGCTTCTTACCGGAGATCAAAGGGATCGTCGCTTTCAAGCCTGTCTCGAAATGAAGGACGCGCGTTCAAAGATGATCCACATTTTTCAACAAAATAATTACAGGTGATGAGTCATGGTGCTATGGGTACGATCCGGAAAGTAAACAACAGTCATCACAATGGAAGTCACCTGGCTCGCCTTGACCAAAAAAAGCTCGACAAGTGAAATCGAATGTGAAAATGATGTTGATCTGTTTTTTTGACAACAAAGGGATCGTACACTCTGAATTTGTCCCAGAAACCAGACAGTAAACCAACAATTCTATTTGGAGGTTATGAAACGGCTTTGCAGAAGTTTGTCACGAAAACATCCGGCTTTGTGGGATTCTGGTGTGTGGTTCCTGCATCATGAAAATGCTCCCGTGCACACGGCTCTCAGCGTTTGCCAGTTTTTGGCCTCGATGAAGACAACTACCTTGACCCACGTGCCCTATTTGCCAGATTTTGCACCCTCAGACTTCTTCCTATTCCCGAGGATGAAAAGAGACTTGAGAGGGAAGTGTTTTGCGGATGTGGAAGATGTAAAATGCAATGTCATGAAAGTGCTAGCAGGTATTAAAGAGGAAGAATTTAAAAAGTGCTTCAAACACTGGAATGAACGTTTGTACAAGTGTATTAATGCTAATGGAGAGTACTTCGAAGGAGGTTAAGGTTGTATTTGAAAACAATAAAGTATATGCTTTCTAGAAAGAAATTCTGGTTATTTTTGGTCCGCCCCCCCCCCCCCCCCCCCTCATATAAAGGCATCCATTGTTGTCAGATATGGGAAGCAAAGTAATTTGATTCACATGTCTGGAGGTATGGCATACTTCAATAATTTTTTAACATCTGACGCCTAAGGAAGATCATGGCATTAGGGTGCTCACATGGAAATGTGCACTTTGATGCAGATGTGCTGAAATGCACACGGAATCAGAACCATTATACAATCTGATGATTACTGTTGGCACTTGGAGTAGTGTGCGGCACTTGCCAGTTTGTTACTGTCAGCTGACAGTGCAGCTTGGTAGCTGGGAGGTGCTGACCTGTGATGGGAGTATCATGAATCTTCAGATGCGTTCAGTGCTGCTAGTTACTGCCAGCTGTGGTGTAGACCAGGGTGCGTGCTGTGGCTCCATAGTCAATGTCATGAATCACTGGATGTACTGGATGTACTCAGTGCTGCGTGATCACTGCTTGCCATATCATAGCACAATATAGGTACTGGATAACAAGGCTGTCCATCTCGTAATGCGAAAAAATGGTCAGGTGTTTATAGTTTAACGTTTTGCACAAGTCCTCGTTGATTATGAAGGGCACCTGAATCGTGAGGTAATTTGCTCATCCATATGGCCTACAATGTATTGTTTACTATTAATTTAGGATCCAGTAAGGTTTGTAGATGGTGCCAAAACTGTGGGGATGTCCATCTGTTCACCTGCTCTGAGAAAATTGTTTGGTAGATTTGTTCCTCAGGTGACTTGCATATTCATTGTAATAATACCACATTAGCCATCTCAGATTTGCAAAAGAGAGATGGTGATAGGATTACATCGTTGATGGAAGCATGCTCACATATGTGACTCAGTAATGTGAAATATTTCGTTATATCATCACTAAATAGATTACATCATTGATGGAAGGATCCCCACACATGACACAGTAATGTGAATGATTTCATTATATCAGCACTGAAATAGATTCCAACAATGGTGAACTAATTCTGTAGTTCTACAGGTAGGAACTGAAGCAGTTTTACTCATCCTGGACAGTGAACACACACTCGGAAATCTGACCATATGACTGTCGATCAAAGGGTATTGTTGAATGTAACCCCATAGATCAGCTGCAACATAGTAGAAAACACAGGTATATTCTTATTGTTCTATCAGCAGAGTTCAATCAAGAGGTAGGAAAGAATTCGTCACATAGGTACCCAGTACGGAAGAACACATTGAACTGGAAGCAGTATGAACACGAAGCTGTACTAGGGTATAGACCTGATATAAGTTCAGTGATACTTGCAATTATCAGCCTCTGCTGCTTGTCCGTCATAAAGAAGTCAATCATCTTTGGAAGGTAACACAGAAGTCTTGTGCTCATGTGGGAAGAGGGTTACAGTCACTTTCATTAGTAGCTCCATACCTGTATGTCTCCATATAATTCATTGCTCTGTGCAATTCTTTAGAAGCATAATCAATATTGGCAAAAGGTCATAATAGTCTTTGATGGTCCACAATGTCCAGTGTCTTGACTGGGAGGTAGTGCCACATGTTTCTAGAGTTTGTTCAAAATGTACATTTGTTGAGTCACCAGTGTAAGAGTTTGATAATGGTGAGCATGCAGAATAATATGAGGATGCTGTTGTCATGAATGACATCACTTTGTCGTGAATCAATACACAATAAGACACACTTAACAACTCAAGTACACGGTAAGACAATAATGAGGGAGGGAAGAGCAAAGACAATAGGCTTAGAGCTGTTTGCCCTACTGTGGCTGAGAGCCGGGTCCTTCTGCTGGCAGGTTCATGTGGTGTCCTCGCATGGCACAGCCCCAATGTACTGGTAGGATTGCAAGACTAAGAATAATTCTCCTACAAAAATGTCCAACATTTACTCATCAGCAGTGTGCTTGTGCAGTGCGTTACTATGTTACATATCCTAAAACATCACTGCTACTGTCAGTGTGGAAATCTGTCATGCTGCACTAGTCTGTCCAGTACCACTATTTTTGCTGTTTCAGCAAGCTAACCTACATTGCAACATTGCATTGGCCTTGTTAAATTACTACAGCTGCAATATCCCCCACGTCCCTGTCACCTCAGCTGCAATACGTTGCTCAGGCTCACATTAATATCCCTATACATGCTCAGTCTCCTACATTATCCCCCTCTATGAACAAGACCTGGTCCCTCGGATTGACTTCCAAATCAGTTTGATTTATGCTACATTCACAAAAAATACAGAGAAATTTTATAACCAAAACCACTGGCAACTTGCCCGTGTGGGTTAGATACCAAATTCAATTTTCTTGTTATGCTGCTTACTGCTAATTTACTTATGAGCCTATTTATCACACTTGTTTTGTGCTTCCGGCAGTTCAACCTACATGGCTTGTCATGTTGCTCTCTTTCCTCTTAACTGTAGATAATCATAAATTTATATCTTTTCTGTATTCACACTTCTGTCTCTCATTCTCACTGTGTAACCTGTGTTAGGGATGCTCACGAGGGTGATTGTTCGACTCCTTCTCCCCACTGTATCGACTGCAATGATGACCATGCCACCACCTCCTGAGATTGTCCCATGTATCTTGATGAGTGGGCTGTCCAGGAGATCCAGGTGAAGGAAAAAGTGCCTTACCCGGTCACTCGCTGGTTGTTGACTAGTCGGAAACCCTGCGATGTACCATCTGGTACCTACAGAACTGTTCTTACTAAATCTTGCTCCATGGACATGGCCCTGCAGACATGCAATCTCAAATTCAGCACTGCAGTTGTGAAATTGCCCATTGTCTTGATAGCATCCCCATCTCCAACTCCAGCTGTGTAGCAAGCCACCAAACTTCCACCTCACGGGACGAAGTCACTTGCTACACAGTCAGCAGGCCAGAAAGGACAGAAGGAATACTCCCCTGAAGACTTCCTATGTTCTTCCAGCCAGCGAACATTTGAGTCTTCCTCTGCCAACTGGAAAGGCTCAAAGACGTCAAACAAAGCCAAACAATCTTCTCCTTCACCGACTCGGAGATCCTCTTTGACGGTGTCAACACATGATACCCTCGCCCACTGACCTTCGTGTTGTCGGTGCACACCGCCAACCATTTTTCTGCCCTGGACTCCACAGATTGACAGAGGAAGAATGCTGATGCCCCTGTAGCTCTCATGGAGCAGGACCCTCCAGTGTCTGTGCCCTATCACAGTGAATCTTCGAAAGCTGGTGCTCGTCAGCTGCCGAGGTGACACTCATTATGACTCTCCTCCAATGGAATGTCCACAGCCTTTGTTCCAGCAGAGAGGACTTATGGCTGCTCCTAGTACTGGAGCATCTGCTTGTTCTCAGCTTCCAGGAAACGACCACTTTGAGCTCTTGCATTTCTTCCCAGTCTGCTTTAACCTTTCGCCCAAGGACAGCATTTTATCTCATGGGTGAGTCACACTGCCCATCTAGGATGATGTTTATAGTCAACCGTCTTCCCAACTACCCAGCTTCAAGCTGTTGAAGTCCACATTTTCCTTCCTCACTTGACCTTTTTCCTTTGTACCGTTGACATCCCTATGTCATTTGGTGTCACCAGTGCTGACTTCCTCTAGCTTATTGGGCAACTCCCTCACACCTGTCTGCTGCTCAGTGACTTCAATTTTCACCTTCCCCTTTGGGGCTTGCTCAGAAATTGGCAGAGCTGCCCTCTTTGCTGACCTCAATTACCTTAACCTCGTCTGCCTTAACATGGGAGCACCCATGTTCCTTTCAGACTCCACTCACACCTATTCCCATTTGGACCTCTCCTTTTGCACTGCCTAGCTCACCTTCTCAAATGGTCCATTCTCTCTGGCATGTACTTGACTGACCATTTCCCATGTGCTATCTGATTGCTGACTCCTAGCCCACCTATGTGATCACCCAAATGGTAGCATTCTAAGGCTGACTGGAGGCTTTCCTCCTCCCTGGCAACCTTGGGGCGCTATTTTGTGGAGATTTCGAGCTCCATCTGCTATCATCCTGGCTTCCTCCATCGGAAATGAGTGGAGGAGGCTCGGGTGATACCCTTCGCTTCTCAGAATCGCAAATGCTACAGTGCCGCCTTTACTATGAGGAAGCTAGATCATGCTCTCACTTCATCCCGATCCTCCACCCCAGGGCCAGACAGTGTTAACATTCAGATATTGCAGAACCTTTTTCTTGTGGGCAAGCACTTTCTCCTTCACATGTATGAGGGTTGGAACTTAAGTAGTGCCAACTATATATTCACAACCGAAACAAAAGAGTTACATGTTTGCACCTATTACTGTCCTTCAAAGTAGTCACCAGTGTTGTGTAGAACCCATTGCCAGTGATGCGGAAGGCATAGTATATCGTTAGCAGAGCCTGTTCTGTTGATGGTGCAAATGGAGCGGTCTACTGCCTGTCCAATCTCTGGAACAGTTCTGAAATGAATGCCATTAAGTGGTTCCTTCATCTTCGGAATCAAATCAGTCAGAAGGACTTAAGTTGGGGGAGTATGGTGGATGCTACAGTACTTCCCAGTCCCATCAACCGAACAGAGCAGCCACAGCCTGCACTGTATGCGCCCACGCATTGTCATGCAAAATGATGAGTGGGTTGCGCAGAAAGTGTTGCCACTTCTTTCGCAAAACTGGTCGCAGGTGATGCTCCAAAAATGACTAGCTTTGCGAAAGAAACGGAGACACTTTCTGCGCAACCCACCCATCATTTTGCATGACAATGTGTGGGCGCATACAGTGCAAGTTGTGGCTGCTCTGTTCAGTCAAAGAGACTGGGAAGTACTGTACCATCCACCGTACTCTGCGGACTTAAGTCCTTGTGACTTTGATTTGATTCCGAACATGAAGGAACCAATTCATCTCATTCGCTTCTGAACTGTTCCAGAGATTCGACAGGCAGTAGATCGCTCCATTCGCACCATCAACAGAACGGGCTCTGCTAACGGTATACTACGTCTTCCACATCGCTGGCAATGGGTTCTACACAACGCTAGTGACTACTTTGAAGGACGGTAACAGGTGCAAACATGTAACTCTTTTGTATCGATTGTGAATAAGTAGTTGCCACTATTTAAGTTCCAACCCTCGTACAATCACATCTGGGCAGAGGGCACGTTTCCCACACACTGGCGTGAAGCCACTATCATACCCATACCTAAGCCTGACAAGGACAAACACGTTCCTTCTAGTTATCACCCTATTTCTCTCACCAGCTGTGTTTGCAAGATGATGGAATATATGATTCATGTGTGGCTGGTAAGGTGGCTCAAATCTTGCAATTTAGTATGTACTGCACAGTGTGGATGTTGAGTGTGCTGTGCTGCAGTTAACCATCTTGTCACTTTGTCAACCCATATCGTGAATGGTTTTCTGTAGAAATACCAAACTGTTGCTGCATTTTTCGTTTTGGAGAAAGCCTGCTGGAGGATAGGTATCCTCCATACTCTCTACACATGAGTCTTCCATGGCTGCATGCCCCGTTTCCTTCAAGAATCCTTGAAAGACCGAGTTTTTAAAGTATGTGTGGATTCTGCATTGTCGGACACCTTTATCCAGGAAAACCTTATGCCTCAGGGTTCTGTCATGAGCTATCGCCATTAACCCTAAAATGGCCTGTCTCCAGCCATCATCTCCAGCTCCCTTTTTGTTGATGATTTTGCCATCTATTGCAGTCCTCCACGGACCTGTCTCATTGAGCGGTGTCTTCAGCGATGTCTTGATCATCTTTACTTATGGAGCATTGACAATGGCTTTCGTTTTTCCACTGACAAAGCCATTTGTATGAATTACTGGCGGCGCAATTGGTTTCTCCCACCACCTTTACTTCTTGGGCCTGTTGCCCTTCTGTTTATTGAAAATACTAAATTTGTGGGGCTTATTTCGATAGGAAATTTTCTTGATTTTCTCACATGTCTTACCTGGCTGCCTGCTGCATGCGGTCCCTCAGTATTACTTCCTGGGGAGCAGATCGGACCACCCTCCTCAGCTTGCACCAGTCTCTTGTCCAGTAGAAACCAGGCAATAGGTGTTTCCTTTATGCATCTGCACATTTGTCCTTCTTACACTGTCTCAATACTATCCACCATTGTGGCATCCGTTTGGCCATTGGCATCTTTTACACTAGCCCGGTTGTGTGTCTGTATGCCAAAGCCACCACTGTCATACTGCTGTGACTTTCTCCTTGGCAAATACTGTTTGTCTTCCATGCCTGGCCACCCATCCTACGCCTCCTTCACCTTCCTCATTCATGGGGAACAATTGCAAACCCCAATCGCTAGCGTGGAGGTTCAGTGGGTTACCCTAACCTTTTGGCCTAGAAAGGCATACTAATTCCTTCAGTGAAGCGCATGTGTAGTGCAGAACATCTAAGGGCATCTCAGACCTGTTACTGCTCAATCTCGTGTGCCTATTAGCTGCCTGTCCCTCTAAGAATGAAAGTAATCGCTGACAGCATGAAAGGTGTCATGTGACTACTTAGCAGGCTAGATTGCCATTCGTTATCAGAATTAACCAGACAAATCACAAGGAACGGCCATGCACCATCACCCACCGAATCAATAAAGAGGTAGCAATCTGTCAATCCTTCCAGTGTCCAGACTTGGTGAGGTTGCCTGTGTCAAGTCAAATTAAGCTGCAGATTCCACTCCTGGTAGTGCCCTTCCATCAGTTGGTCCTAAGTCCTAGGAGAAATCCAATGTTGACGGGGGCTGTCATAGCATGATGCACTTTGTGCTAGTCCCCATTGGGCAAAAGGAAATCTGGCAGTGGAACCGATACAAGTCGGACCCCTGTTTTAGAGGGAGATTGGGAAAGAGTTTTCTGCATGAGCGTAAGAGTTCCCTGGAATCCTCTTGCAGTGTGGTAGGGTTTGGAACGTAATGACTGTGATCATTTTAACCAGTGTCTTTTATTACGTAAATGAGTAGAATCATATCATTGACAGTTTTATTCCAGAAATATACTACAGTATTCCATCATTAACAAGTTAATGTTTTTCCATAAACCTGGTAAGACTAGTGCCTCTGGAGGAGTCATACCCCAAATTTTATTGAACAATGAGTTGAGCCAGACTGACAATATATATAAAAATGAAAATATTGTTAACTCCACTATTACCAGTCCCAAGCCCGTGCTTCTGTCTAGCAAGTAATGGGGAGGACGAGGGGGAGAAGTAGGTACCTCATTAAAAAAACCTGGGTGCATCTGGCTCCAGTTGGTAGTACCCTGTGAGGGCTTTGCCTAGGATTACATGTGAAACCTAGCCAGTGGTCTCGAATGCAGAATAGGAAGTCTGATTTAATTCCCAATGGTGGGTACAATGGAAGAGCCTAGTGGAGTGAACGACAAACAGAAAAAATTCAAATTTAGGACTAACAATCTGATCTTCCTTTAGAATCTAATTCCTTACTTTGTATGTAATACAATTTCAATTGCAATATGGTAAGTAAGCAAAATGAATACACTACCCCAGATGGTAACTCGAAAGAGAATCTCACCATTGTGTCAAACAGTGCATTGAGACCAAGGGTTCAGGGGAGTCCCAACAGCTGCAATCAAAAGGTTGAATCAGAGCAACCTTGGAATCCTTTTAAAATAACATTCAATAAGAAATTATTTCTGGGCATTTTACTCAAGACTGGTAAACAAAAAGAACTAGAAATACTCTTCGAGAAAAGCAAAATTCAAATTTTAGCAGTTCAAGAAACGAGATTCCTAGATGAAAATGTAGTAGATATTTGTAACTACACAATCATCAAAGGCAAACAAGCATTCAGAATCATGAATCAGATGCCATTATTGGGTACAGCTTTCTACATTCATAAAAGTATAATATGAAATGTAACAGAATTTAAATCCACCTAAAACAGAATATCTTTCCCATCAATTAAATGCAAAAACAAGATATACACATGCATTAATTGCCATGCACCAATAAATGAAGACAACAGGAAAAATCCACAAAAAACAGGACTCTGGGATCTTTTAGAAACTGAAATATCCAAAATTCCAAAGATGAATACCATATTTCTATTAGGCAACTTCAATGCACAAATAGGCAGAGAAAAGAAATTTAGAGATGTAGTAGGACAGTACCTAGCTTATAGGAGAAACAATGCAAATGGTATGAGGCTAATCAGTTTTTGTCAGACCTCTGACCTGAAACTAATGGCAACCTTCTTTAGGAAACTCCCAACAAAAGCTAAAACTTTGAAATCTTCTAACCTGATGTTAGGAGAATTTCAGTTAGATCATGTGACTATTTTGCAAAAATGCACAATGGAAATTATGAATGTGAAAGTAGTAAGAAATGGCTGTGTTTCTGATCATTACCTCTCTAAAATTAAAGTCAAACTCCTACCTAATAAAGAACAAAGAAAGTCAAAATGGTTAATAAAATATAATACATACAGACTTATGATAACAGAAGAATGAATTAAAAACTATCAAGATGAAATTAAAGTGGCTAGACATGGCAGCTGGCAAGAAATAGCCAAAGAAATTAATAATGCCACACAGAAAACATTTGGGAATGAAATATGCATAGAAGCTATAGGGGAAAGGGCTAAAAAATGGGAAAAATGGAAATGCTGTAAGAAAATTGAAGATTATAATCAATTTAAACAATGAAGAAAGGAGACATCCAGGTTAATCAGGAATACTAAATGAGCTTTTGAAAAAAAGAAACTTTTGGAAATAGACAAAAACTTTATAAAAATAGTACTTGTGACTTTTATCAAACTTTTAAGAACAAATCATAGGGCTACCAAAATCCAAATGTCTTTCAAAAATGAAAACGGCAAAATTGGGTTAAGCTATGCTGAAAATTGTGAAATGCTAGCAAGATATTTTCCTCGGCTTATGAACTGTCCTGAATTAAATCATAAACTGGTATTCTCAGATAGTAATGAAAATGTGGAAGAAGATTTACAACAAACTAGAGAAGAAATTGAAGAAATAATTAAAACCCTCTAAAACAACAAAGCTAGTGGAGAAGATTCTATTACAGCTGAACTCTTGAAGTGGTCCTTGCCAAATGCAGCAAATAAGATAAATTTACTTTTTGATGAAATCTTGAAAAAAAAAAAATCCCAGAGGAATGGAAGGTTCCCTTGATACATCAACTCCACAAAAAAAAGGTAATAAACAGGATGTAAATGACTAGAGAGGAATCACTTTACTCCAGCAGCGTATAAAGTATTTTCAAGATTTTGTTAAACAGAATAGAAACAACACTAGACTGTCATTCAGATGAATATCCAGGTGCTTTTGGGAAGGGTAGGTCATTCTCAGAATAAATAATTCATCTCAAATCAGTAATTCGCCACAGATTACTTAATTCAAAGGACATTGTAGTTATGTTTGGTGATTTCAAAAAGGTATTTGTGTTGTCAGAGAAACTATAGCTAAAATAATGCGAAAATGTAGTGTGAAGTCTAAACTGGGAAACCTAATCCGTGAAACACTTACAGATACAGTCTGTTAAGTAAAATTTATGGGAGAAATTTCACAGTCTTTCAGAATAAAGGCAATGGCCCATCCCAATTCTTTTTTGATAGTGTGTTAGACAAGACAGTGAGAATATGGAACAAAAAACTTATTAAACTCAACATATCGCTGATATGGCTAGAAAGAGAAAGCAAAAAGATTGAAATCAACTGTCTTGCATTTTCAGATGATTTTGCTATACTTTCTGAAAATGTGGCATCTGCTATAACAGAAATACACCTCCTGGAAGAAATAGCTAGCGCAACTGGCTTAAGATTTTCTGCAGGAAAGAAAAAAAACAAAATTTTTAACAAATGTTAAGGATGCTCCAAAACAAAATTCCTGAAAACAGATATTGACCAAAGAGGGAGGGTAAAAAGTTGAAAGCTCTAGGGGAGATAATCCAAGAAAATGCTTTGGAAAAATCTGCAATAGAGGAAAGGTTGCATAAAATGAGGAGAGCATATGGTATCACCAAAGGCCTCTACAATAAAAAGGGCCTATGCAAAAATAAGACTTTACAACACAGTATGGAAGCCAGAATGCCTATATGCAAGCAAATGCCTGGCATTATATTATAATTTAGATAAATTAGAAGCACTAGAAAGACAAATTATAAAGAAACTGTCAGGACCACAAAATAGAACAGAAGGTTGGAAATTACAAAGTAATGCTGAGAGATACCAGATATAGAAGATATTTAAAATGTAATGAGAAAAAGATGACTCATGTTTTTTGGACATTTTTTCGTATGCCAGACAGTAGATTAACCAAAAAGATTTTGAAATATTTGTGAGGTAAGAAGTCCATAAGTTGTTTGAAATAAGTAAAAAAGGATTTAGAAAGAACACTATAAAACAGAAGATATAAAAAACAGAGAAGCCTTTCAGGAAAACATGTTGGAAAATGGGATTACAAGGCAAGGTAGCTAAAAACACTTGTTCAAAATGGCCTGACGACAAAAGGAAGCATAATGAATAGATGAAATGTACTGGAAGAAAAGAAAAGAATGAAGAACTGAAATTGGAATGTGGTCCTCAGATGGCCTATTCACAGTATAATAATAACAACAACAATAACACCCAATGTTGCCATTTTAATATCGATGTATTGGGGAAGAAAATATCGCCAATATAGATCCATATTTTCAGAGCGAAATATCGGTATTTTATCAAAAGCCCTACTTTGCTGCAGAACCTTCTTGTGGTGTGACTTCCTCAGCCTCATATGAACATTTGCACCAGCTCAATCTGATTAATCTTTCAACCATGTCATGTTTTCATTCACACGCACCAGAATTGTGCTTGATTGCCACATATCATCTGCCAACTGCACCACACAATACCTCGTACGGTCCATGTTTCACATAAATGGCTGCATTACTGTTTGCCAAATCAACTGTATGTCAAGTTTTGCTACACACACATACACACACATTCATGCTGTACAGCCATGCTGCTGCTATGCTGTCCTGAAGAACAACACGTGGCACTACATCTCAAACTTCTGCCATTCCACACTGATAATCCTCAGCTTTGGTTCACTGTTGCAAAAGTCATCTTCACCACAAATTCTGTCATTACTGACAATATCAAATATGTTGTCTTACTAATCTATCTGGGTATCCAAGCAAATGCCATCAGTGACATCATTCCCACACCCACTCCCAATCATAAGTATCTGAGATCAAAAATTACATTCCTGCAATGTTTGTCACACACTAAGGATCAGCTGCCTCGTGTATTGTGTGATGAACAATTACAAGCGGGGACTCTACCCCAATCTCTATCTCTAATGCCCTCATTGTCGACAGGATGCCAAACGCTAATCTCCACCCCCCCCCCCCCTCTCCCTTCCCTACTCCCAACTATGGCAGTGCCTGTGCATAAAAATTGACCCACATTTCATGTCTGACAAGGACTTATGGACACTTTGAGCGGCTAAATTCCCTATGCAAGTTCAAATGGTGATAATGGCAAGTGAACATTGAGCGCTTGATGTCCATCTTTGCCTGGCTAATCGAATTTTTGCAGTTGATCAACATTGACAACGAACCAACAGCACTAACAATAATAGTGATAGGTGTGACACGATACTGCCACGGATCTGTTTGCGTCCTGCCTTTGGATGCCGCCAAGCATTTCTGATCCCACCCCTATGCTGACATCATTGCAGACAGCACGGTAAACACCCCTAGTTTTGACAAAACACTCTCAACACGGTCATTCCAAATGCACTGAATGCCGATCATGTGCAGCTGCAATACTACTGGTACCATACATGCTTCGGGGACACTGCACATAATGGTAGACAGCTCTGTCAACACCCAAATCTGCTGCATGGCTCACAACAGACACCCCTGGCCATGTCAGATGCATAAATCACCTCTATCATCATGACAACATCTCGTACTCCTCAACACATGACACTTCTCTAAATAACAGAATATACACTCCTGGAAATTGAAATAAGAACACCGTGAATTCATTGTCCCAGGAAGGGGAAACTTTATTGACACATTCCTGGGGTCAGATACATCACATGATCACACTGACAGAACCACAGCCACATAGACACAGGCAACAGAGCATGCACAATGTCGGCACTAGTACAGTGTATATCCACCTTTCGCAGCAATGCAGGCTGCTATTCTCCCATGGAGACGATCGTAGAGATGCTGGATGTAGTCCTGTGGAACGGCTTGCCATGCCTTTTCCACCTGGCGCCTCAGTTGGACCAGCGTTCGTGCTGGACGTGCAGACCGCGTGAGACGACGCTTCATCCAGTCCCAAACATGCTCAATGGGGGACAGATCCGGAGATCTTGCTGGCCAGGGTAGTTGACTTACACCTTCTAGAGCACGTTGGGTGGCACGGGATACATGCGGACGTGCATTGTCCTGTTGGAACAGCAAGTTCCCTTGCTGGTCTAGGAATGGTAGAACGATGGGTTCGATGACGGTTTGGATGTACCGTGCACTATTCAGTGTCCCCTCGACGATCACCAGTGGTGTACGGCCAGTGTAGGAGATCGCTCCCCACACCATGATGCCGGGTGTTGGCCCTGTGTGCCTCGGTCGTATGCAGTCCTGATTGTGGCGCTCACCTGCACGGCGCCAAACATGCATACGACCATCATTGGCACCAAGGCAGAAGCGACTCTCATCGCTGAAGACGACACGTCTCCATTCGTCCCTCCATTCACGCCTGTCGCGACACCACTGGAGGCGGGCTGCACGATGTTGGGGCGTGAGCAGAAGACGGCCTAACGGTGTGCGGGACCATAGCCCAGCTTCATGGAGACGGTTGCGAATGGTCCTCGCCGATACCCCAGGAGCAACAGTGTCCCTAATTTGCTGGGAAGTGGCGGTGCGGTCCCCTACGGCACTGCGTAGGATCCTACGGTCTTGGCGTGCATCCGTGCGTCGCTGCGGTCCGGTCCCAGGTCGACGGGCACGTGCACCTTCCGCCGACCACTGGCGACAACATCGATGTACTGTGGAGACCTCACGCCCCACGTGTTGAGCAATTCGGCGGTACGTCCACCCGGCCTCCAACATGCCCACTATACGCCCTCGCTCAAAGTCCGTCAACTGCACATACGGTTCACGTCCACACTGTCGCGGCATGCTACCAGTGTTAAAGACTGCGATGGAGCTCCGTATGCCACGGCAAACTGGCTGACACTGACGGCGGCGGTGCACAAATGCTGCGCAGCTAGCGCCATTCGACGGCTAACACCGCGGTTCCTGGTGTGTCCGCTGTGCCGTGCGTGTGATCATTGCTTGTACAGCCCTCTCGCAGTGTCCGGAGCAAGTATGGTGGGTCTGACACACCGGTGTCAATGTGTTCTTTTTTCCATTTCCAGGAGTGTATATTCTCGCATGGAGCAGTGGCCTCCAATTTCTCATCAACACTGATTCTCAGGTTAGCACTTCTTCACCTGCACCTGCACCTGCACCTCCCCTATCAATGTTGGTCACACTGCAGCTTCAGCTGAAGGCCCCTAATGGCTCTGTTATTATGTTCATGGTTCACAATCCTGCACACTCGACCTGGGATTCTGCATGTTATTCACTTGGATGTTCATTACTGCTAATGTAAGTGAACTGGTTCTTGGTGTCAATTTTCTTTGGGCATTCCACCTCGTTCCCCCACTGCACACTGTGGAACCGTTTGACCATGCCATTCGACGCCAGATGGTAGCTTGTTGTCCTGTGTAACCGGATGCCACACAGTCTGGCGATGTGCTTGAACAACGCGCAGTTGAACTGACAGCCACGGTCAGTTTTCACGTGACTGGGACATCCGAAGCGTGCTACCCAGGTGTCGACGAATGCGGTGTCGACGATCTCAGTGGTGATGTTCACGACGGGCGTTGCTTCCGGCCAGCAAGTAAAGCGGTCCACCATAGTTAGCAGATATGGCTTGCCTTGAGAGAGAGGAAGCGGGCCGACAAGGTCCATGTGCAGGTGCGCAAATCGGCGTCTCACGTCAGAGAATGTGCCCACGGGTGCGTGGGTGTGCCTACCGACTTTGGTGCGCTGACATGCCATGCAAGTGCGTGCCAATTCACGGCAGTCCTTCCGATGCCCGGGCCAGACAAAATACGGAGCCATGAGTGTCGCAGTGGTGTTGGTGCCGGGATGTGACAGTCTGTGGATGCGGTCAAAGGCACTGTGCCGGAATTTCTCTGGAAGGAACAGTCAGTGCATGCCGGTTGAGATGTCACACCCAATCCCCCGTGCAGAGCCGGGGACAGGCACCAGCTACTGTGAAGCTCTGCTTCATTGCGTCCGTCCAATTTGCAGGGGTCTTACCCTTTGAGATAGGACCGTGTAACGCCTTAGTCAACGGCTCTTGCACGGCGGCAGCGTTGGGCAGGTGTCAACGATGGAAGTTCAACATGCCGAGGTAATGGCGTAATTCTCTGTGTGTCTGCGGACGTGGCATGTTCAGTATTGCTTGCACTTTCTCCGGTAGTGGCGTCGATCCAGTGGGGGTAATTAAGTGGCCAAGGAACTCGATTTCAGCCGGCTGGAGTGGCCGAGCGGTTCTAGTCGCTACAGTCCGGAACAGCGCGACCGCTACGGTCGCAGGTTCGAGTCCTGCCTCGGGCATGGATGCGTGTGATGTCCTTAGGTTAGTTAGGTTTAAGTAGTTCTAAGTTCTAGGGGACTGATGACCATAGCAGTTAAGTCCCATAGTGCTTAGAGCCATTTGAACCAACTCGCTTTCCGTCACACCGAATTCACATTTCCCTGGATTAATAACAATGTCAGCTTCACTCAGGCGCTGAAAGATGGTCGTTAGGTGGCAGCGGTGGAGCTCAGGCGACTTGGAACACACCAGGACGTCGTTGAGGTACGCGAAACAAAATGGCAAGCCTTGCAAGACGCCGTCCAGGAACCGCTGCCAATTCTGGGCAGCATTCCGAAGATTGGAAGTCATAAACAGGCTTTCGAAAAGTCCAAAGGCGTTACAATAGCTGTTTTTTTAATGTCATTGGGCGCCACCAGAATTGGGGTGTACGCCTTTGCACAATCTACCTTGCTGAACACCGCACAGCCTGCCAAAGCGTAGCTGAAGTCTTGCAGGTGTGGGACTGGGTATCAGTCCGACACCGTTCACGAATTAAGGGCGCGATAGTCTCCACACGGGCGCCACGAATCGCCTTTTTTGGGTTCTAAGTGTAACGCCGATAACCATGGGCTGCTCGATGGTCGAACGATGCCTTGCCGCAGCATGGCCTCGAATTCTGCCTTTGCTGCTGCAAGTCTATCGGGCGCGAGTCGACGTGGGTGACACGATGTGGGGGGTCTGGGTGTTGTTATTATGTGGTGCACCGTCGAATGTTTAATGTCTTTCGGTGCGCCAGCTGGGCCGGTAAGGTTGGGGAATTTTTCAAGGATGCCAGCGTAAGGTCCGGGGCACTTCACAGGTTTAACACTGTAGAATGCAGCCTGCCGGTGCTGTCCCGTTATCTTTAAATTTGTTGTCGCATCGATGAGCTGGCCATTTGAGATGTCGGCTAGCAGCCTGTAGTGGCAGAGAACGTCCGTGCCCAGAATCGGCTCATTAACATCGGCCACAGTAAAAGTGCATGAGAATGTGCGGCGTAGAGCTGGATCTAAATTGCGGCTGTGTGTGCCGTAAGTTTTAATAGCTGAATTGTTTGCCGCTGTGAGGGAGAGTGCCTCAACCCGCCTTCCTTCTCGTAACATAGAACGGGGGAATATCGAAAGGTCCGAACCCGTGTCGACAAGGTACCTCACACCTGCACCCCATTCCGCGACAAACAGACGCTTCGATATCGCACTGCAGCTGGGTACACCTAGGCCCGGTCGCAGCTGGCCTTTGCGTGTGAGCAAGGGGCACAGCACCTGGTTGCTTCATTGCCGAAATGGTTGTGGTACCAGCAGTAGGTCGGCTCCCAATGTGGCTGCGGGAGGCACGTGCCACCACGGAGGTTGGGGGACGGTGTCGTAAGCTACCGCGGCTGCGGTGCTAGGCGCCGTTGTCAGTGCATCGTGCACCCGGTCGGCCAAGTTATCGATGGCATCCAGCTAAATCACCGTCTGTGCTGCTGTCACTGCCTGCACCTGAACTGGGAGACGGCGCACCCAGATAGTGCGTAACAGAGAATCTGGCACCATGTCGGACTGCGCGAGGCTCCGCAAGTGGCGCAGGAACTGTGAGGGTCTCTGGTCGCCGTGTTCCTCTTGCTGCAGCAGTTGGTGCACTCGTTGTTCCTCGGACAATGAGATCCGCCGGATCAGCTCTTCCTTGAGTCACATCGGCCGCGTAGTTCTGATCGAGCTGGCTCACTACGTGTCCAAATTTTGCCAGGTCACAGGGTACGTGGTTGCTCAAAAAGACCGCCTTCACTTGGCTGAACCACATTAGAGGGTCGAGGGGCCAAAAGGGAGGCAGCCTGATCAGCACCTGTCCAATGCTTGTGGGTGCTCCGGCGATTGTAGGAGGCGTCGGTGGGGCGGGGATTTGCGCGCCAAAATTGTCCCGAGCTGTCTGTGGCTGTGCAGCATCCGTGCGTGTAGCCCGTGCTTGTAGCTCACTCTCCAGTCTCTTGTTGCATGCAAGCAGGTCTTCAACATCTTTTGCAACTCTTCTAATGTCGCCATCTTAGCTTAGAGATGAGTCTTTGCACAAGGGGAAATCACACAATGATTTTTTTATATATAAATAAAAAAAATCATTGTGTGATTTCCCCTTGTGCGAGGACTCATCTCTAAGCTAATATATATATATATAGAGCACTGTTCGGGCGCGGGCATGTACGCGCCAGCCTACTCGAAGTTCCACGTCAGTCGTACCGACAAACGTTCATCGCCACGTGGTTTTAGCCTCAGATCACGTCGGGGTCACCAGTGAAGCGGAGACGTGTGGTATCACCGCTTACGGTCATTAACGTGTGGTGAACTGGCATTATTGCCATGCCCACGCACTATGTTCAAGGGAGAGGCTTGGTGACAGAATGACTAGAGCAGTTTCGGTCGTGACACATTTATTCTTTGGAAGTCTTACACTACATTACAAACGCAATGCATCATTAATGTTCGTCCATACAGGCATGTTGCCCTAGCGGTACGGCTCGATCACAAACCCAGGAGGGTATACACACCAGTGATGAGCCGTGGCGCGACCGCATGGACTGAGCGAGACAAAAGGCCGTGTCGCCGAATGTCAAGCTCCTGGCGTGAGCGGAAGCGCCGTGATGTCCGCGGAAGGGAGGAAGGCATTGTCAAACAGAAGGGTGCACTCCGCGAAACTAGCGACTGCGTTCCAGACTGCGCGTACGCGTTTGCGGGGGAGTCGCGTTGACTCGACGCACATGGTCAGCGACGGCGAAGTCGGTGGAGCAGAGATGTATGTCGCATTGCATTGACCAGCTTGCACTGTCTACTTGCTTTGTTCCATGCATCTGGTGCGCGACGCACCATTACCAAAATTTGGCGTAGCGGTATAGTTGCATGGTTCATGGTGTGGGTTCCTGTAGTCATGTCCTAGTTCATGAACCACGGGCAACGTATGAGTGGCCAAGTAAGTGGTCCCGACAGTCGGGATACCAGTTACTTTGGAATAAGGCTGGGCATCTTGGACGTATTCTGAGTCGTGGTCACCTTTGTGCTCATACGGCAAAGACTACCAAATCCACCGGTTAGTCCCTGAGCCGTTAGGGGTAAAACCCAATGGGATTCGGGGCAAGTAAGGCTAGCAACCTGCTTCCCTGGTACTTTAAATATGATGCTGGCAACAATCAGAGCAAAATGCCTCGGAGCTTTGGAGGTGACGGAGTCCCACCTCTAACTGACAAACCAGGGACTCCTAAGATACAACTTGGCAAACAAATGGTAATGAGATGGGGAGCTATTAATATCAATGGGGGCTACTCTGGGAAGAAGGTAGAGCTGTCAGAGGCTGCAAGTAAGATGGTGCTGGACGTTTTAGCTGTTAGTGACATTCGGGTAAGGGGTGAGAAAGAAGAGGAAGTGGGAGAATACAAGGTCTACCTGTCAGGAGTCAAAGCAGGAATAGCACAATGGGGTCTAGGGCTTTACATCAGGAAAGAAGTGGAACCCAGCGTAGTTGCAATAAGGTATGTAAACGAACGACTGATGTGGATAGATTTGACAGTGTCTAGCAAGAAAATTAGGATTGTGTCAGTATATTCGCATTGTGAAGGGACAGATCAAGATAAGATGGATAGTTTTTATGAGGCACTCAGTGATGTAGTTGTTAGAGTAAAGGACAAGGATAGTGTTCTGCTCATGGGTGATATTAACGCCAGGATTGGAAATCGAACAGAAGGGTATGAAAAGGTTATGGGTAAATTTGGAGAGGATATGGAGGCCAACAGGAACGGGAAACAACTCTTGGATTTCTGTGCCAGTATGGGCTTAGTAATCACAAACTCCTTTTTTAAACATAAGAACATTCACCGGTATACTTGGGAAGGCAGGGGAACCAGATCTGTCATTGACTATATAATAACAGATCAGGAATTCAGGAAGGCTGTGAGGGACACACGTGTATTCAGGGGATTCTTTGATGACACTGATCATTATTTAATCTGCAGTGAAATTGGGATTGTGAGGCCAAAAGTGCAGGAGGTCAGGTCCGTATGTAGGAGGATAAGAGTGGAGAAACTTCAGGATAAGGAAATCAGGCACAAGTACATAACAGCGATCTCAGAAAGGTACCAGTTAGTTGAATGTAGTCAATTACAGTCATTGGAAAAGGAATGGACAAGGTACAGGGACACAGTACTAGAAGTGGCTAAAGAATGTCTTGGAACAGTAGTGTGTAAAAGTAGGAAGAAGCAAACAGCTTGGTGGAATGATACAGTCAAGGCAGCCTGTAAAAGGAAAAAGAAGGCGTACCAAAAATGGCTACATACCAGAACCCAGGTAGACAGAGAAAGTTATGTTGAAGAAAGAAACAAAGCCAAACAGATAATTGCAGCATCCAAGAAGAAATCGTGGGAAGACTTTGGAAACAGGTTGGAGACTATGGGTCAAGCTGCTGGAAAACCATTCTGGAGTGTAATTAGCAGTCTTTGAAAGGGAGGTAAGAAGGAAATGACAAGTATTTTGGACAGGTCAGGAAAACTGCTGGTGAATCCTGTGGATGCCTTGGGCAGATGGAGGGAATATTTTGAAGAGTTGCTCAATGTAGGTGAAAATGCGATCAGTAATGTTTCAGATTTCGAGGTACAATGGGATAGGAATGATGATGGAAATAGGATCAAATTTGAGGAAGTGGAAAAAATGGTCAATAGATTGCAGTGCAATAAAGCGGCTGGGGTGGATGAAATTAAGTCGGAACTCATCAAATACAGTGGAATGTCAGGTCTTAAATGGTTACACAGGATAACTGAAATGGCCTGGGAGTCGGGACAGGTTCCATCAGACTGGACAAAAGCAGTAATCACACCAATCTTTAAACATGGAAACAGAAAAGATTGTAACAACTACAGAGGTATCTCTTTAATCAGCGTTGTGGGTAAAATCTTCTCAGGTATTGTTGAAAGGTAAGTGTGAGTATTAGTTGAGGACCAATTGGATGAAAATCAGTGTGGGTTTAGGCCTCTTAGAGGTTGTCAGGACCAGATCTTTAGCTTACGGCAAATAATGGAGAAGTGTTATGAGTGGAACAGGGAATTGTATCTATGCTTTATAGATCTAGAAAAGGCATATGACCGGGTTCCTAGGAGGAAGTTATTGTCTGTTCTACAAGATTATGGAATAGGAGGCAAACTTTTGCAAGCAATTAAAGGTCTTTACATGGATAGTCACGCAGCAGTTAGAGTTGACGGTAAATTGAGTTCATGGTTCAGAGTAGTTTCAGGGGTAAGACAAGGCTGCAACCTGTCTCCACTGTTGTTCATATTATTTATGGATCATATGTTGAAAACAATAGACTGGCTGGGTGAGATTAAGATATGTGAACACAAAATAAGCAGTCTGGCATATGCGGATGACTTAGTTGTGATGGCAGATTCGATTGAAAGTTTGCAAAGTAATATTTCAGAGCTAGATCAGAAATGTAAGGACTATGGTATGAAGATTAGCATCTCCAAAACGAAAGTAATGTCAGTGGGAAAGAAATATAAACGGATTGAGTGCCAAATAGGAGGAACAAAGTTAGAACAGGTGGACGGTTTCAAGTACTTAGGATGCATATTCTCACAGGATGGCAACATAGTGAAAGAACTGGAAGCGAGGTGTAGCAAAGCTAATGCAGTGAGCACTCAGCTACAATCTACTCTCTTCTGCAAGAAGGAAGACTAAGACTAAGTTATCTGTGCACCATTCAATCTTTCGGCCAACTTAGTTGTATGGGAGCAAAAGCTGGGTGGATGCAGATTACCTTATCAACAAGGTTGAGGTTACGGATATGAAAGTAGCTAGGATAATTGCAGGTACTAGTAGATGGGAACAATGGCAGGAGGGTGTGCACAATGAGGAAATCAAAGAAAAACTGGGAATGAACTCTATAGATGTAGCAGTCAGGGCGAACAGGCTTAGATGGTGGGGTCATGTTACATGCATGGGAGAAGCAAGGTTACCCAAGAGACTCATGGATTCAGCAGTAGAGGGTAGGAGGAGTCGGGGCAGACCAAGGAGAAGGTACCTGGATTCGGTTAAGAATGATTTTGAAGTAATAGGTATAACATCAGAAGATGCACCAATGTTAGCACTGGATAGGGGATCATGGAGGGACTGTATAAGGGGGGCTATGCCCCAGACTGAACGCTGAAAGGCATAATCAGTCTTAAATGATGATGATGATGATGATGATGATGATGGTATAGCTGCACTCATGAATGCCGGGCGTCACTTACTTGTGTCGGCTGTGCTGTAGTTCAGCACTTTGCGCGTTTGAATGATGCGGCTGCCACAACACGTATTCTATGTATACAACATTCACACCCCATTGTCAATAAAAACACACACACACACACACACACATACACATCACCAAATCGCAATTGTGATATCAATGGACAATATGTTCCCTTGTTTTCGGCTGATGAGCATTACAATAAATTATCAAATCACAATCATGATATCAATGGGCAGTATTTTCCTTTGCACTCAGCAGGTGAGCAATACAGTAATTACAGTGAACGAAATAGGTTTCACGGTGCTAAAGACAAAGAAATCCTAATCAGACACCACAAATTTCATTCATATATTCCATAAAAACATAGTGTATACTCTGATTTTTCTCAAAGCAATCAGAAGGGCATTCTCCAGATCATGGAGTGACTGGAAAAGAATTTCATATGTAGTAGGTTACATCCACAGAGACGCACTTCTGCGGACATACAACGGAGCAGACAGATGTGTAACTTATAAACAATTTGAAAAAGGTTTTGTAGTGGACTGACAAGACAGCCAGTCCACAGTGACGGGTAACCGAAAGGCACGCGTTTAATTCACGCTGGCTTGCTTAAGTCTATAATGCTATAAAGAAAAGTACGTAGCTGCTGGAATACTTAACTTTAATGCATCATTTGTATACAGCATTCTGGATGATACAAGTGAGACTCTCTCTAGAAATGGTTAATGACGCCTTGCTAAGTCGTAGCCATGGACTTAGCTGAAGGCTATTCTAACTATCTCTCGGCTAATGAGAGAAAGGCTTCGTCAGTGTAGTCGCTAGCAAAGTCGTCGTACAACTGGGCCGAGTCCTAGTACGTCTCTGTAGACCTGCCGTGTGGTGGCGCTCGGTCTGCAATTACTGACAGTGGCGACACGCGGGTCCGACATGTACTAATGGACCGCGGCCGATTTAAAGCTACCACCTAGCAAGTGTGGTATCTGGCGGTGACACCACAGGTTCTTTGGCCAAATTTTTGTCTCAAACTGTTGGAGAGCGTATCTGAAAGCAGGCCATGGAACCAGAGCTGTTCAATTCCAAATATGACAATTTACAAAGATATCTTGAGAAATACCTAAATATGATGCATTCGCTAGACAAACCCATTAATATGCATTATATACCCTGTGCCCTTATAACTACACTACCATTCTATATCAAAGAGAAACTGTGGCACACTGCTGACAGTGATGTGAAATATTTATTGATAGTGCTGGATTCAGTTGATTAGCTATATGAAGGTCACTGATGCGGGTGCTAAAAAAGCAACCACAATGTTTACATGAGTGGTATGCAGAACACGCAGGTTAGCTCACATAATACTGGTGCCACAGCTGCGTTCAGTTACACAGTGCAGTAGAATTGACAGCCTGATTCTGCAAAACAGTTTACTTATCAATATCAGCAGACACAGTCGAACATGTAGGTAATCATAACATTACAAATGTCTGCTTGTGTCTGTATATGTGCGGATGGGTATGTGCGTGTGTGCGCGAGTGTATACCTGTCCTATTTGCCCCCTAAGGTAAGTCTTTCCGCTCCTGGGATTGGAATGACTCCTTACCCTGTCCCTTAAAACCCACATCCTTTCGTCTTTCCCTCTCCTTCCCTCTTTCCTGACAAAGCAACCGTTGGTTGCGAAAGCTTGAATTTTGTGTGTGTGTTTGTGTTTGTTTGTGTGTCTACCAACATGCCAATGCTTTCGCTTGGTAAGTTACATCATCTTTGTTTTTAGATATATTTTTCCCACATGGAATGTTTCCCTCTATTATAAACATAACATTACATACACGACAGACGGTAACCCAAACAAGAGACGCCAAAACAATAATGGTAACAATATGAACAGAAACAATTGGAACTGGAACATGAATAAAAACAACTATAAGCCAAGACACAATCAACAACAAAGCTGTTACACTAATTATGGACATGAGTACCAAAACACTGGTCCAACAACAGCAATGCCTGTGGCTACTGCCGCAACAACCAATGCAAAACCAAAACAGGATTTTGCCTACTAATCAGCAAGTTAAGTCACAATGTTCAACCACAAAAACCACAACAGATTGGAGAGTCAAGTCGGCAGTACCCAAACGTGAATATAATTGAAGTATCATGTGAAACACAACCTTCACCTGCACCAAATACAACGTCAACAAACTAATGGCAGTCACCACTGAGCCCCAGGTCATGGCTGATGAAAGTTGGGGGTGTGACTTCAGTATTGAATCATTGTTTCATACACCCATAAAAGAACAACACAATGATGATATTGTAAATAATTTTGAGCAAAAATCACTATTGTTCATATGCTATAATCACAATGAGGAATTTATTCAGTGAACCGCTGGAGGAAAAAACACAATGTAGTTCATCGGCCAATGAAATAGCTTCAGCTACAACTACTGGTATAGTAGGAGGTATTCCAAGCAGCATTGTCTTGGATTCAGGTGCTGCTTTGAGTGTTTTATCACACAGATCTTATAAGAAAATGATAGAATTTGAACCAGTGCCCATGTTTCCTGTATAAAAATTGTGGCTGCTGTAGGAAATAAGTCAAGTAAATTTATGAAACAAGTTTTTGTGACCATTAAGGTAGGTAATGGAACAGTACAATGGCCATTCTTCATGGTCCAAAATCTAGTTAACTTTATAACAGTTTTATGAATATAATAGAGGGAAACATTCCACGTGGGAAAAATATATCTAAAAACAAAGATGATGTGACTTACCAAACGAAAGCACTGTCATGTCGATAGACACACAAAGAAACACAAACATACACACAAAATTCAAGCTTTCACAACCAACAGTTGCTTTATCAGGAAAGAGGGAAGGAGAGGGAAAGACGAAAGGATGTGGGTTTTAAAGGAGAGGGTAAGGAGTCATTCCAATCCCAGGTGCGGAAAGACTTACCTTAGGGGGAAAAAAGGACAGGTATACACTCGCACACACACATACACACACACACACACACACACACACACACATATATCCATCCGCACATACACAGAAACAAGCAGACATTAGTAAAGGCAAAGAGTTTGGGCCAAGCTTTTGCAACCAACGGTTGCTTCATCAGGAAAGAGGGAAGGAGAGGGAAAGACGAAAGGATGTGGGTTTTAAAGGAGAATGTCTGCTTGTGTTTGTGTATGTGCAGATGGATATGTGTGTGTGTGTGCGAGTGTATACCTGTCCCTTTTTCCCCCTAAGGTAGTCCTTCCACTCCCGGGATTGGAATGACTCCTTACCCTCTCCTTTAAAACCCACATCCTTTTGTCTTTCCCTCTCCTTCCCGTTGGTTGCGAAAGCTTGAATTTTGTGTGTATGTTTGTGTTTGTGTGTCTATCGACATGCCAGCGCTTTCGTTTGGTAAGTTATAACAGTTTTAGATATGTTATGTGAAAAGGACAGTATGACTGACTTCTCGAAACTTACACATGGGAACAGTAAAATCACTAATCACTATTGATTTAGATACCAGGGCAGTGAAATACGACAGGTATTGCACTAGATACAAAATCCAAGCAATACAAGAAGGCAACGAAGCAAAAACACACACACACACACACACACACACACACACACACACACACACACACACACACACACTTGTAGCAGATGAAGAATGTGATGAATGTGATGATTTCGTAAGTTAGTAGAAACAACTGCTCTTAGTGACGATCAACACAATGAACTTCTTTAGCTACTATCTAAGTACACACAGATTTTTACAAGATGACGCTATGTCATTAAGAAGTATATTTACAAAATTGAAGTCAAGCCTTACAAGATTTTCCTTCACAAATTTACAATGTACCCTTGTCTCAGCGACCTGAGGTGAAGCATGAAACTGAACAGCGCAATGGAACATTATGAAACTACATCTTGTTACAGTAATCTGTTACTTGGTGTAACAAAGCCTAACGGGAACATTAGATTTGTGTTAGATGCCGAAGCTAGTAATGAGATTATATTACCAGTGCACAAAAAAGCCTGAGAAGTTAGAGTAACATCTGCAAAAATTTTTAGGTGCTAAGTACTTTTCCACCATAGACATGACAAACTCATTTTGGTAAGTGGCAATCACTCCTCATCTCAGGAAACATACTGCTTTTATATTCAGGGTCAAACATATCAATTCTGCGTTCTACCTTTCAGACTGAACATCAGTTCTGATGTATTCATAACTGCTTTGGACATGGGGCTTGGAGACAAATTGGTATAAAGTGTTACATTATGTAGATGACGTTCTGGCCTCCACAAAGACATGGAAATAACATCACAAAATACTTGAAAAAAATTCTGTACAAATTTGCACTAACTGATGTAACAGCAAACCATAAGAGGTCAAAATTTACATCTAGTGAGATAGGGTATCTAGGGCTCAATTAATGCACAAAGTATATGCCCTAATCCACATAAGTCAGATGCTATTAAAAATTTTCCTAGTCCGTGTACTAAAAACACTTGAAGTAATTTCTGGAGTTCTGTTCTTCTTATGTTTCTTCCCGCAACAACTATTAAATAGTAAAAACCTTCTAGTTTTACTTTAGAAAAATCATATAGGGATCTGGACAGAGCACTGCCAGCAAGATTTACAAAACATAAAACATGCCTTAGTAAATTTAAACATTTTAAACCATTCAGATTTCAGTACGACATGTGATGATTCATGCAGTGGCTTAGGATCTTGTCTATTTCAGGTGGTTATGAATGGAGAACAGCAACAGGTAAGCTGTGACACAATCAGTGTAGCATTGCAAATATTGTTGATACAGCATTAAAAGTATTCCATAGTCATTCTCATTTTCTACATCAGTAATCAAACCATGTGGAAGACGAGACAAAGCATCAGCAGTGATGTTGTCCTTTCCCTTAATATGAACAATCTCAAATGAGTAATTCTGCAACGACAAAGCAGCGTGATAATCTGGGATGAACTAACTTACTGGTTAATAAAAATGTCATGGCTTGGTGATCAGTACAGATTTTCTTGTGTTTGCCATATACATAATGTCTAACATTTTTTGGACGACAAGAGACAGTGTGGTATTGGGTTGCAAGGCACACACCTCTCTCAATTCAGTTAACTTGCACATTGTGTGTAGCCGATCCTCTTCTCTGGGTAATCACCTACGTTGATCTCCCAAAAGCTTCTTCTCCGAAGACCATAGCTGGTTAAAGGAATTTCTTAAACTACTTCTCTATCCTTGAAATAATTTGGGTACATTTAGAATACTTTTCAGTTCAATCACTTTATATTTTCAACTTCCACAGACAACAACTTCTGCAAGCTAACTTAGTCCTTAAACGTTATACTCTTTTACACATATTCAAATATCATTGGTTTGATAACCAAATAATTTATGAACATCATACATGTGTCTTGCTTGGTACACAGTCAAGACATGAAGTAAGTTAAAAGTCTCTAGTCTCAAGCGAGTCCAATACGTGAATGTACACAGAAATCTATATTCAGTTGTTCATTAGTCTTTTTACAATCAACACAGACACTAAAGAGCACAGAATACAGAATACTACACAAACGTATCTTGTTCTTCTCTACCCGTACACGGAAACTCTGTGGACCGTACAACAGGTACTTGTCTGCCGCCGTTCGGCCGCTGGGTCTATCTTTTTCTCGTAACTGTTTTTTTTTTTTTGACCTGCACATATGAATAGGCAATGCACAGTAGAGAGTATTTGTTTCTCTCACTCACATCTAAAATATCGGGTGTTCAAAATGGTGAAAGGCTGAGTGGTTCTAGAATTTACTCCAAAATTCTCGAATCACTACAAATGATTAAACTTCTTAAATGCCAGACAGTTAAGAGTTTCTAACTCAGTTGTTCAATATGTTCATTCACATTCACTTGAGGTTCACCAAAATTAAGTGGGCAGCATTTCGGAAATTATCAAAGGAAAGACGAGAAAGAGAAGCCAGTCCTAAAGACACTTGGTAGAGTAGATAAATTTTTTGCAAAAAATGTTGCTGGTTTGACTTTGAGTTCAAGTATTGTAAGCTGGGGTGAGATTGATCCATTTTTTGGGCTCCATTTACATTGTAGCTCAGTACCAGCTATTTAAATTCAAGCAAAATTGGAGAACTTATAATTGCATGATGCCTAAGGAATGTAGGAATGATCTTTTAGTTTCAGAAATATAATAAGTTGAATACATTTTGAGAAACATACACTGAAATTTTTGGAACAATTTGACCTGGGCTTGGGGAGACATTGGTCCATGTTGTGAATTCTGTGCTTGTCGGTGACTCTTTTGTTCTGGAATAATGTCACCCAAGTCCAGTTATGTTTGGATGACTGTAGAAAGATAACTGAAAGAAAATATCATTTACAATTATCCCATATTATTATTTTATTAGACAAAATACAAAATTAAATGCGTCATCATCATCATCATCATCATCATTTAAGACTGATTATGCCTTTCAGCGTTCAGTCTGGAGCATAGCCCCCCTTATACAGTTCCTCCATGATCCCCTATTCAGTGCTAACATTGGTGCCTCTTCTGATGTTATACCTATTACTTCAAAATCATTCTTAACCGAATCCAGGTACCTTCTCCTCGGTCTGCCCCGACTCCTCCTACCCTCTACTGCTGAATCCATGAGTCTCTTGGGTAACCTTGCTTCTCCCATGCATGTAACATGACCCCACCATCTAAGCCTGTTCGCCCTGACTGCTACATCTATAGAGTTCATTCCCAGTTTTTCTTTGATTTCCTCATTGTGCACACCCTCCTGCCATTGTTCCCATCTACTAGTACCTGCAATTATCCTAGCTACTTTCATATCCGTAACCTCAACCTTGTTGATAAGGTAATCTGCATCCACCCAGCTTTTGCTCCCATACAACTAAGTTGGCCGAAAGATTGAATGGTGCACAGATAACTTAGTCTTAGTCTTCCTTCTTGCAGAAGAGAGTAGATTGTAGCTGAGTGCTCACTGCATTAGCTTTGCTACACCTCGCTTCCAGTTCTTTCACTATGTTGCCATCCTGTGAGAATATGCATCCTAAGTACTTGAAACCGTCCACCTGTTCTAACTTTGTTCCTCCTATTTGGCACTCAATCCGTTTATATTTCTTTCCCACTGACATTACTTTCGTTTTGGAGATGCTAATCTTCATACCATAGTCCTTACATTTCTGATCTAGCTCTGAAATATTACTTTGCAAACTTTCAATCGAATCTGCCATCACAACTAAGTCATCCGCATATGCCAGACTGCTTATTTTGTGTTCACATATCTTAATCTCACCCAGCCAGTCTATTGTTTTCAACATATGATCCATAAATAATATGAACAACAGTGGAGACAGGTTGCAGCTTTGTCTTACCCCTGAAACTACTCTGAACCATGAACTCAATTTACCGTCAACTCTAACTGCTGCGTGACTATCCATGTAAAGACCTTTAATTGCTTGCAAAAGTTTGCCTCCTATTCCATAATCTTGTAGAACAGACAATAACTTCCTCCTAGGAATCCGGTCATATGCCTTTTCTAGATCTATAAAGCATAGATACAATTCCCTGTTCCACTCATAACACTTCTCCATTATTTGCCGTAAGCTAAAGATCTGGTCCTGACAACCTCTAAGAGGCCTAAACCCACACTGATTTTCATCCAATTGGTTCTCAACTAATACTCGCACTTTCCTTTCAACAATACCTGAGAAGATTTTACCCACAACGCTGATTAAAGAGATACCTCTGTAGTTGTTACAATCTTTTCTGTTTCCATGTTTAAAGATTGGTGTGATTACTGCTTTTGTCCAGTCTGATGGAACCTGTCCCGACTCCCAGGCCATTTCAGTTATCCTGTGTAGCCATTTAAGACCTGACATTCCACTGTATTTGATGAGTTCCGACTTAATTTCATCCACCCCAGCCGCTTTATTGCACTGCAATCTATTGACCATTTTTTCCACTTCCTCAAATGTGATCCTATTTCCATCATCATTCCTATCCCATTGTACCTCGAAATCTGAAACATTACTGATCGCATTTTCACCTACATTGAGCAACTCTTCAAAATATTCCCTCCATCTGCCCAAGGCATCCACAGGATTCACCAGCAGTTTTCCTGACCTGTCCAAAATACTTGTCATTTCCTTCTTACCTCCCTTTCAAAGACTGCTAATTACACTCCAGAATGGTTTTCCAGCAGCTTGACCCATAGTCTCCAACCTGTTTCCAAAGTCTTCCCACGATTTCTTCTTGGATGCTGCAATTATCTGTTTGGCTTTGTTTCTTTCTTCAACATAACTTTCTCTGTCTACCTGGGTTCTGGTATGTAGCCATTTTTGATACGCCTTCTTTTTCCTTTTACAGGCTCCCTTGACTGTATCATTCCACCAAGCTGTTTGCTTCTTCCTACTTTTACACACTACTGTTCCAAGACATTCTTTAGCCACTTCTAGTACTGTGTCCCTGTACCTTGTCCATTCCTTTTCCAATGACTGTAATTGACTACATTCAACTAACTGGTACCTTTCTGAGATCGCTGTTATGTACTTGTGCCTGATTTCCTTATCCTGAAGTTTCTCCACTCTTATCCTCCTACATACGGACCTGACCTCCTGCACTTTTGGCCTCACAATCCCAATTTCACTGCAGATTAAATAATGACCAGTGTCATCAAAGAATCCCCTGAATACACGTGTGTCCCTCACAGCCTTCCTGAATTCCTGATCTGTTATTATATAGTCAATGACAGATCTGGTTCCCCTGCCTTCCCAAGTATACCGGTGAATGTTCTTATGTTTAAAAAAGGAGTTTGTGATTACTAAGCCCATACTGGCACAGAAATCCAAGAGTTGTTTCCCGTTCCTGTTGGCCTCCATATCCTCTCCAAATTTACCCATAACCTTTTCATACCCTTCTGTTCGATTTCCAATCCTGGCGTTAATATCACCCATGAGCAGAACACTATCCTTGTCCTTTACTCTAACAACTACATCACTGAGTGCCTCATAAAAACTATCCATCTTATCTTGATCTGTCCCTTCACAATGCGAATATACTGACACAATCCTAATTTTCTTGCTAGACACTGTCAAATCTATCCACACCAGTCGTTCGTTTACATACCTTATTGCAACTACACTGGGTTCCATTTCTTTCCTGATGTAAAGCCCTACACTCCATTGTGCTATTCCTGCGTTGACTCCTGACAGGTAGACCTTGTATTCTCCCACTTCCTCTTCTTTCTCACCCCTTACCCGAATGTCACTAACAGCTAAAACGTCTAGACCCATCTTACTTGCAGCCTCTGCCAGCTCTACCTTCTTCCCAGAGTAGCCCCCATTGATATTAATAGCTCCCCATCTCATTACCATTTGTTTGCCAAGTCGCATCTTAGGAGTTCCTGGTTTGTCAGTGAGGTGGGACTCCGTCACCTCCAAAGGTCCGAGGCATTTTGCTCTGATTATTGCCAGCATCATATTTAAAGTACCAGGGAAGCAGGTTGCTAGCCTTACTTGCCCCGAATCCCATTGGGTTTTACCCCTAACGGCTGAGGGACTAACCGGTGGATTTGGCAGTCTTTGCCGTATGAGCACAAAGGTGACCACGACTCAGAATATGTCTGAGATGCCCAGCCTTATTCCAAAGTAACTGGTACCCCGACTGTCGGGACCACTTACTTGGCCACTCATACGTTGCCCGTGGTTCATGAACTAGGACATGACTACAGGAACCCACATCATGAACCACAAAAAATTGCAAATAATCTCAAAACTAACTTCAGAAAGAAAAAAGAAAAAAATAATAACTCAAGTACAGTAATGAAGTTATCTCATTGAAATAGAACAATAGTTACAAAATTCAAGGTAACTCCTTTTCACTTGGCCTTTATCGTTCTACTTATATAAAGGAATCTAATTCTGGTACACTAAAGTATCCTCTTTTACTCAACAATGTAGGAGGTGCTATTTTTCTGATTATATCCTCCCAGTCATATTCCATAGAATCTTCTTTAGCAGGCCATTTACAGCTTCTCCCAAACGTCATCATACAGCTAACAGTAGGTCCTCCTGTGTCATTATCAGAAAGTTTCTCAATAATCCCTGGATACTCTTCTCCATTGTATTTAACAGTCACAAAGTCACCCTTTTTCAATTCTTTCTTCTGTTCTAATGTGAAACAAGATGTTTTAGGTGTAGCTATTTCAGTTTCTGTATCACTGAGGGTCTCACTCGGGTCATCAGATTCCAGTTCCATTTCTTCAAGTTCGGTTGAATCGTCACTATCACCACCATCAGTCAAGAATACAGTTTTCTTTGGATGTCCAGTTTTCTTCTTTGCCTTTACTGTCTCAATCTCTTTACTCAAATCATCAACAGTAATGCTCTGTCCAGCAGGCACACTTAGCTTCTTTCTCTTTTGCTTGCCAGGAATATTAACTCCTTCAATATATTTATGTTTATCTTGTAGGTATTGTAGAAATGAATCTCCTACTGTTTGCATGTCAATCTGTTGCTGCCTCTCAAATTTGCTCAGGAGTTCTTGTTTATTTATGGGATATATACTACATTTCCTGAAACCTGAAATGAGATTTTGCTTCACTGTTAGTAAGATTGTTTCAATTAACTTCTTTAAAAGAGAAGGATAAGTATCTTTAGGAATTCCAGATATTCAGCTACCACTCTCAGTATCTCTCTACTCTTGGAGAATGTTTCGCCATGCCAATTTCAATAGTCTAAACACAGCAACATCCAGTGGCTGTGTTACGTTTGTTGAATTTGGTGGCAGACATATGAAGTGAACATTAAATTCTTCACAAGATTTTAGGATTTTTCACTGATATGGGAAGCGAGATTATCACCTATCATCACTTTTGGCCACTTTGCCCACTGCCTGGCGATGCAGTACATCGATTATTTTCTTCTGGGTGTGCTCTGCATGGATGTACTGCCATGCCAGACATTGGGCAAAGCACTGACATATAAAAGAACCCAGATTAAAATGGTGCACTTGGAAATGGACACACTGAAACTAGTAGCGCAAATAAATTAAAATAGAACCTGGTGGAATCATGTCATTTGTCAAATTTATTGAGGCTGTGGGCCCCACTTATGCGGTGTTCACCTCTTCTGAAAGACAGATTACCATCTGCAAAGCAATGGACAGGTAGAACGCTGGCACCATATACTTAAAACAGCTTCCATGTGCCATGGAGGGGAATAGTAAGACGCCCTGCTGTGGGTTCTTTTAGATGTACATTTGACTTATAAAGAAGATCTCCATGCATCTGTGCCATAACTTCACTAAGTGATCGAAAGTATCTGGACACCACAAAAACATACGTTTTTCATATTAGGTGCATTGTGCTGCTACCTACTGCCAGGTACTCGATATCAGTGCCCTCAGTAGTCATTAGACATCGTGAGAGAGCAGAATGTGGCGCTCTGTGGAACTCATGGACTTCGAATGTGGTCAGGTGATTGGGTGTCACTTGCATCATACGTCTGTACGCAAGATTTCCACACTCCTAAATATCCCTAGGTCCACTGTTTCTGATGTGACAGTGAAGTGGAAACGTGAAGGGACACATACACTACAAAAGCGCACAGGCCGACCTCATCTGTTGGCTGAAAGAGACCGCCGACAGTTGAAGAGGGTCGCAATGTGTAATAGGCAGACATCTATCCAGACCATCACACAGGAATTGCACACTGCATCAGGTTCCACTGCAAGTAGTAGGCAGTTAGGCGGGAGGTGAGAAAACTTGGATTTCATGGTCGAGCGGTTTGCTCATAAGCCACAAATCACGCCGGTAAATGCCAAACAACGCCTCGCTTGATGTAAGGAGCATAAACATTGGACAACTGAACAGTGGAAAAACGTTATGTGGAGTGACGAATCACGGTACACAATGTGGCAGTCCGATGGCAGGGTGTGGGTATGGCAAATGCCTGGTGAACGTCATCTGCCAGCATGTCTAGTGCCAACAGTAAAATTCGAAGGCTGTGGTATTATGGTGTGGTCGTGTTTTTCATGGAGGGGGCTTGCACCCCTTGTTGTTTTGGGTGGCACTATCTCAGCACAGGCCTACATTGATGTTTTAAGCACCTTCTTGCTTCCCACTGTTGAAGAGCATTTCGAGGATGGCAATTGCATCTTTTAACACGATCAAGCACCTGTTCATAATGCACAGCCTGTGGCGGAGTGATTACACGCCAATAACATCCCTGTAATGGACTGACCTACACATAGTCCAGATCTGAGTCCTACAGAACATCTTTGGGACGTTTTGGAAAGCCGACTTCGTGCCAGGCCTCACAGACCGACATCAATACCTCTTCTCAATGCGGCACTCGGTGTAGACTGGGCTGCCCTTCCCCAAGAAACATTCCAGCACCTGACTGAACGTATGCCTGCGAGAGTGGAAGCTGTCATCAACGCTAAAGATGGGCCAACATCATATTGAATTCCAGCATTACCAATGGAAGGTGCCATGAACTTGTAAGTCATTTTCAGCCAGGTGTCCAGATACTTTTGATCACATAGTGTACTTTACGCAGAAGCACACACTCTTCCAGCAGACTTCGCTGAGCCACCGCAACTGCCTATAGACAAAGAATTGCTTCCCCACCTCGTACGCAGATTCAAGCAACACATTGCAACCTTAAGATACCACTCCTGCAGGTGCATGACTCTCAAAGAAACTTCATCCAAAAAGCTCTGCAGGACTGTGACCACGTCATGTTACGAGATGATAGTCTAACCGGCATTAGACCTGCTTTCCGAGGCCCACATTAGACAGGGCAACTACATCTTTGATATTTTACTGCATGGAAAACCGACAACTGTTACAGACAACAGACTTAAACTGACGTGAACCGTGCTCGATGCCATTGACACACCTGGAAGTAGCATTAACCACGTACATGACATTTTGCACATCGACCGGGATGACAACGAAATAATAGCTCGAGTGGACTGGGCTAGTTCCAACCTGAGGAGATCTCAGTCAGACTAATCGACGACTTTGTTTACATGGAAGGACAACACGTTGAGCAACACTTCCATGACAACACGCTCCCAGGATCATACTGCCAGTAATACAGACTCTCGTCGGGTATTGATCTCGACTCCATCACTTCCACATTTTCAGCAAACGATGTTCTCACGGTCTCGGCCGCTAGACAACACTCTCTGCTCGAGCAATTGCCATTGGAACAAGACACTCGCTCTGCTACGGCACCGTCGCCTCTCTTACTTCAGCTTCCTGCACTCGCCATCCCTGATCTCCATTCCTGTTTCGGATGACCTCACCAGCAATCACCTCGCCTCACGCAATACCATCTTTTATGGCTGTTTCCTACCATGCATGCTCCACCTACTCAACGTAGTGAGAAATAGTCCAGCCATGCCACTGCATAGGCAGCCAGCCACAGTACAGATAGCCACAGGCACCTGCGCGGAGATGGGGTCTGCAGCAGCAGTGTCCATCTCCTCTGTGCTCTGCACTCCCAGGGGTCTGTGGCGACATAACCGCGATTGCGTGAGGCACCGTGAGGGAACATTTTGGCCAGCTCTATGCCTCCATTGCAGCACAATCTTTGAACTAGTCTGTTCTGAGCTTCTGTGGCGTAAGTATGTTCTCTGATGTATCTCCACTTAATAATTAAGTGTAGATTCACGGTATTTGTGCTCTCCATTTTTTAACTTGGAGAATTTTCACCTGTGTCCACTCTACAATTTCATTCCATTGGGTTATATTCCGGACAGTGGTCGGTGATGTGATTACCCATAATTGTTCAACTATTTTGTTGGGGTTGTCGTAGTAGTAGCTGTGATGTTGACGACTGATTGCTAGCATTTTTCTTATTCTGAATGTCTGTAATGCTGCTGTCAAGTAAAATCCATAACGTTGGTGTAATGATGCTCTATATTTAGAGATATATAAATTCACGGATTCCAAAGGCAATTCCTTGTAAATGGCCAATAATGCACAATTGTCTCTTCCTCCACGAATCCCTGCCTGTCACGTCGTTTATAACTGCACCCACCTAACTGTTGCTATGTGAGTGTTAGGTACGGGCTGTCTCAGCTGACTTGCAAAATCCTCACTGGTCGCTACGCTATCTATTTAACGAGAAGTTGTTGGCATCCAATGGTTTAATTTTTTAAAACCAACAAATACACTTTTGCTATAAGGTAGAACTGGGCGACGTTAAATTGGGTGTTCTAACGGACTATTGCAGCAGATTTGTTTAGATGACTGTCACCTTAGATGATTCATTTATTGTACATGAGTGTCCTTACATTTGTTTTCTTAAAACAGTGAGCTGCGATACTGTTTAACATCTAACATCGTATTTACATATAGCTTAGAACGGAAACGTGGATATTTGAGGGAAATCTGTCAAAATATGTTCGACATATTTGTTTTGCAGTGTGGCAGTTGCTCAGTCTTGTACTTAAATCTACATCTATATCAGTACTCTGCAAACCACCGTGAGGTGCATGGCAGCAGGTACGTCCAATGTACCACTTATTAGGGTTTCTTCCTGTTCCATTCACGTACGGAGCGTGGGAAGAATGACTGTGTGAATGCCTCAGTGTGTGCAGCAGTTATACTTATCTTACCCTCACGATCCCTATGTGAGGATACATAGGGGGTTGTAGTGTATTTCTAGAGTCATCATTTAAAGTCGGACCTTGAAATTTTATTAACAGACTTGCTTGGGATAGTTTATGTCTATCCTCAAGAGTCTTCCAGTTCATTTCCTTCAGTATCTCTGCGACACTCTCCCACGGATTAAACAAACCTGTGACCATTCGTGCCGCCCTTCTCTTTATACTGTACACTCAGTACTGCCGTTAGTCCAATCCACTATGAGTTCCACACACTTGAGCAATAGTCTAGATCAGGTCGCACAAGTGATTTGTAAGCAATCTCTCTTGTAGACTGATTGCACTTCCCCAGTATTCTACCAATAAGCCGAAGTCTACCACCTGCTTTATCCACTCTATGAGCATTCTGTTCCATCTCCCTATGAAGTGTTACACCCAGGTATTGGTCTGAGTTGGCCAACAGTGACTCACAGATATTATAGTGATAGGATACTATGTGAAGTGCAAGTTGTACATTTCTGAATATTTACGGCAAGTCGCCAATTTCTGCATCATGTTAAAATCCCATCAAGATCTGACTGAATATTTATGCATCTTCTTTCAGATAGTACTTCTTTACAGATAGCTACATCATCTACAGAAAGCATGATTTTACTATTAGTATTGTGTGTAAGGTCATTAATATACAACACGATCAGCATGGGTCCCAACAGACTTCCCTAGTGTACGCCCGAAGTTACTTCTATATCTGACGATGAGTCTCCATCCAAGATAACATGTTCTGTCCTCCCTACCAGAAAGTCCTCAATTCACTCACAAATTTCTCTTGATATCCCACATGATTGCACTTTTGACGATAAGCGCAGGTGCGGTACTAAGTCAAATGCTTTTCATAAATCAAGAAATACTGCATCTACCTGGTTGCATTGATCCAAAGCTCTCAGTTTGTCATGTGAGAAAAGTGCAAGTTGGGTTTCATATGATTAATGTTTTCGAAATCCATGATGGTTGGCATTGAGGAGGTCATTCATTCTGTTCAAGATACCTCATCATGTTTGAGCTCAGAATGTGTTCTAAGATTCTACAGCAAATCGATGTCAAGGATAATGAACGATAGTTTTGTGGATCACATCTAGTACCCTTCTTGTAGACGGGTTGTAACCTGCGCCTTTTTCCAAGAACTGGGCACAGTTTTTTGTTCGAGGGATCTACTATAGACTGTAGTTAGAAGAGGGGCTGACTGAGCTGCAAATTCAGTATAGAATCTGACAGGGCTTCTTCTGGAGCTTTGTTCAGTTTTAATTATTTCAGCTGTTTCTCAACACCACTAACACCAAGAGCAGGTTCACATGACAAGCGCTTAACACTCGTTTTGATAACGCCCATTTACAGCTACTTACACTCCTGGAAATGGAAAAAAGAACACATTGACACCGGTGTGTCAGACCCACCATACTTGCTCCGGACACTGCGAGAGGGCTGTGCAAGCAATGATCACACGCACGGCACAGCGGACACACCAGGAACCGCGGTGTTGGCCGTCGAATGGCGCTAGCTGCGCAGCATTTGTGCACCGCCGCCGTCAGTGTCAGCCAGTTTGCCGTGGCATATGGAGCTCCATCGCAGTCTTTAACACTGGTAGCATGCCGCGACAGCGTGGACGTGAACCATATGTGCAGCTGACGGACTTTGAGCGAGGGCGTATAGTGGGCATGCGGGAGGCCGGGTGGACGTACCGCCGAATTGCTCAACACGTGGGGCGTGAGGTCTCCACAGTACATCGATGTTGTCGCCAGTTGTCGGCGGAAGGTGCACGTGCCCGTCGACCTGGGACCGGACCGCAGCGACACACGGATGCACGCCAAGACCGTAGGATCCTACGCAGTGCCGTAGGGGACCGCACCACCACCTCCCAGCAAATTAGGGACACTGTTGCTCCTGGGGTATCGGCGAGGACCATTGGCAACCGTCTCCATGAAGCTGGGCTACGGTCCCGCACACCGTTAGGCCGTCTTCCGCTCACGCCCCAACATCGTGCAGCCCGCATCCAGTGGTGTCGCGACAGGCGTGAATGGAGGGACGAATGGAGACGTGTCGTCTTCAGCGATGAGAGTCGCTTCTGCCTTGGTGCCAATGATGGTCGTATGCGTGTTTGGCGCCGTGCAGGTGAGCGCCACAATCAGGACTGCATACGACCGAGGCACACAGGGCCAACACCTGGCATCATGGTGTGGGGAGCGATCTCCTACACTGGCCGTACACCACTGGTGATCGTCGAGGGGACACTGAATAGTGCACGGTACATCCAAACCATCATCGAACCCATCGTTCTACCATTCCTAGACCGGCAAGGGAACTTGCTGTTCCAACAGGACAATGCACGTCCACATGTATCCCGTGCCACCCAACGTGCTCTAGAAGGTGTAAGTCAACTACCCTGGCCAGCAAGATCTCCGGATCTGTCCCCCATTGAGCATGTTTGGGACTGGATGAAGCGTCGCCTCACGCGGTCTGACGCGGTCTGCACGTCCAGCACGAACGCTGGTCCAACTGAGGCGCGAGGTGGAAATGGCATGGCAAGCCGTTCCACAGGACTACATCCAGCATCTCTACGATCGTCTCCATGGGAGAATAGCAGCCTGCATTGCTGCGAAAGGTGGATATACACTGTACTAGTGCCGACATTGTGCATGCTCTGTTGCCTGTGTCTATGTGGCTGTGGTTCTGTCAGTGTGATCATGTGATGTATCTGACCCCAGGAATGTGTCAATAAAGTTTCCCCTTCCTGGGACAATGAATTCACGGTGTTCTTATTTCAATTTCCAGGAGTGTACATTTTATTCATGCCGTACACATGCTAACGGGCGTTTTAATAAATAGCGCGTTGAACGCTGCGCTAGCGCTCGACTGTTGTCAGCGCTCGTCAACGCGCGCTTTGAGATCATTGGTTTTCTGTGTTACCGTCCAGTTGATGAAATGAATTGAGCGTATGGCATTGTTGGCCGGGAGGCCCCATGCGGAAGAGTTCGGCCGCCGTATCGCAAGTCCTTTTTAATTGACGCCACTTCGGCGACTTGCGGGTCAATGATAATGAAAATGATGATGGACACACAACACCCAGTCCCCTGCCAGGAATCGAAACCGGGCCCCCTGCGTGATAGGCGGAAACACTAGCGCTGCGCTACGGTAGTTGAGCGCGCGCATTCGACGCGGATAAACGTATTTTAGGGTTTGCTCAGTTCATCCAGAAATCGCCCGAAATGAAAACGGAAGCTTTTAGTACCGAATTATTTATAGATGAAATAGAGAAACGTCCTGCGATATGGAACATGACAAGTAGTATTTATTCAGATAAAAAATTAAGGAGAAGGGCTTGGGAAGAAATCGTTCTCTTATTCTGTTAAGCCGATGACAATGAAGAAATTATTATGTGAGTACATATATTTATATTTTCAATAAGTCTGCGTTGCAATTTAAATATTGCGGTCTAACCAATCAACTTTACCTTCGTTGATGAAATAATTTGTAAAATGTCCTCGAACATTGCCCGCCTGTCGCACAGCACGCCTGGTATAATGTGAGACTAGATTTTCCGGTGGTGGAGTGTGATGAGTACCTTCATAATTGTAGCCATCCCCCATTCTGACATAATTGTGTACTGTACATATCGATTTTACGATCTTTTCTGCGAAACCGGTGTTAACGTCTAATGATCTATGTAAAATACGCCATTTATTGCACATTATGCCAAAAGTACATTCGACGTACCGGCGTGCTAATGTCAAACGGTTATTAAATATTTTTTTAGCATAAGTTAGTGACCTTCCCCATAAGGCCGCATTAAATTCTCCATCATGCCAGAAGCTTCAGCAGCCACTATCACTATCGTATGGTAACACTGTTGGTCTATTTTGTATTAACAATGCCTTTGGCTCAAGTAGGTCTAATGACCTTTCCGACCTAATGTTAACCCATACAAAACAATAGTTTGCATCCGCTAGCGCCAATAAAACTAGCGAAAAATAATTTTCGTAGTATAATACATTGAATCTATGTGTTCAGACTGGATTAACCGTATATGTTTCCCGTCCGAGGCTCCCAAACAATTGGAAACTTCGAATTCTCTTCAAATATCGTGGAAATTTAATACCACTTTTCTTTCGTTGCTTCACTCACAACAATGGGTCTCAATTTTCTCTAAATAGTTTGACAGACACGTGGTATTATAGTCGCCGCGGTACATTTGCCAATTGTATAATGGTAGCTTAATGTCCCAAGTGAACATCCTGTAGCCAAATATCTGAAAAAAACATAAAACCTTAATATAAATATTTGAAAAGAGGCCAAGAGGATGGTCTACTATTACTAAATTCTGTTTTTTTCGTCATCATTCCAACAAAAGAAATGGAAGAGTTTACGAGATAATCATATGAGAGAGGTAAAGAAAACGAAAACTGTTAAATATGGATCAGGACTTCGAAAAATTCGTCATATATTCATTATAATAGATTACGATTTCTACAGGCATCTACAGCCAACAAAGATGCAGAATGTAGTTTCGATGCAGATAATGCATCAGCTTCGTCAGATGTTGCTGACGTAGAAGTAAGTTCTGCCTTTCAAAGGGTCCTAAATCTACTCTAAGAAAAAAAAAAAGTTCTGCTGACGAAAGATTTGCAAGCATATTAGAGCACAGTTCAGCACAGAAAAATGCTTCAGAACCAAAAGAAGATGACGATAAGACAAGCTGTTTTGCTTGCCACTCGTTAAAGAGATTAAAAAAATCCCGGAATATAGACGACTTCATACTAAAATTAGCATTTATGATTTCATCTTGCAAAACCAAATTTTCCTTCAAGGACCGCAGCATTAGTCATTGGAAAATCAAGATTATCATAACGAAGAAATTATTTGCCACAAGAGCAGCGTCATCAAGCTTCTGCCGAAAACTTTCAATATCACTATTATACGAGGGCTGTCCAGAAAGTAAGTTACGATTGATCGCGAAATCAGAAATGTTTCATTTGTAACAGTTAGCTACATCTTTCAGCTACTTCTCTACGTAGTAGCCGTTCTGACTCAGACATCCGTCGTAGCGTTGTACCAACTTTCCAATACCCGCCAGTGCTTTCCGACAATTCTCTACGCTGGCCTAAAGCTCGTTGTCTGTGCCAAAATGTTGTCTTCATAGCCAGCGGTTCGTTTGAGCAGAGATGAAACTCAGTGGGAGACAATTACGGGCTGTATTGTGGGTAACCAAACATTTCCAATTGAAACGATGCAGGAACATCTTCATTGCCCTTGCAGAATGAGGCTGAGAATTGTCTTGAAGAATAAACCGCACGACAGTTATGTAATGTTCGTTGCATAGCTTCAGGGGAAAATTCCCACCAGGCCCTCGTACTTGGCGGGAGACACTATTTTCTATAACATCTTTACGCGCTCACTAAGAGCTCAGGAATGAAAAGAGCGACATAATTCTACCTAGAGTCATACTAGAGACTGCCCAACACATCTTTGCAAAGCTTTATCGGATTTTCGTAGTCGTATCCATTTCGCGACCGATCGTAACTTACTATCTGGACAGCCCTCGTAGATTACAGCAATCTAGTGTGCCAAACAGTTTAGCACATTATCGTTATACTTTACAGTTATTCTGAGAGCAACAAAACGTTCTAGTTTCTTTAAATTTTCCTCCCTTAACAAGTATTAAGATAAGTGTGTTGATTAATAAAAAAACTTACCTCAATGTAACTGCGAGTTATTCTTCTGGTGAAATACAATATCGCACAGCGTTTTTATCTGCTACGATTCACCGTTTATGAGAGCCAGTAAATCATCCAATGATTTAATATATATTCTGAAATAGTTAAAAAATTTTGGTCCGTATTGTCTTAGCTTAAGATACAAAGTTATGTACTGGCTTTCAGTCAGCCTGTATGAAAAAAATGCATGGACCCAATATCTCCGTCTTCTGTCGCGTTGTTTTTGCCGTCGGTATAAAATCACCGTTAAAAGAGTTTCTACGCCCATCTTCAACAAAGTAGAGCTCAAACTGAACCAGGGCAACGCGCATTCAACGCCTGACAAGCGAGCACGTGAACACTCCACAAAAATTTTGCGCGCATTAAGCGCTTGTCGTGTGAACCTGCTTATACTTATTTCATTCATCTTTTTGATTGGTACTAGGATTAAATTGGACAATTCTCCCAGGGTTTCCTTTGTAAAGGAACATTTGAAAACGGAACTAAGCATTTCAGCCTTTGCTTTGCTGCCCTCGATTTCATTTCCTGTCTCATTGGCTAGGGATTGGACACTAACTTTGGTGTCACTAACAGCCTTTACTTACGGCCAGAATTTGTTTGGGATCTGTGAAAAATCACTTGACAGTATTCTGCCACCGTAGTCACTGATGGCTTCACGCATTGCTCGCTTGACAGCCAAACGCGTTTCATTCACATCTCTCTGTCTTTAGCCCTGCGCTTTGTTTTACGCCTATTACACAGTAATCTCTGTTTCTTCAGAAGTTTCTTTACAGTGACTGTAGACCAAGGAGGTTCCTCCCCATTATGAGCTGTTCTACTAGGTACATATCTGTCCAGTGCATGGTTAACTAGTCTCTTTAAAGTTGAGCAATAGTTCCTCTATATGCTTCTGACCTGTGCTAGAAGTTTGAAGTTCCTCATTGAGATATGACACTACAGGGTTTTCTGTCTAGTTTACTGAACATAGGTCTTTCTGCCTGTTTTGTTTGTACTTTGTACTTTGGTAATCATTGTTACCACAATCGCATCATGATCACTTATACGACGTACGATGTGGACACCCTCAAAGTGATCAGGACTATTTGTTGCCATTAGGTCCAATAGATTTTCATCATGAGTGGGCTTCCTAACTATCTGTTCTAGATAGTTTTCAGAGAAGGCATTTAGTAATGTTTCACAGGCTGTCTTATCACGCACACTACTATCAAAACTGTAATTTTTCAAATTAATCGTTCAATGATTTAAGTTTCCATTGATGATTACAGTTTGATAAGGAAACTTACCTGCAAGTGAAATGAGGTTTCCTCTAAAGTTGGGTATGGAGCTGGTTAGAATCACCCGGGCAATCTCCTACAAGCAGTCCCCTTGGTTGAAGGAGTATATTGATTTGAATACGAGACAGAGAGCTTTCGCGAGGTGTGACTTTGAGAAAGAGTTTTATAAATTAATGAATAATTCAATTTTCGGTAAAACTATGGAGAATTTGAGGGGAAGACGTGAAATTTTTATTAGAACCGAATGGGATTGGCGTTATGGCGTAAGAAAATGCATTGCCAGACCAAATTTTAAGCGGGTCTCCATATTCAATAAGAACTTTGTTGCTGTGGAGATGGCGAAGACTGCAGTAGAGTTTACTAAACCTATCTATGTGGGGATGTGCATACTAGACCTATCCAAACACCACATGTACCGCTTTCATTATGAGTTTGCGAAAACTCATTTCGTAGATCCTAAATTACTTTATATGGATACAGATAGCTTCATCTATTGGGTGAAGGACTGTGATCCGTATGAAGTAATTAGGTGCCACGGTAATGAATTCGCACGTTGTCATGTGCAGCCAATAATCCTTACGCTGTTATTCCGCAGAACAAGAAGGTCATCGGTCTCATGAAGGACGAGTCGAATGGATTGCCGATTGTAGAGTTTGTAGGTCTACGGCCAAAAATGTATGCATATCGCACATCAGAAGGTGCCACCCAGAGGCGGGCTAAGGGTGTGCGTCGCATGGCATCGACAGCCCTATTTATCGCAATGTCTGCGCGGTGGTGTTCGTGGTGCTGCACCGCAGCCACAGCATATGGTGTGCCAAATCAGTATTCGATTGAGAGGACACGAGGTGTACACTGTACTACGGTCTAAAATCGGTGTATCGCCTCATGACGATAAAAGGGTCATTTGTGATGACGGGATTGAAATTCACCCGTACTCACACTACTCACTTGTAGCGAGAGAAGGTGTGGGGGACTCTGAGAGAGAGAGAGAGAGAGAGAGAGAGAGAGAGCGAGAGCGAGAGCGAGAGCGAGAGCCAGAGGGAGGGAGAGTGTCTGCAGAGTAGTAGTATAACCCTTTTATCATAGTGTAATTATTTTGTGTGTGTGTGTGTGTGTGTGTGTGTATTTATGTGCGTGTGATGTGTGATGTGAGTGTATGTGTCATGTAAATATTTTTGTGTACAATGTCTGTGATCGAAAAGCCAGTATAAATTTGAAAACTGAATAAATCACGGAATGATGTAGATAGAGAGGTACAAATTGACACACATGCTTGGAATGACATGGGGTTTTAATTAGAACCAAAAAATACAAAAGTTCAAAAAATATCCGACAGATGGCGCTTCATTTGATCAGAATAGCAATAATGAGCATAACAAAGTAAGACAAAGCAAAGATGATGTTCTTTACAGGAAATGCTCAATATGTCCACCATCATTCCTCAACAATAGCTGTACTTAAGGAATAATGTTGTGAACAGCACTGTAAAGCATGTCCGGAGTTATGGTGAGGCATTGGCATCGGATGTTGTCTTTCAGCATCCCTAGAGATGTCGGTCGATCACGATACACTTGCGACTTCAGGTAACCCCAAAGCCAATAATCGCACGGACTGAAGTCTGGGGACCTGGGAGGCCAAGCATGACGAAAGTGGCGGCTGAGCACACGATCATCACCATGACGCGCGCAAGAGATCTTTCACGCGTGTAGCAATATGGGGTGGAGCGCCATCCTGCATAAACATCGTACGTTCCAGCAGGTGTTTATCAGCCAGGCTGGGGATGATGCGATTCTGTAACATATCGGCGTACCTCTCACCCGTCACGGTAGCAGTTACAAACCAGAATCACGCATTTCCTCGAAGAAAAAAGACCCGATAATGGTAGATGTGGTAAATCCAACCCATACCGTGACTTTCTCGTCGTGCAATGGAGTTTTCACGACAGTTCTAGGATTTTCGGTAGCCCAAATTTTGCAGTTGTGGGCGTTGACAGACCATCAGAGCGTGAAATGAGCTTGGTCGGTCCAAAACACGTTACTCAACCAATCGTCATCTTCCGCCATCTTTTGAAACGCCCACACCGCAAATGCCCTCCCCTTCACTAAATCGCCATGTAACAGTTCATGATGCCGATGGAGTTTGTACGGATAGCATCGGAGGGTACGCCTAAGTGCCAACCAAACAGTAGTGTATGGAATGCCGGTGCGACGTGAGACTGCACGAGCGCTGATTTCCCTGTGCATAGACGAACCCGCTACAGTCTCCATTTCGTCCTGAACAGTCTCAGCAGCATTACGCCTTGTGCTCGGTCGGCCACTACGGGGTCTATCGTCTAAACAACCCGTGGCTTCGAACTTCGAAATCATTCTCGCTGCATTTGTCAACGGACCTTTACCCGTTCGAATCCCCTTCCTATGGCGATAGGATCGTAACGTTGAACTAGCACATTCCCCATTCTGATAATACAGCTTCACTAAAAGCGCCTTTTCAGGTAACGTCAACATGCTGCGACTGCTGCTGCATCTGATTCTCTCTCTCATTACAGCTCCATGTATACACGATTGTCATGCGGAGTCACTGACGTTTTGCTGTCCAGCGCCATCTGTCGGACATATTGTGAACTTTTTTTGTTCTAATAAAACCCCATGTCATTCCAAGCTTTAGAGCCACCCAATTAATTGTTATTATTAAAGTATTTCAGCTGTCTGTGGGGGAAAATGTGTAGAGCCACCCAGTTCAAAAAAATGTTTTAGAGTTGCTCAGTTAAGTTTGAACCATCCAACTAATTGTTGTTGTTCTTATTAAAGTACTTGATGATAAATGGACTTGTTGGAGCCACTCAATTAATTAATTATTTCACGGAAAATGTCTACTTCAAAACAAAAAAAAATTTAGAGCCATCTAGTTAAGTAGGAGAACGTTAATTCACAGAGCAGCTCGCTTCAATGTAGTCCATTTGGATGGAATTTCATTGTTGTTGTTGTTGTGATCTTCAGTCCTGAGACTGGTTTGATGCAGCTCTCCATGCTACTCTATCCTGTGCAAGCTTCTTCATCTCCCAGTACCTACTGCAACCTACATCCATCTGAATCTGCTTAGTGTATTCATCTCTTGGTCTCCCCCTACGATTTTTACTCTCCACGCTGCCCTCCAATACTAAATTGGTGATCCCTTGATGCCTCAGAACATGTCCTACCAACCGATCCCTTCTTCTGGTCAAGTTGTGCCACAAACTTCTCTTCTCCCCAATCCTATTCAATACTTCCTAATTAGTTATGTGATCTACCCATCTAATCTTCAGCATTCTTCTGTAGCACCACATTTCGAAAGCTTCTATTCTCTTCTTGTCCAAACTATTTACTGTCCATGTTTCACTTCCATACATGGCTACACTCCATACAAATACTTTCAGAAATGTCTTCCTGACACTTAAATCTATACTCGATGTTAACAAGTTTCTCTTCTTCAGAAACGCTTTCCTTGCCATTGCCAGTCTACATTTTATATCCTCTCTACTTCGACCATCATCAGTTATTTTGCTCCCCAAATAGCAAAACTCCTTTACTACTTTAAGTGTCTCATTTCCTAATCTAATACCCTCAGCATCACCCGACTTAATTCGACTACATTCCATTATCCTCGTTTTGCTTTTGTTGATGTTCATCTTATATCCTCCCTTCAAGACACCATCCATTCCGTTCAACTGCTCTTCCAAGTCCTTTGCTGTCTCTGACAGAATTACAATGTCATCGGCGAACCTCAAAGTTTTTATTTCTTCTCCATGGATTTTAATACCTACTCCGAATTTTTCTTTTGTTTCCTTTACTGCTTGCTCAATATACAGATTGAATAACATCGGGGAGAGGCTACAACCCTGTCTTACTCCCTTCCCAACCACTGCTTCCCTTTCATGTCCCTCGACTCTTATATCTGCCATCTGGTTTCTGTACAAATTGTAAATAGCCTTTTGCTCCCTGTATTTTACCCCTGCCACCTTTAGAATTTGAAAGAGAGTATTCCAGTCAACATTGTAAAAAGCTTTCTCTAAGTCTACAAATGCTAGAAACGTAGGTTTGCCTTTCCTTAATCTTTCTTCTAAGATAAGTCGTAAGGTCAGTATTGCCTCACGTGTTCCAGTATTTCTACGGAATCCAAACTGATCTTCCCCGAGGTCGGATTCTACCAGTTTTTCCATTCGTCTGTAAAGAATTCGTGTTAGTATTTTGCAGCTGTGGCTTATTAAACTGATTGTTCGGTAATTTTCACATCTGTCAACACCTGCTTTCTTTGGGATTGGAATTATTATATTCTTCTTGAAGTCTGAGGGTATTTCGCCTGTTTCATACATCTTGCTCACCAGATGGTAGAGTTTTGTCAGGACTGGCTCTCCCGAGGCCGTCAGTAGTTCCAATGGAATGTTGTCTACTCCGGGGGCCTTGTTTCGACTCAGGTCTTTCAGTGCTCTGTCAAACTCTTCACGCAGTATCGTATCTCCCATTTCATCTTCATCTACAACCTCTTCCACTTCCATAATATTGTCCTCAAGTACATCGCCCTTGTATAGACCCTCTATATACTCCTTCCACCTTTCTGCTTTCCCTTCTTTGCTTAGAACTGGCTTTCCATCTGAGCTCTTGATGTTCATACAAGTGTTTCTCTTATCTCCAAAGGTCTCTTTAATTTTCCTGTAGGCAGTATCTATCTTACCACTAGTGAGATAAGCCTCTACATCTTTACATTTGTCCTCTAGCCATCCCTGCTTATCCATTTTGCACTTCCTGTCGATCTCATTTTTGAGACGTTTGTGTTCCTTTTAGGCTGCTTCATTTACTGAATTTTATATTTTCTCCTTTCATCAATTAAATTCAATATTTCTTCTGTTACCCAAGGATTTCTACTAGCCATCGTCTTTTTACCTACTTGATCCTCTGCTGCCTTCACTACTTCATCCCTCAAAGCTACCCATTCTTCTTCTACTGTATTTCTTTCCCCCATTCCAGTCAATTGTTCCTTTATGCTCTCCCTGAAACTCTGTACAACCTCTGGTTCTTCCAGTTTATCCAGGTCCCATCTCCTTAAATTGCCACCTTTTTGCAGTTTCCTGAAACTCTGTACAACCTCTGGTTCTTTCAGTTTATCCAGGTCCCATCTCCTTAAATTGCCACCTTTTTGCAGTTTCTTCAGTTTTAATCTACAGGTCATAACCAATAGATTGTGGTCAGAGTCCACATCTGCCCCTGGAAATGTCTTACAATTTAAAACCTGGTTCCTAAATCTCTGTCTTACCATTATATAATCTATCTGATACCTTTTAGTATCTCGAGGGTTCTTCCATGTATACAACCTTCTATCATGATTCTTAAACCAAGTGTTAGCTATGATTAAGTTGTGCTCTGTGCAAAATTCTACCAGGCGGCTTCCTCTTTCATTTCTTAGCCCCAATCCATATTCACCTACTACGTTTCCTTCTCTCCCTTTTCCTACACTCGAATTCCAATCACCCATGACTATTAAATTTTCGTCTCCCTTCACTATCTGAATAATTGCTTTTATTTCATCATACATTTCTTCAATTTCATCGTCATCTGCAGAGCTACTTGGCATATAAACTTGTACTACATGTAATGTCCCCACAGAAAATACCCTCTACCACGCACCAATTAATCATAGTCAATCAAACCATCCACATTCATTCACTTTGGAAAAGTATCTGATCTGATTTTCTCGTAACATATGCGGCGACAGCTCGACGACGCCAAAGTATTTTCTAGTGCGTTTATTCTTTGAAATAACAGAGATGCATATATGCATTCTCCATGGTTGTTGGAGTGGTAACGAGGACAGCTTCTGTAGTATCTGTTGAGGGATTGACGTGTTTCTGTGAGATACATATTCTGCTTTTCTTCTCGCTAAAGCGAGCCAATTGACATTGTGCCGCTAGCGATTTGTTTGAAGAGAAAGAGACTGTAAACGGAAAATAATTAATCACGTGGAATCACCGGAGATCTGGATAGGTAATGGAGATGGATTTAATACACAATTTCCTTCATATATAAGGTTTGTGACTTTTTTGTTCTGGAGTGAATGAACGAATGAGTTTTTTTCTGAATCATTTGATGATCACGTTGGCCCTGTAATTAGTGGGGAAGTTTCAGCTGTGTCGAAGAGAGCCTGCAATCACTGAGTCTGTGTTAAATCGTCCAAAAAGGCTTCGTACACATCTGGAATTTGCAGTCTCTCGTAAAAGGAACAAATTGTCCACATGATTGATTCTCCCGACTGAATGCGGTGTTTAACAGTAATAATAAATGTAAAGATCTCTTACAGCAAGCCAGCCGCTGATTACCAAGACGAAGGACTCCACCAAAGATCCTATTTGGCTAATTTCACGTAATGAAATATATTAAAAACTGTACATAGATAAAGGAGAGAAAGAGAGAGAGCGAATGAAAATAGAGATAATACTAATAATCCTCCATTAGTCTAACTTTTCGCCTGTCTTATCACGGATCAGCCAAGAAATGGGGGGCCCTTACTTTACTGTATAGATTTGTGTGAAGGTGAAGGGATCTTAAAGGCAACAGATACACGTCTATACAGACAAGACATTACACAAAGTTAGCGGCTAGCTGCATTCATCATCTATTCTTAGATGAAGATACGGCAACTGATTATCCTTAACATTTAACATTAAAATGTTAAATACTGTAGTAGGTGTGGACTTCGTATATACACTCCTGGAAATTGAAATAAGAACACCGTGAATTCATTGTCCCAGGAAGGGGAAACTTTATTGACACATTCCTGGGGTCAGATACATCACATGATCACACTGACAGAACCACAGCCACATAGACACAGGCAACAGAGCATGCACAATGTCGGCACTAGTACAGTGTATATCCACCTTTCGCAGCAATGCAGGCTGCTATTCTCCCATGGAGACGATCGTAGAGATGCTGGATGTAGTCCTGTGGAACGGCTTGCCATGCCATTTCCACCTGGCGCCTCAGTTGGACCAGCGTTCGTGCTGGACGTGCAGACCGCGTGAGACGACGCTTCATCCAGTCCCAAACATGCTCAATGGGGGACAGATCCGGAGATCTTGCTGGCCAGGGTAGTTGACTTACACCTTCTAGAGCACGTTGGGTGGCACGGGATACATGCGGACGTGCATTGTCCTGTTGGAACAGCAAGTTCCCTTGCCGGTCTAGGAATGGTAGAACGCTGGGTTCGATGACGGTTTGGATGTACCGTGCACTATTCAGTGTCCCCTCGACGATCACCAGTGGTGTACGGCCAGTGTAGAAGATCGCTCCTCACACCATGATGCCGGGTGTTGGCCCTGTGTGCCTCGGTCGTATGCAGTCCTGATTGTGGCGCTCACCTGCACGGCGCCAAACACGCATACGACCATCATTGGCACCAAGGCAGAAGCGACTCTCATCGCTGAAGACGACACGTCTCCATTCGTCCCTCCATTCACGCCTGTCGCGACACCACTGGAGGCGGGCTGCACGATGTTGGGGCGTGAGCGGAAGACGGCCTAACGGTGTGCGGGACCATAGCCCAGCTTCATGGAGACGGTTGCGAATGGTCCTCGCCGATACCCCAGGAGCAACAGTGTCCCTAATTTGCTGGGAAGTGGCGGTGCGGTCCCCTACGGCACTGCGTAGGATCCTACGGTCTTGGCGTGCATCCGTGCGTCGCTGCGGTCCGGTCCCAGGTCGACGGGCACGTGCACCTTCCGCCGACCACTGGCGACAACATCGATGTACTGTGGAGACCTCACGCCCCACGTGTTGAGCAATTCGGCGGTACGTCCACCCGGCCTCCCGCATGCCCACTATACGCCCTCGCTCAAAGTCCGTCAACTGCACATACGGTTCACGTCCACGCTGTCGCGGCATGCTACCAGTGTTAAAGACTGCGATGGAGCTCCGTATGCCACGGCAAAGTGGCTGACACTGACGGCGGCGGCGCACAAATGCTGCGCAGCTAGCGCCATTCGACGCCAACACCGCGGTTCCTGGTGTGTCCGCTGTGCCGTGCGTGTGATCATTGCTTGTACAGCCCTCTCGCAGTGTCCGGAGCAAGTATGGTGGGTCTGACACACCGGTGTCAATGTGTTCTTTTTTCCATTTCCATTAGTGTATCTTGGCCACAATAATGTGTTCACTATGCTGTTTGTAGTAGTTTAACCGCATTCCTATTTTCCTATTCATTATTAAACCTACTCCAGCATTACCCCTATTTGACTTTGTGTTTATAAGCCTGTAGTCACCTGACCAGAAGTCTTGTTCCTCCTGCCACCGAACTTCACTAATTCCCACTATATCTAACTTTAACCTATCCATTTCCCTTTTTAAATTTTCTAACCTACCTGCCCGATTAAGAGATCTGACATTCCACGCTTCGATCCGTAGAACGCCAGTTTTCTTTGTCCTGATAACGACATCCTCTTGAGTAGTCCCCGCCGGGAGATACGAATGGGGGACTATTTTACCTCCGGAATATTTTACCCAAGAGGACGCCATCATCATTTAATCATACAGTAAAGCTGCATGCCCTCGGGAAAAATTATGGCCGTAGTTTTCCCTTGCTTTCAGCCGTTCGCAGTACCAGCACAGCAAGGCCGTTTTGGTTATTGTTACAAGGCCAGATCAGTCAATCATCCAGACTGTTGCCCTTGCAACTACTGAAAAGGCTGCTGCCCCTCTTCAGGAACCACACGTTTGTCTGGCCTCTCAACAGTTGTCGTTGTACCTACGGTACGGCTATCTGTATCGCTGAGGCACGCAAGCCTCCCCACCAACGGCAAGGTCTATGGTTCATGGTGGGGGGGGGGGGGGAATTTCATTAGTAATAGTATTTAGCGTGTAACTAAGTTAGTCAATACCTCTGATTTAATTTTAGGTATGGCTCTATAACCAACTTTCCTTTCAATGAATCTCCAACATGTGTTGGATTCTAGTAATAATAATAATAATAATAATAAGTTAAGAGTATTACTGCATTGAACTGAAATGTATCTCAAGAACTACACTCCTGAAAATGGAAAAAAGAACACATTGACACCGGTGTGTCAGACCCACCATACTTGCTCCGGACACTGCGAGAGGGCTGTACAAGCAATGATCACACGCACGGCACAGCGGACACACCAGGAACCGCGGTGTTGGCCGTCGAATGGCGCTAGCTGCGCAGCATTTGTGCACCGCCGCCGTCAGTGTCAGCCAGTTTGCCGTGGCATACGGAGCTCCATCGCAGTCTTTAACACTGGTAGCATGCCGCGACAGCGTGGACGTGAACCGTATGTGCAGTTGACGGACTTTGAGCGAGGGCGTATAGTGGGCATGCGGGAGGCCGGGTGGACGTACCGCCGAATTGCTCAACACGTGGGGCGTGAGGTCTCCACAGTACATCGATGTTGTCGCCAGTGGTCGGCAGAAGGTGCACGTGCTCGTCGACCTGGGACCGGACCGCAGCGACGCACGGATGCACGCCAAGACCATAGGATCCTACGCAGTGGCGTAGGGGACCGCACCGCCACTTCCCAGCAAATTAGGGACACTGTTGCTCCTGGGGTATCGGCGAGGACCATTCGCAACCGTCTCCATGAAGCTGGGCTATGGTCCCGCACACCGTTAGGCCGTCTTCCGCTCACGCCCCAACATCGTGCAGCCCGCCTCCAGTGGTGTCGCGACAGGCGTGAATGGAGGGACGAATGGAGACGTGTCGTCTTCAGCGATGAGAGTCGCTTCTGCCTTGGTGCCAATGATGGTCGTATGCGTGTTTGGCGCCGTGCAGGTGAGCGCCACAATCAGGACTGCATACGACCGAGGCACACAGGGCCAACACCCGGCATCATGGTGTGAGGAGCGATCTCCTACACTGGCCGTACACCACTGGTGATCGTCGAGGGGACACTGAATAGTGCACGGTACATCCAAACCGTCATCGAACCCAGCGTTCTACCATTCCTAGACCGGCAAGGGAACTTGCTGTTCCAACAGGACAATGCACGTCCGCATGTATCCCGTGCCACCCAACGTGCTCTAGAAGGTGTAAGTCAACTACCCTGGCCAGCAAGATCTCCGGATCTGTCCCCCATTGAGCATGATTGGGACTGGATGAAGCGTCGTCTCACGCGGTCTGCACGTCCAGCACGAACGCTGGTCCAACTGAGGCGCGAGATGGAAATGGCATGGCAAGCCGTTCCACAGGACTACATCCAGCATCCCTACGATCGTCTCCATGGGAGAATAGCAGCCTGCATTGCTGCGAAAGGTGGATATACACTGTACTAGTGCCGACATTGTGCATGCTCTGTTGCCTGTGTCTATGTGCCTGTGGTTCTGTCAGTGTGATCATGTGATTTATCTGACCCCAGGAATGTGTCAATAAAGTTTCCCCTTCCTGGGACAATGAATTCACGGTGTTCTTATTTCAATTTCCAGGAGTGTATATATATATATAGTGTATACCACTAACTAAATTGTAAACTAACTCTAGAACTGAAATGAAGAAAGGAAAATATTCGTTACCCTACTTCAGTGTTCTTATTAAAAAAAAACCTAATCAGTATGTTTTTGTTAAAAACATATATATGTTTGAACAGTCTGCAGTTACATCTGGATTGCACTGCGCAAGTCTACTAGGCTTGGTGCATTTAACACACACACAATTTACGAGAATTGACTGCATTCAGATCTGCATTGCAAGCGTCGAGAAGACGTGGTACCTTTAAGACACAATTTCAGTGAGAGAAAGCGAATACCCTGCAGGAGAGGAAAATGGCTGAAATGGCTCTGAGCTCTATGGGACTTAACATCTGAGGTCACCAGTCCCCTAGACTTAGAACTACTTAAACCTAACTAACCTAAGGATACCACACACATCCATGCCCGAGGCAGGATTCGAACCTGCGACCGTAGCAGTCGCGCCGTTCCGGACTGAAGCGCCTAGAACCGCTCGGCCACCACGGCCGGCGCAGGAGAGGAATGTGAAATCGTACCTATTAATAGCACATGTACCGCTATTCCTGTGTCGACAGCAGGCAATGCTGTGGTAAATGGGTCAGATAGTTCCAGTGGGAGCAGGTATAGCGTCGTGCTAAGGACTTAGGTGTCAAAAAAGTATATACTCATTGTTAGGAAAAAAATTATTTATTTTCATTAATCGAATTTAAAAGTAATTTTACATGTTCATAGGCAGACATAAACTATCTTCTTCACATTTATTCTTCTTCTTGAGTTGACTGAGAGCAGGACAGTCAAAGAATTCCAGGTTTTGAACAGCAGCATGCTTGAATATTCGCCGTACAACATGATTTTCTCCGTGCCCTTGATGTAAATAATTGTCTGTGCGGTCGAATTTTCGAAGCGCTGTCGCCAAGTCTTTATAGGGTACACCAGGATCATCCCAGTTGATTCCATGATAGAAACTTGTTAGCCACTTCACACTCTTCCGTGTTCATCCCTCTGAAAGGTCTCGGCGACGCAACGCTTGCCGAAAATGTGTCTGCTAAAACCTCCGTGTACGCTACAAACGCAACATATTTAAATATGAACTGTCTACGCTCACCATCATAGAAACCCAGAAGTAAAGAAATAGGTCAATAAAAAAGTAATCGCATCTTACTGGGCTACAGAACATACATTATTATTAGGATGCCATTCTGACAACGCTGGACAAGTCTGCCTGTCGGCGAGCACTGCCTGCGTCCAGATGGATGTGGAAATTTTCCTGTGGCTGCAGCTATGTATTTGTCTGCTCATGTCGGGCGCTAACAATTATTTTAGAATTGCTGATAGCGTGAAAGTATAGTTCACCGATTTCAAAGACATCATGATTTTTCAACGGTGTGACGGTACATTTGATAATTTCGTTGCTGTTACTAATTGCCTCTGTTTGAATGAATTCGAGCCAAAGTAACTTTCCAGTTCTTTAAGTGCTTTACGTCAGCTAAACAATACTTAATATCTGCTATCCACCCATCCGCATTCTGCTTCAGTCACACCGCCCTCGTTTTATGAAAAAATTAAGCGCTACACAACTCAGAAAACCGAGAATGACGTTACTGTAAAGCTTAAACTAAAGTGACATAAGGGACGCTGATGGCGGCCCAGCAGTGTGGCATCACACATTCGAGTCATAGTGCTTAAAGCGTGGCTCATACTTTGACATACGTCAGGTGGAAAGTAAACTATATGTAACGTAGTAATGGAGCAAATGGCTCTGAGCACTATGGGACTTAACATCGGAGGTCATCAGTCCCCTAGAACTTAGAACTACTTAAACCTAACTAACCTTAGGACATCACACACATCCATGCCCGGGGCAGGATTCGAACCTGCGACCATAGCAGTCGCGCAGTTCCAGACTGAAGCGCCTAGAACCGCTCGGACACCCCGGACGGCAGTAATGGAACAAGTTGTGTAGGGAACATGTAATAATCAAAAGCGTTCACGTGGCGACGACTCTTTATCAGTTTCATATAAATATACAAAATCACATTACACGCATTTCTTGATTTCACCAGCTCAAACCTGCTGTAAGCAGTAACATTCTCTTTTCCCCTGAATCCGTAGTTCTCATTAACGAAGTAAGATCTATGGAATATTTTTTCTAATGTGTGGTTACAGCTCTGTTGTTGAAAAGCAGAGCCGGGCGTTGTGGCCGAGCGGTTCTAGGCGTTTCAGTCCGGAACCGCGCTGCTGCTACTGTCGCAGGTTCGAATCCTGCCTCGGGCATGGATGTGTGTGATGTCCTTAGGTTAGTTAGGTTTAAGTAGTTCTAAGTCTAGGGGACTGATGACCTCAGATGTTAACTCCCATAGTGCTTAGAGCCATTTTGTGAACAAGCAGAGCCGAACAGTCACTACCCCCTTTAATAGCGATAACTAAAGCATGACCATACTTTGCACACTACCCTCACTACCGCTCCTCAGAACTATAGCATTACCTTATTCACGGTCATCTAGGACACACTTGAAGTTAAATAATTGAATAACAATGGAATCATAGTTATTATTCAGTTAGATAAAGCTAGCGCGCTGAGAGAGGCAATCAGAAGTGTATTGCACGCTTGTAATAAAGCATTATTTGCATTCAGGTCTACAGGAGGTTTCTACATAACATGATATTCGTCTTTCAAAATTCAGCTCCCGCACACACACACACACACACACACACACACACACACTTTATAGGGTATAAACAGGACTGTATCAGCCGGCCGGAGTGGCCGTACGGTTCTAGGGGCTACAGTCTGGAACCGAGCGACCGCTAGGGTCGCAGGTTCGAATCCTACCTAGGGAATGGATTTGTGTGATGTCCTTAGGTTAGTTAGGTTTAATTAGTTCTAAGTTCTAGGCGACTGATGACCTCAGAAGTTAAGTCGCATAGTGCTCAGAGCCATAGTGCTCAGAGTCAGGGCTGTATCACCATTTCTCGCAAATGTAATAAACAAAATATCTGTATGACGCTCTAACAGGCTCTTGTGTTATTCGTAACAAACTCAATTCTTACCAGTTGAAACAACATATCCGTCCCGCGGTGATCCTACTCCTGGTCCAAAGTGTTAAACAGGTAAGGGGCTTAGCAACATGACCTTAAAAATGGGCTTAGACTAAAACAGTTCTGCGGTTTCTCGACTACCCGCTCCGCCCGTGGAAATTAACTCGGAATGAACGTACTCTAGTAGATTTTGCACTCACAATGATTTATTAGTCAAGGGCTGAGGGGGGGGGGGGAATTGTGTGTGTGTGTGTGTGTGTGGTGGATGCTATTCATGGAACGCACTGACACAAACCTCGACTTGGCTGTCTGAATATTTAAAAGACGCCACTGTGTGTTGGCTGGATTTACAAGTATCGAAAATACCAGAAGGCTTCGTGGAAGTGGTGAAATCGATAAACTGAAAATACTCTAGGGCTTTTTAAAATTATAATTACATCCTTTATTCATCGACAAAAACATAATGGCAGGAGGCTTTGTTGCTGTGCAAAAACGACCCCGGCTGGTGCAAGTGTGGACGTATCATAATTTTTTTAATACACATATAACTGGTAGTCCGAAATGTTATTCTGCTGCTTGAACGTGAAGGTACCGTGGCTTATGTTCCGACATACGTTTGTGGGAAGTAATAAAACTACTATTCTCGTAAGAACAAAAAAAGATTCTCGTAAGAACAAAAAAAGATTTCGTATGTCTACTGGTAATGGAAGCACAGATTGGACGTGGTGCATCATGATTTCAACGTATTGAGAAGTATAGCCGAACGTAAGTGGTGATAGATTCATTTCGTTAACAGCTGCACAATATAGCAATGCAGGTGTTCAACTGGATCTGCTATAGTGTAGAAACAGGACGAAAACAGGACGAGCAATACGGCTGTAACAATACGCCCCCTCATCGGCAGCCCTAAGCGTACCCTAGCATTTTCCTTGCTGTTCTATTGATAGTGATGTTGATACAGTACACCATGCAGCGTGTGCGATGCCTTTCCAAGCATTGCGTCCGCGGGTGCGGTATTCATTATCTGAACACAGCTCCAGACGTCTGTCCTTCATAACACGTGTTTGAGAGAATCTAGGCAACACCTTCCAGATGCGCTGATTCAACGACTTTGTCAGGTAATTTCCTAGGACTGAGGAGAATCGAGACATATAGCATGTGTGAGTGTATGTATACCATAATTTTTTCGGGCGCTATACAGATATAAAAATAACTGCACTGGTTGTGTAAATTGTGTATATATTGCAGTGTAATGTTACTGTGGCTTATGTTGTGGCATGACCAGAGAAAATGAGTGTGTGTCCTATCGTGAGGGATGTAAAGATTAAGGACATCGATAACCGCTAGAGATTTTTTGCGTGGAAAATTATGTCGCTGAGATTAGTTCCAGAGGAAACATTACCCGTACATCGATCGGTGTCAGAGTGCAGCAGGAATCGCAATATTTAATTGTAGGACCAAAATAGTAACCATATTTACTATCCTGTCTTCACAAAACGTATGTTGGCGGTAGTGGAATCATTCTATAGTCACCGGCAAAAATGCCTAGTGCGTTCTTTTAATTGAGTGTTATGCACAAAATTCAGCATTAGGTTATGAGGAATTAAGCACACTCAGAACGACTGATGAATAATGCCTCGCGTTTGCAGTTGTAAGCTTACAAAGATATGTGTGCTTTGGAATTCTATATTAGGATCTGCAATGTCTACTGTGGTGATTCTGTAATTATATAAACCTCTAAAACTAGTGGACGAGTGCAAACACAGACGATATGGGTATTATACATAGGTGCTGTATTTTAGCTGGGGAAACATTTTTCTCACTGCACGATCTTGTTAATTGGATATAACATACATCTCGAAATTCGAATCTTGCATTTTAGAGGTGACAGATTCAAAAATGCAAAACACTTCTTAATCCACTGCAAAATATGACTGGAGGTCTGAACATGAAAGATGTGGTTAGGGGCTTGCCATTAAGCACGTTTTTCGCCAGTAGCACCATCAAAGCTTTGTAAGGTCTGTACCACAACTGGAATTTGATGTGCAAGGCTACAGTGGTGTTCCTTTCAGACACTCCGACTACCATGCCGAAATGTGACGTCACTCCCAGTTGCGATCCCACGAGCTGTCGTATCGCGTATGGCAGAGGGTAACTTGTACGACTACTGATCATTCCCTTTCTTGATCAATTTGCAAATGGAGAGAGGCGAAATAAGACTGCCTGTATGCTTCCATTCACTAGTCGAAATTAACGTAGGATACTGGTGTACATGTAGAAATCGTAGGAAAACAACTAAAGAAGAGTAAAGTAGTGGACGGCCATTTGTTGTGTGATGATTTTAATAACGACTCATTACTGGAAATATTCTCACTGTTTAACGAAAAGAGAGAAGATAGTTTAGAGCTTTTTTTAAAGCTATCTGCATACTGAATTCACTGGCTGCTCTGTCAAGTTGCAACCTGATAGCCTTATCATTCCTTATTCGTGTCGCCGGTTCCCCCTACAACTAGCGTCTAATTTGCGAGTGTCGACAGCTTATAATTACTCTTCTCGTCCATTGCTGATATGATGTCCTTGCATTGGATGCTGTCGACTGCATTTACCAGTGCGCCATTGAGTCCAAGGATAGTAGGCTTGATACAAATCAAGAGTCTAATTATTTAAATATCGCAATTCTCTTTGTTTAACATTTATAGCAAATAAAACCATTCAACAGCCAAGGTTGCATAAAATATTTCTTTATTTAAAACAACCGGTTTAAAAAGACTTTGCTTTCATCTTCAGGTCAGTTGTACCTTACACACCATTTAAAGTGGATTCACACAGTTTAGAACATGTCCAGTACATGTAAACAGATGTGCTATTGTGTACCGTGTTTGTGTGCTGTAACAAGCATCTGTGAGCAACATGTATATAGACATGGCCTGTTGCCAAAGGTGCTTTATGTTCTTGAATCTTTTAGTGATGACAAAACCTTTTATAATGTGCTGACTGTTATTCACCTGATATCTCTTGCATGAGGTTCACCATAAAATAAACATGTATTACAACAACAAGATTTTTTAAACCTGAAGATGACAGAAAGGTCTGTTGAAATCGGTTGTATTAAATAAAGATACATTTTATGCGATCTTGGCTGTTGAATGGTTTTCAACAATTAAAATAGATCGCTCTTCAGTACTGTCAAAATGAGGAAGTTTAATTTATAACAATGGGAGGTTGTTACAGGTGAGGGAGTGCTTACAGACAGAATATCATAACATTATTAATCCAGCGAATACTGACAGGGGGTTATAGTCATGACGTCATTAAATTACACTTTTCTGTAAATAGGTCAACGTGTCAGTTTTAACACACACATTCGAATATATGGATGGTGTAACAAGGTTTATTTGTCTATATGGTTGTATCGTGACGAGGGTATTTGTTTTTGTGATGTTGTGTATATATACAGCGTGAGGCACTAACAAGAATAACTCCGGTAGAATGATAGGAGCTGGAAACTTTGACGGACAAAAGTTGCATGTGACAACGGGGGCGATAATATGACGTTGGTTTTTTGATGGTAGGTGGGTTCACTTCAGAGATATGAACGTCAATTTTTTTTAATGGGATGCTATAGTTTGGAACTTATTTTCTGATAGTCGCTATCAAGAAGAATCCAATGATGTGTAACAGTAAGCTCTTTGAAGGTCAACAAAGGTCACAAAGGTGGCATGAATGTCCATTTACAGAAGGTGTTCGAAGTGATGATCATTGGAATCAATGCAGTGCTGCAATCTTCTTATCATGGATTGAGTGGTATTTCTTATCACATCAGCACTTATCGAAGCACATGCTCTGACAATTCTCTCTCACATATCTTCAGGTGTAGTTGAAACGTTTTTATAAACAATTTCTTTTGCGAATCCCAACAAGAAAACAATCCAGAGGCATCAAGTCTGATGAACAAGCCGGCCTCGACACATCTCTTCTGCATTCAATCCAACGATTTGGCAATTGTCTCTGCAACTCATTTCTAGCCATCAGCAAAAAACGTGCCAGGTGCTCATCGTGTTGATACCACATTCTGTTCCTTGTTCCTAAAGGTATTTCTTCCAATAACACACCTAATGTTTCATGCAGGAATGTGGTGTACTTCCTTCGATGAAATAGGGGCCTATAATTCTGTCCTCCAGAATCGCACACTATACATTCACCGATAGATGGATACGGTTTTTGGTGTGCATCTTGCCGCAGCCAAAATGTATTTTCAGTTGCCCAATAATGCATGTTATGCAAATTACCATTTCCATGGCTTGTGAGCCCATCGGCAGAATTCAATGTGATGCATACAATCCGCACCAGTTAATTCTTGGTGGAGACTGATATGGTGAGGGTGATATTTATGGCGATGCAGAACATGAACACTATTTTGGCTCATTCCAGATTTCCTTGCGATTTGACGCTAACTAACACAAGGATCCCGAACCAGAGTGGGAAGAGTACCAATTTCCGTTTCCTCATTAGTAACTTTCCCTTGCCGAATATATTTCCGATGCATTAAGGATCGAATTGTTCTCAAATGCACGACGTGTTGGGTGAGTACGTTGAGGATATCTTTCAGTGTATAAGCCTCTAGCTCTCACTGAATTTCGCTGGTATTCTCCATAAATGAGAAGTATATCGACTTGTTCTTCAAAGGAATACATCATTCACATTCGCTTCATTTGACGATACTAGTCTTACCGTTCCTGTTACTGTTGTATTGAGAAACTGTCGAATTGTGTTTACATGTCAATGGCACATTAGATGGATACGCCGTTGTCGGCGAATATTTACTATTTGTACGATATACGAGAGACAATTGTCAGAGCATGTGCTTCGATAAGTGCCAAAGTGATAAAGAATACCACTCAATCCATGATAAGAAGATTGCAATACTGCCTTGATACCAATGGTCATCACTTCGAACACCTTCTGTAAAGGGAAGTTCATGCCACCATTTTGACCTTCGTTGAGCTTCAAAGACCTTACTGTTACATATCACTGGATTCGTCTCGATAGCTGCTATCAGAAAATAGTACCAAACTATAGCATCCCATTAAAAAAACGATGTTGATGTTCATACCTCCTATGCGACCCCATTTAGTAACAAAAAAACCAACGTCACGTTATCGTCCCCGATGTCCCATGCAACGTTTGTCTCACAAACTTTTCAGCTACCATCACACTTTCAGAATTATTCTACGTGGCAATAGTTAGTGACTCACCCTATATATATATATATATATATATATATATATATATATATATATATATATATATACAGGGTGTCCCAGCTATCTTGTCCACCCAAAATATCTCTGGAACAATAACAGCTATTGGAAAACGACTTTCAACGGTATCAATGTAGGGCTGGGCCCCATGAATGTACATATTTGGAAACATTCCAAAACGAAAGCATATGTGTTTTTTAACACAAACTTATGTTTTTTTAAATGGACCTCCTATATTTTTTCTTCAGCAATCCATAGCATGACAATGCACATACACAATGGCGTTGATTGCATCGGAATATTCCCATTACATCCCGAGATATTAAGACGCGAAGTTGACGCTTGAAACACCCGACATGCGCTGCTAGCGCACGTCCTGAGGCTCAGGCGTGAAACCCATGCTGCCCGTAATCGCGATGTGATTGACATGCGTAATCACACTTCCATACTTATCAAGAGGTCCGAAACGAATAATACGATCTGCTGCCATCCTGCATTAACGTCTTACATTCCAGCAGGTATTTATCCCATAGGCTAGGAGTGATGCGGTTCTGTAACATACCTGTGTACCGTAACGTTAGTCACAAAGTTAACTTCGCTTATCGTTAATCCGTTACTAAAAAGGTAATGCCGTTCAACGTTAAAACTTTACTTTATTGTAGATCTAGCGCAAGTGACAGTTAATCATTCACTCGTAATAGTAAAATTCATGTTGATGGTTTTAGTGAAACGAGCAAGTGGACTAAAAGTTTTACCGTTGTTTAGGTAACAATGTTTTGATTTGGGAAGTTCAGGTAGGACATAGAAGATGAATGTAAACATGTTTAAACAATTAGTTTTATTATCACATAATTATCAATGTTATGTTTATCTAATGCGTTAAATGACAAATTGTTGCAAACAAATGTTTCTTAACATCACTGGGTAAAATGGCCCTTTGTAGAAACTTCCACTGTGATACCAGCACTACATACTAAACATAGCGTTCACATCTCATGCTCAAAGTGATGCCCATTGGCTTGCATACATAGGGTCACTCTGCAGATGAAGGATGCCCTACTTCGTGCTATCGTTTCCTCTTTGATGGCTGTACAAGCATCAATAATGGGTTGATTCATGTCCTCTGGTGTTGTTGATTCATGTTGGTAAACAGCATCCTTCACTGCTCCCCAAAGAAAATAATCTAGCGCTGTAAGGTCCGGAGATCGGGCAGGCCATCTAACTGGGCCTCCTCGTCCAATCCACCTACGAGGGAACTTCCGGTTCAGAAGTCGTCGTGCTCGTAAGGCGTTATGTGCAGGGCATCCGTCATGCTGATACCACATGACCATTCTCCGGTTCAGAGGTACGGTGTCCAAGAGAACGGGAAGATTGATGGTAGCAGACCGTATTATTTGTTTCGGACCTCTTGATAAGTATGGAAGTGTGATTACGCATGTCAATCATATCGCGATTACTGGCAGCATGGGGTTCACGCCTGAGCCTCAGGACGTGCGCTAGCAGCGCATGTCGGGTGTTTCAAGCGTCAACTTCGCGTCTTAATATCTCGGGATGTAATGGGAATATTGCGATGCAATCAACGCCATTGTATATGTGCTTTGTCATGCTATGGATTGCTGAGGAAAAAATATAGGAGGTCCATTTAAAAAACCATAAGTTTGTGTTAAAAAACACACATGCTTTCGTTTTAGAATGTTTCCAAATATGTATATTCATGGGCCCCAGCCCTACATTGATACCGTTGAAAGTCGTTTTCCAATAGCTGTTATTGTTCCAGAGATATTTTGGGTGGACAAGATAGCTGGGACACCATATATATATGTGTGTGTGTGTGTAATTGTTTTTCATCATTATTTTATAAGTCTACTAAGGCAGTCTCATGGTGATGTTATACACCAATAATGCAGCGCTGTGTTTCTTCATCGCTCAGTCTCGTACATACATGGGTTATTGGTGGAAATAAGCTTAAACTGTAGCAAATTACAATAGGAGGCGAAGTGCTTACAGAAAATGTCCAATATTTTGCTGCTAATTCCGTTAATTATGATATGAAGTGGCCATTTTGGACCACTAACTATGGTAATGTTGGTTACTATTTTTAGCAGGATAACATCCTGTCACCAACAATTCTCCTAGAGGAGTGGATGGACTAATGTTTTCACCGTTCCTATAAAAGAAAACATTAACATTGTAGAGAGAGTAAAACCACATTCATCAGTACACTGTGTGATGCTAGTGGCACATAAATTGGAGATGGTGGAAACTCAAAGTCTGGAAAAAGTTCTGTGTTCTGCTCCGATGTACCTTGGAGCTTGTCTGGAGATAGTTCTGTATGCTGCTCCAATGTATTCTTGATGGTTAGTAAGCCTGGACACTTGAGATGAATGGTGGTTCGAAATCTGTGCAAATGTGTTGGATGTGTTAGGTGAACTGTAAAACATTTTTTAACTGGGGAATCACTTAAAAATGCAATGCTACCCCACACATTAGATCACATTCTGTTTATAGGAAAGATGGTCAGAGTTCAACAGTCCTTTATATCAATATCACATTTTCATCACACCAATGCATACCTACAGCGAAAATCATTGCTACGTAAAAAATAATACTGTCACCCATAAAAATAGAATGTGGTCACTGTCATACAGCTGATTGAGAGTAGACGGTTATGAATGTACTAGTACAGCTAGTTGGGAGCCTACTTGAATCTGGTGCTTATTGTCTGACTCTATGGAATGAATCCACTACTACAAGAACAACAACCATTAGAACTATATAAAATGAGCCACACTGACCACGTGTCTTTAAGATCTGTTATAATGCATTTTCCTGCACAGATACCTTATAATAATTGACTGTGTGATAAGGCTTAAATGGTCATATAGTGGTTTAAAGAGCGCTGACATTGACGTCTTAGCCATCAAATTCGTCTGATTTGAATGCATCTTGGGTTGTGTGTAAATATGTAGTGCAAAAACATATATTCTTCTTGTCTACACTGACACATTGATGCATGATCTGTTGCATGTTTGAAGAAACTGGTGAGCTGTTTGTGATCAGTAAAGATCATAAAAGGCCTGCTTTCCACTGACAACAACCTGTCACACACAATTCTCCTAGTGGAGTGGATGGACTAACGTTTTCACCAATCGTGTGAAACCCAGCTCGCGCTTTCGTCCACGAGACTCAGAGGGCCATAGACACAGGTTCCCAGGTAGACGCCGTGTCTTGACTTCCGCAAGGCGTTTGGTACAGTTCCCCACAGTTGTTTAATGGACTATCAGACCAATTGTGTGATTGGATTGAAGAGTTCCTAGATAACAGACGCAGCATGTCATTCTCAATGGAGAGAAGTCTTCCGAAGTAAGAGCAATTTCAGGTGTGCCGCAGGGAAGTGTCGTAGGACCGTTGCTATTCACAATATATATAAATGACGTTGTGGATAACATGGGAAGTTCACTGAGGCTTTTTGTGGATGATGCTGTAGTATATCGAGAGGTTGTAACAATGGAAATTTGTACTGAAATGCAGGAGGATCTGCGACGAATTGACGCATGGTGCAGGAAATGGCAATTGAATCTCAATGTAGACAAGCGTAATGTGCTGCGAATACATAGAATGAAAGATCCTTTATCATTTAGCTACAATATAGCAGGTCAGCAACTGGAAGCTGTTAATTCCATAAATTATCTAGGAGTAGGCATTACGAGTGACCTAAAATGGAATGACCGTATAAAATTAATCGTCGGTAAAGCAGATGTCAGACTGAGATTCATTGGTAGAATCCTTAGGAAATGCAGTCCGAAAACAAAGGAAGTAAGTTACAGTAAACTTGTTCGCCCACTGCTTGAATACTTCTCACCGGTGTGGGATCCGTACCAGATAGGGTTGATGGAAGAGAGAGAGAAGATCCAACGGAGAGCAGCGCGCTTCGTTACAGGATCATTTAGTAATCGCGAAAGCGTTACGGAGATGATAGATAAATTCCAGTGGAAGACTTTGCAGGAGAGACGCTCAGTAGCTCGGTACGGGCTTTTTTTGAAGTTTCGAGAACATACCATCACCGAGGAATCAAGCAGTATATTGCTCCCTCTTACGTACATCTCGCGAAGAGACCATGAGGATAAAATCAGAGAGATTAGAGCCCACACAGAGGCATACCCACAATCATTCTTTCCACGAACAATACGAGACTGGAATAGAAGAGAGAACCGATAGAGGTACTCAAGGTACCCTCCACCACACACCGTCAGGTGGCTTGCGGAGTATGGATGTAGATGTACATGCAGATGTAGACAACAAAAATGCTTGATCGCAAGTAACTCGTGATCAACAGCACTCCAATTTCTTTGTTGCGGCGTAAGGTTTTGTGAATAAAACGCGAGTGTTTGCTACTTTCTGTTTCAGTGCTGCTCCAACAGCGGTTTGCCTGACGTCCGCCATGAGAGCCAGTGGTGCGATTATGTGCAGATGAGCCAACTGTGCCGCTGGTGCTAAGTCTTGTCTGACTCCGCAAAACGCCTCTTCACTCATTGAAGTCCAAGTCACTTCCCATGTAACAGTTGTATGTTTGCCTGAAAGCAGTGCGTTACATGGTTGCCGTTTCTTCACTAGTCCAGGAATGAGTATGCTTAAAATCCTGCAGAGCCCTTTTTAACTTGTCGGTAAAGGCATATCCTTTACTGCCTGGCCGGAAGTGGTGAGAGGCCTGCTGCTGCCACTGCGCACCTTCTGGTGCTAAAGGAATTTGTAAATATACATTTTTACAGTCAACTGTTTTAAATAACTGAAACTGATCGATAGTGTTATTGAAGTCAGTCACGAGAGGTATGGTGTACCGATAAGCAATTGCATTGGCGTGAAGTGCCCTGTAACTCCTGCACAGTCGCCAGGATCCGTCATTTTTGCGCACTTTGTGGAGTGGAGATGTCTATGAATTATTAGATCTGTTCTCAACGCCTGCTTTCAGCATCTCTTTGGAACCTGCTTGTGCTGCCAGTGGCTTGTGAGGTCGGATCCTCTTCAGCCCAGCAGCCACGGATTGTCCGGTGTAGTATGAATGTGGTGCAGTGTCGTGTTGTATTTCTTCCTTTCAAAGGCGGCCTGACGAGTAAGCCGATGGCCGATGAAATAGCTGTCCTGAACTGCTATGACCGTTTCCGCCAGCCGAAAAATGTTCCCGTCCCACAGTACAGTTTCATTTGACTTTTCATCTACCAGGACCTTGTTCTGAATGTGGTTCACCAAGTCCGGCGACAGACGAAAATGCAGCAAAAAATCTGCGCCGGTTATAGGGTCGCCACGTTGTCAACAATAAACCTCTACGTCATTTCATGAGGAAATCCTAGCTCCAGTGTCATAGCTTGTTTGCCCATTAAGTGCCAAAGTGGGAGTCGTTAGCTGGCCGGTGTGGCCGAGCGGTTATAGGAGCTTCAGCCTGGAACCCTGCGACCGCTATGGTCACAGGTTCGAATCCTGCCTCGGGCATGGATGTGTGTGATGTCCTTAGGTTAGTTAGGTTTAAGTAGTTCTAAGTTCTAGGGGACTGATGACCTCAGATGTTAAGTCCCATAGTGCTCAGAGCTATTTGAACCATTTTTTGGGAGTCGTTAGCTGCAGTGAGCATATGCTGTGTCAGTCTGTTTGTAGTAGTGCACAGCCCTTTGGGGTAGGCGCTCACGTCCGATCCTGAACGGAAGAGAAAATTTTGGTCAGATATGTGATCACGGGGACCAGTACACCGTCGACAGACATTGGCATGGGGCTTCTCAACCTTGCTTCGTGGACGCACATATTGTTGGTGACGAACGTCGACGTCCGCTAACGTTCGCCTACTACGTTTAGGTAGCCACAGCCATTGGTGCACTGCCGAGCTGTCTCCGCAAAACGCCTGTGGTTCCAGCACCATTGTGTTGAAGTTGCGTCGAATACGCTTCGATTATCCTTCCGTTGCCTTATCCGATATTCAGGAGCACCATCGTGGTGCCGTCGAAAGGTGTTTTGTTGCTCCAACAGCTTCAAATGTAACGACACAACCTGATCTTCCAACAGCTCCACTCTTTTTATCTTGTGCTGGCGCATCCGTGCTCTTTGTCTGGGCCTTTGCCTTCGTGTTAACGTTTACTGCTTCAATATTTGTTACGTGACTTCTGTCAGCTACACCATCCATTTTGAGACCTAGTGAGAGTTCTGGCAGTAGAGTAGCTGTTACACAAGATTTCTGTTTGATGACCTGCCACTATTGACGTGGGCGCCGACCAGTAATTTTCGGAGCCACAACTCCTGTAGTGACTGTTCTGGTAGTAGCGCTGCTCCAGCGAGAGCACTTACAATTAGCAAAAATTTGCTGTGGCGATCTGTTTGGCAATATGCTCCTCGTCGAAAGCCTTTCGCAGCCGAGTATCTGGCGCCAAAGTATAATATTCTACAAGTATCTCATTTATTGACAAGTAGGAACGTAGCTCTAGAATATCTTTGATTTCCTCTGACGACTGCTCCTACCAAGTGCGCCATAGTTATTATCTATTTGTCTCTACACACTACATGTTGCTGTACGATGCACACTATTTGCGTGAACCATGTCCATGTATTATTATGCCAGAAGGGTGTAAGTTTCATGTGACCCATTTTGGTCGCGCTATATCTGTCTTATTGATTACTGTCAGCTGCTGCTCGTTGCAGCGTGGTTGGAGTCATGATTAGCGCTGCCTTAACATCTGTCTCTGTGTGCAATGGTGCATCTGTCATTATCATTTATAAAGAAAAAATTCGATTCTGACTCTGTTTTTTATCAAATCACGTTGAGGTCACCACTGTGGGTAATTATGCTCCGAATTATAAAACTACCTCATAAACTGACATGCGAGAATAATCCACAAGCCTCTTTATTGAAACTCAGCTTGTAACTAACTCAATAGCCAAAGAATATAACATAAATTCTAAACTGTTAATGAATGCTCTTTGCTGCAACAAAGATCCTTTCCCTGTCTCTTGTTCCTTCTGTGCGAACAGTGACTAATGTTGTCTCATAACAATTGTAATTGTTGGATTCCATATTAGAATTAAGACCTCATGGCATGAGTATGTTTTCTGCAAAATTTCTTCACCAATGAAGACGAAGTAAATATTCCAGAAATCGAATCAAGGACTGTTGTGAACACGAATGCCTTAGAAGTAGATAGCAACTCAAGTCACTTAATAAAGGCGAGTCTTCTAGTCCAGACCGTACAGCAATTAGATACCTTTCTGAGTGTGCTGATATAATAGATCCATACTTATCAGTCATATACTATTGTTCATCCGACGAAAGATCAGTACCTAAAGAGTTGAAAGCTGCACAGGTCACACCAATAGACCAGGAAGGAAATAGGAGTAATCCATTGTATTAAAGACCCCTTTCAATGACATGGGATTTGCAATGGGATTTTTTGAACGTATGCTGTGTTCGAACACTAGGAATTACTAGAATTTATGATGTATTGACAGATAACCAGCACGGATCCATGTAACACAACTAACTCTTTATTCCAATTAGTGTGATATAGACAGGAGATCTCAAACAGAATCCGTATTTCTAGATTTCCAGAAGGATTTTGATACCGTTCCTCGCAAACGAGTTCTAATCATATTGCTTGGCTATGGAGTTTCTTCTAAATTGTACAACTAGATTTGTGGTTCCCTGTCAGAAAGGTCACAGTTACTAGTAATTACCGAAGTCATCGAGTAAAACAGAAGTGATATCTGGCATTGCCTAAGAAAAAGTTACAGGCCTAGTCTATTTAAAGGATTTAGGTGACAATCTGAGCAGCCGCCTTTCCGTATGATGTCATTTACCATCTAGTAAAGCCATCAAAAATAAAAACAAATTTCAAAATGATTTAGACAAGATATCTGTATGATGGGAAAAGTGGGGATTGTCCCTAAATAATGAAAAGTGTGTAATCAACCACATGAATACTAAAGAGAATCCGATAAATTTCAGTTATACGGTATATTATTACGCCATATTACCAGATTTCCGGAAAGCATTTGACACGGTGCCCCATTGCAGGCTTTTGACGAAGGTACGAGCACACAGAATAAGTTCAAAATATGTGAGTGCCGCGAAGACTTCTTAAATAATAGAACCCGATATGAGGGAGTTCAGAACAGATTTGGGGAGAAGAGGAATTTGTGGCACAACTTGACTAGAAGAAGGTATCGGTTGGTACGACATCATCTGAGTCATCAAGGGATCACTTATTTAGTATTGGAGGCTAGCGTGGAGTGTAAAAATCTTACAGGGAGACCAAGAGATGAATACACTAAGAAGATTCAGAAGGATGTAGGTTGCAGCAGCCACTTGGAGATGAAGAAGCTTGCACAGGATAGAATAGCATGGAGAGCTGCATCAAACCAGTCTGTGGACTGAAGACCAGCAACATATCGACCTCGACGGCGACTGTTCATCAGAGACAAGGGTATCGTCCCGAGTGCCCCAGGGAAGAGTCTTCTGTCGTTCTCTATATACATAAATGATTTGACGAACAGGGTGGGCAGCAATCTGCTGTTGTTTGCTGATGGTGTACGGTAAGGTGTCGAAGTTGAATGAATGTAGGAAGATACAAGACGACTTAGACAAAATTTCCAGTTGATGTGATGAAAGGCAACCAGCCTTAAATGTGGAAAAATGTAAGTTGATGCGGATGAGTAGGAAGCTCAATTTTCGGATACAGTATTACTAGTGTCCTGATTGATACAGCCAAGTCGTTTAAATACTTGGGCGTAACGTTGCAAAGCGACATTAGGTGGAACGATCATGTGAAAGCTGTGGTAGGGAAGGCAAATTGTCGAATTCGGTATATCGAGAGAATTTTAGGGAAGAGTGGTTCACTTGTAAAGGAGACCGCATATAGAATGTTGGTGCAACCTATTCTCGAGCACTGCTGGAGCCGGCCGGACTGGCCGTGCGGTTCTAGGCGCTACAGTCTGGAGCTGAGCGACCGCTACGGTCGCAGGTTCGAATCCTGACTCGGGCATGGATGTGTGTGATGTCCTTAGGTTAGATAGGTTTAATTAGTTCTAAGTTCTAGGCGACTGATTACCTCAGAAGTTAAGTCGCATAGTGCTCAGAGCCAGTACTGCTCGAATGTTGGCGATCCGTACCACGTCGGATTGAAGGAAGACATCGAAGTAATTACGTGGCGGGTGCCTAGATTTGTTACCTGTAGGTTTGAACAACACGTAAGTGTTATGGAGAGATGCTTCGAGGACTCAAATGGGAATACCTGGAGGGAAAGTGGTGTTCTTTTCGAGAAATACTATTGAGAAAATTTAGAGAACTGCCATTTGAAACTGACTAAGATACGAGAAATTAGGGCTCATACGGAGGCGTACAGACAGTCGTTTTTTTCCTCGCTCTATTTGCGAGTAGAACAGAGGGGAAATGACAGGTAATGGTACAGGGTACACTCGCCACACACCGTATGGTGTCTTGTGAGGTATATATGTAAATGTAGATGTAGATGCAGACGTAGGTGTAGATGTAGATATATCACACGAATCTAAAGGCTGTCAATCCAAATTAATTCTAGGGGTGAAAGTTGCAAACTACTTAAACTCGAAAGTTCACACAGATAATATTGTCGGGAAGGCGAACCAAAGACTGCATTTTATTGTCAGAACACTTAGAAGATGCAAGAAATCCAATGAAGAGAGGCTATGCTCGTCCATCCTCTGCTAGCGGACTGCTATGTGGTATGGGATCCTTACCAGATAGAACTGACGAGGACATTGAAAAAGTTCGAAGAAGGGCAGTTCGTTTTGCATTAGCGCGAAATAGGGGAGAGTGTCTCACGAACGTGATATGCGAGTAGCAATCATTGAAATAAGGTGTTTTCACGAAATTAGAATCTCCAACGCTTTCCTCCGAATACGAAAATATTTTGTTGAAACCTATCTACTTAGGGAGAAATGATGACCTCAGTAAAATAAGCGAAATCAGAGCTTGCACGGAGAGATATAGGTATTAATTCCCTCACGCACACTGTTCAAGATTGAAATGGCAGAGAAACAATGAGTAGATAGACAATGCTGGTTCTCACTCACTCTGCATTACTACCAGATTCCCCCTTTCTATTCCCCTATGATGTCATTGATGACATCATACATTGTTGCCAAATTTATTCCCCTCTGACACAGGCCAATTACCCTATACACAAAATGGTGGGAAATTTAGGAAGTGGTAGGAAATTCAAGATACTCCAATTCCTATCCTGTTACTATGGAGGTAGGGCTGTTGTCCTAAGTAAAAATTGGTGGGAGATTAAAAAGTCTGAGATTAGACATTGTTCAGTTAGTGTGATATTACAGAAATTGGAGGTGGCGACCAAAGATGGTTGACTAAGGACACTGATGCAGCTCCGTGACATCAAAATCGAAGATGACGATCCAAGAGGGCTGACCAGGGATAACAGAGCAGTTCTATGATATCAAAATCCAAGATGACTTACCAGGGGATACTGACACAGTCTGCATTGTTGCGAGATTTGATGGGTTTTTCCCAGACCTTATGTCAGTCTGAGCCTGTGTGAGAGACACTATTCACAGCCAGGACAAAAGGCGTTTGTTTCGCCAGCAGGTCTAAGCCTGCTTCATACACAAAAAATGTTTTTGTCTTTCCAGTCTGACCCTCTTGGTTATTTTCAGGACATACAAAGATATTTCTCTGTCTGCAGGTGGTAACCAGTCTGAACTTGCCTACTGATCTGCTTGAGTGATATGAAAAACCACTTAACATGTTTTTCTTGAGCTGTTATCCACTCAGACTTGTATGGCTACTTGTAGCAGTCAAGTCACTTACAGAATTCCAGATGGCCATGGGGGTTTCCCACTTGACATCACACTTGCATTAAATATGCAGTCCAGTTCAATTCAGTTCAAAAAAACAGGAAATCACAATGTCAAAGTTTAAAAATGTCAGTAGTCCAGCTGTCCAAAATCCAAACAATTTTCGCTCTTACATTATAGTTAAAACAGTTTCCACACCACCCCTCAGACAACACAGTTTAAACAAATACCAAACCTGAGGCACATTAAGTTTGAAACCCTGAAGTGTACATGTCCTGAGTTTAAAATGACAGGAAAATTCACTCCTGCTAAGTTTAAAATGGTGAAAAGATCCACTTCGCCTAAGATATACATATATATAATGGGAAGCCCCCTGGTTGTGAGAACTCGGCCACGTGTCCCAACTTTTCAGACACGTGTCACTGCCATATGTGTGCTTAACAGAATATGAACGGGGAGGTATTCGCTTGAGTTTTATTTGTACACACGGCATCAGATCTCTCACAGAATTCCACCTGCTCTCCACAATGCCAATTATCAGCCACTCCACATCATGCAGGACGGAGCACACAATATCCACAAGCATAGTAAGCCACTGTCCATGCACAATGCTGAACCATGTAGGGGCTGACTGTCCACCTTCAAGTGAGAGCCATTGTAGCCTGGGTCTTCTGCTGCACTCCACATGAGCTCCTGCAGTGTCCTTCCGTTGCAGAGACTCAGTGTGCTGCTAAAGGAAGCAGCTTTATCTGTGTGTATGAACCTACCATCATACAGATAGGAATGTGGGCATTTGTTTGTACAGTTCAGAATGCAGGTAAACCCCCATTGTTCAGTGGAGACTGAGTATCCCACCACAGTCAGGCAGTCAGATACAGAGTTTCCCACTTAGAGAAAGGCTAATTTTGAAACTGTACGACCCTGCACGCCTGCACAGCTGTGGATCCCCCACCCTCTGGCATTCACATAGTACAGCAACATTGTGATTTATTTTCCTGGAGTGTTGAGGCGTGCAGAATTGCACAGAAGCTTATTTAGAGAAGGCTGTGGAAAGGTATAGGTTGTAGGTATGAAGATAAGAGAAGTTAGTGCTCGTATGAAAGCATATAGTCACGCTCCTGTTACTCCATTTACGAATATTTTACCGACAAAATTGAATTTTGCGTTGAAATCAGCAAATATAATACCGAAATCAATCAATTCTTAGTAAATCAGAGAATTTCTGCATCAAGTCTACTTCCCTACCATTGAACATGTACATCAAATGTAGTTATTCGCTCATCAAACGACACATGACAGCATACACAACACAAACATTTACATCAAAGCGTTCCTGCTTCACTGTGTGTTTTAGGTTGCATACATAACGTCAAATGTCTCCATAGGATTTATAAATGGGGACAGCTGCCGTACATACAGCAAATCACTGAATTTTCACTTCAATTTTTTGCTGAAATCAATTAAATTTTCAGGCAAGGAAGCGAAATTTGCGTCATACCTAGTCCCTGCCATTACACTTCCCTCTAGGCTACACTTAATTGTTATGATCCCAGCAGAGAATTTGATTTCGTTCAATATCTGTTCAAAGAAAGCTCTAGAAGTGATCGTACATAAATTATAAACGTTTCACATTATATGTAGATCACCCAACATCTCCAGCAGATTTACTGCTCTTAAAGAAAGGGAACGTCTACTTAAAAGCATACAGCTGCAGTTTTATTTGCACCCAGTTCAGTGCCATAGTTCTGTGTTACATTGATTGGACAAGCTCTTGATATGTTGAATGGGAGTGAAACGTGAAATTTTTGCACGAGTAGACCACTCCTGCTCTTTGTCAAATAAAATATATTCAGTTGAAAACATTACCTGCTGAATCTGATGCGTGCCCTCAATGTGAGGGTGTGGAACATACAATGTGAACATTTTGCTGGTTATTTAATGCCATCCAACAGTCCTTGGGACTATACGTTAAAGTAAAATAAACAGAGCAGTACTGCACTGGTCTGCAGGACCACACTTTTAAGCTCTGTCTAACCACCTGACTTTTCTACGCAACATAGAGGGAGTTACATGACAAGGTACAAGCAATGCAGCTCCTTGTAAGAGTACTAAAAAGACGGTAGAAAGGTCTGGATGTTATTGCTGCAACAATTTATTCCTTATGTGAAGTTTGCGTCACGTTACAAAATGCGCAGTTCTTTCTATATGCCAAAGTGAAGTGTCTTTTCATTCAACAAACACGTTTATACAGCAAGTTTTTTGCTGACCTACGCTGCGAACGCTCGTGATGGCGAAGGTCTCCTATTACGATTTACACTAAACTCCACATGCAGACTTATAATTGCCGGCACATTGAGCATGACAACGAATTAATTCTACAGCAGTTTTAAAGTAATATCATCTAAGTACTACCGCACTGGTCTGCTGGAGACACACCTTTAAGCATTGTATAACCATCCAAGTTTTCCTCACAACATAGACAGACATAGGCAGAGAACTCACATCTGATCTTGCACTCGTATCGCGAACACAACAGAACACTTCCTCAGTCAGAATTGACTCCACAATAACTGTCAAGCACATGGTTAGAGAAATGTGAGCAAAGCGTTGGTGGAATCTTAACATTTCTTATCACTGAATCAGAATCGCTACAGCTATGAAACCAAACGATTTGGTTATCTCCGAACTGACTTCAAGTGTACCACTTTTAACATGACAGAATTTTACATCACTGTAATTTATAAAGGTGTTTGTGTAGCTCTTGAAGGCGAAGTGGCTCAGTTGGTAGAGTACTACTGGTCGTTGTTGTAGTAGTACATTCATTCACGCGATTCAATGGCGAACTGAGTGTGGTAGTAGTGGTAACTTCATAATATAGATTGAAAAACTTTTCCAACTATCAGTACTAGTAGATTCATATGTTAGATTCTCAACTAGCTGTACCACAATGACCACTAATTGATGGTGATTTTCGCTGTAGGTATGCGTTGGTGTAATGGAAATATGATATCAATATAAGCTAACGATAAATTCCAATTATCTGTCTTAAAAGAAAGTGATGTAATGTCAAGACTAGCACTGCATTTTAAGCGATTTTTGTGTGATTCCTCACATAAATCTTGTAAGTTATTCATAACATTTCCAATTGACGGTCCGCTGTGCCCCAATAAAAATAGAGCCAAGAGGTAGTGGGAAGACGCACCGAGAAATTATATAATCGGCGTCAAACACCCGGGTGCGTTGTGCCTCGGATGACGTCAGAGCTGAGCAGACTTGATTGCGTGTTCGGTAAAAGTAGAAAGTGAACTTGCGAGGATCGTACACCATCCTGGATCGCTTAGATTTCATGGAAGTAACTGTTTGTGTGCCGTCCATAATGTTGACGAAACCAGGTGGCATGTGGTGAGATTCTTTACGCTTTTAATGTGAGCAATTAACTTTTGGTGATTAGAAGTTAGGATGACAGACAATTTTAATTGGAACTACCTGTAGAGGTCGGCTCTAAACTATTAATAGAACTCTTTCAGATAGGGATATTATTGTTATTATTAAGGATATTATTACATTTTGTGCATGTGAAATTTTACAGAATATATCAGTCAGTTAAAAATCAAAACTTTTATTTATGAGCATAGATTATGATGCCTTTGAGTAAATAGCAATTAGGAGAATTGATTCGTTGTCATGCTCGATGTGCCGGCAATTATAAGTCTGCAAGTGGAGTTTAGTGTAAATCGTAATAGGAGACCTTCGCCATCACGAGCGTTCACAGCGTAGGTCAGCAAAAAACTTGCTGTATAAACGTTTTTGTTGAATGAAAAGACACTTCACTTTGGCATGTAGAAAGAACTGAGCATTTTGTAACGTGACGCAAACTTCACATAGGGAATAAATTGTTGCAGCCATAACATCCAGACCTTTCCACTGTCTAGTGTGAGTTCCCTTATAAGGAGCTGCATTGTTTGTTACTTGTCATGTAACTCCCTCTATGTTGCGTGGAAAAGTGAGCACAACGACTGGAAATTATGGTCAATATGTTCTTCATCACTTTCTGGCTGACAGCAAAAATAATTTTCAGGCTCTTGTAAATGGCGGAGATAGGTATAATCCACACACAGACAATTTACATGTCTTTTCATGAAGACATAACGATGTATCGACCATTGATTATTATCCACTGCTCCACACAGTGCGTCCCTGTACACAGGTTGGGCACTCAGGTAGTGGTCGTTGGTTCGCGGCCTGACGGAGGCATTGTTATAGATGCAACGACGACTGACACAGATTCTGCATTGTTGGACGACCCAGCTGTGATGATTGGCATACGGGCCGGTATTGCTGGTTTAAATCCTGTTTTCATGTGCTGACAGTTGAGGAAGACCCTCTGTATTGAGGCCGTGTCGAAACATCTGGAATGGGGTTGATGGCGTGATGTGGCGTAATAGGTTGCTTGGTCCCTCATGCAGTAGGAGTCCGCACGAATTCCTCACATGGAAGTGTCCGTTGACGAGGCTATTACTGCTGATGCTACTGAACTGGTAGGGCATTGGCCAGTCACTAACTGCAGCCTCGTTTCAGTTGCTGGGCAGTGGTCCTGGCTGTTGGTGTCTGAGCCATTACATTTACTCCCTAACACTGATTTTCGCTGTAGATATGCCATTGTGTGTATTGTGTACTGAACTGGGGCCTAGAAACGACAGAAAGGCTTCGTCCTCGCCATAGCCCTCAGCGGTTCACAACCCCACAACAGGCTACAGCAGCCCACTCACCCCACCATAGACCCACACCGAAACTAGGTTTACTGTGTGGTTCGGACCCCAGTGGACGCCCCCAGAAACGCCTCATACCAGACGAGTGCCGGCACACCGAACCTCAACACTAATCTGCCGAGCGGATTTGTGACGGGGACTGGCACACGTTCCTGCTCCAGAAGCAGTGTGTCAGACCATGTGGCTAGCCGGAAGGGCTAGATATGCCATAATATGATGGAAATTTCATATCAATGACTAATGTCAAAATACAACCACCTGTCCTACAAAAAGAAAGTGATGTAATGTTCAGATTAGCATTGCATTTTTAACTGATTCTTTACGTAATTCCTCACATAAATTGTAACTTATAGATAAGACATCTCATATTTCCAGCAGATGTCTAAATGGGGGAAACTGAGGAATCTAAAGATGTGAGCAATACGTACAACACAATCATAATCGATCGATAGGGGTAGTGGGACTCCCATTAGCAAGCTTAAACTTTTCCAAGGGCTTTCTAAACCATTTTCTGATGAATGCCTGTATGATTCCTACAACAAGGGCACTTGTTTAGGGGTTCTTTCTGATGGTGACAGTAGCAGGTGTCAGGAGATGAGATGTGAAATGACCACGCATGTGATCATAGGGAAATTCTACAAGTCTGCTTGGTTGAAGATCACTCAGATGTCTTCAACTATAGTGAAATAGAGCCAACAGTCGCCAAACTTACAGTTATTCAATGTCATGAGAACTTTGGTTTTAGGACGGCTGCTCTGAAATATTTCGGATGAAGTTTGGACTCTGAATATTCCTTATGAACTGGGGATATGTTGGGAAGTTGAAAAAATTGTGTTTTGCGCAGTGGAGACTACATAACACTTTACCACAAACATCTACATGTTCCTGCAGAAATTATAATAAAATGCTCCTACGAAGCTGAAACAAATTGCCCTGAGAGTGTAAACAAGATGACTGACCTCAGCGCTGTCTGCAGGGAGAGCAATCCTAGATGACAATCCTGAAGGTACCAGCACAGTCTGCATGGTTTCAAGTTTGGAATCCAAGATGGCTATCAAAGATGGCGATGCAAAACGCAAGTCAACAACATCAATGATGACAGAATCCAAAATGATGATCCAAGGACCTAGGGACATGCTTGCAATCCAAAACGTTGTCAGTCCAATATAGTTGTTCAAATTTCCATTCCACTCCAGTTGTCTACCCCCACTACCCATCCTCAAAGTTCAGGCTTACCATCTGACAAGTGGACCTGCCATTCGGCAACACACACTGTAATGAAAAGATAATCATTATGAAGTGTCACCAGGGATCTAACACCTGCGAAGAACAAATAACTGACTCACACATTCATTTACAAATATTAACTCATTCCTCTCTCTCCATGTTTAATATTATTATTCACCATATGTGTGCTTGTTTGCAAGATCTCTTTTATTTATTTCTCCCTCAGAATAACAGCTCTCCGACTTACCTGAGGCAATGCCTGACACGCTTGAGCAGCAGCAGAAATCAGTTCAGCATGTAGACAGACTCCATGATATTGATTGTGTTGACTAATACTAGTTTCATGGATCATGACTACGATATTTCGTAATGATGTGGAACGAGTCAAATTTTGATGTATAGTGCCTGATGTATAGCAGCAGGACACACAATTGTTTCCAGTCTTCAAGTTTCTGTTATATCTAACATCTGCACCAACTATTAAGTCATTCACATTGAATACTGCATTTAAGATTAATGTGTTGTTATTTATTACACTATACAAGCTGAATGTGAGTGACAGGCATGTCATCAGATCAGGAGTTCGACGTAGTGCTAATTCTTGAAAATACATGATTTAGAGACATGAAAGTGGTGCTATCAGACTGGGAATAGTACCAATTAAATGGCAACATTGTTATTGTATTGCCGTAGAATATGTATAGGAGCCTACCCAAGAACAGTGAAAATACACTGCACAGTACATTCACTTTCAGGAATTTGCAATCAGAAACTTGATGATGCTAGCTCAGCCATCCAGTGTGTGATGCACAAGCGTGTTAAGTGGACTCCTCATGTATATAGATTTTATGGACCTATTTGAAGAAATATTATAAAACTCACAATTCGTCATAGCTACGAATTTTGATGAAGGTTGTGCATCAATAGTCAGTATTATAAACTGTGTTGGCATCAGCACCTGACATTGGCGCAAAATTACATGGATATTTGAACTTTTATATATCAAACGAAATTAAAGTGCATAAACGATTGTTCTCGTCAATGAAATTGTCTTTGATACCTAGGAACTGAAAACAAGTCAGCAGACAAATGTTTTATCTGATACTGCACCTGAAATCAAGTCAGCACACCAAATTGTTTCCAGACTTTGAATTTCCATGACCATCAACATCTGTACCACTCATCGAACAACTGGGATTGCATATTGCACCTATGAATGTGCTGTTATTCTCTGCAATGTGCAAGGTGAATGCAAGTGACTGTAAACATGTTGTTATGACTTTAGAATCATATTGAGAGTTCATGGTAGCGGTAATTTTTGAAAATCCGAAATTTATTGAAATGAAAGCAGTCTTGTCAGACTATGAATGGTATAAATTATCTCAGAATTGAACACAGTAACTACAGTGTTCAACTTTATGTGAGCTAGCCCAGCTGTCCAATGCACTGTGGAAGAGCATCTTGGGTAGCACTCTTACATGATGGACTTATGGAAATGTCTGGCTTGAAGTTACAGAGCTTATCAAACAGAACACTTCAGAACAGGGCTTTGCGAAGAATTTCGATTTGTATTTTGCTTCACTGGTATGATACATCAGTCTTACTACCTGCTGTTGATGCAGAATCACATGTACTAGCATCACTTATGGACTGAATTCGACCAGTTGTGTTCATAAACTAACGATACTCATATTTTTGGAAGATAAGTAATTAGAATGTTTTACTATGCAGATTCTTAGTTCTTAACTGAACACCGTGCAGATTTTTAGGCCTTACCTGGCTGCTGTGAGGAAAGGGATAAGAAAGGGTGAACAGGAAGCAAGAGAGAATGGAAGAAAAAAATGAGGGAAATAATTGCTTTATTCTATAATTCAACAATACAGAATCTCAGTGAAAACAATGTTTTAACAAATATTCTTTCATCATTTGCTAATTGTCACTGATCGCCCAAAATTTCAAACTATTGAAAATCAAACTCTGTTTGTTGCAACATATAACCGACCACGTGCATAAACTTCTGAAATATTTTTTATTAACAGTAATAGCAAATGCAGGAATAATTGGGAATTGTGTTCTTTGAAACTGAAAAGTAAAATACTACAAAATAAGTCATATGTACATATAGAATCAAAATTCGCTTATTTTGTATGATTCCACTTAAAACTCGATAATCAGTAGCATTATTATATAAACATTTGACACGCAAACTGAACAATGCAGTTAATTTTTAACTTTAATTGTATTTTATGTAACAGTGGACCACTTAAAGATAGAGAAGTCAAAAACTCTATAAGATAGTAATTATTAATTTCATATTTAAAATATAAATTATTTTATGATACACTTGTAAGAGAATTTGAAACCTGTTTCCCCAAAAAAGCAGTTAAATCTAATTATAAGAAACCATGCAAAAAACCTTGGCTTAATATAGGAATACAAATATCTTGTAACCACAAAAGGGAATTGTATCTAACAACAAGAAAGAGTAATGACTCAGAAACAGCCAAATATTATAAAAACTACTGTGCTACATTAAGAAAGGTTATTAAAAAGTCCAGAAGCATGTGCATCATATATAAGATTAATATCTCTGATAACAAAATCAAAACAATTTGGAATATTAGTACAAGGAAGACAGGGCAACCAAGAGTACAGGATGATGGCATTACCATCAAAGAGAATGGAAACTTGACAAACAACAAGCTGGAAGGTGAAAACCTTTTGAATAATCATTTTTTAAATGTTGTAGAGAAAATAGGATCTAAATGTTCGTTAGAAGAAGCAAGGCAGTTAATGGAAGAGGCCTTACCCGCACAATTTGATACAATTGAAATTCCACCCACCTCTCCTTCTGAAATTGGGAAGATAGTAAACTATCTCAAGAATAAAAGCTCACATGGAATTGATGGCATTTCCAGCAGGATAATAAAAGCTTGTTCCCAAGAGATAAGTGGGATTCTTAACCACATACATAATAGCTCTCTGAAGCAGGGTATTTTCACAGATAGAATGAAGTATGTCATTGTTAAACCACTGCATAAAAAAGGGGATACATCTGATGTCAACAACTACCGCCCAATCTCTCTTCTGACTCCCTTTTCCAAAATTCTTGAAAAAGTAATGTATTGTACAGTAGCTTCACACCTTTGTAAAAATAAAGTTTTAACAAAATGTCAGTTTGGTTTCCAGAAATATTTTTCAACGGGAAACGCTATATATACTTTCACTAATGAAATGTTAAATGCACTGAGAAACCAGAAGTCACCCATTGGGATTTTTTGTGATCTCTCAATGGATTTTGATTGTGTAAATCATGGAATACTTCTAGATAAGCTTAAGTACTGTGGTATAAATGGGGCAGCACTCAAATGGTTTAAATCATACCTAACTGGAAGAGTGCAGAAAGATGAAATAAGCAGTTCACATAATATGCAAAACACTGGTGACTTCTCAAACTGGGGAACAATCAAGAATGGGGTGCCCACAATGTTCGGTCTTGGGTCCTCTGCTGTTCTTAATATATATTAATGACTTGCCATTCTAAATTCACGAAGATGCAAAGCTGGTACTTTTTGCCGATGATACAAGCATAGCTATCACACCTAACAGACAAGAATTAACTGATGAAATTGTAAACGATGTTTTTCAGAAAATCATTGAATGGTTCTCTGCAAATGGGCTCTCATTAAACTTTAACAAAACACTGTATATACAGTTCCACACAGTAAATGTAATGACACCATTAATAAATGTAGACTTCGATCAGAAATCTGTAGTTAAGGTAGAATATTCAAAATTTCTAGGTGTATGCATTGATGAAGGGTTTAACTGAAAAAAAAAACACACACACACACACACCGAAGATCTGCTGAAATGTTTGAATTCAGCTACTTATGCTTTTAGTGTCATTTCAAATTTTGGTGATATACATCTCAGTAAATTAGCTTACCACGCCTATTTTCATTCTCTGCCTTCATATGACATCATATTCTGGGGTACCTCATCATTGAGTAAAAGAGTGTAATCAGAATAATTGCTGGAGCTCATCCAAGATCATCTTGCAGACACTTATTTAAAGAGTTAAGGATCTTCACTATAGCCTCACAATATATATATTCACTTATGAAATTTGTTATTAACAATCCAAACGAATTCAAAAGTAATAGCTGTGTACATGGCTACAACACTAGGAGAAAGGATTATCTTCACTACTCAAGGTTAAATCTAACTTTGGCTGCCACAAAAGTCTTTGGTCACTTACCTAATAGCATCAAAAGTCTGACAGATAGCCATATAGCATTTAAAAGGAAATTAAAATAATTTCTGAATGGCAACTTCTTCTACTCATTAGATGAATTTTTGGATATAGTAAGTGGGTAATTTCCCCATCCCCACATAAAAAATATATTAAGTGTGATGTAATATTTTGTGTAATGTAATATCTTGTATTGACACCTTATATTAACCTGACACTTTCCACATCATTAGGAAGTGTCGTATTCATGATCTATGGAACAAGTACTAATCCAATCTATTCAATAGCACAAATTATTTTGTTATAGCTGGGGTAAATATTTGCTTCACCTGGCATAGCACTGAGTATATCATTATTAATCCAGCAGAGTCTTCATTTTTTGGTGCTAGAATAGCTGAATTTAACATGGATTGTGGTAAAATATTCTCTGCAGTAGTGTCATAAATATCATTAATGATATTATTTTGATCACTGTCTAATAGGTGTAATATTTTAATAATGCTACCACCAAACTGTGGAATTTGTCTTGTTTCATCAGTACCAATTTGTTTCACAAAATCTACAAACTCTACTTCCTGTGGCAAAGCCCCCAAATTTTGAGTTAAAGTGACATAATGAAATTTATGAAACTCATTTCAGGTTGTAATGCAATTCTCAACTAAAGCTTACGTGATCCATATGGAACAACTGTAAAAATTTGTTGAAAATCACCGCAAAAAACAAGTTTTCCCCCCAAAAGTTTTATGTTTATTACGTTCATCTGTACACAAGTTTGTAAATAATTTTTCTATAAGTTTCAGTGCCTGAAATGGACGCATGGAAAATTCATCAAAAGTATCAATGAACATAAATTAATTTATTATTTATTTACTGTTTTATTTTATATTAGGCACTGAATATTCCAAGCTTGGAATCGGCCATTTTAGGGTATAGTGAAATTTTTTGCCATCAATTAGAAGAACTGAAGCTCTCTCACTAAAGGCAGTTGCAATCCAATGAAGATTATGTGAATTTAATTTATGAGCAATAGACGTCTCTGAGCATATTTTACCACAACCAGCTAAGAAAAATACATTTGAGCAAGTGTTACCATACTGGACTTCCCAAATAAGGTGGTCAATTATAGTATGCTGTTCACAGTTAGCTCCTTTGTCAAGTTCATTAAATATTAACTCTTCGTGGGTGTTGTTGTACGAGTTGTCACCATCAGCCTGAAAACTGGTTTGATGCAGCTCTCCATGCTACTCTATCCTCTGCACGCCTCTTCGTCTCTGAATAAGTACTGCAACATACATCCTCCCAAATCTGCTTACTGTATTCATCTCCGAGTCTTCCTCTACAATTTTTACCCCCACACTTCCCTCCAATACTAGATTGCTGATTCCTTGATGTCTGAGAATTTATCCTACAACCAATCCCTGCTTCTAGTCAATTATAACTAGAATGAATTATATGTTCAGCAATCTAGATAAAGTGGCAGGCGAGACATGTCTCAAGGACGAACTCTAAACATTTACTAGTGGGCAGGAGCATACAGAAGAAATGTAGGTTATGTCTAAATGAATAGTTGTCTGTGCATAAAAATCATCATATCTAGTAGAACTATTCTTGACGTGAGAGGTCATGACTTTACAGTCTGGTAATTGCTATACTGAAGAGATGTAGCATATTTTTACATAAGATGAAGCTTAACAGTTTAGCTGTCAGAGAATGAGAGAGACTTAACAGTTGTAGCAAATAATACTCTGTACTACAGTGAAGGCGCTGCAAAATGCTCCATGTTAAAAAAGAAATGGTAACAAAATAGCTCTCAATATGCAAAAATGTTTGGTAGCTTTATGTAGAGAACTCTCAAAACAGACAACTTCAGACGCTCTTTGCACAGCAGATGTAAAAGCGTAAGACTACAGTTAGAGAGCGACCTTGCAGTCCAACGTATTGCTATGTTGACAGGACTTAGAACGTTTAACATGTGATGAAACTTAGAAGTTCAACTGCTGCAATATCAGAGAAGCACTTAATCAGAGCAACTTAGCAACTCATGCATTTTCAGCTGTTGTTGGACGTAGCAGATATTTATATGTAGAAGCGACAAAATATCTTTCGAATGTGATTTCTCAAATACACTCCTGGAAATGGAAAAAAGAACACATTGACACCAGTATGTCAGACCCACCATGCTTGCTCCGGACACTGCGAGAGGGCTGTACAAGCAATGATCACACGCACGGCACAGCGGACACACCAGGAACCGCGGTGTTGGCCGTCGAATGGCGCTAGCTGCGCAGCATTTGTGCACCGCCGCCGTCAGTGTCAGCCAGTTTGCCGTGGCATACGGAGCTCCATCGCAGTCTTTAACACTGGTAGCATGCCGCGACAGCGTGGACGTGAACCGTATGTGCAGTTGACGGACTTTGAGCGAGGGCGTATAGTGGGCATGCGGGAGGCCGGGTGGACGTACCGCCGAATTGCTCAACACGTGGGGCGTGAGGTCTCCACAGTACATCGATGTTGTCGCCAGTGGTCGGCGGAAGGTGCACGTGCCCGTCGACCTGGGACCGGACCGCAGCGACGCACGGATGCACGCCAAGACCGTAGGATCCTACGCAGTGCCGTAGGGGACCGCACCGCCACTTCCCAGCAAATTAGGGACACTGTTGCTCCTGGGGTATCGGCGAGGACCATTCGCAACCGTCTCCATGAAGCTGGGCTACGGTCCCGCACACCGTTAGGCCGTCTTCCGCTCACGCCCCAACATCGTGCAGCCCGCCTCCAGTGGTGTCGCGACAGGCGTGAATGGAGGGACGAATGGAGACGATTCGTCTTCAGCGATGATAGTCGCTTCTGCTTTGGTGCCAATGATGGTCGTATGCGTGTTTGGCGCCGTGCAGGTGAGCGCCACAATCAGGACTGCATACGACCGAGGCACACAGGGCCAACACCCGGCATCATGGTGTGGGGAGCGATCTCCTACACTGGCCGTACACCACTGGTGATCGTCGAGGGGACACTGAATAGTGCACGGTACATCCAAACCGTCATCGAACCCATCGTTCTACCATTCCTAGACCGGCAAGGGAACTTGCTGTTCCAACAGGACAATGCACGTCCGCATGTATCCCGTGCCACCCAACGTGCTCTAGAAGGTGTAAGTCAACTACCCTGGCCAGCAAGATCTCCGGATCTGTCCCCCATTGAGCATGTTTGGGACTGGATGAAGCGTCGTCTCACGCGGTCTGCACGTCCAGCACGAACGCTGGTCCAACTGGGGCGCCAGGTGGAAATGGCATGGCAAGCCGTTCCACAGGACTACATCCAGCATCTCTACGATCGTCTCCATGGGAGAATAGCAGCCTGCATTGCTGCGAAAGGTGGATATACACTGTACTAGTGCCGACATTGTGCATGCTCTGTTGCCTGTGTCTATGTGCCTGTGGTTCTGTCAGTGTGATCATGTGATGTATCTGACCCCAGGAATGTGTCAATAAAGTTTCCCCTTCCTGGGACAATGAATTCACGGTGTTCTTATTTCAATTTCCAGGAGTGTATTAAAGTTATACAGGTGAACCATGCACGTTACCTGTCAGAGGAAGGCGATCCCCTCACTTAAAAATGTAGTCCTAGGCTGGACGTTACATCAGTTTCTGTTTATTGGACGGATGAGTTGAGTTTAACGTTAGCCTACACTGATAAGCTTCCATCCACCAAGGCATACCCACAGCGAAAATCAGTGTTAGTTGAAGAATAATCCTGTCATCCATCAAAAAGTGGGTGGTCAATGTGGTGCAGTTAGTTGACAATCTGTCGTATGAATCTACTTCTACAGCTAGTTAGGAACATACTTCAATCTATAATATGAATTTTCTGCTACTACCATAATCAATGTTACATCGGACCCACTGCCTGAATCTGTTGAATGATTGTGATACTATAACAACAACATTGGTACTCTACTAATTGAGCCACTTCGACCAAACATCTTTAAGAATTTCGACAGCGCGTTTTCCTGCACAAACTCCTTTAGAATTCACTGTGGCATAAGATTCGATCATGTTAAAAGTGGTATTGTAGGTAGTTTCAACATAACCAAATCGTTTGGTTTCATAGCTGTAGCGCTTCTGAGTCAGTGACAGGAGCTGCTGAGATTACATCAGCACTATGCGGACATTTCTTTACCCATATTCTTGACAGTTATTGCGTGAGAGAAATCTGGCTAAGGTAGTGTTTTGTTCTGTTCGTGGCATTAGTGCAATATCAGATGAAAATACATGCAAGTTCCCTTTTACATAGCTCCGTCTATGTTGTGAGAAAGCTTGCGTGGTTATACAGTGCTTAAAGGTGTGTGTCCTACAAACCAGTGCAGTAATGCTCAGATGATTTTATTTTAAAAATGCTGAAGAACTGATTCGCTCATATACTCGATCTGCTGGCAATTGTAAGACAGCATGTGGAGTTCAGAGTGGCCGTAATACCATACCCACGGTATCATGAGTGTAGGTACGAGTGTAGGTCGGTAAAAGACTTACTGGACAAACGTTTTTGATGAATGAAGTGACAATTCACAGGGCGTTCAAACATAATGCAACACATTAATGTAGCTCTGAAAGTAGGTTGCCTTTATTCAGAATCCCAATACATTGTATTATTCCCTACTCTTTTTGGCACAAAACCCTCTTTTTCAGTATAACCTTACATTGCTTGGATTTCACAGAAGTAACTGTTTGTGTGCCGCCTTTAATGTTGACAAAACTGCGTGGCCATTGATGACATTATTTACCAATTTTGAGGCGAGCAATTAACCTTGATGATTATGAGTCAGGGTGTTTGACCATTTTACTTGGACGTTCCGCGGAGGTCGCCTCTGGACTGCTGATTGATCTGTTTATGATAGGGACATTATTATTATTATCAGGAATATTTTTATGTGCGAGGATGTGAACTCTTATTGAATATGTTAATCAGTTAGAACTCAAGACTTTTATTTACAGTAGTAGTTCCTGATCCCGCTGAGTAAATAGAGAGTAGAAACATTTTGTTTCAGTGAACACAAGAATGTTGTCTTGCAGACTGGAAATTATGGTCTATATGTTCTTCATCGCTTTCTGGCTGACCGCAAAAATAGTTTTCAGGCTCTTGTAAAAACAACGGCGAAGAAGTTTATTTAACCCACCGCTCCACAACGCAACTGCATGGATTGCCGTTGTGTTTCCTATTCGAAGACACGAACCCATGTATTATCGTCTGTGACTACGTTCGACAAAAAATGGCCACGATCAGCCTCGCAACGTGCAAACAATTCTACGCAGATGGTCTTCTGTTACGCGGCAAAGAACCCAGCAAGCACACACCTTTGAGTACCCTAACTGATGGATGAGTGTTGGTTGGTTGGGTGTTTGGGGAAGGAGACCAGACAGCGTGGTCATCGGTCTCATCGAATTAGGGAAGGATGGGGAAGGAAGTCGGCCGTGCCCTTTCAGAGGAACCATCCCGGCATTTGCCTGGAGTGATTTAGGGAAATCACGGAAAACCTAAATCAGGATGGCCGGACGCGGGATTGAACCGTCGTCCTCCCGAATGCGAGTCCAGTGTCTAACCACTGCGCCACCTCGCTCGATGGATGAGTGTGGCAGCACTACTAACAGAGATGTCCAGTTGTGCAGCGACATATTTGTTTGTGATCCATCGATCACTTCGAATGAGAGTGTCTGCACATTTCGACATTGCATGAGTTACAGTTGTGTGCAGGCGATTAGCACACGGGAGATCGGACAGGTTTGCACGACCTCGTTGTGGTGATAACAGGTGCCTCGCCCAGGGACGCATGTGCTTTTGTTCACTGCCGTATCTCCGTAGACATTCTGCAAGCACCTATGAATATCTGCGATGCTCTGATTTTCTGCACCTCCGTTACAGACGCCACTTTGTAGGCTATGTATAGCGCTGCCAACTATCGGAGCTTCTCGAAACTATAGTGGCTTAAGCGGAAATGATCCACGACAAATTACTATCTTTTTCAAACGAAGCTGGCCGAGAAAGAGAAGCGTTACATTACTTGTTATACACCCCTCGTAGAAAGAGCTGTGCATTTTGTTACATGAAGCAAACTTCACATTGGCAATAAATTGTTGCAGTCAGAACATCTGGGCTTTTATATTCTTATAGGCATCTACGTTGTTTGTTCCCTGTCACATTGCTACGTTGCGTGGAAAAGTCATGTGTTTATACAGTACTTACAAGTGTGTGTCCTGCAGACAAATGCAGTACTGCTCTCTTTATTTTACTTTAACATATGAAACTAAGGACTGATGGATGGCATTAAGTTATCAGCAACATGTTTATATTGAATGTTCCATACTCTCACCTAGAGTGGATATGTCGTCTGCAACATTCCTGAATATATTTCACTCAAGAAAGAGGAAGAATGGTCTACTTCTTCAAAAATTACACCTTTCCTTCCCTTACAACATATTAAGAGCTTGTCCAATCCATGTAATGCAGAAACCTAACACTATATTGAGTGCAAATAAAGATAGACATACGCGCTGATAAGTATACATTTCCATTCTTCAAGAGCTACAAAACCGGTGGAGATATTGGATGATTGATCTAAAACGTGAAACATTTATAATTCATGTATGATCAATTACAGAGGTTTCTTAGGAGCGCATGACAACAGAGACTGAACGAAATCAGGGACTCCCTGCTAGGATCATAACAGTTATGTGTACTACAGACGGAGTGTAACGGTATGGACCAGGTATGTCGCAAAATTCGCTTTTTCACGTGCAAGTTTAATTGATTTAAATGCCACATTCATTGATTTCATCATAAAATTCAAGTGAAAATTCGGTGATTTGCAGCATGTATGCCGGCTGTCTCCATTTAGAAATCCTGTGGAAACGTTTGACGTTACGTATGCAACGTAAAACACCTTGTCAGCCAGGAAGCCTTTGATGAAAATGTTCTGTGACATCGTTGCTATTATGTATCATTTGATGAGTGAGTAGCTACATTTGAAGTACAAGTTCAACTGTAGGGGTGTAGGTTTGGCACAGAAATTCTCTGATACACAAAGGGAACTGATTGATTTCTGTACTATCTTCGCTGATTTCAACGCAAGATTCAGTGTTGTCGGTAAAATATTCGTTGATTTGGGTTATGTTCCACTCGTAAATGAAGTGACGGGTGAATGACAACATGCTTCTGTAAGAGCACTGATTTTCCTTGGCTTCACTGTCCTTAGACGAAAGCTACATTCATGACTGTATATCGTACTGCAGTCATCTCTAGGTAACCTTGCATACAATGCTGCTTGCTTTAACATGCTGGGGAAATAAATCGCAATATTTTCGTACTGAGTGAATGAAGGAGTGGGGGGGGGGGGGGGAAGATTAACAGTGATAAGTAAAGGCGTGCAGGGGAATACAAGGTCGTACAGTTCTTATATTAGTCCTGCTGTAAGTGGGACGTCTTATACCTGACAGTGCTAGGATACCCAGTCTGCATTGAATAATAGGGCTTTACCTACATTCTAAACTGCACAAACAACTGTCTTCATTCCTTTCTGCATGACTTGGCGTCAGGAGGTCCACACACAGAGGTAAAGCATCCTCCTATAGCAGCACATAATGTTCTATGCAATGGTAGGGCATTGTGTGATGTCATGTGGAGTGTGGTGAAGAACCCAGGCAACATTGACTCTCACTGGTTCTCAGTTGAAGGTGGGCCACCAGCCCCTGCATGGCTCAACATTGCACATGGTCAGTGGCTGGCTGTCCTCACGAATATCTGTTTCCTGCTCCCATCAGCTCCGTCCTGTGTGGTGTAGAGTGGCATGTGGTGGGCAGATGGTTGGAGTTCTGCAAGAAGTTTGATGCTGCATGTTTCATCAAACAAAACTCAGGTGCATACTTAACATTTCTTATCCCACTAAACACACACATGATAGTGATGTGTGTTTGACAACCATATGGGCTGTCCCAGAGAATTATTCAGTTTTAGTATTAGGACAAGTGGCAAAGTGACAAACAGAAGGCTTCCCATCATATAGAACTTACAGAAACTGGATTTAGTCACCATTTTAAACTTAGAACAAATGAATTTTCCTGTCATTTTGAACTTCTGAGAAGAGGGCTTTAGGATTTCAAAGTGAAGGTGACTGAAGTCAGGAAATTTGTTTCAAGTGTCATATCAGAGGATTAGGGAGGAAATTGTTTAGACTTTAGACAGCTGGGCTAGCAACATTGTTAATCTTAGAGCTTGTGGTCTCCCGATTTTTGAATTTAATTTAATTTAATATGAATTGATTTAAATTGAATTGAATTGAATGAAATTGTGGCACTAATGGGCTTTAATTTAGGACAGTCAGTATATGGGAGAAAACCAAGTGATGATGCTGAATTCTGTAAGTGACCCGACTGCTCTAAGAGCTCATAGAGGTCTGGGTGAATAATAGTTTGGGGAAAACATGTTAACTGGTTTTTCATGACGCTGTAAATAGGTACCATGCAAAGTTCAGACTGAAAAACATGTTTATGTGTCCTGGAAACAGCCAACAGCGTCAGACTGGCAATACAAAAACATCTTTTGTCTAACATGCAGGTTTAGACCTACAAGGGAAACGAACAGCTTTTGTCCTGGCTGTGATTAGCATCGCATGTAGACTCAGACTGGCATGAGGGCTGAGAAAAAAGCAGGAAATCTGGCAACAATACAGACTGTGTGGGTATCACCTGGTAAGCCATCTTGGATCGCTGTTTTGGATTCTGATGTCATATAGCTGCACTAGTACCACTTGTGAACCATCTTCGACTGCCATCTTGAATTTTTAGAATTTCATACCAACAAAGGCTAATGTACCTTTCTTTGATCTTTTAATTTTCCGCCGATTTGTACTTAGGACAACAGCCCTACTTCCACAGTGACATCATAGGTGTGTGTGTGTATGTGTGTGTGTGTTTGTTGTTGGGAGGGGGGGTTGTAGTACATTCCTGGTATTTTTAATTTTCCAACAGTTTTTGAATTTCCTGCAATTTTATACACATGCCAACTGGGCTTTGCTGAGGGGGCCAATTGGGCTTTATTGAGTGGAGAAATCTGTCATCGATGCCTGACATCAACGATGATGTCACAGTGGGAGAAGGGAGGGGTAAATCGCCAACTGCAGAGTGCCCCAGAATCGCCACTGTCTCCCTATTATAGTGTGAAAGTACACCACCAGTCAAAAGTTTTCGATCACAACTATGGAGCTCGTTTTGAATATTCCGTCATATCCTCAGTTTGACTAAGAAACAAGTGTAAACATGTAAAGACTAAGAGCCTTTGTGGTGTATTTGAGAGGTTATTCGTACAGAGGGCGCCGATGAATAACCACTACAACTTTAACGCACTTTTATCTACGACGATTCCATTAGAAAGGGCCTCATCCCTTCATCTGTCTGTGTAGCAATCAGTTTTCATTAGTTTACAGCACATTGTGTGTATCTAGCCGTTGTTTCTATAGCTAATCAAGTTCATACCATATTGCCTCACAATGGGACGGAAGTAGGAGATCGACATTTGAAAAACGTGCTACAATTGTTGCTCTACATCAGGACCCCTATTCTAGAAGGAAAATAGCAACAAAAGCTGGCGTAGCCCCATTCGTCCTATTTTTACTTGGTCGGTCCCGTTTTTTTTCCAAAATATCCTGCCGTTCGGGAAGTTTTTTAGCGGACGCTCGAATATCTCGCGTTTTTTTTTTTATTCTCCTTGGCTAAAATGTTGTATGCTACCGGAAGTTTAATTTGCATTTAATTACTGTGCGTTGCGCAAGTATATACGCTAGGAAGAGCCACTTTTACAACAGTGATTTTACTTTTATCACTGGTAGTGGAGAAAGAGTAGTATGCACTTTGTGCAAATCAAACTTTGCTGTTGGTATGGAGGAAGTGTTCCAAGTTGCTACTCCAGGCGGGTGTAAACTGAATGTGCGCAACGGAAAATAATAAACACTAAAATGAAGATTTGGCCCTATCTGACTACCCTCTGAAGCAGATCTTAGGATCTCTTAATGCTCTTTAATCTATAAATTCCAACCTAAACAGAAATGAATGATTAAGGGTACTAATTATACTAAGTTGCTGCTTATACACTTATTGTATATTAAAATAATCTTTATTACAAATGTTTATATTTCCTAACTAAAAATACTGATCCATTGAACAACTTTGCCCTTTTGTTATGACTGTGCGATCTAATATAAATGACGCGTAATGACTGACATCATCTATGTACCCAAATACCAGAAGACACTACTTTTAAATATGATCTACAATGGAGTGCAACGTCAGTGGAAATAAATCCTACGTGATCACAGCTGTTTAGCCTTATAGCTACTAATAAGCCAAAGCAATTAGCAATATCACCATATGTACTGCGTCCGGTGCGTCGGAGTGATGGTTTTCGTACACGTCTGCGACGATTTGAAGAACTCCAGCCACAAAATAAACTCTTTCGAAGAGTAGGACGGCTGAAGGCGGTCCTCTGACTACTATACTCTAATACCGTCTTCTCCTCTCTGTGTTCTACAGACGAGAAACGCGAACTCCCAGCCACAAGGACAGAGTTCAGATAACGTCTCAACGTAAGTATATGCAGAAGAAGTGCTTTCAATCACTGAACGCTGAGTAGTCAACGACGTCTTCCAACCCGGAGGCAAAGACTAGAATCGTATAAGTTCACAAGAGTACAGTGCCTAACCGTTCTAACTATAAAATCCCGTCAGAGGAAAGACAGCAAGTCCGTCTGTACCAACAAGAAGCTGATACTGAGCGATCGTCACACACGGGAGCTCAAAACGGAAGACTTCTTCTCTCCAGCGCTGGCTTTCCAGCAAGGCTTGGCTCTCCACCTTCGTAATTCCGAAAACGAATCATATTCCCGAAACCACGGAATATTCTCCCTGTCTACAGATTCTTCCGAACGCCGACCAACCATATTTTAGTCTTTTGTCGTCCAGCTCGGAAAGTTTGCGAGGAAAAACGTATACTCGTACAATGGTACGCTTCTGAGTAAAAATCCTTGGAAATAACCAACCTGCGAGGTTTCGGAGGTGCCGCTTCTTCGTTCCTCTCACCTGCGTCCAAGATTTTCAGTGTTTTCGAGTATAATCCTTCCGCTTCGGCTGCAATACCGGACGGTCGCGACTTGTGCACCAGCGCTTAGGTGCTACGACGTCCGTCTTGCTATTTCCTGTGTTTCAGCAGGACCAACACACCTGTGTGGGCCTTCCACCCAGGGCTTCAGTTCCGCCAGCCGTTTCATTTCCACTGGCGTTCCAACCTCTACTAGTATAGGCAATAATTCATTACGCCGTTTCTGTAGTAAAGACACTCCGTCACCTTTCATACAATAAGCGTTAACAATTATTTACAAGACTTAAATGACAATGTCATTCTCCTTTATATATTCATATATACGATGTACAACCTATCACATGACACCTAATTGTGTTTGTAGATCACGGCAAAGTATGTGGATGAGTGCTTGTAGGGTGCGAAATTAAGGCCACCTTACAATACCCCCACCTAACGAACTATTTTGTACTAGGGTGGGGTAATTCTTGTAGTATTATCTCATCCAGTACAAAATCATATGACCATCAATTTTCTGTACAAGCTTACTAATAAGAATACGAGGGCAGAGGAACACTTGAATCATGATATGTTCTTCTACAGTCATTCTGCATTCATTCATGGGATTACTGCCATAAATTTACTTATTACATGTTTATAATAATCTGTTTACCCTTTATGTTTGGAACATTTTTCCGAGACGTGACAATTGAATATAGAATATCAAAAGAAATTATCTAACATTACAAAAATTGTTTATGCTCTTTCAAAAATGGCAGTTCCAATCTTTCTTTAGACTTAAGGCCCACGCTCTCTGTCATTCATCCATCCCTAAGACATAGGTTGAGGCAAGAAATATTAAAGTAAAGTATACTGATCTTTTCAAAGTGGTGGTCCAATAAATTACATGTGCTTCTTTTAGCTATTAATATGCAAGACAAGCAGTTACTTCAATTATTCAAGAGGTTATCTATTGTTCATTATACAAATATATAAAATTCTATGAAACATTCTGCGTAATTTTTACTTGGTCATATTTATGCTCTTGGCCTACATCACAAAAAAACCACATTTCGTAAACTGATTGACCAAGTCTAGTGTTACTCTAACGTGTATACTCTTTAAAAATATCCAAAATCTTATGTTCTAAAGCGTTCTTTGACGAACTGCATTTACATTTACTGTGACAATTAATATTTGTAATAAGAGTTCGGATCGACCACCAAATTATCTAATGTGTTGTTCACAGTGTGTTAAATGTAATACATAAAAACATTTACAACCCATAGCATCATTAACAAAGAAATGACAAACAATAATTTTACATAAATACATACACAAATAAGATTCTGGAAATACGCAAATATATATAAACAATGAAGGACATCGCATCATTATCAAAGAGAATGTCAAACAATATTTTACATGAATACATACACAAATATTTTCTTAAGACTACCCTGAAAAATAAGTACAAAATGTTTACACAAATGGTAGATATCGGAAACTGTTAGTTTGTGGGTTAACTGTTCAGTGTTCACTACATTATGCACCTTTTTTGTGAAGAGTCACACACTGATTCGGATTTCACAACACACTTTCGTCTTCATTTGTGTATGGGGATGGAAGCTACAGTTTCTTGTGAAGTCTAGGACGCGAAGATTGTTCGAGATCGGACATGTTCCTTTAAAAGTCAGTCTTTGGACCCTCAGCCGATTGTTGATCTCGTCAGGTTACTAGTCTCTCGTAGAATTGATGATGTGGAAGGATCTTCGGATTATACAGCCAGGTAAGTGGGTGTATGACTTGAAACACCCAACTTTTCGTCGAATTTGCACAGAGTGTGAGGGAGGTACAGTCAGGTAAGATCGTTATAGGTCACCTAGAATTCTTCTGCGTCGGCTAAGAGAAGTGTAATTGTGCCTAGTCTTCATTCTTCGTGTTTCTTCTTTTACTATGTTTGTGTTCCTACTCTTCTGTTCTTCATGTCGCTTCTTTCTCTTGATATAACTATTGTATTTAGGGTAAGGATATTGGTAATTGAGGACAGGTAGGTTATCTGTTTGGTGACACTATACACGGAATTTGAGTCGTTGTGTGTGACTCAGTTTCCTCAGAAGTCAATGCCAGGTGATTGCAGAAGACGGCAGAGGACCGCAGAAGAAAGTAAACACAGTTGACAGCTCCCTACAGCTATTAGCACTTGCTGTAGGCTTACTTGACTGCATTATGTGTACAATTGGCTTATCTCGTCTCCATCGTGTAGTACAACAGTGGAGACAAGTCATCAGTGGCCGTGAACGAGCAAGGCTGTTGCGGCTGCCGCCTGTTACCTGCGCCGTCATTGTCTGCCGCCCGAGATCTTAGGTCGCCGATGAATAGTCCAGCTGTTTGCCCACGTCCGCGACCGGGCTTTGGTTTACAGACGGCTTCCCGTTAGCCTCCCGTTCCATCCGCACATCATGTTGTTGCCTGTGTGTCTCACAAAATTTTTTGCGCGTCCTGTGCCCACTAACGCCCACAATTAGTTTCCAATTTACAACAAATACTGTACAATACATAACACAATTTATTGACATTTATGAAATATAAAATTTTAAGATACACTCACTAGTGAGGTAATAACCACTCCGTATGTGCCATGATTACGCGGCAGTTAAAATCCCGCCCCGCTCAGCAGTTGGCGCAAAGCACAGACATTACTAGACTGACTGGACTGGCAAAGGCGCATCTGTTACTGAAGCCTGACGCCGCCATCTTACCTCAACAAACGTCAAGAAGTTTGTGTGTGGTACTACTACGATTTTCTGAAAAGAAGTGACGTCGTAAGCTTTACGAGGTGGTCTAAACAAGTTCTGCACTTGAGCTAATATTTACGTACTAGTTGAGTATAAGACATACATTGTAGAACCGCGCTATGAGGAGAACATGAAGTTAGATATACACACGTTTAACGCGGACTGTAGTTTTCGTAAGAATGCTCGAATGAATAAACACACATGTTATCAACGACAAATAGCACGTTCTAGTTATAGGATCACTCTTAAAGCGAGCATACTACACTACTGGCCATTACAGTTGCTACACCACGAAGATGACGTACTACAGACGCGAAATTTAACCGACAGGAAGAAGATGCAATGATATGCAAATGATTAGCTTTACAGAGCATTCACACAAGGTTGGCGCCGGAGGCGACAACTACAACGTGCTGACATGAGGAAAGATTCCAACCGATTTCTCATACACAAACAGCAGTTGACCGGCGTTGCCTGGTGAAACGTTGTTGTGATGCCTCGTGTAAGGAGGGGAAATGCGTACCATCACGTTTTCGACTTTGATAAAGGTCGCAATGTAGCCGATCGCGATTGCGGTTTATCGTATCGCGACATTGCTGCTCGCGTTGGTCGAGATCCAATGACTGTTAGCAGAATATGGAATCGGTGGGTTCAGCAGGGTAATACGGAACGCCGTGCTGGATCCCAACGGCCTCGTATCACTAGCAGTCGAGATGACAGGCATCTTATTCGCATGGCTGTAACGGATCGTGCAGCCACGTCTCGATCCCTGAGTCAACAGATGGGGACGTTTGCAAGACAACAACCATCTGCACCAACAGTTGGACGACGTTTGCAGCAGCATGGACTATCAGCTCGGAGACCACGGCTGCGGTTACCCTTGACTCTGCATCACGGACAGGAGCGCCTGCGATGGTGTACTCAACGACTAACCTCGGTGCACGAATGGCAGAACGTCATTTTTTCGTATGAATCCAGGTTCTGTTTACAGCATCATGATGGTCACATACGTGTTTGGCGACATCTCTGTGAACGCACATTGGAAGCGTGTATTCGTCATCGCCATACTGGCGTATCACCCGGCGTGATGGTATGGGGTGCCACTGGTTACACGTCTCGGTCAGCTCTCGTTCGCATGGACGGCAGTTTGAACAGTGGACGTTACATTTCAGATGTGTTACGACCCGTGGCTCTACCCTTCATTCGATCCCTGCGAAACCCTACATTTCAGCAGGATAATGCACGACCGCATGTTGCAGGTCCTGTACGGGCCTTTCTGGATACAGAAAATGTTCGACTACCTCCCCAGCCAGCACATTCTCCAGATTTGTCACCAATTGAAAACGTCTGGTCAATGGTGGCCGAGCAGATTGCTCGTCACAATACGCCAGTTACTACTCTTGATGAACTGTGGTATCGTGTTGAAGCTGCATGGGCAGCTGTACGTGTACACACCATCCAAGCTCTGTTTGACACAATGCCCAGGCGTATCGAGGCCGTTATTAAGGCCAGAGGTGGTTGCTCTGGGTACTTATTTCTCAGCATGTATGCACCCAAACTGCGTGAAAATGTAATCACATGTCAGTTCTTGTATAATATATTTGTCCAATGAATACCCGTTTATCATCTGCATTTCTTCTTGGTGTAGCAATTTTAATGGCCAGTAGTGTATTCTAAGAAAAGCCTAAGTTGAGCGAGCCTGCTAACAGATTAATAAACTCAGTAATGCCACTAATCCAACGCGACTCGTTACTGTACGTATCAGAACGTAATGAATAATAAAGAATAACACGTGTTTGTGTATCAGAACGTATGGAATAATAAAGAATAACATGTGTTTGTGTATTTACATTTTTTTAAAACTTTCGTAGCCATTAGTATACAATTTAGGACTGACTAGTACCACTTACCGAACCTTCCAACTCTTCCATCAGTTTCCTTTTGCCTGATGACGGAATTCCCATAAGAGGGTCATCACGACTTGACGATGCTCTGTTCCAATACACGTGTAAAGTTTTATCACCAGCACCTTCACGAACAGGAGGCTTCCTTGAGATGTCCTTTTTCCGACAAAAGTTGGAAACAAAGGGAATAGAGAGGGGATAGCTCCTTCTCCAAGTGTCCTCGTCTGGCCATTTAAATCTGTGTCCTCTTTACGAAAGTGCTGTATTATGTTTCACAACAATGTTCTTAATAAATGGTATCACGGCTAAATCGTCAGTACACCGCCACAACCCCTAGTCGCTTCCACTCAACAGCCTCACAACCTATGTTGCTGCTAATGCCGAATTCCTGCGCACTATGTATCTGAAACGAATTAATTCGGTTCAAATATGCCACTTTAGTAGGATAAGCTACGATGAGCTTAAAGTATCATAAAATTATTTACTACAGATTGTATGGCAATGTTCTTAGTTTAGTGCCGGATGAAGTAAAAAACCACCTTGCGTTGCTGCCATCGATAGTAAAACGCGTTGGTGTACTTAATTAATCTCTGCAGACACACCGTAATATATAGATTGTTCTCAGCACACTGACCGCTGAGCACATGATTTCTGTTTGTGTGTTATTAATGAAGATTGGTTACTCTTTATTGTCTTCAAATGTACCTTTTATTAAATACTACGATTAACGGTCTTGTCAAAGAGGGCAGAGGAGCGGACAGATGTACAGGGCACTCTCTTGTCCTAGTGGTGGGAAACTGCCCTAAAGGCGGAAGAATCAGCAATGATCAACGGCATGAGAATGCAGAAGGCGATGGAAACCACTGCATTAAAGACACGTAACGTATCTCAAATGGTTCAAATGGCTCTGAGCACTATGGGACTTAACATCTGAGGTCATCAGTCCCCTAGAACTTAGAACTACTTAAACCTAACTAACCTAAGGACATCACACACATCCATGCCCGAGGCAGGATTCGAACCTGCGACCGTAACAGCCGCGTGGTTCCGGACTGAAGCGCCTAGAACCGCTCGGCCACCGCAGCCGGCTTCGTAACGTGTCTCCACAGGACATGTGGCCTGTAATTGAAAAAGTGTCATGATCATCTCGCCACTGGCAAAAGATTCCGGAATGGTCCCCCATTCGGACCTCCGGGAGGGGACTGCCAATGGGGAGGAGACCATGAGAAAAAGATTGAATAATCAACGAAAGCATAACGTTCTACGAGTCGGGGCGTGAATGTCAGAAGCTTGAACGTGGTAGAGAAACTAGAAAATCTGAAAATAGAGATGCAGAGGCTCAATCTAGATAATGTAGGGGATCAGTAAACTGAAATGGTAATAAGACAAGGATTTCTGGTCAGATGAGTGTAGGGTCATATCAACAGCAGCAGAAAATGGGATAACGGGAGTAGGATTCGTCATGAATAGGAAGACAGAGCAGAGAGTGTGTTGCTGTGAACAGTTCAGTGACAGGGTTGTTCTTATCAGAATCGACAGGAAACCAACACCGACAACGATAGTTCAGGTATATACATGCCGACGTCGCAAGTTGAAAATGAACAGATAGAGAAAGTACATGAGGATATTGAAAGGGTAATACAGTATGTAAAGGGAGATGAATATCTAATAGTCATGGGGACTGCGGGGTGGGGGATGCAGTTGTAGGGGACGAAATAGAAGAAAAGGTTACAGAAGAATATGGGCTTGGTACGAGGAATGAGAGAGGACAAAGACTTCTGCAATAAATTTCAGCTAGTAACGGCCAATAAATAGTCTGTTCAAGAATCACAAGAGGAGGAGGTATACTTGGAAAAGATTCTGAAATAAGTTACTGGAAAGGTAAGGAATACCCCTCCCCCCCCCCTAAAAAAAAGACCAGCTGCGATATTGTGAACTGTCTCTAATGACCTGGATATGGACGAGACAAAGTCTGCTTCCTTCGTTACAACAATCCTTTTACCATTTGCGCTCATGTGTCTTGGAAGGGGAAAGGACGGAGAAAAATCCTTCGCTGAAAATGGTTCAAATGGCTGTGAGCACTATGGGACTTAACATCTGAGGTCATCAGTCCCCTAGAACTTAGAACTACTTAAACCTAAGGGCATCACACAAATCCATGCCCGAGGCAGGATTCGAATCTGCGACCGTAGGCTGAAGCGCCTAGAACCGCTCGGTCACTGCGGCCGGCCCTTAACTCATTCCAGCCATTATTGTTCTATTTGTATTATTAGCCAAGACACTCACGCATTTACTATTATTATTTTAACTATACATGACGGTACTATCTGTTCCCGAAGAACAGTTACCGTAGATGACCATGCAGCTTTGCTAGAAATGAAATGATAATTAAATGGACACCCTAGCTGCAAACAGGCATTGATGTAAGTCATTGGAGACATGTTGAAAATGTTTACCCCGACCGGGACTCGAACCTGGGATCTCCTGCTTACATGGCAGACGCTCTATCCATCTGAGCCACAGAGGGCACAGAGGATAGTGCGCCTGCAGGGACTTATCCCTTGCACGCTCCCCGTGAGACCCACAGTCCCAACATGTCCACACCACTACATTCGTAGTGCGCCTAATAGATGTTTGCCCATCATACTCATTATCCGTGGCATGGTTATCTACGGTAACTGTTCTTCGGGAACAGATACTACCGTCATGTATAGTTAAAATATGGCTTCCCGGCCATTGACCTTCTTGTGTTCGAACGCACACGCTATGCCCGAACTCGTACGGGACTTGGTAGATTAATCTGCCACGAGTAATGAGTATGATGGGCAAACATATATTAGGCGCACTACGAATGTAGTGGTGTGGACATGTTGGGAATGTGGGTCTCACGGGGAGCGTCCAAGGGATAAGTCCCTGCAGGCACTCTATCCTCTGTGCCCTCAGTGGGATGCCGGCACGGTAGCTCAGCGTGCTCGGTCAGAGGGTTAGCAGCCCTCTGTAATAATAATAATAAAAAAAAAACTGAGTCAAGCGATCGACAATGAACTGAAATGGAAGTCTTTCGACGTCCGCCCCGATCAGATGCAACGAACGAAAGCGAACAAAATGAGATTAAAAAAAAAGAAGTGGCTCAGATGGATAGAGTGTCTGCTATGTAAGCAGGAAATCCTGGGTTCGAGTCTCGGTTGGGGCACACATTTTCAACATGTCCCCAATGAAGTACATCAACACCTGTTTGCAGCTAGGGTGTCCATTTAATTATCATATTATTATTTTTGATAAAAATTTTTTTCGTGTACAAACTTAATGTTACTAATAAAAGAACACGCCTCAACCTATGTACTGTAATTACTAAATATCTGTCAGTATCTGTAGACCTATAAAATACATGTTTATTAGTTATCCATACAACCGCAGCATTATAGTCATCATCAGACCCAATGTTAATAACTGCAAACTACTTGTTAACTATTTGTTACACTACTGTTAACTACTTGGCAGTAGGATGTTTATATAAGTCTAACTACCCCACTATTCAAAGAAAACTACTCTGTCGTTGTGTATCCCAAGATCGTCCGATCTCATGGATCTTGGTTTCGTCGTGGATGTCGTCGTGAATATCTGTGAACAATAAAGTGCACGTCTGCACACACAAACATACAAAAATGAATGATTGGGTGGGCCCCTTCTCCATTTCATGCTTCGGCTTGTTTCCTGTGGACAATTATAAGCTACATAGGAAGTTTAGTATAAATTACTGCAAGCTTCTTTAGTCATATTTTTACGTACCTTTTCTCATGGTCTTACTCAGTACTACCTTCTCTGTCGCTGCCCCCTTTTTCGGATTTACTGCTGTTACCTTTCTCTGGTGGTCTCTTTTTTTTCACCTTAATAAACTTAACTTTTTATTTTACTAGTGGTACCTGGAAATATAAAGATTTTAGTACATTACATAAAATCACTGCTCATCAATACGACTGCCATGTCCTTAGGTGGATTACCCTCTGCGTCATGTGCTTTGAACGTACAGCTTCGTACTTTTCTTTATTACATTTTACGTGTCTATATCCCCTTTTTACACTTCCATTTCATGTCTCCAACACTCAAATAATATTTCGGTGCGCTCATACGGAATTCCGCAGAACTGGCCATCATGTACCAAATTATTCCGTCTCTTTGAACAGCATAAGTACAACATTCCTATACAAATAACGGTGCGCTCTTGCGTAACCACGTGGAGCTGGCCACCTAGTAAATTCTCGTTTCTCTTAATGGAGACATTTCATAGTTGGACGACACATCTACAGGTCACCCCAAACCCTATCAGCAAGTCACTCAGTTATGATCCCATTGCTATACATGTAAAATAGACATTCATTTCTAAATTTTTTTCTGACGTCCTTTCCTAATACGTTCCACCTCAATTGGTTAACGATTTTTATATCTATTCACACATATTACAACATTTTTGCAGTACCACGCGTCTCTCAATTTCACTTTATTCCTTCATGGACAGATAGCACATCTTAAAATCTAAACACCTTCTAAAATTGTACGCTCATCTTGCTTTGCACATAGTTATAACCTACCAAGAAACATACCCTAATTTTCTTATCCACGACATACTGCCATTTTATGTACTATAGTACCTCTTTTAACATGATAATATTATAAAAATTTTGATAAATCTACAGATCCCTTCAGTGTAATAATTAATTGCTAACTATAGAATACTATACTTCTGCCATACAAGCTCCCTTCAATTCTCCCTACTTCTTCTATAAACGGCTTGAGATGGCTGAGCATGATGTAGTCCCAAAGATTTTCCTGTTTTGACAGACTCAATTTCAACCGCATATGTGTGCGCTAGTCTTCTTATGCATACTCAGCTTCATTTGTTTGTTGGACAACCTATAAGACTTAACTAAGACTTTATGTCCAATTACAAATTCCGTTACGTGCGCCTTTTGGTCTGCGCGCACCTTGCGCTCCTCTCCAGCTACCCGAATGTTGCGCAAAGCCTCCTCCACTAAGACTTTATGTTGTCGGCGCGTCCTTTGTGGAAAATCGATCAGTCCTCGAATTTTATCTGGAGGGTCCCTATTCTTCAGAGCCATCATTGGTGGCATCAGTGTAGTGCTGTGGGGACGCTCGTTTATCACATCCTGAAAATCTTTAAGAAACACATCCCAGCTAGCTTGATTCTTTCCACAGTATAATCTACATAAATTGCCCGAATATTTCATAGTTCTGACTGCGGGGTTTGAACTCGGGTGAAACCTACTAATAAATATGGGCTTTATCTTATATCTCCTTAGTGTTCTTCTCCATACCTCAGGTTTATATTGAGGGCCATTGTCTAAGATGACACAATCTACAGTTACTTCTTGTTTATGAAGTCTCTACACAAAGCTCTACTTATAGTTGCACCAGTCACCCTTTTTAGTGGTGTCAACGTCACAAATTTAGATGTCAGCTCCAATACTACCGATATATATTGATGGCTCCTCGATGTCTTGGGTAATGGTCCCATTAAATCCGTCGTTGCCATATGCCCTAACTTCTCAGGAATAATTGGGTATAAAGGATCCTGGGTTCCTACAGTTATGGATTTCGCCTTTTGGCAGTTTTTACGGATGGCTAGTACTTTCTGTATGCGTCTCTCAATGTTTTTAAAGTAGCAGACCCTCCTCATTTTCATAAAACATTTTTGTGGACCGAAATGTGCGTAACTTAGGTGTGTGTACCAAATAAGCTTATTTATTAACTCATTTGGTACGCACACCACCCACAGCGAATCATTAACGTTTGCCCTATAAAGCAGAATCCCTTTTCTCAAGAGGTAGTGTTGTCTTACGCAGGCCTGCGTCGGATACTTCCATTTTTCTTTAATTTTGACTAAATCTGGATCCTTGTCCTGCTCATTCTGGATATTTCGCATCGTTCCAGTAACGAAGTTTTCAAATGCCACGCCTTTGAGGTAGAACAACGAGAAGTGCTCTTGCTCTAATGCTTCAGCCGTCTCTTCTGTTATGCCAATAGGTAAGCGGGACAGGGTGTCAGCGATGACGTTTGTCGGACCAGGTACATAGACCGTTGAAAACTGGTATTCCTGAAGCACCTATCTAGTCTTCCACGCGGAAGTTTGGCGGTTAGGAGAAACTCTAGCGCCCTATGGTCCGTATAGACTTTTGTTTTTCTACCGAACAGAAAGTATCTGAACTTTTTAAATCCCCATAGTAAGGGCTTCAAGTTCGGTAACAGAGTAATTTCTTTCACTTTTGGATAGTGCCCCACTGCCAAAGGCGATTGTTCGGTGTACTAATTTGACATCTTGTTCAAACTCCTGAAACACCATGACTCCCAGACCGGTTTTCGCGCTGACAGTGGCCATGCAAAAATCCTGTGATAAGTCAGGATGTGATAAAATAGGAGCATTGACGAGTGCCGCCTTCAAATTATTGAATTCTCGGTCTGCACACTCATCCCACACCCAGGGCGTTCCTTTTCCTGTCAATTGGCAGACTTGCTAATGTTTCCACATAGATAAACTTCTTATAGAAATTTATGATTCCTAGACACCCTCTCAGTTGTTTTCTGGTTGTAGGAGTGGTAAACTTTGCAATTGCTGCCAGCCTCTCTGGTTCGGGACTAATCCCTTCTCCTGTTATCACGTGTCCCTGAAAGCTGACCCTACTGCTCCCAAAACAAGACTTCTGAATGTTTGCGGTCACCTCATGCCTTTTCAAACTGCTTGACACTTCCTCTAAGAGTTTGTTATGTCCCTCCCGGGTCTTTTCTGCTATCAGTATATCATCTAAATAACACGTGAGCTCTTTTAACTCTTCACTCAATATTTTACTAAACCCTGATAAATGCAACTGAAGATATATTCAACCCAAAAGGGAGCCTTTTGAATTTGAAACACCTTCCGAAGGCAATAAAGGCCATGTATTTTCGGCATTCAGCTCTATCTGCCAAAAGCTCGAGCGCAAATCAAGTGAGGAAAACACCGAAACATCGTGAAATCTTTGAAGCAGTTCCTGAAGCCTTTCAGGGCGATCCGTCTGTGGCAAAATAATTTTATATATATATATATATATATATATATATATATATATATATATATATATATATATATATATATATATATATTTTGGGGGAGGGGGGGGGGTCTAACACCAGTCGAATACCACAGTCCTTTTTGTCTACTATGCCTAGTGGACTATTGTACCCAGATCTCGCGGCCTCAATTACACCTTCGTCCTCCATTCTTCGTAGTTCACTTAGAATTCTTTCCCGGTATGACCTTGGGATGGCATAAGGAGGTATCCGAAATGGTTTATGTTTCTTTACCTCAAATTTATATTAATACACCTTAATGCATCCGGTTTTGGGTACGAAGATCTCTGCGTTATTTTTTAGTTCAAGCTCCAACCCCTTTTGTCCGCCCCTCGTGGTCTCGCGTTAGCGTTCTCGCTTCCCGGGCACGGGGTCCCGGGTTCGATTCCCGGCGGGGTCAGGGATTTTTCCTGCCTCGAGATGACTGGGTGTTGTTGTGTCGTCTTCATCATCATCATTCATCCCCATTACGGTCGGAGGAAGGCAACGGCAAACCACCTCCATTAGGACCTTGCCTAGTAAGACGGTGCGGGTCTCCCGCATCGTTCCCCTACGCTCTCTGAAGAAGCATGGGACTTCACCTCACCTCACCAACCCTTTTCTGTCCTTATTATCTATGTCATCCAGTTTCTCAAGTTTCGAATCAATCCTACTGTTAATTTCATTAATATGTTTTCGTTCTGACTTGAACTCTGCTCTATTGTCAGTATCCTTTTTACGATCTTTCCTCTGAACTGCATGTTGGCCCGTCAATTGTAATTTTAAACAGCTCCCCGGAATTTGAGCTTTTATTGCCTTCTCATCAAATCTGATTTTTATTTTATTCTCTTTCCCTAGTGTTAACTCCACTCTTCCTAGATCGATGATAGCTTTCTGCGCTGAAAGAAAATCTACACCGATTATTATATCAGTTGTTAGTTTCGGTATTACGAACAGATTTGTTGTCATATGGTGTCGTTGGCAATCAAAGTCTAGGCGTGTTTGTTGCGAAATTTCCATACCTTTCCAACTAATTTTACCTCGTACCTTTGTGTTTTGTACTGTGAGCACCGGTGGATTAACTGATTCTTTGCATTTAGCGAACAGCCTCTCTGAAATAGCTGAGGGTTCGCTTCCACTATCTATTACAGCAGTACCCATAATTCCTCCAATTTGTACTTTTACCACCGGATAGATTTCCTGTTTGGGTAACATTTCCTTTTCATCAAGTAATATCTCCCTCATGTCCTCATATGCTATAATATTTATATTATTAGTTACGAGATGGTTTACGGGCGCATTTTCTATAGTGCCCGTCGTCTGGCCTAGTCACTGTTTATTTTCCATGTTATTTTGGCGTATTCTCCCAGGACTAGGTGGTCTAATTTCAATCGATTGTTCCCAATTCCTGCTGTTATTCATTCCACCCCATCCTTGGTCAGATCGTTGACGAGTTTCTCTATTGTCGCCCCATGATGCGCTATTATTTTGTGGCTCTCATCTCCGGTCACTTTGTTGCCCACATTCTCTGCCATAGTTCCTCCACTGTCCATTATTCCCACTACGATCTCTCTGCCCCATGTTTAGGAGAGGCGGACGATTTACATTGTTTTGCCAATTATGGCCTCTATTATTCCCGCCATTGTTTTCCCTTCTTTCACCTTGCACATCTCTCAGCCTACGTTTTTCTCGCGCCTGCTGCTCGTTGAAAGCGAACTCGAACTCTCTTAGGACATCGGCCGACGAGCGTTTGCTGGTAGTGAAATTGGCAACTTAATGTAACATAATCTTATGATCTCAGCCGGTGTGCATGGGTCGCCCAAATACTGATTTTTCTTGATCAAGTTTTCGAAAAATTCACCGGACTACGGAACCGTGAACTCTTCAAGTCTCTGCTCATCATTATTTCCTACTTGATCCTGTCCTGTGTCTCCTTGGACTAGTATTTGTTTTAAAATGCGTCACGAAACTGTTCGTACGACGTGCGCGTTTTTGCAATGTTCAGCATGCATTCGGCCGTCGTTCCCTCGATATGTGAACATACGAAGTCCAGTTTGTACATCAGACGCCACGGAGGAGGTAATGATAAATCAAACTGTCCAATGGAAGTTTTCGGGTGTAAAACATTACCCTCGTCTTTGTAGTGCTGAAATTTTCGTAGAGAGATAAAATGCTTAAAATCGAAAATTTCATTGGAGTTCCTTCCCGCTCGACCTACCACATTCTCACTTGGCACTAACGTTTCCGATCTACCGTTACTTTGGGCATCCTCTCTTCTACTCCCTGTTACGTTCTCATCAGTGGAAAAATGTTTCGTGGTGCGCATTATTGGGTAACAATTATGCATATGAAATATTTCATTGCTGTTCTCCGTATTCGCAATTTGCGATCCAGTCGTGCCCTGTGTAGACGCAGGGACCATATCTCTAGCGATATTTCGTTGCTCTGCAGATACACGTTCAGTCCTTATCGCCTGGACTTGGACATGATCGTGTAGAGTTTGAACTGGCTCTTTCCGTTTCTGTTGTTTCCAAATCGCCTATTACTTCTTTTCTGAGAGGTGATGTTTGCCTTGGTTACGACCTGATTTCCTGAGATAATTGCTTAATTTCGCTCTCTATGTTCTGTGTAAATTGGGAGAGCTCCTAGGTCAATGCCTTATTTTGTGCAATTTTCGTCTTTTTCAGCTACCTTATTTCTAATTGTTTTACGCGCCTCTGCAATTTCGTTAATGCACATCTACCTATCTTTGTCGTATTTTCCGTTTCCTCTACTGTTTCAATAGCAACCCGCATTGCACCCCTCGCTAGTAATCGCGCCTCGCTTGCGGTTCTTCTGACCTCCGCAATCTCTCGTTCTAGTTTTGTTCGGAGCGTCAGTACTTCATTTTTCACTTCCCTCGTCTCATGTTTTATTGACTGAATTTCGACACTAACGTTTTGAATTTTACTTCCCATTTCGGCACTAACGAATTGAATTTTATTTTCCATTTCTGAGCTGATCTTCTGCATTTCAGCACTAACGTTTTGAATTTTACTTCCTATTTCTGCACTAACGTTTTGAATTTTACTTCCCATTTCTGCACTAACGTTTTGAATTTTACTTCCTATTTCTTTTACGTATGCAAGGATGTCAAACATACCTGTGTTGTCTAAATCTTCTCTCCTATTGTGACTTTCCATTCCTCTACTCTTAGGTGACCTTCTCCCCTTTTCCCTTTCCATTTCTTGGTATTCAAAAAAGTCGTCACCGGGCGCTCCTGATATGCTGCCTCGTGACAATACCACAGATGGCGATCTACCACAATTCTTAGTTGTTCTGCGTTCACTTGAACTCCCTACATTATATTCCCGTATCTTTACAATTGCCTCAGTGTGTCGCTCTTTCTCATCTTCGCTATCAGATCGCCCACCACGGGCTTCACTGTGTCTATCATCATCAAAAAATTCCCTTGGATCGGTATTCCCCTCAACAGTGCCTTGTGCTGCTAACATAGCTAACTCTTTCTCATCCCATAGGCTTTCTTGACTACCCGGTGTATCTGCCATTTCTATATTGTTACAACTAGCGCTCTGTTGTGCTTCTAAGCGCGCTTTCGCCCTAGTTAAATGGCTGATCCCTGATTACAATTCTCTTTTAAAATACACTCAATTTACAGTACCCACATTTATTATGAGCGTAAGATAAACATCAACAACAAAGAAGCTAAACTAATGGCAACGTCGTGACCGAGAAGTATCGTTACAATACAACAAAATTCATTGACACATTAAATAACATGAATCAATAAATTGCAGCCAGTGGGCTGAAGCGCAACGCCTCTGAAAAGAAATACAATAAATATACAAATACTATTTTTAATGTTATCGCGTGCCTTTAGCACTGCAAACCATACATGCAAGCTGGTGCAAATGGTTCAAATGGCTCTGAGCACTATGGGACTTAACATTTGAGGTCATCAATCCCCTAGAACCCAGAACTACTTCAACCTAACTAACCTAAGGACATCACACACATCCATGCCGAGGCAGGATTCGAACCTGCGACCGTAGCGGTCACGTGGTTCCAGACTGAAGCGCCTAGAACCGCACGGCCACACCGGCCGGCTGCAAGCAGGTGATCACTATCAGTAACAACTAAACATTATTCAATCCTTTTACGACTACTATCAGAATAGTCTAAGTCGGATCCTGGCAGGGTAAGCCATATCCAAGATGCTACTCCAGGCTGAATGTGCGCAACGGAAAATAATAAACACTAAAATGAAAATTTGGACCTGTCTGACTACCCCCTAAAGCAGATCTTAGGATCTCTTAATGCTCTTTAAGATATAAATTCCAACCTAAACGGAAATGGATGATTAAGGGTACTAATTATACTAAATGATAAACGTTGTTGCTGCTTATACATTTATTGTATATTAAAACAATTTTATTTACAAATGTTTATATTTCCTACTAAAATTACTGATCCATTGAACAACTCTGCCATTTTATTATGACTGCGCGATCTAATATAAATGACGCGAAATGACTGACATCATCTATGTACCCGGCAACGGCCTTGCCTCAGTGGATACACCGGTTCCCGTCAGATCACCGAAGTTAAGCACTATCGGGCGTGGCCGGCAGTTGGATGGGTGACCATCCGGGCTGCCATGCGCTGTTGCCATTTTTCGGGGTGCACTCAGCCTCGTGATGCCAACTGAGGAGCTACTAGACCGAATAGTAGCGGCTCCGGTCAAAGAAAACCATCATAACGACCGGGAGAGCGGTGTGCTGACCACACGCCCCTCCTATCCGCATCCTCTTCTGCGGATGACACGGCGGTCGGATGGTCCCGATAGGCCACTTGTGGCCTGAAGATGGAGTGATAAGTGATCTATATACCCAAACACCAGAAAACATTATTTTAAATATGATCTACAATGGAGTACAATGTCAGTGGAAATAAATCCTACGTGATCACAGCTGTTTAGCCATATAGCCCCTATTAAGCCAAAGCAATTAGCAATATCACCACATGTACTGCGTCCGGTGCGTCGGAGTGATGGTTTTCGTACACGTCTGCGACGATGGAAGAACTCCAGCCACAAAATAAACGCTTTCAAAGAGTAGGACAGCTGAAGGCGGTCCTCTGACTACTATACTCTAATACTGTCTTCTCCTCTCTGTGTTCTACAGACGAGATGATAAATATAACGCTTTCCTTAACACATTTCTCATGCTCTTTGAGAGTTGCTTTACATTAGAACATTCTAAACAGGGTTCTAGCAGTAACAGGCAGCCCGGGTAGCTGAGTAGTGGGATAAGGATGTCATGTAGACCAAAGTGGGAATTACATCAAAATGTTAGAAATAGTCAGAATCAAGCTGCAGTTGTCCATTGCAAACAGTGTTGTAAGGTGTGTAAAATGTCGTTAGGAAGGCAAAGAGTATGTGATATGCAAATAGAAAAGCACAGAATTCACAGGATACAATTAAAACCATATGGTCAGTTGTGAAGGAAGTGTCTGATCAGTAGCACAAGGTTGACAATATAAAGTCAGTTCTTAGTAAAAATATTTCTGTTACTGATAAATCAGATATATGTACAGTATTTAACAATAATTTTCTGACCAATGCTGGTGAATTACATAAAAACTTAGTTTCCACAGGGAATCATATAATAAATGAAAAGCACCAGTCGGATTTTGTTCTACAATATAACTTTTATTGTTAACCGGTTTTCAGCTTACAAGGCTATCTTCTGACATTTAATGAGTATACTCAGTAGGCCTTTTAAGCTGAAAACCGGTTAACAATAAAAGTAATATTGTAGAACAAAAGCAAACTGGCGATTTTCATTTATTATAATGTTGTTCTACCAAGCACCGATGGAAGATTCTGTTAACATGAACTCAAATAACTTTCTTGGGAAATGGCTTTCCGAATTTAATGTATGAAATACTCCTCTGTGATACAGACAAGGGGGAAATTGAATCAATAATTAAATCACTGAAGATTAAGAACTCTTTTGGATATGATGGAGTGCCTAGCAGACTATTAAAGTACTGTGCTGCACATGTTAGCCCTGTATTTAGCCATGTTTGTAATTTTTCCTTTGTGAATGGTCAGTTTCCTGAACAATTAAAGTACTCAGTAGCAAAGTCGCTTTATAAAAAGGGAGAAAGAGATAACGCAGACAATTTTAGACATATTTCTAAGCCACCAGTGTTTGCTAAAGTTATTGAGAAGGCTGTGTATATAAGGATAATTGATCATTTTATATCACACGATCTGAAATGAAATGTACAGTTCGGCATTAGAAGTCGTTTAACAACTGAAAATGCTATATTCTCTTCTCTCTGTGAGGTACTGGATGAGTTAAACAAAAGGTTTCGAACGCTAGGCATATTTTTTGATTTAAGTAAGGTGTTTGATTGTGTTGATCACAAAATATTGCTCCAGAAGTTGTATGATTGCTCACAATTGGTTCACCTCTTACTTTAGCAACAGACAGCAAAAGGTCATTATTCACAATGTTGAGAATGGCTATAATGTGGGGTCCGAGTGGGTAGTAGTAAAGTGGGGGGTGCCCCAGGGATCAGTGTTGGGGCCACTCCTGTTCCATATTTATATAAATGATATGCCCTCTAGTATTACAAGTATCTCTAAAATATTTCTGTTTGCTGATGGCACTAGTTTAGTAGTAAATGATGTTGTGTGCAACATTGGCTCAGTTTCAAATAGTGCAGTTCATGACCTAAGTTCATGGCTTGTAGAAAATAAACTATTGCTAAATCACAGTAAGACTCAGTTTTTACAGTTTCTAACACACAATTCAACAAGACCTGACATATAATTTCACAGAACTCAACAGTTCAAATTTCTAGATGTTCAGATAGATAGTAAACTGTCATGGAAAGCCTACATTCAGAACCTAGTTCAAAGATTTAATGCTGCCATTTTTACTATTCGAAGAATATATGAAGTGAGTGATTGTTCAAGACGTAAATTAGTCTACCTCGCTTATTTTAATTTGCTTATGTCATATGGTATTATATTTTGGGATAACTCTTCCCATCTAAAAGGGTATTTTTGGCTCAGAAACAGGCAGTTTGGGCAATAGGTGGTGTAAGTTCATGAACCTCTTGTCGACCCCTGTTCACTAGTCTGGGTTTTTTGACATTGGCTTCTATATATATATATATATATATATATATATATATATATATATATATATATATATTTCTTACTGTCATTTCTTGTTAACAATATTAGCTTATTCCCAAGAATAAGCAGCTTTCACTCAGTAAATACTTGGCAGAAATCAAACCTGTATTTGGATCGGAATTCCTTAACTCTTGTGCAGAAAGGTGTGCAGTATACTGCTGCATCCATTTTCAATAAGCTACCGCTCGAATTCAAAAATCTTAGCAGTAATCCCCGCGCTTTCAAATTGAAACTGTAGAGTTTCCTCAAGGGCCACTCCTTCTATTCTGTTGAGGAATTCCTTGAACAATTAAGCTGATTCTTGTTGTATTGTTGGTTGTGTTTACTTACTCTTATCGATTGACTTTTTTCGGGTTCATAAACATTTTATTTTTATGTGTTACTACTTTTATGTCGTAATTTTATGTACTGACATGTTTCATGACCTTGGAGATATGCTCCTCAATTTGTTCCTACGGAACTTGACGAGTAAATAAATAAATCTTGGAGATGCTTAAATTCCTTTGTAGATTCTATCGCAAACACTCATCGAGCTTCAATTTTTAACACCGTTTGACAGAAAGTCGTTGCCTGTGCATCCAAAAAATATAACTTAATTCACAGGTGAGATTTTCGGAAAATGTATTAAAAATATTTGGGCATTTACCGATGCTCAGAAAATAGCTTTTTAAGGGCTGCTATATTTTTAAAATTCTTTCAATGATGCCATTGCTGTAGACCACCGGTTTCTAGAGTCATGCTCATAAATTAAGGATAATTGTAGTATGTGGTGGCACACAACGTGGCACTACACAAAACTGGCGCTAATAGCATAGGCACGTAGGGAACACACACGACACAGATCTGTTAGTCCATAGGGCTGGTGATACATTGAGAAAAGCGTCCCGAGACACATGTGCTACAAAAGGCCACTGTTTCCTGCGCATGAACTCCGACATCAATATGGGATACGATCACCGTGCACATGTACCCAGGCTGCACAATGGGTTGGCATACTCTCGATCAGGTGGTCGAGTAGCTGCTGGGGTATAGCCTCCCACTCTTGCACTAGTGCCTGTCAGAGCTCCTGAAGTGTCATAGGGGATTGAAGACGTGCAGCAATACGTCAACCGAGAGCATCCCAGACGTGCTCGATGGGGTTTAGGTCTGGAGAACAGGCAGACCTCTCCATTCGCTTGATATCTTCTGTTTCAAGGTACTCCTCCTTGATGGCAGCTCTTTGGGGCCGTGCGTTGTCATCCATCAGGAGGAAGGTGGGACCCACTGCACCCCTGAAAAGGCGGACATACTAGTGCAAAATGATGTCCTGATACACCTGACCCGTTACAGTTCCTCTGTCAAAGACATGCAGGGGTGTACGTCCACCAATCATAATCCCACCCCACACCATCAAAACACGACCTCCATACAGGTCACATTTAAAGACATTAAGGGGTTGGTATCTGGTTCCTGGTTCACGCCAGATGAAAACCCAGCGAGAATCACTGTTCAGGTATACCTGGACTCGTCCGTGAACATAATAACATGGGACCACTGTTCCAATGACCATGTACTGTGTTCTTGACACCAGGCTTTACACGCTCTCCTGTGACTAGGGGTCAGTGGAATGCACCTTGCAGGTCTCTGGGTGAATAAACCATATCTGTTCAGTCGTTTGCAGACTGTGTGTCTGGAGAAAAATGTTCCAGTGGCTGTGGTAAGGTCTTGAGCAAGGCTACCTACAGTACTCCGCGGCCGTCTGCGGGCACTGATGGTGAGATACCGGTCTTCTTGTGGTGTTGTACTCTGTGGACGTCCCGTACTGCAGCGCCTGGACACGTTTCCTGTCTGCTGGAATCGTTGCCATAATCCTGAGATCACACTTTGTGGCACACGGAGGGCCTGTGCTACGACCTGCTGTGTTTGACCAGCCTTCTGTCGCCCTAGTATTCTACCCCTCAGAACGTCATCAGTATGTGTTCTTTGAGCCATTTTCAACACACAGTCACCATTAGCACGTCTGAAAACGACTGCACACTTACTCGCTGCACCTTGCTCTGACATGCACCAACACACCTCTGCATATGTGGACTGCTGTCAGGGCCACCGTGCGACGACCGAAGGTCAAATACAACGCATGGTCATACCTCAAGGTGATTTAAACCCGCAAACTGCCCACCAGAGCTTTGTTTCACCATGTATCAGCATTATCCTTAATTTACGAACATGAGTGTAGTATTGTGGCATTGGAATCACAGAACTCTTTCACCCCATTTACGTGGAGCTCCCAAAACCGGATTTCGTAAACCGATTTCCCACTGCTTCTTCTGGATGGACATGTAGACATTTCAAGATCGATTCTGGAAATACACTTCTAGTTGCCGATTTTCTAATTCCGCAATCGATTTTCGCTCCCACGTAAACGCAGCCGGATTTGAAACGGGCTTGGGCTGTCAGGTTTCGTCTTGTTTTTAACATATTTCGGCTAATACGGACTGAGCGGCCTTTGGTACAGGAAAGGGTAACTAGAAATATTAGACTGAAGCTATTTACACCTCGTCTAATTGAAGAGAAATAGTGATTGTGCTGTTAAATAAGAAACTGTAACAGCGGTTTTTCGAGCACCATGTTTAACTTGCCTAGCATATCCGCTTCAGACATGTAAACATGAAAGCGAAAAACGGTTTACGAAATTCGGTTTTCGTCTTTAGGATGTAAACGTAGTGTTTCAGAGCTTTCACTCTGATGTAAAAAAATGAGTAAATTTTCGCAGTGATAACATTCGAAGTCCACAGGCAGACAATCTCAAGCTGTTTTGATGCATTGTGAACTATATGTGCTCCACATCCAGTCCATATGAGTTGTCTTCCGAGTGATAGGTACAATTTTGCTTAAACATTATTACTCCCCCTTCTATTCTTTCCTCCAAATTTGCGGTTAGTATTATATCCACAAAATGCCACAATTTTCCTACTTAAATCATTGCATGATAATACCTCCTTCAAATAATGACAACAAAATCCGATATTCCACCAGGGTGCTCTAGAAACTGTAAAATCTTGACTCTCGCACCTTCATAAGGTAAAAAAAATATCGCATCAAAACAGGGAATAATTTTACTGATTTGAAGCAACCGTTAATAAAAAATATGCATTGCGCTTCACAAAGATGCTCTTTCAATTCATACATCACAATAGGTGCCAGAACATTTACAACAATAGCCTCGGATTTTGTACGAGCACATCTATTTTTTTTTTCTTAAAATGTTTCTGAATTAAATTAGAGGCATATTCGTGTGAGCGAAAGCTGTGGTTTTCTTGAATCGTGTGATGGCTCATGTACCTTCCGCTGTTGCCACATCCAAATCCTTTAAAGTCGGAAAATCGGTTCCGTCGAAAACAGCACACATTGACGGGCGGGAAGCAGCAACTTGATCGGAAACCCTGTGTTTTTTTCCGATTTTATATGTTTCTCAATACCGCTGGCACCACTATGACCAAGACAAAAATCGGCACGACACTTTTCACGCATAACATCTGGTGCACCACTCTTTTGTTTTATAAACGGATACTTGTTTTGCAAAGTAATATTAAAGGTACACTTGCGTTTAGACATTGTTCTAATGTTACGAACACGAAAACACTGAAAAAGCTGTTTGACTGTGCACGTGCACCCGTACATTTCAATACAAACTATATCCAAACAATGTCACCGCAAGTCAAGTCCGCACTCGCGCAATTTGATTGTTGGCTGAGTTGAGCGGCAGTATGTCTCGCTCCCTCTTCACCACTCCGGCCCTGTTGCCGCCGTGATCCGCGCATTTTGAATGTGACGAATATAGGCAGGTAGGGGAAACGTCTAATCAGTTATCATTTGATTTGTTTCCAAAAGCGGGAGATTTTTGCTTTGGCTGGGGACAACTGGACAGAGAGCCTGAAGCGGGATTGTCCCACCCAAAGCGGGACGTATGGTCACGTTACTCATACTGCACATGAAATTCGCGAGGAAATAAATAGTATGCGAGGAGCGTCAATCTGTCTCAACAGTGCAACTTCTTCTTGGTAAACAAGGTTTAAAGTTGTACGCAGCGGCCGAAAAATTTTTGTTACGCAAATAAAATAAGGTTAAAAAACTGCAATGCAGATTTATACTCTCCGTGTTGTCTCAGCATCACTCAAGGCAAATGTTGAGAAGTTGAGTCTAGTGAAGCAGGAAATACAACCCGTCGGCTTTGACCAATGACATCAGAATTGGACAGAGAGCATTTATTACACAGATGAAAAAGCTGAAAAGAATGTTCAGAAACAAAGGAATACGAGAGACGAAAAATATAGTTGATATATATAAAGGCCAGTAGTATTTTCACGTTAAGGGTATCGCTTGTTTGTATCGTATTATTTCTCTGGAAAATGAAAGGGAAAATGGATGGAAAATATTGGTAGCATAGAATACATCACGTGACATATATATGAGTTGTATCTCGAACCTCATTCGAACTGTATTGCGTAAGTGCAGTACGGAATACAAGTTTGGTGTACATCGATTTCTTCGTTTTCACTAGCATTAGTGTCCTGTTGTTCAGCTGAACTATGTATCCCCTGCTTCACTAAAACCTAAATGAAGCATGGGATACAAATTTTACATGTGTTGTTTATTTCGCCTCCGCTATCACTAACAGTCTGGTATTATAGTCTGATTTAAACTAGTTGTCACTTGACGTTTGCGCTGCGAAGTTGCGGCGTTGTCACGTCAAGCACTGGCTGGAGGCAGCCGCCTCAGCGCATCGCTACCCCCGGCGATAGAAAATCGTTTTAAAGCCTGTATCTCCTACAAAAAGTAAGTAAAAAAATTTCAAACCCACATATGATGTATATCTCTACAATGTCTCTCAATCTGTCAAATATCTATTCTTAATTTTAATTAGAACAAGAGTTACGTTAATCTGTTTAAAAGCATTTAAATTCTCGAATTCGTAAACAGCTTCTAACTTATCACGTCATTACTGAAAAAGTATTAGTGTCACAGCAAAATATTTTTTTCCATTCATTACCAAAATAATGCACTCGGCAAAGAATCCTTAAAAGTTTTCGTAAAAAGTTTTCGTAGTGCATTACGTTTCCTGTATACAAATTTCTGAAAACAGCGTTTTTAAGCAATCCTATCAGTACTGAACTCGAAACAAGTACGACGTTTAAAATCTCTATCTCCTATAAATATTATGTAAACATTTTGAAATTTACGTACAGTATCTGTCTCAGTGGTATCTATAAGCATATCAAATATCTTTTCTTAAATTTAATTAGGGCCGTTGTCACATTAGCTATTGTAGTGTGAGAAATTTTCGCGTCCGGAAAAGTTTTCTTCTTTAGATGGTAAATCTCGAAAACTATTACACACATTGAATAACATCTTGGTGTATAAACAAAATGAAATATAATTAAAATTCAGTCTAATTTACCGTAAGGAGATGACGAGAGCTGGCCAAACAGTATTTCTTAGTCTCACAACAAGAATAAGAATTAATCGAAATAAATTCACAAACACAATATTTAATGGCAGTAAGTACACTACACACTAATCAGACAATGCGAAAACACAGCTTAATTCAGAGTCAGAGTCAGAGTCAGTGGAACTATCCGTGTCGCTGCTCGTATTGACAGGTATAATCAAGTCTTCGATACTTTGTTGTAAGATACCTTCACTGTTCCATGCGTCCTGTACCACTCCTTTCACGTGATGCACTACCTTCTGCCAGTCTTCCGATGTCACAATTTCAACTGCCTCTTTCAAAAGGCGTTCCACCTCGGTTAATGTGAATTTCTTATTTTCTGCAGCAATATGCCGTTTAACCTGAGCCCAGATCAGCTCTATTGCGTTGAAATGGCAATGGTAAGGAGGCAATCTGAGCACTTTATGCCCGTATTTTTTTGCTACTTCATCCACAATGTAAGTCGGGTTCTTTGGCTTCTGTTGCGATACAAGTTCTAATAATTCTGCCCTTGTCAAATTACTGTCGAACTGTACCTTATGTTTCTGTAACAATGTCGTTTTTCCTCGTTGCCTTTGTGGGTGCTTTATCTTGTATTACTGAGTGATAAGGAGCGTTATCCATAACAATGATAGAGTTTTTTGTTAAGTTCTGGAGTACACAGTCTTCAAACCATTTCACAAAAGTATTGTGGTTCATCTCTTCGTGGCAGTCGGAGGTCTTACTTGAACTGAATAGCAGCAGACAATTTGGAATGAAACCTTTTGAATTTCCGGCATGTGCTACAATTATCCTTTCTCCTCTGCCGATCGGAGATGCCATACTACCGCTGATGGTACCGTCTGTCCAGCCTTTTTTTTAAACTGTGTCCTGCATTCACCCACGTTTTATCAAGCCAAACGATATCATCAAAATTTGTCCCCACTAATTCTCTAAGAAAGCGGCATCGCCAGGCTGCAATATCTTGGCGTTCCATTAGTAACTTTCTGCCAGAGATGGATTTATAGCGGAATCCTAACATTTTCACGACTCGTAACAAAGACGATTTACTACCCTGAAACAGGTCAGCCGCTGTGAGGGTAGCATGTAGTTTTTTGAGTGTTGGATACTCCTTGCTCGAATAAAATGCATATATTTGACGACGATTGGCATCTTCCTGAAAAGAGTCAAGTTTTGTGACCCTCTTCTCTAGTCGCCACTTTTTCCCAGGTGTCTCCAATTTAGATGATTCACTTGAGCCTCCTTTCATGAATTTCTCCTTGCAGATTCTTATTACTGATCGTTCGCTAACTTGCAGAGCAGCTGCAGTTCGCTCCACCACCTTGTCCAAAGGAACAAGAGGCCCTCCTGCATCCCTCTCTCTCTCAAAATACTCCCTTAAGAACACACGTATTCACACGCCTGACTGCGTATAACGACGCCATGTCCGCCACTTTTTGGAGGTTTCCGAGGAGTGTGCAGCCTCGGCCTCCCTCTCTTGCGACTGCTTTCATGAGACATCGTAAACACGCAAAGTTACAAGTCACTCAAATCTCTCACCCGCACGTCTACAACGGCTCGCTGAGGACTGGCTGGCACAATGCCTTAGTCAGCCCAGCAGAGCGAAGTGGCAACGCAGTGGCAGCCGACAGCGCCGGCTGCCATTGGTTTATTGGTGGCGGGAGCCCTGCAGCCCGTTGCCTGTCAAGTGACAACTACTTTAAGTCAGACTATAGTACTACCGATGGCAGAACGAGCTATTTACATAATATTTGTATCCCATACTTCGGCTGACCTCTATACATGTAAACTGCTAACGAAAACGTGGAAATGGACGTACGTTACATTTGCAACCTGTACCTCAGATGAACTACACGAAGAGGAAATAAGACGACACACACACAATTTGTATCCCGTACTTCACTATGGGGTACAGTTTTTTTTTTCACCTGCTATACACATTTGTATCCTGCTCTCCAGTTGACATATATAGGCAAACCTCATCAATGTTACACATGTCGTTCTTTTCGAATACGTAGTGTCAGTGTAAAGATATACTGAAGGACGGGATACATATTTCAGTTGTGTCGGCCGTTTCGCCTTCAATATTGCTAGTACGGATTCGAAAAAATCGTATTGATACTAGTGCTGGGAACGAAAGAAAAACGACACCTGCGAAATTTCTGTTACGTACTGAACTTCACGAAAACATACGCATTGGTGTATTACAACAATGAATTACGTCAAAATAGTCAAATGCAGTAAAAAAGAAAATGGAAACTTGAGCTTACCAGACGGGAACTTCCTAAAAGAACCGAAGCTCGCATAGAAAAACATCAACAAAATCATATGCACACATACACAACAAACACAAGATTACGAAAACACACACACACACACACACACACACACAAACGCGCGCGCGCGCGCGCACACGCACACGCACACACACACACACATTTACCCCCACCCCCATCCTAATGTGAAGTTAGCTAACATATTTCGGACAGTACATTTGCCCAATCTGTTTAATAAAACATTTAAACGGGCAATATGTTTGGGGAATACTATGTCTCCATGAATATTTGTCTAGGTGACTTTGAAGTGTGGAAATCTGGCGTTTCCCTTTCCCCACAAAGGATTGCACAGCTGACCAATAACCCTCTGTGCTATTTGTGCAAGCCCCTCTGCATAATGATCTGAACTCAATATTGTGATTTACTACGAGATGCTGATAACCCCTTTCCCCTAAATCCCTATATGAATAAAACCCGTCTGAAGCTACAATGGAAACCTCTGGAACGTGATCTTCAATTAAGCTGACCAAAACTTCCTTCCTTCGATTGGGTACCGCTTTGAGCACTACATCGTCGCACTCCTGACCTGAAACTACTGCCAAATGTGTGTGTGAAATCTTATGGGACTTAACTGCTAAGGTCATCATTCCCTAAGCTTACACACTACTTAACCTAAATTATCCTAAGGACAAATACACACACCCATGCCCGAGGGAGGACTCGAATCTCCGCCGGGACCAGCTGCACAGTCCATGACTGCAGCGCCCAAAACCGCTCGGCTAATCCCGCGCGGCTGAAACTACTGCCCCCCAAACCCATAATCCCACAGGAGGTTCCCCCCTGTTGTACTTCCTTTTGCCAAAATGTGATTCATCAACTTCGACCATAACATGCAGCCTCCCCCAGCGGCCCCCTATATTTCATGTACTCCCCCACACACTTTCCTCCAACAAGAATATGAATCCACAACTGTACGCTTACTCACACGACATTAATGCACAAACAGACACTCAGGATATCTCAGACACCAACAGTAAGTGATTTTCATAATGTCTCTCAAGGCGAGCTTAGATTTTTCGAACCACGTCCCTCTTCTAATGGATCGCCACAACCTATCTCTGCTGCAGTGTTATACGAATAAGTCGTGAGTGTGGCCACGAGATACACTGTTCGCCGCACTCACATCGAACATACTCAGCAATGAGACCACACATCTGCAAAAAACAAATCGTGGCCAACATGTCTCCGCCCATAGCCTCTTGTAAATCATCAAGGTTCATCGGAACAGATAAATCCATACCTACAAACGAAAATGAGATACTAAAAATTGCTCTAAAATAAGAAACTTAGTCCAAATTACCTCAATATCACTAAGAATGAAATTAAGCACCGAATGAATTAGAAACAACCAATTAATTTAATAAAGGCACCCAAGAATATTGTCAGCAATATATAGCGATCTCTTTTAAAATCACATCCAATTATTGTAATGTACAATGATAGTGCTTATCCGGAACACAGAACTGTTTTATTATCTATGGCTCGAAGTGAAGACATTACTACCTATGAGTAATGTATGACGTTATTGGTCAAAGGCGACGGGTTGTATCCCCTGCTTCACTAGACCCGAGAAGTTTACTTTGGAAAGAACAAAGTCGATTTCCTGGCGGTCTGCTCTTATGAACTTGTCGTCGACCGAACGTTAAACACCAATCTTCTTTCTTTCCTGCATGGCTTGGGGTCAGGCGTGCGCTACACGCAGGAAGAGGCTACAAGGGTAGCGGAGTACGTATGGAGTGCACATGTGGGTTTTTTAGGTTAGAGAATTCCCTCCCTAGGCCCGACAAGACGCCTCCTGAGACGCGACAAGGTAGTAGTAGGCAAAACGCAACAGGTAATAACAATATTAATGTGGTAATAGTAAACTGCAGGAGCGTCTATAGAAAGGTCCCAGAACTGCTCTCATTAATAAACGGTCACAACGCCCACATAGTACTAGGGACAGAAAGCTGGCTGAAACCAGATGTTAACAGTAATGAAATTCTAAACTCAGATTGGAATGTATACCGCAGAGACAGGCTGGACAGTGAAGGGGGAGGCGTGTTTATAGCGATAAGAAGTGCTATAGTATCGAAGGAAATTGACGGAGATCCAAAATGTGAAATAATTTGGGTGAAGGTCACGGTTAAAGCAGGCTCAGACATGGTAATTGGATGTCTCTATAGGCCCCCTAGCTCAGCAGCTGTTGTGACTGAGCACCTGAAGGAAAATTTGGAAAATATTTCTAGTAGATTTTCCGACCATGTTATAGTTCTGGGTGGAGATTTTAATTTGCCGGATATAGACTGGGAGACTCAAACGTTTATAACGGGTGGCAGGGACAAAGAATCCAGCGAAATTTTTTTAAGTGCATTATCTGAAAACTACCTTGGGCAGTTAAACAGAGAACCGACTCGTGGCGATAACATATTAGATCTTCTGGTGACGAACAGACCCGAACTATTTGAAACAGTTAACGCAGATCAGGGAATCGGCGATCATAAAGCGGTTACTGCATCGATGATTATAGCCGTAAATAGAAATGTTAAAAAAGGTAGGAAGATTTTTCTGTTTAGCAAAAGTGACAAAAAGCAGATTTCAGAGTACTTGACGGCTCAACACAAAAGTTTTGTCTCAAGTACAGATAGTATTGGGGATCAGTGGACAAAGTTCAAAACCAGCGTACAATACGCATTAGATGAGTATATGCCAAGCAAGATCCTAAGAGATGAAAAAGAGCCACCATGGTACAACAACCGAGTTAGAAAACTGCTGCGGAAGCGATGGGAACTTAACAGCAAACATAAACACAGCCAAAGCCTTGCAGAAAAATAAAAATTACGCGAAGCGAAATGTAGTGTGAGGAGGGCTATGCGAGAGGCGTTCAATGAATTCCAAAGTGAAGATCTATGTACTGACTTGGCAGAAAATCCTAAGAAATTTTGGTCTTGTGTCAAAGCGATAGGTGGTTCAAAACAAAATGTCCAGACACTCTGTGACCAAAATGGTACTGAAACAGAGGATGATAGACTAAAGGCCGCAATACTAAATGTCTTTTTCCAAAGCTGTTTCACAGAGGAAGGCTGCACTGTAGTTCCCTCTCTTAGATTGTCGCACAGATGACAAAATGGTAGATATCGAAATAGACGACAGAGGGATGGAGAAGCAATTAAAATCGCTAAAAAGAGGAAAGGCCGCTGGACCTGATGGGATACCAGTTCGATTTTACACAGAGTACGCGAAGGAACTTGCCCCCCTTCTTGCAGTGGTGTACCGTAGATCTCTAGAAGAGCGTAGCGTTCCAAAGGATTGGAAAAGGGCACAGGTCATCCCCGTTTTCAAGAAGGGACGTCGAACAGATGTGCAGAACTATAGACCTATATCTCTAACGTCGATCAGTTGTAGAATTTTGGACCACGTATAATGACTTTTCTGGAGACTAGAAATCTACTCTGTAGGAACCAGCATGGGTTTCGAAAAAGACGATCGTGTGAAACCCAGCTCGCGCTATTCGTCCACGAGACTCAGAGGGCCATAGACACGGGTACCCAGGTAGATGCCATTTTTCTTGACTTCCGAAAGGCGTTCGATACAGTTTCCCATAGTCGTTTAATGAACAAAGTAAGAGTATATGGACTATCAGACCAATTGTGTGATTGGATTGAAGAGTTCCTAGATAAAGGAACGCAGCGTGTCATTCTCAATGGAGAGAAGTCTTCCGAAGTAAGAGTGATTTCAGGTGTGCCGCATGGGAGTGTCGTAGAACCATTGCTATTCACAATATACATAAATGACCTTGTGGATAACATCGGAAGTACACGAGGCATTTTGCGGATGATGCTGTAGTATATCGAGAGGTTGTAACAGTGGAAAATTGTACTGAAATGCAGGAGGATCTGGAACGCATTGACGCATGGTGCAGGGAATGGCAATTGAATCTCAATGTAGACAAGTGTAATGTGCTGCGGATACATAGAAAGAAAGATCCTTTATCATTTAGCTACAATATAGCAGGTCAGCAACTGGAAGCTGTTAATTCCATAAATTATCTGGGAGTAGGCATTAGGAGTGATTTAAAATGGAATGATCATATAAAGTTGATCGTCGGTAAAGCAGATGTCAGACTGAGATTCATTGGAAGAATCCTAAGGAAATGCAATCCGAAAACAAAGGAAGTAGGTTACAGTACACTTGTTCGCCCACTGCTTGAATATTGCTCACCAGTGTGGGATCCGTACCAGATAGGGTTGACAGAAGAGATAGAGAAGATCCAACGGAGAGTAGCGCGCTTCGTTACAGGATCATTTAGTAATCGCGAAAGCGTTACGGAGATGACAGATAAACTCCAGTGGAAGACTTTGCAGGAGAGACGCTCAGTAGCTCGGTAAGGGCTTTTGTTGAAGTTTCGAGAACATACCTTCACCGAGGAATCAAGCTGCTCCCTCCTATGTACATCACGCGAAGAGACCATGAGGATAAAATCAGAGAGATTAGAGCCCACACAGAGGCATACCGACAATCTTTCTTTCCACAAACAATACGAAACTGGAATAGAAGGGAGAACCGATAGAGGTACTCAAAGTACCCTCCGCCACACACCGTCAGGTGGTTTGCGGAGTATGGATGTAGATGTAAATGTAGACGTAAATATCGTAAAAGCTATCGTAGACCTTTGGCGACTTGGTACAAGTTCGTCACATTTTGTTAGGAGGCTTCAGTTTCATCTCTGGTTTGCATTTAACTCCGTGGGATAGCTAGCACTAATAACGCTGGATGTAAGACGATTAATAAACTGACGATCACCGTTTGCGATCGATAGTTCAACATGGCAGAATGATGATGTGGGTGATACAAAATTTGTAAAGTAAACATTACATCATGCGATAAAAAATTTAGAGTACTTTTTTTTGCTGTTAATTCTGGTGTAGCCCACACTTTAGAAAATCACTAATGTACTACAGCGTTAAAACTGTACACTGCTTAATCGACTATGGGATTAACGATTCTTAAGAACATAGTCGTCGTAACAGCATCAGCTACTTCAATAGTCTCATCGTTGGCAGGAGTGTGAGTAAAGTTCAATGTCTATATACAGTTTTCTTTCAAATGTTATACTTACTTTTATGTTGGCAGCGCAAAGACACAAGTAGAAACTTGGTGTGTGTTCTGTGTGGAGGGAGCTCACATTAATTACTAAGCATAGTGTGTAAGGTAAATTTCTGTGCATTTCATCACTTTGTACGATTTTTTGTTAGAGAGCGATGCAAGAGTCTATTCCTTATTTCAGTCAGCCCATCGAATATTCTCGTTTTCCAAATAAGCACCACGTTCCTTTTTATTTAGAATTTACATAATATTATGTGCTTATACGAACTTGAGCACAAACTAGTACTTATTACAGTGTCAATTTATCTCTTCGCTTTTGAGATCTACAGAGGGAACAAATGAATTAGCGTACTATTTTGACGCCACATGTAACATACTTCACTTAAAATAAACTTTCAGATGACACAAAGAGAACGCATGGAAACAGAGAAAAGTAATTATTTTCAAAATAAAGAGTTTATTTTGTAAACTTGTTGTTGACTCCTCCCAGTTGATTCAAGGTAACGAAATGATTGTAGCTGGTGAACATAAGAAATACTTTCAGTTTAAATTACTGCATTACATGCAGGAACAGATTCATTCGGGGTCCAGACATGACGTAGCTGTATATCCTCAATTAACATGTTTGCATCAGCAGGTCTGAAAGAAACTTACAGAGTTTCACCAGCTGAAATGACTAAATATGCTATTTAATATCTGTGCAGTTAACAAATATAGTTATATGGTAATGGATGTGTTTCCCAGCGTATGCTACTGTGATTTCAAATGATACGTTTAGTGCCTTTTGTCACTCTGGCCCATTGCTTTTCTGCGCAAAACGAGTACAAAGAATATGAATTAGCTGCCCAGTGCTCTATAATGTAATTGTACAAAGCCAGACTGCCGCAATCTGTTTCTCTGTACTTGCTCTAGTAATTACACACACACACACACACACACTTCTATCTGATGTCAAGATTATTAGAAGTGATGTAGAAAGAAAATTAGAAAAGTGTTGGGAAATGACTAGTCTTTTTCTTGTTAAAATTACAAGCTGGATCATAACCCCAAGGAGAAAGAAAATGGCACAGATTGGCTTAGTCATTATCTATGAGATGTTACTAAGGCTAATCATTCAATCTACAGTGTAGAGCGTATGTTTTTTTTTTAAAGACTTTGTTCTGGGCTTGGGCTCTAGCCTAGTTCGTTACGCACATGAACCTCTCCGGAAATTCTGAAACGGAAGAGAAGTTCTGGGAGATTCTACGCTATGAGGCACTTCGGAATATATGATTTAGTAAGAGCGTTATCAGCGAAACCAAAGGTCCAAATCAAGAACCATTTACATACAGGATGGCAGCAGTTTTAAGCTCCTTATTGTACATTTGGGTATATTTGCTGTGGCCATGTGACTTATTCTGTGACCTGAACTGCGTTAGACAAGGATCTACACGCTATAGAATGAGAGACTTCGGAAAGAGAGTACCACAAGGAAGGTGCACAGAGTTGATGAACTGCCATACAGGATATCAACATAAACGCTATGTTTCATTGAACAAATATATACAGTGTATGAAGAGCTTGGACAAATGGGTGGATGTATATGAACTGCAGTTAACTTCCAGACAACTGATGCCGAATACAGAAGACAAGTCACAAGTGAGAAACTAATTCTTACCTTGCTTTATACCATAGCAAGCGTTTCTGACTAATGTAAGGGTTTATATTGTAGCCTCTCTTGGACGTTGAAAAGTTTCCGTGACACTGCTGTAGTACCAACTCCTCGCTGATGACACTGGATGGAATCAATAGACCAATAGGCCTAAGTGGTGACTGTGAGTGATGAGAGCAGTTGAGAACCCTATATTATCATGAACGTAGGTGACTGAGATTACGCCTTCTGAGGCTCATCTTTTAAAGGAGTTTTGGCACCTTTACATCGACTCTTGTTGACTGTGGATGCCAGTCTCTTGCGTAAGGAGGGGCATTAAAACCTTACACAACCGCTCGTGGCGTTGGTGAGCGATTTGATGGCGTCCATTAGGATACATTCATGTGTTTTGCCCTTTTTGGTGGTTATTGTTGAATCTATGTTAGCTTGTCACAGGGTAGAGAATCTGTACTCCCATGACCTGCTTTCGTTTCTACATCTGTCTACATCTACATATATACCCCTCAAACCGTCGTGAAGTGCATGACAGAGGGTACATCCCATTGTACCCATTATTACGGTTTCTTCCCATTCCATTCACATATGGAGCGCAGAAAGAATGACTGTTTGAATGCTTCTGTGTGTGCTGTAATTATTCTAATCTTGTCCTCACAATCCCTATGTGAGTGATACGTAGGGGGTTGTAGTATATCTTTAGAGGCATCATTTAAAGCCCATTCTTGAAACTTTGTTAATAGACTTTCTCACGATAGTGTATGTCTATACACAAGAGTCTTCCAGTTCAGTTCCTTCAGTATCTTTGTAACACTTTCCCATGAGTCAAACAAACCTATGACTATTCGTGATGACCTTCTCTGTAGGTTTTATGTTGAACATCTCCTGTCAGTCCTATCTGGTACATGTCCCACATGCTCGAACAATATTCTAGAATGGATCGCAAAAGTGATTTGTAAGCGATCTCCTCTGTAGACTGATTGCAGCATACTACCAATAAACTGAAGACTACCACCTGCTTTACCCACAACTGAGCCTATGTGATCATTCCATTTATTATCCCTGCTAAGTGCTACACCCAGGTATTTGTAAAATTTGGCCGATTCCAGCTGTGACTCACTGACATCATACTCATAACATACTGTGTTTTTTTTGTGAACTGCACAATTTTTATGCTTCGTGACATTTACAGCAAGCTGCCAATAATTGCACAGCTTTGAAATATTATCAAGATCTAACTGTATATTTAGCATCAACTGCACAAAGTCTGAGGTTACTGTTAATACTGTCCGCTAGGTCAGCCAAAGAGAACTGAGGGATGACACTATTTTTTATTTAGTTTTGGGATAGAATATCCAAGACAAAAACCATGAACAACTAGCTAAGATGAAATGGAAAAGTAATAGGCAAACACAAAAAAAGGAATGTACTGTGTGCATTAAATTACGCCGTAAGTTGGTTGTCAAAATGTAATCAGTTAGGATAGGTATATGACATCACGTTTACATTATGTAAATCAAATCAAAATACTGGGCAACAAAAATAGAGTAAACTGGGAACAGAATCTGTAAATACCATTGATCATAATATGAGAAATGAGTTATCACATTAACATTCATTCAGTAGCACTGAAACACAGGCTACAAGCTCTAAGCTCTCACAAGGATCAGAGTAGATACATAGTTTTATTCCCATATATATATACATATATAATGAGGAGAACTCATAGATGTCGACTACTGCAGAGAATAAATGCATAATACACAGATGATTTCTTTTGGATTGTCACAACAGCCACAATAAATTTGAAGGAGAACATTATTCCACCAGGCTGTATTACATTGAGAAATAGTGCAACTCCTGCATGTGTACTTCAGTTTAATAGTATTAGCTCTTCAGTCCAAAGAAAATAATGCATGACAACAAAGCTAATAATTTAACAGCGCTAAGCTACTTCCAATGTGGCTACTCAAACTTGGAAAAAAAAAATCCCTGAGAATTCCTGGTGTGAGGAGGATGAGAGTCTCAATATGCTGCCAATAAAGTAACAGTAAGTGCGGAAAGGCGGAAGCAGAATACCACAATGACTTTTCTTTTCTCTCAGTTGCCCTATATACCAGCTATAAGCAATAGATTAACCACAGTTTTATCGATAATTTATATGGAATAATATTCCTATAATGAACACACTTGAAATTTAAGTATTTTAAAATTTGTGATTTATAAAACTCAATAAAATTCCAATTGAGTGCTAGATTAAAACACAGAATTCCCTGGGATTTTATAAAATTCCTGGTATTCGATGAGATTTTACAGGTGCGATGTAATGCCATGAGAATTCCAATTTTTCCAGAAGAATCAGCACTCTGTACTTCTTAGCAGTTTTGTGCACTTATAAGTATTTAAAATGAATGTGTGCTTGTATGTGTGAAATTTGTGGAAACTAGTCCAATTATTGCAAGACTCTGGGGCAGCATATTTCCAAAGTGCACCCACAGCACCTGAACGAAATCATACCCCATGTTACAAACAACGAATCTTCATGTTCCTACCAGTGCTACCACATTCAACAAGAATTTTACTTGTAAACTAAATTAAAACGCCACCAACAAAATATTCATTGCGTACTGCGACAGAAAACATTGAACTGTATTATGTGTATAATTGAAGCTGAGTCTAAAAATTTTTCGATTGATTATTTCCAATCGACTCATAAAATATGTGTGAAATATGAGGGTCTAGAGTTCTCTAGTGAAGACGAATTTTAAAGTTGAAAGAGGAAATGGAATGCGCTGCATAGCCCAATTCAACAAGAATTTTCTTGTAATCTAAATTAAAATGCCACCAACAAAATATTCAAAGCGTAATGCGACAGAAAACATTGAACTGTATGATGTGTATTTTTGAAGCTGATTTTAAAAATTTTTCGATTGGTCATTTCCAATCCACTCATAAAATACGTGTGAAATACGGGGGTCTAGAGTTCTGTAGTGAAGACGAATTTTAAAGTTGAAAGAGGAAATGGAATGCGTTACATAACCCAATTTGTCAAACACTAAGTCACTAAATTTGTTGATGATTGCTCAACTTGGTAAAAATGTTTGCCTTTGTTGAGGTCAGTTTATCTCCAAAGGTCAAAGGACAAGACACCTAAAAATGGTAGGAAGTAACAAAATCAGTGGAAAGTACCCTACAGAGATGAAATTCTCTATAAGGAAGGAATGTGCCTTGTTAATTTTGGGTCCACTCATGTTGGACATGATCTAGACTTAGGTATCTAAATCTGGCACCATAAGAACCAGTCAGCATTGATGCACACGTTGCTGTAGGAATCTTGTTTCCCATTGTTCTTGAAAAAATGTGACCAACAATGCAGAATTGAGTACATCTCTCAACGATGCAGGACTTGTATAACATTGCAGTATCTTATAATTTGGCTTCATCGTCAGTCAGACATGAATGATACAATCATCACTGAAGCTTTGGTACATGAAGTTACGCAAAGTGATAATCCATGTGTACTGCTTTTATAAGCCATAGTGACCTGTATCTGGAATTAAGAAGTGAAGATTTCGTGTTAGTAATAATTAACAATGCATAATGTGAATTATTAGTAAAATATGGAAATGATATTTGTGTTGATGAGACCCTCAGTCTAAATGGATATGATTTTGAACTTAGCATGATACTATTGCTGGATGATATAAGACAAGGATTTCTATGAAGTTTCCTCATTTCTGACAGAAATGACAGTGATGTGTTGACTGTATATTTCAGCTATATAAATTCACAGGTTTGACTGATTTGCTTCAAGATATTCATGTCATATCTGGCAGAGTCCTACAGTACTGTTTGCAACAGAACAATAGGAGCTCCTAAAATGAGACTCTTCTGCGCCTGTCATGTGGATAGAGCATGGAAGAACAACATCACCAGTAAAATTCTGTACAAGGACAATGGAAATGAGGCTTGTTGAGGCATTAACGCAGGTGAGAGAGGTTGCTATGTTTGAAGAATCGCTGCAAGAAGCACTACCGAATCTCTGCAGTGATCTATATAGATCCGAATTTGGTCATTATTGCAAGACCTACTATGAAAAAAATGCGAAGTTTTGGGCATATTGTCACAGGATGCAAGCTGGACTCAACACAAACATGCAGCTGGACAGTATGCACAAGGCCTTGAAATACTTACATAGTAATGCAAAGCAAGTGAAATGATTGGATAGAGCTATATTTCCACCAATGTCGTTTGTAACAGTGAAGCTGTTTGATAGGGTTATCGTGATCATGAAAGGAACAGTAACTAGTATAGTAAAAGACATTCACATGAGGATCAAGTCTGTTTTAATGGATGACTTCATTACTAAGGTTGACAGTAGTTGGAAAGTACCTGTTTCAAAATCATCTGAAGTTTATTTTTTGAAAGACAGTAATATCCACTGCAAGTGTAGATTAGTGTACAGTAAATGTGATGTATGCATTCATTGGTATTTTTGCCCATGCATTGATTACAGTATTAAATATACTTAACGACCTTCATATTGTTTTCCAAATGGAAAAGAAGAGCAGAGGTGATATTCCTTTATAAAATCATGTCAGATGCACTTGTTACTGATGCTGGCAATGTGTCTGATTAATGAGAGGGAAGCAATTTTGGACCAAGTAAGTGTAAATGCTAACTCCAGCACCCACGAAACACTGTCAGATGAAAAGAAAAAGATATTTTAATGTTGCTGGAATGTCATCTAGCCAAAAAAAAAAAAAAGTTGACATCATTGAAGGCAAAAGTAGATGCTGCTTGAACCCATAGCAGGAGTTCTTTCACTAGCTCAGAAAGGAGTCACAAGATAAAACTTGTGCCATAGAGGAGGCTGTTTTCTACAAACAAAAAGAACAGATCGTCATGACACATTCTACAGCAATGTCTGCAGCTATGTTCTCACATTCCTGTGGTGTCAGATTCAAACTTCGTAAGTCTAGGACGTGTTCAACGTGAGTCGACACAAAATTAACAAGGCATCTTTCTTCCTTATAGAGGACTTTCAGCTCTACAAGGCACTTTCAATTAATTTTGTTACTGTCTACCATTTTAGGTGTCTTATCTCTTCACCTTTGGAAATAAACTGACCTGAACGATGCAAACATACGTACAGGTTGAGTAGTCATCAACAAACTTAATGCCATGGTGTCTGATGAATCGAGATTGTTTAGCGCGTTCCATATCAACTTTCCGCTTTAAAAATTCGCCTTCACTAGAGAACTCCAGATCTTCAGATTTCACATGTATTTGATGAGCGGATTGGAAATCATCAATCCAACACTTTTTTGATCAGCTTCAAATGTATGTACACATCATACAATTCAACATGCTGCAACATTACACCATGAACGTTTTGTTGGTGGCGTTTTAAACTTCTTTTCCAAATAAAACCCTTGTCGTTTATGTAGCACTGGTAGGAACATGATGGTTCATTATTTGTAACATGAGGTACAATTTTGTTCAGCTGCTGTGTGTGCCCCTCAGAGTCCTCCAGTATTTGTATTCGTTTCCACAAATTTCACACTTAAATGCAATAATATTAGATATTTCTAACTAAACAACACTGCTAATACAAGCAACTGTGGTAAAACATGTGGACTACCAAAAGGTGGGGAACAAACAAATTCTTACACTGTAACACACTACAAAAAGCGACGTCAAAACGCTCACTCTCTAAATCACTACAAAAAGCGAGGAACAAATAAAGGCTCTTGCAGTAACAGTAGCTCAATAAAAAGAAGTACCCCACACAGTGACAACCACCAAAGACCATGCGATATGCGCTACACAGCGTAGACCACAGATTTTACCCTCGACTGTTCCAGTTGGCATAGGGCCAGGTATGGAGAGGTATGAATGGGCGGGACTTGTTCCATGTCTGGGGCTGTCGCTAACGTTTCCTCGTTTGCCATTCCTCCAGAAGTACCCAGACAGCTCCCTATTGTGTGGTGTCAACCTGCACAAGAGCTTCATCCAAGGCAAACAGAAACCTGTTTGTTACCTAGTATGTGCTTTATGGGGTTTGCTATTCTGCCACAGCAGCACGCTAATTTTTCTCCCACAGATCTACATTTTGAAATTTACATGTATCTTGTACACTCTCATTCATGCTTTTCATTCATCAGATGAGAGGTTATACTGACATATGGCACATAAATGTATTGAATATGCATGTGGGGCTCTGACAATTACCAAAAATCTTAGTGGAATGTGAAGCAAAATAAAGATAATATAGATTCTGGACACTATAGATGTACTCAGCAGCTCAGTCTTTTTTCTTATGTTGTTGACAGTTTGCGCCCAGACTTGAGATGCCACAGGTGGGGACATTGAATTAAATGTTAAGAAAAATCACGAAGTGGCTCATGCAGAATGTTATCTATCCCTTCTGATTTATTTGATCTTAAATTTTCTAAAGCTCTTTTAAATTGTGATGCTGATCTGAATCCCCTATCGCTTCCCTATCGACTCCTGTTTCTTCTTCTGTCACGTCATCAGATAAGTCCTCCTGTCGTAAAGGCCTTCAGTGTCCTCCTTCCACTTATTCGCTCTCTCCTCTGCATTAACGGTTGGATTCCCACTGACTTTTCTGCATGCTGAGTTAGTCCTTCCGACAGTCATTTCATTTTCGATTTCATCACATTTTTCGTGCAGCTATTTCACCTTAGTTTCCCTGTGTTTCCAATTTGTTTAAATCCTAAGTGGCTTGTATTTCTGTATTCCTGAATTTTTCTGAGCTTTTTGCACTTCCTTCTTTCGTCTGCCAACTGAAGTACCTCTTCTGTTATCCATGGTTTCCTCACAGCTACCTTCCTAGAAACCATACTTTTGTTTCCAGCTTCTGTGATTACCTTTTACAGAGATGCCCATTCTTCTTCATCTGAACTGCCTACTGAGATATTCATTATCACAATATCTGTTGCCTCAGAGAACTTCAAGTGTGTCTCTTCATTTCTCAACGTTTCCATTTCCCATTGCTTTGCGTAGTGATTCTTTCTGACTAGTTTCTTAAAATTAAGCCTACTCTTCATCATTACTAAACTGTGATCTGTGTATGTATCTGCTCGTGGGTGCGCCTTGCAATCCAATATCTGATGTCAGAATTTCTGCCTGCCCATGATGTTATCCACCTGAAATCTCCCCATGTCTCCCAGCCTCTTCCAAGTATACCTCCTTGTTTTGTGATTCTTGAACAGAGTATTCATTGTTACTAGTTGAAATTTATTGCAGAACTAAATCACTCTTTCCCCTCTCTCATTCTTACTACCAAGCCCACATTCCCTCACAACCATTTCTTCCACTCCTTCCCCTACAACCACATTCCAATCCCCCATGACTATTAGATTTTCCGCTCTCTTTATGTACTGAACCATCCTTTCAGTATCCTCATATATATTCTATGCCTCTTCATTTTCTGCTTGTGACGATTTTTGTTAGTGTTAGTTTGTTGACGATTCTAATGAGAACAGTCCTATCACAGAAATGTTCACAGTAACTAACTCTCTGCCCTGCCTTCCTGTCCAATAAGAATCCTGTTACAGCATTTTCTGCTGCTGTTGATATTACCCTATACTCATCTCACCAGAAATCCTAGTCCTCTTTCCATTACACTTAACTGACCCCTATTATATCTAGATTGAGCCTTAGCATTTCCCTTTTCAGATTTTCTCGTTTCCCTACCATGTTCAAACTTTTGGCATTTCACACCCAAACTTGTATAACGTTATGCTTTCGGTGATTATTCAGTCTTTTTCTCACGGCCATCATCTCCCCCTTGCAGACCCTCCCAGAGACCATATTTTGGAATATTTTACCAACGGGGAGATAATCATGACACTTTCCGTTACAGGCAAAATGTTCTGTGGACACACAGTATGTGTCTTTAATGCAGTGGTTTTCGCTGCCTTCTGCTTCGTCATGCAGTTGATCGTTGCTGATACATCTGCCTTTTAGGGGCAGTTTTCCACCTAAGGATGAAAGTGTACCCTGAACCTCTGTCCACTCCTCTGTCCTCTTTCTCGAAGCCGTTGGCGAAACGAGGGTGTCTTGTTATACACGAAGTCTTCATCTGCCGTTACTGCTGCCTTTTATTCAAAATTTAAGTAGTGGTGGGATTCGAATACAGGCGCGAGAATGCTTTCATTATTAACCAAAGACGCTCCTCAAGACGACTATTGACTAATAGTACTAAAGGAGGAAATGCGTTGAATCTGTGGTCGGTGTTGAAAGCAAGCTGGTCACTGAATCTGAATGCAAGTCTTCAAAGTGAAGCTTGAGGTTATGAATTCTGTAAAATGACTTTAATGTCCCTACATATTGTCTTGCAGGTGCAGCTCGATCTCACTGTAATACATTTTAAGTGGGTGCTGAAATGGGTGCAGAATCACTCATTGGTGCCTGACCAATGAGCCTCACCAACGGGTAAGTGCAGAACATCCCGAAATCTCTCTAAGTCCCTCAGCATAACTGTTCTGTGGTGGAGCCTGGCGGTGAAGACTCTTGGAGATGAAACGATGAAGGCTCTCTGTGAAGAAATAATTTTGTACTGAGTATTTGCTAAAGGGTAAACTCACATATTCGCGTTTTTGCTTTTTACCCTGATTAGATTGGCTGGGTTACCAATCTTCTGAGTGCCAACCAGTAGAAATTCCTTAGAAAATATTACTCCCCTCTCTGGGCTATTCTTTAGGCTGTTAACAAGTAATGTATGTCCTACCATTTTACACTATAAAAAGGCATGTTTCCCTATCTCTCGCCGGCCGTGGTGGCCGTGCGGTTCTGGCGCTGCAGTCCGGAACCGCGAGGCTGCTATGGTCGCAGGTTCGAATCCTGCCTTGGGCATGGGGGTGTGTGGTGTCCTTAGGTTAGTTAGGTTTAAGTAGTTCTAAGTTCTAGGGGACTTATGACCTAAGATGTTGAGTCCCATAGTGCTCAGAGCCATTTGAACCATTTGAACCCTATCTCTCTCTGGCCAGTGAGGTGGACCCTCGTCGGCACAGTCGACTTTCTCTGTGTAACCTCTCGTTTACTTATATGAGCCACTCCTGGCAGTTCTTCCACTGCATAAACATTTGGTTTTTGTGAAGCCAATGTTGAGTGGCATCTCATCCGTTCACAGTGCCCCAGATCTGCTGGTCCTCACTCCATTTTTGAGATAGCCTCTGTATCATCTGGCGCTTTCCAAAGAAAACACAGCTTTCTACATTTTTTGTATAATAGTGTCTTCTTGGACTTTGCTAAAAACAACCTTGCTTCTCATTCACAGGGGAATGTATTTCTGGGTTGTAAACATGGTCGTGGCTGCAGCTTTGCATCACAAGAAATCTTCTCTATGTTTGCCTAGGTGCTCCAGATGTCCAACAGTAGCACTGCAAAGACTGTCTGGTGGCCTGTGAGCAATCGACCAGCATACCTACCGCCGCTCCCTTCCGAGAACTGCTCCCAGTATGGTGGTCTACATGACTCTATGGTGCTGTTGCCTTGTCCCAATCTGCTTCCAGTGTCCTCTCGTTGCACATTCGAACAAAAGAGTAAATGAAGAGTAAGTTACATTAGTCAGCTATCGACAGTCGCTAGTACTATTGTGTTTCACATTTTTCGAGACTAATTAACTATTCCGATAGAATGGGTTTTCACATTATAATTTTACATGCATTATGGGATTGTTACCAAAAAAGAGTCATGTAACAGCATTCCTTCCTTCTGGTTTTTAAATTTGTGCCAAAGTAGCTGTGCTTCAACTTTTTAAAGTGCAAGTGCATCAAAGAAATTTTGGGACCTATGTGCCATCGAAATTACATACTCTGCTGAGACACTGTTTAGGATATGATTATTGCCAAGTTTACATTTTATGGTTTAATTCATGCTTAAGTTACCAAGCCTTCACACATTCATTCATCTACTTTTGTAGGCAACATTTGAACTTGTTCTTAATATTTATGTATTTACACTCATCAACACATCTTCAAAACTGACTTTACAAATAATCCTTTTATTAATGTACATTCACATCAAAAGACTTTATAAACAATATGAAATTATATTATTGGCTCTCAACCACACATCGATACCTTGAACACACTCACCTATCTTATATTTTAAACATTGACTGATTCTTGTTAATACTGCAAACAATTTGTTATTTACCTCATTCACACCCTTGTAAAATATAACAGCATGATTCTAAAATATTACTGCATCATATAATAGATAGTACATCATATAAAAAAATCGTTTATTAACAAAAAATAATTCAAAATTCAAGCGTGTGCAATGATATAAGATTTGAACAAGACAACACATGTAGAACTAACTTAGCGTCCACTGCTTCACTCAAGTAGACTGGTCTGCACAGACTTTGCTTTTTCTTTAATAAAATTTTTATGTTGTTCACAAATTGCAACACCTTCTAAACTTTTCACTCTAATTAAGAACATAGAAGCAATGTCTTTGCTGAATTTACTTTTCACCAAAAAGAGAATTGGTAGCTGGTGTACAAGAGTTTTTAAAAAATTGTGCCTTTTGCATTCTTGGGGTGATACTTCCATACAGACATTCATCCCTTAACAAATATTTATTTCTATCCAACCAAGAAGTGAAATATCGATATTCATAGAGTTAGCTTTAAACATTTTTAGTATATTTAATGAAATATTGTCTTAAAATTTTTTATTCCTTATTTCATCCACTTAGGAGTTGGATTTTCAGAAACAGTGGAACATGTACAATTTTTATTTCTAACAGAGAAGCGAAATACAAATTTTCATAGATTTAGCTTTGAATATGATTTCAAATGAAATAATGTCACAAAATTTTTCATCCCATATTTCACTCCTTCGAGGGCTTCAGTTTCCAAAAATACTGAAACACAAACTTCTTAATTTCTAACCAAGGAGTCAAATACCAATTTTCATAGATATAGATTTAAGAACACTTCAGTATTTCTTTAATGATGATTTATTTTTAGAAAACTTCCACCCACTATTTCACCCCCTTACTGAATGAATTTCCAAAAATGTTGAAACATGTATTTCTCTACTTGTGACTGAGAAATAAAATACCAATTTGCGTGGTTTTAACCTCAAAATTGCCTTAACAGTAACATTTTTTCAAGAAGACTTTCATTCCCTATTTTAATTCCCTTAGGGGTGGAACTACGAATAACCATTTCTTAAATGATGCCTACAGTATGAAATCCACACCCTCTCTAGATTACAAGTTTCTATCCTTAGCAGTTTGGGCTGGGTGATGATGTGTCAGTGAATCACTCTGGCCCTATTTCACCCCCATTGAGGTTGCATGACCAAAAACAGTGAAGCATATATTTTTTCATTTCAAACTGAGAAGCTAAATACAAAAAACTCAAATATATTGCTTCAAAAATCATTTAACAATTAAATATTTTCATAAATTAATTCGCCCCAAATTTCGCCCCCTTAGGGACTGAATATCCAAAGACAGTGAAATGTGTATTTTTTTATTTCTAACAGTGAAGCCAAATACAAATTTTCACAGCTTTAGCTTCAAAATTGCTTGACTGGTTAAATATTTTCATTAAAATTTTCATCCCCTGTTTCATCCCTATAGGGTTTGAATTTCCAAAAACAGTGAAATATGTATTTTTTTTATTTATAATGGAGAAGCCACATTCAAATTTTCGTAGAACTAGCTTTTTAAATGCTTTCATAGTACAATATTTTCATAAAACATTCCCCCTCCATTTGACCACGTTAGGGGCTGAATTTCCAAGAACACTGGAACACTTTTTTATTTGTAACTGAAAAGTCAAATGCCAAATTCCATAGATATAGGTTTAAAAATACTTAATAGTTTTTTAATAATGATTTGTTTTCAAAAAATATTTCACCCACTATTTCACCCCCATAGGGGCTGAATTTCTAAAAGTACTGTGTGTGGAGAGCACACAAGGGTTATTTAGATAAGGTGGTTCTCCATACATTTCAGATAACGACAGCCATAGGAGGCCCTGAAGTATTAGTGTAAGAGCCAATGGAATTTAACCCACAGGAGAATATAATAATATCCCAGTAGCATTCCACAACAAGGTGCCAGAGTTTAAATTGCTCCTGAAAAGCAATGAAGCTCATGTAATACTAGGTTCAGAAAGCTGGTTGAAACCTGAGAGTGACAGCAGTGAGATTTTATAGGAAAATTTATTATACATCGAAAGAACAGGCTGAGGGGAATGGGGGTGGTGTATTTGTTGCAGTAAAAAGACACTCAAATCCACCAAGACAGAAACTGAAGCTGTATGCAAGATTGTTTGGGCAAGACTCACTATCTGCAGTGGGCATAAAATTATAGTTCGATCCTCCTATCGACTGCCAGACTTCCGTCCTGGTGTAACCAAAAACTTTAGGGAAAACCTCAGTTAGTTTGTAGATAAGTTCCCCAATCGTACTATAATCATCAGTGGAGTCTTTAATCAGCCAACAATCACTTGGAAAAATTACAGCTTTGTAATGGTGGGTAAGACATCCTGTGAAAAGTTACTATGTACCTTCTCTGAAAACTACATAGGACAGATAGTTCAGAACACCACTGATGATGGAAATATATTAGATCTGTTGGCAACAGATGTCCACATCGAAACTGGTATCAGTGACCATGAAGTGGTTGTGACAAAAATGAATATTAAACTAAAAATGTAGGAAGTTTTATACGTTCAGAAAACTAGATAAAGAAGCAGTAGTGTCATACATCAATGAGCAACCAGGACAGGAGCAAATGGAGGAACTATAGCTCAAGCTTAAAAGAATAGTTGATGATGCACTACTTAGATATGTATTTAGTAGAACAGTTCATGAGAGGAGAGATCCTCTATGGTATACAGTAACTTCAGTATACAGTAATTATTCTAAAGAAATAGAGACTTCTGCATAATAGGTATAAATAAAAGCTTATGGCTATAGGTAGGTAGGTACTAAATGGAACGTATTTGGCAGTCAAGAGATCAATGTGTGAAGCCTTCAGTGACTACTGTAGCAGAATATTATCAGAAGATATTTCACAAAACCTGAAGAAATTCTAGTTTTATGTAAATGCTTTTAGTGGCACCACAACTCTGTTTTCATATATTCCTTTAAATAGGAAATCCTAGGAGTATTCCCCCAATTGAATTCTTGTACCATTGAAAAGATGAGTGAAATAGCTACTAGCGCCAGAGCATTGAGAACAGTTGAAATCGTTAAAAGTGGACTAAGCATCAAAGCCCAGTGGAACCCCATATGACTCCATGCTGAATCTGCAGCTGAGTTAATTCCTCTTTTAACTATAATCTATTGAATACACTCAAAAAACCGTGCCTGATAGTTGAAAAAAAAAGCACAGATCATCACACCCATTTATGACAAGGGCAGTAGATGTGATCCAAAAACCTGCTATCCACTATTCTTAACATGGGTTTGTTGCAGAATCTTAGAACAGATTCTGAACTCGAACACAACGAGAAATCTCAAATAGAATAATCTCCTCCATGCCAGCCAACATGGATTCCGAAAACATTGGTAATATGAAACCCAACCTGCACCTTTCTCACATGGTATATTGAAAGCTTTGGATCAAGACAGTCAGGTAAATGCAGAATTTCTAGATTTTTTGGTAGGGAGGATCAGCAAGTTATCTTAAATGGAGACATATAAACAAATGTAGAAGTAACTTTGGGTATGCCCCAAGGAAGTGTGTTGGGACCCTTGGTGTTAATACCGTATGTTTATGGCTTTGTGGACCATATTAATAGTTACCTCAGACTTTTTGCAGATGATGCAGTTGTCTATAATTAAGTACTGCCTCAGGTCAGATCTAGGTAATATTTCAAAGTATTGCAAAAGTTAGTAACTTGCTTTGAATGTCAAGAAACGTAAAATTGGGCTTCAAAAAACGAAAAAAACGTAGCATCCTATGACTACAATATCAATGAGTCACATTTGAAATCAGTTAACTCATACAAATACCTGGGTATTTTACAGGATATGAAATGGAATGAGCACAGAGACAGTTGTGAAGAAAGCGGGTGTTAGACTTTGGTTTATTGATAAAGTTCTGGGGAAATATAATGAATATTCAAGGCAAATTGCTTACAAATCACTTGTGCAACTCATCAGAGAATACTACTCTGGTCTGTGAGACACATACCAAATAGTACTAACAGGTGATTTTGAACGTATACAGAGAAGGGCAGCACAAATGGTCACAGAATTGTTTAATCTTTGGGATAGTGTTACAGAGATACTGAAGAAACTGACCTGGGAGACACTTGAAGATAGACATTGTGGGGTGGCAGGTGTATTAGTTAAAATTCTTCTTCACCATTTACGACAGCCTGAAAACTATTTTTGCAGACAACCAGAAAGCGATAGAGAGCATACTGACCATAATTTCCAGTCTGGAAGTCCACATTAGTCTTTGTACTCACTGGAAGAACATGTTCCTACTTTCTATTTACTCAGTGACATCAAAAACTGTGACTATCAATAAAAAGTTTTGAGTTGTAACTGATTAATATATTCAGTAAAAGTTCACATACACAAACATAATAATATTTCTGATAATATCAATAATAATAATAATAATAATAATGTCCCTATCGGAAATAGCACTGTTAGCAATTCAGAGGCGATCTCTATAGTAAGATACAAGTAGAATGATCAATAGCCCTGGCTACTAATCAATGAAAGTTAATTACTCGCCTTAAAAGTGAAAAATAATCCCGCCACTTGCCACATGGTATTGTCATCCTTATGGGCGACAAACAAACAGTTACTACCATGAAAACTAAGCGATTCAGGATGGTGTACAGTCTTTGTAAGTTCAGTTCCTATTTTTACTGAAAACGCGTTTGGTAGCTGCCTGACTGTGATGTCATCTGAGGCACAGCTCACACAGACGTTTGGCTGACGCAGACATGCTGATATCTCGGTACAAAGTGTCTCTTACTATAGCCTCTATGGCTGTGTTTATATCTGGGCGCAGAAGACCGCCGAATGGAACCTCTGCTATCAACCGCTCTAGGGACAGGTAGTAATATCTAAATGGCCCTTTTCTCGGACATATAGTGTTACAATTCACGATCTTCATAGTTTTTATTTCATTAGTGTTAAGTTTTCTTAGTTACTAAAGAAGTTTTAGCTCGACTGCATTTAAACTTTGCCACCTAGAATTTTGGAAACAGAACTCACAGTAGAACATGACCTCTTAACTGCCTCTTTTAGATTTCTTTTTATGATTGTTATTTACACTAAAGTCTTGAAATTTGTTACAACGGTATTATTTGATCATTCTAATCGAGTGCTGTAATTAGTGCTTTCTATCACAAATAAATGTGATACTTAACCTATCACGAATAGGGACATTTTCGTTCCAAATTCAGTTTTTAGTAAATAACTTGAAAACTAATAGAGGTAGCTTAATGGAGTCACATAGTTTATGTTTCCATATAAAACTGAGGTTACATACAAATTTTCATCTGTCCAAGTCTAATATTTAGCACCTTCAAATTTTCGTAAAAGGCTGATTTTGATCAAAATATTGTTCTGAACAAGTTGAGACTTGTAAAATTTGCTTGTGACGTACATTTGCACACTCTGAATAATTTTTAGCTTTCTGACTTTAGCACCATTTTTTTTTCTTACGACAGTATATTTAGCAAAACATGTTTATTAGATCATTCTGAGACTTCACAATGTTTACATTAATATACTGAAGCATACAATGACAAAGTTTTGAAAAGTTATTTTAATGTTTAATTTCAATTTTAAGGCGCAATACTTTGTATGCTAGGCAAGGGCACAATATGACGACGTGGCGCTAGTAGTAGTGAAGTGTGGTAGGTTGCTGCAGACTCGCTCTCCTCTGTATCTCTCACAGTTATACAGCACTTGTTTTGCCACAATGTGAATCGTTCCAAGCAAATCTTCTTACAAAATTTAATCGTTTGTTGCCTGATATATCAAAAAAATTTGTGCCAGACCAGGACTCGAGCCTGGATTTCCCACTTATCGCGAGCGGTTGCCATACCATTTGGCTATCCATACACAACTCACGGCCAGACCCAAACTTCCATGTCATCAACCATACCAATTTTCGTTGTAATCATTCCATTCCACAGTTGATGGTAGTCATTATTCGCAATTGCGAATTCATCTGATGTGTTTAGTAATGGCTGTGGTCGCTGCAGTGCATAGTTATGAGAATAACAACGTCACTGCAATATCGTATTTATGTGCCAATACTCGGTATGCGACTTTAAGCACAATTTCTGAGCTGTACGGGACTACACATGTGGATCTGCGAATACAGATTGTAGACGTATGATTGACAGGGGCGCCGACTTATAAAAAAAATTGGGGAGCCCATCTGGGCGTCTTGCCCCAGCACAGTTTCTAAATTTTTAAGCATTTTAGAGTCCTGTGATCAACACTAGAACCCCCAAAAGTGGACTCTCGATAACTCGACGCTCTGGGAAACTCGACAAGTCTGACACATTTTTTGGCTTTGAACAAAGAAACAAAACATAAACACGCACAGTATTTGCGTAAAAAGGTAATTTAATTTACAGTAATAATTATACTTATTGACTATTTCAGAGCAGTGAATATATAGCTCTAAAAAGACTGAAATTATATTTAAATAAATCCTAAACTATCATTGAAAGAATAAAACATAAATATTGCTGTCGCACAGTAATAGAACTTTCATTAATAAGTGAAATAGCTAATTTAAGCTTACTCTGAATATGGCTCAGGGTTCATTAAATAAAAATAGTATCTCAAAGTTAATTATTTAATATAGTTAATAAAGTTAATACACTATGCCTAATACTTTCAGTCAAAAAGTATGTAAATAGTGGGTTTTTGTTTGGTTTTACACCATAAAAATATTTAAGTATTTGAAAATAACTAATACAGTACTATAGTAATACAGTACTAAACTAGTACAAATATTTCGATACTGGAAATTTAACATTATGTATGTATTTAATTCTCTATTTTATAAAGATTTTTAATATTGCTCTAAATGCCATTATTAGGGCTAGAGTGTCTTTAGAAAGGTGCAAATGTCGACCGTCTGACTGGATTACTGAATGTGAAGTCGTTGATGACTGATTGGATATCCAATTCATCCAAAACATCTTGGTGGGCATGAAGAACAGCCAAATTGCTCAATCGCTTCTGTGCCACTGTTGACTGGAGATATGACTTAAAGACTTCTAAGGGTGCTAAGTGACCATTCTGCTGTTACTATCATGATGGGAACTACTTGGAGAAGCTTAATGCACTTCACTACTTCACATAACATTTCTCCAACTGCATGCTCTTGTGTAATGTACTTTCTTACATCACACGTTTTTTTAATACCAGTTGGTTTTTATTAGCGATATCAGCTAACATATTCGAGTGTAAGCAGAGTCTCTCAATGACTAGATCATTTTTGAAAAACTCAGTTGATTTTTCCAAATTATTTTCACCTCTGTTTACTAAAAGCAAGCACTATTGTTTAACTACAATGACCTTTGTGAGTCCAGTTGAAGCAAATCGCTCAGTAATGCAAGATCGCACCATTTCACAAACTTCAATGTAAATAGCTTTGTAGTATTCCTTTGGGGTTTTGAAAGTGGGAGGTGAGCTGGCTTCGTTGTTTTCATACTTCTTTGGTATACTTTGATTCCAAGGAAGCGAAGGATCATCCACTTGTGAAGGTTTTTCTTTTAAACACAATTCCCAGAAATGTTCAAAACTATCACGCCTTCATTCAATATACAAATGACGCCCTCATATATTTTTTTCTAGATCAGTAACACTTAGACAAGGGCATTGAATTTTTTCATTGAAATCCTCTACTGGGTTCATTTCATGGCAATAAAGACGTAAAAAGAAGTAAGTGTTGAACTGTAACATTGACTCAAGGTAGCCTGCACATTTGTAACCTGCCTCTGTTTTGTCCTCAGCAAAAAATGTTTCAAGAAAGTCTAGAAGTTCTTCAAAGTTTTTCAATATTCTCAAGATACTAGAAGCTCGCATAGTCCATCAAGTTGTGCAACGGGGTCATACAGCAGTTTAGTCGTTGGTGCTTTCACAGTGTATGCTTCTCCAACACCACGAACTTGAGACATAGTGACCATGAACGTCTGATAACCGAGAACATCACGAGGAGGTATCTGCTCCAACGACGTTGCAGTAGACTTAGTAGTAGTATCAATACGAATTATTGCAACAGTCAACCAGCATTGACCGAATGGATTATCAGTAACACAAAAAGTAAAATCAAAACCACCTCCTCGAAAAACAGTCTGTCCTTTCAACACATCAACCAAAACGGACGAACTGACATTCATGTTATACTCAGTCTCCACATCCAAAATAGACTTGTAAATGGTAGGCCTCCATCGGAAGGCACGATGTATCCTGCGACGAGGCATGCTGCCGACTGTGCGTCAGCTATCGGAAACACACTATTTATAGACGACACTTAACCCAAGATCTCGGACTTAGACAAATTTCGAGCAGCTGCGGTGCGCTTATCCTGGCGTCGCGCTTAGGAGCTTTAGGAGCAACGCCAATGCGGTGGGCGGCCTAACTATGAGGGAACCGAGCACACGAGACATATCAAGATATTAGAGATTGGGATGTTTGGGATGGGTCATTCATGCTGACACAACAGGTTTTCCTCGAAAACGTTATCATCATAAGAAAGTTTACAAGACCTATGGGTCCTAACACACAATGGTTTATCAATAAAGAAATTGGTAGATGTTTCTGCAACACCACGAACTTGAGACATAGTGTGTTTCCTGTAGCTGACGCACAGTCGGCAGCATGACTCGTCACAGGATACATCATGCCTTCCTATGGAGGCCTACCATTTAGAAGTCTATTTTGGATGTGGAGACTGAGTATAACATGAATGTCAGTTCGTCCGTTTTGGTTGATGTGTTGAAAGGACAGACTGTTTTTCGAGGAGGTGGTTTTGATTTTACTTTTTGTGTGACTGATAATACAGTTGGTCAATGTTGGTTGACTGTTGCAATAATTCGTATTGATACTACTACTAAGTCTACTGCAACGTCGTTGGACAGATACCTCCTCGTGATGTTCTCGGTTATCGGACGTTCATGGTCACTACGTCTCAAGTTCGTGGTGTTGGAGAAACATCTACCAATTTCTTTATTGATAAACCATTGTGTGTTAGGACCCGTAGGTCTTATAAACTTTCTCATGATGATAATATTTGTGTCTTAGTGCATGGTAGAGGTGTTGATATGAAATGTAAAATAGTTGGCGATATGACTGTATATAATAGTATGTAATAAAGTGATGGTACATCCTCTGAACTATTGACATATAGCTGTATTCTTTATTTTAATAAACCACATGACAGCAAAAAGAAAACCTGTTGGGGTCAGCATGAATGACCCATCCCAAACATCCCAGTCTTTAATATCTTGATGTGTCTCATGTGCTCGGTTCCCTTGTAGTTAGGCCGCCCGCCGAGTTGGCGTCGCGCATAAAGCTCCTAAGCGCGACGCCAGGATAAGCGCACCGCAGCTGCTCGAAATTTTTCTAAGTCCATGACCTTGGGTTACGTGTCGTCTATAAATAACGTGTTTCCATCCTTTTGTTGGATTCCCTTATGTTGTTTATGAAGTCCTTGGCTACAGCCATAATGTCCCTCATAGACGTAAGATGGCGGAGGCTGTCTACGACTGCCAAGTCTAAATTATGAGCAGTGCAGTGCACATAGCGTGCTTTTGGTTGTATATCCAAAACTAACTTTTTTAGTCCTTTAAACTTACCTTCATATTCAAGGCACCATCATAGCACTGTCCTCTTAAGTTATCCACTGCTAAATCAAGACGAGCAAAAACGTCTTTTAAAATACTAAACAGAGTTTGTGATTCAGTGTTGGTGGTCTCATATAAGCCAATAAAGTCTTCGTTGATGATTGAGGAATCATCAACACTATGAATACAAAATGACACTTGTTCGTGAATTGAAGAATCACTTATTTCATCAACCATAATAGAAAAATGTTCAGTCTTCTTGATTGAAGCCAATAACTTTCTCAACATAGACTTTCCTAGTATATCAATGATCTCGTTTTGAATATCGTTTGACGTGCACTTATACCCCGAACGCCCTAACTAATCTTTAAATTCAGGAATGTCATTCTTTTGGAGTTGCAACAACTGAAAAAAATTTGAGTTTACATCTTTGTGCCTTCTAATTGCTAGTCCTTGTCGGCATAGAAATTGCACAGTAGTAAAAATTGTCTCAGGAGCTGAATGGCCTTTCTTCATATCACTATCGCTCATTCAATTACGAGGCCACACTTCTGCTAGTCATAGAATTTAGTTTCAGAATATCTTCTTTATGCATAAACGTATTTTGATGAAAACAGGATTTTTCCAAAGCCTTTTTCTAGATAGAAAACCCTACAGAAGTAAATGCATCTTCTTTCTTTGAAGAAAATTGTAATAGATTTTTACCATCTGCCTCTTTGTGGGTTTTGCAAGAAACGTTTTCGGTTGATGCTTCATATTCTAGCCATGTACATTTGATCAACCAAGATTTCTGAAATGATCCACCCTTACCGGATTGTTCAGGTTTTGGTTGTGAACGGTTTTAGCCTGAAGACGATGAAGCAATTGACGACACAATAATTGTTGGAGGCTGACTTGCAGTGTTGTCAACTTCCAAGACCGCCTTTTTGGTAACAAATTTAACCATTGCAAACTTAATTCACAATACCTAAAAGATTAAAGTAAACGAATGAAATATAGTCATATAAAGTAGTCCACTAGACACTAAAGTCAGAACACTAAACACGTCTACAGCATGCACTGAACAGAACTATCCACACTAAATGACTGCAATAGCAGGTTGGGCTTTATGTAGCTGCAGCATCGTAATGTCTCGAAACATTAAGTTGACGCGAGGCGGAGGGTTCCAGGCGCTTCTGCTCTAGTCCTTTCGATGTCGCCACAGCTGCAGCGCTGGCCTGCTGGCGCCAGACTTTACCAGAGGCTCGTGCACTGGCAAAAATTCTAAGTGTGCCCGCAGCACCGTAACACTATCATGGTTCACACCAATCGTTTTCAATTAACCTGCTTACTACCATAATAATTATTTGTTTTATCTCATTACTTAATGTATATTAAAAGGTAACTATCGTCAAACAAGTAAAATAAAAACTTGCAAAATAATTTTGTGATTTTACAAAGCATAATATAACTCATATTTTTCTTAAATTATTGAGGGGGCTCCGCCACCTCAACCCCCCCCCCCCCTAAGGAATGGGAGTCGGCGCCTGTGATGATTGACGACATACGGAAGTTTGGGGCTGGCTGTAAGTCTTGCACGGATAGCCAAATGGTAAGGCGACAGGTCGTGATAATCGGGGAAGTAGGGTTCGAGTCCCGGTTTGGCACAAATTTTCAGTGCCGTCATTCTAATCTACAGCTGATGGTAGTCATTATTCGCAATTTCGAATTCATCTGATGTGTATAGTAACGGCTGCATTCACCGTAGTTCATTGACATCAGAATAACACCTGCACTGGAATATCTTATTGAACAACTTTGGTTGATTAATATTTGTAAACAAACATCTATGGATACAGTTGATATGCTAGTGTGGCACATTTGAAATCGCGGTAAAAGTGGAATTTGGTGCAATTTCTTGCGTAACTGATGACACCTGAGCTGCAAAACAAATTTATCCACCCGTGTTTTTGGGATAACTGGCTGCGTTATCGGACAGGCGTGTATTATATGTAAGATGTTATTTCCTGATTTGAAAAGTCTATTTGCCACAACAGCGGCGACGTCTGGTATTATTCAGTTTTTATCTGGAATGTGAGTGAACTGTTATTTTCCATAATTTTCGGTAATATGAAGCGCATGAACATTACAGGGAGTCGTAATTAGTTGGTGAAAAGGATTTATAATCGACATACACTTGTAATTGTGAGTAGTGTGTAAGGGGGTTTTACATATTTTGTTCCAGATTCAAAAGAAATTGCCATTTCAAGAAGTTCACGGTTTTCCTATGTTTGGAACACATCAAAAATCTAACAGTCTCTCTTATCGCAAAATGCGTTGAATATGACGCGAGGACATAGACATCTGCCAAACTTACAGATCATTCTGTTACCACAACCTTTACTTTGCACCCACACTCGTTGGCTGCGCAACTCACAGCAAAATTGCCATCATCCAACCTTACGTAGATTTCTTGTTGCACTACAGATCAATCTGTCACCATAACCAAGATTTCAGGGTGACCCACTGTTGCATTCTAGGCCTATGTAAGACCCGTGTACTTCATACATTATTTATTTCAGACAGGGATATCGCATCAAACAAAAGAAAAAATTATTCCGATTTTGTACCCTTTTGCATTCCAAATGTTTCTCACTCCTTGTTCTCACATAGTATAATTGCGTATTACCTCTTGTTATTTCACATGACTCGTGCATTAACTATTGCAGGTATATAGTTTGTAACAAAAATGTACGGCACAAATTGCAGGACACATTCCTCACACAGACAAAGAAATTTTGTTAAATGAACATGGGTCTGAAAACGCATTTTTTCCATGTTACAACTCATTTTCTCTAACTCATTAATAATGGAAACACACAAAAACAGAACGTGAGAATCATGTGGAACATGCTCTCTTTTTGATGATGCCTGTTTATGTTGTGTACTGCTAGTGTTTGGTTTTACATGCCCCTGTTGCCATGTGGCATATGTCATTGCTTGTTTGCAGCTAACATTAAGTTTTCCACTGATCAATACAATTGTTGCAAGCACACAGGTTACTAGATAGAGATTTGGCTCGTGCAATGGCAGTGTACACAGCTGCAGAGAAGGCAGATGCCCATTTAGTGTGTGGATTAGCTGATAGCAGTGGTGCTCACACTCAAATGTTTGGGGGATATTTTCATGTTGAAGGTGCCCCAAAAGGAAAATGTTTGAAGCCATTGATCGTTGACTTATGGAGCATGGGGCATTTAAATCTGATACTTGTGACCGGGGGATGCCTAGAAAGATGAGGACACCACAACGGGAGGAGGCAGTTCTTCATGTAGTTGATGACGACCCTAATGTCAATACAAGACATGTAGCTGCAACACTGTATGTTGACCACATGGCTGTCTGGCCAGTGTTACAGTGTGTGCAGGCACTATCAGCAGCTGATTTTCCTGCATGGGTACTCTTCTGTGAATGGTTTATTCAGCAAAGTGTCAACCCTAATTTTAGTGCAATGATGCTGTTCAAGGTTGAGGCATTGTCTCAGTGATATCAGATAATAAAGTTTCAAAATCTGCATGCAAGGCCAATGTCAATCCACACGCAACTGTTGAAGCAAATCATCAATGAAGATTTTCTGTCTGTATTTGGGCCATCATTGTTAATGATTGTTTGGTTTGTTTCATTCATCCAAGCTCAACGGACAAAGTTATCATAATTTCGTAGAGAATGTTCTACCTGATGTGTCAAGAGATGTGCCTTTAGCTGTGCAACAAAACATGTGCTTCATGCACTCTGGAGCACCTCCTCAGTTTATTGTTAATGTCTGTCGGTTTCTAAATAACAATTTGTTGACAGGTGGATAGACTGAGATGGACCAATTGCCTGGCCTCCACTTCCTCTGGACCTAAACCTGCTGGACTTTTTTTGTGGGGGCATTTGAAAGCTCTTGTGTATGGGACCCCTTACAAGATGTTCAATGTCTGTACCTGTATTGTGGAAGGCTGCAAAACCACAGGCAGTATTCCAGGCTGATGCGTATCTCAATGGCCACAGATGGCGTATTGAACATGTCCTGTGAGAAAGAGTGGCATGCTGTTTCCTAGCGTGTTCTGGTTGTGTGTATTTCCTGTGATTAATGAATTTGAGAAAATGAGTTATAACATGGAAACAAAGCACTTCCAGACCTATGTTCACACAACATTTACAATTTCTTCGGCTACATGTGAGGAACGTGTCCTGCTTTTTGTGCTGTACATTTTTATTACATCTGCAATTTTATTACTCCTGTATGTGGTGAAATAGTATCATGTTGCTATCTAAATGTTTTGTGGAAGTTATTGTAGTTTTCTGCTAGTGTTTCTTCTCATTCCGGTAATTATCTTGCCACAATCAGCTGTTTTCAGTTGTGTGTATTGCCGTACATTGTGCTTTTCACTTGAGTAGTTTGATTGATGTAGTGTTTTGGAGTGTAGATGTGTACTTGTTTCAAGGAGAAATTGGTTGGGTTGGTTGTAATGATTAAACATGCAGTTTCTCCACAGTCTCTAAGTAACCTGCCTCTTGTGCAGTATCATAAACCAATAGTTGCAAACAGTGATTACATTTACGTATTTACATTACATAAATCCTGTAGACAGAAAGCTTTTTAATATGGAAAAAAGGTTGGAGAAACACAATAGAATAAAATGATACAAATTTTTGAAATATAAAATGCTAAAATGAGCTTCACTAGAGTATACCTAAATAAATTAGGTCACACAATTCTTCGAAAGAAGTTGCAGTAGGCCTACTTGGAACAAAATAATTTTTATTTTTAATTCTAAATTATGCTTTATTAATCACTAGACACTATAATACATTGTGATAGATTGTTGAATATGTATCCATTTATGTAGTTTGTTGCTATCTGTGCTTGCATTAAACCCTTGAAAGACTTGTAAAGATGGCTTTGGTGTAGTATTGCAATCATGCTTTGTGTTATTTTTATAAAAGAAAAGGGGGGTCAACAGAAACATCCGATCTCACGCGTCGGCTTTGACCCGTGACGTAAGGGTGTTCTGGTGTCTGAAAAGGGATTTTGTTGACAAGACGTTAACGAGTATTTGTACAGTGGCATAGTTCTCAAACTATCAGTGCTATAAGACATTCTGGGCTAGCACCAGATACGAATGTTATAATACACTTTTGCATTTTGAAAGTGTTTCTTCTGTAAGTCAATGTTACCTGAAAAATGGTTCTATAAACTTGTTACTAACTGTAAATATGCAGGATAAATTAATTTCTTCATTTTTAAATTGCCTACAACCACCGTTAAATGTATTGCAGGTATAGCTGAACTAAATAGACTGTAGTTAGTCAAACCAACAATAATTTTTTCTCAATTAACTCATCAGTATGTTAAAATGCATGTGATGGACATGGAACTGATATCCACTGTGTACACATAAGATAAAAATCATGGATTTACTTTGTCAAGTTTCCTGCAGTATTTTACCTTTTGCATGAAGACAATGTGGTTCACACAGTCAAAAGCTGTAATATAGTTATGGGGGGGAGATGTGCTCTCTTTCGCAGCTGGTTCATGTGCGGTCAGAGAATTAGAGCTTGTGTGGATATGGAACCAACAATCTGTTTTCAGGCTGGATATGCAAAAGGAAGGGTAGGAAGATGTTAGCATACTGGGAAAGGGGTTGCTCATCTGCTGCATATGTACCACACATAGATGCCCATACTGTAGGGGAGAGACCTTTTAGTGTAGAAGTGATGGTAACTATCAGAATGCAGGTACTGTTAATGGTTAGTGCACTCATTATGACAGAAGTTTGTATGGCACCATTGGAAAGGTGGAGACTAGATCCCAGGAAGGTGGAACGCTAGGCTGAGGAGGACCAGGTAAAGCAGATGGGAGAAAAGGTGTTGAGGCTGTGGAGGAGGGAAGATACTTTGGCCCTGTGTTCAGATCATGAAGACATTGTCAACAAACCTTAGCCAAAAAGGGGCTTGGCGCGTGTGCATGGCTGGAAAGATTTCCTCTTGATGCCCTGTGAACAGATTTCCATAAGGGGGTACCATGTGGGTGCTGTGAGTGTGCTGCAGATTTGATAAATATCTTCCCCTCTAAGGGGTAGTAGTTTGCCTAACAGTGTGGTTTGTCAGATGTATAAGGAGTGAAATGGTGGGTTTGGAGTTGGTAGGACATAGGGACAGGTAGTGTTCAGTATGATAGTGGCTAGGCCACGGTTAGCAGCAATGTTGGTGGTGTATAGGGAGGTGGCCTCAACAGTGTTAAGTAGCAATCCAGGTAAAGGAAGTGGTTCATATCTCTGATATGGGAAGCTAAACTGTGGACGGTGGATTGGAGTCATTGGGTAACAAAAGCCAATATTCTTTCTGTGGGAGCACAGCAGTCACCTTCAGTGGGGCATCTAGGATTGTTATATTTATGAATTTTGAGAAGCATGTAGAAGGTTGATGTGCTGGCAGTTGGGTAATCACTGTGGTTAACACAACAGTAGCAGAGTTTGCAGGGAGGATACATAAAGTGTCTCAAATTTGTGGTCAAATGTTCTTTCCTCAATGGAGAGTTTTTATTCTTGGAAAGGAATGGAGGGTGGAGGCCAAGTTGGATGTAAGGAATTCCTGGAAAATAACTAGGTGGAAGTTATCTGGGACTGATGCAGGGTTCCATAAGGAATGAGAGGACGGTGGGTCTTTGATGAGTCCAGCAAGATTGAACTAGGGTGTGGGGCTGAAGTTGAGACATTTGGATAGCACTAAAACTTCTTTTGGATTCCAACTTTTAGTAGGAAGGGTGGCAACCATAACCCCACAGTGGCTATGAATACTTATCATCATGCCTGGAAATGAGGAACTTTCTAATTACAGTCCTTCCCATCCCTTCTAAAGTGATATACCACTAGCTGCCAACCTGTGAAATATCCAGTTCATCCTTATGCCACACCTGCTCCTAATCCATTGGCAAATGGATCATATCCATGTGGAAGACCTAGGTGCGAGACCTGTTCAGTGCATCCACCATGGCATCATACTCCAGTTCTGTCAAAGGTCCATTTCATCCTATCAATGTGAAAGCAGTCATATCATATACCAGCTCTACCATAAGTTCTGCATAGCATATTATATGGGGATGGGAAATACGGAAGCGTCCGATCCCGTCCGTTTGCCTTGACCCATGACGTCACAAATATGGCGGAAACGACCATAAACCAGTAAACCACGATTACAATATGGCGCATATAAAGTCGTTATGTACACATTATGAGGACGAAAATACATCGAAAAACAAACACACACATGTTCCACAAAAATCCTAATGACACTAACAGGACAAGTGCGGGAAATAGGGGGTTTTTGAGTGGGGACAAACTAAATATAAACAAATTTAGACATCCACCCCCATACAAAACCACGCTAAACGACGAAAAAACCGACACTTTCCTTGACCTGTTATCCTTACGACATCTCCACATACAGCCGTCCCTGGTCCGAGACGCCAAAACTTTAAGTAAGCCTCATTTCTGCACGACATACTGAACACTTCACGACTTCATCCAAAAATCGGAATAGTTGAAGAAATTTTATTAGAGACAATGCACTGTCCCCCATCATAGCCGACAACTGAAAACTGTTGACCCTGTCAGTCATATCCATACCTACCAAAGACATAAAAAAAAACAATTTACCAAAATTCACACAAGACGCCACACTCGCAAACTAAACCAAAAACATCACCTAACACACCACGAGAGAGCACCACCGATCGCATCAAAACGACATCTACAAACACGCCACTCTCACAAACTAAATTCCGCGCCGTCGTGACGTCACACACCACAACAGCCTTACGTCACGGGTCAAAGCTGACGGGTGGGATCGGACGCTTCGGTCGACCCTGGGGATGACCACTGATCAGCTGTCCACAAAAATGCATGGCATCCACCAAACTGATTGTGATGCCACAACTATGCAGTGAGTCATTGCCCATACTCCTCCTATTATTCATATTGTGCTAAGGGCTTTCCATTAGCAAACTATGGCGAGAACTAGGTGGACTAGACCTTATGTTTACTTATTTCGTAATAAGAATGAGACAATTAGTAGCGGGGCACAAATGTCTCAGAATCTGTTTTTAATTATGCAGAGAAAAGATGGGATTTGAAATGTTTATCTTCTACACTCAAGAAGGATTGGGAACAATTAACTGGAATTCTTAAATCTATAAAAGACTTCATAATGGTAGCCTTTCAGATGAGACAGCCACAGCATGTCAAACATTAACCCTTTTAATCTGCAAAACCGTTATGGAGTTTGCACTATTAGTTTGAAAGGCTTAAAAAAGTGCAAGGGATAAGTCCTTTGAACAAGATGTGGCTGATGTTCTCTAATGACCTTGTTGTCAATGTGATTTAATCGTTAACTATTATGGACCATCTCTCAGATAGCTATGATTTTTTTGTCTTATGATATTTCGCACATCCCTGTGAAGAGGACTCACCTGTGTACCTTCCTGTTGGATTGCAAGCTGCACATATCAGACCTCTTTCTTTGTTGCCGTCCTTTGCTTCTTATTTGTGGGCTTTGAGAGATCTCACAGACGTATTATAATATTTGTGCATTGTGTTTTTGTTGAATAGTACTCTTTCTCCGTGGCGGGGAAAGCTGGATTTTCTATTTAGTGTATTTTACGTGAGATAGATGTGGATATTCAAGAACGGCTCAGTGAATTCTCATATGAAAACTTTCCCGATAATGACCCTGATTTTGAGATATTTAGTGATTATGACACAATTCAGAGCAAGAAACTGACAGTAAGAAAAAGGCAACATAACATCATCTTGCAGCTACCTGGACTGTGACAGATGGCGAAAAGTCTTGGAGAAAACCCTGCTGTTTTGAATGAATGGAGTCTGTTCTTTACCCAATATATTAAGAGAAAATCATTCTATGGACAAATCTTAAAATGTAGGAACTTGGAGCATGGTGTGCTAATGATTGCTTATCGTATCTATGAGATGTTGATGTCTTTGGATTGAAGTCATTAATAAGACTGTTAACTTATTCAGATGTTTTCAAATTGGGGAAGAAATCAGTTTACAACTTCTTTGCAGCCTAAGGAACAAACAAATGCGTTTTCAATTGTGCTGTTAGTAAAGAAAGATTATCGTTTTTAGTATCTGGATTATGATATGACAATCAAGATAATCAAGTGGAAAGGAAGAAATTAGACAAGTCAGCTACATTTTCACAAATCTTTGTGCATTTCATTGAAAATAGTAAACCTTTCTACTCTTGTACCTTTTCCTACTGTTGTACCTTTCTGTGGAAGGCATGGGTTTAGAATGTATATGCCAAAAAACTAGCAAAATATAGCATGAAAATTCAGTGCTTTACTGACACACATACAAATTACTTATATAATGCATACATTCATTCTGAAAAAGACAGCAATAATCACACTTTTTCATCAAAGCATGAGAATGGTCACTGTGTTCCCATTTAGTGTTCTTCGATTGGTGTAACCTTTTGAAAACACATGGAGAAATATTACAGGTAACAGCTGATACTCATTAGTGAGACAAGTCAATGAACTTCCACCAGTATGCTTAAAAGAAACAAAAAGAAGATTCCACAGCAATTTCTACCTAATAAGAATCCAGGTGTTAAGACAACTGTTTATGGTTTCGCTGAAGAAGTGTTCCTGGTTCCATTTGTGTCAAATAAGTCCAAAGTTGCAATATTAGTATCTTCTATGCACTGTTCAGTAAGCAATGGTCCTGGCTCAGGAAAACCTGAGATCATCATGTTTTATAACACAAGAAAATGTGGTAAGGGCTGTCTCAACCAATGCTGTACAACCTTATAAAGTTTCTGAACAGCAAGATGGCCTTTGGCCATTTTCTTCAAAGGCAGAAGTAATGATGACATTGATCTTCATGAAGACTCCAGCAAGAGACCTTGTTGAGCTACATATAAAGTGCAGACTTTCTGTTGGACACTTGCCATGAGAGTTGAATGAATATTTCACATACAAAATGAGCTACAAACACAGAAAAAATTATTTGAAAAACATGCCTTTCCCCTCATTTGAAGAGGCAAACAAGATATCCATGTCAACAGTGTAGTGTCTCAGTTTGTTTGGAGTGTTCTAGGAACATCCCTGTGAAATGCATGCAAGTTGAAAGTGATTAAAATATGAGTCAGGGCCTCATAAGATGCGTAATATTACTTTCTACTTGGCAAAGTTTGCCCCCTCATAGAATTACGGAGTGCAGTTGTTGGTCTACACTGAAACAGTGAGTAATAAACTCAAAACTGATTTTGCATACAATCTCATAAATGTGTAGTGGTGCAGTAGTATGGACGGTTGCGTGTCCCATGTTGGGTACCAGACTGAAATGGGTAGGTGGTGCCATGACCACTATGGAAGATGGAAAGGCTGCTCTTCTAATGGTCAGGATGGAGCTGGTTCTCCCACCTGGGTGTTGTGGACTTGACGGGAAGGGCTATGGGAATCCATTGGAGGTGAAGGTGACTGCAGCACGACGAGACTGTGTATATAAACTCTTTATTACTCCAACAAAATAGAGCAGTTCAGGTGGGTGCCCTTGTCTGAAAATGCGGCCTAGCATTGACCCCTGTGTTCCAGAGGCATGGCTAGGGGTCGATCTTGTGGCACATGGCGTCAAGAAGCTGTGTCACAAGGACAGCACTTCCTGCTGCCTCAGTAGTGCCAAGGCCTTGCATGGTTGGCATACCTCAGTAGTGCTGCATCAGATGCAGTGACTTTGTTGGTATTACACTGCTAGCGGGACAGTTGTGTCCCCTGCCCAAGACAAGTGTGATTAGGAGTGCGTTGGTTCGATCCTTGCTCCATCTGGTGGCAGCCTGCAGCTGGAAGAATGTTGGGGGCCTTATGGTGCAGTCAGCACACAGCACACACTGATTTGAAGTTCGGCTGCATTGATAGCCCAGCCTGGCCAGAAGGACAGCTTTATACACACCCAGGCAGATGTTGTGTCTGAGGTCATGCACACAGTCTCCCCCAAGTGCCGTCGAAATGTCTAGTGCACTGCTCATTGCCCCAGAAGCTGAGCATGAGTTGCAGAGCTGTTGGTATGGTCTAGTTACTGAACTTGAAGGTTTCGACAATCTTTCGGTTTCTGGCATAGAGGTCCCACCATGTGCCCACAGTGCTACACTCATCTCTTCCTAGAATAATTCAGCCAACCATGTTCTTGAATGTGTAAGGTCTGACTGCAACAAAGAAGCTGTTTACAGTTCATATTTTACAGAGCACTAGTACAAGAGTACAGGAGGGTAATATTGTGGCGTGCGTAACGAGGTGTGGTTCCGACCAGAGCAGGGAAGTTGACAGCCCGTTGCTAAAGGGCATGCATGCACGTCACGTCACTATACAGAGCTAGCAATAGCATGCATCAATCGTCCAGTGCTGCCAGTCGCATTGCAAATAATGACATGAAGGCATCAAACAAAGAGCAAAAAGGTGTTGTTTGTTTTCTGACAGTGGAAGCTGTAGGAGGAACAGACATTCATTGACGAATGTCACAAGTGTACGGCGAACACTGGATGTCCCTTGCAAGGGTTAAGGCATGGCACAAACGCTCCAGGGAAGGACAGGTGTCGTAAGCCAATGATACATGGTTTGGAGCACCACACTGCATTATTGATGACATCGTCCGGCTGGTGGATGCACTCATTGTCCAACACCACTGAGTGACAGTGAAAGCCATAGCCGCCATGGTCGGATTGAGCATCAGGTGTGTTCACATCATCATGAAGGAACGACTGCATGTGCGCAAAGTGTGTGCCCGTTGGTTACCCCCACAGTTTTCAACCACACCAGGAAGCATGTCGAATGGCCCACTGTCTTGCTCATCTGCAGCACTATGCTTGGGAAGGGAATGAATTCCTGACACGAGTGGTGGATGGAGATGAGTCATGGTATCATCACTTTGAACCAGAAGTGAAAAGACAAAGTCTCCAGTGGAAGCATCCAGGGTCACCATCACCAAAAAATGCCAAGGCCATCTGCATGAGTGCAGGAAAGGTAATGCTGGTGTTCTTCTTTGACCAAGATGGCTACCTTCTGATTCACTTCCTGCAGCATGGGACAACAGTGAATGCCCAGCATTACTTGCAGACCTTGACCACTCTTCATCAAGCGATCAAATCAAAATGACCACGCAATCTCATCTGTTGGGTCATTCTGCCTCATGACAATGCAAAGCCTCATATGGCCGACACAGTCACGGCACTCATGCAGAAATTCAAATGGGAGGTTCTTGGCCACCCGCCGCACAGTCCGGACCTCTCTCCCTGTGATTACACCATTTTTGGTCCCCTTAAAAAGGCTCTGAGGGGCAAACAATTCATCTTGGATGACAACGTCCAGCTGTACATGCAGAACTAGTTAACATCGCATCCCCAGGAATTTTATGAGACAGCCATTCACTGCCTTGAGTCAGAGTGGGACAAGTGTCTCAACAGCCAAGGTCATTACTTCTAACATACAGGTACTGGTTTCTGTAATTATGCCTCTAGCTCATTTCTTTTTGAATGCCCCTTATAGCTTAAACAACCTTATAGGTGAGATTTCTGTTTTTGAGGAATGTGTAGTGTAATGTGTACAGTAGAAACTTAGCATGCTTAAATTAATGTGGTAACATTTTGATCATTTTGCGAAGTGTGACAACTAGGTTAGGGTAAGTGATGCAATTCTAAGGTTAAGGATAAGAGTCAAGTAGGACAGCAGTTGAGGAAGAGTGGGTGGATAGCTTTGTAATGTTGGGGGATGCCTTCTGGAATCTCAAATGGTTTAATACTGTTGTCAAATGAATGTGGGAATATAGTGGTCTGTAAGACTGTGGGCTTTACCTACAGACCCCATGACACAACTTAGAAAACTTTTCAGGGAGCAGTGAGTGGATTGTGAAAGTGAACCAAAGAGAAAATGATGTGGACAAAAGCAAGCATTAGAGTTAAAGTGCAGTGGTATATAGTGTCCATGTCACAGGATGTCTGCATAGTGTACAGAAACTTCTCATTCATCACTGCGTCTCAATATCTGAGCCCAAGAAGGTGGAATGGTGAAGACAGTTTAAATATAAATAAAGGAACAAAGAATACAGACATACAATAGCTAAAATATAAGTTTTATTCTTGTTTGCACATTCCAGACTCCGGCTCGTTTCTTTTTTAACGCCCCTATACTTCCTAATCACTTGCTTTAACTACAGCAAACCATCCCCTTTACACTCATACGCAAGGCTCTTTCATAAATGCAACACCTTCTATAATTTGAATCTCGGCATTCCTAAATGCATTCAGACATAATCGTAACATATACACGCAATTTTTTGGAAGAAGAGCTTAACATAAACTATCTTCAAAAAGAAACTAAGGTGTGGTAGTGTTACTAGAGTCACATTGTATTGACCTCAAGAACCGGGGAACTATCACTTAAACCTTAAACCGTATCTCTCACCCCTAGAGACTTGTCCAGTGTATCATGCTGCATAGGTTCCTAGATCTTACTGACTTATTTAACTACCTGTGCTTTCCCGGCTACAGTCTGTGTCTCTTAGTACACCTATGATACTCTGTGCAACTTCCTAGTTACTGATATATTCCCCCTTACACTGACTCTAACATTTATCCTAGGTATGAAATTTTAATGAAATCTAGATCTGCTTACAGACATTGATAAATACCAACGGGAACAGTTGAAAAATGTGTGCCCCGACTGGGACTCGAACTCAGGACCTCCTGATTACATGGCAGGCGCTCCATCCGACCGAGCCACCAAGGACACAGTTGATAATACGACTACAGGGATTTATCTCTGGCATGCTCCCTGTGAGACCCACACTAGCCAAGTTTCTGTCCACGCACTACATTTGTAGTGCCCCTGCCCACTATACTCATTACTTGTGGCAGTCAATGTACTGATTCCCATAACAGTTTGGGCAATGTGAGCGCATCCACACTGAAGAAGTTCATTGGCTGGTAAGCCTTATCTATATTAAGATGGTATCTGTTCTTTCGGACATATCTGAAAGAAGAGATACCATCTTGATATAGATAAGGCTAACCGGCCAATGATCTTCTTCAGTGTGGATGCATTCAAATTGCTCGAACTCTTAAGGAAATCGGCAGATTAACTGACACGAGTAATGAGTATAGTGGGCAGGGGCACTACAAATGTAGTGTGTGGACTGTAAGTTGGGAATGTGGGTCTCACGGGGAGTGTGCCAGAGAGAGGTCCCTGCAGTAGCACTGCAGTCTGTGTCCTCGATGGCTCAGTCAGATAGTGTGTCTGCCATGTAAGCAGGAGGTCCTGGGTTTGAGTCCCAGTCGGGGCACACATTTTTCAGCTGTCCCCATTGATATTTATCAATGCCTGTAAGCAACTAAGGTCTGGATTTCATTATCATTTCATTCTTCGAGAGCTGCAGGGTCACCAATGGTATCTCTACAGATACCAGCTTCATATATTTATCCTAGGTGGATTTTCTGCTTCTAGGGTGTGGTTTTTCCAGCAAACCTGGAGTGGTTTAATTGACAAAATCAGGACCAATGACTTGCTTCACATCCGTGTGATGCCTCCAGTGTATTGCTACCTTTAGTCACTGCCACTTGATGCAAAGACAAATAACCCAAACTATAAGGTACTGTTGCGGCACTGGTTTCCATTTCAGTTTTTCAGCCCCCACCCCAATATTTACAACTACCTTACTGGAAAGTAGAATAAGCTCTAGGAGCATGGTGCAGAAACGAAAAAAGAAAAGTAAAGTTCCACACACAACTCTGGCACCTTGAATGTCAAATCACTTATCTACTAGCTTTCTTTTGTCATCAGTCTGACTGATGTGATGTGGCCGACCATGAACTCCTCTCCTGGGCTAATGTTATCATCTCAGAGTAGTCCGCCTGCGTAGAGTAGCAGTAGTGTTACCGCCTACCACGCAGGGGGCCCGGTTTTGATTCCCGACAGGTGACTGGGTGTTGTGTGTCCTTCACCCCCAATGCGGTGCTTTAAGTGCTGGAAGTTTGGCCATGTGTCTTCCCGCTGTACTTCCAGCGTCACATGCCGAGATTGCGGACGCCCATCACATCCGAATACTCCATGTGCCCCGCCCCCCATCTGTGGCAACTGCGGAGAGCACCATTCACCTTGCTCGCCTCACTGCAGGATTCTCCAGAAAGAAAGGAACGTTGTAGAGTACAAGACCCTGGACAGACTGACCTACACTGAGGCTAAGAGAAAATTTGAATGCCTGCATCCTGTGCATATGATATCATCTTACACCACCTACTTCCGGAGCAGCACTCCCCCCCCCCCCCCCCCCCCCCCCAGGGACGTCAGCCCCCACTTCTAAGCCAGAGAAGCGTAAGTCTTCTTCGGCTTCTCTCGCTAGGAAGGGGCCCCTTGCGTCACTCCCTTCCCAATTTTCTTCTAGTGGGAAAGATGACAGCTGCCAGTGGCTGAAGAGCCCAAAAGCAGCTGGTTGCAGGGCTTCACACTCATCCTCAGTCCCAGAGACTGAGCCAGTGAAGTCCTCCCAGCCAGGGAAACCCAAGGAGCGGCGAGAGACGTACAAAAAGAAAACCCCTAAGACCAAGAACATTGCAGTGGCACCCACACCATCGCTACCTACAAGCTCTGCGGCAGAGGATAGGGTGGAGATTTTGGTATCTGCTGAGGACCTAGATCTTGCCAGACCCTCAGACACAATGAATATAGACTGCTCAGGCAATAAATCGGTGGCAGCAGGTGACTCTGCTGCATAAACTGCCTCATTGAATGTTCCATACCTTCCCAGTCTCACAGTGTCATCCTCCAGTGGAATTGCGGCGGTTTTTTCCACCGCCTGGCTGAGCTACAGCAACTGTTAAGCTTTACACCTGCTATCTGCATTGCCCTCTAGGAAACCTGGTTCCCAGCAATGTGGACCCCTGCCCTACGCAGCTATAAGGGATATTACAGGAACCGTAGTGACTATAATCGAGTGTCAGGTGTGTTTATGTTCTAAACTCGGTCTGTAGTGAACATGTGCCCCTTCAAATCCCTCTTGAAGCTGTGGCTGTCAGAATAAGGATGACGCAGGAAATATCTGTTTGCAATGCATATCTTCCTCCAGATGGTGCAGTACCCCTGAATGTATTAGCGGCACTGATTGATCAACTCCCTAAACCTTTCCTACTTCTGGGCGATTTTAATGCCCATAACCACTTGTAGGGTGGTACCATGCTTGCTGGCTGAGGCAGAGATGTCAAAACTTTACTGTCGCAATTCGACCTCTGCCTCTTGAATACTGGGGCCACCACACTTTTCAGTGTGGCTCAAGGTAGTTACTCGGCCATTGATTTATCAATTTGCAGCCCAGGACTTCTCCCATGTATCCACTGGAGAGCACATGATTGTCTGTGTGGTAGACTGCTTGGGCAATAAATTGGTGACAGGAGGTGACTCTGCTGCATAAACTGCCTCATTGAATGTTCCATGCCTTCCGAGTCTCACGATGTCATCCTCCAGTGGAATTGCGGACTGGGGAACTTTCACCTCTGCTGTCACCACTGAATCTCCCCTACACGGTAACATCAATGTGATGGTTGAACAGGTGACTAGCACAATTGTTTCTGCAGCAGGAAACACGATCCCTCCCTCTTTAGGGTGCTTGAGGCATAAGGCAGTCCCTTGGTGGTCGCCGGAAGTCACTGAAGCAATTAAGGAGCATCGGAGAGCTCTACAGCGACATAAGTGGCACCCTTCCCTGGAGCACCTCATAGCCTTTAAATGGCTCCGTGCCCCAGCTTCTGCCAGGGTCGCTCACCACTGATAATCTTGTATCCTTCGGGTCTGCCATCCGAACAGCCTTTTCCAGATGGCAACACCTGATTGCCGTCTTTTTTGACTTGCGTAAAGCATACGACATGACTTGGCGACATTGTATCCTTGCCACATTCTATGAGTAGGGTCTCCAGGGACCACTCCCGATTTTTATCCAAAACTTCCTGTCGCTCCATACTTTCTGTCTCCAAGTTGGTGACTCCCATAGTTCCATCCATATCCAGGAGAATGGAGTCCCTCAGGGCTCTGTGTTGAGTGTGTCTATTTTTAGTGGCCATTAATGGCCTAGCAGCAGCTGTTGGACCCTCCGTGTCACTTTCTCTCTATGCAGACAACTTCTGTATTTTGTACTGCTGCTCCAGTACTGTTGTTGCTGAGCGGTGCCTCCAGGGAGCCATCCACAAGGCACAGTCGTGGGCTCTAGCCCACGGCTTCCAGTTTTCAGCCGCAAAGTCATGTGTCATGCACTTCTGTCGGTGTCGTACTGTTCATCTGGAATCCGCACTTTACCTTAATGACGATCCACTCACTGTAGTGGAGACATATGAATTCCTAGGACTGTTTTTCGACACTCGATTGACTTGGCTCCCTCATCTTCGTCAGCTTAAGCAGAAGTGCCGGCAGCACCTCAATGCCCTCCATTGCCTGAGCAACACCAATGGGGTGCAGACCGCTCTACGCTGCTGCAGCTCTACAGAGCCCTTGTCCAATCCCGAAATGACTATGGGAGTGTGGTTTATGGTTCGGCAGCACTTTCAACATTGCATTTGCTCGACCCTGTGCACCACTGCTGGGTTCGATTAGCAACAGGAGTTTTTAGGACGAGTCCGGTGACCAGCATATTGGTGGAGGCTGGTGTCCCTCCACTGCAGATCAGACGTGCGCAACTGCTTGCCAGTTATGCAGCACTCATTCATAGTTCCCCGCAGCATCTGAATTACCATCTCCTTTTCCCACCCACTGCAGTCCATCTCCCGCATCAGTGGCCGAGATCAGGGCTACTGATTGCAGTTCGCGTGCGGTCCCTTCTCTCCGAACTGGAGTCCTTCCCTTTACCACCTTTACTTGTGGTCTGTTCACATACGCCTCCATGGTGTACGCCTCGGCCGCAGCTACGTCTGGACCTTGTGCATGGCCCTAAGCACTCCGTTAACCCCGCCGCTCTCTGCTGCCACTTCCTCTCGATTCTTGACGTGTTCCAGGGCTCTGAAGTGGTTTACATCAACAGCTCAGTGGCTGATGGTCACGTAGGCTTCGCATATGTTTGTGGAGGACATATTGAGCAGCACTCCTTGCCAGTTGGCTGCAGTGTTTTCGCTGCAGAGCTGGTGGCCATATCTCATGCTCTTGAGTACATCCGATCATGCCCTGGGGAGTCATTTCTCCTGTGTACTGACTCATTGAGCAGCCTACAAGCTATCGACCAGTGCTACCCTCGCCACCCTCTGGTATCATCCAGTCAGGAGTCCGTCTATGGCCTGGAACAGTCCCGCCGTTCCTTGGTGTTTGTGTGGACCCCAGGACACGTCGGAATCCCCAGCAATGAACTTGCCGACAGGCTGGCCAAACAGGCGACGTGGAAACCGCTTCTGGAGATAGGCACCTGTGAAGCTGACCTGCATTCTGTCTTACACCGCAGGGTTTTCCGGCTTTGGGAGACGGAATGGCATAAGAGCATACACAACAAACTGCATGTCATTATAGAGACTATGAATGTGTGGAAGTCTTCCATGCAGGCCTCTCGCAGGGAATCAGTTGTCCTCTGCCGGCTCTGCATTGGCCATATGTGGCTAACGCATGTCTCACTGTCATACAACACTGTGATCCAAATGTAAATTCTCAGAAATATCTTCCTCAAATTAAGACCTATGTTTGATATTAATTGGCTTCTCTTGGCCAGGAATACGATTTTTGCCATTGGTGTTCTGCTTTTTGCACCTTCCATGCTCCGTCCATCAAGGGTTATTCTGCCACGTAAGTAGCAGAGTTCCTAATTTACATCTACTTTGTAATCACCAATTGTGATGTTAAGTTTCTTCCTGTTCTTATTGCTGCTACTTCTCATTACTTCTGTCTTTCTTCGAGTTACTCTCAATCCATATTTTACACACATTAGACAGTTCATTTCATTCAACAGATCCTGTAATTCTTCTTCACTTTCACTGAGGATAGTACTGTCATCAGCAAATCTTAACACTGATATCCAGTCACCTTAAATTTTAATCCCATTCTTAAACCTGTCTTTTATTTTCGTTATTGCTTCTTCGACATATGAATTGAACAGCAGGGGTAAAAGACTACATCCCTGTAATACGTGCTTTTTAATCCATGAACATCATGCTTGGTCTTCCATTCTTATTGTTCCCCCTTGGTTTCTTGTACATATTGTATATTACAACATATTGTATATTACCCACCTTTCTCTATAGCTTACTGCTATTTTTCTCAGGATTTCGAACATCTTGTACCCATTTAAATTGTCGAATGCTTTTTTCAGGTCGACAGATTGTATGGACGTGTCTTGATTTTTCATCAGACTAGCTTCCATTATCAACCACAATGTCAGAACTGCTTCTGTGATGCCTTTTCCCTTCACAAAGCCAAAATGATCATTATTTCACAGATTGTCAATTTTCTTTCCCATTCTTCTGTATATTATTCTTGTCAGCAACTTGGATGCATGAGCTCTTAAGCTGATTCTGCAATAATTCTCACATGTGTTAGGTCTTGCAGTCTTTAGAATTGTGAGGATGATGTTTTTCTGAAAGTCTGATGGTATATCGCCAGTCTCATACATAATCAATATTATGAGAAGGAAAGGTGCCTCACCATATAGCAGAGACGCTGAGTCGCAGATAGGCACAACATAAAGACTCTCACAATTATAGCTTTTGGCCATTAAGGCCTTTGTCAACAATAGACACACATATGCGTAAGTACACACACTCACACAAACACAACTCACACACTCGACTGCAGTTTCAGGCAACTGAAACCACACTGCACACTGCCTCTCATAATATAATTACATTCCATCCTGGAATTTTCATTGTTTAACATTAATAATCACTTTGTTACCACTTCCCCAACGATTTTAGAAATTCCTATGGGATATTGTCTATCCCTTGTGTCTTATTTGATTTTAAATCTTTCAAAGTTCTTATAAATTTTGAATCTAATATTGGATCCCCTATGTCTTGCATATCAACTCCTGTTTCTTCTTCTATCACATCATAAGTCCTCCCCCTCATAGAGGCCCTCAGTGTGCTCTTTCCACCTATCTGTTCTCTCCTCTGCATTTAACAGTGGAATTCCAATTCGACTCTTGATGTACCACATCATCATTCATTCATCATTGGCGCAATGGCTCTCTGTGAGAAGCTTTTTCCATTCTTCCCTGTTTATTGCTGAACTGCTCCAATTTTGAATTTGAGTTTCCATTATGTGCTCTGTGACACTTGCCTCCCACCTTAGCCTCATCTCTTCCTGCTCTCCTGGTTCCTTCAGGCACTATGCTGAATATCTTCATAATCATTCTGTTGTTTTTTCTCAGAAAATGTCGTGCCCATTCCATCCTTTTAATCTTAATGTAGCTGACAATGTTCATTGTTGAATCTCCTCCTCTAGGCACCATTTTCTTCCATTGGCCCAAGAACTTGTCTTAAGATCTTTCTCTCAGATTCGCCCAATTGCCTTTCATAAAATTTTGTTAATGTCCATGTTTCAGCACTGTGTGTTAGCACCGGCCTTACTAAAACTTTATACATCATAACTTAAGTCTTTCTGAATAGCAACTTAGATTTCAGATACTTTCTGAGGCCATAGTAGCACTCGTTGGTGGACAGCATTTTGAATTTCAGAGCTGACACTGCTCTTATATTTTACTTCTGATCCAAGGTAAGTGAGACTACTCATGACATGAGAGTAATATGAACCAGTTTCTATGGATAGGGTCTCATTTGGATAATGTTTATTAGTTACAGGCTACTTTGTTTTCCCTTCATTTATCTGTAGGTTCATCTTTTTAGCAGCTCTTTCAAGACTTGTAAAGGCACCTTTTATCACTCTTGGTGTTCTAACAATTATGTCATTTGCATATGCCAGCACCTGAACTGATTTGTAGAGGATAGTCAATCTTGTATTAATACTCGCATCTCTGATAACCTTTTCCGAGGCTGTATTAAACAGAAGGCAGGATAATGTCTCCCCTTGTCTTATTCCATTTTCGTGATCACATCACTTGATAACATTTTGTGTATCTTAATTTGACCCTGTTTATTTTCCACAGTAGCTTTCACAAAGACAATTAATGTACTAGGAATGTCTAACTGTGTGTATCAATGTGGGTTTCATCAGAGATGATCTACTGTTGATCAGATCTTCACAGTATGGTAAATACTAGAAAAATGCGAAGAATTTGGGATTGATACATGTCACCTCTTTATAGACTTCGGATCAGCCTGTGACAGTATTGACGGAAGAGAACTGTATTCAACAGTGGAAGAGTTAGACGTTCCTGATAAATTGATTGCCTTAGTGAAAGCTTTAATGTACCATCCTTGCTTTTAATTTCACCGAAGGTTGTTTCAACTTTTCTGTATGTCCCTGGATTTCCTGTTTGTTTCATTCCTAAGTGACTTGTAATTGTGCATTCTTGAACTTCCCTGAATGTTTTTGTTCTTCTTTCTTTCATTGACCACCCGAAGTACTTCTGCTGCTACCCATGGTTTCTTTGCAATTAGCTCCCTTGAATCGATGTTACTCTCTCCAACTTCTGGGATTATCCATTTTAGAGATATCAATTCCCCTTCAACTAAACTGCCTACTGAGCAGTTCATTATTGCATTATTTATAGTCATGGAGAACTTCAAGTGTGTCCCTTCATTCCTCAGTACTTCTATATCAGACTTTTTTGCACACTGATTCTTCTTGAGTAGTCTCTTAAACTTCAGCCTACTGTTCATCATAACCAAATTGTGATCTGAGCCTATACAGGGTGGAGAAAAATTGCCTCAAAATTTTAAGCCTGGTTAGCTGATGCCAGTAGGAACCAAAATTACTAATATTGTGTAGGTCGAAAAAGCACCATTTTTAAACTACGGAAACTTGGCACCACACACTCTGATTGGCTGTGGGATTGCTCTGTTGCCATTCGTCCGTTGATGGGCAGCGCTATAGTTGTCAGTTCACACATACAAATGTCCCTCGCCCAGTCACTTCCCCAACGTGATATGCACTTGCCTTGGATACATCGTGATCTCCAGTGGGCAAAGCATTCGTGGTCATGCATTGTCCAGAGCATCTGGCAACAGGACAATCCTGTGGCCAATCGGAGTGCATGGTGTCAAGTTTCCATTAATCAGCGAGGAGCAAACATTATGTGATAAATTCACAAAAACAAGGAAGGGGGGGGGGGGGGAAGAAAACTCACACCACAGTTCGCTTAGCTACATCACATTACACTGCACCACCAACACTAGGTGAACATTAATTCTGCACTAGCATGTGATGACACTCATGTCAGGTGTTGTATCAGCCCCGTTGTCAGAAGTGGATTTTCTGTAACAAGGAGAAATGAACATGCCATCCAGAACGAGTTGTCCCCACTGGTAGTCATTCTGCATCAGGCGTTTGCAGCAGCTGCGGTACTTGTGGCTGGGTTTCAGGTTCTGGAAGATTTTGATGTCTCCATGTGGCTGTGTACAGTGATGTCTCGTGGATTACATTCCCAGGGCGATACTGGTGAAGGAAACAGTCATTGTCTTGCTGTTCACCAAGATGTCCGACGTCAGCATACCTCTTCGTAACACGCGGTATAGGCCAGTGTACAGAAGTTGCAAGGTTGTTTCATGCTGTCAGTATGGAGCATGGCATGAGAACAGCTGTCTAGGTATTGATGCACTTAACAATTGGTGTGTCAAACGGAAAGCTTTTGAAGGCTAGATCTGAGTGACATGGCCCTGCAGCTGATGTTAAAGTTCCGGCCAGTCTTGTGTAGATGTATGCAGGGCATTGGCATCAGTTAATTCACCTGGAAGATGCGATGTGTCTCCCTAGACCAGCTTTGCAGCTGAAGAACCAGTGTTGGGTTTATATGTATTTCTCAAGCCGAGGGGGACAATAGCGTGAGCCAATGTCCAAGTTTTGTCATGGCACATGAGTGCTGCTTGCAGGGAGCAATACCAGTGCTCACTTATGCCATTCCTAGTGAAATGGTAACTGGTAGTCTTGTGATAAACATAACTGCAAAACTTGGCAAGCTGTCTGAACAAATCTGACTCAAGTTGCCGACTGTGATCAGTAGTGATATGCAGAGGGCAACAAATCTCACTAAGCATGCTGATGCAAATGCAGAGGCCAATGTTCCAGTGGTAGTGTTTTCGATTGGCACTGCCTCTGGCCAGCATGTGATACAATCTTTCATGGTCAATAAATAATGTTGACTATTCAATGGAGGAAGTACAATTACATTTGGAAGACCACTAATCAATACTTTCATGGATGCTTTACATGTTAGCACTATAGACATGTTTGTGCCCATCCTCAACAATTTTTTTCCATCCTCGGCCAAACAAAATGTTGAGACACCAGAAGAAAGGTGGGATGGACTCCTGGAAGGCACATGTTGCAGATGCTGTTGAAAGCTTGTCTTCTCAATGCTGATGGAAGAAACAGGTGAGGTCTTCCTTGGGAGGTGTCGCTGTACAGCCTGTCATCTTCTTCCGGACGTTAGTGACTTGCAGTTGTAATGCTGACATAGCATCATTGACGAATGTTCAGAGATCTCCATCTTTTTGTGCTCAGTCCAGTGCAGAACAGTCAGTAGGGCTTGTTACACTGCTGATGCGCGAAAAGCAGTCAGCCACCATGTTGTGAATGTCCGAAATGTGCTTTATGTTACTACTGAATTGCGCAGTAAATTTGAGATGGTTTTATTGGTGAGAAGAGTAGTTAAAGCTGTTCTGCTCAATTGCATAGGTCAACAGTTTATGGTCCATGAACATTGCAGATACTTGTGCTTTAATCTATGGTTGAAAGTATATAGTTGCATCTTATACGGCCAGGAACTTGGGATTATAGGCACTCCACTTTCTCTGAGATGTGGACAGTTTGTGAGAGAAATATGCCAGTGGTTCCTGTGAGCCCTCTGACCATTGATCTAGCATTATACCAATAGCTTTCTGGCTTGTGTCCATTATTAATACTACAGGTGCATAGAGCTTGGCACGTGCAGGGAGTGCTGCATCAGCCATGCTCTGTTTTGGGTCTTTGAATGCGGAGCCTCAGTCCACTGCATTGGGGAACTGCCTTTCACTTTAGGTCTTGCCAGCACTGCACTCAACAGTTCCTGCAGTTCTGCTGCTTGAGAAAGGTGACAACACTAAAAGTTCAGCATGCCTAGGAACAGCCACAGTTTGTTGATTGTGGTTGGCCTAGGTAGCTGCAAAATTGCTTTGACCTTCTCTGTCAAAGATAGAGAGCCTGAAAATGAAATTACATGTCCTAAGAAGGTAACCTCAGGTTGCCCGAAAATGCAGTTCCGTGTCGTAAGAAGGTAACCTCAGGTTGCCTGAAAACTTTCAACACAACTCTGTAATGCTCCAAATTCTTAAACACTGCCTCCAGGTGTTGTCAGTGTTGTTCCAGGGTATCTGAAAATACAAGCACTTCATACAGGTACGTAAAACTGAATAGAAGGTCTTGAAGGACAGAGTCAATAAACCTTCACCACGTCTGCATTCTGTTCTATAATTCGAATGTCATATACATGCTTTCAGTTAGCCCAAATGGCGTTATGATTGCTGTGTTCAGAATGTCTCCCTTCGTGAGTAGATCTGCTTATAGGCTTTCACACAGTCCAATACACTGAATATTGTTGTACTGTGTATTGCATAATTGTACTTCCATAACAGTGGCATAGGAGAACAGTCAGGCACTGTTCTCACATTAAGTGTATGATAATCTCTTTAGGGCTCCAGGCTCCACCTTTCTTAGGCACCAGGTGCGACGCGGAGGACCACTGACTGATTGATGGTCTATTAATGCCATCTCATAGCATAATGTCAAACTCCACTTTAGCAATAGCTAGGCGATCCAATGTCAGACATCTAGGTCTGCTCAGCACTGGTGATCCGGCAATCATTTCGATATGATGCACCATATTGTATGATATTTGCTTAGGTGCTCCTGGTGGTCCCGTCAAATTCAAAAACTGGTGTAGTAGAGGAGCATACTCACCCTCTTGTGCCTGTATTAGCTTTGCATTGAGAATGGTTATACTGGGATGAAATCCAATGCAAGTTAACCCGATAATGTGTTTACCACATCCGGCAAGAGATTGTAATGTGCCAAGAGACCTGCGCAGATTATAGCATCCATGACGTCTGCAACAGTAAAATCCCAGGTGAGTGGACGGCGTAATCTTAAGTTCAAGTCCATCTTCTGAGTGCTGCAGGTCACAATAGTCAGATTGTTGGTTGCTGATAGACAGGAGGCAGTTGGCAAACCAGCCTCCATCAGGTATTCCAAGCAGAACTTACGTTGCTAATGAACAGGTGATGACATGGGGATGGGCAGTTGGTTATGTCTACGACCTTCTGTGCTGACATTTGGGTGAAAGTCAACAGTGCTGTACATTTTTGTGGCTGCTAACAATAGCTCCATTGATACCAGCACACAAGTTGCTTACCCTGAGAAGACAATGTTGCTAGCTGACTGGCTCCTCGAACATCCGCGGTAGACCCCTCTGCTGTTTCCAGTGCAGCCTCATGACAGTAGTATGCTGTCCTGCGTGTATAACATTTCCACCTTTGCTCTGAATTAGTTGTAACCAATACACACGACTTTCGCTGTGGCCATCATAATGCTGCACTGTGCCACATCTGTGTTGATCTGGGCCAGGCTGATGGCATTCGTTATTTGGTCTATAGTTTCTTCCATGTGTCCAATGACAGGCTCGTTTGAGATGCCATTCTTGTTTTTCACTGTGGTAGTAATCTAGTGGCCCACAGAGAGTGCAATAAGTTGTCTAGCACAGTGACTATATCCATGTTGCTGTGCAGATGTTTTAGAAACTGTGGTAGCTTACGATCTCCAATATCCTCTTGTGTGAGAACTTGGCATATTCTATCCTCCTTTGAGGCACCGACTCTCTGTATCAGTTCTGTATTGAGCTTCTCATTGGTTCAAACACGTGTGGCCCTCCAGATTTAGGTTTTCCCATGATATCCCGTAGCCACTAAAGGCAAATGCCGGAATGGTTCCTTTGAGAGGGCACGTCCGATTTCCTTCCCCATCCTCGACAGAATCCAAGCTTGTGCTCCGTCTCTAATAACCATGAAGTCGATGGGACATTAAAAACAATCTTCCTTCCTTGAGCTTCTTGTAAGGTAAGAATTTACCTTTGGAGGGTTGGGGGACATTGATGACATCTTGCACTTGAGGTGCGAAATGGCGACCCAGTTGGCTCACTGCAAGGGGTAACTTTGTTGTCGGACGTGATTCCAGCTTAGCAGAAGCTTGCTTCCACCTGTCCAAACCACAGCATTTGATTATTGGGCCAAAATGGAAGCATGCGGACCACTAGTCTTGGCACTGTTGGTTCTTCCAACATGTCGTAAACTCGATACAAATCAGTTGCAGTTCCGTTCCTTCCACATCCAAATCACATTGCAGTCACCATTTGTTGGTTTTGGCTTGACTTCAGCCAAGACTTTTGCTTTGTGTGCTCATAACCAGAACCAGCAATCATGTGGAAGTGTAAGAGCTTTATTTTGAGTTCATCATCTACCGACATCCTTGCTAATTGATAGAAGAGAGATATCGTACTTTAATCCAGGAAACAGAGTTGCTTCATAAAGGAAACTAGTTAACCCATAGTAACACAGTAGCAGTTAATCATCAAGGAGAAAACATGACATGACAGGTACACAAAAACAAAGAATAAAAGAAATATGTAAAGTAAACATAAAACATGTAAAACACACAGTGCCCCTGATGGCTGGGCATAGAACTGCTTTGGCAGCCATAGTTCACTTGGCTACATCATGTGAACTGCACCAACAACACTAGGCAAACACTTAATTCTGCACTAGCGTGACGACTCTTGTGTCAGATGCTATAAATTTCCATAAAATCTATTTACAGGCAGTGTAATGAACAACAGGAAGGCATGAAAATATATATTCAACAAAACAGTAATTTTGTAAATAAAAACTTAAAATGTGGGATGAGAGATCAATCCATAGTAATTGCGTTCCTGTTGGTGTCCGTAGTAGTTAAGGGTTATAATTTATTCTTCCTTCACGTACTGACATTTATTGATGTTGTATGGAATAATTTTTTGTGCCAACTCATTAGTGGTGAAAAAAAGGAGGCAGTGATGGAGGGGACACAGTCTCCATCTAGACATTTATCTAACAGTCAGGAGATTCATATATTGTTGATGCAGTACATCAAGTCACTTTCAAAATAGTATATGTTTGACAACGTGAACTTGTTTAAAAGTAAGAATGGCATTTAGAGGAGAGTTACAAAACAGTGAACGATTTTCATGTTGTGACCACATCCATAAACACTGTTCAGAATGTATATAGCCTGTTCTGCTACGTAATTTTTCTATAGTTTTCCATAAGAGTTGAAGTTTGTTTATGACAAACTGCAGGTTTTTTTAATCGAAATTGTCTCCTGCAAAACTTTCTCTGTTCCCTGTGAAATATTTTTGCTCCACGTAATTGTTTTATGGCAATTCCAACTCACTAAAATCAGTAGAAAATTAGGAAAGATTGTTGGTATAAAGATTCAGATTCGTTTGTTGTATCCAGCCATCCTAGTGGTTTCTCAATTTTTTAGAAAAATGCCAAGATGGTATTTCGTACTAATAAGCCATGGTTGATACTTTCCCCTTTCCTTGCTCCTTACAAAGATTTGTGAAATGAATATGTTTTAATCATCATCGTCATCTTCTTCATCTTGGACAGTTTCCAGCCTCCGGCTGGGTCTGTATGGAACATAAGCCTCTCCACCGTCTTCTGTCTTGCCACCATCTCTCCGTCTTCACCTTGGTCCAGTCTTCTCCTTTCTTCTGGAAGCACTCCTCTACTCCTTTCAGCCATTTTTCTCTCGGTTTTCCTCTTGGTCTCTTTCCTTTCAGTTTCATCTTGTGTATCCTCCTGGGTATACTCTTCTCCTCTATTCTCTTAACATACCCATACCACCTCAGCCTTGCTTTCTCTATCTCCTTCTGTAATGGTTCCACCTTCATTAACTCTATGATCCTCTCATTTCTTAACCTATCTACCTTTTTTCACTTCAGTACTGTTTCTCAAGAATTTCATGTCACTAGCTTGTACTTTGCTTTTCTCTCTTCCTTTCATAACCCAGGTTTCTGATGCGTATGTCAGGATCAGGACATAGTATGACCGATTATATAACCTCTTTACTGATTTGGGGTAATTCCTTGCTCCATATCAAGCTTCTGACACTCTTCCGAAATGCTTCTACTTTTCTCTCTCGCTCATTTATTTCTCTGTCTTTTTTTTTTCCACCTTCCTGTATCAGGCTTCCTAGGTACTTGAAACTCTCCACTCTCCTCAATCGTTCCCCACCAATTGTTGTTCCAGTTGTCCCTCTCTCCTTTCTTGTTGTGATAATCATCTCACTCGTACTTATATTAAATTTTGTCCCATATTCATGTACTGTTCGTTCCCATATGTCCAACTGCTCTTGTACTTCCTCCTCCTTATTTCCCCATCTCCCACAAGTCCAGCCCCTCGTCCAAGTCGTTGGAGATGGGCAACGGCATGAAGTAGGGGATTGCCTGTAGGAGCGAGGTACAGTGGGGACTGTGTATGCCCCGGGACCGCTACAGTAGCTGTGAAGGTCCTACAGGAACCGTGAAAAGTGACAGCTAATGGGGCTATGGTGAAGCTACGATAGGCCCAGCAAGCCAGTAGTGGATTAATGCTTTCAAAAATAGAACAGGCCTCGGAATATGTTTTAATGAGATTTATGATTGAACATTTTATTATAGTGATCAGTTTCTTTTAAAATGTTCTAGATTACGACCTGGCATGTTTGATGCATAGGCTTGATTGAAAGTAAAATAAAGAAGGCAAAAAGCACAGAAAATCGGTACCATCATACAGACGGTACAAGGTGACACAAGTGCCAAGTACATGTGCTCTTGTAAAGGTGCTACAACTCCCTCACAAATAGTAATTAGCATAAACTTAATCACAAAGATCCAATAAAAGCTGAGGTCATTTCTAACGTAAGCATATGAGCAGTAAGCACTACAACAAAATATCAGTTTTAAATGGTGAATTAAGATGTCGTACTCTCTCATACTTTAACAGTAAGGTACAGAAGTCACAAAAGTTAATGATGAATGTGTGTAAATTAAGCTTAATGTGGGGGCAGAAGGTGAAAGAAAAATCCTCCTACTCCAAGGCATGAAACACTTCATTAAGAAAATGTTCTTTAAAGTGAAAGATATGTACATAAAAATGTATTATTTTATTTTTACTGTGCTTCTAAAGCTGAAATTTGCTTTTTACTCTGCATCAAAAGTTTGTGTGTTTTTAACAGTGCAGCATTAGAATTATTTCAAATGTGAAAAATCTGTGAATACTCCTGTACTCCTGTTTGTACGGACTGGCTTATCCAAGATGACTGCATAGGGATCAAAGGGTAAATAAACACAAATAAATAATTCAAAGAGAAAGATCCATTGCAAGCTGTGAACTGTGGTCATTATAAATGATGCTGCATTCGATACAACATCATCATACCTGTTAGGTAAAAGGAGTGCCAACCTGTGGGCCATGCACTTTCAGGTCGTCATCTGAGTAAGTCAGCTGTTGTAACTTAAAAATGTAGTGATCTGAAATCCTGCAATAGGGCTCAATTTTGACATTGCTGTATTTGTTTATGGAGAAAATCAGTTCAACCTATTGATGTCCCTTCACTGTAGGAAGTTGGTGAGATGGCTCTGTTTGTGCAGAAGACCCTGTATCACTCACCTGTGCTCCCCACTACTGATTGATTGGGATAACCATAATAATATGTATGCCTTCCTAATTCAATGTGTGCTATTTTATCTGCTGCTGCATGGTGCCATTACCCAGGACATTCTATGGTACAATAATTCTCCTAGGTTTTTCTTCTATTAGGGGACTTGTAGAGCATTGCAGCCCGATTCCACTTGTGATAGCAGTGGTGTAGTAGAGTACCGTGTGTGCACCTGAATTGTGCATTTTAAACATGAAGCATGGTGTGGACTCCACCACTTACCATGATTATTCTTTGCCATCAGTCTATCTTCATGCTTTCTGACCCTTGCTCGTATATACATCATTTGCTGAGAACCTCAAAGCATTTCAGGCTATAAGAGCCAGTTGGTAGCCCTCAAATAATGAGACAATAAATTAGTCAACCAGTTGCACTCATTTACAGAAATCACATAGGTAGATCTCTTCATAAGACAATAACATCAGCAATGACAAAATCAAAGGAGGAGTGCTTTATAACAACACATAAAGATCTACTACAATAACTGATAATTTTGCTAATAGAAGAATAACAACAAACTAAGCACCATATTTCTCTCACACCATGCTGGTGTGGAAAGCTGCAATTGTGACATATATTCCTCCAGAAATGAAGTACGCACTCCATTTTTTTCATAATAGGGAATTGAATGTCTGATGTACAAGATATGGCAATCAATGCCGAGTATAAACATTATAGTATCTTAAAGGTAGGTTAAAAGACATTGTCCTTAAACCCTATAAGAGGGTTTTCCAGACAGGATCCTTCTCTCACAGTGTGGGAAGAGGCAATTTTAATTACATTTTCAAAACTGAGAAAGAACTGTATTCACTCATTGAGCTACCACAGTGTGCCAGCTACTTAAATGACAAAATATTGCCAACTGATATTTTCCATATCTTATCCAAAGCATTTTCTTATAAAGTTCATAGTGTTCTCTTAGAGAAGTTAAGATATTAATGACATCACAGATCTTGCTGGTAACTACTTCTCAAAATATCTAATTAAAAGGATGTAGGATGTCATATTTAGAAACTCATATTCATAAATAATTTTGCAGATGTCTTTAATGATATATTTCCACCTAGATCCTTATGCAATAAAGTGAGAATAAATTAAAGTGTATCACTTATGCCATAAAAATTTCCAGTGTGAGGATCACATAAACACACTGAGAACTAAAACAGAATAGAAATACTGATTTCATTGACTATATTAGACTTTATAAAATTGTATTTAAAAGAGTTGTCAAGGCAGCAAAACTATTGGCAAATAACAGGATAGTTTTAAATCATAGAGGAATAAGACAAAGGCTGTGTAGTCAGTCATTAAATTTGTATTAGGTGTTAAAATATGTAACCAAGAAATTTCAAAAAGCAACCTTAAAGCTGATGTTATTTTAAGCTCAAATCTAATACTAGAGTACTTACATGAATTCTTCAAAAATGTGATACAATCTGATGTCAGTGTAACAGATTATCACAAGAAACTAAATCTTTTTGGCTTTGATGAAAATTCTGAGCACCTTACAAATTTTTTTGAAGTCTGCATGAAGAATGTAGAAAATGTAATCTTAGCATTAAAAACAAATATTGTGCAGATTATGATGGAATGCCTACTAAAGTTATTGCCCACCAACTAGCTCAAGTAATTAATCAGCCTTTTGAAGAGGGCAGCTTATCAGAAGTAGTGAAATATGCCAAAGTTAAAACTATTTTCAAAAAGGGGTCAAAACAGGCCAAGAGAAATAATTGTCCTATTTCAATTCTTACAGTCGTATCAAGAATACCTGAAAAAGATGTTGTTACCCAAATCCAAAACTTCATTGGAAAATATTCTACTGTTCTTAACAGTTTGGCTTTCAACAAAGGAAAACATTGTAGATGCAATAAACAGTTGTGTTGGAAAAGTAAGCACATTGTTAGGTAAGAGCAGTAATGTGGCAGGAATCTTGTGAGACCTCACAAAGGCATTTGATTCTGTAAATGATGCCTTGAATGCTTTAATGGTTCATGGGCATTGCGTCAGAAAGTGTTGTGTAAACTGCACAGTATTTCCATGTCACAGCTGCTTGTCCTCTTTAGATGCTACTGATGCGTTGGTGTTTCATGGCTCGCCAGTTAATGTGCAGGCCTGATAAAGTGCAGGCACCTGGGGCAGGACTGGAATGTCATCATAGATAGCGCTAGGTGTAGCATCTCTGGTTAGTAATCAAAATGTCCTCGGTCCCAGTTTTGAAACCCGCCACTGCTTAAATTTTGATCACTAATCAACATTGGCGGCCGAAGACTTCTGGAATAAGAAGTCACCCTCAGTCTGCCAACAGCCTTGTTGAAGAGAGCAGGGGAGCAGGCAGAGGTTCAGTACAGTCTCTTGTCCTAGGGGTGGGAAACTGTCCGTAAAGGCAGAAGAATCAGCAATGGCCAACGGAATGAGGATGCAAAGGCAATGGAAACAACTTCATTAAAGACACATAACATGTATTGACAGGACATGTGGCCTATAATTGAAAAAGTGTCATGGTGATCTCTCCTTTGGCAAAAGATTCTGGAATAACCCCCCATTCAGATTTCCAGGAGGGGATTACCAAGGGGGAAGTGACCATGAGGAAAAGATTGAAAACCAATTCAAGGACAACATTCTGTTAGTAGAGGTGTGGAATGTGAGAAGCCAGAATGTGTTGGGAAAGCTAGAAAATCTGCAAAGGGAAATGCAAAGGCTCAATCTAGATACAGTAGAGCTCAGTGAAGTGAAATTGGAAGAAGACAAGGACTTCTGGTCAGATGAGTATAGGGTAATATCAACAGCAGCAGAAAATGGTCTTATGGGAGTAGGATTTGTTTTTAATAGGAAGATAGTGCAAAGGGCCTGTTACTGTGAACAGTTCAGTGATAGGGTTGTTCTTATCGGAATCGACAGCAAACCAATGCCGACAGTGATAGTTCAGGTACACATGCCAACATCGCAGGCTGAAGATGAAGGGATAGACAAAGTATATGAGGATATTGAAAGGGTAATACAGTATGTAAAAAGGAGGGGGGGGGGCTGGAATGCAGTTGTAGGGGTGTAGGGGAATTCCACTGTTAAATACAGAGGAGAGAGCAGATAGGTGGGGCAACAAAACGACTATAGTGTTGGTGTGTACAGTGAATGAGTATGGTGACATTCCATCTGGCTTTCAGAGGAATATCATCCACGCAATTCTGAAGACTGCAAGAGCTAACAGGTGTGTGAATTATCACATAGTCAGTTTAACATCTCATGCATCCAAGTTGCTGACAGAATAATATACAGAAGAATGAAAAAGAAAATTGAAGATGTGCTAGATGATGATCAGTTTGGCTTCAGAAAAGGTAAAGGCACCAGAGAGACAGTTCTGACATTGCAGTTGATAATGGAAACAAGAGTGAAGAAAAATCAGGACACATTCATAGAGTTTGACGACCTGGAAAAAACATTCGACAATGTAAAATGGTGTAGGATGTCCACAGTTATAGAAAAATAGGGGTAAGCTGTAGGCAGAGGTGGGTAATATATAATATGTAGAAGAGCCAAGAGGGAATAATAAAAGTGGATGACCAAGATAGAAGTGCTCAGATTAAAAAGGGTGTAAGACAAGGATGTAGTCTTTCACTGCTGCTGTTCAATCTGTACATTGAAAAAGCAATGATGGAAATAAAAGAAAGGTTTGGGAGAGGAATTAAAATTCAAGGTGAAAGGATATCAATGACACGACTGGTTGATGACATTGCTATCCAGAGTGAAAATGAAGAAGATTTACATGATCTGCTGAATGGAATGAACAATCTAATGAGTACAGAACATGGACTGAGAGTAAATTGAAGAAAGGTGAAAGTAAGAGAAGAGGCAGAAATGAGAACAGGAAGAAACTCATCATCAGAATTTATGATGGTCATGAACTAGATGAAGTTACGGAATTCTGCTACCTAGACAGCAAATTAACCAACAACGGACAGAGCAAGGGTGGACATCAAAAGCAGCGTAGCACTGGCGAAATGGGCATACCTGGTCAAGAGAAGTCTACTCGTATCAAACAGAGGCCTTAAATTGAGGAAGAAATTTCTGAAAATATACATCTGGAGTACAGCATTGTACGGTCGTGAAACATAGCCTGTGGGAAAAGTAGAACAGAAGACAATCGAAGCATTTGAGATGTGGTGCTATAGGCAAATGTTGAAAATTAGGTGCACTGATAAGGTAAGGAATAAGGAGGTCTGTGCAGAATCGGAGAGGAAAGGAATATGTGGAAAACACTGACAAGGAGAAGGGAGAGGATGAGAGGACATCTGTTAAAACATCAGGGAATGACTTCCATGGTACTAGAGGGAGCTGTACAGGGTAAAAACTGTAGTGGTAAACAGAGACTGGGATGAATCCAAGCAAATAATAATGATGTAAGCTACTCTGAGATGAAGAGGTTGGCACAGGAGAGGAATTTGTGGTGGGCCACATAAAACCAGTCAGATGACTGAAGACAACCCCCCCCCTCCTCCCCCCCACCATGCGCGGTGTGAGAAAAGTGTGACTGTGAACTGCGAACCTGTTTTGTGTGTGTGTGTGTGTGTGTGTGTGTGTGTGTGTGTGTGTGCGAGCGCGCGCACGCACGCGCGTGCATGCTGCGTGCTTGCGTGCGCAGCCTGGTATTGACAGCCAGCTTACTTGTCGTGGCTTCCATTCCCATCTGTACTAACTCATTGCATTTAATTTTCTGTGTTTGACAATGCCAGTGCTGGTTATCATGCATTTCTGATTTGAAATCCTGTGTGTGCCTGTTAATTTAGTCATTAGTTATACATATTTTGATTGCTTCTTAAATGATGGAGTCCCAGTACCTGGGGGCCAGTGGGAGGATTTTGGTATCTCTGTAGTTCATGCCGTGTTCTGTGTCAAATCAGTGTTCAGTAAGAGCAGACTTTTCTGGCTGGCACAAAATGGTGTGACATCTATACTCATAACACCTGTCTCTAACAGTGTGACATGTCTGGTCAATGTAAGATTTGCCACACTTTCAAGGGAAGCTATATATTCCTGTTCTCCTTAGATGTAGGTTATCTTTCATGGAACCCAGTGTATTGTGAACGTGAGTTAGGGGGCAGAAAACATGTTTTATTTGATGTTTCTTAAACAGCTTGCCAATCTTAGGAGGAAACTGGCTGGATTTGAGGAGAGCATTTGTTTGATCCTTCTGTAGACAATGTCAGTAGCCCATGAAAGTGACTGGCATCTGTCTCATGGAAATATTGTGCAGTTTACACAACACTATTTGGAACAATGCCTGTTAACCATCCAAGCAGTTATGATGTTGGGAAGGTCTCAAAGAGCACATGCATTGCTTATTTACAAACTTGAAAATATGGCACTAGGGGCAGAACCCTATAATGCTTAAATGTTATTTAATAAACAGAAAGCAAAGATGCAGGTTTACTTTGAGTAGGGAAATTATTATTCTCCATTAAATTTCGGGCATACAGCCGCGCAAATAAAATTTCTTCTACTGATATTTCGGCCGCGTATCGTCCGGCCATCTTCAGAGCGAGTCACAAGACTGATGACAAGGTGCCAAGCGCGGCCTTATATGCTCCACCGCGGCGGTACTGCGCATGCGGGTCACAGATGCTGCGCCGCCTGTGGCGAAAGCGTACGGACGTTCGATATGCTTATCGATGTTTGATCGGCGGTGATGACACGGTGACGACTTCTCTGCAATTTAATTAGTCCAAGAGCCGGATTCCATGCTTTGTCCAAATTGAAACCTTTATCTCTGTTTATTAAATTGTTGGCTAATCGAATTTCTATGGCTTCCTTGAATACAGAATCCCAAAAAGAAGAGGTGGATGTTAAAATCTTCACATCACTGTAATTCATGGAATGACCCGTATCAATACAGTGTTCGGCCACAGCTGACTTGTCTGGTTGTAATAGGCGTGTGTGTCTTCGGTGCTCCACACACCTTTCATGAACGGTGCGTGTTGTTTGACCTATGTATGACTGCTCACAATTTCCGCAAGGAATCTGGTACACACCCGCCTTACGAAGCAATAAATCGTCCTTTACAGAGCCGAGTAAAGCCGCAATCTTCGTGGGGGGCCGGAAGATCACCTTAACACAGTGTTTCTCTAGAATACGGCCTATCTTTGAAGAAAGAGCACCCACATAAGGCAGAAACGCCCTAGATCTGAAGAAATTACTATCTTCTTCCGCATCGTATACCTTCTTTTTAGGTTTTACATCGAATGCTCTATGAATTTGTTGCGGAGAATATCCATTCGAATTAAAAATACTCTTGAGGTATGTTAGCTCTCCTTGTAAATTTTCTTCATCGGATACACAGTGCGCCCGATGCACTAAGGTCTTAAGGACACCCATGCTCTGAGAAGGGTGATGGCAGCTACTGGCATGAAGGTATAGATTTGTATGCGTTGGTTTCCGATGTACGGCATGTCCTAATGTGCCATCACTTTTACGGCGAACGACAACATCCAGAAAGGGGAGGCACCCGTCTTTTTCTATTTCCATGGTAAATTTAATGCTAGCATGGATAGAATTCAAATGCTGAAGAAATCGATGTAATTCATCCATACCATGGGGCCATACCACGAATGTGTCGTCCACGTACCTCCAGAAGACCGTGGGTTTAAAACATGCTGAGTCCAGTGCCTTGTCCTCAAAGTCTTCCATGAATAAATTAGCTACCAGAGGGGAGAGGGGGCTTCCCATGGCAACACCGTCAATTTGCTCATAAAATTCACCATCAAACTGAAAATAAGATGATAAAAGCACATGTTCAAATAAGGCCGTAATGTTCTTATCAAAATGTTGGTTGATAAGAGCTAAAGAGTCCTTTAAAGGTACCTTGGTGTATAATGATACTACTTCAAAACTAACAAGAACATCCATACTATTTAGCCTGACATTGCTAAGTCTCTGAATAAAATCCATAGAATTACGAATGTGGTGACTACATTTTCCTACCAATGGTTTTAATAAGGAAGCTAAATATTTGGCAGAAAAATTTGTTGGTGAACCAATAGTGCTCGTTATAGGTCTCATAGACAAGTCCTCTAGACGCTCATCCTTACCCATCTTGTGAACTTTAGGAAGACCATAAAATCTCGGTGGTACTGCACCTCGTACTTTTAAACTTCTTATGACTTCCTTCGGTAGTGATGAAGCGTTCAGCAAGGCAGCAGTCCTTAGTTGTCACCTTGTTAGTAGGATCTTTGTTAATCTTCCGGTATGCACCAGAACTAAGTAGACCACATATCTTTTCCTTGTAGACTTCCTGAGGCAAAAGGACGGTAGCATTACCTTTATCAGCACGCAGGACGACTGTATCAGTATCCGCACACAGCTTTCGTATCGCACGTCTTTCTTCCTTGGAAACGTTGCTTCTTTGTGGACGATGCTTCGTGATTGCTTGACAGGTTTCTCGTCTGATTTCTTCCGCAGAATCCTCTGATAGTGGTCGGACAGCTTCTTCAATGGCACTGATGAAAGATGATATCGGCAAAGTCTTGGGAGTAGGGGCAAAATTTAGCCCTTTACTTAAGACAGACAACGTAGCTTCGTCCAATTCCTTACCCGTCAAATTTATGACAGGGCGTCGAATAACTGAGTCCACCTGAGAAGGCTGGTCCAATCGGCTATACTTGGTAATCTGCCTTTTCGTGGCCACTTCGCGAACCCAGTCAGACTTAGCCCATGTCGTGCCATCGATCCAGTCCCAGGAGTCAGGAGATAAAACAGCTGCAACCTTCAGATGCAGATGATACAGATGTTCAGAAACAATGTCCAACTTCCGACGAGTAAAACGAATTCTTTCTCTGACAATAGCGGAACCAGCTCTATGTAAAATTCTATTTACTGCAGCATTCTTAACAAAGTGAACCAACCTTGCAAATTTTGGGACAACTCCATGGTCGCGGCACTTCAGTAAGAAACTCAAGGAGCTCAATAGTCTTGCTCTCTGGTGTCTTAATTTGTCCAAACTATGGACCCATGAAACCATCTCCTCCCCGAAGAGGTACTTGATGTGCATTTTCAACTTCTCGCGGCGTAATGAATAATCCATTAAATTTCGGGCATGCAGCCGCGCAAATAAAATTTCTTCTACTGATATTTCGGCCGCGTATCGTCCGGCCATCTTCAGAGCGAGTCACAAGACTGATGACAAGGTGCCAAGCGCGGCCTTATATGCTCCACCGCGGCGGTACTGCGCATGCGGGTCACAGATGCTGCGCCGCCTGTGGCGAAAGCGTACGGACGTTCGATATGCTTATCGATGTTTGATCGGCGGTGATGACACGGTGACGACTTCTCTGCAATTTAATTAGTCCAAGAGCCGGATTCCATGATTTGTCCAAATTGAAACCTTTATCTCTGTTTATTAAATTGTTGGCTAATCGAATTTCTATGGCTTCCTTGAATACAGAATCCCAAAAAGAAGAGGTGGATGTTAAAATCTTCACATCACTGTAATTCATGGAATGACCCGTATCAATACAGTGTTCGGCCACAGCTGACTTGTCTGGTTGTAATAGGCGTGTGTGTCTTCGGTGCTCCACACACCTTTCATGAACGGTGCATGTTGTTTGACCTATGTATGACTGCTCACAATTTCCGCAAGGAATCTGGTACACACCCGCCTTACGAAGCAATAAATCGTCCTTTACAGAGCCGAGTAAAGCCGCAATCTTCGTGGGGGGCCGGAAGATCACCTTAACACAGTGTTTCTCTAGAATACGGCCTATCTTTGAAGAAAGAGCACCCACATAAGGCAGAAACGCCCTAGATCTGAAGAAATTACTATCTTCTTCCGCATCGTATACCTTCTTTTTAGGTTTTACATCGAATGCTCTATGAATTTGTTGCGGAGAATATCCATTCGAATTAAAAATACTCTTGAGATATGTTAGCTCTCCTTGTAAATTTTCTTCATCGGATACACAGTGCGCCCGATGCACTAAGGTCTTAAGGACACCCATGCTCTGAGAAGGGTGATGGCAGCTACTGGCATGAAGGTATAGATTTGTATGCGTTGGTTTCCGATGTACGGCATGTCCTAATGTGCCATCACTTTTACGGCGAACGACAACATCCAGAAAGGGGAGGCACCCGTCTTTTTCTATTTCCATGGTAAATTTAATGCTAGCATGGATAGAATTCAAATGCTGAAGAAATCGATGTAATTCATCCATACCATGGGGCCATACCACGAATGTGTCGTCCACGTACCTCCAGAAGACCGTGGGTTTAAAACATGCTGAGTCCAGTGCCTTGTCCTCAAAGTCTTCCATGAATAAATTAGCTACCAGAGGGGAGAGGGGGCTTCCCATGGCAACACCGTCAATTTGCTCATAAAATTCACCGTACATCGGAAACCAACGCATACAAATCTATACCTTCATGCCAGTAGCTGCCATCACCCTTCTCAGAGCATGGGTGTCCTTAAGACCTTAGTGCATCGGGCGCACTGTGTATCCGATGAAGAAAATTTACAAGGAGAGCTAACATACCTCAAGAGTATTTTTAATTCGAATGGATATTCTCCGCAACAAATTCATAGAGCATTCGATGTAAAACCTAAAAAGAAGGTATACGATGCGGAAGAAGATAGTAATTTCTTCAGATCTAGGGCGTTTCTGCCTTATGTGGGTGCTCTTTCTTCAAAGATAGGCCGTATTCTAGAGAAACACTGTGTTAAGGTGATCTTCCGGCCCCCCACGAAGATTGCGGCTTTACTCGGCTCTGTAAAGGACGATTTATTGCTTCGTAAGGCGGGTGTGTACCAGATTCCTTGCGGAAATTGTGAGCAGTCATACATAGGTCAAACAACACGCACCGTTCATGAAAGGTGTGTGGAGCACCGAAGACACACACGCCTATTACAACCAGACAAGTCAGCTGCGGCCGAACACTGTATTGATACGGGTCATTCCATGAATTACAGTGATGTGAAGATTTTAACATCCACCTCTTCTTTTTGGGATTCTGTATTCAAGGAAGCCATAGAAATTCGATTAGCCAACAATTTAATAAACAGAGATAAAGGTTTCAATTTGGACAAAGCATGGAATCCGGCTCTTGGACTAATTAAATTGCAGAGAAGTCGTCACCGTGTCATCACCGCCGATCAAACATCGATAAGCATATCGAACGTCCGTACGCTTTCGCCACAGGCGGCGCAGCATCTGTGACCCGCATGCGCAGTACCGCCGCGGTGGAGCACATAAGGCCGCGCTTGGCACCTTGTCATCAGTCTTGTGACTCGCTCTGAAGATGGCCGGACGATACGCGGCCGAAATATCAGTAGAAGAAATTTTATTTGCGCGGCTGCATGCCCGAAATTTAATGGATTATTCATTACGCCGCGAGAAGTTGAAAATGCACATCAAGTACCTCTTCGGGGAGGAGATGGTTTCATGGGTCCATAGTTTGGACAAATTAAGACACCAGAGAGCAAGACTATTGAGCTCCTTGAGTTTCTTACTGAAGTGCCGCGACCATGGAGTTGTCCCAAAATTTGCAAGGTTGGTTCACTTTGTTAAGAATGCTGCAGTAAATAGAATTTTACATAGAGCTGGTTCCGCTATTGTCAGAGAAAGAATTCGTTTTACTCGTCGGAAGTTGGACATTGTTTCTGAACATCTGTATCATCTGCATCTGAAGGTTGCAGCTGTTTTATCTCCTGACTCCTGGGACTGGATCGATGGCACGACATGGGCTAAGTCTGACTGGGTTCGCGAAGTGGCCACGAAAAGGCAGATTACCAAGTATAGCCGATTGGACCAGCCTTCTCAGGTGGACTCAGTTATTCGACGCCCTGTCATAAATTTGACGGGTAAGGAATTGGACGAAGCTACGTTGTCTGTCTTAAGTAAAGGGCTAAATTTTGCCCCTACTCCCAAGACTTTGCCGATATCATCTTTCATCAGTGCCATTGAAGAAGCTGTCCGACCACTATCAGAGGATTCTGCGGAAGAAATCAGACGAGAAACCTGTCAAGCAATCACGAAGCATCGTCCACAAAGAAGCAACGTTTCCAAGGAAGAAAGACGTGCGATACGAAAGCTGTGTGCGGATACTGATACAGTCGTCCTGCGTGCTGATAAAGGTAATGCTACCGTCCTTTTGCCTCAGGAAGTCTACAAGGAAAAGATATGTGGTCTACTTAGTTCTGGTGCATACCGGAAGATTAACAAAGATCCTACTAACAAGGTGACAATAAGGACTGCTGCCTTGCTGAACGCTTCATCACTACCGAAGGAAGTCATAAGAAGTTTAAAAGTACGAGGTGCAGTACCACCGAGATTTTATGGTCTTCCTAAAGTTCACAAGATGGGTAAGGATGAGCGTCTAGAGGACTTGTCTATGAGACCTATAACGAGCACTATTGGTTCACCAACAAATTTTTCTGCCAAATATTTAGCTTCCTTATTAAAACCATTGGTAGGAAAATGTAGTCACCACATTCGTAATTCTATGGATTTTATTCAGAGACTTAGCAATGTCAGGCTAAATAGTATGGATGTTCTTGTTAGTTTTGACGTAGTATCATTATACACCAAGGTACCTTTAAAGGACTCTTTAGCTCTTATCAACCAACATTTTGATAAGAACATTACGGCCTTATTTGAACATGTGCTTTTATCATCTTATTTTCAGTTTGATGGTGAATTTTATGAGCAAATTGACGGTGTTGCCATGGGAAGCCCCCTCTCCCCTCTGGTAGCTAATTTATTCATGGAAGACTTTGAGGACAAGGCACTGGACTCAGCATGTTTTAAACCCACGGTCTTCTGGAGGTACGTGGACGACACATTCGTGGTATGGCCCCATGGTATGGATGAATTACATCGATTTCTTCAGCATTTGAATTCTATCCATGCTAGCATTAAATTTACCATGGAAATAGAAAAAGACGGGTGCCTCCCCTTTCTGGATGTTGTCGTTCGCCGTAAAAGTGATGGCACATTAGGACATGCCGTACATCGGAAACCAACGCATACAAATCTATACCTTCATGCCAGTAGCTGCCATCACCCTTCTCAGAGCATGGGTGTCCTTAAGACCTTAGTGCATCGGGCGCACTGTGTATCCGATGAAGAAAATTTACAAGGAGAGCTAACATATCTCAAGAGTATTTTTAATTCGAATGGATATTCTCCGCAACAAATTCATAGAGCATTCGATGTAAAACCTAAAAAGAAGGTATACGATGCGGAAGAAGATAGTAATTTCTTCAGATCTAGGGCGTTTCTGCCTTATGTGGGTGCTCTTTCTTCAAAGATAGGCCGTATTCTAGAGAAACACTGTGTTAAGGTGATCTTCCGGCCCCCCACGAAGATTGCGGCTTTACTCGGCTCTGTAAAGGACGATTTATTGCTTCGTAAGGCGGGTGTGTACCAGATTCCTTGCGGAAATTGTGAGCAGTCATACATAGGTCAAACAACACGCACCGTTCATGAAAGGTGTGTGGAGCACCGAAGACACACACGCCTATTACAACCAGACAAGTCAGCTGTGGCCGAACACTGTATTGATACGGGTCATTCCATGAATTACAGTGATGTGAAGATTTTAACATCCACCTCTTCTTTTTGGGATTCTGTATTCAAGGAAGCCATAGAAATTCGATTAGCCAACAATTTAATAAACAGAGATAAAGGTTTCAATTTGGACAAAGCATGGAATCCGGCTCTTGGACTAATTAAATTGCAGAGAAGTCGTCACCGTGTCATCACTGCCGATCAAACATCGATAAGCATATCGAACGTCCGTACGCTTTCGCCACAGGCGGCGCAGCATCTGTGACCCGCATGCGCAGTACCGCCGCGGTGGAGCATATAAGGCCGCGCTTGGCACCTTGTCATCAGTCTTGTGACTCGCTCTGAAGATGGCCGGACGATACGCGGCCGAAATATCAGTAGAAGAAATTTTATTTGCGCGGCTGCATGCCCGAAATTTAATGGATTATTCATTACGCCGCGAGAAGTTGAAAATGCACAACAAATTATTATTCTGACTGGAAAATATCTCAGGTTGTTCTGTAAGGCTCCATACTAGGCCCAGTCATATTTCTGTTCTTTGTTGATGATTTACCATTAAATATCTGCTCCACATCAATTCTTTTTAAAGACAGTACTCCTGTGTTTGTTTAAAATCAAGACATAGGAAAAATTCCTGAATCATTGATCAATATCCTAACTAGAAACAAAGTTTCTAAGGCAAAGAGGTTGCATGTAGACATATCTAAGACTCACAGGTGCAATTCAAATCCAAACAGTCACAATTTGAATGGTTTAATGTTATTCACAACAACCAAGATTGGAAGAAGCAGATTCAGTCTAATTCAATGAAAAATTAACATAGTTTTCATGTTCCACTTGTATGGCTGTTGAGATACTGCTAGTAAACCGGCAGGAATTCCTTGTTGTATGTGACAAGTGTCTTTACTGGATCGCAGGTGTACTGTATTGTTTCATGCCTGTGAATGGAATGCAATTTCATTATAGTTCAATTCATGAACGATGGCAGTTCGTGCAGGTCAAGGGACAGGAGGGGATTGCATTGTTGCTGGTTCCAGGCAACAGTTCCAGCTTACCCATACACGTGCTTTGTGCTTGAATAAAGTGTATATCTGGAAAATTATGTCTCTCCCTTGCTTATGTAGAATTTGTCTCTTACCAACACCATCAGTCACAACAAATGGAATAAAAATTCACTAAATATGAGGGTAATCCCAAAAGTAAGATCTCCTATTTTTTTTTTATAAGTACAGAACTCTGTGCAGCAGATGGCCACACTGTTGTGAAGAGTGCTTCACGTGCTGTGTGTAAACATGCGCACGCTGCGCTGAGGCGCTCAATCTTGGCTTAGCAGCCGTTGAGAATGGAGCTCCCATTGGATGTTACCGCCAAGTGCAAATTGCGCGCAGTTATTCTGTTTTTGAATGCAAAGGGCACTGTGCCGATTGAAATCCATTGCCAATTGATGGAAGTGTATGGTCATTCATGCATGGATGTCAAAAATGTTCATAAGTGGTGTAGAGAGTTTGCAGCATGTCGGACCGAAATTCACGACGAACAAAGGAGTGGGAGACCTTCAATTTTTGAGGAGACAGTGATGAAGGTTGAGCAAAGCTTGCATAAAGATAGGCAAATCACCCTGGATGATCTTTGCATGTTGGTTCCTGAGGTTTCCCGAAGCACTGCTCACAGAATTTTAACGGAAACATCTAACTACTGGAAGGTGTGCGCAAGATGGGTGCCACGCATGCTGACATGCTGACTGAGGACCACATGCGGCAACGAGTTGTTGCTTCCCGCGCAGTTCTTCACCACCTTGCAGCTGAACAGGACAATTTTCTGGACCCAGTTGTCACAGGTGACGGAACCTGGGCTTATCACTTTATACCTGAGACCAAGCAACAATCACGCCAGTGGCGGCATCCTTCTTCGTCAGCTGCGGAGCTGGTGGCAAGCTGGTATGACATGGGCATACAGAAACTGCCACAGCGCCTATAAAAATGCATCAACAGAAATGGTGTTTATGTCAAAAAATAGCTAAATGTTCAAGTTGTAAACTGATGTAAACCATTGTAGAAATAAACAGTTTTATGTACTTATAAAAAAATAGGAGACCTTACTTTTGGGATTACCCTTGTAATTTGGTACAATCACATTTAATGCTTGTATTGGCTACGACATTTACAGCAGAGTGCTCAGAAGAATCCTCAATGGCTGTTGGAGAATGCATGACGTAGGTGCACAGAACAAGCCTAAAAGTATGTGTGGGGAAAAATATGCTCCAAACTGCTACCTTTATTGTCTCATCTGCCCAAGTGTTACTGTTTTCATTGTGAAATGCATACTGTTAGGTTTTATATAGCCAAAAGATACTGTCAGTCTTAAGTAGATAAACTTCGATTTGTCTGTGTATAGCTTATAGGATAAAATGTACATTCTTAATGAGAATTTTATGGTAATCTTTTGATAGTTCTATTAACCCTAGGACACCTAAGCTGGTTTCTTTCTTTCCCTCTTTTTTTTTCCTGTGACTGGCATTACAGTAGTCTACTGATAAAAAATTTCACCTGTTGAATAGGTTTATGTATTTTAATGAAAGCAGTAACCTATAAATGTTGTCACTAGTTTTAAATATTGGGCTGAGTCAATAAAATGATTGGCATATTACAATATAAAATACAGATGTGTTGATGTACAGTGGAACTTCAGTTATGTGGATGAGTCAGAACCAAACCCCATTTGGATAATCAAAAATCAGAATAATTGGATAAATCATGAAAACAGATCATTTCTTAACAACAACAAACAAGAGTATTAATTTAATGATTACAGAACAATGTTGTTTAGATTTCATACAGTACTGTACATACATACATACATACATACATACATACAGTGTTGGATCAATCAAGTCAGTTGTTTTACTGGACAGCAATTACTTTCAAGCAACCAAGTCTTTGCATCCTCTTGACTGTGAGCAGCTGTATATGGTCATACACAGGCTGCCGCTCCATCTGTGTTAGCACAGTCTCAAGAGAAGCAAAACTTCACCTGCTGATGGTCCCACATTAGTGCAGTAACAGTGTTACTCTCCTGGCCATCAGTCTTTTCTCTCACACTTTGATTTCGCCCTCACCGAGAATTTGGAAACCAGGGTCCAAAGAATCACAAGCAAGCCATTCACCAGTATCATCTGCACTGCAATCGGAATGTCCAGAAATTTTCAAAAGGATGTTCCTTATGAAACTTCCTGGCAGATTAAAACTGCGTGCCGGACCGAGACTCGAACTCAGGACCTTTGCCTTTCGCGGGGCAAGTGCTCTACCAACTGAGCTACCCAAGCACGACTCATGCCCTGTCCTCACAGCTTTACTTCTGCCAGTACCTCATCTCCTACCTTCCAAACTTTACAGAAGCTCTCCTGCGAACCTTGCAGAACTAGCACTCCTGAAAGAAAGGAGCTTCTGTAAAGTTTGGAAGGTAGGAGATGAGGTACTGGCAGAAGTAAAGCTGTGAGGACAGGGCGTGAGTTGTGCTTGGGTAGCTCAGTTGGTAGAGCCCTTCCCCTCGAAAGGCAAAGGTCCCGAGTTCGAGTCTCGGTCCAGCACGCAATTTTAATCTGCCAGGAAGTTTCATATCAGCACACACTCCGCTGCAGAGTGAAAATCTCATTCTGGATCTTTCTTATGTTCTCAAACGATATTTCATCCTCTACTGCTTCTCTTTCTTCCTCTTCCTTTTCGTGCTTCTTCTTCTCATCTTTGTCTTTCTATACCTCATCTTTGGTTGAAATGCCTTCCAGTATATTCCAAGCCCTTTTTAATGTGGTTGTCTTAACCAAATTCCTTGCTTCCACCACTGTATAAGAGTAGCCTTTTAAGTTCAATTTTGAGGATGAGCCACATTGTCTTCTTCATTTCCATCTTCTATTAAAAGCTTCCTCAACAGTTGTGTTCTGTAATATCGCATCTTATTGTTGATGAATGATTGGTACATTGACTGCAGCAATCTCATTAAATTTGGCAGCAGGAAGAGTTTTTTGAAATGTTCATCTTCTCTATCACGAAGACTTTCTATGATGGGTGCATTGCCCAGAATTAACATCACACTACTCCCTTTTTTCCCTAGGACCTTTCGGTATTGTTTAAAATTCAGATATGAAAATTGAATCATACTATTCACAAAACAAAACAAAACTTGTGGAGGCCTTTGGTTGATCCTTAAAAAGATGGAAAGTTTTTTAATATTTTTGAAAGCCCAGAATTTTTCAAGTTTCCTATCAACAAAATGGTTATTTGTGGTTTCCTTAGAATTAGTGTGGTTCAGCACGGTAACACATTCCTTACTAACCTTACACCCAGGAGCAAGAGTTTCCCTTTCAGAAGCTAAATTTTTTCAGGCAAAGCCTTCCAAATGGGCTCGTCTCATCTGCATTGTATAAAAATTCAAAGTCATAAGATTATGCTTCAGTTTTGAATTTTTCAATAAAATTTTCAGCTGCTAATGGGTCTGCTGATAGTTCTGCTTCATTTAAATCCAATTCGTGAGTACTGTGCCTTGTCTTGAAATTCAATAGCCAGCCACTGTTTGCTTTAGATAAAGGCAAATCATCAATATTCACAGCCAAAAGTTTTGCTTTTTTTGCAAACAGCTTTTTTGCAGTCAGCCCTAAAAAAAGGTTTTCTCAATGGTCACTGCTGCAAAAACCACTTGAATATAGCCACTTCAAGCTCTTTGTTTTCTGCTGTTTTCATCGTTTTTCTTGGCGAACTCCCTTCTTCTGTCTTGGTGCCAGTTGCAGCAGTCATCCTGTATAAGCGGGAAACAGTGCCAGTTGTGGAGTCAGTGGTTTTTACTCCTGACAGCAATGGTGGAGATGGCAATCAAAAGCACAAGAATTTTATTTGGATTAATGTGGCTTGAAAATGGAGATGGTTTTATTGTTCAAGGACTTTTATTTTGTCTGTCAATGATAATACAACATATTTCCTCTTGGAAGACGTATACTGCACAGTAACTTAAAACACATGCCCAAAACAAAACAAAAGACATGGAAGACGGAAAGCATAGTGACAAATAAGTGTATACTTTAAGGTCACAACACAGACTGATGAAGGCCTCATTGAATGATGGGCACCAGAAACACAATAATGTGTGTACAACAGTTTGTGTACTGTGTTCATTGTTCACTAGAAGATTTTGTATTTTAATACATTTCTGTGGATTGGTTTTAGAGTGATTAAAAACGTACAGTGTACTGTATACTGAAATAATTATCAAACAAAACCAACAATTTTAGTGATACAGCACAAATTTCTACAGTGCAAATTTCTTTTTCCTCAAAGTGATCTTGGTAACTGGTGATCGAGTTAGTTGGATTTCAGGTAATTGGAATTCTACTATATTACACAAACTACTCCACATCCTCAACTTCAAGACAGGAGTCACACTTACCAGTTCTTTCTGAATGTGTGTTACATACATGATTATTACGCTGCCCACAATATTGTTTTGGTTTACATAGATTATAGTTCTGCTGCTTTCTTTTAGCTTCTTTTATACAAACATGCCACCGACGTTTCCTTGCAGGAGACTGATCTACATGAGTTATCACTTCTTTGAATTTCTTTTGTAGAACAGTTTCCATTGACTAAACAATTTAGTTAGATAACCTTCTTCCAAGTACTCCTTTCTGCTACCTGCAGTTTCAGGAGTTCCAATTCAGCTTGCAGAAGGGAAAGTTTCAATTTGTTGCATTGTTTCTCATTCCATCTTGCATGTTGGTGGATAAATATGGCCATTGCACTGATAGGACAGATGTCAATGAGAGAGTAAAATACTGATAGAGGCCATCTCTTTGTACCCCTCTTGCTTGTGTATGTATGAAACAATCAGTGGTATCAATTCCACCTTATAGTGGAATTATAATATGTATTTACGTGGGTTTTATTCTTCTGTCCTCCTTTAGTATCTTCATCTGTTAATGCATTGTTGATAACAACAGCGAGTATTTACTTGGTTTTGTTTTAACTATGTAGGATACCAAAATAACTGGTTGCCCACCTCTAATTGGGTCTGTGAATAAGAACAGCTCTCAATCCGATGTGTTCTTCATTATGTGTGAAATACGCTTCCTGTTTGATTGGAGAGTCCATACTTAGTAACTTAGTAATCTTCGTATAATTCTTCCTACAAATCCATCGATACATAAAATCAATTTGTAGCAATACGAGGTATGTTCAAAAAATAAGGTGACTTTATATTTTGGTAAAAAATATTTATTCATCAATATTAATGTTGTCCTCTTCAAAGTAATCCCCCTCAGACACAATAAGCTTGTGCCAACACTTCTTCAAGTCCTCGAAGTACTTCTCATAAGTACTTTTTGGTACAGCCTTGAGTACTTCCAGCAGTGCAGTTTTTATTTCCTCAATCATTGAAAATCTTTATCCTTTCACAGGTCTATTCAGTTTTTGGAACAGGAAAAAGTTGCAGCGGGCCATATACGGTGAATATGGTTCCTGAGGCTTGATTGTCGTGTTGTTTTTGGCCAAAAAATCTCTCAAAAGCAACGATGAATGAACAGGTGCATTGTCGTGATGCAAAAGCCATGAATTGTTTTTCCACAATTCCAGACATTTTTTGCTTATTGCTTCTTGCAAACAGCACATAATGTCAAGGTAATAATACTTATTGACTATACGACTTTGGGGCAAAAGTTCGTGATGCACTATGCCACGGTAACTGAAAAAAAAGACGTGTATGAAATTTTGACTTTTAATTGAATTTGGTGTGCTTTTTTTGGTCTTGGCTGTCCGGGATGCTTCCATTGGAATGATTGAGCTTTGGTTTTGACATCATAACTGTAAACCCATGTTTTGTCACCAGTTACGACCATTTTGAGTAAATCAGGGTCATCATTGATGTCATTCAAGAGATACTGAGCGATGCTCATGTGACAGTTCTTCTGATCAAAATTAAGAAGTTTTGGTACAAACTTCGCTGACGCATGTCTCATGCCCAAAACGAACGAAATAATTCCATGACATGATTCGACCTATATGCCAACTCCTCAGCAACCAATGATTTTTCAAAACAATTTTCTTAACAGCTTCGACATTATCATCTGTTGTTGATGTGCTGGGGCGTCCAGAGTGAGGTTCGTCATTGGCATCTCCTCGACCATCTTGGAAAAGCTTGTACCACTTTTTTATATAATAGTCTAACCTTTCTATCTGTTGAAAACAAATGAAGTATGCTGTACATGTGAAACTGTGAACATATGTTTGGGACATGTGTACCAACAAAAAGAAAAAAGAAAAAAAAGAAAAGATGATCGATAATTGCCCCCGCAATTTGAAAAGTCACCTTACTTTTTGAACAGCCCTTGTATTTCAACCAGTATTTTTCAGAGGTACTGCCAGATGTTTTAATGACAACTTCTGATCGTTGTTCTTCCTACGGCAAACTTTGTACTTTTCTGCGTTGACTTCCATGTTCATGACGTTTCTGTCTATTGCATCTGACACCTTGCATATGAGGTTGCCATATTTGCCTTGCTCCGTCACAAATGCTTTGAAGGGACAGCCTCCTCTATATAAGATGAGCGTCTCATCAATGTTTCTACAGTTGTGGAAACTTGCTGTTCACTTTGTTGAAAACTTCATGGATTGCCGTGAACTTGTCTGCTGGCTTTCCTTGCTGGCAGGAAGTTTTGACATCGTTGTAGTCTCAATTCTGATAAGTTATTTGAAATGTTCTCTTGACCTTATAACAGGCTGACCCATTAGGTTCGACCAGAGATCGATTACACTGACAGTATTGTCCTTATTTGCACTCATTACTATCAGTTTTCCTGTAAAGACATACAGTTCTTCCTTGTTAGTAGAAGAAACATTTAGCCTAACTGCCTCTTCATTTGAATGACATCCAGGATATCAGGTGTGAAAATTAGGCTTCTCTAAGAGAGATTCACGTATCATTTTAGACATTTCTGAGTCTCGATATGAACAGCAGCGAACTGAACTAACTCACTGGAAGTATACAAGATAAATAACAACTGAACGTCATCAACAATCACTTCTGAAAATAAAGTGGTTTTTGAGGACATCAAGAATGCTAACCATCAAGAAAGATAGATTTTCATTGTTGTATAGGTGGGAAATGAAAAATCTTAAATAGAAAATTTTTTTGTAGCTTGGAAATCTAAACGGGATTTGTTGAACCCATATTAAAAATTTCATTTTTATCTTTCAAAGGAAGAGTTTTCTACAGATTCATTGACACTAATACTTCCTACAATATTCAATAAAGAATAACTCAAAGGGAAAATATTGTTTTGACATTTACTTAGCCAAGAACTATGTTCAAATAGTTGTGGGTTCAACGACTCTCCTCCCTTCTTCTTAGGTGTCCTAGGGTCAACATAATGAAAGTTCAAGGTTTGTAGCCGTATTTAAAAATTAATTTTTGATGTGAATGTAAAATGACTCATTCTACATCATTACAATTACCTTCCAGCCCCCCCCCCCCCCCCCCCCCCAAGGAGCACAGGGCACACATCTCTTTTGTGAGTACGCATTTGGCCAACACAGGGCCCCAGCACTTCCCAGCCCTTACAGCACTACTTCCCTTTGTGTGTTGTAAGTCTGTCTTTCTCCTATTCCTTTTTTCCTCACTACCTTTCAGTTGGATGGTCTCCTTGGTGCCAATTGTGCTTCGATATGGTTTATGTTTTGGACACTAGTTTTCTTACCTTCTTATTAATTATATGGGCCCCTTGTTGAGTGTGACTGGCAACTTCTTTTCTAGATTTTACAGAAGTGTGGATCGTGCAGGGAAGGTCATTCAGTGCAGTGTGTATTCTACCTTTTGTGCCTTCCTATTTTTGCACCATTCTTTCTTGCAACGGTAATGTGCCCAAAGCCCAGCATGGTAGCAGACCCATTGTGGGGGTGTTATCAAGTACCTGCATAGTGGAAGCTCCCTGACTATAGAGTGATCACACTGTTGGTGCTTGAGCTGGAAACTCCCCACATAAGCTAACAAGAATATAGCCATCATGGCTGGGGATTGGGGGCTCTGGGCAGCACTGTAAAGGCCAGGTAGCCACTGCTGTGGCCCGTTGACACCTGTGGGAAGAGCCTCCATTCAGAGTGTGTGGCATCATGGCAGAAGATTTGCACTTGAAGTGAATTAAACTTTCTTCTGCTGGTGACCACGCAGCCTCAGCATCCTCTTCTGAAGGTAAGAGGTATTACAGTGTCGAGAAGTATGACCTCAAAATGTTCCCTTAGCCTGGGTATGCCAAGGGAGGAACATAAGGCACAGAGACAAGGCGAGAAATACTCCCTCCAAAACAAAGTTTGTTCTAGAATGGATGGGGATTCCTTTTTGACTACAAAGCTATTGGTCTTTGTTGAACACCTTGAGAGAAGGAAGTGGCTCTGTTCTGCTGAAGGAACAGGAAGTGGCTCTGTTCTGCTTGAAATCGACTCGCCTGCTTAGTTATAGGCACTGCTTGCCTACAACAAGCTGGGTGGTGTGCATGTCACCACAACCCTCATAAACATCTGAATATGGTACAGGGCATCTTTTTCCATGGAGATCTCCTTTTATAGGCTGACGATGAGTTGCATGGTAATTTTGAGCAACGAGGTGTGCATTTTATCCAGCATGTCCAGCGGGGACTGAAAGACAACAGATTGGGTACCGGAGCTGTCATCTTGTCCTGTGAAGGTGGCTTACTGCCAGAGAAGGTCAGAGTGATGGTGCATTGCTGCAATATCAAGCCATATATTCCTCCTCCCATGCAGTGCTACAAATGATGCAATTTAGACACATGTCTGTGTTGTAACAGCAGCCCTGTCTGTAGGGATTGTGGCAGTCATTTGCATATGAACACTCCTTGTGCCCCCCCCCCCCCCCCCAATCTGTGTCAATACATCAACTGTAGTTAGCACCATTCCTCTTGTTCACCAGACTGCACCATTTTCAAATGAGAAATGAAACTCCATGAATAAAAGACCAGTTGACTGCCTCTCCTATCAAGAGGCTGCAAGATCCCCTCACTTCTAAACTGGTACCGTTATTACTCAACTTAACTGCGAGTCCGTAGAGGGTGGTATATGTGACGTACAGTATAACTGGTCAGCATTTCCACCCAGAATTTGTGAATGTAAGTCGGACCTACCTTGATCCGCCTTGGTGGGTCGTGTCATCAGATTTCCTCCTACCTGTGCATGGTGCAGCTCTTGTAAATGTTGTCCCGTGCAGGTTCTTCATTGGCGCATTGGATGTCTGTCGGTGGAAACTAATTATCTGAAATTGCTGTCGATCAATATTGGGGTATCTATTTACTCGAAATTAACATTCAGAATGCAGTAATATCGCTTTTATTCCTATTAGATCAATAATGAAACACTGTCACAAACTACTCGTAACCGAGAGCATGGCTACCATCGAACAAGACAGGAAGAGATCTTAACGCAGACTACTGACTGTGGTGCACAGTCCGTATGTCTTACTAGTTTTGTCACAGTTTGTGGATTTCCAATCAAGTTCATACTTACTAAGATATGCATTTGTTAATAAATGGGTGTGAATTTTAATGAGGAAAAATTATGATAAATAGTTTTAAACATCCAGAGGCTCCTCCTAGTATTCATGTTGTCATAAATGACTTTAATTATTAAATATAAATAAACAAAATCGTTGACTTTGGTGCCAAGATGGCGGTACTACCCGTCACGTATATTTCCCAGGCTGACGCTTGTTGCTACAGCCAGCACCGAGCCCCACCCCACTACACATGACATATGGTCACATCGTCACCTAGCCGGCCAGCGTGGGAAATGATCTCTGACTCATGGCCGGCTGCGGACTGCAGCACTTCCTAACTATGGTGAATACATCAATAAGAGACAATAATTTATTAAAACTGGTAAAAATGTCTTCCTCACGTAAGAGACACCTTACAAGGCCAAGAAGAAATGTAGTTGCCTACCCATTGTACACATTTGATGATGACATTTGCTTCTGCTACGATGACGTCATCCTCTTTCGTGACTGTGCCATTGCCCTGCGTGTCTTCTACATCTGGTCCTCGTGGCCAGTTGACTTGATATGCTCCCCTATTGGTTTGGGGGTTCTCTTCCTACTGCTTTCCTTACGGAGCATCGACTACCTATCCAGTGGGGACATCAGTTCCCAAACCCCAGCTGGAGAAGCAAAGCCCTCTTCTGGCACCCCTTACCCAGAATCTGGGTCAGACAAGTCCTCGTAGACATCTAAATTCTGTAAGGACAGGAAGTAGTCCTTAAAAAGAGAGAGATTCTGGTGACCTGCCCCTGTGCTGCCAGATCCATGTTCTGCCTCTGTATCTGAGGCAGTGTTCCTGGTGGACCCTATGGCCCTGGACACCCCCCTACCTATGCAGTATGATTTGAAACACAAGCATATTGATGATGTATCTTCACAATCAGTGACAACAGGTGGCCCTGAGGCATAACCTGCCTCCATGATCCCATCATGACCCCGCAGGATGCTTTTGATTGTATGAGCCTTCAGTGGAACTTCTGTGGTTTTTTTCTGCCACTTGGCTGAGCCCCAACATCTTTTGTGGGAACACGTTTCCCAGATATGTGGACCCCTACCCTCTGCGGTTATTGGGACTATTTTGAGAATTGCACTGACTGTGAAAGGGTGTCAGGTGGTGTTTGCAAGTACATTCTGGACTCGGTCTACAGCAGACACATGCGGCTCAGTATGCCTTTGGAGGCTGTGGCTGTTCATGTTAAGATGTCTCCGGAGTTTACTAGCTGTAATATGTATCTCTATTCCAATGAACCCCCCCGTGAACCATGGACCTTGCCGTTGGTGGGGAGGCTTGCGTACCTCAACGGTACAGACAGCTGTACCGTAGGTGCAACCACAACGGAGGGGTATCTGTTGAGAGGCCAGACAAACGTGTGGTTCCTGAAGAGGAGCAGCAGCCTTTTCAATAGTTGCAGGGGCAACAGTCTGGATGATTGACTGATCTGGCCTTGTAACACTAACCAAAATTGCCTTGCTGTTCTGGTACTGCGAACGGCTGAAAGCAAGGAGAAACTACAGCCGTAATTTTTCCCGAGGGCATCCAGCTTTACTGTATGATTAAATGATGATGTCGTCCTCTTGGGTAAAATATTCCAGAGGTAAAATAGTCCCCCATTCGGATCTCCGGGCGTGGACTACTCAAGAGGATGTCGTTATCAGGAGAAAGAAAACTGGCGTTCTACGGATCGGAGCGTGGAATGTCAGATCCCTTAATCGGGCAGGTAGGTTAGAAAATTTAAAAAGGGAAATGGATAGGTTAAAGTTAGATATAGTGGGAATTAGTGAAGTTCGGTGGCAGGAGGAACAAGACTTCTGGTCAGGTGGCTACAGGGTTATAAACACAAAGTCAAATAGGGGTAATGCAGGAGTAGGTTTAATAATGAATAGGAAAATAGGAATGCGGGTAAGCTACTACAAACAGCATAGTGAACGCATTATTGTGGCCAAGATAGATACGAAGCCCACACCTACTACAGTAGTACAAGTTTATATGCCAACTAGCTCTGCAGATGACGAAGAAATTGATGAAATGTATGATGAGATAAAAGAAATTATTCAGGTAGTGAAGGGAGATGAAAATTTAATAGTCATGGGTGACTGGAATTTGACAGTAGGAAAAGGGAGAGAAGGAAACACAGTAGGTGAATATGGATTGGGGCTAAGAAATGGAAGAGGAAGCTGCCTGGTAGAATTTTGCGCAGAGCGTAACTTAATCATAGCTACACTTGGTTTAAGAATCATGAAATAAGGTTGTATACATGGAAGAACCCTGGAGATACTAAAAGGTATCAGATAGAGTATATAATGGTAAGACAGAGATTTAGGAACCAGGTTTTAAATTGTAAGACATTTCCAGGGGCAGACGTGGACTCTGACCACAGTCTATTGGTTATGAACTGTAGATTAAAACTGAAGAAACTGCAAAAAGGTGGGAATTTAAGGAGATGGGACCTAGATAAACTTAAAGAACCAGAGATTGTACAGAGTTTCAGGGAGAGCATAAGGGAACAATTGACAGAAATGGGGGAAAGAAATACAGTAGAAGAAAAATGGGTAGCTTTGAGGGATGAAATAGTGCAGGCAGCAGAGGATCAAATAGGTAAAAAGACGAGGCCTTGTAGAAACCCTTGGGTAACAGAAGAAATATTGAATTTAATTGATGAAAGGAGAAAATATAAAAAATGCAGTAAATGAAGCAGGCAAAAAGGAATACAAACGTCTCAAAAATGATATCGACAGGTAGTGCAAAATGGCTAAGCAGGGATGACTAGAGGACAAATGTAAGGATGTAGAGGTGTATCTCACTAGGGGTAAGATAGATACTGCCTACAGGAAAATTAAAGAGACCTTTGGAGAAAGGAGAACCACTTGCATGAATATCAAGAGCTTTGATGGAAACCCAGTTGTAAGCAAAGAAGGGAAAGCAGAAAGGTGGAAGGAGTATATAGAGGGTCTATACAAAGGCGACGTACTTGAGGACAATATTATGGAAGTGGAAGAGGATGTAGATGAAGATGAAGATGAAATGGGAGATATGATACTACGTGAAGAGTTTGACAGAACACTGAAAGACCTGAGTCGAAACAAGGCCCCCGGAGTAGACAACATTCCATTGGAACTACTGACGGCCTTGGGAGAGCCAGTCCTGACAAAACTCTACCATCTGGTGAGCAAGATGTATGAGACAGGTGAGATTCCTTCAGACTTCAAGAAGAATATAATAATTCCAAACCCAAAGAAAGCAGGTGCTGACAGATGTGAAAATTACCATACTATCAGTTTAATAAGTCACAGCTGCAAAATACTAATGCGAATTCTTTACAGACAAATGGAAAAACTGATAGAAGCCGACCTTGGGGAAGATCAGTTTGGATTCTGTAGAAATGTTGGAACACGTGAGGCAATACTGACCCTACAACTTGTCTTAGAAAAGAGAGTAAGGAAAGGCAAACCTACGTTTCTAGCATTTGTAGACTTAGAGAAAGCTTTTAACATTGTTGATTGGAATACTCTCTTTCAAATTCTGAAGGTGGCAGGGGTAAAATACAGGGAGCAAAAGGCTATTTACAATTTGTACAGATCCCAGATGGTAGTTATAAGAGTCGAGGGGTATGAAAGGGAAGCAGTTGTTGGGAAGGGAGTGAGACAGGGTTGTAGCCTATCCCCGATGTTATTAAATTTGTATATTGAGCAAGCAATAAAGGAAACAAAAGAAAAGCTCGGAGCCCAGGTCCACTATCTTATAAATGACAGAAATGAGAATGCTGGGAGCAATGTATTGTTACCATTGGACCACGTATCCCTCCTTCAGAGATTTGTGTGAAGATCTTATTCAACTACAGACACCAGTACCTCGCAAGTGTACCTGGTGTCTGTCAATGGCAATGTCTGTGTTGATCTAAATGCTGTTACTGAACATTTTGCTTTTTGTTATGCTCAAGCATTTGTGTCTGAGAATTATCAGCCTACATTTCATTTCCTCATATGGTGGGTAGAGTGATTTCCTTTACCATTTACTGCATGTCATGTGGAACCCAATAATGCTCCATTCAGTGAGAGGGAATTCTTCAGTGCTCCTCCCTTTGCCCGGACACATTTTCAGGGCCAGACTGCACCAACAGCCAAATTTAGTCAGCTTTTGGCCAGTGTCAGCATCTTATCATTGTCTTTTTCAACATGCAAAGTTGCTTGTGACACTACATGGCTTCATTACATCCTCATTATCCTCTTTGAGTGGGGTGTCCAGGGCCAACTCCCTATTTTTGTGTGGAACTTCTTGTTGAGCTAAGTTCCAGGTTCAAGTTGGTGCTTCCCACAGTTCTCCCCATATATGAGGGAATGGGGTTCCACGGTGCTCTTTATTGAGTATGCTCCTTTTTCTAGAGGTTATCAATACTGTAGCTACAGCTGTGGGGTCTGCAGTATCACCATAACTATATTCTGACAACTTTTGCATCTACTATTGCTTCTCAAATGTGAGTGATGCTGAAAACCAAATGTGCGGTGCCATACGAAACCTACAGTTGTGGGTTTCCACCTGTGGCTTCCGGTTTTCCGCCGCCAAGATGCGTTGTGCACTTCTGTCGCTGTCATTCTCTCCATTCCCAACCAGACTTCTACCTCGATGACCAAATGCTCAATGCAATGGAGTCTAATCGTTCTTCGGGATTGGTCTTTGATGCCCGGTTGAAGTGGCTTCCACATCTTAAGCGAACATACTGGTGACACCATAATACCCTTCGCTGTCTCAGTAACACCAGCTGGGGTGCAGACCGCTCTACAGTTTTGCAGCTCTACAAAGCTCTGGCCCTGCTGTGTCTTGATTATGGGAGCTTTGTGTTTGGTTCAACATCGCCTTCAGCTTTGCAAATGCTGGATGCAGTTCACCATTGTAGAGTCTGACTCGCAACAGGTTTCCTTCAAAACATCCCTGTGAACAGGCTACTCACTAAGGCTGGCTTCCCTCCTCTACACATCTTACATCTACATCCATACTCCACAAGCCACCTGACGGTGTGTGGCAGAGGAGTGCCAACAACTGGTGCTCGACTATTCAATTCACATTCACTGCTCCCTTGAGCATCTGAAGTACTGTGTCCTCTTTCCTGGTAGGGAGATCTACCTCCCACAATAAAGGCCAAAGTCTGGAGTCACAATCACAGTTTGGATACAAAGTATCTGCTCTGAACTCCATCCTTACCCATTGACGCCTCTTGTTAGGGAGAAATTGCTTGTGCCTCCATGGTGTGTACCCTGTCCTCGGATCTGCTTCAACCTCTCCTACGGACTGAAAGACTCAGTAGACCCTATGGTTTTTCGCCACCCATTCCTAGACATCATTGACGTGTTTTCAGGCTGAGATGTGGCATACACTGATGGCTATATAGTCGATGGACAAACCGGTTTTGCCTACACACATAAAAGATGGTGTGAAATAGACTCTCTGATAAATGGAGGCAGTGTGTGCACTGTAGAATTGGTGGCCATTGCTCGAGCTCTCAGCCACCTTTGTTCTCGCACTGCCGAGTCATTCTTAATTGGCAGTGACTTCTTGAGTAGCCTCCAGGCTGTCAACCAGCACTGCCCTCTACACCCATTGGTTGTGACTATCCACGATCTTCTGTATGATTTTCACTACAATGGACTGTCGGTTGTCTTTCTTTGGAGTCCTGTCCAAGTTGGGATTCCAGGGAATGAACTTGCCAACTTATTGATGAAGTTGCTACCAGGATGCCAACTTTGGAGATAGAGGTACTGGAACTGGACCTTTGGTCGACTCTATGCTGACAACTGTTGGAGTCTTGATATGCAGACTTGTTTGACCTGGTTTCTCCAAATAAACTGTGAACCACAAAGAAGACAGTGATTATATGCCAGACTTGCCTTTCTGCTTCTCACAGGGAGTCTAATGTCCTCTGTTGGCTAGCGTGTGTTCCAACAATCTCGAGATTTTCCGATACGCCAAAGCGCTTGGTACAGAATCGACATTGCTTGAACAGTTATGTGACACTGACCCACGCGGCGCTAGTGCAAGAGATGAACAAGAAATTGCGATCTAGCCATTACAACAATCTATTGCTCTGATTAAAATTTCACAGTTTTATGAAACACAGGATAAAATAGCATTAAATTGTATAATCTTACAAACTTTTGTTGTATTTCAATAGATTTGCGATAAATGTTCTCATTCGTGTATGGTACCATATACACACACACCTTTGCCACTTTTTAAGTAAGTGGAAATGGTGCTTCAAAAAACGTTAGTTGATTTAGAACACAGACCAATGTTTTATTTGGTTATGAGAGACTGTAATGATTCGGTTGATGTTCACAAATTAGAATAGTGGTAAAAACATTACCAGCTTTTAATCAGCTTTAGAACATGATGGTGACATTCAGTTGAAACAAGAAGGAAAATTAGCCCAGAATGAACGGCTAAAAAAGGAAATAAATTATAGTACACGGGCTGTAATTATTATTGTGAGAATAAATTACCAAGACCTATCATGGAGATAGTACCAACAGATGTTGCTAGATCATAGGATGAGCGAAAGTTTGAGAAAGAGACTGAATTATAATTGTGATATTTTATTTATGTATTAGTTGGGTGTATATGATCTGCACGCTAGAAGATACTGCAGTCTGTTTTTCACGGTGGTTCAAGCTCAGCACTACGAACAGTGACACCAACTTGGCTGAGAGCTATGATGATTACTGGGCTGGGAATAGTGAGGAATAACAAATTTCATTGTCTTGCCATCCACGGGAATCTGTACCAAGTACTCTGGCTTTTTATAAACATCTACAGTACCACATTTAAACTGCAGTTTGCCTGAATCCATTTGTAGTCAGAATTGAACTGAGTTTAAAATTGGACAAATACTCAACAATAGCATTCATTTCTGCAAGAGACGCTAAAAGTCTGGATAGGAGCCAGTGGCATACTTTCATGTTTCTTGCTGCAATGCTGTTGATGCTTATTGTGAAGCATGGCAAGAATGAAGGAGGATGTGTCAGCTAATTCTACACAGCCAATGAGTGTGCAGTGGGCAGGTGAAGTGTTTGGAAGCAAGAGACATTGTACCATTCTCACATCAGTATAGAAACAAAATCCAATATGTATTTGGAAAGAATAGCTATTTTCTCAGGTCTCACCTTAATGACAACCTCAGAAATAAGAATATATTCAGAAGAAAAAGCCAAAGACATAAGTTTCACTGCTGTGCTATTAGAAGGTAGTGATGGTGATTAAAAATAGTGATACCACAGACTACTGGGTTAGTAATCAAAAAAGATACAAAAGAAAACAGTCCAAAAATTAATGTAAACCATTTCTTTTTGTTTATTTTATTTCTCGTAGTATTATCAAAATGTAGACAACCAATGAAAGGCATAAGATTAGAATAGAAATGATGTTAACTTCCTGGCAATACTTTATATCATTAAAAACAGTTTTTAGTTTTGGTTTTTCAGAGTATATTAAAAATAAATTTTTCTTAAGGAGCCTTCTTTCTTTTTTTTTTTAAAAAAAGGTGGGGGGGATTGTCTTATATTCAGTGGCATCATATACTCGAGTAAATATGGTAGTTTGGTGCATAAGTTTGTAGTGTTTTTCCATAAGTTCAGTGAACGCAACAGATACACATAACAGAGGCTTTAGTCATCAATATATTTTCTCCTTCATCATTTACAGCAGTTTGCCAATATGGAGTAACTTTTTGGTTCCATGATTGTAGAACTCAGTTTGAAAGAGAGTTGAGAAGGTGAAAATCTGAGGGCACAAGATCAGGTGAATAAGGAAGCGGAATGACTTCCAAATCCAAGTCCTGTATAGTGTTTTTGGCCAGAACGCGGGTGGGCGTTACCAAGGAGTAGGATCGTTTCATGCAGTCGTCCTGGTTATTGTTCATGGACTGCACCTGAGAGACATCTCAGTTTCTAGAATGAAATTTTCACTCTACAGCAGAGTGTGTGCTGATATGAAAGTTCCTGCCAGATTAAAACTGTGTGCTGGACCGAGACTCGAACTAGGGACCTTTGTCTTTCGCGGGCAAGTGCTCTACCAACTGAGCTACCCAAGCACAACTCATGCCCCGTCCTCACAGCTTTAATTCCACCAGTACCTCATCTCCTACCTTCCAAACTTCACAGAAGCTCTCCTGCAAACCTAGCAGAACTAGCACTCCTGAAAGAAACGATATTGTGGAGGCATGGCTTAGCCACATCTTGGGGGATGTTTCTAGAATGAAATTTTCACTTTACAGTGGAGTATGTGCTGATATGAAAGTTCCTGGCAGATTAAAACTGTGTGCCAGACCGAGACTCGAACTCGGGACCTTTGCCTTTCACGGGCAAGTGCTCTACCAACTGAACTACCCAAGCACAACTCACGCCCCGTCCTCACAGCTTTAATTCCACCAGTACCTCGTCTCCTACCTTCCAAACTTCTCAGAAGCTATCTTTGCAGGAGAGCTTCTGTGAAGTTTGGACGGTAGGAGACGAGGTACTGGTGGAATTAAAGCTGTGAGGACGGTGCATGAGTCGTGCTTGGGTAGCTCAGTCGGTAGAGCACTTGCCCACGAAAGGCAGAGGTCCAGAGTTCGAGTCTCGGTCCGGCACACAGTTTTAATCTGCCAGGAAGTTTGACATCTCAGTTGTTGACAGTAAATGCCAGCAATGATTGTTACACCTCAGGGAAGCAATTCATAGTACACCACACTGTCGGTGTGCCACCAGAGGCATAATATTCTTTTTTGTGAATGCAAACAGATCTTTGTATGGAGAGTTGCTCTTTTTATTTGGGCTCAACCATTCCTTTCTTTTTCTTATGTTAGCATAAAGACCCCATTTCTTGTCAGCAGTAATGACACAGGATAGGAATGATCAGTCTTGTTCACAAGCAAGCACAAATGCGCATATGGCCACGTGCTGATTTTTGTGATTTTGGCTTAGAGCATGCGGCACCTGTACACCAGATTTTTGAACCTTGCATGCAAATGTCACATGGTGGTGGATTGATCACATTTGCTGGTTCTTGAGTTCACTGGCTTGGATCATTGTGGATTAATGTGTTTAAATGATCATCAGTCCCTGAAGGTCTTCTTGAATGTGGAGAATCACTAATGTCAAAATGATCACTCTTAAAATGAGAAAACAATTTTCATGCCATGCTCTGCCCAATGGCATTAACCCCATACACATTGTAAATGTGTCTGACTGCTGCTGCTGTCACCATTTATTGAATGCAAACAGAAGAATATTTTGGAAATGTTCCACTTGGTGCACCATTGTCTAGCATCTGCAGCTCCATTCTCTGTCTCTAAATGACAAAATGGCAATATGTAAACTTAAATAGTAACGATGAACTACAAGTAAAAAATAACAACCAATAAATAAACCAGAATGCCAACTTGTGAATGAACTTATGCACCAATCATATATATTTTCTGTAACTGGTATGCTCTAGCAGACGATACAGTTGAAGGGAGCTATTTGAAAATAGTTTTCGTCATACATGCATAGAAGTTTGCACTGCTTTGGACACGCACCAACCCCTTGTTGGAAATAAAAGTAAAAACTATTTCCACAATGTATTTTTAAGTTCAGATTGTATTTTGTTTTAAGTGAGCATACATTGCAGTCTAATGTGGTGGGTCTATGCAAGGAAACTCTCATGCATGCTTTGTTGTATTCTCAGAATGTCTTGCCCAGCAGTTTTTTGTTGATACAGAACCAGATGCTATCTTGGAGGCTTCAGAGCAGATGAGATTAAATGGTGCTGAGGAGTTGCCCATCTGCTCCAACTCCCTAAGCTCACTTCAAGCCATTCAACATATGTTAACATCAGAGAAGCACCTTCAAAATATGTATGAGTCTCTTCTCCACATTGAAAGCCACATGAATTTAGCAGTATTCTATTAGGTACCAGAGCACATATGAATTCAGGGAAATGAATGTATTGACACAACTGTTGATTAGTCCCTCCAGGTTCACTGTTTGTGTATTTTCTATTAAATGGAAATAAGGAGAAAGCATTCATTCATCCATGTTCTGTAGATCCTACCAAGAAAGAGAACCCTTAGGGATGTGACAAGATTGTAGGTATAAACCAGCAAACGACAAAAGAAATCAGAGAAATGTAATCTGTGTATTTTATTAATAATAATTAATAATAAACTATCACTATACTTTATAATGCTACTCGCACTCTTATCATTTAAATTTCCTAAATATTTACGTTGTTGGAGTAGTATTTTTCAAAGAAAATAAGTACTTACATTTGAAAATACCGAGTCCTATTTACAGCACATTACTATTTGTCACACATCTTATCAACAAACACTGTTACTTGCCACGTAATCAACAGAACTTTCCAATTCTTGAATCTAGGTATATAGACAGTTCATAGAAAGAATGGTTATTGAAGTATGTTTGTAAATGTTTTTTGAGTTGGTGTGGATTTCCAGTTTCTTGCTTTATATTAGGTTGATTGTGTTGAATATCTTTCCACCAGAGTACACAACTACATTCCGAACCAGGAGGCAGAGTGTATGTAGAAATTATTTTTATGTCTTGTATTGTACCGGTAACTGTATAAATCACAGTTCAGCTGAAACTGATCATTATTATTAGCAACAAAAACCATTAAGGAATAAATGTATTGGGAAGTGAGTGTTAGAGTTCCAAGATCCTTAAAAAGCCACCTGCAAAATGTACAGTTATTTATATTGAACAATATTCTCACTGCTCACTCCTGCGGGATGGTAGGAAAACACTTTATTTACTGTAGATCTACTGCATAGAAGATAATTCTATAAGATGACAGGGACCGAGAATGTGCCAAAGAAACAAACAATTGTCCTTAGGTCAATGCAATAAGAGAAGCTTTAAAGGGCATAACATGCTAAACTGAGCTTATTGATTAATTTATCTGTGTGTTGACTTGATTTTAACTTGTTATCTAGTTTGAAATGGAATTTGGTTAGTTTTTAGTGTGTTATCACTGTTACATTTCCTATGCAAGTGATATGTTACCCTCCAATGTATGATGTCAGTAGCATAACGAGATATGATCAAAAAGTAATAGGAATTTTGTAATTTCATGGGCTTTGTAAAGCCAACTTTCAAGTCTTTCTTTTTTTTTTTTTTTTCTTTTTCTTTTTTTTTTTGTCTTGTCCGTACACATGTTCTTTATAGTTTTGAACATTTAGTTTACTGTTGATTGTCAAAAAGGTTATATGTTTTTTTGAGTGCTTCATGAATCTTTACTTTCAAAAAAGGTGGATCAAAGAATTTGCATTAAATTTTGCTTGGAAAGTGGAATAAAGTGCAGCACCACATTTGAAATGTTGATTGTGGCTTTTGGTGAATCTGCTATGAGTTTAAATGTTTCTAAGAGAATCAACAAGATGAAAAACACCCTGGATGTCCTAGCACAATTATTAATGACAGTATGGAAGAAGTAAAGAAAATGGTTCCGGAAAATCGCTGAATCACTATCAGAGAGGTTGCTAACTTCAACATATCCTGTGGCTCATGCCAAGCAATTTTTTTCAGGGTTTTGGGCATGAGATGTGTAGCAGCAAAGTTTTTTCCAAAATTGTTGAATTTTGATCCAAAATTGTTGAATTTCGATCCAAAATTGTTGAATTTCGACCATAAACAGTGTCACTTAGACGTTGCTCAGGAATTGCTGAGTGAAGTTGATAATGATCCATAACTTCTTTCTTTAGAAGTTATAACAGGCGACAAAACATGGGTGTAAACGTATGATGCCGAAACCAAGGCCCAATCATCCCAAGGAAACTGCCTGAAGAGCCAAGACTGGGGGAAAAAGAGAGAGAGAGAGAGAGAGAGAGAGAGAGAGAGAGAGAGAAGTTCCAACATGTGAAGATTCTTCTCACTGTTTTCTTTGAACAAAGGGGGGGATGTGCATCATGAATTTCTACCCTATTGTCGTATGGTCAATAAGAAATACTACATGGAAGTTATGCTCTGTTTGCGTGAAGCAATGTGAAGAAAACGACCAGAATTGTGGCGATATCTCTCGTCAAAATTACACCAAGATAATGCTCCTGCTCACACCCATGCTTGTTCATAATTTTTTGGCAAAAAACAGAACTGTTATGTTGCCACGGCCACTATATTTGCTAGTCATGACTCTCTATGACTTGACCCTGTATGACTTCTTTCAATTCCTAAGGCTGAAGAGAACCATGAAAGGACACTGTTTTGTTGCTATTGATGAGATAAAAACAAAATCGGTGACAGAGCTGAACACCATAACAAAAAGCGAGTTCCAGAAGTGCTTCCAAGATCGGAAAAAGTGCTGGCACAAATGTATTATATCTGAGGGGGATGACTCTGAAGGAAACAAAGTTGATGATGTTGAATAAAAATTCTCTAAGAAAAACACAAATTCCTGTTACTTTTTGATCACACTTCATATTTAATGATATATCTCCCTGTTGCCTTTCTCGATGTTTGCTGAGGTCACACTGCAAGTCAGTTCCATCCAACTGTGATGCAGCAGTCTCTACTGGAATTCGTCTCCTTGTGCAGGGATTGGTGCTGAAACAGTATGTTAATATTTTGACACTTTCTCTTAAAAAAATAACTTTGTATACGAAGCAGGTTGGCAGAGCTTTTTAAAAACTGATGTTGCTTGGACACGATCAAGAAAAGAAGTTCTCTTTACACAAGCTACTTCAACAGTCACTCTTTGTGGTGTCATTGTAGCCATGACCTCTTTTTCTTTCTCTCCACGTCTTCTAAACACCTTCAAATGACAATGACAAGGAACAAGTGGCCCCACACAGACATCCTCCCATCTACACGTATCATAATAATATCTCACACTGTGGGATGCCCAGATACTTACTACTAAATATCAGAAACATCTTTCATCATCACGGAAGCCTGAAAGTGGGATGTGTCATTTCCTAAAAATGTCATGTCACATTTCAAGTTGGACCCCAAGGAACTTTGCACAGTTTGTTTCATTTAGATTTGACTATTAATGTCTGCTATGGTACTAACTAAACATGAAGACAATTCTGATGGAACTGAGGATTAAAGTAGAGACAATCAAATTGTAAAGCACTCTGTATGAGTCAGTCTGCAGAAATCCTAGTCCACTGTTACAAAGGATTTAAGTTTACAGCTCAGCTATGGATGTTTGTGACTAGCATTTCATCAAGAGGCAGTAGGATTAAGTTTTCATTTTCATACTGTAGACCAGAAGCCATCGATGAGAAGAATAAAAATTTACCATCACATACATAGTGAGGCAAACGATGTTCTTAGTGGATGCTGCAGTAACAAATTTTGTGAGAGATGAGCAATCAGATGGCCTTATGTGAATTTTGTGTGTGCTAGCTACCTGAGACCCCTGCTATCTACTGGAGTCCCTCCTATGAACCATGGACCTTTCCATTGGTGGGGAGGCTTGCATGCCTCAGCGATACAGATAGCCATACCTTAGTGCAATCACAATGGAGGGGCAGCTTTTGAGAGGCCAGACAAACATGTGGCTCCTGAAGAGGGGCAGCAGCCTTTCCAGTAGTTGCAGGGGCGACAATCTGGATGATTGACTGATCTGGCCTTGTAACACTAACCAAAACGGCCTTGCTGTGCTGGTACTGCAAATGGCTGAAAGCAAGGGGAAACTACAGCCGTAATTTTTCCTGAGGGCATGCAGCTTTATGTATGGTTAAATGATAATGGCGTCCTCTTGGGTAGAATAGTCCAGAGGTAAAATAGTCCCCCATTCGGATCTCCGGGCGGGGTCTACTCAGGAGGACATTGTTATCAGGAGAAAGAAAACTGGCATTCTACGGATCGGAGCGTGGAATGTCAGATCCCTTAATTGAACAGGTAGGTTAGAAAATTTAAAAAGGGAATTGGATAGGTTAAAGGTACATATAGTGGGAATTAGTGAAGTTCGGTGGCAGAAGGAACAAGACTTCTGGTCAGGTGAATACAGGTTTACAAATACAAAATCAAATAGGGGTAATGCAGGAGTAGGTTTAATAATGAATAGGAAAATAGGAATGCGGGTAAGCTACTACAAACAGCATAGTGAACGCCTTATTGTGGCCAAGATAGATACGAAGCCCACGCCTACCACAGTAGTACAAGTTTATATGCCAACTAGATCTGCAGATGACGAAGAGATTGATGAAACGTATGATGAGATAAAAGAAATTATTCAGATAGTGAAGGGAGATGAAAATTTAATAGTCATGGGTGACTGGAACTCGATAGCAGAAAAGGAAGAGAAGGAAATGTAGTAGGTGAATATGGAATGGGAGTAAGAAATGAAAGAGGAAGCTGCCTGGTAGAATTTTGCACAGAGCATCACTTAATCATAGCGAATACTTGGTTCAAGAATCATAAAAGAAGGTTGTATACACGGAAGAACCCTGGAGATACTGGAAGGTGTCAGATAGATTATATAATGGTAAGACAGAGATTCAGGAACCAGGTTTTAAATTGTAAGATATTTCCAGGGGCAGATGTAGACTCTGAACACAATCTATTGGTGATGAACTGTAGATTAAAACTGAAGAAACTGCAAAAAGGTGGGAATTTAAGGAGATGGGCCCTAGATAAACTGAAAGAACCAGAGGTTATAGAGAGCTTCTGGGAGAGCATTAGGGAACGATTGACTAGAATGGGGGAAAGAAATACAGTAGAACAAGAATGGGTAGCTTTGAGAAACGAACTGTGAAGGTAGCAGAGGATCAAGTAGCTAAAAAGACGAGGGCTAGTAGAAATCCTTGTGTAACAGAAGAGAAATTGAATTTAATTGATGAAAGGAGTACAAAAAATGCAGTAAATGAAGCCGGCAAAAAGGAATACAAACGTCTCAAAAATGAGATCGACAGGAAGTGCAAAACGGCTAAGCAGGAATGGCTAGAGGAAAAATGTAAGGATGTAGAGGTGCTTATCACCAGGAAAATTAAAGAGACCTTTGGAGAAAAGAGAACCACTTGCATGAATATCAAGAGCTCAGATGGAAACCCAGTTGTAAGCAAAGAAGGGAAAGCAGAAAGGTGGAAGGGAGTATATAGAGGGTCTATACAAGAGCAATGTTCTTGATGACAATATTATAGAAATGGAAGAGTATGTAGATGAAGATGAAATAGGAGATATGATGCTGCGTGAAGAGTTTGACAGAGCACTGAAGGACCTAAGTTGAAACAACATTCCATTAGAACTACTGACAGCCTTGGGAGAACCAGGCCTAACAAAACTCTACCATCTAGTGAGCAAGATATGTGAGACAGGTGAAATACGCTCAGACGTCAGGAAGAATATAATAATTCCAATCCCAAAGAAAGCAGGTGTTGACAGATGTGAAAATTACCGAACTGTCAGTTTAATAAGCCACGGTTGCAAAATACTAACACAAATTCTTTACAGACAAATGGAAAAACTGGTAGAAGCCGACCTCGGGGAACATCAGTTTGGATTCCGTAGAAATGTTGGAACACGTGAGGCAATACTGACCCTACAACTTATCAAATAGATTAAGGAAATGCAAACCTACGTTTCTAGCATTTATAGACTTAGAGAAAGCTTTTGACAATGTTGACTGGAATACTCTCTTTCAAATTCTGAAGGTGGCAGGGGTAATATACAAGGAGCGAAAGGCTATTTACAATTTGTACAGAAACCAGATGGCAGTTATAAGAGTCGAGGGGCTTGAAAGGGAAGCAGTGGTTGGGAAGGGAGTGAGACAGGGTTGTAGCCTCTCCCCGATGTTATTCAATCTGTATATTGAGCAAGCAGTGAAGGAAACAAAGAAAAATTCGGTGTAGGAATTAAAATCCATGGAGAAGAAATAAAAACTTTGAGGTTTGCTGATGGCATAGTAATTCTGTCAGAGACAGCAAAGGACCTGGAAGTGCAGCTGAATGGAATGGACAGTGTCTTGAAAGGAGGACATAAGATGAACACCAACAAAAGGAAAACGAGGATAATGGAATGTACTAAAAAACTAAAAACCCGCCTCAATTGCGAAAAAAGCACCTAGTGTTAAGTGTTAACCCAGGTTTTGGTGTAGATAACTACACCTTCTTCAGAACAACAATAAAACCCACAAGTGCCTAAGAAGACCTTTGTCAATGATTAAAAGAACACCGTAGCTGTACATTTATAAATGAAAAAAGAAAAGGAAAACACAAACAGTACATATGTACAAAGTCAAAACCACTACTTGACTTAATGGTGTACGCTCCACCTCACACCGGCCTATGCTCGATGGGCCATGACATACTGTTTCTGAACTTTTTTGAAATGGCTTGAACATCGGTGGCCATTCATGTGCTCACATGCTGCTAATGCCAGTGGTTTACTGACTAGTAACTATACTTGAACAGTGTATGTAATCTTGGAGTTTGCAGTAAATAGTTGTACTGAACATACAGGTTATATCAAATTCTCTTGATTATTAAATCCTCTTATCTTTCATTATTATCAATTCATCACTGCTACCACTAGTGATTCCTCAAATGAAGTATGTAAAGAGGCAAAAATAAGTGGGGAGGTATCAGACTGTTTAAGATAGAATTATTTTCAGAATATTGTGTAACCGATGATCATCTGTGTTAAATACGAAGTGTCTTGGCCTTCACTGGATTTGAACAAGTTTCCATGATGTTACCTACATTCATTGAAGGTGCTTTTAGATTCAGTGAGCAGTACTCATTTCGTATGACTGCATTTATTGTTACAGTGAATTCCATATGCTGTATGATTATGTTTTACAGTGCATGGAATTAATTTTATCTTGATCTAATTTACTTTCTTGACAGATTTTGAAACTAATATTGCCAGTATTGAAATAATATTGTTATTTGCTACCGGCTTCAAAACTATATTCAAAAGGGTCATCTATGGTATTCTTCTGTTACAAATATTCTTTAAAAAAAGTATATTTATGACTGTATGTTTATCTTTGTTTTCAGACCAATATGCAAGGGTTTTGTTGATACTGGGACAACAGGAGAGTGTGAACCAACAACGTTCGTTGCTGCACTGTTGTCGTAAGTGTAACGATAGTTTTCTGCCTGACCAGTTAATATGTACATGTGATGTATTGAATTTCAGTTGTATGTTTAGCTTAAAAAAGTGAAATAGCTTTCCACTGATGACAGGTTCTCCTGAAAGGTAAGTAACCAAAGAAGCCCTAAAATCATCTTTTGCGATCTACAGTAGTTGAAATGGATGTGTAAATAGAGATAAGTGGAGTTGCAAAGGTATTGGGGTCTAACAATGCCTGGTGTAAACTGGTATTGACATTGAATTTCAACTTAATTCTAGTATGTAAATATATTGTACCATCAGTTACAATTTGTTACCCCTCATACAGCTTTGTATTCATGAAATGTGGTTGTAAGTCAGACAGTTATTACCATTAGTTGGACTGTTCTTTACCAAGCATAGCATAGATATCTAATCAAACATAACAGCAGCTTCAACTTTTGTTCCTGTGACACTAGTGCTGATGTCACAATCTACTCTTCCACGGCCCACTGTGCTCTTCCCAGATGTGCTCTTTCAAGATAAATCTTGTGGCATTTATCATGTTCCCTGTGCTGCTGTGCTTCCTTGTGTTCAACACCAGGTGTAACACCATCTTCTCTTTAGCTGGTTGAATGTACGATATGTTAACACTGGATTTACAGTTGCCTTTGATAATGGTTATGAGCTGGATCTGCTAATCAGTTCCAGCTTGACTTCTTGCCATGCTTGATAACTTTTTTTGCAAAGTGCAAGTTCATCACTGAAAGAGAGCAGGCTTTCTGCTGTGTTTAGCTATGTAAATTATTTTTGACAGTGAATTTCTTTAAACACTGTATTTTCTTTTACCTTCACCCAAAAGTCAACCATTCTCTTTCATGTGTTTACTACTACTGATGTTCTTGGAGTGATCTGCTTGCATATTCCATGGCAGCCCCCCCCCCCCCCCCCCCTCCCAAAGCACCTTCATCTAGCACCAGCATGGAATAGTGCACTCCGTCAGAAAATTCAGATGCCTGTTCACCGCTCAGGCTGCACGTACAGGTGGTGCCTTATCTCAGTTGACTCTTTACAAAGAGAGACCTCTTGTTGGTGTGCTATTTTTAGAAAGTATATCTAAGCTATGTATAATTTTTAGTATTTCGTTCGCATGGCTGTCCTCCATACATTGAAGAGACTAACGATGTGCCACGGCCTTTCCCACAGATATGTTATAAGGCTACACTATCTGGCATGGCCAACAGTAAGACTAATAATCAAGTAATAATCTTATGGAACGTATTTGCACTTGTACATGTTTTTTGGACATGTACAGCTTTTTTCATTATTTCCTTACTTACGTCCCTACATCCTCTGGAGGGTATCTGAGGTCTTCCCTCAGCAAGTAAGGCAGATAAGTCAGTAGAATTAGTATTTAATATCAGTTAAACTAACATTCCCTCCAGAACTTTGTATCAGCCCAACAGTAATGCCTATCTAATTACAAAAGCTATATAGATTTCCAATACAAATCCTTTAGCAAACAAGCATACTCTTACTCATGTAAAAATTATATGAAAACTGCTATAAACATGTGAAGGTATATTTGCAGATTGCTCTTACTTAAAGCACTGTAAAGGTCCTGCATCACTGTATTGTTGAGCTGGTACTTTGCCAGACATTGATATTTTAGGGATGTGCTACAGCATCTCTACAGGCAATAATACCTTAGTTTGTTACTGCAGTGCCATTCACTCAAGGTAATCTGCATTACAACTTTGTAGTGGGAGGGCTTTTCGAAAATAAGGTCCAAATCACCATAGCTGATCGAATGTCATGCAAACATTGAAGCATGCATGCACATGGACTCCCAACATGCATTGCTCGTCAAACAACACCATTTTCATTGGTACTGTCAACCAGTGTGATTCTGATCCCCTGAGGGTAACAATGACACTGGGATCAGTTTCACCCTTTTTTTTCCATTTCCGTATAAACTTATGTATCTTCTTGAGAATAAAAATTATAATACAAGGGAATATGTTGAAATGAATTTAAACACTTTACAATAAAATTTAAAAACTATTATAGTTCAAAATAATTTTTTAAGCAAGCCATACATATCTTATAAATTCAAATAAGAAAAACTTTCTTGGTCCAGAAGATATGGGTAATCCTATCATCAGAGTTTAATAATGAATAAAAAAATAGGAGTGCGGGTTAGCTACTACAAACAGCATAGTGAACGCATTATTGTGGCCAAGATAGACACAAAGCCCATGCCTACTACAGTAGTACAAGTTTATATGCCAACTACCTCTGCAGATGATGAAGAAATAGATGAAATGTATGATGAGATAAAAGAAATTATTCAGGTAGTGAAGGGAGACGAAAATTTAATAGTCATGGGTGACTGGAATTCGTCAGTAGGAAAAGGGAGAGAAGGAAACATAGTAGGTGAATATGGATTGGGGGGAAGGAATGAAAGAGGAAGCCGCCTTGTAGAATTTTGCACAGAGCACAACTTAATCATAGCTAACACTTGGTTTAAGAATCATGATAGAAGGTTGTATACATGGAAGAACCCTGGAGATAGTAAAAGGTATCAGATAGATTATATAATTGTAAGACAGAGATTTAGGAACCAGGTTTTAAATTGTAAGACATTTCCTGGGGCAGATGTGGATTCTGACCACAATCTATTGGTTATGAACTGCAGATTGAAACTGAAGAAACTGCAAAAAGGTGGGAATTTAAGGAGATGGGACCTGGATAAACCGAAAGAACCAGAGGTTGTAGAGAGTTTCAGGGAGAGCATAAGGGAACAATTGACAGGAATGGGGGAAAGAAATACAGTAGAAGAAGAATGGGTAGCTCTGAGGGATGAAGTAGTGAAGGCAGCAGAGGATCAAGTAGGTAAAAAGATGAGGGCTAATATAAATCCTTGGGTAACAGAAGAAATATTGAATTTAATTGATGAAAGGAGAAAATATAAAAATGCAGCAAATGAAGCAGGCAAAAAGGAATACAAACGTCTCAAAAATGATATCGACAGGAAGTGCAAAATGGCTAAGCAGGGATGGCTAGAGGACAAATGTAAGGATGTAGAGGCTTGTCTCACTAGGGGTAAGATAGATACTGCCTACAGGAAAATTAAAGAGACCTTTGGAGATAAGAGAACCACATGTATGAACATCAAGAGCTTTGATGGAAACCCAGTTCTAAGCAGAGAAGGGAAAGCAGAAAGGTGGAAGGAGTATATAGAGGGTCTATACAAGAGCGATGCACTTGAGGACAATATTATGGAAATGAAAGAGGATGTAGATGAAGACGAAATGGGAGATAAGATACTGCGTGAAGAGTTTGACAGAGCACTGAAAGACCTGAGTCGAAACAAGGCCCCGGGAGTAGACAACATTCCATTTGAACTACTGATGGCCTCGGGAGAGCCAGTCATGACAAAACTCTACCATCTGGTGAGCACGATGTATGAGGCAGGCGAAATACCCTCAGACTTCAAGAAGAATATAATAATTCCAATCCCAAAGAAAGCAGGTGTTGACAGATGTGAAAATTACCGAACTATCAGTTTAATAAGTCACAGCTGCAAAATACTAACACGAATTCTTTACAGACGAATGGAAAAACTGGTAGAAGCCGACCTCGGGGAAGATCAGTTTGGATTCCGTAGAAATGTTGGAACACGTGAGGCAATACTGACCTTACGACTTATCTTAGAAGAAAGATTAAGAAAAGGCAAACCTACGTTTCTAGCATTTGTAGACTTGGAGAAAGCTTTTGACAGTGTTAACTGGAATGCTCTCTTTCAAATTCTGAAGGTGGCAGGGGTAAAATACAGGGAGCGAAAGGCTATTTACAGTTTGTACAGAAACCAGATGGCAATTATAAGAGTCGAGGGGCATGAAAGGGAAGCAGTGGTTGGGAAAGGAGTAAGACAGGGTTGTAGCCTCTCCCTGATGCTATTCAATCTGTATATTGAGCAAGCAGTAAAGGAAACAAAAGAAAAATTCGGAGTAGGTATTAAAATTCATGGAGAAGAAATAAAAACTTTGAGGTTCGCCGATGACATTGTAATTCTTTCAGAGACAGCAAAGGACTTGGAAGAGCAGTTGAACGGAATGGACAGTGTCTTGAAAGGAGGATATAAGATGAACATCAACAAAAGCAAAACGAGGATAATGGAATGTAGTCAAATTAAGTCGGGTGATGCTGAGGGAATTAGATTAGGAAATGAGACACTTAAAGTAGTAAAGGAGTTTTGCTATTTAGGGAGTAAAATAACCGATGATGGTCGAAGTAGAGAGGATATAAAATGTAGACTGGCAATGGCAAGGAAAGCGTTTCTGAAGAAGAGAAATTTGTTAACATCGACTATAGATTTAAGTGTCAGGAAGTCGTTTCTCAAAGTATTTGTATGGAGTGTAGCCATGTATGGAAGTGAAACATGGACGATAACTAGTTTGGACAAGAAGAGAATAGAAGCTTTCGAAATGTGGTGCTACAGAAGAATGCTGAAGATAAGGTGGGTAGATCACGTAACTAATGAGGAGGTATTGAATAGGATTGGGGAGAAGAGAAGTTTGTGGCACAACTTGACTAGAAGAAGGGATCGGTTGGTAGGACATGTTTTGAGGCATCAAGGGATCACAAATTTAGCATTGGAGGGCAGTGTGGAGGGTAAAAATCGTAGAGGGAGACCAAGAGATGAATACACTAAGCAGATTCAGAAGGATGTAGGTTGCAGTAGATACTGGGAGATGAAGAAGCTTGCACAGGATAGAGTAGCATGGAGAGCTGCATCAAACCAGTCTCAGGACTGAAGACAACAACAACAACAACAACAACAACAACAACATCAGAGTCTCATATGTTCAAATTCACATGTTTTAATGGAGTTGTCTGGCACTGTTAACAGAACAAACAATTTTAAAATTTCACATTTCTTTAAAAAAAGGATAACATTGATCCCCTAATTTTTTTCTTCAGGGGTAACATTGACTTCCTATATGTATCACTGAATTTTCATTAATCCATATGTATTTGCTTAATTATGGTGTAAAACAAATTAAGATTGGGGCAACAATGAATTCAAATTCATAGTCAGTCTTGGACAATCTCTGTCGTTTTAGGTGTTGTGTTAATTGTGGAAGTTTTGGAGTGAGATTCATGTTTTGTTTTAACTGTAAAGAATGGACACAAAATGCTATAACATTATTAGACAGTGAAGTTAAAGAATAAAGTGTCAGTTTGAGTAGATAAAGCAAAGCCATAACTAAATTAAAAATCGTACTGCAATGCCTAGTACTTCCAGGTGCAAGATGGTACCTATATGTGGATAAGGAAACATTAGAAGAAGTGATCTTATTAATTAAAAATAAGCTGTACATTCTAAACTCCCAGATGAACAGGATATGGAAGAGAAAATGGAAGCTGTAGCTGAATCTCTGGTTTCTTATTTAAAGAATCTATATGAAAAGGACAAAAAATAGCTGTTTCAAACTAAAGTAATTGTAATACCTAGGCATTACAATTACGAACAACTTAAATTGGAAGGAACACATAGAAAATGTTGTGGGGAAGGCTAACCAAAGACTGCGTTTTATTGGCAGGACACTTAGAGAATGTAACAGATCTACTAAGGAGACTGCCTACACTACACTTGTCCATCCTCTTTTAGAATACTGCTGCATGGTGTGGTATCCTTACCAGATAGGACTGACGGAGTACATCGAAAAAGTTCAAAGAAAGGCAGCATGTTTTGTATTATCGCGAAATATGCGAGAGAGTGTCACAGAAATGATACAGGATTTGGGCTGGACATCATTAAAAGAAAAGTGTTTTTTGTTCCGACGAATTCTTCTCACAAAATTCCAATTACCAACTTTCTCCTCCGAATACTAAAATATTTTGTTGATACCGACCTACATAGGGAAGAACGATCACCACCATAAAATAAGGGAAATTAGAGCTCATACGGAAAGATATAGGTGTTCATTCTTTCCACGCGCTATACGAGATTGGAATAATAGAGAATTGTGCAGGTGGTTCGATGAACCCTCTGCCAGGCACTTAAATGTGATTTGCAGAGTATCCATGTAGATGTAGATGTAGAAATACAAAAAGAAAGAAAATCGATGTGAGCCCTGTTAAAGCTGGTTTAGCTGTTCATGCATTGATCATTTGTCCAAGATCATTCAAAAGATCATCAAATGAAAATGTGTCTGCACTACATAAAAGGTTCAAGTAGTCTGCATGTACAACTCATCAGCCCGTCAACTGTGAAATACTGTCAGTAAATCAGTTTCTGACAGCAAGGAACATTGCAGCAATCGAAATTCATCGACAGATAAGCGAGGTGTCAGCAAAATTTGTAAGTGGGTGAGAGCTTTCAAAGATGAGTGGGAAACTGTCTACGATGAACTGTTATCAGGCTGACTGTCCCTGAGCTCAGAACATTTGGTCTAAGCCATGGATGAAAAGATTCATTAAGACTGGTGATTCACAATTTCAACATTAACTTGGAATTTATGAATGTTGGTAGAACAACTTTGCACAAATCTGTCTCTGAAAAGTTGCAGTTTTCCTGATAGTGTGCACATTGGATTCTCACGTACTGAGAAATACAAAATGGAAAGAATATCTTCTGTTCTTGATTTTTTAGACTGATATCTTAAGGAAGGTGATCAATTTTTACAGAATATTACCACAGGGGCGAGACGTGGGTTTATCACTTGGCCCCAGGGTTGTGACGGCACTCACCTGCTTTGTTTCTTTGTCTGTCCTCAGTGTTGACGTACTGGTTGAAAAATGAGTTACATGTGACACCATTCCATTGGTAAATGATGTAGCCGACAGATGCATAGTTGCATTTCACAGCCTTTCACTTTCACTGTAAACCCCCCCCCCCCCCCCCCCCCCTGCAGTATTACACAGTTACATGGCCAGTGCACTATTGTTTAACTTTTGATAAGCCTCATTAATAGGTTGCAGGCAAACCTCCACGTACTGCTACAATACTTTACTATTGAAAATCTACGAGCAGTAAAAACTTAACCACAAAGTTCACAGTTCTTGAAGAATAGAAAGGTACGTATGGAGCAGACACTGTCATTGTTTTAACACATGGCCTAATTGTTAACACTTATTTCACAGTTAGGTTGAAGCATTGTTGTTCTAACCAACACAGGCTTCTCATCTGATACTCAGCCGTGGACTGACTGTCTCGGGAACAAAAATTGGGCCCTTATATATCCTCACAGTAATAGGTACTGAAACTTCACATTTTTCTATGTTCAATTTACAGAAATTACAATTAAAACTTAGCTCATTAAATTAACTGAATACATAAAAAATAGCACCTTTTTAACAGTTTCTTCTCCTACAAAAGTTAGGCCGAATTATTTGTTTAAATCGTGAAATTAATAGATGTCATACTTTTGATAAAACTGTTACTTGCTATGGAATTAATGAAGGGCTGGTTTTGCTAACATGTTTTCAAACAGAGCCAAATAGATCCTTTAAGAACACTAGTATTTCATCTTCCAAATGTTTACAGTTATTACAGGCTTTATTTTTGTTTATACTTCAACAATAGAATTTTAAGTTGTGAAACAATAATAGATTTCATCCTATAATGAAAGTATTAACTAGGAATAGTCGAAATAAATTGGTAAATCAATTACATACCAAAAACTAAGCACAAAATTAGATCTGGTGTTAAATTCTTTAAAACTGAAGGCCAACCTTTCTCTTATATGAAAATGCAGATTATACTCATGTTTGTTAATGGTAATTAGTTAAAAGTGAAAAAACAAATTTAAGGAGGCAGATGGCAAAACAAGAGGGGAAGTAAGTATCCAACTTGCTTCCTCATAGAGTCCAATTATCAGCCAATGGAATAGTGTCACACGTAACCAATCAAAGTCAAGGCCAAGCAGACAACCTCAACACACAAGTTTATGGCACCCGTGTTTTGGAATAGAAGTGGAATCTTATTAGTTGAGTTTTTGAAGCAAGGGACAACAATAAACGCAGCCCCTTACTGTGCTACCCTGACAAACCTTCAGCATGCAATACAGAATAAGGGATGTGACCTTCTGATGTCTCGAGTATTGTTGCTGCACGACAGTGCCAGACCCCATTCTGCCATTCACACCCAAATTCTGATCAGATCTTTTGGATGTGAGCAGACTGTTCACCCATTGTACCCAGTGCTGAATGACTTTGATTTGTTCGTGTACTGAAAGGAGTTTTCAGCAGCAAGTGCTTCGCAACAGATAATGAGGTGGAAGAAGCAGTTAAAAACTGATCATCCTCACAGGTAGCAGATGTCTGTGAATTTGGGATGCAAGAGCTTGTAAAAAGTTACGACAAATATTTAAAGAAATGTGGAAAATATGTAGAAAAATAGAGAGCCATGTAAGGAATTAAATAAAACAATTTTTGAAAAATCTGTAATGGTTTATGTAATAACTTCACACACTTTCTTTATAGAACTGTCAAATACTTCCAATTCCACAGAAAAATACTCTCAAATAATACTTAATTTTCACAGCTGTAGTGCCCCATTGAATATAACCTTGTACTCCTTATTTTGGTGTGGGTTATCCTTCTACCGAGCCACTTGTACACCCAATCATTACACCAGTTTATATACATGGTACATAATCCTATCCAGTATGAAACATAAATGGTTCCAATGTCCCATGACTTTAAATAATTATGTCTCTAGTTTCAGTTTTGGTCAGCGTTGTATTTGTATTCTCTGCCTGAAAGACTCACCTGCGAGGAAGGTGATGGATAGTTAATGTACCATTGATAGCATGTTCACCCTTCTTCCATTTAGAGTTTTTGTAATTCCCTGTTACATGATATGTTCTGTGGAGCTAAGGTAGGTCAATTGAAAATTTCTGGATTATCCCTTCTTGATATAGGTTGTGTACATTAGCTGGTATGATTTCACTCATTCACTTCATTAAGGCATCAGGTAAATGATACTACTCGCCAAATATTGCCCACTTTGTGTTGCACTAATGGTAGAAAACACCTATATGAGAGAACATGCATAACTGTTTCATCACTGAAAGACTTTAAGGTGAAATAGTCAAAGGAAAACTTACTCACAGAAAACAGGATAGGAGGAGGAAAAGTAACTAATTTGTTGAATAATGAAATATGAAGTTATATAGTAGCTAGGTTGGAAAGTGGTGGTTGTCACCTCGCCCTGTGTGCACAGATTGCTGGATCTGCTTGGTACTCATCTTTAGGTGATTGTGGTTTTTTATCGTGTCTACATTGTAAAGTTTTTTCATTTCTTTTGGACGGGCCAACAAGAAAAACTGCTTTTGCATGTGGGTTATTTGTTATTTTATATGGACCTTCATACTGATGAAAAAATTTACTAGTCTCTTATTTGATATTTGAACTCAGGTGATGTGCTAGTACTAACACTAGCTCATTCAGTTTAAAGTCGGGCATTATGGCATTCCCATTATGTTGTTGCACTAGGAATTCCGCATGACTCCTTGATTATCTTTCTACATTTTCTTATACCTCGTCTGCATCTAATTGTTTTTGATCTGGCCAAGTAAAAATCTTTCCTAAAGGTTCTCTAATGATTATTTTGTCCATTTTTTCCACCAAGATAACCCCATCACTAAGTGAGGTATCTCATTTAGTATTTCTTGAAATTCTGGTATCGTTTGAGCCCTGCCTAGTATGCCTTCTAGAACAATGTGTATGATACAACCTCCCAATCTCCTTCACTATACATTCAGATGGCTTCAATTTTGGATAGTGCTTTGAAATAGTAATACGTTTCATACCTTCCGCTAGTAAAAATTCTTCAAAGCCATGACTTATGAATTGCGAAGCATTGTCTGTGAGTAAGCACTTTGGTTTTTCCACATAATCAAAATATTATTTTAAACTGTTGATCACAGTATTGATATTTGCTAACTTAATAGGATGTAGTTTCACTCATTTTTATACCAGTATAACACAAAAACATACATAACTCCGCCACTACCTCTTGAAAAAGATTCATATAAATATGTGACTGTCAAATTGTGTAGACCTTTAGGTATCACCAGATACAATTTATATTGCTGTTGTTTTCTGTAACTTTTCTTGAATATCCTCCACCACAGCTTCCATTTCCTCCCGTTCTCTCACTCCACTGCCCCCCCCCCCCCCCAAACTCATGACCCCACATCACCCGCAGTATGCGCTGTTCCCACCTGGCTCCAACAGTCATGCATCACATGCCTTCCCTGTACACCTTGCCTTCCCTCCCACACTGCTAGCCATCAAACCGGCTGTCTCCCTCGGAGGTGCTAGCTACCCATTCACAACTCGTCTCCCTTTCCCTCTACCCACCCAACCTGACATTACCCTCTCCACAACCAGTACACCTACCAAAATGCAGCACTGGGACTGTTAGTTCAGCTGTTACCTTGTATAGTCATAGGAGCATGCACATGTTTGTATGTGTGTAATTTCTCTCTCTCTCTCTCTCTCTCTCTCTCTCTCCTTCTTTGTGTGTGTGTGTGTGTGTGTGTGTGTGTGTGTGTGTGTGTGTGTGTGTGTGTGTTTTTTACTCTAGCTCGTGAAAGGATAAAGGATTACTCTCAAAGGTAGCAAGTTTTCTTCCTTTTTTTATATGTGCCTATCTACAACACAATGCTTCCGCTTTTCATTGACTGGTCTCCTGTATTTACATTCTACCTTTATTTCCATTATATCAGAACTTTTGCACAACATTTATTTCTAACTAGAACTCTTGTAGAAAGGTGACCCATCATATTAACTTCTGTGTAGCATTATATTTTCCATTAGAAAGGAAAGTGCCTGGTGATCTGTTTATACTATAATTTTTGAGCCCCAAATGAGTGTTTGAAATTTCTACAGACTCCATACTATTGCCAGCAATTCTTTCTCCATGTGTGTAGAATTCATTTCACATTTATTAAGACTGCTGTCAGTGAAGGCTATGGTAATATGGTTCCTCTTTTGGAGACTCCTACTCCCTTGAAAAATTCTGTCCAGAGGTCATATTCATATGCAAAAGTGGTTAGTTTGAATGCTTGGTGCATACTGGATGACCTAAAATTTTGACATCTTCTAGGCCTTGCTTTACATTATTAAACACTTCAGTTTTGCCATCATCCCAAATCCATTCTGACTGATGCCTCAATAGGCTGAGTAGACGTGAGTCATTCCTAGACAGCCCTTTTGCAAAATGCCTATAGAAAGCAGCAATAAACATAATTGTTCCACACTGCATGGTTCCATGCATTCCTTTATTGCTTAGATTCCTTCTGTGTCTGACTTTATGACCTTCTCACCTACCATGTGCCTTAAACAATACACCTTGGCCAAAATGAGATTTGATAAGCTTTATGATTATTCCCTTTCTAATAGCTGCTGTTAGGTTTTAAGAATAATCCACACTGGTCATACAGATTCTTTGAAACTAGTAAGAGATCATCTACGTACATGATTAACTCTTGTAGTAGGTCTGCCTCCAAAGCTCTGACTAGTGCTCACATGAAACCAGCTACTGCTATGTTTAGTCCAAAGTATGCCACCTTAAATTGAAATGATTTACCTCCGAACAGGAATGCCGTATGAGGTTGGAGTCCTTACGCAGGGGCACCTACCAGTAGTCTGCATTAGATGCGTAGAATTGAAAACCTGAGCTTCCTCAAATTTTGATAACGCCTCAATGTTTATGGTTATATCCCTCTCAGTCTCAATATGCTTGTTTTGAATCCATGCATCTGACACGAGACGAATGCATCTGGTGGGCTTTTCCACTACCAGCAAAGCGTTATCATATACAATTTTACTGCATTAAGTGGTACCATTTTCAAACATATTTTGTACTACTTCACAGACAGTGATACGTAGACTCATAGGAATGGCTTAAGGTCTCCCAAAAATGCTTTTCATTCTTTATTTTAAATTTTCATATGTAATCAACAATTACTCCTGGTTTATTGAAAAAATCCTTATATTTGAGAAGGAAAGTTGTTACTCATCATATCTCGGAGATGCTGAGTCGCGATAGGCACAGCAAAAAGATTCACACAATTATAGCTTTTGGCCAATAAGGCCTTTGTCAACAATAGACACACATACACACACAGACACACACACTCTTGCAAACACAACTGACACACACATCTGCGGTCTCAGATAACTGAAACCACACTGCGAGCAGCCGTACCAGTGCATGATGAGAGTGGCAACTGGGTGGGGGTAGGAGGAGGCTGGGGCAGGGAGGGGGAGGGGTAGATGGTGGGGGTGGCAGACAGTGAAGTGTTGCAGTTTAGATGGTGGGCAGGAGAGAAGGTTGGGGGGGGGGGGGGAAGTAGCCAAAAGGAGAGAAATAAAAAGAAATTAAAAGACTTGGTGCGGCTCTGAAATGACGGCCGTGTAGTGCTGGAATGGGAACAGGGAGGGGGCTGGAGGGGTGAGGACAGTGACTAATGAAAGTTGAGGCCAGGAGGGTTACGGGAACGTAGGATGTATTGCAGGGAAAGTTCCCACCTGTGCAATTCAGAAAAGCTGGTGTTGATGGGAAGGATCCATATATGACTGTGAAGCAGTCATTGAGATGAGGGATATCATGTTTGGCAGCGTGTTCAGCAACAGGGGGGTCCACTTGTTTTTTGGCCACAGTTTGTCGGTGGCCATTCATATGGACAGACAGCTTGTTGGTTGTCATGCCTACATAGAATGCAGCACAGTGGTTGCAGCTTAGCTTGTAAATCACATGACTGGTTTCACAGGTAGCCCTGCCTTTGATGGGATAGGCGATGTTAGTGATCGGACTGGAGTAGGTGGTGGTAGGAGGATGTATGGGACTGGTCTTGCATCTAGGTCTATTACAGGGGTATGAGCTATGAGGTAAGGGGAGCAGGGGTTGTGTAAGGATGGACAAGTATATTGTGAAGGTTCGGTGGACGGAGGAATACCACTGTAGGAGGGATGGGAAGGATAGTGGGCAGGACATTTCTCATTTCAGGGCGTGACGAGAGGCAATCGAAACCCTGGCGGAGAATGTAATTCAGTTGCTCGCGTCCCGGATGGTACTGAGTTACGCTCCTCTGAGGCTGGACTGTGGGACTTTGGGAGGTGTTGGGAGACTGGAAAGATAAGGCACAGGAGATTTGTTTTTGTAGAAGGCTGGGAGGATAATTATGGTCAGTGAAGGCTTCAGTGAGACCCTCGGTATATGTTAAGAGGGACTGCTCGTCACTGCAGATGCGATGACCACGGGTGGATAGGCTGTATGGAAGGGACTTCGACAGCTGCTACCCATTCCGTACCAAGAAGTCCCTTGCGTACTGCCTGCCCACCCGTGGTCGTCGCATCTGCAGTGACGAGCAGTCCCTCTCAAAATATACCGAGGGTCTCACTGAAGCCTTCACTGACCATAATTATCCTCCCAGCCTTTTACAAAAACAGACCTCCCATGCCTTATCTTTCCAGTCTCCCAACACCTCTCAAAGTCCCACAGTCCAGCCTCAGAGGAGCATTCCCCTTGTAACTCAGTACCATCCGGGATGGGAGCAACTGAACTACATTCTCCGCCAAGGTTTCGATTACCTCTCGTCATGCCCTGAAATGAGAAATGTCCAGCCCACTATCCTTCCCACCCCTCCTACAGTGGTATTCCTCCATCCACCGAACCTTCACAATATACTTGTCCATCCTTACACAACCCATGCTCCCAATCCCTTACCTCATGGCTCATACCCCTGTAATAGACCTAGATGCAAGACCTATCCCATACATCCTCCTACCACCACCTACTCCAGTTCGGTCACTAACATCACCTATCCCAGATCTGCCCTGTGTTTTAGCTAACGATGAGACTTGTGTGTCTAGGGTTTTTAAGTTTTGTGATGTGTCTGGACTCTGACCTAAACTTTTAGGCTGGCGGTTTTAGTGTCTTGCAGAGTGGCTGACTCCTCCCTTTTTTCCTTGCGGTCAGCCAGCCACTTCCATCTGCTCCATTGTTTTAGCTCCCTCTACCTTTTTCTTCCTGTGTTGTCCATGTTTTCCTGCTGACGCCCTGCTTCATCCCACGCTTCGGTGTGGGTGGGCACATATTTTTCAATGATTGTTCCCCGTGTTTTTTGTTCCGTTTGATGTAAATGTTCTGAGTTTTTTTCTTGACACCCGTCTCACTATGGTACTGAACGGGCGCTGAAGACCTTGCTGTCGTGCGCCCACAAAACCCTTCTACTACTACTACTACTACTACTACTACTACTACTACACATGAAATGTAGGGCTACCTGTGGAACCAGTCATGTGATTTACAAGCTAAGCTGCAACCACTGTGCTGCATTCTATATAGGCATGACAACCAACAAGCTGTCTGTCCGTATGAATGGCCACCGACAAACTGTGGCCAAAAAACAAGTGGACCACCCTGTTGCTAAACACACTGCCACACATGATATCCCTCATCTCAATGACTGCTTCACAGTCATATATGGATCCTTCCCACCAACACCAGCTTTTCTGAATTGCGCAGGTGGGAACTTTCCCTGCAACACATCCTATGTTCCCGTAACCCTCCTGGCCTCAACCTTCGTTAGTCACTGTCCTCACCCATCCAGTCCCCTCCCTGTTCCCATTCCAGCACTACACAGCTGTCAGTTCACTGCCACACCCAGTCTTTTAATTTCTTTTTATTGCTGTCCTTTCCGCTACTTCCTCCCCCCCTCCCCCTCCCCTCCCTCTCCCCACATTCCCACCTGTTCTCTGTCTAAACTACGACACTCCACTGTTCACCACCCCCAGCACCTATCCCTCCCCCTCTCCGCCGCAGCCTCCTCTTACACCCACCCAGTCGCCACTTCCATCGTGCACTGGTGCGGCTGCTCGCAGTGTGGTTTCAGTTATCTAGAACTGCAAACGTGTGTGAATGTGTGTGTGTGTGTGTGTGTGTGTGTGTGTGTGTGCATGTGTGTCTATTGCTGACAAAGGCCTCATTGGTTGAAGGCTATAATTGTGTGAATCTTTTTGCTGTGCCTATTGTGACTCAGCATCTCGGCTATATGGCGAGTAGCAACTTTCCTTCTCTAATATTGTTACATTCCATCCTGGCTTTTCCATTGTTTGAAATCCTTATATTTAAGTAATATGCTTTATGGTTCAACAACCTGTCTAAACCCAGCAACACATCTAAATTTGCCACCACCAATGAAGTTTCTTGAGAAGTGCAACTATTAATTCTTATAGGGAATTGTGTCTACTCCTTTATAAGTTTTCCCTTACCACCGTATAAGCTTCAGTCACAGGTAGTATAGGGCATAAGTATCAGCATTGTATGATTGATGTTAGCTCATTCGATATTGTCCAAATTTCACTGTCTGAATCTAAATTAAGATCAACACTTATGTCAAAGATTCTGTCTAGAACTATAGGTCTGATTGCCTGTTCTTTATCTGTTCTTTCTTCTCCCAACAACCATTCCCATGTATGTATTTGCTGTGTGTATGCTGGTAGCTTTTCTGTATGGGGCCTATACTTTCATTGTTACTTCCTGGAGTCTGGTTTGAAAAATTACCTACTTGCTGGCATATAATTACGTGAATTATTTATGCTAATGGAAGTAACCGCCTGTGACTGACTTTCTTTGATTGTTTCTGTTATTGTTGCTTTGATTTCTTCAATCGGGTCGCCTTCTGATGGTGGACTATTAATCCTTTACAGCCTATGGCTCATGTATTTCTTCAGTTAACTTCTGAATAAGAAGAAGAGCACCTCTTGTATGTGATATATTGTACTATCAGTTACAATTCATCACCCCTCCTACAATTTAGTATACACTTAATGTCCTTGTAAGTCAGACAGTTATTATCACTTGTTTGACAGTTCTCTACCAAGCATAACATAGACATCTAATTGAATGTAATGACAGCCTCAGCTTTTGTTCCTGTGACATTAGTGCTAACACTATGATCTAATTTTTCATGGCACAGAGTAATCCACCGAACAACAAGTGCTGATACATGCAGAAAGACAGCCTCTGGTGCCCGGACCAGAAAATACACTGTGTCTTTCTCAAGTCATGAACGTGCTTTTAAGAAATAAAAAATTTTCCCACAGTATGCTGTTCAAAATGCAGTACTTGACAAACACAAAATAATACTCACAAAGCTCATGATCATTATTTCATCAGTTAGAAAGATATGGGAGTAATACTTTGTTTTCTTTGATGTGATATGTTACACCTCAGTATGACATGTATGACATATGCGAGTGTGTAATTGAACCATTGATTCACAGTACATATTTTGTGGGTAAACAAACCAGTTGTAAAACAAAACAATTCCCAGATACAATTACATCTGTGCAGTGCAGTGCACTTAAGTGGTCCTCACACATTCAATATTTATTGCACAATGCTAAGTATTGCACAGTAATATTGACTGTGATTGTGGTATTGGTGTTTTGCTCAGATTATTGAAGGAGTCTACAATTCTTTAAAAATATTGTCTCACTCCATATACTGTGCAGTTTATTGTTCTGCATAGGGATAGTATTGCACAATAAATGGAAGTTCCTGCAGAGAACAAGACAAATTCTGTTTGCTGTGAATGATTTTCTGCTAAGAACTGAAGAGGGAAATTACAAAATATCAGATAATTCGCTGGAGAGTGTATATTAAAGTACCATGGTGTGTTGTGAGAAATGAAATTCCTGACTTTAGGAAGCTCCAGATACCTTTGCACAATAGCAGAGGAAACTGAAGATTATAGTGTTGTGCAGTATGTAGTAATGTTTAATTTACTTGTAGCAATTTTCAGAATTGGCCACTAATATGAGGTGAGCATACTTATTTTTCTTATCCCTTCCCCCATCCCCCACCTCTTTGCAACAGTTGTCACACCACAGGCATAAGATTATGTATGCTTTCAATCAGTAATTGGTAGATAATTATTTTATTTCACTTGTAACAGTTGTTACAGTTGAGAAATATGTAGAAAACAGCACATGTACACAATAATTTATGCATTTCACTTGTTTAATTTGTAATTAGTTATTGTGGTTTATGAATCTGTGCCGCAGCAAATGAGCCCCCGGTCCTTTGAAATGTTTACTGGAAGCTGTTCAGATTTATTTCATCCTTCCTGCATAATTTCTAGTATTATTGTGCAATAAATATTAAGCCTGTAAGGGCCCCTTTAAAAGAATGTGGTGATGGAAAAACTTGTGGCTGTTTTTGAAATTGGTGAATGGCATGCGAAGCTTGGTCACTGCACTCCATTGTTTCTGTTGATAAAGTTGATAGAAACTGCATAATTATGTTCTGCTGTTTCTTATTATTTAGTGTGTGAGGAGTTGAGAAAGCAACTCTACTCGACACAAAGTCTGTCTGGAGGGTGCATGCCCTGCCTTCTTCGTGTAGTGATGATACTACATGTGTGCTATGTACAGAGTATCTTTAATAATAATAATAATAATAAAATAATAATAGAAGCAATGGAAAAAACAGATGCCTATAAATATCTAGGATACAGACAAAAAATAGGAATGTATAATACAAATATTAAAGAAGAACTAAAAGAAAAATATAGACAAAGACTAACAAAAATACTGAAAACAGAATTGACAGCAAGAAACAAGACAAAAGCTATAAATACCTATGCTATACCAATATTGACCTACTCATTTGGAGTAGTGAAATGGAGTAACACAGACCTAGAAGCACTCAATACACTTATACGATCACAATGCCACAAATATAGAATACATCACATACATTCAGCAACAGAAAGATTCACATTAAGCAGAAAGGAAGGAGGAAGGGGATTTATTGACATAAAAAACCTACATTATGGACAGGTAGACAATTTAAGAAAATTCTTTCTAGAACGAGCAGAAACAAGCAAAATACACAAAGCAATCACTCATATAAATACATTGGCTACACCATTGCAATTTCATAACCACTTCTACAACCCTTTAGATCACATAACATCAACAGATACGAAGAAAGTAAATTGGAAAAAGAAAACACTACATGGCAAGCACCCGTATCATCTAACACAGCCACACATCGATCAAGACGCATCCAACACATGGCTAAAAAAAGGCAATATATACAGTGAGAAGGAAGGATTCATGATTGCAATACAGGATCAAACAATAAACACCAGATATTACAGCAAGCATATTATTAAAGATCCCAATACCACAACAGATAAATGCAGACTTTCCAAACAACAAATAGAAACAGTAGATCACATCACAAGCGGATGTACAATACTAGCAAATATAGAATACCCCAGAAGACATGACAATGTAGCAAAAATAATACATCAGCAACTTGCCATACAATATAACTAATAAAACAACACGTTCCCACATACAAGTATGCACCACAAAATGTACTGAAGAATGATGAATACAAATTATACTGGAACAGAACCATTATAACAGATAAAACAACACCACATAACAAACCTGACATCATACTCACCAATAAAAAGAAGAAATTAACACAACTAATCGAAATATCCATACCCAATACAACAAATATACAGAAGAAAATATGAGAAAAAATTGAAAAATACATCCAACTGGCTGAGGAAGTCAAAGACATGTGGCATCAGGATAAAGTTGACATCATACCAATTATACTATCAACTACAGGAGTCATACCACACAATATCCACCAGTACATCAACGCAATACAGCTACATCCAAACTTATATATACAACTACAGAAATCAGTAATTATTGATACATGTTTAATTACCCGAAAGTTCCTAAATGCGATGTAACATATACCGTACAGTTAAAAGGAAGTCACGCTTGATCAAGGTCTGCGTCACTTTCCATTTTTAACCAGACATAACGTCTGAGACAGGAAAGAGAAATAACAATAACAATAATAATAATAATAATAATAATAATAGTAATTTTATTGTCATTTGGCCATTACAGCAATGGACAACGTCAGGCATATAATACAATATAACTGTTAATTCAAAGAAAACAAGAGGCACGTCATTAATAGTAAAAAATTATATTACATTTGAAATAATCATTTATGTCATAGAATGAGCAACTAGCCATTCATACAGTTTTGTTTGAATGCTTGTTCAGGTAGTTCTTGTACATATTGTGGAAGCTTATTAAATAATTTGTGCCCCATCAGTTCATAGCTGTTAAGAGACATTGACAGTCTGTGGTAAGGAATATAAATGCATCTGCTCCTTCTTGTGTTGTAGAAATGTATATTTTCTCTACCTTTTACTTCCGGTAACTTTTTTTTTTTTTGTGTATAGTAAAACATAGTAAATATACAGGTTTATTACAGTCATGATTTTTGATTTTTTTTTTCATTCACAGGACAATGGTTTGCAGTGTGCTTTATATGGGGAACCAATAATTATCGTAATGGCTTTGTTTTGTAGTATTAGGATGTCGCGCACTGAACTCGATTTCCCCCATAAAATAATACTGTATGTTAGGATGCCTTTGGAAAATGCAAAATACGACATTCTAACGTAATGTTGAGGGACACAGTCCATAAGTCACTGTAGCAAATAAATCACTCCAGACAATTTACCACTCATATATTGTACATGTTGATCCCAGGATAGTTTTTCATCTATGTATACCTCTAAAAACTTAACACAACTAGTGTCATCTGATGGAGGCTTGTCTTTTACACTAAAAATAATCTTCTGTGTTTTGTTATCATTCAGTAGTAAGCCATTTGCTTTAAACCAATAGGATGCTTGAGCCATTGTCTCTGCAACACAAACTTTGAGGCTACTGAAATCATTACTACAATGAAGGAAAGTTGTATCATCTGCATGTAGTACTGTCATGGACTTGATGAATGATGGCAGATCATTAATCATTACTAGGAACTTAAAAGGCCCCAGTACAATCCCAGTGGTACGCCTATTTTAACTAATTCAATACTGGAGTTTTCTTTACCTACACAAACTGCTTGCTTGCGATCCTGTAGGTATGACTTTAGTAGTTTAAGGCCGTTACCTCGACTGCCATAGTACTCCATTTTGTCTAGGAGTATTTTACGCTCTACACAGTCAAAAGCCTTACTTAGATCACAAAAGGTGACTTGAGGAAATCCTTTATCCTCAAACACTTGATGTATGTGTTTGACTACTGAGTCTATAGCATCAACAGTTGACAAGTTTTTCCTAAAACCATACTGTGATTCGCTAATTATTCCTGCATTTTTAAAGTACATGGATAACTGTTCGTATATTACACATTCAAACACTTTAGAGAGAGGTGGGACTATGGAAATTGGTCTGTAACTTGAAGGTGAGTCAGTGTCTCCTTTTTTATATATTGAAACTGTCCTAGGCACTTTTAGCTCATCAAGAAAATATCCATCATATATACACTTATTTATGCAGTATGTTAAAGGATACACAATAAAATCTATTTTATTTTTAGAATGTTTCAAGAAATGTCATATATGTCTACACTCTCTGATGATTTCAGATGTTTAACCATTTTTAGGAGGAGACTAGGTGGGACCTCAGAGAAAGTAAACATACTTGTATTCACTAGTGGTTTACAGACATTGTTTAAAAGAATCTCAGATGAGCTAATGACAGGCTTGGTAATAGTATTTCCTACTTCTTGTACTGATTTAATAAAGAAATCATTGCTTTTTTAAATTTCTTTCATCTTTAGTAACATTGTTTATTAGTTTCCATGCAGCTTTTCGTGGAATTCTCAATACTGCTGAAGTTGTGTGCTCTTTTGGCTTCCACAATTTTTTGTGTGTGTGTGTGTGTGTGTGTGTGTGTGTGTGTGTGTGTGTGTGTGTGTGTGTATTCCTACATTGAACATAGGCTGATCTGGCATGGTTGGTCTTCGGATTTTTATGTATACTGTGCAACAACATAACTTGGTTTTTCAGATTTGATAGTTGTGCAGTATACCATGGGTTTTGTTTGGTTATACCCTTGCCTTCGGAGCCTTTGTCGATTATGTTGCATTTCTTTTTCGGAATGCAGCCATTAAATTGTGTCAAAAATGCTTTGAAAAACCTTTCAAATGTTAGTTTTGCTGACAGATCTTTCATAGACTATAATTTATGTCACCAGACTATTGGCCAAACCAGTCTCTGTTAGTAAGGGACTTAAAAAACCTGTCAATTTTATCATTTGTGACTGATCTAGTGATTACCGTTTTTGGGACAGACTTACCAATCTTACTCTTATCAGCACAGTACCTACTTATGTAATTTAATGATACAGAATCATGATCTGAGAATGGGGATACTGTCACATCACATGATTCTTTTGTAGTATTAAAACTGACAAAGATATTGCCAAGACATGCTTCATCTCTTGTGAGTCTATATTTGATGAAGTGCAGATTGTACTGTTTTAGAAGATTTTTGATCTCAGTGACTCTGTTTGGCTGTTGTTACATCAGAATCATTCAAATCTCCACCTGTTACAATGTCATGTAAATGTAAATGTCGTGTGACTAGGGCCTCCCTTTGGGTAGACCGTTCGCTGGGGGCGAGTCTTTCAATTTGACGCCACTTCGGCGACTTGCGCGTCAATGGGGATGAAATGATGATGGTTAGGACAACACAACACCCAGTCCTTGAGCAGAGAAAATCTCTGACCCAGCCGGGAATCGAACCCGGGCCCTTAGGGTTGGCATTCTGTTACGCTGACCACTCAGCTACAAGGGGCGGACATTACAATGTCGTGATGTAACCATTTTGTCTTTCAAAATACATCTAACAGCATTTCCAGTTTTTCTAAAAATACACTAATGTTACCCTTAGGTGATCTGTATTAGGCTATTATCACTAACTTAAAATTGTCAGTAACTATACCAGAGGCTTCAAAATTCTGTTCATCACACGAATAGTCTAGATCCAACCTATTGATGGAATGGCTGAGTGACTGGTTAGTATGTAATGCCACACCACCCCTTTTATGCACTTTTCTACAGTAACCATTTGCTATTTTATAGTTATCAAATTTGATAGCTGTAAGTTCACTCTCTGTTGTTCAGTGTTCACTCAGACAAAAAATATCAAATTTGTTCTCTAGTCCAAAATTATTTACCATAAATTCTTTGTCTTTTTACTCCTTGAATATTCAGGTAGCAAATTTTAAGATCAGAATTGTTACTGTCTTTAGAATGAACAGTTTGGTTAGGAGCTATAATACCTCTTACACTACCTATTTTATGGGCTTCTTCGTCTTGCTGTGATCCACTAAAAAATCATGTAGACGGAGAGGAGGCACTGTTTTCTGCTTACCCACACCACTTGATACTGCTTCTTCTGCTATAGTTCTCTTCCCTCCTTTTGGTGGGGATGTAGTTATTGTTCCTGGTGTTAACTTCTGCTGCAGTTTGTGGAGGTGCTTCTATAGCTGATAAATTTTCTACTACTGCTTCTGATGATGCCAATGGTAAAAATGATGGTTCCCGTTCTGATGCTGATGAAGGCCTAATTTCTTCTAGATATGTAGCCAGATATGTTTCTTCCTCATGTACTGTTGGTGCATTGTACATTTGCTGTGTCATTGGCAAAGAACCTATTACTGGTAGTGCAAGTTTTTTGTGCATGTCTACCCCTACCGCTTTTATTGCTAGGAGAATTTCTTTGGCCAGCACTTTCTTGCCTAGCTGATTTCTATGCAGTCCATGTCTTGAAAATGCTCTCTGACAGACCTGGTTGTCTCAGTGAAGGTTGTGTGCACAAAACTGCTGCAGACCCTTCTGAGTTTTTGGTTTGTTGCAATGATTTCACTATTTAAACATGGGTTTTAAATTAAGTCATGTCGGTGAGGAATGCTTACAACAAATACTTTGGCTTGTGACATTTTTCCTAGTGATTCTTTCAGTGCTTTTACAGCAAGGCTACTCTCATATTTATACACATTGTTATCTCCTCCCCTTACGACACATTTCACACCACCTTTTACTGCAGTTTCACAATTTTTCAGCACGTCTCGTAAAGGAGCTCCAGGTTTTGTAATTCCAGTGACTTTATAGTCTGACTGGATATTGGACGTGATTGTAGCTAGTCCCTTACCACGACTCCTTGATAGAACGTCATTTTTGTCTTTTCCCTTCACTGTTTGTTTTTCTGTCTTCCATTCCTTGTTGCCACGTATTGTGTTAACACCGTGTCTGTGTTTAACAGGACATAATGGTAACGAGTTGCCACAGGCAGTTTTTTGGTCAATAGATGTGTATGAACAGTTTCCTGCAGCACTTAGATTTTCTTTCTTTCTTTCTTTCTTTCTTTTTTGCTTTTGACTGTCTGAATTTAACGCCTCATATCTGTTCATTAGCAGCTTAGGCCTAATAAACACACACTCCTGTTCACAGCTTTGTGTGTCTGTTGGTATGTCCACATACTGAATCAAGCTTTTCAGCATATTGTCTGGCCTTAGTTAAGTTGTTTTGTAGTTCTTCCCTCTCACTTATTTTGAGTCTTGCATTACACATTTCTAACACAGCTTCTGGACCGTTGCACTCAGTTCCGCAATCACACAAATTTTTACTAAGATTTGCTTCCATGAATTAACATTAATGATACCATTTATGTGTTGGTACACATGTTGTGACACCTTTTATCACTTTTTTTCACATATTAGACAATTTACTGGTGTAATTTAATGACATTTACTGAGCAATGTACCAGAAGGTCCATATGCACCGCCATACACGTAATGTATTAGAATAATAGAAGTAACACAAGGAAGTAATGACTGCTTAAATGTTTGTGAAAGTACCTTATTGACATTTTCATTTTCAGTAACTCTACTTGTTACTACAAATCTAATATTAGATCTTACAAACAGCATACAGTTCCATTTTTAATTATTTTGCTTGTTCAGTCCACATTGCAGATAAGCTGTATATGAGAAGTTGTAGTTAGCTACTATGTTGGGCCCAGAATTGCTTCATTGCACATTTGAAAACAAACAAGCACAACAGTAGAAAACAATGTACACTATCTACTGTAATGCCTACCACAATTCTGTGTTCAGTATTTTTACTTTTCGACCTTTAATGTTGGCTCTAGACAGCCATGAAACATTAGTGGCATGAAGTGTTTCAGTTACTACTGGCTCCTATCTATTTAGATCTAAGAAACGTGGCAAACAGGAAAAGTGTGACAAACGGCACCCCCAATACAGGCTCAGATGGTGCACTTTCAGCAAGCGGGATTTATTGTGTTGTGCAATTTTCAACATAATTGTTCCAACACTTGGTGTGCATTAATATGTACCTAAATTCATCAGCCCCGTGGTGTTTTCCCTCTCTTTGAACTTCCAGTGAACTGGACGTGTTCTTGCACTGTCACTAATCTATCTGTTCTCTGAGGGACACTGGGCAGAGATAAACATGTAGGGCTGCGATTTCTGTATCCCGTAGAAAGGAATCTGGATTGTAATATGCTGTTCACTGGCTGTTGTTTTTGTCAAGCATTGCTGCACTGCGACCTTTCTACCAATATTTTACAATCTTCAGTAAATCAGTGGGAACCCCTGTCATTTCATGCTGCACTCCAGAATTTAACATTGGTGGAAACAATTTTCTCAGTGACATGTGAAAAGCCCAGTGCATGTTTGTCCTTGTCAATTGATTGTCCTGTATATCAGGACCTCACAGTGTGACTTATAAAATATACTGATATTCCACATATTGCTCGTCCTGTCTTGGCGGTCATACTGACAGTCAGTACTAGGTCAGACAGCTCCCCAGCCCCAAACACACCAAACTGTTTCATTCACTGTGGTGACAAGAGGGCTCTCCCTTCACTTCAACACAGCAGATATCTCTAGTTATGGACTTGCAGTAGTAGTGTTTTTCCCATCTACTTCTCCACATTTAGGCTTATATACAGACCGATGTACTGATCTTTTTTCCATGTTGTTGGAAAGTACAGGGATGTCAGTTCCTCAGTTTTGGCGGAAGATATGTTTCATTCTTTTCCTTCACCTACGTTTGTTGGTGTTAATTTCACATGCTGCTGATTTGAAACCTAGGTAGCTTCATCTTCAGGTGCCTGGATAGGAAACAGGAATCGACTAACATTTTCAAATGTGCTATGCCTCATATAAACATAGCATTTAATTCCCAGTCCGCATGTATCAATTTGGCTGGAATGAAAGTTGCATTGAATGTCATGAAGAGAAAGAAGTGTTACAGGTACTTATGGCTATTTTTGTGAGGGTTGTTTCACATATTTTGTTTCATTCTAATTTGTTGGTTTTATAGGAAGACATTAAGGTGGGTGACTTTCAATTTTTTCAATGCGTATATAAAAACCAATATTAAGGATGATATAATCTGTGCTAAAGGATTGTAAAAGGGCAGGAGGAACTTTCTGGAAGTGCCCCCTCTCCATTTCTCCTGATGTAAACCATTGTGAAAATCTGAGCTGAGATTTACAGGATAGTAATCTCCTGGAACTTTATTTTTGTAAAAATACTACAAGTTCAAGAAGGCATGTGTCAATAGGTAAAGTAATCAGATGGAAATTGACTAGAACTTTCATGCATAGTTTAATATTGATAAAATGTAAAACAGCAAAGAATATCAGATGTTATATTTGTACAGAGTTTCTGTTACCATTTTGGTTAAAGTGTTAGTTATGCCAGAGAACCCTCTCCTGGAGGTGTAACATTACTGCTCTCTACAGGGTGGGATATGCTGTAACAGCCTGCCAGATGGGGCCATCTATGTGGGTGTAGGATAATTAAGCATAGTTGTGAATGTGTAGTCTTTTAGTGCATGGGAGGTGCTATGATTTGCCAAGGTAGCTTGTAGGTGGAAGACCCTACAGTGATATGGCGGACAGCCCCAGAGGTGGCCCCAGCATACAGCCATATGGTGGTACTTTCACTGGCCAGGAGTGGTGGTACAGGTGCCCTGCTTCCAAGTTGTACAGCTTGCAGATGGGCAGATGTGGGTTCTTCATTCATGGATGGCCCTCATCCTCGGGTACTCACGGGTGTGACAGGCAGGAATGCAGCTCCCAAAGTTGAAGTTTCCTTTACAGCCATGCAGACATGTAGCAGTGGCTGGTGCCACTTCATCATATTCACCATGTCATCCTGCACCTAGTGGAGTAGGCCTTTCATCAGTACCATGATGGAGTGGCCAGACTCTGAGAATGATTGGTGGGAAGGTGAGGGTTTTATAGCAGTAAGTGACAAGGTGTCTCTTTGCTGGTGTCTGAATGTACTCCAGTTTTTTTGAGCCTGTCAATGCTTTTGGCTAGCCTAATATCTAACATCAGGGCTTCAGAGTTCCTCTTTATAAAAATTTTGTCACCTGAAAGGTGTTCTTGTCATTCGTATGTGTAATTACTACAAGTGTCCCCTATTATGTCTGCTCTGCACTGTTGTCTAAATGCTGACTCAGGTGTTCCTGACATTCCCTCTCACACAGTGTAAAGCAGCGAGCTCCCTGATTGTTTGTACTGAGGCTAATCCGAGAGCTGGCATTGTTTATGCCATTGTTGCGTGTTCTACAGCTGTGCTGCAGTTAGTGCTGTCACAGTGAAGGCAAATTTTATTCCTGCATTTAAGTACTATTTTGCTGTGCAACAATATAGAGAGCTCAGAAAATATTTCCTTAAATCCTTCTCACGAACTATTATTTTGTTAACAGGATGAGAGGAGGATTTAAATAACGTTTCTTTTAAGAAAATGACCATACTGCTGTATAACATGATTAAAACATTTTTTTTTCTAAGTGGCAGGGTGAAGTGAGATCCACACATTGCACTGTACTAATTTAGTCAGGAATTGCACACTGACTGTGAGCAAATTGAAATGTAGCTTTAGCTGATATGATTGCTGATTAGTGACATTTCAGATATCCACCAGGTTGGTGATTTCATATTATGCACAGTATTTATACAACTGTCTGCTGTGTAGTTCAGTTGTTGCAATCTCTAGTCTAACGTTTGCATGTTAATTAGTGTCAGAGCTGCATATGCACATGTTAACTCAGGGCTTTAAGCATCTGAAGTTGATGATTGTGTTGGTTATTGAAACATTGTGTATACATATGGATTTGTCAGTTTGAATGGACACCTAAAAATGTGCTCACTTACTCTTTGTTATTATGTCATTAGGGGAAATGGCAGCAACAGTACTCATTGTGACATAGGTTTTAATTATAGTTTGAAGGCATGTATTATACATAGGTGTAGTATTCTGATTGTTTTTCAAAGTTTGGATTTGGCTTATTTTAATCAGTAAATATTAAATATTTTTCTGGTTTTCTTTTTGTTCTTAGTTGGCTGTGACGTTAGGTGCAGCAGTCTAGGACTTTTTCATCTACCAATTTCAACTTTCTTCAATAATTTTTCTGACACTTTTGTAACATATACTCCATTTGCGGTGTCGATGAAATAACAAGACACTTCAATAATTGCATCTAACTTGAAAACACTACATGCAAGTTCAGAATGCAGAATGACAAATCAATTCATATTTTCCAATGTCATGTTTGATTTAATTTACTCTGGAGCCGATATGCTTCTACAGTGCAATTAAAGGAGCTTTTATGGAACACTCCCCAGGTCTTCTGCTCGTGAAGTTACTGTGATTTACGTCCCATCTTGAAGACATGCGTAGTCCCTTGGCGTGTTTCTCCACATGAAAATAAAGCAACAAATCCACATAGTTTTGCTCTCTCATCTAACAGTTTTATCATTCTTTTGTTTGTTTGTTTGTTTGTTTGTTTGTTTGTATCTTTTGTGACTAAGAATATGCAGGGAGACACATCACTCTTCTGGCATGATATGTAACACCACACAGGACACACACAAAATAATAAGAAATACAAATTAACTTCATTGAATGAAACGCCATAGATAAAAATCCCGTGTATGTATGCACAGTCTGTAACTTGAGCGCACAAGTGGTATAATTAGTATAAGATCGTACATCTTGGGTTATGTCAAAGTTATTCATTTATTTATTAATATCAACATTTCCTGGCATTGTAAAATTATTGAAAGATAGTATTTATGACCCATGGACTCCTCCTAATGTCTGAGAGGCAAAAGGCAACTATTTATTAATAACGATTACTTGATTCATGCCAGAATAAATGTACTTTCCCACATATCTCTTTGCTGATGCCACAAGTGATTTCTGCATCAGCACATCATCCCACTTGCTCTGAAAGCAACAGATGGCCAACTACCTTTGGGGAACCTATCGCTCGCTACTTATTCTGTATATACTGCAGCGCTGATACATTTACTTCATGTATGTGAAATAGCACAACTGGAAATAAAGTAAAATGCGCTCTTATCTGCAAATAAGGGGTACCTTACACATCCCTTTTTTTTTTTTTTTTTTTTTTTTTTTTTTTTTTTTTTTTTTTTTTTTTTTTCAGACAAAATGTAACTTGGGAAATGTTTGAAATGTGTGATCTCAATTCTTAGGAGCAACCTTTACACCATACGTCATTTTGTTTTATGCTAGTTATTTTAAAAATTCTTTTTCTCTTCAAATACAATTTTAGTAGTTTGACAAAAATCTACTGGTTTATGAAATCATATTACATTTGCACCTACTGAAACAGTGTTCCTAGCTTCCAATTATTGGTATTTGCATAATTTTTGAGGTTTGGCTACCATGTCATATATTTTAACTAGCAAAATTCTTTGAAAATACCACATTAATATACGTATCAACAGAAAGTATTAGAAAACACTTCATGTATGCTCAAAAAGACAAGTAAACATTAGCTTTTGAAACATTTATCGAGCATGTAAAATTTGTTTAGAAACTATCATAATAATACAATTTGTTTAACTTTAACAGAAATCTAGAGAAATTATTACAAACATTTAGCTCACATTTCTAAGCAGCTGGTTGGCTGTCCCACAGAAGTCCATTGCAGCATAATTTTCCAGAATTTTCTTAAATACATATCACATACAAAATATACAACATGTTTTATAAAATTACACGAGAAGTTTTTTCTTTTTACATTCCTATGGTGTTTCACTGACCACCATTGAAGTTTATGGAGCACTTATGACTCAAGGTCATTCTTTGATAAATTACTGCATTGACACACTTATTTGACGAGAGGCACTATTATTTGCCAGCTGAAATTTTTGGTCCTAAGGATGTGTCTGCAGTACTTGATGATTGTAGCCATAATTCACGCATATGCCAACAGTGTCTCTGCTACTTCATCTGGTAGGTGTGTACTGAATTCCCCATGTTCCCATCATCAAGACATCAAGTATGGATGTATGAAACAAAGACATGTATGTTATAACGTCAAGTTGAACACGTATATTTCAAAACAACATAACACATATAAGTCACTGAGCAAGTTGACAAAGCAAGACATGTGAACAAGGTGACATGCAAATGAACACTGAGTCCGAGTCTAGTGGCCGCTGCCTGGCTGGTCGCTTAGGTGGCGCAGCTGCTGCATGGCTGGCAGATAGCGCTGCATGTAGAGGATGCGCGTAATTGCGCAGTGGCACTTTGAATGATCGGCGAGTCACAACACTTTTCCTCCCTTTGAAATTTTTGCACTGGTCTTGATGGAGGTGGCCTGGAGATTGCTAACGTCCATAGGTGTTGTTTGACTGGCCGTAAAGTCTCGAGGAGGCGGCTTCCCGTACGGACGGAAGTGTCCCTGATGATAACAGGTCGAGATGACAGGAGACGTAGGGGTCGAATCTGTTGGGGCCCGTGCACCAATCTGCCCGTTGCGGCAAGTCCAGTTGATATAACAGGAGACAAGGGCGATGTGTCAGCGTCTATAGGAGGAGGAGGCGGGTAGATTGGCTCCGACAGATGATGGTCATCCGGTTCCTGCATGGGCACGTCTCCTGGTGGCATCCGTTCTTGTACTGGCACCGAGATGACGGTGAGAGGATTGCATTGTGAGTGTTGAGAGATGCCAAGATCCTGAGCGTCAGGTAGAGCCGAAGGTGGTGTAGCGGTATTCGGAACAGGCGTTGCCGGCACACGAGGCCGAAGCTGGTCCGAATGACGCACTGCAACACCCGTGTCCGTCTGGATTTCATACAGGCGTCGGCCACCGTGTTGTGAGATGCAGCCCGGACTCAATTTTGGCCGCCTGCCATATCCCCGTACCCAGACGAGGTCGTCGGCGGTGAACCAGCCAAGTGAAGGCACCCGCGGCCGTGAGGGGGAAGGCTGCAGAAGATGAAGTTGCATGCGGTGCTGTCGGCCATGTAAGAGCTCAGCCGGGCTGTGGTCGCCCATGGGGGTGAAACGGTAGGAAGCCAGAAACTGGAGAAGCACATCATCAGCAGAAGAAGAAGTCAGAAGTTTCCACATCTGAGCCTTAAATGTGCAGACCAGTCGTTCAGCCTCACCGTTTGATTGTGGATGGAATGGCAGGGCCGTGACATGCATAACACCATGACGAGCACAAAAATCCACAAATTTGGAAGAGGGAAATTGCAGACCATTATCATTAACAAGAGTAGAGGGAAGGCCTTCCAAAGAAAAAATTTGGGCGAGAGCACTTGTGGTTGCCGCGGTGGTAGGCGATGTGCAACGGACAATGAAAGGAAAGTTAGAGCAGGCGTCAATAACGAGAAGCCAATAAGTACCTAAAAAAGGTCCCGCGAAGTCAGCATGAATATGTTCCCAGGGCTTCTCAGGCGAAGGCCACGTTGACAAAGATAACTTCGGGGCGGCGGCCTGTGACGCACAAGGGCTGCAGGCAGCAACCATGTGTGCTATTTCAGAGTCGATGCCGGGCCAGTACACATGACGGAGCACCAGAGATTTTGTGCTAGAGACACCCCAGTGCCCTTGGTGAAGGAGGCGCAAGACGGAAGCACGCAAAGACGCAGGTACGACAACACGTGGCGAAGCATTGATGGTGGAAAGGAGGATAACACCATCCCTAGCTGTGAGGTGGTAGCGCAAAGCGTAGTAGTTCTGCAATGGATCAGAAGTCTTAGCGGACGGACGATCTGGCCAACCCTTCTGAATACAGCGTAAAACCTGGGAGAGGGTAGGGTCAGAACCCGTAGCAGCCGCCAGCCGGTTGCTGGTGATGGGGAACCTGCCCACAACCCGTTGCTCGGCAACATCCAGGTGGAAACACAGAAGTTCGTCCCTATTGAATGCCAGATCAGGACCCATGGGAAGGTGAGACAATGCATCAGCATTCACATGTTGAGCTGTCGGCCGGAAATGAATCTCATAATTGAAACGAGACAAGTGAAGAGCCCAATGCTAGTGGCGGTGTGCAGCCTTGTCGCGAAGTGATGATGATGGCTGAAACAAGGAAACAAGTGGTTTGTGATCCGTAAGAAGATGAAATTTGGAGCCATAGAGAAAACACCAAACTTATGAAGAGCATAAATAATGGCCAAAGCTTCTTTTTCAATTTGAGAATACCTTTGTTGGGCATCTGTGAGCATTTTGGAGGCATAAGCAATGTTGTTCAGAGCTGTCCGAAAAACGGTGCGCAAGGACTGCACCGACCCCGCATTGAGAGGCGTCCGTGGCAAGAACAAGATGTTGGCCAGGTTGATAAGTAGCCAGGCATGGGGCCTGTTTCAGCATAGCCTTCAATTTGTGGAAAGCCACATCGCATGACGCGGACCAGTGAAAAGGCACGTTTTTTATGCAACAGGCAATGCAACGGCTGAGCCACCGACACAGCAGACGGTAAAAACTTGCGATAGTATGCGATTTTCCCCATAAAGGCCTGCAGTTCCTTAACAGATATAGGGTGAGGAAGGGCATCGATCACAGCGACAGTTTGCTGAAGCAGACGAATACCATCCCGAGAGAGTTGAAACATCAAGTACGTGATAGATGCCTGAAAAAATTGTGATTTCAGAAGATTACACTTAAGATCGGCAGTCTGTAAGACATGAAAAAGTGTGCGGAGGTTCTGAAGATGTTCTTCAGTGGTGGATCCAGTAACATCAATGTTGTCCGTGTAATTTATACACCCAGGACCAGGGAGCAATAATTGTTCCAAGATTCGTTGAAAGAGAGCAGGGGCGCTGGCAACCCCGAATGGCAATCGTTGGTATTGATAGAGACCGAAAGGCGTGATAAGGACCAGAAACTGCCGGGAAGCAGCATCGAGAGGAAGTTGATGATAAGCTTCTGACAGGTCAATTTTTAAAAAAATACTGGCCACCCGTAAGTTTAGTGAACAATTCTTCAGGTCGGAGCATAGGATAAGTGTTGATGAGGCATTGTGCATTTACAGTGGCTTTAAAATCGCCACAGAGACGAATATCACCATTGGGTTTAGTAACAACGGCGACAGGAGAGGACCACTCACTGGAAGTGACAGGAAGCAAGACCCCTGAAATAGTGAAACAATCCAGCTCCTGTTTTACCCGGTCATGAAGGGCCACAGGAATGGGCCGAGCCTGAAAAAACTTAGGTCGAGCAGTGGGTTTGAGCGTGATGTGAGCTTCAAAGTCGTTTGCATGGCCAAACCCAGGAGAAAAAAAGGGACAAAAATGTCATCAACAAGGAATCCAATTGAGCATAAGGAATAGCATCTGAGACGATATTGACAGAGTCATCTATGGAGAACACAAAAACGCGAAAGGCATCGAAACCTAAAAGATTTTCTGCATTGATCTGGTCAATCACAAATATGGGAACAGTGCGAATGACGGATTTGTAAGATACCTCAGCATTAAATTGTCCCAAGAGAGAAATCTTCTGTTTATTGTACGTCCGTAATTGCCGAGTGACAGGTGATAGGAGTGGAGAACCCAACTGAAGATACGTCTGAGAATTAATTATAGTGGCAGCAGAACTGGTATCCACCTGCTTGCGAACATCCCGACCAAGGATTTGGACAGTGAGGAATAACTTCCCTGAAAGGGAAGAAGTGCAATTGACAGACAACACAGAAGCAGAATCAGTGTCACGGTCATGAACATCATGTATGCGGTCGGATTTGCAAATGGCAGACACATGACCCTTCTTTTTGCATTCGTGACACACGGCCCAACGTTGGGGACAGTCCTCCCGTGAATGTTTCGTAAAACACCGTGGACATGAAGGAAGTTGCCGTGGGTTTTGCTGCAGTTTCTTAGAGGGTTGTTTACGGTTAGGCCGAGGCTGCGCGTGGGAGCGTACTGCGGCTACATCGGTCAGCGGGAACGCACCGCAAGCGTCGTCAACAGCGCACAGTGGTTGTATTTCCCTGACGTCACCCCACCCCTCTATTTGCACCCCAGCGGCGCGAGAAATTTCAAAAGACTGCGCGATGGATAGGACTTCATCTAGAGTCAGATTTGCAAACTGAAGGGCACGTTGCCGAACTTCTTTGTCGGGCGCCGACCGGATAGCATCCCGTACCATGGAATTGGCATAGAATTCTTTGTGAATGTCAGTAACAAATTGACACTTTTGACAGGCCGTGAAGTTCAGCAGCCCAAGCACGATAGGATTGATGCAGTTGTTTTTGACAACGATAAAAGGCAACACGAGAGGCTACCACATGCATTTGCTTTTGAAAATAGACTGACAGAAGTGAGCACATTTCAGCAAAGGTCAAAGACACAGGATCTTTCAAAGGAGCCAATTGCGACAACAACCGATACATTTGAGGTGAAATCCATGAAAGGAACAGAGACTTACATGTTTGTTCGTCCGTGACATGAAATGCCAAGAAGTGCTGTCGAAGACATTTTTCGTAATCAGATCAGTCTTCCGCCGTCTCGTCGTAAGGAGGAAAAGGAGGTATAGGCAACGATGAGAAACGCCCCGCATTTGATGCCGCGACGAAATCGCAAATCGCCGATGTTAGAAGCGTTTGCTGTTCAATGAGACCTTGCAATAGTTGCTCGACAGTAGCCATGGAAACCTGTGGGTCAATGATGAAAAGGAAAAATTCACTACCTCGTCGCCAATTGGTATAATGTCAAGTTGAACACATATATTTCAAAACGACACAACACATATAAGTCACTGAGCAAGTTGACAAAGCAAGACATGTAAACAAGGTAACATTCGAATGAACACTGAGTCCAAGTCTAGCGGCCGCTGCCTGGCTGGCCGCTTAGGTGGCGCAGCTGCTGCATGGCTGGCAGACAGCGCCGCATGTAGAGGACGCCCGTAATTGGGCTTCGACACTTTGAATGATTGGTGAGTCACAACAATGTATTTTAGAACCAGCATACAATAATAAGTTATATTTCCCAAACACTGGTTTGTTTCTTCTGACTAACTCTACTCGTTCTGCCCAAGTGGCCATAACTACTACGTTCATGAATTAGTGAATTATTTTCAAATAATCATTATATATTAAACAATACTAAAGTTATATGACAGTCTTTTAATTTCATTAATTCTTGAAAAATTATCTTCTTGTAATTATTTTATTCTTCATTTAATGGATCCTTTAATAACAAATATTAAATCTTGGTATTAAATTATTTAGTTTTACATTGTTGATTTCTCTGTATTTCATAAACGGATCTCTATGTTTACCATTGTAGCAGTCATGAGATATCTGTTTACATGATGCCGATCATATAACATAATCATCTGGCTAAGCTATTTCAGCAACCATCTATGCTCTGCACGTCATTAGCCTCTCACTGCCTGTGAAATCCCTTTAATGGCCTTGTTGACATCACAATAAGCCAACACACCACGCCCTCACGAGGTTCATTCAAACCCTGCTTTTTGCTTACAAACACATGAACTGGGCACATGTTATTTCAAAATCCTTAGAACTACTTTCTCTCTCGGTGATTTAATAGAACTATTATTTACAATGCATCTCATGGTTGTGTCTATGCCTTTCACAATGTGTAGTCATTATTATCTTACTAGAGGGATACTCAGGTACTCAAGAGTTTGGAGGCTTCCCTTCAATTACCACAGAATCTCTCAAGATCAACTACATTGTATATGACGTACTATGTGGGACTCTCGATGTGCTACTTCCACTACATTAGGGTGCTAACCTCATTTTGCCCTTCAGAAATTTCGAAAAATTGGTTTATTTCAGCATCTATTTAAGATGATTTTCTATGAGCCCTTCTCAGTACCAATTCACCCACAATGTATTTCTTGGGTGTTATATTCAAATCAGTTATTTTTGGGAATTTTACTAAGCATTTGATCATGGTTTCAGGTCTTTTACCCATCAACAATTCATAGCGTGATATTTCTGTTGTTGAATGTGGAAGCTCATCAAGTATCTTCTCAAAATCTTTAACATACATTCCCAAAGTGGTCACAGCAAAAAGCTCTACATAGTCTTGGAACCCATGATCATTAAGTATTTGTTTACGCCTGCATGCTGTATGGACATAGTAATCTTGCCCCAGTTTACTAGCTATTACTTTTCCGGTACATTTCCTCGTAGGGTACAATCTTAAAAATTTAGAAAATACATCCATTATTACCAACATACACTCCTGGAAATGGAAAAAAGAACACATTGACACCGGTGTGTCAGACCCACCATAATTGCTCTGGACACTGCGAGAGGGCTGTACAAGTAATGATCACACGCACGGCACAGCGGACACTCCAGGAACCGCGGTGTTGGCCGTCGAATGGCGCTAGCTGCGCAGCATTTGTGCACCGCCGCCGTCAGTGTCAGCCAGTTTGCCGTGGCATACGGAGCTCCATCGCAGTCTTTAACACTGGTAGCATGCCGCGACAGCGTGGACGTGAACCGTATGTGCAGTTGACGGACTTTGAGCAAGGGCGTATAGTGGGCGTGCGGGAGGCCGGGTGGACGTACCGCCGAATTGCTCAACACGTGAGGCGTGAGGTCTCCACAGTACATCGATGTTGTCGCCAGTGGTCGGCGGAAGGTGCACGTGCCCGTCGACCTGGGATCGGACCGCAGCGACGCACGGATGCACGCCAAGACCGTAGGATCCTATGCAGTGCCGTAGGGGACCGCACCGCCACTTCCCAGCAAATTAGGGACACTGTTGCTCCTGGGGTATCGGTGAGGACCATTTGCAACCGTCTCCATGAAGCTGGGCTACGGTCCCGCACACCGTTAGGCCGTCTTCCGCTCACGCCCCAACATCGTGCAGCCCGCCTCCAGTGGTGTGGCGACAGGCGTGAATGGAGGGACGAATGGAGACGTGTCGTCTTCAGCGATGAGAGTCGCTTCTGCCTTGGTGCCAATGATGGTCGTATGCGTGTTTGGCGCCGTGCAGGTGAGCGCCACAATCAGGACTGCATACGACCGAGGCACACAGGGCCAACACCCGGCATCATGGTGTGGGGAGCGATCTCCTACACTGGCCGTACACCACTGGTGATCGTCGAGGGGACACTGAATAGTGCACGGTACATCCAAACCGTCATCGAACCCATCGTTCTACCATTCCTAGACTGGCAAGGGAACTTGCTGTTCCAACAGGACAATGCACGTCCGCATGTATCCCGTGCCACCCAACGTGCTCTAGAAGGTGTAAGTCAACTACCCTGGCCAGCAAGATCTCCGGATCTGTCCCCCCATTGAGCATGTTTGGGACTGGATGAAGCGTCGTCTCACGCGGTCTGCACGTCTAGCACGAACGCTGGTCCAACTGAGGCGCCAGGTGGAAATGGCATGGCAAGCCGTTCCACAGGACTACATCCAGCATCTCTACGATCGTCTCCATGGGAGAATAGCAGCCTGCATTGCTGCGAAAGGTGGATATACACTGTACTAGTGCCGACATTGTGCATGCTCTGTTGCCTGTGTCTATGTGCCTGTGGTTCTGTCAGTGTGATCATGTGATGTATCTGACCACAGGAATGTGTCAATAAAGTTTCCCCTTCCTGGGACAATGAATTCATGGTGTTCTTATTTCAATTTCCAGGAGTGTATATTTAGAATTCTCTTTTGGTGTTTGGGAGAGGCATGAACACATCAACTGCAGCTAGCTCACCTACCTCTTTTGGTATTATGAATTACATTTGCCCTTTACTGCTGGTTGTAGGTGTTTTCGTCCTCTGACACTTTTGACATCTTTCTAGTATTCTCCTAGCTCTCATTACCATATTATTAAAAATGCTGGATTCTTTCAACTTTTCCACACACTTTTTGGGTCCTAAATAACCACAGATCATGTGTATATGCCATATGAACTCCTCTGTGGTATGTTCAGGGAAACATAATTTCCAGTCTTCCCACACTAAATTAGTTCTGCAGTACAGTACCCATTTTTCCACCAAATAATATTCCTTTATTTTGGGCTCCTGATTTTCTTCCCACTTTTGCTTGGGCGTAGCCAAAAATTCAGAAAAAACAATGAGCAAAACTTTGACATTTGATCAAATTTGGCGTGCTTTTTTCAGTCTTGGCTCTCCAGGATGCTTCCATTGGGATAATTGGGCTTCGGTATTGATGTCATAACAGTAAACCCATATTTCAACACCAGTTAAGACTTTTTTGAACACATCACGGTCATCATTGACGTCATTCAAGAGCTCCTGAGTGATGCTCATGCGAAGGTTCTTCTGATCAAAATTGAGAAGTTTTGGGACAAACTTCACTGACACACACCTCATGCCCAAAACAACCTAAATAATTGCATGATGCATGTCAACTGATATGCCAACATCCTCAGCAACTTCTCTTACAGTAATTCCACAATTTTCCAAAACAATTTTCTTCACAGCTTCGACATTATCATGTGTTGGGATGTCCAGAGTGAGGTTTGTCACTGGCATCTTCTCAGTCATCTTGGAAGGGCTTGTAACACTTGTAAACCCTATATATCCGCTTCTGAAAGCAAGGGGAAACTAAAGTCGTAATTTTTCCTGAGGGCATGCAGCTTTACTGTATGATTAAATGATGATGGCGTCCTCTTGGGTAAAATATTCCAGAGGTAAAATAGTCCCCCATTCGGATATCCGGGCGGGGACTACTCAAGAGGACGTCGTTATCAGGAGAAAGAGAACTGGCGTTCTATGGATCGGAGCATGGAATGTCAGATCCCTTAATCGGGCAGGTAGGTTAGAAATTTTAAAAAGGGAAAGGGATATGTTAAAGTTAGATACAGTGGGAATTAGTGAAGTTCGGTGGCAGGAGGAACAAGACTTTTGGTCAGGTGAATACAGGGGTATAAATACAAAATCAAATAGGGGTAATGCAGGAGTAGGTTTAATAATGAATAAAAAAATAGGAGTGCGGGTAAGCCACTACAAACAGCATAGTGAACGCATTATTGTGGCCAAGATAGACACGAAGCCCACACCTACTACAGTACTACAAGTTTATATGCCAACTAGCTCTGCAGATGATGAAGAAATTGATGAAATATATAATGAGATAAAAGAAATTATTCAGGTAGTGAAGGGAGACGAAAATGTAATAGTCATGGGTGACTGGAATTTGACAGTTGGAAAAGGAAGATAAGGAAACATAGTAGGTGAAAATGGATTGGGGGTAAGAAATGAAAGAGGAAGCCGTCTGGTAGAATTTTGCACAGAGCATAAGTTAATCATAGCCAACACTTGGTTCAAGAATCATGAAAGAAGGTTGTATACATGGAAGAACCCTGGAGATACTAAAAGGTTTCAGATAAATTATATAATGGTAAGACAGAGATTTAGGAACCATGTTTTAAATTGTAAGACATTTCCAGGGGCAGATGTGGACTCTGACCACAATCTATTGCTTATGAACTGTAGATTAAAACTGAAGAAATTGCAAAAAGGTGGGAATTTAAGGAGATGGGACCTGGATAAACTGAAAGCACCAGAGGTTGTACAGAGTTCCAGGGAGAGTATAAGGGAAAGAAATATAGTAGAAGAAAAATGGGTAGCTTTGAGGAATGAAATAGTGAAGGCAGCAGAGGATCAAGTAGGTAAAAAGACGAGGGCTAGTAGAAATCCTTGTGTATCAGAAGAGATACTGAATTAAATTGATGAAATGAGAAAATACAAAAATGCAGTAAGTGAAGCAGGCATAAAGGAATACAAACGTCTCAAAAATGAGATCGACAGGAAGTGCAAAATGACTAAGCAGGGATGGCTACAGGACAAATGTAAGGATGTAGAGGTGCATCTCACTAGGGGTAAGATAGATACTGCCTATAGGAAAATTAAAGACATCTTTGGAGAAAAGAGAACCACTTGCATGAATATCAAGAGCTTTGATGGAAACCCAGTTGTAAGCAAAGAAGGGAAAGCAGAAAGGTGGAAGGAGCACGTAGAGGGTCTATACCAGGGCGATGTTCTTGAGGACAATATCATGGAAATGGAAGAGGATGTAGATGAAGATGAAATGGGAAATGTGATACTGCGTGAAGAGTTTGACACAGCACTGAAAGACCTAAGTCGAAACAAGGCCGCGGGAGTAGACAAAATTCCATTAGAACTACTGACAGCCTTGGGAGAGTGAGTCCTTACAAAACTCTACCATCTGGTGAGCAAGATGTATGAGACAGGCGAAATACCCTCAGACTTCAAGAAAAATATAATAATTCCAATCCCAAAGAAAGCAGGTATTGACATGTGAAAATTACCGAACTATCAGTTTAATAAGTCACAGCTGCAAAATACTAATGCGAATTCTTTACAGACGAATGGAAAAACTGGTAGAAGCCAACCTTGGGGAAGATCAGTTTGGATTCCGTAGAAATGTTGGAACACGTGAGGCAATACTGACCTTACGACTTATATTAGAAGCTAGATAAAGAAAAGGCAAACCTACGTTTCTAGCATTTGTAGACTTAGAGAAAGCTTTTTACAATGCTGACTGGAGTACTCTCTTTCAAATTCTGAAGGTGGCAGGGGTAAAATACAGGGAGCGAAAGGCTATTTACAATTTGTACAGAAACCAGATGGCAGTTATAAGAGTCGAGGGACATGAAAGGGAAGCAGTGGTTGGGAAGGGAGTAAGACAGGGTTGTAGCCTCTCCCCGATGTTATTCAATCTGTATATTGAGCAAGCAGTAGAGGCAACAAAAGAAAAGTTTGGAGTAGGTATTAAAATCCATGGAGAAGAAATAAAAACTTTGAGGTTCGCTGATGACATTGTAATTCTGTCAGAAACAGCAAAGGACTTGGAAGAGCAGTTGAACGGAATGGAAAGTGTCTTGAAAGGAGGATATAAGATGAACATCAACAAAAGCAAAACGAGGATAATGGAATGTAGTCAAATTAAGTTGGGTGATGCTGAGGGAATTAGATTAGGAAATGAGACACTTAAAGTAGTAAAGGAGTTTTGCTATTTGGGGAGCAAAATAACTGATGATGGTCAAAGTAGAGAGGATGTAAAATGTAGACTGGCAATGGCAAGGAAAGCATTTCTGAAGAAGAAAAATTTGTTAACATCGAGTATTGATTTAAGTTTTAGGATGTCATTTCTGAAAGTATTTGTATTGTGTGTAGCCTTGTATGGAAGTGAAACGTGGACGATAAATTGTTTAGACAAGAAGAGAATAGAAGCTTTCGAAATGTGGTGTTACAGAAGAATGCTGAAGATTAGATGGGTAGATCACATAACTAATGAGGAGGTATTGAATAGAATTGGGGAGAAGAGGAGTTTGTGGCACAACTTGACTAGAACAAGGGATCGGTTGGTAGGACATGTTCTGAGGCATCAAGTGATCACCAATTTAGTACTGGAGGGCAGCGTGGAGGGTAAAAATCATAGAGGGAGACCAAGAGATGAGTACACTAAGCAGATTCAGAAGGATGTAGGCTGCAGTAGGTAGTGGGAGATGAAGCAGCTTGCACAGGATAGAGTAGCATGGAGAGCTGCATCAAACCAGTCTCAGGACTGAAGACCACAACAACAACAACAATATGCACTTGTGTCTATATATGTGAGGATGGATATGTGTGTGTGTGCGAGTGTATACCTGTCCCTTTTTCCCCCTAAGATTAGTCCTTCCGCTCCCGGGATTGGAATGACTCCATACGCTCTGCCTTAAAACCCACATCCTTTCATCTTTCCCTCTCCTTCCCTCTTTCCTGATGAAGCAACCGTGGGTTGTGAAAGCTTGAATTTTGTGTGTGTGTTTGTGTTTGTTTGTGTGTCTATCAACATACCAATGCTTTCGTTTGGTAAGTTACATCATCTTTGTTATATATATATATCTCTCAAAAACAAATGAAGTATGCTGTACACTTGAAACTGTGAACATATGTTTGGGATATGTGTGCCAACATAACAAAAAAAGATCAATAATTGAATGTACATTGCCCGCAATTTCAAAAGTCACCTTACTTTTTTAACTTACATTTGAGATCAACACCTTACATTTTTCAGTCTCTTTATCAAAATTACAATCTAAAATTTTAACATTCTGTAGTAATTCTTTAACAGATTTACTGTGATTTACTGTGGCTACTTCCCCAGTGATGACTTTTTTCCCAATTTTGAGCTGTTGCCCACTGTTCCTTGATTATATTATCATATTCTCAATTTTTTCATCTACCACTATCTGCCGTGTTCTTGTTAATTTCTTTTATAATTTTTCATCAACTGTTCTTTAGTGTCTCTAGCACTTTCCTCTATTCTCTTACTGGTTGCTTCAAGATTTGGTTATTGTCTTCTGGTTCTTTTTTTTTTTTAATTTCCCTAGCAGTTTCTTCTATTTCCAGTTTTTGTTTTAATTGTGTAGCTTCCCTAGCATTTTCCTGTAAGTTACTCATCATAGCTGAAAACATGGCTTGCATATTAAATTCTGAACCATTAATTTTGTTAGGTTCAAGGTTCATTTTCGTCATCATACTTCCCTTAACCACTGTCTGAGTGTCTGACTCAGCTGCATATTCTGTGGTACCTAAAGCATGTAAGGGAACTTCCTGTCCCTTGTTACCTACAATATCATTCACCCTGACTACAGGGCCTTCTTTTGATTTTGCAAGTCGAAATACATCATGGATCTCTGACCAGTCAGAGGTCTTGTGACCCAAATTCCCACTAATATCTGGTTCGCTCATTTTACTTTTGGTTGCCCTACCATTTTTAAGTAACATTAATTATACACAATGTCATTTATCACTTTAACTTACTTTGAAAATAGTATATTTTACAGGTCACAGTAGTGCTCCGCTGCCTCACTGTGTGTTGAACTCCGGACCTCAGCTCCACGTTGTTTCCTTTGATTACGCGGTTTGCCTTACCACATTGGATGTCACTATCTACTTTCTTCTACTACGATTTCTTCTCGACGATCATTGCTACTTTTCACTTACAAAATGTTAATACTCCAGTGATGTGAACTGTATTTTTCACTTTGCGAAACTTACCACTTTGTGCGACATACTTCCTGCATTACTTAACTCACACAGTTTTAATGTTACACATTGCATTCACTTTTAACAGTTAATGTTCATGTCCCACTTCGTTTCGTGTCGCATTGTTCATTGAAATTCCACTTCCTATTTTCCCCATAAATTTGCAATAAAAAGTTTTCTCCATCACAAATTATTTGTCTACAGTCATATTTCACTCACAAGGTGCCAAGTGCAAGACGCATCTACTGCAAATCATCCAAATTGCAGTGATGTACAAGAAGCATCCTATTTAATCTATCAAGATTTGCAAGAAATTCATCTCCGTAATGGGTGCCAAATGCAAAAGTCCCCCACTCGTACTAAATCTCCAGAAATGTGTCAGTTTAGCTGGTGAGTCCAGTGTAGGTGGTGATTGAATAGATGGTGGTATAAAGGGCATATAGGAGGGTGGTTTGAAAAGTTCTCAGAATCACCACGAGAGGTCAGCGCTAGTGCAAAGAGTTGTTCACATGATATTCATTAATCTGTGTCCTGTAAACAAGTGCCATGTCAGTGCTCTTGGAAGAGAGTTGTGGCAGTGATGTGGCTCTGTTGTTCTCGCACAGAAATTTGCGAAGATGGAATAAATTGAGATTCAGGCAGTGATTAAGTACTTCATTAAGAAAGATATGAAAGCAAAGGACATTCATGCTGATTTCTAGAATACACTGGGGGTCTCTGCACCTTCATCTTCAACTGTTGCCAAGTGAACAAATGAATTTAAATTTGCTTGGGAGAGCTTAGATGATGATCTGCACAGTGGTCGGCCAACATGTGTCACTACTCCAGAAGTCATTGCAAAAGTGCACAAAATGCTCATGGAGGATCACTGATTGAAAGTGTGTGAAATTTCTCATGTTTGGCAGATGTCATATGAAAGGGTATATCACATTTTAACTGAAGAATTAAAAATGAAAAAATTATCTGCATTATGGGTGCCGCGACTCTTGACGCTGGATCGAAAACATATGAGACTGGACATATCATAACAATGTTTGGCCCATTTTAGGAGAAACAAACAACATTTTTTGTGCCAGTTTGTGATCACAGATGAAACTTGGGTGCACTACTATGCACCAGAGACAAAACAAAAGTCAAAACAGTTGAAACATGCTGATTCTCCACCAGCAAAGAAAGTATTTTATTGTGTTGTTTATCAGACGCTTTCTATGAAATATTGCCAAGGTCTTCAAAATGTGAATAACGGTAAAAAGTGTATTTTTTCATATAAGTAATGTTTAATTCATGTCATTGAATCTGCAGACATACATTTGTGTTTCAGGTCCTCTTTATGGCTTTTGTATGGCATCGCAATATCTGACACTTCTACAATTATTGTCAACTCAATTGGTGCTTTACTACAGTTCAGTTATGTAGTAACATACTACATATACGCTATCAGGAAGGTAAGCTTCATTAGTATGTAGTAGCATGAAGCTATAATTTTAAAAGTGACTAAAGCATTGGCTAATTGTTTTAGTAATTTGTTAGATTTCTCAAAGATTTTGTATAGTGCACATCCTAGTGAGATGAATGATGTGTATTAATTAAACTATTTCTATGCAAATCCACTCTGAACTCCACAGATAAGCAAACAGGTGATATAAAAAAAAAAAGATATAGTTTTGTGTTTCACGTGAATGCTGTTGCCATTCAGAATTACAGAATTTCATAGAACATCTATTGTATGTTGTATTTGTGCAGAGTACTGTGCATACAGTTTTACTTGGAGCTGAGATTTAAGAATAGTATCCTAGCCATTAGATGTGTTTTATCTCTGGAGCTAGACAGATGCGCTTATACGACGCTCCCGCTAAGTTAAGTGATTAATATTGAAATAAGAGCTAATTTAGTCAATATTACATTTTATGTTGGTGTATATACTTCTTCTCTAGGCTATCTATTGAAGGTTTCGCTTTTCTGTCCGTATTTAGATCAAAAAGGAAGTCTTTCGTAAAAGGCTGGTAGTCGCTAGTTTTGTTTATGTTTTTTAGGTGTAAATTTCATGGGAGTGTAGATTTTCGTTTTTGACTCAAATTATTGCTTCAAAGTCAAATTAATTTGTGTTGTTCATACTGAGTTTAGGTAGTTAAAACATTCGGAAGTAAGTTTATAAGTTTGTTCACATGTGTTTGTTTATGGATTAGTAGGCTACAGGTTCGAAACTACTGTGGTCTTGTGCCAACTTATTCTCTGCTTTTGTGTTAAGTTTGTCTATCAGACCATGTGTGACAAATGTGGTGGTTGCCGTAGAAATTTGAAAGAGGGGATGTTCTGTGTAGATTGTAAGTTACGGTTTCATTGGGGCAAAAGTAGCAGCGAGGAAACGAGGGTAGAAAATGAGGCTCTTCCATGGCAGTGTAGGTTATGTAGGAAGGACAGAAAAATCGCTGAACAGGAGGCAAAAATTTGTACCCTTAAGGCTGAATTAGAAAACGCGAACTTGGAATTGTGTTGGTTATGGGAGGAAAAAGAGACTGGGAACTGGGAAAAGGTAGCAAGCAAAGGGCAAAAAAGGGAAACACTGGAAAAAACTCCAGAAATTCAATTATTAAATCAGTTTGGCTTGCTATCTGAAGTGGAGGAAGGGCCTCATCCAGATGTAGTTGAAAGTAGCTTGAAGCAGAATATTAGCTTAAAAACAAAAAAAGACAGGTCGGGATCAAACCAGAATAGGAAAAGAAGAATTCTGCTTATAGGCAGCAGTCATGGGAGGGGTGTGGGCCAGCAGCTTCAGGAGAAATTAGGTGCAGGATACCAGGTCACAAGTTTTGTGAAATCAAATGCTAGCCTTAGCCATGTTACAGAAAACTTAGGTCAGCTATGCAGGGACTTTGAGAAGGAAGATCAAGTAATTATAGTTGGGGAAGCAGGAAACAGCCTGGCTATGAATCCAAGATACAGTACTAGGAGTAACCTGGATAAAATAGGGGCAGAAACTGAGCACACAAATGTGGGGTTTGTGGAAGTCTTTCAGTGCCATTATCAGCCATGGGTAAACACTACTGTAAGGCATGTTAACACTGAGCTGAACAGGACGCTCCAGACAATGCTATTAGCAGGTGGGGATACACTACACATGGCCTGCACCTGAATAGGATGGGGAAAAATAAGTTAGCTTCTCTATTAGCAGAAACTGTAACGTGGTCCACAGTCACACAAGGGATGATCCCTGTGGTTAATGTGTCCAGGCAGACAGTGTGGTTAATGTGTCCAGGCAGACAGGTGTTTTAGGTTAAGGCCAAAGTCCAGACAGATGACAATCAAGATAAATAGAATAAAAGGAACGTCATGCATAGTAAATAGGGGTAAAGCTAAGGGCAGTATCAACTTACTTCATCAAAATATCAAGAGAATAAAAGATAAAGTAGATGAGCTATTATTGTGTTTAGATGATCTCAAAAATAAGAATGAGATTGATATACTTGCCTGTCTGAAACCACGTGTCTGTGGGCATGGATAGTGTCAGTATAAGTGGGCATAATTTAGCATCTTACACTTGTAGATCTAGGGTGGATAAAGGAGGAGTTGCCATTTTCATAAAACAAGGGTGTAAATGCAAAATTGTAGAAGTAAGCAAATTTTATGTTGATCAGCACTTTGAGGTTTGTGCATGTGAACTTCAGCTAGACAATGTGGTACTGATATTAACAACAGTGTACAGGTCGCCATTAGGAGAATGGGAGCTGTTCATAAAAAAGTTTGACTCCCTATTATGCTGTCTGTCAGAAAAAAAGAAGTAGTTATTAATTTATGGCGATTTCAATGTAAACTTTCTAACTAATTCTGATAAGAAAAGTGACCTAGAAGTGTTATTAACAACATATAACATAGAATCACACACGTATAGCTCAAGACAGTAGCACACTAATAGCTAATGTATTTGAACTGAAAGAGGATGTAAAACAAACACATGCTTTCCGTGTGGTAAATGGATTATCAGACCATGATTCACAATTGATTAACTTATAAAACCTAACAGGGTGTACAGTTCGGAAACCGTTAAGTAAACGTGTGAGGTCGGTCAACCCAGTATCTATAAAGCACTTCAAAGAAAGCTTAAGAAATGTTAATTGGGGAGATGTATATGATGAGCCAAATACTAATGATAAATGCAACATATTTCTTGATAAATTTATATCCCTTTTTGAACATTGTTTCCCAAAGAAAATTACTAAATGTAACACCACACACTTTTCAAAGAAACCTTGGATTACTACGGGTATTGAAGTGTCTTCAGAAAGAAAAAGAAAACTGTATGAGACAGCAAGAACTAGTAAAGATCCAGAAGTAGTTTTACACTATAAAATCATTGCAACATACTGAGAAAAGTTGTAAGGAAATCAAGAAATATGTATGTTAGAGAAGAAATTAACAACTTCGGCAATAAAATAAAATCGATATGAAATGTTGTTAGAAGGGAGACAGGAAAAGTAACCACCGGGGTAGGTCATATTGCTATTAAAGAGAACGAGACCATCCTAACCAACAGTACACAAGTAGCTAATGTATTTAACAACCATTCCTTAAGAGTAGGAGAAAAAATTGGTGAGAACAGTTCAAAAGAAAAAGCCAGGCAGTACATGGAAGAGTCTATTTTGAAAAAAATTTGTCAGATTGTTTCACCTAACAACCTCTTGTGAAATAAGTAAAATTATGAAATCTTTGAAAAATAAATGTTCTGTTGGAGTAGATGACATCTCTAATAAGATATTAAAACAATGTGGAGCAATTACAGCTGATGTTCTGAGTCACATCTGTGATGTATATCACTAACTCAAGGTATTTTCCCAGACAGGTTAAAATATGCTATTGTCAGGCCTCTCTACAAAAAGTGGGAAACCACAGATGTCAATAATTATCGGCCAGTATCCTTGCTTACAGCATTGTCAAAAATCTTCAAGAAAGTAATGTCTTCTAGTGGTTAGCCATCTCAACAATAATGGGATACTTAGTAAATCACAGTTCGGATTTCAAAAATGCTGTTCCACCGAGACAGAAATATACAATTTCATTGTCCACATAATAGAGTTTTTAAATAGTAAAATGTCACCAATAGGAATTTTCTGTGACTTGTCCAAAGCATTTCATTGTGTGAACCATGACATTATGTCACAGAATAAATGTAATAGCATATGAGTAGTTTAAGTCATACCTACAGAACAGGAACCAAAAAGTTTCCTTATTTGGGTCAAGTGATTTAAATAAGTTTGCCACTTCATCTAACTGGGGTGAAATTACATTAGGTGTTCCACAGGGTTCAATCATGGGTCCCCTTCTGTTCTTGAAGTGAACGACTTCCATTCCCATCTGAAACATGAAGCTGAACTGACACTGTTTGCTGATGATACATGCATCATTATTAATCCAGTAAAAGAAACTCCAATTGAAAATGATACAAATAAGGTCTTTGGAAAAGTCATTAATTGGTTTCTGCAAATGGGCTTGCTTTAAACTTCGAAAAAAACACAGTACATCCAATTTTCTGCTGCAAAAAGTATAGTTCCTTCAATGAATATAACACATCAGCAGAAGTCAGTAGACAAGGTAGAGCATACTAAGTTTTTGTGTGTACATATAGAACAGAATCTTCATTGGAAAATTCATATTTTGGATTTTCCAAAGCGACTAGGTTCAGCAATTTTTGTAGCCAGAATAATTGCCAATTTTGATGATATAGAAATTAGTAAGCTAACATACTTTGCATACTTTCGCTCTCTGATGTCATACAGACTCAACACTTAGGCAAAAGGTATTCACTGCTCAAAAGAAAGTGGTTAGAATAATGTGTGTGGGGTTCATAGTCTCACATCTTATAGCCATCTTTTTAAAAGATTGGGCATTCTTACAGCAGCCTCACAGTACATTTACTCACTAATGAAATTTGTTCTCAACAACATGGACTAGTATAAAAACAACAGTGACATTCATGATTATAATACCAGAAAAAAGAAAGACTTACACTATCCTTTACTCAACCTATCTTTGGCACAGAAAGGGCTAAAATATGTTGCTATAAATTTTTTTGACAAATTAGCAGATGAAATAAAATGTCTGATAGACAGCAGTAATAGCTTCAAAAATAAACTGAAATCATATCTCCTTGACTACTCCTTCTATACCATAGTTGAATTCTTGAATAGGAATAAATAAATCTGTAAATATAGTATATGCATGTTGTGCCATTTAAGGGAATGGGGTAAATAACAGAAATATTAATCATATTAAAAAAATCTTGTTTCATATGTGCATTTCTTGTGAACTTGACACTTTCCACATCGTAATGGCTACTGTACCGTGCGATTGATCAATGGAACATGCAACCAACTAACTAAATAACTGACTAACTTAGTTCTTTTTTCAATTAAGTTAATTGTGCAGTTGTAGTATGTGTCTCACACTATAATATCAAAAATATAGGATCGGCAGAGAAAAACTCCAACTACTGAAACAGCCTCCTCTGTACTGTAAAATGAGGTTAATCCGGTAAATAATGGCAGTTTTTAAAAAAATTTTGTCCATTTACTGTAGTGATGTTGGAAAAAAACCAATACGTTAATTTCACAACCTTGATAATGATATATACATGTATTACATTATTTTTGGTTTATAATTGCAGTTATTATTGGTTTCACCTCCTCAGTTGGGGCAAATCCGATGACCATTGTATTTTGTGTGCAGGAACGGAATCAGACTTCCAGTGGAGTGAATCAGATTACTATTTTCATTTTTAAAAAATATATTGCTATATTTGCAACAAAATTTTACAATTTATAGACTAAAAAAATTTTTACAGGCACATTAAACTAGAGATTTTAGCTATAAAAACATTTCCATTCACGAAATTTGACAAACAAATATTAATTTTTAGTTATTGTATGCCATAATCAATGTAAAAAGTATTTTCTCAATGACATAATCATTCATCCCTTCCAAAACTAAATTTATCCCGCCTTCTGTTTTGTGGAACAACTTTTTTAATAACTTGGGCTCTTTCTATCTCAGCTGCATCAATAATTTCTGGAAAGACCAAACATATGTTACCATCCAGAACTTTCTTTCTCAGAAATGTCATTTCATAGGAGTCATTAGAGATGCTTTCAATTTTACCTATAAAAAACCTGAACCTTTTTTTGGTAGGAAATTTTGCTATTGTGAAATCATTTTCTTATAATTAATGCCAATCTTTACCATTTCCATGTCCATTTCTTCATTTTCATTTGATTTGGGCTGTTCTAGATCACTTTTAGATGTTCCGGATAGGGACTCACTGCTTGCAGCCTGTCACTATCATTTTCATTGAAGTCACTGATAACAATTTCTTTTCATGGAGTTAATGCTAATCACGTTGCTTGGCACAACTTTCCTTTTGTTTGATTAAAGTGAACCTGTATCAGTTCGAAGGCTGCTGCTCAAGAAACTTCTGATGAGCTAGTGCCATATGCATTGTTGTCAGCTGCTTCTGGAATCTGTGAAATGACTTTATCATGATGGAAAGGAAAAATTTCTGCTTTTCTGGACCAAAATATTACATTTGATTCAGATGTGATAGCTATATTTTCAAAGGTTTTTTTCAACAACCTAGGAAATTGTTCCTTTTCCAATCATCTAGCACATTTCTCCAAGCAAATTTTAAAGGTCTAAAAAAGGCCACATCATATGGCCAACACAAATGAATAGGATGAAGTGGTAGAAGCACAAATTTAATGTCATGTTCCTGGCACAGTTCAATCACATTTTATGACAGATTAGTCAAGAGACTGTCACCTATAATCACTTTAGGTCCCTCTAATTACCGGGAATCAGTCAAGACAATTTCAACAAACCGTGATTCAAACATTGTTAGGTCAGACCAACCACTTTGATTCCTATTATAACCTGCACCAGTCACACTATTGTTGTTGTTGTTGTTGTTGTGGTCTTCAGTCCTGAGACTGGTTTGATGCAGCTCTCCGTGCTACTCTATCCCGTGCAAGCTGCTTCATCTCCCAATACCTACTGCAACCTACATTCTTCTGAATTTGCTTAGTGTATTCATCTCTTGGTCTCCCTCTACGATTTTTACCCTCTATGCTGCCCTCCAATACTAAATTGGTGATCCCTTGATGCCTCAGAACATGTCCTACCAACCGATCCCTTCTTCTAGTCAAGTTGTGCCTCAAACTTCTCTTCTCCCCAATCCCCCCTGCGGGTCCGGGGTAAGAATAGGCCCGAGGTATTCCTGCCTGTCGTACGAGGCGACTAAAAGGAGTTTCAACCGTTTCGGCCTTCCATGTGATGGTCCCCCTTGGGGTTTGACCTCCATTTTTCAAAATTCTACAGAAGTACGAGTCTTTTGGGGAAGGACACCTTACGTGGTGTACCACTGGTCCTAAGTGCACTAAGACCTTGGCACTCAGCATTGCACCGGCGTTGTAACCATACCCACTATTCCTCAAATTGGGCCTAAACGCCTGATGGGTTGTCCAAGTTACGCCCATAGTGCATCTCCATCTGCACCAGCGATCATGATGGACTTTCCATGGCACCAGAAATCCAGCATGGTAGCCAGCCCGTTGTGGTGGGGTCGTCATGTACCCTCTAGGTTGTAGCCCCCTGACAACACAGGGATCGTACTGCCGATACCTGAGCTGCACCCTCCCCACGTCGGCCAAGGAGTAGATGCCCGTCTCCTTGGGGCATCAGGACTCCCGGCAATGGTCATCCTGCCAGGTGGCCCTTGCTGAGGCTGGGTGGCGCCCGTGGGGAGAGCCCCTGGTCGGAGTGGGTGGTATCGGGGCGGACGTTTCGCAGATGAAGCGTCACCACGTATCAGGTCGCTCTGCGGCCGAGTCTTTCAAAAGAAAAGGTACCGTTTCTAGTTCTGGTTCTCCTGCCCTTTCCCCCTTGGCCACTCCATGGGAGGAGGGACAGGCCCGCCGGCTTGGGGCGAAGTACTTCCCCTGCTATTTGGTCTGTTCTCGAACTGATGGGGGGACATTCGCCACCTCCAAGCCCATGTTCTTTGTTCAGCACATTGAGGACATCTTCGGGGAAATCGAGGCTCTCAGCAAGATGCGTTCAGGGTCCGTTCTTATCAAGACAACCTCCGCCACACAGTCGGCGGCGCCCTAGGCGTGCGACCGCCTAGGGGACATCCCAGTCTCCATTGTCCCACATCTGGCACTAAATAGGACGCAGGGGGTTATTTTTCATCGTGACCTCCTGCTACAATCTGATGAGGAGCTCAGGGCCAACCTGGAGCGCCGAGGCGTGCATTTCGTCCGGCGAGTCCAGCGCGGCCCCAAAGACCGTCGCATCGACACCGGGGCCTTTATCCTCGCCTTCGAGGGGGACGTTCTCCCGGAGAAGGTAAAGGTGATGTGCTACTGGTGTGACGTGCGACCCTACGTCCCGCCTCCTATGCGCTGTTTTAGGTGTTTGCGCTTTGGGCACATGTCGTCACAGTGTGAGGCTGAGCCCCTTTGTGGCGATTGTGGACGTCCTCTTCGTTAGGAACATACAAGCACCCCACCACCTCGGTGCATTAATTGTCCTGGCGTCCACTCACCTAGATCCTCAGACTGCCCCGCATATCAGAAGGAGAAGAAGATACAAGAAATCAAAACTTTGGATCGGCTCTCTTATTCTGAGGCCAGGAAGAAGTATGACCGCCTCCATCCCGTGCCATTGACCACTTCGTTTGCCTCAGTTGTGTCCCCTCCTTCCGCGGTATCCTCACCCCTATCCTGTCCCCCCTCCGCCTCCTCCGCCCATCAGGGGGCTCTGCCTCCGCCTCCCAAATCCCTCCCTTCCAAATCCTCCTCCCCCATGGCCCCCACCCCCTCTGCCCCAGGGGCCACCCTTCCTCCTCCTTCTCCCCCCACGCCACCTGAGAAGCGATCCTCTTCTCAGGCGTCCATCGGGGAAACGTTCCGGACCCCAGCTTCCGAGGTCCGGCGTTCCAAAACGGACCCCGCGTGTGAGGACCTTCTTCGGGTCCAGCCCACCATCCCTGTGCCTCCTCGGCCTTCTAAGAAGGCCTCCAAGAAGAAGTCTCTATCCCCCTCTCCACCCCGGCACGTTTCGTCTGACGCTCCATCCGTTAGTCGCTGCTCCCGGCCGTCCTCAGTTTCGCCGGGACGCTCTGCTGCCAGGCGCTCAGCTGGCCTTTCGTCGGCAAATGATGCTGCCCCTCCTACACAACCAGGGACAGCGGCCGCAGCTGGCGACGAGTCAATGGAACCGGATCCGCCTCCCGTCGGTTGTAGCGTTGTTCCCTCGCAACCTCGCCCGCCGCGGCCGTCGAGGTGACCAGCTCTTCCCCCGTCTCGTTCCCCCAACTTTTTGACTAGCGATGGCGTTGTTTCATTGGAACATAAGAGGTATTCGATCTCATCGGGAGGAATTACAACTGCTCCTCCGCCTGCACTGTCCGCTCGTCCTTGGACTCCAGGAAACCAAGTTGCGCCCGACTGACCGTATTGCCTTTACCCACTATACCTCAGAGCGGTATGACCTCACCCCTGTGGACGGTATCCCAGCTCATGGTGGGGTCATGTTGCTCGTTCGGGACGATGTCTATTACCATCCCATACCATTGACTACCCCACTCCAAGCAATAGCTGTCCGCATTACTCTTTCTGCTTTTACTTTTTCAGTTTGTACCATCTGCACCCCACCGTTGTCTGCTGTTAGTTGGGCTGACATGATGCACCTGATCGTTCAGCTTCCCCCGCCGTTTTTATTGTTTGGCGACTTCAATGCCCATCATCCCCTTTGGGGCTCTCCTGCATCCTGTCAAAGAGGCTCACTCTTGGCAGATGTCTTCAACCATCTCAATCTTGTCTGCCTCAATACCGGCACTCCGACTTTCCTCTCAGACTCTACTCATACCTACTCCCACTTGGACCTCTTGATCTGTTCTACCACTCTTGCCCGTCGGTTCGAGTGGTATGTCCTTTCTGACACCTATTCGAGCGACCACTTCCCCTGTGTCGTTCGTCTCCTGCACCACACCCCATCCCCACGTCCTTCGAGCTGGAACATACTGAAAGCTGACTGGGGACTTTACTCATCCCTGGCGACCTTTCCGGACCACGATTTTCCCAGTTGTGACGGTCAGGTCGAATACCTCACGGCTGTTATCATCAATGCTGCCGAACGTTCCATTCCTCGTACTACTTCTTCTTCACATCGCGTTTCCGTCCCCTGGTGGAACGAGGCTTGTAGGGACGCTATCCGTGCTCGACGACGTGCTTTACGCACCTTCCGCCGCCATCCTACGTTGGCGAATTGTATTGAATACAAACGACTCCGAGCGCAATGCCATAGAGTCATCAAAGACAGCAAAAAAGCTTGTTGGGCCTCTTTCACCAGCTCCTTTAACAGTTTTACTCCCTCTTCCGTCGTTTGGGGTAGCCTGCGCCGGCTGTCGGGCATTAAGGCCCACTCGTCGGTACCTGGCCTGACCTCAGGTAATGCGGTCCTTGTTGATCCTGTGGCTGTCTCCAACGCCTTTGGCCGCTTTTTCGCGGAGGTTTCAAGCTCCGCCCATTACCATCCTGCCTTCCTTCCCAGGAAAGAGGCAGAAGAGGCTCGGCGACCTTCCTTCCACTCGCTGAATCTGGAAACTTATAATGCCCCCTTTACTATGCGGGAACTCGAACGTGGGCTTGCACTGTCCCGGTCCTCTGCTCCGGGGCCAGATGCCGTTCACGTTCAGATGCTGGCACACCTTTCTCCGGCGGGCAAAAGCTTCCTTCTTCGTACCTACAATCGCGTCTGGACCGAAGGTCAAGTCCCCATGCGTTGGCGTGACGCCGTTGTTGTTCCTATACCCAAACCCGGGAAGGATAGACACATTCCTTCTAGTTACCGCCCCATTTCTCTTACAAGCTGTGTCTGTAAGGTGATGGAGCGCATGGTTAATGCTCGGTTAGTTTGGATTCTTGAATCTCGACGGCTACTTACTAATGTCCAATGCGGCTTTCGTCGCCGCCGCTCTGCTGTTGACCACCTTGTGACCTTGTCGACATTCATCATGAACAACTTTTTGCGAAGGCGCCAAACGGTAGCCCTGTTCTTCGACTTGGAGAAGGCTTATGATACCTGTTGGAGAGGAGGTATCCTCCGCACTATGCACAGGTGGGGCCTACGCGGTCGCCTGCCCTTTTTATTGATTCCTTTTTAACGGATCGAAAGTTTAGGGTATGTGTGGGTTCCGTATTGTCCGACGTCTTCCTCCAGGAGAACGGAGTGCCTCAGGGCTCCGTCTTGAGCGTAGCCCTTTTTGCCATCGCGATCAATCCAATTATGGATTGCATTCCACCTAATGTCTCAGGCTCTCTCTTTGTCGATGACTTCGCGATCTACTGCAGTGCCCAGAGAACATGCCTCCTGGAGCGCTGCCTTCAGTGTTGTCTAGACAGCCTCTACTCCTGGAGCGTGGCAAATGGCTTCCGGTTCTCTGAAGAAAAGACGGTTTGTATCAACTTTTGGCGATATAAAGCGTTCCTTCCGCCATCCTTACATCTCGGTCCCGTCATTCTCCCATTCGTGGACACAACAAAGTTTCTAGGGCTCATATTGGACAGGAAACTGTGTTGGTCTCCACATGTCTCTTATTTGGCGGCCCGTTGTACACGTTCCCTTAATGTCCTCAGAGTTCTTAGCGGTTCATCTTGGGGAGCGGATCGCACTGTCCTGCTTCGCTTGTATCGGTCCATAGTCCGATCGAAGCTGGATTATGGGAGCTTCGTCTACTCGTCCGCTCGGCCGTCCATCTTACGCCGCCTCAACTCCATCCACCATCGGGGGATACGTCTTGCGACCGGAGCCTTCTACACTAGTCCTGTCGAGAGTCTTTATGCTGAAGCTGCCGAGTTACCGTTGACCTACCGGCGCGACGTACTGCTGTGTCGGTATGCCTGCCGGCTGTCGTCTATGCCCGACCACCCCTCTTACAAGTCCTTCTTCGCCGATTCTCTCGACCGTCAGTACGGGTTGTATGTGTCTGCCCTGCTGCCCCCCGGAGTCCGCTTCCGTCGCCTGGTTCGACAATTGGATTTTGCCCTCCCTACCACCTTCAGAGAGGGTGAGAGCCCGACACCACCTTGGCTCCAGGCTCCGGTTCATATTTATCTCAACCTCAGCTCACTCCCGAAGGAGGGTACTCCGGCTGCAGTGTATTGCTCACGGTTTGTCGAACTTCGTGCTTGACTTGCCGGTCACGCCTTCATTTACACCGATGGCTCCAAAACTGACGATGGTGTCGGCTGTGCCTTTGTCGTCACGGCCGCCACCTTTAAATATCAGCTCCTCGACCATTGTTCCAGCTTTACGGCCGAGCTTTTTGCTCTCCATCAGGCCGTTCAGTATGCCCGCCGCCACCGCCATTCATCATACGTACTCTGCTCTGACTCACTCACTGCTCTTCAGAGCCTTGGAGCTCCCTATCCGGTCCATCCCTTGATTCAACGGATACAGCAGTCCCTCCATTCTTTCGCTGATAATGGTGGTTCTGTCAGCTTTCTGTGGGTTCCTGGACATGTAGGAGTGCCTGGGAATGAGGCTGCGGATGCTGCAGCCAAGGCTGCAGTCCTCCTGCCTCGGCCAGCCTCCCATTGTGTCCCGTCATCTGACGTTCGTGGGGATGTATGTAAGAGGCTTGTGTCGTCGTGGTGGGATGCTTGGTCATCCCTCCAAGGAAACAAGCTCCGGGCAGTAAAACCGCTCCCCACTGCTTGGACAACATCCTCCCGACCATCTCGGCGTGAGGAGGTCCTTCTGACCAGGTTGCGAATTGGGCATTGCCGGTTTAGCCACCGCTACCTGCTCTCCGGTGACCCAGCCCCGCAGTGCCCTTGTGGTCAGGCATTAACAGTGCGCCATGTTTTATTGTCGTGTCCCCGTTTTAGTCAATTTCGTGTTGTCCTGTCCCTGCCATCTACTTTACCGGATGTTTTAGCTGATGACGCTCGAGCAGCTGCTCGTATTCTGCGTTTTATAACTTTAACTGGCTTGTCCACAGACATTTAATCTTTTTACTTATTTTATCTGCATCTTTGTCAGGTCCTTCTGGTGTCCCCTCCATCCCCTTGAGTTTTACCAGATTCCATGTGCTCTAACAACAGTGACTGGGCGCTAATGACCTCAGCAGTTGAGCGCCCTTAAACCCAACCAACAAAAAAAAAAAAAAAAAAAAAAAAACTTCTCCCCAATCCTATTCAATACTTCCTATACTTCCTCATTAGTTATGTGATCTACCCATCTGTGGCTTAGCCACAGCCTGGGGGATGTTTCCAGAATGAGATTTTCACTCTGCAGCGAAGTGTACACTGAAATGAAACTTCCTGACAGATTAAAACTGTGTGCGCCGACCGAGGCTCGAACTCGGGACCTTTGCCTTTCGCGGGCAAGTGCTCTACCATCTGAGCTACCGAAGCACGACTCACTCCACTGCAGAGTGAAAATCTCATTCTGGAAACATCCCCCAGGCTGTGGCTAAGCCATGGCTCTGCAGTATCCTTTCTTTCAGGAGTGCTAGTTCTGCAAGGTTCGCAGGAGAGCTTCTGTAAAGTTTGGAAAGTAGGAGACGAGATACTGGCAGAAGTAAAGCTGTGGGGGCCGGCCGTGAGTCGTGCTTCGGTAGCTCAGATGGTAGAGCACTTGCCCGCGAAAGGCAAAGGTCCCGAGTTCGAGTCTCGTTCGGCGCACACAGTTTTAATCTGCCAGGAAGTTTCATATCAGCACACACTCCGCTGCAGAGTGAAAATCTCATTCTGGATCTGTTATGTGTTACTTTCCGATAATAAATCACATTTTTTCGAATTACTGTTAAAATACAATGACAATAAATGTTTGAGATCATTTGGAATAATAGTTTAATAACTATGTAGATGACGTGATGTCATTCGTTTACTCTTAGAAGGAAAAAGAGAAAAAAGAGAGAGTATTAATCGTGCGTTTATGGACGGTCAGTGTCGAGATCAGTGATTATGATTCCAGAAATGATTGATTGGACGAAGTTCAATTGCACACAATCGTGTAGCGCGAATTATGACCTTGAAATTGGTTGTAGATGTATGCAGGTCAATTTTGTGACAGGCTAGTAAGCGTCGCGAGTGTGTCGCGTTATCAAAACTGCTTTCGCGCCGCCAATGGTTTGCTTTAAACTCGCGAAAATACAATTTACGCTAATTCTTAATGATCGTGAAAGGATAGAATATTTGATGAGCCATTGTGGAGGGCGTAAGTTTGTATAGAAAGATCATTTTCAAAATCCAATATAAATCCTGTAGATCGAAGTAGCCTAGGAACCCAAAAGCTCATATGTGGTTATCAGCAGAAACAGTGTACTATTTTCCATGCACACGTTTACACTCTTCATCGAGGTGTGGATGATTTGTGGGTGCAAAATAAACATTTGAAAGCATTTGTTTGAATAAAAAGGAAAAATTTAAAGAAGTTTATTCGTATATTTTGTTATTTCATGAACAGTGTTATTTTCTTATAGTGGTGTAGAGCCTTAGTATTATTAATATTGTGACAGACTTATCGCAAGTACTCTCATTACAAGTCGAGTTTTGGGCCTGATTAAGAGTTGCTGGTTCTTAAAGTCTCAAAGGTTAAGTGAAGAATAATATCACACTTAAATAAGGCAGCATCAAAACCCACTATCTTTATATTATATTAAGCTAGATATTCTGGAATCAGGTGATACCATGGCCGTGTAGTTGTGTGTTGTCGAGAACAAATAGGTAAAAACTAACATAAACATTTCTCGTGCTCTGATATCGACGAGGGAAAGAAGAGACAATGGCGACGACATACACATATACATATACAAGTGGTATAAGTGGCGCCTTACAATACAACAAGACAACGGACGTGATGTGTGATGATCTGGATTGATGTCTGCTTATTATGCATTATGGCCCTCCTCAATTGTTGGCGGTCTTTATTAGTCAACAGATGAGGTCGGCATGTACGCTTTTGTGCTGCATGTGTCCCTTCATATTTCCACTTCTATCGCATCGGCAACAGTGGACCTAGGGATGTTTAGGAGTGTGGAAATATTGCGTACAGACGTATGACGCAAGTGACACCCAATCAGCTAACCACGCTCGAAGTCCACGAGTTCTGCGGAGTGTCCCAATCTGCTCTCTCATGATGTCTAATGACTACTGAAGTTGTTGATATGGAGTACCTGGCAGTAGGTGGCAGCACAATGCACCTAATATGAAACACACATTTTTTTGGGGGGTGTCTGCATACTGTTGATCACATGGTATTTGCCTCCTTCGGTCCAAGTATCACAGAGGTGTTTTGCCTTATAAATATGGTGGGAGGACTGAGCTGTCGGCAGCTGCTGTTATCATCACACTGATATTTGACTTAGAACTATCCACTATCCTTTCAGGATGTCTTGTGCCTTGCTTCACTATTACTTTCATTTGTCCAGGATTGTGACAAAAGTTTGTCTCATCATAGTGTATGATGTTGAAGGGAAGGACACCACTCAAGGTCACTTCAAAGTTTTTAAAAATAATCAATCACTGTTTCTCGGGTAACTTCTGCCGTTGCCCTCTTCACACTTTCACTTATTCTAACTGTTAGTTCTCTATTTCTTTTCAGAAAAGATTTTACCCACTCGTGCCCAGGCTGATCGTCACAAAATCTTTTTTCAATCCTTCCTGCTCAATGGAGATACGCCTGTACACTGTCCTGGGTTAACGCTGGATGGCCACCTATTTTATATTTGTACCTTTCCTTGGGCTTGTCATTTCATTTGGTATATGGAACAGTGTATTGCTCTGAAGCTTTCCAGGTGCTTAATTTTCTTGATTTGACTTCTTTAACCACATTAAGAAGAAATTCTGGTTTGTAGTTAGATTTCTGTGTTGGTCCCAGAACCTTTTGGTATACTCGCATGATCAGATTCACCATACAAAAATGCAGTTTTGTAATTAGGCCTGCATAGTGACTAAGCAGTATTAGCAAGGGAAAAAAAACTGTATCACTTAATACGTTCATATGCAAGCAATAATATTGCAACTTATCAGTTACACTTCGAAAGTAACAGGTGCCAGCAGAAGTTTTCGCACTGTTGTGTTGACTACACGAGTGTAGCACAAGAATCACACACCTACTGACAATGCGATTTGCTGGTTGTGTGCACTCCAGCACGCCATTGTTGTTGATAGATCAGTCAGTGATACAAACAGTACACAGGTCATTGTCAGAGAAATTATAAATATGATCACTCAATGGACACCTTGATTAGTATCTAGTTACCCAGTTTTCACTAGACAAAGTAGTTCACTCTCTGATGTTTGCGAGCAGCATATTGGTATAAATTACTCTTGTAGTAACTCTTACTTCTTTAGTCTGGACTACTTTAGTAAATTACTTCTGTAGTAATATACTCTTTTAATAGCTGTTGGAGAGCTCAATTTCTATTTACTTGTTTAGTTGTAACTAAAGCAGTAACACCTTTTTACTAAAGAAGCAAGTCATTTCTCCACACTGTTGGCACAGGCATTACATTCACTCTCAGAAAATATTGATCAGCAGCAGACATTATTGCATCACCTTTTGTGTGATTTATGTTCATCACTATGATTTTAGAAGCTAGAAAGGATTATTATATTGAATTATTGAATCTGGAAAATGTAAATGCTATTGTGCTAATTAATGATGAGATCTGTGTATTATGAGAAACAAACATGCTATTAATGGATGAATGCATTGTTAACTCTGCCATCTACAGCTACCAACGTCCATTGTTGGTTGGTGACATGTATTAATTTAAGCGCCAGTTTGAGGTATGAGCTAGCAGCAACATGGAGGTAACCAAGAAACGTTCAAAAAACATACCAGAAAAATGAAAAAGAGCAGTTTGCTGAAATACTGAGAAAGACATAACTACTATTGAATCTAAAAAGCACAATGCCAACATGCTAAAAAGGAGAAAGAATGCTTGGGAAAAAATACATGTTGAATACAATGCAGAAGCTCTTACACAAAGATCACAAGAGCAGCTTAAAGTAATTTGGAAGGACATGAAAGTGAAAGCAAGGAAAATGAAAGCCAAATGTAATCAAGAACAATTTCAAACTGGTGGTGGAGTAGGTGAGACGAAGATCAACGACGTAAGCCAAATGCTTGGTTTTCAAGGGGATAGCTGGAGTTAACGACAATGACACGTCTGAAGATACTGTGATACTTTCAAGCAACTTCAATGATGATAACTGATCTGAAGGCAGTAATGAAACTGCTGAAGATGTAACTTTATCCCATAGTCATGAACCTCGGCCTGCGTTCTCTGGTGGGAGCTTATCAGAAGACGAGCCCTGCAAAAGAGGGAGAGAACATGTGGTTGTAGTGAAGAACTGAGAGTTGTTGAAAAAAGTAGACGAGTTTCATTCCTTAACAATGTGTTTAATATGAGAGGAATACAATGCAAAACTGTTATTAATAGAAAGACAAAGAGAAATCATCGAAGAAGAGCATAACCTTAAAATGGAAATTATGAATAAGTTCAAGAACATATTTTTACTTCTCCTCTTATTTTGCCATCTGCCTCCTTAAATTTGTTTTTTCATTTTTGACTAATTACTATTAACATACATGAGTATAATCTGCATTGCCATAAAAGAGAAAGGTTGGCCCTCAGTTTTAAAGAATATAACACCAGATTTAATTTTGTACCTAGTTTTATGTATGTAATTGATTTTTCTAATTTATTTCAACTATGCAGACAAATATAAACTCTGTACTAATTCTAAACATTTGGAGGAACAACTAATAGCTTTCTTTAAGTATTTATTTGGCTCTATTCGAAAACATGTTAGCAAAGCCAGCTCTTAATTAATTCCAAAGTAATTAACAGTTTTATCAGAAGTATTGTTTGTGTAACGATATTCGTTAATTTCATCATTTAAACAAACAATTCGGCCTAACGCTTGTAGTAGAAGAAACTGTTAAAAAGACAGAATTTTTTGATGTCTTCAGTTAATTTAATGAGTTAAGTTTTAATTATAATTTCTGTAAATTAAACTTTGAACAATGTGTAGTTTCAGCACCTATTATTGTGAGTATATATAAGGGCCTAAATTTTGATACCAAGACAGTCAGTCCACGACCGAGTTTCACACAAGAACCTGTGTTGGTTAGAACAACAACAGTGCATCAAATTAACTTGAAATAAGTTTAACACAATTAGGCCATGTATTAAAACAATGACAGTGTCTGTTCAATACGTACCGCAATATTCTGCAATGCTTGCTAACTGTGTGGTTAGGTTCTTACTGCGTGTAGAAGTACAATGGTAAACTATTGAAGCAGTATGTGGATGTTTGCCTGCAACCTATTAATGAGGCTTATCGAAAGTTAAACAATAGTGCACTGGCCATATAACTGTGTATTATTGGGGGGTTGTAAACAGTGAAACTAAAGTACTGTGAAACGCAAATGTGCACCTGATGACTACATCATTTAAAGTAGTCAGTGTTGTACTTCCACAACCCATTTTTGGACAGTGTAGCAATGCAGTGCGTTGACACTGACAACAAATGAAGAAATAAAAGTGGGTGGACCATCACAATGTAATGGAGCAAACTTCCGGTTCCAGTTCTTCACCCAGTGTGCTTGACAAATTTGGGTTTTTGTGAACGAATAAGAAAATATTCATATGTGCAAAAATCTTTATTTCCTTGATATTTTTTTCAAATGGTTAATATGTTCTTGTTTCTTGTGTGGTATAATATTTGTGTTTATCATTTCAGCATTGGTACTAATTTTTGTTAATACCACATTCTAATATTTATCTGAATTTGCAATATTATAAAAGAAGTTTATATATAAGAAATAATAGAAACATTGTATGACTTTGCATACTCCATTAAGAAATAAAATGGGTCACTTTTCACTGCAGTAGTGACAATCCGGTGGTTTATTTATTAATTTAAGGAGAGAAAGTCTTTACACTAACATCTAATTTTACTAGCAAACTAGGTACAATTTTAATTAAAGTAATTAAGTATAAAAGACCTTCTGACAGCTTGGCCTGCAGCATCTGCTTCTGGCTGAAATGCAAATTCTTCGATGTCATTCACCTCCACAGCATCAGGGTGAAACACATTGCTAACTTCTATTCTGAAGTTATGTAGAACTGCAGCAGCCACAATAACATTCCCGCACTTGCTCGGTTTAAATCACATTGTTTTAGTGAGAATTTGGAAATGTTTCTTCCGAACACCAAACGCTAGCTCTATTACACATCTGGTAGCAATATGGGCTCTATTGTAGCGCTGTTTGGCTCCTGTGTGGGCTCTGAACACAGGCATCGTAAGATATTTGGAGAAGGCATATCCACTATCTCTAACAAGCAACTCATCATATTGTCCATTTTCAAATTCTGCAGCAATTCTACTATTGTCCCAAATCATGTGTGAAACCCGGCCATCACCTTAGCACATTCAAGATTTGCATATTGGCATCACAGATGATATATGTATTGATAGAAAAGAAATTCTTGCGATTTCTGTATAGTTCTGCTTGTACTCTAGGACAAAGTATGGGTATATGTACACAATCTAGGGCCCATATGACACTTGGAAATCCACCAGTTCGATAGAATTCCCTTTTGTTCTTTGATATATTTTCTTGGCTCTGTGGCATGGCCACATACAGTGGCTTTAAGGCTATCAAACTGTTAATCACATTGTTAAAAGCTCTTCTAGCAGTATGACAATGGATATTAATGAGCTCCCTTGCTACGATTTGATAAGTACCTGTGAGAATGATTTGCAGTCCACAAAGAAGTTGGAGGCAAAGCACAGGTCCTGTCAGAATCATGCTGCAGTAATGGCTCCAGCATACCAAGCAGCAAGTCTTTGATTTGTTACGAAACGCAAACCGCTCTTTGAAATTACTGTCGCTATGCATCACAAATGGGTCTCTCCTCTCCATTACAACCCTCATTCTTGGGATGTTCACCTCTTCCTCCCTCTCAATCTAGGTAATCTATAGAATTTGACACTTAAAATACAGGACTCAAAGATTTCACTTTACTCTCTTACTTTACTGCTACTACTGCGTAGGAGTAAATTTTGGCCTTATTTCCTCCTTAAGTTATTAACGTAGTAGCATACTCTTCAATGGTGCTCTTCACCTGTAATGGAATAAATAAATTTACCTTGGAAGTAAATGAAAAATTTACTCTTGGAGTAATTTAATCCTTTATTTCAGTACTATCGACTTCTGTCTTAGTAACTTAGTACTTTAGTTTTACTTATTCCTGGTTGGTGCTCGCTACCCTTGACTGTTCACAAAACATAGAAAGGGACTTGTACAACAGTGTGGATGCAGAAATCTTCCACAGTGACTGATCACAGCCATCATAGTCCACATGTAAATCGGTGGAACTGGCACTCACTGAAGCTGGATGCGTACATTTTATCATTGTATGCCACAGCTAATGTTTTTGCAGGGCTAGGTGATGCATCATTTGTAAACAGCATCACAACAAGGTGAGCCCAGAGATGTGTAACCCAAAACGGCTTGCAATTAATCTGCAGACTAAACATTTGCATAAATCGTTTCCAGCGGCTGTTCCTCTTGTGAATAGGGAAACATATGGTCATCTAGTTTTGCATGCACATGCAATATCATTCTACATTTTTGTTGTTTGTAATACATACATTGTTGTGTTCTGTTCAGTATGTCAAGTGATGTGCTTTAATTGTGTGTACATGTGCAGTTCATTAAACTGTATAATCTTTAGGCACATATATGTATAGTTACATATCAAATGATGCAACACACACTAAAGTGATAACACAACTTATCATTGGCAAGTTACACAGCCTTTTTTATGGAAATATTATTTGAAAGTTTAATGCTCACAATATGAAATACGTAAAGAGTGGTGTGAAGCACCATACTAGCTCATCTGCCTAAAAAACATCTCAGGTTCTTTCTTCAGTGCAATTTCATTGAAATTGATACCGCTTTAATGTCATGGGTTTGCATAGAGAAGTATTATTGTGTGACATGTTTATCACTAATCAATTTGGAGTAAGTTAATTTCTGTGAATTTACGTAGCCAAGATGAAAGATAGCCATTGCACGGCAGCCACAAGAATTGAATGAAACTACTATTAATCTTTGTAAATAAATGAAAATTACACTGAAGTTAAATCATATAATCAAAATGCAAACTGTGTAAGCTATTGCCACAGCTCTGTACCATTTAATATTGGCAATATTCAAATAAGATGTTGCGGCCGTGCAAATGGCTGAAAACATTCATTTGTAGGCTCGTGACATTCTGAAAAAATAAGTCATTGTTTTCATAACATGTAGGGGTGCTAAAGATAACACAAATAAAGGTTGTAAGAGCAAATAATCACACATAGTTAACCAAAGTGCAAAGTAAGTACACTTACAAAGTGTCTCGTGTCTATTTTCATCCAAGATCAAGACCAGAGTAGTTAATTACATAAAATCATTTGACTGTTTCACAGCTATTAATATTTGTAACATAGAACAAAGAATAATATACATAGTAAATCGATTTTTAAATACAATTATGTGGAATGATAATTTTGTTCTGTACATTTTTTCAAAAGCCTTCCAAGAATTAGAAAAGTCTTAATTCATGGCTCTGTTCATAATTCCATATGAATAAATATTGTCCTCCTCAGGCAACCAGTAATGGCCTTGCTGCAGTGGTAACACCGGTTCCCGTCAGATCACTGAAGTTAAACACTGTCGAGCTGGGCTAGCACTTGGATGGGGGCCATGTGGTCTGCCGAGTGCTGTTGGCAAGCAGGGTGGACTCCGCCCTTGTGAGACAAACTGAGGAGCTCCAATCTCGTAAACTGACATATGGCATGGAGAGTGGTGTGCTGACCACATGGCCCTCCATACCTGAGTCCAGTGACACCTGTGGGCCGAGGATGACACAGCGGCTAGTCAGTACCGTTGGGCATTGGGCCTTCCAAGTCCTATTAGGGTGGCTTTTTTTCCGCAGGGCAGCCAGTACTATTTGTTAAATTTTTCTGAGTTTTTATTAATTTGATCTGTTCCTTCTTGGTGTTGCAATTTTAGCAGATGTTACTGGTAGGTTTTAGACAAGTTACTTAGCAGTGCTTATAAGAACGATTGAGACAATGTTAAGAAAGACACTGATCTTTACTGATCCACAGAACTTTATGAGTTTATCTAACCACAGTGTCTGATTACACTAGGCTGCAAATGTTGTTGTTGTGGTCTTCAGTCCTGAGACTGGTTTGATGCAGCTCTCCGTGCTACTCTATCCTGTGCAAGCTGCTTCATCTCCCAGTACATACTGCAGCCAACAATCCTTCTGAATCTGTTTAGTGTATTCATCTCTTGGGCTCCCTCTACAGTTTTTACCCTCCACACTGCCCTCCAATACTAAGTTGGTGATCCCTTGATGCCTCAGAACATGTCCTACCAACCGATCCCTTCTTCTAGTTAAGTTGTGCCACAAACTCCTCTTCTCCCCAATTCTGTTCAATATCTCCTCATTAGTTATGCGATCTACCCATCTAATCTTCAGCATTCTTCTGTAGCACAACATTTCAAAAGCTTCTATTCTCTTCTTGTCCAAACTATTTATCGTCCATGTTTCACTTCCATACATGGCTACACTCCATACAAATACTTCCAGAAACGACTTCCTGACACTTAAATCTATACTCGATGTTAACAAATTTCTCTTCTTCAGAAATACTTTCCTTGCCATTGCCGGTCTACATTTTATATCCTCTCTACTTCGACTATCATCAGTTATTTTGCTCCCCAAATAGCAAAACCCCTTTACTACTTTAAGTGTCTCATTTGCTAATCTAATTCCCTCAGCATCACCCGAGTTAACTCGACTACATTCCATTATCCTCATTTTGCTTTTGTTTATATCCTCCTTTCAAGACACTATCCATTCCGTTCAACTGCTCTTCCAAGTCCCTTGCTGTCTCTGACAAAATTACAATGTCATCAGCGAACCTTAAAGTTTTTATATCTTCTCCATGGATTTTAATACCTACTCCGAATTTTTCTTTTGTTTCCTTTACAACCCTGTCTCACTCCCTTCCCAACCACTGCTTCCCTTTAATGTCCCTCGACTCTTGTAAATGCCATCTGGTTTCTGTACAAATTCTAAATAGCCTTTCGCTCCCTGTATTTTACCCCTGCCACCTTCAGAATTTGAAAAAATTTGAATTTGAAAGAATTTGAATTTGGCTATGAATGACATACCAAAATTACCACCAGCCACAGTCATCTGTGCCATTTATTTACAGATTCCCTTATTAAAGAATAGGAAAGGTTCTTGCAGAAAAAACTGAAGCTTTTCGTAATGATCAGCCAACTCTCTAGTTTTCAAGAGTGCCAAATTCTTTTGACTTCGAAGTAATGTGAAATCATCTCAAAGGACAGCTGCATTTTCATAGGAAACTCATTCAGCTGCCCACAGTGAGACACCAAGTTCAGTTGTTTGACCATAAATTGTGAAACTGTAACGTATCTTTGTGAGAGTACCCTGTAATAAATATTACACTTTTTTTGATATGTACTTTAAAAATTCAGTTACAATCTGATTTACTCTTTTTGTGCCGCCTCGGCCATTGTTGTGGTATTCAAAACAGACTGATGTTGCTAATTACCTGTGCAGGTCTCTTCATCTGTGCTGGGCTACTGCAACCTATGTCATTTTGAGCTTATGTACTATACTTTCTTTAAAATTTTAAACTTGACCTCCCCCCACTTCTTTTGTCCATTACCAAATTAATCATTCCTCGCTGGCTCCTTACACACACAAACACTCGGAATGAGGCAGTCTTGAGAACTTAGGGACTGTAAACATGCACCTGTCATTGGACATCACCCGAGTTACAAATATATCAGGGACATTTTAGCCCTTCTAAAGTTGCCTTGTATACTGATGATAACATGATTGTGAAGTGGAAACATGAAGAAACAACTACATCTGAACCAAGGCCAGGCAGGCCTCACTGTCTGACAGACAGGCACCTCCAAGCACCGCGGAGTTTGGTTGTAAACAGTCTCAGGGAATCAGCAGAAGAAATCATTTATGAGTTCCAAAGCGCTACCAATAGTCCAGTTAGAACAGTGGGATGTGGTCCCCTTACTATACCTAAGAAAAACAGTCAATGTAGAAGGATAAGAACACATTTTACACTGTTGTTTACTGTGTACAGTAGAGGAACAGTTCGAGATGATGATTTTTCTTTTCTCCCTTCCCCTTTCTCCAGATGTCTCACTCATGTCTCTAGCCACACATTGCCAAAAGACTGGCATGACACAACTCACCAGCCACTATGAGTGATGAACTCTGACAGCGAGTTGAAGCAACATGATGGAGTGAAGTACCCATATCTGCCATCCAAGTCAAGTTCGACTTTATGCCTAGCTGGGTTACATTGTTGCTGCTAGAGGTCGCTGCTAAATCTCTCTCCTTGAATACTCACAAATCATCCACAAATTTAATCATGTATTCTACTATGCTGTTCAAGATGATATTTTCCATCCTTCCTGGCGTTGAGTTTCAATGGCCGACAGTGTGTTTTCTTTTCTTTACTAAGAGTGAGTGAATAAAATAAAAAAAGAAAAAAGAAAAAGAAAAAAAAGAACTGGAAACTTGAAACATCAGGCTGCACTCAGGTAATATGCTTGTGGCTGCTAATTGCAGAAATTAATGCATCTGAAGTAGCACTCTATGCATACAGTCTCTGCCAGATTTGCGAAGCAGCAACTGCTTGGCACTGTCTCAGCATATTGCTGCTAGTGCAGGGTTCCGTGCCAAACTTAGTTGGTAGCCATCATCACTGTTGATGATATTGTCATGGAGCCTTATTTCAATTGATTCTCTAATGAGAGGGATGCTGTTCCACAAGCCAGCAGCTCCACACAACATTTTTTCAAATTTGAACACATTTCCTTCACTGAGGCTTTGCTCTGCCATTGCTGTATAATCTTCATCCCACCAGAGGTACACATCCAATGTGTTCCATGCAATGCTGTGAGATAAAGTGCTTTATTTGTCTGGTGTACTAGAGGCCAGTCATGTAAGGGATGCTGTATATCCCAGGTATTTGCCAACGTGGTTTGCCCTTTACTGAGCCAAGTGTTTTTTCTGAGGTTTTTGGCTGAAGGAGACCCAATGTAGGTGATACAGGCAAGTCCCTCTTTTACTCTCTTCTTTTCTGTAGCTGTATCACTTGTTTTCTGCAGTGCACTTATAATAAGCACTCTGCTGTACCAATTTCGTTGAAACACATCTGTAAGGTATTGCAACTCAACTGTGAGATGGTCTTGTCACAAGTTACACATGCCCTGTGAAACAGAGTTGTTAGAACAGTGTACCAATGTGCCAGACGATGACAACTCATTGCATGGAGGTACAAATCTGTGTGATTCTTCTTTTTGTAGACTGCATGTCCATGGGTACTGGCTGTTTTTCTTTTTATTAGACTGTAAAAATGCAAAACATCCACTCTGTTCTACCACCAACATTACGTGCTGTTTTGACGGAAATTGTTCAGGTGCTCTAGGAACTCATTCATGCCATATTCCCATGCAGGTGTTACCCATGTAATGGAAAAAGTATCTAGGTTTGAGCTGTGCAGTTTCTATTGACATCTCCTCATAGTGCACCATATAGCGATTGTCAATCTCAGAGGCAAGTGATGAGCTTGTGGTTATACCATCAACTTATTCTTAGAACTTCCCATCACATTTAAAATAGGTTGTGGTGAGTAAATGTTCGGAGAGCTTTACTGTTAGGGAATTAAAATAATCTGGTAAGAGTACCAAGGAATCTTGATGTGCTCATATGTAGAGGGATTGTACATTGAAGCTCATAAGCAGATCATCCTTTTGCAGTTGCTTATCTTTCAATATGTTCATAAATTTGTCAGTGTCCCACCATTTATTTCAGAAGTGAGGCTAAACACTTGGCCACTCCATACATGGGTGCATTAATGGTGTTGACCGTAGGTCACAGTTGTACCCGTTCTGTGTGGATCTTAGGCAGTCCAGAGAGACGGCATGGTGCTGGAACCTGTGGGTAAAGCTGCTTCATATCCACTTTTTTAAGAGCTGAATCCTTAAGCAAAACTATTGCATTTCTTATCATCTTTAGTGTTGGGTCCTTCTGTAGCTGCTTGTAGGCCAGATCCTGTAGGACAGTGTTTACTTTCTGGTGGTAGTCATCAACACACAATGGGGCTGTCACATTTCCTTTGGTAGCAAGTAGTACTATCATATTCTCACTTTCTCTTAACAATCTTAGTGCCGCCCTCCGTTATGCTGTTGTCACATTTGATTTCCGAAGTTGGGATTTGTCAATGATCCTGCATGTTTCTTGTCTAATTTCCTACATGTTTTCTGGCAGCAGGCCACAGTGTACTTCTTCAACAGCTCTAATAATGTCCTGTTTCAGTATACTTTTTGGAACAGAAGTGAAATTCAGCCTCTTGGAGAGGGCTGAGGTTGTGGTGGCATCTAGTTCGTGGTTGACAGTTGTTCTGGCATTATTGACATCCTGGGTCTTCACCTGAGCTGCTGCCAACCTCTCGAATGTTCTCTGTTTCCTCATATTAGCACACTTTCATTGTATTTTGGCTGCTGGTTTATGAGTTGCAGTCTGCCCATTTCCAGGATATGCTGATACTGTACCAGCAGTATGTAGGAGGCTTGTGAGTAGAGTTCGTGCAATCTTGTCTAGTGCTCTTCCTGTGCCACTAATGTGTTCCTTTGCTATGGCCCTCGCTTGCTTATAGAATCCATTCTGTTGTCTGTAATTTTACTGGATACTGCAGTTCTGCAAAGTGTGATAGGATGTCCTTGACTCAGCTCTGTTGGAAGGATGCTAATGTCTTAAACAGTTTTGCGTTCCTGTGCATTCTTTCTGCAGCTGCTTCAACCCGCAGAACATTTCCTCCCCATAGAGGTGCTTTAAATATGAATGCAGACTTTTTCCGCACATACTGCAGACAAAATCTTCCTGGGATTTCACAGAGGTGGCTAAGTGGAATTCTGTGACATTTCAATGAATATCTCTGTAATCATCATCTGGCAAAGTGTTGAGATTTTGCGAACATCCCTTATACAATGCTAAGTGGCCACCACCTCTCCCAACCCATTCCTCCTGGCAGTGCGAGGGTTGGCTACCTGTAATGGGGCCGGACAACTGATCGACTCTTGGCGTGTTCGGTTCTGCCTATACTCGTGACATGGCAACTGCTGGTTGCAGTCTTCGCATATAGCTGCTAATGCAGGGTTCCATGTTGAGCTTAGCTGGTAGCCTCATCCCTCTTGACAAGATTGTTGTAGTGCCTTATCTCAGTTGATTCCTTAATGATGCTCTCTCAAAAGCCACCAGGCTGGCACAAAGTTTTTGTTTTCTCAGATTTAGATGTACATCCTTCATTGAGGTTGTATTCTGCTACTGCTGACATCTTCATGCCCCCAGATGTACACATCTAAAGTGTTCCACACAACATTGTGAGTTACAGTGCTGTGTTTTCGTGATTTACTGGTAGCCATACTCACAAGAGATGCTTTATATCCCAGGTATTTGCAGTTGCAGTTCGTCCTTTACCAAATCAAGCATATCCTCTTTTTTGTGTGTGCTAGAAAGGTGGCATGGTTTTCTTTTCTGAGGAGTCTTCCAATTTTGGCTGAAGCGGCCCAAGGGCCCACTGCTTAGGTAATCAAAATTCTCATTACTTTTTGAGCACCTTGTATTCCTTAATCTCTTTTCTTATTTCCCATTAGTTCTTAATTAAATAAACTAACCATAAGTCCAAATATTGTTTTGAATACCTCAGTGTAGGGAGGGAAGGTGTGTTTTTGCTTTTCTCTGGCCTTTGAACTGTCTTATCCAACCAGTCATAGGAGGACCTCCAGTTTAATGTGAACACAGAACCATGGTATAACATGGAATTTTTCACATCAACAACCAGTGTTGGAGGTGAAAGAAGTGATAAGTGACAGATAAAAAAAACCCGAGACCTTGGAATTTGTAGACTAGCACTTCACCACAAGAAACTATTTATTTTATATGCTTGCTGTGCTTGTCTTTATTTCTTTGAGTGTTAAATTATTTATGAGTATGATTTGTAGCTATTCTGAAATCTGTGTGAATACCAGTAGCTCAGTAACTCTATCAGCACCCAGAACAACATGATGATAAATTACAAGGGAGGAAAAAACATATGTCCTCTATGAATTTAAATAAAAATTTTGCTGACTGATCTGAGGAAAAGTCGTAAGAAATTTTGATGTTACATAAAGGCTGTTAGTGCCTTAACCCAGTCTGTGGCCAGAAAATTATTAGTATTCAAAAAAAGGTAAGGAGAAGCAGCATTGAAGCACCATATAGTGTTAGTGTGTTTCGTTAACAGCTAGGGGTCAGTAGCCACAAGTGTGGCAGTATGTGGGTTACAGTAACAGATACACCAATGAATTGTGCAGCAAGGATAGCTCAGTGGTAAATGGCACTGCACAGCTGTAACCGTGTAGCAAGTGGGGAGTGTCACCACACCAGGGCAAGTCTCTTGTTTCAGTAGCATGACTAGGCACCATGTTTTAGTGAAACAAATGGGCACTGGAAACACATAAATAAGTCTGGGTTTTAAAGCAGAGATCACTCATCATTGCTGGAAGCCAATAGTACCACCACTACAGCAGAGTGATGCCGGACTGCAAGGTGACTGGTCTCTGCCACCTGCAGCTATGGGTTCGAGACTGAGCTTTGCCTGCTGTCTGCACTAAGTCCTTCACGGGACTTCGTGTCTCAGCCCTGCTGATCTACCGTCTACATCTACATCTACATTTATACTCCGCAAGCCACCCAACAGTGTGTGGCAGAGGGCACTTTACGTGCCACTGTCATTACCTCCCTTTTCTATTCCAGTCGCGTGTGCGCGCTCAAATCTCTCTAATTTTACGTTCGTGATCTCCTCGGGAGGTATAAGTAGGGGGAAGCAATATATTCGATACCTCATCCAGAAACGCACCCTCTCAAAACCTGGTGAGCAAGCTACACCGCGATGCAGAGCATCTCTCTTGCAGAGTCTGCCACTTGAGTTTGCCAAACATCTCCGTAACGCTATAACGGTTACCAAATAACCCTGTGACGAAACATGCCGCCCTTGTTTGGATCTTCTCTATCTCCTCCGTCAACCCGATCTGGTACGGATCCCACACTGATGAGCAATACTCAAGTATAGGTTGAACGAGTGTTTTGTAAGCCACCTGACTCTCCCAATGAATCTCAACCTGGTACCCGCCTTACCAACAATTAATTTTATATGATCATTCCACTTCAAATAGTTCTGCACACATACTCCCAGATATTTTACAGAAGTAACTGCTACCAGTGTTTGTTCCGCTATCATATAATCATACAATAAAGGATCCTTTTTTCTATGTATTCACAATACATTACATTTGTCTATGTTAAGGGTCAGTTGCCACTCCCTGCACCAAGTGCCTATCCGCTGCAGATCTTCCTGCATTTCGCTACGTTTTCTAATGCTGCAACTTCTCTGTATACTACAGCATCATCCGCGAAAAGCCGCATGGAACTTCCGACACTATCTACTAGGTCATTTATATATATTGTGAAAAGCAATGATCCCATAACACTCCCCTGTGGCACACCAGAGGTTACTTTAACGTCAGTAGACGTCTCTCCATTGATAACAACATGCTGTGTTCTGTTTGCTAAAAACTCTTCAATCCAGCCACACAGCTGGTCTGATATTCCGTAGGCTCTTACTTTGTTTATCAGGCGACAGTGTGGAACTGTATCGAACGCCTTCTGGAAGTCAAGTAAAATAGCATCTACCTGGGAGCCTGTATCTAATATTTTCTGGGTCTCATGAACAAATAAAGCAAGCTGGGAATCCATGTTGATTCCTACAGAGTAGATTCTGGGTTTCTAAAAACGACATGATACTCGAGCAAAAAACATGTTCTAATATTCTACAACAGATCGACATCAGAGATATAGGTCTATAGTTTTGCGCATCTGCTCGACGACCCTTCTTGAAGACTGGGACTACCTGTGCTCTTTTCCAATCATTTGGAACCTTCTGTTCCTCTAGAGACTTGCGGTACACGACTGTTAGAAGGGGGGCAAGTTCTTTCGCGTACTCTGTGTAGAATCGAATTGGTATCCCGTTAGGTCCAGTGGACTTCCCTCTGTTGAGTGATTGCAGTTGCTTTTCCATTCCTTGGACACTTATTTCGATGTCAGCCATTTTTTCGTTTGTGCGAGTATTTAGAGAAGGAACTGCAGTGCGGTCTTCCTCTGTGAAACAGCTTTGGAAAAAGGTGTTTAGTATTTCAGCTTTACGCGTGTCATCCTCTGTTTCAATGCCATCATCATCCCGGAGTGTCTGGATATGCTGTTTCGAGCCACTTACTGATTTAACGTAAGACCAGAACTTCCTAGGATTTTCTGTCAAGTCGGTACATAGAATTTTACTTTCTAATTCACTGAACGCTTTATACATAGCCCTCCTTACGCTAACTTTGACATCGTTTAGCTTCTGTTTGTCTGAGAGGTTTTGGTTGCGTTTAAACTTGGAGTGAAGCTCTCTTTGCTTTCGCAGTAGTTTCCTAACTTTGTTGTTGAACCACGGTGGGTTTTTCCCGTCACTCACAGTTTTACTCGGCCATATCTGTCTAAACCCCTTTTTTCGATTGCCTTGAACTTTTTCCATAAACACTCAACATTGTCAGTGTCGGAACAGAAATTTTCGTTTTGATCTGTTAAGTAGTCTGAAATTTGCCTTCTATTACTCTTGCTAAACAGATAAACCTTCCTCCCTTTTTTTTATTTTCCTATTAACTTCCATATTCAGGGATGCTGCAACGGCCTTATGATCACTGATTCCCTGTTCTGCACTTACAGAGCCGAGAAGTTTGGGTCTGTTTGTTATCAGTAGGTCCAAGATGTTATCTCCACGAGTCGGTTCTCTGTTTAATTGCTCGAGGTAATTTTCGGATAGTGCACTCAGTATAATGTCACTCAATGCTCTGTCCCTACCACCCGTCCTAAACGTCTGAGTGTCCCAGTCTATATCTGGTAAATTGAAATCTCCACCTAAGACTATAACATGCTGAGAAAATTTATGTGAAATGTATTCCGAATTTTCTCTCAGTTGTTGTGCCACTAATGCTGCTGAGTCGGAAGGCCGGTAAAAGGAGCCAATTATTAACCTAGCTCGGTTGTTGAGTGTAACCTCCACCCATAATAATTCATAGGAACTATCCACTTCTACTTCACTACAGGATAAACTACTACTAACAGCGACAAACACGCCACCACCGGTCGCATGCAATCTATCCTTTCTAAACACCATCTGTGCCTTTGTAAAAATATCGCCAGAATTTATCTCTGGCTTCAGCCAGCTTTCTGTATCTATAACGATTTCAGCTTCGGTGCTTTCTGTCAGCGCTTGAAGTTCCGGTACTTTACCAATGCAGCTTCGACAATTTACAATTACAATACCGATTGCTGCTTGGTCCCCGCATGTTCTGACTTTGCCCCGCACCCTTTGAGGCTGTTGCCATTTCTGTACTTGCCCGAGGCCATCTAACCTAAAAAACCGCCCAGTCCACGCCACACAACCCCTGCTACTCGTGTAGCCGCTTGCTGCGTGTAGTGGACTCCTGACCTATCCAGCGGAACCCGAAACCCCACCACCCTATGGTGCAAGTCGCCTTCCAACTCCAATGCTGAGTTTCTAGTGGGACTTGCCACCACAACGCCAGCCAACTGCTGTCCAATGGCAGCGGTGTTTACATTCCATAGCAGTGATGCGAGCAGAGTGAGGGGCCACCAGCTCTACGCGACACCATGGGAAATAACCCACACGGCATCATCACAGCTGTGTGTGGAGCCCAGAGCTGCCGGCCAAGTGGTGTACCATTGCAACACAACACAATGCTCTGCTGATGTCAATGCTTGGTGCCTACCAGGGCTACTGGCCTCAACAACACAAGGTGCCAACCTGGCAGCCTCAGGCAGATGCCACTACCCATTCATTGGCCCAGCCAAGGTCAGTGAGGAGGAGCATGCCTGCCTCACTATACCCTGTACCAAGATCCACAAAGCTCTTTGTAATTGTTAACAGTGTCGCCCATGGACACAAGGAGTAGGCGTTGAGAATTTTGAATGACAAAATAGATAAATTGGAAGCAGAAAAGGTGTGAAGTGTTACCTGTGTGTGGCCTCAGCTAATTGTAGACAGACTAAAAGTTATACTGAAAGGATACAGGAATCATAGTACAATCACCTGAGATCCTATTTTGCTTTGCTGTGCGTAATCCTTCTTGTTGATTTCATCTCCATGGATTGAAATCTTAAGGCTGAAAACTCTCTCTCGAATCCACAAAATAACAAATATAGCTTCTTAATGAAACATTGTATTTTAAGTGAATAGGAAAAGAAACACTTCTTTTAGTACATTTCTGTTGATAAACATTAACATCTGTTACATTAATTGAAAAGTCTTACTGCTTCATGGGATGGAGACAAAATGAAACTTTTGTTGTCTTATGACTGACATCATTCTTTTTATTGTCACAAGCTTCAGGATTTTCTGGAGTGTTGCATGTCTCTGAGAACGAGTACACCTCCATGGAGCAACCACTGACCCAGCAAGTGTTTTGTGGTGGTAATCAGCTGTCAGAACCACCCATCTTGGAGAAATGTGGCGTTCAGCCTCCCAATTTAAAGCACATACAAATGAATTCTTGCACAACTTGCGGATTCGTATTTATTACCCACAACATTTGTGTGCAGATGATCATCATTCATTCATAACAGATACAGGTAGTAGCTTTTTACTTTTATGAAGTATTATGCTACACTTCAGGTGGAGAAAGATGAGGAGTTAAAAGCACTTGATGCTGAGATGATTAGGGAGAGGAGGAAGAAGCAGGAGGAAGCTGAAAGGAAGAAGAGCAGGCTAGTGGGTAATTTATCTGTACGTGCAGAATGTCTATCATAGTTAAATGATGATATGAATAGCAGGGCAGAATGCCTTAGGTGGTTAGACAATTTTTTTAAGTGGGAAGATTGGGTTTTGTAGATGGTGTCAGATTATTACATCCTGGGAATTTAAGCAAAACACAGAGTAATGGCACTGCTGAAGTGAAACAAGAGTAGTGTAGAAGTACCAGCTCTGATATCCACTGCAATTTCAGAGTCTGGGGTAAGTGTAGTGCCAGCACAATAAGCAACATTGGTGTTTTACGTGCAGTAGTATCTGCCCCATTGGGTAATAGATGATGATGTGTTGAGGTCAGGGAGCCTGGGCACGATGTACAGGGGAGGGAAATTTTTGTGTCATTCAGTGTGAAACTGCAGACAATTTAGTTGTTTTAGTTACTACAAGAAATTCTCCATAGTTGTGTTGCAGATGTTGCAAAAGATATGATACAGGCGCATATGTTTCCTGAAAAACAGGGTAAATGGAGGAAAAGGAAGAGGAGACAAGTTTGTAAAGTTAGTGAATAGGCTGACTACGAGGCGAGCTCATGAAGTGGATGTTAATATGTGAAGGATAATTAAGACAGATAGTCATTTTAATTTGTAAGTGTGGAATGGAGAATTAGAAATTGTTTTTTTGATAAGGAGGGCAATAAGCGTACCAGTGAAATATCTTTTATAATATTTGAGTTAATCATCAGGGCAGGGGACGCTAGAGAGATGGTCCAAGGTTAAGCAATATGAGCAAGATATGAAAGATAAATTTATGGAGCCAGGGATGGTACACTAATTTGTGCAGCAGTTGAGAATAGCTGATTTGGTTTTAGGTACTAGTTTTACGGATTAAGAGCTGAAGTAATTACAATAGAGATCTGGGCCAGAGTAAGAGTTGAGGGTCTGGGTCTTTTCTATAGGGCAGCGTAGTGTAGTGCCAAGACCCAGTCTTTGGTTGGAAAAGTAAAGTTTCTGCATTGGGGAAAAAAGTGAAGTCTCTGCATTGGGGAAAAAAGTTGGTGAAAGTGAATTATTTGCTGTGTTTGTTCTTGCTCTATTACTGTTGAGGAAAGAGGTTGAGGCAGTTTTTAACAATTCACATTCAACAAAACATAAATGTAACTTTGAAATTAAATGTGGATCACATCAGTTACATTTAGAACTTTCAGATCAGGCACAACATTAAATTTTCTATGTGTGCCAGCAATACGGATGTTCAGTACCAAGGATAGTTCCACTACTGCTGATTTGATTTGGGTAATGAAATCAGTGCTTTCCTATTACTCTATGGATCCACCAAATTATGTTCATAATATCCTTAAGATGATGTTCCTTCATAGTGTTCCTGAACATTTTTACTTTTGTCTAAAAGTATGAGGTACCTAATAACTGATGGACTGGCACAACTTTTCTGGGAATATATGTTAGAAGAAGCATTTTCATCATATTACCCATTCAGTTTCAGTGAAACTATAATAAATGTTAAAGATAAAAAAAAGAATTACAATCAACCATTACATTTTGATCAGAAAGTAAGCTTCGCATAATACTGCACCACCTAAAAACTTTCTTTGTTGACAAAGCAGATGGTGAAACTTCACATCAGGAATTATGTGAAGCACTTTCTGAAGCCAACTTTTCCCTAAATAAATGACTTATTCCAGGATCAGATGGACCTGACATTAATTAAAAAAAAAGATTACTTATTAGGGGAGAGTGGAAGGTTCTACAGTTTGTAAAAGATAACCCAGCTTTAGATAGCAAAAGTGCAATTACTGACAGCAGCATATCAAAAAAGGGGTGTCATCACCCATAGAGTTAAAGTATTCAGATGTTTCAAAACTTGTTAAGGCTTTTATTACATTATCCCATGGAAATGTGGACATAAAGAGAAGATATTTCAGTTTGAAGTACTCATGAAGATGACCTAAGATTTTTAAACAGTTTTCTGACTAAGGGATGCTTTGGGGTAATACCTCCATTCTCTTTCTGTGCCCGTTGACTCGCAGCTCATTAGGTATGGACAGAAAGCATCTGCAAATTATACTGCTTATAAAGAATAATGTGAAAAGAAAGAAAGCTTGAATTAGAAGAAAAGCAAAATGAGGAACAAAACAAAGGCTCCTTAAAGGGGTGATTAAAATGATGAGTAAAGAAAAGGAAAAGAAAAATGAAGGCTGGAAATCTTTCAGAAGAATCTTTAGAAAAGAAAATAGAGTATGATTATTTCAGTTTTTGCTACAGTTTCTAAGAAACAGTAATCAAAAACATTTTGTTGATCTTTCTACAGTATTAAAATATTTTATCACCTTTTAATCACCTCCTTCAAATATTTTGTCACCTTTTTCAAGTACCACCATGGCTTTTCACACTGAATTATGGAACATTTTTATGCTTTTTGGAGTCAGAAAATCTCAACACTGAGTCTGAAAAAAGTAATTTTGTGAAATTCGGCTCACTCTGTTCGCAAATGAGGTGTGATATAGCCGACAGAGGCACAGTTGCGTTTTACTGTCTTTTACTTTCGCTTTTCACAACCCCAATCAGGGTGTATACGACCCGGGAGATCCGTGAAAAACCCGGGAATTTTTTTGAATTCTGGGAATTTTTCATTTTTGGTTAAATTTTTGTAACTTTGACTGGTAAGAACCAATACTCTAACAAAGAATATTACTGTATCTCGCAACTGCAGAATAATACTGCAACAACAAAACACGAACAAGAGAAAAAAAACGAAAATAAAAATTAAGTTGTAAAGGGAATGCACCATATACAAGAACAAAACACCATGCTCATACAAGCGTCTGCCAACAGCAAAATGTGTCAAAGGCATTAGGAAGACTATGCAATGTTTCATAACAACAAATTGTCTCTGATGAGCGTGACGTCACAACTGTTTACATTAAATTCGTTGCAGCAGTTGCGAGCGAGCTTATGAGCATGTGCAGATGAGTCGCGTATGAGTAGTACCTTCTCCCGCTTCTGGCTACAGAAGTGTGGCAGTTAGCTGTAGAAGCCAATAGCAGCAAGCAGCCAGATGCTACCCGGAAAAATTTTACTGGTGCGCCTAATCTGCCAGATTCACGTTTGCACAACAGGCCCGGAACTGGGGGGCGGGGGCAAACCAGGGTATCTGCCCCGGGCGGCAGTTTCAGAGGGGGGTGGTGCCCAATTCATATTATTGAGGAAAAAGACCTTGTTTCACAAAGCGTCAAGCATCCAGCACATGTTTTTCTATTGATTACTCATATGATTTTGAACGCTTGCCTGTTGGTTTTTGAACATTTTTGATCAAATTCTAAGTTGATTTCTGAATAAACCGTAAGTTGATTTTTGAATGCGTGCGTAGTGTACGTGATGTGTCTGCCAGAAGAATCCCCATCACATCTAGGAATAAACTTTCCTGCAGACAAAAGGGGACGGGTCTATACGAGCTGAGCGAATGAAGCCGAAAGGGTTGAATGACAATCAGTGTTTATGTGGTTGACCGGGTTCGCAAATGATCAACGCTGTTATAATTCCTAGCGAATTCCATAAATTCAGACTACCAGAGTGGAAATAAACGACTAACAGGAATAATAGGCAATAAAGATTACGTATTGTCTTCTCTGTGTAACAAAGAAAATGAAATTTTGACAGAAACATTTGGCCAGACCGCTACACTACTGAGGGACACTTATACAATCCCCGGCTAGCAGCTGCTAAAGTTATATTCTGGGAGTAGCATGGAAAACGCGTTGTACATACATGTAATAACGCCTGACTGGAGAATAAATGCGGGATAACTAAACCGGCGATTGTGGCAGGGTTAGTGAAGTTAACCAGAGAGTGGGGGAGCGCCACTATCTAATATCGTTCCGGTTCGGAAATATCGTAGACCTGGACCTGGTGCACAGAGCAGTCTGAGTTGTAGTGGGGAGGTAGTAGTCTCCACGTGACCTGTCTTTACGTTAACTGATTTTGTTGTTTCCTCTTCGTTTATTGCTCTCATGTCAGTTGAAAACAAAACGGATTTCTGTGGCTGGGAGCTCTCAAGTGAATTAAAATACATTCACATAATTACGGAAGGCTAAAATACACTCCTGGAAATTGAAATAAGAACACCGTGAATTCATTGTCCCAGGAAGGGGAAACTTTATTGACACATTCCTGGGGTCAGATACATCACATGACCACACTGACAGAACCACAGGCACATAGACACAGGCAACAGAGCATGCACAATGTCGGCACTAGTACAGTGTATATCCACCTTTCGCAGCAATGCAGGCTGCTATTCTCCCATGGAGACGATCGTAGAGATGCTGGATGTAGTCCTGTGGAACGGCTTGCCATGCCATATCCACCTGGCGCCTCAGTTGGACCAGCGTTCGTGCTGGACGTGCAGACTGCGTGAGACGACGCTTCATCCAGTCCCAAACATGCTCAATGGGGGACAGGTCCGGAGATCTTGCTGGCCAGGGTAGTTGACTTACACCTTCTAGAGCACGTTGGGTGGCACGGGATACATGCGGACGTGCATTGTCCTGTTGGACCAGCAAGTTCCCTTGCCGGTCTAGGAATGGTAGAACGATGGGTTCGATGACGGTTTGGATGTACCGTGCACTATTCAGTGTCCCCTCGACGATCACCAGTGGTGTACGGCCAGTGTTGGAGATCGCTCCCCACACCATGATGCCGGGTGTTGGCCCTGTGTGTCTCAGTCGTATGCAGTCCTGATTGTGGCGCTCACCTGCACGGCGCCAAACACGCATACGACCATCATTGGCACCAAGGCAGAAGCGACTCTCATCGCTGAAGACGACACGTCTCCATTCGTCCCTCCATTCACGCCTGTCGCGACACCACTGGAGGCGGGCTGCACGATGTTGGGGCGTGAGCGGAAGACGGCCTAACGGTGTGCGGGACCATAGCCCAGCTTCATGGAGACGGTTGCGGATGGTCCTCGCCGATGCCCCAGGAGCAACAGTGTCCCTAATTTGCTGGGAAGTGGCGGTGCGGTCCCCTACGGCACTGCGTAGGATCCTACGGTCTTGGCGTGCATCCGTGTGTCGCTGCGGTCCGGTCCCAGGTCGACGGGCACGTGCACCTTCCGCCGACCACTGGCGACAACATCGATGTACTGTGGAGACCTCACGCCCCACGTGTTGAGCAATTCGGCGGTACGTCCACCCGGCCTCCCGCATGCCCACTATACGCCCTCGCTCAAAGTCCGTCAACTGCACACACAGTTCACGTCCACGCTGTCGCGGCATGCTACCAGTGTTAAAGACTGCGATGGAGCTCCGTATGCCACGGCAAACTGGCTGACACTGACGGCGGCGGTGCACAAATGCTGCGCAGCTAGCGCCATTCGACGGCCAACACCGCGGTTCCTGGTGTGTCCGCTGTGCCGTGCGTGTGATCATTGCTTGTACAGCCCTCTCGCAGTGTCCGGAGCAAGTATGGTGGGTCTGACACACCGGTGTCAATGTGTTTTTTTTTTCCATTTCCAGGAGTGTATATTATTAGTGTCAGATTTTATTTTGTTTCCACCTTTCTGACAGTCAAGTGTTAATCGCCTTGCAGAACAACGAAGTTATTTTTGTACGTTTGTTAAAGAAATTTGACTTTTATTAATCTCTTCTGCTGAGACCAATTTATTTGAAACAAAGTGTTTAATTCCACACTATTGGCCAGTTTCGACTGTTCGCTGCATTTCAAGTTCACGTTTTCATCTTCTAGCACATATGGTATTATGCCATAATAAAGAACCAAACATGAGATAATATGGTACTGGTACTCCAAGAAAATTTACGTCTGAATCTGGACAAACGAATGTGCACTTTAAACCGAATTATGCATTGTAGTATGGTTCACAAAATTCTCATGCTCTTGCAGTATCCTCTAATGTCTTGTTTCTTTTATGACATAATGTAAGATCTTTTAATATTTTACACGTATGAACGTACGGGCTTCCTGCGTCATCGTAGCTGCACAAGTGCGGCGACGCTTGTTACCTGGTGCAACTGTTGAAATGAATTTATTTCTAGCAGGTCATGGGAAAATATTCCGAATGGTTGTTTGAAAAGCATTATTTTCAAGTAAAATAAGTTTCCTTTTACACAAGATGAATTCTGTGCGTGAATGTCCGATGAATTTCATAAATCACAGAGCGTTTGACTCTCATTCACAAATCAAATCTTTGAAGACGACCATTTAGAATATTTTCGAGCCCAGAAGATCAGACATTTATGTCGTTTTTAAAAATTCTGCTGGCAGATTTGTGTGATGTATCTTAAAGTGTAACACGAGCAAAAAAGATCATTATGTGTGAAAGCTTAGCTTCTCTTGCAGCTTATTAATCCCAGAGGCCAATATTATACGTGAAAGCTTTTCTTTTCTTGTAGCAACACTATGTATAGTAATTTAAACCATTACCTTTTCCTGTTTGTGTGTTCGCGCTACTTAAGTGTTGTTGCTATTGGCTGACTGTATCACGTGTTCTATGCTCTGAATACCCGCTGTCATCGGTTGGCGAGATCTCTTGACATGAGCTACGACTGACCTACAAAAGCGAATCGTAATCTCGATTTGAATCCTTCGGAAAGTAACATGCAGTGTTTGGTGGAATTCGAAATTGTACTTTCGTAATACGAAAATATGCAATATACATGTTGCTGCACATCAGATACCGTTCCAAAACGTGTTTTATCCTCTGAGTTTCGTTTTCTAAAGTGCCGGGAAATTCTACGCCGGTGTATAAAATCACAACCATTGAAAGGATTGATAAGTTTTACAGTTCCGAGGAAAGGTATACTGTTACTTAACATGGAAAAAGTTTATTTTGATCCGGGAGAAAGTTTTTTTTCAAACGGGAACTTTTTTTCCTCGGCCACGTATACACCCTGCCCAATATTACCTAGTTATATGGCCAGTGCACTATTGTTTAACTTTCGATAGCCTCATTAATAGGTCACAGGCGAACATCCACATACTGCTACAATACTTTTACTGTTGAACATCTATGAGTAGTGAAAACCTAACCATAGTGTTCACTATTCTTGAAGAATAAACCGGTACGTATGGAAACAGACAATGTCATTGTTGTTACACACAGCCTATTGGTATGGCACTTATTTCACTGGTAATTTGATGCATTGTTGCCGTTCTAACCAACACAGGTTCCTCGTCTGAAACTCGGCTGTGGACTGACTGTCTAGGGACCAAAAATCGGGCCCTTATATATCCTCACAATAATAGGTGCTGAAACTACACATTGCTTAAAGTTAAATTTACAGAAATTACAATTAAAACTTAACCAATTAAATTAACTGAATACATCGAAAAATTCCATCTTTTCAACAGTTTCTTCTACTACAAGAGTTAGACTGAATTGTTTGCTTAAATCGTGAAATTAACAAATATAGTTCCACAAAGAATACTTTTGACAAAACTGTTAATTAGTTTTGAATTAATTAAGGGCTGCCTTCATTAACATGTTTTCGAATAGAACCAAATAGATACTTTACGATTACTAGTATTTCGTCTTCCAAATGTTTATAATTAGTACTGAATTTATATTTGTTTATGTGTCAACAATAGAATTTAAGTTACAAAACAATTACTGATTTCGCCCTATAATGAAAGCTACTAACTAGGAATAGTCAAAATAAGTAATAAAATCAATTACATTCATAAAACTAAGCACAAAATTAGATCTGGTATTCTTTAAAACTGAGGGCCAATCTCTCTCTCTTATGAAAATACAGATACTACTCGTGTATGTTAATGGTAATTAGTTCAAATTGAAAAAACAAATTTAAGGAGTCAGATGGCAAAACAAGAAGGGAAGTAAAATTATCGCAGCTTGCTTCGTCACACAGTGTGCAGATATTCTGCATAAGCACTAAGAGTAACCATTTGATATTGAAAAATTTTTTTTTCAAAAGGTTGTAAATTGAAATGTTCCATTTTCTATGAAGAAGCATCTTTATGATATTGTGCAGAACATTATTTTTACTGTGTAATTTTTTCATGTAAGACACGAACAGAGAATTGATAAGAACACAATATTCCAGCTTTGTCTTATTTGCTTCTTTCAGTGTAGAAGCTCACCAGGCAACTTTTACTTCACTCTGCAGTCTGCCTATCTTACTCTCTACCAAATTAATTTTCTTCATTTATGGCTGGTAGTTCAACTGTTTCAGATAAAATGTGGATATTAATTGTCTCCATTTCATTAAGATAAGTGACCATTTTACACGTTTTTGTCCTATGATGTAACTGTCATATAAAAGAATTCCCTGCGTCAAACAGTGGAGACCCCAGGTAGGAATGTAAGTGCCTTTTAATTGCGCCTGTCTCCAACTTGATGTGTCTTCTTTACAGTAAGTATAATTCCCAATGTTATTGAAATGAGGATTTTTAGCCAGTTATAGCCATACACACATGGCCTTGTAATTTATTCTGTAGAACTTTGGCACTTACATTCTCAAGGCAATCATATCTATAAGCACAACAGTTCTTGTAATTTCAGTTTACAATTACTGAAAAATGTTACAATTGCTGCAATGATGAGAATGTGTGACTCTAATGTGAACAGAAACTTAGTGGTTAATAGTTCTAAAAGGCTTTAGAGCAAGATGTTCTTTTTTGTGGCTTGAAAAATGGAAACAGAGAAAGGTGGAAAAAAAGATAGGGACAAAACACTCATTAAACTGCCAATAGATAGGGAAAAGAGTCTAGCATAATGAAAATAGAACAGGACAATACATGCATTGTAGTGCAGCATGTAAGATTCATGTTATTAGAGGGCTGCCCAGAGGGGATAAAGTAATTCAGTGTAGATGTTGATTTACAGAATAGAGGTGGTAGATCCAGCAATTATTTGGCTAAGGGACCATATATAGAAGTAATATAGCAACCCACCAGTCAGTACACCTACCATTTGTGGACAGTGTAGTGTGCACTGACATATAAGTGGGACATCCGCATCTACACAAGGCAATCATCAGGGGCAATCTGGTCACTGACCGTCGTCATCAGTTCTGTTGAGTGCTCACAGGACTTCATCAGCGACACCTGACATGAATAGTATCTTTATGAGGGCATGCGTGGGTCTCTGGGCCTTCGATTGTTAAATGTGTTTGAGACATGTAAACTCGTTTTGTCCTTATTAATGTCGCTCCATGACCCAATAAATTGTATTTCTTTCATGGCCATGTGTTTTCTTATGTTCCTAGTTACAACACAAGTTGTGACTTTGAGGCTTGAATTTTCGTGTGTTTCTGATTTTGTGGTTCTTCTGCCATTTGGCCTTTCTATGAAAGCTTTACTCCAGGAATTACTGCAATAACATCTGGGACATACAGCTGTGTTAGTACTTGTTGGCTATGTTGACCTAGGCTCTAGCTCTACCACCAGTTGTTCTCCTGCTGCCATTCTTCCCTGTTGTCCCCTCCCCCCCTTCCCTGCCCGTGATGAACCCAAGGAAGACTGGACTGCTTAAGAGAAGCAGTTTTACCAAAATTTTATGGTGTTCCATGTAGTCAGCATGGAGATCTGCAAGGCTTTTTTCCTATCTTAAATACCCCCTTGTATGTGTCACTTAATGTGCCAGTTAGCTCCTTGGCAAGAACCAGTGTCACTTTCTTCACTGTTGTTATATCAGCACAAGCATACACATGTGGTTATTGCATGTGTTGAATTCTACCAATGTTGCTAGCAGTTGCATGAGTTGTATCATGTTTGGGCAGCTGAGATTCACGGCCTCAGTTGTAGGGGTCATTTTGTCAGGGCTAAGTCTTGGAAGTATTATGTGGACACCATGGTCAAAGATACAGTCATTTGTTAGGCCCCACATAAGGAGGTCGTGACGAAGCAAGCTGGGATCCTTTTACTTCCTCTCTTGTTTTGCCATCTGCCTCCTTAAATTCATTTTTTTTCATTTCTGACTAATTACCATTAACATATGTAGCATTTTCATAAAAGAGGAATGTTGGCACTCAATTTTGAAGAATACAGTGCTAGATCTAATTTTGTGCTTAATTTCGTGTATGTCATTGATTTCCTAATTTATTTCGACTATTCCTAGTTAATATCTTGAATTATAGGGTGAAATCAGTAATTGTTTCATGATTTAGATTCTATTGTTGATGTAAAAACAAATATAAATTCTGTAATAATTATAAACATTTGGAAAAAGAAGCACTAGGATTCTTAAAGTATTTATTTGGCTCTATTCAAAAACACGTTAGCAAAGCCAGCCCTTATTTAATTCCAAAATAATTACCAGGTTTGTCAAAAGCATTGTTTGTATAACTGTAGCTGTTAATATCATGATTTAAACAAATAATTTGGCCTAACCTTTGTAGTAGAAGAAACTGTTAAAAAGAACCAATTTGTCTATGTATTCAGCTAATTTAATGAGTTATGTTTTAATTGTAATTTCTGTAAATTAAACATCAAACAATGTATACTTTCAGTACCTATTATTGTGAGGATATATAAAGGCTCGATTTTTGGGCCCGAGACAGTCAGTCCACGGCCGATTTTTCAGACAAGGAATCTGCTGGTTAGAACAATACGTACCATATTAGTCTCCAAGGACTGTGAATTGTGTGGTTAGGTTTTTACTGCTCATAGATATTCAACAGTAAACTATGGTAGCAGTATGCTGATGTTTGCCTGCAACCTATTAATGAGACTTACCAAAAAGTTAGCCAATAGCGAACTGGCCATATTAACTGGGAAATACTGGGGGGTTGTGACCAGTGAAAGTAAAGAACTGTGAAACGCAAATGTGCACCTGTCAACTACATCATGTACAGTAGTCAGTTTTGAACTTCCATCCCCATTTTTCAGCCAGTATAAGAATGCAACAACGCAGTACGTCGACACTGAGACTATCAATGAAGAAATAAAGCAGGTGAACATCACAAGGTGTGTCAAATATGCCCTTCAGTTTAAGGAGGCTACATTAGAAGAGGTTTTGAATATTGCACATTTGTTTGAGGTGTCCCGCACTGTGGGCTGCCAATTAGAGGTTTGGAGTGAGGTAGCCCGCATCTCGTGGTCGGTGCGGTAGTGTTCTCGCTTCCCACGCCCGGGTTCCCGGGTTCGATTCCCGGCGGGGTCAGGGATTTTCTCTGCCTCGTGATGGCTGGGTGTTGTGTGCTGTCCTTAGGTTAGTTAGGTTTAAGTGGTTCTAAGTTGTAGGGGACTGATGACCATCGATGTTAAGTCCCATAGTGCTCAGAGCCATTTGGAGTGAGGCCACATTTGTTGGTAGTGATCAGCCCCAGTCCTTGGAGCAGAGGTTGCTGAGGGAAGAGGACATAACCACAGTATAAACAAGCCAACTAGGCTACCATGGACAAACATGTCATTGGCAGCAGGAACAGCGAACGACACTTCCTTCATGCCCCTTTTGTTTTGTACAGCGTGAGCAGACAGCCTGCCCCAAATGGTGGGCCTCTTGCCACAAATTTAAGAAGACGTCTCAAGCAGCAGTACGTCAAACTCTACAGCCCCCCCTCTCCCCCCTCTTCCTTTTCCAGCAGTCATCATTGAAGCATCAAGCATCCAGCAGTCTACATCTACATCTACATCTACATCCATACTCCACAAGCCACCTGATGGTGTGTGGCGGAGGGTACCTTGAGTACCTCTATCGATTCTCCCTTCTATTCCAGTCTCGTATTGTTTGTGGAAAGAAGGATTGTCGGTATGCTTCTGTGTGGGCTCTAATCTCTCTGATTTTATCCTCATGGTCTCTTCGCGAGATATACGTAGGAGGGAGCAATATACTGCTTTACTCTTCGGTGAAGGTATGTTCTTGAAACTTTAACAAAAGCCCGTACCGAGCTACTGAGCGTCTCTCCTGCAGAGTCTTCCACTGGAGTTTATCTATCATCTGCATAATGCTTTCGAGATTACTAAATGATCCTGTAACGAAGCGCGCTGCTCCCCGTTGGATCTTCTCCATCTCTTCTATCAACCCTATCTGGTGCGGATCCCACACTGCTGAGCAGTATTCAAGCAGTGGGCGAACAAGCGTACTGTAACCTACTTTCTTTGTTTTCAGATTGCATTTCCTTAGGATTCTTCCAATGAATCTCAGTCTGGCATCTGCTTTACCGACGATCAACTTTATATGATCATTCCATTTTAAATCACTCCTGATGTGTACTCTCAGATAATTTATGGAATTAACTGCTTCCAGTTGCTGACCTGCTATTTTGTAGCTAAATGACAAATGATCTATCTTTCTATGTATTCGCAGCACATTACACTTGTCTACATTGAGATTCAATTGCCATTCCCTGCACCATGCATCAATTCGCTGCAGATCCTCCTGCATTTCAGTACAATTTTCCATTGTTACAACCTCTCGATACACCACAGCATCATCTGCAAAAAGCCTCAGTGAACTCCTGATGTCATCCACAAGGTCATTTATGTATATTGTGAATAGCAATGGTTCTACGACACTCCCATGCGGCACCCCTGAAATCACTCTTACTTCGGAAGACTTCTCTCCATTAAGAATGACATGCTGCGTTCTTCATCACCAGTCCTCATTGAAGCATGGATGATGGATAAGCCGTTAATCCTACTAGTCAACTTGTGGGCTGCCGTGTCTCTCCTCAACTAACAGACGTCTGCCAAGCTAGGATTCCCACCATTGGTACGTTTCGGCTATCAGCTGCTGAGTTATAACAAACAGTGGATTCCTTTTCTTGGCCAGTACACGGCCAACACAGTTTATAAGTCAGTTGTTTATTGTGTTATATACTTGGTGGTTAATGAAGTGAGTACTGAAATTTTTTTTGGATTAGATGGCTTTGCTACATTTGGTTTTTCTCTTGCGGATGTGGAGCATCTGGTGTCAGGCCAAGAGCCTTATCATGAACTAGATTCCTTGTGTTGTGAATTTTTGGATCTGTTTGCATCAGTGTTAGGTTGTGCAAACAATTTCACAGCACACTTCACCCTCAAACCCTACACTCAACCTCCCATTTTTCGGGAACAGGCAGGGTCAGTAGCTTTACGTGCCCAGGTTAAAATGGATCCCTTAACATAATTGTGAATGATTTACCGATTTCCTCAAGTGAGTAGGCTAAGCCCATAGTGGTTGTAAAGAACCATCCAATCAGCTTCAGCTCTGTGACAGCTTCAAGATCAATATTAATGCATTGGCAGCCACAAACACTTACCACCTACCTCTCCCAGAGGAGTTGTGCACAAAGTTGTCTGGTGGTCAATTCTTTTCAAAACTTGACTTGGCCAAAGTCTCTGTGATTAAGGTACCTGTTGGCCTCTGTCAGTATCAACAGCTAATGTTCTGGGTTACTAGTGTGCCTGCTATCTTTTGACATTTTTTAGAACAGGATACGATGGTTGTCCCTCATTGCATTAAATACTGTGATGGTATTGTCATGATAGTTGCTACCATGGAGTATCACCTATGTGACCTCTGTTCGTTTACTGTTCTATAGGCCATGGGCCTCAAATGTAATCTCGCTAAGTCTCACTTTCCCCAACATCCCAGTGTTTATTAGGGGGCATGAAACTCCCCAATAGGGCGTGAACCCCATGGAGCAACAGGTTGCCACCATTATGGCTTTTCCTGATTCATCTAATCTACAAGAATTTCAGGCATTCTTTAACCAAGTGGCATATTATCACTAGTTTATTCTTAGAGCAGCTACTATCACCCATGCCTTTCATATAATGCTTTGGAAAAGTGCTTCTTTTGTTTGATCTACAGCCTGTGAGCATGTATTTGTGTGGCTTAAGGGACTAATAGCCCTTTGCCTTCGCATCAGAAACAGTCAACTCAGCTGAGCAACTTTATTCTCAGGTGGTACAAAGAAGCTCTTGCTGTTGTCTGTGCCATATGCAAACATTCATTCAGTTAGAACCCATAAGCCCATAGTTTTCCCATTTAGCCCGTTGGTGCCCATACCAGACAAAGACACTCGATATCATCAGTGTTGGGCCTTATTTTTGTCCTGGTACAATTGTGAAATCCATGTTTGTCCTGTGCCAAATGGGGATGCTCTGTTCTGGCTTTTGATGGGCTCCGACCCCTTGTTTGACTAGGAGGAACTGCTTTGTTTTCAACTTGATATGAAGGCAAAGCTTCTCCATCACCAGTTCCCGTATTGTCTCTGCTGTGATGGTGGATCCTGTGCTGCAGCAAGTCATACACATGATCCAACGTGGTTGCCTGTCCTTCCGCCAGGCCGAGCATTGGACACACTTCAGAATTTTTATGCATTGCACCATTGCCTCTCCTTCTTCAACAACGTTATCCTCCTGTTGACAGAATTGTTTACTCCCTGCATTGTTGTTCCAGTGGCCGTGTGACAGGAGGTCCTTTGCTTATTACGTTAGTTTCACTGGGAGATCTCTCACACAATACTGTAGGCCCTTCACTATGTGTTCTTTTGGGGCATTGATTGGGAGATGGAATATCTTCTCGTTGCCTGGTGCAAATGTTCAGGTCAGCAGGTGGCACCACACACTGTTTTTGCCGTGGGCAGTCTCTATACAGCCTTAGTCTTAGTCCTTTTTTTTTTTTTTTTTTTAGACACTTTCTGGTTATTGCCAATTGATGCTTTTTTCATTTTCCTTGTTGTTTGTTGTCCATATGTGGCAGCAGATGCAACTGTCAAGGCCCTGTTGAAGATATTCTCCATAGAAGGCTTGCCTTGCACCCTAGTTTCGAACATTGGTTCATGGCAGTCTTTCAAGAACTTGTACACACTATGGGATTTGTCACGTCATGTTGCCTCCCTTCCATCTTCAGTTGAACAGTGAGATGGAATGCATTATCTGAACATTTTAGGTACAGATGCACAAGTGCATAGAAGATTTACTGGTAAAGGAGACACCAATTGGGACTAGGAGTCACACTGAGCTCCTGCACGATCATTGGCCACAGGTGCTGATCAACATTTTACTGCCGGGTAGGCATCATCTAATGCCACTGGTTGTGCCAACATTCGCATCTGCCACACCAGTCTGGGCAAGGATGTTTGGACAGTGCCCTCACTGGATTCCGACTGTCATACAGTGCCAATGGGATTGCCGTATCTTCATGGTCCACAACGAAGGTGAACTTGTGGCATGTTACTGGAACCAGTAGCACCCCAGGATTGGTGCAGACCCCCTCCTTGGGCCATGAGCATGACACCTCTTACTTCATCTGTCCTGATAGCTCCAAGGTGTTTGCTAACTGTTGTCTCTTCAGTCACAGCATCGTGGATGGTAACAACTGGTCCCTCCCCGCAAGGTAGGGGGAGTGTAGTAACCTGCCAGTTACTACAACTACCGCCCACAGCGGTCGTAAGTCGCGCTACTGTGGCAAGTGTAGTGTACACTGACAGTCAAACAGCATGCCCACAACTATATGAAGCAGCTTCCAGGGCAGTCTGGTCACCAACTGCCATCATCAGGCCCACCTCAGCACTACACCAGTGACAATTGACACCAATGACATCTTTATAAGGGCGTGCACTGGCCTCCGGGCCCTCAGTTAATTATGCTTGGCATGTGTAAATTATTTTAATTGTATTCTTGTTGACATCTCCCCATGACCCAGGAAATGGTAACTTGTTTGCAGCATAAAGACAAGGTTTTTGTTGTGGTCTTCAGTCCTGAGACTGGTTTAATGCAGCTCTCCATGCTACTCTATCCTGTGCAAGCTTCTTCATCTCCCAGTACCTACTGCAGCCTACATCCTTCTGAATCTGCTTAGTGTATTCATCTCTTGGTCTCCCTCTATGATTTTACACTCTACGCTGCCCTCGAATGCTAAATTTGTGATCCCTTGAAGCCTCAGAACATGTCCTACCAACCGGTCCCTTCTTCTTGTCAAGTTGTGCCACAAACTCCTCCTCTCCCCAATTCTATTCAATACCTCCTCATTAGTTATGTGATCTACCCATCTAATCTTCAGCATTCTTCTGTAGCACCACATTTCGAAAGCTTCTATTCTCTTCTTGTCTAAACTATTTATTGTTCGTGTTTCACTTCCATACATGGCTACACTCCATACAAATACTTTCAGAAACAACTTCCTGACACTTAAATCTATACTCGATGTTAACAAATTTCTCTTCTTCAGAAATGCTTTCCTTGCCATTGCCAGTCTACATTTTATATCCTCTCTACTTCGACCATCATCATTTAATTTGCTCCCCAATTAGCAAAACTCCTTTACTACTTTAAGTGTCTCATTTCCTAATCTAATTCCCTCAGCATCACCCGACTTAATTCAACTACATTCCATTATCCTCGTTTTGCTTTTGTTGATGCTCATCTTATATCCTCCTTTCAAGACACTGTCCATTCTGTTGAACTGCTCTTCCAAGTCCTTTACTGTCTCTGACAGAATTACAATGTCATCAGCGAACCTCAAAGTTTTTATTTCTTCTCCATGGATTTTAATACCTACTCCAAACTTTTCTTTTGTTTCCTACACTGCTTACTCAATATACAGATTGAATAACGTCGGGGAGAGGCTACAACCCTGCCTCACTCCCTTCCCAACCACTGCTTCCCTTTCATGCCCCTCGACTCTTATAACCGACTCTTATAACTGCCATCTGGTTTCTGTACAAATTGTACAGACCCCTGTATTTTATCCCTGCCACCTTTAGAATTTGAAAGAGAGTATTCCAGTCAACATTGTAAAAAGCTTTCTCTAAGTCTACAAATGCTAGAAACATAGGTTTGCCTTTCCTTAATCTTTCTTCTAAGATAAGTCGTAGAGACAGTATTGCCTCACGTGTTCCAATATTTCTACGGAATCCAAACTGATCTTCCCTGAGGTCGTCTTCTACCAGTTTTTCCATTCATCTGTAAAGAATTCGCGGTAGTATTTTGCAGCTGTGACTTATTAAACTGATAGTTCAGTAATTTTCACATCTGTCAACACCTGCTTTCTTTGGGATTGGAATTATTATATTCTTCTTGAAGTCTGAGGGTATTTCGCCTGTCTCATACATCTTGCTCACTAGATAGTAGAGTTTCTTCAGTTTTAATCTACAGTTCATAACCAGTAGATTGTGGTCAGGGTCCACATCTGCCCCTGGAAATGTCTTACAATTTAAAACCTGGTTCCTTAATCTCTTGTGTTACGATTATATAATCTATGTGGAACCTTCTAGTATCTCCAGGATTCTTCCATGTATACAACCTTCTTTTATGATTCTTGAACCAAGTGTTAGCTATGATTAAGTTATGCTCTGTGCAAAATTCTACCAGGCGACTTCCTCTTTCATTTCTTAGCCCCAAACCATATTCACCTACTATGTTTCCTTCTCTTCCTTTTCCTACTGTCGAATTCCAGTTACCCATGACTATTAAATTTTCATCTCCCTTCACTACCTGAATAATTTCTTTTATCTCATCATACATTTCATCAATTTCTTCATCATCTGCAGAGCTAATTGGCATATAAACTTGTACTACTGTAGTAGGCGTGCCAGAGTAGTTACTCAAAATTAGATGGCAGCGTAAGTTAAGAGTATGGTCAAGAGATTGTTGCAAAAATGTGGGGAAAGAAGATTGAAATAGAGAGAACTGTAGAATGGACAATGTCAGGAGAAACTCACTTTGAATCAGTAAATGAAGATGAACAGAGGAGGGGATGTGTATGCTTATCGTTTTTATCAGAGTTTTGAAAGTTACTTTTTGGAAGTTCACAAGTTACTGGTAAAGTTACTTCCCAGTACAAGTAACTTTGTGACAGTTACAGCTATAGTCACTGTACATCAAAACCAACTATAACAGTTACAGATACCATTATAATTGTAACTCATCTGTAAATAAATAATGAGCATCGGTTGCAGGTGATGAAAACCTCGTAACTCCATCTGTCTGTGAAGACCCTTAATCCCAGTAACCAGTAACTCCATTATCAAATAGATATTTGAAAGTACATGGATTTCTTGAATCTGTCAGGAATTGGGTTTCTACTATACAGTTACGCATGTAGTAACTTTATCTGCATCACTTTATATATTTTTTAAGAAACTGATTTTGCTTCTGTATAATTTAGGAAAATGTAGTTATGAGGTTTTCATTGCGTACCGTCGACATTATACACATAAAAAGGAATCGCTCATTAAGGTCAGTCAATAATTAAATACATTGTATACGGCCTATTCTAGCTCAGAGCATCTCAGTTGAACTGTTTGGTCGTTTTCAACAAAAGTTGTATTTTAAATGTTTCATCTCCCAGTTTTCCCCTCATTGACCTCAACACAGTATCCCCTACACTGACAAATCTCTGCAGATGCACTAGTTGGTGTGCTTGTGTTATATTTAAGAAAGAGGATCTTGATTCTGGGAAACACATTGATCATCTGCATATCTGTTGAAGAATTTAGTAAAAATTGCTAAAGATCTTGTTCAGCATAAGAAGTATATGTATTTTCTCTCTCAAACCAGGAGAAACCTTTCTCCTTGTCCTCGGGTGCTCCTGCTTCCTTCTTGGCAGTGACTCTTAAAGTTGTTTGCAGCATGACTTCTAGAATATGATCATTGGCTGCACAGGCATGTGGGTGACCCATCCAGTTGGTTTTGAATTTTGGGTGGAAGCCTGCAGACAGGATAAGTTCTTTATTTTCAAATGCATGTTCAAACCTCATTTGCAAGCCAGAGAACTGCATCAGGCAGAGGTCTGCAAAGTGTCAGCTTAGTGGATAAATCATTCAGCTTTTGTTTCAAAAGGAAGTAACTTCTTCAGGGGTTATTTTTGGCAATAGATAAAAATTTGTGCAGCTATCAATTTTTCAATTGTCACTATCAGTCAAGTTGCTTATCTGTTGGACAGCCTTATTCAGTGACTTCCATCTTGGAATTACAGCCATTAACAAACAGACACCAGAAGTATTTTTGGTAAGGTGTGCAACTTGTGCTGACTGATTGTTTGTTCCAAAGCTTGGAGCACGTTGCCATGGTTCATGAAACTTATTTGAATTTTATATTTTCAAATGCACGTTCAGAGATTTTCATGACAGTGGTATTTAATGTATTACTTGCGCAGTGGTGATGAGGGGCCAATAGAATATTTTCTTCAACTGTTTCAGTTCCACTTACTGATTCTAACAAACTGAAGATGTTTATCATAGTCATCAACATTTTCATTATTGACTTCTTTCTCATCAATAATATTTGCCTCAGGTACAGTGTAAAAGCCTTAAAAAAGTTTTTGCCATTGTCTGTTGTTGTGCTACACACTTTCTTTTGAATATGATATTGTAGCAATGTGTTACTTATTATCTTGGCCAGAGCCTTGTGTGTTTGCGTCCCTTTGATTGTCTTCACTCCAACACTGCCATATTTCTTTTAAATGTGACTAGATCATGTCAGTGACCAGTTATTCCAGTGAAGCTCCTAAAACACAATAACAGAATGTAGTTAAAAATCAATGAATAGAAAATATAAGGAAAGTATTGAGAACTGTATTAATTTTCACAGTAAATTATAAAACCAACTAAGTAAATAAATAAATAAAGTAAAAAACAATGTAATTTAAAGTATTTGAGATTTATGAGAGAGTATCTTTTGCCTTTATGCCATATATCAGTAGTAGTTGCCACCACATCCAACTTCTTAAGTTCACCTTGAATATGATTTTTCATTCTCTCAGATTCCTTATTTAATCTTTGGCTTTGCAGTTTTTCTTGACAAAACTGATAGAAACTTTGGTGAACCAGACATACAAGGTCTTTAAATGAGGGCTCCTTTATTAATTGTTCATTACTGCTTTATCAATCATACTTTGAGTTACATAATGTGAAGTTGAAGGACTGCTCCATGAGTTAAGAAGTGTTTGTTTTGAGGTTTAACCTGTAATGCTACTGCTCTGTTTTCTTTTTGTGCATTGCAGTTTATTTTGCTAAATGCCTTGAGTGTAGATATTTGCTCTGAGTGAAAGTGAGAATTGAATATATTAGGTTTTTCAGGTTTGTAGTTATAAATATTGAGAATATTTCACGTTTAAATAAAATGACAGTATCAATCACACTTTTATTTAAATACATAATGCTAGCAGCAAGCAAAGAACTTACTTGTATGTTTTTTTAAGTTTTCTGTTCATCTCCAATTTCTTTGTCTTCTTTTCCCACTGGTGCAAAATTTGTAATGAAAGGAAGCATTTTTTCCATCCAGCATCAAAAATTCAAACACTTCAGTATAAGACGGCCAAGACACGGATGTGCCTTCCTCCTCATCCAAGTCCAAGGGATCTGTAAATGAGTTTAATCTTTTTCGTGCATAATGTGTCATGTGACTGCAATATTTCTCATTGGTATGTGTATGATTTTCAGATAAAAATGTTGTCAATGAATGAAAAAGAATTAAGTGCAATAGTGACACTAAAAATTATAATCCAGGCTCAGTATTTGTATGTATGTTTTAGAATACTGTGCACAGGTGATAATATTTAATAACTAGCATACACATTATTGACCAAGTGACGTCAGAAAGAAAACATCTGCCGGAACAAAAATGCTGATATAACACAGTGTTCAACAGGGCTGCAAGAAGGAAATGTGTCAGCAGCAGCTGCAACGAATTCAAAGGTTTTCAGTAAACATAACATGCTCGCTGTTGAAAAGGTTTAATTTTGAAACAAATATGGTTTTTCGTCCAAATAAATGCCAGTACTGCATTGTCTTGAGTTGCTCACAACAAAATATGTTACATATGATTAAACAATGGAAAATCCAGTGACAGTTTCATCAAATTGTTGCCAATAAAAGTAAATTGCTTACAGTTAAAGTTACTTTTTGGAAATAATAACACGGTTACCTACCATTATCTTTGAAAAGAAACTGTTGCTAGTAATGGTGTTACAAGTAAGGCATTACTCCTCAACTTTGGTTTTTATAGTCGACATTATTTTGAGTAAGAATTTCCAAGTTGCTACCGGTATGGTGGAAAAGATTTCCCTTTATGCACTGAAATGTACATGGAATGTCGGAAGTGAGTCTGCCCTACTTCTCCTTTCACTCTCCCCCCCCCCTCCCCCTGTGATATATAATTTGTGCACACCATCAGATGCAGAATTCCCCCCCCCTCTCTCCTCACCTTCCCCTTTTGAAAGGGTATTTCACTTTTTTTCATATTTTGTATTCAACACTTTTTTTTGTTTCGTAATTTGGTTAACCCATTTCATTTTTTCATATGTTAGCTTGTTTTTTTTCTGTTACTAATCTCATCACTGTTAACTTTTTCCTATCTACTAGTTTAATGATGATACACAAAATATAAATGTCGGACATATTAGCTACTCTATCCCCAAAAACCCCAGTGAATGATTTATACTTCTGTCATTATTTTCTACTTTCAGTGCCATTATCTTTTTATTTTTTGTTGGTTTGTTACAAATAAATACATTTACCATCATAATTATTTCTATTGTTTTACTTCTATGTGTAGAATTTGTTTGAAAGTGTTGATATCTGATATATTTGTTTTGCTCAGTGTGTTGAAATTTAAATTAACTGTACATTGAGTAACAATATGGTGGAAAAAGCTATGTATAATTACTATAAATGTGCTTCAAGTTCAAATGACAGTTTATTTAATGTAGTTTTTACTTAATAATTTATGGCGAGAGATATATTTACTCTAAAATATATATTGGTGTATGTTTTTTGTTTTTTTTTGTCAACCGGTATTAATTTCTGTTGCAGTCACAGGTACTGAAGTACATGGCTGCATTCATTGTGGTGTTGCTATTAACACTTCTGTATTTATACTTTGACACAAATCCAGACAGAAAGAGATATCACATGGGTCTCATATGTACATTCGTGACCATCATGTTCTTTGCTGCGCCATTGGTTACCTTGGTGTGTATACAAGTTTTTATGCAACTGGTAATATGTCTCTTAGTTGTTATTTATAATTTTCACCTTGTTTTAGCTCCTAATAACATTCCTTCTATAAATAAATATGTTAGTTAATAAACTGATGCTCAGATAAGCTATTACGTATCTCCTCCATTTAAAAAAAAAAAAAAAAAAAAAAAAAAAAAAAAAAAAAAAAAAAAAACTGTTCACTTTAATATGAATTCAGTTATCAAAATTTTAAGTACTTTGACTCTGCTGTATCTCTCAGTTCTCACTTTTATCTTCAGCAGGCTTTGTCTTGTTCTCGTGGATAATCAATAATAATGATTACCTGTATATTTAATTCTACTTTCAACACCTGAATATTAATAATCTGCAAAAGTGAATGTTGTTACTGCTGCATGATTCAAGACATTTGTTGAATTGAAATATTAACTAAACTTTTGGGATCTGCATTGTTGCCTTCAGATATCTGTTACTCTCTTACATAATTAATTGGTTATAATTTGTGGTAATGCATAATTTAAAACAAAGGACTCTTATTTTCTCATTTAAGATACAACTCTGTCTCACATAGAACTGAGCTTTCCCAAGACTCAAACGTATGCAAAAAATTGACAGTAGCAATCTTTTGAATATCACATTATGTCAGTCATAAGCTGCCTTTTTTACTTTGAGAGCAGTCATTATAGACACCTAGTTGTGAGAAGCTGCCATTGCCTACTGCAGGCAGGGGCTTAGCAGTGTCTGTGACAGCCTCTTTACCACATTTCTATTGCAGTCACATTAAACATAAAACAAGCCTAATATAAAAAGTAATAAGATTAACTTCAACAATAATTCCAACCTGGAGCTCCATTCACTTTGGTTTCAGGGGTGGGGGGTGTTGCTCGTCAGCCTGTGTGGATAAATTAGGGAACAGGTTTCTGCAACATTTCAAAGTTTGCTGGTGTTATATAGATAGCATGCGCTATCCTTAAATACTAAGAAACCAAAAACTTCCTGGCTAATTAAAACTGTGTGCCGGACCGAGACTCGAACTCGGGACCTTTGCCATTCGCGGGCAAGTGCTCTACCAACTTAGCTACATGCTGCAGAGTGAAAATCTCATTCTGGAAACACTCCCCACGCTGTGGCTAAGCCATGTCTCCGCAATATCCTTTCTTTCAGGAGTGCTAGTTCTGCAAGGTTCGCAGGAGAGCTTCTGTAAAGTTTGGAAAGCAGGAGATGAGGTACTGGCAGAAGTAAAGCTGTGCGGACGGGGCGTGAGTAGTGCTTGGGTAGCTCAGTTGGTAGAGCACTTGCCCACAAAAGGCAAAGGTCCCGAGTTCGAGTCTCGGTCCGGCACACAGTTTTGATCTGCCAGGAACTTTCATATCAGGGTACACTCTGCTGCAGAGTGAAAATCTCATTCCGGAAACATTCCCCAGGCTGTGGCTAAGCCATGTCTGTGCAATATCCTTTCTTTCAGGAGTGCTAGTTCTGCAAGGTTCGCAGGAGAGCTTCTGTAAAGTTTGGAAAGCAGGAGATGAGGTACTGGCAGAAGTAAAGCTGTGCGGACGGGGCGTGAGTAGTGCTTGGGTAGCTCAGTTGGTAGAGCATTTGCCCACAAAAGGCAAAGGTCCCGAGTTCGAGTCTCGGTTCGGCACACAGTTTTGATCTGCCAGGAACTTTCATATCAGGGTACACTCTGCTGCAGAGTGAAAATCTCATTCCGGAAACATTCCCCAGGCTGTGGCTAAGCCATGTCTGTGCAATATCCTTTCTTTCAGGAGTGCTAGTTCTGCAAGGTTTGCAGGAGAGCTTCTGTAAAGTTTGGAAGGTAGGAGACGAGATACTGGCAGAAGTAAAGCTGTGGGGATGGGGCGTGAGTCGTGCTTGAGTAGCTCAGTTGGTAGTGCACTTGCCCGCGATAGGCCAAGGTCCCGAGTTCGAGTCTCGGTCCGGCACACAGTTTTAATCTGCCAGGAAGTTTCATATCAGCCCACACTCTGCTGCAGAGTGAAAATCTCATTTCTACTAAGAAACCACATTGCATTAGTACCCACCCATGTATGATGAACCAGAAGCTTTCTGCTGGGCATATTTCAAAAGTAAACTGGCTTCCAAATCTATTTGCTATTCATCCCTTGCACTGGGCTTAGTGTAAGATCATAGACTGAGTGCCTTTTCTGCATCATATTGTGATGGAGCATTTTGACTGTGGGTGGGTAAGCATGAAATGTACTGTTTCAATGTTGTTTGTTTTAAGATTTAACTGACTATGTGCTTTAGTGGGCAGTAGCAAGCAACTATGTGAAAAATATAATATATGCCAGCTGCAGAAATGGAATTCAGATACATTACAATTAGCGTTACTTATCCAAAGCCTCTGCAAAGCAGGTGCTGCATGTTAACTTTGGCACTTTGTACTGGTGATAATGTCCTGTCTTTTAACTTATACAAGCCAGCTTTTTCATAAAAATCATTAATTCTGGCTGTTTCAAGTACCACTTTCAGTACAGGAAGAAAAAAGATAGTGTTAGTATATGAGTGCAGTTCTGGATACCGGATAATTGTGGATCTCATTAAACTTGGCATTTGTCGTCGTCTTCTTCTTCTTCTTCTTCTTCTTCATGTCCTTCAAATCCCTCTCACAGCTGAACTATGTGGTACAAAGTTACTTTGTTCCTCCAAGGAGTCCTCATTAATTTTTCTTTGCTTTTTTGAAATAATGTTCGTGGCAAAACATAAATTGGAAAAATACAGTTGCACACAGACATATGTTACTAGCAACTGAGAATTGACAAATCAACAACATTAAAGATGATTGATAGACCCTATATTTTAAAATCTAATTTGAAAGGCATGACTGTGGGAAACACGTTTAACTATGTGTAGAAATAAATCACAGTAATTTAGTGAGTTGCTAATTGTTTACTGACCACAATGTTTAAAATCATTTTAATTTATTTTTTAATATTTTAGTAGTCTTTGTTGCTGTTTAAATTTTTTCTTTACTATTCTGTGAATCATTTAGTGATTGGTTCCATGACCAAGTAGCTTATCTGACTTGTTTATGGAACCTGATAAATTAAGTCAAATTAAATTAAAATTGTCTTTGTTTCTGTATAAGTAGTGCGACCTACTGCTTATAGTATTCAAAGCTTGGTCTTTCTCTACATTTTTTTACCAAATTATCTATCTTTTGGTGCCTCAGGAGGTGCCATATCAGTCTAGCCCTCCTTCTAGTCGGTTGTACCATAATGCTTTTTTTGCCCCAAATTGATTCGGTACCTCTTTATTAGTTATCTTCCTATCTAATCTTCAGCATTTGTCTGTAGCACCATATTTCAAAGAGCTTCCTTCTATTCTTTTCTTGTTTGTACTGTTTATTGTCCATGTTCCACTTCCAGACACTAGACAAATACTTTCAGAAAAAAATTCTATAAAACTTATATTTTTTCTCTTTTACAGAAAGGCTTTTCTTGCTACTGCCAGTTGATGTTTTATTTCCTCTTTACTCTTGCCATAGTCAGCTGCCTTTCTGCCAAAATAGGAGAACTACTCTAGTGTTTTACACATCTTATTTCCTGATCAAGTTTCCCCAGTGTCATGTTGATGTACACCTTTTTCAAAGGCATTATACATTCTCTTTAACAGTCTTTGTAACTTCCAAATTCTTAACATACAACACCAACAACAAAATAGTGCATTATCACATACTTCAAATGGAAGCACAAATTATTAGAAAAAAGTACTTACCTGCTGTATTCATTCAGATCAGTCATCATTGTATGTTTTCCACTACAGCGCTCTCTCTCTCTCTCTCTCTCTCTCTCTCCTCCCCCCCCTCTCCCCCCTCTCCCTCCCTTCCCCCCCCCCCCTTCTCCCCAGGGCCCAGCTTTTAATTTTTAATTATGATTTCAATTTGAGGTTGTAGTCAAATTATGACTTCCTTCATGTCAGTCATCAAAGTATTTGTTTTATTATCTTCAAAGAGAAATACATGTCTATTGTAGTTATGCTTGCCTTGCTTGTCTCACTTTCAACTCCATTTGCCTACTACTTGTCACTTTCTATGAACACTACATAATACTGCTTGCCATGAGGTCTTACTAAACACCACTACTTTACAAACTTGTGACTGGCTATGACAATGCCAAACAAACAAATCTCTACAAAATAGCAACTTATTACAACATTGATTTTTGAATGTTACAAGTGTGTGGTGTTTTTCCATATTTGTGTTTTTATTTAGAAATTAGGATTTTATAACACTATTAAATTTTTATGTGTATATTTTGATGATTTTTGACAGTATGGTCATGTGCATCAATATAATTTATGAATGTGGAATGAAAAAGTACAAAATTATAATTCAAAATAATCTTTATTCAGAGCTCTTCAAAATAACCCACACATCTTGGATGCGTGAAATGTAGTAAAGCTTTCTACAAAGGAGCATAATTTATACATCTCCTACCAAAAACTGTTTTATGTCAGAACAGTGTCACAATAACAGTGATGCCCGTTTAAGCATGTTCCCAGCATAGATTGACAATTTTGTAATATGTGTTTACTAATTTTTGACTCAATGTGCAAAGCTAAACTAGTCAATTACATCACATCTTCCAGGTCCATTGCTGTCTCTGAAACAATTACAATATTATTAGCAAACTGTAAAGTTTTTATTTGTTTTTCCTGAACAATTTTTTTTCTAAAATTTTTCTTGGTTTCTTTTACTTCCTGCTGTATGTGCAGATTGAATAATATGACTCCCTGCTGTTTGTACAGATTGAATAATATGGTGGATAGGCTAACCTTGTTCCATGCTCTTCTCAACTACAGCCTCAACTGTTGTAACCACAGCCTGGTTTCTGCACAAACTGTAGATAAACCTGTATTGTGTTCATAGTAACTTCAGAATTCTCTAATTATTTACATTTTAACAGGTGCCATATGCTATCAAAAAATAAATAAAACATGATGAATATTTTCTCTTGTAAGATACAGCTTTTACTTAAAAATTATGCGACTGAACTGCTGACCAGTGCTTACCTTGAGAACATGAGATATTGGTATTAGTCGAACACAATATTATTAAACTTTGGAGTCACTGAATAGTACAAGTTTGTCCGCAAACAAGACACACACACACACACACACACACACACACACACACACACACACACACACATACCAGCATATGCACAGGTGAACTGAAAGCATTGACTTTTCCTTAGTCACAATTGTATTGTTTGCTGTAATGTCACCATGTATTTACTGATAAAAGTCCAAGTGCAATAACATTGTGGTTGGGTAGTACTGCCAAAGGCAGAGAGAAAAATGCACAACACTATCCTAGCTTTCAGAAGTAACAGTTCTCTCCTCAGGGTATGTGGGGAAGGTTAAAAAGGAAGGACAGGTCACTCATACCCAGGATGCAAGGGACTCACCTCTTGTGAGGATGAACAGACACAAAACTTTGACTTAGAATTGAACCCATCTGACGCACTGTCAAGAGCAAATAACAGAAAACGGAACATCGTGAATTCCACATAACAAAAATCAGAGACTCTTTCCATTATTTCAAGAGCATTATTAAACAGTTCTGAAAAGTATATTGTGCAATAGAATTCTGCTATTTAATGCACTTACTAATAATGTGTATATACAGGGTGATTATAAAGTTAAACTTTCAAAACGTTGTAGAAGTAACATCACTGGTCAGAATGACATCAAATTTCAATGGAATATTATCAGATAAGGGGGAAAACATAAGGCAGAAGAAAAAAAAATGCAGTGTGAAAATTGATCAATAGATGGTGCTGCTGTATGCGTCAGAATACGTAAATTAAAACACCTGTCATGCGCACGACCCATTGCAGTTAGTATAAACAGACCAGGTACACAGCTTTTCCTCCTTTCATGTCTGCGACATTCGCCATGACTGTCTCAATGCAGGATTGTGCTCTGCTTGTAAAGCTGTATTACAAGAATGATGACTGTGCACACGTCATTCTGCAGAAGTTCTGGACACCGAAGGGTTTGAAAAAAGGCATTGGTCTGATGACTGCTGTGGGCCTGGAGAAAATGATTCAGAAATTCGAAGAGGTGGGTTCTTTTGGTGTCCAACCTGGTAGAAGGAGGAAACGAATTGATTCAACGTCAGTGGAAACAGTGGCCACATCAATGCAGGGGGAGGCGAATGGTGGTGTGCAAAAGTGTAGTGTACGGAAAATTGTCTGAACATTGGACATACCCATGAGCGCGGTGCATAAAATCCAATGAAACATCCTTCTTTGCTATGCATTCAAAATTAAATATGTGCACTAGTTGCTTCCTGTTGACCTGCCAGCAAGAGAGACCTTTGCTTTAGACTTTCTTGCTCACATGGAGGTGGACAATGATTGGCGGAGGAAGATTTTGTGGACAGATGAAGCCCACTTCCATCTAAAAGGACATGTCAATACACAGAATTGTCAAATATGGACAACAAAAAGTCCACATGCAAATCAACGTACCACTTCATCCGTAAAAGGTCACTGTGTGATGCGAGTTTATGGCATCATTTATCAAAGGGCCATATTTTTCCTAAGAGACAGGTGCTTCCGGTCATGTTACCTCTACCGCAACTGGTAAGCACTATGAGTGTCTTTTGCGCAACCATGTCATTCCAGCTCTCCAATGGCGTGGATGTGTGGATGGGGTCATTTTTATGCAGGATGGCACGCCTCTGCTCATTGTAAATCCAGATAAGCATGTGCTGAAGTGCCATTTAGGAAATGCTAGAATTATCAGCCACCATTTCCCTATAGCCTGGCCATCCGGATCGCCTGATCTTAATCCGTGTGACTTCTGGCTGTGGGACTACCTGAAAGATTTTGTGTTCAGTGTTCCAATTGCAGACTTAGCTGCATTGAAGGCATCCATTGCGCAACACATTCTGAATGTGACCCAGGAAACATTTCCATCAATTGTGGAACATGCTGTTTCTTGATTTTAACTTGCAGAAAACAGTGGACAGCATATTGAATGTTTCGTGCCAGTCACATGGAAAATAATAATCCAATTTGATTTTGAGTGATGCTTTTTATGTGGTTTTTGGCCTCAGGACAATTAAAAACCAGCGAGTTGCTGTGGCCAAGCGGTTCTAGGCACTTCAGTCCGGAAACGCACTGCTGCTACGGTCGCAGGTTCAAATCCTGCCTCGGGCATGGATGTGTGTGATGTCCTTAGGTTAGTTAGGTTTAAGTAGTTCTATGTCTAGGGGACTGATGACCTCAGATGTTAAGTCCCATAGTGCTTAGAGCCATTTGAATCATTTTTTAATTAAAAACTGATGTGACTGATGCTTTTTATGGGTTTTTTTTCCTCTGGACAATTAAAAACCAATGATTGAAGCTTTTTATGCAGTTTTTGACCTCGGGGCAGTTAAAAACCGATTTTTCCCATCCGATGTGATATAACCTTGCCGTTGTGGGTGGGCTTAGGTAACTAACAGTATCACACCTGTACACCCATGTGTTGTGACTCGCCAATCTTTCAAAGTGCCGCCACGCAGTTACGCGTGTCCTCTACATGCGGCGCTGTCTGCCAGCCATGCAGCAGCAGTGCCACCTAAGCAGCCAGCCAGCCAGCGGCCGCTAGATCGGACTCAGTTATGATTTGACTGTTAAAGTGTACACACGTCTTACTCTGTTTACTTGATATGTGACTTTCATGTATTGCGTCTTCCTTGAAATATATTTGTTCAACTTGAAGTTACAACAACTGGTGACGTGGATGGGATTTTTCTTTTCCATCATTGACCCACATGTTTCCATGGCTACTTTAGAGCAACTATTGCAAGGTCTCATAGAACAGCAGATGCTTCTCTCAAATGCGATTCGTGATTTCGTCGCGGCATCAACTGCGGGGCGTCTCTCATTGTTGTCTCTAACTCCTTTTCCTCCTTACGACGAGACGCCGGAAGACTGGTCTGATTACAAAAAACTGCTTCAACAGCACTGCTTGGCGTTTCATGTCGCGGATGCACAAACATGTAAGTCTCTGTGCCTTTCATGGATTTCACCTCAAATGTATCGGTTGTTGTCGCAATTGGTTCCTTTGGAAGATCCTGCATCTTTGTCCTTTGCTGAAATGTGCTCACTTCTGTCCGTCTATTTTCAAAAGCAAACGCATGTGGTAGCCTTTCATGTTGTCTTTAATGGTTTTCAAAAACAACCGAATCAATGCTATCGCACTTGGGCTGCTGAACTTCACGGCCTCAGTAGAAAGTGTCAATTTGTTACTGAAGTTCACAAAGAATCCAACGCCGATTCCATGGTACGAGATGCTATTATCCGATTGGCGCCTGACAAAGAAGTTAGCCAACGTACCCTTCAGTTGACAAATATGACTCTAGATGAAGTCCTATCCATTGCTCAGTCTTCTGAAATTTCTCGCGCCGCTGGAGCGCAAATAGAGGCGTGGGGCAACGTTGGGGAAATACAACCTCTGTGCGATGTTGATGAAGTGTGTGGCGTGTCCCCACCGGCCGACGTGGCTGCAGTACGATCCCAAGCGCAGCCTTGGCCTAACCGCAAACAAACCTGTAAGAAACTGCAGCAAAACCCATGGCAACTTCCTTCATGTCCGCTGTGTTTTACGAAACATTCACGAGAAGAATGTGCACAACGTTGGCCCGTGTGTCACAAATGAAAAAAAAAAAAAAAGGGTCATGTGTCATCCGTTTGTAAATCCGACCGCATACATGATGTTCATGAACATGACGCTGATTCTGATTCTGTGTTGTCTGTCAATTGTACTACTTCCCTTTCAGGGAAGTTATTCCTCACTGACCAAATACTTGGTCGAGATGTTCGCATGCAGGTGGATACTGGTTCTGCTGCCACTATCATCAATTCTCAGACGTATCTTCAGTTGGGTTCTCCAATCCTGTCACCTGTCACTAGGCAATTACAGACTTACAATAAACAGAAGATTTCCCTCTTGGGACAATTTGATGCTGAGGTATCTTACAAATCTGTCGTTTGCACTGTTCCCATATTTGTGGTCGACCATAGCAACATGGAGAATCTTTTTGGTTCCAATGCCTTTCGCATTTTTGGGTTCTCCATAGATGACTCTGTCAGTATCGTCTCTGTGCTATTCCTTATGCTCAATTGGATTCCTTGTCGACGACATTTTCGTGCCTTTTTACTCCTGGGTTAGGTCGTGCAAACGACTTTGAAGCTCATCTCATGCTCAAACCCACTGCTTGGCCTAAGTTTTTTCGGGCTTGGCCCATTCCTGTGGCCCTTCATGATCAGGTCAAATGGGAGCTGGATCATCTCACTGCTTCAGGGGTCTTGCTTCCTGTGACTTCCAGTGAGTGGTCCTCTCCTGTCATTGTCGTTGCTAAGCCAAATGGTGATATTCGTCTCTGTGACAATTTCAAAGCCACTGTCAATGCTCAATGCCTTATCGACACTTACCCTTTGCCTCGACCTGAAGAATTGTTCACTAGACTTGCTGGAGGCCAGTATTTTTCTAAACTTGACCTGTCAGAAGCTTATCATCAACTTCGTCTCGACGCTGCTTCCCGGCAGTTTCTGGTCCTTAACATGCCTTTCGGCCTCTATCAATACCAACGATTGCCATTCGGGGTTGCCAGCGCCCCTGCTCTCTTTCAGCGATTTTTGGAACAATTATTGCTCACTGACCCTGGGTGTATAAATTACCAGGACGACATTGTTGTCACTGGCTCCACCACTGACAAACATCTTCAAAATCTCCGCACACTTTTTCATGTCTTACAGACTGCCGATCTTACGTGTAATCTTCCGAAATCACAATTTTTTCAGGCATCTATCACGTACTTGGGGTTTCAACTCTCTCGGGATGGTATTCGTCTGCTTCAGCAAACTGTCGCTGCGATCGATGCTCTTCCTCGCCCTACATCTGTTAAGGAACTGCAGGCCTTCTTGTGGAAAATCGCATACTATCACAAGTTTTTACCGTCTGCTGCTTTGGTGGCTCAGCCGTTGCATCGCCTGTTGCATAAAAACGTGCCTTTTCACTGGTCCACGTCATGCGATGCGGCTTTCCAGAAATTGAAGACTATGCTGAAACAGGCCCCGTGCCTGGCTACTTATTGACCTGGCCAACATCTTGTTCTTGCCACGGATGCCTCTCAATACGGGGTTGGTGCAGCCCTTGCGCACCATTTTTCTGACCGTTTGCTTTTGCCTCCAAAACGCTCACGGATACCCAACAAAAGTATTCTCAAATTGAAAAAGAAGCTTTGGCCATTATCTATGCTCTTCATAAGTTTGGTGTTTTTTCTCTATGGGTCCAAATTTCATCTTGTTACAGATCACAAACCACTTGTTTCCTTGTTTCTTCCATCAACATCACTTCCTGACAAGGCTGCACACCACCTCCAGCGTTGGGCTCTTTTTGTCTCGTTTCAATTATGAGATTCATTTCCGGCCGACGGCTCAACATGCAAATGCTGATGCACTGTCTCGCCTTCCCATGGGTCCTGATCTGGCATTCAATAGGGACGAACTTTTGTGTTTCCACCTGGACGTTGCTGAGCAGCGGGTTGTGTACGGGTTCCCCATCACCGGGGACCGGCTGGCAGCTGCTACGGGTTCTGACCCTACCCTCTCCCGGTTTTTACGCTGTATTCAGAAGGGTTGGCCAGATCATCCGTCCACTAAGACTTCTGATCCGTTGCGGAACTACTACACTTTGCGTTACTGCCTCACGGCTAGGGATGGTGTTATCCTCCTTTCCACCAAAAATGCTTCGCCGCGTGTTGTGGTACCTGCATCTTTGCGTGCTTCAGTCTTGCGCCTCCTTCACTAAGGGCACTAGGGTGTCTCTCGCACAAAATCTCTGGTGCGCCGTCATGTGTACTGGCCCGGCATCGACTCTGAAATCGTACACATGGTCACTACCTGCGGCCCTTGTGTGTCACAGGACGCTGCCCCGAATTCATTTTTGTCACCGTGGCCTTTGCCTGAGAAGCCCTGGGAACGTATTCATGCTGACTTCGCGGGACCTTTTTTAGGTATTTATTGGCTTCTCATTATTGACACCTACTCTAACTTTCCTTTCATTGTCCGTTGCACATCGCCTACCACCGCGGCAACCACCAATGCTCTAGCTCGCATTTTCTCTTTGGAAGGCCTTCCCTCTACTCTCATTACTGATAATGGTCCACAGTTTGCCTCTTCCGATTTTGCGGATTTTTGTGCTCGTCACGGCGTCATTCATATCACGGCCCCTCCGTTCCATCCACAGTCAAACAGTGAGGCTGAACGACTGGTCTGCACATTTAAGGCTCAGATGAGGAAACTCCTGACTTCTTCTGCTGATGATGATGCGCTTCTCCAATTTCTAGCTTCTTGGTGTTTCACCCTCATGGGCGACCACAGCCTGGCTGAGCTCATACATGGCGACAACCCTGCACACTACTTCATCTTCTGCGGCCTTCCACGTCACAGCCACGGGTGCCTTCGCCTGGCCGGTTCACCGCTGACGACCTTGTATGGGTACGGGGATATGGCAGTCGGCCAAAGTGGAGTCCTGGCCGCATCTTATGACGCAGTGGCCAACGCCTGTATGAAATCCAGACAGACATGGGTGTTGCAGTGCGTCATTTGGACCAGCTTCGGCCTTGTGTGCCGGCTACGTCTGTTCCGGATGCCGCTACACCACCTTCGGCTCTACCTGAAGCTCGGGATACTGGAATCTCTCATTACTCACAACGAAGTTATCTCACCATCATTTCGGTGCCAGCACAAGAACTGACACCACCAGGAGACGTGCCCATGCAGGAACCAGATGACCACCATCTGTCGGAGCAACTCTACTCGCCTCCTCCTCCTACGGACCCGGACACATCGCCCATGTCTCCTGTTATAACAACCAGACTTGCCACAATGGGCAGATTGGTGCACGGGGCCCCCAACAGATTCGACCCCCACGTCTCCTGTCATGTCGACCCATTATCATCGGGGACACTTCCGTCCGTACAGGAAGCCGCCTCTTTGAGACTTTACGGCCTGTCAAACAACACCTATGGCCATTAGCAATCTACAGGCCACCTCCATCAAGACCTGTGCAAGAACTTCAAAGGGGGGAAAAGTGTTGCGACTCACCGATCTTTCAAAGTGCCGCCGTGCAGTTACGCGCGTTCTCTACATGCGGCGCTGTCTGCCAGCCATACAGCAGCAGCAGCGCCACCTAAGCGGTCAGCCAGCCAGTGGCCGCTAGACTTGGACTCAGTTATGATTTGACTGTTAAAGTGTACACACGTCTTACTCTGTTTACTTGATCTGTGACTTTCATGTATTGCGTCTTCCTTGAAATATATTTGTTCAACTTGAAATTATAACACCAAGCACACTCAGTAGTACAGTTTGTTTAATGTCAGACGTACACCTTACACATTGTTGTATGATTCATTTGTCATTTCTTGTCGACCACTATTAAATTATGGTGCTTACAGCGCCATCTATTGTTGCATTTTGTAGCTATTAATTTTTCTTCTGTCATACGTTTCCCCCCTTCTCTGATAATATTTGACATCATTCTTTCCAATGGTGTTATTTCTACAGCAGTTTGGAAGATTAACTTTAATTATAATCACCCTGTATTTTGCAATCTGTCACATTAGTGTGAAAGTTTTGTGTTTGGTGAAAGTATTATTCAGCTGAACTTACACTGGGACATTTGTCCCTTTATTTGTGTTCTATAAACTGTGTTGCACTGTTTGATGAACATGTTTCATCACATGATCATTCTACAACTATTAAATGTGAATTTAATAATGTTTATTCGCGGTGTTGATTTTAGTTTTGGCTCTGTACTCTTTTAGCTTATTATTAAGGTTAGTCTGTCTTGTCAGAATACTTCTTTTTTATCTAACTTGTCCTGAATGTTTCATTGATATAAGCATACATTTTGAAAGGGATCTTTCTGCATTTCAGGAGAAATAATATTTTAAATTATTTGTGTTGAGACTACTTGATATTTATCATCTTTTTGGCCTTATTTTGTAGACTTTAATATTCCTCTAGCATTTGCTTTACTTTTATTTAAAACCTGTATTTTTCAGCTTCAGTTTGTATCCACAGCTAATTTTCCTGTAACACAGTAGAGATATCATTTTATGTCACCTGAAGCCAAAAGTGGCAGATGTATTGCATATTGTGTTATATCACCCAAATGATGCTGTACTGAGTGATTCATGACTACCTTAATGTGTATTTTGTGTCTGTTGTTTGACACAACAGCTGCTGTGTTTCATGCTCCAGTATAACTTGTTTTGCAGTATTTTGATTTATGTTGCAGACCACCACCAACACTATTTCTAACATAAATAATACTATACTAATTCACAGTCAACATCAAAACTACCTCCCTTTCTTCTGATGGATTCCCAAAAGCTACCATTCAGCTACAAAAAAGGTCAGCTGTGAGATCTAAAACAAAGCACCATGTCTGCTGTTTGTAGAAAACACATTTCACTGCACCTATTGTACACAGTTTTGGTTTCTTCTTCATTTCATGGCTAGTTTTGGGCTGTGAGGTCATAATCTGATTGTCTGCCTCGCTAAATTACTTGCAGGTAAGAATTAAGAATTTGAGTCCAAGTCTTGCACTTTCCCCACAGTGCCAGTGTTTTTCTGTTGTTGAAATTCTTGGCATAAAGATTATGAAGAGGCAGCATTTCATAAATTTGTTCATCTTTAGTAAAAGGAATAAAAGAACTGATTAAAAGTGACTAAAGTATATGCAGTGGGTTGAGAGAGGCTTTAATTCTTGCATCACAATTGTCCTGTTTTGCCAAACCACCTTACTTTCATGTATACAGTTCGTAATTATGTCAACAATCAGAGTGTGTTGGAAGTCCTTGCCGTACACCCCATCAAATTGGAGTGTAATTAAAAGTAATCATCTTTGAAGCTGTATACTTACAGGCGTGTGTTCAGTGTATCATTACTAAATTAATCTGAAATTGTCACATTGTATGTGGCATTAATGATACTTTACATTTAGTCTTTTTGAAGCCAAACACGAAGCTGTTCCTTCTGGATGAGTACATGCTTAGAGTATATGCAAACTTCCTGAATTCACTTGAACGTGCATTCCAGTGCTCTCTTGATACCAAATTCTGAATTAACTAACCTGTTGAAGTGGTAACACTGTATATTTATGGGCTTTGTTGTTGCAAGATTATGTAACATACTGCTGTGGTACTCACCCACTGCTGAGAGAATGAGAAGTAGAGAGTAGAAGGCTCTAGTATCTTAAAATTATACTAGCAGTGAATTATACAATCTGAATTGTTAAGTAACAAAACTGTCCAGAGAAAATTCCTCCCTCCCCCCCCCCCCCCCCCCTCTCTCTCTCTCTCTCTCTCTCTCTCTCTCTCTCTCTCTCTCTCTCTCTCACACACACACACACACACACACACACACACACACACACACACACACACACACACACACTGCTTGATGTTGACAGACAGTTAAGTTGTAATGTTCCTTCCTTGCAGAAAGCAGAAATAGAGCAGTGCAGCAGTGATGAGCAGTCTGGCTTTAATGTAGGAAAGTTTGTTTTGTCTGAAGAATATAGTGTCTTTAGGCAACTTCTTCTCAGCTAATAATATAAAGGATTATAACTATGATTTATGAAGAAATTATTAATTAATTACAACTATCAAAAATTTAGGTATATCACTGCCCATGTTACATGACTCATTCAGATTTAATTTGATTTTCTAATTTTTTATTTTCTCCACATCAGCGCAAGGTTATAAGATCAAGAAGTACACGTTCTCTTCCATTTCCTATTATATTAATGACATTTTTGTCATCAGTACAATGGTTAATATATGGAATTCTATTGGGGGATCCATTCATGAAGGTAAGCCACACTTGCTGTTTGTTAATTTCTACTGTCGTGTGCAAACTGCAATATTTTTTACTTTTATTGTTTCAATAAGATTTGTCCACCTGTGAAGTATGTCACTGTGTTTCACTAACGAGGAAAACTACATTAATATTAGACAGAACACAAAAGTGTTTACATAAAGAGATTAACTTCTTTATATCTGAATTCTGTCTGTGCATTTAAATAAATGCTCTTTTTAGAACTTCACAGAAACTATCCTGGGTATCTATTGGGACTAGCACTCCTGTAAGAGAGGCTATTGTGGAGAAATGCCGTAGGCACAAGCTAGAGGAGTGTTTCCAGAATGAATTTTTCACTCTACAGCAGGATGTACTCTATGTTGTGACAACCATTCCCCTGCAGTATCCTTTCTTTCAGGAGTGCTATTCGTGCGTGCAGTAGTTTCAGTATTTCTCCTTTCTGAGTGTGTGTTATTGTCAAGCATTGTTCAGGTAGTATCCTCATGTGTGAATACATTTTGTTATGTGAAATTTAATATGTTGACTTGATGTCTGTTGTCTTCTGTTTTAATCCACGAGAGACTGGGTGGAAAGTTGGAATCCATTCACCGACATATATCACAAGAATTAACAAGAACTTTCTGGTGGTAACTTTCTGGTGGTAACTTTCTGGTGGTAACTTTCTGGTGGTAACTTTCTGGTGGTAACTTTCTGGTGGTAACTTTCTGGTGGTAACTTTCTGGTGGTAACTTTCTGGTGGTAACTTTCTGGTGGTAACTTTCTGGTGGTAACTTTCTGGTGGTAACTTTCTGGTGGTAACTTTCTGGTGGTAACTTTCTGGGGGGATACTCTGGAAATTATTGTATGTTTTATGCATAGTCCTTTTTACTGAAGCGTGAGAGGTGACTTAAGAGTTGTCTGTTAGTTTCCCAGCATTCAGTAACAACAATATTACAAAAAGGTTAGTGTATTACTCACCATACAGGAGACATGAAGAGTTGCAGACAGGCACAATGAAAAACTGTTATACATTTTACCTTTGTGGTGTGTAACAGTCTTTTTGTTGTGCCTTACTGTGACTCAGTATCTCTTCTCTTTCTTTAGTAGCAATATATTCTTTCCATAATACTGTTGTTTTTCCAACCTTGATTTTCCATTCACATTTATAACAAGAGTGCATTAGTCTCTTGTTTGTACAACACTCTGCAAAAGCCTCCATTAACTCCTTAACTTAAAACCCCAAATTATCTTGTTATTATTATATTGACAGAAATTTAAAATCTTGAGTATACTTGGGCAACTTAAGAATAGGTGTTCGAAAAATAAAACCCTGCTCCATCCATTTCAGCCTTGCATTAGGGGTTGGATATTGTGTTATGTTTCCAGTGCTTGCCTCTAGGCATCATCTTTACTGTGTGTAGGTTTGGATACTTGACAACAAAACATGTGCTCCCTGCCTCTCTCTTGTATAGTTGTTTAGATAGTGCTTTCAAAAAAGAATGGCTGTAGCGATCCTGAGTTTGACACCAAATTGAGCCGCTCAAAAAGTGAAGAAGACTGTTATGTTATGGTACATCATTAGAGACTGAAAGTGATGACAGTTCATCATTAAGTAACACGTGCTTGCCAATGGTACAAAATAAATACTTTCACTGTGCTCCAGCCAGGTCCTCCAAGATTTACCACGCTACAGTCTGGAACCGCGCGACCGCTACGGTCGCAGGTTCGAATCCTGCCTCGGGCATGGATGTGTGTGATGTCCTTAGTTTAGTTAGGTTTAATTAGTTCTAAGTTCTAGGCGACTGATGACCTTAGAAATTAAGTCGCATAGTGCTCAGAGCCACCAAGATTTACCATCACAGGAAACCACCATGAAATACATGGTTAAACACCAAGCTATGCAGAGACAAGAAAATGACTTCAAGTTTCAGGATTTTTTAGTTTGAAATCCAGTGCATGAGTTTATTATTGGTGATCTTCCAACTTTAGTAACTCATTATTTTGAGCTTTAAAAGTTATCTTTGTATGTTCATATATAATTTTATTCATTATAGGAGGTTGTGGTTAACACGTAGGATCGGTTGGAGATAACACACACAAGGTATCGAATATGCATTTATTAATCACTGATACGTAACAAACAAACATGACAGTAGAACAAGTTACACGCCAGAAGGTGCACTAGAACAAAGCAGTCCAAAGAAGCCAAAGTCACAAAGATAGAGCACTCTGCGCCAGAGATGCCACAGAACCCCCCCCCCCTCCCCCCGCCTGCCCGGTAGTGTGGAGCACTTTGGAGGGAAACTACAACTAGACGAATTCATAATCTTGGTGTCTGCATGGCGGTGGTAGGCGGCGGCCAGTGTGGGAAATGGGGGTGTCAGTGTCAACAGTGCAGGCGTCCCATGGTTCCAACAGCTCCACAGGCAGAGACGTGTCAGCCGAAGGCAGGTCGGCAGCGTTGGGAGGCAAATCAGTGAGTGACCATGCCAGTTTCAATCGATCAACACACACTGTCTGCGGCCATCCATGTAGGTGGATGACGAACGTGTTCATATCACAATGTAGCTCATGGTAAGGGCCCGAATAAGGTGCCTGCAGTGGTGTCCCGCAGCATCACAAAGTTGCACAAAGCAAGGTTCTTGTGGACGAACACAGGCGGTGTTGTGTGGGGACAGGGAAGGGGAATGCGGAGGTGTGCGATGTACATACGAATCCACTCGACCAGGGTGAGAAGGTCCTTAGTTACGGCTGACAGTGAATTCTTGACAAACTCGGCGGGAAGAAGGAGGGGTTTGCCATATGGAATCTCAGCGAGTGAGGCATTCAAATCTTTTTTATGGGCCAAGTGAATACCCAGCAGGACCCATGGGGGAGCCTCTGACCATAAGCCACCGTGGCACATTAGCGCAGCCTTGAGTGTGCGATGCCACCACTCGACTCGGCCGTTCGCCTGTGGGTGGTAAGCTGAGGTGTGAAATTTGGCTACACTGCAGAGTTCGCAGAGTCGTGCAAAGAGGGTGGACTCAAACTGGCGTCCCTGGTCAGATGTGAGAGACAGGGGACAGCTGAAGTGAGCAACCCACACTGAGACGCCATGCAAGGCAGTAAAGACCCTATGACGAAGGGCATTAGGAACCAGGGTGCAAAGTGTGCCCTTAGGGGTGTCACAAAGGACAGGGATCATCGATCCAGGTGGTATATGGGACAGGACAGAGTGTGATCATCATCGGCTTGTAGTCGGGTGAGCTCCTCCAGATTCAGTGGTGCGGTTAGCACACAGATGCGGGAAAGATAGTCTGCCATAACATTCCCTGTGCCACGGATATAGCCCACATCGGAAGAGTGCTGGCAGATGCAGTCCATATGGCAGAAATGCCTTTGCGGAAGGTCCTTAGCCGGATTACAAATAGAGTCCATGAGTGGCTTGTGATCTGTATAGATTGTGGAAGGTCATCCCTTGAGGTCACTATGGAAGTGTTTAATTGCCTCGTACACAGCGAGGAGCTCACGGCCGAAAGCCGACCACTTGCACTGGCTCTTAGTCACTTTCTTGGAAAAGAAGCAGAGGGATTGGGTGGAGCTGGCAGTGTGTTGTTGTAAAACAGCGCCCACAGCTGAGTCACTGGCATCAGTCGTGATCGAGACATGGGCCTCAGCGTCAGGGTGGGTGAGTGTGACGGCATTACCGAGGGCAGTTTTAAGGTTACCAAAGGCATTGAGCATGGGTTTGGTCCTCTCCAACTTCCTTTCCACCATGGTGTTTTTGTTTGAAAGAGCATCGGTGAGGGCCATTTGGACAGAGGGAGCTTGAGGAATGTGGCAGCAGTAAAAGTTTGCCATACCCAGAAAATGACGGAGCTGAGCATAATCCTCAGGGAGAGGAAGATCAAGTAGGGTTTCGAGATGAGAACTTGTCGGTCAGAGGCCGTCGGCAGAGATAGTATGGCCTAGGAAGGTAACTGATGTGGAACACAGTGGAGATTTATCGTGGTTGATCACTAGGCCGTTGGCAGCGAGGGCTGAACGGACTGCATCGGGGTGAACTTGATGCTCCTCAGTGGAGGAGGAAAAGATCAATATATCATCTAAGTATAAGCAAATGGAACAAAATAGAATCAATCAACAGCTGCCATTTCTGCACAGCACTTTTCAATTCATAAGGCACATAACAGTATTCAAATAGGCCGAAGGGTGTTATGATGGCCATCTTTGGAATATCCAGTGGATGCGTAAGGATGTGGTGATACGCCTTGAAACAATCTAAAATTGAGAAAAAATTAGAACCATGGAGTAATTGCATGAAATCCTGGATATGTGGGGTGCAGTAGTTATCGATAATGGTGCAAGCATTAAGGGATCTGTAGTCCCCACACATGCGTAAGGTGCCGTTCTTTTTGGGAACAAGGTGAATACCAGTTGCTATCGGAGGGGCAGAGGACGCCCGAAGTCGACAGATACTGAACAATCTCTTTCGCGTGCAGACGTTTGGAACTGTTAAGGCGCCTGGGCTTATTATAATGAACAGGTGGGTCATCCGTGGTGCGAATATGACAAGTGCCATTACTGATGGCTGATACTTGCTGAGGAGGGTCAGCAATAGAGGTCAAGAAGCTATCTGCAGGCAACGTAGGTTCACTGACCTTGGGGAACTGGGGCAGCATAGGCTGAAGTCAGCAATGGAAGACGTGGTGCAGGAGTGGAGCACGCAGATGCGTCTTGTAGATTCGTCCACAGCGGTGAGAAAATGACAGCAGGTGGTGGAATGCTCGACACAGGGGCAGATTGGTGATAAGATGCTGTGGAGGCATGTGGTGAACCACCTTGTTGTGGATCTGCAGATAGTCGATGTATGGTATGCCATGCATGTGACAATTCAGCGGACGTAGAGGCGATGCGGGTGCATAAGGCATCATTCTGGGTGCAGAGTTTGTCAATTTGTGAGTGCACGTCCGACAGGTCAGAGAGCCGTGTAGTAATGCGCTCGACCAGGGACTCACATGTGGAAAGCCTAGCCAAGAAGACAGGGAATGGAGTCATGCTGAACTCGAGTGAGCACGGAACTGTAGAGCTGGACGCGTGGTGGCCTGCAGGTCTGGTGAAAGTTCGTAATGGTGAAGAAAATCCAACCGGATCACAGGTTCATCCACGTCGACAATGTGGAATGTCCAAGGGTAGGTGTGAACTGGTTATAGGTGAAGCAACATCTTGATAGAGCCATAGACCGCAATAGGAGAATGATTGGTGGCGATCAAGGTGAGGGTAGAAGTGATAGTGCATCAGCAGCATGCTTGGCCGGAATTACGCTAATGTCGGTGCCAGTGTCGATGAGAAATCGAATGCCCGTTGACAAGTCTGTGGCATAGAGGGGTTGCTGCGTCGCTGAAGCAAATGGTGCAGTGTCATCTGATAGGTGCTGTGAAGGAATGTGGCACCTAAACATGCCCATTGGTCTCGTTTGGGTAGGCGCAAGGCATGTGGCAGTTGCAGGCGGCATCCCCTTAAGTAGCGTGGAACCAGCACAGTGGGTAGGCCAGTTGGCGGGGCCGCAGCTGACTGCATCTGGGCCAGTAGCCGATCAGGTCGCTGCTCGGGCAAGGTCAGCGGCTGTTGGGAGCCTGCTGGCAGTACCTCCTGTAGGCCGCTAGGTGGCAGCTCCTGACTGTCAGCTGAGGCGCCGAGGTGAGTGCGCTAGCCTCTGCCGGCAGGGTGCAGGCATGCCAACTGAGGGTGATAGGGATGTCATTCGTGACAGGTGGTGTCGGTGATGAATGATAGCGTAAGCCTGATCCGCCACGCGTAACCAAACCTTGAGTGGGTCGGTGACGTGAGACGGTAGATGAAGTTGCAGATCCAGAGGCATTTCGACCATCCTTAACATCCAAAGGACGACATCAGGTAATGCTGGATTGTTGATTAATGCATATAGCCGCACCAAAGCTACAAAGGAGTTGATGAGATGCTCCTCATGAATAATGTGATGGATAGCCTCCGCCAGAGGGCAGTAAAGGTGCTCGATAATTAGTTCTTTCGGTGTTGAATATTTGTACGAGACGGGCAGTGAGAGAATCAAGTCATTGATAAGGTCCGTATGTGTGTGTAGATGGCTCACCAGGCAGACAAAACATACGTCGTCATCTGAAATGCCGTGGATGTCCTGTAGGTGGTCCACTAAGGCGAACCAAGTTTTTGGATTGTCTTTTTGCAAAGCAGGTAGCTTAGGGAACCTGCCAGGTAACATGTTGAAGCAGCACCAGCACATGGAGATTTGTGCATGCAGAGCAGCAGGACACTTCCTACTCTGGAAGTGCGGTAGCGGTGAACGATGCGTCACCCGAGGTCTGTTTGGGGCGGTGGCCGCATGCAGCACACGGTGTGGAGGTAGTGGGTGTATAAGTTGGCACGGTGTGTCCAATCTGCAAGCGCGATGAAGTACCTGGTGCGGGTGTGTAATGGCCGGTGCCGTTGCTGCTGACTCAGTAACCAGTGCAGTTGGAACAGCTGGTGCCATTAAGAAAGTGGGCGGAAGGCAGTCATGGTGCAACCACAGTGCGGCGTTGTGGAAACTGATGTGGTCAAAGCGACCAGTGTCGCCATAACAGCGTGCTGCGACACTACGTATATTAGAATGTGCTACCCTGTGCTTATAAATGTTCAATTCACAGTTCTGGAACTTTGTTGGCGCATCAAACCATCCCAAAGGTAATGATGTAGATGAAGGATAAACCACAATGTCGTCAAGGGAAGGTTGTCCACATTGTTGTTAGGTGACGTGCACTGTCCGTGTTGTGGCTGTTGTTGTGCTGCCACGCTAGGCAGTGGCCATGTTGTGCCGGGTAAGGTTGGGCGGCCACCGGCAGGCATAAATAATTGTTCACTTTTAACCAAATTCAAATCAGGTACACTTGTCCACTTGTGGTCGTTAGGTGCACTTGTCCACTCGTGGTGGAAAGCCACATAGTTAATGGGGCCCGTTACACTTGCACTGAAAGACAATGGTGGATCCACTGTGGCAGAAACAATGTGAGCTAGCACACGAAGTTCGTAGATGACGAAAACAAGCACAAAATAACTCGCGATAAGACAATGACAATGTCGGGGTCACCATTGTGGTTATCACATAGGATTGGTTGGAGATAACACATACTAAGCATTGAATATGCATTTATTAATCACTGATATGTAACAAACAAACATGGCAGTAGAACAAGTTACGCACTGAAAGGTGCACTAGAACAAAGCAGTTCAAAGAAGCCAAAGTCACTAAGATAAGGTGCTCTGCGCCAGAAACGCCACAAGGTTATTCATTAATAAAATATATATATATTTCAAACATAATTCGAAAAAAAATTATTATGTTAAGGGGCTAAAGCAAAATGGGTCTTTGTCATCTTTTATTACTTTAATTGCTGTGGATTTATGTAGACTGCTGTTTATAATGTCTTGGACACCTAACCATTGTTGCTCTTCATTTGTTGGGTTTGATCTAAGTGTTTACAGTTGTTAGTGACTGTCTTATCAGTTCAACCAACCATGAATACTTTCCTAGCTTTCTTGATCATTGTTTTGCCACTAATCTGTCTCTCATCAGTTACACACTCCAAAAGATCGGTTTAGCTGTGTCCAGAAGATCGAAAGAATTCTAGTTGTTTGATGCAGTTGTCTGACCATGTGTTTTGTACTGCATCACAAGATTGTTTGTCCTCACTGATGGTAATGTAAATGTAATTTTCCCAAATGACACTGGGCAAATTAAAGTTGTCACCTAGTACTGTCAAATGTTTAGGGAATTTCTGTGGAATTTAGGCCATCTTGGACTGACTGACTGACTGATATGTATGATCTGGTTTTTGGTAGAAACATCTAATTATTAACCAAGTCCACCATCCCTTGTTACTCTTGTCCCCATGAGTTCACAATCGGATTCATTTGGGACCTTGTTATTTAAACCTAATACTGTAAAGATTTCCACTTCTTGGTGTTTCTAATCTATTTTTCTGATTTATGATCGTCTACATCTACATTTAAATCTACACTTTGTAAACCAGCTTGCAGTGTGCAATGGGCAATACTACTTCCATCACTCTCCCCCTCCACCCATCTGTTCCATTTGCAAATGCTGCATGGTAAGAACAACTGTCAGTAAGATGCCATATGAATTCAAATTGTTCTGATTTTCCTTTTGTGGTCATTTTGTAAGATACATGGGAGAATGCAGTATGTTACCTGGCGCTTATTAAAATGTATGCTCTCAGAATTTTAACAACAAATGTCCACATTCTGCACTACGCCTCTCATGTAGCATGTGGTGCGATCTGAGTTGGATGAACGTCTCAGTGATATTCTCACATTTACTAAATGAATCTGTGACAAAATGTGCTGCTGTTCTGTGGACCTTCTCTATCTCCTGTACTAATCATGACTAGTAAGGGTCCCTGGGCTGACAAACACTACTGAAGAATCAGTCCAATGAGAGTTTTGAATGCTTCTTCTTTCCTACTGGTTCTTCTGTCGAATCTCAGCCTCTCACCTGGTTTCCATCTAGGTTTGGGGAAAAATAGCTTAGATAGTCACTGACTTTTAATTCTTCACTTAATAATTTCTTGAATGCAATCACTACTGTTTGTACATATTGACTCAAATTTGAAATTTTTGTGTCAAGGTGTTCTACAGCATCTTGATTTTCTTCACTCTTAACTGTAATTGATTGTTCCAAATTCGAAACCATTGATTTTGAGCATTCTTTGTTCCATAATTTCTAACGAATTTTCACAGATTCAACAACTGCAGCTTGAACTGATTGACCCACCTATAACATCATTCTTTTTATGTCTGAATCTCCTTCTTCTGCCGGTTCAAATGATTCATCCTCCTCCTTCGCCATTACATTAAAGTTCCCCACATGCAACACATCCTCACTTGTTCTAATTCAACCTTTGGCTTGCAAATAAGTCATTTTTAATAACTGTTCTGTTTTAATAACCGTTCTTACATAGTTTCATAAACAAAAACAAAAAAATCACACAAATATGTCGTCTTTCATACAAATATTGTAGCACTTTTTCAACCTTATTACGGAGACTTGGAAACTATCCGAGGAAAGAAATGTAGATGTCCTAAAGAGTCTTAATATAAAAAGTTTTGTTATTAAAACTGGAATTAACTTGCAGGTCAACAGTTACATCTGCACATGCACAGGGGTGCTTTTAACTGAAACGCCAAATGGTCTCAAAAACAGTTGCAAGATTGACAGTGTCCTAAAAACCTATGTAAAACTATCCTTGTACGTAATTCTTTCAAGGCCACAATGAATTCTTAAAACCTTGCCTTTCCTCTAACACCAGTCAGCTTAGGGAATTGGACTGTCTTTGTCAGAATTTGTCCCTTCTACAACTTGGTTTTCTTTTGAAAGTCATACCCATCAAATCGGAAAGAATTTACCTTGCAATGTTTTACTGTGGGCAAGCGTCAAGTTGAGTCCACTTAAAATGTGAGGTCTGCAGTCAATTCCAGGTATTCTAATTTTCATTCCTACACTCCTTTTTCCTTCATAAATTCAACATAGTGAGTTTTAAACCAAAAAGTAATTCCAGACATACTTTACAGTAATATGTGAAGTCTCCACACTCTTCGTTCAGTTCCATCAAAAATTGATTAGATGACAATGGCATAATGCGTGTGACATCAGAAATTTTAATATTCGTACCACCAATTTCTTCACATCACGAATGCCTGCAAATTCAGCACACATTGCTTCTTGATGTAGAGAATTTATTTATATCTGCCTGAATAGTTTCTAGGGTCCTTTGTTTACGTTTTAGTCAGTACTTAAATCAGTTTATACGATTTCTGTTTTTACCATGAGTGAGAAGTGTCTGACATGCCGTAGGATCGTTAGTTCTGGGGTTTGGTATGATGGGTGCTGTAGTTTCTTTCATTGGGGTGAATTTAGTGGCGTAGGAAATGGGGACATAAATGAGGCTCACCAGTGGTTTTGCAGGATCTGCAGTAGAGATAGAAAATACTGGAACAGGAAGGGAAAATTGCAGCTTGAGGCAAGGGAGGATCTGGACAGGTTAAAGAGGGAGAAGGGTGAACAGAGGTGGCAAGTGGCAACAGGTAATGGGGGGAACAAGCAAAGCAGAGCATCAGACAGCTTTGTCATAAATCTTGAAAATAGATTTGACCTGTTGCCTCAGTCAGAATCAGATAAACCTCATGTAGCTGAAGCTGTAGAAAGGGCACAACAAGCTTTCAAGGACTTGGAAAAGGTAGGAAAATTTGTAAAGAGAAAGAAAGTTCTGTTGTTAGGTAGTTCCCATGGTAGAGGTGTCGGCCAACTTTGCAGGAAAATCTAGGTCCAGAGTACCAGGTCACAAACTTTTTCAAGCCTAGTGCAGATCTGGGTCAGGTTACAGAGGATGTAGGTTCTTTATGCAAGGATTTCACAAAGGAGGATGCCGTAGTTATAGTGGGTGGTCTGGGAAATAGCATTGACAGAGACTCTTAATATTCCATAGAGAGTGACCTGGTGAAGATAGCATCAGCAAGGAAGCATACAGGTGTGGGATTTGTGTCTGTCTTGAGACGCCATGATTGGCCTCATTTGAACTCTTCCGTAGGAAGGGTGAACTTGGAGTTGGAGTGGCTGCTTAGGATGGATATAGGGTACCATATTGGTTTCATTCCTGTAGATGCTATCGATAGGTGGGACTACACTAGGCATGGCCTTCACCTCAATAGGAAAGGGAAGGGAAAATTGTCTGGGTTGATTGCAGAAAACGTAAGGGGGGACCTGTCACAAGTGGTAATATACCAGTGGTCACAGGTGTCAGAGGGATGCCTTTTTTAGGATAGGGAAGGGGGAAAGGAAACGAGTTTTAAGAGAGATTGGCAGACACGCTCAGTTTGAGAAAACAGATGAACAGGAGTCAGATTTTAGCATACAGCCTCCATTTAAACAATGTTTAACAGAAAGTAATCAGAAACTGCCAGTTCATCTTCACCAAAGCAGTTATAATCCCATTAGTATGCAGTATCAGTTATCTTTATAACACCAGAACATTCCGAGACTCAGAAATAAAGTTGATGAACTACTCATTTGTATCGTTGAAATGAATTCATCTAACCAAATTGACATAATCTGCCTCTCTGAACATCAAGTGACGACTGGTATAGATATGTTAGACATTTCAGGATTTAAGCTAGCTTCCTACTTCTGCAGAGTAGATATGGATGGAGGAGGAGTTGCCACATTTATTAAAAACTGCCATAAATTCAAGAACATTGACATTAATAAATTCTGTTTAGAGCAGCATCTAGAAGCATGTGCAACAGAAGTAGAGTTCCATAACAGATCCTATACAATAGTAGCTATTTACCGAGCACCTGCAGGAAATTATAATCTATTCATAAATCATCTAGAAGCTCTTTTGGGTTATTTAACAGGAATAAACAAAGAAATTTTGATTGCTGGTGACTTTAATACAGATTTTCTAATGCAATCTTCCAGTAAACTTTCCAACTAGGATCACTAAATCTTCAAGGACAGCCATTGATAACATTTTTATAGACAAATCAAAGGAACAAAATCATATCATAAAACCTGTTATAAATGGACTATCAGGTCATGACATGCAGCTCCTTGTTTTAGATGTCAATTCTAAGCAGATTATCAAGACTGCCAAATCTGAGTACAGGAGAGTAGTCAATCAACCAAAAATTGAGTGTTTTCTAGACTGCTCAAAGATATGAACTGGAAAGATGTTTATAGTGCTCATGACATGAATGGAAAAATATAACACATTCATGAGCAATGTCAGTGCCATGTTTGAAAACTGTTTTCCTCTAAAAGTTACTCAAATTAAACACAAGTCTATAATAAAACCATGGATTACACAAGGAATAAAGATTTCCTGCAAGAAAAAAAGGAAAATGTATCTGTCGACCAAGAATAGTTCCAATGCTGATGATTTAGCTAAATACAAGGAATACTGTAAAATATTTAAAAAAGTAATTCAGACATCTAAAAAAATGCACTACGAGAAGAAGATAACAATGTCAGGGAACAAAATAAAAACAATATGGGTTGGCTGTGATGGCTGACAGCTGTCCTGCCCAGTTTGTTGTTCTGCCCTTTCTCAGTTGCAGTTGAGGTATTTTATCTCAGGCACTACTTCGATTGGTATGCATGACAGCTACCCTCTAATACTGAATGTACTAATTGTGAAATGCATAGCAAAAGTTTGCTTCCAGGAAGAAACATGTGGTGCACTTTGTGACACTTGTGTTGTCAGAGAGTCAGAATACTGATGCTTTGTAGTTGTTGGTCTGTAAATACATGGCACAATTATTATTATTATTATTTTTGAGGGGGGGGGGTTAGTGGCAAGTCATGTATATCTGGGGAAATATCATGTGAACAGTACAGCAAAAAATGCCTAGATGGAGTAAATGTAGTTCAGTGTTAATCCCCTTGCATTTAATTTCCATGCAAGACAAGTGTGAGAAAAGAATGGTTACAGGTAGTGAACAACAACTTGTGAAAAGTGTTCTTGGTATTTTATGACATTTGTTAATCAATGGACAGGACAATGTGGACATTTTCAGCAAAATGGAGTAACAGTGAAAATAGCATTACTGGCAAGAATTCTCGAGGTATTTGATGCGGAGAGGTCAGTCAGCAAAGGTAGTAAAATTTCCTGGCCTAAAATATTACATGATCACCCTCCACATGATTCTTACCTGTGTGGTAAGTTAAATGATTAAGCATACACAAATAATTGCCACACATTGGAAGTAGTACAGCAGAACAAGCAGAATGCTATTGCTACTCTCTGCCAGGCAAAGTGCAACATGGGCCTCACAATTTCATAAATAGTGCTCAACACTGTGTCAATATCAGTGGTTACCATTTCTGGTAGCATTGTGAAAAGTAACTCTCCTGTTCATTAACTAGGGCAATATATTTTGTGTCAAATTTATAATAATTTTTTTATGTATTGTCAAGTATTCGTAAAACAACAAGAGGCCTGTCATTCTTCCTAACTGTTGTGAGATCAGCAAACTACATACATAAAAACATTTACTTTTGCCTTTTGCTTTTGTTTGCAATGTTCAGTGGTTTAGGGTGTATTTTTAAATATGGTGGAACTGTGTTATTAGTGGTCAGTGAAATTACAATTTGCACAACATAAAGTTTAAGTATTTTGACTGCGTTCGTTCCGAATTGTTCAAGCGTAGACCATAATGACTTCACTGTCAAGTTCCCCGCAACACAGTTATGACAACATATTGTGTAGAACTTACAAGATGGAAAAAAAGTGCTGTTTAATGTGTATAAAAGATGATGAACTAACATTTTTTACATGTTAATTCAGCTGATAGTTGAGAGCTGTGAATACACTATGTTTTGCAGCAAGATATATTGTGGTTAAGCATTTGTAGACCAGTTCCAGTAAATCAAGTATAATATTATATCACTGTTAAACAGCACTCATTTATAGTAAGTTTTCGCATAATTTGTAATTGTTACAGTGTGGTTCTAATAATCTCTCTCATTTTTGCAGGTTGTAAATGTAATTGGTACACTATTGAGCACATTTCAGCTCTCGCTTTTTGTTATATACCGTGACCAACCTGTGCAGGCAGAGTGAAGAGATTGCAGTGAAAGGACACCATCTTTGCACCAAAGAGAAGTGCAATGTATTTATTATTGCTTGTTTATTTTTTGTGTTAGGAGGAGAAAAGAATGAAACGATTGTGCATGATACGACTGAGAAACTTACATCCATGACTGTTTTGTGATAAGATTTTAAATTGATGTACCTGAGGAAAACTAGACATTCTGTTGAAATGGGAAACATCTTCCTTCAAATATATGTAATTTTTAAAGGCTTCATGTAAATGGCTGTGAGATAATTATATTTTATATGAGACTATATTTTACTTGTGATTAATAAATTTGGCTTTTATATCTTATGTAGAGAATTATGCTTTTGTTTCTGATAATTTTTTACTTTACAACTTCAGTTTTCTTGTGTATATGTGGTTCACAAAATATGAGACTCCATTTGAAAGTCACAGTGATTGTTCAATTCAGAAGATTTTGTAAAAGCAATTGAGAGCTATCGGTCTTCTCATTGGTTTTAACAGTTTCAGATAACTTAATTCTCGAAGAAAAGGGCGATGAGTCATAAATGAAGTGGAAATTCTGTAATGTCACTACGAGATGATGATGGGGGATTCTAATGCCAGAGATGGGAAATAGCTAAAAACATATTCTGCAATGGAAGGCTTTGGTTGTCGTACCAGGAATGACAAGGGTCATACTTTAATAGAATTTGCCGAAAATTACAGCATGTTTACTCTTGTGAGATTTCTGTTTGGTTATAGCCCAAGGAAACACACTCTTTTCTGTAAGACTGTATAATTCAGTACAGACGTCCACATTACAAAAAGTCGTACAGCCTACTGAACAAGCAAGATGGCATGGACCGGAACAAGCAATACGGCATGGGCCGTTAGCTTAACAGAGTCAAAGAACTTGCGATGGCGGAGATATGTTGTTCATACTTGAGACGCCCATTCCCTCCCCCCCCACAGTGTGGAACACAGTGGCAGGAGGGATGTGATGGGGATGCCCAGCTCCGGAGGCTGTTGCGGTGGGTACCACACTGAGACGTCCATGTGGAATTCCTGTAAGTGATGTTGTAACATTACGAGTCAAGATAGCCGTAACGGAAATTGAATAGCGTAAAGTTATCATTAAAAACGCACGCCGCGCGATTTAATTGAATAGCGTAAAATTATCATTAAAAACGCACGCCGCGCGATTTGTGACGATTTGGTTGGTCATAATAGTAGTAACATGCTTTTGAATACAATTAAAATATAACGGCGATACCTGTTTAGTGTTATTGGAAACAATATGTAGTAAATTAATGAGTAAGGTAGCCGATCCTATAAGAAGAGGTGAAATTGGGCATATTAAGGTGTTTTGCTTTATGTCGACTAAGCCGATTATACGGCGTCTTTTTTTTCGTTTACTCTTAGAAACAAAATAAACAAGTAACGAAGTGCTAATTGTGCATTGTGAAAAATATAGGGGCGAATTTTAAATAGCTACAGTGTATAATCAGACTAGCAAATGGACATTCAGTTACGCGAAATAGCGGACAGCAAAGTGTGGTCATTAAATTGAGTACACCTACAGGGCGGTCAATTCCGGGATAAGTCTATTCGCATCTCACGGGGGACACGGTATTGAGACCGGTTTTTTTTCTTATTATATCACAGAGAGCGGGCTTCAATTTACAAAAAGGAGAAAAGCTGTATCATTATCATTGACTGTTGGTGTTAAGCAACCAAAACTGTTCATCAAAGGGTTTCGGTGAATGAGTGGTGAATGCGAAATGAAACTGTGAACGAAGTTATGTTAAATAAAGCAGAAGAGACAAGACAGTTTGGTCGTATCTGTTGTTATTCCATCAACCGTAACATTTCTTCTAGTTGTACGAAGCCTTTATAGACGATCGTTATGACAATTTGCTTTGAAGGGATCTCGTTACGAGTTAAGTTTTGGGGACCTGGTCAACAGGGGATAGTTCGTAGATCTTAACTACTGCAGCTATTCTGGAATCAGGTGCTACCGTGACCGTTGTGTGTTGTCAATGGCTTAAGGTCATCATATCTCATGCTCTAAGATTGACGCGCCTTTCCTCTTGGTATAACGGTGTCTCACGGTAACAACGACAACGCCGACGGCGAAGGAAGATACGGTAGAATGTGGGCGGACGAGGCACTGGCCTACGCGTGAGGATGGAGCAGTGTGGGAGGACTGTGTTCCCCACGTGATTGGCTGGCAGCATTTGATCTGTAACCCTCCCTAAGGGGGTTACCGTAGCTCAGAGGAGCATATGGTTGATCCCGCACAGGAGCGGGCAGGAGTGGGCGATTGACTGACGAACGGGGTGCTCGGTTTGGTGAGGTGAGTTGTCGTGCAGCAGGTTGAAGATGATGATGCCGTCGATGAGGATGGTGACATCCTCCACATCTTTGGGCGGGACGTCGGTTTGCAGAACCACTAGAGGGGGCAGGGGGAGGAGGTAGAGAGAGAAGGTGAGAACCTGAGGAATGGCGTTGATGGTGATGCAGGCGCATGTTCAGGATAGGGCTGCAGCAGCATCTCTGAGGGGTTATAGCTTGAGCGCGAGTCCTTAGTGCTGGGAGGCTGCATAATGTCGTTGAGCATGAAAGATGCTGCTGGGTCGAGACGTGCCGGTTTCACGCGGTGGAGGGAAACAGTGGGCGGCGAACCTTTAACCCAGATGTCCATCATGTTAGCAGGACGATTCATGACCTTGTATGGGCCTGAATATGGTGGGGCAAGTGGGGCCCAGACGATGTCATTGGTGAGAAAAAAGAACTTGCATGAAAGGAGATCAGAGGGCACGTAGGAGCGAGGCTAGATGGGGGGTCAGGGAAATGTTTGCAAAATGCATTCAGATCTGGCTTATGAAGTAGGGAAGGGGGATGGGATTGTAGGGGGGGTATATTGTAAAAGCGCCCCAGGGAGTATAGGGTTTTCACCATTGTATTAGGATGTTTTTATAGACCACCAGCATCCGCAACAAACGTCGCAGAACGTTTCAGGGAAAGTCTTGAGTACATAGGAAGTAAATATCCAAATTATCCATTAGTTATAAGTGGAGACTTTAATCTGGCATCCACACATTTATCGCAGGGGGCAGAAGCAAAGACTCGTGAAGTTATTCTAGGAGTGCTCTCAACATACAACCTTGAGCAATTGCTTAGAAAACCAATTTGAGATGGGAACATATTAGATATTTTGAGGAAGTTAATCTAGAAGAAGGTATTAGCGACCATAATGTCGTTGTGGCTTCTATGTCAGTGGAAGTTGCAAAAAAACCAAAGAAACAGCATAGTTTTCTTGTTTGAGAAAGTAAATAAAAGTGTCATTAATGAATATCTTCATAACCAGCTCCAAGCATTCACTGCGGGACGCAAAGATATTGAGCATCTTTGGTCGGAATTTAAAGATATTGTCCACCATGTGCTAGAAAAGTACGTGCCTAGCAAAAATATAAGGGAGGGAAAGGATCCACCTTGGTACAACAAACATATTAGGAAGTTGCTGAGAAAGCAGAGAATTTTGCACAGTCGTTTTAAACGTAGTATGTGAAATTAAAGCAGCTGTCAGAAGGACAATGAGAGATTCTTTTAACACATTTGAAAGCAATATTTTATCTGCAGATTCTAAAAATAACCCCAAAAAATTTTTGTCGTACGTAAATCTATGAATGCTACAAATAATTCAATAACTTCTCTTGCTGACAGTATGGGTAATGTAACATTATGGTAAACAGAAAGCCGAAATTCTAAACCTAAACGCCAGGAAGGCATCTGACCCAGATGGTATGTCTGTAAGATTATATGATGACTATGCTACAAATATAGCACCACTCTTATCCATCATCTATCAGAGATCATTGGAACAGCAGAAAGTTCCACGGGACTGGAAGAAGGCCCAGGTCATAGCAATCTATAAAAAGGGTAGAAAACCGGATGTATATAATTACCGGCCAATTTCTCTGACATTGATTTGTTGTAGAATCATGGAATATATTTCGTGTTCAGAAATAATGAACTTTCTAGAGTCTAGAAGCTCATCTGCAGAAACCAGTACAGTTTTAGGAAACAGCGGTCATGCGAGACACAGCTGGCCCTCTTTGTGCACGATATACAACAGCCTCTAGATACCGGCTCCCAGGTTGATGCCATATTTCTCGACTTTCGAAAGGTGTTAGACTCAGTTCTACACTGTCACTTGCTCCAAAAAGTGCGCACTTATGGTCTATCTGATGACATTTGTGGTTCAGTAGAAAGTTTTCTAACAGACAGGGAGCAGTATGTCATCCTGAATGGGTGACTTCAACAGAAGCGTGACTTCAGGTGTGCCCCAGGGCAGTGTAATAGGTCTGCTGCTTTTTACGATTTACATAAATGATCTGGTTGATGGTATTGAAAGCGGCATTAGACTGTTTGCCGATGATGCTGTAGTCTACAGGAAAGTAGTATCACACGAAAGTTGTGAACAAATCAATGAAGATTTGCAGAAAATAAATGTGTGGTATAATGACTGGCAGTTATGTCTCAATATTAGTAAGTGTAACCTACTGCATATAACAAGGCGAAAATCCCCATTAATGTATGAGTACAAAATAAATGCCCAGTTGTTGGAAGCGGTAACATCCATCAAGTATCTGGGTGTGACTATTTGAAATGATCTCAAATGGAATGATCAGATTACACAAGTAATGGGTAAGGGGAACTCTAGATTGTGGTTTATTGGTAGAATCCTGAAGCGATGCATTCCTTCAACAAAGTAAATAGCTTACAATACGTTAGTTCATCCAGTCTTAGAGTATTGTTCGTCTGTATGGGACCCTTACCAGTTGGGTCTGATTCAAGAGAAGGTCCAAAAAAGAGCGGCAAGATTCATGACTGGTACATTTAGCCATCGTGAGAGCGTTACAAATCTCATAGAAAGTTTGAAGTGGGACATACTGGCAGATAGGTGGCGCGCTAAACGGAAGGGGCTGCTCACTAAATTTCGAAATCTGCTCTTCACCAAGGCTGTAGAGCATATATTATTACCACCAACTTTCAAATCACGCAATGATCACCATTCAAAGATAAGGTAAATTAGAGCTTGTACTGAGGTGTTCAGAAAGTCGTTTTTCCCTCGTGCGATCCGCGCGAGTGGAACAGAGGAGGGAGGGGGGGGGGGGGGGAGTATGACTTTGGTGCGAATTGTGCCCTCCGCCACACACCGCTTGGTGGCTAGGAGAGTATATATATGTAGATGTAGATAGACAAATTCACTCACTCATGGCGCCCTCGATATCTGGCTTGTACGATGACCGTAGGCCAAGAAGTACCCACAGGAGGGCCTGCTGCAGGTAAATGATGACGGTAGTAGTTTATCATTCCCAGGAACCGACGGAGCTCTTTGTATGTGGTAGGGAGTGGCATGGATAAGATTGATTGCACTTTCAATCAGCCAAGACTGTGTATCCCAAGAATTGGACAGATTCTTGGTGCAGTTGCAGTTTGTCGGTGTTGATCTCGACTTTGTTTGATGAGAGAGTGTCCTTTACTATCATGATGTGGCGTTCATGATCTTGGGTGGATATGCTGACGATCAGGAATTGTCGAGATATGTGAAACAGACGTCGAACTGGAGCAAGAGAGAGTCAGTAAAGCGTTGCCACATCTAGGTGGTGTTTTTTAACATGAATGGCATGAAATGGTACTTGTACAATAATTGACGTTTTCAGAATGTCTTTGGGTGCGACTGGAATTTGGTGATAATCATGTTGCAACCCAGTACACTGAAAATTGTAGCATCCAGAAGGTGAGTGAAATTGGAAATATTCAGTATAGGAAATGTATGGGTGACGACCAGTTACTATTGGAAGGCTGTGAAATTTCCACCTCAAGAAGTTCTTGTATTTGCTGGTGAGCCGAGTAAAACTTGAGTGGATTAAGGCAGCAAGCCTTGTGGCAAATAGGTGGGCCCTCAGACATGATGATACGATGAACAGTTCTGTTTGTGAGGGTGGAAACCGAATTATCGATGACTGCACGCATGCAGGGCGTGGTGTCGGTTGATCTATTAGGGGCGAATGGCTTGGAACTAGCATAGTTGTCTGCTTGAGAGGGGGAGGGTAGCAAAAAAGTCACATTTTTGTTATGTTTACGTTGGCACGGATGGCAGTTTGCGAGAGCCGAGTGTGAGGCGGGGGCGATCGGTGCGGGTAGAGGCTGTCTATTATCCGTAGTGCACAAGAGAGATGCACTCGGTGGTGGCAGCACTACTGACATGCGTGGAGCTATGGAGCAAGCTGTGCGAGGAGGTGTGAGAGGTGGGGGAATGTTATCAACACACTGGGCGGGCACGCAGGTGGCGGCGGGGAGCGTGGTCGGAGCCCGGAAGGCTGGACTGTCATGAGGCACGCAAGTTTCAGTTTGTGAAACAGGTGAGAGAGACGTTGAATGGAACACCCTTGGGGGTGGGGGCAACACTGTGGAGTCACACGAGATAGGTGTGGTGTTGCTAACCTGTGTGCTGTTGTCGGCAAAGCAGGTAGGTGCAGCAGATGAAGGCTCGTGTGTCAACACTGCCGAGTGGTGTGAATAGACTTATTGTTAAGGAATTCTCATATCTACTTGACCTTTCGTATTTTATAGCTAATTTATTTAAAAAGTATGACATCACTGTGTTCTTTACCAGCAATACTGCCACCAGGATACTGTTTATACACAATGAGAAACCTCCAAATGATAAATTTCTCAAATCTGGAGTATATAAAATACAAGTCTGAGTTTTTATACAGGACAGGCAGGTAAGGCATTTAAGACTCGCTTTCATGAGCACTTACTCAACAAAGTTGGCAAGAATTCATATAAGTAAACTTTTGCATAAAATCTGAAAATAAAGAAATACACACTTCCTCCACCTTCCCAGCTAAATGTGGAAGTTTTACATATAATTGGCAAGGGCTACAAAATGAACTTTTTAGAAAAACTAAATTCAAATGATTTGTTGAATGAATCAACTTTCATAAAAAAGACAGTATTTTGATTGGATATCACCTCTTATAAAATGTGAAAATTAGCCCATTCCTTTTATATATTAGAACTATGTGCCATGAGTCAGCAGATGTCAGCGTCTTGAGGTGTGCGTCACTGGTTGTGCCATGGCGGTCATATGAGCCATACGTAACTGGACGATTTCTCATGGTATTGTATGATGTGGTGATACTGTACAAGTGGTACAGTGCCAGATGCTGCAGAGGACATGTGAGACAGCCATATTATGACTGAGATAGTGTGACAGGAGGAAAGGGTAGGGGCGATAGCTTGTTGAAATCCAAGGATGGGCGTGATGTGCAACGTGATTGTGGTCATTGTTCTCATTGACCAGTGTATCAGCATCCAATTGTGTTGAGGCGGAGTTATCCTGGAGTATCCAGGAAGGTTTAAGATGGGCGAGTGAGATGGTCACAAGTTTGCTATGCACTAGGATCTTGAATGTCTGTGGACAGGATTAGAGCACCCTGTACAGGCCTGAATAAGGGGGCTATAGAGCTTCTTATATGGAATCATCTCACCTCATCACAAAGCCCTGGAGGCCAGGTCCTTGTGTATGAACACTGAGGTCAAGTGAGGTGAGGGAATTAGAACATGCTTGTTCTGTATATGTTGCTGAACATGATGCAATAATGTAGGTAAGTACATCTGATATGTGTCATCCGTAGGGTGCATGAAGGCTCTGGGTAAGACCAGTGGCTCTCTGTAAATGATCTCTGCCAGCAGTGCCCATAGGTCACCCTTGTCTGTAGAGCGAATTCCAGGCATGACCCCCAGGGGTTCATTGGTCCAGGAATTGCTGTGGCATATCAGAGCCGCTGCCTGTGCTGCTGCCTCTCAAGAAGGCTATTACTGTGGTAGTCCGCATTTGAGTGATAACTGCAGAGGTGACACTGGGCTTTGAAGAGGACTGACTCAAATTGATGGCACTGATCATTAGTAACCAGTTCTGGTGTCGAAGTGAGAAATCCACCCCTTGACAAAGGAATGAATAATTGTCTTGGTTTTGATCTCATGGATATGTACAGCTTCTACCCATAATAACATTCTGTTGATAACCAACAGGAGGCAATGAAATCTTTCTAACTCCAACTGGGGTCTTACGATGATTATATTAGATTAAATTAGTTTTTCATTCCATAGATCCGTGTTGAGGAGATCCTCGTGGATGTGGAACATGTCTTTTTTTTTTTTTTCTTTTTTTTTTTAATTCTGAAATAACAATACTAATAGTATGAAAATATACATCATTTGTTTCTATTAAAAAATTTGGCAATTGAGTAGGAGGAGTTGGCCATGTCTGGAGGACATGCTGGAACAGAGTCTTCAGGATGGGGAATTAGCTGAGGTGAGGCTGTGAACGCAGTGTTGCTTGAGATATGCGAAAAGACTGATGTTTGATATGTAGGTTTGTGTCCCTGTTGTTACGGAGGTCTGCAGTGCTTGGATCATTCATTTGCTCATTCACCATGTGCTCATAGTCATATGGAAGGGAAATTGCATTGATTCATGAAAGTTAGTCTGCATTGATTTTGTCTGCACTGTGGATGTGACATATGTCGGTGGTGTACCTTGAAATAAGGTCTGGATGTCTGAATTGGCACAGACTGGTATCTGGAGATAGTTTCTTGATGGCATCCACCAGCGGTTTGTGATCTGTGTAGAACCAAAGTGATTCAGGCACATTGCTGACCACCTGCTGAAGCGTCGTCCCTACGTGGTGTCGCTCACATAAGTCGTAAGGGTGAGTTGTGCTTTCAGGTTGAGGGTGTGTCAAAGTAAAGGCTTATGCCGAACACTTCTTCGTTCAATAGAATGCTTCAGTCATCCCCATAGTCCACTTGACTTTCTTTTTCCTGTGTTATCTTTGCCAGCCAAGTCATTTATGAGAGGAGACTGCAATGTGGCTGCATGGAGAAGGCATCGTGCACCAGTGTGAACTGCCTCTGTCTCCCTGATGCAATGCCGGAGGTCTGTGTTTTCAATACATAGTGCCTGTACTTGGGTGTTACAGTTGACATATCACTGGTGGGTAGCGAGAATGACATCTAACAACCAGGTACACTTGTGGAGTGTATCAGAAGAGGAATCATCAGTGGTGAGGTATTCAGGGGAACAGGTCTCAGTGGACATGATTAGTGCCATAGACTGGTATTTGTGAGTTGTTCGCCGAGTGAAACAAGAGCGATGGTGTCAATTCGAAAGTTGATGTGATGTTGTGTTGTGAGGATCTGATGATGTCGAAACCATTTCCACTAAAAAGTGTTGTTGAGTAGTGAGGTCAGGCACGAAGAGGCAACATGAGTTAACACTATATGTGTTTGAGATAGATGACTGTTCTTTGGAATGGGCCAATGTGTCTATTTTGGTCCACTGACATCATTTGGGAACTTGTAAAGAGCTCGATATTTCCGAGGGGTTGCTGTAAATTGACAATGGCACCAGCTGATCAACAGCCATGGGCCAGCTGTAATGGCATGTGATGGTGCACCAACGGATACCAGGGGTGTGTGATGTCACCCTTGTGTAGTGTTGAAAGGGCTCGGCTGGGAATGGGCAGTATGTGAGAAGTTGTTGACACACAGTCTCGTGGGATGATGTCCATCTGTCTGTTTAACAGATGCTGGTGATGTATCGCCAAGGACACACAGCCAACCAGTTCGGATTTGGACTCATGCGATCACCACCAGTTGCAGCTCAGTCAGTAACTTGATGATCGATAGGGTCCATAAGGTTATTTCCAGCACAAGAGTGTGAGTCATAGTTGTGCAGATGTGACAGCAAAGTTGTGAGGCCATGTTGTCGTGAAGATGCTGTTTGTAGATAACTTCTTGCAGCTGTTGTTTCAGGGTTTGAGAAATTATCTGCAAGAGAACAGTCTTTGGTGTGCTGTACTTTTGCATGGCGACAACAGTATAAGATTGCAGATTAGTTCAGCCAGTCCTGCCAGATGGAAAAGCGTGTTAACATATTTTGAATCATCACCTAAAATTCCAGCTGCTTCGAAAATGTTGCCCACAGTCACAAACCACAAAGCCAGGCGAGCGGGGTTGAACTGTGGCAGTTTGAAGTTTGAACTGAACCTTGGGAGTGAGGCTGAAGAGGTAGTGCCATATTTTTCAGTGTAGGAGGCAACATGGCTACTGATTATTCACTGGTTGTGACAACAACATAAGCGGTAGCTCATATACAGTTCGAGGCATGGGAGGCATGGTAGATGCAAAGGTGGTGGTATGATCGTGTTGCAGACTTGACTTTGTTGGGTAAAAACACGTCCACGGTAACATTGTCCTCAAAGTCCAAGAGTAGATTTGTTGTTGGCTGCCATTTTTGGGGCATTGTTAGGTCCGTTTTGTCTGTAGGTATGAGATGTGAATAGTCAATGAATGCGGTTTTCATTATTGAATTCACACAATGATAGCACTGAAAATCCTCCACTGCAGTCCTGTCGGCACTGTTATCCAGATGTTGTGTGATAGATGATGCATTGTGTAGTGGCCACATTGTCGTGACGTAATACACTGGGCTGGGTTACATGAAGAAACAAATTTATTCCGCATTTGATAATAGACATGGGGTCAACAGTGTAGAAAGAGATGGCCACTCATGGTGGTCCAGCCATAAAATGGTATAATAAACATAATGTATTTTATTCACGAGAGCAACTATACATATGTCTGTCTCAAACATTAGTTTAGAACACACTCTTTCCTTTTGCTTTTTCCAAAGATTGTCCACTCCGTGCCAACCAGAGACATTTGAGTCTTGCATAGTGATCAATATCTCCTTGAGTGTAAATAAACATTTCGTCATGGATTCCTAGAGTTTGAGAAATCTTATGACTAGTTCCAACCAAATGTGTTCTAACAGCCCTTGTGAAACAGTGAACTGACATCCATGTTAATATACTGAAGAATGTGTTCATTATACAGCTTCAAATATTAGACTTTAACATCATTGTGGGAAATTAAGAACTGAAAGATAAATTGGACCAGGAGATTCCACAGTGCTCATAATGTTCTCAGCAGTCCTAAGGAAGCCTTTGGGTTCCTTAACAGATAAAACAAAGAGGATATATGTAGTGACAGAACATACCTGAATACCTTCATTTTGCTGCTGATGTTTTGCCTCTAGTGCAGATAAACCTCAACACTGAATAGAGCTAGTTTGATAGTATGGCTGAAAATCAACAAAAGGCAGTGATTGGATGGACAGGAAAAGAAATGAATAGGAAAGTAAAAACAGCCTGTAGTGCTTTTGATAAATTAAATAGAGTTTTCAAAATGAAGCTCCCATTGCAGCTGAAATGGAAAATTTGCATTGTGTGCTACCAAATTGACTTACAGCAGTGAGACATGGACTGTTAAAGTGAAAATTGTGTTATTTGTTGGAACCTGGTAGAAGAGGCAGGAAAAGGAGACAAGAAAACTGAAATGAATACCTAATGGAATGTGGCTAGATGACAGTAGAAAACAATACAGTGGCGGCATGAATTTCTGTTACTGGTGGCCATAATGCATGGAAAAGCCTGGGGTATTATTATCCAGCAGTGGATTCCAAAAGGTTATGGTACCGATTAGTAGATGGTATAATACTTAATCTGCACCAACATCTGTATCCCTCAAGCCACCTTCTGGTGTGTTGAAGTGCATATTTTGTTTACCTTTGTCACTTCCCCTGTTTCCTATTCCAGTCGTGAATGGTTCACGAGAAGAACAATTACTGGTAAGCCTCCATGTGATCTCGAATCCCTGTAATTTGACCTTCATGGTCTTTTCACAATATATTTATACAGGAGGCACCAATATACTGGTTGACTCTTCTAGGAATGTATGCTCTCGGAACTTTAACAGTAAACCACACTATATTGCAGAAAGTCTCTTGCGAAGCGTGCACTGGATTTGGCTGAGCAACTCCCTCATGCTTTCGTGATTACAAAATGAACTGTAATGGATTTCCTCCATCAATCCTCTCCTCTGTCAATTTCAGACTGACAAGTAATATTCATGTATTGGTCGAGGAAGGTTTTTTAAGCTACCTCCTTTGTGGATGGACTACATTTCCTGAGGATTCTTCCAATAAATCTCAGTGTGGAATCTGTCATTCCTGTGACTCATCTGCTCCATGTGCATACTCCTAGATATTTTATAGAGGTGACTGCTACCAGTGATTGTTCTGCAATCAAGTAATCGTACAGTAATGTCTCTTTCTGCCTATTTGTGTGCAAAATGTTACATTTGTTTATATTGAGAATCAACTGCTAATCCCTGTACCAAGTGTTGAACCCTCTGTAGGTCTTCTCAAAATTTGCTTCAGTTTTCTAGCACTGCAGCTTCTGTGCATAAGACAGCATCATCCAGGAAAATCCTCATGGAACTTCCGATGTTATCCAGTATGTCATTTACACATTTTGTGAAAGTAACATCTGATAACACTCCTTTGGAATATGCCCAAAGTTACTTTTTCATCTGAAAATTTCTCTCTATTGACAATTGTTATGCTGTGTTCTGTTTACTAGAAACCCTTCAGTCCAGTTACACAGTTGGTCTGATATTCTGTACACTTGTACTTTGTTCATTAGGCAATAGTGTGGAACTGTATCAAACACCTTCCTGAAGTCAAGGAACATTACATCAACCTGAGTGTGGGTATCTAGTGCTTTCTGGATCTCATGGATGAACAAGTTGACCTGGGTTTAACTCAATCATTGTTTTCGGAACCCACATTGATTCACAAAGAGAAGATTTATGGTCTCCAGAAATGGCATAATACATTGGCATAAAACATGTCAACAATCCTCCTTGAAAATGGGAGCGATCTGCACTTTTCTCCAGCCATTAGGAACACTTCCTCCAGTGACGTATGGTACACTGCTGCTAGAAGAGGAACAAGTTCTTCTGCATACGCTCTGTAAAACAGTATTGGTACCCTATTATGTCTAGTGTTGAGCAGTTGTATTTGCTTTTGTATCTCATGGTCACTTATTTCCATACCTGTGATTTTGATATTTGTGTGAAAATTTAAAGGAGGGACTACAGTATGATCTTCCTCTGTGAAACAATTTTGGAAAAAAAAACGCCTTTCCCCATGTCATCCTCTGTTTTGATGCCATTGTGGTCATAATCTGTTTATTGATTTAAGGGAACCACACTGTGGTTCAGGTCGAAAAAAATTGATTTTCGGTTTTCATCATACACTCCTGGAAATTGAAATAAGAACACCGTGAATTCATTGTTCCAGGAAGGGGAAACTTTATTGACACATTCCTGGGGTCAGATACATCACATGATCACACTGACAGAACCACAGGCACATAGACACAGGCAACAGAGCATGCACAATGTCGGTACTAGTACAGTGTATATCCACCTTTCGCAGCAATGCAGGCTGCTATTCTCCCATGGAGCCGATCGTAGAGATGCTGGATGTAGTCCTGTGGAACGGCTTGCCATGCCATTTCCGCCTGGCGCCTCAGTTGGACCAGTGTTCGTGCTGGACGTGCAGACCGCGTGAGATGACGCTTCATCCAGTCCCAAACATGCTCAATGGGGGACAGATCCGGAGATCTTGCTGGCCAGGGTAGTTGACTTACACCTTCTAGAGCACGTTGGGTGGCACGGGATACATGCGGACGTGCATTGTCCTGTTGGAACAGCAAGTTCCCTTGCCGGTCTAGGAATGGTAGAACGATGGGTTCGATGACGGTTTGGATGTACCGTGCACTATTCAGTGTCCCCTCGACGATCACCAGTGGTGTACGGCCAGTGTAGGAGATCGCTCCCCACACCATGATGCCGGGTGTTGGCCCTGTGTGCCTCAGTCGTATGCAGTCCTGATTGTGGCGCTCACCTGCACGGCGCCAAACACGCATACGACCATCATTGGCACCAAGGCAGAAGCGACTCTCATCGCTGAAGACGACACGTCTCCATTCGTCCCTCCATTGACGCCTGTCGCGACACCACTGGAGGCGGGCTGCACGATGTTGGGGCGTGAGCGGAAGACGGCCTAACGGTGTGCGGGACCGTAGCCCAGCTTCATGGAGACGGTTGCGAATGGTCCTCGCCGATACCCCAGGAGCAACAGTGTCCCTAATTTGCTGGGAAGTGGCGGTGCGGTCCCCTACGGCACTGCGTAGGATCCTACGGTCTTGGCGTGCATCCGTGCGTCGCTGCGGTCCGGTCCCAGGTCGACGGGCACGTGCACCTTCCGCCGACCACTGGCGACAACATCGATGTACTGTGGAAACCTCACGCCGCACGTGTTGAGCAATTCGGCGGTACGTCCACCCGGCCTCCCGCATGCCCACTATACGCCCTCGCTCAAAGTCCGTCAACTGCACATACGGTTCACGTCCACGCTGTCGCGGCATGCTACCAGTGTTAAAGACTGCGATGGAGCTCTGTATGCCACGGCAAACTGGCTGACACTGACGGCGGCGGTGCACAAATGCTGCGCAGCTAGCGCCATTCTATGGCCAACACCGCGGTTCCTGGTGTGTCCGCTGTGCCGTGCGTGTGATCATTGCTTGTACAGCCCTCTCGCAGTGTCCGGAGCAAGTATGGTGGGTCTGACACACCGGTGTCAATGTGTTCTTTTTTCCATTTCCAGGAGTGTATTTTGATAGATTAAGGTTTTATTTAAGTACTTTGAAAAGGATTTTGCTGTTTTTTTTTTTCCCGAGCATTTAAAGAGCATTTTCCTACCACGTGTGTTTGTGTGCCACGCCCACTTTTCTGCCTATATTTTAGATCGTTATATCCCCTACATTGCACGTTAGGGATTTTTTTTTACTTCTGAGTGTGTTGGCTATCCTTGGAATGTAACAGTCGGTATTCTTTTGTTTCTGCTGTTGGTAAACAACACGCTTTCAAACATGCAGTTAGTTTTGTTGAAGTGTGATTGCGAGGGTCGACAGAAGCGTCCGATCCCACGCGTCGGCTTTGACCCGTGATGTCATGACGGCGCGGAGTTTGGTTTGTGAGTGTGGCGTGTTTGTAGATGACGTCGTGTTGTGGTTTTTGGTGGTATGCTCAGGATTTTCATTTGTGTTCTGTAATGAGCTCAGTTTGCTTTTGCTCATTATCCAGAATTGTTTGAGTGTCGGCTGTGTTTGTAGTGGAATTCTTTTCAGTGAGTTAACGATTTTGTGTGAAGGTTAATTTAGTGTTGTTTGCTGTACATCGTGTGGTAATTTTAGTAAAATTAATAGATTTTGTTTTTGTTCAGGAATGCATATGACGGATAAAATTAAAAGTGCGCAAGTCAAGTGAAGTGTTCGATACCAATGTGTGGCTGTGTGTGTTGATATTGGTATCGGGAGATGTTTTTGAGCTATATAGGCCAAGGGAAGTGTTGGATCCTAATTTATGGGATCGGGAGCTGCTGTTGAGCTATATAAGTCAAGGGAAGTGTCCGATTCCAGATGATATTGTGTTTAGTGGTATTTGGAGAGCTTTGTGAAGTTGGTTTTTTCGTCATTTTGTGTGGTTTTGTATGGGGGTGGGTGTCTAAATTTGTTTATATGCAGTTTGCCCCCACCCCAAAACACCCTATTATCCGCTCTTGTCCTGTTAGTGTCATTAGGCTTTTTGTGGAAAGTGTGTGTGTTTGTTTTTCGATGTATTTTCGTCCTTATAACGTTTACGTACTGACTTTATTTGCGCCATATTGGAATCGTGGTTTATGGTCGTTTCCGCCATATTTGTGACGTCATGGGTCAAAGCAGTCGGGTGGGATCGGACGCTTCCGTGTTTCCGATTGCGAATAGTTGTTATACTTATGTTTGCAGTGCTTGTTTATATGTGTTTTGTTGTGTTTATTTGAAGATGACGAAATGTAAAGGCATTTTCAAGGAACGACATGTTAGAGGAAACAAGTTTACAAAGCTTTCTGTACAAGAGGTTATGTCACCTGGCAACAATGTTTCTAATTGTAATTCTTCAACAAGGCATCATTAAAGAAGCTCTTTAATGAAAAAAAAAATATTTATTATGTATAAAATGAATGGATGAAAATGGGGAAGAAATGGCTTTAAATATTTTTGTTATTTACTCTTTCAGTACGAACTTTGTTGTAGAACCCCTTATTTACGTGTGGTAATAAACATTCATTTAGACAGAATTAAGCACATTTAAAATTACGTGAACCTTAGCAACCCCCTCATGCTGATAAATTCATACTAACTGATTAATAACATGTATTTGAAAATTGTATAAATTAAATTTTTTTTACATATTTCGGCCTTGGCACACATTTTCTAAATGAAGTAGTTTTTAAATAGTTACTGAATTCTTTCCCGGCGTTAGCTATGGAACACAAGACTGTCTCTGTTAGCATAAAATGGTTAAATATTGCCAAGCCGACCTGAACGTTTAATTATCATTGACAAAACACACTTCACTATACGTTTAAGTTATTTGCTTTAGAAATTGAAAAAAAAATCCAACAGATTAACAACTTCAACGTTAATTATCCGCCTATGAATGCACAAATGTAAAACCAGTAATAAATTCCATCAGCCTCAGGATCGCTGTAAAAGAAAATATTTCGTAATTCACTGCTAATTTTATCTGCTCCCGATTTACGGGTTTGGTTAATTTTATAGCGGAACAATTTTTTAAATGTGCCGCCGCTGCAAATCGTTCGGTCGCGGCACAGCCCAGCAACACCAACGATAATCGCTAAAAATTCTTTAAAGGAATATTATAGATGACATAGGCAAGCTAATTTACATTAGTAATACACAATTTTGATAAATTATAATGTATTTAGACCACAACAATAATTAAACTTACATTACTTTGTAATTTCTCCTCTAATGGCGGCTAAAGATAGATATAGACAAAAGAAGTCTACTCATTCATAAAATGCTACGTCACAGGTTTCTCTCTCTCTCAGCTCTCAAGGAAGACGACAAAGAATGCACAATTATGTATTCCTATTTATACTATTGCTCATTGTGAATGTCTCTTTGTAATCTTACAACATTATTTTCCTCTGTGGCTGTATTTTACATTTTTTTGTCACAGATATTAACATATTTCGTAATTACATTATGAGTATAGAAATATTACAATCATAAATACACCGAGAATATTATTACAGAAAATATTACAGTAATAACGAATGTCCTTTATACAAAATAAAATAATATTTTTTTTGGTAAACAATTACAGTACATACGAATTGCTTCATAGTGGCGTACTTAGTACAATTAAATGTCATTTCATTTTATTAATAGTATGTGTGTTGCCAGGGAACGTTACAGCTCTCACCATTTCAAGAGAGTTACAACGAATTTACTGTAAGTGACAAGGGGTGCAGTAACATTATTATAAATTTGAGAAGATTGTCAGATGTAATTTCTAAATTTGTACAATGTAGACAGTGTGGCAAGTCACAAAGTGTGAAAATTTGTGAGAGTGCCAGTGAGAGAAAAGGCCTAGCAATTGCTTTGGATTTAATTTGCACTGAATGCTCAGCTGTGATTTCATTTATGAGTTCTTCAAAATCAGATGCAAGTGGCCCTTATGAACTCAATACCAGATTAGTTTATGCCTTACGATCCATTGGCAAGGGCATGGCTGCAGGGAGAACATTTTGTTCAGTGATGAACTTACATCAACCACCAAATAAATTTGAAAAACTGACTGAAATATTAGAGAAAGCTGTATGTGAGATCAGCGAGGAAAGCATGAAACTGACTGCTAGGGAAGCAGTGGAAGAAAATGATGGATGTTCGAATATTGCAGTTGCACTTAATGGAAGTTGGCAGAAAAGAGGACATACTTCAGCAAATGGAGTAGTGACTGCCACGAGAGTTGACTCCCGTAAAGTGTTAGATGTGGAGATAATGTCTAAATATTGCAAATGTTGAAAAGTCAATGAACATAAAAAACACAACTGTGTGGCTAATTTAGAGGAACAAGTGGTGGTGTGGAAGTTCATGGAGTACAACAAATATTTTATCGCTCTGTAGAAACGAGGCGTATGGTACACCAAATATTTGGGTGATGGTGACAGTAAAGCATACAACAATGTGGTGAACTCTAAGCCATATGGAGATGCCATTATTAGCAAAATAGAATATGTAGGCCATATTCAAAAACGTTTGGGAACAAATTTGAGAAAACTAACTGCTGATATGAGAGAAAAATATTAGAAGATGGAAAATTGTTGACCGGGCAGGGTAGGTTAACTAAAACTGAAATAGAAAACTTGCAGGTATACTATGGGCAGGCAATTAGGAGAAATAAAGAAAATCTGGAGGCAATGAAGAGAGATGTTTGGGTCATATTCTTCCACAAGTCCTCTACTGATGATAAGCCATGTCATGGATTGTGTCCATCAGGAGAAATTCGTGGTGCAAATACAGTAGGGTTCAGGCAACTGGAGAATCTTATTCACAACAGCATTCTCCTCCTGCTGCTGATATACAACAATTAAACCTATTTTCAGAGACTTGGCTCATCCTGACCTTCTAAATAAATGTCTGCATGGGCAGACACAGAACCCAAATGAATGTTTCAACAGCATAATTTGGAACTGCGTTCCTAAAACTGTATTTGTAGGCATGCATACAATGAAACTAGGAGTTCATGATGCTGTTATTACATTCAATTGTGGTAATATTGGAAAGTGTTGGGTACTGAAGAAGCTGGGAATTAATCCTGGTAAGAATATGATCTCTAGGCTACAACATTGCAATAAAATGAGGATAGCCGATGCAGACATGTCTGCATATAATATGGCCAAGAAAGCAAGACAAACATCAAGGAAGGTGAAAAAGAAGCTGGAAGACCTGCTAAAGGCCAAAGAAGGGCCATCATATGCAGCAGGACAGTTTTAATTAACTGTAAGTAACAAATTTCAAAAGTTTTTTCTTTAAAGTCAATTTCCCGCAAACTAAAATTTTCAGTCCATATGCCCCATTATATCAGAAACTATCATAGATAAATGAATGAAATTTTCAGAGACTGTGCATAACATAAAAAGCCACCTCTGGTACTATATTCATTAATATTTCCTCATTAGCAAGTTCACAAAAAATATTTTCTGCAGGAAAAACTTAATATTTTTTATTAATAAATTTTAAAAAAGAATTTCCTAAAAACTATAAAATGGAAAGTAGATTTTAGTACAGTTGATACTATTAGCATCATGTAACATACAATAAAAATATTAAGGTCCTGCATCAAATAGTTTTTTTCAGAAATGGTTCAAATACTTACCTAAATTAACTGAACCAAGAATTTACTTTCCAAACCTTTTCTTAAGAATTTACTTTATTTATTAGCGATCCATCAAGAACATTAACACATTTAATGACGCTATGTGAGCGTGGAAGTGGTTGCCAGTGGGTAACTGATGAAAACAAATGAAATTTCTTTCAACAAATGGAAATTTTATTCCAAAAAGCCTTTTTTTTTTTTTTTTTTTTTTTTTTTTTTTTTTTTATTAGAAACAGATTTAAAATTATAATCAGAAAGCACCCCCTAAATATCAAGTTACAATTTATTCAGAGGCAGACAGAACAGATTTTTGACTGTATGAGCTTTCAGGCTGAGAACCTTGACACTCCCTTTTGACACGGCCGTAGTCATGACCGCTCACAACTACCTCTGAAAGACTACACTGGTGCAAATCTGCAACACATCAGATTACTTTAAACTAAAAATTTTAATAACTCACACAAACAGATAAACTATGCACCCCGTAGGAGGGATGGAAATGGTACAAAACACTAACGTTAACAGATTAACTTGCCACCGAAAGTGCAACTGGATTAAAAAAAAAAAACACTCTCACGGTGGAAGGGTGGCAACTTCATATATTAAAATTACCATTTAAATAAAACCCATGAAATGCAGTCTTACATAAAATATACAATGTTGTCCAATCATGCTCTACATTACACACATACCGCCTCTCAAGATGATAGGCAAAATAAAAACATATTTCAGGAATTTGGCCATTACACTTCAAGCAATAAATTTGTTAACACTGAATCTGACAAACCTGACAGAGGCAGCTATTAATGTATGGCAGACCGACAGACAGACACTAACTGCCTAACAAATGCGGACAAGAGACAGACGAGCAAGCTGGGGACGAGAGACTGACCAAGAAAACATGTAGAGTTTAACAAGTAAATGAAACAACATAACACAAATCACTTAACTTATAATAAACTGCGAAGACCTGGTGCAGCACTCGCAAAACGCTCTCCCAAACCGTCCGCTGCCAGCCGCTTCAATGGACACAGGAAGGTGCGCTGATCTCCTGTCTCATGGCATCGCAGCTCGCACCGGCCAGACCGATGTTGTGGGTTGACTGCTGTTGCTCTCTTGTCAGCTGCGAAGCCACTACCCCTTGCTATACAGCGCGGCCAACTGGACTGACGTGGCGACCTCACATGCGCCGACACTCAAGATGGACAAGGTATCTTGTGTGTCAATGCGCAACTGACCAACCAATCGATCCAACCGGCCTTCAGGGTCGATCCAAATGACAGACATACTGGCACTGCAGATGACAGACAGACACTGACTGCCCCACAAATTCGGACGAAAGACAGACTAGCAAGATGGGGACGAGAGACTGACCCAGACTCACTCCAACTGACCGACTGGCGAGCTTATAGCCCTCCCTTCACACTACGCACTGCGGTGCGCTGTTCAAAATAGCAATTTTTACCAAGGTTCATTAATGTGGGCTAGATAGGGAGGGTGTGGTCTCTTATGTTAAGATCAGAACATCTTGTATTGTCCATCAAGTCAGTAGATACACTATGTGATCCAAAGTATCCGGACAACTGGCTGAAAATGACTTAAAAGTTTGTGTTGCCTTCCATCAGTAATGCTGGAATCTGATACGGCGTTGGTCCACCCTTAGCCTTGATGACAGCTTACACTCTCGCAGGCATATGTTCAAATAAGGTGCTGGAAGGTTTCTTGGGAAACGGCAGCCCATTCTTCATAGAGTGCTGCACTAAAGAGAGGTATTGATGTCAGTCGGTGAAGCCAGCCTGTCACGAAGTTGGCATTCAAAAACATCCCAATGGTATTTTATAGGATTACAGTCACAACTCTGTGCAGGCCAGTCCATTACAGGGATGTTATTGTTGTGTAACCACTCCGCCACAGGCCGTGCATTACGAACAGGTGCCCGATTGTGTTGAAAGATGCAATACCAATCCCTGAATTGCTCTTCAACAGTAGGAAGCAAGAAGGTGCTTATACCTTCAATGTAGGCCTGTGCTGTGATAGTCCCACACAAAACAACAAGGGGTACAAGCCCTTTCCATGAAAAATACGACCACACCGTAACACCGCTGCCTCTGTATATTACTTATGCCATTACACATGCTGGCAGGTGACGTTCATCAGGCATTCACCATAGCTACACTCTGCTATCAGATCGCCACATTGTGTACCGTGATTCGTCACACCACACAATGTTTTTCCACTGTTCAATCGTCCAATGTTTATGCTCCTTGCACCAAGCGAGGCGTCGTTTGGCATTCACCGGCGTGATGTGTGGCTTATGAGCAGCTGCTCGACCATGAAATCTAAGTTTTCTTATGTCTCACCTAACTGTCATAGCACTTGCAGTGGATGTGAGATGATCTGGATAGATGTCTGCCTATTATGCATTACGACCCTCTTCAATTGTTGACGGTCTCTGTCAGTCAGCAGATGAAGTCGGCCTGTATGCTTTTGTGCTGTATGTGTCCCTTCATGTTTCCACCTCACTATCACATCGGAAACAGTGGACCTAGGGATGTTTAGGAGTGTGGAAATCTTGCGTGCAGATGCATGATGCAAGTGACACCCAATCACCTGACCAGAGTTCCGTGAAGAGCCCCATTCTGCTCTCTCATGATGTCTAATGACTAATGAGGTTGCTGATATGGAGTATGTGGCAGTAGGCGGCAGCACAATGCACCTAATATGAAAAATGTATGTTTTGGGGGGCGTCCGGCTACTTTTGATCACATAGTCTACACTTTTACTTTCGAATTCATTGAATGTTTCACACTCAATTCTTTTTACAGTGAACACAAATTAATCATTTTTTGTGACCTATATTTATTAATAATAATAATAATAATAATAATAATAATAATAATAATAATAATGTATGTGGTTTTATGATTTTGTCCAAACATTAGCAAGACTTTGCAACAACATAAAATAACAAACATCAATTGGAAATCAAGTATCATTTTCAATGTATAGCAGGCATTGATTGTCAACATTTATGGAGTAAGCTGGTGTTATATATCTGACAACAGTGTCATTGAACAGGTGCAGCGACTACACACACAAATGTGGGTTTTGTGGAGGTGCTGCAGCTCCATGAGCAGCTCTGGGTTAATACTGCTGCGAGATGTGATTTGAGCAGGCTGCTGCTGACTGAAATTAAATTTCATACCAGTGCAGTGCGTGTTGCTGGAAGATGGGGTTATATTAGATATGACTTACACCTAAAGAGGAGAGGGAAAGTAGGTTGGCTGAGCTTCTTGCAGAAAATGTACAGGAGGCCACCATCAAATAAAGGAAGATGTCGTTATTAGTGTCAGAGAGATCCCTTTTTTCGATTAGAATCAGGATTCAGGTACATTTTAATGAAAGAAGTTAAAATAACAAAAGAGCCACACAAAATGCTTAAGAATGCACAGAAAAGTAAGGTTAGCTTATTTCTTTAGAATATTAGTGCGTTTAGTAATAAGGTAGAACCGCTTCTTGTCTGTTTGGAAAATTTAGAGTGCTTTGAAAAGGTAGAGGTCCTGTGTCAATCTGAGCACCTATTAACACAGGGTTAGATAAGTTAACATATAAAAGATTACGCTCTGGAATCCTACTCATATAGATCTAGTATGGGAAAAGGGAGGAGTTGTTACATATATTAAGACAGAACACGAGTTCAAGAACATTGAGACAAATAGATAAAATGTGTGCTTCTGAATTAATACTGAAAAATAGTTCACTTTTAATTGTAACTGTATACAGAACTCACTGGGAAATTTTGAACTGTTTATGAGAAATTTTGATTCCTTACTGTGCCCTCTCCGACAGCAACAACCTGAGGTGATTTCGAAGTAGATTTTATAAAGGATCCTGATAGGATAAATGATCCAGAAATCTTACTTGGATCCTACATTTTGATCTGAGTAACTAACTTTGCAACATAGGTAGATAAATACAATAGGATTCTAATTGATAATGTTTTCTTTGATGAAGCTCAAAACAAGAAAATAACTGTATACCCAGTAACAAATGCTCTCTCTGATCACGATGCACAGAATTAGGATAAATTAGACAGTGACTTGCAGTGTTGATACTTCTCATTTGATTTTTATTTGGTCCTTTTTTAAATTACATTATGTACAAAAATTGAACTGTAATGTAGTAAAGTCAATGAAAACAATATTTCATGGGCAAAGAGAGAAGACAAACAAGAAACAATTCTGTGAACAATATAAATTCAAGGTTTCAAGAAAAGCAACATCATAATGTAATACATATTTTACAAACCTTACAACTATAGCAATTTATTTAAACTGTATACAGTATGGTTTAAGAGGAATTGTTTCAGTTTTCTCTTGAATACGTGAGGATTGTCAATGCCCTTTTTTATATCCAGTGGGAGCTTACTGTAAATCCTTATTCCAACCTGGATAATTCATTTTGTACCATTTTGATAGTTACTGATCCTTTGTGTAGGCTTTGCTTCTGTCTTGTCCTGATTGTGAACTTCATAGATACTTTGGAAAATTTTTTATTGTCAGTTACAAATATCGTCAACGATTAGATAACTTGTGAGTCTCAGTATCCCAAGCATCTTGAATAGGTGTGCACAGGATGTCTGATTTGAAACACCAAAACTCATTTTTATATTTTAAAAACTTTTTCCACTTTTGCAGCATTTCCCCTGAATGTTATACCACACAAATTCAGAGAATGGGAATAAGCAAAATATGACAAAATTATTATTTCCGTCTCAACATAGGTTGAAATAGCTCTTAGTGTAAAGCATACTGAGCTTAGTTTCTTGTGCAGGTAATCAATATGGTATTTCCTCTTAATTTATTATACATTTGTATTCCTAGAAATCTTTTGTTTCATTTATTTTCTGACCATTGATATCTATTTCAAGACCTTGTAGCTTGTTATTTGCTGTCTGAAACTGTATTAAATTTGTTTGTGAGAGGTTGAATGATAGACTATACACTGTGAACTGTTTGTATACTTGCTGTGTTATTGTAACAATTATGAAAAGGAAAGACTGCTACACACTGTAAAGATGTCATGTTAAGTTGCAGACAGGCACAACGAAAAATCTGTTACACACTAAGCTTTTGGCCAAAGCCTTCTTCAGAAAAGAAAGAAAAACACACCACCTTCACACCTCACAAACTGCCATCTCTGGCTGCTCTAGCTGACTACAACTGTTGCGTTGAATGATAGCAGCAGTTAGGAGTGGTGCAGGGATAGCAAAGGGTGGGAAATGGGAAGAAGTGCTGTCTGGCAGAAAATGCAGGGACTACTGTAGAAGACAGCAGGACAAGGCTGCCAGTGGCAGTGTTAGGAGGTGTGGGGGTGGTGAGGGAGAGTGGAAAAGTAGAGGAGCAGGGAGGGGATTATACTGGTGGGTCATTGGCAGAGAGCGAGCACGATGATGGTGAGAGGATGTTAACTGGGAGGTGGTTGTAGGAAAAGGGTGCAGAAACAGTTGAGTGGAGGGAGTGGGTACAGTTTTAATAGACTGAGGCTACAGTAATTTCACGAGCAGAGAATGTGTTGTAAGGATAACTCCCATCTGCACAGTTCAGAAAAGCTGGTGGTGGAGGGGAGGATCCATATCACCCAGTTTGTGAAGCAGCCACTGAAGTCAAGCATGTTATGTGCAGCTGCGTCTTGTGCCACAGGGCGGCCCACTTTCCCAATGGGTGGAATTTGTCAGTGGCCTTCAACCTGGCAGACAGCGGGATGGTAGTCATACCAACATAAAAAAAACCAGAACAATGATTTCAGCAGAGCTGGTATATGATATAGTTACGTCCATAGGTGGTCTGGCCTCTGATAGGGTAAGATAAGCCTTTGACAGAATTGAAATAGCAAGTTATGGATGTGTGGATTGGACAGGTCTTGCACTTGGGTCTCCACAGGATTATGATCCCTGTTACAAGGACTTGGGATTGAGAAGACCAGGTGAAGTGGATGGGAGAAAAGGTTTTGAGGTTGTGAAGGAATGAGGATAGGGTGTTCTGGCCCTGAGTCCAGATCATCAAGATATCATCAATGAACCTGAATCAGACCAGTGTTTTGAGAGGCTAGGAAGGTTCCCTTTAGATGCTCATTAACAGATTGGCATAGGAGGATGCCATGGGGGTGCCCATGGCTGTTCTGCAGATTTTTGTTTATACCTTCCCTTCAAAAGTGGAAGCAGTTGTGTATTAGGATAAAGTTGATACAATGCATAAGGAATGAAGTGATGGGTTTAGGGTCTGAAGGGCATTGAGAGAGGTATTGTTCAACAGTGGCAAGACCATGGGCATGAGGGATGTTGGTGTATAGAGAACTGGCATCAACAGTGATGAGTAGGGATCCAGTAGTTAAAGGGACAGGGATGGTGAAGAGTCAGTGAAGGAAGTGGTTGGTATCTTTGACATAGAAGGATAGATGTTGGACTTTTTGTTGGAGGAGTTGGTAAATGAGAACCGAAATTCTTTCAGTAGGGTCACAATAATAAGCCACAACGTGTCATCCAAAATTGTTGGGTTTGTGGACTTTGGGAGCATGTAGAATCATTAAACAGCTTTTTACATTGGTATGACTACCAATCAGATGCCTTCCTGGATGAATGGCCACTTGCAAATGTGGCAAAGAGCAGAATAGACCACCCTGTGGCACAACATACTGCCCAACATAATATGCTGGATTTTAATGGCTGCTTCACAACCTGGGCCATCTCTATCCTCCCCTCCACCACCAGTTTTTCTGGACTGTGCAGATGGGAGTTATCCATACAACACATTCTCCGCTCCCAAAATTATCCCATTCTCAACTTACAATAACTACCTGTCCCCACATGCGCCACCTGACAATTTTTGCCCTCTCTGTCCTATAATCTCCTCCCATTTCATGTCCCCCTCACCCACATTGTGCTTGCTCTCTTCCAATGTACTCATCAGCCTCTTTGTTTCTCTGCTCTTCTTCTTTTCTGTTTCCCATCGCCTCCCTCCTGCCCACAGCCCACCGACATTGTCCCTGGCAGCCTTGTCCTGCTGCTTTCTACAGTAGTCCTTGCACGCTTCGCCAGGCAGCACTTCTCTCTTCCCTCCCATCCTCTGCTGTCCCCCTCCCTTCCCTACCCCACTTCCAACTGCTGCTTTCGTTCAATGGAATATTTGCAGTCTGGCTAGAGCAGGCGGAGATACAGGCATGTGCACATTAGGTGTGCCTGCTTCTGTACATGTATGTGTGTGTCTTCTATTCTTTTCTGAATAAGGCTTTGGCCGAAAGCTTAGTGGGTGATAATCTTTTTGTTGTGCCTGTCTGCAACTCGATGTAACGTCTTTATGGTGAGTAGCAATCTATCCTTTTCATATTTGTTGTTGTTGTTTTTTTCAGTTGTAGTCTGCAGTTAGAAATTTTTCATTTTCATGATCAACATACTTGTACCATCAGTCATTAATGTACACTAAGAAGATCAGTGGTCCAAGGATTGAGCCATGGGGAACACCGTACTTAATAGTTCCCCACTCTGATTTTATTATTTTGCCTGTACCTGTTATGGAGACTCTTTGTTTCCTATTATATGTGTAGGATTCTAGTCAAGCTAATAGTTGGTTTTCGATGCCATAGTGTGGGAATTTTTGTGGAAATCAATTAGAATAATTAAGACTCCACAACAAAGGTTTTTTAATAATGGCTTGCAAGATACAACGTGAGGTAAATTTTATAATGAACCAAATGCTGACATAAAATTTAATCTGTTCAGTGATAAAGTCATATCATAATTTGAAAATAGCCTCCCAATCAATTTAATAAGAAAGGACATTAAACAGCCATGTAAAAAACCATGGATCACTTAGAGGGATTGAAGTATCTTGCGAAAGGAAAAAGGAAATGATCTGTTAGCAAGTACAGGTAGAGATCCTACACTACAAAAACTACTCAAAATTACTAAGAAAAGTTACTAAAAAACAAGGAACATACACATACTGTCAGAAATCAGTAATTATGATGACAGACTTAGTGAAACAAGAGACAGGACAACCAACCACAGAACACAATAACATCACTATTGAACTGAATTGGAGAACTATAAATGACGAGCCACAGGTAACAAATATATTTAATAATCTTTTTCAAATATAGTAGAAAGTATACAGACAAACAGGTCAAGCAATATGTTGATAAAACAACTCTCATAAAATTCAATCATAACAACAATATGAAAAGGAAAAATTGCTACTTACCATATAGATGAGACATTGGGTCACAGATAGGCACAACGAAAAGACTGCTATACATTATAGCTTTTGGTCAAAAGGCCTGTCAAAGACAAGGATCCCAGAAATACCTTAAAGACAAAAAGTAGAAGACAAAGCCAATACTGCACTAGCAGTAGTGTTTGATGTTATGGGGACTACAAAATGAAGTTACGCATCTACCACCAACAACCATTGCATGAGGTCATTTGCTGAGTCTGGGCATCCATGTCCCACCAAGTACAATACCACTGGGCGTGTTGCTTTCTGCGAACTACATCCCAATTACCTTGGTGCAATAAAGAAAAAACTTCTCACCGGAGGGAATGAGGAACACAACCAGTGCATTGTCATTCTCTGCATGCAACAGCAGGGCACCTGATCATGTGGATATCATATGACAATGCAAAAAGTAGTGATGCGTCACTGAGTGGAGAACTTCTTTCAAACTATGCAGCTATGCACTGTCTACGGCCGGTTTTGCAAAATTCACTTATCCCTTACAATGTGTGACTTATCAGAATGATGTGAAGACACCTTCAGGTTCATACTTAGCTACTCTGCCATCCTTTATGTTGGTTTGTCGATGTCGAAGGCGCGCCTTATGGACATCATGTCAAAGTTCATCATGTTATCTAACAGAGTATTCACAAATTAACGAAAACCACCTTAACACGAACTTGGAATTACCCAATAAAATCATTTACCCTGCTCATGTCAGACAGCTGTTATCTCTACCATGTGATAGGCTTCTGTCATCATGTCTGATTACTTAGCACGAGCCGAGCGGTTCTAGGAGATTCAGTCCGGAACCGCACTGCTGCTACGGTCGCAGGTTCGAATCTTGCCTCGGGCATGGATGTGTATGATGTCCTTAGGTTAGTTAGGTTTAAGTAGTTCTAAGTCTAGGGAATGATGACCTCGTTAAGGCCCATAGTGCTTAGAGCCATTTGAACCATTTAAACTTAGCACGATCTAAACAAAAGATACAGAAAACAACTTCGCGAACTTCAATGTGTTTAGGTGGACTGAAGTATCAATACAGGGATGAAGATATTGAATCTCTCCCTTTTTCTCAAAAGTCAGTAGCTTGTATCACAGATATTTTTAGATCAGTTGCTCGACCTATAACATAAAAATATCACAGCAAAAAAACAAATCCTAAATGAAATATACGCTATACAAAGTAATATTTGTAAGGACTTAAGTTTTCTGGGAAATCGAATAAAATCCCAAAAATACCAGAAAATAGTTTGCGCTCATGCCTATTCTGTATATAATTTATTTTGATCTCTTTTTCACAGGCCATCAGTCTTGCCGTAGAAGTAACACCTGTTCCCGTCAGGGCAGCGAAGTTAAGCGATGTCGGGCTGGGCAAGCACTTGGATGAGTGACCTTCGGGTCTGCCGAGATATGTTGGCAAGAAGGGTGCACTCAGCTGTTGTGAGGCCAATTTAGGAGCTACTTGACTGAGAAGTAACGGCTCCGCTCGCGAAAACTGACAACGGCCGGGAGAGCGGTGTGCTTACCATATGCCCCTCCATATCCGCATCACGTGACGCCTGTAGGCTGAGCATGACACGGCGGTCGCTCGATATCGTTGGGCCTTACGAGGCCTGTTCGGACGGAATTCTTTCTCATAGAGCCAGCAGCTCTCATGTCAGTTTCAATATTTCTCATTTCTGGGAGGAAGCATTTCCTTCTGTTGCGGTTCTTAGTTATGTGGTGCTTTCTCAAATTATTTTCAAGTTCGCCATATACATTCTCGATGCAGTTGGCATTCGTGGAGATTTTTGTTAAGTGTGTAGGGTACGTTACCATAACCTCAGATGAACAGTTTTTGAAATGTGTTTCCGACTTGGTTTGAAAGCGAAAACCAAGGTCTCGGTTCGGAATGTATTTTTAAATCACATACAGTTACCGTTGCATAGGAGTAGGAAAATTCTTTTTAGTTGGTTCAATATGGTTCAGATGCTGCAACTGGGAAACATCTACGATCCCCAAAGTGCTTTACGATATTTTCTTTTTTATTTTTGTCGTATCTCCATATACTGGAACAATCCGAATGCCCGTGTATGAAAATTAGCCACCACATCACAGTTCGATGTCACACCTTCACCTGCTTGCTCCTTTTTCGCACTTTCTACTCGTTGTAGCCATGTTTGGCCGTCCCCATTCTAATTCTCTGCCGTCATTATTGAACTCTCCTCTGTAAAAATAACGTATATTTTTCATTGTTGATCCTAGTCACGTAGTACTTTTTTGTTAGTACACTTGCATCACACATGGTATGTTTGAGTACCATTCTGACAGTCCTAGACGAAACAAGGAAGTTGAAGCTGCACAGCATTTCCAGAAAAGACAGTGTTGTGCTCTTTTTACGAAAGTTTGCACTACACCTCTCTTCTCTGGAAGTGGAATATCGTAGCTGGTGCCATCGTTCTCTATATACCGGGCAGCTTTCATATAGCTGCTTTTTGAAGATGTTATGTGCGATTGCCAGGATCGTTATCAAATTGCGCTCATCACCGAAAGACATTTTCTTTCTTCATGAAGTCGCAGAAAAATCTTTTTCCCTGTTGTCATCCCGTACATGTTTATCTAATGTATCCTACTCGCGTGAGATCTTTTAAACCTATCGCAGAAGATGTGACAATGTCCAGCAGGAGGCTGAAGCCGCAAACGTTGAAGAGCTTCGCGCTGAAGTTCTGCTATCCTACAAAGCTTGATTTTTATTTCAATAAGAAAAAATGCTCACAAATGGATCCGTACAGATTACATAATAGAAAATATTTCGATAATTCTGCAGTTTATTTTTATAAACGGCGAGCGTTTTTGTTAGATTTATCGTTGTATACTGCATCATCTGATGCATATGTCAATAATTCTCAATCTTTAGTTGCATAGAAAGTCTTACATTCATCACGTTGAAAATAATTACTAGATATTTAAAAAAAAGTTCTTTAGTGTTAAGCAGAAATATAAAAAGCAGAAATATAAAAAATTTAAAAATAAATTCCTTCAGTATCTAACACAGGTTACAGTACTTACTTTTTTCCCACCAATTATATTGTGTGGAACTGCAAAAACTATTTGCCGCTTTATTCAGGCAAACTGCAACCCACACCACGAATGTTTGCTTTGAACATACTGGAAGTTTTCACTATATTATTCTAGGATGATTATATGCTAATCATTCACCTAGACATCTCTCGTAAGGCGATGGCATTAGGGAAGCTGAATCTTCGCATTTTTTTGCGGTCTTCTTATTCTTTACCTCACAGGAAGGTTATCTTCGTTTTGGCGTTGAAGAATCTCGAATGGTACATAGAGCAGTTGCAACTTCATTACTACGTTAAAGTTTTATTGAGTCCCTGGGAGAGTGAAACTTTCTGTGCAGCAACCAGGAATTGACAACAGTTATATCAACAGTGTGGTACAACAATCGTATGTACCTTTTCAAAGTGTGCATCGAATCTGATGACGTCCGAATAGTACGGCAAGCAAGTCAACCCTTCACATACGACTACTGTACTCAAAAATGGTTCAAATGACTCTGAGCACTATGGGACTTAACTTCTGAGGTCACCAGTCCCCTAGAACTTAGAACTACTTAAACTTAACTAACCTAAGGACATCACACACATATCCATGCCCGAGGCAGGATTCGAACCCGCTACCGTAGCGGTCGCGCTGTTCCAGAGCCTAGAACCGCTCAGCCACTCCGGCTGGCTACTGTACTCACATATTATTTTGGGCATTTCAGAATACTCTTTGCCCTGCAAATTGCAAAACCTCTTAATGATCCCGTGTGGTTGAGTTTAGACAACAGTAAACATACATACTTTTTACCTTTTCAGACCATAATATTGTACTCTGGACTTCGATATTTTCAAATGTAGACAAGTACCAAAGCTCTCTTTCTTCTTTAATCAACATATCATTTGGAAGTGTCTGCTGAGGTGTACTCTTCTACGTCAACATCTAGATACATACTCTGCACGCCACCTTATGGTGTATGGCGGAGGGTACGTTATATCATGACTAGTCATTTCCTTTCCTGTTCCACTTGCAAACAGAGCTAGGGAAAAACGACTGTATATACTCGTATGTCTCTGTACGAGCTCTAATTTCCCTTATCCTGTCGTTGTGCTCCATATGTGAAATATATCTCTCCGGCAGTACAAACGTTCTGCAGTCAACTTCAATGCCACTTCTCCAAATTTTCTCAATAGTGTTTCACGAAAAGAACGTCATTGCCTTTCCAGCGATTCCCATTCGAGTTCCTGAAGCATCTCCGTAATACCATCATGTTGATCGAACCTACAGGTCACAAATCTAACAGCCGACCTCTGAATTGCTTCAATGTCTTCGTGTAATAAGACCTGATAGGGATCCTAAACACTCGACCAGGACTCAAGAATGGCTCGCAGAAGTGTTCCGTACACGGTCTCCTTTACAGACGAAGCACACTTTCCTAAAATGCTTTCAGTAGACTGAAGTCGACCATTCGCCTTCTCTATTACCAGCCTTACGTGCACGTTCCATCTCATTTGGCTTTGCAGGGTTACGACTGATGCTGTATTCGAACATTATGCTATCGTTTTTTCTACTCATCTGCATTAATTTACATGTTTCTGTATTTAGAGTAAGCTCCCGTTCGTCACGCCAGCTAGAAACTTTGTCTAAGTCTTCTTGCATCCTCCTACAGTCACTCGTCGACGACACCTTCCTGTACGCCACAGCGTTATCAGCAAACAGCCTCAGATCGCTGCTCATCCTGTCTCTCATATAATTTAAGTCAGATCATTTATTTATACGGAGAATAACAGCAGTGCTATCGCACTTCCCTGGGGTACTCCTGAGGATGCTCTTGTCTCTAATGAACACTCGCCATCGAGGAAAACCCAATGGGTTCTATTACTTAAGAAATATTCGAGCCACTCACACATCTGGGACATTATTCGATGTTCGTGTACTTTCATTAACAGTGTGCAGTGGGGCGCCACGTCAAACACTTACCGCAAATCAAAGAAAATGGAATCTGATTGTTGCCCTTCATCTATGGTTCACAGGATACCATGTGAGAAGCTGGAAAGATGAGTTTCGCACGAGCAGTGCTTTCTAAATCCGTGCTGATATGTGGACAGAAGCTTTTCCGTCTCAAAGAAGTTTATTATACTCGAAGTCAGAATATGTTCAAGAATTCTGCAACAAATCGATATTAAGGATGTTGGTCTGTAATTTTGCCGGTCAGTTCTTTTACCATTCTTGTATATGGAGGGCTTGTTTCCAGTCGCTTGGCACTTTGCGCCGCGCGAAAGATTTACAGAAAGTGGAAGCTAAGAAAGAGGCCAGTGACGTAGATTAATCTCTGTGAAACCGAATTTGGATTCCACCCGAATTTTTTTCATCTCTTCCAGTTGAATCTCTACGCCAGGAATGCCTTTTACTATGTCCTACTATGTACTTTGTATGGGAGCCTGTGCGTGCGTCAACCGACGGTATGTTTCGACGATCCTCCTGCTTGAATGATCTCATAAGCGCGAAATTTAAAACTTCAGCTTTTCTTTCACTGTCTTCTATTGTCACACCAGACTGGTCACGGAGTGACTGGATAGACGGCTTCGGACTGCTTAGGATTTTAATATACGCCCAGGATTATCTCGACCCTCGGCAAGATCTTTTGCTAAGCTATGAAGGTGAAAGTAGTTGTATGCTTTGTGCATCAGGCGTTTATAGATACACGAATTCTTACTGACCTTTGCCTGTCGTTTGTGCGCTTTCTTGAACTGTGATAGCAACAGTCTCTGCTTTCTCAGCATATTCCGAAATCTGCTATTAAGCCATGGTGGGTCTTTTCTGTCCTTAATCCACTTACTGGGCGCGTAGTATTATGTGCCAGCTTTTGCCAAAATGACTCTGAGCACTATGGGGCTTAACATCTGAGGTCATCAGTCCCCCAGAACTTAGAACTACTTAAACCTAACTAACCTAAGGACATCACACACATCCATGGGCGAGGCAGGATTCGAATCTGTGACCGTAGCAGTCGCGCGGTTCCGGACTGAAGCGCCTAGAACCGCTCGGCCACCGCAGCCGGCTGCCAGCTTTTGTCCAAACTTGTCACGCACACTATTTTACTTTGAAGCGCCAAAGAAACTGGTGTAGGCATGCAGATTCAAATACAGAGATATGTAAACGGGTGGAATACGCGATGTCGTCAGCAACACCTGTATAAGACAAGTGTCTGGCGCAGTTGTTAGGTCGGTTACTGTTGCTGCAATGGCAGTTTATCAAAATGTGAGTGAGTTTGAACGTGGTGTTACAGTCGGCGCACGAGCGATGGGATATAGCATTTCCAAGGCAGCGATGAAGTGGGGTGAATATCAGGAATCCGGTAAAACATCAAATCCCCGACATCGCTGTGGCCGGAAAAAGATTCTGCAAGAACAGGACCAAGGATGACTGAAGAGAATTGTTCAAAGTGGCAGAAGTGCAACTCTTCCGGAAATTGCTGCAGATTTCAATGCTGGGCCGTCAACAAGTGCCAGCGTGCGAGCCATTCAACGAAACATCATTGATATGGGCTTTCGGAGCAGGAGGCCCACTCGTATACCCTTGATGACTGCACGACACAAAGCTTTAAGCCTCGCCGGGGCCCGTCAAAACCGACATTGGACTGTTGATGACTGGAAACATGTTGCCTGGTCGGACGAGTCTCGTTTCAGATTGTATCGAGCAGATGGACGTATACGGGTATGGAGACAACTTCATGAATCCATGGACCTGCATGTCAGCAGGGGACTGTTCAAGCTGGTGGAGGCTCTGTAAAGGTGTGGGGCGTGTGTAGTTGGAGTGCTATGGGATCCCTGATACGTCTGGATACGACTCTGACAGGTAACACGTACGTAAGCATCTTGTCTGATCACCTACATCCATTCATGTCCATTGCGCATTCCGACGGACTTGGGCAATTCCAGAAGGACAATGCGACACCTCACACGTCCAAAATTGCTGCAGAGTAGCTCCAGCAACACTCTTCTGAGTTTAAACCCTTCCTCTGGCCACCAAACTCCCCAGTCATGAACCTTGTTGAGCATATCTGAGATGCCTTGCAGCGTGTTGTTCAGAAGAGATCTCCACCCCCTCGTAGTCTTTACGGATTTATGGGTAGTCCTGCAGGATTCTGTGTGTCAGTTCCCTCCAGTACTACTTCAGACATTAGTCGAGTTCAAGACACGTCGTGTTGCGACACTTACACGTGCTCGCGGTGGCCTTACACGATATTAGGCAGGTGTACCACTTTCTTTGGCTCTTCAGTGTATACTGTAATATGCACATTCAGTACAGTCGATCCTTTAACGCTGCATTATAACTGCAGACAATCTTCACTGCTGCCAATGACTGCATGGGTAATTACTTCTTCCTTCTCCATTCCTTTTGTGATGCTGAGGGGGACCTGTTACTTTCTGCAGCCTTTGGAGCCTCCTTTAGCTGACTCGTGACATGGAAGTTAAATTAGAAGGATCAGGGTGTCATAATCTTGTTCAGCACTGACAGCCGGCCCCGAGCACATATAGAACAGGGAATTTGCTGTGTCTCCTCTCCACACAGAAGGCGCACTAGGGGCCGCCTGCACCCTGTAAAGATTGCACAGTGAAAGATGCAAGGAGGAATCCTTTTGGAAGGACAAAAATCCGAAAGCCAGATGTAACACTCAGAATCTGAAGCAATGGGAGCAGCCATTATCTACGGATACACCACAAAGGACTGTTCGTTTAAATCTGAGTAACAGCGAGTGTCATTGGCTCACAAAAACTATTTTGGTAGAAGTTGCGTTTTCCCGCGTGTGTCTACATGCGAGCCTTTTAGTTGCCTGGCAACAGAAACCTGCCGTGTAGTAGCAGATACTTTCTGCCTTCGTCCTCGCGCCACACCATAACTACAACAAAATACACGCGAGTAGGATTTTTTAAAACTTGTTTATGCAGTTGTTGTTGTTGTTGTCCTATACCAGCCAAATTTCGGAGAGTAAAGGAAGGAAACACTTGGTGCTAGGAAATCCCCTTCGTTCAGGGGCACCATCGAGAATGCGTTACTTTTTAGGCAGGCGCAGAGAAAGATGCCTCCATCTTAGAGCAGAGTATGGACCTCGAGCTGGACTCATTATTTCCAGCCATTACTGCTGCTATCTTCCGCACACATATCGTTTAAAAATCATAAAGATGATCCAGCTATGCCATCACCGAACTGAGGGGACGTGAGCCTAGTTAATTTACACCAGTTCATCTGCGCAGTTTTAACGTCCGCAGCCAGCTAGCTGCTACTGTCACGCACGCTGTCAAATCTATTGGTGTTCCTACTTACTTTTCAGGCGTTCTTTCTTTAATTCAGTCAGCAGTTTTGCGGTCATTGGCCGAATCCATGACATAGTTTCACGTTATACTTTCATGTGTCCAGCCACCTGTGCCAAGGCTATATTTCATAATTACGACCTTTGTCCAGCTGTTAAATGTTTACCTGCTTACTTCAGTGGGTAAATCATTTGTTAGATATTTTATGGTAATAAACCAAATTGTTATAGTGACAGCTAGTTTCCTTTGTAGTTAAGTGAGTCCCACTATTAATACCGGGTGATCAAAAAGTCGGTATAAATTTGAAAACTTAATAAACCACGGAATAATGTAGATAGAGAGGTTAAAATTGGCAAACATGCTTGGAATGACATGGGGTTTTATTACAACAACAACAACAACAACAAAAACACCCCGTATTGCTAGACGCGTGAAAGATCTCTTGCGCGCGTCGTTTGGTGGTGATCGTGTGCTCAGCCGCTACTTTCGTCATGCTTGGCCTCCCAGGTTCCCAGACCACAGTCCGTACGATTATTGCCTTTGGGGTTACCTGAAGTCGCAAGTGTATCGTGATCGACCGACATCTCTAGGGATATTGAAGGACAAGATCCGACGCCAATGCCTCACCATAACTCCGGACATGCTTTACAGTGCTGTTCACAACATTATTCCTCGACTACAGCTATTGTTGAGGAATGATGGTGGACATATTGAGCATTTCCTGTAAAGAACATCATCTTTGCTTTGTCTTACTTTGTTATGCTAATTATTGCTATTCTGATCAGATGAAGAGATCCGACAGAAGAGAAGTTTGTTCAGATCACTTTGATTAACAAACAGCAGGATGAGAAGAATGATGCACGGTTCTATAAAGACCGAAGGACAGTACAAGGAATATAGTGATCATTTCAAGAGATTAGGACGGCAGTTAATGGGTCGTGTACAAGGATGTGATGAAAGGATGGTCGAACTGAACAAAAAGATCAGGGAAGAAATTTAGAAATGCGAAGACAAGACGAAGAAAGAGAAAGAAGTCAGCACTTGCGATGGTAAATTAGGGGCAGTAACTCAAAAACAAAAAAAAAAGAAGGGAATAACCGATGAATTACACAAGGACATTCGTGTCATTAAAGAGTGGAAAGGCGAAGTCACGGACGACATCACACAAGTCAAGAAACAAATAGAGCATGTGTCGTTATGCAATGATGTGTGTTCGGATAGGACCGTTCGTGTAGACTTTAAATATCAGGAGAAAATAGAAGTATTGTTCCAATTTAAAGAAATGCAGGAAGACATTAACCATCGCAATCGTGAAGCGTTGGTCGAGTTGCTTAAGGGGAGACAACGCAGTAGTAGTTACCAAATAGTATGAGGGTCGAAGATACCTCAATGAGTGAAAAAGATAGGTGGAAGGAAAACGAGGAACTACTTCATTTAACTAACAGCTTGTGCCGTTTATGTAGTGACCCTGTATTGCCTCTTGTGAACGTACAATACGAATAGGTAATCAGGAAGTCGAAGACGACGAAGTTAGAAAACAAGTTGTATCTCTACAGAAGGACGTGCTGTTCCCGACCAAATTGAACAGTTTACATCCAAAAACTTGGACCGAACAGTTCCAGCATGGTCTTTCGAGGTCATGTTCTGCTGGTTATAAGATAAATTTCATTTTCGCACATTTCGGGTAGAGGCAGCCTTCATAATGCGAGTGATCACGGGGAAGTGCAGGACCTACGAGGCGTTTAAAGACGCATTTCTCTGCGAATGTTGGGTGCAAGAGAAGCAGTAGCGATGATGGAGCCCTATGCAGGATCGCAGTGTCCTAGTCCAGCCTAGTATTTTTAAAGAAATAGTCAAAAGAAACCAGTTATTGGAAGCACCGTTTCAGCAGAAAGAGCTAATATGGATCTGCCAAACAAAGCTACGGGAGTCAGAAAGGTATTACTTTGGCCGGTCGTGGAATGAACGATGCAGGAGCATTTCTGCATTTATTTGACGAGCCTGGTTATGATCGTGAAGCTAATGTCAGGGAACCAGTGCACTTTGTGCGAACACACTATGGGTCGCCACAACATGGACCTCTATCGTGAACTGGCGAGCGAGGTAACCACCCTGCAAAAATGGTAGCCGATGGAATAACAACGATCCTAGTGGTTCATGGCCGCCGCCATATCAGAGACTAAACTAAGGAGGGGGCGATCGTCAGAGAAGAGAGGGTGTGAATATCATTGAGATACGTATCCCAGACCCATGCTATAAGCAGTGGAACGAAGGCGGAAGAAATAACGAGAGACGTGACTAACTGACATCACAGGCTCTGGAAATCACTACCCTGAATGCAAGGGAAACAAAGCTGCTGTATGTTGATGTCTAGGAGCTTTGATAAACTCTGTTACGCGAAAAAGAAGAGCAAATTATTATTAGTTTCTCTGTAGTTAACGTAGAGATAGACAATAGGATTTTACGTACAAGGTATTTTGGACACAGGAAGCAAGATATCAGTTTTGGATAGATGTGTATACAATGTCTGTGACAAGACCAGCATTGGGCGGTTTTATGTAAAGGTGAAAGACATGAACATTCATATTGATGTTCATGACATATCTGCCAAAATCAAGGAACAAGCCCAGGGTAACGTCATGTGTCAGGGGCATGAATTCAGTGTGAACTTCATGGTAATCCAAGGGCTAACATTCGATGCCATATTAGGCCTAGATTTTATGCACAAGTACGTGACGGTTATGCATTTAATACAATAGACAAAATTGTTATGAGCAGAGATGAGGGCCAAGAAGTGAGCTTGTATCTTAAAGATTACACAAGTTGCAAAGGATGATCAAATTACACAAATCTGAGACATATGTCTGGCCTATGATGAGATTACCAAGAAACTCCAGCACATTGATTCTCCAGATGCAAGAAGGAATCAGAAAGAGTACTTTGTGTGCATTCACACATATTTTCTGACACACCAGGCACAATACGAACGTTACAATACCAGTTAAAAGTAAAGAACACAAAAAGTTTTCGTTGAATCCTGGTATAGAAGGGTAAGGTGCAGAAGGAAATATGGGAATGCTGCAAGAGGGTGTTATTGAAGAAGCAGTCAGCTCTTATAACAACCCCTACTGCGTTTTATTAAAAAGGACATGTATGTCTGGTTGGTGTTATATTCATGACAGATCAAAATGATAACTGAGACTGAAACTGATAGGCCAGAACATTAGAGGAATTGCTGCAACATTTACATGGTGTACATGTTTTATCAGAGGACCTGTTAGCTAGTTACTGGAGGGTTGAGTTATAACCTGCTTGTCGACAATACAAGGCATATTTATGTTTCAGATGGTGCTAGCAATTTAGAAAGTTACCATTCGAGCTAAATGTGTCGTCAGCTGCCTTCATTAGGGGTTCCATGATCCCAGAAACACTAAGAGACCGAGTGGTGTTGAACATCGATAACACTCATTGTGGAGAAGATGTGGGAGGAACACAGTGAGGTACTGAATCAGTTGCTTAGTGATTTCAAGGATCAGGTAATCACAGTCAACCTAACGAAGTCAAAGTTTGGATGTAAGAAAGTAGGATTTCTGGACCACATAATTTCCACAGATGGTATCCAAGTGGATCCATCTAAACTTGAGGCCATAGGATACTGCTTGGTACTGAGAACCAAAAGGCAAGTACACACTGCTTGCAGCTAATTAACTTCTACAAAAGATTCATAGAAGAGACTATCACCAGCACAAACTTGTGCCTACTGGTTGGCAAGAATGTGGCATGGAGTTGGACAGAAGTACAGCAGGGAGAGTTCAAACAGGTTAAAGGTAAGCATTAGTAAGTGCTCGACTTCTGTTCCACCCTGAGGTGTGCAAGGAATTTTACATCTCCACGAACACATCTCACACTGGTCTCAGGATACATCTTTCCCAAAAGGTGGAAAAAGATGTTGAAATATGTAAACAAACAACGGCGTGTGGTAGTCATATTTTAAATAAAGCAAAGAGAAACTACTCAGTGACAGAACTAGAGGCACTGGCAGTAATCTGGGGATTCACCAAATTTAGATCTTTTTCATGAGAAGAATGACCACATGGTTTTAGAATTTCTTATGAGCCCAAAATTAACATGTGGCCGGATTTATCATTGGACAGTATATCTCGAAAAATTTATATTCTGCATCGAATATATATCAGGAAAAGACAATGTTGTGGCAGAAGTTTGGGCTTTAAGTTAAATTCAGTAAGAAAATGATTAAAAATTGTACTGTTCAGCTTCTCTGCTTTTCTGAAAATGAAACAATTTAAACCATTGCAGGTCATACGCCTTTTGCACAGTTAGTTTAGGTTTATATTTGCTGCGTAATAGCAGCAGCTGGAACTCGTCACTGATGATGCTTGAATAGCTAAAAATGCGAAATGCTGAAAAATCTAAATGAATTTGTCAACTGTAGTACTTAAATAATTCCAACAAATGCTTTATAATCACATATTGAAATACACACCCAAAGACCCCCCCCCCCCCCCCCCCGACACACACACCAAGACCCCACACTCACCAACATCCCCCTCCCCCCCCCCCCCACACACACACATCCACATCCATCCCCCCCCCCCCCCCCACACACACACCTAATTACTCAAACAGATGCAGTCCGACCATTAACATCAAAAGCAAACAGAAGAGATCAAATCTGTAATGTTGCTCGTTTTTTAATAACGAAAAATTAACACAACCTCAGATATTCTTATAATGTAACTCTAAGATTCATATTTGTAAACATATAGTTATTCTTTAGTGATTACATTAATTACAAACTATAATTTTCAATAAATAAAACACATACTCGTATTACATTTTTAGTACACAATGAGTCTTAGTGTTTGTGGATTTTTTTTGGAAAAATGTTTATGTTATTGCTTCTTAATCATCATTCGTAAGGATATGTTATATAGACTCCATTCTAATTTCTAAATGCAATTTGCCTCTGAAGAAAAAAATTACCCAGTAATCCTTCGATGCTTCAGTATCGGATGCATGTAACAGACGTCCAAAACGACTGTTAGGGCTGTTTGAGAACTGTGATGCTGTGTAGGGCACTCTCTTCTAAAATTAGCAAATGTTCGATTGAAACTAAAGTCTTCCATACCATATACATCCCGTACTGATTTCAGAAATGTACTTTGTATCACTAGCATTTAGACAGGATTAAATTCAGTTTCCGTAGTTACAGATCAGGAGCTTAAAAACTAGATTCTTTTTAGTGGAGGGATCTTTCTACAACATTCCTACAGAAGTGGGAAGGGTTTGCTACACAGTCACTGCCAGGAACGTAGATTTCCGTTGAGATGTTTGACATTCTAAGAAAATAAGCTTGAGCTATAGGAAAAAGATTGTAAGAACTGGTAGCTACTGCGATATTCCAGACAGCTGCTTCATCAGAATATCAATTTTATCGTCAAGAATTTCCGGCCTATATTGTTTGATCACGGGTCTTTACATGTGTTCCTGCTACCACATTCTACATGAGGCGGAATTTAACAGTCAGCTGTTACAATGGAAGAAAGAGTTACTGCTTTTTCTAGCATGCTATTCATATGCAGCATTCCAAGCACTTAGACGAAGCATGCTATTTCTGACCTATATTCACTCCTATATCTCCACCCCTCAAAGGTCTAGAGTTATATTTTCTGGTATGGCTTCTCACAGTTTCTTCCAGCATATGACTATTAACAAGGATCTTCCTGTCGGCCTCCTATAGAAGTGGGAAGAGTCTGCAACACAGTCGCTGCCATGAAGGTAGATTTCTATAGAGGAAGTGAACAGAAGTTTGAAATTCTAAGAAAATAAACATAAGATGTAGGAAAAAGATTTGTAAGAACTGGCAGCTAATGCGATATTCCAGACAGGTGCTACATCGGAACAGCACTTTTTAATGTCAGCCATTCCAACTTATATGGTCTGATTATGGGTCTTGAGATGCTATCTTGCAGTTTTTACCTAGTATTCTTACTGCTGTCACATTTTTGTCATCCCCATGTAGGATACATTGTATCTCAGCCCTGACAGAGATGAACTTGACAAATTTAGCAAGTAGATGGCTGCTAAAGGTACCACACACATTGGAAAGTGTTCATCAGTTGGTCTGTTCTTTCTGCAAAGAAGCTGAAGGCTGCTAGTCTCTTAAGAACAGAACAAGTGCTGTGGGTGATGCCTTGTTGGCCAGGAACAGTACACCACCATCATGCGGGTGGAGGTTTGTGAGCCAGTGGTGGCAGTGGCAGCTGTTTGCATGCAACCCATGGCGGAGGTGGGGCTGGGGATGAATGTGTCATGGGGGTGGAGAAGAATGAAACATCCTACTGCCCCCATAGACCGACAGGTCTCTCGAGGATTAGTTTGGGAATAGTATACCGGAATTCTAAGTGACTTACTTCCACAAGCATGACAAAGCAACCAACATACAAAATGTAGATATGGTTAGAAATCTTCAGCTATTTGGCGGTGATTACAACTCATTTTGGTATTAGAGGAAGTGAGTACCTAGTGTGTGGGAAACCCCTAGAGACGCCACAGAAGTGTCTGCAACAGGTACCTGACGAGTGTAATCTGAATGGAGGGAAAAAATTACTCACCATGCAAAGGGACTCCATGATCAGTTTCATTAATTAGGCAGTCAATCTGATATCAATGACGTGCCGCCGGGCGGATGAAATTGAGGACAAAAGTAGCGCGGATATGACTCGCGAGTAGGAGTGGTAATTAGGCGAGTTCTTTTAACGAAATTTCATTCTCCTACCTTCGTTGGGAGAGATGGTCATTGTAATAAAATCAGATATATTACCGAATTTATAAAGTGATACATAGTATTAATCTGATATTTACAACTTCTCTGCTCTGCTGTTCAGTTAACTTAAGAGACTTCGTAGATGACGAGGCATTCGGCTTCCTTGCGAGATTCGAAAGTGAGGAAGCATCTTGTGACAGATAGAGCAAGATCTTAGCACTCCATAATGAGCCGAAAATGAGATTAATGCCGGCCGCGGTGGTCTAGCGGTTCTAGGCGCTCAGTCCGGAACCGCGCGACTGCTACGGTCGCAGGTTCGAATCCTGCCTCGGGCATGGATGTGTGTGATGTCCTTAGGTTAGTTAGGTTTAAGTAGTTCTAAGTTCTAGGGGACTGATGACCACAGATGTTTAGTCCCATAGTGCTCAGAGCCATTTGAACCATTTTTTGAGATTAATGTTCTATTCTTGTGATATAGGACGTAACAGATACTGAGCTCATAAGAAAAGATGTTTTACCTGATTGGTGTATACTTAGAAGAAATATAGCATGTGCCATAATGTTGTACAGGATTTTCACAATAAGTAACGATACTTTAGTGGTGTGGAAACTCATGTATGCTCCAGTTTCTTCTGTCTTCGAAAATAGCTCGTACAAAAGGGAGGAATCTAAATTTCTCTGTCTTGGATTGGATAAAGTGGATTTTTTTAAGTCGCCCCTACTTGTCTTACAGTGTGCCGCAGCCAGCAGCAGTTGTAATCACAAGGTGTCAGCTGACTGGAAGCTGCGGTTTAGCCTGTGCTCTGGTTAGTCGGCTCTTTCCTGCAGTTGTGAGGGAAAGTTCCAGCAGCAGCAGATTAGATTAGATTAGATTAGTACTTGTTCCATAGATCATGAATACGACACTTCGTAATGATGTGGAACGTGTCAGGTTAATAAAAGGTGTCTATACAAGATATTACATTAGACAAAATATTACATGACACTCAATTTATTTTTTCTGGAGGTTGGGAAATTACCCACTTAATATATCCAAAAATTCATCTAATGAGTAGGAGGAGTTGCCATTAAGAAATTCTTTTAATTTCCTTTTAAATGCTATATGGCTATCTGTGGGGGGAAATTAAGCGTCACCCATCCACCAAAGTCAGCCCAGTTTGCAGGTGACTATAAGTTTAATTTAGTTTGTTTATATATTTTTCTTATTATTTGTAATAGATGTGAATTATCTAAAAGTTTTGTATTTTTTTTTATGTGTTTCATGTACGGAGAGGGCGGCGCAACGAACGGAGACAGCATCTTCGTTGCCGCGACCAGAGAGGAAATTGCTGGCCGCTATACGTCGCGGGTCGACAGCCGAGGAGCAACAGAAGATCCTGGAACCGAGTTGTTGCGTCGTGCTTCTAAAAAAATTAAAAATGAACTTTTATACTCTTTTTGTACAACAATGACGTCATATAGAGCTTAATCTTGTTGAAAAGTCAGTCACTAATTCTCAACGCTCAAGTTCACATCTGTATGTGTAGGAAGCTAATAAAATAGTGTATGCTACTAAAGTTGAAACACGTGTCTTGAAGATTTATTTATGAAGAATTATGTGAACGGATTAATAATATATTTGACAAGATTAGTGATTCTTACGGCGTTCATCGCAACTTTGAATCTAAAAAGTTTAATCAATGTGTGATTCTGATATCGATTAAGTCAAGATAACGTGTGTCAATATAAGTTCTGAGGAGAAACAAACGAAATTTAAATTGAAAGAGTTTACGCAAACCAATTGGCCCAAGTGACGAAATTCTTTGCTTACGACTCAACTGATGTTTTACAGTTTCGTTCAAGAACCATTCTGTGACAATTTAAAAAGAATATTAATCATTTTGAAGTGGGTTGTAACTGACGTAGGTGACGAAGTCTGCACATGGTCATATGATAAACGAAAGTCATTCCTAAACAAAACCTATACGTCGTTACACTACACCGTGGCGACCGTGACAGGACTTGTGTGCAACTAAGGCACACAGGTACGAAACAAAACATCAAGAGTCCTTCGGAAGTCAACGCGAGTTCTCGTGGAGCCTTCACCAGCCAGCGGCGACTTCGCGGGTGTGGGCATCTGACGGAGCGCAGCCAAGCAGTACGGTCACGCAGTTATTCCAAGAGAAAGCGCATCTGTTGGGCAGCAGCTGAACGCTGCAAACCCCGACAACCTTTTTTCTCCCTAAACTAACAGGCCCAGTACGTCAGCTGGAGGGCGTTCCTCCGGCTGATATTAGAGGTGTTGCTGAGGGCTTCGCCTGTCTACGGCGGTGCCGGGCGTGGTTGCAGCCAGTGACGTCTCCGGTGTTCGACTCAGCGTCCTGCCGGTTGCGGAAGCGGGGTCGCAGCATCTCAGCGGCTGCATCGACGGCTGTTACATCTGCAGCCCATAGCAGCACACTGATCACCGAGAACTACAAACTACAATATTAGTGTCCGGTGAGTTTGTTTCAAGTTGGAAGTGCAGTGTTGTACATAGGGAGTGTGCTTTTACAGGATTGTTGATTACAAGTCTGCGTGTGTAACTAGTTAAGATCTTACAATAATGTCGGGAAGTGAAATGTCAGACGAAGAGCAGTCTATGTCCGATAGGAGCATGAGATCCCTTTTTAGGGCGATTGCTAAATTAAAACAGTCTAACGAAGAATGTACTGCTAGATTAAAAGAGGAATTAAAACAGTCTAACGAAGAATCTACTGCTAGATTAAAAGAGGAATTAAAACAGTCTAACGAAGAATCTACTGCTAGATTAAGACAGTCTAACGAAGAATCTATTGCTAGATTAAAAGAGGAACTAAAACAGGAATTAAAACAGTCTAACGAAGAATCTACTGCTAGATTAAGTGATAAAATAGAGGCTTCTAAAGTTGAAATGCAGGAAAAACTAGTAGGACTTAGTAATAAGATTGCTGATAATTGTAAAAGGTTAGAAGAACATATCCAGGAATCACGTGAGGAAAAAGCTCGTATGCGAAATGATATTACTGACTTAACCGAGAGACTAGATAATGTCAATATCTTAGTTGTAAATGAAATACAGAAAAATAACGATATGTTACGAGATGAATTTTCTATGCAAACAGAAACTGTTCGTAGGGAATTATTAGAATCTATTAAAGAGGTCTCTACCAAACCTGTAGAGATTTCTTCAATAGATAATGTAGAATTAGAGACATTAACTCATCAAGTAGAAAAGGACCATACCGAAATCGAAAACATGAAATTTTTGATTACTGAAATATGCAGTAACCTTGAGACTGCCAAAGATAATAACATTGACGAAGGTACAGAGCGTTCACATCGTGAACACAGTGAAGAATCGATATTAGCTAATCGCGTTTCCAATACAGAAATGCGAATACAGGAAATTACTAAACGGTTATCGGAATTAGATAATCACGAAAACATTTCAAATAGCAGAGGTAATAACATAATCAGAGACAACAGTCGCATCGAATTGGCTAGCTCGGACGACAACAATATGAATAAAGAAATCACGGCAAGCCAATCCGATGCAACTCCGTCTCCGCAATCTAAACAAAATCCGACTATTTCTCTCGCAGAATGTCTGGATGATATAACGACAAATTCAAATGTGGCAAGTCGATTTCCTGTATTCAAACCAGGAGGCGAACTTCACCCTATAATCTTTATAAAAGCTTTTGAAACATCATTATCTCCCAAATGGAGTAATGAAAAACGCATTCAATTTGTAATAGGACATTTAGAAGCAGAAGCTGCGGAGTGGGCAGTACTGCATAGAAATGAATTTAGGGACTGGGAGGATTTTGTTAAGCAGTTTAAACAACATTATTGGTCAAGAGGAAAACAACAACACTTAACTTTAGAGTTGCTAGACCCTCCTCCATATTCTAAGCGGTGGGGAGGTTATAGGAATTATTTTGAATGGCATTTAAACCGTGCTAAATTAATTGAAGAACCAATTATTGAAAGTCATTTAATACGAGTCCTAATTAGTAGGTTACCGTATTATGTAAAGGAAAGAATGATAGAAAAAGAATGGTCACAGCCGTGCGAATTGTTAGGATATTTAGAGCAGTTAGATATACTTAATAGAGAAAGGGAAGACGAGAAGTTTAGATTTGGTAGAAATGACAATCCTCGAAATAATAATAATAATTCAGAACCACGAAAAGCTAATAACAACAATCATAGCCGGTTTTGTTACATAAAGCGTCAATCTAAAGATAAAGAGAGCCAACAAAATCGTGGCAATAACTCGAGAATGCGGAAATTACACAATAACGATCATGAAATAAATCATCCTCAAGTAATTAATGAAGGTCAAGTGGTAGGTGACGTTATCATAGAAAGTTCGGAAAACTAGTAAAGTCCTTTAGTACGGGTCAACTAAAGGGAACTGTTAGTCGAGATTATACAAGACCCAATTGCAGTTTATCATTAAGCTGCCAAATGGAAGGTAATTGGCAACAAGATTTACTTCAGGAAGACAATCTGATAAGGGAGAATATAACTTATAAACCCGTTATTAAAGGTTATATTAAAGATACCGAAATAAATATTATAATTGATTCGGGTAGCGAAGTAAGTATTTTATCGAAAGAATTATTCCAGCTTAAAAGAAAATATTGGAATTTCCCAACCTTACCTGTAACTGGGGTGAAAATTATAGGAGTTACCGGTAAAAGAAGTCAAAATATTACTGAGGAAGTTTATTTAACTTTTGAGATTGCTAAACAATTAATTGCTCACTCTGTACTTGTCGTAGCCAACTTAAATGTGGCCCTAATTTTAGGTATAGATTGGCTGTGTAAATATAAAGCTATATTAGATTTTAAAGACTCTTCCTTAACCATCCATAAGGAGGCATGTGCTTTTAAAGTGAGGTTTTCTGATAATCAAGTACCTGAAAATTGCTACGAATCCTTACAGATTAAGTACGCACAGACCATGAGCCTATTAACAGATTTTAGTGATCTTGAATATGAAGTATACCAAGGTCAGGCTAGTAGCAGTATCGAAACCGAAGTGAAAGAAAAATGTTATTCTACGAATTGTCTATCCGAACAAGAAAAGGAAGAGTTGGAATCTTTGTTGTTAGAATTTAGAGCCGTCTTCTCAGATGAACCAGGGAGAATTAAAAATTACGTTTGTAAACTTAAGATTAAAGATCAAAAACCATTCTTTAAGAAACCTTATCCTATTCCAGTACAATTCAAAGAACCGGCTAGTAGAGAAATAAGTAAGATGCTAGAACAAAACATTATCGAACGATCATGTAGCGCTTTTAACAGTCCTTTGTGGGTAGTTAAGAAAGCTACTGGTGGGGTACGACTGGTTCTGGATGCCCGTGAGTTAAATAAAATTATAGAGATGGAAAGAGACAGACCTATTCCTATGGAGGACGTACTTCTTAAGATTGCTGGTTCACGTTATATGAGTACAATGGATTTAACTGCTGGCTACCATCAAGTAATATTACACCCGGATTCACGGCAATATACGGCTTTTCTTTTTGAAGGCAGATCATATCAGTTCCAAGTTTTACCTTTTGGACTTAATATATCAGTGTCAACATTCATTAGGGCATTAGATTCTGCTTTGGGTCAGCAATTGTTACAAAAGATTATTTTATATGTAGATGATATTTTGGTAGCCACTAAAACATGGGAAGAACACGTAACGATATTACGGGAATTGTTTGACCGTTTAATTGACAGAGGAATTACTTTAAAATTATCTAAGTCTTACTTCGGAAAGGAGGAAGTGAGATTTTTGGGGCATATAGTGGACAGTAAAGGTATTAGGCCAGACCCAGCACGTATTGAAGCTATTGCTCGATGTCCGAGTCCTAGAAATCGGAAACAACTGAAATCATTCTTAGGAATGGTAGGATTTCTGAGAAGATTTCTTCCAGGGCAAAATATTGTCAATCCTAAATTACTAGATTTATTGAAAGAGAAGTCAGTATGGCTCTGGGGACAAGAGGAAGAAGAAGTTTTTAATAAGATAAAAGGAGCGTTAACCGAAGCCAAAATGTTATACCACCCAGATTTCAATCAGGACTTTTGTATGTGTACGGATGCCTCTGATTATGGTGTGTCTTGTGTAATATTCCAAGGTGATCTGACCAATGAAAAGGGATTATATCGGCCTATTGGATTCGCTAGTAGAACTTTAAATAAACACGAAAGAAATTATTTTGTAACCGAGAAGGAAGCTCTCGCAGTGGTATGGGGTTTTCAACGATTTAGAGGATTATTAATGGGAAGAAAAACAATTGTATATACTGATCATCAGGCTTTAATCTTTCTGAACAATTGTCGGTTACTTCACCGTAGACTATTACGTTGGGTATTATGCTTGCAAGAATTTCAGTACGAAATCAGGTATATAAAAGGATCTCAGAATGTAGTTTCGGATGCTTTGTCGAGACTCCCTGTAGGAATGGAGAATATTAACATTGTAGAAGAACCAGGAACAAATTACCATGTTTATTTCCTTTTAACTCAGGAGAACGAACGTAAGGTTAAACGGATAGTAACTGCTATTAGATGCACTCAAAGAAATGATGATCAATATAGGGACCTTATACAAACCCTTAGTAATGGGGACGAAACAGTTAACACCCGGGGTGTATGGTTATACTTTAACGACTTGTTGTATTGGAAAGCACAGAGGGAACACCAGAGATGGAAAATCTGCATCCCGAAAACTGTTGTAGACGAGTTAATTACTTATATTCATGAAGGTTATGGGCATTTTGGAATTCATAAATGTATTAAACATCTAATGAAGTATTATTATTTCAAAAATATGTCCCGTATTGTGAGAAGTATTATTAGGGCTTGTGAAACCTGTCAAAAGGTTAAAGTTAATAACAAATCTAAGCGTTATAAATTATATGCTGTAATTCCTCGAGGTCTGTGGGATCTACTGTCATTAGATTTTTTCGGCCCTCTGCCTCGTAGTTCAGGAGGATTAACTTATGTGTTTGTTGTAATGGAATGTTGGTCCAAACATGTGAAGCTATATACTTTAAAACGAGCGAATACAGCAAGCGTTATACGCTGCCTCACCCGAAATTACTTTGTTAACTGGGGCATTCCTAAACGACTTATGTCTGACAACGGTAGTGCCTTTATTAGTCAAAGATTTCAAGATATGATAAAACAATATGGAATCAAACATATCTTAATTTCGAAATATCACCCTCAAAGTAATTTAGTAGAAAGAGTCATGAAAGAATTAGGACGACTATGTAGAACTTATTGTGCACATAAACATACTTGGTGGGCCAAACTAATGCCTGAATTCGAAAAGATATTAAATGAATTGCCTCACCTAACGACGGGATTGTCACCTATAGAAATTTTAGGCAAACGAATTATAGGTGAGCCTTTACTAGCTGCTCTACCTTGGCCACCAGCAAATGAGATCCAACAAGGCATCCCAGACGAAAAAGTTTGCGAACAGATTATTAAAAATGCTGAACGGAGAATTAAAAGTTATAATGAACATGCTATAGAACCTTCATTTCAGGTAGGAGATCTTGTGCTAGTACGATCTCATCCTAAAAGTTCTAAGATCGGTAAGGAATGTAGAAAATTCTTCTTTATCTTTGAAGGTCCATATGTTGTACATAAGATTGTACATCCCAAAGCGTTACTTCTTATGGAACCTTCATCAGGTGTAATTAAAGGATTATATAGTGTTGATCAAATGAAACCCTTCATTCCTAAATAAGTTAATATTTGGTATATGTTACACACGGAAGAGCGTTCATAGTTTATTCATGTGGAGTTTTTCGTGATAATTACGTATTATTTTAAAGAATTAAACAGAAAGCTTAAACAAGTGTTCTACAATAATCTACTGGTACTTCAAAAAGAGGAAGATAACCAAAAGGGGGATTTATATGGAAGAAATTTTGCTCTTAGGTCAAAAGGAATTTTGCATATTTTAAATTTACTCGGATAGTAGGAACCAAAGGGGATGGTTAATAGTTTTAGGGACCATGGGCGTCCAGAGCTATATGGCTCACGAGAACATAGCAGAGTGCCTTTAATAGAGGTTTGTAATAGTGTTAATATAGAACACACCAAACGGGGCTCTCTCGCTTGTTTCTCCTAAATAAATTGCCATTACCCAACAAGGTGTCCGAAGGTAAAGAAAGCCGTGCCGAGATCCTAAAGAAAGTTTTGCTTGATTTCTTCTTGACCTCAGACATAAATAAGGTATTAGGGAAAAGAATGAAGTAAAGTAAGTAGTACTATTAGTTATTGTGAGAAACTAATTAGTAATGTACAGTTTAGGAAAGAGTAACTCTAGTAAATGAATAAAACTGAGACTAATTTATCACAATTTGAACGCTCTGTCCTAATGTAACAACGTTAAAGAACGTACTAAATTAGTATTTACTAGCAACTATTAAATGAAGAGGAGTAATCTCCATATATTCGGTTATGAATTACCACAATGGCACAATTAAGAGTAAATGACAAATAGTCGCAACAATATCGTATTAAAAAGATTAAATCTATCTAAGAGCAAGGACTCTAGGTTAAGTAAAATGTGAGGAAAATGTATTAAAAGTTAAATATTGTATATTGAAAAGTTTTATTTTCGGTTAAAACCTGACAAACTGAGCTTGTGGGTGGGGTATGTAGTGGGACGAAATTAAGCGTCACCCATCCACCAAAGTCAGCCCAGTTTGCAGGTGACTATAAGTTTAATTTAGTTTGTTTATATATTTTTCTTATTATTTGTAATAGATGTGAATTATCTAAAAGTTTTGTATTTTTTTTTATGTGTTTCATGTACGGAGAGGGCGGCGCAACGAACGGAGACAGCATCTTCGTTGCCGCGACCAGAGAGGAAATTGCTGGCCGCTATACGTCGCGGGTCGACAGCCGAGGAGCAACAGAAGATCCTGGAACCGAGTTGTTGCGTCGTGCTTCTAAAAAAATTAAAAATGAACTTTTATACTCTTTTTGTACAACAATGACGTCATATAGAGCTTAATCTTGTTGAAAAGTCAGTCACTAATTCTCAACGCTCAAGTTCACATCTGTATGTGTAGGAAGCTAATAAAATAGTGTATGCTACTAAAGTTGAAACACGTGTCTTGAAGATTTATTTATGAAGAATTATGTGAACGGATTAATAATATATTTGACAAGATTAGTGATTCTTACGGCGTTCATCGCAACTTTGAATCTAAAAAGTTTAATCAATGTGTGATTCTGATATCGATTAAGTCAAGATAACGTGTGTCAATATAAGTTCTGAGGAGAAACAAACGAAATTTAAATTGAAAGAGTTTACGCAAACCAATTGGCCCAAGTGACGAAATTCTTTGCTTACGACTCAACTGATGTTTTACAGTTTCGTTCAAGAACCATTCTGTGACAATTTAAAAAGAATATTAATCATTTTGAAGTGGGTTGTAACTGACGTAGGTGACGAAGTCTGCACATGGTCATATGATAAACGAAAGTCATTCCTAAACAAAACCTATACGTCGTTACACTACACTATCTGTCACACTTTTGATGCTATTAGGTAAGTGACCAAAGACTTTTGTGGCAGCATAATTTACCGCCTTCTGAGCCAAAGTTAGATTTAACCTTGAGTAGTGAAGATGATCCTTTCTCCTAGTGTTGTAGCCGTGTACACTGCTATTACTTTTGAATTCAGTCGGATTGTTAATAACAAATTTCATAAGTGAATATATATATTGTGAGGCTACAGTGAAGACTGATGACCACAGATGTTAAGTCCCATAGTGCTCAGAGCCAGAGCTACAGTGAAGATTTCTAGCTCTTTAAATAAGTGTCTGCAGGATGATCTTGGATGAGCTCCAGCTATTATTCTGATTACACGCTTTTGGCATTGAACACTCTTTTACTCAATGATGAGTTACCCCAGAATATGGTGCCATACGAAAGCAGAGAATGAAAATAGGCATGGTAAACTAATTTACTCAGATGTATATCGCCAAAATTTGCAATGACCCTAATAGCATAAGTAGCTGAACTCAAACGTTTCAGCAGATCCTCAGTGTGTTTTTCCAGTTCAACCCCTCATAAATGCATACACCTAGAAATTTTGAATATTCTACTTTAGCTACCGATTTCTGATCGAAGTCTATATTTATTAATGGGGTCATTCCATTTACTGTGTGGAACTGTATATACTGTGTTTTGTCAAAGTTTAATGAGAGCCCATTTGCAGAGAACCACTTAATGATTTTCTGAAAAACATCATTTACAATTTCATCAGTTAATTCTTGTCTGTCGGGTGTGATAGCTATACTTGTATCATCGGCAGAAAGTACCAGCTTTGCATCTTCGTGAATATAGAATGGCAAGTCGTTAACATATATTAAGAACAGCAGAAGACCCAAGACCGATCCTTGCGGCACCCCATTCTTGATTGTCCCCCGGCTTGATAAATCACCAGTTTTTTTGCATATTATGTGAACTGTTTATTTCAACTTTCTGCACTTTTCCAGTTAGGTATGATTTAAACCATTTGAGCACTGTCCCATTCATACCGTAGTACTTGAGCTTATCTGGAAGTATTCTATGATTTACACAATCAAAAGCCTTTGATAGATCACAGAAAATCCCAATGGGTGACTTCCGGTTACTCAGAGCATTTAATATTTCATTAGTGAAAGTATATATAGCATTTTCCGTTGAAAAACCCTTCTGGAAACCAAACTGACATTTTGTTAAAACTTTATTTTTACAAAGGTGTGAAGCTGCTCTACAATACATTACGTTGTCAAGAATTTTGGATAAGGCACTCAGAAGAGAGACTGGGCGGTAGTGGTTGACATCAGATGTATCCCCTTTTTTATGCAGTGGTATAACAATGGCATACTTCAGTCTATCTGGGAAAATACCCTGCTTCAGCGAGATATTACATATGTGGCTAAGAATCCCACTTATTTCTTGGGAACAAGCTTTTATTATCCTGCTGGAAATGCCATCAATCCATCAGTCGCCATCAATCCAGCAGTCGCGATACACTTTGGATGGCTGAATATGCTGGTTGATCTGTTACAGTAGCGATGAATGTTTGCACTGGGCAATTATTTTTCCCATGTAAGTCGATCGACTGGTGGCTTGGTGGTCACAGTGACAGCCTCTCCGGACTCTGAGTGTCTGGTATGGCCAGCATGTGTATACTGGGAGATAGGCAGTTGCTGTTGTGGCCAGTTCCCATGTTGGTTTCTAGTCATCTCCCAGTTGGCGTGGCTGTTGCTCCCAGCACTCCTGCAGTCATGGATGGTGTACTTCACTATCAGTAGTGTGAGCAATTGGAAGGTTTTTTTCGCCAGATTTGTTTAGTGTAAGGTGGAAATATTGTGATGGTGGTAAGTAGGGCAGCGTTTTCAAGAAGGGACGTCGAACAGATGTGCAGAACTATAGACCTATATCTCTAACGTCGATCAGTTGTAGAATTTTGGAACACGTATTGTGTTCGAGTATAATGACTTTTCTGGAGACTAGAAATCTACTCTGTAGGAATCAGCATGGGTTTCGAAAAAGACGGTCATGTGAAACCCAGCTCGCGCTATTCGTCCACGAGACTCAGAGGGCCATAGACACGGGTTCACAGGTAGATGCCGTGTTTCTCGACTTCCGCAAGGCGTTCGATACAGTTCCCCACAGTCGTTTATTGAACAAAGTAAGAGCATATGGACTATCAGACCAATTGTGTGATTGGATTGAGGAGTTCCTAGATAACAGGACGCAGCATGTTATTCTCAATGGAGAGAAGTCTTCCGAAGTAAGAGTAATTTCAGGTGTGCCGCAGGGGAGTGTCATAGGACCGTTGCTATTCACAATATACATAAATGACCTGGTGGATGACATCGGAAGTTCACTGAGGCTTTTTGCAGATGATGCTGTGGTGTACCGAGAGGTTGTAACAATGGAAAATTGTACTGAAATGCAGGAGGATCTGCAGCGAATTGACGCATGGTGCAGGGAATGGCAACTGAATCTCAATGTAGACAAGTGTAATGTGCTGCGAATACACAGAAAGATAGATCCTTTATCATTTAGCTACAAAATAGCAGGTCAGCAACTGGAAGCAGTTAATACCATAAATTATCTGGGAGTACGCATTAGGAGTGATTTAAAATGGAATGATCATATAATGTTGATTGTCGGTAAAGCAGATGCCAGACTGAGATTCATTGGAAGAATCCTAAGGAAATGCAATCCGAAAACAAAGGAAGTAGGTTACAGTACGCTTGTTCGCCCACTGCTTGAATACTGCTCAGCAGTGTGGGATCCGTACCAGATAGGGTTGATACAAGACATAGAGAAGATCCAACGGAGAGCAGCGCGCTTCGTTACAGGATCATTTAGTAATCGCGAAAGCGTTACGGAGATGATAGATAAACTCCAGTGGAAGACTCTGCAGGAGAGACGCTCAGTAGCTCGGTACGGGCTTTTGTCAAAGTTTCGAGAACATACCTTCACCGAAGAGTCAAGCAGTATATTGCTCCCTCCTACGTATATCTCGCGAAGAGACCATGAGGATAAAATCAGAGAGATTAGAGCCCACACAGAGGCATACCTACAATCCTTCTTTCCACGAACAATACGAGACTGGAATAGAAGGGAGAACCGATAGAGGTACTGAAGGTACCCTCCGCCACACACCGTCAGGTGGCTTGCGGAGTATGGATGTAGATGTAGATGTAGATGTAGATGCATGGAGGAGGGTACTTATGTTCTCAAACATCAGTGCATAAAGACCACGGTTTTATTTAGCACTAGATCTATTTGTGGTGGAAATTTAATTACCTAATTCGCAAAATGAGTGTGTGTGATCCTCAAACGTTGAAAATATGTTTCATTATGCAGAGGACTCATCATAAGGTGGCGGTGAGTGTTTTAAGCGATATGTTTGACTTACACCTTCCAGAGCTTTTTTTCCCTAAAAACTGTAAACTGTTAAATTGTTAAACAGTTAATTTGATGCCGGCCGATGTGGCAGAGCGGTTCTAGGCGCTTCAGTCTGGAACCGCGCGACCGCTACGGCCGCAGGTTCGAAACCTGCGTCGGGCATGGATGTGTGTGACGTCCTTAAGTTAGTTAGGTTTAAGTAATTCTAAGTTTTAGGGGACTGATGAGCTCAGATGTTAAGTCCCATAAGGCTCAGAGCCATTTGAACCAAGTTAATTTGATAGGGTAGTGCAAGTGGAAGTAACCACCCAGAGGGAAGAGAGAGAGAGAGAGAGAGAGAGAGAGAGAGAGAGAGAGAGAGAGAGAGAGAGAGATAGATACGAAGTGAGTCTGAAATCTCCTAGTCAAAGGAGAGCTGCCACCTGACGCTTTGCTCAGGGCTGTGAGAATAAAGGGAGGTCCCTCAGGCGGGTAGGCACAGATGTCTACTCAGATCTGTATCGGCACATGTGACACTCTTTGGCGGACTGTGGGGCCCCTGACAGCAGTTTCTCTGCAGTTCCGAAGCGAGTGGCGGAAGGTGCTTACTTTCACCTTGCGCCTGCAAATTAGTAGTCAATAAATCAATTTGATGTACTAAGTTCCAAGAGTGGGATGAATTTATGGCCAGTTTTATTTGTCTGAGTGGAATGACGTAGGGTATGGTACTGACTAACTATTTTATGGATCTATCAGATACCCCCTCACTACTTAACAGAACAATAAGCGATCATAAACATCAGTTTGACTGACACCTGTCAAAATCGAGCTCATGCTGTGGGGAGAGAAGGGGGAGGGGTGGGAAGCACTCGCGCTGGGGGGAAAGGAGTGGAGGAGGGGTGGTGGTTTCTCAGAAAGACAAAATATCCATTGTTGTTGTTCTGGTCTTAAGTCATGAGACTGGTTTGATGCAGCTATCCATGCTACTCTATCCTGTGCAAGCTTCTTCATCTCCCAGTACCTACTGCAACCTACATCCTTCTGAATCTGCTTAGTGTATTCATCTCTTGGTCTCCCCCTACGATTTTTACCCTCCACGCTGCCCTCCAATACTAAATCGGTGATCCCTTGATGCCTCAGAACATGTCCTACCAACCGATCCCTTGTTCTAGTCAAGTTGTGCCACAAACTCCTCTTCTCCCCAATTCTATTCAATACCTCCTCATTAGTTATGTGATCTACCCATCTAATCTTCAGCATTCTTCTGTAACACCACATTTCGAAAGCTTCTATTCTCTTCTTGTCTAAACAATTTATCGTCCACGTTTCACTTCCATACAAGGCTACACACAATACAAATACTTTCAGAAACGACTTCCTGAAACTTAAATTTATACTCGATGTTAACAAATTCCTCTTCTTCAGAAATTCTTTCCTTGCCTTTGCCAGTCTACATTTTTTATCCTCTCTACTTCGACCATCATCAGTTATTTTGCTCCCAAAATATCACAACAACAAATACCCATAGGAGCTCATAAATCAGTAATTCTGACTGAGAGCTGTCAAAACTGCACTTTTAGCCCCTTTGCCCTACTATTAACGCCTTGCCTTAGTGTTGGCGATGGCGGCGCAGCTCCGCAACATTCTTGTCTCGCGTTAATCTCCGATGTGCTTACGCCTTGTATTTGCGTCTTCTTGACAGTAAATGAAATCGTCGAGGGCCTCCGGATCGCTACATATAACGTAAAATGCTATTAGGTGTAATTTTGTGAGTCGTGTAATAACGTGTGACACTGGCGTAGAAGGATTAAGGTTTGTCCCCTTCTGCTTTGGTGCGAGGCACAGTTTGAAGTGGGCAAATATTTTGTGCTTTGTGTTGTTTTAAGAATCCATGCGCTTCAAAGTAAAAGTTAAATTTGTTCTTAAAGCTCATCAGTCGAAACTTTTCCCTGGTGAAGGCAAATCCTTTTTCTTGATTTTACTGTGGTATGAAGGTAGCCCATCGTGAATGATGCTTTTTGAAAACTACAAGCATCCAGCCCTCCAGAAAGCGGGGTGATAGGCAGTGCCACGATTAGTGCCTCGTCTGGAGGAAGCGCGTACTATCCGGGGTAAATGCGTGCTGTCTAGGCATCGCCAAAACGGTGTGGTTAGGTGTCTTACTTGCAAGGGGATCGTACGAACTTCCCCTCACCGATTTGATTCATATTGACAGTATCTGCAGGACATAAATAGAACTTTAACACATGTAAACAGGAAGACGCAACTCTCAACACTTTGAGAAAATCGTATTTGAAAATTATAGGCGTGCTTATGCAGTATGCTTTGTAGGGTCGATAGCGTTCACGGAGCTCGCCGCCGAGTGAGTAAGTGCTTAGTTTTATAAGCGCGACTTCTCTAGATCGAATCTCGCTACACCTTTTTTTAATTCCCATATAATTCCAACAACACATTTATTATGACCGTGGAGAGTATAGATATTTAATAACTTACTATATTCCTAATCTTTAAAATGAAAAAAGAAGAAATTTTTTATTTGATTGAAGAGATTGGAAATGAAGAATGGATACATGAGAACTCTCAGTCAAATCAGTTATTCATTTTATTTATGTTATTGTATCTACATTTGTGACAAGTATAATGTGTAACCCATGCAGCACTGCACAAATCAGGATGGTATTGATTGTAGAAACATGGAAAACTATAGTTATCGTAACATAAAGCAGATGTAATGAATGCCGTATTTTTGCATGTCCATAGGTTTTTTCAGAGTGTCTATTGCAAAACGAATATACTTTAAAATCATAAACGGTCCTCAGTCGTCACACAATATCGAAGCATAGCACCGATTACTGGTATAGGTAACATACAGAAAGCAGTAGCACCTCCAGCAAGATTCGATCCAAAGACGTCGCGCTTATGAAACTAAGCGCTTACGAGCTCAGCTGCGAATCCCGTGAACACTAGCGGCCCTACAAAGTATACGGCACACGCGCGCCAATGATTTTCAAACTATTTTCTCAAAGACGGTTCAGAATTGCGTCTTTCTGTGCACACATGTTGAAGTCCTAGTCGTGACCTCCACACCCCGTCATTACGAATCAAACCGGTGAGGGGAAGTTCGTATGGGCACCTTGTCAGCCTATCGCACAGTATGAACAGCGCTATGGTGCACAATCTCCACTTCTAATCAACGGCAGTGAGATATGGAAGTGGTGAGAATAGTTAGAAGAGACAGCAAAATAAATGAAAAAGAGATTCAGCCACCTGCGCTATCATCTAACGAACAGTAGCAAGGATGTGATTTAACACATACACATCCCAAGGAAAGGATATTACATCGCATAAATGGGTTCAAGGCACTCTTGTCCTTTGGGGTGGGAAACTGCCCCCAATGGCGAAAGAATCAGCAATGATCAACGGCATGAGGATGCAGTAGGCAATGGAAACCACTGCATTAAAGACACATGATGTGTATCCACAGGACATGTGGCCTGTAATTGAAGAAGTGTCATGACGATCTCTCCATTGGCAAAAGATTCCGGAATTGTCCCCCATACCGATCTCCGGGAGGGGACAGCCAAGGGGGAGTTGGCCATGAGAAAAAGATTCAATAATCTATGAAAGGATAACGTTCTACGAGTCGAGGCGGTCAATGTCAGAAGCTTGAATGTGGTAGAGAAGCTAGAAAATCTGAAAAGGGAAATGCAGTGGCTTAATCTAGATGTAGTAGGGGTCAGTGAAGTTAAATGGAAAGAAGACAAGGATTTCTGGTCAGATGAGTATAGGGTAGTATCAACAGCAGAAGAAAATGTTATAACGGATGTAGGATTCGTTATGAATAGGAAGGTAGGGCAGAGAGTGTGTTACAGTGAACAGTTCAGTCAGAATCGACAGCAAACCAACACCGACAACGATAGTTCAGGTAACCATGCTGACATCGCAAGCTGAAGATGAAGAGCTAGAAAGTATATGAAGATACTGAAGGAGTAATACAGTACATACAGGGAAATGAAAATGTTATATTCACAGGGGACTGGAATGCAGTTGTAGGTGAAGGAATAGAAGAAAGGGTTACCGGGGAATATGGGCTTGAGACAAGGAATGAGGGAGGGGAAAGACTAATTGAGTTCTTTAATAAATTTCAGCTAGTAATAGCGAATACTCTGTTCAAGAATCACAAGAGGAGGAGGCGTATTTGGAAAAGACTGGGGGATACGGGAAGATTTCAGGCTGATTACATCATGGTCAGACAGAGATTCCGAAATCAGATACTGGATTGTAAGGCGTACCCAGGAGCAGATATAAACTCAGATCACAATATAGTAGTGATGAAGAGTAGGCTGAAGTTCAAGACATTAGTCGGGAAGAATCAATACGCAAAGAAGTGGGATACGGAAGTACTAAGGAATGACAGGATACGTTTGAAGTTCTCTGACGCTATAGATACAGCAATAAGGAATAGCGCAGTAGGCAGTACAGTTGAAGAGGAATGGACATCTCTAAAAAGGGCCATCACAGAAGTTGGGAAGGAAAACACAGGTACAAAGAAGGTAGCTGTGAAGAAACCATGGGTAACAGAAGAAATACTTCAGTTGATTGATGAAAGGAGGAAGTACAAACATGTTCCAGGAAAATCAGGAATACAGAAATACAAGTCGCTGAGGAATGAAATAAATAGGAAGTGCAGGGAAGCTAAGAAGAAATGGCTGCAGGAAAAATGTGAAGACATCGAAAAGCAAATGATTGTCGGAAGGACTGGATCAGCATACAGGAAAGTCAAAACAACCTTCGGTGACACAAAGCGCAAGGGCGGTAACATTAAGAGCGCAACGGGAATTCCACTGTTAAATGCAGAGGAGAAAGCAAATAGGTGGAAAGAGTACATTGAAAGCTTCTACGAGGGCAAGATTTGTCTGACGTGATAGAAGAAGAAGAAAGAGGAGTCAATTTAGAAGAGATAAGGGATCCAATATTAGAATCAGAATTTAAGAGAGCTTTGGAAGACTTAAGATCAAATAAGTGTGAAGGGATAGATAAAATTCCATCAAAATTTCTAAAACCATTAGGAGAAGTGGCAACATAACGACTATTCACATTGGTGTGTAGAATGTACGAATCTGCTGACATACCATCTGACTTTCGGAAAAATATCATCCACGCAATTCCGAAGACTGCAAGAGAGGACAAGTGTGAGAATTATTCCACAATCATCTTAACAGCTCATGCATCTAAGTTGCTTACAAGCATAGTATACAGAAGAGTGGAAAAGAAAATTAGGGATGCGCTAGATGACTATCAATTAGGCTTTAGGAAAGGTAAAGGCACGAGAGAAGCAATTTTGACGTTGTGGTTGATAACGGAAGCAAGACTACAGAAAAATAAAGACACATTCATAGGATCTGTCAACCTGGAAAAAGCGTTCGACAATGTGCATGATGTTCGGAATTCTGAGAAAAATAGGAGTAAGCTATAGGGAGAGACGGGTAATATATAATAGCCAAGAAGGAATAATAAGAGTGGACAACCAAGAACGAAGTGCTCGGACTAAACAGGGTATAAGACAGAGATTTAGTCTCCTCCCCCCCCCCCCCCCTCCCTACTGTTCAATCTCCACATCGAAGAAGCAATGATGAAAATAAAGGAAATCTTCAGAGGTGGAATTCAGATTCAAGGTGAAAGGATATCAATGATACGATTCGCTGATGACATTGCTATCCTGAGTGAAAGTGAAGAAGAATTACTTGATATGCTGAATGGAATGAGCAATCTAATGAGTATAGAATATGGATTTAGAGTAAATAGAAGACAGAAGAAAGTAATGGGAATTAGCAGAAATGAGAACAGCGTGAAACTTATCAGGATTGATGGTCACGAAGTTAAGAAATTCTGCTGCCTGGACAGCAAAATAATCGATGGTGGACGGAGCAAGGAGGACATCAAAAGCAGACTGGCCCTGGCAAAAATTGCATTTCTTTCCAAGAGAAGTTTGCTAGTATCAAACATAGGCCTTAATTTGAGGAACAGATTTCTGAGAATGTACGTCTGGACCACAGCACTGTATGGTAGTGAAACATGGTCTGTGGGAAAACCGGAACAGAAGAGAAAAGAAGCATTTGAGATGTGGTGCTACAGGCGAAAGTTGAAAATTAAATGGACTGGTAACGTAAGGAATGAGGAGATTCTGCACAGAATCGGAGAGGAAAAGAATATGTGGAAAACACTGACAAGGAGAAGGGACATGATGTTAGGATATCTGTTAAGACATCAGGGAATGACTTCCATGGTACTAGAGGGCGCTGTAGATAGCAAAAACTGTAGAGGAACACAGAGACTGGAATACAGGGCTATTACAAATGATTGAAGCGATTTCATAAATTCACTGTAGCTCCATTCATTGACATATGGTCACGAGACTCTACTGACACGTAGAAAAACTCATAAAGTTTTGTTCGGCTGAAGCCGCACTTCAGATTTCTGCCGCCAGAGCGCTCGAGAGCGCAGTGAGACAAAATGGCGACAGGAGCCGAGAAAACGTATGTCGTGCTCGAAATGCACTCACATCAGTCAGTCATAACAGTGCAACGACACTTCAGTACGAAGTTCAACAAAGATCCACCAACTGCTAACTCCATTCGGCGATGGTATGCGCAGTTTAAAGCTTCTGGATGCCTCTGTAAGGGGAAATCAACGGGTCGGCCTGCAGTGAGCGAAGAAACGGTTGAACGCGTGCGGGCAAGTTTCACGCGTAGCCCGCGGAAGTCGACGAATAAAGCAAGCAGGGAGCTAAACATACCACAGCCAACGGTTTGGAAAATCTTACGGAAAAGGCTAAAGCAGAAGCCTTACCGTTTACAATTGCTACAAACCCTGACACCCGATGACAAAGTCAAACGCTTTGAATTTTCGGCGAGGTTGCAACAGCTCATGGAAGAGGATGCGTTCAGTGCGAAACTTGTTTTCAGTGATGAAGCAACTTTTTTCTTAATGGTGAAGTGAACAGACACAATGTGCGAATCTGGGCGGTAGAGAATCCTCACGCATTCGTGCAGCAAATTCGCAATTCACCAAAAGTTAACGTGTTTTGTGCAATCTCACGGTTTAAAGTTTACAGCCCCATTTTCTTCTGCGAGAAAAACGTTACAGGACACGTGTATCTGGACGTGCTGGAAAATTGGCTCATGCCACGACTGGAGACCGACAGCGCCGACTTCATCTTTCAACAGGATGGTGCTCCACCGCACTTCCATCATGATGTTCGGCATTTCTTAAACAGGATATTGGAAAACCGATGGATCAGTCGTGGTGGAGATCATGATCAGCAATTCATGTCATGGCCTCCACACTCTCCTGACTTAACCCCATGTGATTTCTTTCTGTGGGGTTATGTGAAAGATTCAGTGTTTAAACCTCCTCTACCAAGAAACGTGCCAGAACTGCGAGCTCGCATCAACGATGCTTTCGAACTCATTGATGGGGACATGCTGCGCCGAGTGTGGGAGGAACTTGATTATCGGCTTGATATCTGCCGAATCACTAAAGGAGCACATATCAAACATTTGTGAATGCCTAAAAAAACTTTTTGAGTTTTTGTATGTGTGTGCAAAGCATTGTGAAAATATCTCAAATAATAAAGTTATCGTAGAGCTGTGAAATCGCTTCAATCATTTGTAATAACCCTATATACTGTATACAGCAGTTAATTGAGGACGTAGTTTTCAAGTGCTACTCTGAGATGAAGAGATTGGCACATGAGAGGAATTCGCAGAGGGCCGCATCAAACCAGTCAGGAGTCTGATTAAAAAAAATTAAAAATAGAAAATAGATTATGCAGCTTGATTTTAGCGCGGACGCTGTCGTGAAATGTGTATGATAGCAAAGGAAAATATGAGTCGACGAGTAGCCTTGGTACTCGTAAGTGGTTATTTATAGACTCACAGTCGGCAGCCAGCTCAGGCGCATAATTTCCAGGGACAAGGTTGCGATAAGGGAGCCACACTTAATACAGTTTGTAGCTTTACATGCGCCGGAAGAAAACTAGTTTGAGCAACGAATGTCTGCTTTCTTTCGTGCGTAAATTCTTCTGAGATATTTGGCAATTTAAGTGTATCAGAATAGCAGCTAGTAGATTTGAGGATCATGCAAGAGAAAAGTAGGAGGGAGGACGGGTGAGAGTGAGGGAGAGAGAGAGAGAGAGAGAGAGAGAGAGAGAGAGAGAGAAGAGTTGAGCATTACTGCAACCGGTAGTGTGAGGATGACAAGTAACAAACGAGCTATTTTCTGTACCTGGTGGTCTCATTTGCCTTTTATTTCAGAGAGATGAAACCTGACGTATCTTCCACGTCTTTTGCTGTGAGGATCCTTGGTAATATGTCGACTCTTGGTTATGAATTATTTTATTAGTTATTACTACATCGTATGTTCTTGAATTATGCCTCTTTGTATGACATTGTCTTGCACTTGAACATTGCCTTCAAAAAAGTTTCTTATTTTATGTAGATGATTCGATTTTCTATTAGTATAACATATGCCTAGACAAGTGTGAGGAAGAGTGATGCACTAGGCCAAAAATCACGATTACTTCAAAATGGCTCTGAGCACTATGGGACTTAACATCTATGGTCATCAGTCCCCCAGAACTTAGAACTACTTAAACCTAACTAACCTAAGGACATCACATGCCCGAGGCAGGATTCGAACCTGCGACCGTAGCAGTCGCGCTACTCCGGACTGAGCGCCTAGAACCGCTAGACCACCGCGGCCGGCAATCACGATTACTATTTAAGCATTGGATCCATATCTGAGTCAACTCCCTCTTTCTCAAGCCGGCAAACAGCGCGTACTGTTTAACAAAAACAGGTCACACAAGTGAATGATCGCTACAGCCCATTTATACAAGTTTCCAGTTTGCTAATATCATTGGCCAAAAACGTTTTGTGCTGTCTACGCATACGCGAACTTGTGTGGGCTTAGATTCAATGGCAGCAGGGAACGATAAAATAAGGGATAATAGAGTAAAGGGTGATAAAATAAGCCTAATGAAACTAATAAAAGCACATTACCGTGAAATGAAAGCAAAATAACCCTAAAAAAGACAGTCATTTTGAAACAGTGCATCTGGGAAATCAAAATTTGCTGCTGGGTAACATACAATATCGTTTTCTTGCAACCAGTGTATTGTAACAAGCTTGGATCCTCTTTTTGTCAAGCTGTCCGCAAGGTAATCGGAACGTTGCTCCTCAAATCTGTCCTACTTCTCGACGGCGACGCTTCTGAGATCATTTAAAGTGTGTAGAACATTTCCGTGACGACACGCTATGAGTTAGAACCGATTACAAGCAAGCTCACTAGGCTACATGTCGGTAGATACAGGGCGACAATTATTGAACTATATGAAATAAAATCGTCATAATGTCTGAACGGTTTGCGTTGGGACGTTGAAACTGCATAGTTGGCAGCGGGGCATGATGGGAATTAGTATGCGCATGTATGGTTTGGTTTAGCGCTAAGCCCACTTTCATCTGCGTGGGTTTCTCAATAAGCAAAATTGGCGCATTTGAGGACTAGGAATTCGCATTTCATGATCGAGAAGCCTCTTCACCATCAACGGCTGATTGTGTGGTGTGCAATGTCCAGTCACGGAATAATCGATGCGATATTCCTTGATGGCATGGTGACTACCGAACGGTACGTGAAGGTTTTGGAAGATTGTAAGGGGTTCATTAGGGGTTCATTACTATTCGCTAGCGCACTTGGGCAGATGTAATTTCGATGGGTTGCTCACGCACTGCCTGCGATATGGAATATCTATGCTACAATAGAATCGCAGGTCAGAGCAGTGTGGGCACAGTAAGTCGTGTTTGGTAGCTTGCAGAGAGTATTCGTGTTTTGTAGCTCGCACAGAGCACTTGAGTTCTGGAGTTCGGACATGGCAGTCCAGCGGTTGACTTGTGTTGGGTGGGTCGTGCAGAACGATGGCAGTGCCTGAGCGATGTAGTATAAGGTGATAAAAGAAATAATTGTTCTTTGTTGCCACGCGCATATGTTAATTGCCACAACTGATTTACCCACAATTGTATTGTTAAAGTCCCATGTAATTCCTTGCAGAAATGTTTCAATAATAACTTTTGTTCCGAAGAAAACTTTTGCCAGTCATTTATCTGAGTTTAAAGAGTTTACAAATTTTTCCTGTACATACTCATGTTGATTAAGCAAAAGAAAATCAGTTGTTTTAATACAAATGAAAATCTAGTGGCTAACATTGCAATGGGCTGTGCCAAAAATTTCTTATAGGAGCAGATATATAGATAGCGTTATCCGGCGACATCATTGTGAGGTAAGAATTTTTCAGTTTATTCAGGGTGATTGCACAGGGCCATGACGCAGCGGTGCTGATGTTAAAACTTATTAATCTCGATATGTAGACAGTCTTTAATGGATGGTCACATTAAAACTTGAAATTTTATTATGGGAAAGAAATTTTTCTGTTGGGAACTTAAACGAGATTTTTCTGTTGGGAGGTTACAATATGATTTCATCCCCTTTATCTAAGGTGACCCTGATTTCGACAAGATGTGGTTCATGCAAGACGGAGCTCGATCCCATCGAAGCAAGAGAGTGAAAGACGTCCTGGAGGAGCAAATTGGGGACCGCATTCTGGCTCTGAGGTACCCAGAGGCCACGAGCGTGGGCTTCGATTGGTCGCCATATTCTCCGGATCTGAACACAAGCGACTCCTTTTTATGGGGCTATATTAAAGACAAGGTGTCCAGCAATAACCCCAAAACCATTGCTGAGCTGGAAACAGCCATTCAGGAGGTCATCGACACCATCGATATTCCGACACTTCAGAGGGTCGTGCAGATTTCGCTATTCGTCTGCGCCATATCACCGCCAATGATGGCAGACATATGTAACGTGTCATAACCTATATCCGAATACCTGTGATGACTTTTAAATGTTGAATAAACTGTGTGCACGCCATAGTTTGCAACTATTTTACGTTTTTTCTCGTATAGTTCAATAAATGTCACCCTGTATAATTCGATTCGGATGGTTCACATCTCCTGGAGAAAGGTTCTCATGACGTGGCTGAGGTGCAGCCCTTAATAACCATCTTAAACGACTAAACCGTTGCCAGAATGTTCCCTGTAGTTTGGAGGACTTAATCCAGTATTTCACAATCCTTAACTTCCCGACGATAGCGACGTACATGACACTGACTCAAATTATGACTGACCCACCTCCCTTCTAAACCCACGTGATAACGTACTTGACATGTGCCTTGGTACCTGGCCGCTTCTACACTCTTTAACGGCAATCATCAGGCGTCAGAAAAATCCTACACTTTTCATTGTAGGGGACCAGGTAGCAATAATCCATCTTCGTCTTTGTGTCCTTGGCCTTGTTCTTTTTCTTACTGTTCATAGCAGACACGCAGAGGCCAAGTTCTACACCTACATACGCACTCAGCAAGCCACCGTACGGTGCGTGGCGGCGGGTACCCTGCTTTTCTGTTCCACTCGCAGGTAGAGCGAGGGGAAAACGAATGTATACTCCAATACATGCCTCCGTACGAAACCTAAAGCGACTAATCTTTTCTTCATGGTCCTCACGCTAAATGTACATTGGCGGCAGTAGAATCTTTCTACAGCCAGCCTCAAATGCCAGTTCTCAAAATTTTCTCAATAGCACTCCTCGAAAAGAACGTCGCCTTCTTTCTAGTGATTCCCATTTGAGTTCCCGAAGCACCTCGGTAACATTTGCGTGTTGTTCGAACCTGCTGTAACAAATTTAGCAGCTGCCTCTGAGTTGCTTCGATGTCTTTCGTTAGTCCGACCTGGTGCGGATCCTAAAAACTCTAACAGTACTCAACAGTGGATCGCATTAGTGTCCTACATGCAGCCTCCTTTCCCAAAATTGTCCCAATAAACCGAAGTCGACCATTCGTCTTCCCTACTATAGTCCTCACATGCTAATTCCATTTCATATTGTTTTGAAACGATACGCCTAGATATTTAATCGATATGACTGTATCAAGCAGCATACTATTGGTACCGTATTCGAATATTATGCGTTTGTTTCTCCTAGTCATCTGCATTAATTTCTGTTTTTCTACTTTTAGAGCTAGCTGCCATTCATCACACCGACTAGAAATTTTGTCTAAATCGTCTTGTATCCTCCTAGAGTCTGTCAACGCCAACACCTTCCCGTACAACACAGCATCATCAGCAAACACCCGCAGACTGCTGTTTACCCTGTCCTCAGGTCACAAATTTCAGCACAATGGTGGTCTATGCGATATACCAACAACAAAACAACTGCCTCAGAGGCACGTCCCTAGATATGTGATACAGGTAATGGCAGTTGTCATAGAGAATGTTCGCATGGTCCTCTGATGTACCCCATGTTAGTGTACCTTCCTTGCAACGCATGCCCCGTTTTACTCCTTATCCCAGGGATCGTTTCCTGCAGTTTCCTGCAGTTTTCCCCCATGAGCAATGAGAGAAGCATTCAACGAATTCGAACATAAAACATTGGCAAACAATCTAAACAAGAACCCTAAAAAGTTTTGGTCATATGTAAAATCGGTAAGCGGATCTAAATCCCCTATTCAGTCACTCGTTGACCACGATGGCATCGAAACAGAGGACGACCGAAGAAAGGCAGAAATACTGAATTCAGTGTTCCGAAACTGTTTCACTGCGGAAAATCGTAACACGGTCCCTGACTTCAGCCGTCGCACGGACGCCAAAATGGAAAATATTGAAATAAACGATATCGGAATTGAAAAACAACTGCTATCACTTAGTAGCGGAAAAGCATCCGGACCAGACGAGATACCCTTAAGATTCTACAGTGATTATGCTAAAGAACTTGCCCCCTTTCTATCAGCAATTTATCGTAGATCGCTGGAAGAACGTAAAGTACCTAGCGACTGGAAGAAAGCGCAGGTCGTTCCCATTTTCAAGAAGGGTCATAAATCAGATGCGAATAATTATAGGCCTATTTCGCTTACGTCAATCTGTTGTAGAATAATGGAACATGTTTTGTGTTCTCGTATTATGACGTTCTTAGATAATACAAATCTCCTTCATCATAACCAACATGGATTCCGCAAACAGAGATCATGTGAAACTCAGCTCGCCCTATTTGCCCAAGAAATTCATAGTGCCGTAGACACTGGCGAGCAGATTGATGCCGTATTCCTGGACTTCAGGAAGGCATTTGATCGGTTCCGCACTTACGTTTAGTGAAAAAAATACGAGCTTACGGAATATCAGACCAGGTTTGTGATTGGATTCAGGATTTCCTAGAAGAAAGAACACAACATGTCATTCTTAACGGTTCAAAATCTGCAGATGTAGAGGTAATTTCGGGAGTACCGCAAGGAAGCGTGATAGGACCTTTATTGTTTACAATATACATAAATGACTTAGTTGACAACATCGGTAGCTCCGTGAGGCTATTTGCAGATGACACGGTTGTCTACAAGAAAGTAGCAACATCAGAAGACTCGTACGTACTCCAGGAAGACCTGCAGAGGATTAATGCATGGTGCGACAGCTGGCAGCTTTCCCTAAACGTAGATAAATGTAATATAATGCGCATACATAGGGGCAGAAATCCATTCCAGTACGATTATGCCATAGGTGGTAAATCATTGGAAGCGGTAACGACCGTAAAATACTTAGGAGTTACTATCCGGAGCGATCTGAAGTGGAATGATCACATAAAACAAATACTGGGAAAAGCAGGCGCCAGGTTGAGATTCATAGGAAGAATTCTAAGAAAATGTGACTCATCGACGAAAGAAGTAGCTTACAAACGCTTGTTCGTCCGATTCTTGAGTATTGCTCATCAGTATGGGACCCTTACCAGGTTGGATTAATAGAAGAGATAGACATGATCCAGCGAAAAGCAGCGCGATTCGTCATGGGGACATTTAGTCAGCGCGAGAGCGTTACGGAGATGCTGAACAAGCTCCAGTGGCGGACACTTCAAGAAAGGCGTTACGCAATACGGAGAGGTTTATTATCGAAATTACGAGAGAGCACATTCCGGGAAGAGATGGGCAACATATTACTACCGCCCACATATATCTCGCGTAATGATCACAACGAAAAGATCCGAGAAATTAGAGCAAATACGGAGACTTACAAGCAGTCGTTCTTCCCACGCACAATTCGTGAATGGAACAGGGAAGGGGGGATCAGATAGTGGTACAATAAGTACCCTCCGCCACACACCGTAAGGTGGCTCGCGGAGTATAGATGTAGATGTAGATGTAGATGTAGAAAAATCATCCTGTAGAAGGAGATACACACAGTAGCAAGGCTTACACAATGAAACGAGCGTTCTACAGAAATAAAGAGCTGCTAACATGCAAAAGTATAAATCGTGATACCACATAGTTTCATGAAAAGCTGTGTTTAGGACACAGCTCTGCATGAGAGCGAAACATGGGCAATGGAAAAGACATAAATGAAATATATTGTTGCACTTAGACGTGTTTTTTAATGTTACAAGTAAAATGGTTCAAATGGCTCTGAGCTCTATGGGACTTAACTACTCAGGTCATCAGTCCCCTAGAACTTAGAACTACTTAAACCTAACTAACCTAAGGACATCACACACATCCATGCCCAAGGCAAAATATCACAAATTTCAATTATTAATAAATTGGTCAAAAATATTTGCACCACCTTCATGATCTGCATAGTATTCCTTCTCTTTTCCTTTCCTGATATTTTGTCTATTATAATATTTCTTTTATTTCTTTTGTCCCATATACATTATACAGTCCTGTCATGGTCACCAATTATGGCATTCCTTCCCTTTTCTCTTTTCTTTTACTACATTAAGTTTTTCGTATTATTTTAGTTCTCTCATATATATTATATACCTATGAACCATGTCGCCTCTGACTTGGGGCTGTCTCTGGGAATATCGTAACAATAAAACACTTCGTTGCTCCTCTGTGAATATGGTTCTGGGAATATAAAATTCTTTTCTATTGATAACACACAGAATATCTCTTCAAAGTGTCGAGGTGTTTTTGTTTTTCTTTATTCATAAAATTATTCAGCGTGTGTCGTTTCATTTACATTCCTTCTCTTACAATAACGCTAAAGACGCCGCCGCTTTCATATGAATTCTTGTAAGGGTAAAGCTGAGTCTGTCACATATCTAATGAGGATGAACTGAATGGGAGAGACGAGAAATTTGTGGCACAACTGGACCAAAAGAAGGGATTGGTTGGTTGGGCACATTCTCAGACATTAAGCAATCACCAATTTAGTACTGGAGGGATGTGTGTGGGGAGGGGGTAAAAATCGAAGAAGGAGACCAGAAGATTAATACAGTAAGCAGATTCGGAAAGGTGTAGATCGCAGTAATTATTCGGAGATGAAGAGGCTCGCACAGGATAGAATAGCACGGAGAGCTGCATCAAATCAGTCGTCGGACTGAAGATCGCAACAGCAACAACGAGATGAAAAACACAGGAATTAGGATGGACGTAACAGGTAAGAGAATAATTTTTAGAGAAGCAACAAGGAAGGTAGGATTTCCGGAAAGAAAGAGGTCTGCAAAATGAAGAAAGTGGATCCACGAAGAAAAAAGGACTACTCTCAAAGGATGGAGGAAGTCTGCAAGCCAGGAAAGTTAAACACAAAGAAGCAAAACCAAAGTTGGTTCCTCCTACCCTCCAAAAGGGTTATTCAAGTAAGTAAATAAATAAATAAAGTAAATAACTGTATTGGATCTCCCCAGTTGCATTCGTGTACCGTGCCGTATTCTGTTCACCTAATTTATCCCAGGCAAATACAGGGAGGCTATAATTAAAGTACAGCTACTCATAGAGGTCCAGAGTGGGCTGTAATTATCGTATGGTAGCGAAACGTGGTAGATATTCTAATGCTTTAACATGGAACCGATTTAAGCCTCCAGGTGCAAAACTGGCGCTGTGAATGCAGGAAAGACGTATGGGAATGTTTCCATATGTAATGGATTAGGAACAGGCCGTGAGAAGAAAATGTCAAACACGTGAGACAGGCATACTGTTGATTTTATTATTAACAGCCGCTTACACAATTTGTTCAATATAAGGACGATATGTACAGCGCCAGATTTGCATGTGGCCCAAACTGGAACTCTTTTTTTCAGCGTAAATCAGTTCCGTATTAACGAATTACAATATCTACCAAGTTTCGTTGCCATACAATAACTGCTGCCTGCGCTGGACCTCTGTAAGTAGCTGCTCTTTAATTATAACAACGTGGTACATTGTTTTTTCGAAAACTTGTACCTACATCTCTGCTCTATTTGCTGCTTCCGTTACTCACCTTATTCACGTCTGACAACTGCGTTACTTCTACTACGCCTTTCGAAGCCATTATTAGGCTTTAATCAACATCTACAACGCTGCCATTAAAACTGTAACTCTCTGAAGACGGCAAGCGACAAACGTCCAACTGGTATTAAGAGTACTACATGTATGGATAGGCAAATGAGTAGCATTTTAGCGCGACTACGGAGACAGATAGGAGTAAAGCAGTCTACAGCGTTTGGCTCGTTCAGACGTTGCATTGGAATGATTTTTATTCGTGAGGAGATCGTATTATGCGTCGTGTAAGAAGGAGAAATATGTACCAGGACTTGTTGGAGTTCCACATAAGGTAGGTCGTTACCTATCTAGGTTGCTTTTTATCTTTGCGCGATATTACTGCTCGCATTTGATCAGGATCCAAAGACTGCCATGCGAATATGGAATCGATATGTTCAGGAGGGCCTATGCAGGATCTTAGGGACCCCGCGCGACTAGCGCCCGAGACGATAGACACAGTGTTCGCTCGCCCGTTCGGGATCGTACATTTATGTCACGCACCTTGGTTCAGTAAATGGGCTTCTTTTCAGCAAGACAAGTATGCACAGGAACAGCGTCATAAAGTCTGAGAACTACGGACTGTTAGCACGGCGAAGATCTTTGCAGATTCCCTTGGGGCGTCAGCAGACAGAGAGGTATGCCAACGGCGGTGCATCCAACTACGTACAACGCTGTGCACATGAGCGGCACCGCACCACCTCGTCTTTACAGACGAGAACCGGTGCTGCACGGGGCACCACGATGGAAGTGTCCGTGTGTACAGGCACCAAGGAGAACCAGCGTTGCCAGACTGCGTTCGTTGTCGTCACACGGGTCCAGCACTTCACGTTATGGTATGAGGTACCAGCAGTGGGCTCAATATTGAACTGAGGAGGCTACTACAAGAAGCAAAGCCGGGAAGCGTAATGTCACAGCCCCAGTATCAAATCGGGACAAGCCGTCAAATCGGTTTGCTGTACTGAAGAAAAACAGTTACCAGATTTGGATACTGTGTCACGCTGTCTGGGTTTAGTTTGTGCAGTGTGACCCAAAAGTACTTTAACATTTGAAAATTCAGTATTTCACGGAATATGTAGATACAGAGATAAAAATTGATATACATGCTCGAAATGGCACGGGATTTTAATGAAACAAAAAATGTGCACAAAATGACCAACAGATGGAGCTTCACACGATAAAGTAATAATTAGATTAAAAATTGATTTTTAGCAAAGACGCTGTTCCTTATAACAAGTGTTCAACATATCTGTTGTCATTTATCGACAGTACCTGCAGTCGAGGGACAGTGTTGTGAACAGCACTGTACAGCATATCAGTAGGTATGGTGAGACACTGCCGTCGTACGATATTTTTCAGCATCCCTAAGAGGTCGGACGACCATGGTGCACTTGAGACTTTAGGTAACGCAAAAACTGATAATCATACGGCTTGAGACCTGTGGATCTGGGAGGCCAAGCATGACGGCAATGGCGGCTCTGCAAGCGATATTCGCTCAACTATGTATGCGGGAGTTGTTGCACACTTTTAACATTATGGGTTGGAGTGCCACTCTGCATAAGAGTCGCATCTTCCAGCAGGTAACTTGTACCCTTCACGCTGATAGTTTGAAACGCAGCACCCAACATTTCGTCGAAGAAAACTGTTACGATCACGACTGATGTAAATCCACACCAGTGATGCAGTGGAGTTTCCACTACCGGTCTAGGGTTTTCGGCAGCCCAAATTCTATAGCTGTGGGTGTTGACAGACCCTCGAAATATGAAATCGTCTTCGTCGATCTACAACATGTTAGATAGCCAATCGTCATCTTCCCTCATTTATTTAAGTACCAGCGTAACAAATGCTCTCCGCGTCACAAAACCGGTGGCTAACAGTTCATGATGACATTGGATTTTGTATGGATAGCACTGGAGGGTACTTCTTGGCTCTCTCCAAACAGTAGTGTGTGGATTTGTGGATTGCCAGTGCGACGTGCAGCTTCACGAGCGCTGATTTCACCATGCGGAGACGAACCCACCTAAAGTATCCACTTCTTCCTGAACTGTCCCAGCAGCAGTAGCACCTGTGTCTGGTTGCCCACTATGGGGCCGATCGCCTTAACAGCCCGTGGCTTCGAACTTCGACAGCGACTATTCCATGAAGTTTCGGGCGCGCAGCCGCATAAATTCAGCTCCTTCTTCTAATATTTCGGCTGAATACCGTCCAGCCATCTTCAGAGTGAGCCGAGGTGACTAACGCTCCAGCACTTGCTCCGCCCTTTTAAACCCGAGGACCGAACGACTGCGTATGCGGCCAAAGATACACAAGGCGCAGAGACGTTGATAAGCGGCAAAGAGGTGTAACATATGCATGGGAATTAAAGCTACGGCTGCGCAGTCGTTCCACATGGTGATATCGATGTGTCACGGAGAGCCGCACCGTCGCTACGTCTTTGTGATTTAATTACAGAAATTTCTGGATTCCATGATTTGTCCTAGCTGAAGCCACTATCTCTATTAATTAAATTCGTCGCCAACTGAATTTCAATTGCTTCTTTCACTACTTAGAAGAAGAAGTTGAATTTATGCGGCTGCACGCCCGAGACATTATGGAACAATCTTTACTCTGTGAAAACATGAAGTTCCACTGCGACATGACGACAGAATCTTAAAAGTGCAATTCCGATAGTAAAATAATTCCTGTCCAGCGCCATCTGTTGGCCGGTTCTTGCTCTCGTTTTCGGTTTAGATGAAACCTCATGTCATTTCAGGCACGTGTGTCAGATTTTAGCTCTCTAGCTACATTATTCTGCGGATCAGTGCATTTTCATACGTTACCGAGGTTTTGGGTCATCCTATAGTTCACTGTTAACATTGCATTGTAATCTGATAATCCTTCCCTGCAATTTCGCAACTATTTTGCAGTGTTTACATTTGTATTTCTTGTATCGCTGCCAAATTGAACTTCTCAAGATCCTCACTAGTGTACAAGAGATTTTCTGCTCTAACTTTTCGCATTTAATTTACTGGATGACGGGGCTACGTGGTGACACGAAATGAACAAAGCTCAAATATGAGAAGTTTTTGAACAAAATGTTCTCACCAGATGGGTAGTGAACTTTCAGGCAACAACTCATACAACATGAAAACTTCTCTCTGTATACATAACGAAAAAAGTTATGTACACATTATTAGGCAGTAAAATTACTGAACCATTGCTTTGTTTTTTTTTTTTTTCATTATAGATATTAAACTACCTACAAACAGAGGAAAAAGCTTTAAAATTTTAATGAATTACTTAACATTATGTTAACAAATTGATGACAAGAATTTTCGGCAAGGAGATTGTCAAATTACTATCATGCAACAACATATTTTATTTTCTATTTATCACATTATATGTCATGTCTTTTCTTACGGACGCGTGCAAAAGAACAGATATTTTAATCCTCAAGCCATTATGAATCGAGACACACAGGAATTAATGACATTAACTGGTAGTGGTTTGATTAAATCAAAGGGGATAGTTGAACATTTGTTCCGTGCGGGGTTCAAACCCGGGTCTCCTTATTTTGTTTGTAGATCAAGTTTTGACAAGGAACATTTTTCTGGAAATGTGCCGCCTGGATATAAATAACTTTGAAGATTGGATCACTTTCAAAACATTTGATGTACGTAAGGGTAGAGCTGCACAACGCACGTATCGAGAAAGTTCTCGTGTTCGCCTTAGCCCACCACATACCATTTTCGTCCAACTCCGAGGACGGCTGTTAGAAACCGTTAGTTTGCCTGTGGTGCTCCAGGTTTTGTCGACCGTATCTATGAGAGTATGCTTCGCGGATAGACCTCCTGCAACGAAATGCAAGATCGCCACATAAAACAGCATCTGTAGAGCATACATGTGTGCCAACCGCGAAGAGGTAGATTTGAAAGTGATCCGATCTTCAAACTTATTTTTTTTCCAAACGGTACATTTACAGCCATAGGTTCCTTATCAATACTTTAACTATTAAGTTGCTTCTATAACCTCGAAGTCTGTAATAGGAATTGTGAAACACGAAATATACAGTATATGATGAAAAACATCCGATCTCCTATTGTTCGGCATTAATATGAGACGTGTCCATCCATTGCCTTTATGACAATTTCAGCTCCGTTGGTACGCTTTCAATGAGGTGTCTGAATATCTGTAGAAGGATGACAGCCCATTCTTCGTCAACAGCCGAAACTGGAAAAGGTAGTGATGTTGGGCGCAGGGTTATGAAGCGAACTCGGTGTTCTAACTCATCCCAAACAGCGTTCCATTGGATCCAATTCGAGACTCTGGGAAGGCCAGTACATTTCAGAAATGTTAGTATCCAAAATATATCCATACCATTGCCTCACAGATGCTACGAGGGTTGTTCAGTAATTAAAGAGACAAATTGGTCTGGGGAAAAAACTGTTAGTAGGGCAAGTTTGGTACTTTTGTGGCTTTAAGTTGGCATCACTGGGATGAGCCCTGATCAGCTGATGTATCAACATTGTTTTGTTTATAACCTCAAAAATATATTTCAAGATGGCGAGTCCATTTGAAACGGCCACTTTAGTTGAACAATGGTCTGTTATTCGTTTCTTTTACTTTCTGAAGTCGAGAAACTAGTGAATATATACTGTAGAATGTCTAAAGTTTATGGTGAAGATCGTATGAATCGTGCAAATTTTTACAAGTGGGAAGAGCAGTTCAAAAATGGTCGTGACTGGGTGACTGACGAACACCGTTCTGGCCGACTATTTGCAGTTTCAACTTCCTCTCTTGAAAGTCGAATTGATGACATTATTCGTGCCGACCGCCGTGTGACTGTGGAAATGATAGCTGATGAGTTAGTACTGGTACAGTTCATAACATTATCTGTAACAAGCTGAAGTACCGTAAAACATGTGCAAGATGGGTCCCAAAGGAGTTGACGCAGCTACACAATAAAACAGAGTTGATAGTGTGCACAGAGATTAAGGAACGTTATGAAAGAAAAGGTGAGCATTTCCTCAACAAAATTTTAAGTTGTGATGAAACTTGGGTTCACTATTAAGAGCCAGTATCAAAAAGACAAGGCATGGAGTACAAGAAAATCAACTCACCAGTCAAGAAGAAATTCAGAACCCAAGCATCTGCAGGAAAAGTCATGCTGACGAGTTTTGGGATGCTGTAGGTCCAGTTATTTGTGGTTATCTCGAAGAGCCGGCCGGTGTGGCCGTGCGGTCTAGGCGCTTCAGTCTGGAACCGCGTGACCGCTACGGTCGCAGGTTCGAATCCTACCTCGGGCATGGATGTGTGTGATGTCCTTAGGTTAGTTAGGTTTAAGTAGTTCTAAGTTCTAGGGGACTGATGACCACAGATGTTAAGTCCCATAGTGCTCAGAGCCATTTGAACCATATCTCGAAGAGCAGCGTACAATGAACAGCCAATAATGCTCGGACTTGCATTTAAAGAAGGTGAAGCCAGCCATGAGAAAAAGAGAGAGAGAGAGAGAGAGAGAGAGAGAGAGAGAGAGGGAGACGATGTGGATCTCAGAGGAGAGGTGTGATTCTCCAGCAATACAACGCACGTCCTCATGTTGCTCAACTAACCCATGAAATCATCGACAAAAGGGGCTGGGAAGTACTGCATCATCCCCTTTACGGCCCTGATTTAGCACGTAGTGCTTTCGATTTGTTTGGTGCATTGAAGGAGGCATTACGTAGGAAGAGGTTCCAGGACAACGAGGACGTGAAAAAGTTTGCGGGAAATTGGTTCAAACATCAAGATAAAGAGTTCTTTGCAGTCGGAATAAAAAAGCTTGTAGCCCGTTGGAACAAGTGCATAAATGTTCAAGGGGATTGTGTTGAAAAGTAGGAAAAGTATTGTTTTGCAAAAATAAACACTTTTCTCTCCAGACCAATTTGTCTCTTTAATTATTGAATGAACCTCGTACTTTATGACAGGGTGCACTGTCGTGTTGATTAAAACAATCATTATCTCCAAACTGTTTCTCTATTGTACGCAATAGATGTTCCGTAAAATGTGATCATATCCTTCCACATTTAGCATTTGCTTAAGCGCAATAAGGGGACCACACCCTAACCACTAAAAACACTACTATGCCATTAAAACACCCCCTTCACTGTTGTCACTACATATGATGGCAGGTAACGTTCTCCTGGCATTTGTCAAAAGCAAGTCCATCAGTCATAGAATACATCGTGAGTCATCACTCCAAATTACTCGTTTCCAGTCATCCAGTGTCCAGTGGCGTCGGTCTTTGCACCACTTCAAGCACCGCTTAGTACTGAGTACAGAAATGTGTGGCATATGAGGAGCTGCTCCACCAGCCTACCCTATTAGTTTAAACACTCTACACATAATCATTGCGCTGTCTGGGCTTCTGTTGATTCCTCAGCTGATTTTATGAGTTTCTTTTTTTACAACCACCTTCTGCAATGATCGACTGCCCTAGCACTTGTGTACATGATGCCTGTGGTTGTTTCTTCGCGTTTCCACACCACTAACACTCGACTTGTGAAGCTTTAGAAGAGGTGAAAAGTTCTGATGAATCTGTTGTTCAAGTTACTTCCAGTGTCTCGGTCACGTTCGAAGTTACTGAGCTCTCCTGGCCGAAACGTTCTGCTATTACTGCTTTTATCCATACAGGCATACATACATACATACATACATACATAAATGTTCCATAAATCACGAATATGACATTTCGTAATGATGTGAAACGTGTCACGTTAACATAAGTTGTCGTTACACAAAAAATATATATATATTTTTTACTGTTACTACTTCATATCTAAAAATTCATCTATTTAGTAGAATGAGTTGTCATTCAGAAATTCTTTTAATTTGTATTTAATGTTGGTTGGCTATCTGCCAGACTTTTAAGGGGAGTACGTACGTCCTATACCCACTGTGTTAAATTTGCAATATTGATGATCTATTATCTCAGAACCCGTGACAGATAGAGATATGAAATTTTTGGGATGTATAGTATTACTGAACCAGAATCAAAATGTACAGAGAAATAATTAGCTAGTTATGTTTTTTTAAAAATGTTCTTCAATATTTTCTTTTAAATGTCCACTTTTTCTTCCGTAAGTAAAAAACCGTTAGAGGTAGAGATGTTTTGGGAGGTTCAGTAGCTGCAGTATACTAAGTGGTAACGCAGTGTAAAATTAGAGATATGTATCTGTAATAGTTCCTGAGATAATGGGTCAAATAATTTTAAAAATGTAATTTCCGGCAAATCAAGTTCAAACATTTTATTTGATATTAACTTACACATGGAGGCATGCCAGCTTCTAGAAACAGCCAGGCCCATAATCAGAATTATCTGGATCCTGTTCTTGACTATACTGCAAACCTAGAAGCTTCCTTCTTTTCCTGCCTCTTGCTTCTTTAGTCATTTCCTCTGCTGCACGCTGGGCTTTCATGATCCTAAGTCGATCCATTCGCTGAAAGGCTTGCAGTGTGTTGGCACCTGGAGTGATACCAAGTTCCTCTAGTGCCCCAATTCTTCCCTTTATACCATCATTAAACGTTATCACAGCATCACAAACACCCAAGCATAGAGTTTTCCTTCCTACAAAGACATTTTTTGGTATGCGGGTCCAAATTACATTATTGAAAGACTCATTCGGGTTTTGTGTCCGACCATGGAGACATTTGGAATAGCTTCCATCACTGCAGATGGTATGCTATTTTTGTGCCTAAATTCTTCCTCGCAACCCGCTGCCTGAGCTTTGCAGTACTTGCACCATGAATCAGCACCAGGTGGACAAAGACCATGTATAGGTGTATCATCAGTGGAAGATTTGTGGAAGAATGTAGTCCACACTGCTCGTCTCATCCCTTGTAGGTCATGTGTATTGTGTCTTATTGCCATTCCATAATAATGCTGGAGTTCATCAATGTTTCTGTCTGTAAGTCTTCCTTTACCATTTAGAGTCTTTCCATATGATAACTTCTCTTTTCCTTTCGTCTGCTTCAATTTTCAGAGACGTGTTCCCATCCGTTTTTGAACGTGGCCCACACATTCAATCTTAAGAATCTGCTTATTACCATAAGGTTTGCTTTCCGCTACTGATTTGTAAGCTTTTGAATCACCATCCCCCAAGTACACAGTGTAACACACACCTCTGCCCTGTTGTGAACGTCTGAACATAGAAACAACTGCAGTAGCCTCCATACCCCCACTAGTTCCTTCACAATTCTTAGCACAATTTGTTTTATGGCTTTCACTTGTTTCATCAACTGATTTACACTGACGACAGTATTTAGTTAGCACTTCAATGTCTAAAACTTTACCTGTGTCAACACTAGTGACAGCTGCAACTGCGTTTTTTGATGTGTGACCTCTCTTCTGCCATGTGCCATCAACTGCCACAGATAATTCTGTTGTGTTATTTAATTCCACTGCTTCTTTAGCAGCAGCTTTCATAGAAGCAACAGCAAGAGATTTGACACATTCACCAATTACTTCTGTGTACTTACTTGATCTGGTTGGTGGGTTTGGCAAGTTCAGCGTTGCAAATAATACTTCAGCTGCAGTCAACCCTTTCCCAATGCACCTCATTCCATACAGGAATCTAACATTGTTCTCAAACAAGTCATTCTTGAACTTTTCAGAAGTCCAAAATGATGTTGAGAGCCTGCAAATTTCGCACTGAATATCAAGTTTGTTAGCCAGTCAAGTCCTTGCAGATGAGTCCTCAGAGATGCTAATTTGCCCACCACAAACTTTACATGACACAGCACCTTGAAAACTTGTCCTAACACACTCAAATCTAAAAGAACATAAGCTAAACTATCTTGATCTTTGCCAATAAATAAATCCTCATGGTCTCCAAGTTTCCTCTTCAAAGCACTAGTAGGTGTGTCCTTATCACAGGTCTGTGAAAAATCTATTTCAGGATCAACACTGGATTCAGATTTTGTGGTATGCTGATTTCCATGGAAACGTCGCTTCTTAAAACAACCCTTTCTTTTCGTCATGTTGAAAAGAGGTATAACAGCGTATAATAACACACCAAACCACTATGTTTTCAGTTCAAAACTTATGAAACACGACAACCACAAAGTAAAGAAACAAAATGCATGTGGTATACCGCCATTTCCGTTTACACAGTGCACCCAACCTCTTAAAACGAACATTAATATGATTTCAAGGAATAAATAGCTGAAACCACAGCCTTCTAGATTGAATAGTTCGAGAGATAGAGATACTTACGCAAGTCAGTGCAGAACGACCGGATAATTTTACACACACACTATTAACTTTAAAATTATAAAAACTACACTTTCAATTGGAATTTTTCGACAAATAGTGCATCAAATTATTCAGGAGAGATCAAATATTAATAAGAGATAATAATCCGAAAATGTCACTTTTCGACCTATTCCATCATACGTAATCCTATTAATTCTGTTTGGCAAATGACCAAAGATTTTTGTGGCAACATAAGTCACCCCTTTCTGTGCCAAAGTCAGATTTAACCCACAATAGTGAAGATCGTTCTTCCTTCTAGTGTTGTAGTTATGCATTTCGCTGTTATTTTTGAATTGGGATGGTTATTAATAACAAATTTCATAGGTGAATAAATGTAGGTACTGTGAATATCCCAAATTCCTTAAATAAATGTCTGCAAGGTGATCTTGGGTGGGCTCCAGCTATTATTTTGATTAAGTGCTTTTGTGGAATGAATACTTTCTATCTGAATGACGAATTACCCCAACATATAATGCCATATGAAAGCAGTGAATGAAATTAGGCATAGTAGGGTAATTTACAGATATGTTTATCACCAAAATTTGCGATAACCCTAATAGCACAAGTAGCTGAACCTAACCGTTTCAGCAGATCATCGATCTATTTTTTTCAATTCCATTTCTCATCAATGCACACACTCAGAAATTTTGAATTTTATGCCTTAGCAACAGACTTCTGTTAATAGTTTACATGTATCAATGGTATTTATGCCATTTACTGTACGCAATTGGTTTTTCTCAAAATTTGGTGAGAGTCAATTTGCAGAGAAACAATAATTTTCTGAATGTCATTATTTACAATGTCCTCAGCTGTTTCTTGTACTTTGGGTGTGATTACTGTAGTTGTACCATCAGCAAAAAGAACTAGTTTTGCATCTTCCTGAAGTCATTAATATATACAGTATTAAGAACAATAAGGGACACAAGACTGAACCCTGAGGGACACCATTCTTGATACTTCCCCAGTTAGAGGACTCTGCTAATGGAATGTCGTGTGACTAGGGCCTTGCATCAGGTAGACCGTTCGCAGGGTGCAAGTCTTTCGATTTGACACCACTTCAGCGAATTGCGTGTCGATTGGGGATGAAATGATGATGATTAGGACAACACAACGCCCAGTCTCTGAACGGAGAAAATCTCCGACCAAGCCGGGAATCGAACCTAGGCCCTTATGACTGACATTCTGTCGTGCTGACCTCTCAGCTAACGGGGGCGGACGAGGACTGGTGATTTTTGCAGACTACCTATACCGTTAATTTCAACCTTGTGCATTCTTCCCGCTCATACCATAATACTTAAGCCTATCTAGAAGAATTTCATGATTCACACAATCAAAAGCTATTGAGAGATCACAAAGTATCCCTATGGGTGATGTTTGGTTATTCAATACATTTAACATTTAGTCAGTAAAAGGAAACATAAAGCATTTTCTGCTGAAAAGCCTTTCTGAAAACCAAACTGACATTTTGTTAGTACTTCATTTTTACAAATATGTGATGCAACTCTTAAATACATTACTCTTTCAAGAATTTTGGATAAAGCTGTCAGAAGTGAGATTGGGCGGTAGTTGTTCCAGATGTGGAAAGGGTCCTCCCGGATGCCATGAAGAGCACAGGGTGCAGCCAACTGCAGGTGGTGGCTCGCGTCGGTACCAATGATGTCTGTAACTTAGGATCAGAAGAGATTCTCTCTGGTTTCGAGCAGCTAACAGAAGTGGTAAAGGCTGCCAGTCCTGCTTGCAAGATGAAAGCAGAGCTGACCATTTGCAGCATAGTCGACAGGACCGACTGCGGACCTCTGGTATAGAGCCGAGTGGAGGGTCTGAATCAGAGGCTCAGACGGCTCTGCGACCGTGTAGGTTGCAGATTCCTTGACTTGTGCCAAAGGGTGGTTGGGTTTCGGGTTCCGCTGAATAGGTCAGGTGTCCACTACACGCAGGAGGCGGCTACACGGGTAGCAGGGGCTGTGTGGCGTGGGCTGGGCGGTTTTTTAGCTTAGAGGGTATTGGGAAAACACAAGAAGGGCTTCAGTCACAAAGGGTGCAGGCTGAACACAGGAGGAACGTAGATACAGGAACCATTGGTATAACAGTTGTAAATTGTCGTAGCTGTGTTGGGAAAGTAGCAGAGCTCCAAGCACTAATAGAAAGCACTGATGCTCAAATCGTTACAGGCACTGAAAGCTGACTAAAGCCGGTTTTAAGCAGAGCTGAAATTTTTGCGACGAACCTAACGGTGTTTCGGAAGGATAGGCTAAACACGGTTGGCGGAGGCGTGTTGTTTGCTGTCAGAAGTAGTTTAATTCTCGCGAAATTGAAGTAGGTACTTCCTGTGAGTTAGTATGGGCAGATGTCATTGTTGGCAACCGGAATAAAATAATAATTGGATCCTTTTACTGACCTCCCAATTCAGATGATACAGTTGCTGAAAGGCTCAAAGAAAACTTGAGTTTGATTTCAAACACGTACCCGAATCGTACGATAATAGTTGGTGGTGACTTTAATTTACCCTCGATGTGTTGGCGAAAATACATGTTTAATTCCGGAGGTACGCATAAAATATCATCCGAAATTGTGCTAAACGCATTCTCTGAAAATTATCTCGAGAAATTAGTTCATGAGCCCACGCGAATAGTAAACGGTTGTGAAAACACACTTGACCTCTTAGCAACAAATAATCCTCAGTTAATAACGAGCATCAAAACCGATTCAGGGATTAGTGAACACAGGGCTGTCGTAGCAAGATTGAATATTGTAATCCCCAAATCCTCGAAAAATAGCGAAAAATATACCTATTCAAAAAAGCAGATAAAAATTCACTTGACGCCTTCCTGAGAGACAATCTCCACTCATTCCAAATCAATAGTATAAGTGTAGACCAGATGTGGCTTAAATTTAAAGAAATAGTATCGGCAGCAGTTGAGAGATTTATACTAAATAAATTAACAAAGGATGGAGCTGATCCTCCTTGGTACACAAAACGTGTTAGAACACTGTTGCAGAAACAACGAAACAAACATGCCAAATTTAAACAGACGCAAAATCCCCAAGGTTGGCGATCATTTACAGAAGCTCGAAATTCAGCACGGACTTCAATGTGTGATGCCTATAACAGTTTAGACAACGAAACTTTGTCTCGAAACCTGGCAGAAAATCCAAAGAGATTCTGGTCGTATGTGAAGTATGTTAACGACAAGAAACAATCAATACCTTCTCTGTGCGATAGCAATGCAGATATTATCGAAGACAGTGTTGCCAAAGCAGAGTTACTAAACACAGCCTTCCGACATATCTTCACAAAAGAAGACGAAGTAAATATTCCAGAATTCGAATCGTGAACAACTGCCAACATGAGTAATGTAGAAGTAAATATCCTCAGAGTAGTGAAGCAGCTTAAGTCATTTAATAAAAGCAAGTCTTCTGGTCCAGACTGTATACGAATTAGGTTCCCTTCGGAGTATGCTGATGCATTAGCTCCATACTTAACAATCATATTGCAACCTCCCCGCAAAATTTTTATGTCAGTAACCTTCCAGCAAGAATATGAAAGTCAATGTTACGTGAAATGTTATCTTCCCACAAAACTGCATAATAATAAATGAGCCAAGCCTAACCTCCCCGTGAAAATTTCATAATATTATTAACTGAATAACAAATGAGCCAGTATGTTAACTCCCCACAAAATTAACGTTAAGAAACGAAGATTGCTCATTAAACCCACAATAATGTTAATTAGATAACGAACCACGAACTGACTGTAACATCTCAATACAAATAATTAAACCTGACAAATTTTATAGGTACAGCAGCGCTGACCTACGGCCCTGTGAAATAATTAAACCTGATAAATTCTTACTTCAGTAAAACTCCATCTGCTCTTATTTTTCGGCACAGCTTCGTGCAATGCTGGCTCATGTTTAATTTTGATTCTTGGAGGGAATGCATGGGAAATATTATTTAACTTGAAATGAATCTTTTTGTTTAAAACAGTTACTTTAAAAGAAAATTACTATTGGGGCAATTCTTGAACAAATTAATTACAATTAACATATGTTGTTAGCTGAGCGCAATGCTGCTTCATTACCTTCGATAACAATATACCTCGTCCAGAACCGTGACCAGAGACCCATGTCGACGCCCGCCGACTCCTCACTCACAACTACTGACTGACTACTACTGCAGACAGAGTGCAACTCGCAACTGCTCTTGCCGACTCGCAACGTCCTACTACCGTCTCCCGCGCTCTACTGCTACTGTCTCCCCCGCTCTACTACTACTGTCGTCTCGCGCGGTCAAGCGCAGACTAGCAACGATAAATAACTCTCTGGTCAGAGATTCTGTCATGCCTCGCCATCGCTGGTAATGAATACATATGAAATGTACGCGTTTCAAGTGTAAACTCCACACAAAAGTTAAGGAATGAAGATTGCTCATTAAACCCATAATAATGTTAATTAAATAATGAACCATGAACTGACTTTAACATCTGAACACAAATAATTAAACCTGACAAATTTTACAAGGGCAGCGGCGCTGACCTTCGGCCCTGTGCAATAATTAAACCTGAACACAAAAACCAAAATTCTTACATAAGTAAACTCCATCAATATCTGCTCTTGTTTTTCAGCACAGCTCCGTGCAATGCTGGCCCATGTTTAATTTTAATTCTTGGAGGGAATGCATAGGAAGTATTACTTGACTTGAAATGAATCTTTTGTTTAAAACAGTTACTTTATAAGAAAATCATTATTGGGGCAATTCTTGAACAAATTAATTACAATTAACATATGTTATTAGCTGAGCGCAATGCTGCTTCATTACCTTCTATAACAAAATACCTCGTCCCGAACCGTGACGAGAGATGCAAGGAGAGCACGCCGCCGACCCATGTCGATGCCCGCTCAGTACAACCGTCCAGTCGCTACAACTACTGCCGACAGAGTGCAACTAGCAACTACTCTTTCCGACTGGCAACACGCTACTATACCAGACTGCTACTACTATCCAACTGTCGACTCGCGCGGTCAAGCGCAGACAAGCAATGACAAATAACTCTCTGGTCAGAGATTCTGTCATACCTCGCCATCGCTGGTAATGAATACATATGAAACGTACGCGTTTGACCGCGCGAGACGACAGTAGTAGTAGAGCGGGGGAGACAGTAGCAGTAGAGCGTTGCGAGTCGGCAAGAGCAGTTGCGAGTTGCACTCTGTCTGCAGTTGTAGTCAGTCAGTAGTTGTGAGTGAGGAGTCGGCGGGCGTCGACATGGGTCTCTGGTCAGAGATTCTGTCATTCCTCGCCATCGCTGGTAATGAATACATATGAAACGTACGCGTTTCAATATACAACCGTTCGCTCGACGAAAGATCCGTACCCAAAGACTGGAAAGTTGCAGAGGTCACACCAATATTCAAGAAAGGTAGTAGGAGTAATCCACTAAATTACAGGCCCATGTCGTTAACGTCGATATGCAGCGGGATTTTAGAACATATATTGTGTTCGAAGGTAATGAATTACCTCGAAGAAAGCGGTCTATTGACACACAGTCAACATGGGTTTAGAAAACATCGTTCTTGTGAAACACAACTAGGTCTTTATTCACATGAAGTGCTGAGTGCTATTGACAAGGGATTTCCGGAAGGCTTTTGACACTGTATCATACAAGCGGCTCGTAGTGAAATTGCGTGCTTATGGAACGTCGTCTCAGGACTGTTAGTGTTTGCACGTGTGTTGATAATTCAGCAAGGGACTGGATAACAGCATTGCTGGTTCTAAGGACAATTCCAAAAAATGTGTGAGTGCGCAAGTGGTGGTTATGGACTTGCTATCTTCTCTGCAAGACTCTTCAGTGGTGATTGTGCACCTGCACAGTCACAACAGATGGCTGCTGGCCATCTCTACAAGGACTACAGTGGGTCTGCATCTTTGATGGCCCACCAATACCATTATTTCTACAAGGACTGCAGTGGGTCTGCGCCTCTGGTGGCCCACCAATACCATATTCTCTACCAGGACTACAGTGGGTCTGCTCTGTGACGACCTACCTAACAATCTTCTTCAAAACGTCGAATGACTCTGCTGTGGGTTTGCTCTGTTGTGGCCCATTACCTGTCAGCATGTCAAGAGTCAGCACTGTCTTTCAGTTGGAAGGACAACACTACTTCTTCAAGACTGCATGGAAATCCACTACTTCTGTGTGCATTGTCTTTTACTGCTCAGACTTAGAAAAAAAAACACTGAAATTTTACTGTGATGAACAATCTGGACTGTCTTTATGGACTGTGAGAAAATTATAGCTTTTGACCAACATTGTATAAATAAGTGTGTGCATTTGATATCTTTGTTATTGTAATTATGAAAAAATTTTTCAAATCATTATTGGCCACTGCCCAAAACAACTTGTAAAATTTTTTTGTGGGGAGCATGGGGGCTATGTAAGTAGGCTGTTTATATTTTCTTATTGGCAACGTTACGTAGCGCTCTGTATGAAAATCACTGGCTGTGCTGTGGGCAGCCTGTGGCTAGTTTGCATTGTTGTCTGCCATTGTAGTGTTGGGCAGCGGCAGCTGGATGTGAACAGCGCGTAGCGTTGCGCAGTTGGAGGTGAGCCGCCAGCAGTGGTGGATGTGGGGAGAGAGATGGCGGAGTTTTGTAATTTGTCATGAACTACTATATATATATATATATGATGACTATTAAGGTAAATACATTGTTTGTTCTCTATTAATATCTTTCATTTGCTAACTATCCCTATCAGTAGTTAGTGCCTTCTGTAGTTTGAATCTTTTATTTAGCTGGCAATAGTGGCGCTCGCTGTATTGCAGTAGTTCGAGTAATGAAGATTTTTGTGAGGTAAGTTATTTGTGAAAGGTATAGTTTAATGTTAGTCAGGGCCATTCTTTTGTAGGGATTTTTGAAAGTCAGATTGCGTTGCGCTAAATAATATTGTGTGTCAGGTTAAGCACAGTCGTGTATAAATTGTTCTAAGGGGACGTTTCACAATGACGAACAATTTAAATTGGAAGGAACAAATAGAAAATGTTGTGGGGAAGGCTAACCAAAGACTGCGTTTCACACTTAAAAAATATAACAGACCTACTAAGGACACTGCCTACACTACGCTTGTCCGTCCTCTTTTAGAATACTGTTGCGCGGTGTGGAATCCTTACCAAATAGGACTGACTGAGTACATCGAAAAAGTTCAAAGAAAGGCAGCACGTTTTGTATTATTGCGAAATATGGGAGAGAGTGTCACAGAAATGATACAGGATTTGGGATGGACATCATTAAAAGAAAGGCGTTTTTCATTGCGACGGAATCTTCTCACGAAATTCCAATCACCAACTTCCTCGTCCGAATACGAAAATATTTTGTTGACACCTAATTACATAGGGAGGAACGATCACAAAGATAAAATAAGGGAAATCAGAGCTCGTACGGAAAGATATAGGTGTTCATTCTTTCCGCGCGCTATACGGGATTGGAATAATAGAGAATGTGAACGTGGTTCGATGAACCCTCTGCCAGGCACTTAAATGTGATTTGCAGAGTATCCATGTAGACGTAGATGTAGATGTTAAGCATCAGACCTATCCTCTTTTTTATATAATGGTTTAACAACAGCGTATTTCATTGTATCTGGAAAAATGCCCTGTTTCAGTGAGATACTACATATGTGGCAGATGATCCTACATATCTGCTGCAAACAAGCTTTTAGTACTTTGTTAGAAACGCCATAAATTTCATGTGAGCTTTCACTCTTAAGTGAATTTATTATTTTCCTAACTTCAGGTGTGTTGAATTTCAGTTGACAACAAACATTCCCCGCCTCGTTTTGTGTAGGCAAGTCCGTTAATTCTGCATTAAACAGGGATATCCGGATACTTTTGATCATATAGTGTATTTACAGCTAGCCACATACCGGTAAATGTAACTATCTTGCTTAATCTTTGCCTCATACAAGAATAGTTGCCTTGTGCACTAGCTGTTGCTGACCGCTTTTAATCTAACATGGAGATAACACAGCACCGATACACCGTACATGTTTCCACAATCAACTGCAGATGCTGGTGTACGAGCTTTGTCAAATACATTGACTTGTTCATTAAAGAAACAACAGAATTATTAAGTCTGTCATAAAAATTCTTTGAGTTCACGGTAAGCTCCGCCAGCGGAATGAAGGGGACTTTTTTAGTTAATTCAGTATACCACCTGGATCGGAATTTAGAATTAATGTTTTGCAGTTGAGTGATAATATTTAATAACATTTAATATGCTAGAAGTGAATTTGCGCAATTGTCACTTAGCTTCTTTTCTTTAGCACTTTAGTCAATTCTGCCACGGTTTCCATCTTTTTCATGCCGATTAAGATTATCTGCACTCTTCTCATTTTTTTTTTTTTTTTTGCAAGAACCACAGTTCTGTGACATACTCCTGCCTGAACACTTGCATCATTATCGGCATAATATCGGACTCAGACAAAGCAGATGTTGTTTGGCTTTGAGTCATTTCCTGAAATCAATTAAAAACAATCCACCAGCAATATTTGCTAGTTACCACAACTATATAATGATACATGAACACTAATGTGTGTCCTTGTTGCTGGTTAAATAGATGTTTTTACGTGAGAAATAGTTTGTGTATTCCAAGCAAGTTGCCTTCTCTGATGAATTCTAACTTACAAATGGACAGGAAAAACTGAAAACACTCGGCACAGCGTCATCTTCCAGCAGCTGTATGTCAGCTCCTGGTCTTTCGTAAAATTATCGCTGCAAAGTACGCTATATTTTGAGGGAGTTCAGTGTTCTCCTCGTACCGCTTGCACCCATTTCTTTGGAAGTCGTGGGCGCGACTAAGGAAGCATGGAAAGGCTTTTACACGTCTTTACAGCACTATTCCCGTTTCTCGAATATAATTTTTTCCATTATACTAAAGCGCACGTAATTTACTTGTAGAACCGAACATCATGTACTGTAGTCTATAGATTACTACATCCGTATGGAACAACTTTTAAACGTAGAATCCCACAGAATCACTCTAAAGTTGCAAGCAGCAAAAAACTGCAAACATGTAAGCGTGCCACTCCCAGCACTAAGCAAAGACGCCTTTGAGTAGTCTCTCGAGTTTAATATTGAGCTCACTGGGTGCCTCTGAGCACACAAATCGATCATAGTTGGCTTAGTCAGTAATTTCGACAGCAGACGTTACATTTTTATCGTGTTAAGACCTGTGGCTGTGTCCTACCTTCAAAGACTCTGTCACGTTGTCTTCCAACAAGATAACGCGAGACCGACGTCCGTGGTGTCCTGACCTGCCTTCGACTGTTGCCCTGGCTAGCGCGTTCCAGAGATCTGTCACCCACTGAAAACATCTGGTCATAGGTTGCCGATAGAATGGCACACCGTCACCTGCCAGCCACTGTGATTGATTTGACTCCGGCACACAGAGTCACCAGCATGGAATGTCCCGAGTCATTTCGTCGTCCAAGCTCACAAGACAACTGTCCATTTTGACAGTTAGAACCTGCCCAGGAAGAATACACCGAAAGAAATCCGAAGTCAAAATTTTAAGTGCTAGAGCACAATACAAGTATTTAAAAACTGTTGAAATTTGCCAAATTTCTAGCTCGCCAGGCATCTAGAGACTTGTACACTCCTGCCGTAGCTGTAGCATACATCGCATGCGCAACACGATGTGCACATATCCTCGATTGACGACACATCGGTGAATAGATAACACGGCACAATGCGATCGTCATTTGTGAAGCGAATTTCAGTTTCTGTTGATAGTTGGTTCAAAATGGCTCTGAGCGCTATGGGACTTAACATCTATGGTCATCAGTCCCCTAGAACTTAGAACTACTTAAACCTAACTAACCTAAGGACAGCACACAACACCCAGTCATCACGAGGCAGAGAAAATCCCTGACCCCGCCGTGAATCGAACCCGGGAACCCGGGCGTGGGAAGCGAGAAAGCTACCGCACGACCACGAGCTGCGGACTGTTGATAGTTTCTCTGACAGTTGTTCACAGTTACTATTCGCTCGAATCTGCAACTCGTTTAATGCCCATAATACATTAAGACAAAAAAAATGCGTCACGGAAGAATTATCCGAATGGGATGGAAATCTGTAGATGTAATGTACAGATGCAACCAAACAAATGATTACAATTTCAGAAAAATTGGATGAATTTTCAAGAGAAAGAGCTTCTCAAATTGAGCAAGTCAGTAACGTGTTGGTACACTTCTAGCCCTTATTCAACTAGTTATTCGGCTTGGCATTCAGTGACAGAGTTATTGGCTGTTCTGAGGCACATCATATCAAATTTTCTCCAGTGACGCGTTAAATCGTCAGAACCCTGAGCTGGTTGGAGCGCTCTACCCGTAGTGCTCCAGACAGGGCTAATTGGGGAGAGACACGCCCACCTTGCTGGCCAAGGCAGGGTTTGGTAAGTGCGAATGCGAGCAGTAGGAGCTCTTGCCGTGTGTGGCCGGACATTATCTTGCTATAATGTAAACCTAGCACGGCTTGCCAGGAAGTGCAACCAAACGAGCCATAGAGTGTCGTCGACGTACCACTGTACTGCAAGGGTGCTGCGGATGACAACCAAAGGGATCCTGCTCTGAAAAGAAGTGGCATCCGGGCTACTACTCCTCACTGTCAGGCCCTATGGTGGGCGACAGGTTGGTATCACACCGCTGTACGGGGCGTCGTGAGTCACGTCTTCGGCCTGGAATCTCACGACTGTAGTAGAATTGTCTTCAGTGATGACTCTCGCTTCGAACTGAGCCTCAGTGACCTGCGAAGCCGAGACTGGAGACACTGCGAAGAGTGGTGGGGTACCAACCCGACTGTCGCGCGCCGTTTTACCCTACAACCAGGAGTTCAGTTCGGGTGCCATTTCTTTCAGTAGTAGACGTTACGTCCTTTTGTCACGCCTACGTCTGCTTATTCGCGAATGGAGCGCTGGGGAGGAAGGGTTATACAAACCAGTGTTATAAGTCGTTCTTCGTGCCGCAAAAGTTAGTAACTTCAACATTAAAAAAAAATACTTGCATTGTGCCTTGGCAGAAAAATTGTGACAATGCATTCCTTCCGGTGTATTCTGCCTATGTGAAAAATTTCAGAGTAGGTTTCGACATGTCGGCTTGGGCCATTCCTTTGTCAGATTTGGTGCCCAGCCAGGGCAACCCTGTGCACTAAATTCGCATCCTATGTACCCGCCAAATCAGTTACTAATTTATTCATGTGTATGTTGGTATAATACGCAACGAGTCGCTTTTTGAATTTGATACGATTTGTTGTGCTGTTAATCAATTTTCGAGCCTTTGCAGGCTCATCACGGGAGAGGGTCTAACAGGAACGTTATATTACAGACCATTTGCTGGTAGACGCTAGGGTAGTGGTGATTGAACTGCTTTGTGGTATACATGACAAATCCATTCCGATACTGTACATCTTGCGAGCTAACATTCACACACACACACACACACACACGATTTAGGTGTATTTGCTTTCGTAGTACACGAATACTAAATATAAGTACGAAAGTAAATCCTGGGAAAGGCCATAGATGTCCAGTAGTTATCGTAGTATTGCCGTCACTAGATTGCTGGGAAAGACCTGGGAGTGGACGGTCAGCTATCGCCTTGCCTGGATGTTAGAAACCAGGCAGCTCCCTAGCCAGTGTGGTTTCAAGAGGTATGACTGCACGTTTGATAACCTGCTCTGCTGGAATCGGCTACACAACAGGACCTCATACGCAGGCATCACCAATTAGGTATTTTTGACTTTGGGAAGGCTTACTATGCCACTTGGAGACATAATATCATGAGGCAGATACACGAACAGGGCCTTCGACTCTACCTTCTCAGCTTTGTACGGTCCTTCCTCTCGCCACACTGTGTAAATATCGAGTCGGCGATGTCTTCTCTGAACGCTTTGAACAAGAGAACGTTGTGCCTCAAGGTAGCCTTTGTCATGGCTGTTAATAAGTATAGCGTCGACAGTTAAAAGAGATATCCCATGTTCTTTGTTTGTGGATGATTTCTCCTTTTTTCCTCCTCCATTCTAGCAACGACAACTCTTGTGCTGTATTTGACTGTCGAAAGGTTGGAGGAATGGGCAGAGAAAAGGGGTTTTGATTTCTGAACCGAGATGATTGTGTGTGTGTGTGTGTGTGTGTGTGTGTGTGTGCTTTTTAATCCTTGACGTTCTGTTTTTAAATTTCCTGAATTGAGAATGAGGGATAATGTTCTCAATTGTAAAGAAATGGTAAGGTTTCTGACCCTTACATTTGTTTTTAAGCCTACCTGAAAATCCCACTTCAGGGACATGAAATGTCGGTCCCTAAAATCAATAAATACAGGATGTTTATAAATTATTCAAAAGTAACATTTAGTTGTGAAAAAGGTAAAAAACTTAAAGAAACAACTCTAATGCGTTATCTCTTCAAGTTTTATTTACAAATGTTCAGTATGGCTATCTTTTGGTGCACGACAAATGTCCATCTGTGATTAACTTCCTACCAAATCCTATGGAGCAATTCTTGATGTATGGTGGCTATTGCATGTGTTATCCGTCGTTGCAGCTCGTCGACGTTTCGCAGTTGCGGGGCAACAAACACTGTCGTTAATGTAACCCCATACACATAAGTGACAACGTGCTTGCCGCAGTGGTAACACCGGTTCCTGTCAGACCACCGAAGTTAAGTTCTGTCGGGCTGGGCCAGCACTTGGATGGGTGACCATCCGGTCTGCCGAGCGCTGTTGGCGAGCGGGGTGCACTCAGCCCTTGTGAGGCAGATTGAGGAGCTACTTGACTGAGACGTAGCGGCTCCGGTCTCGTAAACTGACAAAACGCCGGGAGAGCGGTGTGCTGACCACATGTCCCTCCATATCCGCATCCAGTGATGCCTGTGGGCTGAGGATGACACGGCGGACGGTCGGTACGGTGCAGTTGGGCCTTCCAAGGCCTGTTCGGGCGGAGTTTCCTTTTCCATACACATAAGTCCATTGGGGTTAAACCAGGTGACGGTGATGGCTATGGTATTGTTCCACCACATCCAGTATAAATTGACACGTTCCTACGGAGATACACAACAACTTCTCGACGATAATGCGGTGGCCGGCCGCGGTGGTCTAGCGGTTCTGGCGCTGCAGTCCGGAACCGCGGGACTGCTACGGTCGCAGGTTCGAATCCTGCCTCGGGCATGGGTGTGTGTGATGTCCTTAGGTTAGTTAGGTTTAAGCAGTTCTAAGTTCTAGGGGACTTATGACCTAAGATGTTGAGTCCCATAGTGCTCAGAGCCATTTGATAATGCGGTGGCGCGCCGTCTTTCTGGAAAATAAATTCTGAGCCCATATCGTGTTGTAATTGAGGCGTTAGATAATATTCAAGCATGTCCATGTACCGTATGCCAGTTACAGTTGACTTCGTAAAAAAAAAAAGACTGTACGTCTTGTTACAACTTATGGCGCAAAAAAAAAGTTTACCTTAGGCAAGTCCCATACACGTTCGATTACGTGACGTGATTTTTACTCATCCCACATCCGAACATTATGCCGATTACTTCAGCACAGGTATGGAAGGTGGCTCAGTCACCAGTTCCAGTTTTTAGGGTTTGAATGACAGTTGTCTTCGTTTTGCCTTTCACACTGTAAGACTAGGCATTAGCACAGTTCTAAGCTGGCACGTCTCGGTTTGGGCGGACTACAAGTGTAAGACTGCCAAACTTGTTCAACTGCTGCTTCAGTGAGTGCTGGCAGACCGTGACCCGGTGTCCTGTCTGATAAACAGCGAGTTTTGCTGAAACAATTGTATTAAGTAATAAAAGTTTGTCTCTGACGCGGTGGCTTGCGATATTTAGTCCTGAATTGTCTCTGAACTGAAGTAACGGATTAGGATTCATGAAATCATAAACAACACTGCACACGCTCTGCCATGATAACTATTGGAATAACTCATTCACGCATGCCACCAAGCAGGAACGTCGGGAAGCGACAGTGTTAGGTGGGAATAAAACTTGAAGATATACTGCGTTCATTGTTGTATCAAACATTTATGTAAGTTATTTATCCTTTTCACAATTAAATGTTACTTTTGTATTATTAACTTGTAAATACCCTGTACTGAAAGCGTATTAGCCATAGTTGATGGGGAGCAGACGGCACTTGTCTGTTCCAGTTACACAAAGCCTTCATGCTATCTCGGCCTGTTTATCAGTCCGCGGTGTAAGGGTCTTGTAGACCCATACACCGCGCACTCATAATCAAGCCGAAACCTCCCTTATTTGAAATGTTGGACTTGGTGCACTATGAAGGAATTACATTGGCCACCGGTGCCTTTACAACGGGCCCGACACCAACCCTCCGCGCTGAGGTTGGTGAGCCGACGCGTAACGACAGGCTTCAAGTCTTTAGAGTCCGACAGGTGTCTAACACGATATCCATGAACATCTGCATACTGCACTGTTGCTCGACCACCAATGGAAACGCTCTTTAGTAATCGACAGCGAGCAAGAAGGCCCTATGGGATTTGTGGGGAGGGCTGCCTTTTAGAGATGAGTGTGGCTTATTTGAAGTCTGAAGCAGATTCCTACCTTGGCTCTTAAAGAGGCCCAGAATTGTTTTAGACTGACAAATTTTAAGAAAGATTGCACTCTAGATTGTACTTTTTAATCTTTGTTCAATAACAGTTTAGATAAGAATCGCTGTTTTAAAATAGTGTGGACTGACTGTTCGATGCAAAATGACTCCCATGGCTGTTCAATAGAGCTCCTCAACCATGCCTTCAGGATTCATCTTCCCAGTGAATACACTTATTTAAGGCAGTCCTGAAGGCACTAGAGCATATGAGGCGCACCTAGGGCTTATCTGCTCCGATCCCCTTAGCGCACTACAAGAGTTACAACAAATGTTGCCAGCGGACAAAATGATACGAACAGTTCAGGATAATCAGCTTCTTATTCAGCAGCAGGGGAAACTCTTTATCATTCTGCTGGCTACCGACGCATATTGAACTGGAGAAACGAGGCTGCCAAGAAGGCCTGTAGGGACTATGTCGTGACAGTCTGCCATACGCCTGCACGTTGTCATTTCGCTGCTGAGCACAGCCAACTATCTGGCCGTACTTCACACTAGCCACTAGCTAGGGATGAAGTACCCCTGACATGTCTCTGAATAGGGAACTGTCCCCCTAGCACGTGGCTTCCTCCTCCGACCGAGAGCACCCCCGTCTGTGGTGCCTGTGGCGTGTAAATCACTGCACGCTGCATTTTAAATGAGTGCCTTCTGCATTGTGATGAAGGAGCAGAAGCAAATTTTGAGAGGAATCTGCCGTCTATTTTGGCGAGACGAGCGGGGTAAAGCTTAGTGTCTGGACTCCATCCTAAGCTTTTAGCCTGGAGATTTTAGTGTGCTGCAGAGAGGCTGTCTCATCCTTTTTATTCCAGTAGCATCCAGCCACAGCTGCAACATGAGCTATGTTATTTTAAATCTTTCCACACTTTTCTATTGTAAGATGTAGATCTGATAAAGTACAAGGTGTGCATATTTTAGGGAGTTGTTTTTAATTTTTAATTTAGCTGAAGTTTTATTATTCTGTGGCTTACTTTATCCATCCTCGTCTCATAAAAATTTAGTATTACCGCTAAAGACCTTGTCGTCGTGCGCCCTAAAAACACCATCATCAACGTTATTTAATGACCTGTATAGTACATAGCCTTGTTTTTGTTTTGAATCTAAAACGTGAAGACTTTCGTTGATCAGTACTTCCTTAGTTTTCCTACACAGGGATGCAATTTATTAAACATAATGGATACATGTTTCGCAGTAGTCTATCGATTTTTCCTGGAGTTAAACTAGACTATATAGAAAGGTGCCCCATATAGTTCCTTCTCTGCACCACGCTCTTCCATGGGCGTTATTTGCGTTTGCTATAACGCTAACTCGATTTGCCGGTGTATGTAGCCAGATCGGGGCTAGTTGGTCTAATGGGCTACTTGACACACAGCTTATCTTTCCTGCCATCATGGAGTCATACCGTTCCTATTGTGCTAGTGGGGAGTGTATGTAAAGTGCAGCATCCACTGTTAATAGCAGTCGGCTTGGGAACTTGAGGAATGAAGGAGCTCCGTTTCGTCGATTTTCTGAGCGAACTTTTAGATCGAGCTGAGAAGCTGCTGGTGGCTGTTACTGAAAGAGTGGTTAACTGTTGTTGCATGCATGTATCATAATCTTTTGTTTCTGATTTGTGGGATTATATGGTATCCATTTTCTTTTTGATATTACGTTGGTTCTAGTTGGCATAGGTATGGGATCAGTTGGCATAGCTGTACCAACGAGTCACATCGAACAAGACCAACAAGGAATTCCTCATGATCTCAAGAGCCTCCGCATCATCCTGAATACATTGAAATGACTGTCTTGGTGATGTACCATGCACGTCAGTACCATGGGAAGATTGACGAAACCCATGGTAACGGGATTTGCGTGTCCACCGTGGTCAAAAAGGAGAAGATGGCCAGACGAGGATGATTCAGTCTCGTACGGCCAATGTAAATTTGTGAAAAAAGTTGACCCATCTGTTCAAATAACGAGCGTCCAACTCCTACACTCGAGTTGATCCAAAACATTGAACTAATTCTATTTGAATATCTACAGATAGCTAAATAATCAGCAGAACTTATTTGCCTCGAAGAATTCATTGCTTGTTCATAAATTTAAGTTCTCACTGTTTATTCATTTGGTCAGAATTTGTTTTTGTTCGCGTTTTATTTCTTCCTGTGGAATTTATGTTTCGAAGAATTTACTCTCTGAAAAGAAAGCTGCCCAAAGTTTTGATCAAATAAAATGTTTTTCCTCAAAAATTGCTGTTGTCTGCCTAAGTACCCGTATCCATATCAATATATACGAACTTACCCCTTAGGACGCGCCAACTAACCGAAGACCTGGGTTGGTTGGCATAGTTGCAAGCTTTTCCGAAAAGTGTTTTTGAGGTTAACAAAGAACGTATTTAATTAATAGATCGTACGTGATTCTGTAGTCAAAAAGTTAAGCTATCTTCTGCACTCAGCAGAATCTCTCCAAGTACCGCACAGTAAAATCGAAAAAATCAATAATCAAAATACCCCAAATTAGGCATCATGAAGGCGAAGAAGTTAGAGCTCGCACGCGAGTCTGCGGCAGTCGTTCTCATCAGGCCCTATTCGCGAATTCAACGGGACAGGGGTGAGTTGCTGTACATCTTTTTGCTTCCTTGTTAAATAACACCACTAGGAAAAATATGTGGACCTCTTAGTTCATGGTAGACTATAGATTGAGACTGCTCAAACAATTTTTCGCTCTGTGTGACCAAACAACAAATGCATGTTCTTGTATGTAAAAAATACTTTTTTACTCCAACTTGAAAAGTTTTAATGCCTTTCAAGCAATAGGCGTCGTTTACACGATCGCCAACTTAGGCCATCCTGACCTGTAGACACGCCCGATGGTGTTCAGATTGTTATCTAATTATTACGAGGTGCATTCAAGTTCTAAGGCTTCCGATTTCTTTCTAATTAACTACTCACCCGAAATCGATGAAACTGGCGTTACTTCTCGACGTAATCGCCCTGCAGACGTACACATTTTTCACAACGCTGACGCCATGATTCCATGGCAGCGGCGAAGGCTTCTTTAGGAGTCTGTTTTGACCACTGGAAAATCGCTTGAGGCAATAGCAGCACAGCTGGTGAATGTGCGGCCACGGAGAGTGTCTTTCATTGTTGGAAAAAGCCAAAAGTCACTAGGAGCCAGGTCAGGTGAGTAGGGAGCATGAGGAATCACTTCAAAGTTGTTATCACGAAGAAAGTGTTGCGTAACGTTAGCTCGATGTGCGGGTGCGTTGTCTTGGTGAAACAGCACACGCGCAGCCCTTCCCGGACGTTTTTGTTGCAGTGCAGGAAGGAATTTGTTCTTCAAAACATTTTCGTAGGATGCACCTGCTACCGTAGTGCCCTTTGGAACGCAATGGGTAAGGATTACGCCCTCGCTGTGCCCAGAACATGGACACCATCATATTTTCAGCACTGGCGGTTACCCGAAATTTTTTTGGTGGCGGTGAATCTGTGTGCTTCCATTGAGCTGACTGGCGCTTTGTTTCTGGATTGAAAAATGGCATCCACGTCTCATCCATTGTCACAACCGACGAAAAGAAAGTCCCATTCATGCTGTCGTTGCGCGTCAACATTGCTTGGCAACACGTCAGCATTCGTGGCACCCACCTGGATGACACTTTTCGCATTTTCAGGTCGTCATGCAGGACTGTGTGCACAGAACCCACAGAAATACCAACTCTGGAGGCGATCTATTCAACAGTCATTCGGCGATCCCCCAAAACAATTCTCTCCACTTTCTCGATCGTGTCGTCAGACCGGCTTGTGCGGGACCGAGGTTGTTTCGGTTTGTTGTCACACGATGTTCTGCCTTCATTAAACTGTCGCACCCACGAACGCACTTTCGACACATCCATAACTCCATCACCACATGTCTCCTTCAACTGTCGATGAATTTCAATTGGTTTCACACCACGCAAATTCAGAAAACGAATGATTGCACGCTGTTCAAGTAAGGAAAACGTCGCCATTTTAAGTATTTAAAACACTTCTCATTCTCGCCGCTGGCGGTAAAATTTCACCTGCCGTACGGTGCTGCCATCTCTGGGACGTATTGACAATGAACGCAGCCTCATTTTAAAACAATGCTCATGTTTCTATCTCTTTCCAGTCCGGAGAAAAAAAAATCGGAGGCCTTAGAACTTGAATGCACCTCGTATCACGTTTCGTTACTGATATACAAGCCGAGGACATTTTCTGCAACTGATACGGTCGTACGGTGCCAGTTATTGTTCGATGGCATAAATTGCTCAAAGGATTTTTTGTTCTGTGTGAACAGACAACAAACGTATCGACGAAATATAAAAAAAAACTATGAATTTGGAAAGTTTTAGTGGCTCTCATAAAAAGGAGTTCTTTAAACGTTCACCAGCATTCCGGCTTTGTTGATCTGTAGACACACCCGACTGGTCTTCAGCTTATTATCTAATTACAATCACGTTACGTTATTGATACAAGCCGCGATCCATTTCGAGATTATGTGAAAATTTTCAGCTGCTGATACGGGATTACGATCATTACTGTTTTTGTTGCAGATAAGCGGGACGATTTTGCTGCTTGAAACGTCCATCTGATTTCCGTACAAACTGATGTGTGATGCTGTCAAGTCCGACAGCAGTAACAGAAAAACGTAGCACACCAGGATAGGCCCCCCCCCCTCTCTCCCAAGCCCCAGGTTCTGCAAGTGTCTAAAACTCCGGAGCGATTACAAAACAAGTAGCAGTTGATAGGTCTTTTTAGCATACGTTGAGGATTTATGTACAAGAACGAAGTGCTTGGATTAAAAAGATGCAGCGTTTCGTACCTACTCTTCAATCTATACATGTAAGAAGGAATGACGGAAATAAAAGAAAGGTTCCAGGATGGGATTAAACTTTAGGGTAAAATGGTGTCTGTGATAAGATTCGCTGATGACATTGGTATCCACGTTGAAGATAAAGAAGAATTACAGAATCACCAGTATAATGAGTATGTGTTATGGTGCTATGTATTGCTAGTAAAAAGAAAGAATTCTGCTACCTTCTAAGTAAAATAATTCATAACGAACGGTGCAAGGACATAAGAAGCAGACTAGCACAGGCAAACAGGGCGTTCCTGGCCAAAAGAGATCTGTTGGCATCAAACTCACACATTTATTTTAGGAACTTTCTGAGAATGTACGTTTGGAGCACAGCATTGTAAGGTAGTGAATCCTCGACTGTTGGAAAACTGGAGCAGAAGAGAGTAGAAGCGTTTCGCATGTGATGCTTCAGAAGAATGTTTCAAAATTAGGTGGACCGATAGAAGATTCTTCGCAGAATCGGCGAAAATGGAACACACGCGAAACACCGACAAGAAGAAGGAACAGGAGGGTAGGACGTGCGTTAAGACCTCGAGAAATAACTTCCATGGTACTAGCGGAAGCTGTAGGGGATAAAAACTGTAGAGGAAGGCAGACTGGAATAAACCCAGCAAATAATTGAGGGCGTTGGGTGCAAGTGCTGCTGTGAGTGTGAGATGGAAAGGTTGGAAAAGGATAGGAATTCGTGGCGGGCCATATCAGACCAGTCAGGTGACTGATGAATAAAAAATTAGTAAATAAATAAAACTACTGAAGAATGATGAATAAAAATAAATAAAACGGATTTGATACTTCCGGTTCAGGCAGTCAAATTACGCTAGAAAAATAACTGTAGCAAAGTCCTAGAAATATTACACGAACTGAGCACACAGATGAGAATCTGTTTAGGGAAACAAAAACTGAGGTATATACTATTTAAATGAAAACTAGTAGAGGAGCCATGAATTAAAATAAGCCAAATAATAGTTCTAAGGTACAAGATCGCCTGGTATTTGCGTTTATACCTGGACGTTTAACGGACAAATGTAAATATGTGACAAGAAAAAGTAGTCGATCACAGTTACAACTTGAGGAAAGATACCATCCCTCCGAGCTACATTTTAAAATCTTGTTTGAATCAACACTGCTAGTTTCGGGCATGACCAATTTCCAGTTGCATCTAAAAACAATACTCCATAACGAAAAGAAAATTACAATATAGAAACCATACAGATGCACTGGTAGTAGTGTTTACATAAACATAGTAACTGCTTGTAATAAATATGGACACATCGTCCTAGACTCGTCATCCAAAACCTTCGCTCCGTTCGTAATATTAAGTGTAGCACTATCATCAAACCGCATCATCTAAATTATAAAGTGCACGGAATGATAGTGTCAGTCAAAGAGCGTAAACGCAAAGGATCTTACAGTATTAGCGATACTCAAGAATTTCTAAGTACGTCTTGTGTCTTTTACTAATAGTTACAGGAAGACACGAGGACGTATATTAGTATTTACGAAACGGTATCGCAGCTATGTGTAGGTATGTATTATAGCTATGCATCTCGAGATTTGTCTTTTTGTTACTGTTAGACACGACGTTCTAACACGAGGGTTGTAACTTAAGTTTTTCATTTTTGGAACACAGCCTGCGATTAGATTAGAAAAAGAAGCCGCTAAACTTTCTACAGGACCCGACCATCATTTTGCTGGACAATGCCCGAGTGCATATTCCGCAAGTTGTGACTGATTTGTTCGAACGATGGGTCTGAGAAGTGCTGCAGGACCTACCACACTCCCCGGACGTAAGCCACTGTGACTTCAAACTGATTCCTAAATTGAAGGTAGCACTTCAGAAATTCTGTTCAAAACTCTTATAGGCATTCGAGCTATCAACGCAACTAGCGCTGCTAAGGGTATCCTACCACCAAATCGCTGGTAACGGGTTTTACACAATGTTGGTGACTACTTTGAATAACAGTAAAATTTTTAAACTTATCAGTTTCTATAAGTTGTAAATAAATAGTTACAACTATTAAAGTTCCAAATTTCGTAGTATGTTACTGTTACAGTTCTCACAACCACTATAATTCCGTTCACTTTATATTTTAGATTACGAGCTATGACGACCATAAATTCTTTACCTTCCCAATCTCATCTCCCATCAGCTAAATAAACAGAAATTCACTGTACTTGTTTCCCTTTCTACACGAAAAGGTTGTGACCGGGAGTGGCATTCTGGGCTGCTCTTCAGGGTACAAACTTAAATGCAGCATGATAGTCCATGACAGGCATTTCATCTTTTATTAAGTGATTGGACTTAATTCATGGTGTAATCAAGTCCTTCTTGAGTAAAGCTCGTTTTATCGTGTCTTAAACTATATTAATACAAATGGGATACCTGCCATAGTACTAACATCTAGATTGGCAAGCCATCATTTCAGTTTAGTATCGGATTCTTGCTACACGTTTAACCGTGGTACAGTAGTCTGGTGTGGGCTAAGGCCACTAGAATCTCCCCAGAAAACCGTAGGGCTGTCTGATGTACCTGCTAGATTTTGTTAAAATACCCCAAGGCTGTTTGTTCACGGAGTCCGCCTCTTGGAACCTTGAATGGGGTCGCTGGGGCGGCGACATACAGGATTTTTGCTGCTTCAGAACGCTGGTGAATGTCAGAGCATGAGCCCCGAGTGTCTCACTTAGGAGCGCTGTTTCACTTAGGAGCGCAGTCTGCAGTTTCGCCGCCAACCCTGGGAAAAGTGCGGATAGCAACCGGATGAAGCACAAGGCAGACTCAGTTGAGTTGCGCAAACTGCTGGTAAACTTTTTAGTCTGCTAGTGGGAATGTAGCTTACGGTTGCCAGTTAAGTGTTTGATGTTTCCCGATTCGCCTGGTTGTTGCCACGTCTGGGTAGTTTACTTCAGGCCATATGGAACCGATAGCTCAGCAGTCAGTATTAAAATGTCTCTGGTGAAAGAGAAAGCTCTCAGCTTTCTGTTCATTGATCAGAGATCTAATATTGTAGAGCAGTGAGAATTTGTTCATATTATTTAACTTTGATTGGCAGAAGGGCGACGCAAGTTTTAGGAAGGGTGGGGTGGAGAGCCTTTGAGGTGAGCTGTTGAGTAGTGAGTTGCCATTCTGAGGCACACTCTGATTCTGACCCGGATTCGGAGTCTGACCGGCAGTCTTCCGAGGCGAGGATCCAGACGTGAGCTTTCGATTTCCTGCCTTCGGTGCTAAGTTTTGTGGACTTCGATTTTTATTGATAAGAAAATGATGTCCCTTCCACTATGCTTGCTTTATTCATTAGGGGCGTTTAAATTCTTCTTTCAGCGAGTAAAGCAGAGGTTCAATTCAGTATCCAAATTCTTTCCAGATGAGTTGCATTACAGTAAAGCTTGCAGCAACCGTCAGTCCTGTTAAGGGATCGCCGGTTCAATATGTTTGTATTTTTCGTGTAATGGTCACCAGCACACGCTCCCATCCCATCACTGCAGATGTTTATTTGATTAATCTTGTTATTGCTGGCACAATTTCGTATTTCTTATGTGAACGACATATAATTTCCGAGAGAGAAGAGTGGAAATCAACTTGTTTTTTATATTATTTATTTATTTATCTGTTTTTCTCTACTAAATTCTGATTGAGAACTCCATCTTTAACCTAACACTAGTTTCACGAGTGTGGTGCACTTTTGTTTAATAATACCATGTATAGGAGCACACAACGACTCATTTCAGTTTCCGTTGCGTACACTTATTAGGATCACATTTGAGTCATTGGGAGGGAAACCGTCCAAATTGAACCGCATACCCTTGCAAAATCTATACAGTCCCAGTTAACTGCGCCTTATGGCATCCTTCCTTCACTGCCGTCCTACGTATGCCACGTTCAAACACCTGTGTTCCCTCGTGTTTCACCCCACTGTAGGCATTCTTCAAGGCTCTGTCCGTTGACCCCTTCTCCCATCCTGTTCGCTGCTGATTTTCCCAAACCACCACCTCGCCTACCTCCTGAAAGATGCTGACGACTCGGCCTACCTAGCTATTCGCCACTCCTTTCAGTTCTCCCATGCTTTCTTCCAGTGTCACTTCAGGCTCACGATCGAGTGTTGTAACACATGGAAACTTAAAGTAAATCCACAGAAAAGCTAAGCCTCCATCTTTGCTCGCAGCACTCGGTGTTACAGTCTTCCAGATTTCCGTCTGTCTACAACCAACCCATCCCTCTGACTAAGACAGTAAAGCGGTTAGCAGACCTTGCATGGAAAACTAACGTGTACTGCATATCTCCTCACCGTCCAACAAAAAGCCCGAAACCAAACAAAACTACTTGAACTACTAACAGGCCACATTTCTGGTCTATATCCTATCATTATCCTCACCTATAAATCTCTCATCCAGCCCAACTTCACCTGCGCCAACACTGCCTGGACTTCTGTATCCCCAAAATTCTATCGTCCCTTGAAATCCTGGAAATACATGCACTCTGCCTCCCCTTCCACATCCACCTACCTTTCTCACCTCGCATCCAGTAGCATCCTTTCCACTTCCCACACCTTATCTTCCTAGAGCACCTTAGAGTTCAATACATTAATCGAAAAACCCAGGCACAGCACCCAAAAGCCCACCTATTAATCTCCTGAACAGGTACCCTGCTGCACCATTTCATCTTTATATTCCAACTTCGACGACCATCATGTTTTATTGATCCTCTCCCGCCGGAATGTCAACCAACTCCTTCACCCCAGCAATAAAATCCCTCCTGAGATATACCCTTCTTTCCAGTCCTAGTGGCAACGTTCCATCTCTCACCATCCTTTCATTTTACTCCCTCCCCCTTCCTCCATCTAGCTGACTTAAGCACTATCTGCGGTTTCACAGGAGCCCATAGTCGTTCTTATTATTACACGTCCGTCATGATCATTTCCGTGCGTCACCAGTAATGACGTCTTCCCTCAAATTTATCAAGGCAGTTGGGCTCTCCCAGAGAAAGATGAGTTTTAATTGTTGAATAATTGAAGATTACCATGAGTTTACAGCGCGGGATTAGCCGAGCGGTCTAGGACGCTGCAGTCATGGACTCTGCGGCTGGTCCCGGCGGAGGTTCGAGTCCTCCCTCGGGCATAGATGTTTGTGTTTGTCCTTAGGATAAGTTAGGTTAAGTAGTGTGTAAACTTAGGGACTGATGACCTTAGCAGTTAAGTCCTATAAGATTTCACACACACATTTGAACATCAGTTTACATCTATGGCAATTGTGGACAAGAAAGATTGTATTTTAGTGGACAGGTTATAACATTAACGGTTCTAATAAATTAGCAATACACCGATATCGTTACTTCTACGAAACGAATTTTGATTTGATCGTGACTGTGTGTGATGGATGAGCTATCGAACTAAATTTTTCATTTCTCGAAAGAATTGTAATGAAAGGAGGCACTACCAGACCAAACGGGACTCAAACCAAGGTTCTACTAGTTACACAGTAAACTGCAATTACGTAAAAGAAAACGGTCGCCAGCCTAGATAGACAAAGTTGTGCCATGTGCTAGCACTGTTCGTAGAGGAAATTAACTATTGAGAATGACTTTACTTGATACTGAAATTCTGTTCAGCAAATAGGGTACGAGACAGTAGCATACTTAAGCAAGGAGTGTACCAGTGGTATAGCATGAATGATACAGAAGGAATATAAAAACGTTTTGGCAGCAACTGGCTCTCAGTAACACTATCTGTACATTAAAGCAAAGAATTTATGCCCTGAATAAAAAACCAAAATTTTTCACGTCCGAGGCTATATTAAATTACCTTGCCTCGCTCAGCACGCAAGATGCGATAAGTTTGTATGCTAGCCACCTGACACTTACCACAAAGCAGCCTTGCAGTTAGACCGCCAAATCCACCTTTTCTATTCCTGCCAAGCCAGTTTCGTAGCCGAGGGGCTTCCCTCCATGTTTTACGTTATTACAAACATACTTTCCCTATGCTTGAACCAGTTCTATAAAAATAGTTTTAACAATCCAATACCTTTACAAAACATTGTTAAAATTACATACATTAATTGTTGTGTCATAAATGGACATAAATTATGAATAAACCATTTACACAGTTGTTACATCAAAGAGATTGATTACACAGAGGTCGCACTGAACATAGCAGACAAGAAAGTTATACGAGGTAAGTATATTTACTATCTACAATAATGTTAATTACGGCTGGTCAAATCCGCCGCTGAGGAGAGTACGGAGACGTAAGCTCTCCGGACACAATATTAATTACTATTTCAAAAGAGCACTCTGGTCACTTTGGAGTGCTGTAGAAGCTGTGTATAATTGGTGGCAGGCCGTCATGTTACGCTCTACCGCTGGCGTAAGTCATGGCAGCGAAAAGATATGGAATCATCGCAGTAAGATTATTCGACGTGCAAACGTGACAGTGAGACAGAAAGGTATTAACTTGTTTGGAAGAGCCCATTACCACACCCTGAATGAATTTGCCTGATTTGCGTTCAAGGGGTCTACAGGGAACTACTGACCGTCACTTAACATTGCGTAAGAACAATGTCACAAGAAGATCCTGCCAGGAACGTGAGTCGGGTCTCACACCTTGTCAATAACAGTTTGTTTCAAACCCGCCAAGAATTGTTGCTGTCAGTGAATGTACGTCCTTCTCAGCCAGTTTTCGATCGAACACCGCGAAGAGAACTCCACGCAATGGACATTTAGAGCCCTGCACCTCCTAAGGGCCATTGCTCACAGCAGCATGTAAAGCTCCACGCCTTCAAAGGTGCAGACAACACAGAAACTGTACACTAGCTTGCAGCATGAATGTTGTGTGGTCTGATGAGTCACGATTTTGCATCCTTTTGAAATGATTCAAAGTGTCGAGTGCACGGATGACCTAATGAAGCGTTTAACACACAGAATGCGTAAAGTGCAGCTGAGGTCGGAGGTGCTTCTGTGGCACCACTTATTCACGTTACCGTGAATGTAAACAAGAATGTTTATTTACACATTCTTGGTGACGGGGAGTTGCCCTTTGTTCTACATCTTTATGATGAGTGTGTTGTGGACGCTCCTCTCTTCCAAGAGGCTGTGTTAAGATGTTACTTCCTCAGTCACTCCATCGCGATTTTAATCCCTTACAAAATGTCTGAGACTATTTGGAACAGCAAGTGAAATGCAGCAATCGGCGTACCTGCAATTTGGTAGCTCTACTGTATCCAATCATTAATAAGTGACTAAAGCAGGACGTGGCACGTGAAGAAACTAATGGACTCTCTTCCCCGCCAACTGAGGCTATTATCAAGACTTGTGATGGTGTCACAGGGTAACAATGTGAAGCCCCTGTGGGTGACCAATTCTTTGTCTGGTGTGCTAAAACTGATACCCTGTTAAAGATGTTTTAGTACCACATCTAAAGACGCCATGACTGTGCTAATGAGCGTATGTCCTTAGAAGTAAGAAAAAAGGGCTGCTATATATCCCTTTAGGACAAACCACTGCAGAAAAGTACACGAAATTCTTGACGAACCAGTAACTAGGCCAGTGTATATACACAATGACAGTAGAGACGGAATTCGTCATGCACATGAAGGAGAATATTTAAATTTTTTACTCATACGAAAGAGAGGCTTCAGCTAGCTCATTTTAATCCAAGACAGACTATATCCGGCCGATTGTGGCTGTGGTTAATTGTAAGCACGAGATTATGACGCGTCGGTATGTCCCGGAGGGGGCAACTTTTAAGAGGCGTTAATGAAAGAGGATGTAAACCGATTCTTTCTCAGAAAATGAGGGTCTTCAATTTATAGTAAAAACGAGCAAAGGCACTAGACTAGGCCAGCGGACAAACAAGAAGGCCAACAGGAATAATGAAGGGGAAATGCCACAACGTGGCGCGGAAGGCTTGGTTCGAAATGAAGTGACGCGTTCTGATCCGTCGCCGTTAGTCTGGAGCCAGCGAGATACTGGGCCTGACAACATTTCCAGTCTAGTAAGCAATATATACAGAAACTGTTTACAATACTGTAATAAGAAATTGTATTGATCTTCCTCAGGTTAAGGTGAACCAAAATGAGAAAGATAATACATTTATAAACCGCAGTATCAGGGTCAGTGAGCAAACCAATATCAAAGCAAAACAAACACTAGCGCAAAATCAGTCACAGTAGGGAGGAGTATCGTATAATTATTAGTGGTCTAAGTATGAGTTGTAGCTGTTGCTTGTGAGCTAACATCCCATAGATGTTCGGGCTCACATGCAGTTCCTGTTCGTCGAAATGTCTTGGCTCAAACTCGTCTAGGGGTTGAACCGCACATTGTCGTATTACAGGCCCTAAATTAGAGACTTGCGACCCTTTGGTTAAACTGTCTGGCTGATGGCAAGTTTGCGAAATACAAAGTTAACATAACATATAATAACAGTAATAATAATATCGGGAACTAAATTAACGACCCATAAATGATGTAGGCCACACAGTTGCGATTTGGTTAGAATAATGTTTATGCTGAAAGCAAACTAATAGCGAAAGTGGTCGTATTTAGAGTTACTGTTACACTCGAGCGCATATCCATTTGACACAGTTCGATCATTCACAATCTCATCGTGAATTAAAAGTATAACACTCAACCTCGTTAACTACGCGAACGTTAGAACTCACACAAGGCGCGCGGCTGCTCACCGCTCGGAGCCTAAGTCCCACGATACCACACAACGTGAAATTCTCTAAGTCGTTTCACTTCCTAGCTGCATAAAGACCGACTGTCCGCTTTCGCGTCCAATCCGAACTGTTCACTTTGGTGTCTCCAGCCGAACTGTCCGCTTTCGCGTCTGCACCAGCACTGCCTCTGCCTGTCCCCGGCCGCATTTCCCGCGCGCCGAATATCCTCGCTCATCTGACTAGGGCAGTTCCCTTTCCTGAAGCCGTCCATCTGATTGGCTACAGTTTACACTATTTTACATTTTAACATATTTAAATACTCAAAGCTTGACCACTTTCACGTTCTAAATAAAGTAACAATAATATCCATTACATAATAAACGTTAAATTCTTTTACCTGAAAGCAATACAATTTCTTTCTTAGCTTTGAATGCCACGGCCAGTAGCCTTGCACCAATGTGGTTTCTGATAAATAAATAAAGAACAAAAGTAACTATTATGCACTAAACTTTACAACAAATATTCTATTACCTAATGATTACCACATTTTTCAATTGTTTTGTGTGGAGGAAATGGTGATCTGATGCTTAACAGTAAATACTGATAATTTAAATTTACTATATCTTTTAAACAAATAAAGTTACGGAGTTGATATTTACAACGTTTATCATTTTAATGGTGCGCTTCTACATGAAATGTCGATCGTTAAGATCGACCAAAGCGTTCAGATTTGAGCATTCAGGTCTTTGTTACAAAACTTGTTAATTTCACTTTAACAGTAAATCCTAAACTATTATAGATACGATCAATATTCGAGTTTTATTGGGATCAACACGAAAATTTATGGCGGATGCCAGATTAAAATTACTGTGGCTTTATTCCCTGCATTACTACAGAATTAAATAGTTTTCATAAATGTTTGCCTTTATGGCCGATCTTAGGTCTGCCATATTTAACACTGCTACGTCTCCTGTCTCCTTGGCTTCTACTGCTTTTCCCTATGGCATAGGTTCTCGTCTGTCTCACTCGCACACTACGATGCTTAGGCCTCAATAGACAATAGACGCCTGTGAGTTTCCCCATTTCGTGGTGAATCTGCGCCCTCTGTGGCACGCGGTCCTGGACACAGGTTTTGTTTCACAGTTCCTGTAGGCTGACTCTTTCGATCATATATTTAAATGAGAGCGCAATGCTCGTTAACTCATATGCTGTACGAACACGGCCTAACGACAGGTCTAGCAGTTGTAGTAATAGTGGGATATTTCAGCTTTTATTGCCCTAACAACACAAGCGGTCACTGCTGAAAAAAATAAAAATAAAAAGAAGAGATAATATGTGAAGCAGACTTTTTTGTGGTAGGAAAGGAACATGCGACTGGGAACAGGAAGCGGTGCTGTCGAAAGACTACGTATGGAGTAGCGAGTAGCAACCCTAAAAAATATAAAAGTGATTGTGCTGCACGCAAAAGGAAGCAGGATCAATATGAATACTGAAGGTTTCGATTAATTTTCTAGTAGATCAGACAAATGATTAGATTCAATTTGAGTCATTGATTGTTCCGTAGACCTTAGAGAGAAGATCCTCAAAGATGTGTAACATGTCAGAAAAATAGAAATATATTATGCATATTTACAAAAGAACTGATATAATGATGTTCCTTCCACAGATCTTAAGTGAGATGGTCCTCAAGGATATGGTTCAAAATGGTTCAAATGGTTCAAATGGCTCTAAGCACTACGGGACTTAACATCTGAGGTCATCAATTCCCTAGAATTAGAACTGCTTAAACCTAACTAACCCAAGGACATCACACACATCCATGCCCGAGATAGGATTCGAACCTGCGACCGTAGCAAAGGATAAGGAAAACGGTATATACATACCCGGGTGGGTTGCTAATCCCACGCCGGGCGCCTCCCCAGGTGGCGGATAGGGGAACGCCAGTCAGATATGGAGGGTACCGTGGAAATAAAATACTCGGGGCGGACTAAAAACAGCACAGCACATCTAGTATCGACGGCATCCTGAGTGGGAGGCGTCCTTGGCAGGGTCTGTCCACACAGAGGTGCGGCTGCAAATGAACGCTCCAGGAACTAGCAATCCCTGGTTCTAACCTTTCAGTGGAAACACTGGACCAACAAGGTTACAAGCAACCATGACTCGTGCGAGGAATAACAAGAATACCCCAGGTGGGTAACCAGTCCACCCGTCAGCAGACGGCAACCAGGAACTCGGATTCTGGGGAACCTGGACTTACACGATCACAGAGAAAGTTGAAATTCTCTGGCAAACTTCCACAAAAATGGTTCAAATGCGCTGAGCACTATGGGACTTAACTTCTGAGGTCATCAGTCCCCTAGAACTTAAAACTACTTAAACCTAACTAACCTAAGGACATCACACACATCCATGCCCGAGGCAGGATTCGAACCTGCGACCGTAGCGGTCACGCGGTTCCAGACTGAAGCGCCAAGAACCGCACGGCCACATCGGCCGGCCAAACTTCCACACAACACATTTACATTTCTTGGGTACTTCAACATAAACATACTGATCCAACCAGGAAAACTGCACAACCTAACATTAGAGTACAACAAACAGAAGATAATGATACTTGCCCTGCAGGAAACCCGCATGACAGACGAAGATACAATGGACTATGGAGACTATTGTATCTTCAAGAGCAAGGCAGACAAACGAATCGCCAACGGTGCTCCGCTTCTTGGCGTGGCCTTCATGGTACATAAGAAGATGATCAGTTCAATTTGAGCAGCCAATCTAATAAACAATAGGTTAAGGACAATGCGCTTACAGTGTGCAAACAAAAAATACACCGTGATCAATGTACATGCCCCCAAAAACGAGGATAACAAAAAAGACCCCATACCAACAGAGAAATTCTGGGTAACACTAGAGACAGTGATGACCAAGATCTCAAAAGACGATACAAAAATTTTTTTAGATGATTTCAACGCACAAGTCGGCAGAGAAAAACGTCATCAAAGATCAGTGGGAAAGTTTCTGGCGAACAAATATGCAAACAGTAATGGCATGAGACTCATCTAACTCTGCCAGCACAATAACGTAAAGATAATGTCAACGTCCCTCAGGAAACCTCCACGACAACAGAAAATATGGAGGTCACCTATACAAGAGATGGGAGAATTCAAATGGTTCAAATGGTTCTAAGCACTATGGGACTTAACATCTGAGGTCATCAGTCCCCTAGACTTAGAACTACTTAAACCTAACTAACCTGAGGACATCACACACTTCCATGCCCGTGGCAGGATTCGAACCTGCGACCGTAGCAGCAGCGTGGTTCCGAACTGAAGCGCCTAGAACCGCTCGGCCACATCAGACGGCTGGGAGAATACCAAATAGACTGTGTAGCGGTTTTCTACCCAGTTCAGAGGGAGATCCATGACATTCAAGTACGCAGAGGTGCCAATATTGATTCAGACCACTAACTCGAACCAAGATAAAATTTACACCGTAGAAAATACATCAGAACACAATGTACATAGAAACGTTTGACACGAAAGAGGTCATGGAATATAACGTAAAACAATAATGGGAAAAACAACCAGAAAACACATGGGAAGAATTCCGTAGAAAGATCATGCAAGGAGTAAACGAACTAATACCAAAATAAAGGGACACTAAACACCCTTGGTGGAACTCAGAGTGTGAAAGGCACTAGAAATACGCAAACAAACTTTCCAGGATTACGATAGTTACAAATTCCCACAAAGCCTATGTTTTTACCAAGAATCAAGAAAACAGGTTGCAAAACTTATTAGGCAAGCGAAGCGAAAGTACATGAAGAAGCAACTACATGCTATAGAGGTAAACTTCCGCAACAACAACACGAGAGAATTCTACAGGACCTCCTCAAGGATCTGCAGGTACACATCTCAAAATTTGCGCTTCAGGAAACCAGATGGAAAACTAGCACTAACTAGCCAAGAGAATTGTCAAGAACTGCCATGTTATTTCTCCGATCTCCTTAACTGCCCTGAACCTGTAGCAAGATTTCCAGTACAGACCTGTAACTCCATCCACCCACAATCACTCCCACTGTAATGTCGCGAGTCAATACGTAATAGCATTTTATTGCAGTAAGCTACTTTGAAGTACGGGCTCGTAGCTTTGGAGCAGTTGGCGGTGGCAATATACAGCATCTTGTATCTTACCTTGACTCACTCGCACCTGTCGCTAGCCTAGCAGTGGGAAGCGCAGTCTGTGTTAGTTCGAGCGACAGAATATTCAAGCCCCTAAGAATCTAAATAAACAGTATTAAATATTATTCAATTTTGTTAAAAGTCGATATACAGCCCTTTCTTACTAAAAGGAAGGTTGTGTTAAAATCACAGCTATCTAGCTAAGATACTTTCAGATTTAGAGACAATTACCTAAAACACCAAAAACCGAAACTTATAAGATTAAAGTCAGTTAGCATTAGTATCAGTTTGTCTTTTAGTGTCATGTGGAATTATTACTGAAGTTCACTAAATATCAGAACAACTTATTTAGATTTTTATAATTACAAACGTTCACTAATTTTCATTTTCGTAACATAGAATTCAGAAAGGATTAATATTTATTTAATAACTATCTCATTTGTTGTGTGAATAAATGAGAGTGAGTGAGAGTGTATATGTGGGACATACGAAAAAAATCAATATTATCTGATGTTAAACATTACGTAACTATGTCATGGGAAAGTGTGAAGCAACCAGTTGCAATGAAAGCTCTAATTTCCCTACTTTGCTGATGACGTATGTCCAAGGGTACTTGCTTTTGTAAGAAGGCCGGGATAGCCATTTGCAGAGTAATGATTTTCTAAAATCATTTCAAGATTAGTTTTCGTTTGGTTTTGTTAAACATTTTATTAAGATTTGCATGATGAAGTGACGTAAATGCATCTGTGAATATTGATTGGAGTAGGAGAGTTTTGGCGCGAGAAAGAACTCGAAGGATTGTTTTGATTGGCTGGTCATTTTGAACAACCAATCAGAGTTAAGCAATTCTCATCTCTCTATCAAGTAGTTACAGACCCTGGAAGGAATAGCAGGGAGCCAGTAGTTGGCTAGCTATCGGACGTACAGGTCATGTTGGACGTGTCCGTCTACGTTATGAGTATAATGAAGAACTTACTGGTATTTTGCGTCCGGATTGTATTGCCGTGAAAGCAGCTGCATTTACGGACAGATTGTGGAAGTTTGAGCTTTGTGAAGTGTTTAGTTGGAAAGATAAACGCGTGTGAACTTACGGCATTTGTAGAATTCCGCGTAGCATGTTTCATATTCATCTATGGAATAGTTGGCGAGCAGTTTCTTTACTAGAAACCCACTTATAAAAAAGACCGAATGTGAAACTCATATATTGTAGGAGAGCATCGACTGTAGATCACGTAATAATTCTGGTCGGACTTAAGTACATTTCTGGCTGTCTTGCGTGTATACTGGGTTGTATTAACTGTGAGCTGAGGACATTGATATTAGTCGTTTAAATAAATACGGGCTGATGGCTAATTCTTTAATTTTGAACCTAAAGAAATAAAGAACGTGTTGCGGAATTTTGTCATTTTTTCTAAAATAATGAAGCAATCGCCCTCCACCCGGAAATCTTTAGAAGATATTACAGGACAGCTTGCTACCAGAGTTTAGGCGGACTTTGCAAACGTAAGTATTGAAGATGTTTTTCTTCAACGCTACTTTTTACGTCGTCTGAACAGTATCTACGTATGCAGAGAATCGGGCTGGTGACCAGACGCCGTACTGAGGTAGGTGGAACTTTTTGTAGTGCACAGTACGACGAAAGACAGTGGTCAAACAATTACGCAACGCAAGGCGACTTGTAACCCGCCTCGCCGCACCACCAACATGTGAAGAGATCAACAAACATATACTTAAACTAAAAAACAACAGGACATTTGGTGAAGACGGTTTCATTGCAGAACTACTAAAGAATCTTTGATCAAAGTCACTACAGTGGCTTACGCAAATAGTGTCTACCATCTGGCAAACAGAAAAACTTCCTGACGACTGTAAATGTGCACTTATTCATCCAATACGCAAGAAAGAAGATAGGACGAATATGAACAACTACAGAGGAATCTCCCTGCTACGTCACCTACAAAATTTTCTCAGCATGCTTACTCCAGAGAACACAAGAACAGTTAGAACAAAAAATTGGTGTACACCAGGCAGGCTTTTTCCCCAGTCATTCATGCACAGAACAAATCCTCAATCTGAAAACAATTCTAAAATATAAGGCCATCATGAATGCGCCAATCATTTGAACCTTCATAGATTTCAAGAAACGTGTGATTCTGTTGACTGACAATCCTTGTTCAACGTTTTAGATGACCAGGGACTCGACCCAAAAACTCTACGATTATTCAGACAGACATTAGCTGACACAACATCGAAAATTAAATTCATGGGTGAAATCTCTGAACCGTTCATGATCAATACTGCAGTACACCAAGACGACGAATTATCGCCACTGTTATTCAACCTAGTCCTGGACAAAGTAATGAGGAAACGGAAGATGAACTGAAAACTCCAGGGCACTGGAAAGCAGCACGACTAGAAAGATGCTGGGGAAAGATAGAAACATCAAACCTAGCTTCCGCAGAAGACCTGGCCTTACTATCAGACAACGAAGCAAAAGCTACGAAACAAATAGAGGCACTAAACAAAATTAGACACAGAATACCGCAAAATAAACAGAGTTGCACACTTCAAGTATCTATGTGAAATCCTTGAACCTACAGGAGGAGAAAAGATCGCACATAAGACTCGACTACAAAAAATGGAGAGCGTTCGGCACGACACAGTAATGAACCCTCAAATACTATATGCAAGTGAGACGCTAACACTCCATACAAAAAGTGACATAGAAAGCATTCTGAAAGAAGAAAGGAAAATCGTGAGGAAAATTCTCAGCCCAAAGCTGACAGAAGAGGGATACAGATTACACACTAGGAAAACTGCAGAGACGATGTCAAACATACGAGCTGATGTCAGAAAAAGAAGGTTGAAGTTCTATGGGCACATTCTCACCAAGAGAATTCTAACATACATACAAGGGATCAAATCAACAATACCATGGATCACACAAGTCAAATTGGAACTAGAAGCAGCAAAAATCGATCAAATAGAAATTGAGGACAGAAAGGTGTATAGAGACAAGATACACAAGTGGAATGTAAGACCAGAGAATGAAGTCCCAAGGAAAGCAGCGACAAAGTGGACTGAAGACAGAAAGAGACTCCATGGAGAAGAAAATGGGAGAATCGTGGAAGATCAGAAAGAACTCTCAAATGAGGCAGAATGCTTTGCGTGTTCGTACAGTGTCTCGACGCAAATAATAATAATATATATAGATTTCTACGCTATATATATATATATATATATATATATATATATATATATATATAACCCTGAAATGTATACATATTGTGCTGCATTGTTGGTGCCGTAGACAAGCATCCTCAAAAACAAACATTTGGTCACTCATAGCATTACTGGAATGAAGCAATGCAGATGTGACCTACTACAGAGTATTACTGTTTTGAGGCATTGTTGATAAGAAGTACCTCAGTTGATTCTGTTAACAAACTCATCAGTGGGGTAGGAGATGGGGCATCAATAGAACTTTTGGGCTCAGTCTAAACTTTATTATTACCTAAAATTTTTATGCTTGCATTGAAGCTACTAAAAATCTGTGTTTCTAAGTAATGGACACATATCTGGCTTTAAACTAGGAATATTGTAAGTATTCATGAACATTGTCCTTACCCTCGGAATTGATTCGGTAATCTGAGCCCTTGATTTGAAAGAAATACATTTTATGGAACATCAGATCCTCCTATTGTGAAAAACAACTGATCTCTTTATTCTCCAAACGTGTTTCGCTGCATTTGTGGAATCATCAGTGGGTATTTTTATTCATCTCTGTAAAATACTTGCATTTTTTAGTAATAATCCTTGCCCGTCGAGATGCTTCGTGGGTAAACTGCCGGATGTCAGTGTCCAAGAGGCACAATACTTCGGCAAACGGCCACGTTGTCATCAAGTGCGCTGATGAACAGTGCATCAGCGCACCTGACGATGGCAACGTGATCGCTTGCCGAAATATTGTGCCCTTTTGACACTGACATCCGGCAGTTCATCCACGAAATACTTCGACATGAAGTACGCTGGGAGAAGCTGAAGAATCACAATTATTGGGATGGAAATTAGACGTCAGACATTTTATGTCTATTGCGGTTATCGCTTTATTCTCTGGAACGACAAGTTCTCTAGGAGATTCTTAAAATTATTCTGTAGCTTACGATGTACAACGGAATGATGTTTTTGTGATGTAGGTTGAGGGGTTGATTTTGTCGCACGAAAGTACTAAAGATAAAATGATTTGCTAACTCCTCAATCTACTTCACTAAAACATTATTTTGTTGTAGATGGCAAACTATATAATAATTTAATAAGATTACTATAAATAGATTGTAACATTCTAGAGAGCAGTGTTACAATCAACAGCTACAACATTGTTTTGGGCCTAATTTTCGTTCCAGTAATTATCACTAAAATGTTTCACTTTTACATCCCACAATATAAGTACCTACTGATGATGGTAGAAGTGTGTCGAAACGTATTTGAGCACTAGAAATGTGAGTGGACCTGAATTCCCATAATTTAGTCTGCGAACACAGCTGCTGTTAGAGCTTTAAAACCACATGAGAAGTACTGCTTACGACAAATATAAATATCGGAAGAATTTACTGCGAAGGAGTAGTTTGTATACGAAGGTGATTAAACAGCCTTATGAATTTGCAGCACAGATAAATCATATTACGTGCTTTTGGACGTGGAACACTTTAGCCTGGCCAAACTGATGATTCCTGTCAGATCTTTTTCTTTAATTGTACATTTGAACTGTAACAGGCCGTTTTCGTTCTTAGGAAATTGGAGACTAATGTATAATTAAGAGAAAACACTTACAATGGACATAATCAAATATATAATTAACCATGGCTCCAGACATCAATAAAAGACGTCTTCATCATCCGCCCGTCACTTCTATTTTGTCTACTCACACACGGAGCAGCGTATTAACAAGACGCTTGTCCTTGCTTGACGCGGAGCACGTGAGATGGTTTCACTTAACAGCATTCTTTATCGCTGACAAGGTATGCGAAGAAAGCAGTTTACTCGCATCGAGAATTAGTTTCCCGGGTTTTCCAGTCGTAACTCAGTGGACCAATGGAATTAAGGATGCCGTCTAGCGTACTGATACGAGTGTAAACTTTATGATTTGCTAATCTAAACTGAGCTTTGGGAAAATACTCTGTGCGTGACCTTCCTGATCTCTGTGGAATAAGCGCTCACGACGTAGATTCTCTCGTAAAGATAACGACACATTGCCCTTGATTACGTAGCCGTGTAGAGATTGTCGCCAAGAAGTCACTGGAGACGGGGAGGGGGGACACAGATAGGTCGCCACGTCCGGATGGGCTCCAGTTCGGTTTTACAAAGGTTCTCTGCGGCGTTGACCCCTTACTTAGCTTGCGTTTATCGCGAATGCTAACAGTAAGAGCCCGGGTTCGATTCCCGCCGGGTAAGAGACTATCTCCGCTCGGGGCTGGGTGTCCTGCTGTCCTTGCGTTCATATCGTCATAATTAACATTCACTGTTAAGACAGCACACGTTCCAAAAACCAATAACTCAAACAAAAATTATTGAGACTCCCTCGCCCAGCGCTAAGTCCCAAGCGACTGGAAACACGCAGGTGACTCGTGTATTTATGAAGGGTAAAATAACGGACCCGCAGAATTACTAACCGGTATCCGTAACATTGGTTGGCTGCAGGATTCTTTAACATTTTCTCAGTTTGAATATATTAAATTTCGTAGATGCCGAAAAGCTTCTGTCCACACAGATCAGCACGCATTTAGAAAGCATCGCTCGTGCGAAACTCAGCTTGCTCTTTTCACACATGATATCCTGGGAAATGTGGATGAAGGGCAACAAGCAGATACCATATTCCTAGATTTCCGAAAAGCGTTTGACACGGTGCCCCACTGCAGACAGTTAATGAAGCACACGGAATAGCTTCCCAAATATGTGAGTGGCTCGATGACTTCTTAAGTACCAGCACCCAGTACGTTGTCGTCGTCGGCGAATGTTCTGAGACAGCCCGCATCTCGTGGTCGTGCGGTAGCGTTCTCGCTTCCCACGCCCGGGTTCCCGGGTTCGATTCCCGGCGGGGTCAGGGATTTTCTCTGCCTCGTGATGGCTGGGTGTTGTGTGCTGTCCTTAGGTTAGTTAGGTTTAAGTACTTCTAAGTTCTAGGGGACTGATGACCATAGATGTTAAGTCCCATAGTGCTCAGAGCCATTCTGAGACAAGGGTAACGTCAAAAGTGCCACAGAGGAGTGAGACAGAACCGCCTATATTTTTATGTACATAAATGATCTGACGGGCAGGATGAGCTGCAATCTGCGGCTGTTTACTGATGATGTTGCGATGTACGAGAAGATGTTGTTGAGTGACTGTAGGAGTATACACGTCTATTACTTCTTTGGTGACTTTGGATAATTCCATGTCTTTTTTAACGTTTTAAATCCATTCTCCTCCATTAGCGAGGGAATCTACATATTATACTATTTTTTTTATCAGTCTGTGTTCGGGAAGCCTCATTTCGTGGCCATAGAATTTTCGGCGTATTTTCTTCATGTCTGTCTCTATGTTAGAATATTCTTAAATTTTGGACGTTTTCTGTAGTCTGTATCCATTCTCGGTCCATCTTGGTTCCAACATTTTCCTAATTATTCTTCTTTCTTTAGATTTTCTATATCAGTTTTCCCTCCCCCCCCCCTCCCCCCCATGAACCATGGACCTTGCCGTTGGTGGCGAGGCTTGCGTGTCTCAACGATACAGATAGACGTACCGTAGGTGCAATCACAACGAAGGGGTATCTGTTGAGAGGCCAGACAAACGTGTGGTTCCTGAAGAGGGGCAGCAGCTTTTTCAGTAGTTGCAGGGGCAACAATCTGGATGTTTGACTGATCTGGCCTTGTAACGCTAACCAAAACGGCCTTGCACTTGTGATACTGCGAACGGCTGAAAGCAAGGGGAAATTACAGCTATAATTTTTCCCGGGGAATGAAGCTTTACTGTGTGATTAAATGATGATGGCAACCTCTTGGGTAAAATATTTCGGATGTAAAATAGTCCCCCATTCGGATCTCCGGCGGGAACTACTCAGGTGGACGTCGTTATCAGGAGAAAGAAACCTGCCGTTCTACGGATCGGAGCGTGGAATGTCGCATCCCTTAATCGGGCAGGTAGGTTAGAAAATTTAAAAAGGGAAATGGATAGGTTGAAGTTAGATATAGTGGGAATTAGTGAAGTTCGGTGGCAGGAGGAACGAGATTTTTGGTCAGGTGAATACAGGGTTATAAATACAAAATCAAATAGGGGTAATGCAGGAGTAGGTTTCATAATGAATAAAAAAATATGAGTGCGGGTAAGCTACTACAAACGAATTATTAGTGAACGAATTATTGTGGCCAAGATAGATACGAAGCCCACGCCTACTACAGTAGTACACGTTTATACGCCAACTAGCTCTGCAGATGATGAAGAAATTGATGAAATGTATTATGAGATAAAAGAAATTATTCATGTAGTGAAGGGAGACGAAAATTTAATAGTCATGGGTGACTGGAATTCAACAGTAGGAAAAGGGAGAGAAGGAAACGTAGTAGGTGAGTATGGATTAGGGCTAAGATATGAAAGAGGAAGCCGCCTGGTAGAATTTTGCACAGAGCATAACTTTATCGCTCCAGGCAAATGCCGGGACGGTTCCTTCCAAAGGGCACGGCCGATTTACTTCCCTGTCCTTCCCTAATCCGATGTGACCGATGACCTCGCTGTCTGGTCTCCTCCCCCAAAACAACCAACCAACCATAACTTAATTATAGCTAACACTTGCTTCAAGAATCATGAAAGAAGGTTGTATACATGGAAGAACCCTGGAGATACTAGAAGGTTTCAGATTATAATGGTAAGACAGAGATTCAGGAACCAGGTTTTAAATTGTAACACACTTCCAGGGGCAGATGTGGACTCTGATCACAATCTATTGCTTATGAACTGTAGATTAAAACTGACGAAACTGCAAAAAGGTGGGAATTTAAGGAGATGGGACCTGAATAAACTGACTAAACCAGAGGTTGTACAGAGTTTCAGGCAGAGAATAAGGGAACAATTGACAGGAATGAGGGAAAGAAATACAGTAGAAGAAGAATGAGTAGCTTTGAGGGATGAAATAGTGAAGGCAGCAGAGGATCAAGTAGGTAAAAAGACGAGGGCTAGTAGAAATCCTTGGGTAACAGAAGAGATACTGCATTTAATTGATGAAAGGAGAAAATACAAAAATGCAGTAAATGAAACAGGCAAAAAGGTATACAAACGTCTGAAAAATGAGATCGACAGGGAGTGCAAAATGGCTAAGCAGGGATGGCTAGAGGACAAATGTAAGGATGTAGAGGCTTATCACGCGAGGGGTAAGATACACTCCTGGAAATGGAAAAAAGAACACATTGACACCGGTGTGTCAGACCCACCATACTTGCTCCGGACACTGCGAGAGGGCTGTACAAGCAATGATCACACGCACGGCACAGCGGACACACCAGGAACCGCGGTGTTGGCCGTCGAATGGCGCTAGCTGCGCAGCATTTGTGCACCGCCGCCGTCAGTGTCAGCCAGTTTGCTGTGGCATACGGAGCTCCATCGCAGTCTTTAACACTGGTAGCATGCCGCGACAGCGTGGACGTGAACCGTATGTGCAGTTGACGGACTTTGAGCGAAGGCGTATAGTGGGCATGCGGGAGGCCGGGTGGACGTACCGCCGAATTGCTCAACACGTGGGGCGTGAGGTCTCCACAGTACATCGATGTTGTCGCCAGTGGTCGGCGGAAGGTGCACGTGCCCGTCGACCTGGGACCGGACCGCAGCGACGCACGGATGCACGCCAAGACCGTAGGATCCTACGCAGTGCCGTAGGGGACCGCACCGCCACTTCCCAGCAAATTAGGGACACTGTTGCTCCTGGGGTATCGGCGAGGACCATTCGCAACCGTCTCCATGAAGCTGGGCTTCGGTCCCGCACACCGTTAGGCCGTCTTCCGCTCACGCCCCAACATCGTGCAGCCCGCCTCCAGTGGTGTCGTGACAGGCGTGAATGGAGGGACGAATGGAGACGTGTCGTCTTCAGCGATGAGAGTCGCTTCTGCCTTGGTGCCAATGATGGTCGTATGCGTGTTTGGCGCCGTGCAGGTGAGCGCCACAATCAGGACTGCATACGACCGAGGCACACAGGGCCAACACCCGGCATCACGGTGTGGGGAGCGATCTCCTACACTGGCCGTACACCACTGGTGATCGTCGAGGGGACACTGAATAGTGCACGGTACATCCAAACCGTCATCGAACCCATCTTTCTACCATTCCTAGACCGGCAAGGGAACTTGCTGTTCCAACAGGACAATGCACGTCCGCATGTATCCCGTGCCACCCAACGTGCTCTAGAAGGTGTAAGTCAACTACCCTGGCCAGCAAGATCTCCGGATCTGTCCCCCATTGAGCATGTTTGGGACTGGATGAAGCGTCGTCTCACGCGGTCTGCACGTCCAGCACGAACGCTGGTCCAACTGAGGCGCCAGGTGGAAATGGCATGGCAAGCCGTTCCACAGGACTACATCCAGCATCTCTACGATCGTCTCCATGGGAGAATAGCAGCCTGCATTGCTGCGAAAGGTGGATATACACTGTACTAGTGCCGACATTGTGCATGCTCTGTTGCCTGTGTCTATGTGCCTGTGGTTCTGTCAGTGTGATCATGCGATGTATCTGACCCCAGGAATGTGTCAATAAAGTTTCCCCTTCCTGGGACAATGAATTCACGGTGTTCTTATTTCAATTTCCAGGAGTGTAGATACTGCCTACAGGAAAATTACACAGGCCTTTGGAGAAAAGCGAACCACTTGCACGAATATCAAGAGCTCAGATGGAAACCCAGTTCTAAGCAAACAAGGGAAAGCAGAAAGGTGGAAAGAGTATATTGAGGGTCTATACAGGGGCGATGTTCTTGAGGACAATATTATGGAAATAGAAGAGGATGTTGATGAAGATGGGAAAAATGATACTGCTTGAAGAGTTTGACAATACACTGAAAGACCTAAGTCGAAACAACTCCATTAGAACTACTGACAGCCTTGGGAGAGCCAGTCCAGACAAAACTCTACCATCTGGTGAGCAAGATGTACGAGACAGGCGAAATTCCCTCATACTTCAGGAAGAATATAATAATTCCAATCCCAAAGAAAGCAGGTGTTGACAGATGTGAAAATTACCGAACAATCAGTTTAATAACTCACAGCTGCAAAATACTAACGCGAATTCTTTACAGACGAATGGAAAAACTGGTAGAAGCCGACCTCGGGGATGAATAGTTTGGATTCCGTAGAAATATTGGAACACGTGAGGCAATACTGACCCTACGACTTATCTTAGAAGAAAGATTAAGGAAAGGCAAACCTACATTTCTAGCATTTGTAGACTTAGAGAAAGCTTTTAACAATGTTGACTGGAATACTCTCTTTCAAATTCTGAAGGTGGCAGGGGTAAAATACAGGGAGAGAAAGGCTATTTACAATTTGTACAGAAAGCAGACGGCAGTTATAAGAGTCGAGGGACATGAAAGGGAAGCAGTGGTTGGGAAGGGAGTGAGACAGGGTTGTAGCCTATTCCCGATGTTATTCAATATGTATATTGAGCAAACAGCAAAGGAAACAAAAGAGAATTCGGAGTAGGTATTAATATCCATGGAGAAGAAATAAAAACTTGGCATTGTAATTATGTCAGAGACAGCAAAGTACTTGGAAGTGCAGTTGAACGGAATGGACAGTGTCTCTAAAGGAGGATATAAGATGAATATCAACAAAAGCAAAACTAGGATAATGGAATGTAGTCGAATTAAGTCGGGTGATGCTGAGGGAATTAGATTAGGAAATGAGACACTTAAAGCAGTAAAGAAGGTTTGCTATTTGGGGAGCAAAATAACTGATGATAGTCGAAGTAGAGAGGATATAAAATGTAGACTGGCAATGGCGAGGAAAGCGTTTCTGAAGAGAAGAAATTTGTTAACATCGAGTAGTATAGATTTAAGCGTCAGGAAGTCGTATCTGAAAGTATTTGTATGGAGTGTAGCAATGTATGGAAGTGAAACATGGACGATAAATACTTTGGACAAGATGAGAATAGAAGCTTTCGAAATGTGGTGCTACAGAGGAATGCTGAAGATTAGATGGGTAGATCACATAACTAATGATGAGGTATCGAATAGAATTGGGGAGAAGAGGAGTTTGTGGCATAACTTGACTAGAAGTGGGGATTGACTGGTAGGACATGTTCTGAGGCATCAAGGGATCACCAATTTAGTATTGGAGGGTAAAAATCGTAGAGGGAGACCAAGACATGAATACACTAAGCAGATTCAGAAGGATGTAGGCTGCAGTAGGTACTGGGAGATGAAGAAGCTTGCACAGGATAGAGTAGCATGGAGAGCTGCATCACACCAGTCTCAGGACTGAAGACCATAACAACAACATATTAGTTTTCCTGTTTAGTGCCAAGGTTTCGCTGGCATATAACATTGATGGTTTAATTACTGTTTTGTAATGTCTAATTTTGGCATTTAAAGACAAGCATTTTTTATTAATGAGGCTTCGCACTAATCCTTAACCTTTAAGAGTTTTTTGTATTCTTTCTTGTTGTGCATATTTTTCAGACATAATTTCTCCTAGATATTTAAAGTGTGATACTCTTAATTTCTCCATATTTGGCTTGTAATCTGAAAATTTCTAAATTTGTTGTTGTAAACATGTTTTATAGCAGTCTCACAAGAATCTGCCATTATTGTGAGATCGTCCGCAAAGGCTAAGTAGGGGATTCGATGGTTATTTTTTTTCTTTTGGTTCCTAATGAAATTGGTTTCTAGCAATTTTGTTCTTCAAGTCTCTCTTCTCGTTCTTCCAGGACTATCTGGAATTATATTGAACAACAAAGGCAATAACCCACGACCTTATCTAACCCTAGTTTTTATCTCGAATGGTTTTGAAATTTTTCCCATAAATTTCACTTTGTATGTCGTATTTGTTAATGTCTCCTCAATGATTTTCCGATCCAATCCTTTTTCTTCAAGAATCCTAAATAGGTCTGTGGATTGAGCCATAGGCCTTTTTGAAGTCGACAAAGACGTATACTGTTGGCTTGCCTCGCATCTGCTTTATTCTTGTGATTAATTTTAGGTTTAAAATTTGCTCTGGGCACTATCTGTTTGGCCTGAAACCAGCTTGCAAATCTGAAATTTAGGGTGCTAGCAGTTGTTGTACTCTTTCAAGAATACAAACCGATATCTTATATGTGACAGGGAGTAGAGGAATTCCTCCAATTATGCACATCATGTTTGTCCCCATTTTTATGTAATGGGTGTATTATGGTACACTTCCAATCTTCTGGGATTTCTTCGGTGAGCCATACATTTTGAATAATTCTTACTAGCCCCTTTCTTGAATTAAGCCCTAGACTTTTGAGAAATTCGGCTACAATTCCATCCTCCCCAGAGGCTTTATTATTTTTGAGTTTCTTTATGAGTTTGATAATTTCTTCTTCTGTTGGCGGTTAAGAATCTTTTTGTTGCGGGGCTTGGGTGTTGGATATTGGGAGGGTTTCTGTTGGTTCCGGACACATTAGTAGTTTTTCAAAATATTCGCCTAATATTTCACAATTTCCTTCATCGATTAGTGCTAAATTCCAATCTGGTTTTCGGTAGCAAACATTTTGAGGGTTATATCCTTTAATTTGGTTTACGAAGGTCTTGAAGAATCCATGTGTATTATAAGTTTTAAAATCTGTTTCTATTGATACTAGTTGCTGGAGTACATATTTTCTCTTCTATTGTCTGATAATTTTATTCGAAACCTTTCGTGTTTCTAGAAAGTTTTGATGATTCTCCTCATTCTTATTCGAGCTATCTTTTGCGAAGGCTCTTTTGCATAGTTCAACTGCCTTTTCACATTCTATATTCCACCACGGATGTTTGGGTTTCTTCTGAAACGGGATTTGTTCCTTGGCTATTTCCGTGATTTTTATCTTGAATTTTTCTCAGTTGTTTGCAGGAATATTTTCCCATTTTTTAAATATTATTAATATTTTTGTGAGTGTTATCTATTTTGAGTTAAAGATCTGAATCACATCCGCATATAATTGAATATTTATTTTAATTATATTATTGAATTTAAATGGCAACAGGATAAATGTAAAAATGTAGCAAATGAAGCAAGTGAAAGGGAATACGGAAGTATATAAAATAAGATTGAAACAGTGCAAAAAGGATAAGCAAGCCTGTAGAAGGACGCATAACAAAGGGGAAAATAGATGCCGCCTGAAGGAAATTTAAAGATAGCTTTGGAGAAAAGAAGCATCTATGAATATCAAGACTTCAGTGGTAAGCCAGTTCTAAGCAAATAAGGAAGTCTGAAAAGTTGAAGCGATATATTGAAGGGCCAAGCAAAGCAAATTAACTTGAAGGCTCTAATATGATAAGGATGAAAAAAAATATTCCAACAGACGTGCAAGATACACGAGACAGGCGGAATACCCTTGTATTTGGAGAAGAATGTAATAATTCCAAACCCAAGACAGGCATCTATAAGTGTAAATGATACCGAACTATCATTTAATAAGTCATGGCAGCAAAATACTGACACGAAAACTGATTGAAGTCGACCTCTGGGAAGATCAGTCTTGATTCCAGAGAAATGTAGGAATGCGTGAGATAGATTACAAAAAAGGAAACGTACGTGTGTAGCATTTATGGATTTAGAGACAGGTTTCTTTGTTTTTTAATTCATAAGGGACCAAACTCCCATGCCAGAGGGAGGACTCGAACCTCCGCCACGAGGGGCCGCGCAATCCGTGATATGGCGCTTCAAACCGCGCGGTCACTCCGCGCGGTAGAGAAAGGTTTTGACGACGTTGACTGGTATACACTCTTTAAAACTGTGAAGGTAGCAGCATTAAATTACAGGAAGCGAAAAGTTATTTACAACTTGTACACAAACCTTACTGCAGTTAGAAGAGTTTAAGGATACCTAAGAGAAGCTGTGGTTGAGAAAGGAAAGAGATACTGTTGCAGACTATTGTCGATGTCATCGGTCTACCTGTGATGTTATTCGCTCTGTACATTCAGCAAGCGGCGAAAAAAACCAATGTCTCCCCGCCTTATTCAGGTACCCTGGGGGGGGAGTTTGAATGAAGTGAGGATCGCCAGTCATTCCCGTGCTCACCCGCTTCTTTAACATTTACCCTGAAAGTGTTACCAGTGGTCGTGTTCTGTATGCGAAAGGCAACTGGACTCAATACTTCATCTTTATAGGGACCAACAAAACCTGGCAACATTTTCAAAAAAATCTTATTCACGGTCTTACTCTGGACCAAAAAACTTCATAAATACCAGGTCTCCGATCTTTCAGCGAGGTGGGCCGCCTTCCCCGGTTGTACGTTTCAGTCTCACTGCGATGAGCAAGCTGAATATTTTTTTCATAAGCTCCGAGTCTACTTTCTCAGAAAGTAAATCATTGATATTCCATATTAGTAACGAGCGAATTGATCGGATATGTTAACGTTAATTTAGCGGGGGTGCGCTTCGTGGACTGCGGAGTTGTAGGCACAGTTCACCCAACCCAGGGACTTGTCGCAGTTAGATTGAGAGTCACCATGATAAAACAGTCAATTTATATTTCAAACTCCTGTTTACTTTTTCCTCCAAGGAAGGTTGCGAATAATAAGGGACAGTTGTGACGCGGAGAACGCTGTTTCTGAACCAAAACCTGCGTAATTCTTAGACCTAAACACAGGAGCTTTATCGCTTACAAGGACCTTAGGCGGCACAAACCAGGATGATTGATGATAAAGATTATGTGGTTAAAGGGACTAAACTAATGGGTCATCAGTCCCTACATTTCATGAGAAAAACGTGTAAAAAAGTGGGGATTTGGCGGCTCCAACTACATAAGCAAGTTAAAGAGTTTAAAAAAGAGCGTGACAGTAGTTGTAACACTATGGGGGAAAAATTGGGTTAACCTAGGCATCACTGTGCCCAAGACGGTCTAAAGGCCCAACAAGGTGAGGGTGGAAGAAAGTAACCTGCAGTAGCATGGGGGATACACGCCGCAGTGGGAGGCTCTCTCCCCCACAGCCACCCCTAACACTGAAAGTGGGCGAGTACTATAGTCGGGTGTAAAACTCGAGCTCTCTTAGGAGATGCAATACTCTGCTATTGGTTATCTCGTCATATAGGTAGTGAGGTATGTAAACTGAGAACATGCAGCAGACCGGCCAGCAGGACGCCCTCAACATGAACGTGCGCTGTCGTCGGTAGACTACCCCAGTTGCAGTGAGGACGCTCCACCCAATGTAGAAGGAACTCGTGTATGAGTTTCGTGTGGCCGATGTCTAATCGGCACAGCACAATGGCATCTTTCCGAGATGCCTGGAAAGATGTATGCCACACCTTAGTGGATCCCTTAATCGCTCTTAACTTGTTTTGGGTCGTACTATCGTGTCATTTCAATTCCCAGAGCCTCAAACTATTGCATCGAAGTCGTAATCCTAAGTCTGTGTCCGGTATTCCGATGTCAAGATGATATCCTGTACTGGTGTTGTTGACTTGACGGTCGGCGAATTCATTTCCAGCTAATGCCTACGTGACTCGGTGTTCAGACGAAGGTCACTGACTTTACAGAGTTGTATAGGTCAACCAGTAGGTCCTGGATGCTCAAAACCAAAATATTTTTGGAATAACACATGCATATGCCTTTTAAGTAACTCAGGGAATCGCAACAGATCAGAAAGTTCGTCGTGGCCGGGGATTTGACGTACCGCAAAGCCTGAGATGTGGCAATCAACTCTGTAGTGTATAGAATGCAGGCACCCAGCAAAGAGTGCTTCTCATGTCCCCTTGATGTGCAAAAGAGTAACCAACCCTGTCGTTGACTTTCGATCCATCCGTGTAGAAGCATAACGAATTAGAATAATCGTGAAGCATCGAACGAAACAGTTGTCGGAGAGGGGTAGGGTCAGCGTCCTTCATAGGCGACAAAAGAGGTCCATCCACATACAGGACAGGGTACAGATCACAGGAGGCTGTTGGAGGTTCTGTAGTAGAGTATCAAGCCAGATTATAGCTGGTCTACTCAGTTTTGGGCAATACGCAGAGTCTGAAATGTTGGTTCTGGAACAGGGTTGAGTGACATGATAAGTAGGCATCTGACAGATTGTGACTGCATAATTAGTCCAGAAGCTAATGCGATCTAACCTGCACCCCGGCTTTCACGAGGAGGCTGTCAACAGGACGCACATGGAAAGCCCCCATTGCCACAGCGCTTTGTAATATCTCAGAAGAAATATGCAGTTCGCGCCCCACGAGGAGTCACTAAGAAAACAGAGTATTTAGCTTCTTCATGAAGTTGTCTTGAGCCGGCGGACATGTAGCAGCCAAGTTAGCTTTGTTGTCAAAATACCACAGAATTGAAAAGCTTCAGCTACTTCAAGTAACTGGTCACCAAGATAAACTTGTGATTGCGGTTGCACAGTCCGAAATAGGCAAAAATGCACAACTCGTCATTTTGCAGGATAAGGTTGATAACCATGGTTCAGGGCCCGGTCACGTACTCTCAAGACGGCCCCCAGAAATTAGCGCTCAGTGGTGTGCAGTGATGTGGATGCATAGTGTAGGCAAAGATCACCCACGTGTAGCGACGCAGTCACTGTGGGGCCCACTGCAGGTATGATACCATTGATGGCCATAGCGAACAGCTCCTGATGGACTCCAGTTTCCTCTATATGTTGGTTGCTGGGAGTCGAACCTATCCGGACCCGAAATAGTCAGAGACAGAAATTCTGGATAAAAGTGGGTAAACTGCCCCAGAAAAACCACTAGTGCACTATAAATAGTACAGTACTGGCCATTAAAATTGCTACACCACGAAGATGACGCGCCACAGACGTGAAATTTAACCGACAGGAAGGAGATGCTGTGATATGCAAATGATTAGCTTGTCAGAGCATTCACACAAGGTTGGCACCGGTGGCGACACCTACAACGCGCTGACATGAGGAAAGTTTCCAACCGATTTCTCATACACAAACAGCAGTTGACCGGCGTTGCCTGGTGAAACGTTGTTGTGATGCCTCGTGTAAGGAGGAGAAATGCGTACTATCACGTTTCCGACTTTGATAAAGGTTGGATTGTAGCCTATCGCGATTGTGGTTTATCGTATGGCGACATTTCTGCTCGCGTTGATCGAGATCCAATGACTGTTCCCAGAATATGGAATCGGTGGGTTCAGGAGGGTAATACGGAACGCCGTGCTGGATCCCAACGGCCTCGTATCACTAGCAGTCGAGATGACAGGCATTTTATCCGCATGGCTGTAACGGATCGTGCAGCCACGTCTAGATCCCTGAGTCAAAAGATGGGGACGTTTGCAAGACAACAACCATCTGCACGAACAGTTCGACGACGTTTGCAGCAGCATGGACTATCAGCTTGGAGACCATGGCTGCGATTACCCTTGACGCTGCATCACAGACAGGAGCGCCTGCGCCGGCCGGAGTGGCCAAGCGGTTAAAGGCGCTACAGTCTGGAACCGCATGACCGCTACGTTCGCAGGTTCGAATCCTGCCTCGGGCGTGGATGTGTGTGATGTCCTTAGGTTAGTTAGGTTTAAGTAGTTCTAAGTTCTAGGGGACTTATGACCACAGTAGTTGAGTCCCATAGTGCTCAGAGCCATTTGAACCATTTTGGAGCGCCTGCGATGGTGTAGTCAACGACGAACCTGGGTGCACGAATGGCAAAACGTCATTTTTTCGGATGAATCCAGGTTCTGTTTACAGCATTATGATGGTTGGTATCATCCGTGTTTGGCGACATCGCGGTGAACGCACATTGGAAGCGTGTATTCGTCATCGCCATACTGGCGTATCATCCGGCGTCATGGTATGGGGTGCCATTGGTTACACGTCTCGGTCACCTCTTGTTCACATTGACGGCACTTTGAACAGTGGACGTTACATTTCAGATGTGTTACGACCCGTGGCTCTACCCTTCATTCGATCCCTGCGAAACCCTACATTTCAGCAGGATAATTCACGACCGCATGTTGCAGGTCCTGTACGGGCCTTTCTCGATACAGAAAAAGGTCGACTGCTGCCCTGGCCAGCACATTCTTCAGATCTCTCATCAATTGAAAACGTCTGATCAATGGTGGCCGAGCAACTGGCTCGTCACAATACGCCAGTCACTACTCTTGATGAACTGTGGTATCGTGTTGAAGCTGCATGGGCAGCTGTACCTGTACACGCCATCCAAGCTCTGTTTGGCTCAATGCCCAGGCGTATCAAGGCCGATAGTACGGCCAGAGGTGGTTGTTCTGGGTATTGGTTTCTCAGGATCTATGCACCCAAATTGCGTGAAAATGTAATCACGTGTCAGTTCTAGTATAATATATTTGTCCAATGAATACCCGTTTATCATCTGCATTTCTTCTTGGTGTAGCAATTTCAATGGCCAGTAGTGTCTATGATGTCGCCAGGCAGTATCGAATGCCTTCTGTATGTCAAAGAACACAGCAGTCAGATATTGGCGATGCGCGAAAGCATTGAGCACTGCAGATTACAGATGAATCAGATAGTCTGCGGTGGACCAGAAAGCCCGAAAGCCGCTTTGCAATTATGATATATGCACTCCACTTTCAATGCACCAACAAAGACGGAGGTTGACCATACGTTCGAATAGTTTACACAACCCATTTGTCAGACAGATTGAATGGTTGGTAGTTAAAATATGTGGGTCCTTTCCCGGTTTCAAGACAGAAATAATAACTTCTTACCACTGAGAGAGAAATTATTCTTTCCTCCAAATACAACTGGAATCCCAACGACATGTTTCATGTTGTCGGTACGAAGATGTTTCAGTGTTTGGTTGCGGTTTTTGTTGGGTCCAGGGGCCGATCTAGACACATTGCCAAAGCGCTGCGAAACACTCATTAGCTAAACGGGACACTATGACAGAAAACCGTGTGCATGGAAGGACAGCGGGTGGCGCTCGGCGAGGCGTTTCTGGGTAAGGTGTGGAATCGCATAGATGAGACATATTCCTCCCAACAGTCCTGCTTCCTTTTCTTTCTTAAATACTGCGCTTTCACCCGGAGTCTCTTTAATCCTGATAAATTATCTATAGAGGAATGGCCCTTTGAAGCTTCCTGTGCCGTTTCCTGATTGCTACGGCTATATCTTCAGACCACCATGGCACCGACGGTCCTCGAAATGAGCCGAAGGAGTAGGTTATCGTTGCTGCAGCAGCATGAATAATAGTGTCAATAGTATCCTGTACCACTTTATCGATAGCTATCGTATGACTGGCTTCAAAAGTGGCTGTAGAGGAGGAAACTTGCCAGTCAGCTTTCTGAAGCGACCAACATTGAGCATGCTTCTACGAGTATTGTCTGTGAACGGAGAGCGAGAGAACGATAAGAAAGTGATCGCTGTCACAAAGATCGCCATTGACACGCCTCTGAATAAGGAATAAGATACTCAGGCTGCAAACTGAGATCAGTAGGTGAGTATGTTCGGTGGGCTGCACTGAAATGTGTTGCAGTTCCAATGTTGAATAGGCAGATGTCCACTTCTGAAAGGAGGGTTCTAGTACCCTGCCTCTGCGATACAGTGTCGCCGTCCGACAGAGGATTATGGGCCTTTAAGTCCCCCCGGTGAGAGGATGGGTGGAAGCAGTTGTTCCTCTAACAGTGATAATGGAAATATCTGTCTGGGGATAGCCTATATAAACATTACTGTCATCCGAACTGACAGACGCTATCGGCCACGGCTTCTAGTTCAGTGATAAGAGGTAGTTGCCCACTGAAAATACCAGAGCGATGAGGGTACAAACACCACCAGACGCTCTCTAGACATTAACGCGATTGCTACATTAACGTTTGTAGTTTTTAAGAGCAGGTAGATGGGTTGCCGTGAACTGTTTTTCCTGAAGTGCTATGCCACTTACGGAATAAATAGCCAGTAAATGACGGCGTTCGGTCGGATGGTGATAATAACCATTACAGTTCCATTGAAGGAGCATTGGAGACAGGTCTGAGAAAGTGACGAATGGGAAATATGGGTGTGATTACTTCGCTACCAGGTAGCAGTCCGCCTGATTGTGTGATACTTCATCGATGTACATAGGCTCGAACTTTGCAGGGGTGAGGAGCGGGACTTCCGGTGACTCAAAGTGGTTTATCTTTCTTTTTATCCTTGGCATTGTGAGATTTCGATTTCTGTGAAGATTTCCCCGTTTTTCCAGGAGCGAAGTGGACTGTATTTTTCTTTGGCCCTTAGCCTGCGGCTGCTCGTCTCTGTCTCAAGAGGGTGGCCTCTGACAGGGGCCAGAGGATGACTAGGCACCTCCGGCCACACTGGTGGTATGGGAACCACCGGTGCTGCCGGGGTAGGGGATGTTGGGAGCTGATATTCCCTCCCCCAACTGTGGAGCATGCCCTGGAATACGTTCAGAGCCAGGACACATTGAATTGTGTGAGGCTGGGACTGTGCCACAACAGACTCAAAATTTGAGACCATATCAGTTAGATGAAGTCTTTCAGACTTTTTCTTTGCATATTGATAATACGGGCGGTCAAATGTTTTATACTCTTGAATTTACTTCTTCTCAAACACTGAGCAACGCGGTGAATGAAGAGGGTGCGATTCCAGACACATTGAGGGGATTGGTCATAAGGGCTGCCCTCATGGGATGCCTGTCCACATGCTTGAGAGACAGCCTCATTAGAACAGCAGGAGGATGTGTGTCTGAACCTTTGACACCTAAAACATATCATCAGAGGAGGAAGGTAAGGCCAGAAATCATATCTGTAAACCATGGCTTTAATCTTCCCAGGAAAAATGTTGCCATTGAAGGTGAGTCCCTTCCGGAAGTGACGAACAGAATGGACTCCACACCTCGCCAGATTAGTATGCAGCTTTTCATCAATTTGTAGCGTTAGGTCCCAATGGAAGATAACACCCTGAGTTCTATTGAGCTTGTTATGAGGAGAAATAGTGACTGATACATCTCCTAAATTTACACAGACCTGAATGCCTGTGATTGGTTGGCATGCGATGTTTTGATCAGCGGAGATCCCTTTATCATATTTTCTATTGCTGCGGCCTCCCCAAACTGATCAATATTTTCAAACAAAAAGCAGTGGGTTCGTTGTAACGAAAGATCGGCTGTCAGTTCGGGAACAAACCAAGAACTCGGCAAACTGTCCACTTTCATTTCTCCTTACCTGGCTCTCGTCTTGAGGCGCGGTCAAAGACGGAAATACCATAGGATTGTGACCTTCTGCATTAAAATCACTGTTCCTGACTGTTGAGACGGCCGTGCTGGCATGGCCACCATTAAGTTTGATGTGTTTCATTGCAGATCATCTGCACTGATGCCACTCACTCTTTTGGGAGGATCTCCCAGTGGATGCCACCCCTCCTAGGCAAAGGCCACCTCGCACAGTAGCCATTTCCCGGCGCCCCAGCACCCCAAAGTTAATATGCACCTGCTCACTGACTGACAGAGGGAGGTTACAGATCAGGCATCGACAGTGCGATCCCTGCCTTGTCAGGGAGCTACCACCGAGACGGTACATGACAATCCGACCACGACAGACTGGCTACCACGCTGGATTTCGGATGCAGAGGTAGATCCATTTGATTGGCAGGTACAAAACATAATAGCGCACAGTGGAGAACTAATGCACCACAGGAAGACACCCTTCCTCAAATGGCGCGCACTTATGTAAAATTGGAAAGTGGAGGTCAAACCCAAAATGGGAACCAGTATGTAAAAAACCAGAAAAGGTGAGGGGAAAAAGCCTTAAAACGAAAAGAGCGAAAACCTTCAGAAGTCCAAAGTATAGTTGAAATACCAAGGTGAAAGAGTGATGAAATAAAAAGACAAAAGACTCCTGTTAACTACTTCTTACGACGGGGTCTATTCTAAGCTTCGACATTCCAGGGGGGGGGGGGGGTCGCCCAAACCAGGAGAAAACCTCTTTAAGACGCTGAATGGCCGTTTCATTGGTAGTTCCCCGGCTAGGGAAGAGACCGACGAAACGGCTAAAGGCTTCCACTATCACTAAGATATACCTATTTCCCCAGTCCAGGGTAACGGTCCTAAATAACCTGCAAATAATCTGTCCATAGCACCGCACTCTCGATTATTTGAGGAGACCTGTAAGGGTATTTTGTCTAGGCTTAGCTATCTTACGATCCTCACAGTGGGCGATCTGACAGCCGAATACAAGATAGGTCATGTTAGGTGTTCTTTATCCTTTTCGATCGTTTTGTACATCTCCAGGTATCCTTCACACAATGACCAATGAAAATAATGTAAAACGCTAGGGCCAACCGCTTGAGCAGCCAAATTTTTGGTTTTCCGTCATTACGGGTACGACAGCATAATACTCCTTTACTTAAATGGTACGTGACGAATTTCCTTCCTTTATCTATCTCCCGATTTCCCCGCCAGCGTTCGTCCTCCTCCTGCTTCAGGGGCAAATCCAGGAAAAGACTGGGGGTCTTTGTCAGCACAGTGGTCCTGAATGCCTTGTGATGACTTTCTAGAACTTCAGGTTCAGATTTCTGAACTTCGAACACTGTTAGTCTAGCGCCTCTCAGCTACTCCAATACTTGTCTCAGGTGGTCGAGGTGTTTACTGTAAACAACGACATCTAAATAATTATACACAAATTTAAGCAAAGTCTCCAAAAACTGAATCCAACAGACGGGACAGGACTGCGGTACCTGTGGCTAATATGAAGGGCACAGGGTTAAACTCATAATAGTTCATATCGGTACAGAAGGCTGTAATAGGTTTAGATTTTTCAGATAAAGTTTCCTGACGGTACGCCTGATTTAAGCCTAGTACAGTTAAGTATCAAGCTCCACTACTTCAGGAAAAACAATTATGTAAATCCAGCGAGGGTATCGACCCCAGAACAACATTGCTTAATGCCCGATAATCAACTACCAGTCGATAACCCTCCCCTCCTTTCTTAGGAACAAGAGAAATTAGTGCTGCAAAGGATGACTTCAAGGGTCTAAGTAACCTATCTTCCAATACCCGATTAATCATCTTTTTTCGGGACGGTGACAGCCGCACTGATACCTCATCGGTCAGCTGAATATCGTATTCGATGTTATTAGTAACTTCCAATCGCTCGGTCAACACATCAGGAAACTGTTCTAACAATTTCAAAACATCTTGTGAATTGATTGCTTCCAAATGATCTAGCTGAAACTGTTTCCCAAACCAGAAACCTTATTTACGTGCTGACCTGAGCTATGTGCACAAACATATATTTAAGTTCAGGACAATATAAAAAAAGAAATCTTTTCCTGCGTAATCCGACATACACTATGACTTAGTTATGAAGTAGCAACCCAAAATCAGGTTCGTAGAAAAGCCTGTAGTGACTATTAATTCCAATGGCGAGGTAAAATACTGAACCCTAACTTAACTCATACTGAATAATAACTGACCCCTCGCCTTTGGCAGTGGGGCATTGCTGTTTGAGCGACTTCAGTTGGGGGAACTTGCATAGATGTTTATGCCGTTGGAACCATGGTAATTTATTAGGGAACAACTACTTCCAGAACCCAAGAGGCTGCACACCCACTCTCGGTTAATGGCGGTGCGCGTGAAGGGAAGAGCACTATTCGCGCCGCTTATTGCAACTTTTAGACGCCCTCCCCTTCTATAGCCAATACTGTGAGCTATTCTTAGTGACCAAGTAGGACCGAATTTGTCATCTTTTGCAAAATGACCCGGCTGGCGGCAACGGAAACAATTCTATGATCGAAGAAACACCTGCTGTCTGTTTTCTTACTTTGCCCTGGCAGAACTTGTGTCCCTTTCATGATCATTCGTCACTCACTTTTTATCCAGCAGCTGAAGTTCATAATTGTGATTAATCCATCAAATTCTTTGAAATTATTTGGCCTACCGCAAAAAACCACCATCGAACGGTCCTGAGGACCTATTCCTTCCAAAATATTATTATTCGTTTACACTTCAGTAGTTTCAAGACAAAGAGCCACAGTAGCCCTAAGATCACTTTCCACGTCAGAGGCAAAACTCTCATTATAATGCTGCACCCTGAAATAATGCTCATTCATCAATTCATTCCTACTTCTGTTTGACAAATTTCTACAAATGATGCTTTTACGAAAGTTCTCTATTGACCCTACTAACAGCCTGAGTAGCCAAAGCACTTAATCTACTAGACGTCTAATAGATGAGTAAAATAAAAATAAATACCTTTTGTCATAGAATAATTAATTTGAAGTAAAGCGAATGAGAGCTACGGAGGGCAACTTATAATTGTAACTTAACCGACCACCACAAAAACTGTATCATTTCTGGCCTTGATTCAATTGACAACACGTCAATCCCTGCTATTAGTTTTGCTATTGGGTTACGCAGCTTATTAAAACAAGACCACGCCCCTCCGTCACCATTCTTTTACACATAGCTGCGCTGACAGATCAAATTCACACCATCATCCGAAGATTCCTGCGCCAGGAAGCCGACGCTTAAGGTTTGCAATTGGGGTGCTTCATCTCGTCCCTGTCTAGCGTTACAGCGTTTTGTTATTCACATTACCTTGGGCTAGATTCCTGATTATATTACCCAAATGACTAAGCTCAGCGCGGCGTGGGGTAGCCGCGCGGTCTCAGGCGTCTTGCCAATGTGCCAATGTTCGCGCAGCTCCCCCCTTACCCCCCCCCCCCCCCCCTCACCAATCGGAGGTTCGAGTCCACCCTCAGGCATGTCCTTAGCGTAAGTTAGTTTAAGTAGTGTGTAAACCTAGGGACCGATGACCTCAGCAGTTTGGTCCCATTTTTTTTTCTTTTTGGAACTTACCACCACCAACCAAGTTGAGCCTTAATACTCGTTACCTGCTTAAGGGCGATATAAATATTTTGGAAGAATTCAATATTGGATTGCACCGCAAAGAGCTGTTCGGAACATAGGGTAGCTGCTGACCTACCTCACTATCGCTCTATTTAGGCAGCTGAACCGCACAATCTAAGGCGCCGCGAAGCCTGTTTACAAGTTCTGCGACGCTTCCTTCTGTGTCCTGGTCCCGTATTCTTAATTCATACAGGAGAAATTCCTTTTTCATATGAGATACGGTGGTCACATCTCGTAAATCCATATTTACCGATGATAACCTGAAGCACGCCACACACACAATACCAATCAGTACAATTTGCTTAATAATATTACTTATAATATTTTACTAAAATGCCAAATTTTCCTTACCACGAAACCACGCTCTTGCTACCATATGGAACCCAGTTAATTGTTGCGCAAGGTGAACAAGATGGCTGGAGTGGTAAGGTCTGGTAGCCCCGAAAACAGATTTAAAATTCTCATAAGATTTTTATTTTAAGCCAGACATGTTACAACAACCAAATAGTGCAACATATAAAATTCAATGCCTTTTGCAAAATTAAAAGAAAGATTATAATAAGTTTACTTTTATTTACACCAAATCTGCCCTGGTAGCACAATAAACCTTATAGGAAAAGTGCTTCAGCTTCTTGTAACTTGAATCTTAACTGACTCGAAATTTATAGTGACTGAATTTAAATGCAAAAAATTGTTTTACTGAATCCAAAGTCACGGAAACGTGAAGATAAAAAATTGTTTCCTTCCTTTTCTTGACAGGGATTACAGCTAATAAACTAACATCTGACAAACGTAAGACATTTATTTTACAAGATGGCACTTGTGTGAGTGATCTACCTTTTCAAGTGAAAATAATTTTAGGCGGACCATCGTCTTTACGCCAGCAACGGATCAACTCCAAAACGACCAGGGGCATGTATAGCAGAAAAACAATTTCTCCTCAAGAATGCACACCGATGGAGCGCCCCACCACCAACGGTCACTAATTACGCAGGCTTTGTTCTGTCTAGCACGTTGCCCAAAGATCTTTGGTACAGCGAGATCGATTACTTTGGTAAAACGGAATCGATCCGCGTCGACCATTTCTCACAATGAGACATCTGGAAAAGGTATTGAATTTCAGGGAGAGGTGTCGTAATTTTGTCAGAGAGGGCAAATGACATACAAGAGCACTTGGAAGGAATCGACAGTGTAGTGAAACGAGGTTATATGACGAACATCAACAAAAGTAAAACAAAGGTAATAGAATGCAGTCGAGTAAATCAGGCGATGTTACGAGAATTGTATTAGAAAATGGAACAGTGGTGGTGGTAGATGACTTCTGCAATTTGGGCAGCGAAATAACTGATTATGGGTGAAGTAGAGACGACGTAAAATGCAGACTGGCTGTAGCAACGAAACCATTTCTGAAAAAGCGGAATCTGTTAACATCTAACATAAATTTAAGTGATAGGAAGTCTTTTCTTAAGGTGTTTGTATGGTGTGTAGCCTTTTATAGAAGTGAAACACGCACAATAAGCAATTCAGACAAGATAATGTATAAACTTTTGAAAGGTGCTGTATAAGAATGCTGAAGTTTAGGGTGGTAGATCGAGTAACTAATGAAGAGGTCCCGTTGTTCTTTTTATCGTCCTTCCAAAGATTGGTTTGATACAGACCTGCACACTATTCTGTTCTGTGCAATCCTCTTCATCTCCGAATAACTACTGGAAGCTACATCCATTAAACCTGTTTACTGTATTCATCTCTTAGTCTGTCTACAATTTTTACCCCCCCCCTCCCACTCCTCCCTCTCCCCACACCCCCAGTAGCACACTGACAATTCCTTGATGGCACAGAACGAGTCCCGACAACTGATTTCCTCTTTTCGTCAAGTTGTACTGCAAATTTCTTTTCTCCCTAATTCGATTTAGTAGCTCCTCATTAGTTACGCAATCTACCCATCTAATCTTCAGCATCCTTCCACACCACCACGTTTCAAAAGCGTCTGTTTTCGTATTTTTTTCTTGCTTGAACCTCTTAGCATCCACTTTTCACTTTCCCACAAGGCTACAAACCAGACAAATAGCTTTCTAACACTTAAATTTATATTCGATGTTAACAAATTCCTCTTTTCTTTCATTTTATATCCTCTCTGCTTTGACCGAGCGAGGTGGCGCAGTGGTTAGACACTGGACTCGCATTCGGGAGGACGACGGTTCAATCCCGCGTCCGGCCATCCTGATTTAGGTTTTCCGTGATTTCCCTAAATCGCTCCAGGCAGGAACTTTCAAAGGGCACGGCCGACTTCCTTCCCCGTCCTTCCCTAATCCGATGAGACCGATGACCTCGCTGTCTGGTCTCCTTCCCCGAAACAACCAACCAACCTCTCTGCTTTGACCATTATCTGTTATTTTGCTGCCCAAATAGCAAGACTGAACTACTACTTTCAGTGCCTCACTTGCTAACCTGATCTCCGCAGCATCGCCCGACTTAATTCGACTACTTTTACTTCAGTTGACGCCCATCTTTTAATATCTTTCGAAGACATTGTCCTTACCGTTGTGATGATACAGGTTATTTCGCTGTATCATTATGAGTCTAACTGCAGCAACGATATATGGCATGTACCAATATTTGCCTAGTAATTTTAAATATTAGGTAGTAAATAAACTTTTTCTTTAAGTAACGTTCAAATCTTATAGAAAACTGTAAAATGTGTATTTGTTTGTTATCTGGTTCGTGTGGAGCGCAACAAATAAGTGGCAACCGAAAGTGATCTTCACCTATATACGAAATACTGGCGTCGCAAAATTTAGTTTTCAACGAATCGTTGGCCTTGGATAGAACAAGATGCCACATACTACACTTACTTTCTATGTTCACTATTTTTAACAACGTGAACTTGTGAAAAAATGTAATACGAAACGATTTATTTTCAGTTCTGAATGAACTTTTTATCAATCAGTAACTCTACAAATCAGAAATACTTAATACATATTAAGTAATTGTTTAAAGTTTTACGCGCCAAAGAATGTATAATGTTCTCATAAATAAATCTTTGAAAGTGTTTAAGTGAATAAAAACGTATTTGTGAAGCTATTTTATGGCATGTTACTACTGGAATTACTTTGAGAGGCGTATACCGAAGCATTCTTAATATCCATCAAGCTTGTAAAGTCAATATAATAATTTGTGTTAAAGCTCAAGAACTGATGGACTACGATCTCTGGCCATGTGAAATTACAACTGCGAGAGACCGACGTTGAGTTTTTGAAATCAGAAAGGATAGAAGCTGAATATAATAAGGCACCAGGGGAAAATATGATAACGACAGAAACGTTGAAGGCAGAGGTGCAACGCTTCAGAAAGAGATATACAATCTCATAAGTGAACTAAGGAGAAACGAGGAGATCCCAAAAGAGTGGAAGTCAGCTACCATTAGCCCGCTGCACTAAAGGAACAGCAAAAGGAATTGCAGTAGGTAATTATAGAGGTATTTCTCTGCTGAGCGTACCATACAAAGGGGTATCATTAATAATTCTTGAAAGGTTGAGGCCTTTTGCTGAACAGATTGTTGGAGAGTATCAGGCAGGTTTTTATGCAGCAAGTTCAACCGAGGACAAATTTTCACCATGACACAATGAAACTTATCTTAATAACAATAGTATGATTCCAGAATGAGATTTTCACTCTACAGCGGAGTGTGCGCTGATATGAAACTTTCTGGCAGATTAAAACTGTGTGCCTGACCGAGACTCGAACTCGGGACCTTTGCCTTTCGCGGGCAAGCGCTCTACCACCTGAGCTACCGAAGCACGACTCACGGCTGGTCTCACAGCTTCACTTCTGCCAGTATCTCGTCTCCTACCTTCCAAACTTTACAGAAGCTCTCCTGCGAACCTTGCAGAACTAGCACTCCTGAAAGAAAGGATATTGCGGAGACATGGCTTAGCCATAGCCTGGGGGATGTTTCCAGAATGAGATTTTCACTCTGCAGCGGAGTGTGCGCTGATATGAAACTTCCTGGCAGATTAAAACTGTGTGCCCGACCGAGACTCGAACTCGGGACCTTTGCCTTTCGCGGGCAAGCGCTCTACCATCTGAGCTACCGAAGCACGACTCACGCCCGGTAGAGCGCTTGCCCGCGAAAGGCAAAGGTCCCGAGTTCGAGTCTCGGTCGGGCACACAGTTTTAATCTGCCAGGAAGTTTCAATAGTATGATTGTTACTACTTATTAAAAGTTTTACTCACTGTCAGTATTTTCAAAATGCTTCATTCTATTTCCTCATCTCAGATGTAATCAGTAAATCAATATAAAAACCTTGTCACAAATCTCAGTTACAAAAGAGTGTATCTGCCTTATACAGTGTTAAATTGATGTTTTTCTACTTGAAACTCTCTTACATACTGTGAAACACATCTACAATAATTGATCTAAGAATTGCTACGTCGCACAATTTTACGAGCTCATCTAACTACTGGGAAGGGTTGTACATGAAACAGGAGTAAAAGGGTTTGTTTTGTTAAGCACAGCATGCTAATTTTTTCTGTTGAAAGAAATGTGTCATTACGGAGTCAGTCTTCAGCCTGTCAAACATAAGTAAAATCCGTGGCCACAAGGGGTTCTAATATATGTATGTACTAACAAAGTAATCATATCTAAGAAGTATCTGCTTAATGTGCTGTGCAAAACAATAAATAGTTGAAGTACAAAGATTATCACTATACATCGTGGAACCAACAGGGATCATGTGAAACAAAGTTGTGTTGACCTCCTGAAAAAAACAACTGTAAAGGAACATAAACACAGGTAGAATCTCTCATCACCAGAATGAACGAACAGTCATCTACAGGCAAAAAAATCGTTTGGAACATCACGAAAAATCAAATGTAGCATCCTCTCCAACACTTATCAATAACCCCCTTTCTCAATGGATACGAAATCCGTTTCTCAGGCAAAAAAATTACTAAATATGAATAGTAAGAAAATCACAAGTTCCCTAACCATATTGCCATCTTCTGAGGCATCATAAATACACCGCTTAAAAATATATCACATCAAGCTACTCCACAACATCATGTCATATCCACTATCAAAATTCCTCCAATACGTCATCATTCACCTTCAAATCAGCTATACAAACAATGTGTCTTGCCTTGTTACTCAAATTTTATAATGGTTACTGTACAACCTAGGTTTCGGGTTATAAGCCCATTTTTAAGTACATTACTACAATCATTACATGAACCATGTACCTTGCCGTTGGTGGGGAGGCATGCATGCCTCAGCGATACAGATAGCCATACCGTAGGTGCAACCACAACGGAGGGGTATCTGTTGAGAGGCCAGACAAACGTGTGGTTCCTGAAGAGGGGCAGCAGCCTTTTCAGTAGTTGCAGGGGCAACAGTCTGGATGATTGACTGATCTGGCCTTGTAACACTAACCAAAACGGCCTTGCTGTGCTGGTACTGCGAACGGCTGAAAGCAAGGCGAAACTACAGCCGTAATTTTTCTCGAGGGCATACAGCTTTACTGTTTGGTTAAAAGATGATGGCGTCCTCTTGGGTAAAATATTCCGGAGGGAAAATAGTCCCCCATTCGGATCTCCGGGTGGGGACTACTCTAGAGGACGTCGTTATCAGGAAAAAGAAAACTGGCGTTCTACGGATCGGAATGTGGAATGTCGGATCCCTTAATCGGGCAGGTAGGTTAGAAAATTTAAAAGGGAAATGGATAGGTTAAAGTTAGATATAGTGGGAATTAGTGAATTTCGGTGGAAGGAGGAACAAGACTTTTGGTCAGGTGAATACAGGGTTATAAATACAAAATCAAATAGGGGTAATGCAAGAGTAGGTTTAATAATGAATAAAAAAATAGGAGTGCGGGTAAGCTACTACAAACATCATAGTGAACGCATTATTGTGGCCAAGATAGAAACAAAGCCCACGCCTACTACAGTAGTGCAAGTTTATATGGCAACTAGCTCTGCAGATGACGAAGAAATTGATGAAATGTATGATGAGATAAAAGAAATTAATCAGATAGTGAAGGGAGACGAAAATTTAATAGCCATGGGGACTGGAATTCAATAGTAGGAAAAGGGAGAGAAGGAAAGGTAGTAGGTGAATATGGATTGGGGGTAAGAAACGAAAGAGGAAGCCGCCTGGTAGAATTTTGCACAGAACATAATCATAGCTAACACCAGGATTTAAATTGTAAGACATGTCCAGGGGCAGATGTGGACTCTGACCACAATGTATTGGTGATGAATTGTAGATTAAAACTGAAGAAACTGCAAAAAGGTGGGAATTTGAGGAGATGGGACGTGGATAAACTGACAGAACCAGAAATTGTACAGAGTTTCATGGAGAGCAAAAGGGAACAATTGACAGGAATGGGGGAAAGAAATACAGTAGAAGTAGAATGGATGAAAAAGTGAAGGCAGCAGAGGATCAAGTAGTTAAAAAGACGAGGGCTAGTGGAAATCCTTGGGTAACAGAAGAAATATTGAATTAATTGATGAAAGGAGAAAATATAAAAATGCAGTAAATGAAGTAGGCAAAAAGGAATACAAAAGTGTCTATTTATTTATTTATTTATTTATTTATTATCATCCCAATGATCACATTTGTGATATAGGATTTGGCAGGGTACATTTTAACAACTATATAATATCTTTACAAAATTTGTATCTGTGCTGAATTCATACTAATCTATCTTATGTTTAATACAATATACAACTAATAAGTGTTTTTATAACATAATTTATTATGCACTGATGTAATTTCAATTTTCACATTAACTTAAACATATATTTTATACAGTTGCGCAGAGATATTCACTTATGCTGTAATAGCATTTGTCAAGCATGTGGTTCTTCAGAACAGTTTTAAATTTATCCTCATTTTCCAGCTCTTTGATATGTTTTGGTAGTGCATTAAAAAGTTTGATGCCTTGATTACATACATGTTTCTGGCTTCGGGTCCTTGTTACAGTTTGTATGTGGAGATCTTTACATTGCCGTGTATTGTAATTATGAAAGTCTGTATTGGTTTTCATTTTGCCCTGATTTCTTTTGATCACCAACAGACATTTCAGAATGTATAATGATGGAATTGTTAAAATTTTTAATGCTTAAAAAAGGGGCCTACAATGTGTTTGAGGTGGGCTGTGGGTCATTATCCGAATAGCACGTTTTTGCAATTTGAAAATCTCATTTAGACGACAATTTGTTTTTCCCCAGAATACTATCCCATAGGATGCAATGGACTGAAAATAGCCAAAATATACTAATCTGGTACAGTCATTACTACAAACTCTTGAAATTATTCTAAGCACAAAACATGCTGAATTTAGTTTTAGTGCCAAGTTCACCACATGGTCCTTCCAATTAATCTTCTCATCAATGTGCATACCCAGGAATTTTGCACACTGTACTCTTTCAAGTTGTTTGCCCTCCATGGTGGGATTTAGGTTGTCCTGTTCACTTATTTTTCCATATTGCACATAATTAGTTTTTTTTGCATTCAGTGTTAGCTTGTTAGCACTAAACCATTTTTGTATATCTTGTAGGACATGGTCCACAGTACTGTGCAATGACTGCTTCATATCACTAACTATTAAACTAGTATCATCAGCAAATAACATGATTCTAGCTTTTCTCTCTGACACCTGAATATCATTAATGTAAATGAGGAACAGCAAGGGGCCTAATACACTTCCTTGAGGTACTCCTACTGTGACCTCCCTTGGATCTGATCTTAGTTTAATTTTTTGATTAATATTTGGTGCTGTAATTTCAACCACCTGCATCCTCTTTTCCAGATAAGACTCAAACCACTTTTTTACCGGTCCTCTGATACCTATAGCTTCAAGCTTTTTCAAAAGTATGCTGTGGTCAACAGTGTCAAAGGCTTTTGACAAATCTAGATTTATCCCAACTACACTATTTCCCTCTTCCAATTTAGTGATTATTTCTTTTGTGTATTCTAGTACAGCTGTTTCGGTACTTCTCCCAGCTTGAAATCCATGCTGATTGCTGTTTATCAGATTGTGCATATTAAGATAATGTGTGACTCTATATTTCATTAGTATCTCTAAAACTTTAGAGAAAGTTGGGAGGAGTGAGACAGGTCTGTAGTTTTCTATTTTAAGTTTATCACCCTTTTTCAACAGGGGAATGACTTTAGAAATTTTCAGTTTTTGTGGAAACACGCCCTCAGCCATTGATAAGTTTGCTATGTGCGTCAATGGTTTCGCTATCTGATTAGCTGTTTTCTTTACTAATATTATTGGCACCTCATCTACTCCAGCTGACATCTTGGACTTCAGACTTTTAATCACTTTTAAAACTTCTTTTCCGTTTGTTGGAACTGCCATCATACTGCTGGCTGCCTTGGGTGCTTCCATCTTAATCTGCTCCCCAAGATTCCTGCTTAATGTCTGGGGTACATTTAAAAAGTAATTATTTATATAATTAGGCATGGCATATTTATCTACCATTTTATTCTCCTCATCTTTTAGAATAATTTCCTTGTCTTTGGTAGGTACCCCGGTTTCTTTTCTCACAATTTCCCATGCTACTTTAGTTTTATTTCTGGACTGTTTTATTTCCATATTATTACTTAATAACTTTGCATTTGCAATTACTCTGCGGTATATTTTCCTATACCTCTTTACATATTCTATAAAATCAATATTTGTACACTCCCTCAACTCTGAATTCAGTTTTTTCATCTTTTCACATGATTTCTTAATTCCAAGAGTCATCCAAGAACTTGACTTTATGTATCCAGTAGACTTGAATCTGGTCAGTTTCTTTGGAAAACACATCTCAAAGTTCATCATATAAATCGATGCAAATACACTATATGCCTCATCTGAACTTGACTGTTTCAAAACATCTAACCAATTTTCATTTTCTAAGATACTTATGAACTGATGACAGCTGTCCACAGAGAAGTTTCTTTTGTAAATATTATTTACACCTTTATCTTCCTTTGACCTTAAAGGGATTTCAATGGTGAGAGCATTGTGGTCAGACAATCCTAAATCTATGTTTGTTACCTCTATGTCATTTTCTGACATATTTGAGAAAATGTTATCTATGAGGCTATTGGAGGTGTTTGTTATTCTAGTTGAATTGTTTATGTGTGGTGACATGTTGAAACTCTTTAATATGTCCAAAAATTGCCTTTTTTGTTGACTTTCAACTAGAAGATTAATATTGAAATCACCACAAAGAATAATCACAGTTTCTTTTTTGTAAATAGTATTTAGCAACAATTCTAATTTATCAAAAAAGACTTCTATGTTTCCACATGGTGACCTATACACTGTTATGACTATGACTTATTTCATCAGGCCATATAGCTGGACAGCACGTGCTTCAAAAAACTTTTCAATACTTAAGTTCTCTGCTTCACATCTCTTTTTAAATTCTAACTCTTGTCTAAGGTAAATACCGACTCCACCACCTTTTGCAATTTTCCTACTATAATTATTTGCCAGTTTAAATGGATTAATATGAATACCACTAATTTCTTGGTCCTTACACCAATGTTCTGTAATACACAAGACATCAGGTTGGGTGTTACTTACTGCTATTTCAAGTTCACAATATTTGTTCTTGAGGCACTGCACATTTAGAGTCACAATCTTCAGAACAGGGGAGTGAGCACTGGTGGTATTTCTCCTTTCGTTTAACACTGTTATCTTGGAGTTTTCATTATGGCTGGATACCAAAAATCCTGTTGTACCACAGGTTTCTTGTTTCTGTTGCTTTTCCTACATGAAGTTGATGATGCTGATTGATTGTTTATACTAGCTGTGGCAGCTGATGGCATTTTAATATTTACAATAGCAGATGATGATTTTTTTAGTGCTTCAGCAAATGTTGCTCTTGTTAAGGTTTTCATTTCTTCTGCTTCTGTCCTCATTTGGAGTGGGATTTTAGGGAACTTTTCTACTGTTATGCGGCTTATTTCTTCTAGTATCTTTTCACCCATCATCTTTTTTCCATAATAGTTCCTGTGCTGTCCATGCCTCGTGAAATGATTTCTCACTGAGCTGTTTGCATCCACAAAAGTTGCACACTTAAAAGCACAGCAGATCTTCCTGAATTTATTATTTGTTGACTTTATTTCTTTGTTTACACATGATTCCTCGATTAAAAAATGAGATCGACAGAAAGTGCAAAATGGCTAAGCAGGGATGGCTAGAGGACGAATCTAAGGATGTAGAGGCTTATCTCACTAGGGGTAAGATAGATACTGCCTATAGGAAAATTAAAGAGACCTTTTGAGAAAAGAGAACCACTTGTATGTATATCAAGAGCTCAGATGGAAACCCACTTCTAAGCAAAGAAGGGAAAGCGGAAAGGCGGAAGGAGTATGTAGAAGGTCTATACAAGGGCGATGTACTTGAGGACGAATCTAAGGATGTATTATGGAAATAGAAGAGGATGTGGTTGAAGATGAAATGGGAGATGTGATACCGCGTGAAGAGTTTGACAGAACACTGTAAGACCTGAGTCGAAACAGGCCCCAGGAGGAGACAACATTCTGAAAAGGAACTACAAAATGTTGTAATTTATTCTCAAAGATACAAGAAGAAAATTTCTTCGACTGTCATACCAGAGGAATACTCTAAAAAACTTTTTTTGTCATTGAGAGACAAAGGACTAATTTCGAGATTCTTTTATTACTTCTAGTATTAACTATCTTTTTGTTCTGATGTGCTGGCGTAAAAGACGTACTGTATAGTTTCGTGTCTACGTGTGTGTTGAATGAAGGTGTTCAGTGATGAAAATGTGTTTTATAATTTCTGTCAAGATCAAGCCTAAATCCCATACCAGTGGAGTACAAATTATTCTGTTAATTCGAGAAGACGAATTTTACATGGAGGCGACGATCTTTACGACGGCGCTGCTCAACAATAGAGGTACGTGATTGTGCTCACTACTTTCCTTTGGTGGCCGCTAAGATTAATTTCGATGTGTTTTTGCCGGTACATTCAGAACCTGCAATCTTCCTTTTCGTATAAAAATAGGAGTCCGATTGAAAAAGAAATATTCTTAAATTTAAATAATTGCAATTCTTTTACCCAGGCCACGGGGAATGATAGAAAGTACGTGCCTCTACCCTGATTGTACGTTCGCAATCTCCGAGTGTGTTACGACGTAATTATTTTACACAAAAAGAATTAAGATAGATCTTTCTCATCAAATCGCAACCACTCGTACGCGAATGTACGTACCCTCTGAATGTGTCTAGTCAGTCGTGCGCATTGTTCTAAAGTTTTTCTGTTAATATTCTGTGGATTGCATCTCCGCAATTAATTTTTGTTTATGCCGCAAATCGCACTTCACGCGAAGTATTTATTACGCAAGTTTCAGGCTGCATTTAATGTCAAAAAATTCCGAAGTACAGCTGACTAAGCAAACCGCTACAATAATTTCATATCTCTACAACTACAATAACAAAAAACAATAACAAAAAACAAAAACAATAACAGAGAGGGTACGTGACAGTGGCGATCGAGTGCCATGACGATAATTTCAGTAAAAATCAGTAGAAATTTGAGTTGAAATATTTAAGCCATTTTTGCCATCAATTATTGCTATTACAACTCATTGTTTCTGTTGCATGTTACGCGAGCTGCGTACCAAAAAAGAAAAAAAACCCATAGAAATTACCAATTTTTGAGAGAAAAGTGTTGGACCATTTAATGTTAATTCTTCTGACTACAAAACCATCAAAAAAAAAAAAAAATGTAAGGTAAGAGCGGCAGCACTACTACGCTTTAGTTGAAAGTAAATGTTGGATTGTTTTTTTTTTTCATTTTTTCGACACCCACAGCGTAGAACGCATCAGTTCCTTTTTTCCAAATTCTTGTCCATTTTTTTACGCAAAAATTGCAGTAGTTCATTTGCTATTATATGTAAATGCATCACAAGATGGCGGACTAAATTTATTAATTGCGCGCGAAAGAGAAAAGAGTCATTTATCAGTCTTCTGTTTTGCCAGAGACATATTTTACTACGTGAATTTCCACGGACGAGCGTAAAGCCACCTGGGATTTATTTACGTGTAGTACGAGCTGTAGTGATAGTGAAGTTCGGCTGCACGCTGAGTTGTGAACCGGCATGGTGAAACTCAGATCTCAAACCAAAACCATGGATAGTTCGTCAGATGAGGAAACCATACTCCAACCTTTATATAACCTTGAGACAGAAAGTGCTGCGAATACTGAAAACACAGTCGCAACGACGGGCGACAACATGTCGACAGACACGAATACTGACAATAAACAAGACCCAGTAGAACCAGACCTCATGCGCATGTTTAGAGAGATGCAGACGAATTTAATGTCACAGTTTGCAGCTCACGTCACAGCTCAGATAGGTACTGTTAACACACGTGTAGAAAATGTTGCAGCACAAATGCACGCTCACACAGAAAATGTTACAGCACAAATGCACGCTCACATAGAAAATGTCACCACGCAGATATATAATGTTGCAGCACAAACAGGTCTGTAAATACGCTTGTAGAAAATATTACGGCACTAATGAACAAAATAGAAAATGACGTGAAGAACCTGACCGACGTGTAAAACAACCTGACGATTCAACTGACCCAGTTACGAAGAGAGGTAGCGGATCAAGTGATAGAGGTAGTACGCAAAGATTTAAATTACATGAGCCAAGACATTGACAACTTAAATTCCACAGTTCAGGATATGCCAGAACAGATCCGTACCTTAACCGAAAATTTTGAAGCTATGAGTTTACAGCAGACCGAGCTTAGTGTCAAAATGCAGGAGGCTGTAAACCAAGTTGATGACATGACGAAACAACAAAAACAGCAGTTTGACGAATTTTTAGAGAAAAAAGACAAACATATCAACCATACTTTAGAGACAGAACTAAAAAAAGCAATAACTTATACTGTAGAACAGGTGTACACTACCCAGAACACGTCCGTAACTAAACTATAAACTGACCTAGCTCAGTTGCAAAAGACTCTGACACAGGACTTACCTGACTGGAAAAAACATGTAGACGAGCAACTAAAGAGTAAACACCCTACACAGAACGAGAGAGAACAACAGCCAGAAGAGGAATTTGATGACAGACGTACAGGTAAGAGTGACGATGCGGCAAACAGTATCTTTATCCCGATGTACCCGTGTTTTCACCTAACCAAGGTCGTAATGGTAACCGACATTACGGCGACGAACGAGAGAGACACCAGACAACCGAACCAACTTTGTCGGCTGTTCTGTTAGAGGAAAGCCTTATAAAACACAGGCAGTTCCAAGTGTTTATCCCAGAAAAAAATCCGTCCACCCGGTTAATTTTTATGAAGTCATTTAAGAATGTGTTGCCTAAGACCTGGTCTGAAAAGCAAAAAAATACAGTATGTAACTGGATATATAGAAGGCGATGGTGCCCTGTGGGCAATGGAAATGTCGGAAAACTGTCAGACTTTAGAACAATTTGAAAGTGCATTTTTATCTAAGTATTGGTCACAAGGTGTATGACCTTTCATCAGTAACATTACCAGATGCCAAGTTTGTTTTGTTTGCCGATGATACAAACATTGCAATAAATAGCAAATCAAGTGTAGTCTTAGAAAGATCAGCCAATAAAATATTTGTGGACATTAATCACTGGTTCCTAGCCAATTCTTTGTCACTAAACTTTGAAAAAACACACTACATGCAGTTCAGAACTTGTAAGGGGTGTCCCAAGAGTATATGTCTAACATATGATCACAAGAAGGTAGAAGAAGTGGACAGTGTTAAATTCTTGAGATTACAGCTTGATAATAAATTCAACTGGGAGGAGCACACCACAGAACTGCTGAAGCGTCTTAACGAATCTCTGTTTGCAATGCGAATTCTGTCAGACATAGGGGATATAAAAATGAAAAAGCTGGCATACTATGCTTACTTTCATTCCATAACGTCATATGGGATTATTTTTTGGGGTAATTCATCAAGCCAAGCTAAAGTTTTCCGGGCACAAAAACGTGCAGTAAGAGTTATATGTGGTGTGAACTCGAGAGCATCCTGCAGAAGCCTGTTTAGGGAACTAGGGATACTAACTACTGCTTCCCAATATATTTATTCCTTAATGAAATTTGTCATTAAAAATATATCACTTTTTCAAACCAACAGCTCAATTCATGGAATCAATACTAGAAATAAGAATAATCTTCACAAGGATTTAAAGTCACTTAGTCTTGTACAAAAAGGTGTGCATTATTCAGGAACACACATTTTCAATAACTTGCCAGCAGCCATAAAAAGCTTAATAACCAATGAAATTCAGTTTAAGAGAAGCCTAAAGGATTTATTGGTGGCCAACACCTTCTACTCCATTGATGAATTTCTTAGTAAAACCAACTGATTTGTGTATAAGTACAACATAACTTCTGCACAATTTCAGTGCAGTAGTGTGTTCATTGAAAATTTGTGTGTGTGTGTGTGTAAGTATAATCTAACTTCTGCGCCATTTCACCGCAGTAATATGTTCATTGTAAATAAGTATTACAGTAGTTGTATTACATGTTTATTACCTTATAAACAAATAAAAAACTTTTTTATTTTAAATTCAGTGCATTAGTATTTGTAAAATGACTCTTAGTGTTCATTAAAGAATGACGATCATTCCACTTGGGACCTGTGGAATGGTACATTAGCTTACTTGTTTTAGTTGTAAATATTTGTCGTGTATTGTTGTTTTTCTGACATGTTCCACATCCTGGAGGACCTCCTCACTACGGATCAATTGGAATGAAAGTAAAAAAAAAAGAGAGATTAAGGAAAGCTTGTATTTTGTAAAATACTTAAATAAAACGCGGTTCTGGGACGAGCCCGTCACACACACACACGTACTGCGCTTCCTGAAGGCAAAATTAGCGTTCAGTATCCGAGAAAAATTAGTACAAGTACCAGAGAGCAATCTCGAATATTTCCTATCTGTATTAGATTCTATCGATTTAATTAATGAGGATGCCAGGCAGAATCAAGCCCACCAAAACAATTTTCGTGGCAGCGGTAGCAACCAGCCTGCGCAGCGCCAGCCGCATTTCGGCGTCAACAATGTAGCGTGCGCGGCTGAGTCGCGACCGGCTTTTGTCGATCGCGCCCCGACAGCACAGACGCCAGGCCCGAGTACGGGAGGAAATTACGGCAACAGCTACAACCAGACCTACCATCCACAGTACAATAGAAAAAGAAAAAACGGTGATAGGAATTTTTCTGGTTATTCCGATGACCGAAAACGTAACTGGAACAGAAATTGCAATATGAACCAGTGGGGAAACTGTTACAATAATTTCCAACCTGAATTTAGCCGCAACCACACGGGGGATCATCAAAATAGGCAGTGGCAATATCCATTTAACAGCCAAGCCTATCAATCTCAAACACTAGGTGACAATATGCCGCTAAACTCAAAAACCACGACAGGAATACTCAGCTAAGGAACAACACGTCAGGGGTAAATAACTGAAGTCGCAAATGAAACACAAACAGATGGGAACCGCGGAGCGTTAAACTAATGCTCCCCAGTGATGACCATTGATAGTCGTGGGAGCGATCCAAGATAAGACAAGTATTAATCTCTATCACACAACAAGCCCAACGCCGAAAGAAGCATTATGATAAACAGCTAATGGTGTTACCAGATTTACAATCAGAGAAAAGGTGTTACTCAAAACTCATGTGAAATCTTCCTTATTAACATAGAAAAACGCTAAGTGGCAAATAAAATATACTGGTCCCTACGTAATTGTACATATTCCGCACGACGGATGTTATTTAGTTGCATACCCTCAGAATGGCAAGATCAAAGGACTGTATGCACAAATTCTACTATAATTATCACACGCCATACCTATTAATGCACACGTATGAAATAAGTTACTGTGAAAAAGAGAACGGACACGATTAGAATAAAGAAAGTACATCTTATGCAGCTAAGTGAATAAGAACGTTTCACTATTATTGTTTACATTTGTCAGTGAACGTGGACGCAAGACACAGGTAAGCTACGACATACGCGTCAGTTGGTGACTAGCGATGTTGAACACGATGTGTACTTGTAAGTTTTGACGGAATGTTTTTTTTTGGTCACTGGTATTTCAGTTTTAAGTTTATATACGGAGGTATCTGGAGCGAACAATTAGCACAGACCTCGGAACAATATAGATGTTAAGTAATTTTGTTTATGCCATTTTTGTATCAAAGCAATAAGGTACAGGGTAAGTTACACAAAAATATTGGACTCCCTAAGGTACAAAGGATAAATGTGTGACGCAAGTAAACTATAGGTGTAAGTAGGCTGTTTAGGTTTTCTTATTGGTAACGCCACTTAGCGCTCTGTATGAAAATCACTGGCTGTGCTGTGTGCAGTCTGTGGCTGGGTGGCATTGTTGTAATATTCGGTATTGTAGTGTTGGGCTGTTGGCTGTTAACAGCACGTAGCGTTGCGCAGTTGGAGGTGAGCCGATAGCAGTGGTGGATGTGGGGAGTGAGATGGCGGAGTTTTGAGAGCGGATTATCTGGACAGAGACAGTAAATTTGTGAGACTGGATGTCATGAACTGATATATATATATAATATGATTTTGAACAATATTAAGGTAAATACATTGTTTTTTCTCTATCAAAATTTTTCTTTTGCCAACTATGCCTATCAGTAGTTAGTGCCTTCAGTAGTTTGAATCTTTTATTTAGCTGGCAGTAGTGGCGCTCGCTGTATTGCAGTAGTTCGAGTAACGAAGATTTTTGTGAGGTAAGTGATTTGTGAAAGGTATAGGTTAATGTTAGTCAGGGCCATTCTTTTGTAGGGATTATTGAAAGTCAGAATGCGTTGCGCTGAAAATATTGTGTGTCAGTTTAGTGTTGATCAGAATAGGTAAAGAGCTAAATGTCTGAGTACGTTCAGTTTTGCTCAGCTGTTTGAAAATCAAATAATGTAAGAGGTTTATCAGAACAGTAATTCAATAATTTTTCTAAGGGGACGTTACATATGTCGACCCTTAGCTGAGGATACCTCACTGGAATCTTCTGATTTTTTTCTTGTAGTTTGTGTAATTAGTGTAGCTATTGTTTATTGCTAGTGCGTAATCATTGAGAGAATTTCCTTTGTAGTTGTAGTTTTTCATTGTTGTACAGTAAAACAGTTGTGGCATTATGTAGATTTGCACCAAGTATTTAGCAGCTGCGCTTGCAATTAAGTAGATATTATTTTCAGTGCTATGTTAATGTGTTTTCTCATTTTGCTCTTCAAATTGTGCTTTTCTGTGTTATCGTGTGAAATATTGTGATAATAATGGCGTGTGGAAAACGTCACACTAGGCTCCAAAGCAAACTGAGAAATGACAGTGAAGACGAAAGCAGTGTGTTAGCGCCACCGAGTAATGAATTAACTAATGTACAAAGTAGTAATTTGGTAATTGTGCATAGGGAAATGGAGCGGGCGGCAAATAATGGCGTAGACAGTGAAACAATTAGTGAACAGGGAAGCATTATCGATCGATCGGTCGGCAACAGTTCGCCTCAGGAATCCGAAATGACAGGACAAAATCTTGCAAATACTGTAGATTCAGGTTTTGCATCCTCACCGTTTTCTCAAATAAGTCAAGACACATTTTCTGCTCGTCAAAATGTGAATGTTGCTGGTGCAAATGCACTGCCGAAAAGCATAGAGGAACAGATTCCAGACAGTAATACATTATTATTGCAATTAATGCAACAAATGAAACAAAATCAGAGACAAACACAGCAACAGCTTCAAAAGTTAGACATCACGCTTGAACAAACACGTGAAGATTTAACTGCTGAATTACATAACATCGAATCGATATGTCAAATTTCTGAGCATTTCCAACCTATTTTTTCACGGCATGAAAATACATTACAGAATCACGAAGCAGCCGTAAAAGAACTGCAAACTATTGTTCATGAAAATCATGAGACCTTGCAAGCTAAGATTGGCTCAGTTGCATCTACCGATTCGGTTACGCAACTTGCAAAAACTCAGGAAAACTTAAAGGACACAGTAAATATGATTTCAACACAAATGGACACTGTGAAACTTGGTTCAAAAAAATACACTGAGGAAATAAGTTCACTATCGGAGAAAGTAGCTGAACTTTAGGATCAGTCCACTAACTTATCTACAGAGGTGGATGATGATCTGAATGACACAAGACCTGTAGCCTCCACTGACACAGAAGAGTACAAACAAATTAGGAAATTCAAACAAAATCAGAATCAAATTAATACGCAACACCAAAGAGAAATCTGGGAAGTACAAGATCAGTTGACACAGGTAATACAAGAATTACATATTTCAGAGGACACTCGCGCTCCAATACGGGAAGAGGGACATAGAAATACGGAACAGCCACAAAATAATAACACAGGGCACTTCGGAAATTATGAAAGAAATTGGCAAGGTACACCGAATTTTGAGATGGAACCGCCAAAATGACGTAACAATGACCGACATGCGACTCGCCGACATGATTATTTTGACCATGAGCTGTTTATTACTATACGTAAATTCAAAACATTTAAGAATTCCGGCAACGACATTCATCCACAAGCATGGCTTCATCAATTCTCTCATTGTTTTCCTCCCAACTGGTCATTAGAGCACAGATTGGAATTTAGGTGTGGCTACTTAGAGAATGAACCAGCTGTAAGAATGCGATCGGTCATTCACGATTGCCACAGTGAAGGAGAATTTTACCATGCCTTCCTCCCAGCATATTGGTCTCAAGCTACTCAAGACTGAGTAAAACATAGCATCGTAATGATGAAACATTTCGAACAATCTGAATTTTCCAGTCTTGTAAAATATTTTGAAGACATGTTGCACAAGAATCAGTACTTGTCAAACCCATACAGCTCCTCAGAACTCATCCGCATTTGATTAATCAAATTGCCTGAACATTTACGACATATTATTTTGGCAGGACGTTGCAAAGACGACATTGCAGCTTTTCAGGGACTCTTACAAGAATTGGAAATTGACAATGACAATCACGGGACGCGAAAACAGGAACACAATAATTACAGGTCACATCCGTCACAATTCCGCGACGACAGAAATAATAAATGGACACGACAAGTCTATTCTTACAACGTAAATCGTGACCAAAACAGACACCACCCCGCTGGCGGAGTAGTAATAATTACAGGGAAAGATCACCTCTCTGCAATAATGACTATCACAGAGACAATCAGAGAAACAGACAATATGGGAACCAAAATAATTATTATCAAGGGAGACAGAATAACTTCAGATGCAACGGTCCACCGTGCAGTTATGATTCCGGGAGAAATTCTCCACCACATGACCAACAAACAAGAAACTATGTAAACTACCGACAAAACGACAGACCTGAATTCCATCAGAACTGGATGGATTCAAACAGGGCAGAGCCCTCTCGACAAGGTGAATTTGTAGAAGTTAGATCTCCAAATCCCAATAACGACGCGCACCAACAAAGAGACAGACAATGACTTGCACCGCAGGTAGCCACGTGCGCCGGCTGGCTCAGAGAAAAATAACATAGACGCTAACCTTGAGAAAAATTGTAGCATTCCTTACCGACATATACCGCATGACAATTGCGTTCAAGTTGAAACTCTGCGTACTAGGAAGAGTAAAGGTTTACACCACATTTCACATGTAAAACCGTTTATTGAAAGATAATCTGATTTTTAACTTTGTCTTTGCCATAAAACTTTTCACTTCACGTTATATTATGCATTGTCAGACTTAGAAACTGTTAACATGCAACAATTTTTGAAGTTAAATATCCAGTCAAGAGCCAAGAGAACTTATTTAAACAGAAATTACGAATGCATTGTTATATGGACAGATGACACAGTGTTGTTATTTGTACATTCTTGCTTGTTAGTTGCACGATTACATAACGACTATAAGGCTTACATTCTTAGAACATATACCAGTACTGCTAATGAGATTTTACTGCAACATTTTGGTTTACTTGAAAATACATTATGAATTTAAAGTGCTTTCTGAGAGATACCAGATGACACAGTGGTTAGTTTATTTGACAGCTACACGACTATATCACGATGCTACTAATGTGTGACACAATTTACATTGTTGCTTTTGCGGTGTATCTGTTTTATATCTTCACAGTTTTTCTGTATTCTTCTGGAAAGGAAAACATGTTTTAGTAGTAACTTTTGCGGCATAGCTACAATGAGACAGTCTTTTCTGTAGCACAACAATATGTAACAGTACAGTACTTACTTCATCACGGCAATAAGCGTAACAACTACAATATCTAGACGCACAGCAATTCACTTTGTTTATTACAAGGTAAGTACATTGACTTGTATAGAAATTTGCTTATGGACGACGATAATTACGATGCTTGCTACATTTTTACCCTTAAGTAATGACAGAGTTTATCTTAGAACAAGACGCACAGTTTAGTGCTACAGTACACGTATTTTTGAGTGACTAATTTTGTACCTAAAACATTTATTTTTAAAGATTTTTGAATTACAAGGATACAAAGGTTTTCCGTGATACATTTCATTCCATTACTGTAATCTGTAACACCTTGAGGGTATAATTACATTAATCCTCAGGGGGGTACACGCTTACTTTGTGTATCATGTGTTTGGCAAGCACAAGGAGCCCTAGCTAATATGGTATTTGCTTATACAACTTTACACATCGGTACCATATTTCTCTAACACAGAATTACACAGCTATCTCATCATTTAACTGAGAGAGACAAACATCTTTTTTCTACGTCAGTGACACATGTTTACGCAATTACACAGTTGGATAACTTCACACTTATGAAATTATATTTTGTCTGTACTTTGTGAACTGTTCATAATTTTTTCGGAATCATTGTGATATTATGAGAGCTTTGAATGATGTATTTTGTATGGGATCATGATTTTTAAAGTACGTTTGAGGTAGATGACACTATTGAAATGAGCAGAGAATTTTTTTTAGGTTTTGAAGTTATTGCACAAAGCTATGACGTTTTTGAGATTTGACTGAGGTGTTATGATATTATTACGACAACAATGTGTATTATGCTGTTGAGGAATGTTTATTATGATATGTATTTATTATGATGAAATATTGAACAAGTGTCGACGAATATGTATATGTGTAATAAGGTACGGAATAATGAGTAGTGGTTAGGGACTCTGATTTGTGAAAAAGGATATTGGAAACCAAGAATCGTACTTTAAGAGTTTTGAAATGTGTGTAAATGCGTGAATGTATCACAGTGCCGACGAAAATTTTTTGGGCACTGTTATATTTACACGATTTTGTTTCTACACATTTGTAACGCAAATTCTCGACCTGTGAAATTTTTATAGGAGACTGTCACTATAGTGCAGACTGCTGTCGTAAATATTTCGCTAAGAAAGCCAAGTGACCTTGACGTAATGCGTCATGAGCGGCCAGCTGTGCCAGCCGCCTGGAGAAACAGGCATTAGGTGGAGAAAAAAAGAGGCCACTAACCTCGCTATTGACATTCCTTTGTAGAAAGCATCTCAAATACGACACGCTCATTACTTGGAAACATATGATTACTTGTACTTTGTGCTACTTACTGAAATGCTTATGAATTGATGGGAAACATTCGTACATCTGCACACCTGATTAGGACAAGTGTCTTTCTATGAGAATTGAGAGAATTTCTACTAACTTATGAAATGCCTCATGACTACTGAATGATATTTTTATGCTTTACTTTGTACATAGTTGCTTATTTTATTTGATATCTGTTTTCCAGGTGTGTTACATCATTGGTTTTATAAAATAAAATTAAATGCATTTGCTAATGTCAACACTTTTTCTCAACAGAACTGTTAGATAATAATTTTATGATCCACATTCTTCAAAATAAGGAGTACTTGGAAAGGAAAGAACAATAAGAAGGGACTACTACCAGTAACTGCATACATAATTTTCTTTTCAAGTACTTGGTAATTTTTTGTAGAATAAGTTTTTGTGGTGCACCACTTTAGTTACATAAACATTAAGATGTGAATATACATTTCCCTTATATGCATTGTTGTCTTTAGTGTACTATTTTTTCTGCTTCAGCTTTGTCATATTTAGGTATAAGTTATTGCATTTGCTGCTGCTGTTTTCCAGGCATAGTGCTACAGAATTTCACTTTGTATTACTCTGTTAAGCCAGTTTTACTACTGATTTATTTTTCTTGTTGCTGCACATTGGCTCATATTAGTTGTAATGTTGCATTTGCTCTGCTAATTTAGATTTATTTCTGCTTGCTTTGCCAGCTTGCATTTTTTGTCATTGCTGTTTGCGTTAATTGTTCTGTGCTGCTGCATTGCCTCGTCCCTTAGTTTAGCATCTGAGCTCAGTAGATTTAAGTTAGCTTAAGAGGCGGTAGGCTATATAAGAGAATGAGTTGTGATGAATTGGAAGAAATGCATTGACAAGGTATAAAAAAAAGGTGAAGTAAGAGGAAACATCTATGAAATGAAGTTTTGGGTTGGACTGCAGTACCAAATGTTACACTGAAAACAAACCCTGCCCTTTCCTCTTGTGTTATTCTGCTATGTGTTTGTGTACCCTTGTGTATTTGTGTTTTTCATGTCTTTATGTGTTTAGCTGATGAGAGTTATGTTATAGAGTTTTTCTAATACTATGTTATTTAATTTGTAAAGACGTTTAGACATTATTTATTCTGTTTTGTTTTAATGCCCATGTGTGAAGTTGATGTTTCAAAAGCTATTCTGATCTTTTATGTATTTACTTATAATTCCTGTAACACTGATGTATATGTTTATTTCTATTCTTTTGTAATGCTTGTGTTACAACAAACGTTATCTGTAGTGTTATGCTCTTTAATCATGTATTTTGTACCTTTGTAATTGTATTCTTATGTTGTAAATTTATAATTGTATGGACACCAGTTTTTCAAATTAAGTTTCATTTCAGTGCGCACGTTTCTGTTGGTCATAGTATATGCACAATATGTGAGAAGTTGGGATTGTTAGTGTTTGCACATGTGTTGATAATTTAGCAAGGGACTGGTTAACAGCATTGCTGGTTCTAAGGACAATTCCAAAAACTTTGCGAGTGCACAAGTGGTTGTTTATGGACTTGCTATATTCTCCGCAAGACTCTTCGATGGTGATTGTGAACCCGCACAGTTGCAACAGATGGCTGCTGACCATCTCTACAAGTCTACAGTGGGTCTGCATCTTTGATGGCCCACCAATACCATTATTTCTACAAGGACTGCAGAGGGGCTGCACCTCTGGTGGCCCTCGAATACCGTAATCTCTGACAGGACTACAGCGGGTCTGCTCTGTGATGATCTACCTGCCAATATTCTTCAACTTCGACTGACTCAGCTGTGGGTTTGCACTGTTGTGGCCCATTACCTGTCTGCATGTCAAGAGTCAGCACTGTCTTTCCGTTGGAAGGACAACACTACTTCTTCAAGACTGCATGGAAATCCACTACTTCCTTGTGCATTTTCTTTTACTGCTCAGACTTTGAGAAAAACACTGCAATTTTACTATGATGAACGATCAGGACTGTCTTTACGGACTGTGAGAAAATGTTAGCTTTTGACCAACATTGTATCAATAAGTGTGTGCATTTGATTTCTTTGTTATTTTAATTGTGAAAAATTTTTAACAAATATGTGTTGGCCAGTACCCAAAACAATTTGTAAAATTTTTTGTGGGGAGCATGGGGGCTATGTAAGTAGGCTGTTTAGGTTTTCTTATTGGTAACGCCACATAGCGCTCTGTATGAAAATCACTGGCTGTGCTGTGTGCAGTCTGTGGCTGGGTGGCATTGTTGTAATATTCGGTATTGTAGTGTTGGGCTGTTGGCTGTTAACAGCGCATAGCGTTGCACAGTTGGGGGTGAGCCGCCAGCAGTGGTGGATGTGGGGAGTGAGATGGCGGAGTTTAGAGAGCGGATGATCTGGACAGAGACAGTAAATTTGTAAGACTGGATGTCATGAACTGATATGTATATATATATATATATATATATATATATATATATATATATATATATATATATATATATATACATATACACTCCTGGAATTTGAAATAAGAACACCGTGAATTCATTGTTCCAGGAAGGGCAAACTTTATTGACACATTCCTGGGGTCAGATACATCACATGATCACACTGACAGAACCACAGGCACATAGACACAGGCAACAGAGCATGCACAATGTCGGCACTAGTACAGTGTATATCCACCTTTCACAGCAATGCAGGCTGCTATTCTCCCATGGAGACGATCGTAGAGATGCTGGATGTAGTCCTGTGGAACGGCTTGCCATGCCATTTCCACCTGGCGCCTCAGTTGGACCAGCGTTCGTGCTGGACGTGCAGACCGCGTGAGACGACGCTTCATCCAGTCCCAAACATGCTCAATGGGGGACAGATCCGGAGATCTTGCTGGCCAGGGTAGTTGACTTACACCTTCTAGAGCACGTTGGGTGGCACGGGATACATGCGGACGTGCATTGTCCTGTTGGAACAGCAAGTTCCCTTGCCGGTCTAGGAATGGTAGAACGATGGGTTCGATGACGGTTTGGATGTACCGTGCACTATTCAGTGTCCCCTCGACGATCACCAGTGGTGTACGGCCAGTGTAGGAGATCGCTCCCCACACCATGATGCCGGGTGTTGGCCCTGTGTGCCTCGGTCGTATGCAGTCCTGATTGTGGTGCTCACCTGCACGGCGCCAAACGCGCATACGACCATCATTGGCACCAAGGCAGAAGCGACTCTCATCGCTGAAGACGACACGTCTCGATTCGTCCCTCCATTCACGCCTGTCGCGACACCACTGGAGGCGGGCTGCACGATGTTGGGGCGTGAGCGGAAGACGGCCTAACGGTGTGCGGGACCGTAGCCCAGCTTCATGGAGACGGTTGCGAATGGTCCTCGCCGATACTCCAGGAGCAACAGTCTCCCTAATTTGCTGGGAAGTGGCGGTGCGGTCCCCTACGGCACTGCGTAGGATCCTACGGTCTTGGCGTGCATCCTTGCGTCGCTGCGGTCCGGTCCCAGGTCGACGGGCACGTGCACCTTCCGCCGACCACTGGCGACAACATCGATGTACTGTGGAGACCTCACGCCCCACGTGTTGAGCAATTCGGCGGTACGTCCACCCGGCCTCCCGCATGCCCACTATACGCCCTCGCTCAAAGTCCGTCAACTGCACATACGGTTCACGTCCACGCTGTCGCGGCATGCTACCAGTGTTAAAGACTGCGATGGAGCTCCGTATGCCACGGCAAACTGGCTGACACTGACGGCGGCGGTGCACAAATGCTGCGCAGCTAGCGCCATTCGACGGCCAACACCGCGGTTCCTGGTGTGTCCGCTGTGCCATGCGTGTGGTCATTGCTTGTACAGCCCTCTCGCAGTGTCCGGAGCAAGTATGGTGGGTCTGACACACCGGTGTCAATGTGTTCCTTTTTCCATTTCCAGGAGTGTATATATATATATATATATAATATATGATTTTGAACAATATTAAGGTGAATACATTGATTTTTCTCTTTCAAAATCTTTCATTTGCCAACTATGCCTATCAGTAGTTAGTGCCTTCAGTAGTTTGAATCTTTTATTTAGCTGGCAGTAGTGGCGCTCGCTGTATTGCAGTAGTTCGAGTAACGAAGATTTTTGTGAGGTAAGTGATTTGTGAAAGGCATAGGTTAATGTTAGTCAGGGCCATTCTTTTGTAGGGATTATTGAAAGTCAGATTGCGTTGCGCTAAAAATATTGTGTGTCAGTTTAATGTTGATCAGAATAGGTAAAAAGCGGAATGTCTTAGTACGTTCAGTTTTGCTCAGCTGTTTGAAAATCAAATAATGTACGAGGTTTATCAGCACAGTAATTCAATAATTGTTCTAAGGGGACGTTTCATAGGTTGCTGAGAATGTATTGTGTGCTTTTTTTTTTTGGCGTATCCACACCACGAGGTTTTATCTATAAATGTATCGTTTGAAAATGATGTTAATTTTTTTGGGTGCTGCAATTATAAAAATGATTTCTAGCTGTTAATGAAAGTTTAGCGTACTATATATCACACGCACAGTAACCTAATCTAAGGAACGTGCACCTAAAGATAGTATTCATGAATAACAACTTGTGTGATCTTACTGTCATACAGACAATTTTTTTTCAACTTTATATACATGTTTGAATGCAAATACGATGTTGAGATACGATTAGTGAATGTTAACTGAGGCAAACATAACACCGTCTCTTATTACAAAATAAAGGAGTATGTACAAGGTAAGTTACAGTAAACCAACTAGCCGAAAAAAATGAGGTAACGCCGAAACAAACAATTATTTACAGGTGGCGCTCGGCGAGATACTGCGAGACTTCAGTCGGCGGAGAAAATCCACTAAGTTCCATTAATGTCACTGTTACTGACGATTGACGTAATAAAACATTACCAAGATCACTGAGAAATACACTACGTGACACTAAGTAACGCCAGAGGCTTTTAATAATCTATTTTTTCAGTATGAAAACACGAAGGATGTATGCTGACTTTAGAGGGTTGCAGTACACTTATTTTTTTTGCTTTGTTTATAACATTTTGTCCAATCTGAGCAGAAGATATTTGATGGAAGGAAAAAGTAACACAAACATGAACACAAAGAAACACCATATACGCAAGCACAGACTTTAGAGGCAGTAGCGCACAGCAGCCATGCTTCATTATTAATCTGTTGTTTATACTACCTAGCAATTTAAGTACAGTGATTTATTTATGTATGTATTTTCTTATTTTTTTATTATTTGTTTGTTTATGATGTGTGTACCATGCGTTGTTAGAAACTTGGGTGACGAAAGGATGAAAAAAAATCCCCCCCCCCCCCTCCCCACATAGTAACTCGCAGATAGAAAATGAACAGATTTTGCCTCATTTGGAAACAACTTCTAAAAAACACTTATAGTGCGTTCTTGTTCTAGTGTTGTCACTTCAATACATAAGTGCATCAGTAGCACGACATAAACTTGGAAAGTGCTGTTGTTCTCAAGCGTGTTCTCCTATGCTCTATGAGATGTCAGGCAGTGTCGCGACCGCGAAATGTAGTATTAGAGGCACGTACTCTCTGAGAACACAATCACCTACCAATTTATGTAATAAAATGTTGTGAGCCAAAAGTACGCCGACATAGTTACGTATACAAGCACAGGAAAAAATAACGAACGTGGGCATTTATCATAAAAGACAAGCTAGTGGTATCATGAGCTACAGTTTTGTTTCTGAACGAACTGGTTAATGAACAGGACAGTGTATATTTGCCCAGTGACAATGAGTTATTCAGTGTCAGTGACTTGCGAGCTATACGGAAATGTTTTTGTTGTTGTGGTCTTCAGTCCTGAGACTGGTTTGATGCAGCTCTCCATGCTACTCTATCTTGTGCAAGCTTCTTCATCTCCGAGTACTTACTGCAACCTACATTCTTCTGAATCTGTTTAGTGCATTCATCTCCGGGTCTCCCTCTGCGATTTTTACCCTCCACGCTGCCCTCCAATACTAAATTGGTGATCCCTTGATGCCTCAGAACATGTCCTACCAACCGATTCCGTCTTTTAGTCAAGTTGTGCCACAAACTTCTCTTCTCCCCAATCCTATTCAATACCTCCTCATTAGTTATATGATCTACCCATCTAATCTTCAGCATTCTTCTGTAGCACCACATTTCGAAAGCTTCTATTCACTTCTTGTCCAAACTATTTATCGTCCATATTTCACTTCCATACAATGCTACACTCCATACAAATACTTCCCGAAACGACTTCCTGACACTTAAATCTATACTCGATGTTAACAAATTTCTCTTCTTCAGGAACGCTTTCCTTGCCATTGCCAGTCTACATTTTATATCCTCTCTACTTCGACCATCATCAGTTATTTTGCTCCCCAAATAGCAAAACTCCTTTACTACTTTAAGTGTCTCATTTCCTAATCTAATTCCCTCATCATCACCCGACGTAATTTGACTGCAATCCATTATCCTCGTTTTGCTTCTGTTGATGTTCATCTGATATCCTCCTTTCATAACACTGTCCATCCCGTTCAACTGCACTTCCAAGTCCTTTGCTGTCTCTTACAGAATTACAATGTCATCGGAGAACCTCAATGTTTTTATTTCTTCACCATGGATTTTAATACCTACTCCGAATTTTTCTTTTGTTTCCTTCACTGCTTGCTCAATATACAGATTGATTAACATCGGGGATAGGCTACAACCCTGTCTCACTCCCTTCCCAACCACTGCTTCCCTTTCATGCCCCTCGACTCTTATAATTGCCATTTGGTTTCTGTACAAATTGTAAATAGCCTTTCACTCGCTGTATTTTACCCCTGCCACCTTCAGAATTTGAAAGAGAGTATTCCAGTCAACATTGTCAAAAGCTTTCTCTAAGTCTACAAATGCTAGAAACGTAGGTTTGCCTTTCCTTAATCTAGCTTCTAAGATAAGTCGTAGGGTCAGTATTGCCTCACGTGATCCAATATTTCTACGGAATCCAAACTGACCTTCCCCGAGGTCGGCTTCTACTAGTTTTTCCATTCGTCTGTAAATAATTCGCGTTAGTATTTTGCATCCGTGACTTATTAAACTGATAGTTCGGTAATTTTCACATCTGTCAGCACCTGCTTTCTTTGGGAATGGAATTATTATATTCTTCTTGAAGTCTGAGTGTATTTCGCCTGTCTCATACATCTTGTTCACCAGATGGTAGAGTTTTGTCAGGACTCGCTCTCCCAAGGCTGTCAGTAGTTCTAATGGAATGTTGTCTACTCCCGGGGCCTTGTTTCGACTCTGGTCTTTCAGTGCTCAGTCAAACTCTTCACGCAGTATCGTATCTCCCATTTCATCTTCATCTACCTCCTCTTCCACTTCCATAATTTTGTCCTCAAGTACATTGCCATTGTATAGACCCTCTATATATTCCTTCCACCTTTCTGCTTTCTCTTCTTTGCTTAGAACTGGGTGTCCATCTGAGCTCTTTATATTCACACAAGTGGTTCTCTTTTCTCCAAAGGTCTCTTTAATTTTCCTGTAGGCAGTATTTATCTTACCCCTAGTGACATTAGCCTATAGATCCTTACATTTGTCCTCTAGCCATCCCTGCTTAGCCATTTTGCACTACCTGTCGATCTCATTTTTGAGACGTTTGTACTCCATTTTGCCTGCTTCATTTACTGCATTTTTATATTTTCTCCTCTCATCAATTAATTCAATATTTCTTCTGTTACCCAGGGAGTTCTACTAGCCCTCGTCTTTTTACCTACTAGATCCTCTGCTGCCTTCACGACTTCATCTCTCAAAGCTGCCCATTCTTCTTCTGCTGTATTTCTTTCCCCCATTCCTGCCAATTGTTCCCTTATGCTCTCCCTGAAACTCTGTACAACCTCTGGTTTAGTCAGTTTATCCAGGTCCCATCTCCTTAAATTCCCACCTTTTTGCAGTTTCTTCAGTTTTAATCTACAGTTTATAACCAATAGATTGTGATCAGAGTCCACATCTGCCCCCGGAAATGTCTTACAATTTAAAACCTGGTTCCTAAATCTCTGTCTTACCATTATATAATCTATCTGAAACCTGTCAGTATCTCCAGGCTTCTTCCATGTATACAACCTTCTTTTATGGTTCTTGAACCAAGTGTTAGCTATGATTAAGTTGTGCTCTGTGCAAAATTCTATCAGGCGGCTTCGTCTTTCATTTCTTAGCTCCAATCTATATTCACCTACTACGTTTTCTTCTCTCCCTTTTCCTACTACCGAATTCCAATCACCCATGACTATTAAATTTTCGTCTCCCTTCACTATCTGAATAATTTGTTTTATTTCATCATACATTTCTTCAATTTCTTCGTCATCTGCAGAGCTAGTTGGCATATAAACTTGTACTACTGTAGTAGGCGTGGGTTTCGTGTCTATCTTGGCCACAATAATGTGTTCACTATGCTGTTTGTAGTAGCTTACCCGCACTCCTATTTTTTTATTCATTATTAAACCGACTCTTGCATTACCCCTATTTGATTTTGTATTTATAACCCTTTATTCGCCTGACCAAAAGTCTTGTTCCTCCTGCCAGCGAACTTCACTAATTCCTACTATATCTAACTTTAACCTATCCATTTCCCTTTTTAAATTTTCTAACCTACCTCCTGAGTAGTCCCCGCCCGAGATCCGAATGGGGGACTATTTTACCTCCGGAATATTTTACCCAAAAGGACGCCATCATCATTTAACCATACAGTAAAGCTGCATGCCCTCGGGAAAAATTACGGCTGTAGTTTCCCTTTGCTTTCAGCCATTTACAGTACCAGCACAGCAAGGCCGTTATGGTTAGTGTTACAAGGCCAGATCAGTCAATCAACCAGACTGTTGCCCCTGCAACTACTGAAAAGGCTGCTGCCCCTCTTCAGGAACCACACGTTTGTCTGGCCTCTCAACAGATACCACTCCGTTGTGGTACGGCTATCTGTATCGTTGAGGCACGCAAACCTCCCCACCAATGGCAAGGTCCATGGTTCTGGGGGAGCATACCCAAATAGACAATTGAAAATACGTTTCATTTCACAAACCTTTTTCTTCGAGGTGAAAGAGATATAGTGAATCGAGGAAGCCTGCTACGGTACGAGTGTTTGTCCACTATATAGGCTAGTGTGCCGTTGGAAGCCAAGTAGTGTAGTGCAGTACTTACCTTTTGTGCCGTAAACTTAGAAGGCACCCAGTGGTCCCTTCCCACAGCCAAGGTGTACGGCAAGTTGAAACAAGTGCGGTTGGTTTTTTGCAAACTCTGCGAGCACTGCATGAGACACTGAAAAGTATGGACCATGACGCGCGGCATCGCTCTACGGCGGTGGGCCCACGCAACTGCTGAGCTTCAAACGGCGCGCAATCAAACTGATTGTTGCGTCTGCAGTTATGCACATCTGACGCGTAACGTAGGAGGACAATTTAAATGCAAAGCAAAATCTACGTTTAAATGGACACCCAACAAAGTGCCAAGATATGTAGAAAAACAGTTCCCTGACACATTAACTAAAGTCTCACTACCACAGCTCATGATTCACGTCCCACATTACCTTTGAACAACGTCTATATATATATATATATATATAAAGTATTATTCCATGTGAATTTCTATTTGTTACATGTTTATATTACTCATGACGAGACAATAGTAAAATGCGTAAAGGATGTCACTAAGCAGATCCTGGTGTAGGAGAGAGAAGCTGTGGAAAGCACAAGCAACTCTAAGCAAGAACTAACGCCTCTTGCTGCTCCAGACACCTCTGCTAGCCCCACACCCTAGATCCGTACACTCCAATAAATATGTGACTTACCTGTAATTTTTTTTTACTCAAGAGACAAAGACTTATGAAAAATGAATTTTATTATCAACATGCGAACGAGAAGGCTGTTTATACGGCTATATATTATGTACAAAACAATGTAATACCCTTGTATAATACAATGTTCAAAGATATAATAAAATAATTTTGTGTATACTGTACGACATAAAAAAGAAAGAAAAGAAGAGAAAGAAGGTAAAAGGAGTGTGTAGCAATTCTGTGTATAATTATCCAGATGTGATGATTTTATGTGAAATACTATGTAAAGACAATGTAAAATATTTTGTGTGTATAGTATGTAAGTTTGCGTGTTTTATGTGTGTTCTGTATATCCTAATGTATATGTTTTGTCCTCATTGTCTTGTGTCAGAACTGGCATCAAAACCATGTTTGTAGAATGAAGATATGGGAAGAAAGACACTGACAGTGCAGTCCCATTACGTGTGTATAACAGTCAAGTGTTAAGTGTTTGGGCACATTGCCCGGAAACTTGACATTTCTACGGACAATTCGCCCAAGGGGGCGATGAAAAGGAACTAAAAAGTGTTGTAATATATTCTCAAAGATACAAGAAGAAAATTTCTTCGACTGTCATACCAGAGGATTCTCTAAAAAAACTTTTTTTATCATTGAGAGACAAAGGACTAATTTCGAGATTCTTTTATTACTTCTAGTATTAACTATCTTTTTGTTCTGATGTGCTGGCGTAAAAGACGTACTGTATAGTTTCGTGTCTATGTGTGTGTTAAATGAAGGTGTTCAGTGATGAAAATGTGTTTTATAATTTCTGTCAAGATCAAGCCTAAATACCATACCAGTGGAGTACAAATTATTCTGTTAATTCGAGAAGACGAATTTTACATGGAGGCGACGATCTTTACGACGGCGCTGCTCAACAATAGAGGTACGTGATTATGCTCACTACTTTCCTTTGGTGGCCGCTAAGATTAATTTCGATGTGTTTTTGCCGAGACATTCAGAACCTGCAATCTTCCTTTTCGTATAAAAATAGGAGTCTGATTGAAAAAGAAATATTCTTAAATTTAAATAATTGCAATTCTTTTACCCAGGCCACGGGGAATGATAGAAAGTACGTGCCTCTACCCTGATTGTACGTTCGCAATCTCCGAGTGTGTTACGACGTAATTATTTTACACAAAAAGAATTAAGATAGATCTTTCTCATCAAATCGCAACCACTCGTACGCGAATGTACGTACCCTCTGAAAGTGTCTAGTCAGTCGTGCGCATTGTTCTAAAGTTTTTCTGTTAATATTCTGTGGATTGCATCTCCGCAATTAATTTTTGTTTATGCCGCAAATCGCACTTCACGCGAAGTATTTATTACGCAAGTTTCAGGCTGCATTTAATGTCAAAAAATTCCGAAGTACAGCTGACTAAGCAAACCGCTACAATAATTTCATATCTCTACAACTACAATAACAAAAAACAATAACAAAAAAAAAACTATAACAGAGTGGGTACGTTGCAATTTCATTATAACTACTGACAGCATTGGGAGTGCCAGTCCTGACAAAACTCTACCGTCTGGTGAGCAAGATGTATGAGACAGGCGAAATACACTCAGACTTCAAGAAGAATATAATAATTCCAATCCCAAAGAAAGCAGGTATTGACAGATGTGAAAATTACCGAACTATCAGTTTAATAAGACACGGCTGCAAAATACTGACGCGAATTCTTTACAGACGAATGGAAAAACCTTGTAGAAGCCAACCTAGGGGAAGATCAGTTTGGATTCCGTAGAAATATTGGAACACGTGAGGGAATACTGACCCTACGACTTATCTTAGAAAATAGATTAAGGAAAGGCAAACATACTTTTCTAGCATTTGTAGACTTAGAGAAAGCTTTTGACAATGTTGACTGGAATACTCTCTTTCAAATTCTGAAGGTGGCAGGGGTAAAATACAGCGAGTGAAAGGCTATTTACAATTTGTACAGAAACCAGATGGTAGTTATAAGAGTCGAGGGGCATGAAAGGGAATCAGTGGTTGGGAAGGGAGTGAGACAGGGTTGTAGCTTCTCGCCGATGTTATTCAACCTGTATATTGAGCAAGCAGCAAAGGAAACAAAAGAAAAATTCAGAGAAGGTATTAAAATCCATGGAGAAGAAATAAAAACTTTGAGATTCGCCGATGACATTGTAATTCTGTAAGAGACAGCAAAGGACTTGGAAGTGCAGTTGAACGGAATGGTCAGTGTTTCGAAAGGAGGATATAAGAAGAACATCAACAAAAGCAAAACACAGATCATGGAATGTAGGTGAATTAAGTCGAGTGATGCTGAGGGAATTAGATTTGGAAATGAGACACTTAAAGTAGTAAAGGTGTTTTTCTATTTGGGGAGCTAAATAACTGTCGATGGTCGAAGTAGGGAGGTTATACAATGTAGGCTGGCAATGGCAAGGAAAGCGTTTCTGAAGAAGAGAAATTTGTTAACATCGAGGAGACCAAGAGATGAATACACTAAACAGATTCAGAAGGATGTAGGTTGTTGTAAGTACTGGGAGATAAAGAAGCTTGCACAGGATAGAGTAGCATGGAGAGCTGCATGAAACCAGTCTCAGGACTGAAGACCACAACAACAACACTTGAATCAGTAATTTACTTCAAAATGGGCTTATAACTTGAAACCTAGGTTCTGCACTAACCATAATAAAATTTATGAAACAGTGTTTGTGTAATTAAGTTACAATGTTTCACCAAGAACCCGCAGTTCATTAAATTAAAATCATCTTCAGATCAATGTAAATGAACCTGAGACGTTTCATGACTTTGCTCAGAAATGCTGCCTTTGCTATAATTTGACTCAGTAGTCCTTGCTGAAAATAGTGAATTCTTCCAACATTTTAGCAACTCCTTCAAAGAAATGTTAACTGACCTGCACAAATTTCCAACCTCATTTACCGTTACCTGTAAATTCCACTGTATAACACCATCTCCCTGTAAGAAAAAAACTGTTAACTTGTTCTCGTACCTGTGAAACAATTTTTAATGTGTTCATCATCTGTTTCATCTCCGTTTCATTTTATTGTTGTCCTGGTTATGTCTTTAAAAATAAATTGCATGACGCATAATTTGTGAAATGTAATCTGCAACAGTGAAGTAAATTGTATCAAGACATCCATGCGAGGCAGAAATACAAGAAATTGTTCACTTTGCATCATGAAGAAAACCAAAATCTACTCTCTAAGGCATCTACAAGATAAATAAGATGGATGTATAAAGACTGAAATAAAAATTTGTGTTAGTTCTACATATGTACAAATGTTCCAAAGTGTTATAGAAAAATACTGTTGCTGGCTGCATCCTCAACTTGTGTGGACTGTATAAAACGTGTAAAAGCAGAAATTATTCTGAAACTTTTTCACATTGGAAATGTGGTGTATGACAAGGTTTCGTTTAGTCAGTAATGATTCCACCTCAAAAGCATTGTGATGACAACTTCGACGAATGCGATTAGAACCGTTGTAAGTTAAAAAGAATTTGCTCAAAATGTGTTTACGTTGGTGTGATATGCGGTGTGAATGAACTAAGACTTTTTCACCTAGCTGGAAATTTCTGTCCCTTACTTTTGTCTTTGGAAATCGTTTTCTTTTCTCTGGGGCTTCCTTGATGTTTGCTAGTGCAATGTCTATTATTTGGTGATGTCGTAAGCATCGTTGTTCTGTTGCAGTTCTGTATGGTGGTAGTTTGTTTTTGAGCTCTAAGAAAGTAGAAAGTAACGTTGAATTGTTTGGTAAAGAATTTATGATATCCTGAAAAGTGTTGGTGTATTTGTTCCATTCTCTGTATTTCTTGTGACAGTAAAGTTTGCACATTTTCCAGTTTCCTTCATGATTCTTTCAGCTGGAATGAATGAGGCATGGTAGCGGGATATAAAAATTGGCTTAATCTTCCTATTGTTCAAGGTGCGAATCCAAAAACTTGATCTAAATTGAGGCCCATTATCAGAGAAAACATTTTCAACATGTCCCACTTCTCCTAAGAAGTTCTTAGCAAATGCCACTCAGACAGTTTTGGCATTTGCTTCCCTCAATGGTATGAACGAAACGAACTTGGAAGTAAGCTCTATAGCTACAAAAATGTAGGAATAAGATTGTCTGATAGTCGTAACAGGTTCATACAGGTCAACGGTTGCTAAATGACATGGTTTAACAGGAACGATAGGGTATAACTGAGCAAAGTATGAAGTAGTTGATGTTTTAGCCTTTTGACATAATTTAAATTTCTTTAGAACTCGTCGCATTTGTTTTTCCATGCTGAAATAGTAAGAAGTTTGTTGAAGTATGTAAAAAAATTCCGTGCTCCCTAGTGTGCGTAACTTAGACGAATGTAACGTATAAGTTCATTAACTAAATCTTTGGGAATACAAACAAGCCATGTACGAGTACTATCAGGTTTCAGACTTTTGAAAAGATGGTCGTTTCTTACAATGTTAAGGAGTCTAACTGAAGAGTAGGTTTTGTCTCGCCACTTAATGTTGTTATATGTCGGATCTTTGCCTTGTTCCCTTGCAATGTCACTGAAAGCTTATGTAACGTAATTTTCGAATGCTACTTGTATGAACAGTACATTGAAATTGGATTGACAAAAAATCGCCGCGCGGAGTGGCCGCGCGTATGATGCATCATGCATGTAACGGATTGCGTGGCTCCTCCCATCGGAGGTTTGAGTCCTCCCTCGGGCAGCGGTGTGTGTGTTGTTCTTAGCATACTTTAGTTTAAGTAGTGTGTAAGTCTAGGGACCGATGACCTTAGCAGTTTGGTCCCTTAGGAATTCACACACATTTAAACATTTGACAAAAAATCTGTATTTCTCCAGAAGATAGTGATAGAGCGTCTGCCACATTTTCGACACCAGGAATGTATACTGTGATAAAGCTAAATTCTTGCCCACCTTATTTATCGCTCATGAGAATGTTTGGCTGTTATGAGAAATTGTAAGGCTCGGTGGTGTTTGTAAACTTTAGTGCGTCTTCGGACTAAGAAATGGCGAAATTTTGCGGAAGCCCAAATTACTGCCAATTCCTCGAGCTCAGTGATGGAATAATTACGTTCAGTAGGTGATAATACTCGACTTGCAAATGCGATACTTGGAATAGATATACGCTAACAGGCGTCTTTGAACTGTCAGTAGCCAAACAAAAGTCGCGAGAAAGGTCGTGATATGAAAGTAATGGTGCACCTAGCAAATCCTGACTTAAAGTGTCAAATTCTTTTTGAGCACGTTCTTCGCAGCACCAGTTTGCATTTTTACCACTAAGCTGACAGAACTGTGAAGTGTCGAAAGCCTTGTAACGAATGAGACGACGGAAGAAATTTGTGAGGCCAAGAAAACTTCTCACTTGGCGTTTAGTTGTTGGAGTAACAATATCTCGAATAGCCTGAAATTTGTGTGGATCAGGTTTAAATTCAAACGCTGAAATCTTATGTCCTAATAATTTAATTGAAGTCTTTCTACATTTTCATTTATTCAGAGTCACAGTAATCCAATGTTCTGAAAACAAATCTAACAGTGAATTTAAAGTACTATTGTGCTGGTGCCACGTTTTCTCTGCAATGAGAATGTGGTCGACAAATGTAGTATTCTGTTCTTTAATTCTTCAGGTAGAATGGAGTTAAATCCTCTGATAATTGCCGCTGAAGAAATATTCAAGCCGAAAGAGAGTTTGCAAAATTGCTAACAGATTCCAAAGCAAGGAAATGCTGTATTTGCGACAGTTTGGATGCAGTTCAATTTGTCAAAACTGTCAAATCGAGAACAGGAAATACGGTAACACCATGAAATTTCTGTAACAATTCGTCTAAGGTTTGTGGTTTGTCTATCTCTGGTACAATGTTCTCATTTATTTGTCTCGAATGCAGAACAAGTCTGAGAAATTCGTCTTTCTTCTGTACGAAGTGTTGTGGACTGTTGTAAGGGCTCGCTGCTGTTTCAATCATGCCTTGCTGAAGCATGGATGCAATCTCCTCTTTTACTTCATCTCTATAAATGAAAGAAATAGTGTAATGCCTTCCTACAAAAAGGAAGGTGCGGTTTCACTTGAAATTCGTAAAGTAATCCCCTAATGGTTTCCGGAATGTTGTCAAAAACGTGAGCATGCGTTTGAAGAATGTTCTGTAATTGTTGTTTGTCGTGGTCAGACATGGTTTTGCAACTGTCTACTTTAGTCTCTATTACCTCTAAAATATTTGTTGGCGATTCATCATATTTATTTGAGCAAGAAAACTGTGTTATTTGACTGTATTGTATACCAACCAATGCTTTTGCTTCAAGTTGAGAAAAGTAGTCTGTTGATGTCTAGAAGCTTTGTTCAAAAGTTTAATGAACTCTGATCGTCGCTGTTGTACAGTGATATGTAAGAATTGTTGAAATCCAATACTGGTTTGTCTTTGTTCAGAAAATCATAGCCAATATTGCTGGTGTTGTAAATAGAGGTACGCTCAGAAAGTTTGCGAGAAAAGTGTGACTTTGTACCATGAATACCAGAAGTGTTTATGATTTGACATCAACTCCTTTTCCTGCAACATCACCTTTTATTTTAATTTTCTTATTTTCTTATTATTCATTCCTTCAACTCCTTATGTGGATCATAGAGCTGCAACAAAGAATCGCCATTTTGTTCTGTCTTCTGCTGGTATTTTCACTTCTTGCCATCCTATACCTTGTTGCTAACCTGCTTCAACGGATCATCTCCACGTCATTTGGGACCTGCCTCGTCTCCGTTGTCCATGCAGGATCCAATAATGGGCTTCCTTCGCAATATGTTCATTTGGTCTTCTAAGCGTATGTCCTAACCATTTCCACTTCCTGCTTCTTATTTGCTGCTCAACTGGCTTCTGGCTGATCCTTTCCCAGAGTGTTTCCTTAGAGATAACATTTGGCCATCGTACCCCCAGGATGTTCCTCAGACAGCTTTTGTTGAATGTCTGCAGCTTATGGACTAGCTGCTTTGTCACTCTCCATGTTTCGCATCCTTACAGAAGCACAGATTTTACATTACTTTCAAATATCTGCAGTTTGGTCCTCAGTGTTATTTCCTTAGATCTCTAGATAGAGCAGATAGTTGTAAAAGCGCCCTTGGCTTTGTTGATGCGGATGTTAACGTCCTCTGTTTTTCGTGCTCCAATATTTTTTCTGTACAATGGTTTACTTTGGTTAATTGAATGTGCTGAAATATGTTGTTGCGAACAAATGAGATTAATTATTATTATACTGTAACTGGATTCTTATTAAATGAACACTGTTTCGTTACTGTAACTCAGTGGAATGCACAACATATCCCTCTCTGCTACAACTGTCGACAAACGTTCTGAAATTATTTCTGTTATCAAAAATATATATATATCTATAAATTGTAATTGCATAGTTATAAAGCATATTTTACGAGGAAACTTTATATGTTGCACCACCATGTGGTGTAATCATGCTTCCAAGATAGCTAAACTTAAGCATCCTTTCGATTACCTGGTTCCCAAGCTTACGATCAGCAATGTTATTATTTGCCTGCATGTCTTTTGTAGTTAATTTTCAAATAGACTTTCTTCGCCACAGATTTCAGATCTTTTAGTTTCTCTTTCACGCCGTTGAGGCTGTGGGATATAAGGCAAAGGTCATCTGCAAAATCTAGGTCTTCCAGATGTGTTCCATTGCTCCATTTTATTCCTCTCACTTTATCCATTGCTTGCGCCATTACAAGATCCAGTACTATGTTAAATAGTATCGGTGAGAGCACTCACCCTTGCTTAACTCCTATTTTCACCGCTATTGGATCTGAAAGCAGACCTCGATGTTGAACCTCGTACGTGTAGTTTTCATACATGTAGTTGATAAGAGCAATTTTTTTCTTGGGTATTTCAAAAGTTTGCAGTGAGCTCCAAATTTTTATTCTACAAAGAGCATCCAAAGCGGCGATTGGTATTCATATGAATGATCAGTTATTATTCGCAAGATGTTTATCTGGTCAATGCAAGAGCGACCTTCCCTGAATCCTGCTTGTTTTCTTCTTAGTTTCTTGTCTAAATATGCTTTTATCCTATTTAGGATTATTCGCGAGAAGATATTGCTTGGGATTGACAGCAGCGTGAGGCCTCTCCAACTATTACAAACCGATAGGTCTCCTTTCCTGGAGAGTTTGATGAGCAAGCCTCTGTTCCAATGAATCGGTACGTTTTCATTCATTCGTGTGGCTGTCAGCAGTGGTTGCAAAATTTCTGCTGTTATAGAGCGATCTACTTTAAGTAACTCTGGACTGATGTTGCGAGCCCCAGAGCTTTTCTTTTATTTATTTGTTGGACTGCTTTAGTGATTTATTTTTTGGATTACAGTTCTACGTTAATTGACGTATCCCGTTTGAGTCCTTCCCCACCCACGTTCAGTTGAGTTACATTATCATCTGTAGTTTCACGGTTCAGAACGTTCTCAAAATGTTATTTCCAACTCTGCACTAGGTCTTCTCGATTTGTGAATAGTTTTCCTTATTTGTCCTTGATTGGCATATCACCCCATTATTTGACATTTTCCTTGTGATGTTAATATAGTGTCTTGTTATTGCCTCTGTTAGCTGCCGCTCCGCCTTAACTGCGAGATTATTGGTGGAGGTTCTCTTATCTTTCCTGAAATTCCTCTTCAACATCTTATTTAATATTCAGAGCTCCTTTTGGAATTCTTCTTTTATTTCCCTTGTCTGTACGCAATTTAGCCGGAGATCTGCCTTCCTCCGCTGCTGTATTGCATCCCAAGTATGGTCAGAGATCCAGTCTTGTCTGGCGTGGTCCTTTGTTCCACGAATTTCTTCAGCAGATTGTTTTCACTGCAGCCCATTGACCCTCAGTATTATTCTGTTCGATTCCTCCGCTAAGCGCTTCGAAACGATTTATCAGTTGGATCGAGAACTCCTTTGGGACTTTTGTATCGTCTGACTTTCCAAAATTGATCTTAATACTCTTCTGCTCCGCAATGTCTCTTGTGTGCAGATATTTTTAGACGGACTGTTGCTAGCATAAGGTGGTGGTCGCTACCGCCATCTGCTTCTTTTTTATTCCTCACATCTAGGAGTGATCTTCGCCATGTCATGCTGATTGCAAAGTGGTCTATCTGTTTCTCTGTTCTGCCGTCTGGCGAAACCCACGACAGGTTGTGACACCGTTTGTGGGGTAAATGGAACCTCCAATGATCATGTTAAATATGCCGCACAAGTCCGTGAGACGTTCTCCAATTTCATTTCGGGTGCCCAACCCATGTTGCCCGAAAACCTGCTCTATCCCATTCCCAAGTTTTGCATTAAAGTCACCCATCAGCAGGAGGATATTCCTTTTTCGCACTTCTGCAGTGTTTCTTGGTGTTTGCTATAAAACTTGTCTTTCTCTTCATCCTGTCAATTTTGAGCAATGGTAAAGTAGAACAAGATTCGTCTAAATTACATTTGTTGAGTGCTGAATCGGTGTTAACTGCGACGGGAGAACCTGAGTCTAAAACTGCGTTTAAAGTGTGTGTGTTCCTGTTTGTATACTGATGACTGGGTGGTACAAGTGTTTCAGTGGTTCTTCTTTCTCTCGTAATTGCAAACCTCTGATGTCTTCCAAACAGATCATACTTTCATTAATATTGTCCGACTGAGTAGTATCCCGTGTTGTCTCGTCGGGCGCATTTTCTGGCGCCTGCACTTCTAATCATTGTCGATCTCCTCTGTCGTGTCTGTGCGTTAGCTGACGAAATTTTAAGTATCTGTACTGTTCTGTATTGTTCCGGATTACTCGGATAATGCTGCTGTGGATGAAAACAGCTATCTGGTTCATGTAAAGAAATATTTTGTTGGTTAGTAAAGTTTCCTTTTCTCCAGTTTTCGTTATTCTCCTTTCCATAACCGTTATTTTGATTCTGACAGCGTTGCCTGCTGTCGTGTGAGTTCTGATGGTGTGGTCGTTGTCCGTGATTACACAAACTGCTGTTTCTCTGTACGTCCTTATTTCCTGAATTATTAGTATGATTAGTATATATATATATATATATATATATATATATATATATATATATATATATGTGTGTGTGTGTGTGTGTGTGTGTGTGTGTGTGTGTGTGTGTGTGTGTGTATGTATGTGTGTGGCTGTGACCATCCATGACTGTTGATATGAGGAATGGTTTATGTTGCCTCTTGTGTGGACTGGCTGCTGGTTGTTGCGATGAAAATTATGATTCTGCTGACAATTGTTCTGAGATGCTCCATTAAAGTTCTAGTTGTTATAATTTTGGTTTCGAAATCGTCTGTAGTTGCCAAAATGTTTTCGTCTGTTGTCATTAAATGACGCTGACTGACCTCTGTATTTTCTGTCTTCATAGTTGCGGTTTCTGTCCGAAAAATTGCTATTCCTGTACTGAGTTTAGGACTCCTCAATCTCTAGTAATTACAAAACGTTGCGTGAATATTGTCTTTCTGGCATCCTGTCAGTAGCAAAATGTCCGCACCCGGTAGCTGAGTGGTCAGCACCGGGTTCGATTTCCGGCTGGGTCGGAGGTTTTCTCCTCTCAGGGACTGGGTGTTGTGTTGTACTAATCGTCATCATTTCATCCCCATCGACGCCCAAGTCGCCGAAATGGCGTCAAATTGAAAGACTTAGACCCGGCGAACGGTCTACCCGACGGGAGGCCCTAGTCACACGACATTTATTTATTTAGTAGCGAAATGCGTAATGTTCTTGAAAGTTTCGAAATGCTGAATTGGATTAGCGCTGATGGACTGTAAAGTTCTAACAAATGTTAGTTTTGTTGTACCATGTGTTCAAAAAAATGTGTGATCGTTTCAAATTGCGAGTTTTCAGAGTCTGATAAATTTAGAAAATTTGACATCACGCTATGTTGTCTCAGACCAACATGCTGCAAGGAATGCGCTCTGAAATTCTTCAACTGAAAAACATTGTCGTGCAATCGGTCTCATTGTCATTGCTTGTTCTTCTTCCAAAAAACTGCAAATAAATTCTAATTTATGTTGACTGGCCAATTAGGTGGTAATGAATAATAAGCTGCTGGACCCAGTCTTAACCGATGTAAGTTGTTTGCTCCATTTCGAAAAACTTTAAATTTCCTTACTGGTAAAATGTGTTTGTAGTCAAAGCTGTCGTATCTCTGTGTATCGTTAGAATTTTGTCTATTGGAGTAAGTGCGAGAATGTTCGTGCGTTTGCAAAAAGTCTCTTTCTCTCAAAGATTTGCTTAAATGTTGCTGTCGAATATTTTCCATTTTGCATTCGTTATAGTTTTCTCTGTGGTTGTGACTGCAATCCTGAGAAGTTAATCTCATCTTAATTTTTGCAAGATGAGCGAGAATTTTGTTCAGTACTTGCTAGTGCTGTGTGTCAAGTGCCATCTGTCCTTGTTTAAAATTTCCTAACAATTGCTATTCCTCTATTTCTGCAAAGTGTACCAGTTGGGTTCCATCTGACAGGTTATCGCCATTTAACTGTAACTGAATTACTGTACTTGAAGGGTCATCAAGCTGAGCTTTCCGTGTCTCACACTGCTCCTTCGTTCTGGTATCGATCATTTTTGTGTCTGTTTCTGTTGTACCTTTTCTGAATGTGTGTATGACTTCTTTTGTAATGCGGTTACGACTGCACTAGGAATTAACTTTTTGATCTTAGCAATGATTAAACCTTTGACTTGGCGGTAAGTGTCAGTGATTGCTTTAATCATTTTGTCTACCTCAGCCTATGTTTGTGAAAAACGTTGTTTTATGTGTGTTGCTGTTATTTCCTCGATCCTAGAAGTTACATTCTGAATTTCTGTTTTAATTTTTTGGGTTAAATTCCTTTCAAGCAATTCTGTGCTTTCTTTTTGGAGTTTTGCTAGTTCCTTTTGACTAGATTTGAGTAAAATGTCAAATTGCTTTGCCATTGTTTTGTTATTTTCTTGTAATAACTGCTGAAGCGGAAGAACAGGGTCGTTGTTCTGCGAAGAGTTCGTAATGTTTGTTGTGTGATGAACCGATATTATGAATGTAGTGTTTGAAAAATTTTGCGTTGTTGAAGTGTCCGTGGCTTTCAAAGGAGCTGAACTCGCAACATTTAATATCGAATTTTGATTACCCTCAGAGAAGGGAATGTTCAGATTTGCAAAACCGTTGTTATCTGGATTCCGAATCGTCTCTGACTCATGAGTGTCGGTATTAATTGTACTTTGACTTCCGGACAGGACGTAAAAGCTTCCTGCATTATTGCATCTAAATTAAACTGGCTGTTATTAGCAACTACATGATCCGAAATCACATTATTGTTATGTATGAATGCATGGTTTCGCGACGATATCAATAATAAATTTTTTTTCCTCGGGCTTCCATCCGCGTCAGGTGGTTAAAATCCCACGAGCTTTCGACCAAGCTCTCCTCGGCCATTGTCAAGTGGTAATAATGAGTGTTGTGCCGCCGTGGCCGCGTCGTTATATAGCCGCACTGCTGGCTGTGACGTCACTAGTGCAACATTATTGTTGTCTGCTGCATTTTGCCAGTAAATTTTCTGCGACTTGATTGCGGTATGCGGCTTACTACTTGCAATGTTGCTCGTCGTGTTAGCAAAAAAATTAATACAAAGTTCAGATCAAATCAAATGATCAAAAATATAACAGTCAGCTCCTCTAATAGCTGGAAAGAAATACAATTTTGTTAGTAAACGGCGCAGGAATAAAGCACAATTATTATTATGAATAAAAATGGTTCAAATGGCTCTGAGCACTATGGGACTTAACTTCTGTGGTCATCAGTCCCCTAGAACTTAAAACTACTTAAACCTAACTAACCTAAGGACATCACACACATCCATGCCCGAGGCAGGAGTCGAACCTGCGACCGTAGCAGTCCCGCGGTTCCGGACTGCGTATTATGAATAACGTAAGACCATAGCAGTACACTTACCTGATTTCACAAAAAGAACCTCCCTGACGCCCTATTCTTGCATATAAGTTGACATGTGGAAGTTATCTTAATAGAATGATGAGATTGTTGTTATATGTTAAAGTTTCGTTCGCTGTGAGTGTAAGCTACCTGTAAGCTTACGTAAACTTTGAATATAAGAATTCGCTAACTTTTAACATAAGAATTCGACTGCGAGAATGTATTGTCAAATTTGACTGCAAGAAGGCAACTTGAATGTACATATCTGGTTCGCTATCTGTTTAAACATTCGTAATGGCAAGAATACTGTCTGAATTCAACACTGTGACTCATTAAACTTTTAAACTGATAAATTGGCCCTGGAAAAACGCAATGTTCCCTTTTTTTATCATTTAATCTTGGCTTACGTTTTGCATCGTAGAAACACCTTGACACTGCTCTCGTCTTGAAAGCGTGTCGCATTTGCTGAGCTACAACTAAGTACTGAGGTATGGCTGGTGCAATGCGCTCTCTTTTATAACAACTCTTATTTTAGCATGGACTTTGGATGCGGACAGTGATTTGAGATAAATTATAACATCAAATGTAATTAGTTTTCTGATTAGAAAAGTACTACATTGAAATATTATCTCTTTTACTGCTTCATAAACATTAATACACAAAAAATACAGCTATTAAGTGGACAAACGTAAGCAGTCTTTAACATCAAATGAGATCTTTTCAGAAATGCGACTTGTAAAAAGACATTAAATATTCAACGGTTATTCCTAGCCCCAGATTCAAATTGAAAATTATTCGTGGCTGTTTATCTTTACCTTTACTCCAGTCTCTGGAGGTCTGAATCAAGAATGCGTAACTACAAGCTGCCGCAATAAAATGCAGAATCTGAAATGAATTACCTTAAGCCAAAGCCTCTTCTAGTACTCACCAAAATAATCATAATAAAATATTCTACTTAAAATGTTTCAGTCTCTTTCCTCATCTCAAATAATTAATCAGTAAATCAACATGTTTCACTGGAAGTTTGGAAGGTAGGAGGTGAGGAACTGGGGGAAGTAAAGCTGTGAGGCCGGGCCGTGAGTCGTGCCTGGGTAGCTCAGCTGGTAGAGCACTTTCCCGCGAAAGGCAAAGGTCCCGACTTCGAGTCTCGGTCCGGCACTCAGTTTTAATCTGCCAGGAAGTTTCTTAACATGTTTCACTTCCTCAGAATATAACTGCAGCCGTACCACTTGGCTTATGACACATCGCTGCTAACAATTGTGTCTTCTCATCTCAGGATTAAAAGCGCTCATCATCTCCTGCGCATCTTACAGCGCACAGATGGTCCAACCAAGCCTCCAGACGACACAGCATCTCTGATGACACTGCGTGCTTATAATTTCAAGCCGGCCGCAGTGGCCGTGCGGTTCTGGCGCTGCAGTCCGGAACCGCGGAACTGCTACGGTCGCAGGTTCGAATCCTGCCTCGGGCATGGGTGTGTGTGATGTCCTTAGGTTAGTTAGGTTTAAGTAGTTCTAAGTTCTAGGGGACTTATGACCTAAGATGTTGAGTCCCATAGTGATCAGAGCCATTTGAACCATATAATTTCAAACAGTACAGAGACGTTCATGACAGCCAAATACTAGAGAAATGTCCAAAGTGATCTACAGCCCCCCATCAACAAATCTGGGAGAAGTGCTGGGAATTCAGGAACTGGTTCCTGGTAACATTTGTACATTTCTCAAAGGCTTATGATAGTACACACAGATTAAATATGTACATCTTGAGGCAGCCTGGCATACCAAGGAAGTTAATGAACTTGGTGAAGGTTTGTGCAGCGGAGACAAAATCCAAGGTGAAATATCAGGGGGAACTATCCAAGGAATTCAGCATCAGAATAGGTGTGAGACGAGGTGATGCCATTTCACCGTTGGTTTCCAATTTGGGCTTCGGAAAAGTAATTCTGGAAATGAAAAGAGAAGGCAAAGAAGAGAAACTAAGTGGAAGGCCATGCTGTTGGGATATGTAGAAGAAATTGCAGCCACAGGGCTATCAGAGAAAGTGATGGCAGAGACTGTAGAGGACTTATCAGAGAATATCAATGAGACTGGACTGAGAGGTAATACGAACAAGACGGAATGATAGAAGTATCTAAAGACGCCCCTAATAATGACACATTAGAGGTTGGAATATGGAACATAGCCTAAGTGAAAATTTTAAATACCTTCACACATCTTTCAAAGGGCATAATAACCTAAAATAAGAAATTAATCACCGCACTGTCAATGGGTCAAAAAATTATTTCAATATGAGGCAGACAATGTCAATAAAATGTCGCAATTAACAGCAAACCTAAAGCCTATAACGCATTGATAATATCAGTGTTGTTATGGGATAGAAACCTTAACCATCACAAAAAAGATGAAGAGAACCGCTCGATCTTTGAACGGAAAATCATGAGAAAGATTTTTGGATCAATCTGCGAAGAGAACGCCTGGAGAAGAAGAAAGAACCAGGAACTGCACCACCCCATGAAACAGCCAAACATCGTGCAGAAAATGGAGCCGCGGAGAATATCCCTGGCAGGGCACGTTACCAGGAGACCAGAGGAGTGCCATGGTACAGCTGTGCTTGCGGGAAAACCTGATGAAACCCCTCCGCTTGGAAGACCAAGGAAGCATAGGGAGGGTGAACTACAGAAGGATCTGCAGCATCTGTGTGTCCGTCAGGACTGGATCCAAAGCGCACAAGATCGCCATCTATGGAGGAACACTGTAAGGTTGCCGGGTCATCTTGATGGTTTGTGGTCGCCAATATGTATGTATGTATGTAGAATGGATAGCCATAAGAGAGTGCTCGAGAGTGGAGAGTGACTCAAGTACATTTGCTATGAAGTGATTATACTGCGCACGGGATTAGATTTAAAAATGCAGTTATCTAGATGGACTTACTCCCTTTATCAGTGAGTGTGCTGAGTGATACCCCGCATTAGGAATTATCTTTCGCTCTCTATCGTTGCGACGGGCTAAGTTTACTACCTGAAAATTTTCAGTTTATGGAAAGACGGGTCTATCCTTTGTCCATCGGCGAGAAGTTATGAGATTTACACGTTACAAGTAGTCGATATATACTTACAGGACTTAACATCAGAACTTTATTTTACGTGAACGTTGATACTGCACGTGTAAAGGCATATTGCAAACAGATGCGCGGCATGGTTCGAATACCTGTGGTTGATATAGGAACCGAATCAACTGCGCTTATTAATCGCCACACGTTACGTGGTCATATTGATTATACCTCTCTACGAATTAGTACCCACAATGTGACCTGTCGAGGAGAAAGATCCTACTTTAATATATACATATAATTCATCGGAAGCAATTTAGGTGCAATCCCCGGAAGCGGGAGGCGAAATTCCATCTGGAATAGGAGATAAGTAAGACATGTACGGTACTATCCCTAAACAGAGGTTCACATCGCTGCTTTAAACCGGTGAACTGTTCTTTCAAGTCCTTTGCTGTCTCTGACGGGTTTATAATGCCATGCCATCGGAAAACATCAAAGTTTTTATTTCATCTCCCTGAATTTTGTTTCCTTTCCAAATTTCTCCTTCGTCTCCTTTACTGTTTGCTTAATGTGCATATTGAACAGTTTAGGGGTAGGCTACAGATTTGTCTCATTCCCTTTTCAACTACTGCATTCGTTTCATGCCCTGCCACTTTCAAAACCGCAGTTTTTTCTTTGCAGGCTGTATGTAACCTTTCGATCCCTGCCTTGTATACTTGCTACCTTCAGAGTTTTAAAGAGTGTATTCCAGATAATATTTTCGAACGTTTTGTCTAAGCCTACTATAAACTTACGTTTGCCGTTCTCCAACCTATCTTCTAAGATAAATTGTCAGTATTGCCTATGCTATTCGCATATTTCTCCGGAACCGAGACTGATTTTCCCATGTGGTTAGCTTCTACCAGTTTGCCATTCTTCCGTAAATAATTCGTGTCAATATTCTGCAACTATGAATAATTCAACTGCTAGTCTGGTAATATTAACACCTGTCAGCAACTGCGATATTTGGAGTAGGAATTATTACCTTCCTTCAGAAGTATGAGGGTATTCCGCCTCACTCAAATATCTTGCACAGCAGTGGAATATTGTTAGGCTAGCTCTCCCAAAGACCTCAGCAGTTGTGAGGGAATATCGTCTACTCTAGCGGCCTTGTTTTGACTCAGATCTTTCAGTGCTCTGTCAAATTCTTCTCTCAGTATCATACAACCCGGATCTGATTTTCATCTACTTCCTCCACCCTTACTATAATTCTGCCAAAAGCTGCGGCGCAAGCAGTGAGGCGTAGTCATTGACGTCACTGGCTGGCGTGCTGAGGTCGCCAGTTGAAGCACGCCCACCAGCTGTTATTTTTTATTTAGAAGTCAACATTTCTGGAAGGTTCTTGAAATCTCTTTTGTTTGTAAGGTTTGAATATTTTGGAATATTTGATGTTTGTGTAAATAACATCCTGGAATATCCGATGTTTGTATAAACAGATGCACTGTCCGTCCATGAGGTCCGTGATGTTCTGGCTGTACGTTGGTGTTGGACAAAAACGAGCTTTTAGTACCGGGTGTTGAACTTTCATGACGATCCTGTCTTCGGATTTGGACTTGATTGTGATTTAGAACATTATGAATGACCTTAAAGAAAACGATTTATTGACAAATGGCAAGGATTCAGAAAATATCGTTCTTGTGGGACACAACTAGCTCTTTATTCTCATGAAGTAACGAGTGCTATCGACAGGAGATGTCAAACTGACTCCAGATATTTAGATTTCCAGAAGGGTTTTGGCACATTTCCTCACAGCGTCTTCTGATCAAATTGCATGCCTGTTGAGTATCGCCTCAGTTGAACAATTAGATTCGTGAGTTCCTGTGAGAAGGGTCACTGTTCGTTGTAACTGATGGTAAGTCATCGAGTAAAACAGAAGCAATATCTGGCGTTCCCCAGGGAAATTGTGTAGGCCTTTTGCTGTTCCTAATCTACGTAAACGACATAGGAGACAATCTGAGCAGCACCTCAACTTGTCTGCAGATGATGCTGTCATTTATCGTCTTGTTAAGTCATCAGACGATCAAAACCAATTGCAAAACGGTTTAGACAAGATATCTGTGTGGGGCGAAAAGTGACAGTTGACTCTAAATGCCGGCCGGTGTGGCCGAACGGTTCTAGGCGTTTCAGTCTGGAACCGCAGGTTCGAATACTGCCTCGGGCATGGATGTGTGTGATATCCTTAGGTTAGTTAGGTTTAAGTAGTTCTAATTTCTAGGGGACTGATGACCTCAGATGTTGAGTCCCATAGTGCTCAGAGCCATTTTAACCATTTTTTTGACTCTAAATAATGACATGTGTGAAGTCATCCACATGAGTACTAAAAGAGATCCGCTAAATTTAGGTTAGACGATAAATCACATAAATATAAAGGCTCTCAAGTCAACTAGGTACTTGGGGATTACAATTACGAATAACTTAAAATGGAACGTTCACACAGACAATGGTGTGTAGAAAGCAAACCAAAGACTGCGATTAATTGGCAGAACACTTAAAAAGTGCAACAGCTCTACTAAAGAGGTTGCTTACACCACGCTTGTGGGTCCTCTTCTGGAGTATTGCTGTACGCATCATTTGGGACTGGCGGGGGACATCGAGAAATTTCAAAGAAGGGCAGCTCGTTTTGATATCGTGAAATAGGGGAGAGAGTGCCACGGATATGATACATTTATTGTGGAGGCAATAATTAAAACAAAGGCGTTTTTCGTTGCGGAAAGGACATCCTTGTGAAATTTCAATCACCAGCTTTCTCTTCCGATTGCGAAAATATTCTGTTAGCGACCACCTACATGTGAAGAAATCAGCGTGGCCCTCATTATGTAACGTAAAAGCCGTTGCCTATACAAACAGGAATCGGAATAAAAGCAGTACATCGTTTTTAAGATCCGTATATTCAGGAGACCTGAAGCATCGGTAGGTCAACTGCACATGAAGCATCCGTCAGTGTTTTCCGGGGACACTGGTCAGAGCCGGACAAAATGGCTGAAAGGATTTGACCGAGTCGCCAAATGCGGTTGGTGGGATAATAGTCTGTGACACATTCGGCAAATGTGCACTTTTACGGAGACGGCATAGCCCGTCAGTGGTTCGAGAACAACGAAGAGAAGCTCAACAGCAGATACCAATTCCATGCTGAACTGAAGAAAACCTTTGGTGACGACCAGTAGCAAGTCCGCTTACCGGAAGTACAATTGAAGAACAGCGCCCAACGTTATGGGAAAACGACACAGTCGCACATACATAGTGTTTTAGCTCTACGTCTCTAAACATAACAGAAAATCCTAAGAGAGTCTGATCATGCGCAAAGCACAGCAACTGCAAGTCGCAATCATAATCTTCTCTGCGCGATTCCAATGGTAATATTACCGGTGACAGGAGACTAAAGCGAGTTGCTGAACACATATTTCTGAAAGTCTTTCAGGAGGAAGACGAAATAAATACTTCAGAATCTGAATTAAAAACAACTATCAACCTGAGTAACTTAGAAACAGATATCCTTGGTGTAGCGAAACAAGCTTAAATCACTTAATAAAGGCAAGTCTTCCAGTCCAGACTGTATAACACTTATGTTCGTTTCAGAATATATTGATACAACAGCTTCATACTTGCCGGCATATACAACAGCTCATTCCTCGAAAGATCCGTACCTAATGACTGGAAAGTTCCACAGGCCACACCCACACTCAAGAAAGGAAGTAGGAGTAATCCGATGAATTACAGACCTTTAACACTGACGCCGATTTGAAGAAGATTGCGGAACGTACACTGTTTTCGAACATTGTGAATTACTTCGAAAATAAAAGCAACGGTCTGTTAACACACAGTCAGCACGGATTCAAAAAATATCGTTCTTGTAAGACACAACTACCTCTTTCTTCGCACGAAGTGATGAGTGATATGGACGAGATATCTTAAATTGATTCCATATTTATAATTTCCAAAAGCTTTTGGCACCGTTTCCTACAAGTGATTTCTAATCAAATTGCTTGCTTATGCAGTATCGTCTCAGTTGTGCGACTGTATTTATAAGTCCCTGTCAGAAAGGAAAGTCATCGAGTAAAACAGAAGTGATATCTGGCGTTCCCCAAGGAAATGTTATAGGATCCCTGCTGCTCCTAATCTATATAAATGATTTAGGAGACAATCTGAGCAGCCCTCTTAGCTAATTTGCTAATGATGCTGTCATTTACCATCTAGAAGAGTCATCATAAAATAAAAACAAATTGCAAAATGACTTACACACGATACCGGTACGGTGCGAAAAGAGGCTGTTGACTCTAAAGAACAAAAATTGTGAAGTAATTCATATGAGTAGGGGAGACCGGGGATAGTTAGCATAGGTTTTGGTTTTTGATTTTTCTCGTATTTTATTGCGCAACATTTGCAGAGATTCTGGTGAATGTGGTGGAGAGCTTAAATTTTTAACTACAAAATCATGTAGGACCCATTAACTAAATACGTATTTAGGTAGTCTCAAACACCCTTTTCCATGCCAACTAACCCCAGGTGCAGAGTTAGTTGGCATACATCTAGTGGTAAAATGGAAATGAGCGTTTGACGTCACTGGCCGGGAGGCCCCTTTCGGGGCAGGTCCGGCCGCCTTGGTGCAGGTCTTATTACATTCGACGCCGCATTGGGCGGCCTGCGTGCCGGATGGGGATGAAATGATGATGAAGACAACATAGTGCCCAGTCCCTGAGCGGAGAAAATCCCCGACCCAGCCGGGAATCGAACCCGGGCCCCTTAGGACGGCAGTCCGTCACGCTGACCCTTTCTTTTTTTTCTTTTTTTTTAGCATTCAGCTGTCCGGGAGGACACACCTAGTGGTGAGCTGACATAACCTGATATGGACAGGAAATTTAGACGCCACACAGCAGTTATCAGGACAAATGTTTTATCAGAGCTTGGGTTAACGCTCTTTTCAGTGAATAAATTCTTCATAACTTAAATTCCACACGAAGAAATAATTTGGGAAGAAAAATAAATTCTGCTTAAATACAAGCAACAGTATGAACTTATTGTGTGAACAAACAAGGCATAATTCAAGAAAAAGTTCTGCTTATTAATATACCTACCTTTAGGAATTGAAATAAAATTAGATCAATGCTTTAAATCAACCTCGAATGTAGGAGTTGGACGCTTGTTTATTTGTACAAATTGGTCGATTTTTCGCTATTTTACGTTGGTCGTACCAAAATGAATTATTCTCGTCTGGCTATCTTCAGGTTTTCCCCTTTTTGACCGTGGTGGACAAGTGATATTCGTCACCGGCGGTTTCGACAGTCTTCCCACTTTACTGACGTGCATGATACTTCACCGAAGCAAACCCGTGTAAATATATTCGGGGTGATCAGGAGGCACGATCTCAAGGGGCATTCTTTATTTGTCTTGCTCATTGTTATCTAATGGTATATCTACGCCAGTTGACACCATACTTGTTTTATACCAACTAGCTCAAATGGGATATCGAAAACAAAATGGATACCACATAAGCTTATGACACATGAATGCAACTACAGTAAACCACTTTTCAAAACCGCCAGCATTAGATTTTCATGTTCATCAGAACAAAAAATTTACGAACAAGAACTTTACTCACCCATCAGAGAAACGACGAAACATGGGTCCTTCCTTCATGACGTTTCCAACTAGACTGAAGATAGGGTGGGTGGTGCTTCTCTGTTCCCCACTAACAGGATGGCAGCTTTTTAGTTAAACTGTGTCAGGTAGTAGAAGCTGTGTGCCAATTAATCCTTTACACCAACTAACCCCGGTATCCTCAACTAAAAGAAATACTTTAATTTTAGATTATACGATAAATCACACAAATCTGAAGCCTGCCAGTTCAAATAACGAACAGTTCAACTAAAGAGCACTTAGAAGATGCAACAGGCCTACGAAGGAGACTGCCAACAATACACTTGTCCATCCTCTGCTAGAGTACTGTTGTGCACTATGGGATCCTTACCAACTAGGACTGACGGAGGACATCGAAAAAGTCCAAATAAGGGCAACTCGTTTTGTACTATCGCGAAACAGGGGAGAGAGTATCGTGGATATGATAAGCGAGTTGGAGTCGCAATCATTAAAATGAAGGCGTTTTTCGTTGGAACGAAATCTTTTCGGGAAATTTCAGTCCCAACTTTCTCCTCTGACGTCGATTTACATAGGCAGAAAAGATCAGGTTAGTAAAATAAGAGAAAGGGAACGGTAGAGAAATAGTGTGGAGGTCGTTCGATAAGTCTTCTGGCTGGCACTTAAGTGCGGATGGCAGAGAAGTCATGTAGATGCCGATATGTCACATAGTGAGTCCTGACGTGACAAAATCCGACAAAAAGCCATACCTGATTAAAGGAGTCGCAGAAGACATGTACCAGGCTCTTCTGGGTTCAAATGGCTCTGAGCACTATGGGACTCAACTGCTGAGGTCATTAGTCCCCTAGAACTTAGAACTAGTTAAACCTAACTAACCTAAGGACATCACACACATCCATGCCCGAGGCAGGATTCGAACCTGCGACCGTAGCGGTCTCGCGGTTCCAGACTGCAGTGCCAGAACCGCGCGGCCACTTCGGCCGGCGCTCTTCTGGGAAAGGGTGTCACAGCGATTGAGGAATTCATCAGGTGGTGCCAGTAAATCGAGGAAATGAAGCAGAAAAGCCCCGGACAAAGGAGGTATGAGCGACTGGTGAATGTGATCTCTATGGCAGGTTTGGAAGACCCCCATAGCTTGCTTTTCTCGTACACCATATAGCAAGAGAAGAAATACAGCAGTGTATCGCAGCCAGAAATGTTGTACCGAGTACACAATAGCAACCCTGAATGTCGGCCCGATACATCAGGCGGTAGAAGAGAATGTTGAAGAGGTGTACGAGTCTTTAGCAACATTCTCCACCACCAGCCGGATGTGCCAGGAAGAGTGAGTTCGTTCAACTCCGATGACACTGCAGCCGTCAAACGACAACCTAACACCCAGTCTACGTAGCTACAACCAACGCCTATGCCAAGTGGATGCTCCGTCGGAAACATGCATCTGGAGGAATGAGGACAATACACATCGGCGTGTTTTCGCTGTGGACGCTCTGGACACGTACGCTACTGCAGAGAAAGAAGGCGAGGTGCCGATGACTACTTTCATGGCTAGACGTCAACCGTCAAACGCTAGTCAGCTGCTGACGATAATAGTCGACGAAGCGCATTGGCGAACCCTGGAAGAAGTCACTCTCCAGCACACCGCAGATGTTCTCCATTGTCCTGCAGGGGAACCAGTCTCTCACCTATCGGCCGACTTCAGGAAAATTGAGGAGATCATCTATGGGGGTGAAGCTGTCACAGATGAAAATACTCCATGCACGACACCAAGACGTCAGGAAATCTCATCCACCTCACCATCGACGGCCAACCTGCCTGAACGATCAGGTGCTTCCATATCTCTACTATCGGGTGCTTATCAGCGCCAGCTAAAGAAGATTACGTTTCACGATATGAAAGCGATTGTCGCAAATGGGAAATACGTCTAGCCGACAGGAATATTTATTGCAAGAATAACTGTCAATAACAGAACATAGCCCTTCGAAATTGTCGTTCTGACAGAATGTACTCATGATGATATTCTCAGGTAGGACTCCTTGCAGGCATCACAAGCAGTTAGAGACTGTGGGTGATCAGAAATCCAGATTAACGAAACTATTCCATCAAGCACATAGAACAAAGATTGGTCTGGATGATCTTTTGCCATCGGAGACGCTGTTATCCTGCAGCCATCAAAAAGACAAATTACAGTCGTCGATCGAGATGCTCAATTAAATTTTGAAGCTTTTGTCCATTGCTAAAAGCTACTCTGGTTCACAAGAGAAATCTACATACCAGCGACGATCATAAGCATCATAGGAGATCAAGGAAAACTTTGGATCACTAATTCTCACAGGCAGCCACAAATAATCCCTTAGGGTATTGCCGGCCGGGGTGGCCGAGCCGTTCTAGGCGCTACAGTCTGGAACCGCGCGACCGCTACAGTCGCAGGTTCGAATCCTGTCTCGGGCATGGATGTGTGTGATGTCCTTCGGTTAGTTAGGTTTAAGTAGTTCTAAGTTCTAGGGGACTGATGACCTCAGAAGTTAAGTCCTATAGTGCTCAGAGCCATTTGAACCATTTGAACCTTAAGGTATTAGTGGAAGAACAGCCGAATCAATGCAGGAGGGACAGCTCAATTCCATCAGCGAAGAATCGTGTTTTTCTGCCAGGCTCTGGCCTGACCGAGGAACAACGTCAGCGCCGCTTAGCCATTCTGCAACAATTTTCGGATCATTTCAGACCTGGGATGGAGGAAAGACAGACAAAGTGACCAACGGTGAAACACTTTATCAACTCTGGGAATCATCCACCAACTAGTCAGCACTCGCATAGTGTGTCACTGGCTGTATGACGCGTAATTCGGGAGGAAGTGGAGATAATCCTGCTGGGTGGCATCATTGAATCTTCAGAGAGTCCTTGATCCTCTCACGATGTTCTTGTGAAGAAGGAGGACTGTACACGACGCTTCTGCGTCGACTACCGACTCATCAAAATCCTGATGTGTCTATGCATTGCCGTGCATTGTCCATACATTAAGAGTACTTGAAAAGAGCAAAATATTTCTCATCTAAGTGAATGCAAGCAGGCTAATGCCAAAGAAGTTACGAGGGTGACCGTGAATTGCCGGCCGGAGTGGCCGAGCGGCTCTAGGCGCTACAGTCTGGAACTGCACGACCGCTACGGTCACAGGTTCGAATCCTGCCTCGGACATGGCTGTGTGTGATGTCCTTAGGTTAGTTAGGTTTAAGTAGTTCTAAGTTCTAGGGGACTGATGACCTCAGAAATTAAGTCCCATAGTGCTCAGACCCATTTGAACCATTTTTTGATAGCATCTAGGGAGTTGCGAAGATATATCCATAAAGCTAAGAATAATCTCAACTACAAAATTTACAAATCAGATGGGAAATTTGAAAAGGTGTTCACCGTAGAACAAAAAGACGAGCTGATAGCATACCTGATGTCAATTAAAGGCAGACGTTTTAGTTCAACTGTGAAATTCGCGTTGTCAAACAATTAAGCTATCAGGTAGCAGAAGGAAATGGTTTATCACGCAACTTTGAAAAAACAAACTTGTCTAGCTGGGCAGGACTGGGTTATAGGATTTGTTACTAGACATCCTATGTTATGTACTCGCAAGCCAGAAAACACATCTGGTGCATGAGCGATGGGATTCAATAAAGAAACAATAACTTGGTATTAAGCATAAAAAAATAATCGTACATTTATCAAAATGAGGTTAAAATATTTTTTTATTGTGACGGTTTTTACAAGATTACGTACTCCTTAGTTTAAACTGTTCTTTAAACAACTTTACGGCTCTGTTTTAAGATGATACTCCTAATAATTACAATGTGTATGCGATATTTCAAACAACTTTCTTACATTATTCTGAAACCGAGTGTTAGCAATGATTACATTATACCCTGTTCTACCATGCTAGTTCCTCTTTCGTTCCTTGTCCTCAGGCCACATTATCATAATATTATTCCTTCTCTTGCTTTCCTATTACTGAATTTCAGTCCCCGTTAGACCTAAATTTTCTTGTCGCTTAATCCTTAACTATTGAAAAATTTCTTCTATCTCATCATACATGCTTTCAATCTCTTCATCATCTGCTGAGCTAACCGGCAAATGAACTTCTACTACCGTGCTACCCTGGTGGGTGTTGGCTTCATGCCCATCTTCGTTAGGCTTATGCGCTCATTATTCTGCTCTTAGTAGCTTAGCCGCATACCTACTTTCGTATTCATTGTTAGGAGAAAGAACACTGGCGTTCTACGGATCGGAGCGTGGAATGTCAGATCCCTTAATCGGGCAAGTAGGTTAGAAAATTTAAAAAGGGGAAATGGATAGGTTAAAGTTAGATATAGTGGGAATTAGTGAAGTTCGGTGGCAGGAGGAACAAGACTTTTGGTCAGGTGAAAACAGGGTTATAAATACAAAATCAAATAGGGGTAATGCAGAAGTAGGTTTAATAATGAATAAAAAAATAGGAGTGCGGGTAAGCAACTACAAACAGCATAGTGAACGCATTATTGTGGCCAAGATAGACACAAAGCCCATGCCTACTACAGTAGTACAAGTTTATATGCCAACTAGCTCTGCAGATGATGACGAAATTGATGAAATGTATGATGAGATAAAAGAAATTATTCAGGTAGTAAAGGGAGACGAAAATTTAATAGCCATGGGTGACTGGAATTCAACAGTAGGAAAAGGGAGAGAAGGAAACATAGTAGGAGAATATGGATTAGGGCTAAGAAATGAAAGAAGAAGCCGCCTGGTTGACTTTTGCATAGAACATAACTTAATCATAGCCAACACTTGGTTCAAGAATCATGAAAGAAGGTTGTATACATGGAAGAACCCTGGAGATACTAGAAGGTCTCAGATAGGTTATATAATGGTAAGACAGAGATTTAGGAACCAGGTTTTAAGTTGTAACACATTTCCAGGGGCAGATGTGGACTCTGACCACAATCTATTGGTAATGAACTGTAGATTAAAACTGAAGAAACTGCAAAAAGGTGGGAATTTAAGGAGATGGGACCTGGATAAACTGACTAAACCAGAGGTTGTACAGAGTTTCAGGGAGAGCATAAGGGAACAATTGACAGGAATGGGGGAAAGAAGTACAGTAGAAAAAGAATGGGTAGCTTTGAGGAATGAGATAGTGAAGGCAGCAGAGGATCAAGTAGGTAAAAAGACGAGGGCTAGTAGAAATCCTTGGGTAACAGAAGAGATGAAAGGAGAAAATACAAAAATGCAATAAATAAAGCAGGCAAAAAGGAATAAAAACGTCTCAAAAATGAGGTCGACAGGAAGTGCAAAATGGCTAAGCAGGGATGACTAGAGGACAAATGTAAGGATGTAGAGGCTTATCTCACTAGGGGTAAGATAGATACTGCCTACAGGAAAATTAAAGAGACCTTCTGAGAAAAGAAAACCACTTGTAGGAATATCAAGAGCTCAGATGGAAACCCAATTCTAAGCAAAGAAGGGAAAGCAGAAAGGTGGAAAGAGTATATAGAGGGTCTATAAAGGGGCGATGTACTTGAGGACAATATTACGGAAATGGAAGAGGATGTAGGTGAAGATGAAATGGGAGATATGATACTGCGTGAAGAGTTTGACAGATCACTGAAAGACCTGAGTCGAAACAAGGCCCCCGGAGTAGACAACATTCCATTGGAACTACTGACGGCCTTGGGAGAGCGAGTCCTGACAAAACTCTACCATCTGGTGAGCAAGATGTATGAGACAGGCGAAATGCCATCAGACTTCAAGAAGAATACAATAATTCAAATCCCAAAGAAAGCAGGTGTTGACAGATGTGAAAATTACCGAACTATCAGTTTAATAAGTCACGGATGCAAAATACTAACGTGAATTCTTTTCAGACGAGTGGAAAAACTGGTAGAAGCTGACCTCGGGGAAGATCAGTCTGGATTCCGTAGAAATGTTGGAACACGTGAGGCAATACTGACCCTACGACTTAGTTTAGAAGAAAGATTAAGGAAAGGCAAACCTACGTTTCTAGCATTTGTAGACTTAGAGAAAGCTTTTGACAATGTTGATTGGAATACTCTCTTTCAAATTCTGAAGGTGCAGGGGTAAAATACAGGGAGCGAAAGGCTATTTACGATTTGTACAGAAACCAGATGGCAGTTATAAGAGTCGAAGGGCATGAAAGGGAAGCAGTCGTTGAGAAGGGAGTGAGTCAGGGTTGTAGCCTATCCCCGACGTTATTCAATCTGTATATTGAGCAAGAAGTGTAGGAAACAAAAGAAAAGTTCGGAGTAGGAATTAAAATCCATGGAGAAGAAATAAAAACTTCGAGGTTCGCCGATGACATTGTAATTCTGACAGAAACAGCAAAGGACTTGGAAGAGCAGTTGAACGGAATGGACAGTGTCTTGAAAGGAGGGTATAAGATGAACATCAACAAAAGAAAAACGAGAATAATGGATTGTAGTCGAATTAAGTCGTGTGATGCTGAGGGAATTAGATTAGGAAATGAGACAGTTAAAGTAGTAAAGGAGTTTTTGTATTTGGGGAGCAAAATAACTGATGATGGTCGACGTAGAGAGGATATAAAATGTAGACTGGCAATGGCAAGGAAAGCATTTCTGAAGAAGAGAAATTTGTTAACATCGAGTATAGATTTAAGTGTCAGGAAGTCGTTTCGGAAAGTATTTGTATGGAGTGTAGCCATGTGTGGAAGTGAAACATGGACGATAAATAGTTTGGACAAGAAGAGAATAGAAGCTTTCGAAATGTGGTGCAACAGAAGAATGCTGAATATTAGATGGGTAGATCACATAACTAATGATGAGGTATCGAATAGAATTGGGGAGAAGAGGAGTTTGTGGCATAACTTGACTAGAAGAGGGGACTGATAGGTAGGACATGTTCTGAGGCATCAAGGGATCACAAATTTAGCATTAGAGGGCAGCGTGGAGGGTAAAAATCGTAGAGGGAGACCAAGAGATGAATACACTAAGCAGATTCAGAAGGATGTAGGCTGCAGTAGGTACTGGGAGATGAAGAAGCTTGCACAGGATAGGGTAGCATGGAGAGCTAGATCAAACCAGTCTCAGGACTGAAGACCACAACAACATATTCGACCTACTCCAGCACTACCCCTATTTGATTCTGTATGTATAGCTCTGTATTTCATTGACCAAAAGTCCTGTTCCTCCTACCACCTTAGTTCACTAGATCCGCCTATATCTTTCAACCTATCGATTTTCGTTTTTAACTTCTTTTACCTCCGTAGCCGATTGTAAGATTTAACATTCCACACTCCGACCATAGACTGCCAGATTTGTTTTCCTGATGACGATATCTTCCTAAGTAGTACTGCCCAAAGATCCGAATTGGGGACTATTTCATCAATATTTTATGCAAGAGGATGCCATAAACCTTAATCATTCAGAAGAGCTGGCAGCCCTCGAGGAACAATAATGGCTATAGATTTCCCCTCACTTTGAGCAGTTTTCAGTACCAGCACAGCATGGCCATGTTGGCTGATGTTACAAGGCCAGATCAGTTAATCACCCAGACTTTTGCCTCTGAAACTACTGAAAAGGATGCTGGCCCTCTTCAAGACTCATACATTTGTCTGGCCTCTCAAGAGATACTCTACTGTTGTGATTGCACCTACGGTATGGCTGTCTGTCTAGTTGAGGCAAGATACATGGTTCACAAGCCGGAAGGGGGAGGAGGGAAGGATGAAGTAGTTGATACTGAATCGAAATGGGGGGAAAATTTATGAGACATCTTGATTAAAAGAAGGGATTGGTTGAGATAACATCCTGAGGTTATATCGAATATTCGAGTTTGTAACGGTAGCAACTGCGGGTGAATAAAATTGTAGAAGGAGGCGAAGGTGTCAGTAAAGTAAACAGTTGAAATAAATATAGGCATCTGTAATTATTCGGAGATGAGGAGGCTTGCACAGGATAAGCTAGTGCCATCTGCTTGAAGACTATAAGAACAACAACAATGATCAAGCCAAGTGTATAGCAGGAGTTGGGGAATAAAGCTTGAAAATATTCATAAAATATATTTATATTCATATGACAATAATGCCTTGCCACAGTGGTAACACCGGTTCCTATCAGATCACCGAAGTTAAGTGCTGTTGGGCTTGGCTAGCACCTGAATGGGTCAACCTTTGAGTCTATCGAGTGATGTTGGCAAGCGGGATGCACTCAGCCCTTGTGAGGCCATTTGCGGAGCAACTTGATTGAGAAGTAGCGGCTCTGGTCACAAAAACTGCCAACGGCTGGGAGAGCGGGGCTGGCCACATGCCCCTCCATATCCGCATCCGGTGACGCCTAAGGGCTGAGGATGACACGACAGCCGGTCGATATCGTTGGGACTTTAAGGCCTGTTGGGACGGTGTTAGTTTTTTTTTAAACAATGTTAAGTTGAAACTGATAACCAAAAATTGGAAATAAGAAAAGGAGTCAAGACGATAGCGAAAATTTTGCTGGATGTCAGCAAAATTACGCCATCGATCAATACTCTTGAAATTATAAAAACGAGAAATAAACTTTAGAAAGTCGCTTATTCTGTTTTGTAGACGTGTATAAAAGTTCGTTTGCTTGAAGCTTCATATCGGTTCATGCTAATGGAAATGTTAGATTACTTTCAAGCCTTACTGTATTAAATGTTGACTGCAGAACTGAAGGTGAAAAATGTCTTAGGAAAGCTAAAGTTTTGGGTTGCTTGCGTAAACTGGATGAAAGTTGGATAACTTCAAAAATCGCCATCAAATTGACAGATATAACTGCCTAGGGTTGAGCCAAGGCGGTCCTTATCTCCTTATTTGACAGGCTACTGTGCAGCGTGTGTAGAATTTGCCTCTGTGTAAGCGTAACTGTATGACCGCATTTTTGCTGAGTTACACTCCATAGATTTAGATATGATGCCATCTTCCGATGCTGACATCTTTTCCGGCCTTCTTTTATTCTGTTTCCTGCTGCAGAATTTTATTTTCTGTTTCCCACGGTTGCATTTTGGACCTACAAATGAAATACAGACGACCAAGTCTACAGTATAAAATGGCGGTGCTCTTCAGGAACTACAAAAATCTCGCTACCGTGTAAAACTGCATATAGTTTCACTGAGACACCACCGACCTGACTACGAGAGAAGGGCAGAGAAGGTCAAAATAAATTCAAAGAGCTTAGGGTCAGCTTTCAATGGGTTGAGAGAGTAAGTGACGTTAAAAACTTGGCAGTATGAACTCACTTACCAGTTCGGCGTTCCGCTCCCTGTGGCCTGCATGTATGCACTCATTCGGTTGGGAAGGGCGTCGTAAAGCCGTTGTATCTGCGACTGTTCAACTCCGTCACGGACGCTGATAGACTTGAACGCTGGCCCAACCGCGCCGTCGCTCCAAGGGCGTGCCCATGTCGCCCACATCTATCGAGAGGGCGCTCCGCGGCCAGCAGGTGAACACGGCACGCACAAGTTGGACTGCATGGACACCTCTTGTTGGATGTACCAACTTGCCGCGAGCTGGCAATCGTTAACGGATCCTCCATGCAGGGTATGATGACTGGATATTAGCCCCTCTGTTTCTCTTGTTTATATGCACTGTCTGACTTGCTGAGAAGTTGTACAGTGGCAAACTAAGCTGCGGTGGGTTACTGGCACTGGCGTTTAATCACCAAGATGAAAGTGCACTGTAAACACTGTGGCCATTTATCATTAGCTGACTTTAAGAACGTTAAGAGACTCGCTTTATCTTGCGTTGTCTGATGGATGGCCGTCACTATGCGTTAATTCAAGAACATTAGGTGCGTCAAAAAAATGGCTCTGAGGACTATGGGACTTAACATCTGATGTCATCAGTCCCCTAGAACTTAGAACTACTTAAACCTAACTAACCTAAGGACATCACACAACACCCAGTCATCACGAGGCAGAGAAAATCCCTGACCCCGCCGGGAATCAAACCCGGGAACCCGGGCGCGGGAAGCAAGAACGCTACCGCACGACCACGAGCTGCGGACTGCCCCATGAATACCCTACAATACCTAGCAACAATACTAAGCATGAACAACACTAACGCTCACTGCTGACAATTCTTCCTGTCGTAGAGTATTGTTATATACCCGCCGGTCGTGCGTACGTGTGCGATATTACATTGACATCCGACGATGTCTTTTGAATCCTTCACATTTTACGTCATGGAGTGTAGCCCAGCTGGCAGATACTAGAAAAGTGGTAGTACCATGCAAAAGGTCTGAATTTTGTGAACTTTTATTACGTTATGTATAAATGGTCTGTAGTTTAGAATCCAAGAATCCAAGTTATCTATCTTAAGAACCCTGTGTAGACTAATGAGAACGTAAAAAGCGCGAAATTTTGGCACTTTTTCAATGTTTTATCTATAACCGTTTTGCCTTGCATCATACGGCAAAAGCGTTTAGCTATTTCTAGTAGATCGTTAAATATGCTTTCAGATGTAATAACAATATCTAATAATGGTGTAATGTACTTATTTTTTTATTTTAGGTAAGGATGGAACTAAATGGAGGAAAATGCCTTGGAAAGCAACACAGACGCGGCCTCATAATATACTAACCAAACTGCCTGGGGTAGTTGGAGACGCAAAGAAAATGGTAACTGAAATTGACTGCTGGAGCCTAATCATCAGTAATGATATCCTAGATCTAATTGTGGTCAACACTAACAGGCGTATAGCTGATCTAAAAGGAAACTTTGTTCGCGAGAGTGACTGCAAGGACACAGACGCAATTGAAATAAAAGCCTTTCTTGGCTTGTTATACCTTGCTGGTGTGTTCCGTGGTGGGCGACCGAATGTTCACGACTTCTGGACAGCAGATGACCTTGGTCTGAATATTTTTAGAGTGACCATGTCCGAAAAACTTTTCCTGTTCCTAATAAGATGTGTTCGTTTTGATGATGGAGCCACAAGACAAGAACGGCGCAAGACGGACAAATTAGCAGTCGTGAGGGAAATGTTCACCATGTGTTTGATTAACTGCAAGACACATTACTCCATCGGTCAGTACGTCACAGTTGATTAGCAGCTACCAGCATTTCGAGGCCGGTGTGGGTTTCGCCAGTTCATACCATCCAAACCATCTACATATGGCATCAAAATTTTCTGCCTATGTGATGCCAAGCTTTATTATACTTACAACATGGAAATATATTGTGGATTATAACCAGAAGGACCCTTTCAGAATAACAACTCCGCCAAAGAAGTAGTTCTGAGACTTGCCGAACCAATATATGGGACGGGTAGAAACATTACAGCAGATAACTGGTTCACTAGTTTGGAGTTAGTAAGAGAACTGCATAAAAGGAGACTGTCGTTTGTAGGCACAATTAGAAAAAACAAGAAGGAACTGCCATCGAATTTCGTAGCACCAAAAAGTAGGTGGCAGTATGATAGCGTATTTGGCTACAGCAAGAATGAAACCCTTGTGTCGTATGTCCCGAAAAAAAGGGAAAACTGTAGTCCTCCTTTCGAGTATGCGTGTTTCGTCAAGTGAGGTTTCGGAAGGTTTAGAGAAAAAACCAGCAATTATTCTACACTATAACGACACCAAATCTGGAGTTGATGTAGTTGACAAACTCTGTGCAACCTACAATGCAGCTAGGTCAAGAAGAAGATGGCCTATGGTGATTTCTTCCACCTGTTGAACATTGCAGGCATCAACTCAAGAGTAATTTTCTTGGTCAACAAGAATAAATACTCAAATCGGCGCGAGTACCTCAAAACTTTGGCTCTGACTCTACTGCAAGATCATCTCAAAAGAAGAGCTCTTATTATGACTCTACCTGATGATATAAAGTCAATGCTAGTAAAGTACAAACCTAAAGGAAAAGAGCAAGAAAACGCTGAACAATCCTTGGAATCAGAAAACAAAAAAAAGAAAAAGGTGCCAGTCATGCTCCCTCTGCAGAAAAACTAAGGAGACTGTTCCACTCCAATGATATGAGTTTAACACCGCTGGACCCAACTCATCACACGCCACACAGCCATACACTCATAGATATAGCAACAAAGCGACCAGATAAAATAATTCGCGCCAATCAGACATCCGCTCCAGGACTCTCTGCTCACGACGTGATATTCTTAAATTACTCAGTGCATACTACCAAAGAAAAATCTCACCTGGTAACCTACAGAAACCTAAAAAAATGTTAACCACGACGCTCTTCAAAAGGATTGCTCAGACATCCCTTGGCATGATATAAGCAATGAACCGACTTTAGACGGAAAAATTCGGGAATTATGTCGCAAAATTATTGCACTGTATGATAAACATGCTCCTCAACGCACTGTCAAGGTAAAGAGAGCTCCCGCTCCGTTGCTCACCACTGCATTACGCCAGTTAATGAGTAAACGTGATGCTGCACACAGGGCCTTCAAGCGTAACCCAACTCCCGAGGCGTACGAAGCTTACAGGAAACTCCGAAATAGAACCAAGCAAAGCGTGAGGAATGCCAAAATCAGACATGCCCGCTCTGTCGTATGCGGCATATCAAAACCTGCTGCACTGTGGAAAAACCTGCGCAGTTTCGGTATAGGGAAGCGAAGATCTGACGCTGTTTATCAAGCGTCTGCAGAAGAATTAAACGATTTCTTCTAAACAGCTGTAAACTGCCACGCAGCGACAAATTACCAGCCCCAAGATGTCAATCTCTCGAGAGACAAGTTTTTCCTAAAACGTGTCACTACCGGCACAGTACACAAGGCAATCATGAGAATCTCTTCCGAGACAGTAGGAAATGATGGAGTGAGCATTGGCATGGTTAAGAACGTCGTAGACACTATTACTCCAGTTATCACAGACATCTTCAACCTGTCTCTTGCCAGTAGTACATATCCTACTGAGTGGAAGCAAAGTTTAATTCAACCTATACCCAAGACTGACAACCCTAAGTCGCCAGGTGACTACAAGCCGCAATATCTAAAGCCCTAGAATACATCGTCCATGAACAGCTGACGGATTACCTCAAAACTCATAACATCCACGACAAATATCAGTCAGGCTTTCGAAAGCACCATAGTACAGCAACTGCATTAATCAAAATAACTGATGACATTAAACATGCTATGGACAGACGTGAAGCTACCATCCTAACACTGCTTGACTTTAGCAAGGCTTTTGATACAGTTGACTTTGATATATTACTAATTAAAATGAAGCAGCTGAATTTCTCAAACAGCGCAATACACTGGTTCGACAGCTACCTCAAAAACAGAAGTCAACAAGTCATTTGTGGGTCGGAAAAGTCATCACGGAAAAACGTGCGCTCTGGAGTTCCCCAAGGCTCCGTCCTTGGTCCATTACTCTTCTCACTGTACGTTAATGATATTTCTTCAGTGATTCACTCCTGCAACTACCATCTATATACCGACGACATCCAACTGTACATAAGTGCAAGCCCCAAGAACATTGCTGACGCAGTAGCGAGTATGAACGCAGATCTTTGCTCTGTTTCTCGATGGGCACAGAACCTAGGTCTGAAACTAAACCCCAAGAAATCCCAGGTCATACTTATATCTCATCCAAAGTTAATCAGTCGGTACTTTCGCGAAACAGTCCCTCAAATACTCCTCAATGGTACCCAACTACCAAACCAAAAAACAGTAAAAGACCTTCGAATAATTTTGGATGAACACCTAAACTGGGAAGAACAAACAGTCACAGCTTGCCGGAAATCGCTCTCCTCCCTACATGCAATTCAAAAATTTAGAAAAATATTTCCAACCCATGTTAAACAAAAATTAGTCCAAACACTAGTTTTGCCTAATCTTTACTACTGTGATGTAGTTCAACACGGCACAAATAGTGAAAATTCGAGATGCCTCGAGCTAGTGCTGAATGCTTGCGTTATATACGTATGCAATATACGGTTGTATGATCATATCACTCCTTCATACTCCCAGCTAGGTTCAAATGGCTCTGAGCACTATGGGACTTAACATCTTAGGTCATCAGTCCCCTAGAACTTAGAATTACTTAAACCTAACTAACCTAAGGACATCACACACATCCATGCCCGAGGCAGGATTCGAACCTGCGACCGTAGCAGTCGCGTGGTGCCGGACTGCGCGCCTAGAACCGCTAGACCACCGCGGCCGGCGTACTCCCAGCTAGGTTGGATACGCCCACATAAGGCACGCGATCTCCACACGATGTGCTTACTTCATCGATTTCTTAGCCACTGGTGCCCCCAATACTTATCTTCTTACATTAAACACCTATCATCATTCCACAACCGCAATACCAGATCGGATACGTCTAGAATCTTGGCTGTACCTTTACATAACACAAAATCTTTCTCCGTGTCATTCTCCATCTCAGCCATGCGACCATGGAACGCGCTCCCCTATGATCTGCGTCTTATCCAGAACCACTCAACATTCAAGAGGGAACTCAAGACTTACATATTAGGCACGGTATAGCCACCATTGTTGTGCCCCTCTCATCTTTTTCTTTCTCCTCTCCATCATAGCTTCGAATTTTACCATTCTATTTCTCTTCCTCTAACCTATCTACCTCTTCTATATCTCTTTCACCCCATTCTATCGTCTTATGTCTCTGCTTCTACATCTACATCTACATCCATACTCCGCAAGCCACCTGACGGTGTGTGGCGGAGGGTACCTTCAGTACCTCTATCAATAATCACTCACAAGCTGCAAGAATATAACGAGAAAATTTCCAACTAGCAATGGGACTGACATTCATAAAAGAAAAATATATTTACTTACATATACATAGTCATTACTATTATTATTATTATTATTATTATTATTATTCTTGATTGTTATAATTATTTTTTGATTGTTATAATTACCATTGTACTACTTTTATAATCTCTATTTTTTTTCTTTAACATTAATACTGTATAACAAGTTATATGTCCTTAATGTTCTGTAGAAACTGAAATTTGTTGAATCTGAGTATGCCTGGTTAGGTGTAAGAGAGGACCTGAAGGCCCTAATCTGGCCAGGTAAAATAAATGCATAAATAAATAAAATAAACGCTACAGGGAGACAAAAAAGACTTTTCTCAGAAAGTATACATGTGAAAAATGCGGTATACATATTTTTTTGCAAAAGGACACAAAAATAATTTGTGGACAATGTCTTTCTGTAGAGGGCAATCAGTAAAAAGAGACATGCTTTGATTAGTTCAATAATTTATTTGTATCTACAATAAAATCAATTTTTAAAAGGATTTCATGTACTTCTCCATTACAAAATGTCGAATATTTCTGTTAATTTGAAAGTGTAATGAGCCTTATGTTCACTTCTGTATTTGTAAAATCTGTAACAATAAAGGTAACTGCAATTTAAAACAAAAACAAAAGAAAAAGAACCTATAAACAAACTAAAAAACCACAAAAATCGTCGCATGTATCCACGAGATACATCGCGACTAGTGGCGTCATGAAAGTTGACGCGCCTGCTGGAGGGTTAAATTTGCTACAGTTCCCGCTAAACGTGGTTTTACAACACACACTTTCCAAAATACCGAACTCGAAACGAGCGGCAAATTTCTCTAATTATCTAAAAAGTGCAAAAAATGCAAGTTATAACATTTTAACTTTAGCTTTACTGCTTTTTAAAGCACAATGGGAGATGCCTCTAGCAGTCCACGTATATCATTCCCAAGAAGTCCCTCCCCTGTCAGTAGGATGGTTCGCTTCAGCTTGGGTTGGAGAACAAGGTGTTCAGGTAGGCCTGTGTCTTTGGAGAACCAGAAGCGGTCAGCACCCTCCACCCACCATCCACCTCCCTATATCACTGTCTGTGCTCTTACTGACTTCTTTACTTAGTATTATGGTCCTAACGCTACGATATGGATTCAGGGCTTTCCCTTGTGTATCCCAGTGAAAAATATCATTAAAGCTGAATTCATGACTGATATGAACCTGCTCACCAAATTTCTCAAAGAAATTATTCCCTGCTCCCATGAAGCAGGCCATTTGAACTGTGCTAAGAGTGAACACCTGTACTAACAGTCGTGATCAACATAAAAGAAAAAATGGATCGTCAGGTACACAAATGCTACTCCACTATCAGCTGTAATGAAAAATTCTGGTCGAGCGTCTCAGCAAATATGACCAAAGAGCAGTTCCTAGTAATGGCCATGAAAGGCTATGGAGAGCTGACTTATGATTTTGATGTAACGCGTAGTGTGCTGTCTCGATGCACTTTGGGTATGCTATGCCTCCCAACACGACAGCGACCAGATAGAGATATTCACTGGCGTAAGTTCAGGAACATCTGAACAACTTGTAAACATGAACCGTTCCTATGTAACAAGGGGTTATACTAATATTCAGAAGCATGGTTCTCTGACCATTCGCCAATCCTTAAAGCTGAGATTTAGCACACGAATAATGGGTATCAACAGCATGAGGAAAATGGTGGGAAAAATTTGACGACGTGAAGTTGAAAGGAAAGAACAAGGCTGTTACTCCAGCATCAGTTTCATGTATCCTGAAAATTGCAAACAAAAGAGTTGCCATCGATCCTCTTTCGTCAAACAAGTTCGCAATGCCCACTAATCTGATGTTGGCCTGAGAGAACTGTTCAAATTTGAGTTTGCGCCCTTCCAATGCTTCTCTTCACTGAGGACTGTAGACGATACGGACAGCACCACAAAGACTGCGCTGTGTGCAGCGTTCACTCAGACAAGAGCTCGTTGGCATACTTAAAAAGTGAGTTTTATGAAGAGCTGGGAAGAATAGTGGATAGCATTGGTACCATAAATATTAAGATTTTTTTTATTTTAGGAGATTTCAACGCCAAATGGGGACAGGGAGTATATGACCGATAGTAGATCCTACAGAGGGGCTGATGCAGACACGGACCGTCACCCAGTAATCGACGAACTACAGCTGCAGCTGTGTCATAAAAGAGAGAGGAACAAAACGGTTTAGAGAGACAATCTCATCTTGAGTTGTGCCACCAGTATAATATCAGAGTACATAACAAATTTGAAGTCCGGGTCTCAAACCATAGTAACGAAAGAAGTGTTAATTACCGATGGGAAGACATAAAGACTGCTGTAACTGAAGCAGTGAAGAAAATTCTAGGAGAAATAAAACCAAGAAGAAATTGTTCAATAATAAATCTAAACATGCAGTGAAGGCGAGAAAGAGAGCTAGGGACACACCCACACTGGACAGAAATTGTGCTGAGAATCCAGAAGCAGTCTAGAACATAAAAAGAGCAAGAAACAGGATTCTGAGGACAGAGAACAGTTAAATTCATTAATAACATTTTTAATGAAATAGAGAGGGTAAATACAATATTTGACAGCAGAAAAATGTTTCAGATGATGAAATACGTGAGGAGATGAAACATGTGAGGAACAGTCAATGAAATTAATAATAAGGATGGAAATACACTAAAGGATAAGGAAATGATTATTAACGTGTGGAGGGAATATGTTGAGGTTGAATGTTCAAGAACGTGAAAATATCTTCCCAGAAGGAAGTATTGCAGAGGGTGTAGAGTAAGGGAAAATTGAAACAGGATGCAGAAAGATAAATTGAGAAATTGAGGAATAATAAGGCACCAAGAGAAGATAACGACAGAGATGTTGAAGGCCGGAGGTGAAACACTTCAGAGAGAGATATACAATCTCGTAAGTGAAGTTGGAGAAATGAGTAGATCTCGAAATAGTGGAAGTCAGCTGCCATTGTCCTTCTGCACTAAAAGAACAGCGAACGGAGCTGTGGTGATTATAGAGGTATTTCTCTGCTAAGCGTACCATACCAAGTGATATCATTAATAATTCCTGAAAAACTGAAACCTGTTGATGAAGTTATTGTTGGAGAATACCAGGAAAGTTTTAGGGCAGGACGATCAAACGTGGATCAAATTTTCACCACGAGACGGGAGAAGTACTGGGAATTCAACCACCTGTTTCTGGTGACATTTGTAGGTTTCTCAAACGCTTATAATAATGTACACCGATTAAGTATGTACAGCGTTTTGAAGGAGCCTGGTTTCCTAAAGAAGTTAATCAACTTCAACGGAGACAAAAGCCAAAGTGAAGTAGCAGTAGAAACTATCGAAGGAATAAGTTAACCAACTTGGTGGAGGTGTGTACAACGGAGACAAAAGTCAAAGTGAAATAGCAGTGGAAACTATCGAAGGAATTTAGGATCGCAACAAGTATGAGACAAAGTCATACAATTTCGTCATTGCTTTTTTTGGGTCCTCGAGAAAGTAGTTTGGGAAATGAAAAGAAAAGACTAAGGGATAAAGCTACGTGGAAGGCCAGTTATTGGGATATGCAGACGACATTGCAGCTTTAGTGGTCGGAGGAAGAATAACTGCAGTAAGATTGGGCTGTGGCATGCATGTAGATTTGCACCAAGTATTTCGCAGCAGCAGCATTATTTTCAATGCTATGTTAATGTGTTTTCTTATTTTGCTCTTCAAATTGTGCTTTTCTGTGTTGTCGTGTGAAATATTGTGGCAATAATGGCGTGTGAAAAACGTAATACTAGGCTCCAAAGTAAACTGAGAAATGACAGTGAAGACGAAAGCAGTGTGTTAGCGCCACCGTGTAATGAATTAACAAATATTCAAAGTAGTAATTTGGTAACTGTGTATAGGTAAATGGAGCGGGCGTCAAATAATGGTGTAGGCAGTGAAACAATTAGTGAACAGCGAAGCATTATCGATCGATCGGTCGGCAACAGCTCGCCTCAGGAATCCGAAATGACAGGACACAATCTTGCAAATACTGTAGATTCAGGTTTTGCGTCCTCACCGTTTTCTCAAATAAGTCAAGAAACATTTTCTGCTTGTCAAAATGTGAATGTTGCCGGTGCAAATTCTCTGCCGAAAAGCATAGAGGAACAGATTCCAGACACTAATATATTATTATTGCAATTAATGCAACAAATGGAACAAAATCAGAGACAAACACAGCAAAAGCTTCAAAAGTTAGACGCAATGGAACAAAATCTTCAAAAGTTAGACACAATGGAAGAAAATCAGAGACAAACACAGCAAAAGCTTCAAAAGTTAGACACAATGGAACAAAATCAGAGACAAACACAGCAAAAGCTTCAAAAGTTAGACACAATGGAACAACACCAGAGACAAACACAGCAACAGTTAGACACAATGGAACAAAATCTTCGGAAGTTAGACACCACACTTGAACAAACACGTGAAGATTTAACTACTGAGTTACATAACATTGAATCGAAATGTCAGAAAATCTGTAATGACGTAAAAACACAAATTTGTGAGCATTTTCAACCTATTTTTTCGCGGCATGAAAATGCATTACAGAATCACGAAGCAGCCATAAAAGAACTGCAAACAAAATCATGAGACCTTGTGGGCTAAAATTGACTCAGTTGCATCTACCGATTCGGTTACGCAACTTGCAAAAACTCAGGAAAACTTAAAGGACACAGTAGATTCGATTTCAACACAAATGGACACTCTGAAACTTGGTTCAGAAAAACACACTGAGGAAATGTGTTCACTATCGGAGAAAGTAGCCGAACTTTCGGATCAGGTCACTAACTTATCTACAAAGGTAGATGATAATCTGAATGACACAAGACCCATAGCCTTCAGTGACACAGAAGAGTATGAACAAATTAGAAAATTCGAACAAAATCAAAATCAAATCAATACACAGTACAAAAGAGAAATCCGGGAAGTACAAGATCAGTTGACGTAGGTAATACAAGAATTACATATTTCAGAGGACTCTCGCGCTCCATTACGGGAAGAGGGACATAGAAATACGGAACAACCACAAAATAATAACACAGGACACTTCGGAAATTATGAAAGAAATTGGCAAGGCGCATTGGATTTTGAGATGGAACCGCCGAAACGAGGTAACAATGAGCGATGTGCGACTCGCCGGCACGATGATTTCGACTATAAGCTGTTCATTACTACACGTAAATTCAAAACATTTAAGAATTCTGGCAACGACATTCATCCACAAGCATAGCTTCATCAATTTTCACATTGTTTTCCTCCCAACTGGTCATTAGAACACAGATTAGAATTTATGTGTGGCTACTTGGAGAATGAACCAGCTGTAAGAATGCAATCGGTCATTCACGATTGTCACAGTGAAGGAGAATTTTACCATGCCTTCCTCTCAGCATATTGGTCTCAAACTACACAAGACCGAGTAAAACATAGCATCATAATGATGAAACATTTCGAACAATCTGAATTTTCCAGTCTTGTGAAATATTTTGAAGACATGTTGCACAAGAATCAGTACCTGTCAAACCCATACAGCCCCTCAGAACTCATCCGCATTTGCTTAATGAAATTGCCTGAACATTTAAGAAATATTATTTTGGCAGGACGTTGCAAAGACGACATTGAAGTTATTCAGGGACTCTTACAAGAATTAGAAATTGACACTGACAATCGCAGAACACGGAAACAGGAACACAACAATTACAGGTCACATCCGTCGCAATTCCGCGATGAAAGAAATAATAACTGGACACGACAAGGCTATTCTCGCAACACAAATCGTGACCAAAACAGACACCACCCGTATGACAACCGTTGGCAGAGTAATAATAGTTACAGAGAAAGATCGCATTTCCGTAGTAATGAATATGACAGAGATTACCATAGAAACAGACAATATGAGAACCAAAACAATTATTATCACGGGAGACAGAATAACTTCAGACGCAACGGTCCACCGTGCAGTGATAATTCAGGGAGAAATTCTCCACCACTTAACTGACAAGAAAGAAACTACAGAAACTACCGACAAAACGACAGACGTGAATTTCATCAGAACTGGCGGAATTCTAACAGGGCTGGGCCCTCTCGGCAAGGCGAATTTGAAGAAGTTAGGTCTCCTAATCCCAGTAACGATGTGCGCCAACAAAGAAACAGACAATGACTCGCACCGCAGGCATCCACGTGCGCCCGCTGGCTCAGGGAAAAATAACATAGATGCTAACCTTGAGAAAAATTCCAGTATTCCTTACCGACGTATACCACATGATAATTGCGTCGAAGTTGAAACACTGCGTACTAGGAAGAGTAAAGGTTTGCACCACATTTCACATGTGAAACCGTTTATTGAAAGATAATCTGCTTTATAACTTAGCCTTTGCCATAAAATTTTTCACTTCACATTTCTAGTATGCATTGTCAGACTTAGAAACTGTTACCATGCAACAATGTTTGAAGTTAAATATCCAATAAAGAACCAAGAGAACTTATTTAAACAGAAATTACGAATGCATTGTTATAGTGAACAGACGACACAGTGTTATTGTGTGTGTACATTCTTGCTTATTAGTTGCACGATTATGTAACGGCTATAAGGCTCACATACTTAGAACATATACTGGTACTGCTGACGAAATTTTAATGCAACATTTTGGTTTGCTTGAGAACACATTCTGTATTTAAAGTACTTTCTGTGAGATTAAAGATGACTTAGCATTTGGTTTCTTTGACAGCTACACGATTATATCACAATGCTACTAATGTATGACACAATTTACATTGTTGCTTTTGTGCTGTATCTGCTTTATATCTGCACAGTTTTTCTGAATTCTTCTGGAAAGTAAAACATGTTTTAGTAGCAACTTTTGTGGTATAGCTACAATGAGACAGCCTTTTCCGTAGCACAACAATACATTACATTATAGTTCTTTCTTGATTACAGTAAGGTATGTAATAACTACGATATCTATATGCATAGCATTTCACTTTTGTTTATTGCGAGGTAAGTACATTGACTTCTACAGAACTTTGCTTACGGACGACGATAACTATGACACTTCCACAAAATTATCTTACAGCAAGACGCACATTTAGCGCAACAGGACACATATTTGAGTGATTAATTTTGTACTTAAAACATTTATTTTTAAAGATTTTTGAATTACAAAGATACAAAGGTTTTTTGTTATACATTTCATTCCATTGCTGTAATCTGTAACACCTGAGGGTATAATTACATTAATCCTCAGGGGGGTACATGCTTACTTTGTGTACCATGTGTTTGGCAAGCACAAGGAGCCCTAACTAATATGGTATTTGCTTATACAACTTTACACATCGGTACCATATTTCTCTAACACACAAATTAGACAGCTATCTGATCATTTAACTGAGAGAGACAAACTTTTTTACTACATCAGTGACACATGTTTACGCAATTACACAATTGAATAACTTCATAATTATGAAATTGTATTTCGTCTGTACTTTGTGAACTGTTGATATTTTTTTTCGGAATCATTGTGATACTATGAGAGCTTTGAATGATGTATTTGGTATGGGATCATGATTTTTAAAGTATGTTTGAGGTAGATGACACTATTGAAATGAGCAGAGAATATTTTTATGGTTAGAAATTATTGCAGAAAGCTACGACGATTTTAAGATTTGACAGAGTTTTTATGATGTTATTATTATGATGACAATGTGTATTATGCTGTTGAGGTATGTTTATGATCAATAAGCTGATGCTATATGAGGAATGTGATTACGTGTTTATATGTATATGAATAATGAATAGAAGTTAGGGACTCTGGTTTGTGAAAATGGATGTTGGAAACGGAGAATCGTACTTTAAGAGTTGTGAAATATGTGTATTTGCGTGAATGTATCACTATGCTGGCGAAAATGTTTTGGAGACTATTCTCGACCTGTGAAATGTTTTTATGAGACTGTCACTGTAGTGCAAACTGGTGTCGTAAATATTTCGGTAAGAAAGTTAAGTGACCACCTGCACATAATACGTCGTGGGCACCCAGCTGCCCGACAGTCGCCTGGAAAAAAGCCGTTAGTGTGTGCCTTTCAGAGGCACAGGTGGAAAAAAAAGGGAGGCCATTATCCTCGCTATTGACATTCCTTTGTAAAAACCATCGCAAATACGACACACTCAAACTTGAAAACATATGATTACACTGTGGAGCTCTTAATTTATGATATTTACTGAAATGCCTAATGAAATGATGAGAAACATTTTACATTTATTGTCTTTCTAGTTGAGAGATTCTTTTGCCTTTGGAGACGACATTTGCCCAGTGAATGACGTTTCATGCATTGCTCTATATAGGCTATATATATTTGCTCATTTCGTTTAATATCTAGTTTCTAGCTGCACTGCAGCATTGGTTTTTATAAAATTTAACAGATGTACTAATATCACTATTTTCTGTCTACAGACCCAGGAAAGAATACATTTATGATGTACTTTCTTAGAAAAGAGAGCACAAATAGACATTTCCCTTTACAGGAACTGCATAAATAATTTTTTAAACGATTTGGTAACTTGTCTGCTACAGTGACTTATCGTGATGCATCACTCTAGTGTTAAGATGTGACATAGGTATTAAACATGGCCATTTTTACTGTAATATTTTTTCTGCTTGAGCTTTGTCATGTTTAGATATAAATTATTGCATTTGCTGCTGCTGTTTGCCAGGCATAGTGCTACTAAATTTCACTTTACATTACTCTGTTAAGCCAGTTTTACTACGAATTTATTTTTCTTGTTTGCTGCGCATTGCCTTATATTAGTTGTAATATTGCATTTGCTTTGCTAATTTATGCTGCTTGCTTTGCCATTTGTATTTTTTATCATTGCTGTTTGTGTTAATTGTTTTGTGCTGCTGCATTGCCTTGTCCCTTAGTTTAGCATCTAAGCTCAGTAGATTTAAGTTAGCTTAAGAGGGGTAGCCTATAAGAGAATGAGTTGCAATGAATTTGAAGAAATGCACTGAGAGGCTATACGAGAAAAGTACAGAAAGTAGGTATAGATAGGACTTTTGGAAATAATGAAGAACGAAGGGAGATCTCCGAGAAGCAAAGAAAGTTTTGTTTGCAAAATACTGCAGTAAAACAAACCCTGTCCTTTCCTTGTATTATTCCGCTATATGTTTTGTGTACCCTTGTGTATTTATATGTTTATCTGATAAGACTTATGTTGTAGAATTTTTCTAATACTAAGCTACATTCACTATGATGAGGAATACTGTTATCCTCAAATATAATTGGCATTAATAATATGTTATTTACCTTGTAAATATGCTTAGACATTATTTATTCTGTTTTGTTTTAATGCTCATGTGTAAAGTTGATGTTTCAAAAGTTACTCTGATCTTTTATGTATGTACTCATGTCATAATTCCTGTAACACTGATGTATATGTTACTTCGATTCTTTTGTAAAGCTTGTACTACGAATGTTATCTGTATTGTTATGTTCTTTAATGATGTATTTTGTACCTTTGTAATTGTATTCTTATGTTATAAAATTATAATTGACACCAGTTCATCATATTATTAACTTGTAAGTTCCATTTCACTGCACACGTTTCTGTTGGTCATAGTATATGGACAATGTGTGAGAGGTAGGGACTGTTAGTGTTTGCACGTGTGTTAATAATTCAGCAAGGGACTGGATAACAGCATTGCTGGTTCTAAGGACAATTCCAAAAACTTTGTGAGTGTACAAGTGGTGGTTTATGGACTTGCTATATTCTCTGCAAGACTCTTCGATGGTGATTGTGCACCTGCACAGTCGCAACAGATGGCTGCTAGCTATCTCTACAAGGACTGAAGTGGGTCTGCACCTTTGATGACCCACCAATACCATTATTTCTACAAGGACTGCAGTGGGTCTGCACCTCTGGTGGCCCACCAATACCGTAATCCCTACCAGGACTACAGTGGGTCTGCTCTGTGACGACCTACCTACCAATCTTATTCAAAACGTCGAATGACTTTGCTGTGGGTTTGCTCTGTTGTGGCCCATTACCTGTATGCATGTCGAGAGTCAGCACTGTCTTTCCGTTGGAAGGACAACACTACTTCTTCAAGACTGCATGGAAAGCCATTACTTCCGTGTGCATTCTCCTTTACTGCTCAGACTTCGAGAGAAAAAAAAATAACACTGCAATTTTACCGTGATGAATGATCAGGACTGTCTTTATGAACTGTGAGAAAATTTTAGCTTTTGGCCAACATTGTATCAATAAGTGTGTGCATTTGATAAATTTGTTATTGTAATTATGAAAAATTTTTTCAAATCTATATTGGCCACTGCCCAAAACAATTTGTAAAATTTTTTGTGGGGAGCATGGGGAATATGTAAGTAGGCTGTTTGTATTTTCTTATTGGCAACGTTATGTAGCGCTCTGTATGAAAAATCACTGGCTGTGCTGTGTGCAGTCTGTGGCTAGTTAGCATTGTTGTTTGCCATTGTAGTGTTGGGCAGCTGGATGTTAACAGCGCATAGCGTTGCGCAGTAGGAGGTGAGCCGCCAGCAGTGGTGGATGTGAAGAGAGAGATGGCGGAGTTTTGAAATTTGTAATACTGGATATCATGAACTGCTATATATATTATGACTTTTGAACACTATTAAGGTAAATACATTGTTTGTTCTCTATTAAAATCTTTCATTTGCTAACTGTGCCTATCAGTAGTTAGTGTCTTCCGTAGTTTGAATCTTTTATTTAGCTGGCAGTAGTGGCGCTCGCTGTATTGCAGTAGTTCGAGTAACCAAGATTTTTGTGAGGTAAGTGATTTGTGAAACGTATAGGTTAATGTTAGTGAGGGCCATTCTTTTGTAGGGATTTTTGAAAGTCAGATTGCGTTGCGCTAAAAATATTGTGCGTCAGTTTAAGCACAGTCATGTATAATTTTTCTAAGGCGACGTTTCAGCAGTCGCGCGGTTCCGGACTGTGCGCCTAGAACCGCTAGACCACCGCGGCCGGCGAATGTTGAGGAAGAATGGGCTGCCGCTCCTTCACAGATATTCAGACACCTCGTGAAAAATGTCGTCAGTAGATTTCAGGCCGTCACAAAGGGGAAGGGTGGACACGCTCCACATTAATGTACACTAATAGTTGTCTGGATACTTTTGATGATCGAATGTAGCACCTATTTACAGAAAAGTGAAAGGAGTAATTCCTCGAACATTCTATACTCAGCAACATTATGCAAATTGCATCTACAGGATTTTTTTTCTTTCATGCGGAAATTGGTATGTGACAGTACTTCAACCCACTTCAGACAAAATTGGGTCTAAGCACTATGGGACTTAACATCTGAGATCATCAGTCTGCTAGACTTAGAACTACTTAGACCTAAGTAACCTAAGGGCATCACAAACATGCATACCCGAGGAAGGATTCGAACCTGCGACCGTAGCAGCAGCGCGGTCCCGAACTGAAGCGCCTAGAACTGCTCGGCCACAACGGCAGGCTCCACTTCCGACATGTGGACAGGGAACTCAGCATGTTTTACGAGATAAGCCCTGCCGCGTCTGATTTAGTTGGTATTTTCATCAACCAGACCCAACAATGCGACAAATTCTAGTAAAAGGTTTCTTATAGTACTGTAAGCTGGAGAAATGATCAGAGATACACTGGACGGCCTATGCTACTAATAATTCTCTAAATCTAAAGGAAAGTTCAAATTTCTACTAGCAAGACTACCACATATTCCGAACGCCACCCAGTATCATTCTTTTCGTACTTACCTACAAGTACAGAAGGAGCTGGGTTGTTGTTGTTGTTGTTGTGGTCTTCAGTCCAGACTCTGGTTTATGCAGCTCTCTGTGCTACTCTATCCTGTGCAAGCTTCTTCATCTCCCAGTACCTACTGCAACCTACATCCTTCTGAATCTGCTTAGTGTATTCATCTCTTGATCTCCCTCTACAATTTTTACCCTCCACGCTGCCCTCCAGTACTAAACTGGTGATCCCTTGATGCCTCAGAACATGTCCTACCAACCGATCCCTTCTTCTAGTCAAGGCGTGCCACTAATTTCTCTTCTCCCTAGTTCTATTCCATACCTCCTCATTAGTTATGTGATCTACCCATCTAATCTTCAGCATTCTTCTGTAGCATCACATTTGGAAAGCTTCTATTCTCTTCTTGTCCAAACTATTTATCGTCGACGTTTCACTTCCATACATGGCTACACTCCATACAAATACTTTCAGAAACGACTCCCTGACACTTAAATCTATACTCGATGTTAAGAGGTGATTCTTACGACGAAAAATGAGCTCAAGATTCCTCAAGAAAATTATATGTACGAAACAGTGAGCTGAGGCAAGGGGCTCAGGCGCCAAGAAAGGACATTGTCATTATCTTTTTTTGTGTCAGATATTTCGTCTTATAGTAGCACTTGCATCCAACGGCCTCTGTTATTTGTTGGGTGTATTCCCATCTCTATCCTAAATGCTTCGTCCGTCTTGTGTTATTTTCCTTCCAAGGGAGCAGTATGCTTTAACTTCATCTGTTTTGTGGTCCCCAATTTTTATTTCAGGTTTATCGGTAATCTCATTTCTGTTACTCCTCGTTATTGACGCTTTTGTTGGGTTCACTCTCAGTTCATATTCTGTACTCATTAGACTGTCCCTCCCATTCAATACGTCCTGTGATTCTTTTTCGCTTTCACTGAGGCTAAAAATGTCATCAGCGAATCCTACCATTTAAATTCTTTCACCGTGAATTTCAGTAGCACTGTAGAGTCGTTCTTTTATTCCAGTTATTGATTCTTCGACATTTACATTGAGCATTAGTCGCGAAAGACAACATCCTTGTTTGACACCCTTTGTAGTCCAGGCACCTCGTTCTTGGTTTTCGATTCTTACGGTTTCCTCTTGGTTCTTGTACCTACTGTATATTGCCCTTCTTTCCCTGTTGCTCACATCCATTTTTCTCATAACATCTTGCACAATTTTATGTTTTGAACTCTTGCTCTAGGTTGACATATTCTATGAACGGGTCTTGATTTTTCTTCAGTCTTGCTTCCATTATGCGTCACAACATCTGAAGCGCCGTTCTGGTGCTTTCACTCTTCCGAAAGCAAAATTGATTATCATCTAACCGATACTCAGTCTTCTTTTCCAGGTTTTTGTGAATTATTCTTGTTAGCAATTCGGATGGATGGGCCATTACGCCGATTGTTCGATAGTTCTCGCACTTACCTGCTCTTGCTATCTTCCGGGTTTTGTGGATGATGTTTCTTCGAAAGTCTGATGGCATGTCTCCAATTTCATAAATTATACACACCAACTTGAAAAGTCGTCTGCTTGCCACTTCCCATAATGATTTGATAAATTCTGAACGAATGTTATCCATCCCTTGTGTCTTATTTGATCACAAGTCTTCCAAAGCTATATTAAACACTGATTCCTGCACTAGAGCCCCTAGATCATGCTTTTCAACTATCATTTCTTCCCACTCACGGCGTCGGACAAGGCCTGCCCCTGATACAGTCCTCCAATGTACTCTTTCCACCTATCCACTGTCTCCTCTGCGTTTAATAGTGGAGTTCCATTGCACTATTACTGTTGACTCCCTGGACTTCCATTTCACCGAAATTTGTTTTGACTCTTCCATATGCTGAATCAGCCCTTGCGACGATCATTTCTTTTTCAAATTTTTGAAATGTTCCCTGCAGCCATTTCGCCTTGGCTTACCTGTGCTTTCTTTTCTTTGAAACGTATGTGACATATTTCTGCATTTCTAAGTTTTTGGACATTTTTGTACTTATTGAAGTGTCGGCAGAAGTGTCAACACTGTTTTGTTTGAGGAGACCGAAATGCACGCTATAAGCTCACGCAGGCTGGCGTGAGTTCTGAAACGGGATACGTAATGAATGTTATAAAGAAAAGTACGTAGCTTCTGGAATACTTAACTGTAATCCACATTTGTAGAACATCTCTCGTTACTGTACAGGCTTTATAATCACAATATCAATTGGTAATGGCGCCTTGCTAGGTCGTTGCAAAAGTAGCTGAAGGCTATGCTAACTATCGTCTCGGCAAATGAGAGTTAGTTGTCAGTGAACCGTTCCTTGCAAAGTCGGCTGTACAACTGGGGCGGGTGCTAGTACGTCTCTCTAGACCTGCCGTGTGGTGACGCTCGGTCTGCAATCACTGACAGTGGCGACACGCGGGTCCGTCGTATACTAGCGGACCGCGGCCGATTTAAAAGCTACCACCTAGCAAGTGCGGTGTCTGGCGGTGACACCACACTTATTTCTCGATCAGTCGAAGTATTTCTTATATTACACAAAGTTTCTTCGCTGTTATCTTCCTTGCAACTATGTTTATGTGTCCAACATCGGTGACTGCCCTTTTTACGGATCTCCATTCCCCTTCTGAACTGCCTAATGCGGCATTCGTTAGTATCTACAGCCTGAGGGAACTTCAAACGCATCTCAACATTTCTCAGCATTGCAGAGTTCTCTTAAACTCCCCCCTCCCCCCACCCCCACATCATTGATCACTCTTGGCTACCCCTGACAATATATTGCCTGATTTCGGAATCTCTGGCTGATGATGATACATTCCGGCTTCACGCTTCGAGTATCTCCAGGCCTTTTGCAAGTATACTGTTGTTGCGTAAAGACAAGCGCCTTCACGACGATGAAGAACGGAGGAGCAGAGAGGGCTGTGAGATAATGTCAGCCAATAGCACGCTGACTAGGACAACACCAAGACAAGAGCGGCCTCTGCAGGAAGAGAATATGTATAAGCGCAGCGCCTCATAGCCGCGGCCGGAGTGGACAAAGAGCTGTCTGACAAACGCTACAGCAGTGACTTATGAACTGTATTGTTTTTCTTGCATTGAAATTGTGTATACCGAAGGACATTGATTATCTGCAAGCCGTCATTTGGTTGCGGCACGCAAACTTAAGTATTGTCAATTTAACTTACCGTAATAAACTCCATTAATACGATTTGCTTGAATTGTTGTCTAGCGATCCGAGAAAACCGCTTCCTAGGCACCCTATATTAGACGAGTGGGCAGGATACTACATATACCTTCTCCTTTTATGATTTATGAACAGGATATTCACTATTACTAACTGAAATGTATTGCAGAACTCAGTCTTTCTCCTGTCTTATTCGTACTACCATGCCCATATTCTCCCGTAATTCCTTCAACCATTCCTCCTCGACTATCTGTTCCAGTCCCCCATGACTATAGTGTCTCTTTGCATAACGAATTATCCATTCAATATACTCATACATTTCCCCTATCTCTTCATCTTCTGCTTGTGATGTCAGAATGTATGTTTGAACCATTATAGTTGGCGTTGGTTTGCTGTCAGTTCTGGTGAGAAGAGGCTTATCAGTGAAATGTTCACAGTAACTCACTGTCTGTCCTACCCTCCTGTTCATAATGGATACTGCTTCCCCTCTACCATTTTCTGTTGCTGTTTAAATTATCTAATAGTCGTCTCACCAGAAATACACCGAGCGACGTGGCGTGGTGGTTAGCCCACTGGACTCGCATTCGGGAGTACGACGGTTCAACCCCTCGTCCGGTCATCCGTGATTTCCCTAAATCGCTTCAGGTAAATGCCGGGATGGTTCCATCGAGAGGGCGCGGCCGACTTCCTTCCCCCTTCTTCCCTAATCCGATGAGACCAGAAATACTTCATTTCTTTGCCACTTCGCAGATCCCTCACTATGTCTAGACTGAGCTAGCTTCCCTACGACATTCCAACTTCCGACGTTCCACGCTCCGGCTCGTGGTGTGTTACGCTTCCATAAGTTACTCAATTTTTTCTCATAATTACGTTTGCCTTGGCAGTCCCCACCCACAGATCCGAACGTGGGACTAACATAGAATCTTTTGTGTATGGAGAGATCGTCATACTCTTTTCCAATTACAGGCCACCTGTCATGTGGTAACATTGTGGCAGAGCGGTTCTAGGCGCTTCAGTCGGGAACTACGCAACTGCTGCGGTCGCAGGTTCGAATCCTGCATCGGGCATGGGAGTGTGTGATGTCCTTAGGTTAGTTAGGTTTAAGTAGTTCTAAGTTCTAGGGGACTGATGACCTCAGATGTTAAGTGCCATAGTGCTCAGAGCCAAATTGCAAGACATGTTGCAAAAATATATTTAATTATTAAATTATGTAGGAAATTTTCACGATTTGCAAGAAAGGTCCAAGTGCTTTTTGTCTTGTGACGCTAGGAAAAAAGATTCTCAATGAAAAACTGAAAGTACGCCAAAATTTCGAGATTTTTCGCTTCTCAAGCTAGCACAGGTCCTCGAGGCCGAAAACTTGGTTTCTACAAAGCAGACCATCCACATACAACACAGTAAAAACTAAGAAAATCCGATCTTTTTCTGAGGTCCAATGTACCTGAGACGGGACTAAAAAGGCGAAGGACTGGGAAGAAGGATAAGGGAACACCATTCCGACAGACTGCAGAGAAAGATGACTGAAGTGGAGTGGCTCCAGAACACGTGATGACGATATCGACTTCGTGTCGTTCCAGAAGTCATAAACCACGAGGAGGACGTAGGATTGCTCGACTGACGCTGTCGAATGACAGCAGCTGAAATCCTGACAGATGTTAAAGACGGGGTCACCGCTAGCCATCGGGGACGGATTACTGGAAGCTGTGTTGAGTTATAGAGTTAGCATGCGTCGTCAACCATTGTCTCTTTGTCACAGACAACACTGACTTGCGTGGTTTAAAGTGAAAGTCAACTGAGACAATGAGTGTCTAACGAAACGGCTCTGAATAAAATTGAATATTGAGTTTCCCCCAATAATGTGCCCAAATATTTAACTCAGAAACGCAATGAAATAAAATTCAAAGAATTTAGACTCCGAAGAACTTGGCTTACTACCCAGAATTACCGTAAAGAATGCGTTAGAATTCAGTAAACAAAAACCCAAGGCAACGCAGATTACAAAAATCTCGAGAATACTTTTGAGAATGATGATCAAAAAATAATAATATTGTTCAATGATGTCTACAATAGAAGTGAGCTCACTCATGGCTGCGATGTGACGAGTAACAGAACGTAAATATAACCTCCTGTCATTGGGCAGCTGTCAGTTTCAAAGCTAACACTGTGTTTATATTGTACCTTTCACCAACAGGGGACAAGCTGATTTATTATGATTGGTTGGAACTTGGAAACTAATGGCGGAAGACATACATTAAATTATCTAAAAAATTGCTACACACACATATTTGGAAGCACACCTCACCCCTCTCCCCCGAAAAAAAAGGAAAGATATTTAGCATTGCTACCAAAAATAAAAGACGGAGGCAAAGTTATGAAACTGTAGCGACAGATAAATAATGATACGGCACACAACGAAAATATAAAATTTTGAGTCCTCTTTCTCTAACGGCGTTTGTTCAAAAAATGCCCATTTAGTAAGTGAAATTACATTCGAAAACTTTTTTAAATGTCTTCCGAGTCTTTACGGAGAGAAAGCATATCTCTGTGTGGTAGGTGATGCGCGATGTCAACAACCAGCCGGCGTCGGCGTAATCACAGTAGATCCGTCACTGGTAATCCGCAACTGTTACATCCTCTTGTAGGATGATAAGCCACTTGACGCTGATATTATTACTCCGTTGTCCTCTTCTGCGTACAGGCCGATCGGAAACAACTGTTCCATACTGATCGAAGCTTGTATGTGTACGACGATAACACTTCGGGCGCACTGTGTCAAATATACGGCTTTTTGAAAGAGTTCAAAATTCACTTCGAAAGGCAGACAATGAGATTACATTGCGTCTGTGTTGCCACACGAGGCACATTGGCGAATTCACAGTCCGATGAATGACTTTCAAATGTAGAGAACTGCGTAACTGTTTTTATAGCATCTGTTGATGTTTTAAGGCATGAGTAACTTCATTAAGTTGCATATGAGAGATTTTGGAATACATTAGTTTTCGCAACTCACGCCACAGTAAACAATATAGCCCAACAGACAACAATTACTGTTCACTCACGTGTGCGTTGCCGTTTGAATTCACGGTACTCCACTGGGTTCGGACCACTCTGAACAGTTTAACACTGTTTCACAATGGTCATGCCAGTGTTAACTCTAAGTCCAATCGGAAGGTAAGTGTCCAGCAGTATTAGGTATGTTTTATTCGGACGCGAACCCTCTCCGTTATTCACTGCAAATACCGGTAACTCTTTTTTACTGTTCGACTTTCTCACTATCGATACGACTCTCGCGCTCTCTTCGTATGGTAGTTTCTTTTTACACATTAAATTTATCAGAATTACCGCAAAGATTACCAAAAACTGAAATAATTGCATGCCCAAAAAACTAAAATAAAATTTTAAGAAGACATTCTTATCTTAGCATAATAAAAGTGATGTGAGACTCCACTTTACATTATACAACAAGATATCTGAATCAACAAAAATGTGTATAAAATGAAATGAAGAAAAAAAGTACCACTCATAATTAGCAGTGTGTAATGTTCCCATTGTTGTTGATTAATTTGTCGTGAACTGTGATTACCTGATATTACGTAACTCATCTTTTTCTTCTCATTGAACGTGGATACTAGGGGGTTCAGACTACTTCTTCATATTCTGCAGCAGATGCTGGAAGTATGGAACTTGGCGTAACGTGCAACTGCGTAAATAAATACGTCACTTATCAAATTAAAGTGGCGTATATTATCGCAACATTATGAAGTTCTCTTCTTGATGAACGGTGCTTTATCGAGAAATATTACGAACTACGAATGTAAAATGTCAAGTTGACAGATAAAAATACAACAAAAGAATGAATACATATTTGTTCGCTTTAACTGTTTTCCCTATTGTCATTTGTGGCTGTTATTCCAGAACCGATGAGCTTTTCCGACCTGGGCCTTCGGTTCCTAGAACGTGCACAAACGCCCCCACAAGTACCACCTCTGGGAAAGTCGCGTCGCTTCGTAGCCTCGCGTCGTCCCTGCCGATTACTCGTCACAAATTATTCACTATAGCAAAGATGACCGACGTGAAACAAAATACAAGGCATTGTTTATTTTTAGTTTGCTTCACGTTTTATTCAAAACAATCTCCTCACGAGCAATAAACAACTGGAAGCGGTGGAAAAATCGTTCGAACCAATTCTGATACTCAGCCTTTAAAATTGCCTACGTTACCATGGTCGTAGACTTTTGGATATCGGAAATCGTGTCGAAAGCCTTTCTTTCACTGCAATTTTCCGTTTTTGGGAAAGATCAAAGTCACACGGAGACAAATGAGACGAATAAGGAGGGCCTTCAAGTACCACGATACATTTCTGATCCAGGAAATCCCTACGATGTTACTTTTAAATTACGTCTGTGCATTGTCGTGTAACAAATACCATGGTCTATTATTCCGGTGTTCAAGTCAAACTCCAACAATCGTCAACCATAAACGATATACAACAGGTAGGTAGTGATCTGCATTCAGCATTTGACCTTCTGGAGCGAATTCTTTAGCGACAATTCCTTTTGAATCAAAGAAAATAGTGAGCAGTCTGCCGGCCGGAGTGGCCGAGCGGTTCTAGGCGCTACAGTCTGGAACCGCGCGACCGCTACGGCGCAGGTTCGAATACTGCCTCGGGCATGGATGTGTGTGATGTCCTTAGGTTAGTTAGGTTTAAGTAGTTCTAAGTTCTAGGGGATTGATTACCTCAGAAGTTAAGTCCCATAGTGCTCAGAGCCATTTTTGAGCAGAGTATTGGCACGGCTTCTATGCATGCGCTCTTTTTACAGGCTCGGAGATGATGTATCTTTCTATTCCGAGTTTTGGCCCTTTGTGAGTAGCTCTTACTGGAAAGCCATGTTTCATAAGCGATTACTATGCAAGAAATTAAGTCTACTTCCCTGGTGGCCGATCTTTTCATGTCAGTGCAGTGTTCCATTCTCCAACTGTTTGGTCGTCAGTGAGTGAGTGGGGCAGATCTATATTTTGGCGAAATTTTCGGTTAGAATGCGATGCCCAGTTTTTTTGAGGAATTTAAGTAAGCTCCTCAATTTACCTGGTGGGTGCACAACGATCGTTTCAAAAAATTTCAACCACTATTTCAACATTTCTTCGATTCGAACTGTCGATGATGCTCCTGGACGTGAATCACCTTCAATGCTCTCTCTACACACGAAACCTTGCATGCCACTTAAAATCGTTTTTACTACTCGTTGCTTCACTACAATAAACAATCTGTATCATTTCAAAAGTGTCTGTGGTGTATTTAGCTCGTTTAAAACGAATCTTAATGTTCCTTTCCCGACCCAGGTTCAAAGCGTACTGTTTAGGTTTCGATTCGTAGGCGGAGGGGGCAGAAAGGAAATGAAAGGGTAGGAACTAACGATATCAGCTGCATAGAGACTTTAGGCGGAATCAGTGGCGACGAGTGAAAATGTGTGCCAGACTGGAGCTCGAACCCGAGATCTCCTACGTACTAGGCAGTTACGTCAACCACTTCGCAGCCCGAAGACTCTATTTATCACCAATGTGTTATTTATCAGGGCATTCTCCCACCTAGCGCCACCTATCCGCAGTCCCTGTCCGTGTCCTCCACGCTCGCTAATTTTAGATTCACGCTGGAGGTCCGACTTAAATGCGCGTCCGCACTGCAGTTTGTAGATTCATTGCTCACTGAGGCGAATCAATTACGTAAGAATGTGTGGTGTGTGTTCTTCCGGACATGTCCGACCACCAGCGGGAATCTGAAATTAGTGAACAGTTTTTGATGTTGCCGAGCAACATTCTTACAATAATTTTTAAATGAATACACTGCCATTGACTGTATTGTTGTTAATTTAATTACGACCCAAATTTCGGACTTTTATGCCCGTTTCAAGTGATCGAGTTCATGTTATTAACATATATTACAGGACATCAAGCTCAAAATTGGCGATGGCATTTCGTGGGGAGCGAATATTTTTCTTAATTTATGGTCAATTTTGAGCTTGATGTCCTGCAATACACACACATCAGAAAAAGTTTTGCATCACCCCGCTTCCGAGAACTCCTGAAGATAGACGTTCACTGTTGATATTGTATTATTGTATTGACTGTTCAGAAATGTCACTAAACCCGCCCAAAAACCATGTATGAGCAGCGCCTATTAGACGGAGGGGGTCCGACAGCTGATCAGTTCGTCATTCCACCAGGAAGGAGGTACACGGCTCTGTTCTCTGTAGTTCAACCATGGCTGGACGGTCAATACCACGGTTCGATCGCGTCCACATTGTTACTTTGTGCCAGGAAGGGCTCTCAACAAGGGAAGTGTCCAGGCGTCTCCGAGTGAACCAAAGCGATATTGTTCGGACATGGAGGAGATACAGAGAGATAGCAACTGTCGATGGCATACCTCGCTCAGTCCGCCCAAGGCGTACTAATGCAGAGGATGACCATTAGCTACAGATTATGACTCGGAGGAACCCTAACAGCAACGCCACCATGTTGAATAATGATTTTAGTGCAGCCACAGGTCGTCGTGTTACGACTCAAACTGTGTACAATAGGCTGCGTGATGCGCAACTTCACTCCAGACGTCCATGGCGAGGACCCTCTTTCCAACCATAACACCATGCAGTGCGGTTCAGATGGGCCCAAAAACATGCCGAATGGACCGCTCAGGATTGGCATCACGTACTCTTTACCGATGAGTGTCGCATATGCCATCAACCAGATAATCGTCGGAGATGTGTCTCGAGGCAACCCGGTCAGGCTGAACGCCTTAGACACCCTGTCCAGATAGTGTAACAAGGTGGAGGTTCCCTGCTGTTTTGGGATGGCATTACGTGGGGCCGACGTAGGCGCTAGTGGTCATGGAAGGCGCCGTAACGGCTGCATGATACATGAATGCCATCCTCCGACCGATAGTGCAACCATACCGGTAGCATATTGGCGAGGCATTCGTCTTCGCGGACGACAATTCGCGCCCTCGTCGTGCACATCTTATGAATGCTTCCTTCAGGATAACGTCATCGCTCGACTAGAATGGCCAGCATGTTCTCCAGGTATGAACCATATCGAAGGTGCCTAGGATAGATTGGAAAGAGCTGTTTATGGACGACGTGACCCACCAGCCACTCTGAGGGATCTACGCCGAATCGCCTTTGAGTAGTGGCACAATCTGGAGAAACAGTGCCTTGATGAACTTGTGGATAGTATGCCACGAGGAACACAGGCATGCATCAGTGCAAGAGGACGCGCTACTGGGTATTAGAGGTACCGGTGTGTACAGCAATCTGGACCACCAGCTCTGAAGGTCTTGCTGTATGGTGGTACAACATGAAATGCGTGGTTTTCCTGAGGGTGTATGTTAATGACATAAACTCAGTCACTTTAAAATGGCATAAAAGGCCGAAACCTGGGTCGTAATTAAAGAAACAACAATACAGTCAAATGAAACTTTCTGTCAGATTAAAACTGTGTGCTGGACCGAGATTCGAACTCGGGAGATTTGCCTTTCGCGGGCAAGTGCTCTACCAACTGAGCTACCCAAGCACGACTCTTGCCCCGTCCTCACAGCTTTAATTCCGCCAGTACTTCGTCTCCTACCTTCCAAACTTCACGGAAGCCCTCCTGCGTACCTTGCAGAACTAGCACTCTGGAAGTCGGTAGAGCACTTGCCCGCGAAAGGCAAAGGTCGCGAGTTCGAGTCTCGGTCCGGCACACAGTTTTAATCTTCCAGGAAGTTTCATATCAGCGCACACTCCGCTGCAGAGTGAAAATTTCACTCTCGAAACTTCCCCTAGGCTGTGGCTAAGCCATGTCTCCGCAATATCCTTTCTTCCAGGAGTGCTAGTTTTGCGTAATTAATCTCATTTGTTCGCAACATACAATTAACCAAAGTAAACCAGTGTACAGAAAAAATAGTGGAGCGCGAAAAATTGTGATGGTGGTTTGACGAACCCTCTGCCAGGCACTTAAATGTGATTTGCAGAGTATCCACGTAGATATAGATATAGATGTAGTAGGCAGGAGACTCCGGGTTCGAATCCTGGTCTAGCATAACTTTGACTCGTCGCCATTGAAACCTTATGAAGTGCCGAATCATTATCGTAGTACCTTTCCTTTCTCCCCCGCCCACCTTCATCTCAGCGTGATGTCTGTTCTTTCGGATACGTTCTATAGAACAGACACCACGCGTTGATATTAAAAGTTTCTGTTATCACGAGCAATCTGTGATGTTAGCGCTCTTAAATTTAATACGTGAGGTAGTCAAAATACTAACCTAATTAATTTATGCATCCGTTTACAGATATCGTTAGCAGTTACGCGAATGTAAAATCAGTCACCTTCCGTGTGGGATGGTCTGGGTATAACAAAAACGCACACAACCTTTGCACTCTCCTAAATATTAAATTATGAGACCGTTTTATAATTCATAAGCAACATTCTTCGACAAGGTAGAGGTAGGGCGACACATCACTCTTCCAGAGTGACATGTAACACCGCAAGTTTCTTCACAAGTGCCATTCTTAAATCAATATTACAATAAATGTATAAAAAATTTTACTTTGCAACTTCGATACATTTTTAAGCATATAAGCAATCTAAATTTATTTTTATGCCATATATCTCTTTAATTCGTTTTCCTAGCTGATATAATGTTAGGAAAAATAGATAACCATGCAACGCCAGGCATTCAGCTGATAAATAAAATTTCATAAAGGACCATAGGTTCAAGAAGTACACTTCTTCATTTGTCAAGAGCGTAAATTCTTCCCTAAACAGAAAGACTTGGAAAATTGTCCAGCAGTCGTCCAAAGCTATAGTCACGTCAGATTTTCGATCATTGAAACCAGAAATAGGTTCGGCAATGTCCGAAACACATTAAAATATTTACCTGTCTCACAGATTGACCACCGCTGACCACTCCTAAATAGAATGACCATCTAGACCGTCCGCCAAAGACTGAACTCGACTGACGACTCGCGCCATTTTACCACAGCTTCTACAGGGTGTCTCAGACCTGTGTCAGACTGAAACAGGCGATAGAGATTTCAGAACCGATTATGTGGAGATAGGTAACCAATGGTCGGAAATGCATATTTATTGTGCTATGGTTCTAAACAGCGTACACGGCATAACAACGACTTAGCTCATAGTAACTGTACAAAGTGACGGCCGCCAGTCTCAATGCATGCATGGCAACGGCGCATGTAATTCTGCCGCACTCTCTCAAAGATCCCTGGTGTCTGTTGTACCAGGAGACAGGACAGGCAGCTTGGAATCTAGCAAGCAGGTCTTCATACGTTGCTACGGGTGTTTCATGCAACAGCATCTCGACGTAACCCCAGAGGAAAAACTCCTGGGAACTACACCATTGCCATAAAGAACGTTTGCAAGCACTGGGACCAACGGATTTTGAGCCCCTCGTTCACTTCTTTTAATGGATTATCCACGGCAGTGTTGTAGCGCCGAACTTCGTACAGTTGTTCACGCATGACGCTTCTGTCATCCGTGATAGTGTTTTCAACAGCCGCAACAGCTATGTCTGAAGTGAGGACAGTCCATACTCCACCCACATCGGTGGCCACCAGCACTTTTCTCTCTCAACAAATGGGCGGGCATTGTTCAGGACCCCCTAATCTGATTTTATTTACTGCCTCCCCGTTTGAGCACTCCACATTGCCTTGTGTTCTTGCGAGAAGTGGTGCCATAGCTCTTGGAGACAGTACCCCTTATCGTCCGCGAAAGAACGTGGTTTCAACACTAAGGTGCACCAGTCCATCTCCCTATTTATGTCCGCGAGCACCTGAACAATACGTACCATATCACTGGATTGTAAGGGAAGCTTCTGTACCGTGGACAGCACTTTCGTCGTAACTCAAACCTTGGACATTTTCCTCTGGGGTTACATTAAAACGTTGGTGTATGAAAGGCCCGTAGAAATAGATGAAGACCTCCTTGCTAGCGTCCAAGTTGCTTTTCTCCTGGTACAACAGACATCAGGGAACTTTGAGAGAGAACAGCACAACTTTATGCGCCATTGCCATGAACGCATTGAGACTGGTGGTCGTCACTTTGAACAATTACTATGAGCTACGTTGTTGTTACGCGGTGTACGCTGTGTACGTCCATAAGACAATAAATATACATTTACGACCATTGGTTCCCAATCTGAAAACTAAGGTTATTTCATGTTTAATCGTCTATAAATAAAATATGATGTTGCCACTTACCATTACAACAGTACCTCTCTTCATTGCGTGCACAAAAAGTTAGGTGAAAACTGCAACAAATTCTAAGCAGTCTTCAGACAATTTGTTCCTAAACACACGGAGCTCACATCTGAAAATATGGCTCCAAGAGACACGTAGTTAACGCTACAGTCATGGTCCACATTAAGAGGCGATACAATATAGGAAGCTGTCCCCTAAGTGTTTTTACTTATTTTCAGGACTCCTATACATAGTCCAGTTTCCGCAATATTGGTTGTACATAGGAATTTCCGATGACTTTATCTCGTAAATACTAAGATTTTCTGATAGTTTTCATGTAGGTCGTCCGGAACAAGTAGATGAATTTTACAATAAATAATCTGCTGTTCGTATACGGCCGACACTTGCCACTTCTTCAAAAATTTCCACAGCTTCGACCTGCACTATGTGATCAGAAGTATCCGGACACCCCCAAAAATATACGTTTATCACTTTAGGTGGGTTGTGCTGCCACCTACTGCCAGCTACTCCATATCAGTGACCTCAGTAGTCTTTAGACATTGTGATAGAGCAGAATGTGGCGCTCCGCGGAACTCACAGACTTCAAACGTGGTCAGGTGATTTGGTGTCACTTGTGTCATACGTCTGTACGCAAGATTTCCACACTCCTAAACATCCCTAGGCCCACTGTTTCCTATGTGATAGTGAAGTACACGTACAGCACAAAAGCGTACAGGTGGACCTTGTCTGTTGACTCACAGAGACCGAGAACAGTCGAAGAAGGTCGTAATGTGTAATAGGCAGACATCTCTCCAGACCATCACGCAGGAATTCCAAACTCCACCAGGATCCACTGGAAGTAGTATGACAGTTAAGCGGGAGGTGAGAAAACTTGGATTTCCTGGTCCAGCGGCTGCTGATAAGCCACACATCACGCCGGTAAATGCCAAACGACAGCTTCCTTGGTGTAAGGAGCGTAAACACCGGGCGATTGAACAGTGGAAAACGTTGTATCGAGTGACGAATCACGGTCCACAATGTGGCGATCCGATGGCAGGGTGTGGGTATGGCGAGTGTCCGCTGAATGTCATTTGCCAGAGTGTGTAGTGCCAACAGTAAAATTCAGAGGCGGTGGTGTTGTGTTGTGTTCGTGTTTTTCATGGAGGGAGCTTGCACCCCTTGTTTTGCGTGACACTATCACAGTACAGGCCTAAATTTATGTTTTAAGCACCTTCTTGCTTTCCAATGTTGAAGAGCAAGTCGGGGATGGCGACTGCATCTTTCAACATGATCGAGCACCTGTTCATAATGCACGGCCTATGGAGGAGTGGTTACACGACAATAACATCCCTGTAATTGACTGCGCTGTACAGAGTCCTGACCTGAATCCTATAGAACACATTTGGGATGTTTTGGAACGCCGACTTCGTGCGAGGCCTCACCGACGGACGTCGATACCTCTCTTTAGTGCAGCACTCCGTCAAGAATGGACTGCCGTTCCCCAAGAAACCTTCCAGCAATTGATTGAACGTATGACTGCGAGAGTAGAAGCTGTCATCAATTCTAAGAGTGGGCCAACACCATATTGAATTCCAGCATTACCGATGGAGGGCGCCAAGAACTTGTAAGTCATTTTCAGCCAGCTGTCCAGATACTTTTGATCACATAGTGTATCCGGCCAATTTAACTTTTGTCAAAAGTACGTCAAGCAGGAACTGACAAGCGGCCGAATGTATGCAAACTCACGACATTGAAACTTTCTGACAGATTAAAACTGTGTGCCAGACCGAGACTCGAACTCGGGAATTTTGCCTTTCACGGGCGGGTGCTCTACCATCTGAGCTACCCAAGCACGATTCATGCCCCGTCCTCACAGTTTTACTTCTGCCAGTACCTCGTCCCCTACTTTCCAAACTTTACAGAAGTTCTCCTGCGAGCCTTGCAGAACTAGCACTCCTGAAAGAAAGGATATTGCGGAGACATGGCTTAGCCGCAGCCCGGGAGATGTTTCCAGAATGAGATTTTCACTCTTCAGCGGAGTGTGCGCTGATATGAAACTTCCTGACAGATTGAAACTCATGACGTTCTTCGTCCAGCAGTCAGGTGGTCCTTCTTGTCAGTCTGCAGCACAAATTTTGGCAGCCTAATCCTGTTGTACTGCATTTGTTTGCACATCGGGTAACATAAATGTCCAGTAAGGAGACTACTGCCAGACTCTCCGTCAAGACACGGGACTGCTACCACTGACTGGCTTACGGCCCCTCATTCATTGGATCCACTGAGCTGTCGCCCTGCAATGGCTCCATTAAAAACCTTCCAAAGTTCTACATCTATACTCCACAAACCATTTTTTAGTGTATGGCGGAGGGTGCTTTGTGTGTTACTCTGACTCTCCCCACCCGTTTCCTGTTACAGTAGAGAGTGGTTCGCTGGAAGGATGGTTGTTGGTAAGCCTCTAATCGAGCTCGAGTCTCTCTAAGTTTACCTTCGTGGCCTCTTCTACGAAAATACTCTCTCGAAACTTTAACAGCAAACCACAGTATAATACAGCACTTCTTGCGTATACAGGGTGTTACAAAAAGGTACGGCCAAACTTTCAGAAAACATTCCTCACACACAAAGAAAGAAAATATGTTATGTGGACATGTGTCCGGAAACGCTTACTTTCCATGTTAGAGCTCATTTTATTACTTCTCTTCAAATCACATTAATCATGGAATGGAAACACACAGCAACAGAACGTACCAGCGTGACTTCAAACACTTTGTTACAGGACATGTTCAAAATGTCCTCCGTTAGCGAGGATACATGCATCCACCCTCCGTCGCATGGAGTCCCTGATGCGCTGATGCAGCCCTGGAGAATGGCGTATTGTACCACAGCCGTCCACAATACGAGCACGAAGAGTCTCTACATTTGGTACCGGGGTTGCGTAGACAAGAGCTTTCAAATGCCCCCATAAATGAAAGTCAAGAGGGTTGAGGTAAGGAGAACGTGGAGGCTCCGCCTCTACCAATCCATCGGTCACCGAATCTGTTGTTGAGAAGCATACGAACACTTCGCCTGAAATGTGCAGGAGCTCCATCGTGCATGAACCACATGTTGTGTCGTACTTGTAAAGGCACATGTTGTAGCAGCACAGGTAGAGTATCCCGTATGAAATCATGATAACGCGTTCCATTGAGCGTAGGTGGAAGAACACGGGGTCCAATCAAGACATCACTAACAATGCCTGCCCAAACGTTCACAGAAAATCTGTGTTGATGACGTGATTGCACAATTGCGTACGGATTCTCGTCAGCCCACACATGTTGATTGTGAAAATTTACAATTTGATCACATACTGACGAAACTAAAATGAGCTCTAACATGGAAATTAAGCGTTTCCGGACACAAGTCCACATAACATCTTTTGTTTATTAGTGTGTGAGGAATGTATACTGAAAGTTTGGCCGTACCTTTTTGTGACACCCTGTATACAGTTGCAACACGTAATAATAATAATGAAAAACCTTGCTATAGTTGTAAATTTAAACGTTTGTTTGTTTTTCGATTCACTGTGCTATATACTAGGGCATGCTGTAAAGTAATGCCTCCCAATTTTTTATTTTGTTCTCAATATCGGGTGAGGTTTGCACTCCACACATTTTGCTCGGTCAACTTTCCCGCTTCGTTGTGACCTAAGATGCAACGCTCTGCCGCTAGAGGGCTCCGAATTCTAGCGTGTAACACGGCGCTGTGCAACGTATTTACGTCGGTGCTTGATAAATAGCGTGCTGTAATCTAGTTTCTTAACTCCATCCACACATGGAGCACCATCCCCTTCGATATGACACTACCAGACCACAAATAAGCCCTGCGACATCTGAAACAATCCGACACCTTGGGTTCGCTGTTATCGACCATCCGCCATACTGCCCCAGCTTGGCCCCATCCGAATTTTATCTGTTTCCAAAACTTAAAGAATGTCTTCGAGGACTTCACTCTGATAGTGATGAAGCGGTACAAGCAGAGGTGAGGTATGGCTCCGTGAACAAATTCAAATATTCCACAATTACAATATAGAAACTGGTCTCTTGTTGGCAAAAATATGTTCGTCGCCAGGGTGACTATGGTTGAGGAATAAATATGTAGACATGAAGAATAAAGATGTAGAGTGTTAATAATGTTTGCTTTATTTAAAAAAGCTTTCAGAGTTTTCACATAAAAAATTCGGAGACATTACTTTTCATCACGCTCTCGTATTATCATGAGCTGAAAAGACTGCAATATTAAAATTCAAGGAAGCCTCCTATACCGCAACCGGTACTACGGCATGTCCTTTGTTCTGTAAGCTAGAGGGTCAGTACTCACAATGATATGAATGAATACGAATGAGACAGGGACTATTCTTCTGCATAACAAATAATGTTGCTTGCTGACAATTTTAAAAAAGCATACGTTCCTCATTTCAGTTCTCAGGGAATTCCTGGGGCGGTCATGCAGTTCTAACAAACCTCTTCCGTTAGGCGTCACAGTTAGCCTTGAATAATATCTGTGATATGTGAACGCCTGGGTGTTATCCCAAACGTACCGCTGGAGGCCAGGGGCGTTCATTTACTCGGAGTAAAGTAGTACCAGTCCTACTGGGTCCCTTCCATAGATATCCAGCAACGTAAGGTGCTGTATATTCAGAACTTCCCCACTTTTCTGGTTCGTACGGTTGACTAGATACACAAAACGGACTACAATGGCCGTAAATTGACCGGCTCTTTAGGACCCCTTTGCTCCGATCACTGCATCGTGAGTGTCTCAGTTCTCGGAACACTGTCCGTTGTAAATTCAAATGGCTTTCTGTAGTTTAAAATGTGGATTGTGCTGATGGAATCAACGTGTTTATATCGGTTTAGCAATCAACAGCGTTTTTGGTCAGGATCTCATTTTATTCCAATAAAATTTGTGTGTAGTGCATGTACTTGTGAATGTGCTTCGTTCGTAGTCCAGATCAGATCAGGTGCCTTCAACATGTCCTTTTTCGCTAAGTTCATCGTTTTTACCTGTGTCTAATAATTAATGCATGCTAGTTTGCGGAGTGTGTTTAATAACAACGAAATTTATCGGATATGGCGTGCTTCGCTTATTATAGTTTGAGCTCGTGCACTGGTTTCCACTAATGAAAAGTTCGCTAATAATGCTGTTAATTAATTGCCTTCTGTGGCTTACCCTCAATATTTGCACATGATCACCGTTGGTGTATCATGTTTTCTCTCTCATATGCCCTCTACGATGAACTGGTCCTTTGTGTGGCGCTGAACACCAGGTAGAACTGAATCCATGATTTGTCATTAGGGAACATTCCAGTTAGACTGAGATAAATTTACTGAATAAAATTAACCCCTACAAGCATGGTAACATTTAGATGAAACGCTTTTTATTGCACTTTTCTTATTGCGTTTTTAGGGGTTGTCTCTGAACTCGATTTCTAACTTCATTCATCCCCTCTGATCGCAAAATGCTAATTTTCCTTAAAAAAAAACTAACCCCTATATCTATAGCAGTCTTCCCATACACGGAGATTTGTCAAAATTGATGCCTTTTTGTCAGATCTAATTGACTTCAGTTTCCATCTTCTGTGATCAAAGAGCTTTCTTTCATTCCTACAGTGTGTAGTAATATCCCATGGTTTTCTGCTGTGTGGATAATCACTCGAGGTGCGGTACAGAATTATTCATTCATCAACAATTTCCAGAAGTTGCATCCTAGTCCTCTAGCGAGGTGCCCACCGCCGATGATTATGCTACGAAGTTTCATTAATGCTTCCCTGTCTTTATGTGTATGTACAGGACATATATAACTAATATTTATCCATTGATGTACCCACTGTGTTTTGAATAGTAGTAGAGTATCAATGTAATAAATCTTCATAGTATATTATCTACACCCTCCCACACTGCTCTATCCTTTATAATTTTTGTAAATTCAGAGATAACAGTCACCAAGCCCCGAAAATATTTTATTGTGAAATAGAATTAAGAAAGGGGTAATTACTCCGCCTGTGTGTCATGAGTTCTCAAAGAACCAATGCGTAGTAGCACTGAAGCCATTTATGTTGAGCGTTTTAAAGCTGCGTTATCAGTTTGCCAGGGCTTTGCACACACAGTGAGTGAGCTAGAGAGCAAGGGAGACAAATAAAAATTCTTTCTCTGTCTACCGAGAGATTCGAGTCCTCAAAAAAGTCCACGTTATATGGCGAAAGAGGTAGTTTATTGAATAACAACAGTTGGTGTAAAGGAAGAAACTAATTCCACACCCACTTTGCTGACCCCCTGTCAAGTTATAATCACCAAAACAAAGGCAGGGATCTAAGCCGAACATTTGCTACTGTATGACTAGCTTCGATTACACAAAATCATCCTCAGATCTGTATCACCTAAGTAACTTATTGTGTCATTATCGGAACGGTACATTAGAATACTGAATAGTGAAGTGTATTAATTTTACTACTTATAATGAGGTAAATGAATATTAGAAACTACATGCAGTCTATACTAGTACGAAATAAAGTAGCATAGCCCGAGGACAGATAAATTATTGAGCAACACAATTACCTGCCAGTTGAATCTACACTCCTGGAAATGGAAAAAAGAACACATTGACACCGGTGTCTCAGACCCACCATACTTGCTCCGGACACTGCGAGAGGGCTGTACAAGCAATGATCACGCGCACGGCACAGCGGACACACCAGGAACCGCGGTGTTGGCCGTCGAATGGCGCTAGCTGCGCAGAATTTGTGCACCGCCGCCGTCAGTGTCAGCCAGTTTGCCGTGGCATACGGAGCTCCATCGCAGTCTTTAACACTGGTAGCATGCCGCGACAGCGTGGACGTGAACCGTATGTGCAGTTGACGGACTTTGAGCGAGGGCGTATAGTGGGCATGCGGGAGGCCGGGTGGACGTACCGCCGAATTGCTCAACACGTGGGGCGTGAGGTCTCCACAGTACATCGATGTTGTTGCCAGTGGTCGGCGGAAGGTGCACGTGCCCGTCGACCTGGGACCGGACCGCAGCGACGCACGGATGCACGCCAAGACCGTAGGATCCTACGCAGTGCCGTAGGGGACCGCACCACCACTTCCCAGCAAATTAGGGACACTGTTGCTCCTGGGGTATCGGCGAGGACCATTCGCAACCGTCTCCATGAAGCTGGGCTACGGCCCCGCACACCGTTAGGCCGTCTTCCGCTCACGCCCCAACATCGTGCAGCCCGCCTCCAGTGGTGTCGCGACAGGCGTGAATGGAGGGACGAATGGAGACGTGTCGTCTTCAGCGATGAAAGTCGCTTCTGCCTTGGTGCCAATGATGGTCGTATGCGTGTTTGGCGTCGTGCAGGTGAGCGCCACAATCAGGACTGCATACGACCGAGGCACACAGGGCCAACACCCGGCATCATGGTGTGGGGAGCGATCTCCTACACTGGCCGTACACCACTGGTGATCGTCGAGGGGACACTGAATAGTGCACGGTACATCCAAACCGTCATCGAACCCATCGTTCTACCATTCCTAGACCGGCAAGGGAACTTGCTGTTCCAACAGGACAATGCAAGTCTGCATGTATCCCGTGCCACCCAACGTGCTCTAGAAGGTGTAAGTCAACTACCCTGGCCAGCAAGATCTCCGGATCTGTCCCCCATTGAGCATGTTTGGGACTGGATGAAGCGTCGTCTCACGCGGTCTGCACGTCCAGCACGAACGCTGGTCCAACTGAGGCGCCAGGTGAAAATGGCATGGCAAGCCGTTCCACAGGACTACATCCAGCATCTCTACGATCGTCTCCATGGGAGAATAGCAGCCTGCATTGCTGCGAAAGGTGGATATACACTGTACTAGTGCCGACATTGTGCATGCTCTGTTGCCTGTGTCTATGTGCCTGTGGTTCTTTAAGTGTGATCATGTGATGTATCTGACCCCAGGAATGTGTCAATAAAGTTTCCCCTTACTGGGACAATGAATTCACGGTGTTCTTATTTCAATTTCCAGGAGTGTATATATAGTAACAAAATATTAAATGGTAGTACTGCTTACAACCACTTCTTACAGGAAAATCTAAAACACTTCTTACAGGAAAAGCTGAAATAAATCTTAGATATGTACGCAAAATATATAGAAATAATTTCAGTTATATTTAAGGTGAAGAGAATATCAAAATGTGAGGACACCATTGCTGCATTTTCATCGATAAGTGAATACATACAATCTCACAAAAGGGAACAACAAAATCACAAATGTATAATGGAAGCATCTTAGAAATGGTGAACACGTCAATTATGTGATATTACTGTCACATTTAGCTAAGCGAATTTGATTCATTTTTGCCACCATTTCTTGGCTTGAATTTATTTACAGTGTACTGGACACGTCTGCTTCGGGGAAAGCTTCACGTTTTTCCCACGGGGAAGGTGTTCTCCTGATGTCGTGTCTGGATCCTCTTTGTCGGCAGAGGGTGGTCAGTGAATCTTATTAAGAACCGCAAAGATCCCTGGGAGCTAGGCAATTTTCAATTACGTAAGGCTGCGGCCTGGTTTGAGCTTTTGTCGGTAAAGCCGGTGCCTCTTTTAGCCCTGAGCGGAAGGCACTGTGCCACCACTGCAATTCTCGAAAAAAAAAAAAAAAGTAACCGAGGTGATGTTTCCTTCTATTCCATTTGGATATCAAAGGACAAGACGCCGAGACGCCACCCAATCAGTGTGGGAAGTTCCGTCCAAGAATCGAACTGAACCTTCCTGCCCCTCCACTGAGTGGAAAGAAGCCGACCAGTCGATGGTACGTTGTTCCATACCAATACGATACTCTTATTTGATAAGATGCATTTTGTATGTAAAGAGTGGGCAGTTTCTGCAGCGTTTCTCCCACTTTTTCTTGAAATAAGCGCTATTCTCGTCCATCACAGTGGCAACAGCATTGAGCCATTCCTTACACAGGAAGATTTTTTTGGAAGTAAAGAGTTGTGGAGGGAGTCCTACGTTTCGGTGATAATTCAATCGCCGATTTCACTTTTGCCAGCATTCTCAAAAATTTTAGAAAAAGTAATGTACAGGCAGCTGCTCAACCATGTGACCACAAATAACATATTATCAATAACACAGTTTGAATTTCTGAAGGGTTCTGATATCGAGAAGGCTATTTACACCTATAGTGAAAATGTACTTAATTCATTAAATAACAAATTACAAGCAGCAGGTATTTCCAGTGATTTGTCAAAGGCATTTGATTGTGTGAACCACAACGTCCTTTTAAGTAAATTAGAATTCTGTGGTGTCACGGGCAGTGCTGCAAAATGGTTCAAGTCAAACCACACTAACAGGAAACAAAGGGTGCCAGTACAAGGGACTAGTGAATTAAGTCAACAGTTATCATCAGAATGGGAAGAAATTACATGTTGTGTCCCACAAGGATCCATCTTAGGGCCATTGCTTTTTCTTGTGTACATTAATGATCTCTCATCATTTACACTACCAGAAGCAGAGTTTGTCTTGTTTGCAGCTGACACAAGTATTGGAATAAATAGTATGTCGAGTGTACTTCTAGAAAGATCTGCTAATGATCTAATGATATTTTCATGGATATTAATAAATGGTTTAAAGCCAACTCACTGACATTAAACTTCGAAAAGACTCACTATATCCAATTCAGAACCTGTAAGAGGTTTCCGCCCAGCTTATGCAGAGCAGATAGAAGGGGTTGGCAGTCTTAAATTCCTGGGATTACAACTTAATAATAAATTCAGTTGGGAGGAGCACACCACAGAACTGCAGGAACGCCTTAACAAATCTGTATTTGCAATTCGAGTGTTAGCAGACATAGGCGACATAAAAATGAAAAAGCTTGCATACTTTGCCTACTTTCATTCCACAATATCATATGGTATAATATTTTGGGGTAACTCTTCAAGTCAGACAAAAGTTTTCAGAGTCCAAAAGCGTGTAATACATATTATTTGTGGAGTAAATTCACTGACGTCCTGTAGAAACCTCTTCAAAGAACTGGGTATACTAACTACTGCTTCTCAGTATATTTACTCCCTGATGAAATTTGTCCTAAATAATATATCTCTTTTTCCAACAAACAGCTCAGTTCATACATACAATACCAGGAACAAAAATGATCTGCACAAGGACTTAAAAGCACTTACTTTAGTTCAAAAAGGGGTCCACTACTCAGGAACACTCATCTTCAATAATTTGCCAGTAAACATAAGAAATTTAGTTACAAATAAAGCTCAGTTTAAAAGGAGCCTGAAAGACTTACTAGTGGGCAACTCCTACTCCATTGACGAATTTTTTAATAGAAACAAATGATGTATTTTATATATTCATACTATTAGTATTGTTATTTCAGCTTAAAAAAATTTTTTTCTGACATTCACGAGGGTCTCTTCAGCATGGATCTATGGAACGAAAAACTAATCTAATCTAATCTAATCAGGGTTACTTGTCTCTTTGCCACTGTTTGGTGCTGAAGGAGGCACAGTTTGGTGATTTTGGGGAAATGTAAGGATCACAATTGCGTCAGCACGATCCATATTCCAAGCGGCTCGTTACTTGCTTACGTTGCCACGCTACCTGTCTTGCTTGGTCTGGTTATCATTTGTGGCATATTGTTGTACCGTTATCCTTGAATTCGCAAAGATCTTGTTGTGTGCTTCCTCCACACAGTCTTCTACACTATTTGGTACCTTCCCACAGTGGTGTCTCTTTTTTTAATTTGTTCTGAGTTTTAGAGAGCATTCTTGTCAGTTAATTTTTAATCCGATTTTTGTCAGTCATTAGAGCAAATATGTATCTGTTAATTTCAGTTCTGACATAGACTTCAAGATCCTTCTTATATGGTTGGGAGACCCACTAATAATAAATATAACCCGGTGCACACCTAAGCTTGTTCTCGCTGTGACGACATTATCGTTATGCACAGTGGCCAAATTCAACGATAAATTGTGTTAAGAATTCAGAGAAAAGATCGAACATTGCGCTCGGTTATCTTTCATGATCAAAGTTTTGTTTTATTACGAGTGTAGCACGTAGGCCCCTCGACCCTAATCCAGAACTGTTAGACGACTTTCAACATCTTTACTCCCTTGTGTGTTCTGAGCCTTAGCAGTTCTATTGAGGAGTTAGAATAGTGATGTTTTGTAATCGCCAACGAGTTAGTATATGTTAATGCAGAGTAAATGTAAACTTCATTGTTATTGCCCCTAAAATCACGATTTCAGAAACTCTGTAATATATCATAACTGACTATCTTCAAGCACTATATAGATAAACACTACATGGGCCACGTGTTTTGTCGTGATTTAACAAGAAAAGCAACAATAGAGAATCGGCACACATTAGAATGGCTAAGTGAAACTGTTCTGCATTTTTTCGAACAAAATAGAATTTTATCTACAGTACCCTGTGAAGCAAATTTCACATGATTATCCCAAAGAGTAGACCAGACAGCTTGCACAGTATTGATTCAAATGGCTCTGAGCATTATGGGACTTAACATCTGAGGTCATCAGTCCCCTAGACTTAGAAACTACGTAAACCTAACTCACCTAAGGACATCACACACATCCATGCCCAGGCAGGATTCGAATCTGTGACTGCAGCGCACAGTATTGACAAACATTTTGTATAAGCAAGAGATGCTGATGCTACTAGTCGCGGACGCAAACAAGGCCATCTTCAACTTAACCTTGCCCTTTCAAAAGCGTCCTTTGATCACGAGGACGATGACCTTGGGCGGCCACAGGCAGAGCGACACTTCCTTGCTAGAGGCCTTGTCTCGTGGATAAGGCGCGGCTATCGGAACGATCACAGTGGTGGCAGGGCACTAGTTACACCATGTCGCTCTATAAAATTCAGAGATAACAGCTACCAAGCCCCGAAAATATTTTCTTGTGAAACAGAATTAAGGAAGGGTTAATTACTGTGCTGTGTGTCACGAGTCCTCAAAGAACCACTGCGTAGCAGCACCGAAGCCATTTCTGTTGCGCGTTTTAAAGCTGCGCTATCAGTTTTCCAAGGCTTTGCAGACACAGTGAGTGAGGAAGAGAACAAGGGAGATGAATAAAATTATTTCCCTGTCTACTGAGTGATCAGAGTCTTCAAAGATCATAGTGACATACAGGCTACTGCAAAATCTAAGGTTTTCCGGCCGTTTGTTAAAAGTGTAACGGAAAGAATAGGGAGGGTCTTGATGAAGCGGAATATTACCGTAATTTACAAGCCCAACAGGAAGATACAGGAATATGGCGAAAGAGGTACGTTATTGAATAACAACAGTTGGTGTAGAGGAAGAAACGAATCCCACACCCACATTGCTGACCCCTATCAAAGTATAATCACCAAAATAAAGGCAGGTATCTCTTTTAAGTTGAACATTTGTTATAGTATGACTAGCTTCGATTGCACTAAATTATCCTCAGATCTGTATCGTTGCATAACTTATTGCGTCAGTATCTGAACGGTACAGCAGAACACTGAATAGTGAGGTGTATTAATTTTAATACGTAGAATGAGGTGATGTGGGTAGATCACATAACTAATGAGGAGGTATTGAATAGGATTGGGGAGAAGAGACGTTTCTGGCACAACTTGACTAGAAGAAGGGATCGGTTGATAGGACATGTTCTGAGGCGTCAAGGGATCACCAATTTAGTATTGGAGGGCAGCGTCGAGGGTAAAAATCGTAGAGGGAGACCAAGAAATGAATACACTTAGCAGATTCAGAAGGATGTGGATTGCAGTAGTTACTGGGAGATGATGAAGCTTGCACAGGATAGAGTAGCATGGAGAGCTGCATCAAACCAGTCTCAGGACTGAAGACCACAACAACAACAATGAGGTGATGAATACTAGAAACTACATATAGTCTATACTAGTACGAAATGAAGTACCATAGCACGAGGACAGATAAATTGTTGAGAATCGCAATTACCTGTCAGTTGAATCTATATATAGTAACAAAATACTAAATGGTAGTACTGCTTACAACCACGTCTTGCAGGAAAAACTAAAATAAATCTTAGATACCTCCGCAAAATATATAAAAATAATTTCAGCCCCCCTAAACCTTTCAGAAGTATTGTTCGTACCCACGAATAAACGCATACATTGTATATGACAGAGCAATAAAAAACACATACGAAGGAAAAAAGAGCACACCTCCACTGCAGACCAAAACATTCTTTCTGCTGTACTTCAGTTTCATTTCTACGTGTATTTCATAAACATGTCGGTCAGTGGCCTTATTGTATCAAAGACCTTGCGAACTTTTAGTCCTCCTGTGCTTTAATCCAGTTTTATTCGTGGTTTGGTGGCAACTGGTCTTCCTAATCTTCTCAGTATCACCTTCATGTAACCAACAACAAGCAGCTCTGTACCAGACAGAACTACAGAATAAATTTACGGAATTAACATGCCTCTACCGGTGTGGTTCTACATGTTCTACTTAGAAGCAGAGAAGAACAGGGAGCTACAATGGTTTGACATGTTATAGTTACGAGACTGTTTTAGCGAAATGTAGGATAGAAAGTTCCAAAATATAGAACACCAGGAATAAAGTAGATAAACCGCTGAAAGTTAAAAATTGTAATTACATTACTTTAAACAGTAAGTGACTTATTCCTGTATATGCAGATATCCATAACCACATAGGAATTTAAAATATATTATCCTGAGGTATTAGTCCCGCCAAGAGTAAAAATAACTTTAAAGAACGTAAGCAGCACAATCATAACAAAATGACATACAATGACCTACCACAGTAAACTCACATACTAAATAGGTAATATATTCAAGGATTAGCGGATAACATTGTTTACAAAACGAAAAATTCAGTACAGAAACACATCCCAAAACTGAAACTAAAATCAGACAGATAGCGATAGCCTGTCATCTACCAGCTCAACTCCATGGACTGTGAGAAAATCTACATCGGGATGACTAACAGGACCTTTGAGGCAAAATACAAATAACTCATCAGGGCATCGAAATACAGCATAAACCACACAAATATTTGCAGACCACATTATAAAGGAGTAACATAGGCAAAGTGAAATAGGAAAAGATATGAGCACCATGAAAAATCACAAAAACAAATATATCCTTAGTTTTCAAGTAAGCTGGCACATACAAAGAGCACTAACGTGTAGCAAAAAGCGACTCACCATATATATATTTGAAACGAGACACTACGCAAAATCGTTTAAGACGTGACATAAAAAAATTCTTTCTTTCTCTCTCCTTCTTTTCATCTCTGCTTCCTACCACTTTTTCTCCATCTCAATACCGATACAGTCTGGCTTCCCCTACTTTGAATCCACTGTTCACTACCTTTGCTCGTCTTTGACCCTTCCACTTTCCCGATCCACTCCCTACAGCAATTCTACATTTAAATCTTCAATCCCCTCACTACTCCCTAATTTAACTTACATACTAAATAAATACATATTAACATAACTAAAACAACATAATACACATTTGACAAACGGTAGATGAAGAGAGCATTTTTACGTTAAGTGGAAAACAAAACAGGTGGCTTAGTTGGTAACAATATGTACAGGAAACACACCGTAGGAACAAGCGATAGTGGCACAATAGTACGTCGTGTTTCACATCAAGAAATGCGTAATGTTGCAAATCAACAAGAGAGTACGCGAAAAACGTCAGTACCAGACAAAAGAATACCTCTAAAATGTGCAAGTAGAGAACACTTGATGTAAGGGAAAATCGGACATAAAATGACATAAGAAAATATCTCTGCTCAGTATCTATTCTTAGATCGCGAATGAAAAGCAAAACTGAAAATACGATTTACTGCTGACACAGATAATGTTTTATATTAATAACTCGAAACATGTATGGTGATATTAATACGCATTTACTAGTTGCAAAGACGGAATTTTAATACCTTTAACAAAATCGTCAGAAGATGATAATCTTCCTCCGCGCACAACGGTACTTCCACGCAATATAATAAGAGCGTTTTAAGTGTACCCATTGATTGTAGGTGACTATAACGTTTATTTGTGTGGATGGTGCCACGGTTGTGTTGTATGTTGATGAGGAAAAGAAGAGGGTGAAAACTGATACTGGCCCATTTCCTACTCCTCTCGAATAACACCAAGGAGACCGTCGGACTTAAAAACGGTAAAAACGTCCCTATCTGACGGACGTATCACCAAAATACTCTCAAATTCCACTTCCTTTGAAATATAGTCATAAACTTCTTGAACTGCCGATATATTTAACCCTGGAATACTACTGGTAATCGATTTGAAGAACACATTCCCCTTCAATAACACTCCCTCCTCCCCATTGTTGTGGGTGGGAGGGGTGCGCCGTGCTCGCAGCAGTGCCTTGGGGGGTCTAGTTGACTCTGTGATACCACCGGCAGAAGTGACCTACATCGCTCGTCGATCAGGTAAACCGTATTTCATCCCGAAGATACAGCGTCGAATCGAGGAAGGTATAGATGCACACGTAAATGTTGATTCGCTGAAACAACTAAAGTCTAGTACTTACGAACAAAATTCACTCGTCGATTCGACGAACGTTTGGTAATGAGCGACTAATTTGCAATAGGTATCTGATCGGATGTTAGCTGAAATGAACGTTTTGGTTTCAACTGGATTGTGGTACCTACTCCATAAGTTTTCATTTTCTTTTCAGGTTCTGACGAATTACCCAAAGCCGAGAGTTGTGGATTCAATGGAATCAAATATTGACATATCATCAGCTGATGATTTTGACGACGACCACAACGTCGAAGAAGAAGACATAGTTTCCGATGACACTATCGACTCTGCATTAGATTGGAATGAAGAAACGGTGGCGCAAATTGAGAAGGAACCATCTGCTGGGAAAATCAAGCAGGGGACAAAACAGTCAACTAATCGCTCCGAAAATACTGCCTGAAAAATGAGCAGAACGCAAGTAAAGAGAATGGTTCAAGGAAGAAGAGTTCCTCAGCAGCTTTCCAGTCGTCAGCCACAATGTTATCCTCGGGAGACAACTTCCAATACATCTTGATGCCATCTAAAGGGAGCTAATGTCCAAGACCGAACTGGCCTGGAAAACGAAAAGTCTGCGTGAAACCACTGGTAAACTGCCAGCAATGAACGCAGTCCATATTTGCCAAGGACCGACTCCTTCCACTGGACATACGTGTGACACTCTAAATTGTTTTGAGTTATTTTTATCAGTTGACATTCTTCTTCTTTTGTTTATGTGACTATTATTTATATTTAATACTGCTGGCATTTGATCACCAAAATGCAATTTCTTTTTGGCACTTCTTCCACAGTGTTCCCGGCGGGTGAAAAATATATATCAACGTCCTTATGTTTGTGAGTCTTCGCGATGTGAGTTTTTGTGATTTATTGGAATGGAAAGACCTTGTAAACCGTGAGGTGAGTATTTTTCTTTAAGTTTCCTACAGTAAAGGGTTTGTAATTCTACCGTTACGTCGCTTTTAGTAATTTTCTTGGCCAAACCTACGTGTGGTAGTGGAATAGACGAAGGTATAGGTATGGAAGGGTTCGAAATTGGTATAGTATTCTAGGGTTAAATAATATCATCCTCTTCATTGAGTATATTTTTTAATCTGATCTGTCATTTGCCAACGAGGTCGAAAGTAGTGAAACGCTGAAAAATCATAAAAATACATACTTAAGTTGCAAAGCCTTGAGTAATAAAAAAGAATACCTTGGTATCCCATCCTCTTAGTTGTATTTGCTGCAGAATCCCTTCACCCTGCAAAGAAAATTAGCCATTTTGCTTCAAGTTTGTTTCTTCTTTCTTTAAAAATTTTGAATTTGTTTGATAAAATATCACCGAATTTATATTACCTTTCCGGCATTTCAGTAGGTATGATCAAGAAGCGGGCGTCTCAGCACTGAGTGTAAGGTGCTCCAGCACTGAGAGTAACAGTCAACAAACATATGCTTCGATTAAACCTTAATACATTTTCCACTCCATTAGCACAAGGACTGCACTTTGACTCAAAACCTGTCAATCTTGAACATTGAGGGCTATGCTGCCGCCGATAGGAATAATTGATAGATTCGCTCGTACTCTCCTTGGACACAGATTTTAGGCACATTAATCAAAATTGGTTGCAATATGAAAAAATACTTTTCAACGAATGTGTTATTACTACTACTATTAACACTACTAACTTAAACTAATGATAAAATATTAATGTTACAAATTATAAAATAATGTATAAGATGGACAGAGAGGTACTGGAAAGAAGGATTATTAGAAAAATAATAGGTGCAATAAAAACTGCAGATGGTTGGAAAATAAGTAATGAGGAGATCTACAAAAATATAGAGAAAATATCTGAGGCAATGGCCAAACGAAGATTAACCTTTTTCGGACATCTCTACCGAATGGATGGAAATAGACTAACGAAACAAACCCCTATATTTACGGAAGAAGAAATTGACAATAGCATGTATTACAGAAGTAAGGAAAGATCTAGAAAGAAACAACATCAAAGAATCAGAAACAGAAGAAAGGAACCGTTTTAAAAATAAAATACTGAATTTGGAAGGTTTTCAAAGCGGAAGAAATAAAAAAATAGGGAACAACATGGACAGATGAAAGGAAGAGACTTCATGGGGAGAAAATGAGGGAATACTGGGAAAATAGGAAACAACAGCGAAGGAAGAAGATTAACTGAAGTTGTTAACGTGCTCCTAGTTGGTCAATACGATTGTAAAAAAATATAATAATACAATATAAAAGCTAAGTTAATATGTAAAATTTCTAAGCCTTTTAAAATACTAAATTATAAAACAAATAGATCACTTATCTCCAGTCCTTTTCAAAATTAGAAAGAATTTGGAATGAAAAATTAGTAGACTATCAAATATCACAAAAAAGGGATGAAAGAAACAATGTGTTGTAATAAACTGATCGGCATTTACAGACGATGTTTCTCTACTACCTGAAAATCTAGGTAGTAGATGCAAAAAAATACAAGTCATTCTTGGCACAGACAGTCTGGGCAGCAAGTTTGAGAATATCTGCAGAGAAAATCAAATTTACCACTAAAATACAAAAAATATCAAAAGCTTACTGACATATTGGTCAAGTAGAAGAAGTCAATAACTTCAAGTATCTATGAGCAGTAATTAAACGATCTAGGTTAAAAAATCTGTCTTGAATGAAAGAATGCACAGAATAGAATGGGCAAATGAAATAACAAAGCTGGCTGGGGTGGCCGAGCGGTTCTAGGTGCTACAATCTGGAACCGCGCAACCTCTACGGTCGCAGGTTCGAATCCTGCCTCGGGTATGGATGTGTGTGATGTCCTTAGGTTAATTAGGTTTAAGTAGTTCTAAGTTCTAGGGGACTGATAACCTCAGCAGTTAAGTCCCATAGTACTCAGAGCCATTTTTTTTAAATAACAAAAAATATTTTTTTCAAAAAGAGTGTATTTAAGAAATATAAAAAAAAAAAAAATGTATTACGGTTTGGCAGTGAATGCCTTGCAGTGAAATATAAATTAGGGAAATTAGAAATATTAAGAAGAGGAAACATCAGAGGAGTTTTAGACCCAATAGAAAACAAACAGTCCTGGAAACTAAGAATCAGTAATGAAATATGTCACAATATTGAAAAAATAGCAGAAACAATAAGAAAGTAGAGAGTGATATTTGGACATATATAAAGGATGAGTGACAAAATACTGACAAAAGAGAGCTTCAGGTACTTCTGGGAAAAGAAAGTAACTGCAAACTGGGTCGGAGAAATTAGAAAAGATATAGTACTACACAACAAAAAGCAGAAGAAGCAGCAGAAAGAGATGTTTTTAAAAGGAAAGAAATTTAGGATTCCATGGGAGAAGAAGTAACCAGTGTTGTGTTGAGGTCTGACGAAATAAAAAAGAAACATGGCGAAAATGTGAAAGAATTAGAGGAAAAGAAAAAAACGAGAAGGAATTGAAATTGTGTTGTTCCTAGCTGGCAAAAACAAAGGAAAAATAACTTCACAACGAAGGACATTCGGTATGTTTCCTAAATTCTTGTCAGGTAATGGACAGAAGGAATTTCTCAAACGTCTGGTAAGGCGTAGTAAGGATACATTTATGTAGTGTGACAAGCAGCTGCAACCGGCGTGTAATGCAAGTTACGTCAGTTAACAGAGTACGTGCGTTATGTCATCCCCAGCGCACTCTCGGCCGTTGACGTCCGCTGCCAGCTCCCGCCTGCTTGCTGAACCAATGGCGTTCCGCGTCGGTCTTGGCTGCCGGTGCTGCTGTTTCTCGACGTCCGTAAAAGACGCGCGACCCGAAGTCAGAGGCGTCTGAGTGCGCTTTCATGTTGGAGAAAAGATCTGACCATGTTTCCGTTCTCACAGTACTTCCGTCTTCATGCAATTATAATTTGCTTATTTCGTGGTTGTGCGTAATTTTGTGCGAACCCTGCATGGGAAACTTCATGACAGTGATACGTACTGTAGCAGACAACAGAAGAATATTGTGGTAAGAACCTCCACATGGATTAAATTTTGAGTATATTAAATATACTATTTTTATTGAATGATTTGTGAGTAGGGCCTGCATATTTTTCGTGTGCTGCGAAATCCAATACAAATCCTATATATTAGTTTATGCTGTGTGATATAAATTTATATACAAGCTAGGCGCTGGAATTATGTGATAACTCGAACTTTTTCTTTTATATCGCGTCAATCTTTGCGACAAATTTAGTCGTAAAGACAGACACCACTTAAAATGAAAATCACAGTTTCCTTTTTTGGAGGAACTATGAAATCCACATAGACATATAATGATTATAGCAAGGCCTGTAACATACCTGTTGATCAACTTACGCTTCTTTGCTTTCGATATTTACTTCGAAAACACAGAGAAATGATTTAAATGCAAAGTTTCCTGCACTTCTTGCCTTCTCACCTCGTTTCTTTATTAATGATTGTGATATACCGTTTTACACTTATTAAAATGTGAGAGAAAAGTTAAACAGTTTATTTCTAAGAATGTCCTGCAATTAGACACATATTCGGCATAGTGCATAGTGGTACGCCCGTAATTTTGAACGTTCGTATAGAACTAATAATGAACGTGACATAGTGCTACGCATTAACTGTTAAAGTGTGCCTCAGTTTGCGAAGCATGACTGTTGTCCAAGAGCAACAAATAAGCTCATGTTGTCGTAGTTACTGTAGTTGAATCATTGAAGACCAGTCTGCATACAAAAGGGAAGAATGTGCTGGACGAAAACGTTCGGTGCAAGCGAGATAAGAGCGAGTGAAGCCTTGGGAAGTTCTTAAAGAAGGCAACCCGAACTTGGAATGAATACCTTTAAATCCAGTCCGCATATCAAGAAGCATTACGTGCAGTTACAGTAAGTGTTTCATGCTGGCAAAAACCAAAAATTCGTTATGGTTTGCTAGTCATTCTTCGAGGATGGGAATGAGAATAATGTTACGAAGATTTGTTTTTGTGACTCATAAATCAACGTCACTGCTAAGGTTATTTGTTGCGGTTTTCGAACTAAAGGAAGTAAAACATTAGGATCGCGAACAAACGTAAATGAAACTTTCCCTGTGCTAGTGTATTTACGTTGTTATTTGACATAGACAAACACGGAGACAGGCTGTCTGTTATGTTAAAACATAAAAATGCTAAGTCAATATCACAAAAGTTTCTTTACTGAAAACTAGTCGATCTTCAGATCAATAAAAACTGTTACTTATTTCAAAGTATATCAGCCACCAGCCGTGTAACAGGTACTTCCTTGTTTGTAACTGTTACCGCTGTCGATCGCCTTGTATTAAACAGCAAGTGTGGCAGTATGACCACTATACATATGGCTAACGCTATAAATTATGTAACCATGACGACCCTACCATGTGCTTATAGTTATACTACTGGCCATTAAAATTGCTACACCAAGAAGAAATGCAGATGATAAACGAGTATTCATTGGACAAGTATATTATACTAGAACTGACATGTGATTACATTTTCAAGCAATTTGGGTGCACAGATCTTGAGAAAACAGTGCACAGAATAACCACCACTGGCCGTAATAAGGGCCTTGATACGCCTGGGCATTGAGTCAAACAGAACCTGGATGGCGTGCCCATGCAGCTTCAATACGATACCACAGTCCATCAAGAGTAGTGACAGGCGTATTGTGACGAGCCAGTTGCTCGGCCACCGTTGACCAGCCGTTTTCAATTGGTGAGAGATCTGGAAAATGTGCTGGCCAGGGCAGCAGTCGAACATTTTCTTTATCCAGAAAGGCCCGTACAAGACCTGCAACATGCGGTCGTGCATTATCTTGCTGAAATGTAGGGTTTCGCAGGGATCGAATAAAGGGTAGAGCTGCAGTCATGGACTGTGCGGCTGGTCCCGGCGGAGGTTCGAGTCCTCCTTCGGGCATGGGTGTGTGTGTGTTTGTCCATCGGATACTTTAGGTTAAATAGTGTGTAAGCTTAGGGACTGATGACCTTAGCAGTTAAGTCTCATAAGATTTCACACACATTTGAACATTTGAAGGGTAGAGCCATGGGTCGTAACACATCTGAAATGTAACGTCCCCTGTCCAAAGTGCCGTCAATGCGAACAAGAGGTGACCGAGACGTGTAACCAATGGCACCCCATACCATCACGCCGGGTGATACGCCAGTATGGCGATGACGAATACACGCTTCAAATGTGCGTTCACCGCGATGTCGCCAAACACGGATGCGACCATCATGATGCTGTAAACAGAACCTGGATTCATCCGAAAAAATGAAGTTTTGCCATTCGTACACACAGGTTCGTCGTTGAGTACACCATTGCAGGCGCTCCTGTCCGTGATGCAGCGTCAAGGGCAACCGCAGCCATGGTCTCCGAGCTGATAGTCCATGCTGCTGCAAACGTCGTCGAACTGTTCGTGCAGATGGTTGTTGTCTTGCAAACGTCCCCATCTGTTGACTCACGGATCGAGACGTGGATGCACGATCCGTTACAGCCATGCGGATAAGATGCCTGTCATCTCGACTGCTAGTGATAAGAGGCCGTTGGGATCCAGCACGGCGTATTACACTCCTGAACCCACCGATTCCATGTTCTGCTAACAGTCATTGGATCTCGACCAACGTGAACAGCAATGTCGCGATACGATAATCCGCAATCGCGATAGGTTACAATCCGACCTTTACCAAAGTAAAAAACGTGACGGTACGCATTTCTTCTGCTTACACGAGGCATTACAACAACGTTTCACCAGGCAACGACGGTCAGCTGCTGTTTGTGTATGAGAAACCGGTTTGAAACTTTCGTCATGTCAGCACGTTGAAGGTGTCGCCACCGGCGCCAACCTTGTGTGAATGCTCTGAAAAGCTAATCATTTGCATATCACAGCATCTTCTTCCTGTCGGTTAAATTTCGCGTCTGTAGCACCTCATCTTCGTGGTGTAGCAATTTTAATGGCCAGTAGTGTAGATTGCAGCTACTCACAGAGTTCCAGTGTCGGCTGTAATCGTCGTATGACAGCGAAACTTGGTAAACAGCCTAATCCGTTAATGCGGAACCGATTTACGCTGAAAAAAAGTTCCAATTTTGGCAACTTGGTGCAAATCTGGCGCTGTGAGTGCAAGGAAGCCTTGTTGTTGTTGTTGTTGTGGTCCTCAGTCCAGAGACTGGTTTGATGCAGCTCTCCATGCTACCAAACTTGGCCCCGGTGGGATCAGGTGATCTTTTAGGTCATGAATCTGGAAATCTTCTGGAGATAACATGTTCGTCGAAGGTTGCATAAAGGAGATCTTTCAAAGGGCGAGTGACGTGAGGTGTTGTCCTATCTTGCACGAAACCATGGTTTCTGTACAGTTGCACTCTTCCAAAGCAGGAGCTGAAGCCGTACAAGGAGGTTCTATAACGTGCAGGCGCCATGGTATGTGTGACAGACGTCTTCTCTTCAAAGATGAACTCGTTCGCGCTCCCTGCCCCTCCCCCCTTTCTCTCATCTTTTCAGGCACAGATGAAACAAAAGAAAACTACCTCTTCTTCTTTTCGTAGGCGTTTACGATATTTAGTACGGGCTCCACTGTACTCAGGTTAGTTAACTTTGTGGTCAGGTGGCCTTCCTTTCGCCGTAGTCGTGAAGGTTACCTAAGGGAGTGAAACAGTGTGCGCCATCTGTCAGTGAACTGTGTGTTATCGCGTTTTAACTGCTGGTGTATCGTATTTTCTGAGACGGGAAGCGAGAACCAGCCCAGTATTCGCCTAAACGACCGTGGGAAACCGCCTAAAAACCACACTCAAGCTGTCTGATGAACCAGCCATGAAAGTTTCATTATTTTGCGTTTGCTGTATAGTAGGTAGAATCCATGATTAAATTTGTAGGTTATTTGAGTGTAGATAGAGTGCTGCATGTGGCAATGAAACCCTGGTAACAGGTTCATGATAGGAAAGAATCAACAATCAACACGTGGAAGGGAGACCCATCAGATATCTCGTCGTTTTCACCAAATTAACATTTATTTAAGAAAATCATACTGATCAATTAAATTCCAGATTAATAGAAACATGGTGGTTCATGGCGTGGGTTCCTGTAGTCATGTCCTAGTTCATGAACCACGGGCAACGTATGAGTGGCCAAGTAAGTGGTCCCGACAGCCGGGATACCAGTTACTTTGGAATAAGGCTGGGCATCTCGGACATATTCTGAGTCGTGGTCACCTTTGTGCTCATACGGCAAAGACTACCAAATCCACCGGTTAGTCCCTCAGCCGTTAGGGGTAAAACCCAATGGGACTCGGGGCAAGTAAGGCTAGCAACCTGCTTCCCTGGTACTTTAAATGTGATGCTGGCAACAATCAGAGTAAAATGCCAAATGCCTCGGACCTTTGGAGGTGACGGAGTCCCACCTCTAACTGACAAACCAGGGACTCTTAAGATACGACTTGGCAAACAAATGGTAATGAGATGGGGAGCTATTAATATCAATGAGGGCTACTCTGGGAAGAAGGTAGAGCTGGCAGAGGCTGCAAGTAAGATGGGGCTGGACGTTTTAGCTGTTAGTGACATTCGGGTAAGGGGTGAGAAAGAAGAAGAAGTGGGAGAATACAAGGTCTACCTGTCAGGAGTCAAAGCAGGAATAGCACAATGGGGTGTAGGGCTTTACATCAGGAAAGAAATGGAACCCAGCGTAGTTGCAATAAGGTATGTAAACGAACGACTGATGTGGATAGATTTGACAGTGTCTACCAAGAAAATTAGGATTGTGTCAGTATATTCGCATTGTGAAGGGACAGATCAAGATAAGATGGATAGTTTTTATGAGGCACTCAGTGATGTAGTTGTTAGAGTAAAGGACAAGGACAGTGTTCTGCTCATGGGTGATTTTAACGCCAGGATTGGAAAACGAACAGAAGGGTACGAAAAGGTTATGGGTAAATTTGGAGAGGATATGGAGGCCAACAGGAACGGGAAACAACTCTTGGATTTCTGTGCCAGTATGGGCTTAGTAATCACAAACTCCTTTTTTAAACATAAGAACATTCACCGGTATACTCGGGAAGGCAGGGGAACCAGATTTGTCATTGACTATATAATAACAGATCAGGAATTCAGGAAGGCTGTGAGGGACACACGTGTATTCAGGGGATTCTTTGATGACACTGATCATTATTTAATCTGCAGTGAAATTGGGATTGTGAGGCCGAAAGTGCAGGAGGTCAGGTCCATATGTAGGAGGATAAGAGTGGAGAAACTTCAGGATAAGGAAATCAGGCACAAGTACATAACAGCGATCTCAGAAAGGTACCAGTTAGTTGAATGTAGTCAATTACAGTCACTGGAAAAGGAATGGACAAGGTACAGGGACACAGTACTAGAAGTGGCTAAAGAATGTCTTGGAACAGTAGTGTGTAAAAGTAGGATGAAGCAAACAGCTTGGTGGAATGACACAGTCAAGGCAGCCTGTAAAAGGAAAAAGAAGGCGTATCAAAAATGGCTACATACCAGAACCCAGGCAGACAGAGAAAGTTATGTTGAAGAAAGAAACAAAGCCAAACAGATAATTGCAGCATCCAAGAAGAAATCGTGGGAAGACTTTGGAAACAGGTTGGAGACTATGGGTCAAGCTGCTGGAAAACCATTCTGGAGTGTAATTAGCAGTCTTCGAAAGGGAGGTAAGAAGGAAATGACAAGTATTTTGGACAGGTCAGGAAAACTGCTGGTGAATTCTGTGGATGCCTTGGGCAGATGGAGGGAATATTTTGAAGAGTTGCTCAATGTAGGTGAAAATGCGATCAGTAATGTTTCAGATTTCAAGGTAGAATGGGATAGGAATGATGATGGAAATAGGATCACATTTGAGGAAGTGGAAAAAATGGTCAATAGATTGCAGTGCAATAAAGCGGCTGGGGTGGATGAAATTAAGTCGGAACTCATCAAATACAGTGGAATGTCAGGTCTTAAATGGCTACACAGGATAATTGAAATGGCCTGGGAGTCGGGACAGGTTCCATCATACTGGGCAAAAGCAGTAATCACACCAATATTTAAACATGGAAACAGAAAAGATTGTAACAACTACAGAGGTATCTCTTTAATCAGCGTTGTGGGTAAAATCTTCGCAGGTATTGTTGAAAGGAAAGTGCGAGTATTAGTTGAGGACCAACTGGATGAAAATCAGTGTGGGTTTAGGCCTCTTAGAGGTTGACAGGACCAGATCTTTAGCTTACGGCAAATAATGGGGAAGTGTTATGAGTGGAACAGGGAATTGTATCTATGCTTTATAGATCTAGAAAAGGCATATGACCGGGTTCCTAGGAGGAAGTTATTGTCTGTTCTACAAGATTATGGAATAGGAGGCAAACTTTTGCAAGCAATTAAAGGTCTTTAATGGATAGTCAGGCAGCAGTTAGAGTTGACGGTAAATTGAGTTCATGGTTCAGAGTAGTTTCAGGGGTAAGACAAGGCTGCAACCTGTCTCCACTGTTGTTCATATTATTTATGGATCATATGTTGAAAACAATAGACTGGCTGGGTGAGATTAAGATATGTGAACACAAAATAAGCAGTCTTGCATATGCGGATGACTTAGTTGTGATGGCAGATTCGATTGAAAGTTTGCAAAGTAATATTTCAGAACCAGATCAGAAATGTAAGGGCTATGGTACGAAGATTAGCATCTCCAAAACGAAAGTAATGTCAGTGGGAAAGAAATATAAACGGATTGAGTGCCAAATAGGAGGAACAAAGTTACAACAGGTGGACGGTTTCAAGTACTTAGGATGCATATTCTCACAGGATGGCAACATAGTGAAAGAACTGGAAGCGAGGTGTAGCAAAACTAATGCAGTGAGCGCTCAGCTATGATCTACTCTCTTCTGCAAGAAGGAAGTCAGTACCAAGACTAAGTTATCTGTGCACCGTTCAATCTTTCGACCAACTTTGTTGTATGGGAGCGAAAGCTGGGTGGATTCAGGTTACCTTATCAACAAGGTTGAGGTTACGGATATGAAAGTAGCTATGATTGCAGGTACTGGTAGATGGAACAATGGCAGGAGGGTGTCCACAATGAGGAAATCAAAGAAAAACTGGGAATGAACTCTATAGATGTAGCAGTCAGGGCGAACAGGTTTAGATGATGGGGTCATGTTACACGCATGGGAGAAGCAAGGTTACCCAAGAGACTCATGGATTCAGCAGTAGAGGGTAGGAGGAGTCGGGGCAGACCGAGGAGAAGGTACCTGGATTCGGTTAAGAATGATTTTGAAGTAATAGGTTTAACATCAGAAGAGGCACCAATGTTAGCACTGAATAGGGGATCATGGAGGAACTGTATAAGGGGGGCTATGCTCCAGACTGAACGCTGAAAGGCATAATCAGTCTTAAATGATGATGATGATGATGATGATGATGATGATGATGATAGAAACATGAAAACCATCAGGATTGTAGTGATATATAAAGTGACAAAATACTGAAATTTACCAATATAAGCAAAAGGAAACAATATTCAATAAACACAAAGCATCTGAGGTTATGGACTGTAAGAATGAAATGTGAATCTCTCAGTAAAGGGAAACTACATTTACCAAATAAGAGCACATCCGATTTTACGAAGAACAGTTAGTAGAGAATTGAACACACTTCTTTTATGAGCATTATGAAAGTCAGCCCCCCCCATGAACCATGGACCTTGCCGTTGGTGGGGAGGCTTGCGTGCATCAGCGATACAGATAGCCGTACCGTAGGTGCAACCACAACGGAGGGGTATCTGTTGAGAGGCCAGACAAACGTATGGTTCCTGAAGAGGGGCAGCAGCCTTTTCAGTAGTTGCAGGGGCAACAGTCTGGATGATTGACTTATCTGGCCTTGTAGCATTAACCAAAACAGCCTTGCTGTTGTGGTACTGCGAACGGCTGAAAGCAAGGGGAAACTACAGCCGTAATTTTTCCCGAGGGCATGCAGCCTTACTGTATGGTTAAATGATGATGGCGTCCTCTTGGGTAAAATATTCCGGAGGTAAAATAGTCCCCCATTCGGATCTGCGGGCGGGGACTACTCAAGAGGACGTCGTTATCAGGAGAAAGAAAACTAGCATTCAACGGATCGGAGCGTGGAATATCAGATCCCTTAATCGGGCAGATAGGTTAGAAAATTTAAAAAGGGAAATTGATAGGTTAAAGTTAGATATAGTGGGAATTAGTGAAGTTCGGTGGCAGGAGGAACAAGACTTCTGGTTAGGTGAATACAAGGTTATAAATACAAAATCAAATAGGGGTAATGCAGGAGTAGGTTTAATAATGAATAAAAAAATAGGAGTGCAGGTAACCTACTACAAACAGCATAGTGAACGTATTATAGTGGCCAAGCTAGACACGAAGCCCATGCTTACTACAGTAGTACAAGTTTATATGCCAACTAGCTCTGCAGATGACGAAGAAATTGAAGAAATGTATGATGAGATAAAAGAAATTATTCAGATAGTGAAGGGAGACGAAAATTTAATAGTCATGGGTGACTGGAATTCGACAGTAGGAAAAGGGAGAGAAGGAAACATAGTAGGTGAATATGGATTGGGGGAGAGAAATGAAAGAGGAAGCCGTCTGTTAGAATTTTGCACAGAGCATAACTTAATCATAGCTAACACTTGGTTCAAGAATCATAAAAGAAGGTTGTATACATGGAAGAATCCTGGAGATACTAAAAGGTATCAGATAGATTATATAATGGTAAGACAGAGATTTAGGAACCAGGTTTTAAACTGTAGGACATTTCCGGGGGCAGATGTGGACTCTGACCACAATCTATTGGTTATGAACTGCAGATTAAAAATGAAGAAATTGCAAAAAGGTGGGAATTTAAGGAGATGGGACCTGGATAAACTGACTAAACCAGAGGTTGTACAGAGTTTCAGGGAGAGCATAAGGGAACAATTGACAGGAATGGGGGAAAGAAATACAGTAGAAGACGAATGGGTCGCTCTGAGGGATGATGTAGTGAAGGCAGCAGAGGATCAAGTAGGTAAAAAGACGATGGCTAGTAGAAATCCTTAGGTAACAGAAGAAATATTGAATTTAATTGATGAAACGAGAAAATATAAAAATGCAGTAAATGAAGCAGGCAAAAAGGAATACAAGCGTCTCAAAAATGAGATCGACAGGAAGTGCACAATGGCTAAGCAGGCATGGCTAGAGGACAAATGTAAGGACGTGGAGGCTTATCTCACTAGGGGTAAGATAGATACAGCCTACAGGAAAATTAAAGAGACCTTCTGAGAAAAGAAAACCACTTGTAGGAATATCAAGAGCTCAGATGGAAACCCAGTTCTAAGCAAAGAGGGGAAAGCAGAAAAGTGGAAGGAGTATATACAAGGTCTATACAAGGGCAATGTACTTGAGGACAATATTATGGAAATGGAAGAGGATGTAGATGAAGACGAAATGGGAGATACGATACTGCGTGAAGAGTTTGACAGAGCAATGAAGGAGTTTGACAGAGCAATGAAGGACCTGAGTCGAAACAAGGCCCTGGGAGTAGACAACATTCCGTTAGAACTACTGACGGCCTTGGGAGAGCCAGTCCTGACAAAACTCTACCATCTGGTGAGCAACATGTACGAGACAGGCGAAATACCCTCAGACTTCAAGAAGAATATAATAATTCCAATCCCAAAGAAAGCAGGTGTTGACAGATGTGAAAATTACCGAACTATCAGTTTAATAAGTCACAGCTGCAAAATACTAACACGAATTATTTACAGACGAATGGAAAAACTGGTAGAAGCCGACCTCGGGGAAGATCAGTTTGGATTCCGTAGAAATGTTGGAACACATGAGGCAATACTGACCTTACGACTTATCTTAGAAGAAAGATTAAGGAAAGGCAAACCTACGTTTCTAGCATTTGTAGACTTAGAGAAAGCTTTTGACAATGTTGACTGGAATACTCTCTTTCAAATTCTGAAGGTGGCAGGGGTAAAATACAGGGAGCGAAAGGCTATTTACAATTTGTACAGAAACCAGATGGCAGTTATAAGAGTCGAGGGACATGAAAGGGAAGCAGTGGTTGGGAAGGGAGTGAGACAGGGTTGTAGCCTCTCGCCGATGTTATTCAATCTGTATATTGAGCAAGCAGTAAAGGAAACAAAAGAAAAGTTTGGAATAGGTATTAAAATCCAGGGAGAAGAAATAAAAACTTTCAGGTTCGCCGATGACATTGTAATTCTATCAGAGACAGCAAAGGACTTGGAAGAGCTGTTGAATGGATTGGACAGTGTCTTGAAAGGAGGATATAAGATGAACATCAACAAAAGCAAAACAAGGATAATGGAATGTAGTCGAATTAAGTCGGGTGATGCTGAGGGAATTAGATTAGGAAATGAAACACATAAAGTAGTTAAGGAGTTTTGCTATTTGGGGAGCAAAATAACTGATGATGGTCGAAGTAGAGAGGATATAAATGTAGACTGGCAATGGCAAGGAAAGCGTTTCTGAAGAAGAGAAATTTGTTAACATCGAGTATAGATTTAAGTGTCAGGAAGTCGTTTCTGAAAGTATTTGTATGGAGTGTAGCCATGTATGGAAGTGAAACATGGACAATAAATAGTTTGGACAAGAAGGGAACAGAAGCTTTCGAAATGTGGTGCTACAGAAGAATGTTGAAGATTAGGTGGGTAGATCACGTAACTAATGAGGAGGTATTGAATAGGATTGGGGAGAAGAGAAGTTTGTGGCACAACTTGACTAGAAGAAGGGATCGGTTGGTAGGTCATGTCCTGAGGCATCAAGGGATCACAAATTTAGCATTGGAGGGCAGCGTGGAGGGTAAAAATCGTAGAGGGAGACCAAGAGATGAATACACCAAGCAGATTCAGAAGGATGTAGGTTGCAGTAGGTACTGGGAGATGAAGAAGCTTGCACAGGATAGAGTAGCATGGAGAGCTGCATCAAACCAGTCTCAGGACTGAAGACCACAACAACAACAACATGAAAGTCAGCAGCTTGATTATAATTTACAAAAGTTCATGAATTAATCCCGCTAAACTGCACAGCCTACAACCCTGGCGGCAGTCGCTCAATCCAGGTACAGCTCCAAGGGACAATACAACTATTCAACTTTTGTTAGGTATGACAGGCGACACTGCAAAGCGCTCCCACGGTAATAACTTAGACGTTGGGCGGGATGCCACCAAGGTCGCGGCTCAGAAATCACGGCTGCAAACACCCAGGTAGACTCGCGTTTTTCGCAATCAACTGTGAACTAAATAACACGCGAAGCAGTACCCTCAAACAGTAACAGAATATACACTAACAAATGCTGAGACTCGCTTTGGCAAAAAATACAACTCGTAACCTCAGATAAAATAAATAGTTAAAGCCAAACTAAAATAAATAAGTTTATAATGGATTTTGTTGTACACTATAAATACATACACCTCTGTCTAGGTAAGGTGATAACCGAGAACATGTAACTGATAAGGTACAGGTACAAACAGAGCAGTTGCAGTTAAGCCCCCTGAGGCATGGATAGGTTGCTAAAACGCCTTAAGAAACGCTAGTTAATGTGAGCTTAAGCAAAGCAGAAAATTTCACTTAGTAGTAGCCCTACGAAATTCAGTTATGGCTAAAGCACGTCAACGTAGGTTAGAATAAATGCACTTTACTAAATCACAATTAGATTTCAAATTCATACCCAGTACCACGACACTGCCACCGGGTACAGTACCACTCATCAGTTTTACCACTTCAATTCATAATATCGCACCCCAAGCAGGTCCACACAAGCGGTTTACCAATTAACAGAATCACGTGGCTTGAAAGAAGATGGACTAACAACTATTGGCCGCTCTCAAATCAAGGCATACTGCAGAACAAACTAATACATATTATTCATTGCACAATAATACTTTTAAACAATAAAACCACAGGGCCAGGATATCAATAGGCAGTATGTTACGGTGCATTCTCCCCACCGTCAATTATCCTTTTACCTCCTTTTCAAATAACAGAAGGAGGCCCCCGTCACCAGAGCTCCAGAGCACGACCTTCGTCACCTTCTTTAGCGGCTGCCCATCATTGAACTAGTCGCTCGGCGATCCGCCTAGATACATGCGTTGTCAAATCCAAATCTGCCCTACCAAACCCCGCCGCCAGACACTGCTGCTCCAGCCCCCCTCCTCGCGTCACGTGCCGTTCACAACTCACTGCCTCCGCGCTGAGCCTCCACACCTCAACCGGGAAAACCAAAGATAAGTCACAAGGGAGGTGACTATCGATACCGGTGCGCAGAGGTAGTTAGGCCAGCAAACCGGGCCGCCACGGCTCAGCGGCAATAATGGGTTTTTACGCGGTTTTGCGTCGAGTCGAAATGTGCTTGGATGACTGATACGAGTGCGTCATTCGATGCTGCTTCAACTCTGTGCTAGAGTTGATCAATGCCTGTGGATGGCGAAATGTGGCGTGCTAGTCTCTTGGGAGCCCATGACGAGATGATTTCTGTGGGTGAGAGATATGGAGAACGTGTGCCTGGGGCAACAAACATACGACGTGCACGAGGAAACTATTGAGACTGACTTTTTATGTACCAGAATTTTAATTTTTTCAAACAGCAGTATTGTCCTCTTCAGAGTAGTTTCCTTCGGCAGCTGTACACCGGCGGAGTCGTTGTTCACAGTCTTCGTAGCAGTGTTCAAAGGCTTCAACTGGTAAGGCCTATAACATATCGGGTCACATTATTTTGAATGTTCTTCAGGGTCCCAAAACGATGTTCTTTTAAGACTGAGCCGCACACGGCTCGTGCTCTTGCCATTTATTCTTTGTCATCTTCTAATACGGTACCCCGCCGCCTCGTTCTCTTATTCCATTTACTGGCGTCACTAACTTCCTACCTTACTTGCCCGTGAGCGGCAGCAGCAGCGTGTATCGATAAGTGCACTGTCGTACCATCTCTGGAGCAACCGATAGAAATTTCCGGGTCGTCGTGTGTCTGGCAGTCAGTCGGAGAAGAATGAGGAGGTCGGTCGGACGCAGCAGCAGTGCAGTCGGGGACGGAGCCCCAGTGAGGTCCGCACAGCCAGTATAATTTTGGGATGAAACCCATTGTTAAAGACAGTTTCAAAATCTCGTAAAACCTTTTATGCTTAGGGAACACTAAATCTCTATCTCGATAACTATTGACTTGATTCTAAGACATATTGCTTAAAACAAGTGCACAATAGCTATTCTAAACACTGCTGAAATTTACTGCGAAACATGTACACCGATTCTGGACTTCTAAGCAAAAAGCTTGACATACGAGGTGCGTTCACATATAAATTTTTATTTTTTGGTAAGAACTTTATTTGTTAATCTACATCATTGTTATCCTCTTCAAAATATTCCCCATTACATACCATACACTCATGCCAGTGCTTTTTCCAATTCCCGAAACACTTTAGGAACTATTTCTTCGGGATAGTTTATACATCTTTTAACTGTGCATTTTTAATCTCATCTATGCTTGTAAAACCGCTGTCCTTTAAGGCCTGCTTTGAAATGTTTATACCACTTGTCTGCCCTTGGTTTACTCATAACAGGATCCCCAAAAGCAATACTTACCATTTCTAAAAATTTCATACACTTTATTCCATTCTTATAACAAAGTTTAATACAAGTTCTCTAATTTATTTTTATGGAAAACAAATAATCGTTGATGCCACCAAAACACATGTAACCTTTCTGACAGCTGACAACAGAATAAATACCCAATATGCATAACATTGAACACATACTTTTGAGGTATGTTTACAAAGAGAGTGGCAAAAAAGTTGTGCAAATCGGACTAATACAACACACGAAACTATAAATTTTTGCTTACTTTTTAAACACTCTTGTTGCAAAAATTGTTAAGTTTCAATGCAGCCCTTCAAAGAAAACTTCTACTTTTTAGTAGAAACACAAAATGAGAACAAGCCTTAAATTATACAGACTGATTACATTTTATGGGGTTCGTTTTACGAATAGAAATAGGGGAACATACATTCACATGAACAGGCATTTGGTTGTACGTGTGTAGTAGAATCCTGACTTCCGTTCTTATGTTATTATTTACTCTGTAATGTTGAGTTTCGGAAGAAGCTATCGTTATTTGTATACCTTATCGTCATAATGCATTTGTCTAAAAATAAACGCAGCCGAGACGTATCTGTATACGGCTTCGCCACAGATTTGAAGCGCGCGCCGCAGCAGGGCCGGTACTATGTTGTGAAACAGGCTGTAGAAGCGACACCCCCGGGATAACAAGGCCGCCCAGCAGTGCTAGTGACGTCACACTAAGCGGCCCATAGCCGACGCAGCAGTCCACGGACACCTCCGTACAGACGCGCCTGATGCTAGCGATCTTCTGCCCGTCATACAGAAAGGAGCGAACTATAATTCGAACCAAAGACCAAATTATATATATTCTTGTAAACAGCATAAAGGTTCATAACGAAATACCGATTATATATATGGGTAGGAATAAGTTTAATCGATTGAGGAACTTTGCCACCATTTTATAATTGTCAGAACACTATTTAGCTTTAAAACTCGCATACAGGTGGTGACAAATGCCAACTGACAGCAGAACTTAACATTTTCAAGCTATTACACTGAAAGTAAATTATCTTAAACACTGTCATACATAGCAAAACCCTCACAACTTTCGTTTACAATAAGGTAACAAGAGTTCGCTTTATCTCATAAAACACATGACTATTGTGAATTTACTCATATGTTCATGGTGACAGTTCTTTTCAAGAATTTTTACAAGTGTATTCCCAGTAATAAAGAATGGAAACAAAAGATAGATATAAAATATTCTCCTTTTAACATAGACGTCACTGAACACAAGATTCTGTCTTGCACTGTGATATTAAGGGACTGCTCTTTCCTTTAAGAAAAGCCTGACAATTTGAAGTTCACTCTGCTATTAAAGATACACTTCTTGAAACAATGTTAAAATGTTATGAAAGGTAAGGAAATGAAAAACAACCAAGTGCATTATATGTAAGAATGTGAGCAAAAGGCTGTGGCTCTCTTTACTTACCATTTTCAATCTCTCTACAGCTTATTTCCTCTTCCACGTAGAAATCACCAACTGCAAGTCTCATTATTGCTGTCTGTTACTAACAAAGTGCTTTTCTATTTAGAAAACCTGACAATTTGATGTTCATTCTGGTACTGAAGATAAACACTTTTCAGAGGAGTTCTAGAACCTATTCCTGCCCGTATATGTAATCGGTATTTCGTTATGAACCTTTATGCTGTTTACAAGAATATATATAATTTGGTCTTTGGTTCGAATTATAGTTCGCTCCTTTCTGTATGACGGACAGAAGATCGTTAGCATCAGGCGCGTCTGTACGGAGGTGTCCATGGACTGCTGCGTCGGCTATGGGCCGCTTAGTGTGACGTCACTAACACTGCTGGGCGGCCTTGTTATCCCGGGGGTGTCGGTAGAAGCGCCTTGTGACGTAGTTTGGTTGGCAGAGCGGGGACTGGCTCGCTCGCTCTTCAGTTTACCGACAGACTATACCAGGGGGGACGGCCGTTGGTTGGTCGTTCGGTCGCTCGCCTCATCGACGACGTGTATTTGGGTCAGTTCCTTCCTGTGCAGAGATCTCGGTTGTGTTCCCTCTGCATGGTTGGGTCCGAGCCTGTGTCTTCGGGACGTCGTCTGTCCGAAGGAAGTCAGTTCAGTAGGAGACGGACCAGGAGTGAAGTCGGGCACGGGTCAGTGAGTCAGCAGTCAGTTGGAAGGCAGACAGAGCGAGTATGCGCCGGGACCATGGCCGACGCAGACGGAAAGCCGTTGGTGGGTCGATCTGCTGGTCGTCGCATGACGACATGTGGTCTGCTGAGCACTGGCACCAGTATCAGTCGGGGAAGAGTTGGCAGCCAGAAACAGTCGGGTCCGTATGGTGTCAGTATTCGCCGGGACCGCTGTCGGCGAAGGTGGGCTGCCGTTGGTCGTTTGCTCGGCCGGTCGTCTCAATCCACGACGTCTTGGATCCTCAGGACGAACACCGTTTTCCGAGTTGGGACATGGTTGGACCTTGTTGGTTCTTTGGAACTGAGCAGCGACGCAGTCTCCACAGCGTGAAGCCAGGGCGGGGCTTTTGGCGGCGGGCACGCGCTGTTCCACCAGGAGGCGATAGCTGCGCGAGCAACTTTTCGCTTTCATCCGAAGCACGATCCGCAAGTTGAGTAATTAGTTACATGTTCTTCAAACTCGAATGTTACGATTTCTTCGTTATTTGTCGATTGTTGTTTTCTCAGCCCATAGCACGTGTGATAACAAGTCGCGTGTTCAAACAAATTTCGGGCTTGCAGCCGGTCGTCGTTCAATACTTCGCACGATATTTCAACTGGGCACCTGCCAGTCATCTTCAGGTGAGCCGTCGCAGACTGGCGAAAACGTCCTCCGTTCCGCAATATATAGCGTACTGTAACTATTCTGCGCATGCGTCGAAAACTTGATAGTTGAACCACACTGCCCGCCGGCAGCGCCCTCGCTGGTGGAATAGCGGAACTCAGTCGCCCTCTACGTTGCTGTTTGCCACGGCCGTCGACGCACTCTGTCATCTTCGATTTGAGTAAATCGTGGAGATGATGGGATTCCATGCACTGTCCAGCTGGTAGCCGCTGTCACGGTTTAACAGATTTTCCGCCAGTCGTATTTCTACGGATTCTTTAATAATGGAGTCCCAGAAAGACGTTGCTGTGGACAAAATCATTGTTTTCTCATACTCCATTGAATGTCCAGTAGAAATACAATGTTCAGCAATAGCGGAGTGACGGACCTTGTGGGATTAGTTAAGGACAATCTGTTACTACGAAAGGCCGGAATTTACAAGATACCGTGCCAATGTGGTATGGCTTACATAGGTCAAACCACACGCACCGTGAAAGAACGCTGCACTGAACATCAACGTTACACCTGCCTTTTGCAACCAAGCAAGTCCGCTATTGCTGAACATTGTATTTCTACTGGACATTCAATGGAGTATGAGAAAACAATGATTTTGTCCACAACAACGTCTTTCTGGGACTCCATTCTTAAAGAATCCGTAGAAATACGACTGGCGGAAAATCTGTTAAACCGTGACAGCGGCTACCAGCTGGACAGTGCATGGAATCCCATCATCTCCACGATTTTCTCAAATCGAAGACGACAGAGTGCGTCGACGGCCGTGGCAAACAGCAACGTAGAGGGCGACTGAGTTCCGCTATTCCACCAGCGAGGGCGCTGCCGGCGGGCGGTGTGGTTCAACTATCAAGTTTTCGACGCATGCGCAGAATAGTTACAGTACGCTATATTTTGCGGAACGGAGGACGTTTTCGCCAGTCTGCGACGGCTCACCTGAAGATGACTGGCAGGTGCCCAGTCGAAATATCGTGCGAAGTATTGAACGACGACCGGCTGCAAGCCCGAAATTTGTTTGAACTGTCAATTCGCCGGGTAAATTTTAAAATTCACAACAAGTCGTGTGTTTTCTTGCCTAGAATCTGCTGCCTCCGGTAGTGACTTTTACAGTGGTTCGGATTCTTTTAAACTCGTCTTGGGTGATGTTTGATGCCTTGATCTTGGTGAGGCCCAGTTGAATTTATTGGTATCTCGGATAATTCTTCATCGGCCGATATTTCCTTTATCTGTGCAGTTGGATCTGACCGTTGGAAATTGGTCAGATGTTCGGTCTGTCGTGAACCGTCCCTTGGTTGTGTTGCCTTCCCATTAAGAGGTTGTCTGTCTGGCTGCCTGTCTCACCTAAACGTGCGTTAGTGTTACTTCCCAGGCCGACACTTGGAACCTTCTGATCGCCGCTCCTTGTGTTTTACATAGTGATCTCCTTTTAGTCTTAACTGCTCTGTGTGGCCTTCATCCGAGTTTTAGCTTATTAAAATTGTAGGTGTTTTTAGGCCTTAAGCCTTGAAATTGTTTTCTCCATGGTGTGTGGCCTTCACCCGAGTTTTAACCTCTCTTAAACTGAAAATTCAAAATCTTGTTCTTGCCCTTAAGTCATAACATTGCTATTTTTTGGGGTATAAGGCCTTCAGCGGAGTTTGCATGAAACGTTTTAAGCTAAGGCCCCCAGCCTTTTCAAATTGAAAGCTCTTCTTCTTAGGCCTTAAGCCGTAAAGTTGTTTTGACTAGGCCTGTGGCTTTCAGCCGATTTAAATCAAATAAAAGGAGCCCTTTCGTTAAAACCTTGAGAGTTTTTAATTCTTGCTTATGTTACTGTGTGTTTTAACTAATAAAATTTATATGTTGAGTGTAACTGACAGCAACTTATTTTGGCCCCTTTCCACAAATATAACCTCACCTGCTCTGTTCTGCTAGTCCAGGGATCTCAAAGAGATTTTTCGATTTCAGGAAAAGAAAAATGTCACAAGGACTCAGATCAGGTGAATAAGAGGGCTGTGGAATAACAGCAGTGTCTTTTGCGGTCAAAAATTCCGTGATAGAAGTGGCCGTGTGACATGAGGTGTTGTCATGACGCCTCCACTTGTCAGCAATTTCCATTCTCATTCGATTCAATCTTTGCCTCAGCCTTTCGAGTACATCTTTCTAAAACACTTTGTAACCTCCCCCTCACTTATCGACCTTAATGATTGTGAAAAATTAAACCACGTGTACCTAAAGGAAATTTGGGAAAAGCAATCGTCACCGAAGTTAATTTGTCGGTAAAGAGGGAGGAAAGGGTTATATCTAAATGAAAGGAAAAATGCAAATGAAATTGGTGGAAATTAATTTTGAGAAAAGGGTAAAATTAATAAAGAAAGTAAATGTGCGGCCGTTACGTTAAGAATTAACTAGCGGTAATTAGATATTTGAGATTTGGGGAAAATTATGGTCGCCAGTCCTATGGACAATTACTATAGTAACTGAAAAAGAAAGGTTATTGCACATATAATTAGCACTAGAAGCGTGGCAACTGAAGGTTGACACGTGTAGTGTGAAAACTGAAAGTTTGTCAGAAATAATAAATTTCGCTACACTCTGACTTAATTTAGCAAAAGAATTAATAAAACCGGAAAATTCAAAGTTAATTTAGTGACTGAAATTAATATTGAGCTTTGTTTCTGAAGCACATCGAAATTCAGTAAAATACGGTTAGTCTTGGGCTACCTCAAAAATCATTTCAAAAGCTACTTGAATCTACGCAGTTTAGAAATAAGAGATTTAACTTTGAACTTGAATTAAATTATTCTGAACAATTAACAATAGTAAAATTTAGTATGTACCAAGCTGAGCTGCAGTCCCAGGCAAGCTAAAATACGGTAACAAAACTCGCACTCTTAATTTGTGCTTGTGTAATCTAAATATTGTAGCCAGCTATGAATACCTTAACTGAACTTTGAAATTAATGCAGTGGAATAGAATATAACTTTAATGCTGGTGTTTGAATTTCAACGACACTCGGGTTCATTCCGGAAAAGGAAGGGACCCTGCTTGGTAATGCAATTGGGACAATGAGCAACAAAGGTTCATGCTAAGTTGCTGTAATTTAGTGAGAAAAATTTAACAGTTTGAAAAGCTGAGGTCTGCCATACAGTTCTAAATCTTTACGTGCTACCAGTCTTCCTTGTTGGTTGATTGAAGGTTTGAAGTCGTCGATCGAGGAGATGGCGACAGTCTCTCATTATCGGCCGTCGCTGTTGCAGAAGCTGGATGTTGGCGCGCCTTCTTCTCGACACGATCTCCAGGCGAAACGGGCTCTTGATGTGCGCCAGCTAATGCTTCCCGTCCGCGACACCGTGTCAGAAACTAACATAGCAAGTCGAGCGCAATTACATGCTGCCAAACCCCGAAAGCGCGGCATCTCGCGGGAGCGTCACACAACACAACTGGTCCACCGCACTACTCCAGCCAGACTCTGTCTGCTCTGCCCGCGCTCCACGCAGCAGAGTTAACACTACCAAAGATCCTAAACACTTTGGTTCTCCACACGACCTATCGATGTAATCGTTCGATAACATAGTTTTCCCTAGGCAAGACCCAGCGTAAAAATACAAATAATATTTACAAAACAAACCAATTATACATCGACATAAATGCATATATATATACAGGGTTATTACAAATGTTTGAAGCGATTTCACAGCTCTACAATAACTTTATTATTTGAGATATTTTCACAATGCTTTGCACACACATACAAAAACTCAAAAAGTTTTTTTAGGCATTCACAAATGTTAGATATGTGCCCCTTTAGTGGTTCGGCAGACATCAAGCCGGTAATCAAGTTCCTCCCACACTCGGCGCAGCATGTCCCCATCAATGAGTTCGAAAGCATCGTTGGTGCGAGCTCGCAGTTCTGGCACGTTTCTTGGTAGAGGAGCTTTAAACACTGAATCTTTCACATAACCCCACAGAAAGAAATCGCATGGGGTTATGTCGGGAGAGCGTGGAGGCCATGACATGAATTGCTGATCATGATCTCCACCACGACCGATCCATCGGTTTTCCAATCTCCTGTTTAAGAAATGGCGAACATTATGATGGAAGTGCGGTGGAGCACCATCCTGTTGAAAGATGAAGTCGGCGCTGTCGGTCTCCAGTTGTGGCATGAGCCAATTTTCCGCGGGCTACGCGTGAAACTTGCCCGCACGCGTTCAACCGTTTCTTCGCTCACTGCAGGCCGACCCGTTGATTTCCCCCTACAGAGGCATCCAGAAGCTTTAAAGTGCGCATACCATCGCCGAATGGAGTTAGCAGTTGGTGGATCTTTGTTGAACTTCGTCCTGAAGTGTCGTTGAACTGTTATGACTGACTGATGTGAGTGCATTTCAAGCACGACATACGCTTTCTCGGCTCCTGTCGCCATTTTGTCTCACTGCGCTCTCGAGCGCTCTGACGGCAGAAACCTGAAGTGCGGCTTCAGCCGAACAAAACTTTATGAGTTTTTCTACGTATCTGTAGTGTGTCGTGACCATATGTCAATGAATGGAGCTACAGTGAATTTATGAAATCGCTTCAACTATTTGTAATAGCCCTGTATATATATATATACAGGGTGTTTCAAAAATGACCGGTATATTTGAAACGGCAATAAAAACTAAACGAGCAGCGATAGAAATACACCGTTTGTTGCAATATGCTTTGGACAACAGTACATTTTCAGGCGGACAAACTTTCGAAATGACAGTAGTTACAATTTTCAACAACAGATGGCGCTGCAAGTGATGTGAAAGATATAGAAGATAACGCAGTCTGTGGGTGCGCCATTCTGTACGTCGTCTTTCTGCTGTAAGCGTGTGCTGTTCACAACGTGCAAGTGTGCTGTGGACAACATGGTTTATTCCTTAGAACAGAGGATTTTTCTGGTGTTGGAATTCCACCGCCTAGAACACAGTGTTGTTGCAACAAGACGAAGTTTTCAACGGAGGTTTAATGTAACCAAAGGACCGAAAAGCGATACAATAAAGGATCTGTTTGAAAAATTTCAACGGACTGGGAACGTGACGGATGAACGTGCTGGAAAGGTAGGGCGACCGCGTACGGCAACCACAGAGGGAAACGCGCAGCTAGTGCAGCAGGTGATCCAACAGCGGCCTCGGGTTTCCGTTCGCCGTGTTACAGCTGCGGCCCAAATGACGCCAACGTCCACGTATCGTCTCATGCGCCAGAGTTTACACCTCTATCCATACAATATTCAAACGCGGCAACCCCTCAGCGCCGCTACCATTGCTGCACGAGAGACATTCGCTAACGATATAGTGCACAGGATTGATGACGGCGATATGCATGTGGGCAGCATTTGGTTTACTGACGAAGCTTATTTTTACCTGGACGGCTTCGTCAATAAACAGAACTGGCGCATATGGGGAACCTAAAAGCCCCATGTTGCAGTCCCATCGTCCCTGCATCCTCAAAAAGTACTGGTCTGGGCCGCCATTTCTTCCAAAGGAATCACTGGCCCATTTTTCAGATCCGAAACGATTACTGCATCACGCTATCTGGACATTCTTCGTGAATTTGTGGCGGTACAAACTGCCTCAGACGACACTGCGAACATCTCGTGGTTTATGCAAGATGGTGCCCGGCCACATCGCACGGCCGACGTCTTTAATTTTCTGAATGAATATTTCGATGATCGTGTGATTGCTTTGGGCTATCCGAAACATACAGGAGGCGGCGTGGATTGGCCTCCCTATTCGCCAGACATGAACCCCTGTGACTTCTTTCTGTGGGGACACATGAAAGACCAGGTGTACCGCCAGAATCCAGAAACAATTGAACAGCTGAAGCAGTACATCTCATCTGCATGTGAAGCCATTCCGCCAGACACGTTGTCAAAGGTTTCTGGCAATTTCATTCAGAGACTACGCCATATTATTGCTACGCATGGTGGATATGTGGAAAATATCGTACTATAGAGTTTCCCAGACCACAGCGCCATCTGTTGTTGAAAATTGTAACTACTGTAATTTCGAAAGTTTGTCTGCCTGAAAATGTACTGTTGTCCCAAGCATATTGCAACAAACGGTGTATTTCTATCGCTGCTCGTTTAGTTTTTATTGCCGTTTCAAATATACCGGTCATTTTTGAAACACCCTGTAGTAAAACAATTACAATATATAAAGACAGAGAAATGTTAAATCTTCAGATAACAAAATAAGGAAAAAATTTGCAGTACAATAGATGGAAATAGGAAGATATGCATTTCCGGCGTTACAACTTGCTTGATACTTTATTCTGGAGGTCTGGTATCACAAGAGCAGGTGCACTTCGACGTTTCCGTCGGTTTTTGAAGTTGAAAGTCAGCCTGAGCGAGGTTTACCTTCAATGTGCTCTCGGCCTTCCAAAAATGATTTGTGCAGCGAAAAACTAGTCCTCTTGATAAAGGATGTTCTCTATAAGCCTGTTTCAAGTTTTTAAAGGTCACACTGACGGATTGCCCAAGTTTAAAACAGAACTTGATGATATAACGTTGATCTAAATTTCGCTGTTCCGTTTTCGTAACACACGGCGAAAGCAAAAGCTCAGTGACGGCGCTCTCAAAAATCTGTTGATACCTGTATGGACCTAAAGCATAGACTGAACAGCTGGAACGGATGAACATATCGGTCTACACAGGAACAACACTGCCTTGCCAGATCGCTCGCAGTGTTGTCAGTCTTATTACTTTTCTTACTCACCTCAAATTCTGTATCAAGGCTAATCAGGACAGCGTGGACAACACGCAATCTTGCGTTATAAAACTTTCATCCATTTCGGACGGGGAACACTGCGGCTGTGATGAATAAAGATTTCTTGAAAATACGGCAATCAGTCGCCTCTTGTTTTGTTCTTCTATTATTTTTGTTAATCCATTACCTGTTTCGAACCGTCTAGCGATTCATCATCTGATGGTACATATTTATTAATTGTCTACAGCAGTTTGTAGGAGCAGTCGAGTAGAGTGATTAGTATATAGTATCCGTTGGTTGGGTGTTAGTGTACACAGTATTCTGGAAAACATAAAGAATGTTTTCCAGTGACGTTAACTGTACTGCACTTCACACACTTAGCCACAGGTAACACGATCCACATGCTTTACAAAACGTAAATAATTTATGTTTTGTAAACCAACCAACCAACCAACCTACTGATACTAATCACGCTACACGAGTCCTCCCCCACTACTGCAGACAATTAATAAATATGTACAGTCTGATGATGAATCGCTAGACGGTTCGAAACCGATAATGAAATAATAAAAAAGTTGAAGAACAAAACAAAAGACGACTCGCTGCAGTAATTTCAAGAAACCATTAGTTTTGTTGAAATATAATGTCGCAGAGACCTGAAAGATGGGATCTAACCACCGGATTTAAGACGTCAAAAACTAAGACGTCCAAAATAAGGCTATGCACAACAGATGTGACAGTATTATGTACGCACAGGTACCCCATACCATCACAGCAGTTGCTGAGCCTGTACTACGATGACGGATGCAATTTGCCAACACCCGTGCTCGTCAGAACTTGAACACACAGATGAAACCCTTCGTAATACCGTACCAGAACTGGAGCTCTTCTGAAAACAATATGTGATGCCCTCTTATGTCCAGTGTCGCCGCTAGGAGCGCCATTGGTGGTGCGTCTCTTCCTGTGGCCTCCTCAAGGGAATCCGCAGCCACAGCGCCCACTGTATTCCAGACGTCGTCTTGCAATGCGTGTGGCTGCTCTTCTTGCTGAAAAGAAGCCCATTTCCTGAGTGAAGGTGCGTAACTTGTCTGTACGATCGTGCACGTCCGAGAGAAAAATACACTGCCGGAAAAGAAACCGCAACGCCAAAAAATATTTAATGTAGAGTAATGAAATTTCTGGAATACATTTGTCTCGGTAACATATTTGAGTGATTAACACAGCAAGATCAAAGGCTAATGTAAGGGCGAGGTAAACCATTGCAAATTTGAAATGCTGGTACATTAACAACCGGTGTAACCTCCAGAATGTTAAATGAAAGCATGCAAATGCGCATGCATTGAGTTTTGAAAGTGTCGGATGTCAGTTTGGGGGATGGAGTTCCATGCCTGTTTCAATTGGTCGTTCAATACAGGGACGGTTAATACTGTTTGTGGATGGTGTTCGAGTTGTCGTCCGATGATATCCCATATGTTTTCGATTCGATACGGATGTTGTAACTTACCAGACCAATGTAACATGTCGACACTCTGTAAAGCAAGTTGGGTTACCATAGCGGTATGTGGACGAGCGTTATCCTGTTGGAAACACTCTGTGGAATGCTGTTCATGAACGGCTGCTCAACAAGTCGAATCACCCGATTGACGTACAGATTTGCAGTCAGATTGCGTGGGATAACGAAGAGAGTGCTCTTGCTGTCATAAGAAGTCACCCCCAGACCATAGCTGCAGATACAGATCCAGACAGGTTGGTTGCAGGTCCGCAACTGACCTGCTTCTAACCGTCACACGGCCATCAAAGGCACCGAGGGGGAACCAGCTTTCATCAGGAAACACAACAGACCTTCAACCTGCGCTCCAATGAGCTTTCGTTAGATACTACCGATGTCGCAAATGGTGGTGGTGGAATGCACGCTGCAGGATGTCTTGCTCAGAGCTGTCCTCAAGTAACCGATTTGTAACAGTTCGTTGTATCGCTATGGTGACAACTGCTGCTCATATTGCTGCTGCAGATTCAGTAGGATGCACCAGAACTACACGCAGAACATGATGGTCTCCCGTGACCACCATGACCACCACTACTAGTAATCTTGTACAATAGCTAATCGCTAGTAAGTCTTTCTGCAATATCTCAGGACGAACATCCAACTTCTAGTGGCAATATTGTTACACAACCTCGTTCAAACTCAGTGTGGTGTTGATAATAGCGTGTTTGTCGCCTTAAAGGAATTCTTGACTGGCATCAACTCACCACGTCCAGTCGCATAGGTGACCGTTACAGTGTGTATTTAAACCGAATCTGATTTGCAGCCTCATAGTGACGCTGCTAGCTCCACTCTTATGCAGCTGGCGCGAAATCTGAATAGACATCAGATGTGGAAACACGCCAACCATTTTTCGTTTATGTCGCACAACTCCTTCTTGGTGACAAACAAGGAACGACAAGGAATGGGATTGTTGCAGATGTCGAAGTGCTCCTGTGTGGTCTGGCATTGTCATGCTGAAGCAGGGGATGATGCATGTGTCGACGAAGGGCTTCTGAGATTACAGCACGCTGTTTCTCACGCACCGATATAGTTACGTTACGCACCGCCATGTTACTTACAAGCTACAATTCGGAGCCCTCTGGCCGCAGAGGGTTGCAACTTCCATCAGCGAAGCGGGAAAGTCGACCGAGTAATGTTTGTAACATGTAATAGCTCACCGAATATTGAGAAGGGAATAAAAAATTCGGAGGCATTACTTTTCAGCACGACCTCGTACTTCGCCCATTTGCTGACGACCTCCACACGTCAAAAAAAGTTTTGCATTACCCCGGTTCTCAGAACTCCTGAATATAGACGTTGACTGGATATTGTATCACAGACACAGTCCCTTTGATTGTTCAGAAATGTCACTAAACCTGCCCAAAGATGTAAACAGCCCTGCATGAGCAGCGCCTATGAGACGGAGGGGGTCCAAAAGCCGATCAGTTCCAGTCACTCCACCAGGAAGGAGGTACAAGGTTCGTGTTGTCTGTAGTTCAACCATGCCTAGACGGCCAGTACCGCGGTTCGATCGCGTCCGCATTGTTACTTTGGGTCAGGAAGGGCTGTCAACAATGTCCAGGCGTCTTGGAGTGAACCAAAGCGATGTTTTTCGGACATGGAGGAGATACAGAGAGACAGGAAATGTCGATGACATGCCTCGCTCATGCCGCCCAAGGGCTGCTGCTGCAGTGGATGACCGCTATCTACGGATTATGACTCGGAGGAACCCTGACAGCAGCGCCACTATGTTGAGTAATGCTTTTCGTGCAGCCACAGGACGACGTATTACGACCCAAACTGTGCGCATTAGGCTGCGTGATGAGCAACTTCACTCCCGACGTCTATGACGAGGTCCATCTTTGCAAACACGACACCATGCAGCGCGAAACAGACGGGCCCAATAACATGCGAATGGACCGCTCAGGATTGGCATCATGTTCTCTTCTCCGATGAATGTCGCATATGCCTTCAACCAAACAATCGTTGGAGACTTGTTTGGAGGCAACCCAGTCAGGCTGAACGCCTTAGACAGACTGTCCAGCGAGGGCAGCAAGGTGGAGGTTCCCTGATGTTTTGGGGTAGCATTACGTGGGGCAGACGTACGCCGCTGCTGGTTAAGGAGGGCGCCGAACGGCTGTACAATACGTGAAAGCCATCCTCCGACCGATAGTGCAAACATTTCGGCAGCGTATTGGCGAGGCATTCGTCTTCATGGATGAAAATTCGCGCACCCATCGTGCACAGGATAACGACATTGCTCGACTAGAGTGGCCAGGATGTTCTCCAGACATGAACCCTATCAAACATGCCTGGGATAGATTGAAAACGGCTGTTTATCGACGACGTCACCCACCAACCACTCTGAGGGATATACTACGAATCGCCGTTGAAGAGTGGGACAATTGGACCATCAGTGCCTTGATCAACTTGGGGATAGTATGTATGCCACGACGAATACAAGCATGCATCAATGCAAGAGGACGTGTTACTGGGTATTAGAAGCACCGGTGTGTACAGCAATCTGGACCACCACCTCTAAAGGTCTCGCTGTATGGTAGTACAACACGCAAAGTGTGGTTTTCAGGAGCAGTAAAAATGGCGGAAATGATGTTTATGTTTATCTCTATTCCAATTTTCTCTACAGGTTCCGAATCTCTCGGAACCGAGGTAATGCAAAACTTTTGTTCATGTGTGTATTATCATGTTACTCCCTGGCTGGACGCCAAAATAATACACTATTTTCGCCCCGCAAATCACTCGATCACTGCAGCACATTATGCATCAGTACCGTCTATTTTCAGAATTTTACAGCTTACAAAGACCTTGTTACCAGATGGACATTTATCACTCAATTTGGAATCTGCAAGACTCCTATATGCCGATTTTATTACTTGCCTTATAGGTCAGGCAATAAATATCCGTTATTATGTTCCAAGGCTGTAGCATCACTTGCAGAGTGATATCTCCCCTTTTGGGCACAGTCCGTTCGGCAGATTCTGTTCTACAGAAATTTTAGCGTACCAAGGTGCCCAGACAATCCTTATCATGTTCTTCCTCTTGTTGCTAGTCTATAATACAATGTCAAATTGTTTATTTTGCTTACATAAGGCGATCAGGCCTTGCTATATATTTTCCGTCTTAAGTTTCTTCTACTAATGTCGTTAGATAGCATCCTCAGCCATGCTCCCCCTTGGTGTTGCAAATGTCTTAAATGCTCCAGTTCCGGCACTTTAACACTATCGTATGGTCTGTCATTAACCACACTTGCATGATCTTGCCACGCAGGGTAGTCGCTCGGTCTACGGTGTCTTGTCCGCGTGGCTCCCCCCGTCGGAGGTTCGAGTCCTCCCTCGGGCATGAGTGTGTGTGTCGTTCTTAGCGTAAGTTAGTTTAAGTTAGATTAAGTAGTGTGTAAGCTTAGGGACCGATGACCTCGGCAGTTTGGTCCCATAAGACTTTATCACAAATTTCCAAATTTTTTTGCGTGATCTTCACAGTCTCCGTGTTTACGAGAGTGTTTGGAATCATGGAGAAATCATCCTTGGAGTCTCTGGTGGCTGCTAGAATTTTATGTTTGCTCATGTCTGGTGTTAAATGTCTTCTTTCTTGCCCTTTTGAGCACCACAGACAGAGAAATAAAATCGGGAAAAGCCAAGTCACACTCGGCAGATGTTCACAACAGAACCTTAACTTACAATAGCAAAGAATAAGATAACGTGGATATAGCCTCTGTGAGTAGTTGCCGCCTTCTTGGAAAATGTCTGTGGAAAGGTGCTGTCATTTTGACTGCCAGAACTCGAGAGGAATCAATTTGCCATACATCGTCACTGAACTGAATGGAGTATGGCCCAACGCTATGTCTTATTTAAAGTTCTTTCAACACCAAATAGATATTGCAAATTGTAGTAGACTATACATTTTAGTGAGAAGAAATTGTTTATTCTCTCATTAGTCATGGTTTAGCACATAACATCACTCATGAAATGCGTAAATTTCGCAAAGTATCTGCAATATGGGTGCCACGGCAGAACTGAAAGAGCGACACGTTGGCATCTGTGAAGAACTTTTCCGGTGATTTGAAGCAGGTGTTGACAGCGAGTGATTACCGGATGTCGGGACCACTCAAATAGACGATGGGAGGAAAGAAATTTCGTTCCGATGAAGAGTTACAGTAGGCGCCACGAGTGGCTGCGCACAAGACCGAAATGGGTTTTTTTCTTTTTTCAAAGGAATCCCCGGACTTCCTACGCGCTGGAGGAAGTGTGTCGAACGACAGGGAGATAATATCAACAAATTATACATTAGTGTCCCACATTTGTTGAATGAAAAAAAATTCAAAAATATTTAGTTATTATTAGACTCCCCCTCGTAAAAAAAACTAATTTTTTCGCTCATATTCAAGCCCACGTTCCCTCAGCATGAGTGTCCTAACAACCGATCATTTCTTTTAGACACGTTAATCCGTAAATTTCTTTTCCATCCAATTAGATTTAATTAGGACAAAAAAACACTAGAAAATGAGCTTCATATCGTGTTTGAAAACCTAAAAGCCTATAATGTTTCGCAAATGCAACCAATATATACACGCGAAAAAGATTTTAAATTCTGTAATCACAAGTTACTGATATGACTCAATTACAGTCGTTCTTCCAATTCATTTCTTTGTAGAGCAGTGGGAACATTTCTTATCGCCTCCTTATGCGAGTGAATGCGTAACATACTAGTATTACTACTACTACTACTAATCGGCTCTACAGCCCTTGGAGGGCCTTGGCCTGCATCACAATATCCTGCCATTCAATCCGGTCCATGGCGTTCCGTCTCCATCCTCTGACACCCAGCTTTTTCATGTCTTCTTCAATTCCGTCCATCCATCTCTTTCTGGGACGTCCCTTCCGTCGTCTGCCTCCAGCCTTGCCATCAAAAATCTTCTTACATGTTCTGTCTTCCTCCATTATGACCACGTGTCCCGCCCATCGCAGTCTTCTTATTTTAATGGTAGTGACAATGTCTGGTTCTTCAAAAAGTTGTTCTAATTCTGCATTCGTACGGATGCACCAACCTTCTCGATAGTATATTGGGCCGTATGTTTTACGCAGAACCTTTCTCTCCCAAATGCTAAGGATCCTTTCCTCGTTTGCAGTCATGGTCCATGTCTCGGCAGCATACATAACAACTGGTGTTATAATTGTTTTGTAAATAAGGATAGTCAGGACCTTCGAGAACATTTTAGATGTAGTATTTAGGAGGGGTATTTTTCGGTAATTCTGGCAGTTTAATTTATCTCTTTTTTATGTATGAGGCACATAATAGCCGTTTTCCACTCCATAGGCATGCTCACCTTCTGCCAGACGTTCCGTATTACTTTATGTATTGCTTTCCACAATGCTTCCCCACCATATCTGAGAAGTTCCGCCTGGATCTGATCTTCTCCAACTGTCCTATTATTTTTTAAGGTCTTAATGACTTGTATCACTTCCTCCAGTGTAGGTTCTGGTGTTAAGACCTCTGGTCCATAATAAGTTATTTCCACCAGTTCTTCTTGTTCTAACCCTTCTACTTTTGGGTTCAGTAACTTTTGGAAGTATTCTGCCCATCTGTCGCGTATTTTATTACTCTCCGCTATCAAATTCTCTTCCTTATTTATATATATATATATATATATATATATATATATATATATATATATATATATATATTTGTTCTTGCTTGAAACCTAGCCAATCCTTTTTTAATCTTTTGGTACATTCCACGTTCTTGCTTAATTTGGGAATATGTATTTGATGGGGCACAATAGCATTTCCCAAGTGCGATTGTGAAGCTGCTAAACTAACTGTCAAATACAAAATTGAAGCTTGCCCATTGAGAGTCCTGATTGGTGACCGCTTCGAATTCTAGCACCTAGCGAAACGGCAGTAGAATGCATCAGTAATGTAGACATTTGGCTGTGGTTATGTTCCTGTAAATTTTGTTGTTATATAATTCAAAGCTACCTTCGGTGAAATTAAAAAAAAAATGGTTCAAATGGCTCTGAGCACTATGGGACTTAACATCTGAGGTCATCAGTCCCCTAGACCTTAGAACTACTTAAACCTAACTAACCCAAGGACATCACACACATCCATGCCCAAAGCAAGATTCGAACCTGCAACCGTAGCGGTCGCGCGGTTCCAGACTGTAGCGCCTAGAACCGCTCGTCCACCCTGCCGGCGGTGAAATTAAAAGCAAAGGTGGTATCATTGAGAGTGTAATAGGAATTCCACTGTTAAAGTCAGGGGTGAGACGAGTAGGTGAAAGAACACATTGAAGGCCTCTATTAGGGGGAAGAATCACCTGGTGACATGATGAGGAAAAGTGGACGAGAGGGAGAAAATAGGGGATCCAGTATCAGAAACAGAATTTAAAAGAGCTTGGAACGACTTAAGATCAAATAAGGGAGAAGAGACAGACAACATTCCGTCGAACTTCTAAAATCATTGGGGGAACTGGCAACAAAACGACATCTACGTTGTATAAAAACAACATCTACGCAATTCCGAATACAGCAAGAGCCGACAAGTGCGAGAATTATCGAACAGTCAGCTTAGCAGCTCAAGCATCCAAGTTGTTGACAAAAATGATATACAAAAGAATGGAGAAGAAAATTGAGGATCTGTTAGTTGACAATCAGTTAGGCTTTAGGAAAGGTCAATGCACCAGAGGTGCAGTTCTGTCGTTGAATTTGATAATGGAAGCAAGAATGAAGATAAATCACAGCACCTTCACAGGATTTACAGACCTGGAAAAAGCGTTCGACAATGTAAAAAGTACAAGAATTTCGGTGTGACGGGAGGCGTGCTAGGGTAGTCCGAGCGTTTCTGGCGATCACTGCGTCTGGATGGCGTAGTGGTCCACGCATCTGCCTGGTATGCAGCCGTTCCGTGTTCGAATCCCGGTCCTGCACAAATTTTCAGCTTGCCCCATTAATATAAATCAATGCTCAGTGGCAGATAACACCTTTAATTCCTTTGTGTCTTAATTGGGAATGTTTGACAGAAAGATGATATTGTTCTCATAGAAGTTAGAGAATCCGTATTCGAGGAAGTCTGAGCTGTCGCTACCGTACATCTAGCATAGTGATATATATGAAGATACCATCGGTGACCACGCAGTTCGTTAGAATGAAATTACAATGAAATGAATACCCATAGCTGCATACAGGCGTTGATATAAGTCAACGGGGATAGTTGAAAATGTGTGCCACGACCGGGACTCGAACCCGGGATCTTCTGCTTACATGGCAGACGCTCTATCCATCTGAGCCACCGAGGACACAAAGGATTGTGTGACTGCGGGATTTATCTCTGCCACGCCTCCCGAGAGACCCGCATTCCCAGCTTATTGTCCCGCACTATATGCACAGTGGTCCTGCCCACTATAGTCATTACTAGCGGCTTTATCGCTGATTCCCGTAAGAGTTCGGGCACTGTTTGTGCATCCGCACAGAAGAAGATGGTCAAATGGCCGGTGAGCCTTAACTATATGAAGATGGTATCTGTTCTTTCATACATGTCCAAAAGAACAAATACCATCGGTGACCATTCAGCTCGTTAGAATGAAATTACAATGAAATGAATACCCGTAGCTGCATAAGGCGTTAACATAAGTCAACGGGGACAGCTGAAAATGTGTGCCCCAACCGGGACTCGAACCCGGGATCTCCTGCTTACATGGCAGACGCTCTATCCATCTGACCATCTTCTGCTGTGCGGATGCACAAACAGTGCCCGAACTCTTATGGGAATTGGCGATATAGCCGCAAGTAATGAGTATAGTGGGCAGGGGCACTATGTATGTAGCGCGGGACAATAAGTTGGCAATGTGGTTCTCACGGGAGGCGTGCCAGAGATAAGTCCCTGCAGTCGCACTATTCTCTGTGTCCTCGGTGGCTCAGATGGATGCCGACACAGTGACTCAGCGTGTTCGGTCGGAGGGTTAGCTACACTCTGTAACAAAAAAAACTGAGTGAATGGATCAACGAAGAACCTACAAGGGTGTCATCGGACGTCCGCCTCGAACAAACTCAACGAATAATATCGAACGAAATGAGATAAAAAAAGATGGATAGATGAAAGCAGGAGATCCCGGGTTCGAGTTCCAGTCGCGCCACACATTTTCAACTGTCCCCGTTGACTTACATCAACGCCTGTATGCAGCTAGGGGTAATAGCGTAGTGATCATTGGAATAAGAAAAGAAAGCTTAGAGCGCGAACTGAATCACGTGGACAGTCTCTTTTTTTTCCCTAACACAATACGCGAACTGAACACAACAGATCTTCAACACTGGTACGAAGTTCCCCCGAAGTATTGTGCAGTGGTTGGCGAGTAGATGTCGACCGATTTGGTGCTGTTGGGACAGTGAATCAGAAATAACATTCTAAGATCGAAATGGAATTTTTCTGTTCGACTGTTACTAATAAAAACAGTTTATTCACTTATTATTAATACAGAAGGATGTGGCCGAACTGGTAGCAGAATAGAACGTAACGAAGTACGATCGGTTGACTGTAATTGTGGAACTGCTGTTGACGAACTGGGGTGTTTTAGTGGAGATAACATCTTTGGCAATGATTAAAACGCTGGTGACGCCCTACGCCAGTAACAGCTCATGTGACTGAAAACAACACTCAGTGTGTACGAAACAGCTCAGCTTGCATGAAGGGCAAGAGGCTGTAAACGCAGTATGTTGTGAAAGGTTTTCAGGTATCATTTGCTCTTCGTTTCAGGAGAAAGAAATACTAGAGTTTAACGTCCCGTCCACAACGAGGTCACTAGCCACCGTCCAGAACTCGTATTGAGCAATTTAAGGAAACTAAATCTGGACGTCCAGACGAGGAGTTGAACCACCGTCCTTGTGAATGGGCGTACAGTATCAAGACATTGCGCAACTCGCTCCGTTTCCTCCACAGACATCAGCCACGAGAATAATAACGCGTGGAACGTCTGTATTGAGCAGTATAGCGTTCGAGGAAGGCTTTCTTCTAGTTTAATTATCCAAAATGACAGTCACAATCACATTATTTATTTTGCCGCCAACCGGTTTCAGCCTTTGATGGGGTCGTCTTCAGGGCAATTTATACTGTAAAGTTATAATATTAGTAAGTAATCATGTACGTAATGTACAAGTAATTAGTCGAAGTTACATAAATAAACAGAGTTTTATACCCATCTGGTCGCTCGCTGGAGTCGTTGCCCTGCCTGTGCACGGTTGGTAACTGTGAATGGTTGGCTCTCTGCATGAGCTTAAATTTGTTTATCTCCATACAAGTATGTTGTCTAAAAATTTTCCGCTAGTTTCTCTGAAGCGGGTGGCAGAATAGTTCACTCTCCCCAAAATATAGCGAAGAATTACGGAAAGGTGCTAAAAAAGGACGACTGGGGTTTGACATTATAAAAGACAAGGGTAGCGTCAGGATCCGTCAGGGAAGTGTGACAGGACCACTGTTATTCCTTATACCGCGTGTACCTCCTCAGAGTCGTCATTTTCTCACGTGTTTCTCCAGACATGTGCAATTCCGTTTTTAATTGTGCAGGTGGAGTCAGCCCACTGTCAACAGAAGGCATTGGTTTGTTTCCCGTTACAAAGAAAATTATTTTTTTTAACTCTAAAGTTCACGTGTCCTTTCGATAGAATTAATCTCTATTGGTCCAACACGGCCAGGGGTCATCGGCTGGTAAGTAGTTTTCAATGTCAATAAACGTAACCTAAGCCGTATAATTTACGCTGAAAGCAACCAGTTTCGGCAATTTATTTTGTCATCTTCAGGCCCCTACATAATAAAAGAATATACATTTAGTATATAAGGGTGTACAAAGCAAGTGTACAGGAACTGACGGGTAATCACAATACTGCGTGAGCTTAAAAATGAATGTAGTAGCGTTAAATCAAATCCTTGTGTACATCTAGCACATAGACTAAAACCATGTGTACATATTTGTTAGGCATAAAACTCCACAGATTCACAAGGCAACATGTAAATTCATTAAAAAGATCAGAAATAGACAGTGTACAATCAAAAGCTCCGTTGAATCAAAGCTCGTCTGTTTTTTGTATTTTTTATATAAAATGGTATAAAATTCTTTTATATGAGGAACCGCCTAGTATTTATGAGTACTAACCTTTATTTAAAGTAAAATGTCACACAGTAAGCTAAGAAATACAATAGTATTCATATTTACAGCCTAGGCCTTATCACGGATGGTAAGACAAGTAGTTGTCACAGCATCAAAAATAACTTGATGCAAAACCCAACAGCAGTCGACATGTTAAGAGAAAATAGCACGCATAGCGAACGCTAAGAATATTAACAACTATCTTGTGGTCTAGGTTATACAGCAAATCGGAACAAAAAGATATGATTTGTTTTTCTTTATATCACGTAACAGGTCGGCATTACCACAGTAAAACAAACCAACAAGAATGTCAAATCGTACGTAAGCAAGGCGAGTCCTCTAAGTTGTCGGCTGTGTGTCTGCAGCGTAGTTTGGAACTGATTGTGTTCCGTTGCGCTGATTCTGTTACGTGCTGCAAATATGTCTACTTCGTCCAAATGTAAAACAGTTGGTCATTTGTGGATTGCGCCATCTTTAGTTTGACAAAGGTTAGCCTTTGTCAGAAACAAATGCCAAAAATATGGCATCTACTGCTTCAACAGGAGCAATTTTAGTCATTGTATGTGACAGAAATAAGTAATACCTTCTCTTACACCAAGACTTGATTAGCGAAATGATTGTTCTAATGCTCCGAATTTTTATCGTGGATAGAAGAAACTCAAACCTTTGTGCTGTCATCCCGTTTCATGTCCCCTTAAATCATCTTATGGGGCACTGGTTTGATGGAAACGGTATCAGTGGGCACAGAACAATAATAATAATAATGTACTGCCTCAGATTTATGACTCTTTCTACACACCTGTGACTGTTGTAAGTCACAATTGTCAGAGGTTATGTCTATTTAAAGACTTAGGCGTTTAAAAAAATTGGTGTTCGGCTTTTTAATACGTAGTCTGACGTTGCACAGACAACAGTTTCAGGATTTAAATCACAATTCGAAAGAGCAAACTGTGATTTTTCTTGTCGGTAGCGTATCTTGATGACGTTAGTAGCGGCGTTGCTATCTTTCAAGGAATACTTTCGCGATAGCAAAATCGTGGGTGTGAATTTTTCATCGTACCAACGCCGCTTTCCCGCGCTTCATCGCTCAGATAGTACCGCTAATTCCCGCATAAAGCTGTTGTAAATCACTTTTGATCCGTTTATCTTCGCCCAGTCGGTATTGCTAATTGTATGATGAGGCGGTGGACTTAAATCGTCTTTTGTGTCCAGAGGATCAGGAATGCATTTGTTCGATTACGAAACAGTCACAGCGCGGTCCATAGTTTCGAAAGTGTTGTGGGTATAAAACGTGACAGGCCGTGACGGCACGGGGGTCTGTCTCACACAGTATCTGCGCGAGTGCGGATGCGGTGGGCAGCTTGGCGTTTGATATTAAAAATAAGACTGCTGTCTTTTGTTGAAGGCTGCAGCCAGTGTGCATTTGTGCTACCCACTGCGACCGTTTGAAGAGCGGACTGCTGTACTTTGCTACTCAACCTGAAAGATGGGAGCAGCAAGGGAACCAGGAAATGAAGAGAAAGGCCACGGAGGGCTGACAGAAGCCGAGCTGGATCTCATTGATACTACAGGTAAGCTCGAGTGGAACAACAACTTAAATTTTTATTTCAATTACGAGGGGAAGAATATGTGCGTCTGGTTATGTAGAAAATTTACTGCCGGCTTGGCGTACACATTGTGAGTGTTACAGGCAGCGGTTCGAAACGTGGTCAGACAGCTGCTGGGTTGTTAAATAAGGAACATACTGTGGCTGCAAGGTATAACTTCATTTTTGGTGACTAAAAGCTCTCAGTCGCTGCATTTTATGACTTCAAAATTTTTTCCTGTCAGGCAAGTGTCGGGACACATGCCCATCTTCAGAGGCACACTAGCCAAGGCCCTGCTTCGTTGAATATACCTGTTTTCGTCATATCATCGAGTTAAGAGACGTCGGGCATAGCCACTGCTTGGATGGATAAGCGCCTGGTTACGTCACGAGCTGTTGGCAGGAGGGATGGTGCTGCAGAGTCGCTGATCATTAGTCTTTGCGGCAATGTCCTGGATTCAGTCCCAAACGTCTTCGCGGTGACAGGTGGAACGAGGGCATGTGACACTGTTGATTATGAGCCGTCCGTCATATGTGGACGTTAAGTTCGGTGGCCTCCTTGGTGCTATTCGAGAGGGGTGAGGAGACTATGTGCCTGTACCTGTTTCCACCCTCTCCCTTCTCTCATCATCATCCAACATGAGCGGGACGCTGCACTACACACACACACACACACACACACACACACACAGACACACACACACACACACACACACACACACACACACACACACACACACACACACACATTACAGTCACCGAAACTTACGCGATACATTTAAACACTCAAAAATCAGACTTCGCATAGGAAAGGTACCATTGTGCGGGAAGGAATCGTAAAGCCTTTCTCGTTAGGTGGCTGAACCTTCCCGTCGGGCATCTCATAGCCAATCGCGCCATACGACTTTACATATTAGAGGCATACTACGGAAATTGTTACTTCATCTGAACAGTCTCTAAGAAACGCCCTACAGACGATGGTACACACGCATATGGCAGCATACACAATCGATTTTACACTACTGTTGGTGAAAATGGGAACACCAAGATTAAAACATGTGATTACAATGAAATTTATACAAAAGACCAGAATTACAGAACTATAAATGTGTGCGAATTCCTAAGGGACCAAACTGCTGAGGTCATCGGTCCCTAGACTTACACAATACTTAAAGTAACTTATACTAAGAACAACACACACACACACACACACACATGCCCGAGGGAGGACTCTATCCTCAGGCGGGAGGGGCCGCGCAATCGGCGACATTGCGTCTCTAACCGCAAGGCCACTCCGCGTAGCTCAGATCTATACACTGAGCTGCCAAAACCTTATGTCTACCGACCTACTATCGATATAAACCCGTCCAGGTGACAGCAGTTCACCTGGCGTGGAGTGACTGCTGATAGGGCACACGCACTGAGTATATAGTATCACTGAGGGTGCTGTATGTGTGTAGAAGGCGCAAGATCTGTTCTCGTTTGACTGAGCCAGATTGTGATGGCCGGAGGCTTGGCATGAGCCTTCAGGAAACTGTACGACTTTTCGGGTGTTCGAGGAGTACTGTGGTGAGTGTCTTAAACACTGGCGAAACCAAAGTGAAGTCACGTCCAGACGTCGCGGCGTTAGGCAGCCACGCCTCATTACAGATGTCGGACGTCGTAGGCTGGACAGACTGATACAACAGGACAGGCGGCGAATGTGGTGGAACTAACATCAGCCATTAATACTGGGTAGAGTACAAGAATGTCTGAGCACACAGTGCCGGAGTGGCCGAGCGGTTCTAGGCGCTACAGTCTGGAACCGCGATACCGCTACGGTCGCAGGTTCGAATCCCGCCTCGGGCATGGATGTGTGTGATGTCCTTAGGTTAGTTAGGTTTCAGTAGTTCTAAGTTCTAGGGGACTGATGACATGAGAAGTTAAGTCCCATAGTGCTTAGAGCCATTTGAACCATTTGAACTCCTATTGATGGGCCTCCACAGCAGACGACCCATGCATGTGCCAATGTTAACACCACGACACCGGCAACTACGACTGAACTTCGCACGTGACCATCGGCACTGGACGCTGCCGCAATGGCAGAGCGTTGCATCGTCTGATGAATCCCATTACCTTCTTCATCATGCCGATGTGAGGCGTGAGTCTGTCGTCTTCCAGGGGAACTGCTCCCTGACACCTATGCTATGTAACGGAGACAAGCTGGCGGCGGCTGCATTATGCTCTGGTGAACATTCACGTGGGCATCCATCGGTTCAGTGGAGCTCGCGCAAGGCAAGGAGTATCGTACACTGGTTGCAGACCACTAAACCCCTTCATGACGATCTTGTTCCCCGATGGCAGTGGAATTTTTCAGCAAGACAATGCACTATGTCCAAGGCCAGGAGTGTGACGGAGTGTTTCGAGGAACACAATGGCGAGTTCAAATTGGTGTTCTGGCTCCCGAACTGGCCAGATCGGAACCCGATCGAAGACATCTGGGATGTGATTCAACGTTGCGTCAGAGCTCATCGCACCCCTCCCCGGAATTTACAGGAGTTAAGTGATTTGTATGTGAAGATGTGGTGCCAACTCCCTCCAGCGATCTACTAAGGCCTCACTGCTTCCACGCAGATATGTGTCGCCACAGTTATCCTTGCCAAAGGTGGACATACTGGTTTTTAGGTATGTGGTCATAATGTTCTGACTAACCAGTGTACACGCGCTTTGACCATGCGAATACAGTATAGTGAAGCTGCAATGTGCTGCAACCAGGGCTGCTAGACGCCGTGGCATGGAATCAAAGAGGGCCTGGTTACGCGATGGGGAACACATTACCACACGATTTGTGGGAGCGTCCACAAAGCACCGACGGTGGTTATTGGAAGACCAGAACAAGCAAGTTGGTAACTGACCATATACCATACATGTTCCATGGATGAGGTGCCAGGCAAACGAGCAGGCTAGGATAACAGCGGTACATCGTTCTTAGAAGAAGGCTTGCATATTCCTCGCCATATGAGGATGGACATTTTCCATCTAAAATATGGAATGTGGAGATACCTGCAGGAGGGGCAGTGCCTCAGGGCCTAAAACTTTCCTGATGTAGCTGTTGCTATGCATACTGTCCTCGATACGTAGGACGTGGGATCGCAAGTTACAGCTAATAGCGAACCAAAACACCATATTAGACCTTCGACCGCTACACCACTCAACAATGCAGTCTGTCCGACTGCGTTCACCAAGGTGATGTCCAACAAGTACAGGGCCATTATTGTAGGACAGACGGAAGCGGGACACTACACTTCGTCATTCAGTACGCCAGTGACAGTGTCCAGGTGTCCACTGCAGTTTGAGATATTGGTGGTTTTTGGTCAGTGGAAACCGACACAGTACGATGCGTTCCACCAGTACAGCCCTCGGCAGATGGTTTCAAACCTTCGAAGCAGACATGTCCACACCTGTTGCAGTGCTCCAACGTCAAGCTGACACTGTGCACAAAGCAACTCTGTGGGTTACAGCTATGCACACAAGATGGTAGTCATTCTGTGCTGTGGTCGTAATGTGTGTTCCAGTACCCGCTCATTGATGTTTGACTTTCCTCTTCTATCCACTGGTTCTATACAAGCATCACTGTCATAGCAGCATTCTCTGTGCGAGCCACAATGTCATGGTACGAAAAACCTGTTTCCCTGAGTGCAATCAACCTTCCCTGTTCGAACTAACTAACATGCTGATATTGCGGCCCTTGACGTTACGAGATATTTCGTCACTTGCTTGCACGTTTCCACTTCGCTGGACGCTTCCGCACCGATTGAGCGTGGCGTAAGACTGACCTGTCCGATAACACAATAGAGGACGCTTCTGAGCCTACGTGAACGCCATCTCTCTGCAATCTTAATCACGTATCATGGTTTCACTGCTCTACACATTCTCCGATTTCGGAGTGATTCAGACGTTTCCTTCCAGGTGTCGCAATTTTCACAAACAGTAGTGGATGCGTGTCTTAGAGATTGTTTATACAACGCAACGATTTTTACACCTGGTCTCTGAGGATGGACGTGTGTCGCGATACTTGTCCGTCAGAATAAAATTTCAAAAATATGTTTTACGCAGCCGATGACGACTTCTAGTTGCCAAAAATAAAGTTCTTGAGTTTCGTGCACGCTGCTGAGCTCCAGGTTTATAAAACATTTATAAAACTGTACAATGTTAAAAAAAGTAGACTGGTTCTGTGTGGTCTGGCGAGATAGATTACGAGAGACCTAATACTCGTGCTAAAGAATTTAAAAAGTTTCGGCTTAACGTGCCCTTGAACATGCTTTTGACTCCTAGATACGGTACAACCACTACTCTGAAATCAAAATATTTTGTTGATCATTCAGATTAATTTTATACCCTTTGATAGTATTAGTCATTAACACTGTTTATTACATTCATATATTACTACAAATTTTTATACTCAGTATACAGATTGAAACTGTATCTAAGCGTCACGAAGGATTTAAATTTTAAAATAAGATGTTGAAATTTTTCTTATGTGTTCTCCATGACCAAGAGATAATAATGTGTTAACATATCACAATTTGTTTCGGTGCACGTATTTTATCCTCAAATGCTTTTGTAACTTACGTGGATCTATTTTGAGGTCTTCCATCACCATATCCTATACGTTTGTCGTGGTGTAGAAAAGTAAGCCTACAATTAATACTACTACGGATATAACGAAAGATAAAAGTGCTTTTTTGCATAAGTGATACTACATTCTCAGGATAGTAGCTTCCAAGGGGTGAAGTGGCAGATTCTGATTGAAGGTGTTTCTATCTTCTATCGCTAAAGGACCCATGTACGCATGGCGCAAACATTTTAATACTTTTTGCCAAACAGTACCCGTATTCCTTTATAGGCATAACAATTTGTGTGTCAATGTTTTCGCCTCCGTCTACTGCTGCGTCATATATCTTCAGTAAATTTTGCGAAATATTGCATCCTCTTTTGCTAATTTTTTTTCCAAATGCCGCTCTGTCTGTCATGAAGTTAGTCAGTCTTGGGTACTTGAGTAAATGTTCTGTTAACAGGTACTTCGCGTTTCTTACTTTCCGTGTACTTTATCTGCCACCTTTGAAGTTTAATATCGGTTCATGTCGCTCTTAGGTTACTTAAATACCAGTAATCTTCTGTAGCACTATAAATGTTTCCAATGTATCTTTTTCAGCTTTTGTTTTGCTTTTATTAACAGACTATCGCGCTCCAAATGTCTAGTTTGATGAATTTGATCAGTAATTCTGTGGCAACTTAAGATAGTAGTAAATCACTTTTGCCCACCAAACTCTCTTTGTCTGTATGACTGCTGTTTCTTAAGATTAAAAATAGATTTGTCCTGCCGCTTGTTACCTGGTGATAACTAGCTTAAAGAAACGATATGAAATATTTGTTTGAATTACGGGAAAAGATGTTCTGAAATCACTGTAATTAGTTTTATTTTCTGGATTCTTGGCCGTACATTAGATCATAATTCATTCTGTCAATTCACAATTTTCACATTGTTTTCCAGACAAGTAAGAGGTTCCTTTTTTGTAGATGCTGTTTGAAAATGTTATCTAAAATTAGATATCCCCAAGAGTCTGATACCGGCAATTTATTGTTTATCTCAGTATTATGATAGAGCCAGCTTATCTATTAAATTTAGTAATACTTTTAAAGCTTCTTAGCTGACCTTTTGCGAGTTTTGATACTTTTATCTATTGAGTCTCAATATTTACACACGTTAAAAGACTCATGTTAAAATTAAAGATATATCTAAAGAATAGGCATCTTGTGAGGAGTTGTATACAGGGCTATTACAAATGATTGAAGCGATTTCATAAATTCACTGTAGCTCCATTCATTGACATATGGTCACGACACACTACAGATACGTAGAAAAACTCATAAAGTTTTGTTCGGCTGTAGCCGCACTTCAGGTTTCCGCCGCCAGAGCGCTCGAGAGCGCAGTGAGACAAAATGGCGACAGGAGCCGAGAAAGCGTATGTCGTGCTTGAAATGCACTCACATCAGTCAGTCATAACAGTTCAACGACACTTCAGGACGAAGTTCAACAAAGATCCACCAACTGCTAACTCCATTCAGCGATGGTATGCGCAGTTTAAAGCTTCTGGATGCCTCTGTAAGGGGAAATCAACGGGTCGGCCTGCAGTTAGCGAGGAAACAGTTGAACGCGTGTGGGCAAGTTTCATGCGTGTATCTGGACATGCTGGAAAATTGGCTCATGCCACAACTGGAGACCGACAGCGCCGACTTCATCTTTCAACAGGATGGTGCTCCACTGCACTTCCATCATGATGTTCGGCGTTTCTTAAACAGGAGATTGGAAAACCGATGGATCGGTCGTGGTGGAGATCATGATCAGCAATTCATGTCATGGCCTCCACGCTCTCCCGACATAACCCCATGCGATTTCTTTCTGTGGGGTTATGTGAAAGATTCAGTGTTTAAAGCTCCTCTACCAAGAAACGTGCCAGAACTGCGAGCTCGCATCAACGATGCTTTCGAACTCATTGATGGGGACATGCTGCGCCGAGTGTGGGAGGAACTTGATTATCGGCTTGATGTCTGTGAATCACTAAAGGGGCACATATCGAACATTTGTGAATGCCTAAAAAAACTTTTTGAGTTTTTGTATATGTGTGCAAAGCATTGTGAAAATATCTCAAATAATAAAGTTATTGTAGAGCTGTGAAATCGCTTCAATCATTTGTAATAACCCTGTATTTGTTGAACTATGACGAGTTTGAAATATCGGCGAAAGGACGACTGACAATTCAGCAGCTGCAATGAGCTAACGTATACCTATAACGGTGGTTGCTTTTAAAGATTCCATCAGTCAGTATAAAGTGGGGCTGTCGATGACGTCTGACGACGCAGCTCATTATCATGATGCCTCTCGTCAAGTTTAGTGTGCCGAAACTCAGGAACGACTATCATACCGGCCTATTAACACCTCAGGATACTGCGGTCTACGAATTACGATCGTGAAAGCTGGATTGGCAGCAGGTGATACTTTAGGACTTGTCCCATCCTGCATCGGATTACACATAGCACGAATGTGTGCAGTGTACAGTGGTACACTCGATTAACTACCTTAAACCAACTCAGCTGCTGTCAGCTGTGCGTGATCCCAAAATCGACTGTTGCCGCTCAGAAATCGTAACTGCTGAAGTTTCATCGCAGTTCTACTGATACCGCATTCTTGCTGCCCTAGCTGTGTGCCGCACATATCATCGAGTGCATACATGAAGCTGTGGGCAACAACGTGCACAGCAGTAGGTAACGTAACAGGGGTATTTCCATCGCGCGTCATGCTGCAGTCTGTAGAAACGTGGAACGCGTCTTATTCATTGAACAAAATTGACCCTAGCAGTTTGCAAAAATTACAAGCCCAGTGCACAAGACCAAACCCTGGCATAGATGTTGGGGAAAATGAAGTGAGAATCTGGAGAACACAGTTAACCGTTGGAAGTTCTTGGACGTAGTAGCAGTCGTCGTCGGGGGAATTGGCAGATCGTAGCTGATGAACAGTGAGAGCATAAATTTGCTGGCACTCTCCTTACGTGACCCTGATGATAGTGCTTTGGAACGCTACATGGCACTACTAGGGTGAGGTCAAGGGTCCTCGTATCTGCCTGCCATACAGGGTACCTGTGGTCAGTTGCTGGTACTGTTGGAGATTTTTCCTTGGTTGCGGGTTGGTACGTTGTGTACTTAGCCTCCTGAGGCCAACTGAGAAGCTGCCTGAATGAAGGAGTGACGGTGCCGAGGTGTGACAACGGCCGACCCTGTGTCCCGTCACACCACTTCCAAGTGACACCAGTGTTAGAGGAAGACAATGGCTCATCAGCGTAGCGTTGGTACTTGACGCCTTATCGTGTAGTATTGGTCCTAGTTGGACAAAGTCACTCACATTCTATCTCCCATTACAACAAACATACGTTTTGCATTATGAGTACTGTGGAGTTAAAAAAAAGAAAAAAACTAACAGAATGATATCACTTTACTTGTCAGTAATTGATTAAAGGCATTAACTATGGAAAAAAAGGACAGGAGAATGAAATGGGGTAACAGATTATGAGGTTGAATTTTTTGGTGTACTGAGATTTTTAGGAAGGAAATCCTTATTGCAAGCGATGATAATTTAGATTTCTTATGGAAAAGGAAATGTACAAATCTTCTAAAGTTAAGCTGAAAGTTGATCCAGAGTCAAGCGCATTTAAAATGGAAGGACTTTACCTGAGAGGGATACTAATTCGTGTGACATGTGTTGAGGACTGGGCATTGGTAAACCGGTTGCATTAACCCTATCTCATCATATGACGAGCTGTAGTAGCGTCAAGTTAATGCTGGCATTCAAATCGTAGGGCGAGCTGAGGCTCACAGAAGGAACACTTCAGTACATGAAAGCATGAAGAACGCTTTGTGGCTAATATACAGGTTTAAATGTGTTCTAATAGGAAGCTTAGGCCGTGTATGTCACGTGGTAGCTGATCTTAGTAAACAAAGTGAAAAAGCAGATGGGTAGCGTACATGTGCAAGACCAGATGACAGCTCTCCTCTCAATCATGCAACGCCCAGTGATGGTGTATAGAAAGATATTTTGTATTTCTTGATACGTTTATTTTCAACCCCTTCTTTGTGAATCACAATGTCACTGGGAAGAAGAAATGCACAGAAATAGTTAGAGCACAGCTACTTAAGTACTATAATCGCGGGTGACCGTCAGCGAATACCACCACTATGTGACTTCAGGCAAAAACATGGACTCATTTTCCGATACACGTACCACCAACAGAGAAGAAAAAAAAAATTCATAAAAGTCATAAAAAAGTGACTTTTGTGCTGCTCAAGAGGAACATGAAGTGAAAGTGCGGCAGTGAGAAAGTGTGGTGCTCTATATACACAAGGGGATGTAAAATGAAGACGAGGCTTGTGGGGAGGAAAGTATGCAAACTCTTAATTTCTTCAGAAGAAACTGCCGCAACTGTTAATATCCAATGCCTTCATTGAAAAATGTTTGCATTTGCCTACAGAACTATATTTGTGCCTAGGCGGGTATATTTTCGTCCAAAGAAAATCGAAGCACACGGCTCTCTTTCTTCAGGCCTCCAAAAATGTGGAAATTTCATGGAAAAAGAGCGGGACTGTGTGGAAGATGTGTTAGGGCTTCCCAGCGAAACGTCTGCAACACACTCGAAACAGCCTTGCAAACAACAGCATGATGCAGTTTGTCAACATGGCTCGGAGTTTGGGCTTGATAGCGCGCTTTAATTTTTGCAAAGTGTTCACATCCCACGGTGAGTTAGTAGTGCCGTCATGTTCCGTAAAGTCAACCAGCATACGGGTTCTTGCAGTCAAAAAAGATCATCATGACTTTCCCAGAACTGTTATTTTGAGTACCCTCCAGAAGATTATCTGGGAAGCCCTTACACGTCATCCATAAATACTCTGCCTCTCCTCATGCGATTTTGTAGGAAAGGATGTTATGATAATAAAGACACGTTTCAGGTACGAATATCATACAGAAATTTGAAATAGTAGTAAGCTTGCTTCAATTATGTTGCAGTAATGAAATGCATATAATTTTATAATCTGTTCTATTTTTTATATCTTCTGCAGATTAGACTGGTTGTTTTTGTAACATAAGAAATCACAAATGTGCTTTTAGCTAGAGGAAATTGCATTTTCAGTACAGCTTTACTCCAAAACTCCATGGAATGGCTATTACACTACTGGCCATTAAAATTGCTACGCCAAGAAGAAATGCAGATGATAAACGGCTATTCATTGGACAAATATATTATACTAGAACTGACATGTGATTACATTTTCACGCAATTTGGGTGTATAGATCCTGAGAAATCAGTACCCAGAACAACCATCTCTGGCCGTAATAACAGCCTTGATACGCCTGGGCTTTGAGTCAAACAGAGCTTGGAAGGCATGTACAGGTACAGCTGCCCATGCTGCTTCAACACGATACCACAGTTCATCAAGAGTAGTGACTGGCGTATTGTGACGAGCCAGTTGCTCGGCCACCAATGACCAGACGTTTTTAATTGGTGAGAGATCTGGAGAATGTGCTGGCCAGGGCAGCAGTCGAACATTTTCCGTATCCAGAAAGACCCGTACAGGACCTGCAACATGCGGTCGTGCATTATCCTGCTGAAATGTAGGGTTTCGCAGGGATCGAATGAAGGTAGAGCCACGGGTCGTAACACATCTGAAATGTAACGTCCACTGTTCAAAGTGCCGTCAATGCGAACAAGAGGTGATCGAGACGTGTAACCAGTGGCACCCCATACCATCACGCCGGGTGATATGCCAGTATGGCGATGACGAATACACGCTTCCAATGTGCGTTCACCGCGATGTCGCCAAACACGGATGCGACCATCATGACGCTGTAAACAGAACCTGGATTCATCCGAAAAAATGACGTTTTGCCATTCGTGCACCCAGGTTCGTCGTTGAGTACACCATCGCAGGCGCTTCTGTCTGTGATGCAGCGTCAAGGGTAACCGCAGCCATGGTCTCCGAGCTGATAGTCAATGCTGCTGCAAACGTCGTCGAACTGTTCGTGCAGATGGTTGTTGTCTTGCAAACGTCCCCATACGTTGACTCAGGGATCGAGACGTGGCTGCATGATCCTTTACAGCCATGCGGATAAGATGCCTGACATCTCGTTTGCTAGTGATTCAAGGCCGTTGGGATCTAGCACGGCGTTCCGTATTACCCTCCTGAACCCACCGATTCCATATTCTGCTAACAGTCATTGGATCTCGACCAACGTGAGCAGCAATGTCGCGATACGAGAAACCGCAATCGCGATAGCCTATGATCTGACCTTTATCAAAGTCGGAAACGTGATGGTACGCATTTCTCCTCCTTACACGAGGCATCGCAACAACGTTTCACCAGGCAACGCCCGTCAACTGCTGATTGTGTATGAGAAATCGGTTGGAAACTTTCCTCATGTCAGCACGTTGTAGGTGTCGCCACCGGCGCCAACCTTGTGTGAATGCTCTGAAAAGCTAATCATTTGCATATCACAGCATCTTCTTCCTGTCGGTTAAATTTCGCGTCTGTAGCAAGTCATCTTCGTGTTGTAGCAGTTTTAATGGTCAGTAGTGTAGTTATAGATAAGTACATCTCATGAGATAGCACTTACCAAGGTATGACACAAAAACCTCGTTGTGTACTGTGTACTGAACAGGGGACCTAGAAAATACGGAAACGCTTTGTGCCGCCTTGGCCCTCAGTGGTTCACAACCCCACAACAGGCCACAGCAGACTACTCACCTCACCGCCGCCCCACCCCGAACCAAGGGTTATTGTGCTGTTCGGCCCCAAGTGGCCCGAATGACTCATACGGGACGAGTGTAACCCCAAATGTTTGCGTAGTAGAGCAATTATGGTATACGCATACGTGGACATAGTGTAACTGAGGAGGAATAAGGGGAACCAGCCCGCATTCGCCGAGGCAGATGGAAAACTGCCTTAAAAACCACCTACAGGCTGGCCGACACATCGGACCTCGACACTAATCCGCCGGGCGGATTCGTGACGGGGGGCGGCACGCCTTCCGCTCGGGAAGTAGCGCGGTAGACCGCTCGGCTAGCTAGGCGGGCAAAACCACATAACTTACAAGTGATAGGAGTAGTAAATCTGTTTAGAAACCGACTCACTTTGACCTTTAACTGTCTACTGAAGGTTATCATATGCTTGTCATGTACCCAGTCCCATGTGTTAGTTGTAAATGTAGCCCTTATCTAACATGTGACAAGTCACATCACCCATATCAATGATGCCATCATCATCATTTAACAAATTATACCCACACCTCTCCCTCCTATCCTCTCCCCTCTCTCCCATCTTCAGCCAATCAGAGTGTAGTATTTGGGAGGCCATTAAAATAAATAAAATCACACTGCAGCCCCAGAACAGTTGTCTTGGCTGTGCTCAAAAATCTCTGAACGATCGAAAATTTTTGCATCATGTAAAAAGTATTACCCAAAAATTACATAACAGATGTAACTTGTAGAATTTTTACATGTAAAATATATCATAAACTTACAGGTTTAACAGAGCTTGTGAATGTCCATAGTTCGGCCTCTGTAGCATACTTGGTGGAAGACACAACAGACCCTCAAATTAAATATTTTCTGCATCTAGATTGTTATTTAATGCTTGTTAAGTGCGACAATGTTACTTCAACCTAAAATGTCTGAAAAATAGGTCCATAACGCAGCAATACAACGCTTAGATCAATTTTGCAATGTTATTTTGACACACACAAACACACACACACACACACACACACACACACACAACTGTCGAAATTGATGCCTAAAACATGATTTGGACTCTCATACTAAGTGCTCCAATGATATTTCCATGTCTAAATTGTTAGAAAACGCGCATGATGAAAATAACTTCCTAAGCAGGTAGCTAACACTCCACTTTTAATTCTAAACGGTACGATGTTCCAAAATGGACATGACCATATCCATAAGTGTAGAGACACACGTTGGATAAAATACTATGCTAAGCAGTTCAAATGGCTCTGAGCACTATGGGACTTAACATCGATGGTCATCAATCCTCTAGAACTTAGAACTACTTAAACCTAACTAACCTAAGGACATCACACAACACCCAGTCATCACGAGGCAGAGAAAAATCCCTCACCCCGCCGGGAATCGAACCCGGGAACCCGGGCGTGGGAAGCGAGAACGCTACCGCACGACCACGAACTGCGGACTGCTAAGCAGTCAGACACCCAAACAAACAGGTAATCTGAATTAGTGGCATCTACTGGAAGAATCTAGTTTATTTCATTTTTGTCAAAGTGACACATCCTCCTTTAGTCATGTTGGATCTACATGAACACTCAGCTAATTACAGAATGAGTATTTCAAAAAATGTGTGTGAAAGCGTATGGGACTTAACTACTAAGGTCATCAGTCCCTAAACTTACACACTACTTAACCTAAATTATCCTAAGGACAAACACACACACCCATGCTCGAGGGAGGACTCGAACCTCCGCCGGGACCAGCCGCACAGAATGAGTATTTCACTCTGATATGTTAGTTAGTTACATGTTTCATAGGTCATTTGAACAATTATTTCATAGAAATGATATGGAACAGGTCAGTTTACAAAATATGTATACGTGATTAGTGTTAACATTAATGAACACATTGTTATTTCACTCTTGGTCGGGCAACTACACTTAAAAACAAAGTATCAAACTTGTTGTCAGTTATTAAGTAGAAATTCGTCAATGAAATGGAAGGGGCTGCTTTGTTACCTGCCAGAAATTTTGTGTTATTAGGAAAATGATCAATGTTTTTTTATTTTTCAAACTTTAGGGAGGGTCCATTTTCTGATCACCATTTCATAATTCTTCGGAAAGTGTCATTTACCATCTTTTCCGTTTCTTTCTCTCTAATGGGATTTATTATAGCACTAGTATTGTGTGCAAAAAGTATCATTTCTGCTTGTTGAATGTCAAGTGATAGGTGATTCAAATGTATATAAGGAATAGGAGTGGACCAAAAATTGAACCCTGTGGGCCTCCGTTTGTGATTTCTCTCCACTCTATCCTTCCAACAGTGTACTAATTACTCAGCGCAACTTATTACATTATGTTTGCTAAGTACAATTCTAACCAGCTGTGTGTAAAGCTGTTAATTCTATAAAACTTCAGTTTTTCTGAGACAGTAACATGATCTACACAATCACACGTTTTGAAAAATCAAAAGAATAGCAGCTGGAAACAGTTTGTTATTTTAGGCTTGTACTACTTGATGAGTGAATGTTAAAATAGCATTCTCAGTCGAGCAGCTCTCCTGGAATATAAAATGGCGATATGTTAAGTAAATGGTTCCCATTGCAGTGTGAAAGTACTCTTGAGTACATTAATTTTTCGAATCTTTTGAAAAAACATATCAGTAAAAAAACTGGACGATAGTAGTTTAAATCTGTCTTGTCACCTTTATTATGAAGCGGTTTCTAATGAAGCTTTCTGGTGGATTGTAACCTTGCACTGGACTGCGACTCTGATCTAATACCTTTGCCTTTGATGGGAAAATGCTCTACCTATTGAGCCATCCGAGCACGACTCATGACACGTCCCTGTATAGGAGATATTAGTTTCGCCCAACATTGATGATAGATAGATAAACCTGGGTGGTTCTCGACATTATCGGTTACAAGATGTCCTTTATCAGTGTGTTTCGATAAGTACTCGTAGGGACGTCATCCTAACTAAACAAATTCATCCAACCATGTAACTTTCTGAATACTAATCTTATACGCAACGAATCAAAATTTGGAACAGAAAGACACAAGCACATGTTGTTGACCTCTGACAACTTTCTTTATTATCATGGACTTACTACGCTGCGTCGCCATACAAATATAACTAGGGCTTATGTCCCTTTGTATCCTGAAAGAACGAATTAAATCATGATGTGACATGACCTGGTGGGCTTGAATAATTCAGATCACGGTCGAATAACTGAATATCCTTTATGTGAGATGTACAGAGTGACTCGTAATACTTCTTCATGAATGAGTAGAGCAACAATAAAAGAAACTTCCTGGCAGATTAAAACTGTCCGGCACACAGTTTTAATCTGCGAGGAAGTCTCATATCAGCGCATACTCTGCTGCAGAGTGAAAATCTCATTCTGGAATAATAAAAGAACTGGTGTAATCAGTCACAGATGTTCTTCTGGGCTAACGATACAACTTGACTGTAAACAGTAGGACACACTCATTACAATTTGTAATGGGACTACCATCTGATTTTGTAATATTCAGATATGCATTATTATGAGATTTTCATGGTTGCACAAAAAAATACAAATTCTATGAATTGCCCATACTATTTATTTACGCAATTTATGGACATGCTTTCCAGTAGATAATTTGAAATGCACACGTAAATGCTTTTCATTACTGAAGAAAACTTTTCCTCGCTTACACAACGTTCGGCGCATGTGGTATTTCAGATAAGATCAAGGCTCGGTACATCCTGGTTGTGCTGGGCATGAGCGGAATCGCCATCCTGTACTCGCTGCGAGTCAACCTGTCGGTGGCCATCGTGTCCATGGTGAACAACACGGCCATCTCCAGCGGCAGCTCCGGCAGCGACAACAACACCTATGGGGAGGACACTTGCCCGCCAGCCGGCGGCGCCGAAGTGGTCTACCGCGAGGTGAGTCCCCCGGCTCCTCTGCCCGCAGGGCTATCCAGGCACGCTCAGTTCAGAACGCATGCCAACCTGAACCATGTAAGCGGTACGTTTGGGTCGGGATTGCGACATTTCGCCTCGACCTCAAGGGCTCGGTACGAGGAAGGAACGAAGATTGGGTGTAACGTCCCATTGACATGGAGGTCCTTAGAGACGGAGCGCAAGCTCGGATCGAGTCAAGGGTGGTTAAGGAAATCGGCCGAGCCCTTTCAAAGAAACTATTACGGCCCAGTGCATGGGGAGAGGTGTTGAACCTTAAGGGTGGTCCATCTGAAGTTTCGGATGAGATTATCTCGAAAACTATACATCGGGTAAAAATAGTGGGTAAGACAAGTTCGTAAGCTCAAAGGGGGGCATCAAATGATACTACACGTGGCCTCCAGCCCCCGCCCCCTTGGGTGGGGTGGGGTGGGGGGAAACTTAAGAATGTTAAATGGAAACACCCATTTTTATTGCAGATTCGGATTCTCCATAAAAAGTAATCAAGTTTTGTCTGAAACATTTTTTAAACCATTGACAGATGGCGCTGAAATCGAGAAAAAAGTAAAATTGGGGAAGAACTCCGATTTATTTAGAATTATCCGAGAAAGACGCATCAAATCGATAAAAAATGTGCACCAATTCTTTCATTCAGTAAGTAATGCCATTAATATACATAGACAAACGTCCTTGCTGATGCTTCACATTTGATGCTTGTTCTGTGCGCCGGCAAAGTTTCGAACCTATCGGCATATGGCAGAACCGTAGCACAGCATCAAAACAGCGTCGACAAACGACCCATGTTAAAAGCAGTGAACTGTTATTGAATTCTTGCGTGCAGTAAAAGAAACCGTGGTGACCATCCATTAACGTTTGTGTGCAGTCTACGGCGATGCTGCAGTTATTAGGAGTACACTTGGGTGATGGGTAAAGAAAATTACAGCCTCAGGAAATGCACAAACTGACCTCCATGTTCAGCCACGCTCGGGACGTCCTGTCACAGCCACTGCCCCATACATGCTGAATGGCTTTTGACACTGTGCCACACAAACGGCTTGTAGTGAAATTGTGTGCTTATGGGATATCGTCTCAGTTATGTAACTGAATTTGTGGTTTCCTGTCAGAGAGGTCACAGTTCGTAGTAATTGACGGAAAGTCATCGAGTAAACCAGAAGTGATTTCCGGCGTTCCCCGAGGTAGTGTTATAGACCCTTTGCTGTTCCTTATCTATATAAACGATTTAGGAGACAATCTGAGCAGCCGTCTTCCGTTGTTTGCAGATAGGGCTGTCGTTTATCGGCTAATAAAGTCGTCAAAAGATCAAAACATATCACAAAACGATTTACAAAAATATCTGAACTGTGCGAAAATTTGTAGTTGACCCTAAATAACGAAGAGTGTGAGGTCATCCACATGAGTGCTAAAAGGAATTCGTTAAACTTCGGTTACACGATAAATCAGTCTAATCTAAAAGCGTAAATTCAACTAAACACCTAGGTATTACAATTACGAACAACTTAAATTGGAGGGAACACATAGAAAATGTTGTGGAGAAGGCTAACCAAAGACTGCGTTTTATTGGCAGGACATTTAGAAAATGTAACAGATCTACTATGGAGACTGCCTACATCACACTTGTCCGTCCTCTTTTAGAATACTGCTGCGCGGTTTGGGATCCTTACCAGATAGGACTGACGGAGTACATCGAAAAAGCTCAAAGAAGGGCAGTACTTTTTATATTATCGCGAAATATGGGATAGAGTGTCACAGAAATGATACAGGATATGGGCTGGAAATCATTAGAAGAAAGGCGTTTCTCGTTGCAATGGAATCTTCTCACGAAATTCCAATCATCATATTTCTCCTCCGAAAGCGAAAATATTTTGCTGACATCGACCTTCATAGGGAGAAACGATCACCATGATAAAATAAGGGAAAGAAAGATGTAGGTGTTCGTTCTTTCCGCGCGCCTTACAAGATTGGAATAATAGAGAATTGTGAAGGTGGTTCGATGAACCTTCCGCCAGGCACTTAAATCTGATTTGCAGAGTATCCATGTAGATGTAGATGTAGAACCGTGCGGACGCCATTATTCGTGCCGGCCGGCGCATCCCAACTCGACAATTGGTTCTACAGTTGTTGGCCAGCATTGGGAGTGCGTCTGCAATGATCGAGACTCTCGCACATTCAAAGAGGTGTTCACGGTGGGTTCCAAGAATGCTCAGGGCGGACCATAAGATACAAAGAAAGGCCATTTCATCTGAATTGTTGGAATGTTTTGAGACCGACGGAGAGACCTTTCTGTCACGGATCTTTACGGGGACGAAAGCTGGGTGCACCACTTTGCGCTTTTACCAGCAGGGAATACATGCTCTCCCGCAACGTTGACGTACGGCCATAGAACGTGATGGAGACTACGTAGAAAAATAGGACATGGACAAGACGTGTTGATGGATATTGTCACCAAATTCTGACTCTTGACAGTAAATATGTTCTGAGAAAAAAAAACTGGGGCATTACTTATTGAACGACTGTTGTAAAAGCTTTCTTGGATACAATACGACTTCTTGCAGCTAAATTCTTGATGAGCTTCTAAGTCTTTTACTGTTTATCCGATGTTTTCCTTTTGTTAATATGTATTGCTAGAGATCCTCCCCGGCTTCGAACAGGTGACACTAATTGTCTACGGCATATGTGGCGTAGTGGTAATAGATTAAGCATGTACACAAACTTTTCTTATGAATCTATCTGTTCGTAAAAACCGTATCAAAATACCCACAGTAGTTCTTGAGATTATCTTTCACATACAGACAGAAAAATGCGCCAGGGAACCTTATTTTTGTTTTTTAAAATAACCTATGTCCTGTGAAAAAAAATACAGTTCAAACAACGAGGGTAGTAATGCTCTTATCGAAGTTCCATTTCTCTGATAAGTGTTAATAACTTCATCGTTTAAACTGTATGCGTTTGTTCACAGTGGAGGTCTTATTTCATGGAGCGAAGTAATGTATATTATTAACGCAGTTAGTGACTGAAAAGAAAAAGACTTAGCTGCTCATCGGTAATTTAACGGCAAGAAGTGTTTTTCAATATTCAGGAAAAGAAGGTATGCAGTTAGCTTTTTATTACGAAGGAGTGCTAGAACGTAATGCATCTCAAGTTTTTGTGAGGAAAAGCTTACAGCTTCGTAAATGAAACAAACGTTGTTAACATTACGCATCTTTGTTCTTCGTTTCTACATGTCCTGCAGCCCTCTGCCGCTAGAGAGCTCCGGACTTAAGCGTGTAACTTGGTGGTGTGTAAAGTAACTAGTCGTGAGAAACAGTGTGAGGAAATCGAGTTTCGAATTCGAAGAGTTCGTCCACATATGGAGCTACCTCTCTTTCAGCATTACAAGGCCAGAACACATACGAACTCTGCGACATTTGCAACCATCCGACGTCGTTGGTTTACTGTCGTCTATTATCTTCCATGCAGTTCCGACTTGGACCCATCCGATTTTCATCTGTTTCCGTAACTTAAAGAGCACTTTCGAGGAGTTCACGTTGATAATGATGAAGCGGTGCAACAAAAGTGAGGTTGTGGCTCCGTCAACGAATTGAAACATTCTGTAGTTCAAAAAAATGGTTCAAATGGTTCAAATGGCTCTGAGCATTATGGGACTTAACTTCTGAGGTCATCAGTAGCCTAGAACTTAGAACTACTTGAACCTAACTAACGTAAAGACATCATACACATCCATGGTCGAGGCAGGATTCGAACCTGCGACCGTAGCGGTCGCGCGGTTCCAGACTGTAGCGCCTAGAACCGCTCGGCTACCACAGCCGGCAACAATCTGTAGTGATCGTATCAGTAAACCGGTATGTCGTTGGGAGAAAGGTGTTCGTTGTCAGGGTGACTATGTTGAGAAATAAACAAACAGGCACGAAGAATGAAGATGTAGATCCTTAAAAATCTTAAAGAGATTCCACACGAAAAATTCGGAGGCATTACGTTTCAGAACCACCTCGTATTTGTGTTTCAGTCGCACAAGCAGAACCCTCGACGGACTATTTCACACGTCATTACTATCGTTATCAGAAAGATAAACGTCACGAGAAGAGCATTATTTTAGACAGGAAATGACGCCAAAGAAGGCGTCGGGTTCGACATTCGGTAAACATTTTAGGTTTTCGTTATGATGCCAACAACGTATATCTCACGTAAGGAACACAGGAATTAGATAATAAAGGTAACAGTGCGAACGGACGCGTATGGACAGTCATTTTTCCCTCGCTCAGTACGAGAATGGAGTAGGGAAGAAGACCAATAATGTTGGTACGATGTAGTCCCCGCCACGCACGGTGCAGTGGGTCCTGCGATAAATATGTACACTACTGGCCATTAAAATTGCTACACCACGAAGGTGACGTGCTACAGACGCGAAATTTAACCGACAGGAAGAAGATGTTGTGATATGCAAATGATTCACACAAGGTTGGCGCCGGTGGCGACACCTACAACGCGCTGACATGAGGAAAGTTTCCAACCGATTTCTCATACACAAACAGCAGTTGACCGGCGTTGCCTGGTGAAACGTTCTTGCGATGCCTCGTGTAAGGAGGAGAAATGCGTACCATCACGTTTCCGACTTCGATAAATGTCGGATTGTAGCCCATCGCCATTGCGGTTTATCGTATCGCGACATTGCTGCTCGCGTTCGTCGAGATCCAATGACTGTTAGCAGAATATGGAATCGGTGGTTTCAGGAGGGTAATACGGAACGCCGTGCTGGATCCCAACGGCCTCGTATCACTAGCAGTCGAGATGACAGGCATCTTATCCGCATGGCTGTAACGGATCATGCAGCCACGTCTCGATTCCTGAGTCAACAGATGGGGAAGTTTGCAAGACAACAACCATCTGCACGAACAGTTCGACGACGTTTGCAGCAGCACGGACTATCAGCTCGGAGACCATGGTTGCGGATACCCTTGACGCTGCATCACAGACAGGAGCGCCTGCGATGTTGTACTCAACGACGAACCTGGGTGCACGAATGGCAAAACGTCATTTTTTCGGACGAATCCAGGTTCTGTTTACAGCATTATGATGGTCGCATCCGTGTTTGGCGACATCGCGGTGAACGCACATTGGAAGCGTGTATTCGTCATCGCCATACTGGCGTATCACCCGGCGTGATGGTAGGGGGTGCCATTGGTTACACGTGTCGGTCACGTCTTGTTCGCATTGACGGCACTTTGAACAGTGGACTTTACATTTGAAATGTGTTACGACCCGTGGCTCTACCCTTCATTCCATCCCTGCGAAACCCTACATTTCAGCAGGATAATGCACGACCTCATGTGCAGGTCCTGTACGGGCTTTTCTGGATAGAGAAAAATGTTCGACTGCTGCCCTGGCCACCACATTTTCCTGATCTCTGTACGCCAGTCACTACTTTTGATGAACTGTGGTATCGTGTTGAAGCTGCATGGGCAGCTGTACCTGTACATGCTATCCAAGCTCTGTTGACTCAATGCCCAGGCGTATCAAGGCAGTTCTGGGTACTGATTTCTCAGGATCTGTGCAGCCAAATTGGGTGAAAATGTAATCACATGTCAGTTCTAGTACAATATATTTGTCCAATGAATACCCGCTTATCATCTGTATTTCTTCTTGGTGTAGCAATTTTAATGGCCAGTAGTGTATTATAGATGTAAACGACTCGCTACTATAGTACCTCAAGAAACTTCACTGAATTTCCATGTCGTGCAACCCAACAACCTTTGCATCATGTCCAGAGCTTTATGCCGTCCCTTCAGATTCATTGGAGTGTTGCAAGCTGACAATAGTGAGTTGGATGTCATCAAGATCTTCTTGAGCCCAAGCGTTCTGAGGAACTGGAAAGCTTGCATGGTAGACACTGTCTATGAAAAGAGCACTAGCTAAGAGGACTTAACCAGAAACGTGGCTGATGGCGGAGTCTAGGAGAGTTATCTGTAAACAAATGTCTGGCGGACCGCTATAGTGACTGGTCGGTGCGCCCCGTGTTGCAGGACGGCTCGTTCGTGTGGGACGAGGAGATGCAGGGCATGATGCTGGCGGGCTTCTTCTACGGCTACACGGTGGGCCAGGTGCCGGGCGGGCTGCTCGCCGAGCGCTTCGGCGGCAAGCTGGTGTTCGGTCTGGGCGCGCTCGTGCCCGCCGTCCTCACCGTGGTCAGCCCCTTCACCGCCTGGGTCAACGAGTACTTCTTCTTCGCCATGAGGATCCTCGAGGGCCTCGTCGAGGTAAGCCAGCGCAAAGTGCAGCGCCCCTAGTAAGTTGGAAGTATCGGTCCATCAGCATCATCCGCCATGTTGACGTTCTCTGTCGTCGAAGGTCTCAGCTAGACTTTTGCATGCATTATGGTTTCTAGCATTTGTAGACTTAGAGAAAGCTTTTGACAATGTTGATTGGAGTACTCTCTTTCAAATTCTGAAGGTGGTAGGGGTAAAATACAGGGAGCGAAAGGCTATTTACAATTTGTACAGAAACCAGATGGCAGTTATAAGAGTCGAGGGACATGAAAGGGAAGCAGTGGTTGGGAAGGGAATGAGACAGGGTTGTAGCCTATCCCCGATGTTATTCAATCTGTATGTTGAGCAAGCAATAAAGGAAACAAAAGAAAAGTTCAGGGTAGGTATTAAAATCCATGGAAAAGAAATAAAAAACTTTGAGGTTCGCCGATGACATTGTAATTCTGTCAGAGACATCAAAGGACTTGGAAGAGCAGCTGAACGGAATGGACAGTGTCTTGAAAGGAGGGTATAAGATGAACATCAACGAAAGCAAAACGAGGATAATGGGATGTTGTCGAATTAAGTCGGGTGATGCTGAGGGAATTAGATTAGGAAATGAGACACTTAAAGTAGTAAAGAAGTTTTGCTACTTGGGGAGCAAAATAACTGATGATGGTCGAAGTAGAGAGAATATAAAATGTAGACTGGCAATGGCAAGGAAAGAGTTTCTGAAGAAGAGAAATTTGTTAACATCGAGTATTGATTTAAGTGTCAGGAAGTCGTTTCTGAAAGTATTTGTATGGAGTGTAGCCATGTACGGAAGTGAAACATGGACGATAAATAGTTTGGACAAGAAGAGAATAGAAGATTTCGAAATGTGATGCTACAGAAGAATGCTGAAGATTAGATGGGTAGATCACATAACTAATGAGGAGGTATTGAATAGGATTGGGGAGAAGAGGAGTTTGTGGCACAACTTGACTAGAAGAAGGGATCGGTTGGTAGGACGTGTTCTGAGACATCTAGGGATCAGCAATTTAGTATTGGAGGGCAGCGTGGAGGATAAAAATCGTAGGGGGAGACCAAGAGATGAATACACTAAACAGATTCAGGAGGATGTAGGTTGCAGTAGGTACTGGGAGATGAAGAAGCTTGGACAGGATAGAGTAGCATGGAGAGCTGCATCTAACCAGTCTCAGGACTGAAGACCACAACAACAACAACAACATGTTTTAGAGATTATGCAGGACGCAGATATTTACTCCTACATTGAAGAAAGACAAAAATAACACCAACTTTGTTTACGAGTTATCGATAGCGTAATATTTACTCAAACTGAGAAAGTAATGTTTATGAATTTCAACAGGAAAGCAGCTACTTGCCAAACATTAGGTTTAAGAAATGTTTTTAAATAAACAGCAAGATCCATTTATGATCAGAACATATCTCCTTGAAACGGCTGTCCCAAACATACAGTATCTATTCCGTTATCGTATCGTGGCCTTTAACTACTATAATAATGCGCAGCATGTCTGTGAATCAATAAATTGGTTATACACTGATGGAAAAAAAATCGCAACACCAAGACGGAGTTGTGCGAAATAAAATAAATTTGGTAGGTGTGTTTCTACTCTCAAAGGTGGTGTCTGTTCTAATTTCTCGCCAGATGGATAACAGTGGCGCTAGTAGTGCCACTATGAAGACGAAAATAATGCTACCTTTAAATACACGCTGTAATGGTCGTGAACGTTACATACCTTTGAAATTGGATGTGGAGAGTTGATGTTCGTCAAGAATGCCTTTAAGGCAACAAAGAAGCGTTATCAACACCTCACTGAGTTTGAAAGAGGTAGTGTAACAGAGCTGATTGTTTCTTCTGCGATATTGCAGAAAGACTTGGCAGGAACGTAATCACTGTACGTGGCTGCTGGCAGCGGTGGTCACGTGAATGTGGGGTCCAGGCAGACCAGACTCCAGACGGGAACGTGGCACTACCGGGAGGGAAGACCGTCGTGTTTGGCGTGTGGTTGTGGCACATCGTACTGCATCCGCAGTAGCAACTTCAGCGGCAGTTGGCACCACAGTGGCACAACGAACCGTTACAACTCGGTTGCTTCGAGGACAGCTGCGAACCAAACATCCTGACGCGTGTATTCCACTGATCCCAAACCAATTTGCGACTTCAGTGGTGTGAAGCGAGAGCTCATTGGAGGGTAGGAAGGAGGTCTGTGTCTGATGAAAGCTGTTCCTGCTCAGGTGCTAGTATTGCCAGTGTATTGGTTAGAAGGAGGGCAATCAGTCTGTCAGTGAACTAGACACTTTGGACCTACACCTGGAGTAATGGTCTAAGGTGCGATTATGCATGACAGCAGGAGCACGCTGTTGGCTATCGAACACATCCTGACTACAAATATGTGCGGCAGTATTGTGATTCGACCCGCTCAACTGTCACTCATAAACAACATTCTAGAGGATGTTTCTCAGATGGATAACGGTCGCCCACGTACAGCTGTTGTAACTCAAGATGGTCTACAGAGCGTCGACGTGTTTCATGGCCTGCTAGACCACCAGATCTGTCTCCAGTCGAGCACGTATGGTACATCATGGGACGATAACTCCAGAGTCATCCACAAACAGCATTAACTGTTCCTCTATTGACCGACCAAGTGCAACACGCAGGGACTCCATGCCACAAATTGATATCCGGCATCTGTACAACACAATGCATGCACGTTTGAGTGCTTGCATTCAGTATTCTTGCGGTTGCACTGGTTATTAACACTTTGCCGTCCGCATGTCTCGTACAAATTAATTCGCTTCGCGCCGGCAGCGCTAATTCGGATTACTTCGCTTGTCGCCGGCCGCTTGTCACCTTCCCGTTGATGACAAGCTTCAAACACATTGACTTTTGCGCACTTTAATTTTCCGGAAATACTCTATTTTGGTGTATCGGTCCACAAACTCGAATTTTCTCTGCAAGTTCTACACTGTTACAATAATTATCCATGCAGAGGTGATGCCACTTTCCATCAGATGGTGTCAACAGTTACGTCACTGTTTTTGCTAAGGGCTGTCCAACGCCGGAATATATCTTGAATGAGGAAATGTATCCCGTAATCGAATCACACAGCATCCGAATGAGTATGCCGTATTTCGTAATTTTCGACGGATTGTAAACTTTAAAATTTAATCGTCCACGCCACGATATCATTCCTTCATCAATAGAGATGTTTTGACTTTGATTAAACGTTTCTGTAAACTTTTTGGAAAAATAATCAATTAAGAATTGCACTTTGACAAGCTGGTCGGCACTATCCAGTTTATTGTTGCTGTCGGAAAAATGTAAAAATGATAATATTTGTCAGAATCGGTTGCGGGACGTCGTTTTTCGAAATATCGGTGTGTCTATCAACGGATTCGTTGAATAATAATCATCGATCCTTGCTTTTTTTTTACAATTCCTAAGGATAGCAAGCCCAAACCATTTTCTACGTTCGGGTCCCGTAACGTCGACAAATTTGGCATTTTTTAAACCCATCTTACTTCTATTGCAATTTTGACTGTAGTACTTGTTGGTTTAATTGCTAATATATTCAAATATATCGTTCCCAATATATAATTCTATGATATCATCGACGCTCTGTGTATCTTTGGGAAAAATTGTTGTGCCAGGGTTCCTTAAAATTTATTGTTGGTCCTCGGTAAATCAAAGTCTGACCACTGTACACTGCCTTCTTCCTCTGATTCAGCCGAATTATTTGGCAACCGTAGCGTTCGCCGAATTCTTCTTGGACGTATTTCACTAGCTTCCTACGATTCTGCTTCACTTCCATTTTTTTTTATATCCAATGTCTTCTTCCTCATCGGTCAAGTCGTCCGGAACGTCAGACAAGACTTTCGGGCATTCAGCGTAAATAATCCTATTGTCTCTTTTGTCCGCCATGATGAAAGGGCACAAGTACTTATAAATACAAAAAACTTGTTGACGTGTGTTACTTATTGTTACCTAAACAAAACACCAACAGAATGCAAAAGATACTAAAGTGCTGTCGCCGGCCACTGCGTGATACTATCTTCACGACACCACGGTGGTGTCGCCGGCCACTGAGCGATACTGTGCAGACGACACCATGTGGTGTCGCCGGACGGCATAATGTTAATGTACCAGCATTTCACATTTGCAATGACTTATCTCGCGCTTACACTAACCTGTGATCATGCGTCTGATAATAAAACGTCTTTTCCCAAAAATGAACAAAGTACTAGGGAACTCTTATTCGAATAAGTAGCATTACGCAAATCGCACAGGGAATCTGCTGGGATTCTTTTATCCTTGGGATAATTGAAGAACGAGATAATTTACAGTACACCGAATCGCGTGGTTGCTAGTATAATCAGTTTTCAAATTCCGTCTCCAGATGTATCAGTCTTCCACCGAAAGACGGACATCTTTCTTGAATGTATACGGCAAGGGATCCTCGTTTCCTTAGAACCACTTAGACACTGAATATTAATGCCCAGTTCGCAGTTGATATTCCCGCCACAAGGTTAGTGTAGTTAGCGAGTGGGCGCTAATATTCGCATCCAGAATACTTCCAGGTGTTTCTTTTCAATTTATCTTTGCGCGTCTCACGTATTAGCTCCTACGCGTCGGCTGTACTGACGCCTGCGCTTTAATAGAGCTAAACGGAAGGGAAATGAGGATAACGAGTTCGTTTAGTAGACCAATTACTAGTCGCACGTCCCAGGAGTTTATCTCGTTACATATCAGAGATAAAGTGCAAGCTTGAAAGTTACTCATTTAGTTATTAACCTCTTTCTTTCTTGATGTTGTGATATAGATTAGTTTTCGTTTATGTACAAGCACAGGAGTTGTTTAGTTTTACTACAGGATACGCATTGAAAAAGCATCTGTGTAAGTTCGTTCACGGTGTTTCTCATTTCTCAGGGGGTGACTTTCCCAGCGATACAGCTGATGATCTCCAAGTGGGCACCTCCACAAGAGCGCAGCCGCTTCTCCATCATCTACTCTGGTAAGCCATGCCGACAGCCTTACAACGACTCTTATGTAAGCAAAAGAAAATCTCTAGTCACATCACATAAAGCGTGCACTATATATAAGAGCATAAATTTATGTACAAGTTTTTCCTTCAAATAGCTATTTATGTCACTACCGGAACATTGACCTTTTCTGATGGGACCTTTTCTGATGGGACACCAGTTACTTTTCATTAAAGATACAGGTTGACAGTGACACTGAAAGTACTGGAAAATTACATGTCCAGAGATAATTTCCTGTTAAGCTTTACAACCACGATTTCGTCTCCTGTGCCCCCATCGCCAACTCAGAATATCACTATCATCCTTAGACCTCAATTATTTGTTGTATGAACCCCAAACAGTTACTTCCCCTGTAATTTTTGTCCACCACATTTCCCTCTCACCGAGTGAAGTGGCGCAGTAGTTAGCACACTGGAATCGCATTCGGCAGGAAGACAGTTCCGGCCATCCAGATATAAGTTTTCAGCGATTTCTCTAAATAGCTCCAGCTCACTGCCCGGATGGTTCCTTTGAAAGGGCATGGACGATTTCCTTTCCCATCCTTGAAACGTTCCGAGCTTATGCTCCGTCTCTAATGACCTCGATGTCGACGGGACGATAACCATAAATTTTCTTCCTTCTCTCTACGGTTTCCTTTAATAGCAGGTAAGTTTTCCCTCGATGTCTTTACTCTTGTCAGGTCGTCCTATTCCTTGTTCTAGATAGTGTTTTCCTCATACTCCTTTTGTCACCGATTCTACGAATTAAGTCCTCAATCTTATCTTATTAATCCACTTCTTTTTTCAAGTGATATAAAGAGTTGAGCACTTCACAAAACGCAGAAAAACATACTGCGTACAGGCTAGAGGAAAACAAAAACATTTGTTCATATTTCAGTATCTATCAAGTTTTATAACTTTATTTGTCCAAAACTGTACACAAGAGCTCAAACATTTTTATTCGTTTTAGTACAGTTTAACGTGGGCACCGTTTGCAGTTCGGCAGAGTTCGAAACGATACTCCACTTCTCGCCACATGTTCATAAACATGACAAGTGTTATGGCCTCTACTGCGACGTAAATTCGTTGTCTCAAATCTACCAGATCTCGAACCTTCGTTCTGTAACTGTGCCCTTGACACTGCACTGCACTGAAATCTAGCGCAGTCAGATCGGGAGACCGAGGGACCAGGCAATGGGAGCCCCCCTCCCTCTTCCGATCCAACACTCGGGAAATTTTTCATGGAGAGATGTGGTGCGTGGCCGAATACAACAGCTCAACCTACAGGCTTGTCTAGCATCGCCGGCCGGTGTGGCCGTGCGGCTCTAGGCGCTTCAGTCTGGAACCGCGTGGCCGCTAAGATCGCAGGTTCGAATCCTGCCTCGGGCATGGATGTGTGTGATGTCCTTAGGTTAGTTAGGTTTAAGTAGTTCTAAGTTCTAGGGGACTGATGACCACAGATGTTAAGTTCCATAGTACTCAGAGCTATTTGAACCATTTTGTCTAGCATCTGCATTTATGTTGAAGCATGCATTGGCCGACGCCGGGATGGTTCCTTTCAGAGGGCACAGCCGATTCCCTTCCCCATCCTTGAAACAATACGAGGTTGTGCTCCGTCTCTAACGATCTCGATGTCGACGGGACGTAAAAGCCTAATTTTTCATCCTTCTTCCTAAGTCTCACTCTAGTGCCATGGAGGTTTCTCCCTATAGTCTTTACTTATGTCCTGTCGTCCTGCCTCTTATTCTAGATAATGTTTTCCACATATTCTTTTCGTCGCTTATTCTACGAAGTAAGTCCTCACATCTTATCAGTTTAACTGTTCAAAAATGTAAAACTGTGCACTTCCCAATAATCAGAGAAATACAGGGTGTCCAGGATGGAGATATGCAAAAACATTTGTTCATATTTCAATACCTATTAAGTTTTATAACTTCATTTGCACAGCGGTGTACATAGGAGCTCAAACATTTTTATTCATATTGGTACAGTTCAGTGTGGGGACCGTTTGTAGTTCGAAAGGTATCGAAACGGTACTCGACTTCTCGCCCCATGTTCATATGCATGACAAGTGTTATGGCCACTACTATGGCATAAATCCTTTGTCTCAAATCTGCCACGTCTCGAAACCTAGTTCCGCAATGTCCTTGACAAACCCCAATGCATGCACTGAAAATCCAGCGGCGGAGGCAGATCGGCAGTCCGAGAGGCCAGCAGCAGCAGGCAATGGGACCCTCCCCCCCTCTCCACAATTTTGAGGAGATGTCTCATGGAGATATGTGGTAATATCTCCATGGGGCACCATACTGTTGGAAAATGACGCCCGGAGGCGTCTGCGAAACTGCGTAGTTCGCTAACAAGTCGAGATAAGTGCGCCCTGCCCTTGTAGACTCCATAAAAAGAAAATCGACGAATCACAGAATGTTTATGTAATCAGAACCACACATTAACTTCTGAGGTGTCCTTTCGCACTCAGTCACCTCTGCTAGGGTCTCACTTACTCATATTTGACAGTTATGTCGGTTAACTTTGCCACAGATGTGGAAGGTAGATTCATCACTGAACAGGGTTGTACTGAGGTAGTCGTTGTTTTCGTTTGTACGATGCAACATTTCAACAGCAAAATCACGTCGTCTGCAGTGATCCTCAGGCTCAAAATGACGCAGAAGTTGGAGTTTGTAAGCATGCAACAGGAGACGTTTGTGCGTAATGTCGTGCTAGTTCCCACTGGCTTGTCTAATGTATTTACGTGGCCTTCTAGCCAATGCTTCGCGAACACGTTCCACGGTCTCTTCATTCACATGCGTTTTAGGACGTTTTCCAGCATTTGAACGCACACTTCCCGTTTCTCGAAGAGTTATGTCCCCTTGATAAATGGATTTACGTGGGGGAGGAGCCACGTTTCATTTCCTTCTTGCACGCCCCTGAACACGTGTTACATACTTTAGCTCTGCACCTTTCATTGTTTTGTCTACTTGAAATAAACATTTGAACGCATGAGCCATACGACTCAGCGATTTTTATGATATGGTAAGAATCACATTTTGGAGAGTGTCTCTGTCAACTGGATATATACTCAACAACATAAAAAATCGAGTTTTTTAGTTATAAGCATTGGTTTATGTACACCTATAGCCCGGACACCCTGTAGTATCGCACGACTACAGCTGCAACTCGCCACAGCTGGAATCAGTCGACTTGTAGAAATACCTATGTGTAACAGTTCATTGTCGTATAAAATGAAACGATTACCTAGGATCATTCGTAGGTGAGGTAAGTGGTAAATTTCGATACATTGGTACGATACTGATAAACATACGTATAACAATTTCTTGACATCTGTAATGAAACGATCACTCGTAAGTGATGCAGGTGGTAGATATTGATTAACTGGTATGATACTGTGGGAATTCAGTCTCTCTATTGTTCAAGTGCGTGTGAGCCATACCAGATAGGACTAGCAGGGGATAATGAGCGTATATAAAGAAACGCGGCACGAATGGTCACTCACGGGAGAGCGGCAAGTATATTTTGAATAACATGAACTGTCAAACGCCTGAAGATAGACATTCAGTATCATAAGGAAACTCACTCACTAAGTTTCGAGAATCAGTATTAAGTTAAGAATCAAGAGACATTCTTCAGACCCCCATTTATTAAACCCAGAGAAACGACGCAAACAGGATTAGACCCATTACAACGTAGACATAGGTACTGCAGCAGTCGTTCTTTCTGTGCTCCTTGCGCGAACGCGCTTCTCAATGATTTGCGAAGTATTTACAGGGGTGGACAAAAATATGAAAATACCAAAAACAAAACACATTATCGTGCCTCAATCAGTGTAGAATAACCGTCGACTTTCAAGACAGCTTCCAGTCGTCTCGGAATGGATAAATACGGATTTTCAAGGGAATCTTATGTCATTCCTTCTGCAAAATAGTCAAGTTGAAGTAACGGTGACCGAGGTAAATAGCGATCCAACACACTTCTCTCCAAAGTAGACCACAAAGACTCAAGAATATTGAGATGTGGTGACTGTGGTAGCCAGGGGAGTGGCGACAATTCGTCCTCGTGCTCACAAAACAAGTTCTCGACGTGGCGTACTGTGTGAGCAAAGGGCCTGTCGTCTCGGAAGACAGCATCACGATTGGGGAACAAACATTGTATGAAAATGTTCTTATATACCTTGGCAGTAATGTCCCCTTGCAAAGTACCCATGCGGCCCACGGAATACTACGGTATGGCTGCCCAAATCATCACCGGATCCCTGCCGTGTTACACTCCGACCATTGCTCCATAGCCCAGGTTTTATGGTTTCGGCACCACGTTTTCGTGTACTGATCACTGGTGAGTTGTTTTTGGAAGTACAGCTTGTAACCTCCCCCTCACTTATCGACCTTAACGACAGTAAAAATTACAGCGCTGGTACCTAATGGAAATTTGGGAAAAGCAATCGTCACCGAAGTTAATCTGTCGGTAAAGAGAGAGAAAAGGTTACATCTAAATGAAAGGAAAAATGCAAATGAAACAGGTGGAAATTAATTTCGAAAAGGGGTAAAGTTAATAAAGAAAATAAATGTGTGGTCGTTACGTTAACAATTAACTGGGGTTAATTAGATATTTGAGATTTGGGGAAAATTACGGTCGCCAATCCTATGGACAACAACTATAATAATTGAAAAAGAAAGGTTATTGCACATATAATTGGCACTAAAAGCGTGGGAACTGAAAGTAGACACGTGTTGTGTAAAAACTGAATGTTTGTCAGAAGTAATAAATTTCGCTACACTCTGACTTAATTTAGCAAAAGAATTAATAAAACCGGAAAACAGAAAGTTAATTTAGTGACTGAAATTAATAGTGAACTTTGTTTCTGAAGCACTACGAAATTCAATAAAATAAGGTTAGTCTTGGGCTATCTCAACAATCATTTCAAAAGCTACTTGAATCTACGCAATTTAGAAATAAGAGATTTAACTTTGAACTTGAATTAAATGATTCTGAACAATTAACAATAGTAAAATTTAGTACGTACCAAGCTGAGCTGCAGTCACAGGTAAGCTAAAATATGGTAACAAAACTCGGACTCTTCATTTGTGCTTGTGTAATCTAAATATTGTAGCCAGCTATGAATACCTTAACTGAACTTTGAAATTAAAGCAGTGAAATCGAATGATATTACTTTAATGCTGGCGTTTGAATTTCAACGACACTCGAGTTCATTTCGGAAAAGGAAGGGACCCTGCTTGGTAATGCAATTGGGACAATGAGCAACAAAGCTTCATGCTAAGTTGCTGTATTTTAGTGATGCTAATGGATTAGTTTGAAAAGCTGAGGTCTGCCATACAATTCTAAAACTTTACGTGCTTTCAGTCTTCCTTGTTGGTTGATTGAAGGTTTGAAGTCGTCGATCGAGGAGGTGGCGACAATCACTCATTGTCGGCCGTAGCTGTTGCAGAAGCTGGATGTTGGCGCGCCTTCTTCTCGACACTGTCACCAGGGGAAACGGGCTCTTGATGTGTGCCTGCTAATGTTTCCCGTCCGCGACACCATGCCAGAAACTATCATAGCAAGTCGAGCGCAATTACATGCTGCCAAATCCCGAAAGCGCGGCAACTCGCGGGAGCGTCTCTCAACAGACCTGCTCCACCGCCATATTCCAGCCAGACTCCCCACTGCCCGCACTCCACGCGGCAGAGTTAACACTACCAAAGATCCTAAACACTTTGGTTCTCCACACGACCTATCGATGTAATCGTTCGATAGCCTAGTTTTCCTTAGGCAAGACCCAACGTAAAAATACAAATAATATTTACAAACCAAACCAATTATACATCGCCATAAATGCATATATATATATATATATATATATATATATATATATATATATATATATATACAAATAGTAAAACAATTACAATATATAAAGACACGGAAATGTCACATCTTCAGGTAACAAAATAAGGAGAAAAATTTATAGTACAATAGATGGAAATAGGAGGATATGCATTTTCGGCGTTACAAGCTTGCCTTGAAATTCCCTGCTTCTGGAGCTCCCATCGTGTTGTTTCGGTGCTGACAGGCTTCGCCAGTACGATCTTTAGTTCTGCAGTGACTTTTGCAGCTGTCATCCTCCTACTTCTCGTCGCAATCCTCTTCAATGCCCATCCGTCGTAGTCACTCAACACTATTGCCCGCGTTGTGACGTAGCGGATCACGTTTTTCGACTTTCCCTGTATGCGGTATAAACTTCCGATCTGGTACTTTTTGAAACACCAAACACTTCGGGCACCAACAGTTTGCCCACGTTGGAAGTCACTTAGCTCCAAAGTAAGGTACCCGCAACTACACAGAACTCTGCTCTGACCACGAATGACACTTGCAACGTGTTGAGGACATTGCACAGCTGCCGTTCGTGGCCAAATACAACAGCGCAGCCTACAGGCCTACATGCATTTTTACGGTTTTTCCATGTTTTTGCATAATCTCTGTATTGAAATGTGGATATGATCCGCAGAACGTGCAAATACACTCCTGGAAATGGAAAAAAGAACACATTGACACCGGTGTGTCAGACCCACCATACTTGCTCCGGACACTGCGAGAGGGCTGTACAAGCAATGATCACACGCACGGCACAGCGGACACACCAGGAACCGCTGTGATGGCCGTCGAATGGCGCTAGCTGCGCAGCATTTGTGCACCGCCGCCGCCAGTGTCAGCCAGTTTGCCGTGGCATACGGAGCTCCATCGCAGTCTTTAACACTGGTAGCATGCCGCGACAGCGTGGACGTGAACCGTATGTGCAGTTGACGGACTTTGAGCGAGGGCGTATAGTGGGCATGCGGGAGGCCGGGTGGACGTACCGCCGAATTGCTCAACACGTGGGGCGTGAGGTCTCCACAGTACATCGATGTTGTCGCCAGTGGTCGGCGGAAGGTGCACGTGCCCGTCGACCTGGGACCGGACCGCAGCGACGCACGGATGCACGCCAAGACCGTAGGATCCTACGCAGTGCCGTAGGGGACCGCACCGCCACTTCCCAGCAAATTAGGGACACTGTTGCTCCTGGGGTATCGGCGACGACCATTCGCAACCGTCTCCATGAAGCTGGGCTACGGTCCCGCACACCGTTAGGCCATCTTCCGCTCACGCCCCAACATCGTGCAGCCCGCCTCCAGTGGTGTCGCGACAGGCGTTAATGGAGGGACGAATGGAGACGTGTCGTCTTCAGCGATGAGAGTCGCTTCTGCCTCGGTGCCAATGATGGTCGTATGCGTGTTTGGCGCCGTGCAGGTGAGCGCCACAATCAGGGCTGCATACGAGCGAGGCACACAGGGCCAACACCCGGCATCATGGTGTGGGGAGCGATCTCCTACACTGGCTGTACACCACTGGTGATCGTCGAGGGGACACTGAATAGTGCACGGTACATCCAAACCGTCATCGAACCCATCGTTCTACCATTCCTAGACCGGCAAGGGAACTTGCTGTTCCAACAGGACAATGCACGTCCGCATGTATCCCGTGCCACCCAACGTGCTCTAGAAGGTGTAAGTCAACTACCCTGGCCAGCAAGATCTCCGGATCTGTCCCCCATTGAGCATGTTAGGGACTGGATGAAGCGTCGTCTCACGCGGTCTGCACGTCCAGCACGAACGCTGGTCCAACTGAGGCGCCAGGTGGAAATGGCATGGCAAGCCGTTCCACAGGACTACATCCAGCATCTCTACGATCGTCTCCATGGGAGAATAGCAGTCTGCATTGCTGCGAAAGGTGAATATACACTGTACTAGTGCCGACATTGTGCATGCTCTGTTGCCTGTGTCTATGTGCCTGTGGTTCTGTCAGTGTGATCATGTGATGTAACTGACCCCAGGAATGTGTCAATAAAGTTTCCCCTTCCTGGGACAATGAATTCACGGTGTTCTTATTTCAATTTCCAGGAGTGTAGCTAAAGTAAGCTAATCAGCAGTACTGGAACTAATGTTAATGATTAATGAAAACCATGACAGCTGTACTGGTACACATTTTCTGTGTCAAAAACCGGTTTCTTTAGTCAGAACCTGATGGAGTTGCCGAGTTGTGACAGTATCATATTCTAGTAGGTCCAGTTCTCTTGATAACAGTCATATAAATACACTATGGGCCATTGAAATTGCTACACCAAGAAGAAATGCAGCTGTTAAACGGGTATTCATTGGACAAATATATTTACTAGAACTGACATGCAATTACATTTTCACGCAATTGGGGTGCGTGGATCCTGAGACATCAGAACCCAGAACAACCACCTCTGGCCGTAATAACGGCCTTGATACGCCTGGGCTTTGAGTCAAACAGAGCTTGGATGGCGTGTACAGGTGCAGCTGCCCATGCAGCTTCAACATGATACCACAGATCATCAAGACTAGTGACTGGCGTGTTGTGACGAGCCAGTTGCTCGGCCACCATTGACCAGGACCTGCAACATGCGGTCGTGCATTATCCTGCTGAAATGTAGGGTTTCGCAGGGATCGAATGAAGGGTAGAGCCACGGGTCGTAACACATCTGAAATGTAACGTCCGCTGTTCAAAGTGCCGTCAATGCGAACAAGAGGTGACCGAAACGTGTAACCACGCCAGCCGATACGCCAGTATGGCGAGACGAATACAAGCTTCCAATGTGTGTTCACCGAGATGTCGCCAAACACGGATGCGACCATCATGATGCTGTAAACAGAACCCGGATTCATCCGAAAACAAGACGTTTTGCCATTCGTGCACCCAGGTTCGTCTTTGAGTACACCATCGCAGGCGCTCCTGTCTGTGGTGCAGCGTCAAGGGGAACCACAGCATTGGTCTCCGAGCTGATAGTCCATGCTGCTGCGATAAACCGCAATTGGGATAGTCTACAATCCGACCTTTATCAAAGTCGGAAACGTGATGGTACGCATTTCTCCTCCTTACACGAGGCATCACAACAACGTTTCACCAGGCAACGCCCGTCAACTGCTGTTTGTGTATGAGAAATCGGTTGGAAACTTTCCTCATGTCAGCACGTTGTAGGTGTCGCCACCGGCGCCAGCCTTGTGTGAATGCTCTGAAAAGCTAATCATTTATATATCACAGCATCTTCTTCCTGTCGGTTACATTTCGCGTCTGTAGCAAGTCATCTTCGTGATGTAGCAATTTTAATGGCCAGTAGTGTATTCTGCCGAACCCCTGGCAGAAGCGAGGCGAGTAGTCTGATGTGCACATCACGCCGTGTCGCATGCACTTGCTGCTCGCCTTATTTCTGCCAGGTGGTCAGTCGAACGTTTATACGATCATCCGTTTCAGATTTTGTCTCATGTTGCGTGAGACAATGAGACCCGTTAATTATGTTACTGGCACAACTCGATAACCCGATGTTCTAAAGAACGAAACCGATCGTGACCCAATAAATGTGTTTCAGTACAGCTGTGAGGGTTCCCTTAATTATTCATATTATTGGGTTGGTGCATACGTTCGTAGCGTTTTCCATAAGTTTAGCAAACACAACAGAGCCTTTTGTCATTAATAATATATTCTCTTTCGCTATTTACAAAAATCTGTCAACTTGGGGTAACTCTTCGACTCCGCCACTCTAGGAATCACTTGGATCTGTGGCGAAGAACTCGTCGAGTCATTTCCGGAGCTCATTTTCATCCGGGAAGGATGTTCCTTGAATGTTGTTCGATAGAGAGGGTAAAAGGTCAAAATTTGAGGGCGCAAGATCTGGTGAATAAGGTGAGTGCGAAACGACTTGTCAACCCAACTCCTGTGTAGTGTATTTTGTCAGTATAGAAGATTGCCGGCGGACTTTTTCGTGGGGTATCGTCGCTTTTTGCAGTCTTCCTGGTCGTTAGTCTTGGATTAAGTCTCCGAGACGTCTCATTTGTTGACAATAAATGTCGGCAGTGACGGTTACACCTCGGGGAAGCAATTTGTACTACATCACACCCTCGCTGTTGCACCAGATGCATAACATTTCCTTTTATGGATGCGCGCAGGTTTTTGTACAGGAAGTTGCTGCGTTGTTTGGGTTCAGCCACCCCTTTCCTTTACTTTTGTTGACATAAAGACACCATTTATCGTCACCAGTAACGATACAGGACAGGAATGGTCGGCGTTGATCTCATGCCAATTGACTACGAGCTAGCAGAGTTAGACATATGGTCATTGTCTGATTTTTTGATTTTGGCTTAGAGCATGCGGTACGAATACACCAGATTTCTGAACTTTCTCCATTGAGTGCAAATGTCGTTCGCTGGTGGAATGATCACAGTTCGTCACATTTGCTAGCTCTCGGGTACACTGAGGTGGATCATTGTGTATTAATGCTTTTGAACGATCTTCATCAAAACCCGAAGGTCTTCCTGAAAGTGAAGACTCTCTGATCTCAAAATGATCCTCCTTAAAAAGAGAAACCAATTTACTGCCGTGCTTTGTCCAATGGCGCTACCCCCGTACATGGCACAAATATTTGTGGCTGCCTCCGCTACTGTCAGCCCTCTACTGAACTCAAACAGAAGAATATGTTGGAAACGTTCCGATTTCTCCACATGACACTCCATTTTCTAGCGTCCACTGCTCCACTCACTATCTGCAAATGACGAAATGACAATTTGTGAACTCAAACAGCAACAATGAACTACAAATAAAGAATGACGATTGATAAATAAACCCATAGTAAGCGGAATAACATCATCCTAAACAAAAACGGTAAGAAGTTATGCATCAACGTAATAGCATTAATCAGGTGTGGAGTTCGAATGATCAGGATTACTGCTGCAAATTCTTTTACTGACTGTCCCTCCAAGACATCGTGTCCCAAAAGGTATATTACTTTGTACACTGATGAGCCAAAACAGTATGAACACAGGCCATTGCGAGGCTGCATGCCTGCTAGTGGTGTTGTGGACACGTGAAGCAGTAAGGAAAGAATGTAAACGAAAGAGAAACGAATGGGCAGTCATTAAAGCGAAGATGCCGGTCGCAAATGCGGAAATCCACTAAAAAATGGCTCTGAGCAATATGGGACTTAACTTCTGAGGTCATCAGTCCCCTAGAACTTAAACTACTTAAACCTAACTAACCTAGGGACATCCCACACATCAATGCCCGAGGCAGGATTCGAACCTGCGACCGTAGCGCTCTCGCGGCTCCAGACTGCAGCGCCTAGAACCGCACGGCCACTCCGGCCGACAATATGTAATTCTGCAGGCTTTCGTGCCCGTTGTCACTGTAGGAAAAATCTTCTGGGTTATTAGGCCGCGTCATATTTCTACTAAAATGATCCACAGCAGATTAGCCAACAACGCCCCTTCTTCTGCGTCAGAGCTGGAATATTAGCCTGTGACTATGGACCACCAATGATAACCATATGAATTTCCACCAATACCATCACTTCTCCAGCACGAACGCGAGAAAACTCCCGTTCATAAGAGGACGCGACTCTCGTCTCTGACAGTGTTCTAGCAGTAGTAGACACCAGAAGATACTGAGAAAGATCCCAGCAAAGAGGTCGAAACGTCGATCATTTTAGAAGAAATACACTCCTGGAAATTGAAATAAGAACACCGTGAATTCATTGTCCCAGGAAGGGGAAACTTTATTGACACATTCCTGGGGTCAGATACATCACATGATCACACTGACAGAACCACAGGCACATAGACACAGGCAACAGAGCATGCACAATATCGGCACTAGTACAGTGTATATCCACCTTTCGCAGCAATGCAGACTGCTATTCTCCCATGGAGACGATCGTAGAGATGCTGGATGTAGTCCTGTGGAACGGCTTGCCATGCCATTTCCACCTGGCGCCTCAGTTGGACCAGCGTTCGTGCTGGACGTGCAGACCGCGTGAGACGACGCTTCATCCAGTCCCAAACATGCTCAATGGGGGACAGATCCGGAGATCTTGCTGGCCAGGGTAGTTGACTTACACCTTCTAGAGCACGTTGGGTGGCACGGGATACATGCGGACGTGCATTGTCCTGTTGGAACAGCAAGTTCCCTTGCCGGTCTAGGAATGGTAGAACGATGGGTTCGATGACGGTTTGGATGTACCGTGCACTATTCAGTGTCCCCTCGACGATCACCAGTGGTGTACGGCCAGTGTATGAGATCGCTCCCCACACCATGATGCCGGGTGTTGGCCCTGTGTGCCTCGGACGTATGCAGTCCTGATTGTGGCGCTCACGGCGCCAAACACGCATACGACCATCATTGGCACCAAGGCAGAAGCGACTCTCATCGCTGAAGACGACACGTCTCCATTCGTCCCTCCATTCACGCCTGTCGCGACACCACTGGAGGCGGGCTGCACGATGTTGGGGCTGGACGGAAGACGGCCTAACGATGTGCGGGACCGTAGCCCAGCTTCATGGAGACGGTTGCGAATGGTCCTCGCCGATACCCCAGGAGCAACAATGTCCCTAATTTGCTGGGAAGTGGCGGTGCGGTCCCCTACGGCACTGCGTAGGATCCTACGGTCTTGGCGTGCATCCGTGCGTCGCTGCGGTCCGGTCCCAGGTCGACGGGCACGTGCACCTTCCGCCGACCACTGGCGACAACATCGATGTACTGTGGAGACCTCACGCCCCACATGTTGAGCAATTCGGTGGTACGTCCACCCGGCCTCCCGCATGCCCACTATACGCCCTCGCTCAAAGTCCGTCAACTGCACATACGGTTCACGTCCACGCTGTCGCGGCATGCTACCAGTGTTAAAGACTGCAATGGAGCTCCGTATGCCACGGCAAACTGGCTGACACTGACGGCGGCGGTGCACAAATGCTGCGCAGCTAGCGCCATTCGACGGCCACTGGTGTGTCCGCTGTCCCGTGCGTGTGATCATTGCTTGTACAGCCCTCTCACAGAGTCCGGAGCAAGTATGGTGGGTCTGACACACCGGTGTCAATGTGTTCTTTTTTCCATTTCCAGGAGTGTATGATGCGGCGTAATAACCCAGAAGATTTTACCTACAGGTGGTCATAATGTTTTGGCTCAGCGGTGAGTGTACATGTGTGTATGTGTGTGCACACTGCCTGGTGCAGTGATGAGCGTGAGTCACTGGACTGAGCGCACTTGTTTTGTTGTGGACAGGCGGCTACCTGGGCACGGTGATCACGATGGCGCTGTCGGGCGTGATGTGCGACAGCGAGGTGGGCTGGCCGCTTGTCTTCTACGTGTTCGGCGGCCTGGGCATCCTTTGGAGTATCCCCTGGTTCCTGTTCGCCTACGACACGCCAGCCAAGCACCCGCGCATCGACCCCGCCGAGCGGCGATTCATCGAGGCTTCGCTGGGCAAGGTGCCCGCCAAGGTGAGTCCAGTTCCCATCGCGCAGCTCGGTCCTTTGTCTACTGGCACAGAGGAGGAGACGCACTATGGTGGACTTCAGTGGATACTGTGCGCCAGAAATGCTCATCTCACTGTCGTCAACTGTGTGACAGCAACAAAAGCGAAAGTAACCGAAAATGCAGTCAAATGAGGACATTCTATTTCACCAAAACAATTCTTGACAGTGATACAGGAAGTTTTTATAAGGTGCGTGTGAAAATGAAGAAAACTGTCTCGAGTCACAAACAAAATACCTACACTGGCCTTCAGTATAATCAATGTTAGCTAAAACATACTTCTGATAACAGTTATATAGCTGTAACTCTTCAGACTTTCCCGGCGAGATCTAGACATGTGGAATAATCCGGTCTACTGCCGGATGTTTGTGTCGCTCAGGCACAATATTTAGGCCACGTAACTCGTTGCCTTCTTCAGGTGCTACCTGAGACACCCATATTGGAGAATCTTGTCCAGTTTTTATGCACAGAGGGTGCTGGGTGCTCTCTTTGCGGACCGCGCCCGCCTGGCGTTGCTTCTAAGGTGTTGTCTCTTCCCCGCTGCTCCCTCGGACGCCATCTGTGGCAGCTCTCTGAGGCCTGTCCAGTGACGGGCGCTCCGTCCGCCGTCCGGGCCAGTCTGGTGCTGCTCCTGAGGTTTCGGCCCTTCCCTGGTGCTCCCAAGGACATCTTCACCCTGCTCGTCCACCATCTGTTGTTGTGGCAACTTTCTGAGGCCATCCCCGCGTATGGCTTTCTGTTCGCGGTCTGCGCCCGCTTGGCGCTGCTCATGAGGTGTTGTCTCTTCTCTGGTGCTCCATCGGACGTCCGCACCCGCGTCGTCCACCATCTGCTGTTGTGGCAGCTGTCTGAGGCCTGTCTCTCGTAGGGCGCTCCGTACGCGTTCCGCACTCGCCTGCCGCTGCTTGATAGGTGTTGTCTCTTCTCTGGTAATCCGTCGGACGTCCACGCCTGCGTCGTCCACCATCTGCTGTTGTGGCAGCTGTCTGAGGCCCGTCTCTCGTAGGGCGCTCCGTACGCGTTCCGCACTCGCCTGCCGCTGCTTGATAGGTGTTGTCTCTTCTCTGGTAATCCGTCGGACGTCCACGCCTGCGTCGTCCACCATCTGCTGTTGTGGTAGCTGTCTGAGGTCCGTCTCGCGTACGGCGCTCCGCACGCAGTCCACGATCGCCTGCCGCTGCTTGTTAGGGGTTCTCTCTTCTCTGGCGCTCCGTCCGACGTGCGCGCCCGCGTCGTCCACCATCTGCTGTTATGGCAGCTGTCTGAGGCCCGTCTCGCATAGGGCGCTCCGTACGCGTTCCGCGCTCGCCTGCCGCTGGTTGTTATGTGTTGTCTCTTCTCTGGTGCTCCGGGGGATGACCGCACCTGCGTCGTCCACCATCTGCTGTTGTAGCAGCTGTCTGAGGCCCGTCTAGCGTAAGCCACTCCGTACGCGTTCCGCGCTCGCCTGCCGCTACTTGTTAGGTGATGTCTCTTCTCTGGTAATCCGTCGCACGTCCGCGCCCGCGTCGTCCACCAGCTGCTGTTGTGGCAGCTGTCTGAGGCCCGTCTCGCGTAGGGCGCTCCGTACGCGTTCCGCGCTCGCGTGCCGCTGCTTGTTAGGTGTTGTCTCTTCTCTGGTGCTCCGTCGGACGTCCGCGCCCGCGTCGTCCACCATCTGCTTTTGTGGCATCTGTCTGAGGCCCATCTCGCGTAGGGCGCCCTGCACACGATCCACGCTCGCCTGCCATTGCTTGTTAGGTTTTGTCTCTTCTCTGGTGCTCCGTCAACGTCCGCGCCCGCGTCGTCCACCATCTGCTTTTGTGGCAGCTGTCTGAGACCCATCTCGCGTAGGGCGCCCTGCACACGATCCACGCTCGCCTGCCATTGCTTGTTAGGTTTTGTCTCTTCTCTGGTGCTCCGTCAACGTCCGCGCCCACGTCGTCCACCAGATGCTGTTGTGGCAGCTGTCTGAGGCCCGTCTGGCGTAGGGCGCTCCGTACGCGTTCCGCACTCGCGTGCCGCTGCTTGTTATATGTTGTCTCTTCTCTGGTGCTCCGTCAACGTCCGCGCCCACGTCGTCCACCAGCTGCTGTTGTGGCAGCTGTCTGAGCCCCGTCTCGCGTAGGGCGCTCCGCACACGATCCACGCTCGTGCTTGTTATATGTTGTCTCTTCTCTGGTGCTCCGTCAACGTCCGCGCCCGCGTCGTCCACCAGCTGCTGTTGTGGCAGCTATCTGAGGCCCGTCTTGCGTAGGGCGCTCCGCACACGATCCACGCTCGCCTGCCATTGCTTGTTATATGTTGTCTCTTCTCTGGTGCTCCGTCAACGTCCGCGCCCGCGTCGTTCACCAGCTGCTGTTGTGGCAGCTGTCTGAGGCCCGTCTCGTGTAGGGCGCCCTGCACACGATCCACGCTCGCCTACCTTTGCTTGTTAGGTGTTTTCTCTTCTCTGGTGCTCCGTCGGACGTCCGCGCCCGCGTCGTCCACCATCTGCTTTTGTGGCAGCTGTTTGAGGCCCATCTCGCGTAGGGCACCCTGCTCACGATCCACGCTCGCCTGCCATTGCTTGTTAGGTTTTGTCTCTTCTCTGGTGCTCCGTCAACGTCCGCGCCCACGTCGTCCACCAGATGCTGTTGTGGCAGCTGTCTGAGCCCCGTCTCGCGTAGGGCGCTCCGGACGCGTTCAACGCTCGCGTGCCGCTGCTTGTTAGGTGTTGTCTCTTCTCTGGTAATCCGTCGCAAGTCCGCGCCCGCGTCGTCCACCAGCTGCTGTTGTGGCAGCTATCTGAGGCCCGTCTTGCGTAGGGCGCTCTGCACGCGGTCCAAGCTCGACTGCCGGTGCGTGTTATATGTTGTCTCTTCTCTGGTGCACCGTCGCACGTCCGCGCCCACGTCGTCCACCAGCTGCTGTTGTGGCAGCTGTCTGAGGCCAGTCTCGCGTAGGGCGCTCCGTACGCGTTCCGCACTCGCGTGCCGCTGCTTGTTAGGTGTTGTCTCTCCTCTGGTAATCCGTCGCACGTCCGCGCCCGCGTCGTCCACCATCTGCCGTTGTGGCAGCTGTCTGAGTCCCATCTCGCGTAGGACGCCCTGCACACGATCCACGCTCGCCTGCCATTGCTTGTTAAATATTGTCTCTTCTCTGGTGCTACGTCGCACGTCCGCGCCCGCGTCGTCCACCATCTGCTGTTGTGGCAGCTGTCTGAGTCCCATCTCGCGTAGGACGTCCTGCACACGATCCACGCTCGCCTGCCATTGCTTGTTAAATATTGTCTCTTCTCTGGTGCTCCGTCGCACGTCCGCGCCCGCGTCGTCCACCATCTGCTGTTGTGGCAGCTGTCTGAGGCCCGTCTTGCGTAGGGCGCTCTGCACGTGGTCCACGCTCGCCTGCCGGTGCTTGTTATATGTTGTCTCTTCTCTGGTGCTCCGTCGCACGTCCGCGCCCACGTTGTCCACCATCTGCTGTTGTGGCAGCTGTCTGAGGCCCGTCTCGCGTAGGGGGCTCCGTACGCGTTCAACGCTCGCGTGCCGCTGCTTGTTAGGTGTTGTCTCTTCTCTGGTAATCCGTCGCAAGTCCGCGCCCGCGTCGTCCACCATCTGCTGTTGTGGCAGCTGTCTGAGTCCCATCTCGCGTAGGGCGCCCTGCACACTATCCACGCTCGCCTGCCATTGCTTGTTATGTATTGTAACTTCTCTGGTGCTCCGTCGGACGTCCGCGCCCACGTCGTCCACCATCTGCTGTTGTGGCAACTGTCTGAGGCCCGTCTTGCGTAGGGCGCTCTGCACGCGGTCCACGCTCGCCTGCCGGTGCTTGTTATATGTTGTCTCTTCTCTGGTGCTCCGTCGCATGTCCGCGTCCGCGTCGTCCATCATCTGCTGGTGTGGCAGCTGTCTGAGGCCCGTCTCGCGTAGGGCTCTCCGTACGCATTCCGCGCTCGCCTGCCGGTGCTTGTTATATGTTGTCTCTTCTCTGGTAATCCGTCGGACGTCCGCGCCCGCGTCGTCCACCATCTGCTGTTGTGGCTGCTGTCTGAGGCCCGTCTCGCGTAGGGTGCTCTGCATGCGGTCCACGCTCGCCTGCCGCTGCTTGTTAGGAGTTGTCTCTTCTCTGGTGCTCCATCGGACGTCCTCGCCCGCGTCGTCCACCATCTGCTGTCGTGGCAGCTGTCTGATGCCCATCTCGCGTAGGGCGCTCCGCACGCTGTCCACGCTCGTCTGCCTTTGCTTGTTAGGTGTTGTCTCTTCTCTGGTGCTCCGTCGGACGTCCGCGCGCGCGTCGTCCACCATCTGTTGTTGTGGCAGCTGTCTGAGGCCCGTCTCGCGTAGGGTGCTCCGTACGCCCTCCGCGCTCTCTTGGAGCTGCTTGTTAGGTGTTGCCTCTTCTCTGGTGCTCCATGGGACGTCCGCGCCCGATTTTGTCGTCATCTGTGGTCGTACCAGCTCTTTGAGGCCCGTCCCGCGTTGGGCGCTCCGTTCACGGTCCACGCCCTTCTGACGTTGCTCCTGAGGTTTTTGCACTTCCCTGGTGGTCCGACGGTCGTCCGCGCCCTGCTCGTCCATCATCTGTGGTCGTGGCGGCTGTCAGAGGCCCGGGAGTTGCGTTCGCGGTCCGCTCCCGTCTGGCGCTGCTCCTGCGGTATCACTACTTCTTGAGGAGTTCCCGCATTCGGGAGGACGACGGTTCAATCCCGTCTTCGGCCATCCTGATTTAGGTTTTCCGTGATTTCCCTAAATCGCTTCAGGCAAATGCCGGAATGGTTCCTTTGAAAGGGCACGGCCGATTTCCTTCCACATCCTTCCCTCACTCGAGTTTGCGCTCAGTCTCTAATGACCTCGTTGTCGACGGGACGTTTATCACTAATCTCCTCCTCCTCCTTGAGGAGTTTCTTGGTTCCTTTCGTTGGGCCCTAGTAAGCTCCAGAGCTGGACTCCACGCCAAGCTGAGCTGGTAACCGCTAACTCGGTTTATTAGGTTGTCTGTGACCTTGACCTCGATGGCCTCCTGTATGACACTGTCCCAAAATCTTGGCGTCTGTGTCACAATTTTGGTGTTGCTGTAATCCATTGAGTGACCGAGCTCCAGACTGTGCTCCGCTATGGCTGATTTTGTTGCCTGTCCGAATCTTGTGTGCCTCTGGTGTTCTTCGCACCTGACATCCACTCTCCTGGTTGTCTGGCCGATGTATGGCTTTCCACACTGGCACGGGATGCTGTGAAGGCCTGGTTTACGTAGTCCCAGGTCGTCATTCACACTCCCTAGCATTGTCCCAATTTTGGTGGGTGGACAGAAGATATTCTTTATATCTTATTTTGAAAGAATTCTGCCGATCTTTGCAGAAATAGGTCCAGCATATGGCAGGTATGCCACCTTCTTCGCCTCCTCTGGCTCCTCTTCTGTACCCTGTTGGCTGTTGGGAACTGTCAGCAAATATTTTGTTGTGGAATCACTCAAAACACCGTGCTCATGCGCAAAGCTGCGAAACGTAGTAATTTAAGGACTAACGTAAAGCGCGGAAACAAAAACAAGTCTGCCGACAGCAAATCTGTAGAATAAGGAGCGTGTTGACGAACAGTCACCTCGCGTTTGTGCGAGAAAGTTGAAAACACAGTCATTGCGGATATCCAACAATGCGTGACCACAGCGCTTCGAGCGACTACACAAGATGCATTTACTGGCAGTTTCCAACAGCTTTACAACAGGTGTCAGAAGAATGTTGTACCCATGGTGATTACTTTCAATGCCAGTGTAGCTATTTTGTTTGAAACTCCCGTTTCCTTCATTTCCTGAGGCCGTATACTGAACTTTTCAGATGCTCTTTGAAGTTCCCTAAGCTGGGAAAATGAAGGAGGTATGCGTAATAATGGATCATACCATAATCATCATCGTTCTGCTGCTGACATTGAATATAATGGGAATGAAGACTTTCTCGACGAATTACACTGATGAAGTCTTCTCGGATTTTAGCCGAGTGGTGCAGTCGTGTGGTTGCACTGTCGTAACAATTCGACTTGTATCCTGCTCGCCGTCTTCAGACGAAGTGTCGGGCTTACATCTTTTTTTTCGCATTTCGCATTTCACGAGGACAGAATGGAAGGTGGGTAGATGGTACTAGAAGACGTGCCGGAGGAATGCGAAGCCCCTAATGGTTGTGAACGTCTAGAGAAGACATTCGTCCAGCAGTGGAGTGCTGCTGATAATTATGAATTCACGTGCTATCTCACACGATCCCCCACCCCCTTCTCCTCAGACACATACCATACACCTGCTGCGAATAGTCAAAATGGTTCAAATGGCTCTGAGCACCATGGGACTCAACTTCTGAGGTCATCAGTCCACTAGAACTTAGAACTAATTAAATATATCTAACCTAAGGACATCACACACATCCATGCCCGAGGCAGGATTCGAACCTGCGACCGAAGCGGCCGCACGGTTCCAGACTGAAGCGCCTAGCACTGCTCGGCCACAACGGCCGGCTGCGAGTAGTCCTCATTCACACTTGTCTCACGGTTATGTGAGGTAAAGTCTATTTGCTTGATTCTTATCTCTGACCTCACCACTGTGATTTGTGTAAAATAAGCAAACACATTTAGTAGAGAGTAATACTTTCATAGAATATTCTGTGAGGAACAGATTATTACCACTTTGAAAGAAATCTCCACATGACGAACGATGTCTTTCTCGGAGTTTCCGCCGACCGCTGTGGCCATGCGGTTCTAGGTGCTTCAGTCTGGAACCGCGCTGCTGCTACGGTCGCAGGTTCGAATCCTGCCTCGGGCATGGATGTGTGTGATGTTCGTAGGTTAGTTAGGTTTAGGTAGTTCTAAGTCTATGGGACTGATGACCTCAGATGTTAAGTCCCATAGTGCTTAGAGCCATTTGAACCATTTGAACCATTTGGAGTTTCCCTTTAGACCTCTCGACGAAGTCCGCCTAACTCAGCTGATCAAATGAATCCATCGCAATTTACATATAACTTTTTTACTTTTTACATGTGTATTTTAGCTGAATCGCATTCCAGTGGTCCCACGAAGAGAACTCTTTCGCATGTAGAAAGTCTTCAAAGCGAGTGAGTTTGACCATTCAATCTCCAAAGTACTAACGACTGTCTATGATGAATTTGGTATAGCACTTTCGTTTCAAAGAAAGAGTAGTCACTAAAGCAGCAAAAATGAATAAAAGAATAATTAACATTCAAGTGAAACCTTTTGAAATAATTATTAGCTTGACATTGGCACTTTGTGCAGCTGATCGATTACGTTCATGCGCAGTAGCGCAGTCCCTGTGCAGATTTAGAATGCATCTGTAAGATATATCATTACATACTGAAGAGCTGTTAAAATTCAACAGTTATAATAAAGCCGATGAGATGTAATCTGTACATGATTTACAACATTTATCACGCCAAAAACAACTATTGGCTGCTTGGGCTACACGCGTGTGAAATATGGGAGGCATTCCAGGAGGCTGCTGAAATTCTTCTTGCTGCGTTACCTCAGTATTTGTGTTTTGCTTGTAATTTCAGACTTTTCGTTGAAACCAAACCAAATAAACTTCCTGGCTTTCTTACCACATTTGAGCAGCAGTAAAGTGTGAGAGAGTAAGTCATCTATCATAGCGGAGTCACTAAGTATGGTGCCATGTTTACAGAGGAAGCTACCCATCCCCTGGAAGAAGCTGCTGTCTACGCCCGGTCTATGGGGGTGCGCCTCTATGCACTTCGGCATTGGGTGGACATTCTTCGCGCTGCTCACATGCGGGCCTACCTATCTGGCCAACATCCTGCATTTCAACATCTCCAGTGTAAGTCAGCCCACTCTCTCAAATACACACACACACACACACACACACACACACACACACACAAGCACACATGCTCTGTGTCTACACATTAGTCTTAAATCTCTTTTAGTTTACAAAGAACGTTTCCTCAGTTAGTGTAAGACTATGCTAAATTTTTACTGGTAGAAATTTAAATCTTTGTCAGTTAGCTAAGGATCGTCCGCGCTGGTCAGCGCGACAGAATGTCAATCCTAAGGGGCCCGGGATCTATTCCTGGCTGGGTTGGTGATTTTCTCCGCTCAGAAACAGGGTGCTGTGTTGTTCTAATCATCATCATTTCATCCCCATCGACGCGCAAGTTGCCGAAGTCGCGTCAAATCGAAAGACTTGCACCTGGCGAGTGGGCTACATGACGGGAGGCCCTAGTCACACGACATTTTTTTAGCTAAGGAGCGGGATGTCGAGACTTCCATGCTCCGACTAGAAGAAAATGCATCCTGGCAGACGATGAAGGCTGTTCTCCGTCGACGCCTTAAGATACCATCGCTTCAAGGTGGATATTTTAAGAGGAGCCATATGGCTAGGCCAACACGTCTTCGCCAAAAATTTACGCTTTCCGCGAAATAAGCTCACTTACTAGTGGTCGAGGAGCCGCTTCAGCGTTGCCTGTACAGGCTATAGGCGACCTGATGGACACAGTCATTCTTGATGACATGGATCATCGGCTTCGCTCCCTTAATGATAGATAAGCTCCAGGAAGTGAATAGCAACATATAAAGTAGCTGTCTCCCAGCGAAACCACCTACACTATAGCTCTTTTCAGTGGAGCACTCTGTACAGGTCACTATCCAGTGGCAGGGAGACCTGCCGCTATAGTGGCCCCACCAAAGGTGAACAACTATTTGCGCCTTCCAAGGAATTGTCGAACAATTACTGCTGGTGATCTCAAAACTATTTGAGAGGCTTTTCATGTAGAGACTGTTGGGGCACATGCAAGTGCAATACATTATTCCAGGTTGCTTGGTTGATTTGGAGGAGGGGACCAAACAGCGAGGTCACCGGTCCCATCGGATTAGGGAAGCATGGGGAAGGAAGTTGGCCGTGCTCTTTGAAAGGAACCGTCCAGGAATTTGCCTGAAGCGATTTCGGAAAATCACGGAAAATCTAAATCAGGATGGCCGGCCGCGGGTTTGAACCATCGTCTTCCCGAATGCGAGTCCACTGTGCTAATCACTGCGCCACTTCGCTCTGTACATTATTCCAGGTAGTAGAGTGTCAGCGCAGCAACTCCACAACCAATAAACTTCTGCGGATATGTAGAAGGCGATGGATGCAATGGAGCACCTTGAATTCTCAGGATTCGACAGCTGGGGTGACCGAGCGGTTCTAAACACTACAGTCTGGAACCGCGCGACCTTTACAGTCGCAGGTTCGAATCCTGCCTCTCGCATGGATGTGTGTGATGTCCTTAGGTTAGTTAGGTTTAAGTAGTTCTAAGTTCTAGGGGACTGATGACCTCAGCAGTTAAGTCCCATAGTGCTCAGAGCCATTTGAACCATTTTCTCAGGATTCGACTTCCTGGACATAGCCCTTTCTTTCAAAATCGTGTGAAATGGCAGCTTCCTCCTCAATCTGTATTAATCGTGGGAACCCTGCGTCTCACGTCAGTCTGCTTGATACATGCCTCCAAGAAAAACGTTCCACGTGAGCTCTCTGCAGACTTCAATATCAGTTGTGGTGTGCCGCAAGGTTCAATGCTGGGGCCAATCCTCTACTACACTCTTTCCACAGCCACAGTGGCAATTGTAGACTGAATGTAGCTCGCACTATATGTAGACGACACGGCTGTCTTCTGTTGGAGCATTAACATCCTGCAGATTGACTGTCACCAATAAGGCAGTTGATCGCATAACGACATGGACACTGAAGTGGCGTCTGGTTTCAACGTAGAAAGAAGGCCACTATTGCTATCATTCTTCTGTACGTCTTGGACAAACTACAGTCTGTGCAGGGTCATGGAAAAACAATGTGAAGGAGCAAAACTACGCGTTATCTCGACACCACGTTGGGCACTCGCATCAGTACGTACAATAATTGATGGAGAAAGTGCCGGATCTCCCCTTTACTCCCTTATGTAGAAGCCAACAGAGTATCTCGGCGTCACTCTGTTTAAGTTGCTGCCACGAACGGTCCTCCAGTGAGTCGACCTAGTGTGGCGTAATGCAGCGAACTCACACATCCAGTTGCTACTAGCATACGATATCAACCAAGGGACCTTCTCGCAGCGCAGTTTGAGCATGTCACAGACAGACAAATACTCCCCTACTCCGCCTCCCATACCTCCCCAGATAGGTGGGTTTCCAGTGAAACGCACGATTGTCTTTATTAGAAAGTGTGGCAATCCGAGAGTCGTCATATCCAGGCACGTGGGGCCAAAATCCATCGTAGTACCCATATAAGATAGCCAGATTTGGAGACAAGAACACCAGCAACTAACGAGAGGACTGGTTAAGGGAATCACAACAAGTCATAGACTAGTCAAAATGGAAACAAAGGCCGGAATGTTACAATTTTCAGAACAATCAGAGCATACAGACGAATTTCTGCAATGATTCAGCCACTAATCCTACCCTTCTGAATGTAGGTTGAAGATGGGAAATTGTGCCGTTTCTCTCACGTTGTTAAGCTTCTAATTCAAATAACCGTGCTACCTCACTGACCATTCGTAACAGCTGAGACTGTACGTCGCACATATCGCGGTTACCGTTCTTGCAGTAGAGAATCAGCGGTAGATGAAGATTTGAGTCGATCTCTGAAAAATACTCAGGTGACTCAATCAGGAAGACAGTTATCAGAGTTCGAGGCCATTTAAATAGCACCATCTGTGGTGATATCTCGCTGTCGGCTGTATTCATAGTCGCTGGGACGGGAGAGCATCTGTGAAGCTCGCAAAGTACGGAGAAGCCATAGTGGCTCTGACAAGGAATGGTACAATCCGACGTGTCGAAACCTACTCTGAAATTTTTCTCACAGGAAGAATACACCCAAAGAAATGCATTGCCAGAACTTAAGCTGCTAAGGCGTACTGCAAGTATTTTTCTAAAAAATGTCTAAGTTACTGATTTCTGCCGCAAGAAGAACCGCTTGTAACAGCGGTTCGTACAGCCCTACCCGTCCGGCGCGCAAGTCAGCGAGTAAGCAGACGTAGCGTCCCATAGCGGGAAGTCCGAAGTTCAGACACGCGAAGTTTAAGCACTTAAACCACACCAAAAATGTTTCAAATCATTAATTTTTTTTTTGAATAACTTGCGATTCATATAGACAACTAAGCTGCTGCTGATGTCATTGTTACATAACTGACTAGAAAATCAAGGCGGTGTGTGACGTTACATTTACAGACGACTTTCATCTATCGGGACTTTAATTTGTTGACAGGAAATATTTTATGACAATTCCTGTAGCATGTTTTAATGACAACTTATGAATAATGTGTATTTTACTAACAATGAAACAGTTCCTTGTTTGTTTCCTGAAGTCGTCACAAAAATAGCCTATGAAGTGTCTATTGAATGACGAAAACAAATGCGTTCCTTACATCAGGCACATCTGATAAAATCAACATTAATGCTTTCAGGCATTTTACAATAATTGTTAGTTATATTTAGACAGCATTGAGATGGAGTAAGAAATGGCCGAGGACATTCTGCATGTAGTGAGTGCTGCGTACCAGGCATACTTGATCAATTTCGTTAAACGTGGTGATGCAAACTGACAATGCACAAATGACTGACGTTTAGCAATATTATCAGAATTTATATTTGCCCGATAGTTTTTTTAAAAAATACTGTGGAAATATTTCTTTACCGAAAGGCTGAATCACACAATTAGTTCCGGGTGGAATCCGAATAACATTAACAGTCTTTTCGCCGTCCTCCTAAAGTGAGAGATGTTTTGTTCTGGCCAAGAGGCCAACAAAAGCAATGAATCAATTTCTGCAACTATATGAAAACGTTTTCGCTGTAATATTCAAAATTATTCTCCATTTTTCTAGATTTTGCTACTTCGATTACAAGATTTTAGCAACTAAAAAGTTCTTCGTTTAAAATTTTTAGTCCTAATGTGCCTTGAGGTTCGTGAAGACAGATATAAATCTTGGAAACATTAATCCACCGAAACAACTGCACAGGTGATTCTTTTTTTTTTTTCGCTCGAAACGATAAAGTGCGGTTTGCACTTAGATCTTGCATGAAATCTTACTAACTGCTTTCATTCACAGCATTTTAAGGAGTAACAAGAAGCTTCATCTTCATGAGCGCTACGAATTCCTATATAGAATTACCTGTTTATGACATCCCTACACATTTACTTAAAAAAACTAGGTAATTTTGCGACTTCCTTTTCCATTTAATTTCCTTGTTCTGTGTAACCAGAGCGCACAATCTCATAGATTTCCCTCGGTAAGTGCACTGAGTCTCATGAGCAGTTCTAATTATTTCGAATAGTTTTTCTGTCATACTTTTGCGAATTTCATTTTGTCGCAATATTTTATACTTTATAATGTTTCCTCCATTTGTAAAAACCACGTACAGATTTTACGAAATGAAACTAGCCTTGCACACTACTTAACTTTATGTGCTTTCTCTCTGCTTCGTTTAACCAAAAATTTTTACCCTTTGTCACTAAAATCTGTTAAAATATAGTTTTTCTTTGAGCTTGAAAGGTGCTGTATTTTTGTTCTGGACTTTAATTAGCACAACAATCATCATTCGAACTGTAATTCACGGAATTGTTAGAATTACTTCCTGTTTTTCCTATCGTTTACGCAATTTCGAACGAAATGTCGAAACAATTAGACAGAATTGTCAAGAAATTAGCTACTAAATAACACGTGTAGGTCTTCAGGAGAAATTTGATTGCGTACCATATTCTTCATATTTCATTTTTCCAAAGTTTAGAACATTGATGGATTTCACATTACTGTGAAACTCTGGAACCTTCACAATGACAAATGCTATTAGCAAGCTTATACGAAAAAAGCACAAAGGAAACTGATGGTTTTGTCTCCATTCTTAACACATAGCGATACCGCAAAGGAACTGCTAACTACTACAATTTAAATTAGTTGTGAATTATGATGAATAGTAACTGAGAACAAATGTGACATAGAAACTAACGAAATCTGAAATTCTGTTTACAAATTACGATCGCATAGTTTACCAATGAGCCGACAACCAAGGCTATGCGGCTGCCTTGTTGAGCATGCTCTGTCTGCTACAACTATGGTAGCAGTGTACATTCCTCAATCCTCCTGGCGAGCTACGAATTTGGCAATTTCCAGCGATTTATCTTAGCAGCTAAAATTTTGGCATTGTGTTACCTTCGGTATATTCTGCCTGTGTAAAAAATTTTCGAGATGTACTTGAGGACAATATGTCAGATTGGGCCACGCCCTTGTGAGTCGGTTAGTGCTGCTTTCTACGAGATTCATGCTTTTCAGTAAGAAGTATTAGAATTTTGACCACAGTAGCTATTGACATCAAAAACGCAGTCTGTATTGCCTTAGAAATTGGGAAGATTCCCTTTAATTATTCGTTGTTTCAGTCCGTTATCTATGGTCTTAGCGTCATGGAATTTGTGGGACCGCATTGGTGCAAACAAATTGTTTGTATATCATAACTAATGCCATGACACTGCTGAAATGTTGAAATTTTAGTTGAGATGAATTTGATAAAACCCCTATGTTAAAAGACAGTCTCTTCCTGCTATGAAATAAAATATATTGTCTTTAATACGAACCGTCAATGAAGCTATGCAAATTTGTTGGAAATACATTTTATACTAAAGACAATAAATGTTAGAAAATACTTTGTGAGGCTCATTAATTTCCTCTCAGGAGAAACAATAGATGTATTCAGCATAACCTGGTCCATTGCCCACGATCTGAAGGCAGATAGTGTGGCTCATTATCACCACGTTCAATAAAAGTTACTGCACTTTATGCCTCAAATCATATGTCACAAAAAAAGATGGTAGTAAAATATTACAAATTAACTTCCTCTTCATTATTTTCACTGTTTGGTATCTAATGCAGTGCGGAAGATTTTCTTTTTGCATGCTGATGACACTATAAGTTGAAACTCCATCCATGACTTACTATGCGAAAGTATTATTCCCAAGAATAAACTTAGAGAAATTATGTAGCACTTGATGTACAGAAGTAGCCTACATTGGAAGCATGGTTTCATGTTACTGATTGTGTTTAGTGTTTGAGGGAACACCCTATGCTACAGATAAAGGCTAATCTATAGTACACTATGTTTCGTATAGGTAGCCACACAGTTTATTCACTTTCTTGGTATGTTTCTCCGCATTTAATGGTTACGCGGTTGGCCGACTCTTTCTATTAAATGCAGACATAAGCGGATGGTTCTCGGAACGTTAAGTACATGGTTGTGGCGGCTAAAATACGCAAGTTCATCAGCTGATAGTATTTGGATGTTTTGTTGCTTTGCAGAACGCCGCCCTGTCCGCGATCCCCTACATAATGGGCGGCTCCGCCAGCGTCGTTTTCAGTTGGATACTCGACTACCTGATCAGCAACAAGATTGTCTCCAAGATGAACGGCTACCGCATCTTCAATGGAATCAGTGAGTGAAAAGAATATTTCCTTCAATCAAAAATGTTGTTGTGAAGTTCTATTCTGGCCTTACCAACTGCTTGTCTCTAACGACTTTACTCTTTCATTTTGCAATTTGTTTACCTACACTTGTCCGTGTACCTCGTTTCTAATAATGTCACATTTTCTGTTCCTCCCGAGGAAGACTTCATAAATATATCTTTTTCTCCGGTGATCCATTCTGACCCCACTTAGAATTCATTTCAAGCTATCTGTATCATGGAACCCCATTTACTCTTGTTCTCACATCATTCCTAATTCCTCTTCTACTCCTTTCTTCCATAACCTCTTCGACAGCTTAAACAATTCATTTGCATCTTTTCTTCTAGATGATTTCTTAACTTCTTTGAACTGATTTTACGCCTTATCTGGCTCTATCTTAAAAGATAACTTAAGGTTACCTGGCTATACATTAGAGGCCTTTTTTTGTCTTCTTTACCCCTGCCTCATCGAACACGGCGTATTTTTCAACAATAGGTGACCCTTCTTCATTGTGTTTTACTGGTATTATTAACTACTTTTTAACTGGTCTATTATAAAGGTTATCATTCCATTCATTTTTGTGTTATTGGGTCCCTATTGTAGTTCACCCTCAACATGAGTTAAAAAATGTCTCAATGTTCAGAGCTCCTGAACTGCCGTGTCCATAATACTTGAACGCTCTTCCCCTTGTTAATTTCTGTGCCAACCTGATACATCCCTTGAACACTGCATTGGTCATTACCCACTTTCCATGTTCTCTGTACGCTACGTCATCTGAATGAAACCAAACTTTGCTCAAACTGCAGTACGTCTGTTGCACGCTTTTCATAGCTCAACGATCTTCCCCACTGTATTAATATTGTCGTCGTTGTCGATTTGCTTGTTACTGTGTTTCGTCATACCTAAATCCATATTTTCTTCTTTATCTCTTATTGTCAGGATTTTCTATCCTATTTTAAACTTATGTAAGCGCATTTCGATAAAAACCCATTAGAACCGCATATTAACTCGCAAATATGATTTCCTCCAAATGACGACGTCGAAGCAATAAAGCGTAAGGTTATTTTCAATTTTTTTGTGTTTCTTAAAGTTTTTCCGGAGCGTTGGGAATTCCAGGAGATTTTGTGACTTCAGCCAGATGACATAGACATCTAGCTTTGATACTGCGACAGACCACCAACCAACCGCCTCCAGGTGAACTTTATGACTGATGTCAATAAAGCGACGCATGCTAGTAACCTCCGGTCGTAAGCGAATTTTTAAATTCTTCGATGGCTCACTTGAGGATGACTGGCAGGTGCCCAGCTGAAATATCATGGTATGTATCGAAAGACAACCGGCAGAAAGCCCGAAATTTTCTTGAACATGCAGTCGTAAAATTCACCTGAAGAGAACTGCCTGGTTGTCAGCCGAAACAACGAGGCAAAAAGTTAACGCCACGCTGCTGGAATCGTAAAATTCTACGAAACATATTTCTTCTGTTTAGTTTATTTATTTTGGTACATTCATTAGAAACACAAACAAAATACTGTCAAAGTCATTCGACTCCCTTGTCAAAAAAAAAAATATTAAGAGAAGCCATCTTTCGTATCTGCTGTTTTCATAGGGTGACCAGATGCAATTGTTTAAAAAGGAGGACAAACAGCTTCAAAAAGGAGGACAAAGGAAGAAAAAAGAGGACACATCAAACGACTCAACTGCAGATGAGGATACCACCCATCAGCTGACGGTTAATCTGTCTAGTTATTTCTTACCTTTATTAGCCACTGAGACGTACGTTCCAGCTCCACATATCTTACATTCCGCTTCAAATTCATTTCTCCCTTTCTTGAAAGCCGGATATTTGCAGGAAAGGACATCAGAAAATGTACACTTTCGTTTAGGCATAGCCAATTATTTTACGTAACTCACTCGGTTAAAAATTACACTCACAAATCACACGTGCACCACAGGAAGCCAACCCAATACAAAGCGAAGATACGAAACGAAAATTTTAAGTAATTAATATTTGCATTCGCTTATAGGTCGATCAACGATAACATCGACGATTCTGGTGCCACCTACTAACACCGCCTTCGTGCGTGTTTATCAGGAAAGCTGTGCCAATACAGTATTTAAGAAAAGAGCAATAGAACGGGACGAATTGTAAATTTAACTGTATTACGCTCAACTTTGCGAGAAAAGCCGGACACTGTAAAAATCCGCCCGGACCCCGGACAAAGAGCTAAAAAGGAGGACATGTACGGACTAATCCGGACGTCTGGTCACCCTATGTTTTCACAGATCTACCAACATAAAACGTGCTCATGATAGAGCCACGGACGTACGTGCTCCCTGCAAACATCGTTTATGTTTTTGCTAAAGGCTAGGCAACTGCTGTACTGAAACTGCTGTACTGAAATTGCTTCAACATCTTCAAATAATTCGTATAATACATTGTTTTCCTTTCTAAAAAAAAATACTGTCAATTTCAGACAGGGACTCAATTTGATGATGTGAGACCCTGCCCACTCGTCTCTTATAGGGTGCCTAGGAAGCTGTTTTTTCGGATAGCTAGACAACATACAAGCAGACCATAGTAATGGAGTTTATTATAGTAATTGAACTGACAATTCTTAACTTTTCGTTGCTACATGATGGGTCGCAAGCATTTGGCGACATGCAAATAATCAAAGTCCTTTAATAGATACAATTTCCATACAAGCTAATCACACAAGTTCCTAAGTCACTGCTGTTGTTAATATCACTGCAGCTCTTCTAGTGCAGCCGAGGCTAGGCTAGGCGGCGCGTCGCTTTTATTCTCTTGGTGTAGAGGCCGCTCCTCCTGGTGACTTCCTAGTCAGCGTGCTATTGGCTGACGTCGTCTCACAGCCCTCTCTGCTGTATCGTTCTGATCTTCGTGTCGGCGCTTGTCGTTACACTGGAACATACAATAGTGACGAATCTGAACAAAGCAAGATGATCAAATTAACTACTCGCATTTAAACATAAAAGCACGTCCAACAACAGAATTTGCTATTATGAACCATAATCCACACTAAAAAACAAGCAAAACTGTCGGCAGAAGACAAATTTCAAAATATGACCTTTCGTCACTTTCACTAAAAACCTGTGTAACGATATTTAAGAAAACATGTAATATAACTTAGGAATAAAAACTAACTCAGCGAAGTTGGTACAGGCCAGACGAAATATCTTAAGTTATTAAAAACAAAAATAACATGCCTCGACTGACTGCAAACTTAGTTATTACCTATTATTTTTCAGCAAAGTAAGACAAAGGGACTGAAATCAATTGCCCGAAATACCGACAGTAGTAACACAGAGCTTGTACAGTAACATACTTGGGAGAATTTTGATTATTAAGCAACGAAAGCAACTTAAGATCGATTTCGACAGTAACAGCCAAGTCTAAGAAACATCAAACAATCATAAACAGAAATACATCGGATGTTTTCTATAGTGCAGTACAGACGGAAGTTCCATTACAAAGTTCTGCTGCCGCAATACGCGTACTTCATTACATCAGAAATGGAGATAACGCATAGCAAAGATAGGGCAGTTACTCGAAGCAAGTAGTAATTTCTGTTATCTGTATGGAGTCTCGTCGTGTGCCGCTTATCCCTGGCAACGTTGCGTCTTACAGCGTTACCAGAGCACACAGGTGTGGTGTCTATTTCATGTTCATAATGAGAGGTACAGATCGGATACTATCAAAGCTATATCGTCACCATTCTTCATGAAAGAAAAATTAGCACGATGTTCTGTAGTAGCAATTCTACACACTAACGACTGAATGTTTAAATTACCGGAATGTGCCGCTCCACGAACTAAATAAACCTCCGTTGCTCTTAACTCTCTGTACGTATACATCTGCAAGTCACATTCAAAGTGCCTGGCAGAGGGTTCATCAAACCACCTTCACATTTCTCTATTATTCAAATCTCGTATAGCGCGCGGAAAGAATGAACACCTATATCTTTCCGTACAAGCTCTGATTTCTCTTATTTTATCGTGGTGATCGTTCCTCCCTATGTAGGTCCGTGACAACAAAATATTTTCCCATTCGGAGGAGAAAGTTGGTGATTGGAATTTCGTGAGGATATTCCGTCGCAACGAAAAACTCTTGATTTCCAGCCCAAATCCCGTATAATTTCTGTGACACTCTCTCCCATATTTCGCAATAATACAAAACGTGCTGCCTTTCTCTGAACTTTTTCGATGTACTCCGTCAGTCCGATCTGGTAAGGATCCCACACCACGCAGCAGTATTCTAAAAGAGAACGGACAAGCGTAGTGTAGGCCGTCTCCTTAGTAGTTCTGTTACATTTTCTAAGTGTCCTGCCAGTAAAACGCAGTCTTTGGTTAGTCTTCCCCACAACATTTTCTGTGTGTTCCTTCCAATTTAAGTTGTTCGTAATTGTAATATCTAGGTATTTAGCTGAATTTACGGCTTTTAGATTAGACTGATTTACCGTGTAAGCGAAGTTTAACGAGTTCCTTTTAGCACTCATGTGGATGACCTCACACTTTTCGTTATTTAGGGTCAACTGTCACTTTTCACACCATTCAGATATCTTTTCTAAATCGTTTTGTAGTTTGTTTTGATCTTCTGATGACTTTATTAGTCGATAAACGACAGCATCATCTGCAAACAACCGAAGACGGCGGCTCAGATGGTCTCCAAAATCAAAATGCTTCAAATGGCTCTGAGCACTATGGGACTTAACATCTGTGGTCATCAGTCCCCTAGAACTTAGAACTACTTAAACCTAACTAACCTAAGGACACATCACACACATCCATGCCCGAGGCAGGATTCGAACCTGCGACCGTAGCAGTCGCGCGGTTCCGGACTGCGCGCCTAGAACCGCTAGACCACCGCGACCGGCTCTCCAAAATCGTTTGTATAGATAAGGAACAGCAAAGGGCCTATAACACTACCCTGGGACACGGCAGAAATCACTTCTGTTTTACTAGATGACTTTCCGTTAATTACCACGAACTGTGACCTCTCTGACAGGAAATCTGTACGTTACCTTGAGCTCCAAGTCATGTTCCGTGTCTCTTCGTGTTTATTACAACTATGTGCTTTTAACCACAGCAACCCCGTAACTTTTTTCATATGCAACTATAAAATTATTACTATTAGTATTTGCAGTGTCTGTGTTTAACTGTCTAGACCTGGTATGCAATCCTTCATTCATGCATGTCTGAAGGAACAGACACTGCTACGATCGACAGCTTAATGAACTGGAACAAACGTATTCGGAATTGTGAATATGATTAGACTACTGCCACGCAGTTTATGAGTGACAAGTGAAAATTGCTTTACCGGGACTCGAACCTGGATTTCCCGCTTTACGCTAGCGGTAGCCTTAACCGCGTCGGCTATCCGAACACGCCTTCAGGGCCGAAGCAAATCTACATACGTCACTAAATGTCTACGTCTTGCATTCACGCAATTGCCATTATTCCCGCACAGGGAGAGATTTTTTATGATTTTTGCAGCCTGTCTGGGCATGTAGTTCTATTTGTAGTGTCTGTTTCACGATGTACTACATAATAAATTGTGCAGCAGCAGTCTGATCGTATTGGCAATTTCGAATAGATTTCTTCAATTTTATTAAGATGTCGATCGTAGCAATGTTTGTTACTCCTGGCATGCATGCATATCTGAAGAACATTGCGTAGTATAAAATTTCCACTTGACGTATCGTCTCCATCTGCGGGAGACATTTTCTGAAGTCGTCCGGACGACTTCAGAAAATGTCTCCCGCAGATGGAGACGAAACGTCAGGTGGAAATTTTATACATCGACCACGGCCTCTCAGCCCGGAAGTTTCAACTGAAGACAACATCGGCCGTGAAAGCCTACATTGTATGATTGCACAGTACATCGGTAAACAATGACACTGCGAATAACGCTATATGACTAGACAGGCTGCGATAATAGTAATAAAATGTCTTCGTGGGCGGGAATCACAGCAAATAACTGTGCGAGGGCAGGACGCAGACTCTCAGTAACGCATGGAGATTTCGGTCGGCTCTGGAGGCGTGCTCGGATGCCCGAAGCGGTTAAGACGACCGCACGTGTAAAGCGGGAAATCCGGGTCCCAATCCACGTCCGACACAAATTTTCATTTGTCGCTAATAAATTGTGAAGCAGTAGTGTAATCATATACACAGTTCTGAATACATTTCTTCCACAGAAAATTATTCTGCTCTATGTGGCTTTAACTGGCTAAGACCGTGGCAGATTGCTAATTCCCTAGTCGACCGTGCCCACTTTAGAGAAAGATTTTAGGTAAGTAACGAGAAACCAGAATCTTGACGACAAGGCAGGGAAACGAACACCGTTCTTGCCTACTGTGAGGTCAGTACAATACCCCTCCTCCGCGGGCCGGAGTGGCCGAGCAGTTCTAGGCGCTACAGTCTGGAAACGCGGGACCACTACGGTCGCAGGTTCGAATCCTGCCTCGGGCATGAATGTGTGTAACGTCCTTAGGTTAGTTAGATTTAACTGGTTCTAAGTTATAGGGGACTGATGACCTCAGAAGGTAAGTCCCATAGTGCTCAGAGCCATTTGAACCTCTCCTTGTTCTGTTGCTCCAGTGAGTTAGTGTCCGTCTCTAATGACAACGAAGTCGACAGAACTATCAGTTGCTTTGAACTGTCGGCTCGTTCTTTAAAAGAATATTACAGCAAACGTCTGTTTGACATTTACACAATTTCCTATCATTTGGATGATTGTAAATGAATGTATAACGAGTTTTACACTTGGTGTACTAGATGATAGCCGCCTTTAAATGCGAATCGGTGCACAGCAATATCTGTAAACAAGAGAAAGTACTCTATTGTTTACGACTGCGAGATACGTGGTTAAGTTCTGACACCCCTTACATCGCTTAAATATCTTGCAGCAATACTATGAAGCTATGAGGGGCGGTCAAAACGTTTCTTGTCGAAGGCTGTACAATCCAGAATCGGTACGCCAATCAGGTGAAACCACTGTGAGCAATGACGCAACCATTCCACCGACACACCAAGTAGAAGATGCCCGTATGGTAAAACACCAAGTCCTGTTGCGTGAAAAAGTCTGTAACTGCCTGCTGTAGAATCTCGTGCGACGAGAGTCATCAATCCTTCAAGGCCTCTTCTAGCGGACGGAAGGCGAAACAATCACGGGCGGGAGGGGGGGGGGGGGGGGGAAGGTGCGGAGCGGCAAGGAGAGGGGGGGGGGACACTAAGTATAGTCTCCCACGTGAGTTGATGTAACTTCTGCATTATGACATTTCTTATGTGAGGACGTGCGTTGTCATGGAAAAGCACCGTGCTTTGTTGCTTTGTTGCACCAGCGCTTGTCGCCTACAAGAATGCGGTCAAGAAACGCGTTGCCTTCAACATTGAAGCACATCAGCTGATTTAGGAAAAACAGCCATGGTTGAGGCTGGCCTCCCAGATCGACCGTCGTCTTGTGTCGAACCCCAACCAGCACGGAACTTGACTCACCATTACTCAACAGTGGTTTTCGACAGACATGCTACTCCAGACACATTCCTCATTCTCCGATGGATGCTACCGGCAAGCCAAGACTAATCAAAAAAAGAAAAACAGCACATTGGCCCTGTTTGTACGCATTTGGCAACAACGCCATCATAGTTCAAGGTCCCGAATTTACCGCACACACGTCGGAAAGACACGAATGCCACGCTAATGCCCTGCCTACATGTCGGTGCTTAAATAATCGCATCGGAGTCGCACTAGGTTCATATAAGGTGCAGCAGTGCCCTCAAACGGAAACTTCTTGTCAACTCCTTATATATGAAATGAAGCCAACTCGTTAAATCATCAGCAGGGGTGGTGAATGAAAGTCTTCGATTTCTTGGTAGGATTATGGGAAACTGCGTTCCGTCCATTGACGACACCATATACAAGGCATCAGTGTGACCTCTTCTATAATTATGTTCTAATGTTTAGAGTCCTTATCAAGCAGGATTGACAGCAGATACCAAAGATATCGCAGCAAATCTGAGGCGTATTGCTGGGATCGCGAAATGGTTATATAGTCCATTAGGAAGTGTAACGGACATGGACTGAAAAGGAACAATGTATTCGTTGTCTTTCCTGCCATTGTAAATTGTCTCTATTTGTCTGCCAAGAAAGACGGTACAAACTGGACAATGAGGAACACTCATTTCGGCCACAGAGCTACCGTCCTAACATTACTTCGTTAATTATAGTTATTTTCACGATTAAATTAAATTACATGTAGTAACTTCTGAATTCAACCTTGAGAACTGTACTATGGCTTTTCTCTTTCTTCTTTTAGCCGTTTAATTAATCAGGAATTACGTTTAGTCTTACACTAGTTTCATGAGAGTCCAACCGTATCATTGTCATGTCTTGGTTTCCACGCTGCGTTGGATCGTAGTTGGTTCCAGCAAGCCTCGCCCTCTCTACAGCACCGTACCAAATACTGTATGACAGCTTGCGCCATCTTAACCGCTCCTCCTGAACATTGGCTCTTACATCCACTGTGGGATCCTCTGAATGAACTTCCTAGATCACCTTAGTGAAATCGGTAATGCTGTGAATGTAGCTTACATTACCCTGTTATTTCGCGATTCGCCTAAGAATAAATTAGGTGAGGAAGGATGACATCAGCTAATATTATGTTGTGCTATGTTGCAGTGGATGACTATGGGATGGTCAAATTAGTGTTTGCCTGATAATAATTCCAAAATAGTATCGGGGAGTCCGTGCTCATAGATGAAGAATTTCGGACATTAGACATAAACGTCGTTCTTTTTTTCGGAGGTTTTAACTATAGCAGCTATGATCGTAGTTTACTAGTACGTCCATATTTCATCTGAAGTGAACTCATTTAAGTAGATGCCGCAACTGTGCAACTGAAAAGGACTCGTCCAGTTCCGTTTCCCATCCTTCCCCAGTCTCAACTTGTCCTTAACGTCCTAACCTCCATACCTTCGAAGAAAGCATTAAACTTCTTTTAATTAAACATTAGTTACCCTATGAGGTGGTGCATTTGGGTCGTATTAGGGAGGGTCAAAACTTTGATCTGACAATATAGATTTAGGTTTTCCATGGTTTCTCTAAAACGCTTAACGCAAATGCCTAGATGGTTTCTTTGAGAAGTACAAGACCGATTTCAAAGTACAAGGCCGATTTCCTTCCCCACCCTTGTCTAATCCTTGCTTCTGCTCCATCGTTGCAGAGTGCTCGGTCTACATAGAGAAAATAAAGAATGTCTATTTACAAATGTCTTTATTCACAACAATTACTCTCTTTACTATTTCTTGGAGCATAACAAGTTCAGAAATATATAATTTTATTGTCAAGATCATACTTTTGTACATTTACGTTAGCCAGAAGTGTCTGTGAAACATTCAACCATAAATAATTAGCTGCAGGAAGACCTGTTTGTATACGTTTCGAACATAGGTCTTCTTAAAGCTCTCTTGGCTGTAGTATACGTACTATGGTGTGAACTTGAAAAAAATTACGAAGAAAAGAGTAAATAAAATGGATGTTGTACAAATTGAAATTTCTCAATATTCAACACTGTTCAGCTGCGGGCCGAGCACCATGTATGTAGTTATTCAAACAGAAAACATTATGTCGGTAACGTAAGATGTAGTCTTCTCGATATTCGCTTCTCTCGACAAGCTGAACGCAATGCAGTTGTAGCCATATGCTTCCTAGATACCTAGTCATTCGTAAGTTCTATGGCGCATGTTCGTAAAATATCTCTATGAGGTGAAAGTGCGAACTGATTAACAAAAATAATACTGTTGTTACTGAATGTGAATACATTTACGTGAGTGACTCTTATTTATAGTCATATTAAGCTGAACCAAATTTTTTTTATTTTAGAGAAACTTAATAATAAAAGCCTACTACCATCTTTTTAGTATTTGTCTACGGCAGCGTTATTTCTAAGTCATAGCTTCATCATCAGGGCTTCTGTTGCTATGAAAAACATTCATTATAATGTTAATAATCCAGAGATGCTATAATGCATTGTTAATACCTATTTGCGAAACTGAGGTGGTACGTATACAGACTTGCAGAAGAAAAATTTCCTAAGATTCCTTTACAGTTCAATCTATTTGTTTTTCTCTTCCCACCTTTGTTCTTTCTTACTACTCACTCTCATATTATTCAGTCCGGTTGCACGTATGAGTTCATTATTAACAAACTCTTAATCTCTCATATTAATAAATAGTTACTTCGTATCATACATAATATTTTTGCACAATATAGTCGTATTTATTTCCGCACGAAAGCTACAGAATTGTTAAATAATTTTCAACCCGTAATATTAACAGTCACGTTTAATTTCAACCACTGACAAGGATAGACATCATTATTGTTCTTTCTGAAGAACATGTAAGTAAAAAAGTGTTTGACGATGAAGTTGTGCTTTGTAACATATAAGTTATTTATTTTCTTTGTAATACTGAAATATCCATGCAGTTTATAATGCTGTTTCAAACTTGTGGCATCATCTTTGAATACTGTGTATATTGAACATGTGGAAGCAGCTTCATTCACATGCAAAAGAAATCAATAGAAATGACTTATATAAGTTTTGACACAAAGTTACAAGTATTATTCTGTAATTTTGCATATATTCCACCAGAATTTCGCTTTTTGCAGGCTATTAAGAATAGATTATAACTCCCATAGATACGCGTTTCTGGAGGTCCTTGTGCACTAATGACGGAACTGTAACTTGGAAATGTACATTGTCATAGTAAAAATGCTATAAAGACACTTAACAGATTTTATTACAAATTAAACGATTTATCTCATTGTCTCGGTTTGCCAAGAATAGCCACTATGTTTACCACGACATTTTCTTTTGTTTCTCAGTTGTTGGTACTGACCTTATCTGAAAATTCAAGTAAGGGTTGGTCATTGTAATACTCAGTAAGTGTAAGATGTCAGCAGACACGACACCCACTCTCATACACCGTTAACGAAATGTGGGCCAACACTGTGCTAGCTCGGACGCTACAACTGCGTGCAGAGTGTATCTAAGAGCAGAGAACTGAGAAAGCGCTTAACCGTGTCTGCAGCGAACGTGGGTCCGGCGCTTACGCTGATCATCATCACAGCGGTGGGCTGCGATCACGTGGCCATCCTTGTGCTACTGGCCATAAACGGTCTGTGCCTGGGAGCCCAGTACACCAGCAACTCCATCAACCTGCTGGGCATCGCGCCCAACTTCGCGGGCACCATGCTCGGCATCTCCAACACGTTCGCCAACGCCGCCGGTATCCTGGCGCCATACGCCGTCGGCTGGATCACCAGCGGCAACGTAAGTACCCCACCACTGGCTACGAGGCGCCCGAATGCGACCCAGAGACGTGCCATTACTGAGAAATAACTCTTATCTGCTGAGATTTTTGTGTTTGAGAAGTTAAGAGTTTGTGACAGACGGGGACTGGAACCCAGCTCCCTGCATTTCGTGGACGGTACACTAGACGTTACCAGCTGCACCATACTTCTCTCTTTTGGGTGCCCCTCCTCTCCTGACGACAGAGTTACTCGTCAAAAGTTGCCTTCCATAGCATTAGCTCTAATCTTGAACTAAAATTTCCTCTCTATGTTTGTACTTCTGCAGCCAGATAATCATAGAAGTTACGTAACAAATTCGACTCTATCACTCCAGCGACGCACTGACAGCTGGATAAAACATGCGCGCTCGAATCAAAAACATCGCATCGTGAGCACTGCAGTACCAAACGGTTCTCTGTTTGACTATGGAAGAACCTGGTTTCTGTAGATATGCTACAGTTACACCTTTGAACTGCCGCCTGCAGTTAAAGGGGATTGGTCGAAGCTCGGTCCGGAGCACGAACATTTCGCTTAATAAGATGGAGCTTAGGTGATTTGGGCGACAACATGACACACCAGCGTTGTCATGCCTATGCAGTGTTCGTCAGATCGTTCTGTACTCATTTCGGTAGCGGAGGGATGGATCTAATGTCGCCGGCCTGTGTGGGCGAGAAGTTAAGTCGCATAGTGCTCAGAGCCATTTTTTTTTTTTGCAGTAGTAACTAAAAAAAAAAACCTGGGATAGCTGCTTGACAATTAAATTCCATTTTATGATTATGTTGTCGTCCATGCACATAATTGTAGTACACAAATCTCCAAAGATAAATAGATTTTCGTTCTACTGCCTTCATAAAAGTTAGACCAAATACCACACTTTATGCAAATTCATGCAAAGTAACAAGTCAAAAATCATTATTCATGCAGTCTGTCTTTTCGTCATTTCGGCCCACTCCTTTAGACTGCCCCTTCCTCTTCTCTCGATAGTGCAGTCCACTGTCGACATTTCGATATTTCTCGACCAATCGCCTTCATTCGTAGATCAGTGCTGTCCTCCAATGGTGAAAGCGGGAGTCATCCGAAGTGCAATTTTGCGAATTTATTATGCCATTCGATTCTCGTATTAGTGATAATTAATCGAAACCCTCTGCTGCTGACATGTGTCGTTGATATACCTTGATGGGGACAGCTGAAAATGTGTGCCCCGACCGGGACTCGAACCCGGGATCTCCTGCTTACATGGCAGACGCTCTATCAAGCTGAGCCACCGAGAACACAGATGAATAGCGCGACTGCAGAGACTTATCCTTTGCACGCTTCCCGTGAGACCCACATTCCCAACTGTCCACAATCTACATACGTAATGTTCCTAATAGACGCGTTTCTGTCTACCTCCCTATGCTCTGTTTCACGTCCGTTATGCGGCATGGCTGTTGGTCTATTCAAGAGGAGTGGACCATATGCCGGCACTGGATTTCACTCTTCCCCTTTTCTCGTCATCGTACAAAACATACGCGACTCAACACTGAACACAGTATTGTCACCTGCACTCAATAAATAAACGTAAGACAGAACTCCCTCACACCAGGTGGAAAAAGAGTATTGCGCGCGAGGAAAGGAAACTCCTTCTGTCGGGGTGGTTGAGCCTACCCAGCGAACGAAGTCATTCCTCTTTTTCATGTCCATTATAATTATCCGGGCTGTTATGCCGTGATCGGTTGATGAATTCTGTGTCGATTCCCAACGTTTCGTCTCCGACTGCGGGAGACATCTTCAAGGGGGTCCGTAGCTCAATGGAAGGTCCAACACACCCACTGGCTCGCTACTGACTGCCGCTAAATTCCGTGTCCGCGCGCTCCCACGCGGCGGCGTGACGTCACGTGTTTTGAAAACAGTGCAATTGGCCGTTGTCCGTCGCCGTCGATCGCCGTTGCCATCACCCAGTAGTGGGCGGGTGGTACACATCTTCTTTAACACCGGCATCCATATGCCGTTTAATTTCACACCCTCCTCCTTGCGGTTGAAATTATTAGGGTGTTTAGCGATTTCGATTGCCTCCCGGTAGAGCTTTTCGTAATATCCGCTTGTGGCCGCTAGTACTTGCGTATCCTCGAAACGAATATTGTGGTTCCCTGGCTGGAAAGCATGCTCCGCAACAGCTGATCGTTCCGTTTCTCCTCTTCTACAATTTCCCTTATGCTCTCCCAAACGTTTAAAAACAGTTCTTTTAGTGGTACCCACATAAACATCACCACAGCTGCATGGGATCCTATACACACAGTGGGTACCACTAAAAGAACTGTTTCTAAACGTTTGAAAGAGCATAAGGGAAATTGCAGAAGAGGAGAAACGGAACGATCAGCTGTTGCGGAGCATGCTTTCCAGCCAGGGAACCACAATATTCGTTTCGAGGAGACGCAAGTACTAGCGGCCACAAGCGGATATTACGAAAAGCTCTACCGGGAGGCAATCGAAATCGCTAAACACCCAAATAATTTCAACCGCAAGGAGGAGGGTGTGAAATTAAACGGCATATGGATGCCGGTGTTAAAGAAGATGTGTACCACCCGCCCACTACTGGGTGATGGCAACGGCGATCGACGGCGACGGACAGCGGCCAATTGCACTGACGTTTTCAAAACACGTGACGTCACGCCGCGGCGTGGGAGCGCGCGGACGCGGAATTTAGCGGCAGTCAGTAGCGAGCCAGTGGGTGTGTTGGGCCTTCCATTGAGCTACTGACCCCCTTGAAGATGTCTCCCGCAGTCGGAGACGAAACGTTGGGAATCGACACAGAATTCATCAACCGACCACGGTATAACAGCCCGGATAATTATAATGGACATGATATTGCCGGCCGTGAAAGTCTACATTTTAGTATTCCTCTTTTTCTTTATTTTTTTCCGCCACAAACTATTTTTGAAGAAGTAAGTCGAATAATGTGCGTTGAAAAAATGACCTCTCGTCATTCTGAAGAGGGTAAGTCATTGTACAAACTTTCATAATTTCAAAGGATGGCTATCTTCACTCTCATAGTTTCACAATAAGAGGTTAGTTTATGTCTGTGGAAACATACTCACCGTATGTGTTGTAGCTGATGGTGTACTTTGTTTTTTTGCCACAGCAAACGAGAACTGCGTGGAACACGGTGTTCTACGTGTCGGCGGGCATCGGAGTGGCGACGTACCTCATCTGGCTGGTTCTGGGCACGGACAAGGTGCAGCCCTGGAACGACCCTCCCCCAGGTGAGGGCTGACAACAGTCTCGGGCACTCAAATCATGTAACACCGGTGTTTCAGGATCTGCCCGAAATACCACCATGAAATGTAGATGGCCGTGATGAAAGTAGGCTAATCAAACTGTTCGAATATTGATTTGCTTTGATTAAGGGTGGGAATTAATAAAAGATGACGCTGCTACAACTACGGGGTAAATAGCTTGGAACGAAAGGGAGTAATGGAATTTGAGACTGACCCTAGATATCTGAATATTTTAACTCTTGATAATTTGGTTCTGTTATGTTATACATCACCATCGAGTGGGCTGGGTCCAGTGGTGTCGAAACTGCAAGGCACGAGTTTTGTTATAGTTCTGTTGATACACAAATATCAATCTATAATGCTTCTCTCCACTGCTTCAAGGTATCAAGAATTTATTATTTATCTTTGATATTAAACACGAAATTCGTGAGGCCTTGGAGCAGTGGAGAGAAGCGTTAGAGAATACCGGAATGTGTATCAACACAACTATGTCAGAATTCATGCTGTCCAATTTCTAAAGGTGCTTTGAGGTACCAGTTTTGGGGTGAGGGAGCAGGGCGGAAGGCAGTAACTCGTAACTCTTGTGAAAGGATTTGGGTGGCAGTGTTTTCGATTTAGTGAATCCGAAGTCAAAGGACAAGACGCAGGATCCCTTTCAACACGTGGAATCTTTGTAACACTCCAAAATATTGAATTTTTTTGTATAAGGCTAATAAAAACGAAGAATTACTGATTTTATTTCATTATAGATATTCTTGAGAACGAAATACCTAGTTAACCAGTGTGTTAAACAAGGAAACAGTGCTTTCAATCTTAAATCACAGACGTATATCGGATTAGCTGGTTTGAATATAAGTTCAAATAGCAAGGCGTAAGCTTAATTTCAGTTAAAAATACATGCCCGTAGTATATTTATGTTGGCTCTGACCCAAAGTTCAAGTTTTCACCATTAGTCAACACTGCTGTCTCAGCACTGCAGTCACAGTTGATGCTGAATAACTCATAAATCCATGGTGGCAGCGGGCCATGCCCCCTGATCTGTCATGTGACAAGGCCCACCCCTTTATCAACGACGTTATCATTATAATGTAAAAACCCACATATTTCCCCCACCCTCCACCCCTTCCTCTCCACCACCTTTTCTCTGCTTCTCGCCACTCATCCACTCACATCCCAGTACCTTGTAGTTCAGTAAAACGAAATAGTCAATCACAATGTAGCCACAGATCAGCAGTTTGACTGTGCCCAAAAGTATCCCAAGGATTTGAAAATTTTGCACCATCTTAGAAAGTATTTATACAAAAGATTATGTAAAGCCTGTATCTTGCAGTATTTAAACATCTGAAATACGTTGTGAACTCTCAAATTAAGCATCCCAAAGCGATTTTCATCCCTAAATACATAATGTTATGAGACACATGTGAATGAACAAATACATTACAGCTAATTTATAGGCCTGCACTTCGTGTAAGACACAATGGACCTTGAAATTAAATATTTCGAATCACAATTCTTTTCTGATGCTTTTCAACTGTTACAGTGGTAGCTGTTAGTCTAAAATACGTAAAGAGTACTAGCGTTCAATCTGAGGATACGTTACTGGTGGTTTACAGACCGAACTGACATCATCTATCATTTTTACATGTTTTTCAGTAATGGTTCGCCTTAGGAAGTACCACTTTAGGTGGGGTCAAAAATGATGCAACACGTTCTGCTCGAGAAAATAAAACTGATATTGTTAACAACTGAATACAGCGTTTTAAATGCATTTGAACTAGATTTACTAGATATTATGTCCCGAAAGAACATTCAAGGAATGCGGCACTATTTATCGACTGGCACTATGGTGCCAAGTCTCTCTAAATTAACAGACTGTATTTCCTATAATCAACTACTAAATAACACCGAAACTAGTTAAAACTATTTATCGTAATAAGTAATGGTTTCGAGTAGATATACACACAAACACACACTCATTTATTGTTCTCTGATTGTGACTGTTAATTCGAACTTTGTATCAAACTAAAATTATTTCTCGAAATATGGAAGACATAGAGCAGAAGAAACACGTGGCACTACTGCTGCAATTTAATTGTTCTATAAGATTAAACAATATTCATTGTTTGCATATGGCACTACTGATAAAACTTATAGCTTAAGTAGCACTTGTTGGCGCTCAAAATTGGATTATCGCACTACCATTTGCAAGCACAGTGGTTCTTTAAATTAAGTATTTCCACATCTGAATTGTTTGTATTACTTATTAAAATACATGTGGCTCACTTACTGGCACCACTGAAACAAATTAGGTAAATAGCAATACCAACGTACCCCAATACTTGTCAACTTGTCCCCAAAACTGTAACAACTTGCCATGAAAACTGTATAGTTTGAATCAAAACTGTATCAATTTGCTCTGAAACACTAACAACTTGCTACCTGCAACTGTAATCGGCTTGTCCTCCCCGAACTGCAGCAACTTGCCCTCCAAATTGTAAGAACTTGCCCTCCAAACTGTAACAACATGCCCTCAAACTGTGACAACTTGCCTTGAAACTATAACAATTTGATCTAAAGCTGTAACATACTGCTGCCATTACCCCTAACCTCCACATATATTTTTAGGGAGGGTCAACGATGTTCAATTCAATGGCCACTTGTCATAGTTTCAGGGCAAATTTTTACAGTTTTGGGGAAAATTGATACAGTTTTGGAGGCAAACTGATACAAAATTGTTAAGGCTTTGTGGCCACTTGTTGACAAACTGCCTATTGGCTTCTGTCTCGGGTTCTTCGGCCGACGTTCATCTAATGATTTTTCTGACGTTTCGCCAGCACGAGTGGCTGGCATTGTCAAAGCTTCACCCTCCATTGCCGGTGGTGGACTGGAGGCGAGCTCGCGGCCGCAGACTATATGTACCTGGCGCGCCAACGTCCGAGGGCTTCTCCGCGGTCCAGGCTTCCCGTACTGCAGCGAACGACCGCCGCAGGTAGCAAGAGGAGAACCGCACAGGAAATGACCGCGCAGAAGCCCACGGACGTTGGCGCGCCAGGTACATATAGTCTGCGGCCGCGAGCTCGCCTCCAGTCCACCACCGGCAATGGAGGGTGAAGCTTTGACAATGCCAGCCACTCGTGCTGGCGAAACGTCAGAAAAATCATTAGATGAACGTCGGCCGAAGAACCCGAGACAGAAGCCAATAGGCAGTTTGTAAACTGATACAGTTTCAAGGAGCAAGTTGATACAGTTTTGGCACAAACTGATACAGTTTTGGAGCAATCTGATGCACTTTTGGTACAAGTGATACAGTTTTGTGTGGAAAATTGGTACAGTTATGGGGAAAAGCTATTACAGTTTTGAGGGCAAGTTGTTACTGTTTTGGAGGAAGTTATTGCAGTTGCAGAGGCTAGTTTGCACAGTTTCAGAGCAACTTGTTATAGTTTCAGGGCGCATTGATACAGTTTTGGGGACGAGTTGACAATGTTTCAGAATGAGCTAATACAGATTTGGGTTACAAGTGGTTAATTTCAGGGCGAGTTGTTCCAGTTTCCAGCAAAGTTATTATAGGTCCAGAGACATGTTGTTACAGTTTGAGGGCAAGTTGTTAGCAGTTTTGGGGCAAGTTTCTACAGTTTTGTGGCAAGTTTTTACAGTTTTTAGGCATCCTCATACAGTTTCAGGGGCAAGCTGACACTGTTTTGAGTGGTAAGTTGATACAGTATATGTGTATACAAAGTAACATAAAGTTTTGTACAGTATATCCACATATGTCTTATCATCAACCTTCTGATTTACACACCTCAGTAAATTTCTGAGTCTATCTCTCCCTCCTTGTCATTATCACTTTTATGAGGCAATAACATTATAATAAATTGCGAAGACATGAAAATATAGTTTTGCTTCAGTAGCTGACGCCCACAGTAGCTGACGCTTCCTCAATCCCAGTTGCACAGATCCACTGCACATACACACTGTCAGCTTGTCATAGAAATAAATGTTGACCTGATAACTCTCAACTTGGTCACTAATCACTTTTGGATCTTGGAACAAGTCACAGCTTGCCAAAACAAGTCCCAACTTGCCAGAACAATTTCGAACTTTCTTAGTTGACATCATGATTAGTCTTTCTGAGTCTGAACATGTGCATTGATGCTATCTCCAGGCATATCATATTTCATAAGTTGAGCTGAGGTATGCACATGTGGGGTAATGGCCATTGCTCTATGAAGTGACCATCATTGCCACCCACTAGTATCTGGGGGGTAATGGTAGTCACCTTGTCAACTGACCAACATTACCCCGACCCAATAGCATCTGAATACAATTACAGAACTTTGTCAATTGGAAATAACTGCCCCATGCAATATTACCAAGGGAGTTACCAAAAATATTGCTGCAACATGGTGATGTGACAGAGCTAGTTGGACTGGTCAGAATAGTCAAAACTACATGACACTATTTGGAAGTATTCGCAACTAGTTGAGTGATGTAAGGGAGACCACGCTTAGATGTCTGCATATGTTTGGGGTAATGGTAGTCACCCATGAATTGACCATTACCACCACCCCCTTGGAAGTTGGTTTACGCCAGTTATCATTGCCTTGCCTGCTTAGCATCGTCAATGTAAGACGACAAACATTTTGCACTGTAAGAAAAATTAATACCCTTGTGTGCATTCACCATAATGTTTGGGTACTTTGAAAGTGTAGCAACCCTCCTTTCATTGTTATATGAATGTGTATTACTACTTTTCAATATGCTATTTAATCAAAGTATCATGTAGTTTCCACTGTGTAACACAGAAAATGACTAATATTTTCAACTGTAAGATGAATTAATTCTCTAGCAAGAGGTCACTATAATGTTTGGCTGACTTTTATTTCGGCGTGTTTTTGACTGATTTAGACCTGGGAATAATATAGTTTCCTTTAGTAATTCTCATCGACAAGTCCACTTTAAGCTCTAAGCTAGATCAGCAGTTGTGCTCATGTATGTTTTCCAATGTTATAGAAGCAATTTTTATGTTTTTTTACCAATTTAATGCTTGGTACAAAGATTGTACTATGCCAATCTAGTAACCTATAACTTATAAGAGAGTTACAGACAATTTAGATGTGGAAACATATAATTTGAAGATCCAAAATGCCTGCAAAGTGTGGTACAACAGTCGAACTCCGGTCATTAACATGCTTATCAGTGGTGCCTATATGCAAGCCATACATATTCTTAAGTGCTATAGAACAATTAAATAATGGCAGTTATGCCAGATATGTATTGTGCTTAAAGTCTTCTGCGTTTTTGAAAATAATTTTATTTTACTGAAACTCTAGAATTTTCATTCACAAATATATATCAATCATCATACTTGTGTATTACGACAAGCAACCTGTGTGTGTGTTTACTGAGGTTGGTGGGGGGCCATGTAACTTTTTATATTCGAAATCATTATTTACTATGATAGATAATTTCATTTTGATGGCAAAGATTGTGTTTTCAAGACGTCGACCTTCCATCCCTCTCTTGTCCCACTACCACCACATTCGATCGTTTTGTAATTAATGTGTACAATACAGAAGTTATTGTAGTGTATTGCGAAACTATGCAGTGCTATATCGCAGTAAAAATCACATCAACAACCTTCTTCCTTTTTTCTAAAATCGTGTTTGGTCACTTCATTTATCTTTTTGCTATATTGTGTATGTGTGTGTGTGTGTGTGTGTGTTTGTGAGAAAGAGAGAGAGAGCCTGCTTAAATCATGTATTTTATATAATTTTTGTGTTATTTAGTGGTTGATTATAGGAAACGTTTTAGAGCCACTTGACACCATTGTTCCAGTCGCCAAATATTACAGCATTTCTTGAATGTTCATTTTGTACGAGTACATAACCTCTAGTACACTTATCTCAAATGCAAATAATACTGTTTATAACATCAGTTATGATTTCTAGCGTAGAGCGTGGTGGATTTTCTTTGTACCCCCTACAATGGTGCTCGCTAAGGTAAAAAAAAATTACTGAAAAACTTACGAAAACGATAAGTGAAGGCAGTTTGGTGTATGAACCACCAATAACATTTCAGATTGAAATGACAACGTCCTTTACGTATTATAGATGTGGAGATACCACTGTAATACCTGAGAAGCATCAAAAACAGTTTACAAGTGGAAATATTTAATTTGTCTAATTTGAAGGTCTGTTGTATCGTACAACAAGTATAAACCTAAAAATTACTTGTTTAGGGTGCTATTTTTTTTATCCACATCTGTTTCATAACGATTTAGAATGGAAATAACTTCGGACATGCATATTGAGAATTTACGATCATATTTTAGGAAGTAATTTTGTCTGATGCATAAGTGTGTGTGTGTGTGTGTGTGTGTGTGTGTGTGTGTGTGTGTGTGTGTATAAAATGAAATTGCAAGACTTGACTTAAAAATGTCTTTTACTGTGTTGTGGACATATTTTTCAGAAATTTTAGACACTGAACCAACTTTGTGACACTTGAAAAGCACCTTAAAACAATTTAGATGTGGAAATATTTAATTTGAAACTTAATTTTGTCTTACACGAAGTGTACGTCTGAAAGCTACCTGCTTAGGGTGTTATTTTCGCCAGATGTGTTTTATAGCTATTTAAATGGAGCGCTTAATTTAATAGTTACTCGGTCCAGAACATACTAAAAGTAATGAGCATGTAGCATCTAAATTTGTTGCATCGTCAGACAGACACACAGTCATTAGACGTTACACGAATACTTCCAACTTCCCACCATAAAAAATAAAAGAGAATAAAGAATAACTATTTGAATGAAGTCAGTTTAACAATAAAATATGACTTAGTTTAACTAGCTCACTAACTGAGCTTAGTGGTTTATTGTTACAATGTTAAATACAACGTGACTTAAACAGGCGCCAAGACAGACAACAGGGGAAAATGGGGTCTTTACAAAGATGAAATTTCCTTACATTTTTCGTAGTGGAGCGAGTGGTAAAAGAGGCACTCATAACTTTTTAGGCTGAGATTATTACGACCACAGATTCAGAGATTTTGATCAAGTGATGTTACACACACTGCCCGTAGTAATTTGAACCAACAGTGTAGTAACTCATGAGTTAAAATACTGACTGGGATTATTTGTAGAACACTTCACAAACTAATAGAGGCTGACTCAGGGAAGATCAGTTTGGGTTCCAGACAAATGTAGCAACACACGAGGCATTAGTGTCACTATGACTTATTTTAGAAGATAGAGTTGAGAAAGACAAACCAGCGTTTCCGATATGTATATATGTAGAGAAAGTTGTTAAAAATGCTGACTGGGATACCCTATTTGAAATTTTGAAGGTAACAGGGAGAAAATAGGGGGACTGAAAGGCTACTTACAACTTGTACAGAAACCAGACTGCAGTCAGTAGAGTCAAGGACATGAAAGGAAGCAGTATCTGAGAACGGAGTGAGGCTGGGTTGTAGAATATCCATGATATTATTCAGTATCTATAGTATTTCGAGCAACTAGTAACAGAAACTATGATAACTTAGGAAAGGAATTAAAGTTAATAGATAAGGAACCAAAACTTTGATGTTTGCCAACAGCATTGTAATTTTGTCAGAAACGCCAAAGGACTTGGACGCACAGGTGAACAGACTGGTTAGTGCCTTGAAAAAAGAAGTTACAAAGTAAATATCAACAAAAGTAAAACAGGAGAAATAGAATGAAGTCGAATTAAATCAAGTGATGCTCAGGTAATTAGATTGGGAAATGAGGCACCAAAAGTAGAAAATAAGTTTTGTTGGTTGGACAGCAAATAAAAGACGATGTCTGAAGTAGAGAGGATGTAAAATGCAGACTGTCAGTATCAAGAAAAGCATTTTTGAAAAAGAAATTTGTTGACGTAGAATATAAATTTAAATGTTAAAAAGTCCTTTCTGAAAGTATTTGTATGGATTGGAGACTTGTGCATAAGTGAAACAGGCGAGAAACAGACAAGAAGGTATTGATACTTTTGACATGTGATACTGCAAAAGAACATTCAAGATTAGAGGGATACGGTAGATCGAATTAACAATAGAAAATACTGAATCTAAGCGAGAAAAAAGATACTTATAGTGGAACTTGAACAAAAGGAGGTCTCGGTTAATAGGACATATCCTGAGCTGTTAAGCAATAGCCAATTTGGTGTAAGTCTGCAGGCTTTCGCGGCCATTGTCACTGAAGTTAAAATCTTCTGGGTTGGTAGGTCACGTCTTTCTTCTAAACGATTGACGTTTTTATCCCTCTGCATGCATCTTCTTCAGAATCTTGTTGTGGTGTCAAAGCCGAAGGAGTGGAGACCACAACATCCTGAAGAAGATCCCAGCAGAGCGGTCGAAACGTCGACATTTGGAAGAAACATGACTCGGTCTAACAACTCAGAAGATTTGTCAGTCAATTTGGTGTTGGAAAAATGTGTAACCGTTAAATAACATAGAGGGAGACGATGGCTTGACTACATTAAGCAGGTTCAAATACATGTATGGTGCAATAGGTTTGCGGAGGTGAGAAGTGCTGTACAAGATAGACTAGAGTAGAGAGATACACAAACCAGTCTTTGGTCTGAGGACCACAACAACAACAAAAACGTTGTGATGATCATTCAGATACGTCATTAACTTGTAAACTTCCAAAGAAAGTGTTAATCTAAGCTACATTCGAAGTTAATCGAAATAATTGGTGAAGTGATTTAGAGATAACTTTACAGAGTTTTATTTAGAAAGTTGCACTACGTCTAAACACTGATTCTGTATTAGTTGCTGTACCTGTGATAATTTACGTTAGGCAGACTCACTTCAGTACATCGCTTACTTCTCCAAATGCATAAAAGTAGAACGCAGCACAGATATATTCACTTGTGTGACTACTCACGGGAGCGTTACGTTGTTTTCATTACGTACTTTCTTCTTGAATGCAGATTAATTTTATCCTGTGCTCTTTATTCAGTGTGTGCGTAAGGTGCAGATCATGAGAGGAATGTATAGAAGCTATCCTGTCTCTTTGTATTCGACGTTGTTGCGCTGAACTGTTTATAACTTAAAAGTCCGTTACGATTGTTGCAGAGGCGGTTCCTAAAGAGGCAGACAAACCAGGTGACCACGCTGCTGTCTTCGGCAAGGGCGTCGACGACAAGGGATTCGACGGCGAATACTGAGGACGCCGCTGACCCTGCGAATGACGTTCGCCTTTCAACTGAGACACTTCTACAAGTAGATATCAGCGCAACAAACTCGCCTGCTACACCTTGGAGTCCCTGCAGTGCAGGTGTCTAATACATGTCCAACGAGCTAGTGGATCACTGAAAAGTTCAAATTAAGGTGCGATAGTTCCCCTTTTAACGAGTGCCAGTGTTGCTTGACTAGGAGTTTCCCAGCGTGTGACAGTGACCTTTACCCACGTGAAAGTTGATACAGTTTGAACTCTGTAAGGACATCTGAGGGCGTATTGTGCTCAAAATACGTTGATTTGTTTTTGTCACAAGAGAGATGTGACTTATTGTGACAAAATAAGCTAAATATGCCTACACTTTCAATCTGAGACTAGCTCTTATGCATGTATTGGCTTCTCTGTAAACTGACGAGACGATACTTACTATGCATACGACATCGACTTTGATATTTCGACAATGGACTGGCAGGTAGAGTGATCCGCCAACAGAGTACGTAGGAGGCGTTTCTCTCTATGCTACATTAAGTTTATGTGTCCGTTGTCTTTCATTACACATAGGTGATCTTCGGTCTATATTAAGACTTAACAGTGTCGAACTTCGGTATGTAAAAAGTCTTTAGTTGCTGTTCACCTGATATGAGCTGTAATTAACGCAGATTACATAATTAACGCAGATTACAACCACTGGAACAGTTTTCTAAGACTTGTTTCCAAATGCGGCGAAGTAATGTCTTAACGTTATACAAAGTGGTCTAACGTCCGACGTGCAGAAGGAACACATTTTGCTACGTGGTAGAATCTCAAGAACAACTGCAGCTAGCAGGAAGCAGTTAACCGCCGATGCAAGATCGTCGCCAGTAACGCACCCGAGTGTCACTGATTGACAGCTCTCACCTCCAGTGAGTGAATATTCCCTTTGACATGTGTCTGAGACTTTATATTGTATGATAAAATAGTTTAATGCAACAATAAAGAAAACAAATGTTTCATGAAGCACTGTTTTTCTATCCTATCGTGTATGGTGACATAGTTGTTTGTCGTAAGTGAGAGTATCTAGGCCAGGATTGTAGTAGGTTTAAAATTTTAAAGGGACTACCTGGTTTACTGATAAATAGTTAAGGTGCAATAGTTGCAATAACAGTGAGTTTACGTGTGAATCTTTCTACGTTTTGACGTTATATGGTAAGTTATCTGTTCCCAATCGGTCACTAGGTCAACGCAAGAAGGAAACCAGATTATTTCTGCTGTGCTGTGAATAAGATTCCATAGCAAAAAATTGATGTATAAAATCCCAGAGTCAACACTAACAATGATTACAGAATGAATAAACTAATGATGATAATAATATATATGTAGTGTCCTTTCTTTCAGACATGCGCGGAAGAACAGACACCATATAAATCATTAAGACGGGACAGCCAATGAGCTCTTCAGTGCAGATGCACACTAGGCTTCATCTCTTACGGGAATCGGCGAAATGGCGCGAGTAATGAGGATGGTGGGCAGCGGCATCACGTTAGTGGCGTGTAGATAATTTGAAAATTTGGGCCTGACGGGAGGCGTGCTAGGGTAGAACGCACAGTTCTAGTGACCACTGTCTCCAAATGGCTTAGTGGTCCGAGTATCTGCCTAGTAAGCAGGAGACCTGGATTCGAATTCCGGTTCGGCTCAGATTTTCAACTTTTCTCATTGATTTCAATCAATGCCCACTTGCAGTCAATGTCTATAGTTCCTTTGTGATGATAATAATGCTGAGTTGGCCTATTAGTAGCAACCAACATGGTATTTTCCAGGTATAATGAGAGACAACTGATTAGGTAATTGCTGTTTCTTTCATATGTTGTTTACTGTTTGATTCGTTCAGTGAATTGCGTTACTATTGTAAGTCGGCTGTTTATGTTTTCTTATTGGCAACATTACGTAGCGCTCTATATGAAAATCACTGGCTGTGCTGTGTGCAGTCTGTGGCTAGTTTGCATTGTTGTCTGCCATGGTAGGGCAGCGGCAGCTGGATGTGAACAGCGCGTAGCGTTGCGCAGTTGGAGGTGAGCCGCCAGCAGTGGTGGATGTGAGGAGAGAGATGGCGGAGTTTTGAAGTTTGTAATACTGGATATCATATATTATGACTATTAAGGTAAATACATTGTTTGTTCTCTATTAAAATCTTTCATTTGCTAACTATGCCTATCAGTAGTTAGTGCCTTCAGTAGTTTGAATCTTTTATTTAGCTGGCAGTAGTGGCGCTCGCTGTATTGCAGTAGTTCGAGTAACGAAGAATTTTGTGAGGTAAGTGATTTGTGAAAGGTATAGTTTAATGTTTGTCTGGGCCATTCTTTTGTAGGGATTCTTGATAGTCAGATTGCGTTGCGCTAAAATTATTGTGTGTCAGTTTAAGCACAGTCTTCTATAATTTGTTCAAAGGGGACGTTTCATATGTCGACCCTTAGCCGAGGATACCTCACTGGAATCTTCTGATTTTTTCTTGTAGTTTGTGTAATTAGTGTAGCTTTTGTTTATTGCTAGCGCGTAATTATAGAGAGAATTTCCTTTGTAGTTGTGGTTTTTCGTTGTTGCACAGTAAAACAGTTGTGGCATGCATGTAGATTTGCACCAAGTATTTCGCAGCTGCAATTAACTAGATATTATTTTCAGTGCTATGTTAATGTGTTCTCTTATTTTTGGTCTTCAAATTGTGTTTTTCTGTGTTGTCGTGTGAATTATTGTGACAATAATGGCGTGTGAAAAACGTAATACTAGGCTCCAAAGTAAACTGAGAAATGACAGTGAAGACGAAAGCAGTGTGTTAGCGCCACCGAGTAATGAATTAACTAATGTTCAAAGTAGTAATTTGGTAATTGTACATAGGGAAATGGAGCGGGCTGCAAACAATGGTGTAGACAGTGAAACAATTAGTGAACAGAGAAACATTATCGATCGATCGGTCGGCAACAGCTTGCCTCAGGAATCCGAAATGACAGGACACAATCTTGCAAATACTGTAGATTCAGGTTTTGCGTCCTCACCCTTTTCTCAAATAAGTCAAGACACATTTTCTGCTTTTCAAACTGCGAATATTGCCGGTTCAAATGCATTGCCGAATAGCACTGAGGAACGTGTTTCAGACACCAGTGCATTGTTATTACAATTAATGCAACAAATGGGACAAAAGCTTCAAAAGTTAGACACAATGGAACAAAATCAGAGACAAACACAACAAAAGCTTCAAAAGTTAGACACAATGGAACAAAATCTTCAAAAGTTAGACACAATGGAACAAAATCTTCAAAAGTTAGACACAATGGAACAACACTAGAGACAAACACAGCAACAGTTACACACAATGGAACAAAATCAGAGACAAACACAGCAAAAGCTTCAAAAGTTAGACTCATTGGAACAAACTCTCGAACAAACACGTGAAGATTTAACTGCTGAGTTACATAACATTGAATCGAAATGTCAAAAAGTCTGTAATGACGTAAAAACACAAATTTGTGAGCATTTCCAACCTATTTTTTCGCGTCATGAAAATGCATTACAGAATCACGAAGCAGCCATAAAAGAACTGCAAACTATTGTTCATGAAAATCATGAGACCTTGCAAGCTAAAATGGACTCAGTTGCATCTACCGATTCGGTTACGCAACTTGCAAAAACTCAGGAAAACTTAAAGGACACAGTAGAAAGACACATGGAGGAAATTAGTTCATTATCAGAGAAAGTAGTTGAACTTTCGGATCAGCTAAATAATTTATCTACGAAGGTAGATGATAATCTGAATGACACAAAACCGGTAGTCTTTAATGACACAGAAGAGTGCGAACAAATTAGGAAACTGAAACAAAATCTGAATCAAATCAATACACAGTACAAAAGAGAAATCTGGGAAGTACAAGATCAGCTGACACAGGTAATACAAGAATTACGTATTTCAGAGGTCACTCGCGCTCCAATACGGGAAGAGGGACATAGAAATACGGAACAGCCACAAAAGAATAACACAGGGCATTTCGGAAGTTATGAAAGAAATAGGCAATGTGCACCGAATTTTGAGATGGAACCGCCGACACGACGTAACAATGACCGACATGCTACTCGCCGACACGATGATTTTGACTATAAGCTGTTCATTACTACACGTAAATTCAAAACGTTTAAGAATTCTGCCAACGACATTCATCCACAAGCGTGGCTCCATCAATTCTCTCATTGTTTTCCTCCCAACTGGTCATTGGAGCACAGGTTAGAATTTATGTGTGGCTACTTGGAGAATGAACCAGCTGTAAGAATGCGATCGGTCATTCACGATTGTCACAGTGAAGGAGAATTTTACCATGCTTTCCTCTCAGCATATTGGTCACAAGCTACACAAGACCGAGTAAAACATAGCATCATGATGATGAAACACTTTGAACAATCTGAATTTTCCAGTCTTGTCAAATATTTTGAAGACATGTTGCACAAGAATCAGTACCTGTCAAACCCATACAGCCCCTCAGAACTCATCCGCATTTGCTTAATCAAATTACCTGAACATTTACGGCATATTATTTTGGCAGGACGTTGCAAAGACGACATTGAAGCTTTTCAGGGACTCTTATAAGAATTAGAAATTGACACAGACAGTCGCGGGATGCGAAAACAGGAAAACAATCACTACAGGTCACATCCGTCACAATTCCGTGACGACAGAAACAATAAATGGCCACGACAAGCCTATTCTTACAACGTAAATCGTGACCAAAACAGACACCACCCGTATGACAACCACTGGCAGAGTAATAGTTACAGAGAAAGATCGCTTTTCCGTAGTAATGAATATGACAAAGACAATCATAGAAACAGACAATTTGGCAACCAAAACAATTATTATCACGGGAGACAGAATAACTTCAGACGCAACAGTCCAGCGCGCAGTTATGATTCAGGGAGAAATTCTCCACCACGTGACCGACAGGAAAGAAACTATGGAATCTACCGACATGACGACAGACGATATGATCGTAACGACAGACCTGAACTGCATCAGAACTGGCGGGATTTAAACAGAGCAGAGCCCTCTCGGCAAGGCGAATTTGTAGAAGTTAGGTCTCCAAATCCCAATAACGACGCGCGCCAACAAAGGAACAGACAATGATTCGCACCGCAGGCTGCCGCGTGCGCCGGCTGGCTCAGAGAAAAATAACATAGACGCTAACCTTGAGAAAAATTTTAGCACTCCTCACCGACGTATACCACATGATAATTGCGTTAAAGTTGAAACTCTGCGTACTAGGAAGAGTAAAGTTTTACACCACATTTCACATCTAAAACCGTTTATTGAAAGATAATCTGCTTTTTAACCTTGTCTTTGCCATAAAACGTTTCACTTCACGTTACTAGTATGCTTTAGAAACTGTTACCATGCAACAATGTTTGAAGTTAAATATCCAGTCAAGAACCAAGAGAACTTATTCAAACAGAAATTACGAATGCATTGTTATTGCGAACAGAAGACACAGTGTTATTGTGGGTGTACATTCTTGCTTGTTAGTTCCACGATTACGTAAGGACTATAAGGCTCACATACTTAGAACATATACTGCCAATGAGATTTTAATGCAACATTTTGGTTTACTTGAAAATACATTCTGGATTTAAAGTACTTTCTGTGAGATACCAGATGACACAGTGGTTGGTTTGTGTGACAGCTACACGATTTTATCACGGCACTACTAATGAGTGATAATTTACAATGTTGCTTTTGTGGTGTTTCTGTTTTATATCTGCACAGTTTTTCAGAATTCTTCTGTAAAGTAAAACATGTTTAATAGTAACTTTTGTGGAATAGCTACAATGAGACAGCCTTTTCCGTAGGACAACAATACGTTACAGCACAGTAATTTCTTCATCACAACAATAAGCGTAATAACTAAGAAATCTATACGCAATGCATTTCACTCTTGTTTATCATGAGGTAAGTACATTGACTTCTGCAGAACTTAGCTTTCGGAGGACGATAACTATGACACTTCCACAGAGATTATCTTACAACAAGATGCACATTTAGCGCTACAGGACACGCATTTCAGTGATTAATTTTGTACTTAAAACATTTATTTTTAAAGATATTTGAAGAACAATGATACAAAGAAAGTTTTCCGTGATACATTTCATTCCATTGCTGTAATCTGTAACACCTGAGGGTATAATTACATTAATCCTCAGGGGGGTGCACGCTTACTCTGTGTACCATGTGTGTGGCAAGCGCAAGGAGCCCTAGCTAATATGGTATTTGCTTATACAACTTTACACATCGGTACCATATTCCTCTAACACATAAATGACACAGCTATCTGATCATTTAATTGAGAGGTAAACTTTTTTTTACATCAGTGACACATGTTTACGCAATTACACCGTTGGATAACTTCACACTTACGAAATTGTATTTTGTCTGTACTTTGTGAACTGTTCATATTTTTTCGGAACCATTGTGATACTATGAGAGCTTTGAATGATGTATTTGGTATGAGATCATGATTTTTAAAGTATGTTGGAGGTAGATGACACTGTTGAAATGAGCAGAGGTTTTTATTTAGGTTTTGACATTATTGCAGAAAGCTACGACGTTTTTGAGATTTGAGTGAGGTGTTACGATGTTATTATTATGACGACAATGTGTATTATGCTGTTGAGGTATGTTTATGATCAATAAGCCGATGTTATATGAGGAATTTGATTATGCTACATATTTATTAAGATGAAATATTGAAGAAGTGTCGACGAATATGTATATGTGTAATAAGGTAAGGAATAAGGAGTAGTGTTTAGGGACTCTGGTTTGTGAATAAGGTTGTTGGAAACCAAGGATCGTACTTTAAGAGTTATGAAATGTATGTAAATGCGTGAATGTATCACAATGCCGACGAAAATTTTTTGGGCACTGTTATATCAATAGGATTTTGTTTCTACAGAATTGTAACGCAAATTCTTGACCTGTGAAATATTTTTATATGAGACTGTCACTGTAGCGGAAACTGCTGTCGTAAATATTTCAGTAAGAAAGTTAAGTGACCACCAGCACGTAATGCGTCGTGGGCACCCAACTGTGTCAGACGCCGGGAGAACAAGTCATTAGTGAGTGTCCTTTTCAGAGGCACAGGTAGAAAAGAAAAAAAAGGGAGGCCATTATCCTCGCTTTTGACATAGCTTTGTAGAAAGCACCGCAAATACGACACGCTTACATCTGCACACCTGATTATGACAAGCGTCTTTCTCTAGAATTGAGGGAATTTTTACTGCGTTATGAAATGCCATATGGCTAATGAATGATGTTTCATGCCGTCCTTTGTACATATTTGCTCATTTTCTTTAATATCCAGTTTCTAGCTGCACTGCAGCATTAGTTAAAATAAAATTTAATATATGTACTAATATAGTTATTTTATGCCTACAGATCCAGTCAATAAGAAATTTATGATCTACTTCCAAGAAAACGAGGGCACATAAATAGACATTTCCCTTCACAGGAATTGCATAAATAATTTTTTTACGATTTGGTAACTTATCTGCTAGTGTAAGTTCTCGTGATGCATCACTCTAGTGTTAAGATGTGACATAGTTATTAAACATGGCCATTTTTACTGTAATATTTTTTCTGCTTGAGCTATGTCATGTTTAGGTATAAGTTACTGCTGTTTGCCAGACATAGTGTTACTGAATTTGACTTTGTGTTACTCTTCTAAGCTAGTTTTACTACTGATTTATTTTTCTTGTTTGCTGCACAGTGCCTTATATTAGTTGTAGTACTGCAATTGCTTTGCCTATTTAAAATTTTTGTCCTTGATGTTTGTGTTAATTGTTTTATGCTGCTGCATTGCCTCGTCCCTTAGTTTAGCATCTGAGCTCAGTAGTTTTAAGTTAGCTTAAGAGGGGGTAGACTATATAAGAAACTAACTATGATGAATTTATAAGAAATGCATTGAGAAGCTATCAGAAAATGGTTTGGCAAAAAAAAAAAAAAATGGATACTGTACAGTGGAGAAAAACTATTTTTGACAGAGGATGTGAACAGAATACAGAAAGCAGGCTTAGATAGGACTTTTGGGAATAATGATGAACGAAGGGAGATCTCCATGCAAAATACTGCAGTAAAACAAACCCTGTCCTTTCCTTTTGTGTTATCCCACTATGTGTTTGTGTACCCTTGTGTATTTGTTTTCTTCCTGTCTCTGTGTAGTGTCATAGAATTTTTTCTTCTTCTAATACTAAGCTACATTCACTATGATGAGGAATACTGTTATCCTCGAATATAGTTAGCATTAATAATATGTTATTTACCTTGTAAATATGCTTAGACATTATTTATTCTGTTTTGTTTTAATGCTCATGTGTAAAGTTGATGTTTCAAAAGTCATTCTGATCTTTTATGCATTTACTTATGTCATAATTCCTCTAACACTGATGTATATGGTACTTCGATTCTTTTGTAAACCTTGTACTACGAATGTTATCTGTATTATGTTCTTTAATGATGTATTTTGTACCTTTGTAATTGTATTCTCATGTTATAAAATTGTAATTGACACCAGTTCATCAAATTAAGTAACTTGTAAGTTACATTTCACTGCACACGTTTCTGTTGGTCATAGTACATGGACAATATGTGAGAAGTAGTGACTGTTAGTGTTTGCACGTGTGTTAATAATTCAGCAAGGGACTGGATAACAGCATTGCTGGTTCTAAGGACAATTCCAAAAATTTCTTGAGTGGACAAGTGGTGGTTTATGGACTTGCTATATTGTCTGCAAGACTTCTAAGGACAATTCCAAAAACTTTGTGAGTGCACAAGTGGTGGTTATGCACTTGCTATCTTCTCTGCAAGACTCTTCGATGGTGATTGTGCACCTACACAGTCGCAGCAGATGGCTGCTGGCCATCTCTACAAGGAGTACAGTGGGTCTACACCTTTGCTGACTCACCAGTACCATTATTTCTACAAGGACTGCAGTGGGTCTGCACCTCTGGTGGCCCACCAATACCGTAATCTCTACCAGGACTACAGTGGGTCTGCTCTGTGATGACCTACCTACCAATATCCTTCAAAATGTCGAATGACTCTGCTGTGGGTTTGCTCTGTTGTGGCCCATTACCTGTCCGCATGTCAAGAGTCAGCACTGTCTTTCCGTTGGAAGGACAACACTACTTCTTCAAGACTGCATGGAAATCCACTACTTCTGTGTGCAATTTCTTTTACTAATGAGACTTTGTGAAAAAAAACTGTAATTACTATTATGATGAATGATCAGGACTATCTTTATGGACTGTGAGAAAATTTTAGCTTTTGACCAACATTGTATCAATAAGTGTGTGCATTTGATTTCTTTGTTATTGTAATTATGAAAAATTTTATCAAATCATTATTGGCCACTGCCCAAAACAATATGTAAAATTTTTTGTGGAGAGCATGGGGGCTATGTAAGTAGGCTGTTTATGTTTTCTTATTGGCAATGTTACGTAGCGCTCTATATGAAAATCACTGGCTGTGCGGTGTGCAGTCTGTGGCTAGTTTGCATTGTTGTCTGCCATTCTAGGGCAGCGGCAGCTGGATGTGAACAGCGAGTAGCGTTACGCAGTTGGATGTGGGGAGAGAGATGGCGGAGTTTTGAAATTTGTTATACTGGATATTATGAACTGCTATATATATTATGACTATTAAGGTAAATACATTGTTTGTTCTCTATTAAAATCTTTCAATTGCTAACTATCCCTATCAGTAGTTAGTGCCTTCAGTAGTTTGAATCTTTTATTTAGCTGGCAGTAGTGGCGCTCGCTGTATTGCAGTAGTTCGAGTAACGAAGAATTTTGTGAGGTAAGTGATTTGTGAAAGGTATAGTTTAATGTTTGTCTGGGCCATTCTTTTGTAGGGATTCTTGATAGTCAGATTGCGTTGCGCTAAAATTATTGTGTGTCAGTTTAAGCACAGTCTTGTATAATTTGTTCAAAGGGGACGTTTCACCATAATAGAATCAAATGGATCTAGGAAGTCAATTTGAGTTCACCAACGGAAAAATCTTGAACATGAGTTCGAAACGCTGCATTCCAAATTGCTACATACTTCCTGGAAAAATAGTTAAGCATATTTTAATTGTCGAAAAACACAGATCATGTTGAATGAAGTTGAGTATCTTGCAGTGTCCACGTATTAAAGTTTCAAAAGACCTTACACATACACAATTTATATTTATTATACTAATATTTAGTAATATTCAGTGATAACGTTAACTTGATGCAAGCAGCTGAGAATTTACATTTAAATTACCGAAGACGACATTAAGAGTTTTCTCGACAAAACTTGAAATTAACAGCGACTTCTTACAGGTGGGTATTTTCTCGTAATATACCCTCGGTGCTGTCTACACCTCTGGGAATATACGTGGAGAACCACAACATATTTATAACAGTTGGTATTGAACAGGTATAAAATTGTGAGTGTGTCCAATATGGTGGTTGAATAATAACACACAAGAAATGCTGTATTTGTCTTTCAGTCTCTGTGTCTTTCAGTAACTACATTCAGCAAAATTAGTTCATTAGTGGCTGTGCTTCTGGCTTAGAAGTACAGCACTCAAAGTCCAATATTTTCTCAGTCTAGTAGTAACATAGAGCAACAGAAGTTTCTGTCCTATTTGCTCAGATACCAACTCTAAAAGAAGGACCAGGAGACAATGAAAACTCTACATCAGATAAAATAAGTGAAGAACGAAATTATTTCAGTGCCTACTTAGAAATGGGACAAATGTCTGTTATATCTGAAAGTAAGTCTCTGGGCACAGAAGGAAATTTAATTACTTTTATGGGTCTGACGTTACAGTGCCCCTAAGTTCTATAGGAATCATATGTGTAATGCACATCGAACTTCAACCTAAAGTCAGCACAGGAAGTTCAATGGGTAACGTTAATATCTTCTGATTAGTAAATAACAATGGTACAAGACTAATCACATTCGTATGCATTCGTTTATCCTGCAGGCAAATCGAAGCCATTACACATCATAGTCATCAATGTAGTGAGTGGTCTGTTCTGTAGTGTATCTGTCTGAGCACGTCGATAATTATACATGTTCAATACTATTTGCATACCGAAAACATTTACATTTGTACAATATAGAAACAGCTTAAATAGTAAGCAATAATATTTGTGCTATGCAGACAGCATATCGTGGCAGTAGGCCGTGGCCGTAAACAAACGAGAACTTGGACCGTCCGAGGGAAGAGGAGCGGTGCACAGGAATATGCCCCGCCTTCCTCTCGAAGGACTGCCATTATACGCACGCGTTCTGTGCTTCCACGAAAACAGAAGTGACAAAACGATCATAGGAATCGCTGATTCCTTTTCTTACGATAGTCTCATTTGAATCCCTTTATCACCAGGATTAGTTTCTCCACTCATTTTAAAATAAGAAAACAACCAATCCACAACACAAAGTAAATTGCAGTACACAAAGCATTATGCAGTGGCTACAGCACAGTTGTTTGCTGCGGTTGGCAGTGGTAGTTCAGGCTTGACATCCCAGACGTGTTCCCTTGGGTGAGTTTGGGAGGGGGCAGGAGTGGTATCAAATCAATTGGAACTCACCAATGTGTTCCTCAAACCGCTCCATCACACTTGTGGCCTTGTGAAATGGCGCATTATCTTCTTGAAAAATGCCACTGCCTTTGGGAAACGTCATGAAGGAGTGTACATGGTCTGCAATCCGTGTACGATGACAGTCTTTGGCCATCACGGTGACTGGCACGAGCCCCATTGGACCCATGGATGCCCTTGTGAATGTTCCCAGGGTATAATGGAGCCACCGCAACCTTATCCTCATCCAGCAGTAATGGTGTCAAGAAGCTGTTCCCTGGAAGACGACGGATTTGCGCCTTCCCATCGGCATGATGAAGAAGGTATCAGGATTCATCACACAATGCAACGCTCTGCCACTGCGCCAACACCCAGTGCCAATGGTCACACACTCATTTCAGTCGTAGCTGCCAATGTCATACTTGTGTCGTCGGCTGTGGAAGCCCATCGTTAGGAGTGCTTGGTGTAGTGTGTTCACACACACTTGTACTCTGTCCAGCATTAAAGTCTGATGTTAGTTCCGCCACAGTTCGCTGCCTGTCCTGTTTTACCACTCTGTCCAGTCTTCGAAGTCCGACATCTGTAATGATAACTGGCCATCCAAATCCACGACACCTTGGGCCCTATTCTGTAATTTTTTCGCCATTTTGCCTATCGGTTCGGTACGCGAGCGCACCGAACGGTCTTGTTTTCGAAACAGAGCCTCAACATTATTCAGTAAGCATTTCGAAAGCGATGCCGAAAGGTCCTAGCGAACCGATACGCTATTGTCTGTTCTCGTCGAGCCAACCAATGAAAAGCAATCTGCCTCAGATCCGCGCATAAGCACTGCAGCGCCACAGTGGCAAGAAGTCGAAGCGGCTCGCAGGCGGCACAGGCATGCCATTCTTCACAGTACCGAAAAGTGTGGTTAGAATATATAATACTGTTCAAATTCCATTGACCATGGGGTTCCATGAATGCATGCTGACGATAGAGTATCGACTGTGTTCTGGAAACTGTCGTAAATGTCACATTATGTCATTTTATTCTGATTCTCATCGACGCCTTGTTTTGAATTTTACGTTTCGGAATATGGGTTAGGAATGGAGTTTAGCACCACATTGTACAAATACATGTATAGAAACACCCGAAAAATTCGTCATTTTTTCTGTTTTCTGTTATTCTTTAGTTACTTCAAAATTCATGGAGGTTCGTTCCGTCCATGCAAATAATTGAAGGCATTTTGTTTCTTGCCATAGGCGTTTCGCTTCCTTTATTCGTGATGATGCTTCACAAATAAAATAAGCGAAACAAGTATAGGAATATTTCAGAAAAATGCTTAACTTAGACGATTAACGAATTCTGAGAATGTGATGCAAACACGAAGAGGAAAAAAGTATTTTCGTAATAAGGGATCTACGAACCTACGCCCTTGCCATAGCAGTTGGACGCCTTACCAACTACCCTATTACAATTCGCGTGCTGAGGTCACTTTATATTATTAATTCCATACGAGAGAGAGACGCAGCCTGACCTCGTTGCCGAATGATGCAAGCATAAGCCGTAACTGCGTGATACTTTGGAAGGTTTCCTCTACCAGACTTCACAAAATTCCTTTGCATTGTTACTTAAAAGTTTTAAACGCGGTTCGATAATTAATAAGTGCGGAAAAGAGTACGCGAAGTCACTAGTAATTTCAGCTAACACTCATGTAATACACGTAAATAGAGCTGATGTCTTCATATTTAATCATCTTTAAACTCTTAATTGCATAAAATAACAGGCATTTTGAGAGAATATTGACGGAAAACGTTTTTTTTTCGATGTTACAATCATTCACAGTAAGAACCTAACCGAACCATATTTCTAACAAAGGAAAACAATCTATTATGAAGTCACTTTCCAACCGGACGCGTCCTGTGGTGATTCTTTAGTAGCACAATTAGTAAATCCAAAGCTAAAACCGCTCAGTATGTTTAAAATAACAAATTATAGGTGCAAATAAACCACAGCTAACCAAACGACAGAGCCATACCGAAATCCAAAACCTCTCGGTACAGTTGTCGAAAAATCGGTGGGAGGACCGTTCAGTAACAGATCTCAGAAGCTTACTGAATAGGAAATTCAGATAAAGAACCGAAAATAACGCCATTACATAGACTAACCTACGATATAGAATAGGGCCCCTTGACGTGGATTCACCTCGATTTCGCCATGGGTTGAAGACACTACAGCACCCAAGGGCGTACCTAGGATCTGAACTAGGATTTGCCGACAGTAACGTGCCGAAGACGAAAAAATTACTCCCGGATCTGCGCGAACGAGTTCAAATATCTTCTAGTGGGGGAGGGGGCAGCTGCCCCCCCCCCCTCCCTGCCTCTCGCCGAGTACGCCCATGACGGCACCCCTCGAGCATCCGAAAAGTCGTACACTTATAGAAAAGCTCGTTCCGAGCCTCGGGACCATCACAATTTGCTCTCAGTCAGATACATGACGCGCCTTCTCCGTTCTACACACAGACAGCACTCTCACTGATACCACAGGCACCGTGCGTGTGTATGACTGGCAGGCATTCGTCGCCAGGTGACGCTGCTATCGCCTGGACGGGTTTATACCGATAGGAGGTCGGTGGTCATAATGTTCTGCCCGATCTGTTTACGCAGACTGTGGATGCCTTCTACAAAGTCCTCCGCATACCTTTGTAGTTGTTTTAATAAATTCATCTGTATATGCAGGAAATTTTGTGTCTTATTGTAGCAGGAAAAAGGATGTACAGTGTAAACGATTACATCAACAGAGACTCGTAAATTCAATGAGAAAGGGGGGAGGGGGTTGGGTGAAGAGGCCCACAGCACTGCTTTCGCGTACGTGCTGCGTCACCCAGTGCTGCACTTTTCTCACTGTATGTGCTGCATTATCCAGTCAACATAGGAGGCGACACGCGTGAAGACGGCGGGGAAGTTGCGCCGGGCGCAGCCGTACGAGAACGACGTCAGCCCCACCAGCACGCCGTCGACGAACAGCGGGCCGCCCGAGTCGCCCTGTAAACCGAACAGTCTTATCTAGAGCCTGCAAACAAGTGGCGAGACACATAACTCGTTGTGGGGAAAATCAGTGAGCGTCTATACTTCGGAATGCCAAATGCGTTACTTCTCTTCTTTGCCTGTCGGTTCAGCTACTACCGAGCCAGAGTGCAGCACATTACTTAACAGCATATAGTCCATATCAAGTGTATCTGTATAGATTAAACAGTTAACACAACGATATCTGTTCGTGGAGTCATGGGAATAGCTGATCTCATCATTATAAACTGTAATACCTATCTAAACGAATCAACCCCCATAAAAATTTTAAGATATCACTGGCGGTGGACGACAATAGACAATGTCGCTGAGGTTTTTTCCCCGACATATGAAGTACTAATACGCCCCCCTCCTCTGCCCTCACTCATCAGTTCTTACACACTATATTGTAAGTAGCATTAATGTGTGTGTTCGGTCATGTTGAACTATATTGTTAAAAGACCTGTTGCTTCAAACTGTTAGCCTGGGGAACGCTGGCGGCATCCCAGCGAACAGGTAGCAATGAGTCGGATGGAGCTTTCGCGGTGGTGTGTGCGGTGGGCCATCGACACTCTGTTGCCTTTCAGAACTTCTGTCAGTGGTTATACTTTCTTTTGTTTTTGGTTGACGTCCTTTGAAGAACTGTGTAGTTAGGGATCGTTGACTACCTTCATTAGTTTCCGGCTGTTGGTGTTTTCAAGGTCAATGATATTGTGTTCTTCTGCTGGTGTTAGCTATTGTTATTGGACTATGGCCAGGGACGAAGGATTTATCACTCTCAGTGATATGTTGGTGTGTCTATGTATTTTTCCTTGAGAGGAATTCGTTTGGCATTTGTTAAGCTGTGGTTAGCGTTGCTTTGGTTTTTAGCTATTCATGTGGTTTAACTTCGGTGTCAATTATGCTGGGACCTATTAAGTCTGGAGTGCTGATGATACGTTGTTGTCATTCCACTGAGTACGTCTGCCGGTGTTAGTAATATTCACGAGGACCAGATTACGTCCCTGTATAAACATATCTGTCGAAGGGGTTTGCTTTTTGCTGCATCTCCTTAAACTGCGCGTTAATAAATAGAAATAGCGAGACATTGCTTGTGATTGGATTTCAGTGCATTCAGAATTGAGAGGGCTTAGTTCACCATTTTTTCTAATAGACCGATAGCTGTTGGTGCTCATATTTACCGTTTTATCACTACGTTTGAGCGACTTTTTGGCTTCAGTAGGTTCTCCAGATTAGGTTTAACAGGGGTCATTGGTTTTTTTAAGTTTTTAAGTAGGGGAATCACTGAGGTATCCAGCTGAAGATGAATTCTGTTGCAATCTTAGTGTCGTTGTGATAGTTTTTTCTCTTTTTAATGTGTCAATGGTTGTTATTTGTAGTTCATGTTTACTGTCCTTAAGAGAATTCTGAATTGTAGTGAGCATTAGTCCAAAATATATTACGGTGGTTGAAGTGGCTCAGTTACTGTATTTTGTTGTTGGTCTCCATATGAGTTTATACTTCATTGTATAAGAAGATGACCAGAGTCCGCATTTCTAAGTATGAGAGTGGTAATTGGTCTATGCCTTAATTTCTCTAGTAGGTTACTGGTTCTAGTTCCTGACTCAGATGTTGTAAACGTAGGTCGTTTAAGTATCACAGAAGGTTCCTGTGACTCAGGCGTTGTAACCATAGGTCGTTTAAGTATCACGGAAGGGATGCCCCACAGCCTTCCACTACAGTACTTATCATGGGACCTAGCAGAGTGTCAGGTGCTACGCCGTAGAGTGTGGTTACTGGATTATGCCTTGATGCTACAACAGAAATGGGCAGTTATTGGTGCAGCCGATTTTTATTGTGTAGTTCGTCGAATTAGTCAAATTCAGAAGACTGAACCAAGGTTGATTCGTGACCCTAAATATGTCCGCAAGATGGAGTCGATGTGTGATGTTACAACTAGAGTGGCTACATCTTTGGGAAATGTCTTGGAGTAGCAGCTGAAGGAAGTTGGATTGAATCCGCTGGTAACGTTGTTCAAGGAGGAATAAGAGATAGACTCTGCACTTCCAATCATACATAAGGCATTGGAAGAGATTGATATTTGCTGGGATGTTTTGGCTAATAGTGTTCATCTGCAAGTCAATTTCGGAAGCTTGTGTCAAGTTGGAACTTTACAGAAATCGAATTAAGGAGTTGATGTTTGTGACCACCACTACATCTAAGAGATCAGAGTTGGTGGAATTGCAAGAGAGGTGCTTTATGTTGGCATTGGGTTGACTAGTTTTAAATCGGGCCCAAGAGAAAAGGAAGTTTTGGTAGATAAAATAGTAGGGAGTACTGGGATTGATTACTTTAGTACAGTCTGGAACCGAGCGACCGCTACGGTCGCAGGTTCGAATCCTGCCTCGGGCATGGATGTGTGTGCTGTACTTAGGTTTAATTAGTTCTAAGTTCTAGGCGACTGATAACCTCAGAAGTTAAGTCGCATAGTGCTCAGAGCCATTTGAACCATTTTTGATTACTTTAGTAAGTTGTCGAATCCACTTCAAGATTTTGTTTTTTACAGGAAATAAGTGGGTTTCCACTAAGTTCTGTTCCACAAACAGTTAAGTTTCAATATTTTTTTGAGTGAGTTGGAAGAGAAGAATTGTTTCAAGTAGTAGCCGCGAAGGTTAATGGCGGCTTCTTGGGGAGGGTGTAAGATGCCACTAGCCAGGGAGGAAACTTGCACGAATTTCATTAGAGGATATGCAAGGAACCGATACTACACAGGGCCATGCAGGATCTCATTGATTTTCATTGCGGTGCACGAGTTGGGTCTTCAAGAGCAGGTTGCCTGCTATTTGGATAGAGTTCAATGGTGTGCGAGGTTGTAGCTAGAATTTAATTAGTTGGAGGATACACGACATATCCCGGGCGTTATGCGGCTATGCATGGGGTTGCTTCTATTAATTGGCGGAGGAGGGAGGGGCGTACAGGGAAAATTAAATCCTCATAAAAGTAGCATCAAAGCAGGGCAGGGTGGCTTGTGTTAGCAACCTAGATTGGAGATGTTCTACCGTACCTAGTAGGTTTTTTTTTTTTTTTTTTTTTAAATGGACTTGTAGTCCGAGGTGATAGGTTACAATACAGCATCACCGGTCTGTTGCGGTCTAACTGTGTTGGTGGGCCAGTAAATTTCCACTGTGCAGTGACTTTGTCACTGCAATTCACTTTGGAGGTGTGGCGGTGGGACTTGTAGTCCCATACCACCCTCTTACGGTGATAATACTACATGAGTCAGGCAGAATTTATTGCCTAACATGGGCAGGTGCAGGTGTGGCGGTGGGACTTGTAGTCCCGTACCGTGTTAATAAATGGACTTGTAGTCCGGGGTGATAGGTTACAATACAGCATCACCGGTCTATTGCGGTCTAACTGTGTTGGTGAGCCAGTAAATTTCCACTGTGCAGTAACTGCGTCACTGCAATTCACTTTGGAGGTGTGGCGGTGGGACTTGTAGTCCCGTACCACCCTCTGACGGTGATAGTACTACATGAGTCAGGCAGAATTTTGCCTAACATGGGCAGGTGCAAGTCCGAGGTGATAGGTTACAATACAGCATCACCGGTCTGTTGCGGTCTAACTGTGTTGGTGGGCCAGTAAATTTCCACTGTGCAGTGACTTTGTCACTGCAATTCACTTTGGAGGTGTGGCGGTGGGACTTGTAGTCCCGTACCACCCTCTTACGGTGATAGTACTACATGAGTCAGGCAGAATTTATTGCCTAACATGGGCAGGTGCAGGTGTGGCGGTGGGACTTGTAGTCCCGTACCGTGTGGGGCCCCCGTACCGTGGGTTTTGGAACAATATTTGAAAGACTCATCCCATGTCGTGGCTGCGGGAGAAGTGCAATTGGGTCAATTTCAAGCATTAAGCGGAGGCAGCTTCCATATATGAATGCTGTTACTGTTGCTACAACAAGTATTTTAAGGTATTCAACATAGCGACTTCAGCTCAGCGTCAGTTACAGTTTGTCACAATTGTATACAGATACTGCAAAATACTACAGTTTTGTATATAACACTAACAAATTGCGCAAGAGTCTCTTACTCCCTAACATCCTCCTCAGATTGATCTATCTCGAGCGGGAAGACAAGCTGTACTGGTCAACAGATCTTCATGCCGTCTGGCTGCTAGGGAATAATGCATCTTATTTTATCGTGTCAGTCGTACCGTATCTTTTCCACCACTGTTTTCTCCCACAAGAGCCATGGTTTGGTATCCTCCCTGAAGTAGAACGATTTCTCCCTCTGTTGGTTTTCTTCTTGAGTGATATCCCTTCACGCTCTTAGCAACAGGAGGTATTAATTTTCCCACTTACGCCAAATGTCCTCGTTGACCTTTTGTGTTATTCGAAAATCCTTGGCAGGATCCCAACTGTTTGTTGGTTCTGGTATACATCGAATGATTACTACACTCCTGGAAATTGAAATAAGAACACCGTGAATTCATTGTCCCAGGAAGGGGAAACTTTATTGACACATTCCTGGGGTCAGATACATCACTTGATCACACTGCCAGAACCACAGGCACATAGACACAGGCAACAGAGCATGCACAATGTCGGCACTAGTACAGTGTATATCCACCTTTCGCAGCAATGCAGGCTGCTATTCTCCCATGGAGACGATCGTAGAGATGCTGGATGTAGTCCTGTGGAACGGCTTGCCATGCCATTTCCACCTGGCGCCTCAGTTGGACCAGCGTTCGTGCTGGACGTGCAGACCGCGTGAGACGACGCTTCATCCAGTCCCAAACATGCTCAATGGGGGACAGATCCGGAGATCTTGCTGGCCAGGGTAGTTGACTTACACCTTCTACAGCACGTTGGGTGGCACGGGATACATGCGGACGTGCATTGTCCTGTTGGAACAGCAAGTTCCCTTGCCGGTCTAGGAATGGTGGAACGATGGGTTCGATGACGGTTTGGATGTACCGTGCACTATTCAGTGTCCCCTCAACGATCACCAGTGGTGTACGGCCAGTGTAGGAGATCGCTCCCCACACCATGATGCCGGGTGTTGGCCCTGTGTGCCTCGGTCGTATGCAGTCCTGATTGTGGCGCTCACCTGCACGGCGCCAAAAATGCATACGACCATCATTGGCACCAAGGCAGAAGCGACTCTCATCGCTGAAGACGACACGTCTCCATTCGTCCCTCCATTCACACCTGTCGCGACACCACTGGAGGCGGGCTGCACGATGTTGGGGCGTGAGCGGAAGACGGCCTAACGGTGTGCGGGACCGTAGTCCAGCTTCATGGAGACGGTTGCGAATGGTCCTCGCCGATACCCCAGGAGCAACAGTGTCCCTAATTTGCTGGGAAGTGGCGGTGCGGTCCCCTACGGCACTGCGTAGGATCCTACGGTCTTGGCGTGCATCCGTGCGTCGCTGCGGTCCAGTCCCAGGTCGACGGGCACGTGCACCTTCCGCCGACCACTGGCGACAACATCGATGTACTGTGGAGACCTCACGCCCCACGTGTTGAGCAATTCGGCGGTACGTCCACCCGGCCTCCCGCATGCCCACTATACGCCCTCGCTCAAAGTCCGTCAACTGCACATACGGTTCACGTCCACGCTGTCGCGGCATGCTACCAGTGTTAAAGACTGCGATGGAGCTCCGTACGCCACGGCAAACTGGCTGACACTGACGGCGGCGGTGCACAAATGCTGCGCAGCTAGCGTCATTCGACGGCCAACACCGCGGTTCCTGGTGTGTCCGCTGTGCCGTGCGTGTGATCATTGCTTGTACAGCCCTCTCGCAGTGTCCGGAGCAAGTATGGTGGGTCTGACACACCGGTGTCAATGTGTTCTTTTTTCCATTTCCAGGAGTGTAGTTTGTCACCCTTTAGGAAGTGAGCTGGCACCAATGCTGTATCACTCTCTCCTTGAGTGAGGGGTCACGAGTTTATTGTGGCTTCTGTTTCCATAAAAGTGGTGTTTAGAAGCTCTTCATCCAGCTGAGAGCGACCAAGTACCTTTCTCATGCAACGCTCACATAGCCTATCATGCGTACCCACCAGCCTCCCAACCAAGCCGCCTGCAGTAGTGTGTAATACCAGGTGATTCCATGGTAGATACAGTAGTAATATACGAATGTCCACATGGTGGACAGTTTTGAAGAGCTCAAGCAGCCTTGTGTTTGCTGCATGGAATATTGTCTGAGTAAACAGTGAGTGGTAGGCTTCTGCGTCCTTTAAAGTGTTGCATGGCCATCATAAGATCAAAAGATGGCTCTAAGCACTATGGGACTTAACATCAGTCCCCTAGACTTAGAACTACTTAAAACTGACTAACCTAAGGACATCACACACATCCATGCCCGAGGCAGGATTCTAACCTGCAACCGTAGCAGCCGCGTGGTTCCGGACTGAAGTGCCTAGAACCGCTCGGCCACAGATGATGCCCATCATATGTCTGTCGGTGGAAACATCGGTGATAAGTTCAACGTGAATTGCACATGTTACACCGCGTTTGGGACCATGTACGACTTCTTAATTTGGTGGCCAATTTTGTTCTACAATGGTCCAACAAAATCAATTTCTGTTGCTGCAAACGGTCTTATGTTTGAACTCCGTCTCGCATTAGTGGAACCTCCATTTCTCCATATTGACGACTGTGTATTATCTTGCAGGGCAGGCAAGAGTGAAGAACAGCTTGTCCTCAGGAAATCCATACAAAGGCAGTTACGAGAAGTATTCGTAAGCAGGAACTAAAGTTTGCAATGTTGAGTAGGGTTTCGGTGACGGTGAGAAGAGTGATATTTTGGCTCCTGGCATTAATGTAAGTGGATCTGGGATGTCCAGTGGCCGTAGCTGCCTGTCTTGTGGAAGCCATGGACCACACCACCAGATGCCAAGTGTTACTAGCAGGCTTGGCTCCAATCCCCATTTGAGATGATCTGCAGAATTTTGAGTTCCAAGACAGTGCCTCGACTGATTGGGAGTAGTTTACATCAGTATGTCTGTCAGTCAACTGCAAACGAAGATTTTCCATTTGTTTGTATCATTTCGTATCCATTTCAAGGTGACTGTTGACTCCACAAAGTAGCCTTGTTGCCGTCAGACCCTTTTCCTGGCAAAAGCAACGAAGGAGTCGTGAGCCAAGCAATGCCGAAAGCAATTCCAACGAAGGTAATCTCACTTTCAGATTGGTGCCAAACTGTTATTGATGCTATGTATCCGAATTCAACAGTTGTCTGTAATATAGAACAGCACCATAGGCTCTTCCAGATGCATCGCAGAACACATGCACCTCTGCAGAGTCACTTGTGTCTGTCATACCTTCCCATCTGGAAATGTGTAGCGATGAAAAGCCATGAAGCTTTGAGACCCAAGAATGCCAACAATGTACAAGATCTGTGGACAAAACTTCCTCTGTGAATATAGAATTGTCAGTGAGTGCTGACACCAGTAGGTGTTTGTTGCTATTTAGTACTGCTAACTCCCTTATAGCAGCTAACAAAAGGAATAGGCTTGGTGCAAGTCCAAATGACAAAGAGAGAAGCGTTATGTTATCATGTTATCTCTAGTGGTGTAGACACCATGCTCAGTTTGTTCAAAACAATACCAAAAAAACCTATTAACATCACTCTCCGTTTAAGGTCAACCATAAGAGGGCTTAGTTTCAATTACAAACCAGCGCCATCGGTAGCCTGCGGAATCGTAACAAAGTTGCGAGAACGTCTGCCAGTAAATACGGTGTTGTTTTGAGGGCGTCGTTCAAAGACGGAGAGTCTGATTCGTGTGACGATGCATCTGTAACGTGACAAGACTGGACAGGAAACCCCAAGCTGCTGTTGAGAAATGTGTAGTTATAAGTTAAAGCTGGGGAAACCAGGTAAGGTTCCACTGCTGCTGTAATGCTCAGAAGCATTAACAATAACAGATGGTCAATAACAAGTGTTGTAGAAAGGCTGGAAGTGCAGGGGAGCATAACCATTAGTTCAAGCTGCTGAAGGACGCCAGGAATGGTTCCCCTTTGGGAAACGCTTCCAGCACGGAGTTACTACAGAAAACTGTTCGTTGTGCTGTGTGTATATGAATGGAGGCTAGGCAAACAGCAATGTGTTCTACCGAGGCAGGTATGATGAGGGCATACAGACAAAGGAGAGGTTAGCAGGAGTGAGTGAGTGTCTGGCCTTAAGTTATAGGCAGCTACAGGTAAAAGCCGAGAATGACACTAACAGTTGCAGATGGCCAAAGCTAAGTGTTGTTCGGAACTACCAAGACTCTGAAGATAACGAACACTCTAATAACTTAAAATGAGACGAGAAAGATAAGGATTATACGGGAGTCCAAGAAATGCAATCTTATGTACACAAGCACCAACTTAATGGAAAGTATGACTAGACTCTACACCATAAATGTTTACATACTATAAATATCAAACATGGATGCCTTACAAGGTAGGCATAATATCAGATAATGACACTACACAGTAGTCATTATAATGAGTAGCAATGCAGATTATATTATTATTAAATTCGCCATGGTGGTAAGTTTCTACATTATGTCATACCAGAAAGTACTCTACACTTATAAATGAAGCAGTACAGTTATTAGTATATCAAATTAATTTAACACGTTAACCTTGTCGGCGGCATCTTATTGAAAGTGCGATAAACGCACGTTCTTGTCTATGCAAATCATACCTCTACGTTTAAAAAAGAATAATAATCAGTGTCAGGAGACAAAGTATCAAATGAAGTTGCATGTAACACATATAAATTAATTGTAGATTTATTAGTGTAGACATTATTGTCCAGTTGCTATTTAATTTACGTTTCGGGTTCATTTCCATAACATTTCAATTGCACGCGATGTGCCAGAGTGTTGTAAGAAGTGCTTTATGTGTTGGAGAGCTACTTGAGATCCCATTGGCTAAAGTTTGGGACATTGTTGGAGGTGGTAGTTGAAGATGCGCTCTTGGGAGCTGGTGAAATGCAAGGGTGGAGCGTCATGAGGTGGCTATTGCAGATGGAAATGTGGTGCTTCCCATACATTACGCATAAGTTGCAGTTTCCCTTTTAAAGCTCTGATTTTTGTTGTGGTCACGTCTAAGAAATAAGAAGCAGCGGTCCATTTTCTTCAGTGTATCTACTGTATTCTAACCTTTAAACTTGCTACCTTTCTACAACATCGGCCCCAGTGCTATCTTTCTTCGCAGTATACATGGAAAGTGTCTGAATTTTGTTGTATCTTCTTCTTGCCAGCCATCGTTTTAATTTTCACATGAAAGGCAGATGTGGTGCGTACTTTATTCTCCCGTGGAGCAACATCTTCACGTATTTTGCATGTGGTGCTGGCTCCCTCTCCCTCTTCGCTGAGAAACTCCATAAGCTGTGTGAGATCCCCATCTTGGAACTTTTGTCTTCGTGTGTTGACAAGCCACTTTCTGGAAATTTCTCATAGGAATGCATGTAGCAGTTTTGGGGTAAGCACTCTCCCATAAGAAACCACATCCTCGTCCAGTGCTCTTAGCGCTTGAGTCCACGTATGACACTCGATGTAGGTGGTGTTGAGAGCCTCTGGACTGCTTGGAATAGAAGCATTAATGTTCTGCAAGAAGTAAAAGTGGCTTTGTATAATCCTTTCTTGTCGCCGTATTTAGTTTTTAAAATTTGCTTCGCTGTAATAGCAATCCCATCGACCAAACCGCCGGGTTCCCAGTCGAAAGACCCACGGAGGAATCTGTGCTTATTCACAAGCGACACCACTGGGTTTTCATTTGTGAAGTCTGTGAACTGCTCCCAGAATCGTGGCTATGCTTCTGTGTCACCTGAGGAAGGATGCTGTTTGATAGAAAGTAATTTGATATCCACGTAGGGGCGTTTGTGAGTTGTTGAGCTTGACGAATGGTTTTCAACTGTATTTTTATCCCCTGAACGTGCTCCTCCTAAAATCCCTTTCGCCTGTCGGATGGCACGTTTACATTTGACGGCCTAGTCTTCACAAGTCTCTGTGTCGCCTTATACTCGGTACTGTTGTGACCAGCTCTTATAATGGAACTTCCTGGCAGATTAAAACTGTGTGCCGGACCGAGACTCGAACTCAGCTTTAATCTGCCAGGAAGTTTCATATCAGCGCACACTCCGCTGTACAGTGAAAATTTCATTCTAGCTCTTATAATGTTACTGCAGGCGCTCCTGACAGTATCCAACGTTCTCTGAAGGCGTAGAAACATGGAATGCGTTTATCTGGCTTACCAAGCGAGTGGCGTTTAAGGATAGAGTGGTCCGCTTGCAGTTTGAGCCGAATCGTAGCTGCTGCCTCCACCATGGCAAGTTTGGTTGCCGCGAGGATGCATCTGGCCTTGTCGTCCCGTCGTCCGATGTCGTTAAAAAATAGCGCTGCTGTGCTGTATTTACCATTATCCACGCTTGGGAATGCCAGGTCTTGCTGACAGATGGCGCTGCAGTCTACTTACTTTCGCAGCCCCTTTGTATTGTTTAAATAGTACGCCAAATGCACAGCGTTGCTCTGCCACCAAGAAGCATGAATCATAAACACCATAAATAACAGGATCAATCAGTAATGTCCTTGTTAGAGTAGTGCAGCAATGCCGCGACATATCTGCGTGTGCCGAACGTAGCGTGGCGTGATCGTATTTCGAGATTTAAGTCGCTCAGAATCTTCGATGTCGACTTGAGCGTATAACAGCACTTAGTCTCTTTATATACTCCTGGGTTTCGGTACTAAAATATTGATGCTCACTAATATTTTAAGGTATTTAACGCAGCAACTTCAACTCACACATTTATTGACACTGTCCATCACATTTCGTCACAACAATACACATAAGCTGGAGAAGGCAGCATAGTCCACAGTTCTGTATGCAACACCTACAGATGGCGCAAGAGTCTCTTACTCCCCAAAATTTACGTTTATAATGAGCCAGTTTGTGAGTTAGTGGATTCTGGCAGCTTCGTAACGACGTTGATTCAGGAATTGATTATTAGAAATAGTCATTGCAAATGGATAAATAATGAACACGAATTAATTCAAAAGCAGCAGCTAACAATACCCAAATGGAGATCAGAGGACTGTTGTTTGTCTATTTGGGAATACAGCATCTTACATGGAAGGTTAAAGCTAGCGTTATCGCTAATTTGTCAGCTCCTTCTATTATTGGCTCGGACGTTATAAGGAAGATCGGGGTAGTTGTTGACTAGGCAGACAGGATTTATTATTTTAGATTTCCTCACAATCTCAGATTTTCTTGTATGAGCATGATCGTGGTGAAAACGAGTAAATACAATGACATATTCCAGAAGTGGATGGGAAGGCAACACCAGTAAGTAAGGTGTCACTGAGAAATTTGGAGCATTTGTATAATCAGAAGAGGCTGCAAGATCACAACCTTCGTGCATGCTTTAGTGACGTCTTGATCGTGAAATTGGGAATCACTTCGCTTTTGGAAAATAAAACAGAGCTCGAAGATCAAGTTCTCGTTAGGAAGACAATGTATCCATTATCACCAACACTAAAGCAGCTTAAAAGGCACATTGCCAAGATGTTTGAGAAGGGGTCATTACACTGTCAACCAATACGTCGCCGATATTTTTAGTCCTCAAGCCAGTGAGAGGCTCAAGACCTGCTGCAGATTATAGAGAATTTAATAAAAAGGTAATTTTTAGATCTATTCCCTTTCCTGGTCTCCATTCGTGTTTTTCCTGTTTCAAGGGCACAGTGGTGTTTACAATACCTGATTTGACTCAGGTTTACAGTCAGATCCCCCTACATAAGAACTCTAGGGAAGTCACTGTATTTAGTACAGAATGAAATTTATTTAAATTTTTGAGGGTGCCTTTTGGTTTAGCCAGTGGAGAGTCACAACTCATGATTCTATTTTTTTCAGATATTAAGTTTATGTTCCATTCTCTTGACATTCTGGTTGCGTATAGTGGGATTATGGATGAACATTGGGATCATTTGAAAGAAGTCTTCGACGAATAACGAGTGCTGAGTTGATGGTCAATCCAGATATGGTCAACATTACACAAAGATCGATTCTATTTTGAGGTTACATAATCGCTGCGTAGGGAGTAATCATTGATCCAGAGAGAGTGCTAGCAATTCTCAATTGTTCTAGGCCTACAGATGACAAAGCTGTTGCCAGTTTTACTGGTATGACAATTTTTTGGGGGAACGTTTTCCTCAGTTTTCCCAAAAGCCATGGCCACTGGAACACGTTAGGTGACAGGGACAGCAATTTGACTGTGGTTAATCACAAGAAGCTGCCTGTCAGGCACTGAAGGGAGCGTTGGTTTCTGCTCCAGTTTCAGCATCACCTAATTTTGATAAAAAAAATTCATTCTACATACGGATACATGCATGTTTCGCCTAGGAGCTGTATTATTGCCGGAAGGAGATCAAGATAAATCAGTGGTTGCGCAAGCATCGAGGGGATTGTCTGATGCAGAGATGAAATGTCCAGTTTATGACCTGTAGGCTTTGGTGGTTCTTTTAGCTCTAGAAAGGGATCTTTATTATATTGAACATACCACCTTTCAGCTTGAGACTGACAACCAGGCGTTTAGCTGGGTACTGGGCATGCCTCGTAAGACCAGGGGATTAGCATGATTGACTACCCAAATATTGGCATCTAGTTTTGAGGTTGTGCACATTAAGGGCATTGAAAACTGGGTTGAAAATGATCTTAATAGATTGGTTAACCAGTGAACTGCAGAACAGGATATGTTACCAAACAAACCTTCTCATCCTGAGCGAGTTAATTTAATTTTAATGGATTTTCCATCACTGTATAAACATATTAGACAGTATCAAGACAAATATGCAGTCGTTAAGGTCATCAAATATCGGCTAAATAGAGACGAGTTGGTGCCCCATATTCACTTAAGGACTGAGGGCTATGCTGTTCAGTGAAAGTTGATGGAAAACCTGAAGTGGTGGTACCAATGAAGCTGATTTCATATATATTTAAATATTTTCATGACTGCCTATGTTATCTAAAAACCCAGGGATAATAATATTTAATACACCCAGCACACGTGAATCAATGAGCAAGAGCGCAACATCTCATTACAAAATTTAGAGTTTCATAACGGGAAGTTTCATAATGATGCATTTCCGACCAACAGGGAACACATTGTCAGTTTGGCTCCTTCGACAGTAAAAGCACAACTAAAGCAAAGAGAACGTACATTTCAAAAGGTGCAAAAAATAAAATACACTCCTGGAAATGGAAAAAAGAACACATTGACACCGGTGTGTCAGACCCACCATACTTGCTCCGGACACTGCGAGAGGGCTGTACAAGCAATGATCACACGCACGGCACAGCGGACACACCAGGAACCGCGGTGTTGGCCGTCGAATGGCGCTAGCTGCGCAGCATTTGTGCACCGCCGCCGTCAGTGTCAGCCAGTTTGCCGTGGCATACGGAGCTCCATCGCAGTCTTTAACACTGGTAGCATGCCGCGACAGCGTGGACGTGAACCGTATGTGCAGTTGACGGACTTTGAGCGAGGGCGTATAGTGGGCATGCGGGAGGCCGGGTGGACGTACCGCCGAATTGCTCAACACGTGGGGCGTGAGGTCTCCACAGTACATCGATGTTGTCGCCAGTGGTCGGCGGAAGGTGCACGTGCCCGTCGACCTGGGACCGGACCGCAGCGACGCACGGATGCACGCCAAGACCGTAGGATCCTACGCAGTGACGTAGGGGACCGCACCGCCACTTCCCAGCAAATTAGGGACACTGTTGCTCCTGGGGTATCGGCGAGGACCATTCGCAACCGTCTCCATGAAGCTGGGCTACGGTCCCGCACACCGTTAGGCCGTCTTCCGCTCACGCCCCAACATCGTGCAGCCCGCCTCCAGTGGTGTCGCGACAGGCGTGAATGGAGGGACGAATGGAGACGTGTCGTCTTCAGCGATGAGAGTCGCTTCTGCCTTGGTGCCAATGATGGTCGTATGCGTGTTTGGCGCCGTGCAGGTGAGCGCCACAATCAGGACTGCATACGACCGAGGCACACAGGGCCAACACCCGGCATCATGGTGTGGGGAGCGATCTCCTACACTGGCCATACACCACTGGTGATCGTCGAGGGGACACTGAATAGTGCACGGTACATCCAAACCGTCATCGAACCCATCGTTCTACCATTCCTAGACCGGCAAGGGAACTTGCTGTTCCAACAGGACAATGCACGTCCGCATGTATCCCGTGCCACCCAACGTGCTCTAGAAGGTGTAAGTCAACTACCCTGGCCAGCAAGATCTCCGGATCTGTCCCCCATTGAGCATGTTTGGGACTGGATGAAGCGTCGTCTCACGCGGTCTGCACGTCCAGCACGAACGCTGGTCCAACTGAGGCGCCAGGTGGAAATGGCATGGCAAGCCGTTCCACAGGACTACATCCAGCATCTCTACGATCGTCTCCATGGGAGAATAGCAGCCTGCATTGCTGCGAAAGGTGGATATACACTGTACTAGTGCCGACATTGTGCATGCTCTGAGGCCTGTGTCTATGTGCCTGTGGTTCTGTCAGTGTGATCATGTGATGTATCTGACCCCAGGAATGTGTCAATAAAGTTTCCCCTTCCTGGGACAATGAATTCACGGTGTTCTTATTTCAATTTCCAGGAGTGTATTAAGGCCAGCCAGAATTAGGCACAAATAACCTGGATAAAAAATCCTAAGGATTTCTTTTAACAACTCAGCATCAAGACCATGAATAGTGAAACCTTAAAGTTTAGTACTAGATAGAAAATTCTTTAAAAACTAGAAACCTTAAAAAACTAGGCAACAACTAAAATTTAAGACTTGTGATCTTAACTGTAGGTATCTAACTCTTTGAGGATATTTAAAAGACACTGACGTACTGGAAAGCTTCAGCTTCATCAATTTAACTAAGCTACAGTTTACAACAAACTCAATAACTCTGTAGGTGCACCACAACAGACAAATGATTTATAGCAAACAGCTTACATACTTGTGATAGTGCACAACAGTTCACAAAGAGATAAACAAATTACAAAATGGTTCAAATGGCCCTAAGCACTATGGGACATAACATCTGAGGTCATCAGTCCCCTATAGTTAGAACTTCTTATACCTAAGTAACCTAAGGGCATCACACACATCCATGCCCGAAGCAGGATTCGAACCTGCGACCGTAGCAGCAACGCGGTTCCGGACTGAAGAGCCTAGAAGTGCTCGGCCACAGCGGCCGGCGAAACAAATTACACTTCGTGATAAGATTAGCGGCGAACAACTTAGAAGTTAATCAGAGAGGAAAATGGGCATCAGAAACTCATAATTAAAACTACAATAAAATATAGAAATGTTAAATAAATCTGTTGCCGCACCGCAGTAGACAAATGATTTAAAGCAACGTTCTTGTTATATATTAGAACAAATAAGCCCTCGGTTAGAAATATTAAGTCAAAATTGACCAGGTTTCGACGCTACTATGAGCGTCGTCTTCAAAATTAAACTAACTGTTCTAAAACATAATAGGTATATAAGACATTAATAAACTAAAGTGTGTAATGACTGGAAAGAGATGCAGTAATTACAAGTCACATTCCAAAAAAAAAAAAAGTCTAAGCCGGAAAGGCGACGTCATGAAAAGTTGTAAATAAGATAAGATGGTGAGCCGCTAAGGGCTGCTCGTACCTGGGTGAACACGGGTTGCAACAAAACTGAGGTGCCCACGTTAGAATGTGTGGGCAAGTAAACATGGTGTTGCTACGAGCGCCATCTAGTAGCCGCAGGAACAACTAGGCTACTGTACATTCAAAATGAGACACATGAAATTGTAATGAAGCTGATTCAGGCCTAACGTAAGCGCTAATAATAATAAGATGAAGTTACATTTTTATCTGCTTTAAACAGAGATACATTTAGTAACGTAAAAAAAACGTCAGTTATGACATACAAGAAAACAGCAAAGACGTAACAAGAAAACAACATTTCGGCAAACTGCATGAGGAAATCTGAATCAAAGATCAAGCGACGGGTTTATACAATCGAAAAAGTGTTTATTTCGCAGCTGCAGCTGTTCGTTGAGAATGAGGTCATCATGACAAGATAGATGATTGAAAATCTCCAATTCCTCTACAACATCTAACATATGCCCCTTCTTTTCGGTATGCAGAATATTGCTATCGCCAATGGCTTTAGGCACGTGTCCAGTGATTAATAGATGATCGGCAAAGGATGAATTTAGGAGACTGGTGCCGTTTTTTCTCAAAAGTTGTTATAGTGCACAAAAGTTCACAATGAGGTAAAAAAGAAATTACAATTTAGAAGTCAAGCAGAGAGTAAATGTGGGTCGGAAACTGACAGCTAAAACCACAATAAAATTTAAAAATTGTATTCAAGGTGAATCTTTAGGACAATAACACACGGAGAAAGTGGCCCAGGAAAACAGCTCGTTTTCAAGGGAGCAGCTCACGGATCGAAAATACGCGATGCTCACCCACTTTTTGCAAACAGTACCCTGTCAAACGGTGCGTCCAGAGTTTTGGGTCAACAGTTTCCGCAAAAGACCCCCTCATCTGCAGCCACCATACTGCAGAGTATACCAGGTCACACCTCGTCCCGAAACAGCCAAGTACGTTCGAAACGACTCAGCTCTTGTACCTAGCACGCTCGGCCATCAGCGTTACCACGGCTGCACCTACTTTCCATACGGACTCTGCGTGCAACTCCGCTGGTAAACATTGACTGACGCGGACAACAAGCCAGAACCACGGAGTACAACTTCACTGTTTCGCTTCCTGGGCCAACTTTGTCGCAAGCTCCTCCGCTCACCGCTAGAAGAAGCCCCGCCAAAATCGACTACGGCGCCACCAGAGCGCCCGCTGCCAACATTAGGCGACTGTTAGCACACGTAAAATCAAATAAAGCTATCACACTCGAGATCGAGCCCAGGGACATTACGGCTAGAGTAAACTGTTGTCAGATTTGTGCTGTGAGTAAGCCAGCGCAAGACACTAAGAGCGGTTACGTGACATTCAGCCCAGTAGAGACTCCCTTTGAAAAATTATATGTGGACTTTGCAAGAGCATCGCCTAGAACCGAGGTCGGCAACCTGCGGCTCTCGAGCCACATGCGGCTCTTTGGATGTGAAGCTGCGGCTCTTTAGTTCCATGCGCAGATATTATTTATTTTATAAGAAAAAATTTTTTTAATAGTTCTGCATCGATTAACGAGGATTAGGCACCATTTCTATCCCTCACAATCAGTTCATTGTTCTCGCTTTTCACCGCACCCCTCCCCCGTGACATTCGTCACTGTCGCACCGCGATAAGCACGTTCTGAGTTCTGACAAGTCCGTTCATGCCAGTCGGCGGCCACAGAGTGAGACAAACAGTGTTTCGTGTCTAATTTATTCATTTTAGTAATTCAATTATTGGAGAATTATTTATTCTATCAAGGTAAGTATTTTTGATTGGGAAATATCGATGCAAAATGTATTTTGATAGATTATACACTCCTGGAAATTGAAATAAGAACACCGTGAATTCATTGTCCCAGGAAGGGGAAACTTTATTGACACATTCCTGGGGTCAGACACATCACATGATCACACTGACAGAACCACAGGCACATAGACACAGGCAACAGAGCATGCACAATGTCGGCACTAGTACAGTGTATATCCACCTTTCGCAGCAATGCAGGCTGCTATTCTCCCATGGAGACGATCAGAGAGATGCTAGATGTAGTCCTGTGGAACGGCTTGCCATGCCATTTCCACCTGGCGCCTCAGTTGGACCAGCGTTCGTGCTGGACGTGCAGACCGCGTGAGACGACGCTTCATCCAGTCCCAAACATGCTCAATGGGGGCCAGATCCGGAGATCTTGCTGGCCAGGGTAGTTGACTTACACCTTCTAGAGCACGTTGGGTGGCACGGGATACATGCGGACGTGCATTGTCCTGTTGGAACAGCAAGTTCCCTTGCCGGTCTAGGAATGGTAGAACGATGGGTTCGATGACGGTTTGGATGTACCGTGCACTATTCAGTGTCCCCTCGACGATCACCAGTGGTGTACGGCCAGTGTAGGAGATCGCTCCCCACACCATGATGCCGGGTGTTGGCCCTGTGTGCCTCGGTCGTATGCAGTCCTGATTGTGGCGCTCACCTGCACGGCGCCAAACACGCATACGACCATCATTGGCACCAAGGCAGAAGCGACTCTCATCGCTGAAGACGACACGTCTCCATTCGTCCCTCCATTCACGCCTGTCGCGACACCACTGGAGGCGGGCTGCACGATGTTGGGGCGTGAGCGGAAGACGGCCTAACGGTGTGCGGGACCGTAGCCCAGCTTCATGGAGACGGTTGCGAATGGTCCTCGCCGATACCCCAGGAGCAACAGTGTCCCTAATTTGCTGGGAAGTGGCGGTGCGGTCCCCTACGGCACTGCGTAGGATCCTACGGTCTTGGCGTGCATCCGTGCGTCGCTGCGGTCCGGTCCCAGGTCGACGGGCACGTGCACCTTCCGCCGACCACTGGCGACAACATCGATGTACTGTGGAGACCTCACGCCCCACGTGTTGAGCAATTCGGCGGTACGTCCACCCGGCCTCCCGCATGCCCACTATACGCCCTCGCTCAAAGGCCGTCAACTGCACATACGGTTCACGTCCACGCTGTCGCGGCATGCTACCAGTGTTAAAGACTGCGATGAAGCTCCGTATGCCACGGCAAACTGGCTGACACTGACGGCGGCGGTGCACAAATGCTGCGCAGCTAGCGCCATTCGACGGCCAACACCGCGGTTCCTGGTGTGTCCGCTGTGCCGTGCGTGTGATCATTGCTTGTACAGCCCTCTCGCAGTGTCCGGAGCAAGTATGGTGGGTCTGACACACCGGTGTCAATGTGTTCTTTTTTCCATTTCCAGGAGTGTATTTTAAAGGTCAGCTTTTCGTATGCATTTACGTAGATATACGTTGACATAGTAAATAATTGCAAAACTTGTCAAATGCTGTTTTGGATACCTGAATAATGATTTTAAAAATTCTTTATCACAGCTTCATCGCAAGCATGGCATCTACACACACACACACACACACACACACACACACACACACACACACACACACACACACAAACAAAAAAAACCTGAAGAAGAACATCGAGAATTTAATTGCGATTGGAAGGAGTCGTTCGCTTTCATATGCAACTCAGATGGCCTTCCGACTTGTCGCATTTGCCACGAAAAACTCGCACACAATAAGAAATCAAATTTAGAGAGACACAGTTTGCTACTAAATATCCAGCCGGCGAATAACGAAAAAAAGCTGTCGACGAGCTCCAGAAACAAGTACAGCAATCAAGTTCCATGTTAAGTAACTGGACGCAACCTACAAGTCATGTTAATCTGGCAAGCTTCGTGGTATCACTAGAAATTGCAAAAAAAGGCAAACCATTCACAGATGCCGAGTATGTCAATGATTGCTTCACAGTGCATCTGAAGAACTATTTCGTTATTTCAAAGACAAATCATAAATCTTGAAAAAAATCAAAGATTTGTCACTATCCGCTAAAACAGTACAAGATAGAATAAGTAAAATGTCTTCAAATGTAACACATTTGTAGGTGGAAGACAGTCAACTGGCTTCTGTCTTCTCGCTTTTTATCGACAAGTCTTGCGATATAAAAGACACGGCACAAGTTTCCCTTTTTGTGAGGTATATGTCTTCCCAAGGTCAGAAAGAAGAACTTTTAGGATTGCTACCGCTCTTGGGGCAAACCAGAGGGGAAGACATAGCGAGTGCCGTGCAGAAATGCCTCGACGATAATAAGATTGATTCAAATAAAATCGTTTCAATAGCAACTGATGGAGCCAGGAGTATGAAAGGAAAAAATAAAGGGACAACAACGATTCTTCAGAGCAAAATAAATCACGAAATTCTTACGGTTCACTGCATAATACACCAAGATGTGCTTTGTGTGCAAACATTTCCTGCCGAAATAGTTGAGGCAATGAATTTGGTAATCAAGATTGTTAACAGCATCTTGTCAAAAACACTCTACTACCATCGTCAGTTTAATGAAGTCTTGATCGAAATGGACACTCAGTATTCCGACCTCCTCCTTCACGATAAAGTGCGATGGCTTTTCAACGGTAAGGTGTTGAAACGTTTTGCTTTGTGCTTGAATGAAGTAAATACATTCCTCAATGAAAAAGGCATAAATCACCCTGAATTAGAGAACAGCGAATGGCTGCAAACATTTTACTTTACGGCGAAATAAAATGAGCTGAATCTAAAACTGCAAGGAAAGGGAAACCTAGCCTATGTTTTGGTAGAATAATTGGTTTGTTTCGAAGAAAATTAATTATTTTTTCAGAAGATATTCAGAGCGGTAAATTACTTAATTTTCAATTTCTAAAGCAATATCGCGATAAAACCAGTGCAACTGTTGACTCGAGTTAGTTCAGCACAGTTATTTAAAAAAGGAAAGATGAATTTGCTGACAGATTTCAGCAATTCAAAGCCAACAAATCCACTCTAGCATTCATAGTAAATCCTCCCAACACAAATAGTAACGAAATCCGCATTGAGCCATTGGGAGTTGATAGTGGATCTCTAGAAATGCAACTGATCAATTTAAAAAGTAAAGCTTTGTGGAGTGGAAAATTCACAGAGTTGAAAAGCAAGTTGGAAGAGTTGGAAGTCCAGAAATGTATGTACGTAACGCAACAAAAGTGGACAGCCTTAAAGAAATGCCGAGAGTTGAGGCACTTATATTCGACGCATGGAATGGTCTTCCAGATCGCTACAGTGAGGTGAAGAAGTTGGCATTTGGAGTGCTGACTGTCTTCGGATCGACATATTCGCTCGAGCAAGCGTTCTCTTGCATGAATATAATTAAAAGTAAAGTAAGGAGCCAACTAACGAATGAAAATTTAGAGTCGTGTTTGAAACTTAAAACAAGAAGTTATGAGCCAAATTTATCCAAACTTTCTAAAACCATGCAAAGCCAACACTCCCATTGAATTTGTTCGCTCGAATGTATGTTATCGTTTTTTTTTCATTTTTAATTACATGTTAAATTGTTTAGTAAAGTTCAAATTTTCTGCTTGAATAACCATGCAAAGCCGTCGCTCCCATTGAATTTGTTTGCTCAATTGTTTGTTACTGAAGTAGAAGTTAGTGTTGTAAGTGAATCTTTAATTGTTTTAAGATTTTACTTGAATAATAAGTGATTCTGTAAAAATACCATATATATATATTTTTCGTCAAAACCTTTATTTATGCAAGTACTCCAGAATGAGATTTTCACTCTGCAGCGGAGAGTGCGCTGATATAAAACTTCCTGGCAGGTTCGCAGGAGAGCTTCTGTAAAGTTTGGAAGGTAGGAGACGAGATACTGGCAGAAGTAAAGCTGTGAGTACCGGGCGTGAGTCGTGCTTCGGTAGCTCAGATGGTAGAGCACTTGCCCGCGAAAGGCAAAGGTCCCGAGTTCGAGTCTCGGTCGGGCACACAGTTTTAATCTGCCAGGAAGTTTCTTATGCAAGTACTATTTATTGTTGACAAGAAAAAATTTTGTGACTCTTTGAAAACTCTGAAATTTTATAAATTGTAATTTCTGACTCTTACGACTGAAAAGCTGTCCTCCCCTGGCCTAGAACTTAATATTCACAAGTACACTCCTGGAAATGGAAAAAAGAACACATTGACACCGGTGTGTCAGACCCATCATACTTGCTCCGGACACTACGAGAGGGCTGTACAAGCAATGATCACACGCACGGCACAGCGGACACACCAGGAACCGCGGTGTTGCCCGTCGAATGGCGCTAGCTGCGCAGCATTTGTGCACCGCCGCCGTCAGTGTCAGCCAGTTTGCCGTGGCATACGGAGCTCCATCGCAGTCTTTAACACTGGTAGCATGCCGCGACAGCGTGGACGTGAACCGTATGTGCAGTTGGCGGACTTTGAGCGAGGGCGTATAGTGGGCATGCGGGAGGCCGGGTGGACGTACCGCCGAATTGCTCAACACGTGGGGCGTGAGGTCTCCACAGTACATCGATGTTGTCGCCAGTGGTCGGCGGAAGGTGCACGTGCGCGTCGACCTGGGACCGGACCGCAGCGACGCACGGATGCACGCCAAGACCATAGGATCCTACGCAGTGCCGTAGGGGACCGCACCGCCACTTCCCAGCAAATTAGGACACTGTTGCTCCTGGGGTATCGGCGAGGACCATTCGCAACCGTCTCCATGAAGCTGGGCTACGGTCCCGCACACCGTTAGGCCGTCTTCCGCTCACGCCCGCCTCCAGTGGTGTCGCGACAGGCGTGAATGGAGGGACGAATGGAGACGTGTCGTCTTCAGCGATGAGAGTCGCTTCTGCCTTGGTGCCAATGATGGTCGTATGCGTGTTTGGCGCCGTGCAGGTGAGCGCCACAATCAGGACTGCATACGACCGAGGCACACAGGGCCAACACCCGGCATCATGGTGTGGGGAGCGATCTCCTACACTGGCCGTACACCACTGGTGATCGTCGAGGGGACACTGAATAGTGCACGGTACATCCAAACCGTCATCGAACCCATGGTTCTACCATTCCTAGACCGGCAAGGGAACTTGCTGTTCCAACAGGACAATGCACGTCCGCATGTATCCCGTGCCACCCAACGTGCTCTAGAAGGTGTAAGTCAACTACCCTGGCCAGCAAGATCTCCGGATCTGTCCCCCATTGAGCATGTTTGGGACTGGATGAAGCGTCGTCTCACGCGGTCTGCACGTCCAGCACGAACGCTGGTCCAACTGAGGCGCCAGGTGGAAATGGCATGGCAAGCCGTTCCACAGGACTACATCCAGCATCTCTACGATCGTCTCCATGGGAGAATAGCAGCCTGCATTGCTGCGAAAGGTGGATATACACTGTACTAGTGCCGACATTGTGCATGCTCTGTTGCCTGTGTCTATGTGCCTGTGGTTCTGTCAGTGTGATCATGTGATGTATCTGACCCCAGGAATGTGTCAATAAAGTTTCCCCTTCCTGGGACAATGAATTCACGGTGTTCTTATTTCAATTTCCAGGAGTGTATATTGTGGTCTAGGTCGACACGTTTTCCGGATTCGCTTGGTTGTTTTACATTCGGGATGCTACTGCACAAGCAGAGGTGCAGGGTTTACAACAAATGTATATTGTGTTTGGGCCTGGCAAAGCTGTCGTTAGTTGTAAAGTAACTTCCTTTTGCTCCAAATTATTCAGGAATTTTTAGTTTGTTTCGGGCGTTAACCACATTGCACCCAAATGAAATGATACAATTTCAGTGACTTTACTGGTCTCATACAGATATGATTTCATGTGTGTAGACTGAAGCGGCGAATGAAAATTTGTACCAAGGACAGGAATCGAACCCATGTATCCTGCTTACTAGGTAGGTGCGTTAGCCACTAAGCCACTTTGGCAAAGCGGCTCACACTACTGCGCAGATTACTCTGGCACACATTCCTCCTCGACCCAAATTCTCACGGCGGCCCCAATCTACTTTAAATTCCTCCTTATACATGAAAAGAATTGCAGAGGCTCTGCATGTTCTGGAATAGCAGCTTAGCATCGACAGTAATCTGTATGCGACCAGTAAAGTCTCTGAAATTCTGTCATTTCATTTGAATAAGTACCTGGATCCTTCGTTTACATTCGATTCCGAGGTGGTTTTCTAGAACATGGAGAGCCTTGGCAATTCATGTGTAAGGCAGAATTTAAATTAGGCTGGGGTGGCAGAAAGAATTGAGATCGATGAGGGAGGCACGCCAGGGTAATCCGTATAGTTGTGTGAAACGCTGTGTCAACGTGGCTTAGTGGGTAACGTAACTGTCTAATAAACAGGAGAAACAGGTTCGATTCTCCGCACTGGTACAAATATTCATTCGCCACTTCAATCTATGTGCATAAAAAACCACTTCCTAATACCACAACTCATTATAAGCCATAAGAGTTAACCAGAATATTCAGGCGGCATTGATTGCTTATCATGAGGGTAGTGAAAGTAAGTGGGATGAGATGCTGCACTGCCTCATATTTGCCTTTGACACTGTCAGGCGTCAAGCCCATAAGGCTACTCATTCTCAAATGCTTTTTACTTTTACAGTCAACTCAGTCCTCAGCAATCTCTAAGGGATACAAAATTGTTGCCCAATCAGATTAGTGTCGAAAGAATGCACAGCAGTTGCAGACAGCTACGGCCAACTTTTATAGAGAGCATCGGCAGCGAGCTGAGAAATACAGAGTGGGACGTCAGGTAAATCTGTATCGTGTGGGAGACGTGGTGTTCGTTAAGAATTATCAGGCAATAACTAACTGTTAACTGTCGTATGACTAGGGCTTCCCGTCGGGTAGACCGTTCGCCGGGTGCAAGTCTTTCGATCTGACTCTACTTCGGCGACTTGAGCGTCAATGGGTATGATATGATGATCATTAGGACAACACAACATCCAGTCCCTGAGCGGAGAATATCTCCGACCCAGCCGGGAATCGAACCCGGGCCCTTAGGACTGACATTCTGTAGCGCTGACTACTCAGCTATCTGGGGCGGACATCAGGCTATGAGTAGAGCTGTCAACAAGATCACGAAGTACTACTACCAAGGGTCAAGGAACTATTTGATATAATCGGGTTCTTGATACCTATCATAGTTCAGTTGATTGGAATAAAACAAGTTGATGTAGTTAGCGTCCATATTACATAGCTGGAAGTGGATGCGAAATAAATCAAGTTGAGGGTCCTTGAGAATTGTGTGACCAGTGGTCACACAAATAGCGAGAGGGGTTTGTGCCGTATGTCACTACCCACAAGTTTTCCTTTCAGCTTCAGCTATGGTGGCCTACAGTTAATTTAAAAGGCCCACTGCTTCAAACTGTGACATACAGGGTAAGCGAGCGATGCTCTCTAGCATTACCCAGAGGAGCGCTGGTGAGTTGGGCGGAGACTTCGTAGTGGTAAGAGTGGTGGGTCATCGACACGTTACTGTCTTTGAGGGTTGCTGCGAGTGGATTTTTTAGAGTCCTTGAAGAACTGTTTAGCTATCGGCTATCGATGTTCGGAAGTTCAGTGATGTGTTTTTCTGCTGGTGTTAGGTTTTGTTAGGGGACTACAAGGAGGATCTAAGCATTTATCTCTTGGTAATATGTTGTTGTGCTTACGTTTCTTTGATAGGAATTCACGTCACGTTTGCTAAGCTTGGTTGGTGTTGCTCTAGTTGTTCTTAAAATACTGAGTGCTGCGCCGATTAGCCTGGACCTATTAAGTCTCATGTACTGGTGATGCATCATTGTCATTTTACCGAGTATAAGACCATTGTTGTCAGTATTACTCACTAGGAGCAGCTTTGATTCCTGTGTAAGGATATCAATTGAAGGCAATTATATCCTTAAATTGCGTGTTAGTAAGCAGAAATATGGTCACATTGCTCGCGGTTATATTGCAGCACATTCGGATTCGAGTGGGCTCAGTTCTCCAATTTTTTCGAATACTCGTACATCGCTAGGCTTTGTTGGTCATATTTATTGTTTTATCACTAAGTTTGCCTTTTTTGGTTCTGTGGGTTTCCAGATTAGTTTTAACTGGGGATCGCTGGTTTTTGAAGTTTTCAATTATGTCACTGTGGTATCCAGATGAAGTCTGTTGTAGTATTTGTATTGTTACGATTGTTTTCCTATTTTTAATCTGTCAGTGGCTATTACTTAAAGTTCATATTTAGGGAACTTCAGAAAATTCTGAACTATAGTGGAGCTAATGCCCGATATATCATGTCAGTTAAAGCGACTCACTTGTTGTATTTGGTTGTTGGTCTCTGTACCTCTATCTACTTCACAGTATATGAAGCTGAGCAGTATTGCATTTCTAAGTATGTTGTGAAACACATATGCATCCTGTCGGCTGAGGATAACACGAGGGTCAATCGGTACTGTGGGCCTTATGAGGCGTGTTCGGACGGAGTTTAGTTGTAGTTCAGTTTGTGAAACACGTATAACCTTAAGCCTTGGAGAGCGATAACTGCTGTGTGCCTTAGTTGCCTGGTCCGTATCTTGAGAGCGATAAGCCCCAGCCCCCCACTCAAGAATTACTCATTGCTCATGGGACTGAGCAGAGATTTCATCACCTAAGTAGCTAAGCCACACGGGCATCTCAAATCTGCTAAACTGCCTAAGTCGACAGTCTGTGATGTGACTGTCAAGTGGAAACGCAAAGAAACCACCACAGCCAAACCAAGACCGGGCAGGCCTGTTGTACTGACGGACAGAGACAGTCGAGCACTGCAGAGGGCGGCTGTAAAAAAATTGCCTAAAATCACCGGAAGGAATCTTCCGTGAGGTCTACAGCGCCACCAGCGGTCAAGCTAACATAATGACTGCTCAGGGAGTTAAAAAGAATGGGGTACAACGGTAGAGCAACACACCATAAGGTATACGTTTCCTTAGTCAGCGCTGAGCAAACTTGAGGGAGCGTAAAGAGCGGAGCGGCGCCACTGACCAGTGGCTGACTGCCGGCCGCTGTGGCCGAGCGGTTCTAGGCGCTTCAGTCCGGAACCGCGCTGCTGCTACGTTAGTTTTAAGTAGCTCTAAGTCTAGGGGACTGATGACCTCAGATGTTAAGTCCCATAGTGCTTAGAGCCATTTGAACCATTTTGAACCAGTGACTGACTGTAAACGAGTGGTTTGGAGTGCTGATTCAAGATATACCTTGTGGCGATACGGTGGCATAGTCTGGGTTTGGCGAATGCCTGTAGAACAATACCTGCCATTATGTGGAGGGTCAATAGTGGAGTAGGGTGTACACTGCGTTATGGTATCGGGGTGCTTTTCGTAATTAGGCTGTGGACTGTTATGGCGCTTAAAGCAATGCTAAATACGAAAGGATATGAACACATTTTACTGTGTGGTGTACTGCATACAGCAAATAAACTGTTCGGAGATGACGATCTTTTGTATCAGCATGACAAGGCACACTGACAAAACGCAGCATCTGTGAGGCAATGGATTGCGGACAATAACATGCCTGAACTGGACTGTCCTGCCCTGGGTCTGAACTTCAACCGTAGCAACACGTTAGGGATGAGATGCAAGGTCCACTTCACCACTTCACTCCAGACCGGAACATCCAACATCACTGTCATCTCTGATTTCGGCTTTTGAGGAAGAATGGACAGCGCCATTCCTCCACGTCAAAAGTGTCCCATCAAAGTGCAAGGCGTCATGAAGGCGAAGGGTGGATATACCCCATATTAATATCCACTAATATATGTCTGGATACTTTTGATCGAATAGTTTATACACTGCCTAACAGAAAAAGTGCAGCACCCAGGACGCCTGGTCGGATGTCACAGTACCTTTGTGCCCATAGACGTCAGCAGTGGGCAAGTTAAAGATCAGAGTTGCATTTCTCACTGACAAGCAAAATGGCCACCAGAGTGCATTAGTGCCGTTCGTTTAGTGTTGCTACCAAGGATGGTAGGGTGTATAAAGGCGTGAACAGCGCCATATGTTGAATGATCACTGAGATAGTGTTATCATCGCCTGACAGAATTTGAATCGGGCCTCATTGTGCGTCTCCATTTGGCTAATTGGTCGAATATGCAGTATCCTGGTTTGTGGGAAATTGGGATGTGACAGTGATCTGGTTTTGAACTGCAAGGAAACAACAGGGTAGACATACTCGTCGTAGAGTCCAGTGGTCCACCACGTCTGAGTAACACATGTGAGGATCGTAGAATTCTGCTCCAAGCACATCGTAGCACTTCAGACCTACACCTGCCATTCCAGGACAAGTAACTGACTCCTCGCAACTATCTGTACCATCCAGCACCATTGGTCGAAGACTATGCAAATACTGTCCCTTAAGTATGCTGTCGTTAGCACCACAACACAAAGGGGTGTGACTGAAGTGCTGTTGTGAATGGGAAGCGTGGACTGCTGATCATTGGTCGACACCACTGATCAGCAGTCCCTGCTTCCCCTCCACAACAGCACTTCATCTTCACTATGAATCACGATTCTCCACGACCCCACATGAACCTCGTCAGTGGGTATAGCAGCGATATGGGACTGCTTTCCCATTTTCCCAATATTATGGAGAGGCACAGAGATGTTTCTCCAGGCATCATGATGTTGGGAGCCTTTCGGTACGATTTCTCATCACAGCTGGTAGTGACTGAGCAAACTCAGACAGCACTATCGTGCTGCTAGTCTCCCACCAATGGTGTGGAATGGCACAGAAAGTTGCAGGAAGTCCATTACTTGCTCTCAGATGGTATGTGCAGATGTGGAGGGGTTCCAGTGTGCTTGATGCACAATATGGCGATCCTTCCTTGTGGTGATCAGATGTGGTCAGCTGGAACCTTGACAATGATTATGCCTGCCCTGATGCATTACACTATAGGGCCACTGTAATATACTAACGCCCCATATATATGGATACTGCATCATTCGACTAGCTGCACAGCTGGACACCCACAATGAGGCTCCTTTCAAACTCAGTCATATGCAGATAACGCTGTCTCTCACCAGTACACAGCATTTCCGCATCCTTCATAGTAATCACTGAACATCTGATGCTGCTCATGCTCCTTATACACCCTACCATGCCTGGTAAAAACACTAAACATGAACAACACTTATGCACTTTGATGGCCACTCTATTTGTCTCAGAGAATTTAAACTCTAATTATTTACATACCCGTTGATGGCATGTACTTGTACAAAGTTACATTGCCATCCAATCACGTGTTCTGGTCGTTTCACTTTTTCTGTCAGGCAGTGTACGTCACGCAATTGTTATTATATGTATTCCTTGTGTGAGGTGCTGGTCAAGCTGTTTCGTGTATCCCTAAGATACTAGACATCTGATCCCTGGAGACCAACAAGCCAGAGAAGCTCCCATAAGATCTTTCACATTTAAGAGGGACTATGTCACACAATGTATAACGTCTTATTGAATAAAAATTACTAGAAATGGTCCAATTAAACTTGAGAGTAGGGGTACCGCACTTAACTTGCATATACACTCCTGGAAATTGAAATAAGAACGCCGTGAACTCATTGTCCCAGGAAGGGGAAACTTTATTGACACATTCCTGGGGTCAGATACATCACATGATCACACTGACAGAACCACAGGCACATAGACACAGGCAACAGAGCATGCACAATGTCGGCACTAGTACAGTGTATATCCACCTTTAGCAGCAATGCAGGCTGCTATTCTCCCATGGAGACGATCGTAGAGATGCTGGATGTAGTCCTGTGGAACGGCTTGCCATGCCATTTCCACCTGGCGCCTCAGTTGGACCAGCGTTCGTGCTGGACGTGCAGACCGCGTGAGACGACGCTTCATCCAGTCCCAAACATGCTCAATGGGGGACAGATCCGGAGATCTTGCTGGCCAGGGTAGTTGACTTACACCTTCTAGAGCACGTTGGGTGGCACGGGATACATGCGGACGTGCATTGTCCTGTTGGAACAGCAAGTTCCCTTGCCGGTCTAGGAATGGTAGAACGATGGGTTCGATGACGGTTTGGATGTACCGTGCACTATTCAGTGTCCCCTCGACGATCACCAGTGGTGTACGGCCAGTGTAGGAGATCGCTCCCCACACCATGATGCCGGGTGTTGGCCCTGTGTGCCTCGGTCGTATGCAGTCCTGATTGTGGCGCTCACCTGCACGGCGCCAAACACGCATACGACCATCATTGGCACCAAGGCAGAAGCGACTCTCATCGCTGAAGACGACACGTCTCCATTCGTCCCTCCATTCACGCCTGTCGCGACACCACTGGAGGCGGGCTGCACGATGTTGGGGCGTGAGCGGAAGACGGCCTAACGGTGTGCGGGACCGTAGCCCAGCTTCATGGAGACGGTTGCGAATGGTCCTTGCCGATACCCCAGGAGCAACAGTGTCCCTAACTTGCTGGGAAGTGGCGGTGCGGTCCCCTACGGCACTACGTAGGCTCCTACGGTCTTGGCGTGCATCCGTGCGTCGCTGCGGTCCGGTCCCAAGTCGACGGGCACGTGCACCTTCCGCCGACCACTGGCGACAACATCGATGTACTGTGGAGACCTCACGCCCCACGTGTTGAGCAATTCGGCGGTACGTCCACCCGGCCTCCCGCATGCCCACTATACGCCCTCGCTCAAAGTCCGTCAACTGCACATACGGTTCACGTCCACGCTGTCGCGGCATGCTACCAGTGTTAAAAACTGCGATGGAGCTCCGTATGCCACGGCAAACTGGCTGACACTGACGGCGGCGGTGCACAAATGCTGCGCAGCTAGCGCCATTCGACGGCCAACACCGCGGTTCCTGGTGTGTCCGCTGTGCCGTGCGTGTGATCATTGCTTGTACAGCCCTCTCGCAGTGTCCGGAGCAAGTATGGTGGGTCTGACACACCGGTGTCAATGTGTTCTTTTTTCCATTTCCAGGGGTGTACTATTTAAGAGATCCATCAGACTAGTAACGAAACTAGTGGCCACCATAACAATTTGATTTACTGCCATAAGATTTCAAACAAAGAGTGAACCAACTACACAGACATTTAAGTGGTGGACAAGAGATTGCATGTTCGAATTATCACCTTGACACAGGATGATGGATTCGTAAAAGCAGTGTGAAACTATGTCACAAGTATGGTCAATGATGTGGAGAGAGGCTATTGATTTAAAGAAAAGTCATCAAAACCGAAAGCATGAACACCACACTTTCTCCGAATATCAAATCTGCAAAATGAAACCCTGATGGAAATGAACAAGCTTTGTGTCCCCCTCACATTGGTGGCTGCAGCAGAAGAGCATTGTTATCGCTCTTAAGGTGTGCGAGTGTGGAAGATGGCTGCAGTAGCGGCTGGAAAGTGTGAGTCCAGATTGCCCTCTGCACTTTGCTCTAAGTCAGAGATGTGTCTCTCTGAAAATGTCCTCAGCAGCTGTGTCTTCCTCAATCTCTCTGCCGCAAACATTCTCTGACTTTACTCTAAGAAACATAGGGGGTTCTGCCAGTGTCAGAAGCTTGCCCTCCAATTGCAGCAGATCTTGCAACTTCTGACCAGAATAAGGTGAGGTGTGGGGAAGAATGCAGAAAATCTTTCCCATTACGTGACAGATTTCTAGCCATGGCAGGGAAAAAGTTTTGCACATATGCATGCGTGAGAACTCGCCCCTTATATCGATATAATTACTGTCAGCCAATCACAAAACCCTTTACTAGCATTTGGGCAAGCATTCCTGTGCCACACAGCACTGCTCAACGGCTTGTCCCACTTTCCGAAGCTATGCGTTTTCACCTGGCCTTCATTTTTATCTAGCTAAAGAAGATTCCTTTCCACGTCTCGCACAAAGAAATTTTTAAGGTACACAGCTTGGCCTCTCTGATGGTTCTGTTGTGCGCACAGAGATGGCTTTCAGCACCAAACAACATTACGACACTCAAGTTCACCTACGTTCACTTCCCTGTCATGAGCCAGCTAAAAAACCACCACGGCTACAGAAATAACAGATCTCCCTCACCGTATTAAGAGGAAAACAGAATAAGGTGTAATTACCAGTGTATTCATTGGCAGTGGTGAATACTGACTGCATTTTTCGTGCTGCGTTAAAGGATTGACTATAATAACTATCAGGATCTGCATATTGCATTATAAAAATAGTTTATGTCACAGTCTGGGCGTAAACTGCTTCTTGACATTTGCCAGCAATCTTTTCCATTGACCACAGTATGACGTTGTACATTTAGTAGATTTTGAATCATTCAGTTGATATTGAGTCGGTTGTATCGGTCAAGTTACTGTATCGGCGAAACATATGATCAGCTGGGTGAGACAATACAATGTCTCGACTCTCGCTTTGTCTTTGCTTTAATAGGAAAATAAACATAAACTGGAAACCTTCTTCTTTTAATATCCTGTCCAAGAAGTGCGCGGACCTAGTTTTGTTTCTCTAAACACTTTTTATTGTTTTTCGCTTGATAATGTCTTCTGTTAACGAATCCAGTGTCTTGACCACTGGTGCACCAAACCCACTCATCAGAACATATAACAATGGATGTGTGTGTTTTCCGGTTTTCTGACAAGGTTTGATGCAACGAACGACGATTTAGCCTCATGTGACAATCTTTTCATCTGAGGATAGTGTTTTACACTAACGTCCCAAATTAGTAGCTGAATATTATCTAGTCTTTGTCTTTCACTACAATTTTTTTTTGCCTCTATGGCACCCTGTAGTGCCATGGAAGTTATTCCCTAATGTGGTGACAGATGTTCTATCATCGTCTAGTTCTAGTTGTTCTATTTAAGCATTTTCCAGGAATTATTTCCCTTGGCAAATCTGTGGAGCAGTTACTTTTTTTTTCGAACTACTTAATATCTGGAAATCTTCTGTAGAACCATATCTCATGTGACTTCCTCATAATCCGTAAGTCACCCACGTTCCGAAATAGCGCTTGAACGCCTGGTGCAATATCAACTAATCTTGGTAAACACATGACTTAGTACCAGGAGACAGTTGCCATTTGGATGAGATAGATACTGCTACTGCCCCTGTGTCTGGGAAGGTAATGTGGTGACATGTGAGAGTGACATTCGAACGCCTGGAGCAGTTATGAAGAAATCTGCTATGTGTATGATCTACTGAAAAGAAATAAAATATTGAGAATTGGCATCCCTAGCTCATTAATGGCTGCTAAGCAGATCTGAAGTGTGTGACATAGAGAAATAATCAAAACGAGCGACATTATATTCGAATCCATTGTTTTCGGAGGCACTAGGCTGATTGATGATATCCTGATGAGATTTGACCCCAAGGGCCAGAGGGATGGGGTGGCGGTAGGAAAGAGTGACATCTACAGTCTGGAATATTTGGAGCTACTTCAAACATGCAAATAAACCAAGTTTGTTTTAATACCACAGACAAATTCAGTTTCTTTTTCTATCTAACATACTGAGGGTTATTCACAAATTAACCTCCTACTGACTATTAAAAATAAACAAATGTTTGCAGCTTCATTGTACATGTGTGGCTGGAAAAGGAGACTGAAGGTCACGTTCCATCAGTCAGCGCTCTATTGCGATCGTCCGTGTGTAAGCTGCAAGTCAGTGAAGTGGACCGTGTTGTTGCGTCTCCCGACAGTTGAGATATACGGTCTGTCATTCGCTTCCTGCTAGCAAGAAGGAGGCAGTGCCACCAAGATTCATCGACGGTTGTGTCGTGCGTTTAGGATTGGTTTATGAGTAATAGCGTTGCCCGGGGTTTATGCAAAAAAATTGAATCTGGTCGCACATACCGGGTGATCAAAAAGTCAGTATAAATTTGAAAACTTAATAAACCACGGAATAATGTAGATAGAGAGGTAAAAATTGACTCACATGCTTGGAATGACATGGGGTTTTATTAGAACCAATAAAAATTGCTAGACGCGTGAAAGATCTCTTTCGCGCGTCGTTTGGTGATGATCGTGTGCTCAGCCGTCACGTTCGTCATGCTTGGCCTCCCAGGTCCCTAGACCTCCGTCCGTGCGACTATTGGCTTTGGGGTTACCTGAAGTCGCAAGTGTATCGTGATCGACCGACATCTCTAGGGATGCTGAAAGACAACATCCGACGCCAATGCCTCACCATAACTCTGGACATGCTTTACAGTGCTGTTCACAACATTATGCCTCGACTACAGCTATTGTTGAGGAATGATGGTGGACATATTGAGCATTTCCTGTACAGAACATCATCTTTGCTTTGTCTTACTTTGTTATGTTAATTATTGCTATTCCGATCAGATGCAGCGCCATCTGTTGGACATTTTGTGAATATTTTTATATTTTTTTGGTACTAATAAAACCCCATGTCATTCCAAGCATGTGTGTCAATTTGTACCTCTCTATCTACATTATTCCGTGATTTATTCAGTTTTCAAATTTATACTGACTTTTTGATCACCCGGTATGTGCGTGATAAAAATGGTAGAGGGAGAGATTCGCAAGTGACTGATGGAGTTGTGTAGCATGTTGACGAAATTGAGCTTCAGAGATGCTGGTTCACAATCTCCGAACTTTCTGAATGTGTGCCTCATATTTCGAGGACAACACTGTCACGGAGAGGTTAGGTATCGATAAGTTTTGTGCATGATGAATACCAAAATATCTGACCAATGTTCACAAAACTGAAAGAAAGTGTTTGCCCGTGACATTCCTTCGGCACTAAGATGAAGAGGGGGAGGAATTTTTGGTCGACGAGACGTGGGTGCCGTACTTGAACTTTGAAACTAAGGAACAGTCTAAGTAGTGGATGGTCACTCATTTTCCCAATAAGCCCAAAAAAGTCCAAGTAGGCGCTACCGAAGGGCAAAATGATGGTTACAGTTTTCTGAAATCACAAAAGAATTCTAACAGAAATTTAATGAGAGTAACGCTCTTGCGAAAGACGTAGATCTGTCCAAGATAAACGGTGCAGGTTGACTACCGAAGTAATCATTCTCCTTCACAACAGTGTGGATCCCATAGTGCTGATCGAACGATGGGAAAACTCAGACTTTTCTGCTGGAAGAGTTTTCAACATCCTCCATACAGACGGTACTTGGCATCAGCGACTTTCATCCCTTCCCCACGACGAAGGCTCGGCTAGCTACCCAGTACTTGGAGACGGACGACGAGCTCGGGGACGCGGTCAACAAGTGGCTGAAGAGCGGGGCTGACCTGGCACGCGCCGACGCCGCCCTGGGCCACGCCGGCGCACAGGTTGGTGTCGTGCACTCGGTCGCCCACAGTCTTGTACACGCGCCGGCACTCTTCCTGGTTCACGATGCGCAGCTCCGCCTTCTGCAGCCGCTCCGACGGCTGGTTGTCCGCCTCCTGTGGCCAAAGCATTCATTGTCTGTAGTTACCATTACCTACGTCTATGAAAATGAACACAGTTCATACGCCGCTATGGCAGTGTAGACACTTTTATTGCTCCGAGATGACTGGTTTCAACAGCCTTATCCTACCGTCATCTAATATTCTGGAACTTGCTATAAAACTGCCATCTTACATTAGATGAAGTCAAAGCATAAATGGGACTCCCCACGTATACATGTCTTGATGAAAATCCAGTCGATCAAATACGCACAGTTCTACATCTACATCTACATTCATACTCCGCAAGGCACCTGACGGTGTGTGGCGGAGGGTACTTTGAGTACCTCTATCGGTTCTCCCTTCTGTTCCAGTCTCGTATTGTTCGTAGAAAGAAATATTGTCGGTATGCCTCTGTGTGGGCTCTAATCTCTCTGATTTTATCCTCATCGTCTCTTCGCGAGATATACGTAGGAGGGAGCAATATACAGCTTGACCCCTCAGTGAAGGTATGTTCTCGAAATTTCAACAAAAGCCCGTACCGAGCCACTGAGCGTCTCTCTTGCAGAGTCTTCCACTGGAGTTTATCTAACATCTCCGTAACGCTTTCGCGATTACTAAATGATCCTGTAAAGAAGCGCGCTGCTCTCCGTTGGATCTTCTCTATCTCTTCTATCAGCCCTATCTGGTACGGATGCCACACCGGTGAGCAGTATTCAAGCAGTGGGCGAACAAGTGTACTGTAACCTACTTCCTTTGTTTTCGGACTTCATTTCCTTGGAATTCTTCCAATGAATCTCAGTCTGGCATCTGCTTTACTGACGATTAATTTTATATGGGCACTCCATTTTAAATCACTCCTAATGCCTGTTCCCAGATAATTTATGGAATTAACTGCTTCCAGTTTCTGACCTACTGTATTGTAGCTAAATGATAAAGGATCATTCTTTCTATGTATTCGCTGCACATTACACTTTGAAACCTCCCCTTAGAAAAATTAGTGAATTACTGTGCTGATAAACCTCTTACGCTATTTGATTTTCAAACAGCTGAGCAAAACTGAACGTACTCAGACATTTCTCTCTTCACTTATTCTGATCAACGCTAAAATGACACAATATTTTTAGCGCAACGCAATCTGACTTTCAATAATCCCTACAAAAGAATGGCCCTGACTAACAATAACCTATACCTTTCATGAATCACTTACCTCACAAAAATCTTCGTTACTCGAACTACTGCAATACGGCGAGCGCCAATACTGCCAGCCGAATAAAAGATTATAACTACTGAAGATACTAACTACTGTTAAGCATAGTTAGCAAATGAAAGATTTTGATAGAGAACAAACAATGTATTTACCTTAATAATGTTCAATAGTCACCATATATATATATATATATATATATATATATACCAATTCATGATATCCAGTATTACAAATATACTCTTTCAGATGGACACACGTCCAGATCGTCCGCTCTCAAAATTCTGCCATCTCTCTCCCCACATCCACCACTGCTGGCGGCTCACCTCCAACTGCGCAACGCTACGAGCTGTTTACATCTAACTGCCCAACACTACAATAGCAAATATTCCAACAATGCAAACCAGTCACAGACTGCACACAGCACAGTCAGTGATTTTCATATAGAGCGCTACGTCGCGTTATCAACATAAAAACCTAAACAGCCTACTTACAACTTGCCTACATTGAGATTCAATTGCCATTCCCTGCACCATGCGTCAATTCGTTGCAGATCCTCCTGTATTTCAATACAATTTTCCATTGTTACAAACTCTCTATGTACTACAGCATCATCCGCAAAAAGCCTCAGTGAACTTCCGATGTTATCCACAATGTCATTTATATATATTGTGAATAGCAATGGTCCTACGACACTCCCCTGTGGCACACCTGAAATCACTCTTACTTCGGAAGACTTCTCTCCATTGAGAATGACATGCTGCGTTCTGTTATCTAGGAACACTTCAATCCAATCACACAATTGGTCTGATAGTCCATATGCTCTTACTTTAATTGGTGAAATGCACGCAATCGATGAAAAGCACACAGTTAAAATCCTCCTATCGTCCATGCAAGCTGGTGGCGAACATGACTTTTGAAGTTTCTACCGGTTTTTCCTTTACAGAAGTTGTGGCATGTGTTACATGGAATTTTGTAAACGCCGTGATTGTCGTGTAAGGGAATTTTCGAGTTGCCTTTGTCGATTTTGTGTTAGAGGCCGTGTGTGTTTTGAAATGCAAAGGCCATGTCGTTTTTTTTTTTAATAATTTGTCGAAATTTTTCGAGATGTTTCCCAGATAAGAAGTGTCTACATTTTATTTCCTTCTTTGTTTCGTCTTCTAGTGGCAAATTTATTAATCTGTTAAGTATTCTTCCACACAACGGATTAATAAATTTTCCTGTAATTGTCGTGTTCCAGAATGCAGCGACTGAAAAAAAAGGTGAGTGTCGTCCGGTAAATAACAGAATAAAGGAGACCCATTCTCCCCATGCTGAGCTCTAGAGAACAGAAGTTGCATTTTTTTTAAATACCAAGGGGTCAAATACGTTGTAGTGCTTCGAGAATTTCCGTGTAAATTCTAGAACCAGTTGGCCTTCCTCCGTCTCGAACCCACGATATTTTAAATAGAAGTGTGAGAGAGACGAATCCGACCTACTGCGCATTGCATGTTCATGTGTGCAGGTCTAAAAACAGTCACGAGCAAAATGTGGACGCGGCGGCCGACAGGTACCTGCTGTACTATCCATAGAGTTTCAGTGTATGTGCAGAGAAGGGCCTGTGCTATTCTTTGCTGGTTTAGTGACTGTGTTGATTGTTAAGGACAAATGAAGAAATGAGATTAGACTTTTAAGTAATTCATGTAATTCATGTGTTGGACTTGCTAGAAGCAAGACATGTTAATATTTTCTGGTTGTTATTAAAGCAGCCCTATTGCAAATGCATCCTAATAGAGTCTAATGTTTGACGACTTGGTTGACTCGCACGAATTCGAATATTTATATGAGAAGTGGTGAATTTGTTTTTTGTGGAAGTTGAAATACACCATGACTGAACTAAAAGCATTCTTCGCGTATCAAATTATTTCCAGAGTAGATACATAGTCTGATAAATTCCCTTAACCAGCATTATTCTTCGGAGAAGAAGTTTTTGGAGATCGACGTGAGCGGCTATCCAACGAAGAAGATCGGCTGTGCACACCAAGTAAGTCAACCTAAGGCAGAGAGGTGGGAAGTTTGCAAACCAGCTCCTCATCGCTTCTTGTCGTCAAAAAACGTTAGAACTTTCAGACGTCTGTTCTTCCAAGGTCACCTGATCTCTAGACATTTGACTTGTGTGTGTGTGTTTGTGGGATGGGGTGGGAAGCGAGATTGTAAAAAGCTCCGTCAATGTTCCTCCATTTCCAACAACTCTGAATGAACTGCAACACCACATGGCAACCTACACTTTAACATGGACTCTGAACCACTGTGCAACTCGCCATTTTTAACACAAACAAACATTGGCAGAAGTCAAAGAAGTGATGAGTGCGAGGCAAAAATCCTGAATCCGACGGGGATCAAACGTCCCGTCCGTAGGTTTCCTTTTCTGGTACTTAACCGTTCAGCCAACGAACCACATCTGAACACACATACTGGAAGGAAAAACCACTGCGAAAACCGTACTCTGGGTGGATAATCAACTGGTTCCAGGTTGTGGACACGCTGTAAGTGAAATGGACGTAAAAATTGCTTTGAAGGACAGTTCTTAGATTCGTCTGATTCGTCCCCATATTACGTGCAATTGCACGAGTGCTGATTAAAGGATCCCGCTCCACATGCTGCAAGACAGCTTCCTCAAATTGCAGCGTTCTTACCGTGCGACGGCGTCCCTGTCCATGTAATCTGTTAAATGACCCGGTCTCACGCAGACGTTGGTACACAGCAGCAAAGGTCCCTTAGTTTTCCAAGTTAAAAATTTTTCCTTCTGAACACACATACTGGAAGGAAAAATTTTTAACTTGGAAAACTAAGGGAAGATCAAGGAATAAAATAATAGGTAATCTGGAGATAAGGGAAGGTCAGAAATATGAAGAAATGAAGAGGATGGCACGTAGTAGAAAAGAGTGACTGCAGCGAGACATTATGTTTAGGCGTAAACGGTGTTGTTAATCAAAACATGAACTGAAATAGTGAGTGGAGGAAAAGAGAAACCAATAAACCTGTGATGTGATGTGACCGACGCTGTAGTGCACCAGAGCATTCGAATCTATCGCAACGTCTAAAAGCGAGCACCATGTACTCGTGTAGTTGTTCTGCTCTTCCGTCCGAAGACTGATTTTATAGAGATTTCCACAACAGTCTAGTCTGTGCCAACCAACGCTGTGTGTCTCTACACAACTGCTGCAGCCTATACAGGGTGAAAAGTATTTAAACCGACAAACTCCAGGAGGTTGTAGGGAACATCAAAACAAATATTTTTCCCTAATGTCATTTTTTCCTATGAGAATTATTTAAACCGGTAGAGGCTGTATTACGCTCTTCTGTTGTTAGAGGCCTATTACGATCTTCAGTTGTTAGAGGGCGTATTACGCTCTTCAGCTGTAGGCAACTGCTGTCCACCAGTGTAGTAGTTCATTGTCTCTCTTTGTACTAATGGAGCGATACACCTGGAGTGAGTATACCGACATGCTTGGCGCGTACTACGTAGCGCACCACAACGGACGAGCTGCGCAGCGGGTTTATCAACAACAATATCCTAATCGCCGTATCCCGCATCATGCGACCTTTGCTGCTGTGTACCAACGTCTGCGTGAGACCGGGTCATTTAACAGATTACATGGACAGGGACGCCGTCGCACGGTAAGAACGCTGCAATTTGAGGAAGCTGTCTTGCAGCATGTGGAGCGGGATCCTTTAATCAGCACTCGTGCAATTGCACGTAATATGGGGACGAATCAGACGAATCTAAGAACTGTCCTTCAAAGCAATTTTTACGTCCATTTCACTTACAGCGTGTCCACAACCTGGAACCAGTTGATTATCCACCCAGAGTACGGTTTTCGCAGTGGTACCTGGGACACTGTGAAATGCATCCTACATTTCCATCCTCTGTGTTGTTTACCGATGAAGCAACATTCAGGCGTGATGGAGTCTTCAACATGCACAATTCGCATGTTTGGAGTGAGGATAACCCACATGCCACAGTTACTAGCGCTCACCAAGTGCGGTTCTTCGTTAATGTGTGGGTCGGTGTTGTTGGGGACTGTTTAATTGAGCCGTATCTGCTACCTAGGCCATTAAATGGCAGCCACTATTACAATTGTCTCGCCAGAGCACTGCCAGAATTGCTGGAAAACGTCCCGCTCCCTACAGGACGACGCATGTGGTTCCAACATGACGGGGCGCCGGCACATTTCAGTCGTCGTGTGCGTCGATTCCTGGACCGACGGTTCCCAGAAACGTGGATTGGCAGAGGTGGTCCTGTACCATGGCCTGCTCGATCCCAAGATATGTCCCCTCTGGACTTTTTTGTTGGTTTAATTAATTTGTCGCAAAAGAAATCTTCCTCTACCGGTTTAAATACTCCTCATAGGAAAAAATGACATTAGGGAAAAATATTTGTTTTGATGTGCCCTACAGCCTCCCATAGTTTGTCGGTTTAAATACTTTTCACCCTGTACAGGTCGGAACCTGCTTGCTGGAGCCAAGCCTTAGTCTGCCTCTACAATTTGTTGCCCCACGTAACATTCCATTGCCAAATGGACGAGTGGTTAAAGTCTTAAGACGTGTCCTATCAACGATCCATTCTTTTAGTCAAGTTCTGCAATAAATTACTTTCTTCAGCGATTTGATTCAGAGCAAGACATTCCAAAAGATAAAGTGACAATCGCAAAATATCATTTATTTTAAGTAACTGGTTTCGGCACATACAATAGGTGACTTCGGATTGATTGCACCATTTGCTGGTGTTAGCGACCTACTAAGCAGCTGCCTGTTGTCAAGACGGGAGCAGTTATCGTCTTGACAACGCGCAGCTGCTCAGCACCAGCAAACGGTGCAATCCATCTGAAGATGACCTATTGTATGTGCCGAAAACGTTCATTTTAAATAAATAATATTTTCCTGTCGTAACTGGTTGTTCATAAGAATTATCACAAGTAAGATCGGTGACACTGCAAGCCATGTTGGTTAAAAATTCAGAAAACCTTTCTGAACATTTACATTTACATTCGATGTTAACAAAGTAAAGATTTTCAGGAACGCTTTTCATGCAAATCTGTACACTGAGGTGGCTAAAGTCATGGGATACCTCCTCATATCGAGTCGGACCTCCTTTTCCACGGCGTAGAGCACCAGCTCGACGTGGTATGGACTCAACAAGTCGTTGGAAGTCCCCTGCAGAAACACTGAGCACTTCTGCCTCTACAACAGTCCGTAACTGCGAAAGTGTTGCCGGTGCAGTATTTTGTGCACGAACTGACCTCTCAATTATGTCCTATAAAGGTTCGACGGGATTCCATTCGGGCGATCTGGGTGACCGTACCACTCGCTCGAACTGTCCAGAATGTTCTTAAAACCAATCGCGAACATTTGCGGCCCGGTGACGTAGCGCATTGTCATCAACAAAAACTCCGTTTTTGTTTGGGTACGTGAAGTGCATGAATGGCTGCAAATAGTCTCCAAGTGGCCGAAAAAAAACAATTTCCAGTCAGTGATTGGCTAATATGCAACAGAAGATCTAGTACAATCCACATACACCATTATGGAGCCTTTCACCAACTTTTGCAGTGCCTTGTTGAGAACTTGAGCCCATAGTCTCGTAGGGTCTGCGGCACACTTGAAGGCTGTCATGAGTGCTTACCACCTGAAATCGGGACTCATCTGACCAGGCTATGGTTCTCCAGCCGTCTAGAGTCCAACCGATACGGTCACGGGCCCAGGAGAGGCGCTGGAGGCGATGTCGTGCTGTTAGCAAAGACACATGTGTCAGTCGTCTGCTGCCATGCTCATTAACACCAAATTTCGCCTCATTGTCCTAACGGATACGTCCGTCGTACATCGCACATTCATTTATGTGGTTATTTCACCCACTGTTGCTTGTCTGTTAGCACTGACAACTCAGCGCAAGTGCCGCTGCTCTCGGTCGCTAAGTGAAGGCCATCGGCCACTGAGTTTTCCGGGGTGAAAGGTAATGCCTGAAATTCGGTGTTCACGGCCCACTATCGATACTGTGGATCTAGGAATATTGAATTCCCTAACGAGTTCCGGAGCAGAATGTCCCATACATCTAGCTCCAATTTCGCGTTCAAACTGTACTAAATCCTGTCGTGATGCCATAATCATGCCGCGAACCTTTTCGCATGAATCACCTGAGTATAAATGACAGCTCCACCAATTGAAAATGGAAATGAGCGTATGGTGTCAGTGGCTAGGATTTCCCAGGCGGGAAGTTCGGCCAGGAAGTGCAAGTCTTATTGAGTGCAACGCCACATTGGGCGACTTGCACGTCAACAATGGGGATGAAATGAAGATGAGGACAGCACAACACCCAGTCTCTGAGGGGAGAAAATCTCCCACCCCAGCCGGGAATCGAACCTGTGCCTCCGTGTGTGGCAGTCCAAGGCGCTGACCATTCAGCTAATGGGGCGGACAGCTCCACGACTGTATTACCCTTTTATAACTTGTGTACGCGATCTACCACCATCTGTATATGTTTATATCGCTATCCCATATCTTTTGTCTCCTCAGTGGATGTTATATGGTTTCCACTTCGCCCACCGTCTGTTATTTTCGGGCTGAAACAGCTTCACATACTTGCAATGTTTAGTGTTGCATTTCTTACTCAAATTCCCTCAGCAGTACCTATTCTAATTCGACTACACTTGTAAATTGTCTGTATGTTAAAAAAAAGCAGTGAACTAAGGAGTGACAGGTAAGCCCTGGAACTCTAAGCTATGCAATACGTGCAAATTTTATGCTCCATAAAACAATTTGGGAACGCGATCTGACCTTCTGTTCAACCGAAGTAGTCACAGAAACAAACACACAATTACATAATATAGCGAAACTGAAAACCGCCGTACCACAGGTATCATTTTCGTAATAACAGGAAGAAATGATTCATCAAGACAGTGATCGCAAGGTTGAATAAGTGTTAGCTTTCTGGTCATAGCGACCAGCTGTGCAGTTGGGGATGTTTCTTCAGTTTTTGTTAATAACGACTTTAAGTCCAAAGAGTAATTAAATCATGAGAATTAATACACAGTTTGTCAATGTCACTTCCAACTAACATCACAGTAATGTGCGAGATCACACCACACAACTTTTAGCAAGCAGCGTCCATCGAAATAGCGTCCTTCGACCTACCTTACCTGATCCTGTAATCTGATATCATCCACAGAAAAGTTCGTTATCGCTAACGTTAAGTGACTGCAATTCAATATGTGGTTTCCGATAAGCCAGAATATTCGTGGACCGTTATGCGAGTCCACGATATACAACAAGGTGGCAGCCGTGCTGCGCGGCTCTATGTTATGCGTACATAACCAATAATGATTTGGGTTTTGGCCAAAAAATTATGGAAGAAATCAGATAACAAGCAGATACATTATTTCCATACACAACTAATTGATTTATAGGCCCCCATAAGTCGTCAAAACAGCAGATATATAATTCAAATGGTTCAAATGGCTCTGAGCACAAATTCAAAAAAATGGCTCTGAGCACTATGGGACTTAAACATCTGAGGTCATCAGTCCCCTAGAATTTAGAACTAGTTAAACCTAACTAACGTAAGGGCATGACACACATCCATACCCGAGGCAGGATTCGAACCTGCGACCGTAGGAGTCGCGCTGTTCCGGACTAAAGCGCCTAGAACCGCTCGTCCACCACGGCCGGTGATATATAATTCAGTTTCACATCGAGACCTAGCAGTACTATGATCCTATTACGCGACTTTAAGCCGGACAATAACTCTTTCATAATTTTAAGAGAGGATGATAATTATGAATATACAGCAGAGCGAATTGGAACGATAATATACCTCAGTTTAACCAGGTTTGCTTCAATCAAGTAGGAGCAACCTACAAGTTTTCATTTTACCACGCTTAAGAATATTGCCGCGTTCTTAACCGCGGAATAATCGTGAACAAGTAATGCCAAAGTAACCTAACCACTTTACGTAAGCTACACCATGACAAGTAAGTGAAATGGTCTCATACAATTCTTTCATCACTGTCGAATCCCCACGTAAGCAACCTCCCAAGTCGGAACACAGAACAGGACACCTCGATACAAGAACGCAGAACAGAAGAGCAACAGTACCCGAAACAGATTGGCGGAAGCTATTTCAAACACGGACAGCTTTGTAGCTACTACCTACAAACTTTCCCATTTGTCGAAAAAATAAACTTGACTCCCCAAAGATGTGAAATCGCCTTAGCGACAACGCAAAGAGGTTGCTCCACATAGATGACATCGATTAATCGAAGCTGCGAATAGCCAATACGTCTAAAGTACTGCAGAGATAAATGCCGGGGTCTACTGACAGCAAAATATAATGGGAAGAAATGAAAGTGCCGAATGAACAGACAACTTTCACGCTCCAAGGGACTAGGCTACAGGCCGGTCTTACTCAGTTTTTGACTGCTGCTCCCCTATCGTATCTTGCAGCATTTATAACTGCATCCTGGTTTCTGTACACAAGTGGTAAATGAGCTTTCACTCCTTGCACTCTATTCCTGCTACCCTCAGAATCTCAGAGTGTATTTCAGTCAACATTACCGGAAGCTTTCTTGAAACCTCGGAGAACAGAGGGTCGCAGACCTTGTCGGCTTACCTGCAAGAGCCCCCATCCGACGACGGTGGCGACGGCGCCATCTCGCACGGGCTGCCCCTGCTGCGGCAGCGTCGCTGCGGCGACCTTCACGCCGTCCAGTTGGAACGGCTCCGCAACCTGCAGAACATGCGGCGTTCGCCTCCGATCCAGCCATCTATACATTCCTATATGGAGTTCGGTAAATACCATTATCAAGAACACTAAAGTTACACAGAGTGAACCTACATTCTACCTACAAAATTTCAAAGGTCGTTCATGAGTATTTCGGAATAACTTGTTCTCATCATCGTACGCCAAGTATACAAGGGCAATGGCTCTGCCTGTCCCAAAAGCTCCAGCGTCCACCTCCGTTGTCTGGCTACCACTGGAACTTCTGTCGAATAACGATCGGCTGGTATAGTGCCGTTTGAGATCTGTGGGACGGAGAGCCTTGAAATGTTACAGGTAGATGGAATAAGGTCCAAAGCCACGTGTGGAGTAAGAAATCCCTCTGGCTACTAAAGGATCTCAGGTTAATTTTTGAACTGAAGAGGACGCAGAAAGAATTTTATTCCAGATTACATATTTAAAATAAAATTTTATAATAATTTTAGGCACCATCTGGTTATTATTACTGTTTACACTGATGGATCTAAGCAGGGGACTTCATCGCCTGCTCACTCGTGTTCCCCTACTGTTTCATCAGGACTGTATTACCAGAGCATTTTTCAGTTTACTATGCAGAATTATTTGCTTTCTTGGAGGGACACGTGAGCAGATGCGATAATGTCATGGCGACAAAAACCTAATGAGCTCTGATTCCCAAAGTGCCCTTCTTGCTAGCGGACAGATGTACACAGCGGATAGGATGATCCAAGATACGAGGGTTGAAACTTTAATAGTGGCAACTATTTATTTACAGCTCGTACAAAATAGATACGTGTTTCAAAATTTTACTGACCTTCAAAGTAGTCACCAGCATTGCGTATAACACGTTGCCAGCGATGTGGAAGTCATAAGATACTCTTAGCAGTGCCAGTTGTGTTGACAGTTCGAGCGGCGCGATCTATTGCCCGACGTAGGATGTATTCGAAAAGTGAACAGCATAGAGACAGAAGTGTTGGGATTCTTTGCAGGAGCTGACCATCATTTAGCAGGACAATGCTCAAGCACGTACAGTGCAAGTTGTTACTGATTTGTTTGACTGATGGGGCTGCTTAGTGCTACACTACCTTCTACACTCCCCTGACTTAAGCCGTCGTAAGTTCAACTCGATTTCTAAACTGAAGGAAACACTCCACTACATTCGCTTTAGAACTGATACAAATTCGTCGGGGAATAGACCGCGCCGTTGAGCTGTCAACACAACTGGCACTGCTAAGAGTATCCTACGACTTCCACATCGTTGGCAACGAGTTATACACAATGCTGGTGACTTCTCTGAAGGTCAGTAAAACTTTGAAACACGTATCTATTTTGTATGATCTGTAAATAAATAGTTGCCACTATTAAAGCTCCAACCCTCGTACCTAAGATGCTTTCCTTTTCTTGCAAAGGTAGAAGAAGAAAATAATTTTCTACCCATTCCCAGGGCACAAAGGGCTCCAAAGACAGAAACTGACACACCTGGCAAGGAGGCTTGTTCCCTTCAACTTTATGATTTCTGTTGAGTCTTGTTGCAGTCACTGCATATCTAAACCAGAAGGCCATGTGTTGGTGGGAGGCTCAGTGCCTGGAATGGAACAGCACAGAAACTGCAGTTACAGCCCAGCTGTAGCTTTCCGGATCGTAATCACAATGATGTAAAGAAGTAGCCCCTGCAAAACAAATGTCCCTTGAGACATGCTTTTCCCTTACTTTTGGAGGAAGCCCAGTTGCATCCTCAGGGAGAAGAGAAATCCAGTGTCCCACTCTTAGACTTGTAGTGGCCATTTTTTCAGCTGGTTGTGTCGGGAAAGAGATCAGGCTTGGTTGCACTGTGGCTGTGGTTTCACTGACCGCAACTCATATTCCTCCCTTCCTCCAATGAATCTCCCGTTAACACATGACTTTCTGAGTCACCACTGACTGTACAAATGGTGACCGAACAGCGAGCAGGAAATTGAAGGGAGCAAGCGTCCTTGGCAACTTCATCAGCAAGAACATCCGAATTTTATTGCTGCTGTTCGGGTTCATCCTGTGAAATATCACGTAGTAGTCAGTCATAAGAAGCTTTGTCTATAAAGAGAACTAGCAAAAAATTATGATTATTGCTCCTCTCATCACACTGACAGTTTTAGAATTACTACTACATTACTTTATATGTGTGTACTACCTGTCCTGGCCACACATTGCTGTGTCTCAGTCTGGTGAATTCGAAAAAAAAGAAAAGAGGAAGCATACGTTTGCAATATCTATGAGAATTGGATATACATCCTGATCTCCTTTTCCCTTCCTGTCTCTGTCTATCTCTTCCTCCCTCTCTCTTTATCTGTCTTCTTCTCCTCCTCTTTCCCCCCCATCTCCATCAACCAACTCCTACCCCCTCACTCTGTCCTTTTTTTCTCGCTCCTTTCTCTCCCTCTCCTCCTGCTCCCTCTTCCTTCCCCTCTCTCTGTCCAACACCTCCTATCACCTTTTTACATCCGTCTTCTCCTCCCACTCTGTCCATATCTTCCTACCCTTCTCACTGACCATCTCCTCCTTTCCACTTTCCATGTTCATTTCCTAGCACCCTTCTGACCACTCTCTTTGACCTTAAGCCTTGTTTATCGTTACTGAAAATTCAGATTCAGTATCAGGACTGAAGGCCACAACAACAACATCAGTATTCTAATCATAATCCGATAAGTCATAAATACAACTTCCCTGTTTGCTGTTTGCAGTTGCTCACAACATTCTATATGTATGTGGGTATGTGTGTGTGTGTGTGTGTGTGTGTGTGTGTGTGTGTGTGTGTGTGTGTGTGTGTGTGTGTGCCAAACGTTTTTTGCAGTAACATGTGAAAATTTGAAGTAAATTGGTCGAGTACTTTCTTTAGATTTCCAGTAACAATGTTTTTCCACTATATATTTAGCCAATATTCTTCCGAATGTCCATTAAAGTATTCTGAAAAAGTTTGAAGTGCATCGGGCAACAATTCTTCGAGATTCTTGGTGACGTTTCCCCTTTATGCATTACACATTAAAGATGACATAAAGACATGCCCATATTCAAGTGCAGCGTTGTGACAAAATTTCCAAGTGACTGGTGAAGAGCTTTCGGAGATTTAAGATTTTGAACAAACCATCATTTACAGTTATATATGGATTTCCTTTATAATTATTACATATATATGTTTATCAGTAGGTATATAAAAAGACGCGCACATTCGAATGCAATATCAAAGATATGTACGATTTTGACCAAATGAACATTTCCCTTTTCATTTACATAGATATAAATGTTCATTTCTTCAAAATCTCAAATCTCTGAAAGTTCCTCACTGGTTGCTTCGAAGCAATATATATATATATATATATATATATATATATATATATATATATATATATAATCTGGATCTCTTCCACATTTTTTGGCAAAATCAATTCCGCTTCATATATTACATATGTTTTCGTATATTAAATATATTTAAAACATATGTAATCTAGGTCTGTCTGATTGTTCATTATAGTACCAGGTGAAAATCTTAAGTACGTTGGTCAAGTAATTTCTATGTGAAATATGTGTTTATATATTATAAAAAAGCATTCTGGTAGGTATATGAAAACACTATGTGAATAACTTTCAAAGATATACGATTCTGAACGATTTGGAACAAACTATTGTGGGATCATTTTTCGGAGTAGACCCGCAACATACGCAAATTCACAACATTCAAATGAGAGACCCACCCTCGCTGTATGTAATTAACTGATCTTAAATATATGAGCAATCGTTACTTGCAGCAATATAAAATTGGACTTGCAAGCTATTTGGGAGTGAGGAAATTTTATGGAAGCAAAATGTACGACGCGGCCAGTGAACCGAACCCCAGGGCGGCTGGGTGCCCGTTCCACTTCTTCTGTGGAGGGACCATGAGGGGTGGTGGTCACACAATGGCCGAGGGCTGACAGAGCTTTCTCTCACGGCCTGGTGAGTCGCAGTATGAATTCTGCAACTGAGAGAGCTTCCTGTAGCAACCACTTGCAAGAATGTTATATGAGATGGACTGAGGAGAACCTTAGCAGAAAGCGCTATTGTCTGAAGAACGCCGGCCGTTATGGCCGTGCGGTTCTAGGCGCTTCAATCTGGAACCGCGCGACCGCTACGGTCGCAGGTTCCAATCCTGCCTCGGGCATGGATGTGTGTGATGTCCTTAGGTTAGTTAGGTTTAAGTAGTTCTAAGTTCTAGGGGACTGATGACCTCAGATGTTAAGTCCCATAGCGCTCAGGGCCATTTTTTTTTTGTCTGAAGAACGTAGACACGACTTTTTGGATGGATACCGGAGAGTGCTATCGGGAAGGTGAAAAGAAAGCCGCGAATCTCTGAAAAACGTATAATGGCGCTGAATGTGAGACTTTTACGCCAGAATTTTTTTAAGAACATAAGGAAGACGGTCATTGTTTCATCTGAAGCTTTTCCCAGAGTGACAGAGCACGGCAACGCCGAAAGGAACCTCCTTTATTGGATGAAGAAAGATACAGAAAAAGGAGGAACGACTTTTCTTCTAGGAAGCTGTTAGGAAGAAATTCACTGGTTCAACAAGTTAAACGTAGCCCACGGAATGGGGCCGGGGCTCTTAGAGACATATTTTTAGGGGTCTGAGCTCGCAAGAAATAGACTCCAGCCCATCAGTCTAGCTTGTAACGAAAAATGCGATAAAGCGAAGCTTCCCTGACGGACGTCGTCGCACAGTAAATACACATTTCAACTTACTCTTCTCTCCTCGTGGTCTTTTTTGCAAGACCTCTACTTAAATCTTCATCACAGATCTTCAACTTGTAACACCATCTGCGAAGGTAGAACACTGGTGCTGTCACAGATTGAGGTCACAGTGTTTCTGCCGCCAACAGCTACAATATGATGGTACCGAGTAGGTTCTGCGTGAGATGTGGGGAAAGTCAAATCAACTTACAACTTCCAACGTCTTAGAGGTTGGCCCTAACGAGTTATCTTGCAAGTCATGAAACTTTTTCTTCCAAATTCCACAACAAGTGTGAGATACTATCTTCCATAATTCTGTGTGTTCCTTCAGTAATTCTATCATTTACTAACTCATTTCACGACGATCACTCAGTACTTCTACGATTTATTTTCGGTTTTTCCCCCAGCCCCATGTCAGATGAACAGATTTGCATTCGCACATGTTGCCACAAGTAACTTTTTACCGATATGTTGCCACAGGGTGCGTTTATGAAATATTATTCAGAATGAAGTATTTTTGTAATAATTATGAATTGAGCAGATGATAAAAAAGAATGTCAATATATCCAGTTTCATTCAGTTTTACATTCATAATAAAAGAAAACTATCTACAAAACCAACATTTACATTTTTATTTATGTAGAGTAGCTGCGAACAGCTTGTTTGCAGGACACTCCTCCTCTTCTTAAACTGCTTTACGACTATGGTTACCAAAATACAAAAGGCACCTAAAACAAGCAGAAATATTTATATTTTCAGTAAACTAGATAAAAAAGGGGTGACAACATATCTCAAAGAGAAACTGGAAACATTTAACTCTGGGTAAGAGCATAAAGAGGAAATTTGAATCTACTGTAAAAGAATAGTTGAAAAAACGCTGAGTAGACATGAAGCTAGTGGAACAGTCCATGATGGGAGGGGCCCACCCTGGTGTCTGTAAATAAAATTCTGAAGCAAAAGCGACTGGCGCGCAATCATCGTACCATTGACCTATACTTTCTGATGGACGATTCACGTAGCATCACGCAGACACTTCCGTTGGTAACACAGGAGTCAGATGCGAGAGGCTGCTTGGCTCCCACAGATTAGGCAAGTGTGTGTCTCCTCGAAACAGGGGTTCGTCGGAGCCACGTATATACCCACTCGTTTCACAGCTACGTTGTAGCTGCAGATTCCGTTTGAAACTTACTGCCGTTCTTGGCCCGTTTTCTCCACCTGCTACAGTCTTCGGCGAGCTCCTTCCACTTCTTGCAGTCAATATTAAATACATTTATGTCAGAACTGGCGCAATCTTTAAAGCGCAGTGCAAGTCTTCCTGGCGGTCTCTTGGCAAGTGCCATCCCGGTGATCAGTGTGTGTCAGGGAAGAGGGGTGTGGTCCATACAATGTTAGTGTCCCAGCCATCGCAGGTAAAGTTCCTTTAGAGTGGCGGTGATACTCGGTTGCTTCGCGGTATTCAGGACCATCTCGTTTGCCACGTGACCCCTCCATGTTATTCCCAGAATATTTCGTGAGCACCGCAGACGAAAGTTGTTGCACTTACGTTCTTGCTCAGCATATTATATCTAAATCTTGGCTCCATAAAAGAGGTTGCTTAGGACACCACCTTCATAAACGAGTGTCTTTTGTTGTCAACGTAAAGAGTTTGTTGCCCCATACTCTTGTGCTGAGCTTCTTAAAACTGTTGACCTTTGCCGGCCGTAGTGGCCGTGCGGTTCTAGGCGCAGGTTCGAATCCTGCCTCGGGCATGGATGTGTGTGATGTGCTTAGGTTAGTTAGGTTTAAGTAGTTCTACGTTCTAGGGGACTGATGACCACAGCAGTTAAGTCCCATAGTGCTCAGAGCCATTTGAACCATTTTGTTGACCTTTTTGCCAACTCTCGCGTTTACCTCGTAATCGAAAGAGAGATGATCTGACACTAACGAACGGAGGTACAAAATTTCTCGACGACATTCAACAAGAGGCTACACTATCGCTTATTGTTGTGACAGGCAAATCCGTGTATCCTTGCGCCATAGCCACGGTCTTCTATACATTAACAGGCACAGAGAAGAGACTGAACGCAGTAGCAAATTTATTCACAAGATTTTAAGGTCGTTTTGTGTACGTGCTTGGGTACTTCATCGGCAGCGAATATAAGGTTTTTGCAAGTAAGTCCTCATGGTAGCGCTTCGATCTGAGTGGCGAGTGTACTAAGTTTGCTGTCAACTTGGTATTTAGACGGATTCTCTGGTCTGTTTGGCTGGAAGCTACTTTTAGAAGTAGCGAGAAGCATATACCAACTAAGGAATGAGCCAGTAAACATTTTTGGCGAACTCCTCTTTGCACAAAAAACCAATCACATATGTTTCCACCAAATATTCCTCCATGTCGTCATGAAAAGCCCTGATCATCCTCAGGAGTTTTGGAGGACACGCTGTCTTCACTAATAAAGTAAACAATCCCTCCCTCCTTACTGTATCAAGTGCCTTATTTAGGCCGATGAAAGCAATGAGCCGGCCGTTATGATCGAGCTGCTCTAGGCGCTTCAGTCCGGAACCGCGCTGCTGCTACGGTCGCAGGTTCGAATCCTGCCTCGGGCATGGATGTGTGTGATGTCCTTATGTTAGTTAGGTTCAACTAGTTCTAAGTCTAGGGGACTGATGACCTCAGGTGTTAAGTCCCATAGTGCTTAGAGCCATTTGAACCATTTGAAAGCAATGAACAATTGGCTCTTCTGCTCGCGGCTCTTTTCATGAATTTTGCGCAGTTTGAAGACCATATCAACAGTAGATTGCTGAACTCGAAACCCACATTGAGACTCAGTGTGCACAAGCTGAACAAGCTTCTGCAGTCCGCCCACACCACTCGGGAAAACACTCTTCCGACTACTCTCATGCAAAAGCAAAGCTCCACATCGTGGCCCGGACGGGACAATCAGGATCTAACAATCTCTATGTCATTCTCTGCCGTATGGCGTCATGTGAATGAGGTACGAGAGGCATGGTACAGCACAACCCTCTCCCGGCCATTGTCGATTTTCTTGAACTTGGAGCTGCTACAAGTAACTCCGCATTTGGCATCACGAGATTGACAAGGGGAAGGCCTCGGACATAGCTAACCTGCTCGGCTCTTATTTGGCAGGCGCTTGTGTACAACCTGAATGAAAGACCCCAAGATATCTTGGCTCAATACCCCCTCGTTTTTGAGAAAATCGCCCCTAAAGTTCAAGACACGCAATCGACTCAAAATTGACGGCATCGATAGATAGTTGGGAACTGAGCATTTGTCATCAACATTTATGAAGTTAGCAAACGCGTATTTTCCTAGAAATCGAATAAACAAACTTTCACGACTGCCGCTTATGTACCGCTAAGACAGCGCTGTTGAAGCCCAGCACCGCTGGCGTGGCGAGCAGGGCATTTGACTGGCAAGCGAAGAACCTGTGTTCGAATTTCAAATACACTTAGTATTTTTTTAAAATTGTATTTTTTTTGCGAATCGAAATTGGTGGGAATAGGAACGGTAATAGCCGGCCGAGGTGGCCGAGCGGTTCTAGGCGCTACAGTCTGGAACCGCGCTTCCGCTACGGTCGCAGGTTCGAATCCTGCTTGGGGCATGGATGTGTGTGATGTCCTAAGGTTAGTTAGGTTTAAGTAGCTCTAAGTTCTAGGGGACTGATGACCCCAGATGTTAAGTCCCATAGCGCTCATTTTTTTTTTTTAGGTATGGTAATAAGGTAAGTAAAGAATTAAAATTTTAAGTCTCGTCGTATGAAAACAATTCCGAGTGAGACTGCTGCGAATTCGTCATGAGGGACCAAAGACAGCCTCTCGTGATGCGTTTGTTTACAGTGAGAAGCGCTACAGAATGCCCACAGAGACAGTTATGTTATACAGGAAATGTATCTGCAGTTGGGAATATAAACGGAAATGCCGTGTGGCTAGGGCCTCCCGTCGGATAGACCGTTCGCCTGGTGTAAGTATTTCGGGTTGACGCCACTTCGGCGACTTGCGTGTCGATGAGGATTAAATGATGATGATAACGACAACACCACATCCAGTCCCCGAGCGGAGAAAATCTCCGATCCAGCCGGGAATCGAACCCTGACCGTTAGGCATGACATTCCGTCGCGATGACCACTCAGCTACCAGGCCCGGACGTTGTGAATATAGGCAACCTCCAACTTTAGACTGTAATGACAGTATTGATTTTGTGCCGGACCGGGACTCGAACCCGGATTTTCCATTTGTCGTTAGCAGTAGGCTTAACCATTTCGGTTACCCGTACACGCTTCACAGCCAGACCCAAACTTCCAATGTCGTTGTCCATGCGTCATTAACCTACACGCGTACACTTACTATAATTCCCGTACGGGAGAGACAGTTTAATCGGAACCTGGTATCAGCCCGTTGCCATTGCATTATCGTATTTATCGCTTTTCCAAATGTGAAAAACAGTTATGAGGTACAACACGGTCAAATGTCTAGGATTTTGCTAATATCAAGTGTTCCATGATAAAATAGCTTCCATTTAGAGGTACAACGTGGTCCACGACTGACGAAGTGTGGCTTAACCGCTCACACGTTATGTAACTGGTTTTAAAAATACACACAACTTTCCTCACTATAAAACTCTATAACTGAAGAATTAACAGAATTCTCAAAATAGATTTAATATAGTATACAACACCAGGGGCGATTCTAGAAGTCGGTCAGGGGGGGGGGGGGGCTAATGATGGAGGCGCGGAGTGTGGGGGGGCTAATGATGGTGACACGGGGGGGGGGGTTGGGAGAATGGAATATCGCTTAAAAAAAGAAGAGTTGGGGTCCTCCATCCTCCACCGACAAACTGGTTACATGTGGTGTCGCTTAAAGTAGTTTTTGGTAACTGTTTTGGAGTTCATGGTAAAAGCGTGTCTACAGACTGTGCGAGCCCGGGAAAATAGTACGATTTGATCCAGATGTCCGGCGATTTCGAAACCATTCCCTCGAATTGTGCAGAGTGTTCTTCAAACCAATAGCGAACAATTGTGTTCCAATGACATGACGCATTGTCATTCACAAAAATTCCGTCTTTGTTCGGGTACATGAACTCGATGAATGGCTGCAAATGGTCTCCATGTAGGCGAACATAACCATTTCTAGTCAGTGAACGGTTCAATTGGACCAGTAGACCCAGTCAGTTACATGTAAACACAGTGCACGACATTATGGAGTCACCAAGTGCTTCCACAGTGCCAACCGAGCGAGGTGGCGCAGTGGTTAGCACACTAGACTCGCATTCGGGAGCAGGAGGGTCAATCCCGCGTCCGGCTATCCTGATTTAGGTTTTCCGTGATTTCCCTAAATCGCTCCTGGCAAATGTCGGGATGGTTCCTTTGAAAGGGCACGGCCGACTTCCTTCCCCATCCTTCCCTAATCCGATGAGACCGATGACCTCGCTGTTTGGTCTCTTCCCCCAAACAATCCAACCCAGTCCTACATAGTAAGAGAGTAAGCCAAGCCACAGTGCCTTGTTGACAGTTCGGGTTCATGGCTTCGCGATGTTTGCGACCCACTCGAACCTTTCCATCAGCTCTTACTAAATGAAATCGAGGCTCATCTGACCAGAACACGGTTTTCCTGTCGTCAAGTCTCTAACCGTTATGGTCACGAGTCCATCGCTGCAGGCGATGTCGTGCTGTTAGCAAAGGCACTCGCGTCGGTCGTCTGCTGTCATAGCTAATTAATGCAAACTTTCGCCACACAGTCCTAGCGGATACGTTTGTCGTACGTCGACATTGATTTCTGCGGTTATTTCACTCACTGTTGCTTGTCTGTTAGAATTGGCAACCTTACGAAAACGTCGCTGCTCTCGCTCATTAATTGAGAGGCCGCTGCTTGCGCTCGTTAAGGCCGTTGTGCGTGGCGAGAGGTGATACCTCAAATCTCGTATTCGCGGTACATTCTTGACACTGTGGATCTCGAAATATTGAATTCTCGTAACGATTTTCGCAATGGGATGTCCCATGCGTCTAGCTCCACCTACATTCTGTGTTCAAAGTCTGTTAAATCCCGTCATGTGGCTATAATCACGTCTGGAACCTTTTCACACGGATCACTTCAGAACAAATGACAGCTCGGCCTGTGCACTGCCATTTTAAATCTTGTGTACGCGATACTACCGCCATCTGTATATATGCATATCGCTACCCTATGACTAGTCACCTCAGTCTATGTAGAACTCGTAATATTTATAAACGCTGCAGAAAACACAATCTCGTGTCTCAACACAGCAAAAACAGTAGAAAATACTGGAAACTGTTTATGATGTCTCTAGTGTATGTTCCTTCATGTGAATATAAAATCTTTCGCTAGACTGAAACATGAACCTGAAAACATGATACGTTCCTAGGTACACTGTGCTCCAGGTGCAACAATATCCCCAATTATCCCCTGACGGTGTACCAATCTTGCTGCGTAAAGGTAGTAGCGTGGGACGGCATGTGTACCCTGATTCTTGAAACTCCTACATATGTTGGTAATAAATCAGTTTACATCACCTTCAAAAAACTATTCGTAGATTCACGTTTTCGAGAGACAGAGTTACCCTAGAAGACATTTCGTGTATTTTGACTCAGGAGGAGAACACGGCAAGTGACATTACCCGGCTTTCGAGAAACTTCACTCAGTTGAAGAGGAGTCAGAATAAGCGAACACGTGTCTCCGCTTATCCGTAGATACTTGACTGCTTCTTAGGAAAGTTTTTGACGTTATTTACTTTTAGAGCACGTTAATATCCGACGAAATGACAGTGGATAGCGTAGCGGCGTCTCACTTTCTGCGCCCCGTGTTCGAAACCCGATTATTGTGTCATTAATTTCATTTTTTCATTAATCTACGCATGTCCGTACAAGACACGAATTTTTCTTATTAAGTCAGGAGATACAAGGCCGTTATATTAATTGTAAAATTACAACGTGGTTTCACGGTAACTGTCACATTTATCATATATTATATGTGTTTATGGTGTTTTCAGGGGTTATAATCATTTTAGATTCTCATATCTTATATTTCATTCTTATATCAATTCTTCTATTAATTCAGGTATTTTATTCCTTTGTTTATTCTTGAGGAAGATTTGGTGCATTCTCTTCGATGATACCGATCGGAAATTCCGAACACTACTACAACCGCTCGGAGGCACGTTATCCACAGTGACATTTCTTCGTATGAAATCTCGCTCGTGAAAGAAATGTCATAAACATTGCTGAAGATTTCACGCATTGGCAATAATTTCGCGGCAAACCACGCATCACGGATCACTTTACCGAACGAGTGAGTGAAGTGTTATGAAACAATGTGTGTGTAGTGTGTACAGTGACTGATAGTGAGATATAAGTGAATAATGTGGCATTACAGTGTTTAATTAGTTATTTGTAAAAAACGTATTGTATACCAGGAGTAAATCTAATGATTGTCTCCAACTAGAAGTCTGTAAATACGTGTATACGAGTTAGCTTATTTTAAATTGATTTAAATTTGTAAATACTTTGACACGTCCTATATCCTTATAAAAAGAGATCTACGGATGAGTAAAGCTACTACTACTACTACTACAATACATTATGAGTCAAGGCACATTACAGGAATTTCACTGAAAATAATTTCGTATAATTTTCTCGTTCATTTACTTTTTCAAAATCATTCACGAGAAATAAAGTTAGTAGACAAATAAGGACAACATTGTTTTAATATACACTGGAAAACATTCATACAGTAAACTTGTGCGGACATATGTAGACGAATGAGAACAAAATAATAATAATAATAATAATTCGTATTCGAACACGGGACGCATAACTGTGAATTCGCGAAGATAGCTACTTTGCTACCGCTCGACTGAACTACTTATCCTCTTAATCGGCACATAAATTACGTCGAAAAATTTGCCCGTCGTTTTCTCGGTCAGGTATCTACGGAAAAACCGAGACATGTTTATTTTGATCCCTCTTCCACTGAGCGAAGTTTCTGGTAAATTGGATTATGACATTTGCAATGTTCTCCTCATCATTACTCCTTCTACTCCATTGATGAATTTCTCAGTAGAACCAACTGATTTGTGTGTGTGTGTATATATATAAGTACAATATAACTTCTGCACAATTTCAGTGTAGTAATGTGTTCATTGTAAATAAGTGTGTGTATGTGTGTGTGTGTGTGTGTGTGTGTGTGTGTGTGTGTGTGTGTGTGTAAGTACAATCTAACTTCTGCACCATTTCAGTGCAGTAATGCGTTCATTGTAAATAAGTATTATAGTAGTTGTATTACACGTTTATTACCTTATAAATAAATAAGAAAAAGTATTCATTAAAAAATTATAATTCCTCTTGGGACCTGAGGAATGGTACATTAGCTTATTTGTCTGAGTTGTAAATATTTGTCATATATTGTTGTTTTTCTGACATGTTCTACATCCTGGAGGACCTCCTCACTACGGATCAATTGGAATGAAAGTAAATCTAATCTAATCTAATTAATTTCTGGATGCGGGTCCGTTACGTCAAACTGATACATCTATGTTTCAAGATCATCATAGAAATACACCGTTTAATGAAATCGCCGTCGACGCGAAATTGAGCATGAACTTGCCTTTACTTTGTCAGAAATTTGCTAATTGCTCCGGAAGCAGTGCGCATTCTGTAGCGGGCACATCACGCCACAGGATAGGCCTACCTTAAGGATGCATATGTCGTGCAGCAGTGAGTCGCCGTCGTAGCCCGGGTGGACGACGGCCGCCTGCAGCTTGTGTCGCGTGCCGCCCTCGTGAAGCCGTGTCGTGCCGCTCAGCACCGACAACAAGCTCATATCCCTGTGGTCAGACTCATGGTCAGCAGTCATCACACTTTCCGCTAGCAAAAAATAATCGTAATCATGTGCATAGACACGTTTTGTTCATTAAAAGAAACAGCTGAAGGGTGTCCGGCAAGCCAGGGCAAATTTGAACTTCGCGCCATTTTCTCGTAGGACGGTTGGCAGACGTGGTTTTTTCGTGTCTGTTATCTGCGATCCTTTCCATTAGTAGTCTGACAGCTTTTGTATGGTGGGCATTGTTGTTTGATGTTTATTTTCTTCGTGGAGCAGATGGCAACTGAGTAACGTATCCAAGTGATAGAAAGCTATTACAACAACAGTGAAAGTCCCACGGCAACCGTTCGTGAATAACATGTGACACTCGGAAGTAATGCTGCTCCAACGGAATCATAAGTTCTGAAGTTGATCCGGAGGTTTGAGACACGGGTTCTGTTTCAAAAGTTAAGAAAACAGGACAAACGCTTTCCGTTTGAACACAAGAAAACACTGCTGTCGTGTTCGACAATGTGGGTGTAAGCCCCAGAAAATCGATTCTCCGACGAGCTCAACAATTGGATTTATCACCTAGTTCACTGCATGAAATCCTTTCAAAAGATATGAAACTGCATTCGTACAAGATTCAACTTACGCAATAGTTGAAGCCTGCAGATCGTGGAAAGAGACATCGATTTGCTCAGTGGATCTTGGCTTGTCAAGTGGAGAACAAGAACTTCCTTAACAGAATAATTTTCTCAGATGAGGCGCACTTCCGTGTCAGTGGGTGCGTTAACAAGCAGAACTGCAGACTTTGGGATACCGAAAATCCGCAAGTGACTGTGGAAGACGAGATGCATCCACAACGGACGACAGTGTGGTGCGGCTTTTGGGAAGGAGGAGTGATCTGGCTGTACTTTTTTGAAAATGATGAGAAAGCTACCGTCATTGTGAACGGCGAGCATTACCGAAACATGCTTTCTGATTGGTTTTTCCCTCTTACTGATGAAATGAGACATGTCACACATCCCGTGAAACTATTGCTTTGCTGAATGAAAAGTTTCCTCAAAAAATTATCTCTTTGCGTGGCAACGAGGAATGGCCTGCCAGATCATGCGCTCTCACGCATTGTGACTTTTTTGTGGGGATTTGTGAAATCAAAAGTGTACGTGAACAAACCACAAACAATACACCAATTAAAGGATGAAATTAAAAGGCTTTAATCCAACCAGATATCTGTGGACGCCTCTTCGAGAACTTCAGTGAACACATTGCTTGTTGGCTGGTCATATGTAGGATATAATTATTCATACAAAAATGGGAGAAATTACCTAATGTGTTTGTAAAAAAAAGTACAATTTCAACAAATTTGGTATGTTTTATAGCACTTTAATATTCGCCCCTACTTCTCGGACACCCTCTAAATAAAGAGTGTCGGAGTATGCACACTATGTGAACAAAAGTATCCGGACACCTGGCTGAAAATGACTTACAAGTTCGTGGCGCCCTCCATCGGTAATGCTGCAATTCAATATGGTGTTGGCCCAACATTTCCCTTGATGACAGCTTCCACTCGCGCAGGCATACGTTCAGTCAGGTGCTGGAAGGTTTCTTGGGAAATGGCAGCCCATTCTTCACGGAGTGCTGCACTGAGGAGAGGTATCGATGTCGATCGGTGAGGGCTGACACGAAGTCTGCGGTCCAAAACATCCTAAAGGTGTTCTATAGGATTCAGGTCAGGACTCTGTGCAGCCCAGTCCATTACAGTGATGTTACTGTCGTGTAACCACACCGCCACAGGCCGTGCATTATGAACAGGTGCTCGATCGTGTTGAAAGATATAATCGCCATCCTCGAGTTGCTCTTCAACAATGGAAATTAAGAAGGTGCTTAAAACATCATTGTAGGCCTGTGCTGTGAATGTGCCACGCAAAACAACAAGGGATACAATCCCCCTCTATGAGAAACACGACCACACCATAACACCATCGCCTCCGAGTTTTACTGTTGGCACTACACACGCTCGCAGATGACGTCCACCGGGCATTTGCCATACCTACACCCTGCCATCGGATCGCCACATTGTGTACCGTGATTCGTCACTCCACACAACGTTTTTCCACTGTTCAATAGCCCAATGTTTACGCTCCTTACACCAAGCGAGGCGTCTTTTGGCATTTAACGGCCTGATGTGTGGCATCTGAGCACCCGCTCGACCATGAAATCAAAGTTTTCTCATCTACGGTCTAACTATCACAGTATTTGCAGTGTGTCTTGATGCAGTTTGGAATTCCTGTGTGATGGTCTGGATAGTCGTCTGCCTGTTACACATTACGACCCTCTTCAACTGTCGGCGCTCTCTGTCAGTCAACAGAAGAGGTCGGCCTGTACGCTTTTGTGCTGTACGTATCCCTCCACGTTTCTACTCCAGTATCACATCGGAAACAGTGGACCTAGGGATGTTTAGGAGTGTGGAAATCTCGCTTACAGGCGTATGACACAAGTGACACTCAATCACCAGACCTCTTTCGAAGTCCGTGAGTTCCGCGGAGCGACCCATTCTGCTCTCTCACGATGTCTAATGACTACACAGGTCGATGATATGGAGTACCTGGCAGTAGGTGGCAGCACAATGCACCTAATATGAAAAAAAGTATGTTGTTGCGGGTGTCCGAATACTTTTGATAACATAGTGTAGGTGCACGTACAGGTACAGTGGCGACAGAATTAATGAGATCCCTCGCCTCACCGAACTGCAGAGCATTTTTAGATAATATTGGAGACTGTACTGCTAAATTCTTTTTTCAGTAGAACAAAGTATCCAAAACTGTCACAAGTTAGTAGGATAATACGTGCTTTAGGCTTCCAAACGGTCTGTGTCTACATTCAGTCCACAGTGATACTGAAGTAGCTTTGCAGGATGGACTACAATAAAAGTATAAACATGTAGAAGTAGGGATGGATACACAACGAAACCCAGTTAATTTATCATTCACCGCTACAGTCACTACAACTGACAGAAGAAAAAAAGCAGGCATTAACAAGTGTACAATTCTAAAACTTTACATCCTTAGATCCAAAGGGTACAGAATCAAGTTAGCGACAAAACTTATGGGATAGAAGTTGTCTTAGGATTTCTGTAACGATAGTCATTCTGCCTGTTAGTGGCTCTTTTCAGAAGAGGTTAAAATGTTGTTTCCAGTAAGATTAAAACAGAAAACTAATGCATTCTTTCGTTTGAAGTCAGGACACTTTACCTCTAAACTAGCATACATATACGTGGAACCAGTGCATCGTTATTGTCCAAGAGATAACCAAGACAGAGAATTCGCAACGTAAAAGGCGAAGTCAGCTGGAGTTCCTGCTGGAACGAGTTTTCTGGATTCAGTAAAATAAATCTGCTATTTCCGTGTCACCCTTTAAGTTAGAATAATTCAGAATATTTAACCTAAATGACAAGAAAATATCGGGTGAATTTACCAGGATGATTCTGATCCAAACCAAGAAGTAAACCAGGTGTCACGTAGTTGCCAAATATATTCTAAAATGCTGCCAATTCTCCATTAGAATAGCGTCAGGCGGAGGAATACGGCATCTCAGCCGATGTGAATCTCGAAGCGAAGCAACTTGCTGTCAGTCTATTGACAGAGAGCAGATACCCCTAGTATAAGGCAATGAGTTTTATTCGCGTTTCTGTTACTATAATTTGGGTCTAAATCGTAGTTACGAATAATATCCAGATGTACCGACTGCAAGTCGAACATAATAAATAAAGAGGAGGAAAACTTATTTTGGAAGTTCTCTTTTTTGGTGTGGGTGTCTTAAGCAAACTGCACGCTGAAAACCTTATTCACATGTATGCGATCCGCTTTTTCAGCATCACCAGATGCTCTTAATATTATAAGTAAATGACATTTATTTTAATATTATATACTTAAACAAAAATCATTCACTCTATAAAAACCAAAGAGATGAAAAGTGTCTTCTAATCGTAATGATTATAGTATAACCACTTTGTAAATAACAGCGAGCACCGAGCGAGGTGGCGCAGTGGTTAGACACTGGACTCGCATTCGGGAGGACGACGGTTCAATCCCGCGTCCGGCCATCCTGATTTAGGTTTTCCGTGATTTCCCTAAATCACTCCAGGCAAATGCCGGGATGGTTCCTCTGAAAGGGCACGGCCGACTTCCTTCCCCATCCTTCCCTAATTCGATGAGACCGATGACCACGCTGTCTGGTCTCCTTCCCCAAACAACCAACCAACCTAAATAACAGCGAACAGCACCTGATGAATTAGCTTTGTGATTTTCAGAAACTTAAGACAGAGAGGAACCAAAGTAACAAGAAAAGTACGATAACACTATGTTTGTATTTGAAAGAAGTACCATGCGATGTTCCTTCGGACATTCATGCATCGTACGTCTTACAAACAGAGGCACAGCAATATCGTACTTACCCGCTAATATCAGGCTAGCGAATTGCGATAAAAACATCTCTCGTGCAAGTGATTTACAGTAAGTGTACGAGCGCATGTTAATGACGCATGAACAATAACATACGGGAATTTGTGTCTGGCTCTGAAGCGTGCACTGATACGTAGCTGAAATCGTTAAGGCGACCGCTCGTGAAAAGCAGAAAATCTGGGTATGAGTTCCGGTACAGCAAAAATTTTCAATCTTGTCATTCCATACTACAACTGGACTTTGCACACATTCACAGCTGTGAATACGTATGGTTGATCTAGTCGGGTATGGAACAGTTTCTTTGTTATTTCACAGATAGTGCATTTTAATTGTTGTTTATTTCTCGGTTGTTTGCTCGAGGCTATCACAATATTCATACATACACTGTTGAGGTGTAATTGTTAAAATGGTCTGCTATTTTAAATGTTACCACTCTTGTGGCCAGATCTAACTTATTGGAGGAAGCTAATAGCAATTTCATTTCATTTTGGAGACCATTGGAAACGCTAAATAACACTCTCAATATACTTACTGCGCACATCAATTTGTCTCATGAGACAATTTCTCATCGGCTATTGCTTAATTAAAAACCTGAATGTCACATAAATAGGGTAAAACCAGAAGGACAAATCAGAATGAAGACTAGACACCTCACTCTTTATACCACCATGGAATAACTTGAAACATTTTAGCACTGATAAGGCAACGGTTTAGATGAAATGATGATGATGAAACAAATCAAACATTTCGAGACGAAACCTAAACATTTCTTCATAAAGCATTTAGGTTCTGAAATCACCCCTACACAGCTAACAAACAGCAAATACGTATAACTCAAAATCTCTTCGAGTCGTTTTAAGCAATTTGGCAACCCTAGGTCGCAGTGGGGAATGTTCGCCACCTGATACTGTCGTCGTACCAGTTCCCGTGCGATGCAATACCCAACTAGCATCTTACAGTTTAATCTAACTACTCAGCAATCAGCAATGGTATAGTTTCAGGAAGAGATTAAGAAGAGAACTAAGGAGTCCACAGCTTTCAGGAAATTAATCATGACAGTTTCCATAGAATCAGTACGATTTAATCTTAGTTTGACAAGCCTTACTACATGGTAGTTGTCCAGAGAAATAGTGGTTAATTTCGATAGCATATTACTTTCTCAAGAGTGACATTTGGGGCCCTTGGAATTGGCCAACCTACGTTGCTGGTGCGGAAACATTGTAAGAACTCCGTGTTCCCGTACGTGGGCATTGAGTTACATCAGCACATCCCTGAATCTGCATCTTACAAGAAAGAGCCGCAATAGGTAAGAGCCGCAATAGGTCGTTCTGTGACACAATCGAAACTTCGCTTGTTTGTGTTTTATGTGTGTCAAATGAATTTCGCATTTAGCGAGTCCTGGTGTACAGGTTGAATTTTGCGAGTATGTTTCATTAATGTGTGCCTATGAGTACCAATATGATTTCCACGCTTGCTTGAGTGTGGAGACTTGTCTTACCAGTACACTTTGCGTGTGACTGACTGTTGTATGCCAACAGACACACGGTTTATCTTTTTATATGGGCTGCTTATCACCCTATGGCTAACAGTGTTGTTATCTCCGTTTTGAAAATGTTATTATCGACTGCTTTAGATTAATTGAGGTCACGGTGACGTGCAGGAATGGGCATCCGTTTCAGCTGAGGAATTCCTTTTTTTCCTTTTTTTCTTTTTTTCAGGAACGCCCACAACGAGACTGCGGTAAATATGTCGTGTATCCTCTCCTTACATTATTGTTATATTTGGTATCTTTAATTTGGTAGTTCACTCATGTATCGTATCGTCAAACTCGTTTGTGAATTTACGTTTTATTTTCTGTGAGAAGTATGGAATGCTTCAGTAGTAGGAGACAGTTTAGTCTTCAGGTGGTCTTTGCTTTCAGAAAGGTACGAGCCGGAAGCGATTCTTAACGGGAGAATGTTTTGGTATTCAGGCGATTCTAGCGAAGATAGTAAAGGCCTCACTGGACAAAACTTTGAGTTCTAGCGCGAAATTGCCGATTGCATTTTTTGCATACAAATTTTGTTGTTTTGTTTTGTCGGCAACTGGTTTAAGCCACTGATGCACTGAGCTAGCCAGACGGGATCCCTTTCGATGTCTTTCTTTCGGAATACAGTAACTCCCGCTATCATCTTTGTGCTTTTATTGTGTGGTTTTCGCGATGGAGGTTCGGTGTCCCCAGTGAAGCATAGAGAATTTCCTTCTCACAAACGTCAATTACATGGGCTGATTTTAAAAGTAAAAAATTGGAGAAATCAAATATGCTTTTAACTTAATTTCTTCTCAGGGAATTTAATAGTATTTGAATGTTCCTGAATTTATCAGTCCGGTTGTTATCATTGTATTGTTCTATATTTCTATTTAAGTGTCTATGATTATTCATGAACACCGCGAATAATTTTCAAACTTGAATTGAAATAATTTTAAAGAAGATACTGTCATTTCCTTCCACAGATTCACTATTTCAGTAAAAGTATCAATAATAGAGTCTAAGAATAAATTCATGAGTAGGAACTTGCAATATATTTTTTTTTGTTTATTTGTGAAGAGGGTTGCAGAACGGGGTTTAAAGAAGCACTTTCGGTGTTTCAGTGTTGCCTGCGCCAGTTTACAGTTGTAATCGCGGTGGTACCACAGCCGCCCGAATAGCGTCAAGTAGGTAGCCGGCGTTTCGAGATAATCCCTCCGACAGACTCAGGCAACGCTTCCAGCCTGTAATCCGTGTTTTATCTACGAGTATCAGCGGTTGCCTTCAGTGGCACCGCCGGCCAGTTTGTTCAAAGGCCTCCGTGGCTGCTCGCACCTGTCACGAACAGCGTCGGTATGCGACTGTTTCAGGACAAGCGAGAAGCTTTACTACAGACTCTGGAAACTCTGATGTACCTTTAATCAAACCCCTCACACATACAACACTCGAGACGGAAACATGGTCGCTGAATATGGGCAATATAATTTTGTTGTTGTCCATTCTATGGTTCTTTATGTTTCTATTTAACTAATGACAAAAATGATTATCTATTTTTGCTCTGTGCATTTTTGATAAGTCATCGTAGACCTTTTTATGTCAGTAAGTATTTCATATCAGTTTTGTAAACGCTTCTCAAATATAAAAGTGATGCTAGTTTTTGCTCAGAAGCAAGCCTGCAATGTCATACACGGGCTCATCAATAAGTAATACTTCGTTAGTAATTCAGAAACAAAGTTTCCCATTAGCTATTTTGTTGCTTGCTAGCATACAGATTTCTTTCGAAGAAGAGTTTACTTCTTTTAGTATGCCTACGCTTTGACAGTCGAAGATCACTACCAAGGGAGCAGTGTTAAGAAAATAACTGGGCTGTTACATGTCGCTATGAAATCTTTGTTCTGTCTGAAAATGTCTGTATTTTCTTAACTGTGCTGAGAGAACGGATAAGTTACATGTAGTGACTGATGAAGTTGAAATGGGAGATATGATATTGCGTGAAGAGTTTGACAGAGCACTGAAAGACTTGAGTCGAAACAAGGCCCCCGGAGTAGACAACATTTCATTAGAACTACTGACAGCCAGTCCTGCCAAAACTCTACCATTTGGTGAGCAAGATGTATGAGACAGGCGAAATACCCTCAGACTTCAAGAAGAATATAATAATCCCAATCCCAAAGAAAGCAGGTGTTGACAGATGTGAAAATTACCGAACTATCAGTTTAATAGGCCACAGCTGCAAAATATTAACGCGAATTTCTTACAGACGAATGGAAAAACTGATAGAAGCTGACCTCGGGGAAGATCAGTTTGGATTCCGTAGAAATATTGGAACACGCGAGGCAATACTGACCCTACGATTGATCTTAGAAGATCGGTTAAGGAAAGGCAACCTACGTCTCTAGCATTTGTAGACTTAGAGAAAGCTTTTGACAATGTTGACTGGAATACTCTCTTTCAAATTCTGAAGGTGGTAGAGGTAAAATACAGAGAGCGAAAGGCTATTTACAATTTATACAGAAAGCAGATGGCAGTTATAAGAGTCGAGGGGTATGAAAGGGAAGCAGTGGTTGGGAAGGGAGTGAGACAGGATTGTAGCCTATCCCCGATGTTATTCAATCTTTATATTGAGCAATCAAGAAAGGAAACAAAAGAAAAGTTCGTAGTAGGTACTAAAATCCACGGAGAAGAAATAAAAACTTTAAGGTTCGCCGATGACATTGTAATTCTGTCAGAGACAGCAAAGGACTTGGAAGAGCAGTTGAGCAGAATGGACAGTGTCTTGAAAGGAGGGTATAAGATGAACATCAACAAAAGCAAAACGAGGATAATGGAATGTAGTCGAATTAAGTCAGGTGATGCTGAGGGAATTAGATTAGGAAATGAGACACTTAAAGTAGTAAAGCAGTTTTGCTATTTGGGGAGCAAAATAACTGATGATGGTCGAAGTAGAGAGGATATAAAATGTAGACTGGCAATGGCAAGGAAAGCGTTTCTGAAGAAGAAAAATTTGTTAACATCGAGTATAGATTTAAATGTCAGGAAGTCGTTTCTGAAAGTATTTGTTTGGAGTGTAGCCATGTATGGAAGTGCAACGTGGACGATAAATAGCTTAGACAAGAAGAGAATAGAAGCTTTCGAAATGTGGTGCTACAGAAGAATGCTGAAGATTAGGTGGGTAGATCACATAACTAATGAGGGGGTATTGAATAGAATTGGGGAGAAGAGGAGCTTGTGGCACAACTTGACTAGAAGAAGGGATCGGTTGGTAGGACATGTTCTGAGACATCGAGGGATCACCAATTTAGTATTGGAGGGCAGCGTGGAGGGTAAAAATTTGTAGAGGGAGACTAAGATATGAATACACTAAGCAGATTCAGAAGGATGTAGGCTGCAGTAGGTACTGCACAACTTGACTAGGAGAAGGGATCGGTTGGTAGGACATGTTCTGAGACATCGAGGGATCACCAATTTAGTATTGGAGGGCAGCGTGGAGGGTAAAAATTTGTAGAGGGAGACCAAGATATGAATACACTAAGCAGATTCAGAAGGATGTAGGCTGCAGTAGGTACTGGGAGATGAAAAAGCTTGCACAGGATAGAGTAGTATGGAGAGCTTCATCAAACCAGCCTCAGGACTTAAGACCACAACAACAACAATGACTGTTGGAGCTAAGTACAATACTTTTCTCTTTTGTTAAACAGCTCAGGCATTCAGCATCGTGCCTGGGAGGTCTGTTCGCTTCAGAATGCTGGGCGCTTTCCCTAAGCTTATCTAAGAACTAACAGGATGCGTGTTACCGTTCTTCTTTGTCGGCATGGCAGAGCGCGCCCTTTGAATTCAGGAATATCTGTTGAATGCCGGAAGTATTCCCAAGCGTGACGAATCTGCTCTCCCTGCAGTTCACTGAAGTATGTGTCTCTGCCTTACGTGCTTGCGCGGTGTGAGGGCGCTTCCTATTCTGGGAGCTCCAGTAGCCGCCCCCTCCATTTCTGGTTTACCCAATGAGCGACAATATAGCAGTCGGTGTGCACACCTTCAGACAACTAAGGAATACACAGTGGGTGCTATTTAAGAATTTTGGCAGTTTCTCGCCAGCAATCTGTGCTGGAAAGAGTAAGCCTCGGTCTTCTTCGCAATAGGCTCTTCCCTCAAGGACATGGTGTACTGGAGAGAGAGAGAGAAAGAGAGAGAGAGAGAAAGAGAGAGAGAGAGAGAGAGAGAGAGATGGTTGGTTGGTTGATTTGGGGGAAGAGACCAAACAGCGAGATCATCGGTCTCATCTGATTAGGGAAAGATGGGGAATGAAGTCGGCCGTGCCCTGTCGAAGGAACCATCCCGGCATTTGGCGAGGGCAGAGAGCAGCGCGTGGGCGCGTTTCAGGGTTAGATTTCAGTTCGCCGACACGCTGGCCTGTGGCCTTGGACGGGTTTAGTCTGAGTAAGTGTAGAAATTTCGCAGCAGTGCAATTCTTTTACCTCTGAGCAACTCGCACCTGCGTGCATTTTAAATCGCAACTCTTACTGCATTATGTTAATTCAGAATTGGGATGTAGCATTCAACAGCTTCCTTTAATTGCATTTATGAGCTGCTCAGACCTATTTCAATACCATCTGCACTTCCGCTAGAAGCCTTCCTTGTTATTAGTTTCAATTGCTCATAAATAATTGGGGTAATATATGTGTGTTATTCAAATAATCAAATGGTTCAAATGGCTCTGAGCACTATGGGACTTAACATCTATGGTCATCGGTCCCCTAAAACTTAGAACTACTTAAACCTAACTAACCCAAGGACATCACACAACGCCCAGTCATCACGAGGCAGAGAAAATCCCTGACCCCGCCGGGAATCGAACCCGGGAACCCGGTCGCGGGAAGCGAGATCGCTACCACACGACCACGAGCTGCGGACTTCAAATAATCACAGTTAATTGCGGCGCGGGGTAGCCGCGCGGTCTGGGGCGTCTTGTCACGGTCTGCGCGGTTCCCCCGGTTGGAGGTTCGAGTCCTCCCTCAGGCTGGGTGTTTGTGTTGTCCTTAGCGTAAGTTAGTTTAAGTTAGATTAAGTAGTGCGTAAGCTTAGGGACCGATAGCCTCAGCAGTTTGGTCCCATATGATCTTATGATCTTACCACAAATTTCCAAATTTCCACAGTTAATTGTCTGGTTTTAGAAATCTATCTTACTTGTGAAGGGTCTTGGTTATAATTAGTTTAACGGTGTAGTATACCCACCTTCATGACTCCTTGTGAATTTCGTGTGTAGTTAAGATTCCACGATTTTTATTTCAAGCTAGGTTTTCCTTATTGTACCCTTCTTGCAACAAATCCTAGATTATACTCTATCTTCTACATCAATGAAATAAACTGGATTGATTAAAAGTGTTCCATTGAACGTTATTCACTCAACTTCTTGCCTTGAACAGGCGACCCTTCATTATTGAAAATTTTATAAATATGTCCTGTCACATTCATTTATTTTAATCTGTGGTTTCATTGTGCCGGTGATCCTTTGCAAAACAGGCACCCCCTCTGAGATCAATGTGAGGACTTTTCAGTGCAAAGATTTTAGAGTTATATTCTATATGAATGATTTTTCAACGAGCAGAGATCTCTCTTTTTTTTGTTTCCTTTTTTTTTTTTTTTTTGAAGAATTGGTGAGAGTGGCAGGCACATTGCACGACCGCTGCTGAACCCCAGACGTTTCATTGCAAAATAAAATCAGTATAAAAAGATCGGATCAAGTAGCATTACATGTCAGGTGCTTCTCGCTTTTATTTACAAAGCGTCACCAGATGTCATATTGCAGTCGTTACGATCAGAAGATAATTCTAATGTCTTTGGTTTTTTACAGCACGAATAACAGTTTTGCTAAAGTATATAATATTAAAATAAATGTTATTTACTCATAACGTTAATAGCGTCTGGTTCAAATGGCTCTGAGCACTATGGGACTCAACTGCTGTGGTCATAAGTCCCCTAGAACTTAGAACTACTTAAACCTAACTAACCTAAGGACAGCACACAACACCCAGCCATCACGAGGCAGAGAAAATCTCGGACCCCGCCGGGAATCGAACCCGGGAACCCGGGCGTGGGAAGCGAGAACGCTACCGCACGACCACGAGATGCGGGCAATAGCGTCTGGGAATCGCTTCCATGGATCAGTTTTTTAGTTTGCAGTTTTCTGAAGATAGAAAAACAAAAACACTTATGGAGCTCTGTGAGAGGAGAATTGCCGAAATAATTTTCCCTGCTCCTTATTTGTGATTTTCGAGTTGCAGTGGATGCATGCGGATTTTATTCGTAACTACCCTTTAAACCCAGATCATAGTTACAGAGATACGAATAAAACTCATTGGCCCTACGCTAGGTATTTCTGTTCCTAGTAAATGCAGTTGCAGCTGGCGGCAGCACATCTCCGTTGGGTCAGCTTCCCAGTGGCAACCAGATCGAGATTCACATCGTCTGAGCAGCCCTATTCCGCCTGTCGCTAATCCAATAAAGAACTGGAAAAATTGTAGGACAGTTTAACAATTAAGTGGATCCAGATTTATTTCCTGATTTGGTTCAAAATTGTCCTGATAAATTCACTCGATATTTTTTTGTCATTTACATTAAATATTCTGAATTATTCTCACTTCAGGGATAACATAGAGGTAGAAAAGTTATGGTAATGATTCTAGGAAGCTCGTACCATCAGAAATTGCAGCTTACTTTGCCATTTACGTCGCGAATTCTCTTTTTTGGCCCTCGTTGGGACAACAAAAGGGCGCTGTTTAACACAGTTGTATGCCAGTTTAGTGGTAAAATCTTTGCCCTTCACGCGTTAGTTTTCTGTTGTAATCTCGCTGGAGACAAGGTTTTTACCTCTTATGTGAAAGAGACACTTGCAGGAAGATCGAAAATACGTAAAAAAATCTTAAGACGACTTCTCTCCCATAAGTTATGTCGGTAACTTGATTCTTTTGCCTTTGAATCTAAGGCTAAAAAACTTTCAGAACTGCGCACTCCTAAATGCCTGCTTTTTTTGTTTCTGTGTAATTGTAACACAGAATAATTTTTTAACTGGATTTCCTAAACTATCTATCACTAATGCTACATTTATATACTTTACTGGTAGTCCTTCCTGTAATGCTACTTCAGTATCACCGTGGACTGAAGATAGACACAGACCGTTTGGAAGTCGAAAGCGCGTATTAGACTGCTAATTCGAGACAATTTGGGATACTTTGTTTTATTGAGAACAATTTTTTCGTAATGCTATCATGATCAGTTGTAATTCATTTGTATTAGCACAGTAAATACTAAATTGCGTTTTTCTTTAGTTTATTGAACACAACAGGTAAGCATAAGAGATAAGTAAAACAAGAGCAGTATAGTATCCACATTACCAAAGAAGTCTGCAATATCCGGAAAGTTTCTCGAGTTCACGTCTACAGACAATATGTTGGCAGTATTTCGTCTCCTTCCATGTTATGCTGTGTTAGCAGACTATATGTATATATGGGTCGAGGGCTTAATATTATTTTGTTTTTAAATGGCTCTGAGCACTGTAGGACTTAACTTCTGAGGTCGTCAGTCCCCTAGAACTTAGAACTACTTAAACCTAACTAACTTCAGGACATCACACACATCCATGCCCGAGGCAGGATTCGAACCTGCGACCGTAGTGGTCGCGTGGTTCCAGACTGTAGCGCCTAGAACCGCTCGGCCACCCCGCCTGGCTTAATATTATTATTGAACTCAAAACAAAAACAAAAGTGTGCTCACTATAACGCGGCTGTTGGCCACGAGCGTAAACAAACGAGGCCGTAGACATGGGGAGGAGCGTAGCGGGCTGAACATACCTCGTCTACTATTGCAGCGGTAGCAGGCAGGCAGTTCTCTATGGTCCAGCGAAAGCACTAAGGATGTAACAGTTATAATGATCGCCGATGCCTTCTGAAGTCTCTGACGTTGTGAGGATCATACTCGAGCCCTGTAGTGGACCAGCATTAATATCTACACCCATTTCAGAATAAGGAAAGGAAATAATGAGCCATGCACAACCTAAGGTAATGCGAAGCCCACACAGCACTTGGTAACGTCTAAAGTGCATTTTATTGCTAAAATAGGCAGTATCGTACACTTGGAAGTTCAGGCTCTACCTCTGCATGTCTCTTACGCCACCAGAATTCAGAAACTGCCGCGTTACAATGTCCGTTTCGAAGCTCCACTTCAGCATCGCGTCGTCAGTGTTGCCATCACAACGTTTATTGGAACCGAATCATGTTAAATTCTTGCTCCCGTCACTCTGCTAGCAGCTGACCTCACATAATGAAAACTCTCCACAGCTGCACACAACTTCCCGCCTTCATCCGAGGCGTTTTCTTTTATCGTGCTGGCTTGTGACGTCGTTCATAAGGCGTCAGCCAAATCCTGCGTCAGTATTACGAACTGTATTATGAATCAAATGATCATATGCACAGTCTGCACTGTCACTGAAAGCTAATTTCAAATATGATTCAATGAACAGATGGAGAATTCGGCGACCCTCATTTGCTGGTACAGTTTGCATGGAAATCATGATTATAATGTATGGATTACATATGGTTAGACACGGAAACAGATATAAACCCATAAAAACGGACATGAATAAGATTTTCACTCTGCAGCGGAGTGTGCGCTCATATGAAACTTCCTGGCAGATTAAAACTGTGTGCCGGACCGAGACTCGAACTCGAGACCTTTGCCTTTCGCGGGCAAGTGCTCTACCAGCTGAGCTACACAAGCGCGACTCACGCCCCCTCCTCACAGCTTTACTTCCGCCAGTATCTCGTCTCCTACTTTCCAAACTTCACAGTAGCTCTCCTGCGAACCTTGCAGAACTAGCAATCCTGGAAGAAAGCATATTGCGGTGACATGGCTTAGCTACAGCCTGGGGGATGTTTCCAGAATGAAGTTTTCACTCTGCAGCGGAGTGTCTTACTGGCAGATTAAAACTGTGTGCCGGACCTAGACTCGAACACGAGAACTTTGCCTTTCGCGAGCAAGTCACACAGTTTTAATCTGCCATAAAATTTCAAAAACGGACATTTTTGCAAAAATGTTAAAATCGCAATCAAACAGAATGTGGTTAATATATACCAACGATTCTTTTGTATCGATGTTTTGATTAATTCATATCAGCTGAAACATCGTCTTTTGGATGAAATAAATTATCCATAACGACATATTTCACCTTTATATATGGATTACGGTACGTCACTTGTTTCAGAAGGCTTTTCAAAGAAAAATGTTCGTAAATAAGTTAAGCAGTAGTTTCAAATTTGGAAATTTGTGGTAAGTTCTATAGGACCAAACTGCTAAGGTCATTGGTCACTAGTCCTATACACTACTTAATCTAACTTAAACTAACGTACACTAACGACAACACACACCCATGCCCAAGGGATGACTCGAACCTCCGAAGCGGCGGTGCCGCGCGAACCGTGGCAAAGCGCCCTAGACCGCACGGCTACCCCGCGTGGCAGTATTTTCATAAAACGCTTTGCAGAACTGATTCATAGAAGCTATTACTTACTGATGTGTTGGCAAATGTGCCAACACCTTGTAGATAGAGGAGGCCTAAATGCACGCTATAATCTAACGCAGACGGGCGTGAGGTCTGGAACAGGATACTTAATGAATGCTATAAAGAAAAGTACGTAGTTGCGGTTATACTTAACTTTTAATCCATTATTTGTATACAGCGTTCTTGATGATACAAGTGAGTCTCTCTATAGAAATGGTTAATGGCGCCTTGCTAGGTCGTAGCCATGGACTTAGCTGAAGGCTATTCTAACTATCTCTCGGCAAATGAGAGAAAGGCTTCGTCAGTGTAGTCGCTAGCAACGTCGTCGTCAAACTGGGGTCGAGTGCTAGTACGTCTCTCTAGACCTGCAGTGTGGTGGCGCTCGGTCTGCAATTACTGACAGTGGCGACACGCGGGTCCGACATGTACTAATGGACCGCGGCCGATTTAAAGCTACCACCTAGCAAGTGTGGTGTCTGGCGGTGACACCACACTTACAAATCCCATTATGTCGCTGAGAAAGAGAGGTGGTTGTAACTGCCTTCTGAAGCAATGACTTGCAGTGGGTGTCGTGGGTCCATGTTTCAGACTGTGGTGGTATTCAGAACAGTGTACAATGAATTGGAATCGTAGATAGGCGTATATACAATGCCTGACAAAAAGAGTGAAGTACCCAGAAAGGAAGGTGGAAACAAAGTGGAACTTCACGGTTTGAGAGGGTATTTGATATTATTTCAGCGTAACACGGCCGAGTTTAGTTTCCGAAGAACTTGGAAAAAATGAGCCAGATAATCAATATGACGTTGCACCCCCCCCCCTTTTCACCAGGATGCATAAATTGACTGGATTGGTAAGGGTTTCATAAAGCAGTTGTGTGCTCTCCTGAGACAAATTCAACAACAACTGTTGTAACTGGTCTTGACATCGTCGATACTAGTACTGGGCTGGAGTGGACGTCCGAGCTGGCCCCATGCTCCATCAGGGACAGATCTGGCGATTTTTCTGGCTCAGTATCAGACAGACGGATCATAGAGACATATTATACGTGTGAACGAGCACTGACCTGCTGAAAAATAGCACCACGATACTGCCACATGAGAGTTAGGGCACGCGGAAGCACGATGCCCGTGACGTACCTCTGTACCGTCAGAGTTCCCTCAACTATTGCCAGCTGTGCCTTGAAGTCATACCCTACGCCTTCCCACACCATGTCGCCAGGAGTAACGACGCTGTGCCTCTTCAAATCCTTGGAATTTTGAGATCTCTCCCTAGACCGCCACTATACTCGCCGACCAGTACTGCAGCACTACTATTCGTCACTGAACACAGTGTGGCACCATTCATTAGCAGGCCATTCTTGCCGGACACTATACCACTTCGAATGCAGCAGACAGTGTTCTGTTAACGGCAGCCTACACATGGGACAATACTTCACCAGTCCAGTTGCTCGTAGTCTCCGAACAATGGTGGTGGATGACACCGATTGTTGCAGGAAGTCCGCTACTTGTTCTCGGATGACAGGCGCGTATGTGAAATGATTACGACGTGCCGTGTGCACAGTGCTGCGATCTCCCTTGCGGTAGTTCGAAGTGGTCGTCCGGGATCTTGACGACGAGTATTACCGCGGTCAGGTTTCCATAAAGTCCAACGTCTTCCCACTGTCGTATCCGAATGCCCTACAATTCTGAGGATGATGTCTCACACGATTACGCGGCATCTCCGTGTCCTTCAGCGTGATCACTCAGCATCTCACGCTGTACGCGCTCCTCTTATACCCAGCCTGGCCTGGTAACAACACTAAACACGACAATGCAAGTGTACTCTGCTGGCCGTTCTGCGTGTCACAGAGAATTGTTTCACGAGCTGCGACATAGTCGCGTATATGGACAGTGATCCAATACTGTCAAATGTTTTTTTATTTCAGTCTTTGATCACAATATCAATTCTTTTGACGACGACCAGTATCAGCCAGTAATGACCATCCTCAGATCTACAATATATAAATATATACACCTGGTGAGCAGTGTCTCTTTCAACACATTACAGCATTACGTACCACAATATACTATCATACAAACAGGGAAATGTACAGATAAAGTACAGTAAAACGTACCTTTTCTACTCCATGTCCTAAAGTGATAAGGCATATATACTCAGCACAGCATCGTCACATAGATCTAAATAAGGTGTAGAATAGGCCACATCGACCCCACAGTCATTTTTGCGACTGGCTACTGAAGCACCGGAGCTACCAGAAATATGTTTGCCTACATCCTACATAGATGTCGCTACTGTGGGCTTAGATGTAGTCATCTTTTACGTAAGACACATAATCTGATAAAAACACATTAGGTCAAATACAAGTAGCAGACTTTTAAATATTGATAACTATTATAGAAACCAATTGTGAGACAATAAAAGACGAATACATTTACCCACATAAAAATATTAAAAGGAAACATATAAAGATAATAGATCTGACACTTTGTTTGATAACGTACTACGATAACCAAATAATGCCTCGTGTATTTATACCTAGCCTTGTTTGATGATCTATGTTGACAACAGTAGGCATTTGCCTTACTTCCATACATTCGTCGCTCTAATCCTGAACTGATTATCTTCTACCTATTCATGGATTGTACGGCCAGACTAGATAATTTTGTTAATTGACTGTCAATATGTTGTTTAAACGTTTTCTGTGGGTGTCATATCACGATGTATGTAAAGCCCTCTAGTGGTTAAGTTCTTACGATCGGTGCGCGCCTACATAACTGTAAGCAGGCTCTTTAGGTTTTCTTATTGGTAACGCCACGTAGCGCTCTGTATGAAAATCACTGGCTGTGCTGTGTGCAGTCTGTGGCTAGTTTGCATTGTTGTCTGCCATTGTAGTGTTGGGCAGCTGGATGTTAACAGGGCGTAGCGCTGTGGAGTTGGAGGTGAGCCGCCAGCAGTGGTGGATGTGGGGAGAGAAATGGCGGAATTTTGAAATTTGTAAGACTGGATGTCATGAACTGCTGTATATATTATGACTTATGATGACTATTAAGGTAAATACATTGTTTGTTCTGTATAAAAATCTTTCATTTGCTAACTATGCCTATCAGTAGTTAGTGCCTTCCGTAGTTTGAATCTTTTATTTAGCTGGCAGTAGTGGCGCTCGCTGTATTGCAGTAGTTCGAGTAAACAAGATTTTTGTGAGGTAAGTGATTTGTGAAACGTATAGGTTAATGTTAGTCAAGGCCATTCTTTTGTAGGGATTTCTGAAAGTCAGATTGCGTTGCGCGCTAAAAATATTGTGTGTCACTTTAGTGAATGTTTGAGTACGTTCAGTTTTGCTCAGCTGTTTGAAAAGCAAATAATGTAAGAGGCTTATCAGCACAGTAATTCAGAAATTGTTCTAACGGGACGTTTCATATGTCGACCCTTAGCCGAGGATACCTCACTGGAATCTTCTGATTTTTTCTTGTAGTTTGTGTAATTATGAAACGTCCCCTTTGAACAATTTTACATGTGAAACGTCCACTTAGAACAATTATACAAGCCTGTGCTTAACCTGACACACAATATTATTTAGCGCAACGCAATCTGACTTTCAATAACCCCTACAAAACAATGGCCCTGACTAACTTTAACCTATACCTTTTACAAATCACTTACCTCACAAAAATCTTCGCTACTCAAGCTACTGCAAAACAGCGAGCGCCACTACTGCCAGCTAAATAAAAGATTCAAACTACTGAAGGTACTAACTACTGATAGGGATAGTTATCAAATGAAAGATATTAATAGAGAACAAACAATGTATTTACCTTAATATTCATAATTGACATTCAGTCTTACAGATTATCAAAACTCCGCCATCTCTCTCCCCACGTCCACCACTGCTGGCGGCTCACCTCCAACTGCCCAACGCTACGCGCTGTTCACATCCAGCTGTAGCAGTTCATGACAACAATGGCAGACAACAATGCAAACTAGCCACATACTGCACACAGCACAGCCAGTGATTTTCATATAGAGCGCTACGTGGCATTACCCATATAAAAATCTAAACAGCCTACTTACATAGCCCCCATGCTCCCCACAAAAAATTTTACAAAATATTTTTGGGCAGTGGCCAATAAAGATTTGATAAAATTTTTCATAATTACAATAACAAAGATATCAAATGCACACACTTATTGATACAATGTTGGTCAACAGCTAAAATTTTTTTCACAGTCAATAAAGACAGTCCTGATCATTCATCATAATAGTAATTACAGGTGTTTGTTCACAAAGTCTCATTAGTAAAAAAATTGCACACAGAAGTAGTGGATTTCCATGCAGTCTTGAAGAAGTAGTGTTGTCTTTACAACGGAAAGACAGTGCTGACTCTTGACATGCTGACAGGTAATGGGCCACAACAGAGCAAACCCACAGCAGAGTCATTCGACGTTTTGAAGAAGATTGGTAGGTAGGTCATCACAGAGCAGACCCACTGTAGTCCTGGTAGAGAGTATGGTATTGGTGGGCCACCAGAGGAGCAGACCCACTGTTGTCCTTGTAGAGATGGCCAGCAGCCATCTGTTGCGACTGTGCAGGTGCACAATCACCATTGAAGAGTCTTGCGGATAATAGAGCAAGTCCATAACCACCACTTGTGCACTCACAAAGTTTTTGGAATTGTCCTTAGAACCAGCAATGCTGTTATCCAGTCCCTTGCTGAATTATTAACACACGTGCAAACACTAACAGTCCCTACTTCTCACATATTGTCCATATACTATGACCAACAGAAATGTGTGCAGTGAAATGAATGCTTACAAGTTACTTAATTTGAGTAACTGGTGTCAATTACAATTATATAACATAAGAATACAATTACAAAGATACAAAATACATCATTAAAAACATAACAATACAGATAACATTTGTAGTAATAGGGGCTTTACAAAAGAATAGAAATAAACATATACATCAGTGTTACAGGAATGATGACATGAGTACAAAAATAAAAGATCAGAATCACTTTTGAAACGTCAACTTCACACATGAGCATGAAAACAACACAGAATAAATAATGTCTAAACATCTTTACAAGGTAAATAACATATTATTAGAAAAAGTCTACAACATAGCTCTCATCAGCTAAACACATAAAGACAGGAAAAACACAAATACACAAGGGCACACAAACATATAGCGGAATAACACAAAAGGAAAGGACAGGGTTTGTGTTCAGTGTAACATTTGGTACTGCAGTCCACCCCAAAATTCATTCCCTATATCTTTCCTCGTATTTCATCCTTTGTTTCCACCAAAAAATTCTATCTAAGCATGCTTTCTGTATTTATATGTTCACACATTGCTTACCTCATCATTTATTTCCAAGAAAATCCTACCTATACCTCGTTCCTGTATTCTATTCATATTTCTTTCAAAATAATTATTTCTGATTGTACAATACTCATTGGGCCCAAATCTTTCTTCGCAATGCATTCTTTACCTATTCTCCATAGTCAGTTTCTTATATAGTCTACCCCCTCTTAAGCTAACTTAAATCTACTGAGCTCAGATATATATACCAAAGGACGAGGCAATGCAGCATCACAACAAATCAACACAAACAGAAATGACAAAGAAATGCAAATTGGCAAAGCTAGCAGCATAAATTAGCAAAAGTCAAATTCAATAACACTATGCCTTGCAAACAGCAGCAACTTATACCTAAACATGACATAGCGCAAGCAGAAAAATATTACAGTGAAAACAACAATGCAGACAAGGGAAATGCATATTCACATCTTAATGTCTATGTAATTAAAGTGGTCATCTTAATGTCTATGTAATTAAAGTGGTGCACCATAACAACTTATTGTAAAAAAAATATTACCATGTACCTGAAAAGAAAATTAAGTATTACTGTTACGAGTTACTTCTTATTGTTCTTTCCTTTCCAAGTGCTCCTTTTTTAAAGAATGTGGATTACAAAATTATCATTTAATAGATCTGTTGACAGAAAGAGTTCACATTAGCAAATGCATCTCATTTTATAAAAGCAATGCTGCAACACAGCTGGAAACCAGACATCAAATGAAATAAGCAATTACACAAACCAAAGCATAAAAATGTCATTCAGTAGTCATGTGACATTTCATTTCATAAGTTAATTGCTCTCAACTCTCGTACAAAGACTCTTGTCATAATCAGGTGTGCAGATGTAAAAATATTTCTTGTCATTTTGTTAGGCATTTCAGTAAATATCATAAATTTTTAAGTAACGAGGGTGTCGCATTAGCGATGAAAGGCACATCCTAATGGTTTATTCTCCAGGTGTTTGACACAGCTGTGTGCCCACAACGCATTACAAAAATCATATGTTTTCAAGTAACGAGCGTGTCGCATTAGCGATGAAAGGCACATCCTAATGGCTTTCTTTTCTACCTGAGCGTCTGAAAAGGCTTGTTCTCCAGGTGTCTGACACACCTGGGTGCCCACGTCGCATTATGTGCAGGTGGTCACTTAACTTTCTTACGGAAATATTTACGACAGCAGTTTCCGCTACAGTGACAGTCTCATATAAAAACATTTCATAGGTCAAGAATTTTATTGACATAAACATACCTCAACAGCATAATACACATCGTCGTCGTAATAATAACATCATAACACCTCAGTCAAATCTCAAAAACGTCGTAGCTTTCTGCAATTGTTTCAAAACGTAAAGAAAATTCTCTGCTCATGTCAAAAGTGTCATCTGCCTCAAACGTACTTTAAAATCATGCTCCTTTACCAAATACATCATTCAAAGCTCTCATAGTATCACAATGGTACCAAAAAAATATGAACAGTTCACACAGTACAGACAAAATACAATTTCGTAAGTGTGAAGTTATCCAACGGTGTAATTGCGTAAACATGTGTCACTGACGTAGTAAAAAGATGTTTGTTTCTCTGTTAAATGATCAGATAGCTGTGTAATTTATGTGTTAGAGAAATATGGTACCGATGTGTAAAGTTGTATAAGCAAATACCATATTAGCTAGGGCTCCTTGTGCTTGCCAAACACATGGTACACAAAGTAGGCGTGTACCCCCCTGAGGTTTATTGTAATTATACCCTCAGGTGTTACAGATTACAGCAATGGAATGAAATGTATCACGAAAAACTTTCTTTGTAATTCAAAAATCTTTAAAAATAAATGTTTTAAGTACAAAATTAATCACTCAAATAGATGTCCTGTAGCGCTAAATATGCGTCTTGCTGTAAGATAATCTCTGTGGAAGTGTCGTAGTTATCGTCCTCCAAAAGCTAAGTTCTGCAGAAGTCAATGTACTGACCTCATGATAAACAAAAGTGAAATGCTTTGCGTATCGATATCATACTTATTACGCTTATTGCCGTGATGAAGAAAGTACTGTGCTGTAACGTATTGTTGTGCTACGAAAGAGGCTGTCTCACTGTAGCTATACCACAAAAGTTACTACTAAAACATGTTTTACTTTACAGAAGAATTCAGAAAAACTGTGCAGATATCGAACAGATACACCGCAAAAGCAACATTGTAAATTGTCACTCATTAGTAACGTCGTGATATAATGGTGTAGCTGTCACACAAACCAACCACTGTGTCATCTGGCATTTCACAGAAAGCACCTCAAATCCAGAATCCACTCGTAAGCAAACCAAAATGTTGCATGTTAACAGTTTCTTAACTCTGACAAATTGTACAAGTAGCGTGAAGTGAAAATTGCAAAGACTAAGTTAAAAAGCAAATTATCTGTCAATAAATGGTTTGACATGAGAAATGTGGTGTAATCTTTTACCCTTTGCTCTTCTCAGTACGCAGAGTTTCAACTTGAATGCAAGTATCATGCGGTATTCGTCCGTAAAGAATACGGGAATTTTGCTCAAGGTTAGCGTCAATGTTATTTTTCTCGGAGCCAGCCGGCGCACGCGGCAGCCTGCGGTGCGAGTCATTGTCTGTTTCTTTGTTGGCGCGCGCCGTTACTGGGATTAGGAGGCCGAACTTCCACAAATTCGCCTTGCCGAGAGGGCCCAGCTCTGTTAGAAACCCGCCAGTTCTGATGAAATTCACGTCTGTCGTTTTGTCGGTAGTTTACATAGTTTCTTTCTTGTCTGTCACGTGGTGGAGAATTTCTGGCTGAGTCGTGACTACGCGCTGGACCGTTGCGTCTAAAGTTATTCTGTCTCCCTTGATAATAGTTATTTTGGTTCCCATATTGTCTGTTTCTCTGATTGTCTCTGTGATAGTCATTACTGCGGAGAGGTGATCTTTCCCTGTAATTATTACTACTCTGCCAACGGTTGTCATACGGGTGGTGTCTGTTTTGGTCACGATTTGCGTTGTAAGAATAGACTTGTCGTGTCCAGTTATTATTTCTGTCGTCACGGAATTGTGACGGATGTGACCTGTAGTGATTGTTTTCCTGTTTTCGCATCCCGCGACTGTCTGTGTCAATTTCCAGTTCTTGTAACAGTCCCTGAAAAGCTTCAATGTCGTCTTTGCAACGTCCTGCCAAAATAATGTGTCGTAAATGTTCAGGCAGTTTGATTAAGCAAATGCGGATGAGTTCTGAGGGGCTGTATGGGTTTGATAGGTACTGATTCTTGTGCAACATGTCTTCAAAATATTTGACAAGACTGGAAAATTCAGATTGTTCAAAGTGTTTCATCATCATGATGCTATGTTTTACGCGGTCTTGTGTGGCTTGGAACCAATATGCTGAGAGGAAGGCATGGTAAAACTCTCCTTCACTGTGGCAATCGTGAATGACCGATCGCATTCTTACAGCTGGTTCATTCTCCAAGTAGCCACACATAAATTCTAATCTGTGCTCCAATGACCAGTTGGGAGGGAAACAATGAGAGAATTGATGGAGCCATGCTTGTGGATGAATGTCGTTGCCAGAATTCTTAAATGTTTTGAATTTACGTGTAGTAATGAACAGCTTATAGTCAAAATCATCGTGTCGGCGAGTAGCATGTCGGTCATTGCTACGTCGTGTCGGCGGTTCCATCTCAAAATTCGGTGTACCTTGCCAATTTCTTTCATAATTACCGAAATGCCCTGTGTTATTATTTTGTGGCTGTTCCGTATTTCTATGTCCCTCTTCCCTTATTGGGGCGCGAGTGTCCTCTGAAATACGTAATTCTTGTATCACCTGCGTCAACTGATCTTGTACTTCCCGGATTTCTCTTTTATACTGTGTATTAATTTGATTTTGATTTTGTTTGAATTTTCTTATTTGTTCATAGTCTTCTGTGTCAGTGAAGGCTACGGGTCTTGTGTCATTCAGATCATCATCTACCTTTGTAGATAAGTTAGTGACCTGATCCGAAAGTTCAGCTACTTTCTCCGATAGTGAACACATTTCCTCAGTGTGTTTTTCTGAACCAAGTTTCAGAGTGTCCATTTGTGTTGAAATCGAATCTACTGTGTTCTTTAAGTTTTCCTGAGTTTTTGCCAGTTGCGTAACCGAATCGGTAGATGCAACTGAGTCAATTTTAGCCCACAAGGTCTCATGATTTTCATGAACAATGGTTTGCAGTTCTTTTATGGCTGCTTCGTGATTCTGTAATACATTCTCATGACGCGAAAAAATAGGTTGGAAATGCTCACAAATTTGTGTTTTTACGTCATTACAGACTTTCTGACATTTCGATTCTATTTTATGTAACTCAGTAGTTAAATCTTCACGTGTTTGTTCAAGCATATGTTCCACTGAGTCTAACTTTTGAAGCTTTTGTTCCATTGTGTCTAACTTTTGAAGCTTTTGCTGTGTTTGTCTCTGATTTTGTTCCATTGTGTCTAACTTTTGAAGCTTTTGCTGTGTTTGTCTCTGATTTTGTTCCATTGTGTCTAACTTTTGAAGATTCTGTCCCATTTGTTTCTGATTTTGTTCAAGCGTTGTGTCTAACTTTTGTAGCCTTTGTCCCATTTGTTGCATTAACTGTAATAACAATGCACTGGTGTCTGAAACATGTTCCTCAGTGCTTTTCGGCAGTGAATTTGCACCGGCAACATTCACATTTTGACAAGCGGAAAATGTGTCTTGACTCATTTGAGAAAACGGTGAGGACGCAAAACCTGAATCTACAGTATTTGCAAAATTGTGTCCTATCATTTCGGATTCCTGAGGCGAGCTGTTGCCGACTGATCGATCGACAATGCTTCCCTGTTCACTACCTGTTTCACTGCCTACGCCATTGTCTGACGCCCGCTCCATTTCCCTATGCACAGTTACCAAATTACTTCTTTGAATATTAGTTAATTCACTACCCAGTGGTGCTGATAAGCTACGCTCGTCGTCACTATTATTTCTCAATTTAGTTTGGAGCCTAGTGTTACGTTTTTCACACGCCATTATTGTCACAATATTTCACACGACAACACAGAAAAGCACAACTTGAATAGCAAAAACAAGAGAACACATTAACATAGCACTGAAAATAATATCTAGTTAATTGCAGCTGCGAAATACTTGGTGCAAATCTACATGCATGCCACAACTGTTTTACAGTACAACAATGAAAGGCTGCAACTACAAAGGAGATTCTCTCTACAATTACGCGCTAGCAATAAACAAAAGCTACACTAAATACACAAACTACAAGAAAAAATCAGAAGATTCCAGTGAGGTATCCTAGGCTAAGGGTCGACATATGAAACGTCCCCTTTGAACAATTTTACATGTGAAACGTCCACTTAGAACAATTATACAAGCCTGTGCTTAACCTGACACACAATATTATTTAGCGCAACGCAATCTGACTTTCAATAACCCCTACAAAACAATGGCCCTGACTAACTTTAACCTATACCTTTTACAAATCACTTACCTCACAAAAATCTTCGCTACTCAAGCTACTGCAAAACAGCGAGCGCCACTACTGCCAGCTAAATAAAAGATTCAAACTACTGAAGGTACTAACTACTGATAGGGATAGTTATCAAATGAAAGATATTAATAGAGAACAAACAATGTATTTACCTTAATATTCATAATTGACATTCAGTCTTACAGATTATCAAAACTCCGCCATCTCTCTCCCCACGTCCACCACTGCTGGCGGCTCACCTCCAACTGCCCAACGCTACGCGCTGTTCACATCCAGCTGTAGCAGTTCATGACAACAATGGCAGACAACAATGCAAACTAGCCACATACTGCACACAGCACAGCCAGTGATTTTCATATAGAGCGCTACGTGGCATTACCCATATAAAAATCTAAACAGCCTACTTACAATTAGTGTAGCTATTGTTCATTGCTAGCGCGTAATCATAGAGAGAATTTCCTCTGTAGTTGTAGTTTTTCATTGTTGTACAGTAAAACAGTTGTGGCATGCATGTAGATTTGCACCAAGTATTTCGCAGCTGCGCTTGCAATCAAAGAGATATTATTTTCAGTGCTATGTTAATGTGTTTTCTTATTTTGCTCTTCAAATTGTGCTTTTCTGTTTTATCGTGTGAAATATTGTGTCAATAATGGCGTGTGAAAAACGTAATACTAGGCTCCAAAGTAAACTGAGAAATGACAGTGAAGACGAAAGCAGTGTGTTAGCGCCACCCTGTAATGAATTAACTAATGTTCAAACTAGTAATTTGGTAATTGTGCATAGGGAAATGGAGCGGGCGGCAAATAATGGCGTAGACAGTGAAACAATTAGTGAACAGGGAAGCATTATCGATCGATCGGTCGGCAATAGCTCGCCTCAGGAAACCGAAATGACAGGGCACAATCTTGCAAATACTGTAGATTCAGGTTTTGCGTCCTCACCGTTTTCTCAAATAAGTCAAGACACATTTTCTGCTTTTCAAAATGCGAATATTGCCGGTTCAAATGCATTGCCGAATAGTACTGAGGAACATGTTTCAGACATCAGTGCATTGTTATTACAATTAATGTAACAAATGGGACAAAAGCTTCAAAAGTTAGACACAATGGAACAACACCAGAGACAAACACAGCAACAGTTAGACACAATGGAACAAAATCTTCAAAAGTTAGACACAAAGGAACAAAATCTTCAACAGTTAGACACAATGGAACAAAATCAGAGACAAACACAGCAAAAGCTTCAAAAGTTAGACACCACACTTGAACAAACACGTGAAGATTTAACTACTGAGTTACATAACATTGAATCGAAATGTCAAAAAGTCTGTAATGACGGAAAAACACAAATTTGTGAGCATTTTCAACCTATTTTTTCGCGGCATGAAAATGCATTACAGAATCACGAAGCAGCTATAAAAGAACTGCAAACCATTGATCATGAAAATCATGAGACCTTGTAGGCTAAAAATGACTCAGTTGCATTTACCGATTCGGTTACGCTACTTGCAAAAACTCAGGAAAACTTAAAAGACACAGTAGATACGATTTCAACACAAATGGACACTCTGAAACTTGGTTCAGAAAAACACACTGAGGAACTAAGTACACTATCAGAGAAAGTAGCCGAACTTTCGGATCAGTTCACTAACTTAACTGCAAAGGTAGATGATGATCTGAATGACACAAGACCTGTAGCCTTCACGGACACTGAAGAGTATGAGCAAATTAGAAAATTCAAACAAAATCAAAATCAAATCAATGCACAGTACAAAAGAGAAATCCGGAAATTACAAAATCAGTTGGCACAAGTAATACAAAAGTTACATATTTCAGAGGACACTCGCACTCCAACATGGGAAGAGGAACTTAGAAATACGGAAAAGCCACAAAATAATAACACAGGGCATTTCGGAAATTATGAAAGAAATTGGCAAGGTGCACCGAATTTTGAGATAGAACCGCCGACACGACGTAACAATGACCGATATGCTACTCGCCGATACGATGATTTTGACTATAAGTTGTTCATTACTACACGTAAATTCAAAATATTTAAGAATTCTGGCAACGACATTCATCCACAAGCGTGGTTTCATCAATTCTCTCATTGTTTTCCTCCCAACTCGTCTCTAGAGCACACATTAGAATTTATGTGTGGCTATTTAGAGAATGAACCAGCTGTAAGAATGCGATCGGTCATTCACGATTGTCACAGTGAAGGAGAATTTTACCATGCCTTCCTCTCAGCATATTGGTCTCAAACTACACAAGATCGAGTAAAACATAGCATCATAATGATGAAACATTTCGAACAATCTGAATTTTCCAGTCTTGTGAAATATTTTGAAGACATGTTGCACAAGAATCAGTACCTGTCAAGCACATACAGCCCCTCAGAACTCATTCGCATTTGCTTAATCAAATTACCTGAACATTTACGACATATTATTTTGGCAGGACGTTGCAAAGACGACATTGAAGCTTTTCAGGGACTCTTACAAGAATTAGAAATTGACACTGACAATCGCGGAACACGAAAACAGGAACACAACAATTAAAGGTCACATCCGTCGCAATTCCGCGATGAAAGAAATAATAACTGGACACGACAAGGCTATTCTCACAACACAAATCGTGACCAAAACAGATACCACCCGTATGACAAACTTTGGCAGAGTAGTAATAATTACAGGGAAAGATCACCTCTCCGCTGTAGTGACTATCATAGAGACAATCAGAGAAACAGACAATATGGGAACCAAAATAATTATTATCAAGGGAGACACAATAACTGTAGATGCAACGGTCCAGCGCGCAGTTACGATTCTGGGAGAAATTCTCCACCACATGACCGACAAGAAAGAAACTATGGAATCTACTGACATGACGATAGACAATATGATCGTAACGACAGACCTGAACTGCATCAGAACTGGCGAGATTCAAACAGAGCAGGGCACTCTCGACAAGTGAATTTGTAGAAGTTAGGTTTCCTAATCCCAATAACGACGCACGCCAACAAAGAGACAGACAATGACTCGCACCGCAGGCAGCCACGTACGCCGGCTGGCTCAGAGAAAAATAACATAGAGGCTAACCTTGAGAAAAATTCCAGTATTCTTTATCAAAGTATACCGCATGATAATTGCATTGAAGTTGAAATTCTGTGTACTAGGAAGAGTAAAGGATTGCACCACATTTCACATGTAAAACCGTTTATTGAAAGATAATCTCCTTTATGACTTAGTCTTTGCCATAAAATTTTTCACCTCACATTACTAGTATGCTTTGTCAGACTTAGAATCTGTTAACATGCAACAATGTTTGAAGTTAAATATCCAGTCAAGAACCAAGAGAACGTATTTCAACAGAAATTACGAATGCATTGTTATAGTGAACAGATGACACAGTGTTGTTATTTGTACATTCTTGCTTGTTAGTTGCAAGATTTCGTAATGACTATAAGGCTCACATACTTAGAACATTTACCAGTACTGCTAATGAGATTTTAATGCAACATTTTGGTTTACTTGAAAATACATTCTGGATGTAAAGTACTTTCAGTGAGATACCAGATGACACAGTGGTTAGTTTATGTGACAGCTACACAACAATGCGTTACAGCACAGTACTTTCTTCATCACGGCAATAAGCGTAATAAGTAAGATATCTATACGCAAAGCATTTCACTTTTGTTTATCATGAGGTAAGTACATTGGCTTCTGCAGAACTTAGCTTTTGGAGAACAATAACTGCGACATTTCCACAGAGATTATCTTACAACAAGACGCACATTTAGCGCTACAGGAAACGCACTTGAGTGATTAATTTTGTACATGAACCATTTATTTTTCAAGATTTTTGAATTACAAAGAAAGTTTTCTGTGATATATTTCATTCCATTGCTGTAATCTGTAACACCTGAGGGTATAATTACATTAATCCTCAAGGGGGTACACACCTACTTTGTGTACCATGTGTCTGGCAAGCACAAGGAGCCTTTGCTAATATGGTATTTGCTTATACAACTTTACACATCGGTCCCATATTTCTCTAACACATAAATTACACAGCTATCTGATTATTTAACAGAGAAACAAACATTTTTTTGACTACATCAGTGACACATGTTTACGCAAGTACACAGATGGATAACTTCACATTTATGAAATTGTATTTTGTCTGTACTTTGTGAACTGTTCATATTTTTTCGGAACCATTGTGATGCTATGAGAGCTTAGAATGATGTATTTGGTAAGGGAGCATGATTTTAAAGTACGTTTGAGGTAGATGACACTATTGAAATCAGCAGAGAATTTTTTTTTAGGTTTTGACATTATTGCAGAAAGCTACGACGTTTTTGAGATTTGACTGAGGTGTAATGATGTTATTTTTATGACGACGATGTGTATTATGCTGTTGAGGTATGTTTATGAGCAATAAGATGATGTTATATGAGGAATTTGATTATGCTACGTATTTATTAAGATGAAATATTGAAGAAGTGTCGACGGATATGTATATGTGTAATAAGGTAAGGAGTAATGAATAGTGGTTAGGGACTCTGACTTGTGAAAAAGGATGTTGGAAACCAAGAATCGTATTTTAAGAGTTATGAAATGTGTGTAAATACGTGAATGTATCACAATGCAGGCGAAAATTTTTTGCACATTGTTATATTCATAGGATTTTGTTTCTACACATTTGCAACGCAAATCTCGACCTGTGAAATTTTTTATATGAGACTGTCACTGTAATGCAAACTGGTGTCGTAAATATTTCAGTAAGAAAGTTAAGTGACCACCTTCACGTAATGAGTCGTGGGCAGCTTCGCGACATCGCCTGGAAAAAAGCCATTAGTGTGTGCCTTCCAGAGGCACAGGTGGAGAAAAAAAGAGGCCATTATCCTCGCTATTGACATTCCTTTGTAGAAAGCATCGCAAATACGACACGCTCAAACTTGAAAACATATGATTATATTGTGGAGCTCTTAATTTATGATATTTACTAAAATGCCTAATGAAATGATGAGAAACATTTTACATCTATTGTCTTTCTAGTTGAGAGAATTTTTTTTTGCCTTCGGAGACGCCATTTGCCTAGTGAATGACGTTTTATATGTTGCTTTATATATATATTTGCTCATTTTGTTTAATATCAAGTTTCTAGCTGCAGCAGCATTGGTTAAAATAAAATTTAATAGATGTACTAATATCACTATTTTCTGTCTACAGACCCAGTAAAGAATAATTTCATGCTGTACTTTTGTAGAAAAGAGAGCACAAATAGACCTTTCCCTTCACAGGAATTGCAAAAATAATTTTTTAACAGTTTGGTAACTTACCTGCTAGAGTAAGTGAAGGTGATGCATCACTCTAGTGTTAAGATGTGACATAGGTATTCAACATGGCCATTTTTACTGTAATATTTTTTTCTGCTTGAGCTTTGTCATGTTTAGGTATAAGTTATTGCATTTGCTGCTGCTGCTTGCCAGGCATGGTGCTACTAAATTTCACTTTACATTACTCTGTTAAGCCAGTTTTACTACTGATTTATTTTTCTTGTTTGCTGCTCATTGCCTTTATTAGTTGTAATATTGCTGCTTGCTTTGCCAATTTGCATTTTTTTGTCATTGCTGTTTGTGTTAATTGTTTTGTGCTGCTGCATTGCCTTGTCCCTTTGTTTAGCATCTGAGCTCAGTAGATTTAAGTTAGCTTAAGATGGGGTAGGCCATATAAGAGAACAAGTTGTGATGAATTGGAAGAAATGCATTGAGAAGCTATAAGAAAATGGTTTGGCCAAAAAAGTATTTTGAAAGAGGATATGAACAAAAAAAGTAGGGTTTAGGGACAACAGGTTTAGGTAGGATTTTCTTGGAAATAAATGAAGAGGTAAGATAATGGAAAACAAATAATGTGGTAAGAAATGTGTGAACATATAAATACAGAAAGCATGCTTGGATAGAATTTTTTCGGTGGAAACAAATGTTGAAATAAGAGGGAAGATACATGGAATGAAGTTTTGGCGTGGACTGCAGTACCAAATGTCACACTGAAAACAAATCCTGTCCTGTATTTTTGTGTTATTATACTATGTGAATTTGTGTTTTTCCTGTCTTAATGCGTTTAGCGAATGAGAGTTATGTTGTATAATTTTTCTGATAATATGTTATTTTCTTTGTAAAGATGTTTAGACATTATTTATTCTGTTCTGTTTTAATGCTCATGTGTGAAGTTGATGTTTCGAAAGTTATTCTGATCTTTTACATATGTACTCATGTCATAATTCCTGTAACACTGATGTATATGTTATTTCGATTCTTTTGTAAAGCCTGTACTACAAATGTTATCTGTATTGTTATGTTCTTTAATGATGTATTTTGTACCTTTATAATTGTATTCTTATGTTATAAAATTGTAATTGACACCAGTTCATCAAATTAAGTAACTTGTAAGTTACATTTCACTGCACACATTTCTGTTGGTCATAGTATATGGACAACATGCGAGAAGTAGGGACTGTTAGTGTTTGCACTTGTGTTAATAATTCAGCAAGGGACTGGATAACAGCATTGCTGGTTCTAAGGACAATTCCAAAAACTTTGTGAGTGCACAAGTGGTGGTTATGGACTTGCTATATTCTCCGCAAGACTCTTTGATGGTGATTGTGCACCTGCACAGTCACAACAGATGGCTGCTAGCCATCTCTACAAGGACTACAGTGAGTCTGCATCTTTGATGACCCACCAATACCATTATTTCTACAAGGACTACAGTGGGTCTACACCTTTGATGACTCACCAATACCATTATTTCTACAAGGACTGCAGTGGGTCTGCGCCTCTGGTGGCCCACCAATACCGTAATCTCTACCAGGAGTACAGTGGGTCTACTCTGTGCTGACCTACCTAACAATATTCTTCAAACCTTCAACTGACTCTGCGGTGGGTTTGCTCTGTTGTGGTGCATTACCTGTCTGCATGTCGAGAGTCAGCACTGTCTTTCCGTTGGAAGGACAACACTACTTCTTCAAGACTGCATGGAAATCCACTACTTCCGTGTGCATTTTCTTTTACTGCTCAGGCTTTGAGAAAAACACTGCAATTTTACTGTGATGAATGATCAGGACTGTCTTTATGGACTGTGAGAAAATTTTAGCTTTTGACCAACATTGTATCAGTAACTGTGTGCATTTGATATCTTTGTTACTGTAATTATGAAAAATTTTATCAAATCATTATTGGCCACTGCCCAAACCAATTTGTAAAATTTTTTGTGGGGAGCATGGGGCCTATGTAAGTAGGCTTTTTAGGTTTTCTTATTGGTAACGCCACGTAGCGCTCTGTATGAAAATCACTGGCTGTGCTGTGTGCAGTCTGTGGCTAGTTTGCATTGTTGTCTGCCATTGTAGTGTTGGGCAGCTGGATGTTAACAGGGCGTAGCGCTGTGGAGTTGGAGGTGAGCCGCCAGCAGTGGTGGATGTGGGGAGAGAAATGGCGGAATTTTGAAATTTGTAAGACTGGATGTCATGAACTGCTGTATATATTATGACTTTTGATGACTATTAAGGTAAATACATTGTTTGTTCTGTATAAAAATCTTTCATTTGCTAACTATGCCTATCAGTAGTTAGTGCCTTCCGTAGTTTAAATCTTTTATTTAGCTGGCAGTAGTGGCGCTCGCTGTATCGCAGCAGTTCGAGTAAACAAGATTTTTGTGAGGTAAGTGATTTGTGAAACGTATAGGTTAATGTTAGTCAGGGCCATTCTTTTGTAGGGATTTTTGAAAGTCAGATTGTGTTGCGCGCTAAAAATATTGTGTGTCAGTTTAAGTACAGTCATGTACAATTTTTCTAAGGGGACGTTTCGATTGGTGCGCGCCTACATAACATCCTGGCGACCGACCCAACAGAGGGCGCTGATCATTCATCTTTTCTTCAGCTGTCATATAGACATTTTATCTTCCATAGGTAATTTATAGGTTGCTACAGGCAATGTATTACGTATATTAACTTTTGATATAAAATCACCATAAAAGTGTCAGACTCATTATCTTTATATATTTCCTTTTTATGATTTTATATGGGTAACTGTATTCGTCTTTCACTGTATCACAATTGGTTTCTATAATAGTTAAGTCTGCTACATGTATTTGACCTAAACTCCGGACAATCCAAGCCAAGGCATGTCCCGACTCCGTCTCCTCAAGCTCCTTTCCGGCCGTACGTGGGGTCTGGACCCCTCCACCATCCTCCACACCTATAAATTCGTCATCCGCCCTATCCTTTGTTACGCCCATCCGGACTAGATCTCTGCTCCCCCTACCTTTTATAAATCCCTACAAATCCTTGAACGCCATGCTCTCCACCTTGCCTATCACATCCGTCTCCCCTCCCCCACGCGGATCCTGTATGATCTCATCCCCTTCCCCCACCTCCTCATTTTCCTTGTAAGGATACAGATCCTGTACACCTCCCGCAAACTCGATCCTCCTCATCCGCTTGTTTCACCCATCCTCTCCCACCCCCGCCCACTGCCGCGCCTGTATTCCCACGTCCCACCCGGTCTCCATCTCTCCACCCTCCTTACCCTCTCCCAAGGTGGCTTCCGCCAGCTCCCCCTCTCTGATGATGTCCTCCTCCCCTTCATCTACCCCTCCTATCAACTTCGATCCTCCCCCCACTTCCTGTGTCCTTTCCTTTAGGCACCCTCCCTCCCTTCTCTCTCCTTTCCCCCCATCCCCCTTCCTCCATCCCTCTTCCCCCGGGCTTCTCCTCCCCCTTCCTCCCTTCCCCCTATCTCCTCTGCCCATGGCATCTCTGCTCTCCCCTCTCCCTCTTCCAACCCCCCTCCTCCTCTCTTGGCAGGTCCCCGGACTCGCGCACGCTACGTGGACTTTCGCGCGCCGGAGATCATCGCCATCAGTGTCTCGTGTGTGTCGTCGTGTTTAGTGATTACCGTCGCACTGCATCGTTCACCTGTGCCATCGCCATCTTCAGTGTCTGTGCGTTGTATCAACAGTTCGCAGTGTGGATTATCGTCGAGTGTGAATGGCTCCTTGTTTGTCTTTATGTGTCTACTGTTTTATTGCCCACCGTTCTGTAACTTATGTGTATTCTTACTGTTTTTTCTCATTGTGTATTCTATGGCTGAAGAGCAGCGTAGAGTGCTGCTGACAGCCTGCCTGTTGTACAAGTTTTAAACTAACAATAAAGAAAAAAAAATTTGACCTAATGTGTTTTTATTAGATTATGTGTCTTACGTAAATGATGACTACATCTAAGCCCACATTAGCGACATATATGTAGGCAAACATATTTCTGGTAGCTACAGTATTTCAGTACCCAGTCGCAAAAATGACTGTGGGGACGATTCTACACCTTATTTTAGATCTATGTGGCGATGCCTTGCTGAGTATACTTATATGTTTTGACGATGCCATTACGGCCTAACCACTTTAGGCCATGGTGTATAAAAGTTACATTTTACCGTATTTTATCTGTACATTTCCCTGTTTGTATGATAGTATATTGCGATACATAATGCTGTATTGTGTTGAAAGACACACTGCTCACTAGGTGTACATATTTTTATATTGTAGATCTGAGGATCGAATGGAAAAAGTGGTAGAAGCCGACCTCGGGGAAGATCAGTTTGGATTCCGTAGAAATATTGGAACACGTGAGGCAATACTGACCTTGAGACTTATCTTAGAAAAAAGATTAAGGAAAGGCAAACCTACGTTTCTAGCATTTGTAGACTTAGAGAAAGCTTTTGATAATGTTGAGCGGAATACTCTGTTTCAAATTCTAAAGGTGGCAGGGGTAAAATACAGGGAGCGAAAGGCTATTTACAATTTGTACAGAAAGCAGATGGCAGTTATAAGAGTCGAGGGACATGAAAGGGAAGCAGTGGCTGGGAAGAGAGTGAGACAGGGTTGTAGCCTATCCCCAATGTTATTCAATCTGTATATCGAGCAATCAGTAAAAGAAACAAAAGAAAAATAAAATTTTTAGTTGGTATTCCATGGAGAAGAAATAAAAACTTTGAGGTTCACCGATGACATTGTAATTCTGTCAGAGACAACAAAGGACTTGGAAGAGCAGTTGAACGGAATGGACAGTGTCTTGAAAGGAGGATATAAGATGAACATCAACAAAAGCAAAACGAGGATAATGGAATGTAGTCGAATTAAGTCGGGTGATGCTGAGGGAATTAGATTAGGAAATGAGACACTTAAAGTAGTAAAGCAGTTTTGCTATTTGGGGAGCAAAATAACTGATGATGGTCGAAGTAGAGAGGATATAAAATGTAGACTGGCAATGGCAAGGAAAGCGTTTCTGAAGAAGAGAAATTTGTTAACATCGAGTATAGAATTAAGTGTCAGGAAGTCGTTTCTGAAAGTATTTGTATGGAGCCATGTATGGAAGTGAAGCATGGACGATAAATAGTTTGGACAAGAAGAGAATAGAAGCTTTCGAAATGTGGTGCTACAGAAGAATGCCGAAGATTAGATGGGTAGGTCACGTTATGAGGAGGTATTGAATAGAATTGGGGAGAAGATGAGTTTGTGGCACAACTTGACAAGAAGAAGGGACCGGTTGGTATCACATGTTCTGAGGCATCAAGGGATCACAAATTTAGCATTGGAGGGCAGCGTGGAGGGTAAAAATCGTAGAGGGAGACCAAGAGATGAATACACTAAGCAGATTCAGAAGGATGTAGGTTGCAGTAAGTACTGGGAGATGAAGAAGCTTGCACAGAATAAGGTAGCATGGAGAGCTGCATCAAACCAGTCTCAGGACTGAAGACCATAGCCCGCATCTCGTGGTCGTGCGGTAGCGTTCTCGCTTCCCACGCCCGGGTTCCCGGGTTCGATTCCCAGCGAGGTCAGGGATTTTCTCTGCCTCGTGATGGCTGGGTGTTGTGTGCTGTCCTTAGGTTAGTTAGGTTTAAGTAGTTCTAAGTTCTAGGGGACTTATGACCACAGCAGTTGAGTCCCATAGTGCTCAGAGCCATTTGAACTATTTTTTGAAGACCAGAACAACAACAACAAGATCTGAGGATGGCCATTACTGACTGAAACCGGTTATCGTCAAAAGAATTGGTATTGTAATCAAAGACTGGAATAAAAAACATTTGACAGAGAATTGTAACTCTAATCATTTAGTTATCCACCGATGCTATGTACTTCCGACCATGTCTTCTGGAGGCTTCACGATTTTTTGTTACGCAGTGTATGAGTCGTAGCAGGCTGCGAGGTGAGTGGTACTCACTGAAGGCGAGAAGCGATGCAGTGCGCCGCGGTGACCGCCCAGTACTGGTTGAGCACGACCCCTCCGCATGCGTGGCGGTACGTGGACAGCTCTTCCGGCCGCTGCACCTGCACCGACAGCTGCAGACATTGCCACAGGTTACTCTGACATCCGGGCCAACTGCGTGTAGCACTCCCCAGGCCGATGTACCACTTTGTGACATGTCCTCTGCGCAATGACAAACCCCAACTTATAACGTACTGGACCCCTTGGACTGTCTGGTAAACGGTAGATTTACAGGTGTGCGTGGCAGGTCCTGTTTGTGACTTACCTGCGCGGTGGCAGTGTAGTCAGCCTCTGCACTTACTCGACCTGTAATCGTACCTGCCCTTACCTGCAGTTCAGCTGCTAGTATGTTATTCGGCACCCTGTGGATTCTGGACTTAGCAAATACGTAGAACTAAGGTTTTGGGGAGGAATTCCGGTGCTACTAAATAATGCAACAAAGCTCTGATTAGAAGCATAAACAGGATGGTTCATTGATAGTGACCTGGCCAAATATCTCACGAAATAAACATCAAACGAAAAAACTACAAAGAACGAAACCAGATGGCGCTATGGTTGCCCCGCCAGATGGTGCTACCATAGGTCAAACGGATATCAACTGGGTTTTTTTAAAAATAGGATCCCCCATTTTTTATTACATTTTCGTGTAGTACGTAAAGAAATATGAATGTTTTAGTTGGACCACCTTTTTCGCTTTGTGATAGAGGGCGCTGTAATAGTCACAAACGTATAAGCACGTGGTATCACGTAACATTCCGCCAGTGCGGACTGTATTTGCTTCGTGATACATTACCCGTGTTAAAATAGACCGTTTACCAATTTCGAAAAAGGTCGATATCGTGTTGATGTATGGCTATTGTGATCAAAATACCCAACGGGCGTGTGCTATGTATGCTGCTCGGTATCCTGGACGACATCATCCAAGTGTACTGACCGTTCGCCTGATAGTTACGTTATTTAAGGAAACAGGAAGTGTTCAGCCATATGTGAAATGTCAGCCACGACCTGCAACGAATGATGATGCCCAAGCAGGTGTTTTAGCTGCTGTCGCGGCTAATCCGCACATCAGTAGCAGACAAATTGTGCGAGAATCGAGAATCTCAAAAACGTCGGTGTTGATAATGCTACATCAACATCGATTGCACCCGTACCGTATTTCTATGCAGCAGGAATTGCATGGCGACGACTTTGCAGGTCGTGTACAGTTCTGCCACTGGGCAGAAGAGAAATTATGGGACGATGACAGATTTTTTGGACGCATTCTATTTAGCGACGAAGCGTCATTCACCAACAGTGGTAACGTAAACGGGCATAATATGCACTATTGGGTAACGGAAAATCCACGATGGCTGCGACAATGAATGCTGATTTCCTGCATTGTGTTCTACCGATGTTAGTACAAGATGTTTCACTGCATGACAGAATGGCGATGTACTTCCAACATGATGCATGTCCGGCACATAGCTCGCGTGCGGTTGAAGCGGTATTGAAAAACAAATTCCTGACAGGTGGATTAGACGTCGAAGCACCATACCATGGCCCGCACGTTCACTGGATCTGACGTCCCCGGATTTCTTTCTGTGGGGAATGTTGAAGGATATTTGCTATCGTGATCCACCGACGACGCCTGACAACATGTGTTAGCGCATTGTCAATGCATGTGCGAACATTACGGAAGGCGAACTACTCGCTGTTGAGAGGAATGTCGTTACACGTATTGCCAAATGCATTGAGGTTGACGGACATCATTTTGAGCATTTATTGCATTAATGAGGTATTTACAGGTAATCACGCTGTAACGCGTTCTCAGAAATGATAAGTTCACAAAGGTACATGTATCACATTGGAACAACCGAAATAAAATGTTCAAACGTAACTACATTCTGTATTTTAATTTAAAAAACCTACCTGTTACCAACTGTTCGTCTAAAATTGTGAGCCATATGTTTGTGACTATTACAGCGCCATCGATCACAGAGGGAAAGAAGTGGTCCAACTAAAACATTCATATTTCTTTACGTACTACACGAATATGTAATAAAAATGTGAGTTCCTATTTAAAAAAAACGCAATTGATGTCCGTTTGACCTATGGCAGCGGCATCTAGCGGGCCAACCATAGCGCCACCTCTTTTCCCCCTTCAAGCTACACAAGTTTCGTTCTTTGTAGTTTTTTCGTTAGACGCTTATTCCGTGAGATATTTGGCCCGATCACGATCAATGGACCAACCAGTATATTCCAGAGACACATTGGCCTCAAAATCCATTGACACAATTTATCACAAACGAGTATCAAAATCGTAGTTTTCCCTCCAGGATCCAGCCAGATAGCGGTCAGATGGATATGCCCCTCTAAGTGGGTTTAAGACCACTGTCGGATACCGATTGCATTTGGTTGTTGTCTCAATCAGGCTAATTCCAGTTGTGATCGTTTTAATATCATTCACTCAGCTGCCACGCAGTACTTTTAGTGCACGAGGCCAGGATCTTGTATTACCGGATGCCACGGAACTCAGTCTTTACTTACACTTGACGCCCCACAAAAAAATAAGCATGATCATACCCAATTGGTCATAATGATCATTGGCAGAGAACACAAACAGAATTGCAACAGCAGGAGCGTCACAGCAGCTGACTTACCGTGTTCTATGACTGTCGTGTTGTTGTATGCGCTAAGCTTTGCTCAATTAACTGTTAGCGTCTATACCTCAGTAATTGACACATATTAAGATAAACATTCATTCACAGTCAAAATAACATCAGCACCTACGCGACCGTTACTTTGTCACGGTCTTATGCAGATTTAGCCAAAAAGCAAAGCTTAGTTGGTAATCATGCGGAGCGCAAATGCCGGCCATCCGTACTGCTCCCTGGTCTAACCGCTAGTCTTCAACAATGGCGAACTGTGCGCTCCTTCTTCCCCATTGAAACGCTTGTGGCGTCAGCCACAGTCTCTGCCCTTAAAACAGACACATTTTACCCTATACTCTCCCTGTGGCTTTCTGCGCAAATATACTTTTGATTTACACTCTTCTGCAAAATTTAGTCTGGCTCTCTGCTCTAATTTAAAGTTTTTTGAAACGAACTACTTTTTTACCGTTTGGCAGCCTCTGGTCGTACCAGTTTTCCTCCTCCATCCCTAAGGGGTGTACGCCTGTGGATGCTGCGTCTTATTTCTAAGCTACCCCTGGCTTTTCTGTGTCCTTCCGCCTTCACGTTTTTGCAAGTCACCGTGCTGGCCTACCGCGCCCGACTCGACTCTTATCGTAACCCCTCGGCACGCTACGTCTGCTCTGGCTCTCCATCTGTCTGGCATCCCGCTGCATTCTAATCGGCGCTCGCTTAATCAAAAAAGGCTACAACTTAAGTTTCATTGCCCGCACAAGAACCGAGTTTCTTTCTGAAGCCACGTCATATTCTTAGGTATCACATGAAGTTCTTAAAAGCATTGCTTATCTGAAGCGTGGTCATTCGTGCACAGCACATTGCCTTTTTTCAAGCAGGTCTATCACAACAGCACACAACAAGCCCAGCCCACAGCATCGCTTACTCATTTAATTTCCAATAAACTTTCCTGACTTCATAGCTAGCTCCGTCACTATTGCATTCACCATGTTCTTACGTGAGCGATAGAATAAACTGTTAACAATCCTACAATATTATTTATTCATTTCCTGCGAGAAATGAATAGTGCGAAGTACATTACATTAAATTAATGAGACACCTTATAATCATACGAGGGCGTGCTAAAAAGTTTTTTAATAAAGCAAACGTTAACATTCTACATCTTTATTCTTCATATCTACATATATATTTCTCAACATAATCACCCTGGCGACGAACACATTTCTCTCAACGAGGGGCCAGTTTGTTGATACCGTTAATGTAGAACGTTTGGCTTTGTTGACGGACCCACAGCCTCACCTCTGCTTGCACCAGGACGTCACTATTGAAGTGAAGTGTTGTAAGGTGTTCTTTAAGTTATGGAGTCAGATGGAACTCGGATGTGGCTGAGTCGGGTCTGTATAGAGGATGATCTCGGATTGTTGCAGATGTCGCAGCGCTCGTGTGTGATCTGCCGTTCTCATGCTGAACGAGAGGTTGGACGAACTCTTCAAATTCTAAACTCGATTACGGCGCGCTGTTTATCAAGCAACGAGATAGTTACGTTACACGCCGCCATGTTACACGCTATAGTTTGGAGCCCTCTAGCGGCAGAAGTTTGAAAATATTTAGATATGAAAAATAAACAACGTAGAATGTTAATAACATTTATTTTATTTAAAGACCTTTAACATTTTTCGCATAAAAATGCAGAGGAACTACTTCTCAGCAAGCCCTCATAGTTACAATAACAAATTCATATACAGTTGTGGCATTCAGCACTATTTGTACGAGTACACGTCCTTTGAATGAACAACATTGATGTGAGCAATCACAGTTCTACGGGTGCTTTGTTCAACCTGTTATTACTTAATCTAAATGATCTAGACTATGCGGAAAATTGAAGAAAGCTAACTAAAAGACAGTAAGAGAAAAGAAGACATAGAAAGTAGGAAGAGGTATGAGTTAAGCCGCTTTGTAGTCTTGGAATGTACATAGAGTCCACACCCCACGATCAGTTGCTCACATTCAGTTACTATACGCTTCTAAGAGGTCCTACAAGTGTGGCTCTGCAACATTTTCTCCACTTACACGACTGTTGTTAGTACTAACTCAGAAACGTTGTAATACTATATAAAGATACAATCGAATTTTGCGTTGATGGTGTTATACATTTCTGGCCACAGCTGCGTTGTGTGTATTTTTATCCCTAACATCATTCTACGTATATGTGTAGTTTCGTAACTACTTTGGTGTTATGTCTTACCTTGTCTTAGTCTGTGTCTGCTTCATCTTCTGTTTTTGTTTCACTAAATGATGCTTCATTTTCTCTATCATCATTGCTTTCGTTTAGTGTTATGATTATGTTTGGTCTGGCTGCGCGTTTATATGGCGTCTTTCTTGCGAGTGTGATCCTTTGTCACCTGGCCTGTGTATGCGACGGACAGTGTGGTATTACCAACTACAACATCTGTGAGAGAGAAGTGGGAGAGAGAAAGTTGTAGGGTAATCTTTGCCGGGACACCTTGTGGGAATGGCTAGTCCGCTTTTTCGGAAAGCGGCTTAACTTCCTCTGCATACAACGGCTCCATTCCACTCGGGTACGACAGTTATTCAAACCTGACTTGCAGGGTTTAACTAAAGAATTAAGCTACGAGTGGTTATCGGAGTTAACTGAACAATCACGAGCGTGCTCTGTGTGGTCAGATGGGAAAGTATTACCATAGGACAGCAGTGGTTCAAATGGTTCAAATGGCTCTAAGCACTATGGGACTTAACATCTGAGGTCAGCAGTCCCCTAGACATAGAACTACTTAAACCTAACTAACCTAAGGACACCACACACATCCAGGCCCGTGGCAGGATTCGAACCTGCGATCGTAGCAGGCGCGCGGTTCCGGACTGAAGCGCCTAGAACCGCTCGGCCACAGTGGCCGACGGACAGCAGTGAGTTTAAGACTAGCCTTCATGCAGGTGATATCCGCACACAACGAGCAGTTACTTTCTTTTGTCAAAAGTGAGGTAAACGTTTCTAGCCATCAAGGTTGACAACACATCTGTCTGTATCGTGCTAATTTATGCTTACGCACTGAACTGAAGAAAGTGGAAACAGATACTGCGTATTTTTTTGTATTATGATCGTCACATGGTTATGTTCAGACTCCGCAATGGTTACTGTAGTTAATGATTTCAGACTGGCTCTCAGATAGGGCTGATTGCCGAAACGCATTTGCCTTATTTTGGTTTGTATTAATAAATAAGGTCTTAAGTCTTTACTGTAGCATTGTAACAGTATTCCCACGTAAGCCACTCAGAAATTCAGTGTATTTAGATGGCATGTCAGTAGCCACGGCCTAAAGAGAAGAAATTCGAGACAGCTGTAGAAGAGACGTGGTAAGCAAGCCTTTTGCTGATGACCTAAGATTTATATCTGTGCTTAATTCAATATAGCTCTCCACATGCTGTCTTTCGCAAACTACAATCTGCGTGGTTAGCGTGTTCGGCGTAGCAATATGTCACTGCAGGAACATTTCTTCTCGTTCAGTTACTTGATAAGAGAGGAAACCTACAGTATGAAGAACCAAAATTCAGGGGAAAACAGAAACGAAATCAAGGATCGCAGACGCCCTACCCCTTCTGAGCCGATGGAAAAAATATCTAAGATCTGGTGAAAAGAATAGATCACGTATCTAGCAATGAATATGAGTTATATGAATTAGGGCTAACAATGTAAAGACAAACGCGATGAAGAATACGTGAAAGTGAAATGACGAAGTGTTTAACTTCAAAATTATCAACAACGCGTTGTTGGAACAAGTGAAAAAGTTCTCCTGTCTATGAAATAACAGTACACAGGATGTCCGAAAGAAGGAGGATATCACTGTTGAAGAAGGCTTCCCCCAGTTAAAAAAAACCTTCTATGGACGAGATACTGATTCGTAAATGAGGAAGAAGCTACTGATAATGTTCATCTGGAGCACAGCACTCCGTGGAAGTGAAACGTCGGCCTTCGAAAACCTGTGGAAGGAAGAAAACTGGTAGAACACGTGTGTAATACTATTAAAACTTTGGAAAATAAAGTGAACAGATTAAATGCGAAATGAACGATGAAAAGTTCGTCCTCATCGGTCGTCTCGAAACTTCTGTAGTGTCTGGTGAAGGTCCTCACGACCGCGGTCGGAGTATGAACCCTTAGCCCCTTTGTTGTGGGAGACAAATCACGAATCAAATTGCTCCATAAAGTTCCGCCGTGATGTTTGTTAGCGGATCTGGGTAATTCCTGCGCACTGCTACAAAAATGCTATCAAGCTAAGTCAGGGTCGCCAGCCTAGCTTTGAACCACGATACAGGGTTAAAATAGTCACTTCCTCTAGAACATTGATCAGTGCCCTGTAGCAATCCATTTGTTAAGAGATTTCCAAATCCGATCACTAAAATGGACAGTTAACACAGCATTCAATGTAAACATCGCCACCAACCGGTTTCTACCAGTTCCCCCGTAAACAACATAGGATCACAGTCTAATGTTAAAATGGTACACACATACGCAAGAGCTCCACGGTTACAATGTCCATTTAAGCAACGTGCAGTTCCTTGTCTTCTAATAATCTTAGACAAGTCCACTTCTCCCACCAAACAGCACTTCCACGCTCGGTTAGGCGGCATCTTCTATACAGTCCGGGAGCACTCGGTAAATATCAAAAACATCTCGGAAACAGGCAACTGATTAAAACGTTTCCGACATCCGCACCCGGAAACACACTTCCGAGTACTTTCTGAACTGAAACTTCCTGGCAGATTAAAACTGTATGCGAGCCAGAGATTCGAATTCAGGACTTTCGCGGGCAAGTGCTCTACCAACTAAGCTACTAAAACACGACTCACGACCCGCCCTCACAGCTTTACTATCGCCAGTACTTCATCTCCCTCCTTTCAAATTTCGCAGAAATTCTGGGAAACGTACATGACTAGCGCTCCTGGAAGGGATAATATAGTTGAGCCATGGCTTAGCCACAGCCTGGAGAACATTTCGAAAATGAAATTTTAATTCTGCAGCGGAGGAATATGCACTGCTATGAAACTTCCTGGCATATTAAAACTGTCTGGAAATATCCTCTAGGCTGTAGCTAAGCAATGTTGTTGTTGTTGTGGTCTCCAGTCCTGAGACTGGTTTGATGCAGCTCTCCATGCTACCCTATCCTGTGCAAGTTTCTTCATCTCCCAGTACATACTGCAACCTACATCCTTCTGAATCTGCTTAGTGTATTCACCTCTTGGTCTCCCTCTACAATTTTTACCCTCCACGCTGCCCTCCAATGCTAAATTTGTGATCCCTTGATGCCTCAGAACATGTCCTACCAACCGGTCCCTTCTTCTCGTCAAGTTGTGCCACAAATTCCTCTTCTCCCCAATTCTATTCAATACCTCCTCATTAGTTATGTGATCTACCCATCTAATCTTCAGCATTCTTCTGTAGCACCACACTTCGAAAGCTTCTATTCTCTTCTTGTCCAAACTATTTATCGTCCATGTTTCACTTCCATACAAATACTTTCAGAGACGACTTCCTGACACTTAATTCTATACTCGATGTTAACAAATTTCTCTTCTTCAGAAACGCTTTCCTTGCCATTGCCAGTCTACATTTTATATCTTCTCTATTTGGACCATCATCAGTTATTTTGCTCCCCAAATAGCAAACCTCCTTTACTACTTTAAGTGTCTCAAGCAATGACTCCGCCATATCCTTTCTTCCAGGAATGCTAGTCTTGTAAGTTTCGCAGGTGAGCTTCTGTGAAGTTTGGAATGTGGGAGATGAGGTGCTGGTGGAAGTAAAGCTACGATGGCGTGTCGTGAGGCCTGCTTGGGTAGCTCAGTCGGTAGAGCACTTGTCTGCGAAAGGCAAATATCCCAAGTCTGAGTCTCGGTGCATCAAACAGTTTTAATCTGACATGAAGTTTCGTAACAGCGCACACTTCTCTGCAGAGTGAAAATTTCACGCTAGACTTTCCTGACTTTCTGCTAGTAGATAACAACCTTACTGACCCCGACCACAACCTTCCGAAATACGCACCCGCACACCACCTCCGTCCCAGACGCCCAACTCTCCTCCTGCACCTTACCATGGCCGCCACTCGACTCCTCGATTTCGCGATCTGCTGACGACTCTACGATACTTTTTTCACAGGCAGATTTTTCAGCCACTCAGGCTCCAGAGCAACAAGTAGACACAGCGATGGTTATTTCCTGTTAAAGTTCATAATACCACTATGAAGTGCTGCTACCTGCCGACGCTTTCAGGAGTTTGTTTGTCAAAGGGCACTAGGGAACCCATGCCACTGTGTGGGAAGCAGTCGTCTTTAAAAACCGCCAGGGGGACCAGGCCACCACCCTTTTAGCTGGATTAGCGAAAACCACACCTTTGTCTTCAGGCCTAAGAATAGTCGCAGTCGCACGCACACGAAAACTGGGGCGGCAGCTCACAAGAGCACCAGAACTAGCCGGCGGGCGCGGTGTGCAGATGATATGTACAAGTCATAGTGAAAATAATGGGTGAGGAAAGAAGTTAATGAAAAGTCTGCACCAGAAGATGGGATGAGATATTGGAACATATGTTGCGGTATCTGGAAATAGTAAACTTGGTGTTGAAAAGAGCCAGAAGGCTCGTTTGATTCAGCTCTACATCTTATTCTATCCCTTCCAGGCTTCTTCATCTCCGAATAACTACAGCAAATTACATCCTTCTGAATGTGCTTACTGTGGTAATCGTTTGATCCCCCTCTACAATTTTTATCCCCTGTTCTTCCCTCCAATACTAAATTGGTGATCCCCTGATGTCACGGAATATACCCCTTCTTCTAGTTAGGTTATGCCACGAATTTCTTTCCTCCCTCATTCTATTCAGTACCTCCTCATTAGTTATGTGATCTACCTTTCTAATATTCAGCATTCTTCTGTAGCACTACATTCCAAAAACTTCTATTCTCCTCTTGGCTAAACTGTTTATCGTCCATGTTTCACTTCCATACAAATAATTTTAGAAAAGACTTCTTAACACTTAAATCTATATTCGGTGTTAACGAATTTCTTTTCTTCAGAAACGCTTTTTTTGCCATTGGTAGTCTACCTTTTATATCCTCTCTACTTCGACCATCATCAGTTCTTTTGCTGCCCTAATAGCAAAACTCATCTATTACTTTAAACGTACTAGAGGGGAAATATTGTAGAGGCAGTCCAAGATTAGAAAGAACAAAACAGATACATGAACATTTTGGGTACAGCAGTTTTGTAGAGAAGGAAAGATCGGCACAATTGAGGGAAAGACGGAAGAAGTATCTAAGCAGGCGAAATACTGACTTCTCTATGAACTACTTGCCTGACAAAACAAGTAAAGCATCCAGAAGACATGGTCAGAGGTCAGTGTAACTTCGTACACATATAGACCACCAGCGGGCATGTAAATAATGACACTTGCAGTTCTCTTTGTCAGGTAGAACAGCCACAAGAGTGTATAATCATTGTTCTGCTTGTGTTGCTTCCAGCTCTGGTAGGATATATAAGGAGCGCGAACAGCGTCAGATATTGAGTGATCACTGTGGAGGACACATAGATGCCGTGTACACGTGTGAGATAGCATGATCAGCACCCGACATACGAGATTTGAAAGCGGCTGTCTGGCTGGTTGGCTGGTCAAATCGTACGTTATTCAGGTCTGTGGGGCGTTAGAGTGCGACAATGGCCCAATGATGGGTTGCATGGGAACGTGAGGGTGGACATACTCATCTTCAAGGTTCCGGTAGACCCTCTGACCACCACTAGGGGTGATAGCTGTACTGTGCACCAAGCACTTCTTAACCCCTTCACATCTGTGTTTGTCACCCAACAACAAAACGTTCTGTGTCATCCTGCACCATTGGTTGGATACAGATTAGAGAATTACTGTCTCAAGGATAGGTTGCCGTTAATACCCCAACTCAAATAGCCGCGTCTGACGTGGTGATATTTTCGGTTCTTCTTCTTATTCTATGACTGAGAACAACTGTGTAAGTTGAAATGTCTAATGTCTCAATACTAGCATAGAAATACACGCTTTTACACAGTTTACCGTGTGACAATGTTAAAACAGTTGTCAGAATAACGCATCTCGTCAACATCGAAAGTGAAATAATCCTAAACACAACAATATTAAATATTAACTCCCAGAAAGTTAAATTATGCTAAACACGACAATATTAACTAGATGTTTCTTTACAAAATGGTTCTTACGATTTCGTTATGATGTTAGTCAGTACTATGATAAATCATCCGAATGTGTGTGAAATCTTATGGGACTTAACTGCTAAGGTCATCAGTCCTTAAGCTTACACACTACTTAACCTAAATTATCCTAAGGACAAACACACACACCCATCCCCGAGGGAGGACTCGAACCCCCGCCGGGACCAGCCGCACAGTCCATGACTGCAGCGCCTTAGAGCGCTAGGCTAATCCCGCGCGGCTAAATCATCCGATCCCGATTCAAAATTCGGTACTATTTTTAGGATGACAATCAAGTCTATGGTGGATGGTTAGTTATGTGAAAACTGAGCAAAAGATTACCCAAGGTCGCTCGAGTTAACAGTGGACGCAAGCTGGTGAACCAACAAGTATACGCCTCTGCACGCGGTATTTACCTCAAGCTGCGATGAGCTGTCGTCTGCTAGGCCACTCTCTCCCTCTGAAATTTCTATAAACAGTTATTAAAAACCTTTGCTGAATTATCCAGCAGAAACTCTCCCTACATTTCTCGTTACACGCAAAAACATGTATACATCCCTAGTCTTAGAATAAGGCTATATACATGCACATGGCTGGAGCAGCGTGCATATTATATGCCTTCTCAGTTCTTGCAAGAGCAATTAACTAATTGGCTGGTCCGTTTCTCCACAGTTGGAGCTAAACGATGCTACAACTAATTTCTAGCTGGATGTCAGCTGCTGTGAACGCAGTGTTCACACAAATTGCTCCTCTGTATTGTACAGAGCGTTATGCGCTCCATTCTTCACTAGACGCCAGTTCAGAGAAAAGTCCCCACAAAATTTGTCCATTATCTGTCTCGCCACTTGGGTTGTTTCGTTCTTCATGTCACAGCTTTTTTCGACCAATAGGAGTGTTCCTCTTATTTTGTGAAAACTCTCTCTACCAATCGCAAGGGCCCTACTATTAAATTGCGTGGAAACTTCGGCTGTTTACTTCTTCCTAGTGCGTTTCCGCCAATCGGACGTTTTGTGCCCATGCCAGACGTCAAAATGCGTACATTGTCCCTCACGTGTGTACCACTCGCTGGACACGTGATCGAAAATGCGTTACTGGTCTTCTTAGTATCCATTTGGAATTCTGAAACGCCGTTTTTTAAAAGCTTTCTTTCCTGTCCTCCATCAGATGGCCCGCTAACTCGCTCTCCCCTCCTGAGTCACCGGGTCGGTCGTTGACCTGGCTTGGGACGCCCCTTCAAGTGATTTCCATTGTATCTCCCGTGGCGCAGCCTTGCCTCTGCTCTCGCCCCTCTGAATTCCAAACTAAAACGCCTCTTGCTGCTTGTTGCACCCTCTGCTCATAAACATGCATTATATAGGAATGGTGTGTTAATTACCATCGATTGAGTGTCATCCCTTTTTGCATTACATACTGATAGGCAAATTTGCTCTTAACCACCGAATTAAGTTAGGTGTCATATCCACCCTCCCGTTGCGATGTATAAAGCTCTCATGTAAAGTGTGAATCTGACCTTCACTTATTCTGCCACCTTACAACTTGACCAGGAAGCAATGACTGCTGATGAATCGCTTTGTGTTGTGTTCTGACGATTGTCTGAAAGTACTGTGGCGAGCTGGAGAGAGTACCATGCTTCCAGTGTTTTGAAGAGGCCTAGCAGTGTCCTGGTGTCATGGTGTGGAGAGCTATCGGGCAGAAATTCAGATCACAGCTGGTAGCGATTGAGGGAACTCTGCCAGCATGACAGTAAGCCACGGACAATCTGCATGGTGCTGTTTTTCAGTAGGATAATGCTTGTCCGCACATGGCACATCTACATGCTGTTGAATTACTCGCGCCGACCGGAGTGGCCGAGCGGTTCTAGGCGCTTCAGTCTGGAACCGCGCGACCGCTACGGTCGCAGGTTCGAATCCTGCCTCGGGCATGGATGTGTGTGATGTCCTTAGGTTAGTTAGGTTTAAGTAGTTCTAAGTTCTATGGGACTGATGACCTCAGCTGTTAAGTCCCATAGTGCTCAGAGCCATTTGAACCATTTGAATTACTCACGTGGTCAGCAAGGTTCCCAGGTGTGTCCCTAATAGAACATGTGTGGCACCAATTCGGATGGCAGCTCTGTCGCAGGGTCAGTATTCAGAGTATAAAAGACAAGTTACAACAGTTGTGGGCCAGCTTGCCTCAGAAGACGATACAAATGGCATTATGACACTATTTCCAACCGAATTATTGCATGCATCTAGGCCATCTGGGGTGCAAGGTCATACTGATTAGTGCTAAGTTCTCTGTAAATTTGGCATAATTTTTAATCAGTGAGATACCATTATACACTATTCCAAACCGTTAAGTGTTATTTCATTTCATCCTCGTTTTCTGAGGTAATATACCCCGGTGTCCAAAATTAAAGAAACAAATAGCTGTTTCCCCGTTCTGTGTCTAATTCACGACACAATCATACAAACTATCAATAGATGTTCGTACGATCGTGTTCTGAACAGAAGGTGGCATTCCGATCAACGGACAACCACGCCAACAATGATCTCAGGACACCTGTCAAACGTGGTAGTGTTTTTCGGGTAGTTCCACATCCATTATTGCTGTTCATACAGTCACAGTGCCGTATGGCACAGAGAAGATGCCAGACTCACTGCGATGGAGTGCCATAGAAAAAATGCAAGCAGGACAATCGCAAACTGATGTGGCTCGATGGCTTAAAGTGAACCGTTCCGTTGCTTCTTGGATGTGGCGACAGTTTATAAAGGACGAAATTGCATCTCAAATACCAGGGCAAGGCCGACCACATGTGGCGTCGGAAAGAGAGGACCGTTATTTGGTTGTAAAGGCACTACGGTACCGCCTTAATACTGCACGGCAACTGGCGTCTGACCTCGCAGTATCCAGTGGGCGTGTTCTATCGAGGCAAACGGTGTACAGAAGGCTTCGGCAGAATGGCCTTTATTGTCGGAGACCTGCTGAATGTGTACCTATGACGCGTCTTAACAGAAAGGAACGTCTAGAGTGAAGTCGTCAACATGCCACCTGGACAGCCGAACAGTGGGTTGATGTTTTTTCCACATGTGAGTCCCGATTTGGTCTGGCGGGTGATTCTTGACGGATTCTCATCTGAAGGTAACATGGAACACGGTTTCGGGATCCAAACACTGTGGAAAGAGACTGATATCGTGAAGGATCACTAATAGCACGGGCAGTGAATATATTGACTACTGGAACACCTCTCTATGAAATTGTATGGGTGTATCGACAAGGTTTAACTGCTGTCAGGTATCGTGACGAGATCTTGAAAACTCGTGTGTGGTTGATGCGAGGTGCTGTCGGCCCAGACTTCGTATTATGGACAATAATGCTCGACCTCATAGAGCACGGGTTGTTGACGTTTTCTTGGAAACGGAAGATACTACACACATGGCGTGACCTGCTCGCTCTTCCGATTTGAATCCGGTAGAGCATGTCTGGGATGCACTAGGGACACAAACTGCGTCACGCCAGCATCCACCAATCACTCTCCAACACTTGCGAGCAGCTCTGCAGGTAGAATGGGCGCTACTGCCTGAACATGAAACTGATATCACTCACAGCATGTCCCGTCATCGTCAGGCCTTTACTGCTGCCAGAGGTGGTGAAAACCCATACTGAGCACATTAACCAGTCGTCGAAATGTGGGTATAAATCCGTTAAGATAGAAAAAAACGAACAACATTTTTGTCTATAGTTTTGCACGTTGCATTTTTTTACGTTCTGTATTCATTGTGTTGTTTCTACTTTACTATCAACTATTTATACTCTTTGTGGCAATATATATATATATATATATATATATATATAGAAAAAGACCAATAAAAAGGTGTTAGCATGTGGACGTAATGTGCTGTTCCAGTCTCTTCTGTACCTAAGTTCCATCACCGTTCCCTTTGGATCCCTACGTAATTCGGTGCTCTCCGATACACACGATCGAACAGCGGAGGAGTGGTACTCAAGCGTCAACTTTAGGTTACAATATCTCCGGATGTAATTAACATTTTACAATGCGACAAACGGCACTGATTACGTATTTGTTTATATGTTCAGATGTGCTAACAAAACTAACGGGGTTCCATTTCAAAAAACGTAGGTTTGTGTTAAAAAACATACTTCCGTGCATTTTTTTTATGGTTTATGTTAACCAATTACACTAGCCCCTCTCCTCACGTTCGGTCTGTGGAATCGATTCGAAAATGTTTCAAGCAAATGTTCTTTAGCCGTCAGGGGGATATCAATCAGCATGATTGCCTTCGTTGTGACTTGGTTTTTTATAAAGATATGAACAGCGGTATGACTTTTTTAAATTCACTAAAACACAACGTTATTAATTATATAACACAACATTGACTTTGAGTCCGGGATTACAAACTCGTCCACTTGCTGGAGTTGACAGAAAAAAATGAAAACCAGGTAAAAACATAACACAAAATTGACTTTGACTCTCCTGTACCATTGCCCAGGAGGAGGACATTCAAAGGTGCTCAAAGTGGTGACCCTGGACACCGATACACTGGTACACTCGTTGAATGGGAGAATTATTTACTGTTTCCAGTGTTGCCTTCCGAAGAGAATTACAAGCAAGCACAATACGTTACTGCATGTCCGCTGGAGTTGTTGGAAGATCGCGACAGACAACGTATTTAATGCATCCCCAAAGAAAAAAGTCCAGAGGATTTAAATCAGAAGATCTAGCAGGCCAAGTAACTGTTCCTCCTCGACCAATCCATCTGGCAGGATACCTTCGGTTCAGAACACGGCGTGCACGCAAGGCATTATGTGCTGGACACCCATCGTGTTGATACCACGTAAGCATTTTGATTCTTAGCGGCACTTCATCCAGAAGAGGAGGAAGAATTCGTTTGAGGAAGTTAGCATACGCTGTGCCGTTTAGACTACCATTGATGAAATACCGGCCAATAATTGTAGTACCAAGCATCCCACACCAGACGTTAGCTCTCTATTGACGCTGATGTTCCACCTGTCTAAACCATCGTGGGTTGTCGCTGGACCAATAACGCATGTTCCTTGTATTTACCTGTCCTTTGTTTGAGAAGGAACATTCATAGGTAAATAGAACATTGGAGAAAAAGTTCGGGTTGGCGAGGATTTGCTTCTGTGCCGACTGACAGAACTGTACACGATTCTGGAAATCATTTCCATGCAAATCCTGATGTAGGTGTACATGGTAAGGATGGAACCGGTGACGTGTAAGAATACGATGTACACTGATTTTAGGAATGCCAATCTCGTGTTCAAACTTTCGTGTGCTCACATGTGGATTCATAGCAACGGAAGCGAAAACAGTAACTTCGGCAGCTTCGTCTTTGCGATAGCTACGAGGACTGCGTTGTCGTAGGTTGAAACTTCCCGTTTCCTGAAATGTCGCAACAAGAGGAGAAAAAATCCGTCGAGAAGGTGGGTTCTTGTCTGGATTTCGGTCTTTGTACAGTTCCACTGCCTGCGTAGTATTTTGCCTACCTTCAACAACAGCAATAAGAGAAACGTTATGTCGATGCAGTTTGTAGAAAGGTTAGCCTTAATTGTATGCCTACTCTATACAACAGTATTTAAAAGCACTAAACTACTGTAATTAATGTACCCGTACATAAGAAAATAGTATTGCAGTTACTGTTCTGCTAATTTACATTCCCCATAGATGAGTAGCATTTCTACGTTCTCTTCGTTGGTGTACATTCTACTCACACAACTCCTCATCCGACGATGGTTGACGGAATGACAGGTGCGCATTCTACTTGTGTTTACATTTGTCCTCTGTCAACGTCAGCACGTGGACGTGTTCCATTACCCCGAGTACCTGCACTAAGCACTGGGAGCGTCAACGTCAATGTTGTGTTATGCAATTAATAACGTTGTGTTTCAGTGAATGGTGCACTGTGATACTTTTTTGAATAGGTCTTTAGGAGAGGAAATGAATTACCGAATAAAAAATACGGGGTGCCATTTAAAAAAGTCATACCGCTGTTCATATCTTTATAAAAAACAAAGCTACAACGAAGGCAATCATGCTGATTGATGTCGCCCTGACGGCTAAAGAACATTTGCTTGAAACATTTTGTAATTTGCATCTGGACAAATAGTTATTTAGGGTTGTCAAGATAAATGACTCACCCTGTATATATAGCACTGGTAGATCACGACACAAGGAACAACGCTTCTCGGCGATATCAGGGTTCCTAGGACGATGAGATTTCACCGAATTAGCAGCGTCTACTAACCTGATGCGTTGCATTTGAATTCTACCTACCCCAGTAATTTGATAGAATGATTTTCAACAATAAAACATGAAGAATGCTTGTCTCTAAGCGGAGAAAGATATTTCAGAAGCGAATCGGGAACTGTGATTGCCACAGTCTATCCCGTTTCACACGGAGCATATGACTGGAACACAGGCAACCCACACTGCCTACGCCCTGCCGTCTCTCAGGAGTGTACCCATTACAAAAGTATGCCTAGCGTTGTTAGGAACCCTCAGCGAACATTTTGTTTCTAACTAAAGTTGTTCCCCACGATACGTTTGGTGCAAAGATTTTTAACATATGTGCGTAGGGTGATTCAGGTACACCTACCTATATGTTTTATGCAACTTGCAATGTCTTCAAATACCACATGCATAATTTTCATATTCACTCACTCACTAGTGCAAATTATAGTCCTACAGAAAAAAATGAACAGAACATTTTTGTAGGAAATTTAATGTAGTTAAATTTTGTTCTGGGTGCGTTTTCGCCGGAGGTCGTAGTTTTCGAGTTTTTCAAGAAAAACATACAAAAGTGACCCCCCCCCCCAAGTGTTTTTCTTCTGTAACTCGAAAACTTTTGCCGTCAAAGGAAACGTGTCCCAGTACAAAATTTAACTAATTAAATTTCCTACGAAAAGGTCCTGTTCATTTTTTCTGTAGGACTAATAGTTTGCAAATAGTGAGTGAGAGAATATAAAAATCTCACGTGTGGTTTTTGAAGACATTGCAGATTACATACTTCCCATAGGCAGGGCATCTGAATCATCCAGTATATAGATCTATGCGAAAGAATGTTTATTTTTTGCTCCCAGAGGTTTTTCCTGGATATTAGGGTGAGGTCCTTTCTCTTTTCCTGTGATCAGCTAATTGCACTGGAGACAAAGCAACAGAAGAGATCGTAAATACTATTTTCAAAGAGTTTTTAAGTGATTGTCTGAAAACGAGCTCGGCTCAAGTTTTGAGGAAATACACTATATTCAGTTCTGGTGAGCAAATAATGTCGTACCAACAACTAATGTAGTACATGAACAGGAATCACTAAACAGAATAGAATGTTCCAAATTTTTGGGTGTATATGCTGATGAAAACTGAACTGGAAGAATCATATTATTGAGCTTGTCAAATAATTATAATACGATACTTTTCCTCTTTCTATAATTGCTGGCTATAATTCTAGCCCGACCTACAGTGTGGTCAGAAAATGTCTGAAACGCTTGTAGGGATGTTGCAGGGCAGGTTGTACTGAGATATGAATGTTACAAAAAAAGTTCAATACGTTGCGCCGTTCCCGAGCTATTTAGCATTGAAGTTAGCCAATCAGATCGTCCCGCGAGTAAATTCAAATTTCAGCTAACGAGACAAAGCACTCGTTGGGCAACACCGCCCCTGGCAGGCCGCTTGAATGTGAGCGCACGACGCCCCGATTGGCTAACTTCAATGCTAAATAACTAGGAAACGGAGCAACATATCGAATTTCTTTCTTAACATATATGTCTCAGTACAACCTGCCCTGTAACATCCCTATAAGCATTTCACACATTTTCCGACCACCCTGTATATTGCATATTTCCATGAATAATGTATTATGTAATAATTTTCTAGGGTAACTTATCACTTAGGAAAGCAGTATTGATTGCGCAAAAGGGAGCAGTAACTATCATATGTGATGTTCACCCACATTGGTTTTCTAGGAGTAAGCCATTTTAACTGCACCATCACAGTACATATTTTCGCTAGTGAATTTCGTCATAAATAATCCATCACAATTTGAGGTGACTGTGAATGTACACACCTACGACAGTAGTGGAAAAATGACTTTTACTATCCATTATTAAAGCTGTCAGTGGCTAAGAAAAGAGTTCAATATGCAGCAACAAAATCCTTGATCATTTGCCCCATACCCTAAATTCCTGGCAGGTAGCAAAACATATTTTAACTATACCTAAAATATTTTCTCCTATACAGTTCCTTCCATTCCATGTACGAATTTTTATTTAAAAACATTTAGTTTGTAAGAAAACTAACTTTTAAATGTAGATATATGAGTAGAACTAACAAATAATACTAATTATGAGTACATAGGCTGTAAATGGACTCATTCCATATCATTTAATAAAGGACTCGTTTAAATGATCTATGGGATGCGTAAATAAGTAACCACTTAAGCTTATTTGCTCTATACGTTCGTTTCTCTCTGTGGGCACTATATTCTGCTGCAACACACAGTGAGTGCATGTCTAAAGTACCCTGTAACGAGTAAATCTGTATTTTCAACATCCAGTCGTGAACTATAAAACATACTAGGTTGTACTGAAGGCACGTTGCATAGGGCTGTGTGTTTTTGCCAAAGTAACGCCACCACTGACCATGCAGGTAACAGTTTACACTGGAACGTAACTAATTCATAAACACCTACTTCATATAGCTCGTTTCTTCAAATTATGAGGCGCCATCTACGTTTTTCTGTTTCGAAGTATGGAGTGATCTGACGGTAAACTAGTGATACAAAGAGTTGTTGGTACTGACAAGCCCTATCGCGACATAACTAACAGTACGCCAGCAAGCAGTTGCACTGCGTCTCGTGTCCCCATCGGCCAACACCATCTCCAACACATCCAGCCTGTATCACGTCCAGCCTTCAACTTCCCGTTCGCTCCTCTACACCCGAGAGAGGACCCACTTTTTTGGCGCATCTTTTGGCCAATCACAGCTCTAGCTTTCGGTCGCAACACAAGCCCAATCGGCTCGCGTCCAAAGCGCGTCTTGTGGATTCCTTGTCCACCCATTTTAATGGACAGACTCTCTCGGAAGATCTCGAAACTTCTACCACGAAGTTCCGGTAACCAATGGAAACACACGCCCACCAATTTGCAGGGAATCATCGTTCCACATACGTGCCCCAAGTCATATACGCCAAGACTGGGCTGGTGTCCCCTGCGACCATTTCTCTCCGTGTTCTTCGATTCCTCCCGCTGATATTGTCCTGTGCTTTCCAATGGTTCAGCCCTGGATTTCTAACTTTGAAGAGGGCAGAAATTTCGCCCTAGCCCACGGCCAGCTTAAGAGAATGGATTTCATTGGAGTGTTCATGACACAGAGGCTGTTGATCATAAGGGAAAATCAGGATTAAATAAAACACATACGCCACAGATCACATCCTGTAGGCATGGGTTCGAGTAGAAAAGTTATAAGATGTCACATGAAAATGATAAAATACCATGTCTAACTGACTGGCTAGACTCTAATAAAAGACGCACTAAAAGTAAATAGACGTTTTTCCAGAGTCCATATATCACATGAGAAATTATTTCCGATAATTGGATCCTTGTTTTAATATAATCAGTTTTGGACCCTCTGCCGTATTCATTAATTTTTTGCCTAATGTTTAGGATATCTCAGTACATATCAATACTACTATCTGTTGTGTCATGAACTAAATGTGTGGGTGATTTGCATAGTATTAACTTGATTATTCCTTTTTTCCCTTGAGCCTTTTTATGCCCTTTTGTGTGACGTACGAGGCAGTAGTAGTATACGATTTACATCTATGTTTTGAAAGGTGGCTACACTGAGTCAAAGCGCCAGCGATTGCACCATAGATTATTATTCCGCTGCCTCCACTGGCGCAGTAGTAGTTCAGAGGATGTCGAGAGCAGTCGTCGTTCTGTTGGGCGAGAGAGTAGACGATCTGAGTGTTGACTGAAATGTTGTACTGTTCGGTTGGTGTAATGTATAGATGGAAGAAGATGCAATTGTCAGAATATATTTGAGAAAGGAGATGGGCTTTTGATTTATGATGCTGGTGTAATGGAATATTTTCGTCAATATATAATGAGGTAAAAAGGTATTACAGTTTTCTTTAATAACAAACCCTCTTGCTTACAGGTACAGCGGGTCGAGGCGCTACAGTCTGCTACCGCTGCGGTCGCAGGTTCGAATCCTGCCTCGGGAATGGATGTGTGTGATGTCCTTAGGTTAGTTAGGTTTAAGTAGTTCTTAGTTCTAGGGGACTGATGACCTCAGAAGTTAAGTCCCATAGTGCTCAGAACCATTTGAACCGTTTTACAGGTACAGTCAACGAAGCAAGTGGCTCGTGTTCATTTGTTAGACTTGTAGTTCTGGTTTCTATGTGCAATTATAGTATTTCTCGTTTTTCAATTAGTTCATTGTAAATTGTGTTTAAAATATTTTGTCGTATTGAGAAAGAACCGAGCCAGATACATATACGTTGAGTCACACTACCACACACAGAACAGTTACACTTGTGCTTTGTCGTTTCGTAGCTTCTATAGCTGCAGGGGACTTAATTAATCAGTTGTGTAAATGAAAATTCTTTGCCATTCTTTATTTTTATTTTATGTAGTCAGATTGCGTGCTAATAATAGTCAGGGCCAACCGGTTACAAGACTTCGTAACCGGTCACACAGCTAGTAAAATTACTGCATTTATTCATTAATATTAGTCTTCTCTTTTTAATTAAGCCCCCATGCAGTTTATCGTCGAGACTCGCCCACACGGGTAGCTGTTCGCGTTAAAGGGCACGTTTCGGCGATGGGTAGGAGCGCCCGGTGGATTAACAATGAAGGCCGGTGTGCCGTCCAAACGGCAGGTGGTTTCTAGATGATTTCTCACTTCTCATTGGGTGATACCAGACTGGTATCCACACCCGCCTCAGATACAAGCTAAGCATTTAGAAAAACTCTCTCACACGTGCACTTAGAATGCACTCTAGATGCAACCAAATCGGGTTCACTGTGTGCGACCCTGAGGGTGAATGGGAGAGTGGTGACCTTAGATATTTAGTCTCCATAAATCGAAAATCAGCAGCAGCAGCATCAACATTGTCTCTGTAAGCATTGTGGTGTTTTTTGTCATGAAAGAATGTGTGTGCGAAGAGACTGTGAAAACATTAGTCTAAGCTGAAGAGCAGGTGGGCTGCCATATTGCAGTTTCTTACATACAACACAAACATTCACATGAGACTTCAGAATGAGAGACTGGCTGCGTAATGTTTCCCTGTAGACAGAAACAGACGACATTACTCATATCTACAACAAAGCTGAGACTGATTTTTTCACAGATTTTTGTATTCCATTTCACTGCAATGTTGAATTAAGTGAAAAAGAGCACGACTTGATTTGCCACGTGAGACCGCGCATTGTCATGAGAAAGTCGCCACCCAGTTTGGGTAAGTTCTGATCGTTTAATTGCAATTTGCTTCCACAGTTTAACCAATGCTGACGTGTAGTATGCTGTTGTAATGGTAGTATGAGGGGGAACTGCATGCTGATAGATCATTCTATGACGGTCAGAAACTTTGATCACCGTCACTTTCCCTGCAGATGAAACAACTTTCACCTTTTTTGGTGTTGAGGAACATGGCGATTTCCACAGTGTTCTGGCTCGTTTTTCTTGAGGATCGTAATACTACAGCCATCACTCATCGTAGGTAATAACTGATCCCAAAAGCGTATCCCCTCCATCAGCAAAGATATGTAGCACCTCACGGCTTGTCTCCATTCGCCACAGACACGTTACTCAATGGCCACAAATATGGATCATATGGAGATGATCATGTGTAATTGTAAATGCACAGCCACATAAAATTCTCGACACTTCACTGAGGTTACGTAATGTTATCCTCTGATCATCACGGTCAATCACAGCAGCTGTGTTGATGTTGGTGGCCGAGCGGTTTTAGGCGCTTCAGTCTGGAACCGCGTGACCGCTACGGTCGCAGGTTCGAATCCTGTCTCGGGCACGGATGTGTGTGATGTCCTTAGGTTAGTTAGCATTAAGTAGTTCTAAGTTCTAGGGGACTGATGACCTCCGATGTTAAGTCCCATAGTGCTCAGAGCCATTTGAACCATTTTTTGTTGATGTTGACTTCAGTCACAGCAGACACGTAGGCCTCTTTGACAACCTTGAAGCACCTAAACACCGTTGCACGAGGTAGAGCGTCATCGTCCACTTGCTGCAGCTTTCCGTAAGTTTCAGTGGCCGTATGTTTTAAACGAACACATAATTTTATTCTGCCGTACTGCTCCTCTCGCGTCACCTCCATTGCTTGGTGTGCGAAATGCAAAGAGCGTCTACAAAATAGAGCATTACTAAGAACCTACCGATAAGAGAGTGCTGCCGCCTATGGACATTATACATAGAAACCCGTTACTTTGGAATATTCGTGGTGCAGATGGGGAACTATCACGGTAGCTACAGGAAAAATGCGGTCTCGCATTTGTTGATCAGCCATCGTATGTTATGTGGTAACACTGAAATGCTAATAATCTGCATAGTGTTGCAGTTTTGGTGGCCAGCAGTGTAGTTACAGAGGGGACCACCAGGTGGTGCCGGAGGAGCGCCACCGCCGCCTTGTACTCACCTGGCTGGGGAACTCGTTCTCTGCGGCGTCCTGGCCGCCCACCACGAGCCCCCGCACCGCCACCGACGCGTCGCCCACCATCTCGCCGCCGCACCGTCGCCCTCCTCAGACGCGTGGGCGGCAGGCGACACCTGCCGGCACAGCCGACTGCCGTTACACCCTCACTCATCTGGCAACTCTCCCTCTGGCACAGCGACAACGACGGCATTCGTCAATACGTCAGCACCAGTCGCTACTCGTATCGTCAAATTAGACATACTGTGACTTTCCCTTGTCTAGAAGGGAGGACTGTGGTTGAATTTCATACAGATCACCACATATAAGAGTCGTCGGAGCATCGGAAAGAATTAGGGCCTGGTGAAAGGATCGTCTATCTGACTGAATAAAAAATATCCACCACGATCAAACAAAATGGCTCAAATAGCTCTGAGCACTATGGGACTTAACATTTGAGGTCATCAGTCCCCTAGAACTTAGAACTACTTAAACCTAACTAACCTAAGGACATCACACACATCCATGCCCGAGGCAGGACTCGAACCTGCGACCGTAGCGGTCGCGCGGTTCCAGACTGAAGCGCCTAGAAGCGCACGGCTACCAGCGGCCGGCGATCAAACGAAAACTACTCATTGGATTTACAATTAATTTTATCATGTCAGAGCTAGCAGTGATGTGGGGATTTTCCCGTACGACAATTACACGAATGTACCGTGAATGTCAGGAATCCGGAAAAACATCAAACCTCCGCTGCAGCCGGAAAAAGTTCCTGCAAGAACGGGACCAACGACGACTGAAGAGAATCGTTCCACGTGATAGAAGTGCAACCATTCCAGAAATTCTGCAGATTTCAATGCTAGGCCTTCAAAAAGTGTCAGCGTGCGAACGATTCAACGAAACATCATCGATATGGGCTTTCGGAGCCGGAGGTCCACTCGTGTACCCTTGATGGCTGCACCACACAAAGCCTTACGCCTCGCCTGGGCCCGCCAACACCGACATTGGACTCTTGATGACTGGAAACATGCTGCCTGGCCTGACGAGTCTTGTTCCAAATTGTTTTGAGCGGATGACGTGTAGGGATATGCAGATAACCTTATGAATCTATGGACCCTGCATGTCAGCAGGGGACTGTTCAAGCTGGTGGAGGCTCTGTAATGGTGTGGGGCATGTGCAGTTGGAGTGATATGGGACTCCTGATACGTCTAGATACGACTCTGACAGGTGCCACGTACGTAAGCATCCTGTTTGAAAACCTGCATCCATTTATGTCTATTGTGAATTCCGACGGACTTGGGCAAAACAGGACAATGCGACACCCCACACGTCCAAAATTGCTACAGAGTGGCTCCAGGAACACTCAAGTGAGTTGAAACACTTCTACTAGCCACCAAGCTCCCTAGACATGAACATTATTGAGCATATCTAGGATACCTTGCGACGTGCTGTTCAGAAGAGATATCCACCCTCTCGTACTCTTACGGAATTATGGACAGATCTACAGGATGCATGGTGTCAGTTCCCTCCAGAACTACTTCAGAGATTAGTCGAGTCCACACCACGTCCTATTGCGGCAATACTACGTGCTCGCGGCGGCGCTACACGATATTAGGCAGGTGTACCAAACCATCATACTTTCACAGCAGTGGACAGGCTTTTCACGAAATATAGCATCCTTGATGCGCCACGATTAGATCCGCCTCAGCTGGATGGAGTGGGTGTTGAGAACGCCCTGTAAATGGTAAATTTTTTATTTTTTTTTTTTAAGTCATCAGTTTTCTGACTAGTTTGACGCGGCTCCACCCAATTTGCTCTCCTGTGTCAATCTCTTCATCTCAGAGTAGCACTTGCAACATACGTCAACAATTATTTGCAGGATGTATTACAATCTCTGTTTTCCTGTATAGTTTTTATCCTGTTTCAGCTCCCTCTAGAACCATGGAATTTATTCCCTGATGTCTTAATGGATGTCCTTTTATCCTGCCCCTTCTTCTTGTTAATGTTTTCCATGTATTCCTTTCTTCGTCAATTTTTAGGAGGATCTCATCATTCCTTGCCTCATCAGTCCAGCTAATTTTCAACATTACCTGTGGCACCACATCTTAAATGCTTCGATTCTCTTCTTGTTCGGCTTTCCCACAGTCCACGTTTCATTCCATACAATGCCGTGCTCCAGACGCACATTCTCACAAAACTTCTTCCTCAAATAAAGGTCTATCTTTGATACTAATGCTTTTGCCAGTGCTACTTTTTATGTCCTCCTTCCTCCTCCACTCATAGGTTATTTTTCTGTCTAGGTAGCACAATTCCGTAACTTCGTATATTTCGAGATCATCAATCCTGATGATACTTTATCGCAGTTCTCATTGCAGCAACGTCTCATTACTTTTGTCTTTCTTCGATTTACTGTCAAGCTGTTTCTGTACTCATTACACTGTTCATTCCATTTAGCAGATCATGTAATTCTTCTTCACTTTCACCGAGGACAGCAATGTCATCAGCGAATCTTGTCATTGATATTCTTTCACCTCGATTTTTAATTCCATTCTTGAACCTTTCTTTTATTTCTGTCATTGCTTCTTCACTGTATAGACTGAACAGAAAGAGGAAAAGAGTACAGCTCTGTCTTACACATATTTTAATCCGAGCACTTTGATCTCTATTCTTCCACTCTTACTGTCCTCTCTTGGCTTTTTTACTCGTTGTATATTACCCGTCTTTCCCTGCAGCCTACCTCTATTTTTCTCAGGAATTCGAACATCTTGCACCATTTGACATTGGTGAACGTTTTTTCCAGGTCGACGAATCCTGTGGACGTGTCTTGATTTTCTTTCGTCTTGCTTCCACTATCACCCACAACGTCAGTATTGCCTCTCTGGTGCCTTTAATTTTTCTAAGGCCAAACTGACGGTCATCTAACACATCCTCAATTTTCTTTCCCGTGCTTCTCTAAGTTATTCCTGACAACAACTTGGATACATGGGCTGTCAGACTGTATCGACCATTTTTGGAACACTCGCTACATGAACCAATTTACAGTTTATGCACAATGGTGTTCCCCCTCATTTCAATTGGGAGGTAAGAGAGTATCTCATTGTTGCTTATCTCTGTTAGTGGATCGGTCATGCAGGACCAGTTATTCGGCCCACCAGATCACAGGATCTTAACCTCTTGCATATCTACCTTTGGGGCCACCTGAAGGAGCTCGTAGATAGTGTTGCGACTGAGGATGTAGAACAACTACAGCAGCGAACTGAAAATGGCTGTGCGGTTTGAGATGAATGAAGCGTGCAACATTCCGGGAGCAGTAGGGCGTCGAGCCCATCACTGCCTTTATCTTTACGGACATCTTTCTGAACAAGTTCTGAGGGAAATATACAGTTCGTAGTTGTGTTTAATTTCGGGTCCCTTCGCGCCGTTGCTTTCTGAGAAGAATTAATTTTGTATTGTTTGTGTTGCATGTGTGAGCCCTATTCTGCTGCATAACTCTGAAATAAAGCAATTTCAGACAAAACTCTATTTAACATCAGTTACTTTTGTGTGTGTGTGTGTTTTCCACATTTCCTCTTAAACCATTGGATCGACGTCAGTCAAACTTGGGATGCATATCACACATTATCTGGAAAGAAACTCAGTGGGGGTAGGAACATTCTACCTATGAAAGGGATAGGGGTTGGTGTCAAACAGAAACGTAACTAACCGCTCGTAAATGTACAGGCTACTTGTTCATCCAGAATTTGAGAATGAGAGTACTTAGTGACTTGCAACAAACTTAACACACAATTTCAAACATTTACTAAACTTTATTTAGCTGACATCCACAGCAAAAAGATGAAAGGAAAAAAAATTACCGCGTCACTACATTTTCGCTGCTCATGCAGGGAAACTGCCACGTCAGGCATCACGTTTCAATTTATTTCTTCTTTACTACTAACTCTATTCGTAACACATTTTGTAGACAGTATCCACACATTTCACCGAATATACCAGCAAAATTATATCTTTTTTAACCCCCGACGCAAACAGACGGGTGTTATAAGTTTAACGTGTGTATCTATACAGGGTGGTCCATTGATCGTGACCGGACCAAATATCTCACGAAATAAGCGTCAAGCGAAAAAACTACAAAGTACGAAACTTGTCTAGCTTGAAGGGGGAAACCAGATGGCGCTATGGTTGGCCCGCTACATGGCGCTGACATAGGTCAAATGGATATCATCTGCGTTTTTTTAAAATAGGAACCCGCATTTTTTATTACATATTCGTGTAGTACGTAAAGAAATACGAATGTTTTAGTTGGACCACTTTTTTCGCTTTGTTATGGATGGCGCTGTAATAGTCACAAACATATGGATCACAATTTTAGACGAACAGTTGGTAACATGAAGGTTTTTTTAAATTAAAATACAGAACGTAGGTACGTTTGAACATTTTATTTCGGTTGCTCCAATGTGATACATGTATCTTTGTGAACTTGTCATTTTTGAGAACGCATGCTGTTACAGCGTGATTATCTGTAAATACCACATTAATGCAATAAACGCTCAAAATGATGTCCGTCAACCTCAATGCATTTGGCAATACGTGTAACATCTCTCTCAATAGCGAGTAGTTCGCCTCCCGTAATGTTCGCACATGCATTGACAATGCACTGACGCATGTTGTCAGGCATTGTCGGTGGATCACGACAGCAAATATTCTTCAACTTTCTCCACAGAAAGAAATCCGGGGACGACAGATCCGGTGAACTTGCGGGCCATGGTATTGTGCTTCGACGACCAATCCACCTGTCATGAAATATGCTGTTGAATACCGCCTCAACCGCACGCGAGCTATGTGCCGGACTTCAATCATGTTGGAAGTACATCGCCATTCTGTCATGCAGTAAAACATCTTGTAGTAACATGGGTAGAACATTAAGTAGGAAATCAGCATACATTGCACCATTTAGATTGCCATCGATAAAATGGGGGCCAATTATCCTTCCTCCCATAATGCCATACATTAACCAGCCAAGGTCGCTGATATTCCACTTGTCGCAGCCATCGTGGATTTTCCCTTGCCCAATAGTGCATATTATGCCGGTTTACGTTACCGCTATTGGTGAATGACGCTTCGTCGCTAAATAGAACGCGTGCTAAAATTCTGTCATCGTCCCGTAATTTCTCTTGTGCCCAGTAGCAGAACTGTACATGACGTTCAAAGTCGTCGCCATGCAATTCCTTGTGCATAGAAATATGGTACAGGTGCAATCGATGTTGATGTAGCATTCTCAACACCGACGTTTTTGAGATTCCCGATTCTAGCGCAATTAGTCAGCTACTGATGTGCGGATTAGCTGCGATAGCAGCTAAAACACCTACTTGGGCATTATCATTTGTTGCAGGTCGTGGTTGACGTTTCACATGTGGCTGAACACTTCCTGTTTCCTTAAATATCGTAACTATCCGGCGAACGGTCCGTACACTTGGATGATGTCGTCCAGGATAACGAGCAGCATACATAGCACACGCCCGTTGGGCATTTTGATCACAATAGCCATACATCAACACGGTATCGCCCTTTTCCGCAATTGGTAAAAGGTCCATTTTAACACGGGTAACGTATCACGAAGCAAATACCGTCCGCACTGGCGGACTGTTACGTGATACCACGTACTTATACGTTTGTGACTATTACAGCGCCATCTATCACAAAGTGAAAGAAGTGGTCCAACTAAAACATTCATATTTTTTTACCTACTACACCAATATGTAATAAAAAATGGGGGTTCCTATTTAAAAAAACGCAGTTGATATCCGTTTGACCTACGGCAGCGCCATCTATCGGGCCAACCATAGCGCCATCTTGTATCCCCCGTCAAACTAGACGAGTTTCGTTCTTTGTAGTTTTTCGGTTTGATGCTTCTTTCGTGAGATATTTGGCCCGGTCACTATCAATGGACGACCCTGTATATGTTTCGCTACGTAGCTCAACGAAAAGTCAGATTTTGATGCAGTTTCTTTTTCATTCTTTGATATGAAAACTGGTTTAATAGGGAATGTTTTTAGCTATGTCCCACGAAAGTCTGTTCAGTCGTTTAAATTTCATCAGCTAAATTAAGTAAAAATGCTTTCCGCCAACGTGCTCTCTTGGTTTACACTACGTGGTGCATAAGAGCAACGTAAGTTAGCAGTACCAGATTCGAGAGCTCAAGGAGATTGAAATAAAAGTCCGCGAGAACATATGTTTATCTGTTACGGTTGACCAACAATGATGATTTTTGTCGTTTAAAATCGCCCGTTTCAGCACCTACAAAGTAGAAAAAGGGTGATTATGACACAACTGTAAAAGATAAAAATATGCTCTCGCAGACTTTTTTGTAGTTCTTTCTGAGGTCTACAGTACAGCACTAAATCTAATGATTTTTGCCCTAATAGTTTACACTGCCTAGTGGAATGCAGCGCAACGGCGGTTCACTTCCTTCCGACTTGATTTAGAATTATCGCCACAGCTTATTACTTACGTTACCTAAATTAGCTAAATACATACTAAAACATAGACAATGAATGTATGTGTGAATTAAAAAAAGTAACAAATAAATCGCGTAGGTAAACAAAATATCAACAAAAGAAAAATCTACGAATAATAATTTCGGGTTGAAGCTCGAAAACGTACGTGAGATATTGCAGTCCCAAAATCTTGCAACTGTAATAACATTTATGAATATATATCTACTGTCAGAATAGGCAGATTTCGGTGAGTCACGATCTCGCATCGCAGTTCCCTGTTTCGTCCCGATAAATATTTGTGTGAATGTGGCGATCAGAGTGTCGATCGCGCCGCATCTACTAGTGAAATAAAAAGATTAAAAAGCATGGAATAAAACTTAAATTAAAAATTGAAAGAAACTACACCCAAAAAACTCTAAAAAGAAATATATATATATGTATATATATTTCCCATTTAGTTTAATATAAGTAATAATATTTTAATCCAAGTGTCGTCGAGTCGGAGGGATGGCTAAGTAAATAAAATAAAAAAAAATGCAAATTGATAAAGTAAGAAATTTAAATACAAGTAAGCTACCTAGGCAACACAGGTAAATACCAAAACAACAATATCTAAACGTTTAATCTACAACTTAATTAATTTACTCCGAAAAATTTACAATATAGACACAACCGTCAACGACGTCTGCTCTAACGCGAATGCCCGTTCGCGATTTAATGAAGCGTGCGTTAGCAAGCTGTCATCAAACCGTTGCAGAACGTAGACCTCGTAAGACAGATTAATGTGCGAAACTAAGTTCGTGCATAAATGTAAAAATATGACATAAAATAAATAGACTTTTTAACAATGTTAGGCTAATTAAAGACGGATTGGTTTTCATATTTTGTATAAAAAGTAATTTTAACTTCACTAGTTATTTCGAGGTGTGGATGCGGGACGCGCAGGACTGGAAGAGATGACGCCAGACACAAGAGGCTTATACCCAGCAAAAATGAAAGTATGCTGTTCTAGAAAGGATAGCTGTTCTTATCTTCTTACATTTTTTTTATTTACTTAATAATCCCCAGGCGCAACTACGCTTGGATCAAAATATTATTACTTATATTAAATTTAAATGGACAATACATATTATTTTTTTTACTTTTTAGTGGTTTCCTGTGTCGAGGATTTTTATGTTTTTAATTTCAATTTTACGACGTATAGTTTGGGAGATATGACGTCATACACACGGAGACCCGCGAAAAATAGGTTTCCTTAAAACGGAGTACAAATTATCCAGTATTTGAAAATGAGAGCACTCAGTGACTTCCAACAAAGTGTAAACATAATTTCAAACCTTTTTAAACTTTGCTATCCTACGTGCTTTGAGTCAAATATTTACTACATACCTTGTTTGGTAGCCTATGTTCTACCTTCGCGTTATCCTCATATAATATTTCATCAGAACTGATTCAGCAGTGTAGTCATGAAAATTTGACAAACAAATTTACTTTCGCATTTATGACATTAGTATGGATACAAATATACATTTTTATAATATATAGAGCTATGGAACATGCGTTCGATATTCCGAGGCCTGTGAATGACTTTTTTTCTTTTTTAAGTGGTGGTAGTTACAAGCAATTTTATTTCAGTGATTACAAAATCGGGTCAGATTTACAAATAACTTGGCAGGCGGTGTGAACCGACATAACACTATGGCGTTGCACCTCGTCTGGCCTGGATCTATGCACTGATATGGTTGGGACGTATCTCATAAAGCCACCATATGATCTTCTGAGGCCTTTTGGACCACAAATATTTGAACTGACTCTTGATATTCTTCATTCTGGCACTGGAATGGAGGTGACATCCGAGCTAGTCCCATGCATACTGTGTCAGGGACAGACCTGCTCTTCAGTCCTGGATCTATGCACTGATATCGTTGGAATGTGTCTCATAAGCCACCATATCTTCTTCTGAGGCCTTTTGGACCACAAATATTTGAACTGACTCTTGATATTCTTCATTCTGGCACTGGAATGGAGGTGACATCTGAGCTAGTCCCATCATACTGTGTCAGGGACAGACCTGCTCGTCAGGCCTGGATCTATGCACTGATATTGTTGCGACGTCTCTCATAAGCCACCAAATCTTCTCCTGACGCCTTTTGGCCCACAAATATCTTAACTGATTCTTGATATTCTTCATTCAGGTACTGGAATGGAGGTGACATCCGAGCTAGTCCCACGCATACTGTGTCGGGAACAGATCTGAGGATCTTACTGGCTCTGGGAGTACCCATACATCGCGCAGTCAATTTATAGAGACATGTGCCATGTGTAGTAGGTAATTTTCCTGTTCAAAGCTGGCACCACGATACTGTCATGTGACAGGTAATTCGTGAGGAAGGAGTATGTTCATGACGTGCCATTATGACGTCATAGGCTCCTCAGTCACTGCCAGCTATTACCCAAGTCTTAGATGATGGTGCCCTGAAACGTGGCAATGTGCTGTGCACGAATGACCATGCTTCAGATAAGCAATAGTTTTAAGAACTTCATTTGATAGCTAAGAATATAAGATGGCTTCAGAAAGAAACCCGGTTGTTGTACGGGCAATGAAACTAAAGTTGTAGCCTTTTTAATTAAGCGAGCGCCGATTAGAATGCTGCGGGGTGACAGACAGACGGACGGACGGCCAGAGCGGACGTAGCGTGCCGAAGGGTTACGATAAGAGCCGAGTCGGGCGCGGTAGGCCAGCACAGTGACTTACAAGAACGTGAAGGCGGAAGGACACAGAGAAGACAGGGTTAGATTAGAAATACGACGCGGCATCCACAGGCGGACACCTCTTGGGGATGGAGGATGAGGAATGGTCCGACCAGAGACTGTCGAAGGGTAAAAAAGTAGTTCGATTGAGAAAACTGTATATTAGAGCAGATGGCCAGAGTAAAATTTGCAGAAGAGTGTAAATCAGAAGTGTATTTGCGAAGAAAGCAACCGGGAACGTATAAGGTAAAATGTGTCTGTTTTAAGGGCAGAGACAGTGACTGACGTCAAAAGCGTTTTAATGGGGAAGAAGGAGCGCACAGCTCGCCAATGTTGAGGACTGGCGGTTAGATCGGGGAGCAGTACGGATGGCCGGCATTTCCGCTCCGCTTGATTACCAACTAAGCTTTGCTTTTTGGCTAAATCTGCATAAGACCGTGACAAAGTAACGTTTGCGTTGGTGCTGATGTTATTTTGATTGTGAATGAATGTTTATCTTAATATGTGACAATACTGAGGTATAGACGCAAACAGTTAATTGAGCAAAACTTAGTGCATGCAACAACACAACAGTCATTGAAGACAGTAAGTCAGTTGCTGTGTTCGCTCCTGCTGTTGCAATTCTGTTTTTGTTTTCTGCCAGTGATCATTTTGACCTATTGGCTACGATCATGCTTATTTTTATGTGGGGTATCAAGTGTAGGCAAAGACTGAGTTCCGTGGCTTCCGGTAAGCCGGCCGCGGTGGTCTCGCGGTTAAGGCGCTCAGTCCGGAACCGCGCGACTGCTACGGTCGCAGGTTCGAATCCTGCCTCGGGCATGGATGTGTGTGATGTCCTTAGGTTAGTTAGGTTTAAGTAGTTCTAAGTTCTAGGGGACTGATGACCACAGATGTTAAGTCCCATAGTGCTCAGAGCCATTTGCACCATTTTTTTGCTTCCGGTAATACAAGATCCTGGCCTTGTGCACTAAAAGTCCTGCGTGACAGCTGAGTGAATTATATTAATACGATCACAATTGGGATTAGCCTGACTGAGGCGACAATCAAATGCAATCGGTATCCGACAGTGGTGTTAAACCCACTTAGAGGGGCATATCCGACTGACCGCTATCTGGCTGGATTCTGGCGAGAAAACTACGATGTTGCAATTTGTTTGTAATAAACTGTATGAAAAGATTTTGAGGCCAACGTGTCTGTAGGATATAATTGCTTTTATCGGAGCTGCGTTGCATTATTTAGTAGTACCGAAATTCCTCTCCAGAACCTTAGTCCTACGTATTTGCTAAGTCCAGAATCCACAGGGTGCCAAATAACGTACGAGCGGCTGAACTGCAGGTAAGGGCAGGTAAGATTACAGGTCGAGAAAGTGCGGAGGCTGACTAGATTGCCACCGCGCAGGTAAGTCACAAGCAGGACCTACCATGCACCCTTGTAAATCTACCGCTTACCGTACTAGACAGTGCAAGGGGTCCAGTACGTTACAAGTTAGGGTTTGTCATTCCGCAGAGGGCATGTTACAAGTTGGTACATCAACCTAAGCAATGTTACAAAACGGTAGATCGACCTAGGGAATGTTACAAAATGGTAGATCGGCCTAGGGAATGTTACAGAATGGTAGATCTGCCTAGGGAATGTTACAGCCCGATAGCTGCCCATACCATGACGACAGGAGTGACGCTGCTATTCCTCTTCAGAACATTGGAAGGACGGAACATTAAGTCAGGTCGCCATCATACTCGCCGACAATAGCCATCCGTGGTAGTGCAAACCGCTATTCATCGTGAAACACAGTGTGAAGCCATTCATCAGCAGTCCATGCTCTCTGGTCACAGCACCACGCGAAACGTAGCTGTTTACATTGTGGTGTTAACAGCAAACAGCCCATGGGACGGTAATCCCCAGTCCGGCACCTGATACTGTTCGACCAGTGGCATGCGATGACACAGAATTTGCAGAGACAATGTTATTTGCTCTCGGGTGGCAGACTAAATGCCCCATAAACCTTGATATTTCATGTTTAGACCATCTGGGCAAACGGAGACCCGCAATGAAGTTTCAAACTCTGTCTCAAAGCAGTATGTGGCATCTCAATGTCCTCAACAACGATCACTCACCAGGCTTATTAAAAAACACGATCAACACTCAAATACTCTATTGGTCGTTCCGCTAGTCAGAGAGAATTGCAGCTCAAATCATTTCCGTACCTGCCGATGTATGTATAAGTACGAAATGTCTTCTGGGTGGTGTACCTGTTTTGTCAGGTAGAGTGTATTCGGTAGTGTGTATCGTAGACTGCACTTTATAACTAAAGTTTATTTTGTGATACTAGCATTGGTTAATTGCCGTCAAACTTGTTTTCTAGTTTTCTCTCTCTACATCATGGTTTCGAATCCAGCTAGAGAGCTTTTAATGACAATCGAATCTTTCACATACGGAAAATAAGTTGAACTTCTTTTTGCGAGAACAGGTTGTACTTATTCATAATACGTACGTGCAGAAGGTGGACAAAAATATAGAAAAACATTGTCGTGCCTAATACGATACTGGAACCACGTTGGTATTCGAAACAGGTTCCAGTCATCTCGGGGTGGATAAATACAGTTACGATCGTTTTCAAGGGAATCTTGTACCGTCCTTACTGCAGAATAAAAGCAAACTGAGGTAGCGATGATAGAGACGGATAGCGATCACGGAACCTTTTCTCCAAAGTAAACCACAAAATCTCAGTAATATCGAGATATGGTGACTGTGGTGGCCAGGGATGATGGGGCAATTCATCCTCGTGTTCACAGAACCAGCCTTGGACGGTGCGAGCTACGTGGAAGGGGCGTTGTCGTCTTGGAACACAGCACCACCACTGGGGTACAGACAGAGTACAATGGGATGAACTGGATCAGCCAGAATGGTCACGAATCCTTGGCAGTAATGTGACCTTGCATAATGAGGGCCATGAAACACCACGGTATAGATTCCTAATCGTCAACGAGTGCCCACCATGCCTCACTCTTGGAGCATAGACTCGTCCAGAAGTTGGAAACAGTGTGAAACAAGACTCATCCTACCAAATGGATTTCTTTATTTGCTACACAGTCCCGGTTTTATCGTTTCGGCACCACGTTTTCCTGTTACGGGCACTGAAACGTGGGACTTAGGGCAGGCAGGAAAAGGTGTGGACGTGGCCCTACTCAGTTACCGTTGGTTGCTCAGTAAACACGTACACTTTATTTAAGGAAATCATTTTTTAAAAACAATCATTTAAAAAAATGACTGTAATACAAGCTACACTGACGGCTGAAGGCCTTATTAAGAAACAATCCAGAATTATTTGTCGGATGAAGGCCACAAGCAATAGGGATAATTTAAACAAAATATTATTTTTAAGCAATTGACACAATCAGACCGAATGAAGAAGGGAGTGATCCACAGACAGTGCTCCAAGGATCGACCTGAGGAAAGTCCCTACAGCTGCGTAACTGGTGAGACAGGCAGCCAAGAGTTATTCTCACTTAACAGGATGGCAGCTCAAACTAGGGACAGCTTAAACGCCGACCAGCACACTCGCAGAATCCACCTAAGATGTGATAAACAATACCACGATAGAATAACAGTTAACATCGCCAAATGACAAGCATTTAATTACACAAGTTGGCTCCACCAAATTCTAGTACGCAGACAGGGTTAAGACCAAACTGCTTATTAGAAATCTGACTAGATGCACATGGAACCGCAAAAGACAATTCCACAAACAACTCAAACAATGCTAAAACAGTCACTATACAGCAACAAGATGAATTGCACGTAGACATGAACGCTAAGAACACAGAAACAATCGAAATATCAGATACACGTCGTCCACTGAGACGACCGATCGAACGACTAACCATCGGTAGTTGCCAATCAAGTCAGGCAAGGGAAACGTCGGAGTGTAAAACCGCCAACTGACAGCTTGATGGCATGAGGTCACTTCGACGGACGGACACACACACAGACCAGCGAAGGCTGCACTACTCGAATATCACGATCTATTCAACTTAAACTCGCTGAATCCGGACCTCGGCGTGGTCGTGCACTCCCGCGACCACATCGTTCCATCGGGCAGTGCATGTGTCGCCAGCTGTCCCGGCGAGTACTGGCGCTGTGCGGACCTCACTGCTGCTCCGTCCCAACTTAACTGAACTCCGACACATGACGATCAGGAAATACTTGAGGTCGCTCCAAAGATGGTACCACAGTACTCGCTATCGCTAAACGCCGATGCTGCCACTCATGGACTGACAAAGCGAGCAAGCGTGGTGGCGCCAGTGAACGGGCTAAGAAACGAGAGGTCACAACCCGAATACACGACGCCAACCTGTCAACGGCACAAACGCGAGCCGGGCCACGGCTCAGGCAGTTACATCAGTGATGAATGGTTTTGCAATTAAAAAGCTTGTCCCGCAGTTCCCTGCTTATGCACCTCCCTTCGCGTTGTTTTGGTGCTGACAGTGTCAGCAAGGGCGACATTCAGTTCTGCAGTAATTTTTTCAGCTGTCGTCCCCTTATTTTCCTGCCGGCCGGTGTGGCCAAGCGGTTAAAGGCGCTACAGTCTGCAAACGCGTGGCCGCTACGGTCGCAGGTTCGAATCCTGCCTCGGGCATGGATGTGTGTGATGTCCTTAGGTTAGTTAGGTTTAAGTAGTTCTAAGTTCTAGGGGACTGATGACCTTAGAAGTTAAGTCCCATAGTGCTCAGAGCCATTTGAACTATTTGAACCCCTTACTTTCCGTCATAATCTTCTTCAATGACTTGATAATTAAATGGACACCCTAGCTGCAAACAGGCGTTGATGCACTTCATTGGGGACATGTTGAAAATGTGTGCCCCGACCGGGACTCGAAGCCGGGATCTCCTGCTTACATGGCCCGGGTTCGAGTCCCGGTCGGGGCACACATTTTCAACATGTCCCCAATGAAGTGCATCAACGCCTGTTTGCAGCTAGGTTGTCCATTTAATTATCATTTCATTTCTAGCAAAGCTGCATGGTCATCCACGGTAACTGTTCTTTCGGGAACAGATACTACCGTCATATATAGTTCTTCAATGAATGTTTGTCACGATCACTCAATAAGCAGTTTCCTCCTCGTTGTGACTTAGCGGATCACGTTTTTCCGTTTTCCCTGTATGCGCTGTAAATCTTCGATGTGGTGCGTCTTGAAACACCGAAACACCTCGCCCATTTTGATTACGAAAGCACCTACGATACTAGCACTAACAATTTGCACACGTTCGAATTGACTTAGCTGATACATAATGCACTCGGAACTACACAGAACACCATTCTGCCCCCCCAACTAACACTTGCGACGTATTGAGGACACTGCATAAGTGCTGTTCGTGGACAAAATACAAAAGCGGAACCCGCGGCCTTGCCTAGCATCTGCAATTATGTTCAAGCACGCTTTTCTCGCGTTGTTTCCATGTTTTTGTCCAACCCCTGTATATTAGTTAGCGTGTATCTTCACTTGGGATACATAGGTAAAGTTTATTTTAGATTCTAATTTAGAGTATTCTACGACAAATATTATAGCCTTCGCACCAGCTATAGAATTTTTTTTACGGTACTCGATTCCGCGAAATGAACATTTCCTGTTTAATTTATGACTCAAAATATGGGAACGTTATCTGGATATAAAATCCATGTTGACAACCTAGTTTGACATATAGTCACTTATTCATTACCTCACTGGTCGGACTTGACTCGCAGTATACCGCTCTTCACTTGATCATGTAGCTCTAACTCATCAGGGACTCATGACCCTCTTGTTAGTCTCTTAAACAAGCAACCGTCTAACTCATCTAAAAGACTTTAATTAATTCGATGAGCAGCAGGTGAATGTACCAGTTTTGATTTAGAAAAACATCCATATTCTTCCAGGATATATCAGAGATCCTTTTTTTAAATTTGGCGCCTATCTATCAATAGAAAATGCGTATTACTGTTTTTTAGCGTCACTGGAATGAAAACACAAAATCAGTTCACGTACAGCCGGGAACCTATTATTCCAAGCAACCCTTCTGCTTGCCTTACATTTAATTATTTAATTCAGTTACCAAATACGTGAAAGATACCGACAGTTAAGCTTGGCGTTTCTTAACCTCGAACCCTGTAGCAGAAAAGACCTACCTGACGTGCTGTGGAGACTGCGAACGGAGGCAGGGAGGGACACACAAGCGCCGTTTCTCGGCGACAGGCAGCCGCTGTTGCTTAGCAACAGAGAACACAGCACGCCGAGAGCTACAGGTCTATGGAGGGCAGCCACCACTGATTAACGTAATAACCAACCGTTTCCTCAAGTGTCTACTCATGAAGTGGGTGTTGGCAGTTATCAAATGGCTCTGAGCACTATACGACTTAACTTCCGAGGTCATCAGTGGCCTAGAACTTAGAACTAATTAAACCTAACTAACCTAAGGACATCACACACATCCATGCCCGAGGCAGGATTCGAACCTACGACCGTAGCCGTCGCCCGGCTCCAGACTGCAGTGCCTAGAACCGCACGGCCATTCCGGCCGGCGGCAGTTATCTCATTCGATATTACGTTTACCATAATTTGGAGAGCAGAATATAAAAGAAATGTGCTTATTATACTTCGTAATTTCGGTACTCTTCCTATCGTACAATGAAGAGAGAAAGAAGAGAAGAATTCATTCTGAGAGATTCACAAAAATTGTCCAACGCCTTAAATAACTAATACCCATAATTATGTCTTGTTTTTTGAGTAATCAGTCTTCTCATTTGTTTGATGCGACCTGCAAGGAATTCCTCCATTGCCGTAACCTTTTCACCGCTCAGAAGCACTTGCACCCTATTGATGTTACTGTTATGGTCTTTACTCCAGAGACCGATTTGATGCAAATCCCCATGCTATCCTACCCTGTGCAAGCTCCTTCATCTCTGAGTAACTATTGCAACCTGCATCCTTCTGAATCTGTTCAGAGTATTCACGCCTTGGTCTCACTCTACGATTTTTACCCTCCGCGATTCCCTCCAATACTAAATTGATGATCTCTTGATGCTTCAGAACGTGTGCTACCAACCGATCTATTCTTCTAGCCAAGTTGTGCCACAAATTCCTCTTCTCCCCTATTCTAAACTTCCTCAATAATAACGTGATCAACCCATCAAATTTTCAACATTCTTCTGTAGCACCACGTTTCGAAGGCTTCTATTCTCTTCCTGTCTATACTATCTATCGTCCATGTTTTACTTCCATACATGGCTGTACTCCATACAGATACTTTTAGAAAGGACTTCATGTCACTTAAATCTATACTCGATGTAAAACAAATTTCTCTTCGGCAGAAACGCTTTCCTTGCCATTGCCAGTCTACATTTTATATCCTCTCTAATTAGACCATCATCAGTTATTTTGCTCCCCAAATAGCAAAATTCATCTACTACCTTAAGTGTCTCATTTCGTAATCTAATTCCCTCAGCATCACCTGATTTAATGCGACTACATTCCACTATCCTCTTTTTGTTTTTGTTAATGTTCATCTTCTATCCTCTTTGCAAGACACTGTTCATTCCGTTCAACTGCTCTTCCAAGTCCTTTGCTCTTTCTGTCAGAGTTACAATGTCATCGGCGAACCTCAAAGTTTTTATTTCTTCTCCATGGATTTTAATTCCTACTCCGAACTTTTCTTTTGTTTCCTACACTGCTTGCTCAATACACAAATTCAATAACACCGAGGACCGGCTACAACCCTGTCTCACCCCCTTCCCACCGAGTGCTTCCCTTTCATACCCCTCGACTCTTATAACTGCCATCTCGTTCCTGTACAAATTGTGAATAGCCTTTCGCTCCCTGTATTTGACTCCTGTCACCTTCAGAATTTGAAAGAGAGTATTCCGTTCAACATTGTCAAAAGCTTTCTCTAAGTCTACAAATGCTAGAAAAGTAGGTTTGCCTTTCTTTAATCTATCTTCTAAGATAATCCGTAGGGTCAGTATTGCCTCACGTGTTCCAACATTTCTGCGGAATCCAAACTGATCTGCCCCGAGGTCGGCTTCTACCAGTACATCTACATGCATACTCCGCAAGCCACCTGACGGTGTGTGGCAGAGGGTACCTTGAGTACCTCTATCGGTTCTCCCTTCTATTCCAGTCTCGTATTGTTCGTGGAAAGAAGGATTGTCGGTATGCCTCTGTGTGGGCACTAATCTCTTTGATTTTATCCTCATGGTCTCTTCGCGAGATTTACGTAGGAGGGAGCAATATACTGCTTGACTCCTCGGTGAAGATATGTTCTCGAAACTTCAACAAAAGCCCGTACCGAGCTACTGAGCGTCTCTCCTGCAGAGTCTTCCATTGGAGTTTATCTATCATCTCCGTAACGCTTTCGCGATTACTAAATGATCCTGTAACGAAGCGCTCTGCTCTCCGTTGGATATTCTCTATCTCTTCTATCAACCTTATCTGATACGGATCCCACACTGCTGAGCAGTATTCAAGGGTGAACAAGCGTACTGTAACCTACTTCCTTTGTTTTCGGATTGCATTTCCTTAGGATTCTTCCAATGAATCTCAGTCTGACATCTGCTTTACCGACGATGAACTTTATATGATCATTCCATTTTAAATCACTCCTAATGCGTACTCCCAGATAATTTATGGAATTAACTGCTTCCAGTTGCTGAAATGCTATATTGTAGCTAAATGATAAGGGATCTTTCTTTCTATGTATTCGCAGCACCTTACACTTGTCAACATTGAGATTCAATTGCCATTCCCTGCTCCGCCAGATTCGCTGCAGATCCTCCTGCATTTCAGTACAATTTTCCATTGTTACAACCTCTCGATATACCACAGCATCATTCGCAAAGGCCTCAGTGATCTTCCGATGTCATCCACAAAGTCATTTATGTATACTGTGAACAGCAACGGTCGGTCCTACGACACTCCCCTGTGGCACACCTGAAATGCTCTTACTTCGGAAGGCTTCTCTCCATTGAGAATGACATGGTGCGTTCTGTTATCTAGGAACTCTTCAATCCAATCACACAATTGGTCTGATAGTCCATATGCTCTTACTTTGTTCATTAAATGACTTTGGGGAACTGTATCGAACGCCTTGCGGAAGTCAAGAAACATGGCATCTACCTGGGGACCCGTGTCTATAGCCCTCTGAGTCTCTTGGACGAATAGCGCGAGCTGGGTTTCACACGATCGTCTTTATCGAAACCCATACTGATTCCTACAGAGTAGATTTCTAGTCTCCAGAAAAGTCATTATACTCGAACATAATACGTGTTCCAAAATTCTACAACTGATCGAGTTAGAGATATAGGTCTATAGTTCTGCACATCCGTTCGACGTCCCTTCTTAAAAACGGGAATGACATGTGCCGTTTTCCAATCCTTTGGAACGCTACGCCCTTCTAGAGACCTACGGTACACCGCTGCAAGAAGCGGGGCAAGTTCCTTCGCGTACTCTGTGTAAAATCGAACTGGTATCCCATCAGGTCCAGCGGCCTTTCCTCTTTTGAGTGATTTTAATTGTTTCTCTATCCCTCTGTCGTCTATTTCGATATCTACCATTTTGTCATCTGTGCGACAATCTATAGAAGGAACTACAGTGCAGTCTTCCTCTGTGAAACAGCTTTGGAAAAAGACATTTAGTATTTCGGCCTTTAGTCTGTCATCCTCTGTTTCAGTACCATTTTGGTCACAGAGTGTCTGGACATTTTGTTCTGATCCACCTACCGCTTTGACACAAGACCAAAATTTCTTAGGATTTTCTGCCAAGTCAGTACATAGAACTTTACTTTCGAATTCATTGAACGCCTCTCGCATAGCCCTCCTCACACTACATTTTGCTTCGCGTAATTTTTGATTGTCGGCAAGGCTTTGGCTATGTTTATGTTTGCTACGAAGTTCCCTTTGCTTCCGCAGCAGTTTTCGAACTCGGTTGTTGTACCACGGTGGCTCTTTTCCATCTCTTACGATCTTGTTTGGCACATACTCATCTATCGCACATTGTACGATGGTTCTGAACTTTGGCCACTGATCCTCAACACTATCTGTACTTGAGACAAAACTTTTGTGTTGAGCCGTCAAGCACTCTGAAATCTGCTTTTTGTCACTTTTGCTAAACAGAAAAATCTTCCTACCTTTTTTAATATTTCTATTTACGGTTGAAATCATCGATGCAGTAACCGCTTTATGATCGCTGATTCCCTGTTCTGCGTTAACTGTTTCAAATTGTTCGGGTCTGTTTGTCACCAGAAGGTCTAATATGTTATCGCCACGAGTCGGTTCTCTGTTTAACTGCTCAAGGTAGTTCTTAAAAAAATGTCACTGGATTCTTTATCCCTGCCAGCCGTTATGAACGTTTGAGTCTCCCAGTCTATATCCGGCAAATTAAAATCTCCACCCAGAACTATAACATGGTGGGGAAATCCACTCGAAATATTTTCCAAGTTATCCTTCAGGTGCTCAGCCACAACAGCTGCTGAGTCAGGGGGCCTATTGTTGTTGTTGTGGTCTTCAGTCCTGAGACTGGTTTGATGCAGCTCTCCATGAGGGGGCCTATAGAGACATCCAATTACCATGTCTGAGCCTGCTTTAACCGTGACCTTCACCCAAATTATTTCACATTTCGGATCTCTGTCAATTTCCTTCGATACTATTGCACTTCATATCGCTATAAACACGCCTCCCCCTTCACTGTCCAACCTGTCTCTGCGGTATACATTCCAATCTGAGTTAAGAATTTCATTACTGTTTACGTCTGGTTTCAGCCAACTTCCTGTCCCTAGTACTATGTGGGCATCGTGACCGTTTATTAATGAGAGCAGTTCTGGGACCTTTCTATAGACGCTCCTGCAGTTTACTATTAGCACATTAATGTTGTTATTCCCTGTTGCATTTTGCCTACTCCTACCTTGCCGCGTCTCAGGAGGCGTCTTGTCGGGCCTAGGGAGGGAATTCTCTAACCTAAAAAACCCATATGTGCACTCCACACGTACTCCGCTACCCTTGTAGCCGCTTCCTACGTGTAGTGCACGCCTGACCTATTCAGGGGGACCCTACATTTCTCCACCCGACAGCGGAGGTCGAGAAATTTGCACCCCAGATCACCGCAGAATCGTCTGAGCCTCTGGTTTAAGCCTTCCACTCGGGCTCCAAACCAGAAGACCGCGATCGGTTCTGGGAACGATACTACAAATAGTTAGCTCAGATTCCACCCCGCGAGCGACGCTTTCCGCCTTCACCAGTATTTCCATTCGTCAGTACAGTATTCGTGTCAGTATTTAGCAGCCGTGGCTTATTAAACTGATAGTTTCTTGGGACTGGAATTATTATATTCTTCTTGAAGTCTGAGGGTATTTCTCCTGTCTCCTACATCTTGCTCACCAGATGGTAGAGTTTTGCCAGGGCTGGCTCTCCCAAGGCTATCAGTAGTTCTAATGGAATGTTGCCTAATCCCGGGCCCTTGTTTTGACTTAGATCTTTCCGTGCTCTGTCAAATTCTTCGCTCAGTATCATACCTCCCATTTCATCTTCATCTACGTCCTCTTCCATAATATTACCCTCAAGTACATCGCCCATGAATAGACCCTCTATATACTCCTTCCACCTTTCTGCTTTCCCTTCTTTGCTTCGAACCGGTTTTCCACATGAGCTCTTGATATTCATATAGGTATTTCTCTATTCTCCAAATGTCTCTTTAATTTTTTTTGTAGGCTGTATCTATCTTACCCCTAGTGATATATGCCTCTACATCCTTACATTTGTCCTCTAGCCATGACTGCTTAGCCATTTTGCACTTCCCGTCGATAGCATTTTTCACACATTTGTATTCCTTTGCGCCTGCTTCATTTACTGCATTTTTATATTTATTCCTTTCATCGATTAAATTCAATATCTCTTCTGTTAACCAAAGAATTCTACTAGCACTCGTCTTTTTACCTACTTGATTCTCTAATGCCTTTACTATTTCATCTCTCAAAGCTACCCATTCTTCTTCTACTATATTTCTTTCCCCCGTTCTTGTCAATCGTTCCTTAATACTCTCTCTGAAATTCTCTACAACCCCCGGTTCTTTCATTTTATCCATGTTCCATCGCCTTAAATTCCAATCTTTTTTCAGTTTCTTCAGTTTTAATCTACAGTCCATAACCAATAGATTGTGGTCAGAGTCCACATCTGCCCCTATAAATGTCTTACAATTTAAAACCTGGTTCCTAAATCTCTGTCTTACCATTATATAATCTATCTGATACCTTCTAGTATCTCCAGGATTCTTCCACGTATACAACCTTCTTTTATGATTCCTGAACCAAGTGTTAGCTATGATATGCTCTGTGCAAAGCTCTACCAAACGGCTTTCTCTTTCCTTCCTTACCACCATTCCATACTCACCTACTACTTTTCTTTTTCTTCCTTTTCCTTCTATCGAACTCTAGTACCCCATGGCTATTAAATTTTCGTCTCCCTTCACCATCTGAATAATTTCTTTTATCGCATCACAATTTCTACAATCTCTTCATCATCTGCGTAGCTAGTTGGCATATATACTTGTACTACTGTGGTAGGTGTTGGCTTCGTATCTACACTCCTGGAAATTGAAATAAGAACACCGTGAATTCATTGTCCCAGGAAGGGGAAACTTTATTGACACATTCCTGGGGTCAGATACATCACATGATCACACTGACAGAACCAAAGGCACATAGACACAGGCAACAGAGCATGCACAATGTCGGCACTAGTACAGTGTATATCCACCTTTCGCAGCAATGCAGGCTGCTATTCTCCCATGGAGACGATCGTAGAGATGCTGGATGTAGTCCTGTGGAACGGCTTGCCATGCCATTTCCACCTGGCGCCTCAGTTGGACCAGCGTTCGTGCGGGACGTGCAGACCGCGTGAGACGACGCTTCATCCAGTCCCAAACATGCTCAATGGGGGACAGATCCGGAGATCTTGCTGGTCAGGGTAGTTGACTTACACCTTCTAGAGCACGTTGGGTGGCACGGGATACATGCGGACGTGCATTGTCCTGTTGGAACAGCAAGTTCCCTTGCCGGTCTAGGAATGGTAGAACGATGGGTTCGATGACGGTTTGGATGTACCGTGCACTATTCAGTGTCCCCTCGACGATCACCAGTGGTGTACGGCCAGTGTAGGAGATCGCTCCCCACACCATGATGCCGGGTGTTGGCCCTGTGTGCCTCGGTCGTATGCAGTCCTGATTGTGGCGCTCACCTGCACGGCGCCAAACACGCATACGACCATCATTGGCACCAAGGCAGAAGCGACTCTCATTGCTGAAGACGACACGTCTCCATTCGTCCCTCCATTCACGCCTGTCGCGACACCACTGGAGGCGGGCTGCACGACGTTGGGGCGTGAGCGGAAGACGGCCTAACGGTGTGCGGGACCGTAGCCCAGCTTCATGGAGACGGTTGCGAATGGTCCTCGCCGATACCCCAGGAGCAACAGTGTCCCTAATTTGCTTGGAAGTGGCGGTGTGGTCCCCTACGGCACTGCGTAGGATCCTACGGTTTTGGCGTGCATCCGTGCGTCGCTGCGGTCCGGTCCCAGGTCGACGGGCACGTGCACCTTCCGCCGACCACTGGCGACAACATCGATGTACTGTGGAGACCTCACGCCCCACGTGTTGAGCAATGCGGCGGTACGTCCACCCGGCCTCCCGCATGCCCACTATACGCCCTCGCTCAAAGTCCGTCAACTGCACATACGGTTCACGTCCACGCTGTCGCGGCATGCTACCAGTGTTAAAGACTGCGATGGAGCTCCGTATGCCACGGCAAACTGGCTGACACTGACGGCGGCGGTGCGCAAATGCTGCGCAGCTAGCGCCATTCGACGGCCAACACCGCGGTTCCTGGTGTGTCCGCTGTGCCGTGCGTGTGATCATTGCTTGTACAGCCCTGTCGCAGTGTCCAGAGCAAGTATGGTAGGTCTGACACACCGGTGTCAATGTGTTCTTTTTTCCATTTCCAGGTGTGTATATTGGTTACAATAATGAGTTCTCTATGCTGTTCGTAGTAGCTTACCCACGCTCCTATTTTTTTTTATTCATTATTAAACGTACTCTTGCATTACCCCTATTCGACTTGTTATTTATAACCCTGTATTCACCTGACTAGAAGTCTTGTTCTTTCTGCCACCGAACTTCACTAATTGCCAATATATCTGACTTTAAACTTTCCATTTCCCTTTTCAAATTTTCTAACCTAGCTGCTCGATTAAGTGATCTCCCATTCCACGCTCAGATCTGTAGAACTCTAGTTTTCTTTCTCCTGATAACAACGTCCTCCTGAGTAGTCCCCACCCGGAGATCCGAACGGGGGAGTATTTTACCTCCGTAATACTTTACCCATGAGGATGCCATCATCATTTAACCATACAGTAAAGCTGCAAGCCCTCGGGAAAAATTACGTCTGTAGTTTCCCCTTGCTTTCAGCCGTTCACAGTACCAGCACAGCAAGGCCGTTTTGCTTAGTGTTACAAGGCCAGATCAGTCAACTATCCAGACTGTTGCCCCTGAAACTACTGAAAAGGCTGCTGCCCCTCTTCAGGAACCACACGTTTGTGTGGCCTCTAACAGATACCCCTCCGTTGTGGTTGCACCTGCGCTACGCCTATCTGTATCTCTGAGGCACGCAAGCCTCCCTACCAACGGCAAGGTCCATGGTTCGTGGGGGGGGGGGGGGGGGCTTGCACCCTAAATTCTCAATTATTTGTTTTATTTCTTCAAATCTCTGTCTTTTCCTACGATTTTCACCTTCTACAGCTCCCTCTAGTATCATAGAGGTTTTCCCCTGATGTAACGCATGTCCCATCATACTGTCCGTGTTTCTTGTTGGGCTAACTGGGCTAGCAAATCCGCATCAGACTTTAACATATAAACACGACGGCGATAAACGGATTCCGTATAACGGATTTTGTCTTTCGGTGGATGTGCTGCATGTAAGGTTAGTGACTGTTAATAACTGTGTACATAACACATCATTTAATTTCACCATATAAACCTTACGTTTATGGCCTCTCGTTCCAATATTCCAATGGTAGGTACCCCTCCCACCCAACGCCCCCCCCCCCCACCTCATCCCAGGCATACCTCCCACCCACAGTGCATTTGGTTTCATAACTTGTTTCTTTCTATATCCAAACTGATATATTTGCCTTTCTCTGCCATCTCTCAAGGTTTTGTCATAGAATGCCTGTAGATTTATTTGTCACTCGTAAAGCAGTCAGTTACAGTAGCTTTTTCATGTGTCATAATGTCATTTGGAGTCGACATTTATGTTTTAAAAGCCTAGAAGTATTGAGAATTTCTTCGGGCAATAAATTTATAGTTGAGCTCACAGATGATTAGGTAAATGATTTCTAATTTTTTATTTTAATATTCCGTTTTCTGTCACAAACACCAAAGAGATAGGCTGATTTTCTGTCTATATGTCGTTGGAAGCACTGTCTGCAATGCTAACTTCCACATCGTCACAATGAGCCATCTGACGTCCAGTGCTCTCTAAAGACCTCCTTTAAGCTTTCGCACGCATAATGTATTTTACCTATGCACATACATGTCGTTCCTGCTCTCTTTTTCAAATCGTCCATCCATCTTCCATGTACTACCGAGTGTCCAAAAATACAAGCAAGATTAATTTTGCACCATTTTGTGTTAATGCATTCTCAGCTAATGAAAAAAGACCGCGTGAAAGCTGATAGTTATTTGTTATTAAAAATGGAGCCCTACACGTAAGGGCAACGTTTTTAGCTGTGTAATGTTTTAAAAAGGAAGACTGGAAAAGCTAATGATCTTGAACACTCTGGCCGTCCTTCAAGAAGTCGTTCAACAGATTACATCGAAGCAGTTCGTGAGACTGTTGCTGAGAGTCCAGGGGCGTAAATTTGGCATCTTGGTCAAGTAGTGGACATTTCAAGAAGCTCTCTTTAGCGCATTCCCAGAATCATGAGTATAAAGCTTCATGCTTAAAAAGTTCAGTTGATTCAAGAACTGAAGCCTGTTGACCAGACACAGCGAACAGAGTCCGTCGATTTAATTAGGGATCAACGCGTAGATTCTGATATTTCGAACAAAATCATCATCGACGATGTGGCTGATTTTTATCTTTATAACCTGGATATTCGAAAAAATTGTCGCATCTGGGGTTCAGAAAATTTACGAGTGATTTCTGAGAAATAAATATATCCACAATGTGTCATTGCTTCGTGCAGAATTAGGACTGACGGCGTCATCGAACCATTCTTCTTCAACAATGCGGCTGGTGAGGCGAAAACAGTTAATGGTGCCCACTGTAAGTGTATGATAATGCCGTTCTTTGTGCCTAAATTGCAAGATAAGTATGTGGATGACATGTGATTTCAACAAATGGTGTCACATACCTTATAGCCCGAGAAACAGGTCAATTACCGCATGACTCATTTCCTGGTCGTGTAATTTCCCGTTTTGATGATGAGAATTGGTGGCCTATATCATGCGATTTAACGGCGTTGGATTTTTTTCTCTAGTGGTTTTGGAAGTCTACGTTTTATGTCAGCAAGCCCACGACAACTCACACACTGAAGGAGGAAATTATACGCTGTATCAACAAAATTCAGAAATAAATATTCAAAACGGTCATGGAAAATTTAAACAAGAGAGTGAGTATGCACCAGCAAAGTCGTAGAGGCCATTTTCCGGACATGATATTCAGTACCCAATCCCACACTAAATAAGACCTGGCGTGTGAGACATCCGTAGCTGAGAGGCAAGATTAATTAATTTAATGAGATCTGCTTCAGATGTACTAATGATTCATTCAAACCACGACCGGTTTCGGGATGTTAAAATCCCATCTTCAGTTGTACAGAATTGTTATATTTCCTAATGCATAACATGCGGGTCAGTCAGTGCAAGGGCTCCAAATCACTGCATCCTAGGCGGAAACTGGCCGACATCGGGCAGCCGCACTTACGAACGCCAACCACGACTAAGTGGTGTGGCACGCCGGAGCTGACAGTCTTTCGAATAAATGAGTCGCACAATTGAAGCGGATCTCTTTAAATTAATTAACTATACTGTATACGTTACGAATCAACAAGAAAATTACAGTATCTAACAATAAACCTGCGTTTTCTATTAAAATTACTCCTTGTGTGGATTATGGAACACCCTTTAGAAAAATTAAGTTTACAGCCTTTGACCCGCTACTTTTTACCAAATCAAGCTCATACACAAAATTTCACGCTACGTTTTGATGCAGTGTATGACAGAAACTGGAACGTTTCTATGATGGAAAATCACTAAACGTCGACATCGGGGCTTCGTATAACACGAGTGCACTCCAGAACTATAATTTTGAATAATTTTGAATGAATTTTTAATTAGTTACTACTGACTGTTTCACGAAGAGTCTTCCTCGAAGTTAAGAATATGGTAGTTTACTTTCACAGTAATATCGTCAGGAATATAACATTCAGTGAAAAGATACGTGGATAAAAATATAGAACAGAAGCATCTATCAACTAGGAAGGTACAGTGTTATGTAGGCTGAATAAATAAGATTAACACAAAAGTGTTTTCTGCATTTCGTAATTAGCTCATTTTCAAATTCTGCGACAGGGTCACACTTCGATATTTAGAAAAAGCACTATCTTGCCGAAAGATGACATTGTGAGGCCGTGGCTCTGTTATACGACTGTTGATTTCTTACAGAAAGGATACATATGAGAAAAACGGTTCTAATATCTGTTCTTGCTACAGGGTAGTAAAAACTTGAAGACACCTAGAACACTGGAGGAAAATGCTCTCTGATCACCAGCACCAGCAAAAATGGTGTTGAGCCAGCTGTTATTGAATCTAACAGTTTAGAATCAATAACCGTTCTATTTTGAATGAGCTGGATTATTAATTGTGGCTTGTACTGTAATTTTTTATTTTGATTAGGCAATCACTTGGATAAAAATTTGCTTTCGGGATATCAAATAGCACATTCTTCGATTCTGGCTGTGAAGTAATTTGTATTTAAAAATTCCCTCCAAATTATAACTTCATTGCGAAAAGGGATGGCAGACCTTAGGCAATCGTTGATGCTTCTGTAGCTTTGATAATGAATGTCTATAAGTGAGCGTGAGGTCACGTTAGTGAGCTAAGAATATTGATCTCTAGTGGACAAATATTTCGAGACGATAATCAGTCTGACATCTGATCGATCTCGAACTACGCAGAAGCAAAGAAAACTTGCTCTCTCTACACCTTCAAGACGATGAAATGGTGTTTCAACAAACAGTAACCACGACGTGCCCCTACTACGAGGTGCATTCAAGTTCTAAGGCCTCCGATTTTTTTTCTCCGGACTGGAAAGAGATAGAAACATGAGCATTGTTTTAAAATGAGGCCGCGTTCATTGTCAATACATCCCAGAGATGGCAGCACCGTACGGCAGATGGAATTTTACCGCCAGTGGCGAGAATGAGAACTGTTTTAAATACTTAAAATGGCGACGTTTTCCTTACTTGAACAGCGTGCAATCATTCGTTTTCTGAATTTGCGTGGTGTGAAACCAATTGAAATTCATCGACAGTTGAAGGAGACATGTGGTGATGGAGTTATGGATGTGTCGAAAGTGCGTTCGTGGGTGCGACAGTTTAATGAAGGCAGAACATCGTGTGACAACAAACCGAAACAACCTCAGGCTCGCACAAGCCAGTCTGACGACATGATCGAGAAAGTGGACAGAATTGTTTTGGGGGATCGCCGAATGACTGTTGAACAGATCGCCTCCAGAGTTGGTATTTCTGTGGGTTCTGTGCACACAATCCTGCACGACGACCTGAAAATGCAAAAAGTGTCATCCAGGTGGGTGCCACGAATGCTGACGGACGACCAAATGGCTGCCTGGTTGGCATGTTGCCAAGCAATGTTGACGCGCAACGACAGCATGAATGGGACTTTCTTTTCGTCGGTTGTGACAATGGATGAGACGTGGATGCCATTTTTCAATCCAGAAACACAGAGCCAGTCAGCTCAATGGAAGCACACAGATTCACCGCCACCAAAAAGATTTCGGGTAACCGCCAGTGCTGAAAAAATGATGGTTCTGGGACAGCGAGGGCGTAATCCTTTATCCATTGCGTTCCAAAGGGCACTACGGTAACAGGTGCATCCTACGAAAATATTATGAAGAACAAATTCCTTCCTTCACTGCAACCAAAACGTCTGGGAAGGGCTGTGCGTGTGCTGTTTCACCAAGACAACGCACCCGCACATCGAGCTAACGTTACGCAACAATTTCTTCGTGATAACAACTTTCAAGTGATTCCTCATGCTCCCTACTCACCTGACCTGGCTCCTAGTGACTTTTGGCTTTTTCCAACAATGAAAGATACTCTCCGTGGCCGCACATTCACCAGCCGTGCTGCTATTGCCTCAAGCGATTTTCCAGTGGTCAAAACAGACTCCTAAAGAAGCCTTCGCCGCTGCCATGGAATCATGGCGTCAGCGTTGTGAAAAATGTGTACGTCTGCAGGGCGATTACGTCGAGAAGTAACGCCAGTTTCATCGATTTCGGGTGAGTAGTTAATCAGAAAAAAAAATCGGAGGCCTTAGAACTTGAATGCACCTCGTACAAACCATTGACCCTCTACAGACGTCCTTCTTCGAATATCAGCCAGACATAACATATAGGTCTTTACCATGACAGGCCTCGAGTACAATGATAAAAAAGGTTTAGCGAACAGTAATAGGCTTAGAATAACTGATGAATCCTCCCTGTATCCTGATCACCATCCATGTCTCTTTTCTCGGTTTTCACAAATCAAGTTTCTCTAAAATGACTAAGAGTGCATAGATTTGGGGTTAATGAATGTGATTATCATCAGAATAAACTAGAAACAAGTGGTTTGGTGAGTGTTTTATATGACTGAAGAGGTGCATGAGTGTGATAGAGATAATTTTGAGGAAGTGCAATACTTGAACCTTTATTGTATGACGGTGATAATACCCGTGATGAGTCAATAAAGGCAGAAACGTGGTCAGGCTCTTGGAGGTAACTACCCTCAAATTCATTCGCATAAGATCCATTAAGATTTAACAAGGATTTTTATATCGTTTGACGATGAGGAGAATAGCATATTATCTGATTAAAAATATGTGACGGGCGGGGCCTCGAACCCCAAATTTTTGCGTTCAATACTCTTAGCGGCTGAGCTATCCATACGGTGTCCACGACCTGCTCTCATAGCCTTAGTTCTACTACGAAGTTTGAAACCAGCGCACACTCGTCAGCAGAGTGAATGATGTGTTCTGGAAACGGTACCTGGGCTGTGACTAAGTTATTTGTCTGCAATAACCTTTCTTCCGACAGTGCAACTCCAATAGTCCATGCATGAGAGCTCCTTTGAAGATTGGAAGACACGGGAGAGCCATCAGAAGAAGTACAGCTGCGAGAAGGGCGTCGCCCACGAAAGGCAAGGTTTCGAGTTCGACTGCCAGTCCAGTAGACAGCTTTAAGCTGCCGGAGAGTTTCAAAACTATGCACACTGCACTGAAGAGTGAAAGATTTATTCTTCAGGAGAAAAATCATACATCAAAGAACAATAGAAATAACAGGACAAAACCACTGAAATAGACATATTATCTACATTATTCGTAATCTTCAGCAGAAAAAGCAGTTATTACTTAGGGAATAAGAGCCATTGATGAAAATTCAGTTAACCAGCAAAGTACTATGTGACCTTTTGTGCACTGAGTGCCACCAATCTGTGATGAATGTAGATGAAAGGCTGACTGTTTCTAACTTCTTTTACCTAAAATTTTCTGGTTAATCATGTGCTGGGGACAGTATCTTAACACCTTGGCTGCCACAACAGGACCACTTTATCCTATCCCAGAAGAAACGTTACGAAAGAGGTAATTATGTGCTCTCTGAGGCACAAAAAGCACGTTAATGTCGTAAGTATACAGAGCAAACATTGTAAAGGTCGACGTTCACCGGCGATCTTTGTTGACATTGTGGGTACAATTACCTCACTCCAGTTCTGTTCATTTGTTTTCTTTCATTGCTTCAACGCTTTCCATAGATCCTATCAAGCGGAAAAACGCTAAGGATTTTGAATAAGTCAGGGCATGCATTAATAAAAGGTAAGCACTTCGTGGAAACCTGCATACGTTATTAACAATATGCTGTCAGTATACTTTGTCATACCGTATGTGCCTGTGCCAGATAAATGTGATGTGGTAAAACCGTTACCTCGAGAGCACTACTTCCTTAGTTGCACACCGCCTGTTCCAGTGTGCATGAGAGACTCGGTAGCCGTCTCGAAAGATGTCTATGGTCTGTTGCATGCTTAATACCTACTTGATTACACTGATGTTTTTGAAAGATGTTAGGTATCTTCGTCTGTACAAATGGTTCTAATGGCTCTGAGCACTATGGGACTTAACTTCTGAGGTCATCAGTCCCCTAGAACTTAGAACTACTTAACCTAGCTAACATAAGGAGATCACACACATCCAGGCCCGAGGCAGGATTCGAACCTGCGCCGTAGCGGTCACGCGGTTCCAGACTGTAGCGCCTAGAACCACTCGGCCACCCCGGCCGGCTTTCGTCTGTACAGCGGCTGCCTGTTTTCAATACACTGTATGTGATTTATCTTTACAAAGACAACTGCTACTTGTCAAGTAGCTAACAGGAAAGACAGATGCTGCTTAGAGGAATTTTAAAGTGTCCTTTGGAGGAAAGAGAAGCATCCATATGAGTACTAAGAGGTCAGATGACAGGCACGTGCTAGGCAAAGAAGGGAATGATGAAAGGTGGGAGGAATATATAGAGGATCTATATAAGATTAGCATAATTAAAAATATTGTTATAGAAAGAGAAAACGTAGTAAATTAAGATGAATTAATGGATACGACACTGCGAGAAAATTTGACTAGGCAATGAAAAGCTTGTGGTGTAGACAACATTTCCTCAGAATTACTAACAACATTAGGAGAGCCAGCTATGACAGAACTATTCCATCTGGTTTATAAGATATATGATACACACAAAGTACACGTATACTTCAAGAAGAATCTATTCAATTCCTATTCTAAAGAACGCAGGTATTAACATGTGTGTATATCAACTAACCAGCTCTCGGTAAGTCATCATTGCAAAATACTGACACGATTTATTTATAGAAAAAAGAAGTTATTGAAGCTGACCTCGAGGAAGATCAGTTTGAGTCGCAGAGAAATGTACGAACTACTCTGACCCGACGAGTTATCTCAGAAGATGGATTAAGGGAAGGCAAACCTACGTCTATAGCATTTGTATATTCAGAGAATGATCTTGACAACACTGTCCGCAATACACTTTTTTTAAATCCTGAGGGTAGCACGGACAAAATGCAGGGAGCGAAAAGTTATCCACAACCTTTACAGAAACCAGACTGCATTTGCAAGTGTTGAAAGATATGACGGGGAAGCAGTGATTGAGGTAAGGTTGTAAGCACTCCGTAATATTATGCAGTCTGTACATTGAGCAAATAGAAAGGACAGCCGAGGGGAAATCTGGAAAGGGAATTAAATTTCATGGAAAGAAATATTAAATTAAGGATTCTCGATCGCGTTGTAATTTTGTGAGATACGGGAAATGACTTAGAACAACAGTTGAATGGGATGGATATTCCAGAATGAGATTTTCACTCTGCAGCGGAGTGTGCGCTGATATGAAACTTCCTGGCAGATTAAAACTGTGTGCCCGACCGAGACTCGAACTCGGGACCTTTGCCTTTCGCGGGCAAGTGCTCTACCAACTGAGCTACCGAAGCACGACTCACGCCCGGTACTCACAGTTTTACTTCTGCCAGTACCTCGTCTCCTACCTTCCAAACTTTACAGAAGCTCTCCTGCGAACCTTGCAGAACTAGCACTCCTGAAAGAAAGGATATTGCGGAGACATGGCTTAGCCACAGCCTGGGGGATGTTTCCAGAATGAGATTTTCACTCTGCAGCGGAGTGTGTGCTGATATGAAACTTCCTGGCAGATTAAAACTGTGTGCCCGACCGAGACTCGAACTCGGGACCTTTGCCTTTCGCGGGCAAGTGCTATGGATATTGTCTTGAACAGGAATTATTAGAAGATTATCAACAAAGAAAAACAAAGGTGATGCAATGTAATCGAATCCAATACGATGATTCTGAGGGAAGTGGATCAGAATATGAGGCACTAGAAGCAGTAGATAATTTTTGCTACTTGTCCTGCAAAATAACTGACGGTGAGCGAAGTAGAGAGTATATAAAATTTACATTGGCAATAACAAGAATAGCATATCTCAAAAAAAGAAAAAAAATTGTTAATATCAAATTAAAAGTAAATGTTAGCAAGTCTTTCCTGAAGGTATTTGTCCGGAATGTAGTTTATACGGCAGTGGAACGTGAACGATAAGCAGTTTAGACATGAAGAGAGTAGGGTCTTTTGAAATGTGGTACTATAGAAGATCGCAGAAGGTTAGATTGGTGGATCGAACAACTAATGACATAAAGAACCAAATCGGGGAGAAAATAAATTCATAGGGCAGCTTGACCAGGGCAAGGGATAGGTTAATAAAACACACTTTGAGGCATCAAGGAATCGTCAATTTGACAATGGAAGGAAATGTTGACTTAGTAAGCGGGTTGAAATGGATGTAGGTTATAGTAGTTACGTGGGGGTCAATAGGCTTGTTTGGGATAGTCTTCCTACTGAAGAGTACAACTACAACCATGCAGTTAAGCGGATATTTTGTTCTGGGAGGTGCTAATGTGGTATTTAAATTGGTGGGGTTTCGCAATTTCTTTCTTTGTATTATATGGGAAATTGTTGGATGTGTTTGTACCAGACTATATATATAACTCCAAACTAAACTCTAGGCAAGAACGTAAAATCTAAATAAAAATTGTTATTGTATCTTATATTGTGAATCGGAGTTCTGCTGCAACTGTCTGTTATTATCAGCAACGAAAACTAATACCGAGTAAATGTGCTGTGAAGTGAGTAAGAATTGTAGAGTCCTTAAAGAGGCTTCTTCAAAATATTTTGTTTTCTACGTGTTGGTGCGTTCCGATGGAAGAAGGATTTGCCGTGGCTACTCCCTATTACTGATTAATTTACAAGCAAACTGCGGGGAGACTACTACAGTATACCTTGTAATTTTTTTGTAGGAGAGTATAGAGCACGAGTCTGGGGAGCGTCGGTCCAAATCAGGTTTGTGGACCTGGCCTCAAACTAGCCAGTCCACTCAGTTGTCTCAGAAGAGTCCCCAGTCTCAAAGATCTGCCCTTTGGCCAACATTGAACCCTCACTAATAACGCTCGGAGTAAACACAGAATGCCCCAGGAGGAATAGTCAATTTACAGCGAAATGACAGAAACGGTCATTCGAAGCACAAAAGGCCTTTAAACCTGTGCTCTAAAACGGATAACCTATCGTCTATGAGCGCTTCTTCCTCTTCGATACTGTGAAACAATTCTCTTCTACTGCAAGCGCTTTTCTTTCCATATTTTGTGGCGAGGTAGCATGGACCAAAACAAGAAAATTTTTTCTGTTAAACATGGGCTCTAAAATGCATATCTTAACAGCTATAAGCACTTGTTCAGTGTCCGCAGCTCGTGCTCGTGCGGTAGCGTTCTCGCTTCCCGCGCCCGGGTTCCCGGGTTCGATTCCCGGCGGGGTCAGGGATTTTCTCTACCTCGTGATGACTGGGTGTTGTGTGCTGTCCTTAGGTTAGTTAGGTTTAAGTAGTTCTAAGTTCTAGGGGACTGATGACCATAGATGTTAAGTCCCATAGTGCTCAGAGCCATTTGGTTGGTTGGTTGGTTGGTTTGGGGAAGGAGACCAGACAGCGTGGTCATCGGTCTCATCGGATTAGGGAAGGATTGGGAAGGAAGTCGGCCGTGCCCTTTCAGAGGAACCATCCCGGCATTTGCCTGGAGTGATTTAGGGAAATCATGGAAAACCTAAATCAGGATGGCCGGACGCGGGATTGAACCGTCGTCCTCCCGAATGCGAGTCCAGTGTCTAACCACAGCGCCACCCCGCTCGGTCAGAGCCATTTCAACTTGTTCAGTACAAGAGATGTGTTTCGCAGCACCGAAGATACTAAGTGCTCATAGATCGTAACATAGGCACATTAGAGCGCATATTTACTGAACTTTTTTTTTGTTTTGATCCACCTTTCACCCCTCAATACACGGAAATCAAAGAGCTTGCAGTGGAAGAACTTTTAAGGTACGTATTTTAGAGCCAATATTTACTACACATTTTTTTCTACGAATGATTATTCCTATCATATCCCTGAAAACTGCTCATTCCTCCTGCGACACTGAAGAATGGAAGAAGCAGACTGAAAAACCAATTCATATGAGTACATTTATACATCTACAGCACTTCGCCTCAAGTCCAAGAAAAATTTCTTCTACATCTACATTTATATATATACTCCGCTAGCCACCAAGCGGTATGTGGCGGAGGGCATAATTCGCGCCAAAGTCATACTTCTCCCCGTCTGTTCCACTCGCGGATCGCGCGAGGGAAAAACCTCTATCTCAACGTCTTAGTACGAGCTATAATCTCCCTTATCTTTGAATGGCGATCATTGCGCGATTTGAAAGTTGGTGGTAATAATATATGCTCTACATACTCGGCGAAGATCGGATTTCGAAATTTAGTGAGCAGCCCCTTCTGTTTAGCGCGCCGTCTATCTGCAAGTGTAACACACTTCAAACTTTCTATGAGGTTTGTAACGCTCTCGCTATGGCTAAATGTACTAGTCACGAATCTTGCCGCTCTTCTTTGGACCTTCTCAATCTCTTGAATCAGACCCAACTGGTAAGGGTCCCATGCAGACGAACAATACTCTAAGACTGGACGAACTAACGTATTGTAAGCTATTTCCTTTGTTGAAGGACTGCATCACTTCAGGACTCTACCAATAAACTGCAATCTGGAGTTCGCCTTGCCCGTTACTTGTGTAATCTGATTATTCCATTTGAGATCATTTGGAATAGTCACACCCAGATACTTGAAGGATGTTACCGCTTTCAAAGACTGGACATTTATTTTGTACTCGTACATTAATGGGGATTTTCGCCTTGTTATAAGCAGTAGGGTACACTCACTAATATCGAGAGATAACTGCCAGTCATTACACCACGCATTTATTTTCTGCAAATCCTCATTGATTTGCTCACAACTTTCGTGTGATTCTACTTTCCTGTAGACTACAGCATCATCGGCAAACAGTCTAATGCCGCTGTCAACACCATCAACCAGATCGTTTATGTAAATCAAAAATAGCAGCGGACCTATTACACTGCCCTGGGGCACACCTGAAGTTACGCTTGTTTCTGTTGAAGTCACCCGGTTCAGCACGACATACTGCTTCCTGTCTGTTAGGAAACTATCTATCCAACCGCATATGTCATTGGATAGACCGTAAGCGCACACTTTTTGGAGTAAGCGACAGTGCGAAACTAAGACGAATGCCTTTCGAAAGTCGAAAATTCTTGCAGCAGGTGTTACCATTAGAAGGCAAGCCAAATATTAGGCGACTAGGAAGTGCTTCTAAACAAGAAGGCTTCACTCCAAGGGAAGAAATAAGCTGCAGTTACCATCTATGAAACGAAAATTTTTTATATACCATTAAAGAAGAAAGAATGCATTCGGTAAATGTTGATGTAGAAACAGGTTAGTATCAGTAAAGTGGTCTGGGCTAGTTAATGGAGAAACATAAAATCTGTTAGTGAATTATCTAGCGCTCATCGTTAAAGACAGAGATTCAATCATCTTGAATAGTAGCTACTAAAAGCTACTCATAGTCTTTGCCGTAATTGCATAGATGTATTTTTGGAGTTTAAGTCCGCCTTGCGCAAAAATACTTTCATTTCCTTCTCACCTAAACATATTTCGGTACTGCTGTACCATCATTGGCCGGTATATCTTTTTGTCCCCTTACTGACCAACTAGGATCACGTAATAAATGCAATTCCTCTTCTTTCTTGGTTGTTTCCAGTTTTCTTCCCGCACTTCGTCTTCTCTCCATGCTCTCTTTTTCATTTCCTGTATCCGTGTTGTTCCATATTTCTTATTTCCTCCGGCTTGGAAGCCTTCTAAATTTAGTATTTTACTGTTAAAGAGATTTCTTTCTGCTTTCCCGATTCTTTGACGCTATTTCTTTGTAGATCTTTTCATGTTTCTGTAATCCATACTGCTGTCGGATGAAACTTGCTGGCAGATTAAAACTGTGTGCCGAACCGAGACTCGAAATCGGGACCTTTGCCTTTCGCGGGCAAGTGCTCTACCATCTGAGCTACCCAAGCTGCTTTCTGCCAAGAGTGTTAGTTCTGAAAGGTTCGCAGAAGAACTTCCGTGACGTTTGGAAGGCAGGAGACGAGGTACTGGCAGAACTGAAGCTGTGAGGACGGGTTGTGAGTCGTGCTTGGGTAGCTCAGATGGTAGAGCACTTGCCCGCAAAAGGCAAAATGTCTCGAGTTCGAGTCTCGGTCTGGCACACAGTTTTAATGTGGCAGGAAGTTTCGTAGCGTGAAAATCTCATTCTTTTGTCGATTTCTTTTACCAAGAATATAGGCATATTTGTTACGTTAGCCTGTTCTTAATTGGTATTCGAAGAAAATTATACTCCACTTTGTAATTACTTCTGATGTTTTCTCTATATTTTCGTGATACCATTACTTCTTATTTTTCAGCCATCTGTAGTTTGTATTGTACTATCGTTTTTTAATAATTCTTGTTTCAAATATCTTCACTCTGTCAACCTTATAGTTAAACGTTAAGAACCCACAAGTTTGTAAACATACAGGTCTCAGCACTGTGATGTAGTTTTTAATTTTATCTGTCTAATTATGCATTTCTGGTTGTAGATATTTTTTATCAAAGGGCATGCTCTTTCCAATTCATTAACTCTTTCAACTGCTGGAAATTTTTCTACTGCATTGTTTCCCCAAGACATTTAAATTTACTACTTCTCTCTATTTTCATGCATTTTTTATATTAATCGATATTTTCTTTCAGTTGAAATATTGGATAACTACACGATTGAAGAACAGTCACTGGAAGCAGTTACTTCCATAAAGTATTTAGGAGTATGCGTACGGAGCGATTTAAAGTTGAACAACCACATGGAACTAATAGCAGAATAGACAGAGACCAGACTGAGATTCAGTGGAAGAACTTTCCTTTGACCAGTACTTGAATATTGGTCGTCAAGAATAGGATAAGTGCCAGATAGGACTGATAACGGAAATAGAGGAAATTCAAAGAAGAGCGGCATCTTCCGTTACAGACTCATCACATAAGCGTCAAAGAGATTACCAATCAACTTCAGTGGCAGAAGGTGCTTTGCATAACGGTGTGGTTTACTGTTAAAGTTAGGAGAGCGTACGTTTCTAGAAAAGTCAACAAAAGTATTGCTTCCTCCTACGTATAAGTGACAGTCAAATGAGAACGAGATGGACGGAAGGAAGTATGCTGTTTATTATTCTAAAAGTGATCCCGTATCTGTTAATACACATACAGCTCTGCGAGGCAAGCCTGTCAACGCCTTCATGGAAAAATGATTCTACCCAGGCGTGCACTTCTTCGTCCGGAGAAAATTGACGGTTACGAATGTCTTTCTTCAATGCTCTGAAAATATGGAAACCGCTTAGAAAGAGATCGGGATTTAACGGAGGAAGCGTAAGGGTTTTACAGCGAAACTTCAGCACCTTACTCTAAACCCCTTTGAAACATAATATTACTCAGGAACACACCCAATAGCACATAAAAGTGCGTTATACTAGTGCTAACCAAATTTACTTGTAATACTTTTCTTCAACACAACACGTTAAAAACGTGAGTTACTAAACTTCGTCTCTTTATCATGCTTATATTTAAATTTCGGTATTGTGTAGAATAAATTACGAAACGTGCATGCCTTAAATGGCAGAGATAGACTAAGAAACGTAAGCTATTGCTAGGTTCCGACGAAGCGCAACGGAAAAGGTGACTACGACCGCTAAAAATCTGTGGCAAAAGAATTTGAATTTTCGAGTACCTTTGCCAAAACATGTGTTTCGTTTTGGAAATGGAAGGTACTGCATCCTCGCCCCTTCTAATCGGCCTACTGGACTGCGATATAATTGACTGTGGTCGCTTATGCCTAATAAAAGTTTACAGTGAGTAAGACTATCGTTAACAAAGGCAAATAATATCGGTTAGTAGGCGAAAAGCGTACAACAAAACCCTCTGGAAGAAGAATCTATTCTAAACCTAATCTAAATATTGATAATAATTTCGAAATGGGCAAAATTTAGTGCAGTTACTGATGAACTACGTTTGGGGAAAAAGGATACCACATAATATTCAATACAAAAAAATACTGATTAGCAAAGAAAAAAAGGATAATTTAACGGACGCCAGGTCAGTAGGGCATTTAATATCCAGAATCCTAAGAAAGGTAATAGCAAAGCAAATTAGGCAGATAATCACTGACTTGGCAAAAGAAGGTAGTCACGCTTACCCACAATATAACAGTCCACGAGAAAACAAAGGAATCAGAAATCAATGAGTTTGCAGTTACTGAATGTGAAATACTAGCTTTTAAAAGCAAAGTTAAACGAAGTTGCTGGTTAAAAAGTGACTGAGTTCGATAGAAACTTTGTTACGGAAAAAAGTGACTTCAGTAACTTCACCGTAACGTAATGCAAAACTGTTTCAGGTAAGTAGTTTACTTTTAATTGAAAGACTGAATTGAATCTACTTTAAACAAATGAGCAACTGATTTTACTTGTAATATAAGAACAATAAGGTGCATACCAAGCCAGCAGATGTCACTCGCTAAGCTAAATACAAAAATGGTTCAAATGGCTCTGAGCACTATGGGACTCAACTGCTGTGGTCATAAGTCCCCTAGAACTTAGAACTACTTAAACCTAACTAACCTAAGGACAGCACACAACACCCAGCCATCAGGAGGCAGAGAAAATCCCTGACCCCGCCGGGAATCGAACCCGGGAACCCGGGCGTGGGAAGCGAGAACGCTAAGCTAAATACAGAATAAATGAATTGCACACTCTTAATTTGTGTTTTATCTTTACTCATTAGTTTAGCCAATGAAATTTTACTTTACTTTAAATGAATGAAGTTAATACCCAAAACTGCAAATTCGCTAAGCGTCTGTTATGCAATACAAGAATGAACAGTTACTGAGGCAGAAAATTTAGACTGAAACTGGTCATTAGCAAACAAACAAAACTGGAAGTAAACGGTTAATCAATTTTCATACTTTTATGACACTCGGTGACTGAATGGAAAGGAAAGGAACCCAGCTTGGTAATAATGTCTGAGGACAATGACAACACAGTAGCCCTTTAAGTTTTAACTATTGCAGGTCATTAATCATGAAAGTTAGTCAAACTTTGTGAATGACATGCCACTGGGTAATGCATGTACAATATTAGTTATAATCTGTCATTAACGGTCTTACGATGTTGCAGCTGTGCGGATGACGAAGAATGTAAGCAAAGACAATGCTGAACTGTTGCTGGTTGAGAAACTCCAGTGGTCTCCAGAGCTACGGATAATTATGGGACCGGCAACTGTAGCTTTCTCCGCCTGTCCACCCCTACCGTGCTCCAAATACTCGCGGGTTAACATTGGCGCAATCATAGCTGCACACCGCGTCTGCAGGGCGCGTAAGAAACACTTTCGCACTCTTTCATGACTCAAACAGAGATAAGCAATGGCACAGCTACTGCCATTTCGTCTTTGCTATCGATACATTTAAATAGAGTTCCCTTGGGTATTATCCAGCAATTTACGATATTTACATTATAGTTACACTCAATTATATAAATTCACTAATAAATGCACAATTACATCCATTACATGTTAAATATATAGGTTCTGTAATAAAACTTACAGATTAAGAATTAGAAGTATAGTACAAGATATCAATAGATCTTAAACGGCGAAAAATTTTGGATGATGCAAAAGGTATTTTATCTGTATTTTCGTTGTTACATCTGTCCACATTGTATAAGGTTTTTCCAGAAGGGAAACAGAATCAGAGAATGTCCGAAGAAATACAAACGGTAATGTAGATGCACAAATGCATTCATTTTTGTCTATGTAAATTTTGTTAATCACTCGTTAAGCTTCTGATTAATTTTCAAAGGTATGTGTGGGCACTCAAATAGCATGACAACACTGTGTGATTATAGCTCAAAACACTATAGTGTACCATGACATATTTTAAGCAACAAAATTACATCCTTCAAAAAATCATTACATTTGAAACGGTTCATGGTTCAAATGGATCCAAGCACTATGGGGCTTAACATCTGAGGTCATCAGTCCCCTAGAACTTAGAACTACTTAAACATAACTAACCTAAGGACAGCACACACATCCATGCCCGTAGCAGTCGCGCGGTTCCGGACTGAAGCGACTAGAACCGCTCGGCCACCGCGACCGGCGAAACGGTTCATGTGTTACGAAATTGTCACTTTTCGGTCCGACAAGAAATTTTTAAATTTCTTAAAACCCCATACGATTGCAAGATATTCCTTCTCAGAAATGGTATAGTTTCGCCCACTATTCGTCAGCGTCCGACCTGCGAACGCAGCCGTCCGGTGTTCCCTGTTCTCGCCTGTGCTCACTTCCTGAAACAGTTACACACCTAAACCCTTATCTGATGAATCCGTCCCCAAGTGAAATGGTAATGAAAGGTCAGGATGGTAATATATGTTACTCTGTTACATCTCGTCTTTCAGTCTCTCAGATGCTGCCTAGCATTCGATAGTCCATGCAAACGGTGTATTCTTGCGTAACAAGTTGTTTAGGTTTGGATCATTGAACACTTGCTCTTGCACGTACTTGCAGTAAAATCCTGTTAATCCTAGAAGACTTTTTAATTGTTTTTTAGTCTTCGAAGATGAACAATTCTTTATTGCCTCTATCTGTTTTTGATCTTTAGCTATTTCTGCTGTAGCATTTACGTGCCAAGAAAATTCAATTCTTGCTTCACAAACTCACGATTTTTCAGCTTCAGAGTTATTCCACCTTTCTGCAACGCCCTGAAAACCTCGTCTAAAGGATCGCAATGTTCTTGTCAGGTCGCATTCGCCAGCAGAAAGTCGTCCACATACACTGTCAGCCTGTAACTTAGGACCGCGCCTCGTACTTTATCGAGCGCCCTGATAAAGACAAACACTGATATCTTCAGTCGGAATGGCACCATCTTAAACTGGAAACACCTGCCTGCATACAAAAACGCAGTGTATTTCCTAGATTCTTCCTCAAGAGCGATCTGCCAGTTGCCAGCCATGAGGTCGAGGCCGTTAATAAATTGTACATTATGAAATCTTTCCAGGTAAATTCTCTTCGAAAAGACGGTTATCATCTTCCACATTACTTGGAAAAATGTGCTCTGTTTCTGCTTTAATTCTTCTCCCGGCCCCACAAAACCCTTACCACTCTCGTCTGACTGTATGACGTCAGCTAAACCTCGTAGATGATATAATCCACGTAGTTTTCAATTAATCGTACCTGGTCATCACCGGCAAACTCGTCGTGCACCTCTTCAGAAATTTCGCCTCGGTTTTCTTTAGGACATGCGTCGTTGGGGTTGGCTACTTCAGTTACTACATTTGGACAAGCCTGCCTCTTCGGTACAGAGCTTTCCGTTTCTTCAATAACGCTCATTTCATGGGGGTTGAGCAGCTCTCCCTTTAGCACACTTCCTACAAAATCCTCTTTAACTCTTCAGTTCGTCATGTATCCGACCGAAATGACCTAGCTACACCTCCTCACGTTCCGCTTTTTCCTGAGCGTTTCCTGAGCGATAACGAAAGTTTTTTTCCGACATCAGTTTGTTTAATTCCGCCGGCGAGACAGACTGTATTGGAGTCTGCGGTACCGTTGATGCTTTAACAGCGGCCGCCACTTCCTTAATGATTCATACTCTATTTTCATCGTTATTAGGGACAGTAATCGTTTTATCGACTGCCATATCAAATTCAGTTCTGTTACCGCGGACGCGTTACTTAAATTATCTTCTTGCACATTCTCCCGTCGCCGATTTATCCAATCGGATCAGCCCAGGTCTTCCCACGCCCAGTGCGCCCCAAACCGGCGCGGAGAACGGTTTCTTGATTAAGTACGACAAGCCCGTTTCTATCCATCTGTCGCAATGGCTAATTTTGCTCTTGCCCGCAATCGTTCTGCTGAGAACCACGAACCATATTCACTTGATACTGGCCTCTATCATTTTTAATTATTGTTCCCACTATGACTGTTACTGTTATGGTGGTTATTAATACAATGGCGGTGGTTACCATGGCGGTGGTTATCATTATTGCCATGGTTATTGACATTCTGATTGTTGCCGTTATGGTAATTGTTGCTATTTACCACGGTTTTTAAAATTTTCGCAGTTATTCCGCCAGTTATCTTCATCTTCGACCTTTTCTAAGAATGCAGTAATTGTTCTGTAACTACTGCCTATGTATCTCTTGAAATCATCTGGTAGCTTCTTCCACAACTCCTAGACAATTTCCGATTCAGTCCGTCAATCACATAAATTTTCTGATTTGCGGATAAAATTTTCGCAAAATTCATTCATCGAGCCGCGCGAGTTTGCGTCGTAGGATTTTGACACTAAAAAATCGCGACGTACACACGACTGCTTCTGCTCTGACCAATATTCTTTCAAAGAGACATTCTTAAATTCTTGAAAGCTCAGGTTCACAACGTTGAGGCTTAAGCCCCATCGCTTAGCCTCGCCCTCTAGCACGCCGATCACAGCGTTAATTTTTCTCTTATCCGTCCACGATTCAGGCAACGCCCTTTCGCAATCTTAGTTGAAGTCGGTAGCGCGCAGTCCACCCTGCTTTTTGATGGTATTGAAACGCTCCACCTTCGCTAAGATTTTAGTATTATGTGCGTGGCATGACACAAAGTGCAGCTTTTCGTTTAATAAATATTTCTGTTAGTTTTGTAACTGTTTGGCATATGGCAGTTTCTTGGCTCAACACCTACTTCTGATACTAAAGTTTGCAAATTCATGACATTTTCGCTATCGTCCTTTCCCACTATTTCTACCTTTTTAATTACTTTATTTTCAAAAATGTCATCAACAGACTTCCCAGTTTCTGTTCGATCGTCTCTACTTCCGTCTCAAAGCGAGTATTTATGCTTGCTATATTTGACTGTACCTCTGTCATGTACTGCTTAAAATTACCGATTTCGGTATTCATTACAATTATTTCTTTCTCGATTTCATCTATTTTCGTGTTAACAACGCCAATATCATTGTTAACAATCTTGACTGCTTTGTCCTGATCATCTATTTACGTAATTATGCATCAATTTTACTGTTAATTGATTTGAACTGAGCACTAGTTGTTTTGGATTGGACTTCTACTGATTCGGACTGAGCAATAATTGATACAGATTGAGCATTAACTGCACTGATCAACATGCTCAACAAATCGTTTACATTGCCGGATATTACTGGTTTTGACTCTAGCTCTGGTTCTTTCTTAATGGTTTTCTTTTATCCACCGTCAATGGATTCGATTTTTATTTTTATTCCGAATTCTATAGCATCTGAAAATGCCAGGAATTCCCTTTTTGCCAGTTCCTGTGTTTCAGCGGTAGCGTTCGTGATGCTAACCGCCGAATCCTCAACAATGGTTTCCGCTACCAACGTTCCCCTTAGTCCTATCGATTGTTCTCCGTTAAGTACAATCAAATTACCAGTTTAATTCACGTTCATCAAGTTTCTTGTTTTAATGATTAATGCAAATTTAGAAATTTTGTGGCTTATTTCTACCATTTACAATTGCCGTGCATGAGTGCCTTTATTCGTAGCGAAAAGATGCGATACGAATCTGCACAACGTAAATTCGTGCCAAGGACAATACCAAATTGATAGTGTCGTGTCACTAGCGTCGCCACGTGTAACCTCCACCATCCTTATCAGCCTACTGGATTGCGATATAACTGACCGTGATCGCGTATGCCTAGTGAAATTTTACAGTGAATAAAGCTAACCACATCGAAGGAAAATAGTACCGGTCAGTAGGAGGAAAGTGTACAACAGACCCTTCTGCAGAAAGAATCTATTCTAAACCTATTCTAAATACTGATAATAATTCTGAAATGGGTAGAATTTGGTGCAGTTGCTCACGAACCACAGTGGGGGAAAACGGATACCACATAATATTTAATACAAAAAAAAACTGACCAAAAAAAGGGTAATTACACGGTCGCCAGCCCACTAGGGCAATTAATATCCAGAATCCTGAGAAAGGTAATGGCAAATCTTACGAGAAAATAAAGGAATCAGAAAGAACTGAGTTTGCAGTTACTTAATCTGAAATAGTAACTTTTGAAAGCAGTGTTAAATGAAGTTGCTGGTTAAATAAATGAGTATAACTGAAACTTTGTGACGTAAATAAATGACTTTGAGTACCCTCATTGTATCGTAATGTAAAACTAGAAAAAGGCAAGCAATTTAATTTTAATTGAAAGATTGAATTGAATCTGCTTGAAGCAACTGATTTTACTTTTAACATAACAACAATAAGGTGCACACCAAGCCAGCAGAAGTTACTCGCTAAGCTAAATACAGAATAAATTAACTGTACACTCTTAATTTGTGCTGAATCTTTAGTTATTAGTTTAGCCAATAAAATTTTACGTTACATTAAGTTTGTGAAGTTAATACTCAAACTTGCAAACTCGTTATGACTCTGTTACACTGTCTGGGGACAATGACATCACAGTAGCGCTACAAGTTTTAGCTACTGCTGGTTATTAATGATGAAAGTTAGTCAAACCTTGTGAAAGACATGTCACTGGGTAATGCCTGAACAGTATTAACGGTCTTATGATGTTGTAGCCGTGCAGATGACGAAGAATGTAGCAGACAACAATGCTGAATTGCTGTTGTGGCTGCTGCTGGTTGAGAACAACGAGTTGTCTCCAGAGCCACGGGTAATCATGGGAGAGGCTACTCCTACAGTGCTCCCAATACTCGCAGGTTAACAAAGTAGGTACGCCTGCACTGACGCAATCATAGCTGCACACCGCGTTTGCAGGGCGCCCAACAAATACCTCCACACTCTTTCATGATTCAAGCTGCTCTGCTTTAGACTTGGCCACTGTTTCTATGTTTCGATACAGTGTATCGATACGTGGAACTGTTTCAGTGTTTCGGAACGGCTGTGGTTCACTGTTTCGAAACAGTGGTGTTTCATTCCGCCCCTGTCTCGGATAACCGGACCAGATTCGATCTCGAGCCAGACACAGAAACTGTATCGTTGTTTTAAAATAAGGCTGTTTCAGTCCACCTGTGCTTGGAACGGACTAATTGTATCGAAACAGTGATGTTTCATTCCGCTCTGTGTCGGGCGAGATTCGGGCTCGGCACAGGTACTGAAACACAATATACCACTTCGTGAAACACTTTTAAGAGTGTCGAAATCTTTTTGACAAGCAATAGCATGAAGCTTAAGATATCCGAAAATAAAGCTTCGTTTCTAGCTGACTGTCCTATCCCGAAATGGCGTAACATCTTCTTTATAAACACTAACCAAACAATAAAACAACGCATACTATTCACATTCAAAATAATAAATATGTGAAAATCATTCAGTTAAATTACACTTTTTTTATAAAATACGCTTCTCTGTTCATGTACAGTAATCATATTAAGAAACGCAAGTAAGCCTAGAACATTGTGAATAAAAAAAACGCGTAGAGTGACAGTTATTAGACATATATACAAATTTGATGTAGGTATAATAGCAAGCAATCTGTTTGACATATCACTGATAGTGTAATGCTGGGAAGCATGGTGAATTTATAGTAACGGTTCGAAACACCTTGAAAGACAAAATTTTTTCTGTTATATTTTGTTATTTATTCGAATTATTTGGCATTATTTGTAAGGCTATAGTCACTGTGCCTATTATCCACAATGATTCCCTTTGTGTGCATGGAAATTAGCAGGATGGGTATATTGCCTATACTAACGGAATGTAGGAATCCCAGTAGCATATCCGTTGTTTCTGCAGTTTGCTCCCACCTCCAGTTCCGTTCGTGGTGGTTCTTCTGTCTTCAGCTATGGCTGTCCTCAGCCAATTGAAAAATATGAAAGTCACACAACACGAAAGCAGCGCATTTGCTGCATGAAATACGAAACTGCCAAGACGCCTAAGTGATAGTTTCATACTTTCTGCGATATGATTAGCGCTCTCGCACCTCATTCGTGTTTATATGGACATACTTATACAGTAGACATTCAAGATGATAAAATGTGTAGGTTTATTAAATTACAAAACACAAACTGTTTCACTGTTTCGAAACAGCGTATCGAAACATTACATTGTACTGTTTCATTTGTTTCGGAACAGTTACGTGTTTCAGTTTGCCCATCTCTCCTCTGCTTCCTCTCTGCTCGCAGCGCGACAGAGACTCTCCATAAGCAAAGATAAATAACGACACAGCTACTGCCATTTCGTCGTTGCTATCCATACATTTAAAGTTTTCTTGGCTATTACCCAGTAATTTACAATATTTATATTATAATTACAATCAGTTATACATATTTTAAAGAATAAATACACTGTTTCATCCATTACATATTAAATATAGTTTCTGAAATAGAGCTTACAGATTCTGAATTGGAAGTACAGCACAAATTACCAATGGATGTCAAAACGGCGAAAAAATTTGGAGGTGCTGAAGGTATTTTGTCTGCATTTTCGGTGTTACTCTAAAATATTATCCTTATAAAATACCACATTGGCGAAACATGTTCGAGCAAGAAGAAATAAAACTACACTCCTGGAAATTGAAATAAGAACACCGTGAATTCATTGTCCCAGGAAGGGGAAACTTTATTGACACATTCCTGGGGTCAGATACATCACATGATCACACTGACAGAACCACAGGCACATAGACACAGGCAACAGAGCATGCACAATGTCGGCACTAGTACAGTGTATATCCACCTTTCGCAGCAATGCAGGCTGCTATTCTCCCATGGAGACGATCGTAGAGATGCTGGATGTAGTCCTGTGGAACAGCTTGCCATGCCATTTCCACCTGGCGCCTCAGTTGGACCAGCGTTCGTGCTGGACGTGCAGACCGCGTGAGACGACGCTTCATCCAGTCCCAAACATGCTCAATGGGGGACAGATCCGGAGATCTTGCTGGCCAGGGTAGTTGACTTACACCTTCCAGAGCAAGTTGGGTGGCACGGGATACATGCGGACGTGCATTGTCCTGTTGGAACAGCAAGTTCCCTTGCCGGTCTAGGAATGGTAGAACGATGGGTTCGATGACTGTTTGGATGTACCGTGCACTATTCAGTGTCCCCTCGACGATCACCAGTGGTGTACGGCCAGTGTAGGAGATCGCCCCCCACACCATGATGCCGGGTGTTGGCCATGTGTGCCTCGGTCGTATGCAGTCCTGATTGTGGCGCTCACCTGCACGGCGCCAAACACGCATACGACCATCATTGGCACCAAGGCAGAAGCGACTCTCATCGCTGAAGACGACACGTCTCCATTCGTCCCTCCATTCACGCCTGTCGCGACACCACTGGAGGCGGGCTGCACGATGTTGGGGCGTGAGCGGAAGACGGCCTAACGGTGTGCAGGACCGTAGCCCAGCTTCATGGAGACGGTTGCGAATGGTCCTCGCCGATACCCCAGGAGCAACAGTGTCCCTAATTTGCTGGGAAATGGCGGTGCGGTCCCCTACGGCACTGCGTAGGATCCTACGGTCTTGGCGTGCATCCGTGCGTCGCTGCGGTCCGGTCCCAGGTCGACGGGCACGTGCACCTTCCGCCGACCACTGGCGACAACATCGATGTACTGTGGAGACCTCACGCCCCACGTGTTGAGCAATTCGGCGGTACGTCCAGCCGGCCTCCCGCATGCCCACTATACGCCCTCGCTCAAAGTCCGTCAACTGCACATACGGTTCACGTCCACGCTGTCGCGGCATGCTACCAGTGTTAAAGACTGCGATGGAGCTCCGTATGCCACTGACGGCGGCGGTGCACAAATGCTGCGCAGCTAGCGCCATTCGACGGCCAACACCGCGGTTCCTGGTGTGTCCGCTGTGCCGTGCGTGTGATCATTGCTTGTACAGCCCTCTCGCAGTGTCCGGAGCAAGTATGGTGGGTCTGACACACCGGTGTCAATGTGTTCTTTTTTCCATTTCCAGGAGTGTATTTTTGCACTTGGCGAACCTGATCTAAAAAAAAAAGAAAAAGAAAAGATAAGAGAAGTGGAATCTCACTAAATTTTTTTAGAAAGACTGAATACCGAAAGAAGCTACAAAGTAGTATTCCATGCAATTAATCAGTCGTTTTCTAAGTTGCAGGGATGAAGGAAGGACCAGCGTATTAAACAGAACAATCAGTTAATGCATGGCTTGTGTAATACTGTCGCAGAAGTCGGCTAAAATTGGCTTTTAAAATTATCTATTCAATTTTTTCAACAACTTTTGTTTCAGTCTCGCTTGAGAGTACTTACATTTTAAATCTCACACAAAAATGACGTGTAATTTTACTTGCGCGGAAAAGGTAGTAGTAAACGATATGTGAGATGAAAAATACATATATTAAGAGTTATAATAGACGCAAGAATATTTTCATTTATTACGCTAACATTCACTTACAAGCATGACTTTTACCTGCAATCATAAGAAGAGGCAGTAATTTCTTCCATCCTGCAAGATATATATATATATATATATATATATATATATATATATATATATATATATATATACTCCTGGAAATGGAAAAAAGAACACATTGACACCGGTGTGTCAGACCCACCATACTTGCTCCGGACACTGCGAGAGGGCTGTACAAGCAATGATCACACGCACGGCACAGCGGACACACCAGGAACCGCGGTGTTGGCCGTCGAATGGCGCTAGCTGCGCAGCATTTGTGCACCGCCGCCGTCAGTGTCAGCCAGTTTGCCGTGGCATACTGAGCTCCATCGCAGTCTTTAACACTGGTAGCATGCCGCGACAGCGTGGACGTGAACCGTATGTGCAGTTGACGGACTTTGAGCGAGGGCGTATAGTGGGCATGCGGGAGGCCGGGTGGACGTACCGCCGAATTGCTCAACACGTGGGGCGTGAGGTCTCCACAGTACATCGATGTTGTCGCCAGTGGTCGGCGGAAGGTGCACGTGCCCGTCGACCCGGGACCGGACCGCAGCGACGCACGGATGCACGCCAAGACCGTAGGATCCTACGCAGTGCCGTAGGGGACCGCACCGCCACTTCCCAGCAAATTAGGGACACTGTTGCTCCTGGGGTATCGGCGAGGACCATTCGCAACCGTCTCCATGAAGCTGGGCTACGGTCCCGCACACCGTTAGGCCGTCTTCCGCTCACGCCCCAACATCGTGCAGCCCGCCTCCAGTGGTGTCGCGACAGGCGTGAATGGAGGGACGAATGGAGACGTGTCGTCTTCAGCGATGAGAGTCGCTTCTGCCTTGGTGCCAATGATGGTCGTATGCGTGTTTGGCGCCGTGCAGGTGAGCGCCACAATCAGGACTGCATACGACCGAGGCACACAGGGCCAACACCCGGCATCATGGTGTGGGGAGCGATCTCCTACACTGGCCGTACACCACTGGTGATCGTCGAGGGGACACTGAATAGTGCACGGTACATCCAAACCGTCATCGAACCCATCGTTCTACCATTCCTAGACCGGCAAGGGAACTCGCTGTTCCAACAGGACAATGCACGTCCGCATGTATCCCGTGCCACCCAACGTGCTCTAGAAGGTGTAAGTCAACTACCCTGGCCAGCAAGATCTCCGGATCTGTCCCCCATTGAGCATGTTTGGGACTGGATGAAGCGTCGTCTCACGCGGTCTGCACGTCCAGCACGAACGCTGGTCCAACTGAGGCGCCAGGTGGAAATAGCATGGCAAGCCGTTCCACAGGATTACATCCAGCATCTCTACGATCGTCTCCATGGGAGAATAGCAGCCTGCATTGCTGCGAAAGGTGGATATACACTGTACTAGTGCCGACATTGTGCATGCTCTGTTGCCTGTGTCTATGTGCCTGTGGTTCTGTCAGTGTGATCATGTGATGTATCTGACCCCAGGAATGTGTCAATAAAGTTTCCCCTTCCTGGGACAATGAATTCACGGTGTTCTTATTTCAATTTCCAGGAGTGTATATGTATATATATTTTGCAAGTAGTAATTATCTCTCATTACGTAAATTTCATGCCGATTTATACTCTTTGTGTCAGCTCTTGGTATGGCTCCCAGCACGGATACTCCAAAATCGACCAACAGACCTAACACAAGCTCGAAGATTTTCGAAGAATGCCATAGTCGTCATGTTCGTGTAAAGCAACAAGACATTGAGAAACAGTGGGTTACCACCAGGTACCTGGAGTAGACCGAGTTCACAAAGTAGCTAAGTTAGTGGACTTGTATTAGAGATGTACAGAGTTCAAAACTCTCGCTCGTTATCCTAACTGAGCTTTTCCGTTGGTTCCCTTGATCATTTGAGCCCAGAGGCAGGAAGGTTCCATACCAGATTCCGGTCGATTTCCTCCACCATTATTGCCTGATCTCAGCTAGTAGTATGTCTCGAATGCCTGCGACATTGACGGTAAATTAAACTTTAACATTCATTCCTGCTACTTCCACGCGTAACAGAATGAATCCGTGAGATCCAGTTTAAGATTACCGAGACAAGAAAACTGTTAAGGCAAGGGAGCAAGAATTCGTTGTGATACTTTCAGACTGGCGACAGGGACGTAAGTTGATGCTGCGATAACTTAAATTAATTATGCACGTTCTCATGCTTCAGTAGACTCCTAGAGTGTTCCCTAATCAGAATGTCGTAGTATTGGCAATAAGATTGGCTGCGTAATCTGAAAAAACCCAATCTTATCGATAATCGACAGAAATGAAACTCTTCGTGAAGCCGATCTTTGTTCACGCTTCAGATTTATCTCCAAGAGACTGTTCAGATGATTGCCAGTGAAGGGGAGATATTAACACAAAATGGTGAGACACGAAAGGTATTCCCCTGGAGTCCGTACTTTCGAAACATGAAGTAATGACAATAAGAGTTCAAACGCCAGTTTCGTCGTCTGAAAATCTTTCCGGAATGTCATGTAAGTGATCGGCTTTGTATTCATAGGTGACGACAACGTATTTCAGTTTGTGGCGGAAGGTACTTTATGGACCTCTGTCACTTCACTCCTTTCCTGTTGCAGTTGCGAATGGTTCGCTGGTAGAAATACTGCCGGTGAACCTCCGTGTTGGTTCGAAACTCTTCAATTTTATCTTCGTGTTCTATATGTCCTCAGGAGTCTACCAATGAATCTTAGCCTGGCTTTTGCCTGCATTGCGATTGTTTTTATGTGATCATTCTACTTTAAATAGCTTCGTACCTGTACTTCAGATATTTTGTGGAAGTAGCTGCTTTCAGTGACTGTTCTGCAGTCGTGTAATTGTAAATGGTTCAAATGGCTCTGAGCACTATGGGACTCAACTGCTGTGGTCATAAGTCCCCTAGAACTTAGAACTACTTAAACCTAACTAACCTAAGGACAGCACACAACACCCAGCCATCACGAGGCAGAGAAAATCCCTGACCCCGCCGGGAATCGAACCCGGGGACCCGGGCGTGGGAAGCGAGAACGCTACCGCACGACCACGAGATGCGGGCCGTGTAATTGTACATTAATGTGTCTTTCTGTCTATGTATACGTTACCTTTATGTATCTTGAGTACCAGTTGCCACTTCCTGTACCAAATGTCGATCTTCTGGAGGTCTTCCCGCATTTTGCTACAATGTTCTGGCGTTGCTACTTCTCTGTGTTCATAAGCATCTTCAGTGAAAGGACAAGTGGATTCAAATGGCTCTAAGCACTGTGGGACATAACATCTGAGGGCATCAGTCCCATAGATTTAGACCTACTTAAACCTAACTAACCTAAGGACATCATACATATCCATGCCCGAAGCAGGATTCAAACCTGTGACCGTGGCGGTCCCGCGGTTCCAGACTGAAGCGCCTAAAACCGCTCGGTCACAGCGGCCGCCCGACAAATGGAACTTCCAACGTTATCCACTATATCAGTTACATAGAGGGTCGTCAGAAACAGTCTGAAAAGCTTGTAAGGATGAATAGTTTTTGATGTTGCTGAGCAACAGTCATGCAATAATTTTTAAACGAACACACCGCCATTTGACTGTATTGTTCTGGGCATTTATGTCATTTTAAAATGATTGAGTTTGTATCATTAAGACATATTGCAAGACATCAAGACCCAAATTGGCCATAAATTAAGAAAAATATTAGCACCCCACGAAATGACAGATGTAAAATCGCCATCTTGTAAAAAGATCAGTAATAATAGTGGAATCACGTCGAATTTAGTAAAAACAGGTTAACTTTGGTACAAGTATACAGTCAAATGGCGGTGTGTTGATTCAAAAAATGCTTGTAAGGGTGTTCCAGGATAAGATGTGCGGAGAAATATCTGTTAAGAAAATATTCGATACGTTGCGTCATTTCCAAATCAATTAGCATTGAAGCTAGCCAATCAGGCCATTGTGCGGGCAACTTCAAGTGGCCCGCCAGAGACGCGTTCTTCGTTTTGTTTCCTAAAACCGAACAAGAGAACGATACAATAATTGGAGATGGAACAGGGGCAAGAATCGAACCAGAGCCAAAGGCTGAGCAGTCTCGTGGACTGTCACTTACGCTGTGAGAACAACTGACATTAATTGTATCTGGCGGGTCGTTTTAATTTGCGTGCGCAACGACCTGATTGGTCAACTTAAAAGCTAATTACCTCGGAAAAGGCGCAGCGTATCGAGGTTCTTTCTTAACAATTATTTCTCAGCAGAACCTACCCTTCAACACCTGTACATACTTCTTACACTGTTTCTGACTAAGCTGTGTGTTCTGAAGAGTAACGCATCTATAACGCTCTCTTGGGGTAAACTCAGTTTCTGAAGACTTCTCTCCGTTGAGAATGAACGCCGTGTTTTATTTACTGGGAACTCTTCAATCCAGAATGAATTTTCATTCTGCAACAGAGTGAACGCTGGTATGAAACTTCCTGGAAGATTAAAACTGCATGCCAGATAGGGATTCGAACTTTAGTTTCATTGTCAAGTACTCTACCGACTGAGCTACCCGAACAGGAAGCTTCACATCAGCGCACACTCCGTTGCAGAGTGAAAAATTCTTTCTGGAAACATTCCCCAGGATGTGGCTTAGCCATGTCTCCGCAATATCCTTTCTTCCAGGAGTGTTAGACGTGCAAGTTTTGCAGGAGATGGTTGAAATGGCTCTGAGCACTGTGGGACTCAACATCTGAGGTCATCAGTCCACTAGAACTTAGAACTACTTAAACCTAACTAACCTAATTACATCACACACATCCATGCCCGAGGCAGGATTCGAACCAGCGACCTTAGCGGTCTCGCGGTTCCAGACTGAAGCGCCTAGAACCGCTCGGCCACACAGGCCGGCTTTTTGTAGGAGAATTCGTGTAAAGTCTGGAGAGTAGAAGGCGAGATACTGGCGGAAGTAAAACGTCGATGGCGGCTAGTGAGTCATGGTTGTGTAGGTCAGTCAGTAGAACACTCGCCCGCGAAAGACTAAGGTCCCGGTTTCGAGTGCCAGTCCGGAATACAATTTTCATTTGGCAGGGAGTTTCACCTCTTCAATCCGATCACACGGTTGTTCTAATATTCCGTATTACGTAGTTTGTTCATTAGGCGGCAGTGCGGAACTGCATCTATCATTTTAATAGCGAAGTGTTATAATTTAGTTCTCTTACATAAGGCTACTAATTTTTCGCTAGGGCACCGATATTTGAAAAAAAAAGCGTTCTGAGTGAATTCTTTTTTTTTGTTTTTTGTTTTTTTGTTTAGGAAACGCAGTCACCGTAAATTTAACGAATATAAAATTATCGGATTTCCCGCCGGGTGACTTACCCACTTGCGTAACATTTCTACGAACTCACACGTCTAGAAACCCGAGAACATTACATTAATTCAACTTAGTGGGAAAGACAACGACATCATATCAGTAGAAATATGTTTATCAGTGTTTCCAAGTCTAGCTGGTGGAAATGTTAATTTTGCAATACTACTTACTAGCAGCCGTCTTTCAAGAAGGTACGTGGCATTGGATTGCTATTTAACTCAACGATATTTTCGGTTGCTAGTGCACTTGAGGTAGTTCTCTGACAAATATGAAAGCTATCAGTATTGCCTTCTAGGAAAGCAGTTGGCAAAATTCCCCATAAAGAAACCTGTCAACTGGAGTTTATAAAAGCATTAAATTCCGAACTTCTGCAATTAAGTTAGAAATGAAAATGTATCTGATAACAGAGTAACATATTTAGAGATTCAAAAAGTTTGATACAATGTTTTTTTTCAATTATTAATGAATACGCAGAAATTAATGTCAATAAGTTAAGCAAAAAATGACGTTTCACAATATTGGGTTATTTCATACTATGAACGGAGGAATGAGACATACCCCCGTCGCGGCGAGTACCCAAAAGGAGTAAATACAGGATGTTACAAAAAGGTACGGCCAAACTTTCAGAAAACATTCCTCACACACAAAGAAAGAAAATATGTTATGTGGACATGTGTCCGGAAACACTTACTTTCCATGTTAGAGCTCATTTTATTACTTCTCTTCAAATCACATTAATCATGGAATGGAAACACACAGCAACAGAACGTACCAGCGTGACTTCAAACACTTTGTTACAGGAAATGTTCAAAATGTCCTACGTTAGCGAGGATACATGCATCCACCCTCCGTCGCATGGAATCCCTGATGCAGCCCTGGAGAATGGCGTATTGTATCACAGCCGTCCACAATACGAGCACGAAGAGTCTCTACATTTGGTACCGGGGTTGCGTAGACAAGAGCTTTCAAACGCCCGCATAAATGAAAGTCAAGAGGTTTGAGGTCAGGAGAGCGTGGAGGTCATGGAATTGGTCCGCCTCTACTAATCCATCGGTCACCGAATCTGTTGTTGAGAAGCGTACGAACACTTCGACTGAAATGTGCAGGAGCTCCATCGAGTATGAACCACAAGTTGTGTCGTACTTGTAAAGGCACATGTTCTAGCAGCACAGGTATAGTATCCCGTATGAAATCATGATAACTTGCTCCATTGAGCGTAGGTGTAAGAACATGGGGCCCAATCAAGACATCACCAACAATGCGTTCCCAAACGTTCACAGAAAATCTGTGGTGATGACGTGATTGCACAATTGCGTGCGGATTCTCGTCAGCCCACACATGTTGATTGTGAAAATTTACAATTTGATCACGTTGGAATGAAGCCTCATCCGTAAAGAGAACATTTGCACTGAAATGAGGATTGACACATTGTTGGATGAACCATTCGCAGAAGTGTACCCGTGGAGGCCAATCAGCTGCTGAGAGTGCCTGCACACGCTGTGCATGGTACGGAAACAACTGGTTCTCCCGTAGCACTCTCCATACAGTGACATGGTCAACGTTACCTTGTACAGCAGCAACTTCTCTGACGCTGACATTAGGGTTATCTTCAACTGCACGAAGAGTTGCCTCGTCCATTGCAGGTGTCCTCGTCGTTCTAGGTCTTCCCCAGTCGCGAGGCATAGGCTGGAATGTTCCGTGCTACCTAAGACGCCGATCAATTGCTTCGAACGTCTTCCTGACGGGACACCTTCGTTCTGGAAATCTATCTCGATAGAAACGCACCGCGCCACGGCTATTGCCCCGTGCTAATCCATACATAAAATGGGCATCTGCCAACTCCGCATTTGTAAACATTGCACTGACTGCAAAACCACGTTCGTGATGAACACTAACCTGTTGATGCTACGTACTGATGTGCTTGATGCTAGTACTGTAGAGCAATGAGTCACATGTCAACACAAGCACCGAAGTCAACATTACCTTCCTTCAATTAGGCCAACTGGCGGTGAATCGAGGAAGTACAGTACATACTGACGAAACTAAAATGGGCTCTAACATGGAAATTAAGCGTTTCCGGACAGATGTCCACATAACATCATTTCTTTATTTGTGTGTGAGGAATGTTTCCTGAAAGTTTGGCCGTACCTTTTTGTAACACCCTGTATAATTATTAAGTGACTTCATTTTTCCTATATTTCGCTGTAATTATGAGACAAAAGTTTGTGTGTCCCACACGGTCAGTCTCTATTGCCATTTACCAGTGATCATTATATGTCTCACACAATCAGCCTCTATGTCATTTACCAAGACGAGTTATAGATAACTGAGAAAATGCGGATATAGTCTACTTTACAAGTACATGGATTCATAACTATATCAACTGCCTGCACATATCCTGAAATTGATTTATCTGCAAACAGTTCATTTCCATACTTATTATTCACACACAGAAGCTGACGAGGAATCGGTAAAATACGTCGATATCTGTATAGGGGAAGTAAGACTATTTGCTGATTTCATCATATGAAAGATTAACGTCCAAATTAGGTTCCAGTTTTTAATACGAAATGCAGAAAGTATACCAGATTCGAAGTACCACTCGTAATGACTTTTAGGAAATGATGCGTAAAGAAATCTTGCCTTCTTTCTTCATTCCCATCGACGAAGTACTCGAAAGTTATTTTACGTGATTGGGAAGGAACTCGGTAAGTTATTACTCTCTTAAACGCGTGTGATATCTGGGACTTGCGGCAGACGTTGTAAGAGGATTGCGTATACATGTTTCACAGTCATATCATGGAGAACTGCTATTGACATTTCAAGTACACTATTAAGTTCGCAAGACAAATGAAATCTAGATTTTCAAATGCTATCGATTAGAGATAACCTCACAGAACGCCAAAGATAACGTGGTGAGAGACATTCTGCAATTCCCGTAGCAGCTCGTTGGGGAAAATCAAGTCATACAATTGTACCGGATAATCGACACCGATTAATAGTAATTTTTGTACTGAAAAACCTACGTTAAATAACATTCCAACTTTGTCATTCGTAAGTTGTAGGTGGCGAACGTAAGTATCACAAGCGACAGATAAGAGAGATGGAAGACGACGATAAACTATAAATATCATATTGTAGCTCCTGTGTTGTTCAGAGATACGATGCAATGTTCCTCCGGACATGCATACATGCACGTCCGAAGAAACATTGAACATATTTCTGCACAATACAGGCACTACAGTATCGTACTTGTCCGCCGACATCGGGTAAGCGACTCTCAATTAAAATATCTTCTCTGTACGGGAATACACATAATGGATGTACGAATGCTGGTTGTAGACACTTGGTTGACGTCATATGGAAATTTGGGCGTGGCCGTGAGGCGTGCTCGGATAGCTTAATAGTAAGGCGATGTCTCGCGATAAGCGGGAAATCCGGGTTAGACGTCCGGATCAGCACAGATTTTCATTGTCGTCATTCCATTGCACCGCTGATGGTTGCCAACATTCACAACTGCGAATACACATCGTATAAACTATAAACTTTGCATGTCAGAGTATGGTAGGACTGAATATACACTAGAGACTCCTTCTAGAAGAATAGGAGCCTATGGTGGAGCTTTAGGCCATTGGTAGTGACTGAAACGTCGAAACCAGGATATCTAAAAAATAAAAATTGTGTGATCATTGACTGACATAAACATAGATTCAGTACTAACGAGCTCAATGGCGTTCTGCGCCATAAACATGGAAAATACACCAGTGGCCATTAAAATTGCTACACCAGGAAGAAATGCAGATGATAAACGGGTATTCATTGGACAAATATATTATACTAGAACTGGTATGTGATTACATTTTCATGCAATTTGGGTGCATAAATCCTGAGAAATCAGTACCCAGAACAACCATCTCTGACCGTAATAACGGCCTTGATACGCCTGGGCATTGAGTCAAACAGAGCTTGGATGACGTGTACAGATACAGGTGCCCATGCAGCTTCAACACAATACCACAGTTCATCAAGAGTAGTGACTGGCGTATTGTGACGAGCCAGTTGCTCGGCCACCATTGACCACACGTTTTCAGTTGGTGAGAGATCTGGAGAATGTGCTGGTCAGGACAGCAATCGAACATTTTCTGTTTCCAGAAAGGTCCGTACAGGACCTGCAACATGCGGTCGTGCATTATCCTGCTGAAATGTAGGGTTTCGCAGGGATCGAATGAAGGGTAGAGCCACGGGTCGTAACACATCTGAAATGTAACGTCCACTTTTCAAAGTGCCGTCAATGCGAACAAGCGATGATCGAGACGTGTAACCAATGACACCCCATATCGTCACGCCAGGTGATACGCCAGTATGGCGATGACGAATACACACTTCCAATGTGCGTTCACAGCGATGTCGCCAAACACGGATGCGACCATAATGATGCTGTAAACAGAACCTGGATTCATAAAAAAAAATGACGTTTTGCCATTCGCGCACCCAGGTTCGTCGTTGAGTACACCATCGCATGCACTTCTGTCTGTGATGCAGCGTCAACGGTAACCGCAGCCATGGTCTCCGAGCTGATAGTTCGTGCTGCTGCAAACGTCGTCGAACTGTTCGTGCAGATGGTTGTTGTCTTGCAAACGTCCCCATCTGTTGACTCAGGGATCGAGACGTGGCTGCACGATCCGCTACAGCCATGTGGATAAGATGCCTGTCATCTCGGCTGCTAGTGATACGAGACCGTTGGGATCCAACACGGCGTTCCGTATTACCCTCCTGAAACCACTGATTCCCTATTCTGCTAACAGTCATTGGATCTCGACCAACACGAGCAGCAATGTCGCGATACGATTAACCGCAATCACGATAGGCTACAATCAGACCTTTATCACAGTCGGAAACGTGATGGTGCGCATTTCTCCTCCTTACACAAGGCACCACAACAACGTTTCACCAGGCAACGCCGTCAACTGCTGTTTGTGTATGAGAACTCGATTGGAAACTTTCCTCATGTCAGCACGTTGTAGGTGTCGCCACCGTCGCCAACCTTGTGTGAATGCTCTGAAAAGCTAATCATTTGCATATCACAGCATCTTCTTCCTGTCGGTTAAATTTCGCGTCTGTAGCACGTTATCTTCGTGGTGTAGCAATTTTAATGGCCAGTAGTGTACAATGGCAAATACAACCGAATGACGATAGAACAAACAGGTCGTCCAGTTTAAGAAAGCGGCTGTTTAGCAAAAGAAATAGCGTAAGTCGTAGCTGCTCTGCCTCCCACTGATAGGATAAAATATAAATAGACTAGTGTTATCGATGGAGTGAAACTTCGGTTGTAAACTGTGTCACGAATCAAAAATAGGACAGTAGAGAGTATTGACGAAGATGATACAACACACGTATGACTTTAAAGACAAACTCGTTAGTTTCACACAATAAACTGTAAGTAGGCTGTTTATGTTTTCTTATTGGCAACGTTACGTAGCGCTCTATATGAAAATCACTGGCTGTGCTGTGTGCAGTCTGTGGCTAGTTTGCATTGTTGTCTGCCATTGTAGTGTTGGGCAGCGGCAGCTGGATGTGAACAGCGCGTAGCGTTGCGCAGTTAGGTGAGCCGCCAGCGGTGGTGGATGTGACGAGAGAGATAGCGGAGTTTTGAAATTACATATATTATGACTTGTGATGATATTAAGGTAAATACATTGTTTGTTTTCCATTAAAATCTTTCATTTGCTAACTATCCCTATCAGTAGTTAGTGCCTTCCGTAGTTTGAATCTTTTATTTAGCTGGCAGTAGTGGCGCTCGCTGTATGGCAGTAGTTCGAGTAAGGAAGATTTTTGGTGAGGTAAGTGATTTGTGAAACGTATAGGTTAATGTTAGTCAGGGCCATTATTTTGTAGGGATTTTTGAAAGTCAGATTGCGTTGCGCTAAAAATATTGTGTGTCAGTTTAAGCTCAGTCCTGTACAATTCTTCTAAGGGGACGTTACATATGTCGACCCTTAGCCGAGGATACCTCACTGGAATTTTCTGATTTTTTCTTGTAGTTTGTGTAATTAGTGTAGCTTTTGTTTATTGCTAGCGCGTAATTGTAGAGAAAATCTCCTTTGTAGTTGCAGTCTTTCATTGTTGTACAGTAAAACAGTAGTGGCATGCATGTAGATTTGCACCAAGTATTTAGCAGCTGCAATTAACTAGATATTATTTTCAGTGCTATGTTAATGTGTTCTCTTACTTTTGCTCTTCAAATTGTGATTTTCTGTGTTATCGTGTGAAATATTGTCACAATAATGGCGTGTGAAAAACGTAACACTAGGCTCCAAAGTAAACTGAGAAATAATAGTGACGACGAGCGTAGCTTATCAGCACCACTGTGTAGTGAATTAACAGACATTCCAAGTAGTAATTTGGTAATTGTGCATAGGGAAATGGAGCGGGCGGCAAATAATGGTGTAGACAGTGAAACAGGTTGTGAACAGGGAAGCATTATCGATCGATCGGTCGGCAACAGCTTGCCTCAGGAATCCGAAATGACAGGACACAATTTTACAAATACTGTAGATTCAGGTTTTGCGTCCTCACCGTTTTCTCAAATGAGTCAAGACACATTTTCTGCTTGTCAAAATGTGAATGTTGCCGGTGAAAATGCACTGCCAAAAAGCATAGAGAAACAGATTCCAGACACTAATACATTATTATTGCAATTAATGCAACAAATGGATCAAAATCAGAGACAAATGGGACAAAGGCTTCAAAAGTTAGACACAATGGAACAACACCAGAGACAAACACAGCAACAGTTAGACACAATGGAACAAAATCTTCACATCACGCTTGAACAAACACGTGAAGATTTAACTACTGAGTTACATAACATTGAATCGAAATGTCAAAAAGTCTGTAATGACGTAAAAACACAAATTTGTGAGCATTTTCAACCTATTTTTTCGCGGCATGAAAATGCATTACAGAATCACGAAGCAGCCATAAAAGAACTGCAAACCATTGTTCATGAAAATCATGAGACCTTGTGGGCTAAAATTGACTCAGTTGCATCTACCGATTCGGTTACGCAACTTGCAAAAACTCAGGAAAACTTAAAGGACACAGTAGATTCGATTTCAACACAAATGGACACTCTGAAACTTGGTTCAGAAAAACACACTGAGGAAATGTGTTCACTATCGGAGAAAGTAGCCGAACTTTCGGATCAGGTCACTAACTTATCTACAAAGGTAGATGATGATCTGAATGACACAAGACCCGTAGCCTTCACTGACACAGAAGAGTATGAACAAATTAGAAAATTCAAACAAAATCAAAATCAAATCAATACACAGTACAAAAGAGAAATCCGGGAAGTACAAGATCAGATGACGCAGGTAATACAAGAATTACATATTTCAGAGGACACTCGCACTCCAGTACGGGAAGAGGGACATAGAAATACGGAACAACCACAAAGTAATAACACAGGACACTTCGGAAACTATGAAAGAAATTGGCAAGGCGCATTGGATTTTGAGATGGAACCGCCGAAACGAAGTAACAATGAGCGATGTGCGACTCGCCGACACGATGATTTCGACTATAAGCTGTTCATTACTACACGTAAATACAAAACATTTAAGAATTCTGGCAACGACATTCATCCACAAGCATGGCTTCATCAATTTTCCCATTGTTTTCCTCCCAACTGGTCATTGGAGCACAGGTTAGAATTAATGTGTGGCTACTTGGAGAATGAACCAGCTGTAAGAATGCGATCGGTCATTCACGATTGCCACAGTGAAGGAGAATTTTATCATGCCTTCCTCTCAGCATATTGGTCTCAAGCTACACAAGACCAAGTAAAGCATAGCATCATAATGATCAAACATTTCGAACAATCTGAATTTTCCAGTCTTGTGAAATATTTTGAAGACATGTTGCACAAGAATCAGTACCTGTCAAACCCATACAGCCCCTCGGAACTCATCCGCATTTGCTTAATCAAACTGCCTGAACATTTGAGACATATTATTTTGGCAGGACGTTGCAAAGACGACATTGAAGCTTTTCAGGGACTCTTACAAGAATTAGAAATTGACACAGATAGTCGCGGGATGCGAAAACAGGAAAACAATCACTACAGGTCACATCCGTCACAACTCCGTGACGATAGAAACAATAACTGGACACGACAATTCTATTCTTACAACGTAAATCGTGACCAAAAGAGACACCACCCGTATGACAACCACTGGCAGAGTAATAGTTACAGAGAGAGATCGCATTTCCGTAGTAATGAATATGACAGAGACACTCATAGAAACGGACAATTTGGCAACCAGAACTATTATTATCATGGGAGACAGAATAACTTCAGACGCAATGGTCCAGCGCGCAGTTACGACTCAGCGAGAAATTCTCCACCACGTGGCCGACAAGAAAGAAACTATGGAATCTACCGACATGACGACAGACGATATGATCGTAACGACAGACCTGAACTGCATCAGAACTGGCAGTGTTTAAACAGAGCAGGGCCCTCTCGTCACAGTGAATTTGTAGAAGTTAGGTCTCCAAATCCCAATAACGACGCGCGCCAACAGAGAGACAATAGGCAATGACTCATACCGCTGGCAGCCACAAAACGTACTTATGAAACTGACGACGGAGCTGCCGTAGCTAGTAATTACGTAAAAATTGAAGACATTAGGGACATCTTACTCGAGGAACACGACGTAAAACATAACAACATTGCGTATCCTGTGATTCACATTACTGTAAATGACGTAAAATTTACGGCAGTACTTGACTCTGGCAGTCCCATTTCAGTAATTAGTGAAACAGCTTTTAGCAAATGCAACAAATCGAACGATTGCCCCACACTTCCGTTACGTAAGATTAAATTACAAGGTGCAATCTTTGGAAAAAGTGTAGATGTACGCCAACAAACCAACTTAGAATTCTTTTGTCAAAGCCACGGCTTCTCTATGAACTTTCTTATTGTTCCATTATTATCGACGGAAATTATACTGGGAGTAGACTTTTTGAATGAATACAAAGCAATCTTAAGCTTTCACGATGCTGAAATAAGTTTAGAGAAAGAAGGTAATTCAATAGCTTTGAAATTTGAAGATTGGCTCTCAAACCATGACGAGGAAATTAATCGGCTTTACCTTCTGTTAGACAACAGTTCGGAAATTTCTATGGAACTAGACACTAGCAATCACTCTGCAAGTACTGACAGGGATGATATCGACGGCATATTTGAAATTAATGAGTTAATTCAGAATAAAATTCAAACAATTGAGAATTTTAATGACACTGATAGGCAGGACCTTTTTGAGATTTTACAAGCACATTCCACAGTTTTTACTCACAAAACAGGAACAATCAAGGGATTTCAATACCAATTTCGTGTTCGTGAGCATACTAAATTTTGTGTTAGACCATATGTAATTCCAGCACATTATAGGGACCGTGTTAGAACAGAAATACAATCTATGCTTGACGAGGGCATTATTGAGATTGCAGTAAGCTCATACAACAATCCATTACATGTTGTTGAGAAGAAAAATGGATCGATCAGGCTTGTCTTAGATTCGAGACAAATCAATACTATCATTATTCCTGAAACAGACAGGCCGCAGACGATGGAAGAACTTCTTCAAAATTTTAATGGTGTAAAAGTGTTGTCTTCCATTGATCTCAGATCCAGCTTTTATCAGATCCAACTTCATCCAGAATGTAGAAAATACACAGCTTTTCTTTGTTTCGGCGTTTGTTATCAGTTTCGAAAACTTCCTTTTGGTTTGAACATTTCTTCGGCAGCATTCATTCGCGGGCTAAATTCTATATTACCTGAGTTCTTAAAACGTCACATCACCTTATATGTGGACGATATTCTGATAGCAGAAGCCTCATGGGAACAACACAATCGCATTCTCAACAGCGTGTTACGTATTTTTGCAGAATCTGGAATTACAGTTAACCTGGAAAAGTCTGAATTCCGTAGGTCAAAGGTGAAGTTTTTGGGACATATTATTTCTTCTGAAGGCATTCAGCCGGATCCTGAAAAGTTAGAAGCAATCAGAGCCATTCCAGTTCCATCCACAAAAAAACAAGTCCGCAGTTTTATAGGTCTCGTTAATTTTTACCGTCGTTTTCTGAATATGCAAATTCTTGTTACACCAAAACTTTGTTCTCTCACTGGAAAAAATACTGTTTGGAACTGGGACGAACAAGCACAGTTGGAATTCAATTCTTTGAAAGAAGTGTTACTTCACTCGCCAATACTAGCTCATCCAGATCTGTCACAAGATTTCTGCCTTAGCACAGATTCTTCTAAAGTCGGCCTTGGTGCTCATTTATTTCAAGAAGCCACAGAAAATGACACTACTGTTCAGAAAACCATTGCTTTTGCTAGCCGAGTGCTAACAAAATCTGAAAAAAATTATTCCGTTACTGAATTAGAAGCCTTAGCTATCGTTTGGGCATTTAACAAATTCCGTTTCTTTCTTTCTGGTAAGCACGTAAAAGTATACAGTGATCATCGTGCATTACAATTTCTTATGTCTTCAAAATTAAATCATGACAGGTTAAAACGTTGGGCATTGTTTCTGCAAGAATTCCGCTTCACAATAGTCTACATTCCTGGCAAGGAGAACATTGTTGCGGACGCACTGTCACGCGCACCGGCTGGGCTTGTGAAAAGTAACACAGAAGGCAACCTCGAAAAAAATTTCAGTATTCTTTACATTCAGAAAGTCGCCTTTGAAAACTTCATCACCACATCTTTAAAGGACATTGCTCATGAACAAGATAAAGATCCGATTTGGAAAGACATCAAGAGCAAATGGCATGAAAAGACACACACACAGATTCGGCATTATTATCTGGTGAGAAACAACATACTGTTCAAATGCCGCACTGTTGATGACAAGCTATGGGTACTTTGCATTCCAGACGATTTTGTTAATAGCTCATTTGGTACATTCATTTCAGCTACGCACATTTTGGTTCACGAAAATGTTATCATATTCTTCGGACGACTTGTTATTTTAACAATATGGAAAAGAGAATTCGAAGAGTCTTGTCTATTTGTAAACTTTGTCAAAAGGCGAAACCATCTACTATCTCCCATCGTGCTCCGCTGTTTCCTATCATTCCTTCTAAATTAAAAGAATTTGCTGCTGTTGATCTCTTGGGACCGCTTGTCAGAACATCTAATGGATTTTCGTACGTTCTACTCGCTGTTGAACTTACTTCAAAATTTGTTTCTTTCACTCCGTTATGTAAAGCCACTGGACGGTCTGTATCCAACGCCTTTGTTAAAAATTTCTTACGTGAAGTAGGCCACGTTGCTAAAGTCATTTCAGATAACGGACCGGAATGCAGATCTGCTGTTTGGCCACGCATGCTTCGGAATCATAAAATCAAACCTGTTTTTATTTCATTGTACTCACCACATTGTAACCCGTCTGAACGGATTATGAAAGAAATCAATAAGCTTTGCAGACTTTATTGTCACAGAAAGCATCAGCATTGGGACAGATATTTACACTTATTTCAAAACGTGCTGAATGAAATGCCTCATGACTCCACTGCTTTACCACCTACTCTTGTACTGAAGAATGAAGAACCACCGAACAGAATCAGAGAGCTTGTACCTTTCCCAAATACACGTAAACTTCGACACAAAGACATAATTGATTTGGCTCTTAAAAATATAAAATCTGCAGCAGACAAAAGGAGAAAACTACACGGTAAAGCAAAGGCAAAGAAATTATGTATTGGTCAGAAAGTTCTCATTAAAGCTCATTCATTGTCACCTAAGAAGAAACACTTGAGTCACAAATTCTTTCTAGTTTACAATGGACCTTACAGAATCCGACGTATACCACATGATAATTGCGTCGAAGTTGAACCACTACGTACTAGGAAGAGTAAAGGTTTACACCACATTTCACATGTGAAACCGTTTATTGATAGATAATCTGCCTTTTAACTTTGTCTTTGCCATATAACTTTTCACTTTACATTGCTAGTATGCTTTGTCAGACTTAGAATCTGTTAACATGCAACAATGTTGGAAGTTAAATATCAAATCAAGAACCAAGAGAACTTACTTAAACAGAAATTACGAATGCATTGTTATAGTGAACAGACGTCACAGTGTTATTGTGTGTGTACATTCTTGCTTGTTAGTTGCATGATTACGTAACGACTATCAGGCTTACATACTTAGAACATATACTGCCAATGAGATTTTAATGCAACATTTTGGTTTACTTGAAAATACATTCTGGATTTAAAGTACTTTATGTGAGATACCAGATGACACAGTGATTAGTTTATGTAACAGCTACACGATTTTATCATGACGCTACTAATGAGTGACAATTTACAATGTTGCTTTTGCGGTGTATCTGTTTTATATCTGCACAGTTTTTCTGAATTCTTCTGTAAAGTAAAACATGTTTTATGTCTGCACAGTTTTATGTATTATTCTGGAAAGTAAAACATGTTTTAGTAGTAACTTTTGTGGTATAGCTACAATGAGACAGCCTTTTCCGTAGCACAACAATACGTTACAGCACAGTAATTTCTTCATCAGAACAATAAGCGTAATAACTAAGATATCTATACGCAAAGCATTTCACTTTTGTTTATCATGAGGTAAGTACATTGACTTCTGCAGAACTTAGCTTTCGGAGGAAAATAACTACGACACTTCCACAGAAATTATCTTACAGCAAGACGCACATTTAGCGCTACAGGACACGCATTTGAGTGATTAATTTTGTACTTAAGTCATTTATTTTTAAAGATATTTGAAGTACAATGATACAAAGGTTTTCCGTAATACATTTCATTCCATTCTTGTAATCTGTAACACCTGAGGTCATAATTACATTAATCCTCAGGGGGGTACACGCCTACTTTGTGTACCATGTGTTTGGCAAGCACAAGGAGCCCTAGCTAATATGGTATTTGCTTATACAACTTTACACATCGGTACCATATTTCTCTAACACATAATTACACAGCTATCTGAGCATTTAACTGAGAGATAAACATTTTTTTTACTACATCAGTGACACATGTTTACACAATTACACAGTTGGGTAACTTCACACTTATGAAATTGTATTTTGTCTGTACTTTGTGAACAGTTTATATTTTTTCGGACCCATCGTAAGATGAAATATTGAAGAAGTGTCGACGAATATGCATATGTGTAATAAGGTAAGGAATAAGGAGTAGTGGTTAGGGACTCTGATTTATGAAAAGGATGTTGGAAACCAAGAATCATACTTTAAGAGTTATGAAATGTGTGTGTATATGCGTGAATGTATCACAATGCCGGCGAAAATTTTTTGGACACTGTTATATTCATAAGATTTTGTTTCTACACATTTGCAACGCAAATTCTCGACCCGTGAAATTTTGTATATGAGACTGTCACTGTAGCGGAAACTGCTGTCGTAAATATTTCCGTAAGAAAGTTAAGTGACCACCTGCACATAATGCGTCGTGGGCACCCAGCTGTGTCAGACGCCGGGAGAACAAGTCATTAGTGAGTACCTCATCAGAAGCAGAGGTGGAAAAAAAGAAAGGGGAGGCCATTGTCCTCGCTATTGACATTTCCTTGTTGAAAGCATACTGTGGAGCTCGTAATTTATGATATTTACTAAAATGCCTAATGAAATGATTAGAAACATTTTACATCTTTTGTCTTTGTAGTTGAGAGATTGCTCATTTTGTTTAATATCTGGTTTCCAGCTGTGTTGCAGCATTAGTTTTATAAAATAAACTTAGATGCATTTGCTAATGTGAACACTTTCTGTCAACAGATCTATTAAATAATAATTTTGTGATCCACACTTTTCAAAAAAGGAGCACTTGGAAAGGAATGAACAATAAGAAGGGACTAGTAACAGTAACTGCATACATAATATTCTTTTCAAGTACATGGTAATATTTTTTTTTACAATAAGTTGTTGTGGTGCACCACTTTAATTACGTAGACATTAAGATGTGAATAGACATTTCCCTTTTCTGCATTGTTGTTTTTACTGTAATATTTTTTCTGCTTTTGCTATGTCATGTTTAGGTATAAGTTACTGCTGTTTGCCAGGCATAGTGTTACTGAATTTGACTTTGTGTTACTCTTCTAAGCTAGTTTTACTACTGTTTTATTTTTCTTGTTTGCTGCACAGTGCCTTATATTAGTTGTAGTACTGCAATTGCTTTGCCTATTTAAAATTTTTGTCCTTGATGTTTGTGTTAATTGTTTTATGCTGCTGCATTGCCTCGTCCCTTAGTTTAGCATCTGAGCTCAGTAGATTTAAGTTAGCTTAAGAGGGGGTAGACTATAAGAGAATGAGTTGCGATGAATTGGGAGAAATGCGTTGAGAATTTATACGAAATAAGTACAGAAAGCAGGTATAGGTAGGATTTTCTTGGAAATAAATGATGAGGTAAGATAATGGAAAATAAATAATGAGGTAAGAAATATGTGAACATATAAATACAGAAAGCATGCTTGGATAGGATTTTTTTGGTGGAAGCAAAGGTTGAAATAAGACGAAAGATCTATGGAAAGAAGTTTTGGGATGGACTGCAGTACCAAATGTTACACTGAAAACGAACCCTGTCCTTTCCTTTTGTGTTATCCCACTATGTGTTTGCGTACCCTTGTGTATTTGTTTTCTTCCTGTCTCTGTGTAGTTTCATAGAATTTTTTCTTCTAATATTAAGCTACAATCACCATGATGAGGAATACTGTTCTCCTCAAATATAATTGGCATTAATAATATGTTATTTACCTTGTAAATATGCTTAGACATTATTTATTCTGTTTTGTTTTAATGCTCATGTGTAAAGTTGATGTTTAAAAAGTTATTCTGATCTTTTATGTATGAACTTATGTTATAATTCCTGTAACACTGATGTATATGTTATTTCGATTCTTTTGTAAAGCTTGTACTACAAATGTTATCTGTATTGTTATGTTCTTTAATGATATATTTTGTACCTTTGTAATTGTATTCTCATGTTATAATATTGTAATTGACACCAGTTCATCAAATTAAGTAACTTGTTAGTTACATTTCACTGCACACTTTTCTGTTGGTCATAGTATATGGACAATATGTGAGAAGTTGGGACTGTTAGTGTTTGCACGTGTGATAATAATTCAGCAAGGGACTGGATAACAGCATTGCTGGTTCTAAGGACAATTCCAAAAACTTTGTGAGTGCACAAGTGGTGGTTATGGACTTGCTATATTATCTGCAAGACTCTTCAATGGTGATTGTGCACCCACACAGTCACAACAGATGGCTGCTGGCCATCTCTACAAGGACTACAGTGGGTCTACACCTTTGCTGACTCACCAAAACCATTATTTCTACATGGACTACAGTGGGTCTGCATCTTTGATGGCCCACCAATACCATTATTTCTACAAAGACTGCAGTGGGTCTGCACCTCTGGTGGCCCACCAATACCATACTCTCTACCAGGACTACAGTGGGTCTGCTCTGTGATGACCTACCTACCAATATTCTTCAAAACGTCGAATCACTCTGCTGTGGGTTTGCTCTGTTGTGGCCCATTATCTGTCAGCATGTCAAGAGTCAGCACTGTCTTTCAGTTGGAAGGACAACACTACTTCTTCAAGACTGCATGGAAATCCACTACTTCCGTGTGCATTGTCTTTTACTGCTCAGACTTTGAAAAAAAAAAAACCACTGAAATTTTACTGTGATGAACAATCTGGACTGTCTTTATGGACTGTGAGAAAATTTTAGCTTTTGACCAACATTGTATAAATAAGTGTGTGCATTTGATTTCTTTGATATTGTAATTACGAAAAATTTTTTCAAATCTGTATTGGCCACTGCCCAACACAAATTATAAAATTTTTTTTGGGGAGCATGGGGGCTATGTAAGTAGGCTGTTTATGTTTTCTTTATGTAAGTAGGCTGTAGATGTTTTCTTTATGTATGTAGGCTGTTTATGTTTTCTTATTGGCAACGTTACGTAGCGCTCTATATGAATATCACTGGCTGTGCTGTGTGCAGTCTGTGGCTAGTTTGCATTGTTGTCTGCAATTGTAGTGTTGGGCAGCGGCAGCTGGATGTGAACAGCGCGTAGCGTTGCGCAGTTAGAGGTGAGCCGCCAGCAGTGGTGGATGTGAGGAGAGAGATGGCGGAGTTTTGAAATTACATATATTATGACTTGTGATGATATTAAGGTAAATACATTGTTTGTTTTCCATTAAAATCTTTCATTTGCTAACTATCCCTATCAGTAGTTAGTGCCTTCCGCAGTTTGAATCTTTTATTTAGCTGGCAGTAGTGGCGCTCGCTGTATTGCAGTAGTTCGAGTAAGGAAGATTTTTGGTGAGGTAAGTGATTTGTGAAACGTATAGGTTAATGTTAGTCAGGGCCATTCTTTTGTAGGGATTTTTGAAAGTCAGATTGCGTTGCGCTAAAAATATTGTGTGTCAGTTTAAGCTCAGTCCTGTACAATTCTTCTAAGGGGACGTTACAAAACTTATTCTGGAACAGAGCGTCGGAGTGGGGCCTGTTACTATAGCGATAAGGCACCTGGGAAACGAAGGACTGCGGAATCGTATCCCGGTTGGACAATGGATTTTTTTTTCCAGCGTGCTTTTAACCTAGCCTTTATCATTCAAAGATGTGGAGATTTGCAGAAAGGTCAGGTGGTTTTGATTCCACGTCAGACTTTGGATACCTTTTCCCAGCTGTGATTAGTGGGGTCGTTGAAGAATACCGATGTCTCGAAATGGCGTCCAATTAAAGGCTTACATCACTCATTTGAGCCACTCGAAATTGTTGTTGTTTTAGTGAGTTAGAAGAATTTGTTACTGCTACTGAGTAAAATATGTTTTACACAGGTAATGGAAAACTTCACAATACTTTCGTAGATCGAAAGAACTTGTAAACCTTGAAGGTGTGAAACAAAAATTTATGAGTAATACCGACAATACGCCGTTGGTGCTGTGATCATGTCTTTTGTGTCTTAATTTCCTCTGTTTGCATTTTAGGCTGATATACGAAATTTTTCATTTAGATTCACATACGTATAAAGTTAGAGTCTCGTACAGCTTGAAGTTATGGTCGACTACATACTGGGGATCACCATATTATATCAGAGCAATTGGTGTTATTACGCGTGGATACAGGAAAAGGTACCTGGTGACAAAGTTAAAACGAAACAAAATATGCCAAATCATCAAAAACAGACTACAGACGACAGGATAAAGGCTAGGAAAGACAGAGGGAATGGCTGTTACTGTATGACAACTGCACACCTTTGAGTGTAGTTCAGTCATCGAAACGGAGGGCTTTCCTCAATCGTGTTTTGCATGTGACGTTCGAAAGCTGACAATGAAGTCGAATTTCTTCAGTAGCTGGTGTTCAGATACAACAGAGTAATGTGTGTAAATGTTCGGAAAAATGGTTGGTTTACCGCTGAAAAAAAAATTGCAAATTGTAGGAGCATAATACATTGCGTCGCTGTCGACACTCTGCGGAAAATCGTGGTCAGAACGATCGTCTGATTAACTTTTCACGTTAGAGTGTGCTCTTTCATTGTCACTCTATGTGTCATTGCAGAACGATAGAGATTCAGTTAATGTATTTATTTACCGCTGTTCTTCTGCATACCAGAAGGACTTGCGTATTTTATACGAAGTTTGCTCCCATGTAGAGGAAGAGACGAAAAAGTCTTACCTCCTTTCAGTCATACCAAATTTTCATTTCACATAGAATGAACCTTGTGCAGAGTGACAATCACATACAAAGTCTGACTCTTACAAGTATTTTTCCGTGATCGTTTGGTGCTCCGCATCTGCACTTAGCAAATGTAGCGCGACTCCTTTTACATGTTCATTTATTCACCACTCTTTAATTTTTCTGTATGCAGCTTTAGCGTTTCAGGTTCATTCGTCATAGGAAGATAGACACAGAGAGGTTTTTCACAAAATTTACATATTTTTAATTCATTCTAAACAGTTAAATTTTAAAACTGATTTAACCATAGCAAACTACGAAGCAGATTGCAGTGGAAGGAACCTTGAACAAGAAAAGTCGCAGCGAGATAAAATTTTGTTTTAATATTACAATCATCACATTTTTGTAATTTAAGCAGATGCATGGTCAAATGCTGAGTGATTGTAAACACTGAGACCAATGGAATATGATAAAGGGAGCATAGCCTGAAGAGACTAGAAAGAAATCGACTTAATCACGGAATACTCGGTATATATTTTCAATAACTGAAATATGTATTCAGATCATTTAGAGACCGCGTAAGCGATGTGGAGATTTTCCAAAATCTTCAGCTTTTACAAGTTTCTAGATTTACAGTAGCATTCAGCATTGACAAAAATATGAAATTGTTGTTGTTGTGGCCTTCAGTCCTGAGACTGGTTTGATGCAGCTCCCCATGTTACCCTATTCTGTGCAAGCTTCTTCATCTCCCAGTACTTACTGCAACCTACATCCTTCTGAATCTGCTTAAAATATTCATCGCTTGGTCTCCCTCTACGATTTTTACCCTACACGCTGCCCTCCAATGCCAAATTTGTGATCCCTTGATGCCTCAGAACATGTCCTACCAACTGGTCCCTTCTTCTTGTCAAGTTGTGCCACAAACTCCTCTTCTCCCCAATTCTATTCAATACCTCCTCATTAGTTACGTGATCTACCCATCTAATCTTCAGCATTATTCTGTAGCATACATTCCTAAAGCTTCTATTCTCTTCTTGACCGAACTGTTTATCGTCCATGTTTCACTTCCATACATGGCTACACTCCATACAAATACTTTCAGAAACGACTTCCTGACACTTAAATCTATACTCGATGTTAACAAATTTCTCTTGTTCAGAAACGCTTTCCTTGCCATTGCCAGGCTACATTTTATATCTTCTCTACTTCGACCATCATCAGTTATTTTGCTCCCCAAATAGCAAATATCATTTACTACTTTAAGTGTCTCATTTCCTAATCTAATTCCCTCAGCATCACCCGACTTAATTCGACTACATTCCATTATCCTCGTTTTGCTTTTGTTGTTTTGATACAGGCTGCAGTACCCCGATCAAAGATATGTAGAAACAAGAAACAGAGTAGCTGGAAGCACTGACTTGCAGGATACAAAAATGACTTTCGCTTCAGTTTTGTATTCATCCTTTTCACAGTTTACCTTAGTAATGGTCACAATCTAACACACCGTAGCTTAAAAGGATGCGAACAATGTTCGTGGCCAAAGATTAGCTCTCTAAATAGACCCACATAATCATGGAAACTAATGAAAAGACGAAACACAGCAGGGCATATATAAACTGCAGCGCCCTTGCCTTTCGTGAAAGGCTACCGATTAGAAAAGCACATGGATCGGTGTCCACAACGAGTTCTCCAGGACTTGTAAGATACAGGCAGAGAAGCATACTGCGCAGTTGTACAAGGTGCACTGTGCGTGTGGAAAAGTCTACTTCAGCGAAACGGACAGGCCAGTAGCAACACGCATCCGGAAGTACGAGCACAATATTCTTGTGCAAAACAAGAAATCGGCAGCGGCCGAACATCAGAAGGACTGGGTCCAGGAAGATAGCATTTGGTAAGGATTGTGTGGTTGCAAAACAGTCCACGCCAGTAAAACGCAAGACTGGGGAGGACAGTCACATATTAAAACACCATAACAGTAGGAATAGAGACGATGGCTATAGGCTTGCATAATACCGGTTTCCAATTATCAAATCCCTACCAGCGGTACTGACGTCTTGTGAGGAGAACGTTACCTGCGAGAAACTGTTGCTGCGCGTTCCATGGCCCTTAGTGATAAAACAACGCTCAAAGTAATCAGTACCTCACTCGCCAGTGGCCAAGGACTCACAGCCCTCTCTCATACTGAATAGTGCAACAGGCAACAGCTAACCCCCACTTCTTCCATCGCACGAAACTAATCGTACAAACTTTTCCTCATTTGTCGCTATACTGTACCAATCAAATCAACAGTTTTCAAAATTGTGACATGATGCTATGCCCTATGAATAGGTCAAAAAGCGGCCGCTCGGAAACACAGTACATCAGTTCGTGCATTAATACTGTAGAACCAGAGGATGGCTAATGCAATGCTGTTCTTATCCATTAATGATAGTTACACTACTGGCCATTAAAATTGCTACACCACGAAGATGACGTGCTACAGACGCGAAGTTTAACCGAGGGGAAGAAGATGCTGTGATATGAATGATTAGCTTTTCAGAGCAGTCACACAAGGTTGTGCGTCGGTGGCGACTCCTACAATGTGCTGACATGAGGAAAGTTTCCAACCGATTTCTCATAAACAGACAGCAGTTGCCTGGTGAAACGTTGTTGTTATGCCTCGTGTAAGGAGGAGAAATGCGTACCATCACGTTTCCGACTTTGATAAAGGTCGGATTGTAGCCTATCGCGATTACGGTTTAATGTAACGCGACATTGCTGCTCGCGTTGGTCGAGATCCAATGACTGTTAGCAGAATAGGGAATCGGTGGTTTCAGGAGGGTAATACGGAACGCCGTGCTGGATCCCAACGGCCTCGTATCACTAGCAGTCGAGATGACAGGCATCTTATCCGCATGGCTGTAACGGATCGTGCAGCCACGTCTCGATCTCTGAGTCAACAGATGGGGACGTTTGCAAGACAACAACCATCTACACGAACAGCACGACGACGTCCGCGGCAGCATGGACTGTCAGCTCCAATACCATGGCTGCGGTTACCCTTGACACTGCATCACAGACAGGAGTGCCTGCGATGGTGTACTCAACGACGAACCTGGGTGCACGAATGGCAAAAGGTCTTTTTTTTTTTTTTGGATGAATCCAGGTTCTGTTTACAGCATCATGATGGTCGCATCCGTGTTTAGCGCTATCGCGGTGAACGCACATTGGAAGCGTGTATTCGTCATCGCCATACTGGCGTATCACCCAGCGTGATGATATGGGGTGCCATTGGTGACACGTCTTGGTCACCTCTTGTTCGCATTGACGACACTGAACAGTGGACGTTACATTTCAGATGTGTTACGACCTGTGGCTCTACCCTTCATTCGATCCCTGCGAAACCCTACATTTCAGCAGGATAATGCACGACCGTGTTGGATCTATGCATCCAAATTGTGTGAAAATGTAATCACATGTCAGTTCTAGTACAATATATTTGTCCAATGAATACCCGTTTATCATCTGCATTTCTTCTTGGTGTAGCAATTTTAATGGTCAGTATTGTATTTTACAGCATGACGACGATCTACACCCGCAAAACTTTTATGATAGCTATCTCTAACCACGGAAGCCTACGTACTTGTGTGACAGTTTGTTGTGGTGCACTGGCAACGGCGAACACTTCGCATGTAAAGCTGAGAACTGTGAATGGAGTAACAAAGTTCCAAAGCATAAAGCGTCAACTGACACATAATTTTCAGCAGACTCCCTGTTGATGGCGAGTCTGAAGCGATATCCTCAATGTTTTCCGCATACAGGTTCCCTACAGATTAAGCAGTAGCCTCCCAATCAAAACACCTATTATGCAAAGGTACAGGGAGGCCTATCTAGACCAAATGATGTCATCAGCAATCACCAAACATGACAGCTAGTTCTGATGTCCATAGCTCGTGCGGAACCAACGACTAAACACGGATTAACATCCAACAAGAATTTATCACGTTAGATATCTACAACAAACTAGATCAGAAATAATTATTTTAGACCAGCACCTCATTAATCATAATAACTCATATGCATCGTAATATTCAGAAAGGAACGGTTATACTGGTAGACAAGATCGTTTCAGCACCATCACGTTATGCTTATGACCATAGAAAACAGCTCTCAACATAAAATTCCAAAAAGAATAAAAAAATGCTGCTTAGTAGATCCTAAGCACAACGTAGCGGCTGGTATTACTACGAAATTACGTGCGCAAGTATATGCAGCAGTTCAAACGTGGATATGTCTGAAATAAATTAAAAACATAATTCATTTTCACGCACTACAAGCGGCTTAGCCTTCTCAGAGATAGTAAAAATGTACATTAGCTACAAAAGGAGCAGACAAAACTTACAAAGAACTGTTTCATATGGGAAGGAATACAAAAATCACATTTTTCAATGTTCTCTGATCTCTACAAGACAAACTGAGAAGGAATGCTACTAAGGATATGGACACTTACAACATCAAATACCATTCAGAAGTTACAAATCGCACACTGCTCAAAATCCATTCACATGAAAACAGAGTCATGATACTGCATGAAGTAGCAAAAATGGACTCAAATTGAAATTCATATAGAGGATTAGGTACTTCGTTATACAATCAGGAAAGAACTAACTACTAAATTAAAATATTACAACTGAACTAAAATATTTTTAGATTGTTACCGAATTTTTGAAACAGTAGTGCCAAAAATCTTTTTTCTTGTGTTCCGAAATTTGGAATTAACGTGAATGTAATCATTGGATCTACGAATTAAGTGAACTGATGGATAAGCAGAGTACTTTAGTTTCGTAACGTGGGTAAATAAAAAATAAAGTGAGACACCTGGACCAGATTGTTTATGTGTACGATTTACTCTGTCTGGAGATCGCATACTGGAAAAACGTTAATAAATCTGATAGACTACGGACACGAGTATCTTTCTAACTTAGCAGTACTGTACATGATTTGGAACTCTGAGTTAAAGAACTCTGTACACAGGAAACATCGTAAATTGATGTCTGTAGAAGATGATAGAAGTCTTCAAAATACTTACTAAAAATAAACTGATGTAAAAACAGCTGGTTAAATATTTTATACTGCAAAAGCAAATAAGATTACAACATGGACGTACAGTTTCAGAAGTAGCATTCTGAAGGACGTCGTAATTACTCACTGAACATTGTAGCTGAAAGCTGATGTTGAGCAGTGGATATCCCCGATTGATAACCGTCATCCTAAGTACAGAATCTGCTGTACTATACGTATCATTTGGTACATTAAATAAATGGAATATTGTGGGATTCCATCGTGCTATCATCATAACACAAGTGTATGTTGAATTATAGTTTAATTTTCACATAAAATTGTATCAATTTTTGCTTCCCTAATCGATTATCTGAATGAAAAACTTGTATACTTTATTTGGTCTGTTTGACGTTATTTTGTCTATCTTTGGTGAGCAACTATTTCTTTCCACGGCTTTTCTGGCTCCCATTATCCTAAGAAGTGGAAGTAATAGACTCCTCCCTTGTTTTCTTGTTCCCTTTCTTAGAGGTGGAAGGTGACTGTATGCATCAGTCAGTCTGAAACAGTCTTTTTCTAGAGGTCTTAGATTTCACACCTTTTAATTCCCTCCATTTATGTTTACGAAGACAATCTTTTCTTTTTGTTCTTTGATAAATTTTCTCTTCTGAGCCCCAGAAAAGGATTTTATCCGTCACCTGGTCCAACTTGTCAGTGAAAATCTCCACTTTTGGACTGGTCTGTGCGACGGGGCGGTAAAAAAAAAGAAGAAGTGCGGCTGCAGCGTTTTCACACGAATGCGCATATACAAATGTTGGTTAAAAAAATGTTATTGCAAATTTTGGCTCTCACTTGAGTCTCAGGGGATAATTCCACACTTGGTGCATTAGTACACTTCCACACCTGCGCATTTGTTATAGTTTTGAATTAACTATTCACTCAGACATAAGTACAGTTTATGCTACGGAACAAGAATTAGGCGATTATTATATTAAAATCAGTTTTTCACCACACAGTTCAATCACTATTTATTGGCATCGTCCTTTTTTTACACACAATGAAATTAGCACTGGTAAGACTGTTTACAGTTTTACTTTAATAATAATTTGACTCCGAGCCCCCAATAGCAGTAATGTAGGCTGCTATAATCGAAAGTTATTCAATCAATTCGAACAGAACCACAAGTCCCACTGTCCTCTTTGTTCTAACAGTTTTGGCGCGGAATCACAGATCGCCACATGTTCACTTAGGACGATGTATATCTCGTAAATCGTACTCACACAAATAATCGTAGCACTTCCAATTCACCAAATATATGCTGGCGCACTTGCACTATTAAACAATGCTCTTTGTCGAAATAAATCGGCGCGAAAAATTCTTACTCAATCGACCACATGGGCCACCCACAAGTGAGGTTCGCTCCTTAGCGGAAATTTGTTTGTTGACATCTGTGCTGGAAAATTTTAACATGAAACTGCATATAGCACCGTTTTTACACGTATTCTACAGCGATCTACACATTGCGCTGCTCAAAATCTTCATATCTAAAGAATTAATTAATTATGGGCGGTAAATGTTAATAATAATTTGCAAACAATGAAAACTATTGCAAGTTAAGTGTATAGTATAACTTAACTAGTTTAAAATACGTGTGATGCCACACAAAATATTATATAGTGCCGTTCTTTACGTCATGAATTTTCTATTGAATTTTATAAACAGTTTTCCCTCAAACTTTGTTATTGCTCTTTACGTCTTAATTATTTATGAATATTAACATACACTCCTGGAAATTGAAATAAGAACACCGTGAATTCATTGTCCCAGGAAGGGGAAACTTTATTGACACATTCCTGGGGTCAGATACATCACATGATCACACTGACAGAACCACAGGCACATAGACACAGGCAACAGAGCATGCACAATGTCGGCACTAGTACAGTGTATATCCACCTTTCGCAGCAATGCAGGATGCTATTCTCCCATGGAGACGATCGTAGAGATGCTGGATGTAGTCCTGTGGAACGGCTTGCCATGCCATTTCCACCTGGCGCCTCAGTTGGACCAGCGTTCGTGCTGGACGTGCAGACCGCGTGAGACGACGCTTCATCCAGTCCCAAACATGCTCAATGGGGGACAGATCCGGAGATCTTTCTGGCCAGGGTAGTTGACTTACACCTTCTAGAGCACGTTGGGTGGCACGGGATACATGCGGACGTGCATTGTCCTGTTGGAACAGCAAGTTCCCTTGCCGGTCTAGGAATGGTAGAACGATGGGTTCGATGACGGTTTGGATGTACCGTGCACTATTCAGTGTCCCCTCGACGATCACCAGTGGTGTACGGCCAGTGTAGGAGATCGCTCCCCACACCATGATGCCGGGTGTTGGCCCTGTGTGCCTCGGTCGTATGCAGTCCTGATTGTGGCGCTCACCTGCACGGCGCCAAACACGCATACGACCATCATTGGCACCAAGGCAGAAGCGACTCTCATCGCTGAAGACGACACGTCTCCATTCGTCCCTCCATTCACGCCTGTCGCGACACCACTGGAGGCGGGCTGCACGATGTTGGGGCGTGAGCGGAAGACGGCCTAACGGTGTGCGGGACCGTAGCCCAGCTTCATGGAGACGGTTGCGAATGGTCCTCGCCGATACCCCAGGAGCAACAGTGTCCCTAATTTGCTGGGAAGTGGCGGTGCGGTCCCCTACGGCACTGCGTAGGATCCTACGGTCTTGGCGTGTATCCGTGCGTCGCTGCGGTCCGGTCCCAGGTCGACGGGCACGTGCACCTTCCGCCGACCACTGGCGACAACATCGATGTACTGTGGAGACCTCACGCCCCACGTGTTGAGCAATTCGGCGGTACGTCCAGCCGGCCTCCCGCATGCCCACTATACGCCCTCGCTCAAAGTCCGTCAACTGCACATACGGTTCACGTCCACGCTGTCGCGGCATGCTACCAGTGTTAAAGACTGCGATGGAGCTCCGTATGCCACGGCAAACTGGCTGACACTGACGGCGGCGGTGCACAAATGCTGCGCACCTAGCGCCATTCGACGGCCAACACCGCGGTTCCTGGTGTGTCCGCTGTGCCGTGCGTGTGATCATTGCTTGTACAGCCCTCTCGCAGTGTCCGGAGCAAGTATGGTGGGTCTGACACACCAGTGTAAATGTGTTCTTTTTTCCATTTCCAGGAGTGTGTGATTACGGCACTCGATCCGCTATGACGAGACGTTTTTAATGAGCACTCGCTCATCCCTATAAGTTGTTAATTACTATTTTTATTAATCTTTCAGTATTCGTGATATTAACCGATTTTGAGGTTACTATAACTTTTGCGTCTCGCGACGTGAAACAAAGATATTGCTGACCACAATCCACTGCCGCATCGCTCTTCACCGCAAGCTACACAATTTTCGAGTAATTCGCGAAAAACCAAACAATGCCCCAAGCTGCGGGCCACGTGACCGCCCGGCGGCGGAGACCATCTCAGAGACCATTGCAAATCTCGCGTGGGCGCACCATGCGCTTCCGCAAATCACGCACCATGTAGCGCGCTCGCTCTCCACAAAGCAATCCTTACATACTAGAAATATTCATGTAGTAAAGGGGGTTTGTACCGTCACATCTGTCATCCGAGCCATTTGCGAAAACAGCTTTCATGGATTCGATTTGAAATGCTTGGGTGTTTGAGGCCTCATCAAGTCCCTTGCTTTTTGCTTTGCTTTGTTTGCTGTGTACACTATTTATGTTCCACGAGAATTTAGGATATATTAGGTTGACAGATGATCTGATCAATATAAGGACACCTTGTGGCACACATTCAGAATCAAATTTCTGAATATTTTCTTTCCGCTGTTGACTGTAATAATTTATTTACTAGAACACGACTGATATGTTGACATTTAGGCCATTGGTCAAGTGCTTAACACAGCGCCTTAAAATGAATCAAAAATAAAAATACCCGGCCATTGTATTTATTAGGAGGAAGCCTCTTAATTTCTCGCTGTCTACGTATGTTACACCACTCAACATTACTTCAGAAACTAGTCCTATAAAATGGTACGGTTTGGTGATTATATAACGACAGTATAAACAAGTCTTTTTTTAATTACACTGTGAAGCACGGAAATAGAGTTGGCACTAATAAGCTTAATGCACACCAAAGATAGATACAATAACGTCAAATAGGCCAAATAAAATGTACAAATATCCAATAAAAATGGCTCTGAGCACTATGGGACTTAAAATTTGAGGTCATCAGTCCCCTATAACTTAGAACTACTTAAACCTAATTAACCTAAGGACGTCACACACATCCATGGCCGAGGCAGGATTCGAACCAGCGACGTAGCGGTCGCGCGGTTCCAGACTGAAGCGCCTAGAACCGCTCGGCCACACCGGCTGACTAAATATCCAATAAACAAGTTTTTTCATCCAGATAATTGATTAGGGAAGAAAAAATTGATACAGTTTTATATGAAAATTAAGCTAAAATTTAGCATTCACTTGTGTTATGATGATAGCACGTTGGAATCGCACAATATTCCATTTAATTAATGTACCAAATGATTAGCTGTAAGATGTGTGTAGTTAATAATTTGATGATTAATTGAAATAGCCAATAATAAAATAATCATTTAAGAAATAACGCGATGTATGTTAAATCTTAGGAAGCCACTGAAAAACGCGCATAAAGGGGCTTAAGATTAACAGTCTTAGTAACTAATTTTTAAATTTCTGCTTAAGCTGTTTGCTGTGCTGATTAAAACCGGTTTTTTGTTATTATAAAGGAAACTATTATACGACGGGCGTTCAATACCCATGCAACCCATTTTTTTGAGAACAGGTTGGTTTTATTCAGGAGTCCAGTAAACCATATTATTCCCCTCTGTTTTGGCTATAAAACCGTTTTTCAAAATAGTCCCCGCTCAATGCGATAGCCGTGTGTCACTTTAGCGAGATGGCCTGTACGCCCGCATAGGAACACTCTATTGGTCGACGTCGAAGCTTGCTGATCAATAATCTCCCGCGGAGTGCATCCTTCATTCAGCCTAACAGATGGAAGTCGGAAGGTGCGAGATCCGCGCTGTAGATTGAATGAGGAATGATAGTCCAATGATACTATGTGAGCTCCTCTGGGGCGCAAAGACTCGCGTGAGGCCTTGCGTTGTTATGGAGAAGGAGAAGTTCGTTTCTATTTTTGTGGCGATGAACACGCTTAAGTTGTTTCTCCAAGTTCCTAAAGGTAACTGTGGAAGCAGGTTGCTCTTCCATATAGTGTTTTGACATCGATAAGGTCGGCTTTAGAGCTATATGTTCTGTGATATCAGAAGATACAAAACAAGATTGTATTGTTTTTTGAGAGTTGTAAAATGTATCGTTGCCTAAGCAACACGCCGATACACGTCTTATAAAACGTTATAATAAAGAAGTTTTAAGTTCTTATTTGTGTGTGTGTTTACCTGTGCTAGACACCACCGACAATAGGAAACTTTCCCGACACTGATGAACGTTTTAAAGTGATTCATCTGGATCTGATAGGGCCAATGCCCCCATTTTGATGAATATACGTATTGCTTAACGTGCATCAATAGAGTTACGAATTGGACAGAGGTAATACCACTTTGGGATATACAAGTAGAAGCTGTACCTCAAGCTTTCTTCAATTATTGGAGTACTAAATTTGGCACACCTTATCAAATAGTAACTGATCGCAGAAGACAATTTAATTCTGAGCTATTTCAAGCACTATCAAAAATATGTGGTTGTAATCAAACTCAAACTATTTCTTGTCATCCCCAATCCAATGGAAAAATAGAAAGATTTAATCGCACACTTAAAGCAACAATCCCTTCACATTCAGCTACAAAATGGACTCAAACAATACCTGTATCGTTCTTGGTCTTCGTTGCTCAATCAGAGAAAACACTGTAATAACCACGACACTATGTTCTAGCCACACGATGTGAAAATTAACTAAGTGTACAAACTTCAACAAATATTATCGATACCGCATCGTGTAAAAATGACGAAAATTATTTTATTATTTCTGTAATAATTTAATTCCTGTATGAATTAAAACTGTTATCAGAGAACTACACTCTTCGACAACGACAATTATAATTTTTTTGTTATCTGTGATAATTGTGGTTCAGTTGTTCTTCCTGTGCTAACCGATGAACTGTTCGGACGTGAGACGTGTGAGGTCTGTAAAGAGAACCTGTAACTATATGTATTGTTAATTATTATTGCAAAAATAGAGTCGCTATTGTCTAGACGTGGATTTGTATTTATTTCAATTGTAATCCAATCTAATTAATGTTTTTAAGTGTTAATTTTCAGCTTATAAAGGCACATTTGCATGCCGTGCGTGATTTCCTCGGAAACGCGAAATCTTAATTAAATAATTAATCTCTGTCAAATAAATAAAGCCTATGGCACAGAACTGCAGCGCTATGCCGCTGATAAAACAAAACACAATTACGACACTCTTATGTTTCATTAAGAAGAAGTAGGTCTGGTAGAACAGCTGGTGCGGGAAGCACGTATATTTTATTAACTGGCACACCGCCATATTTGATGTTATATAAGAACACTGCGAGTTGCAATCTCACTAGGCATTCGACCCTGTAAAGATTCTATATTTATGAAAGTAAGTGGAATTATTTAACTGTAGGCTTATTCGTTGAATATATCTGATTTAACTAACTGTGTAAACTTTTTTATGTTTAGTAGACAATCACATGGCTGACATGGCTGGCAAATTATTCTAATATTGAGATTTTGTGTCCGCACCTACCGCAGCAGTCTTTGGAAACGATTTAAATACGAAGTCCGATTATTTGAATCACATTTCACGGTCAAATACGAATGACATTGCATTTACCAAAAAGCCATTGTCAAGCGTCTGACATCAAATAATTAAACGTCCACGTTCCAGATAAGCAAATATTAATTACAATTTTTTTATTTTTTTATTTTATAAGCTCCGCAATTAGGAGCGCAGCCATTAGCGGTAGTAACTTACAGCAGAGTTTACTAGTAGCTGGTATAAAAAATATGAAACATTTTCATTGAGCATAATTTTAAATGCTAAAGAATAGAGAACAAGAGACTTTTATCTAAATATACTAACTTGATATAAAATAAATCGAGAATAACAATAGACAAATTGACTATCGTCTGTCTGTCGCCATCTTAGCAAAAATATCTCCGCAGCAGTTTTGAATCGAGAATTTTAACAAATATAAATGTTGTTAGATTTAAATGAATGGAAGTAAATGTGCACTGGTGCTCCCGAATCTACTTTAAAAGACAGAATTCAACTCAGATTGAATCCGTAAATACAATGCTCACAGCATGTACGTAATATCAGTTTCTTATTTGCTGATGTATGAAGCCTAATTATTTCGGACGATTTACAGGAAATATTTTAATAGGAGACATACGTCAGTGTTGTGCGCGGGTAGTATTTTGTGACTAAATGTTCCCTTTGCTAGAGAAAAGTGCTTCCATCTTAAGTAACAGTTGTGTAAAATCTGATAAATGATAAGCAGTTTGGTGCCACTCACACGACTTTACGGACAACATTTCTACACAACGTCAAGTGGAGATTTCTTTAGCAGAGTGACAAATATTAGCCGGGATAATCATTTTTGAGATAAAACCAATTGTTACGCTGACAATAGGTAACCGGTTTTATATTTTTTATCTACCTGAAATATCATTTATAGGTAATTAAAGTCACGAAATACTATTAACCGGTTCTGGCATAACACGAATGCTACGATAGCAGAAATGGTTTATGGTTCATACATCAAGATACTTGGTGATTTTTTTCAAGAAGTCGGAACAAAAAGGGATTTAGACTTACCCAATTTGATTCGCAACTAAAACAATGTATAAACTGAAACTTTCTGGCAGATTAAAACTGTGTGCCCGACCGAGACTCGAACTGGGAGAGCTTCTGTTTGGAAGGTAGGAGACGAGGTACTGGCAGAAGTAAAGCTGTGAGTACCGGGCGTGAGTCGTGCTTCGGTAGCTCAGTTGGTAGAGCACTTGCCCGCGAAAGGCAAAAGTCCCCAGTTCGAGTCTCGGTCGGGCACACAGTTTTAATCTGCCAGAAAGTTTCATATCAGCGCACACTCCGCTGCAGAGTGAAAATCTCATTCTGGAATGTATAAACTGGCTGAAACCTGTGCAAATAGCTCACGAAGTAAAAGAGACACCATTTGTATACAAGGACCTCAGCACTTCAACACAGGTATTTGTTAGGGTTGACAGAGTTAAAAAGTCGTGAGAACCTCCATATGAAGGCCCATACGAATTCGTGGAAAGAACACCAAAATTTTTTGGACTCAAAATTAAAGGCCAAGTAAAAATCATTTCCATCGACCGATTCAAACCTGTATATTTGCTGAACGAAGGTGTTAGATTGCCGGAAGATACTCCAGTTTCGCCACCAACCCCGGATGAACAACCTGAAGATAAAAACCACGAACATCAAGATCGGGTCGCGTAATTCGATTTCCCGCAAGACTAGTGGACGTGGTACAGTGAATTGTGACCGTCTTACTGAGAAGGGAGTGATGTGGGAGCAGGTTGCTCTTCCATATAGTGTTTTGACATCGATAAGGTTGGCTTCAGAGCTACATGTTCTGTGGTATCACAAGAGACAAAAGAAGATTGTATTCTTTCTTGAGAGTTGTAAAATGTATCGTTGCCTGAGCAACGCGCCGATTTACATATTATAAAATGTTATAATAAAGAAGTTTTAAGTTCTTATTTGTGTGGGTGTTTACCTGTGTTAGACACCACCGACAAAACACAATACACATATAGCGTCCCCAGTGAAATAATACCAAAAGCCTTTAAAAAACAGTATTTATGAAGAAGAGACATTTAAAAATTGCATAGTATATATTTTTATCATGTACCCGTAAAATAATAATTTCTCTGTGTAAGTTTCGAGTGCAAAGAAATATAACAAAATGATCTAAAGGGACGACAAAATACGCTCTTTTGTTAATTTTTTAGTCGTCTTCACTTCTTCTCTTGTCTTGGTTGCGTGTAGACGGACATCTTGCGAGTGCTGGCAAATGTAAGAAGTTTTGTACTAATTAAGCATATGATATATTGATTTAATATTCTTGTTCACTTTTAATGTGTAAGAGGTAATCCAGATTTCATGTCCGCCTTCCTTGAATTAACCTGCATACGAGTAATTTACAGTTCAACAATCGCAGCGGCCGATGCAGCCAACGACGCCATTACGTGGCGATGTTAACTTATAAAATTTAGCGGAAGCGAAAAACTCGCCCGCTATTAACATAATATACATTTTTCTCCACAGCCGCCCGACGTTGCAGAAAATACGTAGCTTTAAGGTTCTTATTTTCAGTACCACAGCCGAGAGCCAGTGCCAGGACTCCGACCACAATGCAATGGTTAACGGATGTAAGAAAAAATACTCTCGCGCGTGTGTGGGCCGTAATTGTAATTAATAACTAAAGATATTTTGCTTTAAAGTGAACTGACTAACCGAGGAAATTAATATGAAAAGTTTATTCCATTGTTCAACTTATATGGTCATGTTTTAAGATTCAGCGAGTCTAACATTTATTAACGTAACAAATAATTTAAGATTAATATTGTTAAAAAGGAGAACTTCACGAAAGCATTTAATTGTAAATCAAAATTGAATGAAATATTTTGATTAAGGCCCACCACGTAAGTCGGCAACAATCAAAATAATAATAATAAATTACGACGGATGACGGACGCGAGACACATCGGAAGTGATCATTGCACCATGAGGGAGGCATCAAACAAATTAACACCTTCAGTATCCCAGAAGACCGTCACCTTGACTTAACCGGCTGACTGTGCGGCTTTGAACCTCTTCTTTGCAGGAGAGGTGGTGTGGTTCCACTGCATGGATTGCCGTTTTGTTTCCGGTTCGAAGTGATGAACCCATGTTTCATTCTCTGTGACGACGTTGGACAAAAAATTGTGATGATCAGCCTTGAAACGCTCAAGGAATTCCGGCAAGGAGCCCAGGAACCCAGGGGGTACGACATACCTTCAGAGAACGGTTGTGTTTGGGCAAGAGAGGGGAAGGCAGCGACGGTATTCAAGGAAGAAGATAAGCGCGGTCGGTATAGGCTAGTTGGTGTTCCTTCTCTGCTGTCAGTGTATCTGTATCACGGGAAATAAGAAGAAAAATGAGCGTTAACGGGAAACACACAATCGTGGCTTTTTGGTTTCATCTTGGTGCAAGACCAGGTCAGTAGACACTTTTAGACACGGCTGCTTACAATACTTCGCAGTTTATGTGATCACCGGACCAACTCTTCAACGATAGTGATCTAGCTCTAACAACAAAGACGTTTAGATAATATATAAACATTTGACTGAACTTGTAACTTTTTGTAGTTGAGATCTTGTTGGTGATTTAATGTCGAAATGGTAAGGCGGTCGCGATATAAACATTCTATGGGCTATTGTGACTGATGTTCGGCGTTCAGAGCCACGTATTTTATTGAAGCTGCAAGTAGTTTGTGGGATTGCCCTACGATTCAGTTTGCAGTTTGTAATTTAATTCAAGTGAATAAAAAATTAATTTTACTCGGTTTTTTTAATAATTCACTAGTATCGTCTGTTTTGTATGTTAATTTTTCTATTTTTTTCTCAGTGTTTACTGACGTTTGATTTATTTTCTTATTTATGTTGCTGATATGTAGCAATCTTAGTACCTCTAATGTGGTACCATGCAGACATACAGGTGTAGTGTCCATGTATCAATATTCACGATTATCGAGGTGAAACATAAATAAAAATGACTGTATGTGACTCAAAATGAATTGAAAACATCGATTTATCTGCGAAAGGTAATAATACTAACTGTAGAAATATACAATATAGATCGATAGATGCGGAAAAGACATTATTTTTATTGCATGAGATTATAATGTGTAAGTAATTAAAAGAAATATTATCTTTGTAAGAGTATAAAATACAATGAAATGTTCATTCTTCTGTCTAGTCTGTTTTGTTCTGTTCGTTCTGGTGTTAGCTGGAATAAGGTACGCAAGCTGTTGTGCTGCGCTAGCATTTGTTTCTGTCGTAACGTAATTGCAAATATTTAATGGTGTAAACTGTGTCCTAATAAGAATACATTAGTATAAAGTGATACCGGTATGTTATTTCAAGAACCTACGCCAGCTACGTCTGCAACCATTGAGAAGAACGGGCCGGCCACTTCCGTTCGAAGTGATAGATGGATCACAATAAAACACTTCGTTGCTCAACTGGGTGTCTCTATTGGTAGTGCTGACGCTTTTGTTCTCCAGCTGGGATACTTAAAGGTATGTTGATGATGATGATGTTTCATTTATGGGGAGCTCAACTGCGTGGTCATCAGCGCCCATACAAAGTCCCAATTTTTACACAGTCCAACACTGTCACGAATGATGATGAAATGATGACAACATGAACACCCAGTCCCCGGGCAGAGAAAATCCCTAACCCGGCCGGGAATCGAACCGAGGACCCCGTGATCCAGAGGTAGCAATGCTCGAAGGGGGTTCCTCGCCGGAATTCCTTGCGCGTTACGAGGCTTTTTCGTAGAACATCACCACAGGCGATGAAACATCACTTTCAAACTGGAAACAAAACGGCAATCCATGGAGTGGCGCCACACCACCTCTCCAGCGACAAAAAAAGTTCAAAGCCACAAACTCAGCCGGTGAAGTCTGGGACTCTGAATGGATTATTTTGTTTGATGTCTTCCCCCATGGTGCAGCGATCAGCTCTGAAGTGTATTGTGTTATCATCAGGAAAGTGAAGTAACCCCTTCGACGCCGCAAAAATGCGAATACACTGCAAGTGTGCAGGAGTCTCCGCGATGTGCGGCCGGCCGGGCCGGCACGCGGGAGATCGAACAGGTTTGCACAGCTTGTTGCGCTGATGACTGTTCCTCACCGACTCACCGTGCTTTTGTTAACCGCAAAGTCTCCTTAGACATTCTGCAAGTGCCTACGGTTATCTGCGATAATCTGGTTTCCGCAAAAAGAAACTCAATGACAGGTCTCTGCTTGGAACGCAACTCCGTTTACAGACGCCATTTTGATATTTAAGTATAGTGCTGCCACCGATCGGAACTTCATGAAACTATAGGGGCTGTACCGAGAATATTCCACGATGTCACTGTGGTGTCACCGCCAGACACCACACTTGCTAGGTGGTAGCTTAAATCGGCCGCGGTCCATTAGTACATGTCGGACCCGCGTGTCGCCACTGTCAGCACTTGCAGACCTAGCGCCACCACATGGCAGGTCTAGAAAGACGGACTAGCACTCGCCCCAGTTGTACGGACGACATTGCTAGCGACTAGACGTACGAAGCCTTCCTCTCATTTGCCGAGAGACAGTTAGAATAGCCTTCAGCTAAGTCCATAGCTACGACCTAGCAAGGCGCAGTTAACCATATCTGGAGAGAGTCTTACTTGTATTCACCATAGAGATGTACCACACAAGAGAATAAAGTTAAGTATACGAGAAGCTCCGTTCTTTTCTTTATAGCATTTATGAAGTATCCTGTTTCAGACTTCACGAGATTCTGGGTGAGATTATAGCGTGCCTTAAATCGGCCCTTCTAAATAACACTGTGTCGGCACTTCTGTCGACACATAACAGTCACACGACAAATTCTGCATGTTTCCAAGAGAAACTGGCCGAGAAAAAAAGTGCTGCACTGAACGCCACAAGTATTTCTGGACCATAGTGTAAGAGTGTATGGTCGATCCCTGCAAAGCAGGCGGTTCCATCCGAGCTCCAGGGAGTCGGAGTGCTCCAGAGCTCTGAGCCCGCGTGCAGGGGGAAAGCGAACTCACTGCCCCCTGGCCGCATGCACCCGCAACTGGCGCAATAATCCGTGTTCATTGACAGCTATGACTAGCCGCGGGAGCCCTGTACCTCTATTAGAGGATACCTTTCTATTCATTGAGAGGGATGGTCGTCCGTAGTGTCTTGTATGTCATAAAGTATATAATTCTGCGAAGAGGTACAATATACAACGACATTGTACACGTCTTCACGTAGCGCACTACGATCAGGTAAAAGGCGTTGCACGCAGACAACTGGTAGCCAGGCTTAAGAACGACATACCAGGAGATGTAAGTTTAAAAACGGTTTCGTAATACGGAGGGTATCAGAACATGCATCATAGTTCGTGTTCTGTAATGCGTTTATGATTTTCAGGTGAATGAGAGCGGAGAAAACACTACTGAATCTGCAATTCGAGCAAGTCCAGGGTCGCTCACAACATTGCGACGAGTGGCAAGCCGTTTTCGGTGGGACCACTCGTAAAATCGTGCATGGTAGCAGTTGCAGAATGTTTGTTTCCAAGGGAGGTGCAGGCAATTGAAGGGGTTTGCCTGTCGAAGCAAACAATGTCTCGTCGAATCCTGGACATGGCAGCGGATTTAGAGACACAGCTCAGGAAAAAGACGGAGAGCTTTGTTGCATTTTCGCTAGCGCTTGACGAAAGCACCGACATAACGGACTGTGCTCAGCTTGCAGTCTTTGTGTGTGGTGTCGACATGGAGCTGCAAGTAACTGAAGAACTCTTGGATGTGGTACCACTCGATTAAACCGCAACGGGACGTGACATTTTTGAAGCTGTTTGTGAATCAGTGGTCAATATGAATTTGCCGTGGGATAAGCTCCATTCTGTAGCGACAGACGGTGCACCACAAATGACCGGGCGTCACCAAGGTATTGTTTCTCGTTTGAAAAATAAACTCAGGGACGAATTCGGGAAAGACATTTTGACTCTTCATAGTTTTATTCACCAAGAGGCACTGTGTGCTGAAACAGTGGAGCTAGGTGGCGTAATGAAAGATGTCGTGAAGTGCGTGAATTTTGTGCGGCGTCACGGTATGAATCATCGTCAATTCAAAGGATTCCTGAAAGATATGGAAGCGGAGTATGGGGATATACCTTACCACAGTACAGTTCGTTGGCTGAGTCGGGGAAAAGTTCTTGAAGTTTTCTTTGCCATTCGTGAGGAAATATCCCTTTTTCTCGAAATGAAAGGGGAAGAAATGCGTTGTCTGAAAGATATAAAATGGATTTCAGACCTGGTGTTCCTAGCTGACATAACTATGCATCTGAATAATTTAAATCTGTCATTGCAGGGCAAAGGGCAGCTAATTGTTGACATGAACGACCAGATCAAAGTGTTCATGGGAAAGTTACGTTTACTTGAGAGGCAGATGAGTAATGGGCATTTAACGTTCTTCAATCGTCTTGCTTCTTTAAAACTACCTGAAGGTACTACTTTCAGCAATTACCAAGCAAAGTTAAAGCAGCTCATCACGTCGTTTGAAACACGATTCCGAGACTTCACTAGTTTGGAAATGGAACTTAAGGTGTTCAGCACTCCTTTTTCAGTTTCCCCCGATGACTTGTCATCGTCACTTCAATTGGAGGTTATTGATTTGCAAAATTCAACTTCGTTGAAAGAGAGGTACTACAACACGTTGGATTTGTCACGATGGTATCGTTCATTATAGCAAAAAACATTTCCCAAACTTCATAACAATGCCGCTCAGATCATGTGCATGTTTGGACCTACTTATTGTTGTGAGCAGCTTTTCTCAGCATTCAAAAGAGTAAAAAGTAAGGAGCGATCGTTTCTTCAGGATGCAACAATGAAGGCCATCCTCCGCATTAACGCCGCGAACACTTTGACGCCTGATATTTCCGATCTTCTAATGAAAATAAAATGTCAAGCCACAGAGGCCCAATAAATTTAGTATGCAGTTTCTTGTAAAACAGTTGTTTCTTATTTATTTTCTGGACATCGTATTTCCTGGTGTAGCATGTCACCACGTCTTAGCAGCTGGGTATAAGGTTGTCGATCTTGTAAGACGCAGCTGGCACATCAAAACGCTTGCCTTGCCGCCTGCCTCAGCCAGCCGTGCCGGCCCACTCGAATGGTCACAGCGAGCGACACGGCTCCCTGGAGCAGGGAGCGCTCCGCGGCTCACAACGGAGCCGACGAGCTGGAACAGCCTGCTACAAAGAATGTGACGAACCAACGCCATTACGGGGTGGCGCGCCAACCCAGTCTCAACTCCCCCTCACATTAAAGGCGGCTTACGAGGTAATGACCTCATACAGGCTCAGTCTTACAGCAAAAAGATTTTTGAGATTCATACTCCCTGTTTAAATAAAAAAAATTGACGTTTCACTAACTACACGTTTCATTAACGCAGTAAAAGATTCGTTGACATTTCTTATTAAATAAAATTTACACTGAATACATCTCGTATTCTAACCTTCTCATCCCACCACACAAAAGTGCATTTCTCGGTTTGAAAGTAACACTTTACACGCTTTAACCATACTTTGTCGGTTGCTTCAATAAGTTTAGCCGTATATATAGGGAATTTTAAGTTGTATTGCAGTAGGAAAAATGATGGACAACATACAAGATTACATAAGAAGGGAACGTCAAACTTATCAGATAAAAACTTGTAAATTCAACGAGAAAGGCCGAGAGTTTGTAAGAGGAGGCGGGCCAGAGCCGTGGCGCCGCCGCCTTCATCGCGCGTGCTGCGTCGCCCAGTCGAGTTCCACTGCACGTGCCTCACTCTATGTGCTGCGCTATCCAGTCGATGTAGGAGGCGACGCGCGTGAAGACGGCGGGGAAGTTGGGCCGGGCGCAGCCCAGCGAGAACGACGTCAGCCCCACCAGCACGCCGTCCACGAACAGTGGGCCGCCCGAGTCGCCCTGCGCACATGCGGTCGTTCCTTTCTGTAGCCTACCTAAAGCAGTCGGCACACGGACCGTGCTGTCAAACGTTAACGTTGAGCGTGCCAAGTCCGACGTGCTGCTGAACGCCAGTGTGCGATTTGCAGGGGGGGATTCCCTCCCCCCCCCCCCCTCTGCATCAGATCATCCCCTCCTCTGGTTTTAGTTTATGCATCCCAACCTGGGATGTTTATTTCCCATGCACTGGAGCAAAACTTTACATATAATTTAAATTTGTGGAGCCGAGCACTGAAAGTTTTTAATACAGTCTTACTATTAATACTATTATTATGCTCGGTTATTAATTTTGAAAAAGTGTTATGTAGTAGGTAAGCATTTCAAAACATTTAGAACTAAATGACAAGACGACGCACACCACATTTCCGTAGCATGCCACAATGTAGCAAGACGTCGCCCCAGCGTAAACGAGGCTTTCTAAGCTACGTCTGTATTGCGTGGTGGATGTGATGTGTTGCGCACGAAACTAAAACATGCAATCAGATCCAAACGACGTGGAAAACTGTGAAGAGGTGTCATCCTTCAACAAGATAACGCTCGACCACATTCTGCCAAACGGACAGCCGACGCAGTAAAGGAGTTGAGATTCGAGGTGCTCGAAAACCCACCATACTGTCCAGACCTGGCCCCAAGCGATTTTCACATCTTTGGACCCTTAACGGAAGCACCACAGGGAAGAAGATTTGAAAGTGATGAAGACGTCATTGCTGCGGTGCAAAATTGGTTACAGATGCAACTGATGAACGTATTTTCTGATGAAGTAAAAAAACTCGTAAAACGTCGGGAAAACTGCATTGAAGTCCAGGGAGGTTACGTAGAAAAATAACGCATGTTTCAGTTTTCTATCATCAGAATAAGTACAGCTTTTCACAAATGTGCCTTTACTTTTTGAATTCACCTCGTATACCTGTATGTCGATGATTTTGTAAATAAGCTTCACCTATAATGTACTTTTAAAGATATAACAAGGCATGGCTTTTCTGATAGTGCATACGCGTGAATAGTGAGTTTTGGCATTAACATCTATTTATAAATAACTGTTTAACCATGGGTAACGCCACGGTCAAAGCTAGTAACGTATATAATTTTATTAACCCCCTAAGACATCACCCCCCCCCCCCCCCCCACTGGTAAAAGCACAAATCGCACACTGCTGAACGCTCAGGAACGATAAGACTTGTGCATACGTTACGTGGGCCCCAACGTGGTATACGCGATCGCAGCGCACTCCAGCGGCAGTTGAAGGATGTTTCTAGTTCCTAAATCACACTGTTTACTCAACGGGCGCGTGTAAATTTCCCACGTTAGGTCTTTTAAAACGCATATTTCCCCCATCGACCACGAAAAGGAAAGTACCATGTCCAATCAATAAGGACACAGGTTTATAAAAGTTCCATTACAAACAGTGCGGTACGAATTTGGAATACTTCTCCGCATAAGATAAACATTATTTCATGATTCCCACATTTTAGTAAAACCCCAAGGTCAGTCTTACTTGATCACTGTTCCTACCCAGTATCAGAATCCTTGCAACATGTGAATTGCGAAGCGTAAAGGAGAAAGGAGCAAAATATCTTTATGCAAGTAGCGCAAGCTGTCCTGTAGATTAAGCTAATCGAACAAAGTAACCCCTCAAAAAAGGTGAACTTATATTTACATAACATCAAATATTATAGTATATACTTACATTAAACTAATAATAAAGTATCTGAACCTAATAAAAACGCGAATGTTAGGAAAAAAAATTTGGATGTGGCAAGACGCGAACCACCACCCCAACAAACAGTTCCATACGGGACAGTGATGCTATGGTTCGCTGTATTTCGTCGTAGCGGACGTCACAGTACATCCGTTGAAGTTCGTTGTTGATCTTGTCACTCAGGTTTTTGTTATTACAGAGGACAGCCAGCTCTGGCCGAACACGCTGAGCTACCGTGCCGGCGTTAAACCAACTGCACACAGATGGTTACTAAACATTTATTTTACTTGTTGGCTGAAAATCTTAATCGTAAATATGTTACTAATTGAAATTTAATTATAACAAGTTGTACCAAGAACAATGCGTTTTGGGTGGATCTTCAGTGTGTCGCTGCCTTCAAATAGCCTGCTCTCATAATACGCCAAGTTACAATAATTCTTGTGCCACGAATATGTTGTTTCTCATTATTTTATTGGAGCGAATCACACAGTTAACAACCGGTTTTCCAGTGATTCTCCATTTTCTGGTGCTCAGAAACGGCGTATATACATATGGGCTTGAAATGAATGCCACTATGGCGCCTCACAACTCTGTACTGAACGGAGTCGGCGTGTTGTGCCATCTCATTGGTCAACGCTCAGACGCACGCTCAGAAAATCTGACTTGCCAGATATTGCTCTCCACGTTCGGAAAGACTCCCGAACGTGCTATTCCACGCTATGACGTCAGAAACTCGGCACGCTCAACGCTCAACTTTCGGATGCACAATCCCTGTGCCGACGGCTTAAGGCATCTGACTGTGTGACTCACAGTATCCTCAAAGGTAAACTGGGGTTTTATGGAATTGATGGCATAGATAACCTAAGTTCAAATGGTTCAAATGGCTCTGAGCACTATGGGACTCAACTGCTGAGGTTATTAGTACCCTAGAACTTAGAACTAGTTAAACCTAACTAACCTAAGGACATCACAAATATCCATGCCCGAGGCAGGATTCGAACCTGCGACCGTAGCGGTCTTGCGGTTCCAGACTGCAGCGCCTTTAACCGCACGGCTACTTCGGCCGGCGATAACCTAAGTGTAATGTCATATCTAACCTAAAGAATACAGAAAATTATATATAATAATTCGGCCAATGGAAGCATGGGGCGTTCTTCTACCTGGGGCCAAATCACTTGTGGGGTTCCAGAAAATTCAAAATTAGGTCAAATATTGTTTCACATATACACTCTAAGACAAAAAACGACGCACCAGGAAGGAATTATCCTAAGGGGCGGAAACTGGTAGAGACAAACAAATTATTTACAATGTCAAAAAAATTGAATAATTCACTAAAGAGAAGGAGCTTCACAGACTGAGGAAGTCAATAACGCATTGGTCCAGCTCTTGTTCATATGCAAATAGTTATTCGGCTTGGCACTGAATAAGAGGTGTCCTGATGAATATCGTGTCAAATTCTGTCCAATTGGAGCGTTACATCGTCGAAATCACAAGGTGGTTGGAGGTCCCTGCCCATAATGCCCCAAACGTTCTCAATTGGGAGAGATCCGGTGATCATGCTGGCCAGGGTAGGGGCGGCAAGCACGAAGAGAAGCACTAATAGTTCTCGTCGTGTGCAGGCGGGAATCACCTTGCTGAAACGTAAGAACAGTATGGTTTGCCATGAATGCCAGCAAAATGGGAGGTGGAGGTGCCGGCCGTGGTGGCTGAGTGGTTCTAGGCGCTACAGTCTGGAACCGCGCGACTGTTACTTACGGTCGCAGGTTCGAATCCTGCCTCGGGCATGGCTGTGTGTGATGTCCTTAGGTTAGTTAGGTTTAAGTAGTTCTGCGTTCTAGGGGACAGATGACCTCAGAAGTTAAGTCCCATAGTGCTCAGAGCCATTTGAACCATTCATTAAAATGGGAGGCATAATGACGTCGATATACCACTGTGATGTAAGGGTGCCGCAGAGCATTACCAAAGAGGTCCTGCTATGAAAATCAAAACCACGCCAGACCATAATTCCCGAATGTTAGGCTGTGTGGCGCGTGACAGTCAGGTTGGTATGACAGCGTTATCCTGGGCGTCTGAGACACGTCTTCGCTGGTCGTCGACCGAGCGAGGTGGCGCAGTGGTTAGCACACTGGACTCGCATTCGGGAGGACGACGGTTCAATCCCGTCTCCGGCCATCCTGATTTAGGTTTTCCGTGATTTCCCTAAATCGTTTCAGGCAAATGCCGGGATGGTTCCTTTGAAAGGGCACGGCCGATTTCCTTCCCAATCCTTCCCTAACCCGAGCTTGCGCTCCGTCTCTAATGACCTCGTTGTCGACGGGACGTTAAACACAAACCATCACCACCACCGCTGGTCGTCGGGGCTCAGTTCGAAACGAGACTCACGACTGAAGACAATTTTACTTCATTCAATGAGATGACAGGCCGAAGACGTGTCTGTAAAGACTCCAAACAGCGGTGGGATACCAAACTGACTGTCGCCCGCCATACGGCCCAACAACCAGGACTGACGTTCTGGGGTGCCATTCTTTTCACATCAGGACCCCTTTCGTTGTCAACCGCGACACTCTTATAGAACAGCGGTACTTCGGTGATATTCTACGCCCCGTTTAGTTGCTCTTCACGGCAAGTCATCCTCAGCTTACATTTCAGCAAAGTAATGCCCGCCCTCACTTGGCGAGAGCTGTTAGTGCTTGTCTTCGACTTGTGAAACCCTACCTTGCCCAGCAATGGCGTCAGATCGCTCCACAATTGAGGGCGTTTGGAGCATTATGGGAAGGTCCTTCGAAAATCTCGTGGTTTTGACAACCTAATGTGCCAATTGGACAGAACTTGACATGATGTCCATCAGGAGGACGTCCAGAGGTGGACCAATGCGTTATTGACTTGCTAAATTTGAGAGGCTCTTTCTCTTGAATCAGTCATCCAATTTTTCTGAACCTGTAATCACTTGTTTGTCTTTTGCACATGTACACTCATGCTCATAAATTAAGGATAATGCTGATACATGATGAAACAACGCTCTGGTGGGCGGTTTGCTGGTTTAAATCACCTCATGGTATGAACATGCTGTGCATTTGACCTGCGGTCGCCGCACGGTGGCGCTGGCAGCAGTCCACATATAGAGAGATGTGTTGGTGCATGTCAGTCTATAGTGCAGCGAGTAAGTGTGCAGACGTTTTCAGACGTGCTAATGGTGACTATGTATTGAAAATGGCTCAAAGAACACATATTGATGACGTTATGAGGGGTAGAATACTAGGGCGATTGGAGGCTGGTCAAACACAGCAGATCGTAGCACAGGCCCTCCGTGTGCCACAAAGTGTGACCTCAAGATTAAGGCAACGATTCCAGCAGACAGGAAACGTGTTCTGGCGCTACAGTACGGGACGTCCACAGTGTACAACACCAAAAAAAGATCGATACCTCACCATCAGTGCCCGCAGACGGCCACGGAGTACTGCAGGTAGCCTAGCTCGGGACATTACCGCAGTCACTGCAACAGTTGTCCCCAGACACAGTCTACAGACGACTGAAAAGACATGGTTTATTCGCCCGGAGACCTGTAAGGTGCATTCCACGTAACCTTGGTCACAGGAGAGCCCGTAAAGCCAGGTGTCAAGAACATAGTACATGGTCATTGGGACATATTATGCTCACGGACGAGACCAGGTATAGTCTGAACAGTGATTCTCGCCGGTTTTTCATCTGGCGTGAACCAGGAACTAGATACCAACCCCTTAATGTCCTTGAAAGGGACCTGTTTGGAGGTCGTGGTTTGATGGTGTGGGGTGGGATTATGATTGGTGCACGTACACCCCTGCATGTCCTTGACAGAGGAACTGTAACAGGTTAGGTGTATCGAGACGTCATTTTGCACCAGTATGTCCGCCTTTTCAGGGGTGCAGTGTGTCCCACCTTTCTCCTGATGGATGATAACACATGGCCCCACCGAGCTGCCATCGTGGAGGAGTACCTTGAAACAGAAGATATCAGGCGAATGGAGTGACCTGCCTGTTCTCCAGACCTAAATCCCATCGAGCATGTCTGGGATGCTCTCGGTCGACGTATCCTTGCACGTCTTCAAACCCCTAGGACACTTCAGGAGCTCCGACAGGCACTGGTGCAAGAATGGGAGGCTAAACCCCAGCAGCTGCTCGACCACCTGATCCAGAGTATGCCAACCCGTTGTGGGGCCTGTGTACGTGTGCATGGTGATAATATCCCATATTGATGATGGGGTACATGCACAGGAAACAGTGGCGTTTTGTAGCACATGTGTTTCGGGATGGTTTTCTCAACTCATCACCAATAGCGTGGTCTTACAGATCTGTGTCTCGTGTGTTCCCTATGTGCCTATGCTATTAGCGCCTGTTTTGTGTAGTGCCACGTTGTGTGGCACCACATTCCGCAATTATCCTTAATTTATGAGCGTGAGTGTGCATATCATCTATCGATTACCGTCACTGTCGGATAATACCTTCCCGATGGGTCGTTTTTTATTTTTGTCTTAGAATGTATGTAAATAATCTTCAGTCTAATATCCGACAAGCAGATTTAGTACTTCTTGAGTGTGACACTATTGTTGTAATCAATGCAAACATACATACAGTCACAGAAGAGGTGGTAAACGATGTTCTTAACAGCATTATTTGTGCTTTGCTGCAAATTATCTCAGTCCCAATTTTAAAAAAGACGTAACATACTCAGTTCTGCTGATCTAGGTATGCTACACCAGTTATAAGTCTAACGCATGGCGAGGTAATAATGACTAGGGTTGAAACTTCAAAATTTTTATTTGGGCATGCCGCTGAGAATTTAAACTGAAAAAAAATCCACACTCTGAAACTCCTAAAACACCTTAGTTCAGTAACATCTGCACTTCGGAACACTGCCAATCTTGGAGAGAAACAAATCACTAAATTGACATATTTTGTATATTTTCATTCAGTAACGTCATACGGAATAATGTTCTGGATAACTTGTCTTTTGGAAAGAAAGTCTTCATCGCTCAAAATCATGTTGTAAGAATAGCTCACCCACGATTATCTTGTAGATCTATGTTTAAGGAGTTAGGTTTTTTGAGTACTGCTTCACGGTATATTCGTTTTCTCATGAAATTTCTTATAAATAATCCAAAACTGTTCAAAAGAAAGAATGGCGTACACAATTACAATAGCAGAAGAAAATATGACATCCATTACTCCATATTAAGGTTGTCTTTAGTACAAAATGGGGTGCACAATGCTACAACCAAAAATTTTGATCATTTTCTCATTGATATAAACTGTCTGAGGAACAGCATAGTTAAATTTGAAACAAACTGAAAAAGTTTCTCTTTTACAACTCCTTCTACTCCTTAGAACTTTTTGTAGACTGTAAAACATGCTGAGTAGAAATTAATAACTCACGTCTGTATTAAAGGATTTTGTACATGGTTAGCGTGTACCCATATTTTCAAACGAATGTGTAATGTGAATGTAAATTTACTCGTTTCATATCATTACTATTAACCGCACAAATGATCCATGAAATAACAAACTAACAAACAACACTCTCTTACCTAGAGCTGACAAACAAGTAGCTGGAGTTGCAACCCGCTGCGGGGAAAATCAGTGGGTGTCTTCACTCCAGAATGCTAGATGACTTCCTTCTCCTCTTTGACTGCCGATTCAACTTTTTCCCATCCAGGGCACTCACTGTGCATTACTTAACAGGACATCGTGCATATCAAGTGTGTATGCACAGATTCAACAGGAAAGACAATGACGTTTGTCAGTCTGACCATATGGGAACGTCTCAACTCGTCAGTCTAAACCGTAACGCCTTTCTAAACAAAGCAACCCCTATACGAACATTTGAGAAATCGCAGGTGGTGGACGACAATGGACAATGTCGCTAATGTCATTTCCTCGACATGAAAATGTGCCAAGATGCATGCGGAACTTATACCTTCCCTCCCTCCCTCGGCACGGGTGCCTTCCGGTTCCCGGTAGTGGCAGTAATTTTTCCTTCTTGGGAGGACTGGTATTGATGCACTCAGCTTCGTGAGACCGACTGGGGGGGAGGGGGGGGGCTGCTACACCGATTAGTGACGGTTCCGAGGTTGAGAAACCCGACAACGACTAAGAGAGCGGTTTGCAGATAACGTACCCACCAAGAGAGCGGTTTGCAGATAACGTACCCACCAAGAGAACGGTCTTCTGATAACGTACCCCATCCTACCGCATTCGGCGGTGCCGTTCACAGAGGATGACGCGGCGGTCGGTGGGGCCCTGTTGGCCTGTCTAGGGACAGAACGAGGAAATTGAGGTCCTGTATCACCCACATCACTTTGTAGCAGAATATTAGAAAATATTAAGAGTTAATTTTACGAACTAACTACAACGAAACCAATATGAGATCCGGAAACATCGAACACGCATGCATCTATCTAGTAGCGCTACAACGATATAGAAAACCGGGAAGATTCGATGTTTCTAGAATAACGTAAGGCTTTTTGATTTAGTACCACGTCGACATCCCCCATAGAAAAATAAGTTCTGATGGAACATGACACTACATACGCAGTTGGGTCGAAAATTTGCTCTCAGACAAGAGGCAGCACACTGTAACTGGATTATAATCTACAGTCATAGAAGCAATATCTGGTGTGCCCAGTGACGTGTAACAGGATCAGTTTACACATAAACGACTTGGCGGATAGTGTTGGTGCAATCCGGACGTTTTGTAGATGATGCATTTGTCTGTGATAAAAATCCATCCTGTAAAATTTCCAGTAATATTCACTTAGATCTAGACAATACGAGTATATCAGCCTGGTGCAAAGACTGATAGCTAATTCTTAATACAGAAAGGTGAAAAATTGTGTACTGTTAAAAAATTAAAAGTGTGATATCCTGAGACCACAGGATAAATGAGCAACCTAAAATAAGTCAAGTCATAGAAATATTTGTGAGAAACTGTGAAGAGATATGAGGTGTTCTACTTCATATCTCCCATAGTCTCCTTTGTGGGTTAAGAAAACAACACGACGCGATTCATTGATAGGAGCCTGGGAAATTGGAATTTGCTTACAACAGGCCGGCCGAAGTGGCCGAGCGGTTCTGGGATCTACAGTCTGGAATCGCACAACCGCTACGGTCGCAGGTTCGAATCCTGCCTAGGGGCATGGATGTGTGTGATGTTCTTAGTGGCCGTAGGAGCTCCTGTTTTGCTACCGGAAAAGCAACAGATGCAGGAGACCGTCGTTCACTTGGTTAACAACTAAAGAATCCGAATCTAACTGTACGAGTTGTATGCATAGTAGTGCAATGACTCTCATCTCAATCCTTTACAAAACGAGAAAACGTTAATATGCCCAATGTTGTTTCTTTTTAACATTTCCTCAAACTTCTTGCCCACTGATAGCTCACCATTATCCGAAGAAAGGCGGCTGATGCTTGCTTATGCGAAAAAATAACCTTTTTTCAACATCTCTATTAGAACCTTGGCAGTTACTCTGCGAATGGGCTACAGGCGCCACTGATTGTGTTCTACTGATGTTTTATCACCCAGTGGTGTCGCTAATTCGTAGAGTATGCTGGAAGACTATTATTCCGAATGAGTGCTTTCTGTGCAGAATCCTTGAGTTACGGTGTGGCGCACATATTTCTTTGTTTATGCTTGTGATACCTATGTATAGGAACTTATTTGGAGGACACATGGCCTCAGCAATGAAGTATGTTTTTATAAGACGAATTTGGTACGTATTTGCTGGCCAGTCAACCTCTTCCCTGCCTTCAAAAAGGCCACGAATGTGTCACCAGAAGGAGCGCAACGTCAGAGCTTTGCAGTGAGAACGAGGCGGGTGAATCTTTTAGGCTGCAGCGCTGCTGAATGCGGCGACTCAACGAACCAAACGGTTCCGTCCAAGTCGGAACGTGATGTGCGTACCTGAAGCTCGGCCAGACCCCAATGCAGAGAGCTCATTTCCGCAGAGACGTTGTATTTTGTACTTTTTACTTAACTGCTAGAAACCGTTGCAAGTTTAGAAGTAAGGTGAATACGTTTATGTTGTCTTAGTTTTTCTTTAGTTCACCTCAGTGTACTCTGCGGCATTCTTTAGGACTGATTAATTGTGACTATGGAAATCAGGAAGTTCGAGTGACAGGTGCTAATAACAAGCAGTGGCCACCATTGGATTTAGTCTGTTTAGTAAGTATTTCTGTAGAGTTGCTACGTCTGGGCGTTTATTTGTAAATTACTCGTAAACAGAAAAGGTTCTTGGTGTCCGGGGTATAATGTATAGCAGGAAGTCTGTCATTTCACAGTACCTTGGAAGATAGCGTACTATATTTTCCTTCATAGAAAGCTTCAGTGTAGTGCCCATTTAAAAGAAAGCTATTAAACGGACGCCCATGAGTTCGTGATACTCTGTTATTTGCCCAGCAGAACATCTCCGCTACGCACAGCGAGGACGTTGGTGTTTGTTAACAAAGAAATCTAGCACCAGTGTTGCAGAGGGTCTTGAGGTACACTCCGCCTCAAATCTTTGTTAATACTGGCTAAATATTTCATGTGCTTGTAAGTCACATTAACAAACGTATTAATTGTCAAGAACATTTTCTGTTGGCAACACTATGCAGTCATGCATTTAGTTGGTTCCAAGTGTTGCTGTATCAGAAAAATCGCCGTATCGCTGGAACTTCTGCTGCCTGAGCGAATGTCAATATAGTAAATGAAAAGCACCAGTTTGCTTTTGTTCTACTCTATTACTTTTATTGTTAACCGGTTTTCGGCTTACAAGGCCATCTTCAGACATTTACTGAGTATTATCACCAAAGAAGTTACAATGTTTGCAAACATCATTGGAAGAGAAGTAACACGTCTAGACTGAAGTAGGAACATACAGTAAGTAACATCTTTGACAGTGTGGTGGTAATGCAATGAAAAAGTAAAAGTTGAACAGTACATAAATAACAATGGCGTAGACAGGAAAACCCTTAGCACAAAATCGGAATAGCATGTCTACATAACAGTTCCTAATAATAAACAAAACTAATAAAATGAAATAAAATTATTATTAGACAAGGCTACATCAGGAGGTATGAAACATGGAGAGTGATACAAAACCAATTAAAAGAAGAGACAATTATCAATGTAACTACAGAATACATAAGGAACTTAAGCAATATCAACAAGATAAACAGAAATAAATAAATGCAAGAAAATGGAGGTGTTTGAGGGAACCTACAATAAATACAATCTTTGAGAGTAAGGTGGTACTGCATTTTAACATTAACATTATAATCAAAACAGTGGCTGTGTAACAGTTTTCTTTAAATAAATGATCAAAGTAGAATATGAACAGTATTCGATGAGACAACTACAAGGGCTGTTCAACATGGACAGTAACACAAGTACCAGTTAAAAGATAGCCTTAACTATTGAAACTACAGTCCATATAGAATACAAAGACAACTTCAACACCCCTTGTACTTGTCTCATTAAATACTGTTCATATTCTACTTTGATCATTTATTTAATGAACAATAAAAGTAATAGAGTGGAACAAAAGTAAACTGGTGCTTTTCATTTATTATAATGTTGTTCTACCAAGAACCGATGGAAGATTCTGTTAACATGAATGTCAATATCCTTACAACTCTCTTCATCATTAATTTCGTAGGAAACCAATAGTAAATCGGAAACTTTCTTCTTTTAAAATTCTGTCCAAGATGTACGCAGAGTTAGTTTTATTTGTTTTATCGCTTCTTAGCGCTTAACGCTTGATAATGTCTTTTACCACTGAGTCCAGTGTATGAATCGCTCTTCCGCCTCGCTCTCTCATTGGTGTATAGAATAATGGATGTGTGTGTGTGTGTGTTTTTCAGTCTTCTGACTGGTTAAATGCCACCCCAACACGATGCAGCAACCTCCCCCCTCCCGCCCCCAGTCCCCCACTGTGTCAATTTCTTCGTTTCAGGGCGGCATTTACGCATTATGTTCTAAATTATTTGTTGGTATACAACACCTCAGAAAAAGTGTCCAGACACCTACTGAGGACATTAATACGGGGTATGTCCATCCTCGCCTTTATGACGGCTTGCACCCTCCTGGGTCACTTTTCGTGAGGTCTCTGACGTCTATGGTGGAATGACAACCTATTCTTCCTCAAGAGCCGAAAGCAGAGAAGGTGCTGGAGTCTGGAGCGAAGTCGAATTTCTAAATCACCACACCAGGCGTTGCATTGGGTTCAGGTCGGGACTCTGGACAGGCCATCCCGTTTCAGCAACCTTATTGCACACAGACCATTGCCTACCAGCTGCAACTTCACGACAAACCCAGTCACATAACTGAGACGATATTCCATAAGCACGCAATTTGACTACGAGGCGCTTGTGTGGTACAGTGTCAAAAGCCTTCCGGAAATCGAGGAATACGGAACCGATCTGAAATCCCTTGTCAATAGCACTCAATACTTCATGTGAATAAAGAGCTAGTTGTGTATCGCAGGAACGATGTTTTCTAAACCCATGTTGACTGTGTGTCAATAGACAGTTTTCTTCGAGGTAATTCATAATGATCGGACACAATATATGTTCTAAAATCCTGCTACATATCGACGTTAACGATATGGGCTTGTAATTTAGTGGATTACTCCTATTACCTTTCTTGAATATCTTTTGGGACAACAAAGGAATTTTGACAAAAAATTTAATGAGAGCAGCGCTTGAGAATACTGTGACATCACAAGTTTATTGCGAGGCTGTTACGAAAATCCGAAGACGAATCGAAAACAAATGGTATAGGATGGTTACCGGAGAATCATCTTTCTTCACGAAAAATGTGCGAAGCCATACTGCTAATCGAAGACTACTCAGATAGGAGATTTTCCAATCTCTTTCCTACAGTCCACACCAACCGACTTTTATCTCTTTCCAAAGGTGAAAACCGTACTGGCAATCAACATCTAACGACCGACAATGAACTCAAGGATGAAGTCAACAAATTCGTGTTCATGAAGGCATAAAGAAGTTGGTTTCACGGTGTGACAGATGTTTGAATTTGGATGGTGACTATGTGGCCAAGTAAGGCAACACATTGAATTTGTATGGCGACTATGTGGACAAGTAAGGAAACACATAAGTAGTCTGTAAATAACCTACCAATAATAAGTCAGAGGTTAATTTGCGTATGGCCCTCGTAAGACTAGACAAAGAAGGAACCGGGCAACAGCGGGCATTCAGTTACAAAGGTAATGCAGCTGACGCTGATAAGCAAGGTTGTTCATTCGCCGAAGCGACAGGTATGCCCTCATGCTTGCAGTCAATACCATGAACGTACACCTAGTAGTTGCTACATGATAACAACGGGAACGTTTCCACCAGAATGTGCGTATATTACTATATAATAGGGTGTGTACATTTGCGAGCAACGTGGTCGCGTGTAGCCCATGAACCACTCGGGCAGAAACAGGTGGGGCGCCTCACCTGAGAAGTCTGTGTGGCACACCGTTCGCCAGAGCGTTGCATGAGCGCTCAACATTGCCGTTCGTACTCACCCTGAGCGCCCGTTTGTACTTGCCGGAAAAACCGACAGTAGGTGGGTCGTGAGCAACGGGCAGAACATCCAGGCGCTCGCGAGTGGCTCAGGATCCTCTTAGCTCACAAGTACACTCATGCTCATAAATTAGGAATAATTGCGGAATGTGGTGCCACACAACGTGGCACTACACAAAACTGGCACTAATAGCGTAGGCACATAGGGAACACACACGACACTGATCTGCAAGTCCACGGTATTGGTGATGAGTTGAGAAAACCGACCCGAAACACATGTGCTACAAAACGCCACTGTTTCCTGCGCATGTACCCCTACATCAATATGTGATATGATCACCATGCACAAGTACACAGGCCGCACAACGGGTTGGCATACTCTGGATCAGGTGGTTGAGCAGCTGCTGTGGTATAGCCTCCCATTCTTGCACCAGTGCCTGTCGGAGCTCCTTAAGTGTCCTAGGGGTTTAGAGGCGTGCAGCGATACGTCGACCGAGAGCATCCCAGACGTGATCGATGGGATTTAGGTCTGGAGAACAGGCAGGCCACTCCATTCGCCTGATATCTTCTGTTTCAAGGTACTCCTCCACGGTGGCAGCTCGGTGGGGCCGTGAGTAATCATCCATCAGGAGGAAGGTGGGACCCACTGCACCCCTGAAAAGGCGGACATACTGGTGAAAAATGATGTCCTGATACACCTGACCATTTACAGTTCGTCTGTCAAAGACATGCAGGGGTGTACGTGCACCAGTCATAATCCCACCCCACACCATCAAACCCCGACCTTCATACAGGTCCCTTTGGAGGACATTAAGGGGTTGGTATCTGGTTCCTGGTTCACGCCAGATGAAAACCCGGCGAGAATCACTGTTCATACTATTCCTGGACTCGTCCGTGAACATAACCTTGGACCACTGTTCCAATGACCATGTACTGTGTTCTTGACACCAGGATTTACGGGCTCTCCTGTAACCAAGGTTCAGTGGAATGCACCTTGCAGGTCTCCAGGCGAATAAAACATGCCTGTTCATTCGTCTGTACACTGTGTCTGGAGACAACTGTTCCAGTGGTTGCGGTAATGTCCCGAGCAAGGCTACTTTCAGTATTCCGTGGCCGTCTGCGGGCACTGATGGTGAGATCGTTCAAATGGCTCTGAGCACTATGGGACTTAACTTCTGAGGTCATCAGTCCCCTAGAACTTAGAACTACTTAAACCTAACTAACCTAAGGACATCACACACATCCATACCCGAGGCAGGATTCGAACCTGCGATCGTAGCGGTCGCGCGGTTCCAGACTGTAGCAATTAGAACCGCTCAGTCACTCCGGCCGGCGATGGTGATATATCGGTATTCTTGTTGTGTTGTACACTGTGGATGCCCCGTACTGTAGCGCCTGGATACGTTTCCTGTCTGCTGGAATCGTTGCCATAATCTTGGGATCACACTTTGTGGCACACGGAGGTCCCGTGCTACGATCTGCTGTGTTTGACCAGCCTCCTGTCGCCCTAGTATTCTACCCCTCATAACGTCATCAATATGTGTTCTTTCAGCCATTTTCAACACACAGTCACCTTTGGCACGTCTGAAAACGACTGCACACTTACTCGCTGCACCGTCCTCTGACATGCACCGACACACCTGTGCTTATGTGGACTGCTACCAGCCCCACCGCGAGACGACCGCAAGTCAAATCCACAGCCTGGTCATACCCTGAGGTAATTTAAACTCGCAAACCTTCCACGAGAGCGTTGTTTCACCATGTACCAGCAGTATCCTTAATTTATGAGCATGAGTGTATATTCACACTTTTCCATACGGAGGACCCAAGTTCGATTACCTGTCCGCCGGAGGGTTTATACGGTCTGGGACTAGGTGTAGTGCCGGCCGATGTGGCCGAGCGGTTCTAGGCGCTTCAGTCTGGAACCGCGCGACCGCAACGGTCGCAGGTTCGAATCCTGCCTCGGGCATGGATGTGTGTGATGTCCTTAGGTTAGATAGGTTTAAGTAGTACTAAGTTCTAGGGGACTGATGACCTCAGATGTTAAGTCCCATAGTGCTCAGAGCCATTTGAACCATTTGAACTAGGTGTAGTGTTGACTTCATATTTCATCATCATCGACGTGAAAGTCACCAAAATGGGTGAAATAAAGACTTGCACTAGGCGGTCGAACAACGCGGCCAAAAATGGCATACGATGGTTTGACACAGAGATGTGACGGCGTAGCTGACCTGGCAGGCGCCGATGCCACCTTGCAGCACGCCGGCGCACAGGTTGGTGTCGTGCACGCTCTCGCCCACGCTCTTGTAGGCGCACTGGCACTCCAACTGGTTAATGATGCGCAGCTCCGCCTTCTGCAGCCGCTCCGACGGCTGCGTGTCCGTCTCCTGCGAAAAAACATGTAAGGGCAGCGTTTAACGTTCATCTTTACCACCATATAGCTCTCTACGTCGTTATCTACATAGACTTCAAATCTACATCTACATCTACTTTAAACCTACATCCAAATCAAATCTACATCAACATAAAATCTGCATCTATGTCATCCCTAAGGCTACATCAAATGTAGATGTATATTCCATAAGCCAGTTCAGGGCCGCTACCATTTTCTCTACATCCGCGAATGGTACGTGGGAAGAACAACTGGCGATAAACCTCAGTATCCAGTCCAATTTCTCTGATTTCCTCATCGTGGTTTTTAGGGGGGGGGGGGGTATTGCGTTGTCAGCAGCAGCAGCGAAGCAGGACCAGCAGAATGGTTCGATCAGGAGAGCTCAGTGACGTCGAACTTGGGCTACACATTGGATATCATCTGAATGACAAATATTCCAGGGACATTTTAACCCTTCTAAAGCTACCCAAGCCGCTCTGTTGGTGATAGACTAGTGATGTGGAAGCGCGAAGGAAACATCACAGCTAAACCGAGACCAGGTAGACATCTTCTGCTGACACACAGGGAGGCTGACTGTTAAAAAGTCGCATCAAATCAGCGAAATGAATCACTCGTGAGTTCGACAGTGTCACCAGCAGTCCAAGCTAGCACAATAACTGTGCGTAGGGTGCTGAATACAACGAGTGCAGTGGTCGAGCAGTCCCTCCTAAGCCACAAATTCATGTATTCAATGTTAAGCGATGCTTGAGACTTCGTAAAGAGCTATACTGCTGGACAGAGGATCACTGGAAGCGAATGATTTAGAGTGACGAGTCACTGCGTACCCTGGGCCAGTCCGATCGAAGAGTTTGCGTCTGCCGAGTACCTGCAGAACGCCACCTACTATCATGTGTAATATCAACAGTGAAGTGAGAAGGAGATATTGTTACGGTACGGGGATGTTTCCCGTGGTTAGGTTGTAGTTCGCTTATTGCGCTTCGGAAAATCCTAAATGCGGAAGGATATGAACACATTTTGTAGTATCATGTTCTGTCTAAAATAGAAGAAAAGTTCGCAGACGATGGCATCTTGTAATAGCACAAAAACACACCCTGTCATAAAGCAGCATCTGCGAAGGAATGGCCTTTGGAGAATGTTGTTTGTTGTTTTCAGTCCGAAGACCAGTTTGATGCAGCTGTCTGTGCCACTCTATCCTGTGCAAGTCCCTTCATTTCCGAGTACTTACTCCACCTACATCCTTTGAATCTGCTTACTGCATCACCTATTGGTCTCCCTTTACGATTCCCTCCCCCTCCTCCCCCCCACGCACACACACACTAAATTGGTGATCCCTTGATGGCTCAAATGATGGCTCAAAATTTATCTTATCAACCGATCCCTTCTTCTAGTCAGGCTGTGCTACAAATTTCTTTTCTCCGCAATCCTATTCAGTACCTCCTCTCTAGGTATCTCGTCTATCCACCTAATCTGCAGCATTCTTCTGTAGCGCCACATTTCAAAAGCTTCTATTCTCTTCTCGTTTAAACTGTTTATCGTCCACGTTTCACTGCCATACATGGCCACACTCCATACAGATACTTTCAGAGAAGACGTCACACAAACCTGAAGGCTGTAAATTCAACTAAATACTTAGGGATTACAATTACAAATAACCTAAATTGTAACGATCACGTAGATAATATTGTGGGTAGAGCAAATTAAAGACTGCGATTCATTGGTAGAACACTTAGAAGGTGCAACAGGTCTACTAAAGAGACTGCTTACACCACGCTTGTCCGCTCTATTCTGGAGTACTGTTGTGCGGTGTGGGATCCGCATCAGGTGGGACTGACGGATGACATCGAAAAAGTACAAAGAAGTGCAGCTCGTTTTGTATTATCGCGAAATAGGGGAGACAGTGTCACATACATGATACGTGAATTGGAGTGGCAATCATTAAAACAAAGGCGTTTTTCGTTGCGACAGGATCTTCTCATGGAATTTCGATCACCAGTTTTCTCCTCCGATTGCGAAAACATTCTGTTGGTGCCCACCTACATAGGGAGAAATAATCATCACGATAAAATAAGAGAAATCAGGGCTCTCACAGAAAAATTTAAGTGCTCGTTTTTCCCGCGTGCCGTTCGAGAATGGAACGGTAGAGAGACAGCTTGAAGGTGGTTCATTGAACCCTCTGCCAGGCACTTTATTGTGAATGACAGAGTAATCACGTAGATGTAGATGTTAAATCTGAATTCGATGTTACACATTTCTTGCCATTTCCAGCCTACATTTTATATCCTCTCTACTTCGACCGTCATCAGTTATTTTACTGCCCAAATAGCAAAACTCATGAACTACTTTAAGTCTCTCATTTCCTAATCTAATTCGCTTAGCACCATCTCATTTAATTCGACTACATTCCATTATCTTCGTTTTGCTTTTGTTGATGTTCATCTCATATCTTGGTTTCAGGATACCGTCGATTCAGTTCAGCTGCTCTTCCAAGTCCTTTGCTGTCTCTGACAGAATTAAAATCTCATCGGCAAACATCAAAGTTTCTATTTTTTCTCACTGGACTTTAATTCCTTTTCCAACATTTTCTTTTGTTTCCTTTACTTCTTGCTCCGTATACAGATTGAATAACATTGGGGATAGACTACAACCCTGTCTCACTCCCTTCTCAACCACTGCTTCCCTTTCATGCCCCTCGATCCTTATAACTGCCATCTGGTTTTTGTACAAATTGTAAACAGCTTTTCGCTTCCTGTATTTTACCCTTGCCACCTTTAGAATTTGAGAGAGACTGTTTCGGTTACCATTGTCATAATCTTTCTCTAAGCCTACAAGTTCCGTAAACTTAGATTTGCCTTTCCTTAATCTTTCTTGTATGAGAAGTCGTAGCGTCAGTATCCCTCTCGTGTTCCCACACTTCTCCGGAATCCAAACTGATCTTCCCTGATATCGGTTTCTACCAGTTTTTCCATTCTCTGTACAGAATTAGTGTCAGAATTTTGCAACCGTGGGATATTAAACTGATAGTTCGGCAATTTTCGCACATGTTGCTTTTTTCGAAATTGGAATTATTCTGTATTCTGGAGAATAACATTCCTGAAACAGACTAGTATGTCGGAGTCCCGACCTGAACGCAATGGAACATCTCTGCGATGAGTCAGAACGTCGACTTCACTTCACAGCACAGCCAGCCTTTCTACCTTGTCTGGTTCCGGTTCTGGAATTAGAATGGGCTGCCATTTCTCCACAGACATTAGACCCGCACTGAAAGTATCTCCTGCAGTGGTCAATCCGTCATAAAGGGGAAGAGCCTACACAAAACTCGGTCAGATAGTGCGTGTTGTCCGACGGTTTTTGGAACGCACGTCATGATGCAAAACACTTCTTTTGTAAAGCTCAGAGGCTCAACAATCATTTTCTGGGTACGGGCTTGGCGACTGTGGGGTTCATGAGCTGAGGACCGGTTAGCGGTGCCAGTCTTCTGTCACCATAAACTCTTGGCATGCTTCAGTGACCACCGTGCGATACAGCGGAGGGACGTTTTAAGTCACAGGGAACGGGCATCTTGGCATGACAGCCCGGTTCGTGAGGATGGTAAAAACGTCTATAAGGAACCCTCTAGCCCCAAGGTGTGCAGCGCGCCGATGAGATGCATGACTGTAACAGTCATTAGCGGGCAACCTCTGTGGATCCTGCCGCACCTCAGTTGTATAAGGTTTAACTAGGCATGCAGGGCTCTGTTTGTGGGACCGAGATCGAACCCTCGAAATTATATCCTTCTCCTCCCAGTGAAAGGGTGGGCCGCTAGTAGGTACTAACATCCAATTAAATAAGAGGGCTCGTAAAGCTTAAGACAGTAAAAAGGAAAGATGGCACCTTCTGGAAGGTTTAGCCTTTCTGTATTCAAAAAGGTTAGAAGTCATTGCTGAGGCAAGCATCTCGCCCCAAAACAGAGCCTCCACCTATTATGGGCTACCCTCCCATGAAGAAAGTAAGGCTGAAAATGCTATCCCCACTATAGATGGTTCCCATCCTGCAGTGGAAGATTAATGGGTTCTGGACACATGTGGAGGTACTGAAACTGCTAGCACAGGGACACCCCCTGTGCTGGTGTTTGCAGGAAATGCATTTTAAAGCGTTTGACGCCCTTCTCCTGCGGCGCTATATGTTCTGACCCAAGGAAAACTTGACTGGGGGAAATGATCAAGGGTGGGATTTCTTTCTCTGTCACCACTCCTCAGCTAAACCCCCCGTAGCTACTGCCTTGCAAGCTGTTGTACATTCAGTTCACGTACGCCAGAGGCTCACAGCTCTTTCGCTATATTTACCTCCACACGATGCGATTGAATTATTGACTCTGAGGCTCTAACAGGGAGACTTCAATGTCCATCATTTATTATGGGGTTCGACTTCTACTTGCCCTCGGGACAGTTCGGAGAGCCTCCTAACGTCTCACGAGCTGTGCATTCTCAACAAAGACACGGCCACTCATTTCAGTGCTGCTGCTGAGTCATTCTCTGCCACTGACCTCTCTTTCTGCTCTCCAGCTCTCACGGACTATCTTCAGTGGGAAGTCATTGACGACCTTCATTCTAATGACCACTTCCCACTTCGCATTCATCTCCTGGATAGAGCATTGCACACACTCTTTTGTAGCGTCCACGATTTGCAGCTTGTTGTTTGTCCATGCAACACAACGCTCTTGCGATTATTAAACTATCATGCATTCCTACGTGCCGTTGTTCATTCGATCAACACTATCTCTTCAATTAATCCAGCCTGGTAAGCGTCCCAGACTGACGCACCCTCCACTGCAGAGTGAAAATATCATTATGGAAACATTCCCCAGGCTGAAGCTAAGCCATGTCTCCGCAATATACTTTCTTCCCAGGAGTGCTAGTTCGCAGAAGAGCTTCTGTGAAGTTTGGAAGGTGGGAGACGAAGTACTGGCAGAATTGAAGCTGTGAGGACGTGTCGTGAGACGTGCTTGGGTAGCTCAGATGGCAGAGCACTTGCCCGCGAAAGGCAAAAGTCCCGACTTCGAGTCTCGGTCCGGCACACAGTTTTAATCTGCCAGGAAGTTTCATAGCAGCGCACACACCGCTGCAGAGTGAAAATACCATTCTGATAAGCACTAGTGAAAAATCGGTCGAACAAGTGTTTCAAGTACCTTTTTTTTCGTGGATGAATTACATTCCTTTAAGATTCTGCCAGTGAATCTCAACTTAACACCTGCCTATCCTACATCTACTTTTAAGTGGGCATTCCTCTCCCGTTCGCTCCGGACTGTTACTCCCAGGTATTTTATGGCTGTAACTGTTCGCAGTGATTTATCGTCGGCGGCGTAAACGAATAGTCACGCGTCCCTTTGCCTATTTGTGTACATTACGTTACATTTATCAACTTTCAAGCCCAAATGCCTGTCCTTGAAAGAATCGTTGATCCTCTGCAGGTTATCATGCATTAAGCTGGTATTCTGGCACGGGGACCTTCCTGCAGAAGCCTGACGGAGCTTCCGAAGTTATCTAAAAAACACTTTATAAATATTGTAAACAGTAATCGCACTTTAATGATCCACTGAGGTAACCCTGAAATTACCTTTACTTCTTTAGGTGTTATCGCGTTAAGAACGAGGTGTTGAACTACATCTGCAAGAGACTCCTCGAACCAGTCAACAGTGGTACTTAATTCTGGCGCGACTACTATAAACCAACTTCAAAGCAAGAACCTTATCTACCGTTCCTCTTGTCCACAAGGAACTGAAGCACACTCCCAGCGTAAATCACTAATTCACTGTAAGGCCTCATAGCGTTGTAATGGATTTCTGAGTCTACTCTAAATGCCGGCCTTGGTGGCCGAGCGGTTCTAGGCGCTACAGTCTGGAACTGCGCGGCCGCTACTGTCGCAGGTTAGAATCCTGCCTCGGGCATGGATGTGTGTGATGTCCTTAGGTTAGTTAGGTTTAAGTAGTTCTAAGTTCTAGGGGACTGATGACCTCAGCAGTTAAGTCCCATAGTGCTCAGAGCCATTTGAACCATCTACTCTAAATCACAATTTACCTCGAATTCCTCCAGGAGAGGAAAGTACATCCATGTATAAAAATGGAGGTAGTACAGTTTCACAGAACTGACATCCTACACCTTCCGCCTCCGTACCTGAGTGGTCGGCACGGGTGCCTTCCGGTTCCCGGTAGTGGCAGTAATTTTTCCTTCTTGGGAGAACTGGTATGGATGCACTCAGCCTCGTGAGACCGACTGGGGGGGTTTAAGCTAAACCGATTAGTGACGGTTCCGAGGTTGAGAAACCCGACAACTACTAAGAGAGCGGTTTGGAGATAACGTAGCCACCAAGAGAGCGGTTTTCTGATAACGTACCCCTCCCTACCGCATTCGGCGGTGCCGTTCACAGAGGATGACGCGGCGGTCGGTGGGGCCCTGTTGGCCTGTCTAGGGACAGAACGAGGAAATTGAGGTCCTGTATCACCCACATCACTTTGTAGCAGAATGTTAGAAAATATTCAGAGTTCATTTTACGAACTAACTACAACGAAACCAATATGAGATCCGGAAACATCGAACACGCATGCATCTATCTAGTAGCGCTACGACGATATAGAAAACCGGGAAGATTCGATGTTTCTAGAATAACGTAAGGCTTTTTGATTTAGTACCACGTCGACATCCCCCATAGAAAAATAAGTTCTGATGGAACATGACACTACACATATGCAGTTGGGTCGAAAATTTGCTCTCAGACAAGAGGCAGCACACTGTAACTGGATTATAATCTACAGTCATTGAAGCAATATCTGGTGTGCCCAGTAACGTGTAACAGGATCGTCGCTGATCAGTTTACACATCAACGACTTGGCGGATAGTGTTGGTGCAATCCGGACGTTTTGTAGATGATGCATTTGTCTGTGATAAAACTCCATCCTGTAAAATTGCCAGTAATATTCACTTAGATCTAGACAATACGAGTATATCAGCCTGGTGCAAAGACTGATAGCTAATTCTTAATACAGAAACATGAAAAATTGTGTACTGTTAAAAAATTAAAAGTGTGATATCCTGAGACCACAGGATAAATGAGCAACCTAAAATAAGTCAAGTCATGGAAATATTTGTGAGAAACTGTGAAGAGATATGAGGTGTTCTACTTCATATCTCCCATAGTCTCCTTTGTGGGTTAAGAAAACAACACGACGCGATTCATTGATAGGAGCCTGGGAAATTGGAATTTGCCTACAACAGGCCGGCCGGAGTGGCCGAGCGGTTCTGGGATCTACAGTCTGGAATCGCGCGACCGCTACGGTCGAAGGTTCGAATCCTGCCTCGGGTATGGATGTGTGTGATGTTGTTAGGTTAGTGAGGTTTAAGTAGTTATAAGTTCTAGGGGACTGATGACCTCAGAAGTTAAGTCCCATAGTGCTCAGAGCCATTTGAACCATTTGAACCTACAACAGAGATTTAAACACACCCTGCTACAGTCCACATTCGAATACTGGTCAAGAGTGATACGAGATCCAATTAAGAGCGGTTGTCGAGTGTCTACAAAGTAGACCAGTGTGAATGCTCACAGGCTTATCTGTCCTTTACAAACCGAACAGATCAAACTGGACAAATAACAGGTTGCACAGAGACGTATAAGCAGTCATTCTTCTTTGGTGAAATATGAAGTGTAGGGTCACTCGCAAGAAACTCTGGCGTTTCAGGAGACGACTGAGCAGCTGCAATAGTGGACAGAGGTGTTACGACACGTAAACATTTCATCCGCTCCGTATCGTCGCATAGAGTTACACCGAGGTGGCAGAAGTCATGGGATAGCGTCATTCAGGTATACAGATGGCAGAAATATCGCGTACACAAGATGTGAAAGAGCAGTGCATTGGCAGAGGTGTCATTTGCACTCATGTGATTCATGTGGAAAGGTTTCTGACGTGATTATGGTAACGAAACGAGAATTAACAGGCTTTGAACGAAGAATGGCAGTTCGAGCTAGACGCATGGGACACTCCATTTCGGAAATCGTTAGGAAATTCAAGATTCCGAGACCCACAGTGTCAAGTGTGTGCGAGAATACCTAATTTCAGGCGTTACCCCTCACCAAGGGCAAGGCAGTGGCCGACGGCCTTCACTTAACGACCGAGAGCAACGGCGCTTGAGTAGAGTTGTCAGTGCTAACAGATAAATAACACTGTGCGAAATAACGGCGGAAATCAATGTGAGACTTGCGATGAACGTAGTCGGTAGGTTTTTTTTTTTTTTTTTTTTTTTTTTTGTCATCAGTCTACTGACTGGTTTGATGCGGCCCGCCACGAATTCCTTTCCTGTGATAACCTCTTCATCTCAGAGTAGCACTTGCAACCTACGTCCTCAATTATTTGCTTGACGTATTCCAAACTCTGTCTTCATCTACAGTTTTTCCCCCCTCTACAGTTCCCTCTAGTACCATGGAAGTCATTCCCTCATGTCTTACCAGATGTCCTGTCATCCTGTCCCTTCTCCTTATCAGTGTTTTCCACATATTCCTTTCCTCTCCGATTCTGCGTAGAACCTCCTCATTCCTTACCTTATCAGTCCACCTAATTTTCAACATTCGTCTATAGCACCACATCTCAAATGCTTCGATTCTCTTCTGTTCCGGTTTTCCCACAGTCCATGTTTCACTACCATACAATGCTGTACTCCAGACGTACATCCTCAGAAATTTCTTCCTCAAATTAAGGCCGGTATTTGATATTAGTAGACTTCTCTTGGCCAGAAATGCCTTTTTTGCCATAGCGAGTCTGCTTTTGATGTCCTCCTTGCACCGTTCGTCTTTGGTTATTTTACTGCCTAGGTAGCAGAATTCCTTAACTTCATTGACTTCGTGACCATCAATCCTGATGTTAAGTTTCTCGCTGTTCTCATTTCTACTACTTCTCATTACCTTCGTCTTTCTCCGATTTACTCTCAAATCATACTGTGTACTCATTAGACTGTTCATTCCGTTCAGCAGATCATTTAATTCTTCTTCACTTTCACTCAGGATAGCAATGTCATCAGCGAATCGTATCATTGATATCCTTTCACCTTGTATTTTAATTCCACTCCTGAACCTTTCTTTTATTTCCATCATTGCTTCCTCGATTTACAGATTGAAGAGTAGGGGCGAAAGGCTACAGCCTTGTCTTACACCCTTCTTAATAGGATAGAGCGGCGAAATTTGACGTTAATAAGCTGTGGCAGCAGATGACCGAGGCGAGTGCCTTTGCTAACTGCACATCACCTGCAGCGTCTTCCTACGGCTCGTGATCATATCGGCTGGACGCTAGATTACTGGATAACCGTCGCCTGGCCAGAGGAGTCCCGATTTCAGTTGGTAGGCTTCGAGAGTGGCGCAGAGCCGGCGAAGCCGTGGACCCACGTTGTCAACAAGGCACTGTGCAAGCTGGTGGTGGCTCGATAACGGTGTGGGCTGTGGTTACATGGAATGCACTGACTCCTGGTGCGAGAATACCAATTTTCAGGCATTACCTCTCACCTCAGACAACGCCGTGGCCGACGGTCTTCACTTAGCGACGGAGAGCAGCGGCACTTGAGTAGAGCTGTCAGTGCTAACACACTCATGGACTCCATGTTCCCAAATAATGATGGGATTTTTAAGGATAAGAACGAGCAATGTCACTGCCACACGTGTTCGCAATTGCTTTGTAGAACATTCTGGACAATTCGAGAGAATGATTTGGCCACAGAGATCGCCCGACGTAAATCCCACAAAACATTTATGGGACGTAATTGAGAGGTTAGTTCATGCACAAAATCCTGCACCTTCGCAATTATGGATAGTTCGATATTTCTTCAGGGGACTTCCAATGATTTGTTGAATGAGATCGATGTTGAGTTGCTGCACTAAGCCTGCTACTGAAGGTCCGACACGATATTAGGAGGCACGACATGACTCCTGTCACTTCAGTGCAGTTCGTGCCTGCAGACGGGCAACACAGTGAGAATATTAATAAAGCGAGCTGCTTTTCCGCCTTTCAGTGCAACTCGTGACAGCGACTGCAATAGATTGCACTTGTGTACTACAAAAATGGTTCAAATGGCTCTAAGCACTACGGGACTTAACATCTGAGGTCATCAGTCCCCTAGAACTTAGAACTACTTAAACCTAACTAACCTAAGGATATCATACACATCCATGCCCGAGGCGGGATTCGAACCTGCGACCGCACCAGCCGCGTGGTTCTGGACTGTAGCGCCTAGAACCACTTGACAACCGCAGCTAGCCTGTATACTACCTTACCACGATATAATTGCACGTGGGCTCTCGTGGTCGTTAGCGGGAACATGTTACAGTAAACCGTTACAGTAAACAAGTACAGTGGTGACAGGAAAGCGCTTCTCATTGTAAATGATTTCAAGACAGTTGTGAATATAATACCAAGTGGTTCAGCGTATCCTGTTGAAATATCGCGATAAAAACTCACAATAGGCCGGCCGGAGCTCCTTCATTCCCAGGTGCAATAACACTGAGGTCGACTAATTTTTACGCTTGCCATGTCACAAACTGTGTCCCATATTGAGCAATTGTAGTGTGAATTAAAAGTTTGGAGAGAATCTCCATCCTTTGACTTTTGTCTATTTGCTATGTGTCTTGCATCTTTTGCACAGTTGTCCTCAGCAATCCTGAAGGTATGTACAAATAACAGTATAATTATCGTGTTCGAGAATGGTGTGACAGAAAGAAGTGTCTGTCTTCTGTTAAATCCTTATCTATATAAAATGTATGTTTATTCGGAATGTATACTCTCAAGAAGTAATGGCCCGATTTACGCGCGGTTTTCTGCAAACGTATACTTTTTTTTTTATCTTTCATTCCCCCTCTGAAAGAGATGGCGGGCTGTAGGAGAGCATAGCCCTTTTCAGCCGACCGTTGTAGTTGGTGATGTTGTGACACTATTTATTTCGGACACTGCGTGCTTATTTCATTTTGTAGGATTTTTAATTGCACATATATGGATAGTTGGGAGGAAGATGTTGTTCATTAACTTTCCTTCAATCCAAATCCTAGCATTTGCCTTATGGCTGAGGGAAAACCTCTCAGTCGAAACAACCACAACTGAGATTGGTTGCCTATTGTTCGACTTATATATGTTCGCATTATCCCAGTGGTCTTGATGTTGTTGTATTGTGATCTTGGAATAGTGCTGATGTAGAAACGTTTCCGTCTAATTCTGTCGAAGATGAAAAGCATGAGGATCTAATCAGAGAATATTGTCTTTTTCTATAGGAATTGATTTAAGTAAAAAGTTGTTCTTTCTATATCAGGCTGCTACATCATCCCAAATCCTTGTAGATTTTCTTGGTCTGTTGACAGTTTCATTGATTTCTCCATTTTCCAGAAGATTATGTTGGAATGAATTCGATAATGCTTCGTGAATAATGTAGGGGATCATCTGGAGGTGGTTTGTAACTGTATAGCTTTTACAGCAACGATGTACCAGTTTTCTGTTAAAATCGACTGCGAGGAACACAATGCTGTAATTCTCGACATTTAGTCTTCTATATAGTGCGATTTCTGTAAACTCTCTCATGTTGGTATCGGCTGTTATTTTGACCATACGTTAACCATATACACCACATGACCTATGGGGAAAATTCAGAGAGGACTAGAGGGCTTCAGCGAAGGTATTTACACAATATTCGTACCGTTAAGAACGATGACACCATTCTATTTTCGGACAATATGTTCAATGAAGCTCTCAAAAAATTCTAAGACATTTATATAACCATCAACAACTTGGCGTGATTGCACCACAACGTCCTGCGTATGACTATTATAATCGACATTTATTAACAGAACTACAATTCAGTGCTGATGACTCACTTACGTTTGTCGTAAAAACGAACAACTCATATTTGCAGATCAAAACCTTACGTACGAAACAATTACAAATGCTGTGGCCAATGGTAGTGGAGGTCCATTTTTCCTCGACGCGCCCGACGGGACAGGAAAAACGTCCCCCATCAGTTTAGCTACAATTCGGTCTCAAAATGGAAACGCTTTGGCTCTTGCCTCATCGCATTTTGCAGCTACATTATTGGATGGTGGTCGCACAGCTCATCCGACGCTCAAATTGTCTTTGAATATACATCTTGCGGAGGCCCAAACATGTAATACAATATTTCAAAAAGTTCTGGCATCGCGAAACTATAGCAAATTTGTAAACTGATTGTCTTGGATGAATGCAGTGAGTCACAAAAGAAGTTACTTGAAGCGCTTGACCGAACTCTTTCCAGAGTTAGGAGGAAATGCACAACCATTTCATAGAGAAGGAAATGGAAAACTGAAATGTTTAGATAAGACTCGCTTTTTCGCTAGCAGAATATCAGACTATAGTCAAAAGAGAGATTCCCCAATGTTACATGATTTAATTCGACTACACTCTATCATCCTCGTTTTACTTTTGGTGACATTCACCGCACAAACTCTTTCCAAAACACTATCAATTCCGTTCTGCTGCTCTTCCAAGAGTTTCGCTGTCTCTCACAGGATAAGAAAACTTCGGAGTTTTTACTTGGTGATCTTTTATTCCATTTCGAAAATTCTCATTGTTTACTTTTACTGCACAGATTGCATAAAACGGGAGATAGCCTGGAGCCCTGTCCCTCTACCTTCTCAACCATCGTTTCCCGTTCACGTCCTTCCAATCATGTGACTACAGGCGGGTTTCTATACAAGTGGTAGATAACATTTCGTTCCCTGTATTTTATTCCAGCTACATTCAGAATTTCGGAGAGTGTACGAGGGTGAGTCAAATGAAAACCTTAAATTTGTAATAACAAATCGAAATTTCGCACCGTTATTCTCTAGGATGCTAAGCGTGCTACAAACAGCGTGCAGAATGGCATGTAGGTGGCAGCATAGTGCAGAGGCACACATACGGTCGTAGTATTAGTATAAAGATGGCCGCCCCACTTGCGACTTGCACCAGGGAAGAACAGCGTTCTGTTATTCGGTTTTTGCGTAGTGAAGGTGTGAAACCTATAGAAATTCATCGACGAATGAAGGTTCAGAAGGATGATGCATGTTTGTCACAGCAGCAAGTCTACGAATGTAGTAGGAAGTTCGCAAATGGTGTGACTTCAGTGGAAGATGTTTCTCGTCCAGGTCAGGCACAACGAGTTGTGACTCCACAGACATTGCAGCAGTTGAAGCCATAGTGAAGGAAAACCGCCGAGTGACACTGAATGACATTGTAGCATGTTTACAGATTAGTCATATGTCAGCACACCAAATTGTGCATGATGTGCTCCAGTTTCACAAAGTGTTTGCAAGAGGGTGCCACGGCAGCTGACTCCCGAAATGAGAGAACGACGTGTTGATGCTTGTGAAGAACTTCTTCGGCAATTTGAACGGGAAGGTGATGGCTTCCTTGCAAGAATCGGTATTGGGGACGACAACTGGGTTCACTTCCACTAACCGGAAACGAAGAGAGTGAGCGTGGAATGGCGCCATTCCTCATCACCAAAACTAAAGAAGTGTCGAACAGAACTATCAGCAGGGAAGGTTATGCTGACTCTCTTTTGGGACGAAAAAGGCGTCATTTTGGAGCATTACATGCGTCATACACAGATCTAAAAAAACATCTGCTGCCTGCAATCAAATCAAAGCGACGTGGATTGCTGTCAGCAGGTGTTCTTTTGCAACATGACAGTGCAAGGCTCCACACTGCCCGTACAACAGTTGCAACAATCCCAGACCTGCATTTTGAATGTCTTCCTCATCCACCATACTCACCAGACCTTGCCCCAAGTGATTTCCATATGTTTGGACCACTCAAAGACGCAATGGGAGAAAAGAAGTTCCGTTCTGATGAAGAGCTACGCCACGCGATGCATGAGTAGTTGCGCAGACTACCAAAAGAATTTTTTTCTAAAGGAATTTATGCACTTTGTAAACGCTGGAGGACTTGCATTGAGCGTGGAGGAGATTATGTTGAAAAGTGATACAGCTTTGTACCACTTCTGCACAATAAATAATATTTAAAAAAATACACTACTGGTCATTAAAATTGCTACAACACGAAGATGACGTGCTACAGATGCGAAATTTAACCGACAGGAAGAAGATGCTGTGATATGCAAATGATTAGCTTTTCAGAGCATTCACACAAAGTTGGCGCCGGTGGCGACACCTACAACGTGATGACATGAGGAAAGTTTCCAACTGATTTCTCATACACAAACAGCAGTTGACCGGCGTTTCCTGGTAAAACGTTGTTTTTTTGTGATGCCTCGTGTAAGGAGGAGAAACGCGTACCATCACGTTTCCGACTTTGATAAAGGTCGGATAGTAGCCTATCGCGATTGCGGTTTATCGTATCGCGACATTGCTGCTCGCGTTGGTCGAGATCCAATGACTGTTAGCAGAATATGGAATCGGTGGGTTCGGGAGGGTAATACGGAAAGCCGTGCTGGATCCCAACGGCCTCGTATCGCTAGCAGTCGAGATGACAGGAATCTTACCCGCATACTTGTATCGGATCGTGCAGCCACGTCTCGATCCGTGAGTCAACAGATAGGGACATTTGCAGGACAACAACCATCTGCAAGAACAGTACGACGACGTTCGCAGCAGCATGGACTGTCAGTTCGGAGACCATGGCTGCGGTTACCCTTGACGCTGCATCACAGACAGCAGCGCGTGCGATGGTATACTCAACGACGAACCTGGGAGCACGAATGGCAAAACGTCATTTTTTCGGATGAATCCAGGTTCTGTTTACAGCATCATGATGGTCGCATCCGTGTTTGGCGACATCGCGGTGAACGCACATTGGAATCGTGTAATCATCATCGCCATATTGGCGTGTCACCCGGCGTGATGGTATGGGGTGCCATTGCTTACACGTCTCGGTCACCTCTTGTTCGCATTGACGGTACTTTGAACAGTGGACGTTACATTTCAGATGCGTTACGACCAGTGGCACTACCCTTCATTCGGTCCCTGCGAAACCCTACGTTTCAGCAGGATAATGCACGACCGCATGTTGTAGATCCTGTATGGGACTTTCTGGATACAGAAAATGTTCGACTGCTGCCCTGGCCAGCGCATTCTCCAGATCTCTCACCAACTGAAAACGTCTGGTCAGTGGTGGCCGAGCAACTGGCTCGTCACAATACGCCAGTAACTACTCTTGATGAACTGTGGTATCGTGTTGAAGCTGCATTGGCAGCTGTACTCGTACAAGCCATCCAAGTTCTGTTTGACTCAATGCCCAAGTGTATCAAGGCTGTTATTACGGCCAGAGGTGGTTGTTCTGGCTACTGATTTCTCAGGATCTATGCACCCAAATTGCGTGAAAATGTAATCACATGTCAGTTCTAGTATAATGATGCCCGTTTATCATCTGCATTTCTTCTTGGTGTAGCAATTTTAATGGCCAGTAGTGTATTAAAGGTTTTCATTTGACTCTCCCTCGTAATAAATAGATTTTACTGAAAGCCTTCTCCATTACGATAGAGAGAGAGAGAGAGAGAGAGAGAGTGAGGATAGCAGGTCACGTCGCCTTACCTGCACGAGCCCCCAGCCGACAACAATCGCGACGTCATCGTCTTGCACGGGCTGCCCCTGCTGCGGCAGTCTCGCTGCAGCGACCTTCACGCCGTCCAGCGGGAACGGCTCCACAACCTGCAGCACACGCAGTGTTCACCTCCGATCCAGCCGTTCATACATTCCCATATCTAGTGCTGCAAATCACACAGCGAAGTTACGCAGGGTGAAGCAAAATTTAGGAGGTCGTTCGTGGGCATTTTTTGAGTATTTCGGCCTTCTCATGGCACACCAAGCATACAGGGCTCTGTCCGTTCCAAAAACGCCAGCATTGATCTCCGATACCTGGCTACCACCGGAACATCTGTCCACATACAGTCCATGGGTACAAGAACGTTTGGGATCTGTGGGAGGGTGAGCCTTGAGATATTACAGGTTGACAGAAGTAAGTGCCAAACACTGCTGTCGAGCAGGGAATCCTCCTAGTAACCAAAGGGATCCAAGTTAATTTTAGAACTGAAGAAGTGATGGAATATTTTTACCCCAGATTACATATTAAAAACTAAATTTTTCGAGGTTTTAAATCACCCTTCGCATATTATTAGTGTTTATGCTGATGGATCTAAGCTGGGCACTTCTCCGAACATGTCCTCAGGACCAGGCTCCCAGAGCAATTTTCAGATTACTGTGCACAACTCATTGTTAGTATGAGACCACTTCAGCAGATAAGACAGCATTGCGACAAGGAAGTCCTTATTTGCTCTGATTCTTAAAGCGCCTTCTTGCTATTGGATAGATATACCAACCAGACAGGATGGTCCAAGATATGTAAGACGCTCTCCTTTCCTTGGAAATGCATAAGAAGGAAGTAATCTTCTCGTGCATACTAGGGCCCATACGGACGCAGGGAAATGAAGTGATGCGGCTGCCAAGGAGACTTGTTGCCTTCACACTACTCAGTCTCCCTGTGGGCACTCACCACACACTTAGCCTTGAAGGCCATGTGTTGGTGGAAGACAACTGCCTGAAACTGAAGAGTAATAAGCCGTGATCTTTGAAACTTTCAGTGCTACTGTGGCTTACAGCTGTATGTATTCTGTTTGATGATCTCAGGGCAGACCCGTGTGCTAGATACGATCTACCTATATGATGAGATAAAGAAGTAGACCTTGCAGGGCTACGAGTTGGTCATTGTTTCTTGATTCATGGTTTCTCTTATGGCTACAGAGCCCACCAGCTCGTCAAAGATATGGAACGTGGGTGTCAATACAGGATATTTTAATTGAATGCATTCTGTTTGATGATCTCAGGGCAGATCCGTGTGTTAGATAGGACCTAGCTGTATATTTTAAATGACAATTATATGAGTGGTGTGCGTGTTTTAATCTTTTCTGTGTTGTCAGGACTCCTTTCTAAAATTTTGGCTGTAAGATTTTAGTGTACTCCAGACTGCTTTGGTCACTCACAATTTTTAGCCAGTCATCCAACCAGAGCTATCTGACCCCTGTTTCTATATGTCCTGCCACTTTATAACTAATTTTGTCTACAAATATACTGCTGTGTTTCATTTGCATTTCGAAGATTGTGTTTTATGAGTCCCCACACATCATTGAACTTTAAATTGTTCTTTATTGTGCTGTGCTTGTTGATACAGTTTGCTTTTAAAGAAATTTGTTTTATTCTTTCCTTCACAGTCACCGTCCTGCACCTCACACACACACACACTCTCTCTCTTCCACCTGAATTCTCACACCCTCTTCCCTTTTCGCCTGCTGACTACCCCTCTCCATCATCCACATGCTTCCTACACTTCTCCCTCCTCCCCCTACAAACTGTTCATCTTCTCTTCCCTTTCGCTCTTTTCACCTCCTCTCCCACCAGTTCCTGTCCATCTCTTCCTCCTCCTTGTCTCTATCGATTTTTTCCTTCCCCCTCTCTCTGTCCGTTTTCTACTCCCCACTAAATGTGCTCACCTTTTGCTCCTCTCCGTGTCCACCTGCTCACTCCTTCTCTCCAACCTTCTCCTCGTCGCCCCTCTATGTGCCCACCTCCTCCTCCCCTTCCTTTCTGACCAACTCGTCCTTCGCCTCTATGCCCATCTCCTTCTCTCCCCCCTCTCTGCACATCTCCTCCCTGCCTCTCGACTGCCCATCTCCTCTACAACCGTTTCTACCCATCGCTTCCTCCCCAAATTTCTGCCTGTCTCATTTCCCCCCCCCCCCACCTCTCTGCCCATCTCATGCTCCTCCCTCTGTCTATCTCCTCATTCCCCTCTTTGTGTCCAAATACTACTCGTACCCCTCTCTCCTGGTCCACCTCTTTCTCTGCCAATATACCTTTCCTTCCACCCCTCTCTGCCCATATCCTCCTCGTCGCCCCTCTGCCCATTCCCTCCTCACTCTTCTTTTTATGTCCATATACTCCTCCTCCCCCTCTCTTTCTGTCCACCTCCTCATCTTTCCCCTTTTGTCTGTCCACTTCCTCTTCCCCTCTCCCTGCCCATCTCCTGCTCCCTCCTTCTCTCTGTGCATCTTCTCCTCACTACATCTACATCGATATTCCACAAGCTATCTGACAGTGCGTGGCGGAAGGTGCGCCCCCCTTCCTTGCTCCACTCGTAAATGGTTCATGGGAAAAATCATTGGCGGTAGGCGTCTTGGATTATCTCTATTTTCTCGAACTTTCTCATCATGGGCATTTCGTGAAATGTTGTCTGCCTCTTCCTGGAAAGTACTCTCTCGAAAATTCAATAGAAAACTTCTCCATGAAGCACAATGCCTTTTTTTACAGAGTCTGCCTCTGGAGATTGTTGAGCATCTCTGTGATGCTCTTACGCTGACTGGACAAGCCCGTGACGAAACGTGCTGCTCTTTATTGGATCTTCATCCTACCTGGTAAGGTTTTCAGACTGTCGAAAAATACTCGATAATCGATCGAACAAGCGTCTTGTAAGATATGTTTCATCAAGATTCTTCCTAAGTACTGCAGACTGACATCAACTTTTCGTACTATTTGTCTTATGTGCTAATTCCACTTAAGACCTTTCTGGACAGTTACGCCTAGATATTGTACTGTAGATGCTGTTTTCAGCAATTTGTCATTAACAGTGTACTTGTACATTAATGGATTTCTTTTCCTATGTAGGTACAATAAGTTACATTTATATACATTCAGGATCAATTGCCAGAGCGTGGACCACTCATTAACCCTCTGTCGGTCATTCTGCAAATTGATGCCATCGTCTCGCATTGCTACTTTCTGTAGACAACCACATCATCTTCAAATACTATCCCTTCTCATTTCTTGCTGCCCCCTATATATCTCCTCCTGCTCCCTCTCTCTATTGATTTCCTCCTCCCCATCTCCTTATCCATCTCACACTGAACCATCTATCTCACTGTCCCCTTCTCCCCCTGTCTCCCTATCCCTCTCATCCTGCCTCTCTCTTCATATCCATCCCCTTCCATAACCATCACAACCTTCTCCCTGCCAGGCCCGTGGACAACTGTACCCCTGCAAAACAGGATGATGAAGCAGGCCAATATCAGAACACGTTTGTCATGCAGGACAGCTTACATGTCAGTGGCAAGAAATGATTTTCCAGTCCCCAGTGTATAGGCTAGGTAACTACTACTTGAACACAACACAGGGCAATCTACGTGTCAGGGGCTTTAAAACGGGTTTTGGCCTTTGACATGTAGGCCACCCTGCTAACCAGGTTGATTCCAACAGAAGACACCTATTCTGCAGGGCAACCTATATATATATATATATATATATATATATATATATATATATATATATATATATATATATATATAATAGAGGGAAACATTCCACGTGGGAAAAATATATCTAAAAACAAAGATGATGAGACTTACCAAACAAAAGCGCTGGCTGGTCGATAGACACACAAACAAACACAAACATACACACAAAATTCAAGCTTTCGCAACAAACAGTTGCTTCGTCAGGAAAGAGGGAAGGAGAGGGAAAGACGAAAGGATACTATCCCTTTCGTCTTTCCCTCTCCTTCCCTCTTTCCTGACGAAGCAACTGTTTGTTGCGAAAGCTTGAATTTTGTGTGTATGTTTGTGTGTCTATCGACCTGCCAGCGCTTTTGTTTGGTAAGTCTCATCATCTTTGTTTTTTATATAGTGTGTGTGTTTTCATTGTCTTTTTGTGTCTATTTATTTATCTGAAGAGTGCTAATGAATTCACAGTTTAGCACATTAAAATACTAACTGCTAGCTGAGGGATTTGGTGTAAGGAACCTGCGATCTATGGTGGCTCCTTCGATTGTCATTTATTATGAAGGGTAGATTCTGTGGGAGATAAAGGTCTGTCCATGGGTTATAAAATAGAACACACTTAATTGAAATATGCTCCATTGATGCCTGTGTTCTGCATCTTCCACCCTCCTGAAGAGGAATCCATATGCCAAGTGACAATGCCCAATTCTTAGATTTGTATTGGCTGCTTCTTCAGTTGATTGTGATCAGAAAGAGGTAACTCATCAGAAATTTTGCCGTTGCTGTTCAGGTTCTCCCTGTGAAATATCAGGCAGAAGGCAGCCACAACAAGCAATTTCTGTAAATAAAAAACAAAAACAAAAAATACGATTAGTGCTGATCTCATCATGCTAACAATTGCTGCTAGATTACTTTATACATATATATTAGCAGCAAACAGCTTGTTTGAAAACAAGCCACTACTCCTCTGCTTAAACTGCTCAATGACAATGAGTACTGAAGTGCAAATGGCAATTAAAACAAGAAGGAACGTTTATACGACCAGTAAACTAGATAAAAATTGGGCAATAACATATCACAAAGAAGAATTGAAAACATTTAACTCTGGGCAGGAACAAGTAGACGAACTCTGAATCAAGTGTACAAGAGTAGTTGAAAGAGCACTGGATAAATACACTGAAGAGCTAACGCAACTGACACACCTGCCTAGTATCATGTAGGTTCCCCGCGAGCACGCAGAAGTGCCGCAACACGACGTGGCATCGACTCGACTAATGCCAGAAGTAGGCTGGAAGGAATTGACACCATGAATCCTGCAGGACTGTGCATAAATCCGTAAGAGTAGAAGGCTGTAGAGATCTCTCCTGAACAGCATGTTGCAAGGCATCCTAGTTATGCTCAATAAAGTTCATGTCCTGGCAGTTTGGTGGCCAGTGGAAGTGTTTAAACTCAGAGGAGTGATCCTTGAGCCACTCTGAAGCAGTTCTGGACATGTGAGGTGTTTCATTGCCCTGCTGGAATTGCCCAAGTCCGTCAGAATGCGCAATGGACACGAATGGATGCAGGTGATCAGACAGGATGCTTACGACGTGTCAACTGTCAGAGTCGTACATAGACGTATTCGGGATCCCATATCACTCCAACTGCACACGCAACACACCATTACAGAGCCTCCCCCAGCTTGAACAGTCGCCAGCTGACATGCAGGGTCCATGGATTCATGAGGTTGCCTCTATACCCATACACATCCATCCACTGAATACAATATGGAATGAGACTCGTCCGACCAGGCAACATGTTTCCAGTGATCAACAGTCCAATGTCAGTGGTTGGTTGGTTGGTTGGTTTGGGGAAGGAGACCAGACAGCGAGGTCATCGGTCTCATCGGATTAGGGAAGGACGGGGAAGGAAGTCGGCCGTGCCCTTTGAAAGGAACCATCCCGGCATTTGATGGTGGTGGTGGTGGTTGTGGGGATGTTTAAGGGGGACTAAACAGCGAAGGTCATCAGTCCCCCCCGGCATTTGACTTTAGCGATTTAGGGAAATCACGGAAAACCTAAATCAGGATGGCCGGACGCGAGATTGACCGTCGTCCTCCCGAATGTGAGTCCAGTGCCAATGTCAGTGTTAAAGGGCCCAGGCGAGGAGTAAATCCTTGTGGCATGCAGTCATCAAGGGTACACGAGTGGACCTTCGGCTCCGAAAGCCGATATTGATGATGTTTCGTTGAATGGTTCGCACGTTGACACTTACTGGCGCAGATTGAAATCTGAAGCACTTCTGTCGCACTGAATGATTCCCTTCAGTCCTCTTTGGTCCCGTTCTTGCAGGATCTTTTTCCGGCCACAGTGATGTCAGATATTTGGTGTTTTACTGGATTCCGGATATTCACAGTACACTCGTGACATGGTCTTATGGGAAAATCCCCACTTCACTGCTACGTCGGAGATGCTGTGTCCCATCGCTCGTGCGCCGGCTATAACACCACGTTCAAACTCACTTAAATCTTGAGAAACTGCCATTGCAGCAGCAGTAACCGATCTAACAACTGCGCTAGACACTTGTCTTATATAGTCGTTGCTGACCGCAGCGCCGTATTCTGCCCATTGACATATCTCTGTATTTGAATACGCATGCCTATAGCAGTTTCTTTGATGCTTAAGTGTATGTCCCATACTCATCCCACAGTTCCTTGTTATGGCAGACAAACGTCCTTGCCCGATAACCACCGCCTTCTTTGTGTTCAAAGACATAAATTAAGCCTGCCTGCAGTATCAAACTTTTCCGCGAGCATTCGAAGGTCTTATTGAGTATGTGCTGCACATGCTGCATAGGCAGCGAATAAAAAGTTGTTTACAAATAACTGATCATGACAGCACTTGGATCTGAGTAGTCAGATGTTACAAAGTTTCCTGTGAGCTCTGGTAGGTAAACAGACGCCAAGCTTTGTTACGCTGAAAGCTACATTGAGAGCTAGCGAGAAGCGTATACCAAACAAGGCAGGAACCACTATATAACATTGACGAACTGCTCTTTGCACAATAAAACGATCAGATATAATCACGCCTAACCTCATAGTACCCTCCACACCATCGTGAAAAGCAATGATCATCCTCAGGAGTTTTAGAAGGAAGAAAGAAAAGAAGATAGAGTTTAATGTCCCTTTGATAGTACGGTAATTATGAAAGAGCCACAAGTTCGGATTATGAAAGTGTGGGAAAGGAACCAATTCGGCAATCGCCAGGAGCGGTTTACAGGAAATCAGGGAAATCCTAAATCTGGATAGCTGGACGGGGCTCTGCCGTCATTCTCCCGAATGCGAGTCCAACGTTTTGTGCTGGCCAATGGGCCATCTCACTCGCCAGGAGCTTTAGAAGATTCCCTCTCTTCACTAGTAAATTATACAGTGCCTCCCTATTGACTGTGTTAAATATTTCGTTGAGGCTGATGAAAGTAATAAACAATGGAATCATCTGCTACAGTTATTTTCATGAATTTACAGAAGTGTGAAGGTCATTGCAACTGTAGATCACTGAGATCGTAAGCCAGGCTTGCTACGTTTACATGGGACTCAACTTACGGAAGACGAAAACCGAGTTTCGGAAACAGTTTCTCCCTTTACGTGTTAAGGCCTGAAGCGGTTTTGCTAGACTTGCCAAATATCGGTTTTCCAACCGTCAGTTGCTTTACACAAATTACCTCTGGAAATCAGCTTTCTGATCTCTGATTTAATCGATACAGAGGCTCTTTCTCGTCAATTAAATATCGGACGTAGAAAAAAAACAGCATGACGTAACCTGAAATCGCAAGCACGTTTCAAAAACAGTTATAAGTTTACATCGGAGCGAAAATCGATGAAGGAAAGTACTATCCAGCAGCTAGGAAAGCATTTTCAAAATCGATATTGGAGTTTTTACATAAACAACTGCGCTACTAGAATATCGGTTACCTAAATCCTGGCCGGCCGTTGTGGCCGAGCGGTTCTAGGCGCTTCAGTCCGGAACCGCGCGACCGCTACGGTCGCAGGTTCGAATCCTACCTGGGGCATGGACATGTGTGATGACCTTAGGTTACTTAGGTTTAAGTCGTTCTAAGTTCTAGGGGACTGGTGACCTTAGACGTTAAGTCCCATAGTGCTCAGAGCTATTTGAACCATTTGAAGTAAATCCTGTTTTGGGAGTCCCATGTAAACTCCAGTGCAAGACTCTGCAGGAGAGACACTCAGAAGCTCTGTACGGGCTTTTGTTGAAGTTTCGAGAACATACCTTCACCGAAGAGTCAAGCAGTATATTGCTCCCTCCTACGTATATCTCGCGAAGAGACGATGAGGATAAAATCAGAGAGATTAGAGCCCACACAGAAGCATACCGACAATCCTTCTTTCCACGAACAATACGAGACTGGAATAGAAGGGAGAACCGATAGAGGTACTCAAGGTACCCTCCGCCACACATCGTCAGGTGGCTTGCTGAGTATGGATGTAGATGTAGATGTAGATGTAATTGAGACTCAAGGTACAGACGCTCGGCAGGCCCAACACCACACGGGAAAACGCTCTTCCGACGCTATTCATCAGTGACTTCTGCCGTAGCAACTGCAGACACCACATTTACCTTTACCATTGTGTACCTATAGAATCAAGATGTCTTTGGGCATGTCCGGCAGGACAGTACCCTTAGCCCAACGTTTCAATGAAAGGCTGTAGAGCAAATATGTGTAAAGCAAATCAATGGGCTAAAAAAACGGATAGAGAAATACGAGAAGCCTTCAATGAATTGTGTAGGAGAATCTTTTCAGACGATCTCTCACAAAACGCAAAGAAACTCAGGTCACATGTAAAGGTTGTCAGTGGCATCAAAGTTAGTATCCATACACGCATGAGAGGCACACGAAATGAAGTTGTTGGCACTAGTGCAAAATCGGAAATACCAAACTCCGTTTCTAAATGCACCTTTACAGACAAAAATATCCTGTAGTACAGCTCTAGTTTAACTGTCGCACGAATGTGTATGATAAGTGATGTAGATATTCGTGTGATTGGTGTTGAGACACAGCTAAAAATCACTAAAATTTGACAAAGGCCCAGCTGCCTTTGGAATCCTTATCAGATTCTGTACAGAATTCGCGACTGAGTTTGTCGCTGTTTTAATATCCGTAGATCCCTCAGACAAAAAAATTTGCCTAGTCTGAAGAAAATCCAAGTCACGAAGGTCTAAAGGACACCAGGTAACAGGGTAGCGGAAGCGGCCCACAAAAAGCGTCTCACATCTTCACTTCCATCTAATGTAGTCTCTCAGGACATATTCTGAGCTCAAACATAGTGACGCATCTTGAACAAAATGATCTATTCAGAATTGTATCGCATTAGAACAATATTTGTTATGAAATCGATGACTTTTTGGGTGTACGTTTCCGTTATAAAACAAAAACACACAATAATAATCTCAAATCAAAGTTTAGGTTAAACAGAAAAAAACCGAGGTAACAGCTGTATTCTTATATCGACGTAACGGAGATTTCAATAGAAGGATACGAACTGCCGACTTACACCTGTCCCGGCAGGATATTTATTTAATGTAGTGGGCCGACGGTCATTCTCCTGCGATTTATTTGCTGAGACACCTGGTATTGCAGCTTCCAAAAGCGGATCTATCAGCCAAGCAAATAATCGCGCTCCTTTCTGAGTGTGCATCTATATCGCTGGTATGACAGAATATTAGAGTCACAAGAAGGTATCAAGTGCGATCATATCAGGTGAGAGAACTACCCAAAAATAGTACCTCCACTTCCAATTCACCATCCAGGCATGATCTGACGCTGGTGTTCGCGAGAAAGATGTTCAAAGTGAACTAGAGTTCCACCAAGCTAGAACCACAAATATGCTCAGGATATCACTCACAAGTGTAGCGTACACTGGTGCAGGTGGAGGAAGCAAAGACCTGTTAACCAATAATTGACTTTCTCAGGCCACAAACTCACTCGAAATCTGTTTTGCTGGTTATTTACTATTGTAACTATCATTGCTATCAATTGTGTTGTCTTTGGCGAAATAGGCTTCATCCGAGAAAACCTCACACACAAGGAGTTAAGTATCGTCTGTAGTGTGCTGCATCATACATTGGCTTAACATGAAGCAAGATCCACAGTTATCAGGTGTTAGAGCTTACGTTTCGTTTGAATGGTAAGGCTGTAGCTGCGATTTCTGCATCTCTTTCCTCACAGCACTGTGTATGACAGCCGTTTCACGTGCAACGGATCGGGTGGAGATGATAGGCATCTCATTCACCTGGGTTTGCTCTTAGGTTGGGAGTCCTCACAGTAAGGTGTCCTCCACGGTAGACCAGTTGTAGTACCACTTGACCTGTTTCCCACACCTGTTGTGCCTGGCTGGGGAAAATGGTGTACGTCGGAAGTCTCCTGCATGGGACTTGACTCAATACAACCAGTCCACTTCCATTCAGTTGCCATTTGGTTGTCCGAAGTAGACAACTGCGGTTCTTATTTACGTTACTGATATCTTTGACAATCTTTGGTGGTCAGCAATGTTTGCATGATTTCGAAAACTGCTGGTACCTGGATCCCAGTTCAACAGTCTTCAAGACTATTGTAAGAACAGAGTGGCTGAGTGGCAAGAGGGCAACCCCAAGGTTGTAAAAAGGATTACCAAAGGATGTCCACAAGGCTCTATCAGCGGACCTATCTTCTGGGATACCACAATTGAACAGCCCTTGAATTTAATCGTTGGAGATGGACGTTCAGAGGGAGTCACTGTGTATGCTAACAACATGTTAGTTGTGATATCAGCCAACACAAGAGCAGTGTTGGAAAACAAGGCCAGTGGTATGCTACACACAATACAAGAATGGCGCAACCAAAACTAATTATCCATAGCAGCACAAAAACAGTGTACACAATGCTTGAAAGTTCACCACAAAGACAACTGGCCTTTAAAATAAACAACACAAACATAAAATGCGAAGGTATAGCTAGATATCTTGGGGTACACATTGACGAACGACATAGCTTCAACGAAAACATACGACTAATCACAAACAATGCCGAAAGTATACTTCACAAGCTAGTAACATTAAATTCAACACAATATAGACTACCGCTCACAGTCATAAGAATGAATCACTGTGCACTTTACGAGTCGGTATTGTGCTATGCAGCTAGCACATGGGCGCATAGACTCGCTCTCGTCACAAACTGAAATCACTGTTAGGTGGGGGCAGAGAAGTGTGAGACTATCTGGGGCGTTCAGCACATCAGTCGATTCACTGTATGTGGTGCTTGGAATATACCCGATTGTTATTACCATCAGATATTGGGCTGCAGTGCACTGGCTGAAGAAGGGCAGACCTGAGAGAGTGTCGCAGACCACTAGGCAGCACACAGAAGACAGGCGCCGACTGAAGAATTGGCGTGTGGAGGCTTGGGAAAAGAATGGCCGTCGAGTCTGTTCATTCTTCCCCAAGGTCAGGGAGTGGTTACAGTTGCGCCATGTCAACCCCAGCCGAGGGGTGATTTATTTTGTGACCGGACGTGGCCCTTATCCCACGCATTTGCAGCGCATGTCGCTTTCAGAAAGCAATCGTTGCACGTGCGGGGTTTGATTCCCCAGAACACTTACTTTTGAAATGCCTTGGATATAGGCACTTACGTAATAACGTAGAACACATAACGGAAACAGCACTATATGATGCAGTGAGGAATCCAGATATATGGACAGAGTTGAACGCAATCGCCAACAGCATCTAAAAAGCAGAACATTACATATACAAACAGACTCATCAATACAGAAGGCGCAGAAGACGAAGACAGGCCGACATAGACAACCCGAGTAACTCCAGAACTGTCGATGAAACCAGTGACAGTGACAACACTGCCTTAACACAGATAAACCTATATAACATAAAACACGGGTACGTTAATAAAAGATTGCAATTTATATCTTATTATTAATGAATCTAATTAAAAGGAGTAATTAGCATAGTCCATGGATAGATATTGTTCTATAGTCCACGTTAAACCTGTACCCAACATTGTTAAGCAGTTACATAAATGAACACATCATTGAAAATGTAAAAATATGAATGTAATATAAATTTTATATAAAGTAAGCAAGCAAAATCAAACAGCGTAAATAGACAACAGAAACAGGTTATGCACCTTGCTCAGTTATAAAAAATTAATGGATTCATTACTTAAATAAGTTCTAGTTTTATTATATAAAAATGTTTTTACAAGATTAATAATAGATTAGTTGAGGCATGTTATTTCTCCTACATCTGTGTAGGAACATTATATAACTTAATCAGATTACATAGAGGCAGGATATTCTTCCAAAGGCATGCAGAATTTCTTTACTAAATAACCTAGTAGTAATAGTAGTTGTTACGTAATCTAACAAACATCAACTGCCACAGCACTCTAACAAACAACACCGATAAAGACTAGACCCGCTTGGACCGAACAAATCGCGTTTTCCCAAACAAAGACGTTCACGAGGATAATTGCTAAAATGGGTAGCACAAAATGTGGACGCTGGACTTGAAGTTCAATACCAAATCCCTTCAGCAAGTGGTGTTGGTGAAGGCATATCTATATCTACCCTTTCCTGTCTTCTTTCATTCTCTTCTTAAATTATACCATAAATTTACAATTTCCTGCTTCCAAATTCCTGTATTTTTCTTTAAAAAATAAGTGTGATTGCTGTAAGTAATTAAGAGATAACACCCAAGTGCGCACAAAAGAGCTCCACGTGCCCACGTGCACTTGGTTCTGTAAGAGCAGCAGTGCCCGAGGCCTCAACTGCGTAGCACAATTTTTGTGTACAGTGGTGGACGTGGGTACTGGTTAAGAAGTCTACGTGGAGCACTAAGGTCGGCATAAAGTAATAAGATGGCAGGCCCTAGTAGTCATAATGCAGCTTGAAAAAAAAATGCATCTTGTTCGAACACGAAGAAAATGAAGTCCGCTAACACAGTAACCTAGAGCAAAGCCATTTCACTATGACTCCACCGATTGTAACCTTCAGCTTGTAAACGCAGACTACAATCTTATAGAGCTTTACATCAGGACTGAACATAATAGCGTACACATCAGATGGTGATTATATTAGTTCCAGGGCTGTCTATGGTGTAGTTTACATCCCAATTGTAGAATACGACCTAAATGCTAAAGTCTTTCTCTGAAAGCAATCTTCTTGGGATAGCGCCCCATGGACACATATTAGACATTTGAAAGGCTGACTGGCAATAACAAGAAACACAATGGTTGCTTATCAACATATTACAATGGATAAAAGAAGTCATGAAATGGAAGGGTGTATGTCTACATGTATTTTCGTATCTTTTCCTTACGCTTAAATAAAACTAACGTTGATCTGGCATAAAATACCAAATAAAACGAAAATTATCCAAGGAAAATGTTAACTTTTCCCTTGATACATGCAGCTGGTGGACCATTAATAAAAGCATGGAAAGTGTCTGAAACTGACAGAACAAGTATGATGGATGTTAAAAGTGCTTAAATAAAAACAAAAGATAAATGGGCGGGCAATCACAGTTGTAAAACTGATTTAGATAATCGTGACTGGCGTAATGACTGACTAAAAAAGAATAATGCACCCATTCTGAGATGCATTAAAATAACGTTTTCAACAATATGGCAGGAGTTCTGACAGCATACAAAAAGTTAAAACTTTTCTTGCACACTCGTTATTTAAAATAGTGGTCAAATAGTTGTCGTCATCTGCAATGCAGTAGTGGAGTTTACTGTCCTCTCCCTCCTGATGTACGGCTACATGTTCGACTAGATTGGCTAGGCTACAATGTTACCAACTACTAGAGGACTTCATAAAGTAAGTCACACGCATTATGGCAGGCCAAGAAACTGCCACCGCGTCCAGCTCTACACGTCAAAGTGACAGATACATAACACTATTTTTTTTTGTAAACCCTCGTCGCCAGTTTTGTAATGGCTCAAATGGTTCAAATGGCTCTGAGCACTATGGGACTTAACATCTGAGGTCATCAGTAGAACTTAGAACTACTTAAACCTAACTAACCTGAGGACATCACACACATCTATGCCCGAGGCAGGATTCGAACCTGCGACCGTAGCGATCGCGCGGTTCCAGACTGAAGCGCCTAGAACCGCTCGGCCACACCAGCCGGCTTTTGTAAAGGCCTCGTCGCCACTGCCGTGTAGACCAAGTTGCCACTGTTGTTACAGTACACCGAGTTTGTGAGTTTGTGAAACGGCTTTTGATGCTGTAACCGGTAAGACTACCACTATTACACAGGTAACAGGATAGGAGAACGAAGGTTCTACATCCAACAAACTAGTACCAAAGTCACGCAATGAGTTAAAAAAATTTACTTATCTTTGTGACTTGTTGAATAATGAAGTCTGTAACACTGCTTGTAATATAACACAAAAACGGCCCTCAATGGCAATGGATATGTGCAAATAATCGTAGGTAAATAGCAAATGCAATTTACAACAACTATCTGTTCACTTCTAAGTGTTCACTTAACGACGTTCCCTGTCTAAGTCGGCCCTGGACCATGATCTATAACCAAATGGCCGAGAGCTGCTCCTACTCACGCGCCGCCTTCGAGGCGGGATACAAAATGCATATCGCTATCCCATGACTTTCGTCATGTCAGTGAATAAACGGTTCAGCTTGGTGACCTTGTTCGAGTCTGTAAATGCTTTGTAAGTCGTTGAAACTTGCGATGAATTCTCCGGCATTGGAAGAACAAACGTTAGTGAGGAAATTATGCTTTCGACCACAACCGTATGCCCATAAAACAAATAACAGAAATTATGTGTAATGTACATTCTGATGTCACTAGAGATAGTAGGGTAAAGCATGAACAAAGACGCTATTGATATCAAATTAATTACGCTAATTAGCTACCCCTCCCCCACTAATGACGTCATGGGTTTTCCCCACCCAGAATCCGTTAACAACTGCGAGTTTTGATGGATACCCAAAGAAGAATGCAGGAGATTAGGTGGAAAAATTGAGAGTATGGCAGCTGATTCTGATATGGGGTATGTGGTGGAAGCAGAACTCACATACCCTATTAGTTTGCATGATGTGCTTTCCGATTTGCCACTGTGTCCTGAGAAATTAGTTTTACGGGGAGTCTACACCACAAAACTGATGACAACGCTGGGGAACAAGAAGAGATACATTATTCACTATGGTAATCTCCAGCAGAGTCTCAGATTAGGGGTGAGGCTTGTTAGAATCATCTTTGCAGTCTCCTTCAAGAAATCCCCCTGGTTGGAGGAGTATATCGATTTCAGACACTGATGGCTTCCGTGACGTGTGACTTTCAAAGAGATTTTTTAAAAAAGTAATGAGTAATTCAGTTTTCGGCTAAACAATGGAGGATATAAGAGAAAATCGTTAAATTTTGATTAAAGCCGAATCTGAAATGGGGGGGAATGCACACCAAATTTTAAACGCGTCACAATGTTCAATGAGAACTTTGTTGCTGTGGAGATAGCGGAGGCTGCAGTAGAGTTCACGAAACCTCTCTATACGGGGATGTGGATACGAGACCTATCGAAATTCCACATGTACCGCTTTCATTATGAGTTTGTAGACCCAACATTTAGCTGATCATAAGTTACTTTATATGGATACAGGCAGCTGAATACAGGGGTGAATAACTGCGGTCCATTTGAAGTAATGAGGTGCCACAGTGAAGAATTCGACACATCTTCGTATACGGTCGATTCTCCTTACAGTATTGTTTCATAAAACAAGAAGGTTATCGACCTAATGACAGACGAGGCGAATTGGTCACCGATAGTGGAATTTGGAGCGCTGCGAGCAAAAATTTATGTGTCTTGCCCGTTGGAAGGTGCCACTCAGAGACGAGCTAAAGGCATCGTGAGCCCTCTGAGTGGAAGAGTATTTGTTGTGCCTGTGTAGTAGTATCCACGGTGCTCCACCACAGCCGCGGCATATGATGCGGCAAACTAGTATTCGTATGAGAGGATGTGGGGTGTAAACTGTGCTGCGATCTAAAGTTGGCCTGTCACCTCATGACGAAAAAGGGGTCATTTGTGATGACAGGGCCTGGAACTCTCCCATACTCACACCGTTCACTTGTTGAGAAAGGCGGGGTGGGGGACTCTGGTGAGAGGGAGAGAATGAGACTGGGTGTAAATGTTGCAGTATAGTATTACGCTTTTATCATAGAAAAAATATTTGTGTGTGTGTGTGTGTGTGTGTGTGTGTGTGTGTGTGTGTGTGTGGTGTGCTTGTGTGTGCTTGTGTGTGTCATGTAAATATTTATCTATTTATGCACACCATGTGTCCGAAGGTTGTGTACTATATACAGATATAAAGGAGTACATTGTAAAAAAATATGAGCAGACCGTGTGTGTCAACGAAAATTGTACTTGTAAAATATCTGTGCGCTATGCACGTGTACAAAAACTGCACATCATGTAAGTAGATTAGTCTTTTTTATGTTTCACCTGCCACTAACTGTCCTGGTCTGACTGGTTTTTAAGTGTAGATGTGTATCTAGTTCCCCGTCCTCAAAATTATTATTTTTCAACCAGTGCTCCTATGTGAGCGATCAAGCCAATTGTTGAGATAAACCAATTGTCAACCAGTGGTACAGTGTGTGTTTCAGTGATCAAACCGATCATACAGATAAAAGAATTATCAGCCAATGCTACTGTTCGGTGGACTACGGATTTATGTAGTTTTTCGTGTAAGAAAGCAAAAGTATCTCTGCATTGTAAAAATTTAATTTAAAATTTTTCTTAAGAATCACATTGTGTAACTATATCTAAAAAAGTATTGAAGAAATTATTATGTGACATGTGAATAGAAAGAATTGTTTGTGGGAATTGAATAAAAATCAATTCGTTACCACACATCTTTGTTGTTGTTATTTACAGAAAACTTATCCCAATATATATATATATATATATATATATATATATATATATAGTATTCCACCCTGTGTGATTGGAATACCAATTTAATTACTTCGTAATTACCTGTCAATATGCTCTCAGAGCAAGCACACAAAGGTATCCTCACCAAAATTGGTAGTGCGACATCCTTCCACAAATTGTTTAAATAAAGAATATTCCACACTGCCTTCGCTCTGACAAACACTGATATTCAGAATACACAATTCCAAACTGACAATGCTTTGTAGCGTGAACAAAGTGTTTAAATAAACTGGATGTACAATGTGAAAACCACTCAACAAATTGTGTAACCAACATTTTAGTACCTTAAATTGTTAATGCAACGTGACTGACAATGTATTACTGTCGTGAGATCCTCACAGTTCAGTAGCTCAGTGCTGACAGCGATTTCTCCCACCATTTTTTCCTGGGCAGGGGGAGGGGATGGGAGAGAAGGGATGGCAATTGGATGTGGAAGGGGCACATGCCGGCAGGAGAAAACCCAAGACGTCATCAAGGGAAAGGGGTAATTAATTGATCAATTTAAATAATTAGAATAATTATTTTGATATCAGTTTGAAGTCAAAAATATCCTCATTCCAGATTTATCCTACTACTTCTAGGTACGTAGATAATAAATTAGGTTATAACGCCTTAAGAAAATGTAAATTTCGGCTCAGTCGTTTCTGAATTTGGGTCCCTCAAGTCAAACTGAACTATTCATCGTCATCACTGAAAGTTTGTATCAAAGTAGTGGAAACATGCCCTGTTATAAAGTCGGGGATGTTAAGCCTGAATGTGCCAGCAAATTTCAGATTGTTCTGGAAGCCACGCGCAGCCTGTAGCGCACGCACCACGCTGCAGAGTACCTTGATGAGGGCGATGTCGTGTAGCCACGAGTCGTCCACGTCGTAGCCCGGGTGGACGATGGCCGCCTGCAGCTTGTGGCGCGTTCCGCCCTCGTTGAGGCGAGTCGTGCCGGACACCACCGACATTGATTGCATCTCCCTGTGGTCAAACTCACACCGAACAGTCGCCACTCTTGCTGCTAACGAACAAATAGTAAGTACATCCTGAAATATAGGGTGTTCCAGAAATACACGGCAATATTTCAGGGCGAGGTTCAGCACATGCAGCAGGCAAAAAAGCCTCATATGAACATGGGTCCAGAAGTGGATATTTATTGGGATATCGGACATGGACGTTGGTTATAGCGTACTTCACTAATGGTCCTACGGATTCGCCCTAGCAGTCCGGCAGTCCTGTGGGACGATAGCGTCATGTGATAACGGTCTCTGTGGACCTGACTGGGCTAGAACTACTGTACTTCACGGTGGGCACTACAAACTGCCTTGGCGGACAACAAAGTATAACACAGTTAGCATGTTCACCGCTGCTGATGTCGTAAGGTGGGTTCCTGCAGGTACAGGTTGAGCACTGCTGCAGTCGTGTAATGTGGCCAGTCATACATCTGTATGTACTGTTTTCGACAATAGTGTAATCAGATGCTGAGTATGCAACCATGAATTTCATGTATGGGTTACCAAATGGCAATGCTGTAGAGTTTTGTCGGCTGTACCACGAACAATATCCAGACTGCCCGTGCTCTGACAGGAAGACATTCCAAGAAGTCCACAACCACTTATGTGATCATGGTAGTTTCACACCTTTACCTGGAACAAGAGGACTGCCACGACGCACCACACTTGCAACTGAGGACACTATTTGTTGACGCTGCGGAACAGAATCCACACATCAGCACTTGGCGCTCAGGTCGTTAGGCGGATGTCCCTTACTGTATTGTCTGGCGATATCTGCGTGAACAAGAGCTGTATCATACTACCTACAGCACATTCAAGCATTGACTCATGCGAATTTTCCTGAAAGAGTTATATTTGTCGGTGGTTTATCCAACAACGTGGTATGAGGACCGATTTTCCAGAAATGGGTTATGGACGTATGAGGCAACATTCACACGTGATAGCACCCAAAATTTACATACTCAATATGACCGGGCATATGTCACTCCACATGCAACTATTGAAATGGCCCATACACAAAGTTTCGCCATCAATGTCTGGTCAGGAATTATGGAGGACCATTTGGTAGGGCACTATGTACTTCCCTGTTGTTCGAGTGGGTTGAGGTACATATGGCTCTTGTGCAGAAGGTTGCCTCCTGTGTAGGAAGGTTTTTCACTACAACTCCGGCAACAACTGTGCTTCATGCACGGTGGGGACCCTACCAATTTTTTTGTTCTTGTCCGCAAACACCTGATTCGCTGTTATGCTAATCGCTGTTGTTTGGCCACCAAGCTGAACTGACCATAGCCTTGAACTTTTTCCTGTGGGCCCATTTAAAACCGTTGACCTATGCTACACCTTTGGAGGATGAAGCATCACATTTTTTCCAAGAATTCGGGCTGATAGCCAAAGAGTACATACAAAACTTGGAGTTTTTGGAAGTGTTCGTGCCTTACTGAAAGTAAACTGGAGGTTTTTATGTACTAGGTAACCTACTTCCATGTCTTATAGCTCTATAAATATTCATTTCCGAACCCATGTTCATACGAATTATCTCATGACCTGAAATATTGCCCTGTATTTTCGGAACACTATGTACGTTTCCATTTTTTCTACATGTATTAAAAAGTAAGCTGTGTACAGTTTAACTGCGGCTTGCAGAGTATGTAAGTGCATGTACATTGACCAGCTTGCATGTAATTTCTAGTGGTTTTCTACCCCCATAGATACGTTTATACCTATCTTGATTTGTTTTGTCCAGGGTTGAAGGGTCCACGGCTTCATGTTGTGCCGCTTGGCAACACATCCCAGCTGTAATGAGGATCTTTGGCTCTGTACGGTGGCGCCATCTCCTGTGAAGGATGCACGTAGAGGCCGGGGAGGGCAGTCTGATGTGACCTTACGATCAGGAGAATACCGCGCTTTTAAACTACCGGCTGCAGTTAGCTGGCGCAGCTGTGTGAACTGTGTTGTGGTAATGGTCGTTCTCTTCGCCACATTTTCTGCAGCATGTTGTTGGTTTGGATTTGTACTGGAATCCGAATTAGAAGCCAGTAAAAGTGGCGTGTTCAATAAAGAATGTGTTCGAGAGCATTCTCTCTGCGAGATTGTGGATATCATACCGACTTTTTTCAGGTATCGTTTCTGAAGTCATGCAGTTCGACTTTAAATAAGGAAATCTGTTTAGAGTTTGCAGGCGACACCTCCGACTGGGTAGTGACCGTTACTGGCATAACTAGCTAGGCTCTGGGTTTTGCCTTAATGGAATTATTACCACTTTGCGTTTTGGACGTTAATATTGTACGACCGAATTGTAAGACGTTGTGTCTTGACATACGTTTTCTCCTTTCTGTATTTAACTGATTCAGTATTATAGATGACAGTGGTAGCCAGGGAGTGTCATCGAAAAATTTTGTGTATTGTATTTTAAGAAATATCTTGTAGTGGTTAGTGATTCGATCTTAAAAGTTATTTTATACCTACAGGGTTGTCATTGGAATTTTAGAATGAAGTTGGACTCATGAATTTTATGTTAGTTTATTGATATGGTTGCTAAATGTTGAGCGTTGATATGAATGAGTTTTGTCTTAAGGCATATTCTCCGGCGCATAACAATTATCATACGGAATGTGGTTTGTTGATTTGTTAATGTATTCTGAAGAGTTATCTGCGAGTTGGGACTGGGTTGTAACGCCCATATCTGCTATTGGGTTGGAAGGAAGTTAATAGCCACAGGTGAAAATAATTTTATGAGAGTTGTAACGTTCTGTTTCGGCCATTGTTAATATTGTTTGTTTTCCAGACGACCAGTCACCTTCTTATGCAACCTGTAATTGAGAGGTGATTACTGAACTTCATTTTAACGTCTCGTATCCTGTGGACGTACCCTCCGTCTAGACAGCTACCAATCCTACTCACTGTGTTGAAAATCACCACAAAAATGTCAAAATCAAAATGAAACAGAATGTAGTTCACTTACTTTATCGATGTTACAATTAATTAGCCTCACTTAAAACATCGCCTTTTGGACGAAATAAATTACCTCTGTCGATGTATTTCGCCCTTGTATATCGAATGTGTTACTTCAATTACTTCAGAATGCTAATGCTATTATGAGAAAGTCTCGAAAAGTACATTACGTCGCGCTCTCATTACGTTCCGCCTTGCGGGGTTAATCTATAGAAGTTATCCCTCACAAAACTCATTATGTCACTGCAAATAAGTAGTTCTGTCTGCCTTCTGAAACAATCGGCCGGAGTGTGAGTCGGCCAATGTATGTGTCAGCCTGAGGTGATATTCAGAACCGAGTGCAGAGAATTGTTATGATGGACAAGCATACATACATTGCCTGAGAAAAAGAAGTGAAGCACCCAGAATGGGAGAAGGAAACTACACTGATTGATAGGATACGTGATGTTGTTTCAGTGATTACAAAATCGACTCTAATTTACAAAGAGCTTAGTAGTATGAGTCCACTTATCATTACGACGTTGCTCTCCCTTTCGCTTGGATGCGTGCACTGACTGGATTGGTATGGATGTCTTAAAGTCATTCTACCCTTTCCTGTCGCAAACTGCCCCACGATTATTGCAACAGGTCTTTGATATCCTGGATACTGTTCTGGGACGGAGTTGACGTCAGAACTGGTTATACGTTTGTTTTGTCGCTGATAGGTCTGTGGATCTTGTTAGCACTCGCATATCTCAACATCACGCAGGCAGTTCGTAGAGAGACTTTCCATGCGAGGACAATAATTTTCCTGTTGAAAAGAGGCTCCATGATACTGTCGCTTGCGAGGTAACACATGAGAACGCAGCATGTCTGTGACGTCACCTGTGCCGTCACAATTCCCTTACTACCAGCCATGACCCGAAGCCATACGCGACGGCTCACCACTATGATGACAGGAGTAACACCGCTGTGTCTCCCCACAACATTGGAAGAGTGGGACCTTCGACAGGTCGCCGCTATATTTCCTGACGATCCTTGGTAGCACAGAACCGCGTTTCATCACTGAGCACAATGCGACGTCATTCAGCAACTAATCACGCGTCCTGGATACGGCGCCACTCCAAACGCAGCCGCTTGTGTTCTGTTGTTGACGATGTTGTTGTTGAGGTCTTCAGCCCAGACTGGTCTGATGCAGCTTCTCGCGCTACTCTATCCTGTGCAAGCCTCTTCATCTCCTAGTAACTACTGCAACCTACATCCTTCTGAATCTGCTTAGTGTATTCAGCTCTTGGTCTCCCTCTATCATTTTTGTCCTCCATGCTTCCCCCCAACACTAAATTGTTGGTACCTTGATGTGTCAGATCGTGTCGTACCAACCGATCCCTTCTTCTAGTCACGTTGTGCCACAAATTCCTCCTCTCCCCAATTCTATTCAGTACTTCCTCATTAGTTGCGTTATCTACCCATTTAATCTTCAGCATTCTTCTGTAGCACCACATTTCGAACGCTTCTATTCTCTTCTTGTCTAAACTATTTATCGTCCATGTTTCACTTCCATACATGGCTACACTCCATACAAATACTTTCAGAAACGACTTCCTGACATTTAAAACTATACTCGATGTTAAAAAATTTCTCTTCTTCACAAATGCTTTCCTTGCCATTGCCTGTCTACATTTTATATCCTCTCTACTTCGACCATCATCAGTTATTTTGCTCCCCAAATAGCAAAACTCCTTTACTACTTGAAATGTCTCATTTCCTAATCTAATTCCCTCAGAATCATCTGATTTAATTCGACTACATTACATTATCCTCGTTTTGCTTTTGTTGATATTCATCTTATTCCTCCTTTGAAGATACTGTCCATTCCGTACCACTGATCTTCCAGGTCCTTTGCTGTCTCTGACAGAATTGCAATGTCGTCGGCAAAACTCGTAAGTTTTTATTTGTTCTCCATGGATTTTAATTACTACTCCAAATTTTCTTTTGATTCCTTTATTGCTTGCTCAATATACAGATTAAATATCATCGGTGATAGGCTGCCACCCTGTGTCACTCCTTTCTCAATCACTGCTTCCCTTTCATGCCCCTCAACTCTTACAACTGCTATCTGGTTTCTGTACAAATTGTAAACATCCCATAGTGCTCAGAGCCATTTGTACCATTTTTGTAAACAGCCTTTAGCTCCCTGTATTTTATCCCTGCCACCTTCAGAATTTGAAGGAGAGTATTCCATTCAATATTGCCAAAAGCTTGCTCTAAGTCTACAAATGCTAGAAACGAGGGTTTGCCTTTCCTTAACCTATTTTCTAAGATAAGTCGTAGGGTCAGTATTGCCTTGCGTGTTCCAACATTTCGACGGAATCCAAACTGATCTTCCCTGGGGTCGACTTTTATCTGTTTTTCCATTCTTCTGTAAGGAATTCGTGTTAGTATTTTGCAACCATGACTTATTAAACTGATAATTCGATAATTTTCACACCTGTCAGCACCTGATTTCTTTGAGATTGGAATTACTATATTCTTCTTGAAGCCTGAGGATATTTCGCCTCCCTCATACATCTTGCTCACCAGATGGTAGACATTTGTCATGACTAGCTCTCCCAAGGCTATCAGTAGTTCTAATGGAATGTTATCTACCCCGGTGGCCTTGTTTCGACTTATGTTTTTCAGTGCTCTGTCAAATACTTCACACAGTATCTTATCTCCCATTTCGTCTTCATCTATGTCCTCTTCGACTTCCATAATATTGCCCTAAGGTACATCGGCCTTTATGTACTCCTTCCACCTTTTTGCATTCCCTCCTTTGCCTAGCACTGGTTTTCCATCTGAGCTCTTGACATTCATACAGGTGGTTCTCTTTTCTCCAAAGATCTCTTTAATTTTCCTGTGTTAACGATGGCCTACGCATATTACGGTAATTTTCTTATTCGGCGGCCCCTGTTCTACAGCCAATGGTGGGGGTGACACAGAGTGTTGCTTTGAGTCCATTACCTGTTCTTGAGTGGCAGGTGGAGACGTGGACGGGTCCCAATATGATTTGAACATTGTACGGCGATCCTGCCATGTGGTGATCAGATGTGGTCGACCAGAACCGCGATGATGAGAATGTCTGCCCTCAGATTGTCATGAAGTCCAACTTCAGGCCACTGTTACACGTGAATGCTCCACAAATCTGCATACTGCACGCTTCTTCCAGCCGGCGAAACCAAAACCCACAATGAGTCCTCTTTACAACTCCGATGATGATGTTGCGTCACCAGAGTATGCAGCGTCTTCGTGTCCTTCACGGTGATCACTCAGTATATGACTTCCTTTACATACCTCAGCTGGCCCGATAAGACGACTAAACATGAACAGTGCTAGTGCACTCTGGTGGCCGCTCTACTGTGTGCTTACAATTAAAGTGTAGCTACTGACAGAAGTCCAGTGTAGCCTGTAATTGCCGGCCCTGTGGCCGAGCGGTTCTAGGCGCTTCAGTCTGGAACCGCGCGACCGCTACGGTCGCAGGTTCGAATCCTGCCTCGGGCATGGATGTGTGTGCTGTTCTTAGGTTAGTTAGGTTTAAGTAGTTCTAAGTTCTAGGGGACTGATGACTTCCGGTGTTAAGTCCCATGGTGCTCAGAGCCATTTGAACAACTTTTATCCTGTAATTATTGTATGGCAGGAACCGATTTACTCAGGAAAAAAATTTAGTTACAATTGTGGTCACCAGGTGTAAACCTAGTGCTGTGAATTCAAGGGAGACTGTGAAATGTCCCCTTAGAAAAATTTATGAATTACTGATACAGTCTACTTACAACTGATAGAAATGTTTCGACACGTAATGGATTAGGGACGGGATGTGGGCAGAAAAGGTTACACAAGTGAGAAAGGTATAGTGCTGGTTTTGTTATTAACCGCCGCTTACACAATTTGTTCAATATGAGCACTAGAGACGTTAATGAGATGCTGTACAGCCCAGATTTTCACCTGGTGGCCAAAAGTGGAACTAATTTTCTCCAATGTAAATATATTCCACATTACCTCATTAGCATATCTACCAAAATCTGCTGCCTTACGATAACAATAGCACAAACTGGACCTTCTCGAGAAGCTACACTTTAATTGTAACCTCCAGATTCCTTTCACAGAGAACTGTAGCTCTAGATCATTTACGTATCCACCGACGCTACGTACTTCCGACCTCGTCTTCTGGCTGCTTCGTTTTTCTTCTCAGGCAGTGTATGAGCAGCAGCAGGCCGCGAGGTGAGTGGTACTCACTGAAGGCGAGAAGCGACGCAGTGCGCCGCGGTGAGCGCCCAGTACTGGTTGAGCACGGACGCGCCGCACGCGTGGCGGTACGAGGGCGGCTCTCCGGGGCGCAGCAGCTGCAGCGACAGCTACAGACGTAAACACACGTCACTACGACACCCGTCCCGACGGCAGACGTATCACACGAGCAGACGTCAAGCCGAGGCTGCGAGATCACTTGCTTATTTCATATCCAACGAACATTCGCAACTTCATTGCTAGCCCAGGCTGTACTCTATTCATCGTGTCCTTGCGTAATAAAACGTTCACAATCCAAATGACTACAGTGACAGTGGTACACCCTATAACATTATTTAATAGTATGGTACAACGGGCAGCACATTGCATTAAGGACACAGGTAATACTTATACACCGTCCAGTCATGTTAAAGTGACCAAAGCCTACGTTCGATGTCAACGTCCAATGGCCACTCACTGACTTCAGTTGGCAGCACTGTCAGTGGAGGGTGTATAAAGCGTGTCAGGGGGACGCAGAAAACAGTTCAGTCGTTATCGGGATGCGGAGATTGGGTGATTTACCAGACGCCCAAAACGGCATGATCCTTGGCTGTCTAGCCACGGGTGGAAGCATTTCTGAAACGGCTAAGTTTGTAAACTATTCGCGCACCGCAGTGGTTAAAGAATATCGTGGATGGCAAAATGGTAGTATCCAAAACCGGCGCCGAGGTGAACGACGGCCGCGGCGATGTGTGCTGGCGAATAAACGTGCAACTGTTGTCCGATTGACAGCCCGAATGAACCAAGGGCTGCTACCAACATTGTCTCCTTAACGACAGTTCAGGGAAAGTTACTGCGTATGGGCCTCCGCAGAAGGCACCTGGTTCATGTACCCATGCTGACTGTTCTTCATCTGCAGCTGGACGTCCACTGAGTGGCGACAGGTGGCCTTTCCGGATGAATCACGTTTTATGCTCCATCAGACAGATGACTGTTGGCGTGCAAGGCGCGAAACGTCTCAAAGCAAACCCCCTGAAACAATCGTAGGACGGGTCCATGCCAGAAGGGGGAATGTTATGCTCTGGGAATGTTTCGTGGCACTCTCTGAGTAATCTCGTCATTCTAGAAGTCCCAGTGGATCAACATACAGGGTGGCGCACGAAATGTGTTACCATTTTGTTTTTGAATATAAACTTTATTGCCAATACAATCTGAAAGGAACATATACTACAATGAAGAGCCGTCCATGGAGACTTGTCCTAACTCAGCACATGCTTAATATGTCCACCATTTCGTTTCCTACCTTTCTTCAAACGAAGACTGAAGTTAGTGTTTACCCTACGGCACATGTCTTCCGTAATTTCACTGCAAGTTTGAAGAATAAGTCTTCTGAGCTCCATTAAATCACGTGGACATTTTGGGAAAATTTTTTCCTTTAGATACGCCCAAAGTAAAAAGTCACATGGATTGAGGTCTGGACTATTGGGTGGCCAATTTTCTCCGTCATTGAAGCGACCTGGAGACCTGAGTGAAATGATCCGCATGTCGAAATGCTCGTGTAAAAACTCCAACACAGTGTTTCCAGTATGTGTCCTTGCTCGATCTTGCGTGAACCACTGCGTGTTGAAGGGCAAGGCACTAGCAAGAAGCTGTGGAATGAAGCTATTGCGAAGCATGCTCAAATAAGCTCGCTGTTCACAGTTTCTTCAAAGAAAAAGAGTCCAATAAGTCTGTGACTGGAAATTGCTGCTCACGCTGTAATCCTCGAAGCATAATGTTGTCGTTCATGAAGCACTTGTGGGTTTTCAGTGGTCCAAAAGCGTACATTTTGTTTGTTAACCACACCATCTAAATGAAAATGCGCCTCGTCTGAAAACCAAACGTTGTTGAGAGTTTCTTCCCTATCATTCGCCCACTGAGCAAACAGTAGTCTCTGCTGCTTGTGTTCTTCAGTGAGCTTCTGTGCACAGGTCATCTTGTTTGGGTGCATATGGATGTCACTTTTAAGAATGCGTTGAACAGAGCGTCTGGATATTCCCAGTTGCACTGCTGGCTTTCTACACGATTTCCCGGGACTTCTCTGTACAGCAACTCGTACCGTTTCAATATTCTCCGGCGAACAAACAGGCTTAGGCCGAGGTCGCTTCGCTTCCAACACTGTTTCTCCCTGTACAAATTTATCGTACAACCTGTGGATGGTCTTCTTGCAAGGGACCCATCGTGTGTTAAACTGTTGTCGAAAACGCCTCTGACTCACAACAAGGCTTTTCGTTTCATGAAAAAGTAACACAATTGCCGATCGTTGCTGGGTCGTCAGTCTTCCATTGTCAGCCATTGCTGCTTACTAGTCTCCTAGCGGCAGTATCGTGAATTACACGTCATTTCGTAACTCATTTGTTTTTCCAAGCTCTGCTGGTACTGCTGTAGAGACTGAAGCGTCCCCTTAGAACAATTTATACAAGACTGTGCTTAAACTGACACACAATATTTTTAGCGCAACGTAATCTGACTTTCAAAAATCCCTACAAAAGAATGGCCCTGACTAACATTAACCTATACCTTTCACAAAATTACCAAGTAGTTGAAAAGAAAATTATGTGTGCAGTTCCTGTGAAATGTCTTTGTGCTCCCCCATTTTTGGGAAATGAATGTACTAATATAAATATTTTCTGTCTACAGATCCAGTAAATACTAATTTTGTAATACATTTCCCAAAAATGGGGGAGCACAAAGACATTTCACAGGAACTGCATACATAATTTTCTTTTCAACTACTTGGTATTTTTTTTTTTTTTTGGTAGAGTAACACTCTAGTGTTAAGATGTGACATAAGTATTAAACATGGCAACATGGCCATTTTTACTGTAATATTTTTTCTGCTTGAGCTTTGTCATGTTTAGGTATAAGTTACTGCTGTTTGCCAGGCATAGTGCTACTAAATTTCACTTTGTATTACTCTGTTAAGCTAGTTTACTGATTTATTTTTCTTGTTTGCTGCACAGTGCCTTATATTAGTTGTAGTCCTGCAATTGCTTTGCCTATTTAAATTTTTTGTCATTGATGTTTATGTTTTCTTTATGTAAGTAGGCTGTTTATGTTTTCTTATTGGCAACGTTACGTAGCACTCTGTATGAAAATCACTGGCTGTGCTGTGTGCAGTCTGTGGCTAGTTTGCATTGTTGTCTGCCATTGTAGTGTTGGGCAGCGGCAGCTGGATGTGAACAGCGCGTAGCGTTGCGCAGTTGGAGGTGAGCCGCCAGCAGTGGTGGATGTGGGGAGAGAGATGGCGGAGTTTTGAAATTTGTAATACTGGATATTATGAACTACTATGTATATTATGATTTTTCAACACTATTAAGGTAAATACATTGTTTGTTCTCTATTAAAATCTTTCATTTGCTAACTATGCCTACTAGTAGTTAGTGACTTCCGTAGTTTGAATCTTTTATTTAGCTGGCAGTAGTGGCGCTCGCTGTATTGCAGTAGTTCGAGTAATGAAGATTTTTGTGAGGTAAGTGATTTGTGAAAGGTATAGGTTAATGTTAGTCAGGGCCATTCTTTTGTAGGGATTTTTGAAAGTCAGATTGCGTTGCGCTAAAAATATTGTGTGTCAGTTTAAGCACAGTCTTGTATAAATTGTTCTAAGGGGACGTTTCAAGACCCCAGCGGGATATCTAATGTACATCGTAAATTGTGAAAGAAACAATTGGTAACACATTTCGTGCGCCACCCTGTAAGTATGCATCTATCCTTGCGGATCATATTCAGACTTTTGACAGGTGGTCACGTTAATGTGACTAGACAGTGTTGGTGCAATAACAAAATTATATTCGTTTGAAGACCTAGGCTGTAAAGAGTGGTAAGTGTCAATCGATGAGTAACAGAGATATTTCCTGTAAAACATATTACGTGATTAGCTGTATTTATTTCAGTTGATAGTTTCACGGAAAAAATGAGAATGGCAGTTCTATGCCCACTTTCAGATTCTCGCCAATGGTAACTTTGTCAGGATGTGTGCGTGTAAACAGTGGTAAGTGCCGAAAACACGGCTACCAGAGTGCAGTATTCAGGCCGGGAAAATGCTGTTCCACTACGACTCAGACGAAGATCCTGAAGATGATCCTGAACGCCAATGCGATTCAAATGTTTCTTTGCTAATCGGGTAAAAGTGACTAGTTATTTAAGCAAGTGAATAATGCTAACAAAAGTCGTATACTTCACCGTTATATAGGTGAATTTAAGTGACGGTGCACAACTGTTGAGGTCAATCCTGAACATTGTTTACATGCTGTTGTAAGGCGACGATAAAATTAATTTTAAATTGTGCTGAATCATGGATAATTTTTGAGATTGCTATGCTTTATTATTGCAAAAATGGCAGTGCAAATTTTAGAGTGATAAAATGCAATTCGTATCTTTTAAATATGTATTTTTATGAAGTTTCACAGTAGCGTTTCGTTCACTCGCCCAGCAGTCTTACAGTGGCAAGTCAACAGTAGCCCATGTTAAGTACACTGAGTTTGCAAGTAAACAATGTTAAGGAGCCATAATGAACTTATAAGAATAAAATTGTGGACAGAATTTAATACTGTAAAAAATAAGACTTTCCTTTAGAAAAGGGCGTAGCAACCCGCTGATTTTGAGGACGGGCACTCACGCCTTGCGGTGTGGTGGGGAGTAAGAAGCGCGTGCATCATGTGGTCGCGACAACACAGGAAAAGCGCCAAATGTGAAATAGGTGTGTCAGTTTTGACAGCGGCGCCATGTAATAGCAGCATTGGCAACTCGGCATTGTTTAACATCAACAATGTCTTAGCACTTCAATCTATAGTGCGTGGAATCGTATTGTTTTACCCAACAAGCCGGTTCGCAAAATGTTTAGTGTATCATCGGACGCCTAATACTTCCAGAAAGTGGAGTTTACAAAGGCACTCCAGGTCTTACCACGCCAGGGAATACGGGAACGGAAAATGTGAATGATCTGAACGTGTACAAGGGGTTTTAATATTTAGAAGGAAGCTCGCTGAAGTGGATACCCTCCTCATACTCTCCCAAAGGAATTGAACTGCCTCCTCCTCCCAGATAACGAACTCCGTCCCGGCATTTATCCCTCCTACCAACTTTAAACCCATCACACCCGTTCCACCCCATCAGAGCTCCCTCTACGTCCATTTTCCACATTTCCCCTGCCCATTTTCTTTCCCTTCAACCCTCTTTTCCCTAACCCCTTTTCTTCAAAAAATTTTAGCCTCACTAATAATCCTCTACTCCAACTCGTCTTGTATCCCAACAGTTACTCCAACCTTATCGATACACAGGCAACTGTTCCGCATCCAGATACCACGTCCATTCTACCCTCCTCAACGACAAAACCTACCCCTTTAACAATGGAATACCTACCCCAGAGCAGATCTTTCAAACTTTAGTGCCACTGAAGTGTTTCTTTGTAACATCAGTGTTCTGCAGAAAGGTTTTTTTTAAATGGTTTTAAATGTAGTCCTATTTTTTGGGGTTTTACCTTTTATTACACTGGTCTTCAACTAAAAGCGAAAGAATTCATGTCTCTTATACATAAGAACTTCCATTACATTTTTCATCTTTTTACAGTTTGAAAGGCACTGTAAATATCTCACCCTTCTGTTCACTATTCCTTTATTTCATTTAGATTTTCTTGTCAATTGGCAAATTGTCTATACCGCAGACACCCCGTTCGCGCACCGCCCTTATGGGGCTGGGGGGCGGGGGGGGGGGGGGATGAAATAACAATGAATGGGAAAAGATTTGAAACGGAGGAAGAATAGCGAGAAAAATCATGTGAGCCTGCCGTTCGGATAAGCTACAAAATTGGACTATGTTTAACTCGCTAGATGCACCTGAGCATTTGTGTCAACTTCAGGTAGAGTTTCCACGGGGTGCCGTTATCAGTCATGTCAATCATGCGTCCCACACATGTCATGACAGACGACGTTCAGAGACTTCTCGCAAAATAATTGTAAAGATTTTGTTGCATATTCTTTAGCAATCTACGAACATGTGGATATCACAGGCACACAGCTGTATGTTATATTCTTACCAGTGTTAAAAAAGTCGAAAATGTAGGTCTGTCAAGGAATTTATTAGTTATGGGTTTACTGAAGCAGGGCCAATCATGTTGTGAAACAAGCCAAGATTCGTAGAAAAATTGAAAGGGAAAACATAAAATCTTCAAGTACCCAATTCGTGCTGATATGAAGATGTAATGTAACAGGGAACATAACGCCATTCTGAATTTCTTCAAGCATTTGCTTCAGGATCGATTTTGCTGTTTGCACAAGTCTCCACCCTATTCCCTGTGACGATGGATAGATTACAGCGCTCGCATTTCGCAGACTTGCACTCATCTTCTTCTCGCGGAGCCCTTTCGCTGTGAAGCTCTCCCCTAGAAGTGTTTGTAAACAGTGACTTATCCGAATAAAATATCACCATTCACTCGTATTGCGTTATATCTCCAAACAACCAACTTGTCCCTAACCACTGTTTACAGCCGAGACCTTAAACTGTGACATTCAATCACAATATGTATATAAATGCTTTCGAAAGTACAACAAGGATACAAACAATAGCGTTTCTACTAATGGTTTATGTAGCCTATTATTACTTAATCTAATCTATGCCGAAAATTGAAGAAATCTAATTAAAAGGCACTAAGAGGCAAACGAATGGAGAATAGGAAGATATATACCACTCCTCCCCTCCCCTCCAAGTCGGTTGCTTGAATCCTACTACTACTGGGAAACCCGAACCCTTTAAAGGATCGAAGTTCCATTTATAAAAAAGCTTCAAACTTCTGATTAATTTACAAACGAGTTGGTGTGGTAAATATTTGACGTTAAGTATGTAAGCAAGAAAAAGTTTTGATAAGGTTCGAAAACATGGTTTATGTTTGTTGGAAGTCACTGTGTGCTGTCGTTATGAAACGCTGTATGAATATATCTGGGTAATTTGCGCTTCATTTTAAGCGCATGCAAGTTTTTCAAGCATCTCAATGTTTGTAAGTCATATCTCCTAAACTATACGTCGTACAATGATATAATTTTGAAAGTACATTGACTGGTATATGTGGATACTGTCTGCGAACTGTCTTGCGAATAGAGTTGGTAGTAAAGAAGCAACAAATTAAAATGTCATGTCTGATTCTGAATTTTACTGCATGCACAGTGAAAAAGTATCCTTTCCTTTCATCATTTTGTGGCGGGTGTCAGAGAGAAGAAGTTTCGTAATGGTTTGAAATTATGTTTCAGTTGTTGGTAGTCGCTATGGGCTTTCTTCCTCAAATACTGGATGAATAAATTCCGGGTATTTTCGGGCCATCAGTTCCGCTGCATCAAGACAAAAACACACAATTTCTAACTGTAATACTTCTCTTATTGTGTTAAATTTAAGATTGTATTGTAAGGGGTTCACTACCCTGCTCGAGCAAATGTAATTTCGATGTATTGCTCAAGCACTGCCTGCGACAGAAAATATCTTTGCTGCAATAGAGTCGCAGGTCAGAACAGTCTCGGCAGTTGTAGCAGCGGGCGATTGCAACTGCCGAGACTGCTCTGACCTGCGACTTTATTGCAGCAAAGATATTTTCTGTCACAGGCAGCGCGTGAGCAATTCAAATCAAGGTTTTTTTTTTTTTTTTTTTTTTTGCCCCGCCCCTATAAGCCAATAGATAGGCAACCTGCAATTGCTACTGGTTTCAATGATAGTCTATTAGTAATACAGATTCCACTTCTATGTGGTCTTGTTAGGACTGCCCAGGGTCTGTAGATATAAAGAATTTTCTCCCCTTACATAGTTTTTAATACTGAGAAACGTTGTAATAGTGTTATCAAGATACAATCGAATTTTGCATTGATGATGTGCTATAGCTACAGTTGTTATAACTGTAACACTAATCGGAAGTTAAGAGTTTTCTACACCTAAGAGTCTGACCCACTCCAAATATTGGGATAGTACTACTTTTTTCTGTCGTTCAGGTGGCGTGATACATGTGAGAGCTGGCGAAGACTTGGACACCTAACTATGCAGGTATCGGCTCCATATTAATAATCTCCTTACTAACGCCTCAGCCGGCCGCGCTGGCCGTGCGGTTCTAGGCGCTCCAGTCCGGAGCCGCGCTGTTGCTACGGTCGCAGGTTCGAATCCTGCCTCGGGTGTATGTGATGTCCTTAGGTTAGTTAGGTTTAAGTAGTTCTAAGTTCTAGGGGACTGATGACCACAGCAGTTGAGTCCCATAGTGCTCAGTGCCATTTTGAACTAACGCCTCATTTTCAATACCAAACGCTTCCTCTTCGCGCAAAGTCACATTTAAATTACAGTTCATTTCATTTATTCCATATTTAAAGACCTTTTACCCAGTATTTTAAGACAAATTGTTCACTTTACACTTTTTATCATTTATCCGCCACACACCGTCAGGTGGCTTGCGGAGTATGGATGTAGATGTAGATGCAGATGTAATAACAAATTTTTCTACATTGCAAGCAAATAATGTTTGTAACAAAGAAAAATCAATGTAATAATAAGGAGTTACAGAGGAAATTAAACAGAATAGAACTGCAAATTAGTTAAGTAAAAATGTTTGCAATTTAGAAAAGGACAGAAGAATGATAGGAAAGGACAGATAAGATGCTTGCCTGCCGCTGTCAATGATTGGAAAGGAAAGTGTCAGAATTGCATCGACCCATTTCCTTGCGATTTGACATTACAAGTTTTAAATATAATTTGACTGTAAATTAAGTTAGTTTGCTACATTATTTACATTTTTAAGTGACCCTTAGGCAACAACAGCCGGTCACTGTTTACAGACTATTACGACGTTCACTTCAGTCACAGTTGCTGTAGTACTAGCTCAGCGCCTGCCGCCTCCCTCGCTGAGACTGTACAGTCTGCATACAGTGTTTTTGTTTTTCTTTAATGGAGTTTTGATGTTTTTCACAAATTGCGACACCTTCTAAACTGTTCGCGCTAATTAAGGCTATAGAAGCATGATCATTTCAGAATGTACTTCTGACCAAGAAGCGATTCTGCTTGCTGGGGTCAGAGTTTTTTTGTTAATTCTTCCTTTGAGTTCTTGTGGTGATATTTCCATAGAGACCTTCACTCTCTGACACGTTACTTTATTCATATCCAAGCAGTGAAGCACCAATTTTCGTAGATTTAACTTTAAAAATATTTAAATATAACGAAATATTTTCTTAAAAATTTTCATCCTCTATTTCTCTAGTGGTTTAATTTCCAAGTAAAATATCAGTTTATATAGACAGCTTTAAAAATGCTTTAGTATTTCTTTGTTAACTATTTATTTTAAAAAACTTTCACCTACTATTATACTTCTTAGTGATCGAATTTCCAAAAATCCTGAAAGACTTATTTCTTTATTTCTGACTGAGAAACCAAATACTAATTTTTTAGCTCTATCTTCAAAACTGCCTTAGTAGCAACATATTTCCAAATACCCTTTCATCGCTTATTTCACCCTCTTAGGAGCGGAATATCGAAAAATCTGTTCTTAAACGATGCCTACAGTACAAGATCAACATCCTATCCAAATTTCAAGTTTCTATCCATTGCGCTTTGGGTTTGGGCATGGAGTCAAACAGTGCGTCAGTCAATCGGCCAGCACATCCTTTTATGTACTCGTGTAGAGATTTATTAGTGTCAGTACTTTACGGGGCTTGTCAGAATGGCAAATCTCGGAATACAGTCGTCGAGCTACGCATTTACGACCAGAATTTTCTTTACTTGTAAGCCTCTATGTAAGTGTGTTTGTATATATTTCTGTCTATAATATTTATCCTAAATGTTTATACAGTTTTGTAGCTGCGTCTTTATTACGTGTTACTTTGTATTAGGGTGCTTGCTTCGTCTTCTGTATCACTGTATGATGTTTCATTTTCTCACTGCTGTCGTTTAGTGTTATGGTTATGGTGGGTTTGGGTGCTGGTCTATATGCCTTCTCCCTTTACGTATTCATCTCACAATATTCAAATAACTTATGGGATTGCAGCCAGGTGACATCTTCAACAGCCGCCTTTGTCTGCATTCCTTGAAGTTATTTTAATATTCTGTGCCTCGGGGGAAACTCACATTTCATGTTGTAATATTCTTAAAATAGTGTTCACTGTTTCATATTGGTCTGCCCTTTGGCCTGGATTCCTGTCATCCTTTGTCGTCAGGCGTCTGTAGTATTACACATCTACATCTGTAAGAGTCGCACAGTACTGTTGGCTGGTTCATCCTGAGGAACATGTTCAGGGGTTCCACTTCCTACGCCTGCAGTGGCTCCATTCCGTGCGCTGTACAGTTGCGTCTTAACTGTATCTGTTGAATGTATGTGACTGCACTTGATGTACATACAGTGTGGTGCCAAGCTTGTATTGCGTGATGAGAGACAGGAGATGGTGAAACTCGTTGCCACCAAATGCCAGCACCGAGGAAACAATGTAAATGACGCATCACTATCAAAAGTATCACATGATCTCGCTTCAACATGTAGCGGAAAGGTCGACCATTTAATCTAGTAGAGTGACGCAAAGTCTGGTGATCAGGAACATAACGCATCCAGCACTCCTAACCAATTTATTCCGCCACCAGCTTCCGAATCGGCCACCTAGGAGTCGTTCACACAGGTGTGTGTTAGCGGTTTCAGCTACGAAGAGGGGCAGGCCAGTGTGAGCATTAACACTGTAATATAAAGAGGCATAAGTCGGTGTTTAGGAGGGTGTAAGGCGGCGTTGAAAAATCAAGGTGCAGTTAAGGATGTGAAAGAAAATATTGGCTGATGTGACGTTTATGCCACATTGCAGGCCATAGTTTGTTACATCATATATAACTGCTTATGCTACTGTAGCGTGAGCCAGCAGGTAGTAGAATTTACGCAATTTACAAGTGATAGGTGGTCATGTCACAAGGACAGGCAATGTGGGGAACTTGTGAGAGTAGATCGAACTACCCTGGAGTGTCGACAGATGCAGGGAATCAAGCGTATGATTTGACACTAAGAAGAATTACTCCTAGGATTGATACACTGGCGAAAAAAGATCGCAACACTATAAAATAATTAATGTAGCGTTGTGAAATTTCGGGAATACATTTTTGTAGGTAACATATTTAAGTGATTAACATTGCAAGATCACAGGTTAACCCATTACAAAGGTGAAATGCTGGTACTTTAACAACCAACGTAACCGCCAGAATGTTGAATGCACGGATGCGAACTTGCATGCTTTGTGTTGTACAGGTGCCGGATATCAGTATGTGGGATGGAGATCTATATCCGTTGCACTTGGTCGGTCAATACAGGGACGATAAAGGCTGAGTTGTCGTCCACTGACGTCCCATATGTGCTCAAGCAGAGACAGATTTGGTGGTTGAGCAGGCCAAGGCAACATGTCGACACTCTGTAGAGCATGATGAGTTACAACAGCGGTATATGGGCGAGCGCTTCCCTGTTGGAAAACACGCCCTGGAAAGTTATTCATGAACGGCAGCGCAACAGGTCGAATCACCAGACTGAAGTACGAATTTGCAGTCAGGGTGCGTGGGATAGTTACGAGAGTGCTCCTACTGTCATACGAAACTGCGCCCAGCCCATAACTCAAGGTGCAGGGCCAGTGTGTTTAGCACGCAGACAGGTTGGTTGCAGCCCCTCAATTGGTCTGCTTCTAGCCAACACACTGCCATCACCGGTATCGAAGAAGAACCAGCTTTCATCAAGAAACACAACAGACTTCATCCTGCTCTCCGATGAACTGTTGCTTGACACAGCTTATGTCTCAAATGGCGGTGCTTTCTGGTCAACAGAATGCACGCTGCAGGATTCTGGCTCGGAGCTGTCCTTGCAGTAATCGATTTGTACCAGTTCCTTAAGTCCCTCTCGATAGTGCCACGTGGCCGGCCACACTCCCGGTCTTCTTGCGATCGTATATTATCGCGAACATCTCTAGTAGAAATCACGTACGGTGGCTACATTCCTGCCAAGTCTTACTGCAAAATCGCAGAAGGAACATCCAGCTTCTCGTACGCCTACTACGTGACCTCATTCAAACTTAGTGAGGTGTTTAGAATGGGGTCTTCGTTGCTGGGCGCTCTAGACTAACATCAACTCACCAAGTCCAGTCTCAAAGGGAACTAACGCTCACGACCGTTGCAGCGTGTATTTAAGGCAAACCTTTTTTGCATCCTTATATCGCGTTACTAGTGCCACTCTTAAGCGACTGGCACGAAATTTGAATAGACATCATCTTCCCGTTGTAGAGACACGCCTACCAACTTTCGCTTAAGTCGCACCGTTCCTTCTTAGTGCTGCGACTTTTTTCCTTGAGTGTATTTAATATTTAAATGATTGAAAAGCTATTATGACTATGCTAGAGACTTTACCCAAACTGATTTCTATAAACACTATCTGATGAAAAGTATCCGGACACCCCCAAAAACATACGTTTTTCGTATTAGGTGCATTGTGCTGCCACCTACTGCCATGTACTCCATATCAGCGACCTCAGTAGTCCTTATACACCGTGAGAGAGCAGAATGGAGCGCTCCGCAGAACTCACGGACTTCGAACGTGGACAGGTGATTAGGTGTCACTTGTGTTCTACGTCTGTACGCCGTTTCCACACTCCTAAACATCCGTAGGTCCACTGTTACCGATGTGATGGTGAAGTGGAAACGTGAAGGGTCACGTACAGCACGAAAGTGTACAGGCCGATCTCGTCGTCTGTTGACTGACCGAGACCGCCGACATTTGAAGAGGGTCGTAATGTGTAATAGGCAGACATCTATCCAGACCATCACCCAGGAATTCCAAACTGCATCATGGTCCACTGCAAGTACTACGCCAGTTAGGCGGGAGGTGAGAAAACTTTCATGGTCGAGCGGATGCTCATAAGCCACACATCACGCAGGTAAATGCCAAACGACGCCTCGCCTGGTGTAAGGAGCTTAAACATTGTACGATTGAACAGAAAAACGTTGTATGGAGTGACGAATCACGGTACACAATGTGGCGATCCGATGGCAGGGTGTGGGTATGGCGAATGTCCGGTGAACGTCATGTGCCAGAGTGTGTAGTGCCAACAGTAAAATTAGGAGGCGGTGGTGTTATGGTGATGTCGTGTTCTTCATGGAGGGGACCTGCATCTCTTATTGTTTTGCGGGGCACTATCGCAGCATAGGCATACATTGAAGTTTTAAGCACCTCCTTGTTTCCTACTGTTGATGAGCAATTCGGGGATGGCGATTGCATCTTTCACCGAGGTCGAGCACCTGTTCATAATGCACGGCCTGTGGCGGAGTGCTTACATGACAATAACATCCCTGTAATGGACTGGCCTGCACAGAGTCCTGACCTGAATCCTATAAAACACCTTTGGGATGTTTTGGACCGCCGACTTCGTGCCAGGCCTCACCGACCGACATCGATACCTCTCTTCAGTGCAGCACTCGGTGAAGAATGGGCTGCCATTACCCAATAAACCTTCCAGCACCTGATTGAACGTATGCATGCATGAGTGGAAGCTGTCATGAAGGCTAAGAGTGGGCCGACACCATACTGAATTCCAGAATTACCGATGGAGGGCGCCACGAACTTGAAAGTCATTTTCAGCCAGGTGTCCAGATACTTTTGATCACATAGCGTAACTACATTTCAGTTATTCAAAATTGACCTGCAGAGATTAACTAAAGAATTAAATCAATGTTACAAATAACTGGCGGGATTAATTGACCAAGCATGATAGTGTCGTGTGCTGGCAGGTGGGGAAGAGCTAGGATAACCCAACGCCGAGTCGAAGATTAGACGGCGTGCAGGGAACACGTGTGCATTACGAGTGTTTGTTTCATTTCACTAAAATTGACTACCCAGTCAAGTACCGCTGTCAAAATCTTGAACACACACAAATAGCGAGTGCTAGTGTATGTTAGGAGCCAACTCAGTGGGAACATCGAGACAGCGATACGAGAGGCGAGGTAAGCGAGCCTCCTCCGATGATCTAGGGAAGAATCAGGCGAAACTTGATAGAATTTACCCTCACGGTTCATTCAACATAGTTCTCCACATGCAGCCCTTCTGAGTCACGAGCGCACGACATGATTGGCATTCAGTTATAGATAGTATCTGCTCTGTGTATGTCTCTGCTGCGTTGCCGGGAAACTGGAGGAAGTCGGCCCGCAAGAGGGCGGGTGACCATTGGTAGACAGGGACAAAGGTGCGTTTATGGCAACCCGAGACGTGACTTTCTGGTAGCATTGTGAAGAGTTGGAAGTACGGGTTTACCTAGGACGTGTGAGCGCCCTGTTAGGCCGAACACAGCTAGCCGAAAGGCGGCGGCCTAGACTGTGGAATGTCACGCGCCATTGGAGGAAGCGAGCCTGCTCGGGGAATCGTTGCTTGCCTATATTTCAGACTTCATGGTAAGCCCTTTTCTTTTTAATGGGGGGTAACTTTGTTTTTAACTGCCATGTGGTACACTGCATCCTGGTTGCTTTCGGATCTAATAGGTATTTGTGGTCGTTCCTTCGATATTCTGTTGGAAGTGAAGGCGCTAATTTGTATTTTTCTGTCAGGCTGTGTTCAGCTGATTTACAGCTGATTTTGTGGCGAACATTGTATTTGGATTTTGACTCCTACTTACCATGTTACTGGGTGGCGTGGCTTGCGTAATTGTGTACATACATCTGCGCTTATTGTTAAAATTTTTCTATAAGCTTCTTGTCTGGCGTATTAGCTATTCAGTGCTTGCCAGCCTTGTTTTGTTTATTGATGTCTTGTGTTTTACTAGAATAGTGTTTAATTCTGCTTATAAGTATGTTTTACAAGACTACCAGTTAACAATCAGATTTTAGTGAGTCCACATTACTTGTATTAGCTTTTGTCGGACTATCCACGTGTGTAATAATTATACTGTGATTTGTTTGCTCGTCGTTTCTGCCTGCTGGGCTTAGTCAATTATTCCTGTATATTTGATGAGCTACTGCTGTTTTTCACTTGCCTGTAATCCCCTGAGCTTAAGTGTTTGCCTACTGTGGAGTTGTGTATTGTAGTTGTATACGATACCGGCCAGGGCATCTTTATATTTGTAATTATTTTCCCTTATGATTTATACAGGTGTTTCAGAAGTGATGGCCAATATTCAGGGATATGACAAAAGTGACAAGTGGAAACAAAAAAAATCAAAGTAATATGGACGAAAACAAGAAAAAATGTCCGGTAAACATGTGCTCTAAAATGCATACCTTAAAGGTTATGAGCTCTTGTTCATTGGAAAAGTTGTGTTTCAAAGTAGCGAAGGTGAACAAGTACTCATAGCTCTTAAAGTATGCATTATAGAGCACATGTTTACTGGACTTTTTTTCCTGTATTGGTCCATACTGCTACATCCAAAAATATGGAAAGCAAAGAGCTTGCAGTAGAAGAGATTTGTTTCGCAGTGTCGAAGATCAAGAATTGCTCATAGCTCTTAATGTATGCGTTTTAGAGCCCATGTTTACTTGACTTTTTTTGTTTTGAATGATCACTCCTGTCATATCCTTGAACGTTGACCGTCACTTCTGAAACACCCTTTATGTTCAGGCAATTTTCGTTAAGGTTTCACGAACTTCACGCCTTGTGCCTAGTGTTTGACCGGCCATTAGCCATAAAGCTCACTGTGTGTATAAGCCTGATTATCTGCCTGTGTCTGTCTTAAATGTTTTTAAAGTTGTTTCAGTAGTGAAGTTGTGTTTTTCGCTTAAGGTGGGCAGTGTTGCCGTAAGCTGTTCTCTACAGGCGAGGCATGAAATTTGCATATAAAATTTAATTGCTTAAAGTGGATTCTTGTGGGCTTTTAACATTGGACCTTAATCTATTTGTTCAATCGTTAAGTGTAGGTATTCGATTAACTGAAGTTCTTGACCTGCGACTGTCTCTTTAACGAACAATGTCATACGGCATTAATAACTGCTTTGTACCTTCAATTATTTTGATAAGAGAATGAATGTGATTTTATTTTGGGTCTGACAACGTGGAGTGATCTTATTATTATTATTATTATTATTGTTATTATTATTATTATCATGTTGCACCCGTGCATTTTAAGGACAGTATTTATTGATGTGGTGAACCTTAAGCTTCACTGTCTTATTCAGTGCTCCCACTATTAAATAGCTTGTTTTATTAATTGTGAAGTGTAGAACTGTTTATTGGTAATAAACTACCAGTACTTTTTAATCACTAGTAATTTTGTTAATCAGCACCTTACCACTCCTCAACCAACTACCTATCATCTTACTTTCGCAAACCATAGCTTGCATGGTTAGTGTGTCTGACAGTAATTCATCACGGTAGGAACGTTTCTTCTCATTCATTTATTCGATAGCAGATTAAATGCTACGATATGAAGAATAAAGGTGCAAGGGAAACACAAACGAATACCAAGGATTGCAGACACTCCAGCCCTTCTGAGCGAGTGAAACGAATACGGAAATCTGATGAAACGAATAGAAAGCATGCATAACACTGAATTAAGCTAGAGGTTGAATACAATAAAGACAAATGCGATGAAGAACCGGCCGGTGTGGCCGAGCGGTTCTAGGCGCTTCAGTCTGGAACCGCGCGACCGCTACGGTCGCAGGTTCGAATCCTGCCTCGGGCATGGATGTGTGTGATGTCCTTAGGTTTGTTAGTTTTAAGTAGTTCTAAGTTCTAGGGGACTGATGACCTCAGATCTTAAGTCCCATAGCACTCAGAGCCATTTGAACCATTTTTTTGCGATGAAGAGGAGGTGAAAGTAGAATAATGATGGCCTTAACTTCAAAATTGTGAACAACATAGTATTGGAATAAGTGAAAAAATTCTCCTGTCAATGAAACAATATTATACAGGATGACCAACGCAACGATGAACGTTGGCACAGGCAAACCAAGCTTTCATTAAAAAAGCTCTAATGTTGTCAATTATTGATGTGGAAATGAGGCAGAAATTCCTGCAAGCGTACGTCTGAAACACATCATTGTATGGAAGTGAAAAATGGATCTTCGGAAACCCAGTGAAAAAAAAAAACAACTGGTAGAGTTTGTATGTGATGCTACTGAAGAATTTTAATAATAAAGTAGATAGATTGAGTGAGGAATGAAGGAATACTAAAAATAATGGGCAAGCAAAGACATCTATGAAAAATCCATACCAGGAGAATGGACTGTGTAATGTCCCCACAGAAAATACCCTCTACCACGCACCAATTAATCATTTTCAATCAAACCATCCACATTCATTCATTTTGGAAAAGTTATCTGATCTGATTTTCTCGTAATATATGCAGCGACAGCTCGACGACGCCAAAGTATTTTCTAGTGCGCTTATTCTTTGAAATAACAGAGATGCATACAGGGTGTTTCAAAAATGACCGGTATATTTGAAACGGTAATAAAAACTAAACGAGCAGCGATAGAAATACACAGTTTGTTGCAATATGCTTGGGACAACAGTACATTTTCAGGCAGACAAACTTTCGAAATTACAGTAGTTACAATTTTCAACAACAGATGGCGCTGCGGTCTGGGAAACTCTATAGTACGATATTTTCCACATATCCACCATGCGTAGCAATAATATGGCGTAGTCTCTGAATGAAATTACCCGAAACCTTTGACAACGTGTCTGGCGGAATAGCTTCACATACAGATGAGATGTACTGCTTCAGCTGTTCAATTGTTTCTGGATTCTGGCGGTACACCTGGTCTTTCAAGTGACCCCACAGAAAGAAGTCACAGGGGTTCATGTCTGGCGAATAGGGAGGCCAATCCACGCCGCCTCCTGTATGTTTCGGATAGCCCAAAGCAATCACACGATCATCGAAATATTCATTCAGGAAATTAAAGACGTCGGCCGTGCGATGTGGCCGGGCACCATCTTGCATAAACCACGAGGTGTTCGCAGTGTCGTCTAAGGCAGTTTGTACCGCCACAAATTCACGAAGAATGTCCAGATAGCGTGATGCAGTAATCGTTTCGGATCTGAAAAATGGGCCAATGATTCCTTTGGAAGAAATGGCGGCCCAGACCAGTACTTTTTGAGGATGCAGGGACGATGGGACTGCAACATGGGGCTTTTCGGTTCCCCATATGCGCCAGTTCTGTTTATTGACGAAGCCGTCCAGGTAAAAATAAGCTTCGTCAGTAAACCAAATGCTGCCCACATGCATATCGCCGTCATCAATCTTGTGCACTATATCGTTAGCGAACGTCTCTCGTGCAGCAATGGTAGCGGCGCTGAGGGGTTGCCGCGTTTGAATTTTGTATGGGCTACGGTCGCAGGTTCGAATCCTGCCTCGGGCATGGATGTGTGTGATGTCCTTAGGTTAGTTAGGTTTAAGTAGTTCTAAGTTCTAGGGGACTTATGACCTAAGATGTTGAGTCCCATAGTGCTCAGAGCCATTTTGTATGGATAGAGGTGTAAACTCTGGCGCATGAGACGATACGTGGACGTTGACGTCATTTGGACCGCAGCTGCAACACGGCGAACGGAAACCCGAGGCCGCTGTTGGATCACCTGCTGCACTAGCTGCACGTTGCCCTCTGTGGTTGCCGTACGCGGTCGCCCTACCTTTCCAGCACATTCATCCGTCACGTTCCCAGTCCGTTGAAATTTTTCAAACAGATCCTTTATTGTATCGCTTTTCGGTCCTTTGGTTACATTAAACCTCCGTTGAAAACTTCGTCTTGTTGCAACAACACTGTGTTCTAGGCGGTGGAATTCCAACACCAGAAAAATCCTCTGTTCTAAGGAATAAACCATGTTGTCTACAGCACACTTGCACGTTGTGAACAGCACACGCTTACAGCAGAAAGACGACGTACAGAATGGCGCACCCACAGACTGCGTTGTCTTCTATATCTTTCACATCACTTGCAGCGCCATCTGTTGTTGAACATTGTAACTACTGTAATTTCGAAAGTTTGTCCGCCTGAAAATGTACTGTTGTCCCAAGCATATTACAACAAACGGTGTATCTCTATCGCTGCTCGTTTAGTTTTTATTGCCGTTTCAAATATACCGGTCATTTTTGAAACACCCTGTATATGCATTCTCCATGGTTGTTAGAGTGGTAACTAGGACAGCTTCTGGAGTATCTGTTGAGGGATTGACGTGTTTCTGAGAGATACATATTCAGCTTTTCTTCTCGCTAAAGCGAGCCAATTAACATTTGTGCCGCTAGCGGTTTGTTTGAAGAGAAAGAGACTGTGAAAGGAAAATAATTAAGGCGTGGAATCACCGGAGATCTGGATATATAATGAAGATGGATTTAATACACAATTTCCTCCATAAATAAGGTTTGTGACTTTTTTGTTCTGGAGTGAATGAACGAATGAGTTTTTTCTGAATCATTTGATGATCACGTTGGCCCTGTAATTAGTGGGGAAGTTTCAGCTATGTCGAAGAGAGCCTGCAATCACTGAGTCTGTGTTAAATCGTCCAAAAAGGCTTCGTACACATATGGAATTCGCAATCTTTCGTAAAAGGAACAAATTGTCCAAACTATTGATTTTCCCGACTGACTGCAGTGTTTAACAGTAATAATAAATGTAAAGATCTCTTACAGCAAGCCAGCCGCTGATTACCAAGACGAAGGACTCCACCAAAGATCCTATTTGGCTGATTTCACGTAATGAAATATTATATTAAAAACTGTACATAGATAAAAGAGAGAAAGAGAGAGCGAATAAAAATAGAGATAATACTAATAATCCTCTATTAGTCTAATTTTTCGCCTGTCTTATCACGGATCGGCCAAGAACTGGGAGGGTCTTATTTTACTGTATAGATTTATGTGTGAAGGTGAAGGGATCTTAAAGGCAACAGATACACGTCTATACAGACAAGACATTACACAGAGATAGCGACTAGCTGCATTCATCATCTATTCTTAGATAAAGAGACGGCAACTTATTATCCGAATATTTAAAAATGTTAAAATTGGATAATGGGACATCTGTTACAGTATCCACGAATAGTTAACTTGGCATTAGAAGGAGAAGCAGAGAAGAAAAATAGTAGGGACAGAACAAGCCTAGAATATGCAAAGCAGATTACTAAAGATGTTGGGTGTAGTAGTTAGTTGTGGGCCAAAGAGTGTACAGGACCACTTTCCACCCCATCTATGCCTGCGTCGTTAGGGTCCTGGGTAACGGACCCATTATCCTCCCTGCATAAACAGACCAGTCCCTTGGTCGAGCTTCCTTAGGTAATAAATCCATCCTTTTATTCTCTTACTCGGTATTTATTTAAGGTAGTACGTGACTCTGAAGTGAATAAACCGCACACTTGTGCTCGTAAGTTATATTTACATAAGTATAATTTATAACCAGATGATTTCAGTCTTATTTTAATGTCCATAATTTATGACCCAAAATGGCTGCCTTCCCCCATCTCTCCTCCTCTCTGAGTATCCCACTTGCACTCGCATCCTACTGTAAACAACCTGTTCACTTTTTCCCTTACGTTTATGCAAGTCTGATATATGGTCAGATGCTTTTAGCCTTAATTATCGTAATTTACGACCGAAAAATTGCATCAGACACACTGACCTATTGTGGCTGTGTGAAATTCATGTGATATTTGCAATTTCGTTTTTGGAATCTGCAGTAGAGTATTGTTCCCTATGGAATTTTCTGCAAGCACGACAACGTTATGTCCATCTCCAGTTTCTGTTTACAATTTTGGATGGATTTGTTACAGTTTTGGCAAATTCTTATAATTTTGCTGATTCCTTCCCAGTATTTTTGTGTGTTTGTTAACATAAATTCAGTGCCAAACATACCTTTTTCTACAAATGCTGGATGTCCCAAATCACTACAGTCTTAATTTACAGGTGTAGGAGAACCAGAAGAGTACTTTGACATAAAGGACTAAGAGTTGGAATTAAACATTCAGTTTCTTATTGCGATAAACTCCTCCTCCTCCTTCTTCTTGCGTTACGGTCTCTGTAGGACTACGGGCAACCATTTCGTGGACTGCATTTTCCTCTTCTTCTCCCAGAACCTCTTCATTCTTTCTCTTCTTCTCTCCTGCTCTTCTCCCGAGATCTTCATTGTTCTTTTCTCCTATCGGCTCCACTGGTGACACTCTAATCTTTTCCTGTATTCTTCTCTGTCGTTGATCTCCGGCATATTGGTCGGTGTATATTTGTTCCTTCAATTTTCCTTTCCTTCGACCTTGATCCCCAATTCCAACCAGACCTTCCGAAGTCCAACAACCCACTTGGTTCCTGTCTTTCCCCTTGTTCTCCCTGTTGTTTCCACACTCTCTTCGTCATTCTGTCCATACTCATCCTAATTACATGTCCAGCAAACCTTGCCCTTTTGAGTCTGATTTCCCCGGATATTGTTCTCATGTTCCGGTACAGTTCTTCCCTAGGTCTTCGCATCCATCTCTCTCCACCTCTTTTGGGACCTATTATTTTTCTCAGTATTTTTCTCTCTTCTTTCTCTAGTTGTTCTGCCCCATTTCTTCCATAACTACTCACACCTTAAAGAATAATTTGAGCTCTCAGCACCTCTTCAAATCGATGACTGACAGTCTCAACACAGGCATTACAACAGCGCATTCAAATATAAAAAAAATAACAAATAAAATAAAATATAAGTGGCGCCGTTTCAAATATCCCTGTTGTGTGTTGTATGGAGAGACAGGGCGCTATGACCCTACCTATCAGGGCATCGCTAATTTCATGCAACAACTAATTCAAGTTACCCTGTCATCATCGTCTTTGTCTCACGTACAGGTACAGAGGTTAGGAATATGCCGGTTCTGTCTCCATTTTCCTCGGTTAACCTTCATGAAGCGATAGAAGAAAACCAAAGGGTTTATTTCTGGTGATCGTTCTGGCAATGGACAGTACTTCCAATACATCGATGAAGGAATCTGTTATTCAAGTGCTCATGGAGAATAATATCAAAGTAGGACGGCACACCACCGTGTAGAAAACACATATTTTCAAGGACAAGAAAGATATATTAGCCACAACCGTGACAGAAAATCTCGAATGCACTCTATGAAATATGCACCATTCAAACACAGTGGCTACAAGAAAGATCCTGTTATGTAGTTGTGTGCAATACGAGTCCACTTGTCGATGGAGAATTGTTGCTGCTGATGTGAAATCAGAACACTTTATAGATTTCCATCACTCCAGACAGGGTTCTTGCGATAGCTGGAAACGCCATCGCCACAGAAAGAGACCTCATTTGAGAACAACATGATGTGTAGAAAACTCAGCACAGCAGTACTGCACTGGATAATCCACTGATAGAAGTGGACTCTGTGGTCAAAATTGTTGGCCCCATTGCTTACAGACGTTGTTTCGATAGTGATGTGTTGTTGCTGCATTTCACTGACAAGTTGATGTGTGCTTATTTATGAATTTTGTCCAACCCAGTACAACACAATCTCCACAAAGTCTACTTCGGAAACCATTCTTAGTCAAGCATCTTCTGTAGGGTTGGCACAAGAGCCAACACCGTGTCAGGAATGGAGGCCGAAATGCATGCGTTTTAGATCACGCAGGCTGGCGTGAGGAGGGAAGAACTATACTGACGTGAGGTCTGGAACATGACAAGGAATTAGAATTCAGAAAGCGGACGTAATTAGTTTCATACTTAACTTTAATCCATTAATGACGAACGTCGCTCTTGACGGTACATGATTCACAATATTATCTGTTCAGATTATACTAACTGAATATTGCGTCTTGCTAGGTCGTGGCAAATGGCGTAGCTGAAGGCTATGCTAAACTGTCGTCTTGGCAAAGGAGAGCGTATGTAGTCAGTGAACATCCGCTAGCAAAGTCGGCTGTACAACTGGGCGAGTGCTAGTGAGTCTCTCTAGACTAGACCTGCCGTGTGGTGGCGCTCGGTCTGCAATTACTGATAGTGGCGACACACGGGTCCGACGTATAGTAACGGACCCCGGCCGATTTAAAGGCTACCACCTAGCAAATGTGGTGTCTGGCGGTGGTACCTCATCTTCCACATCTCTCTGTTCCTTAAACGACCCAGTTTCTCGTAAGTTTTTCTCCACAAAGATAATTTTCTCAAATTTTGATGGTACTGTTACTCTCATAGAACAGTATTGTACAAACAGAATGCAAAAAGGTACGCTGAATAATTCAAGCAATTATGGAAGGAAAGAAAATTTTATTGACTGGATAGAAATCACATTAGTGACTGGGGAGAAATCGCACAGGATTCAGTTTTGGGTCCACTTTTTTTCCTTATGTACGTGAAAACAACTAGCACGTAACATTCAACAAGCAGAACTTATACTTTTCCATAAGATACTATAGTTCAATTCTTTTATCTTGGCGGCTCGTGCATGCCCGCCCAGACGCGGGAGATTGCTGCGTTGCCAGATGCATGCGCCAAGAGAAGCAGCGCCATAGTATAGTATAGTTCGCAAACTGTGTTTAGGGTGCAGCGCGCAGTTTATGAAGTAAAGCCACCACGGCCGCATTAACCCTTTCGCTGCTTCAGAGACGTGCTTCCCGCATTCCGCGCTGAGCGCGATTTTGTCATTACTGCACTGCTCGCCTGTGCAGACACATGGTGTTCCGACTGCTTTGACACACTTATCATTCGATTTCACAAAAACTATTTGGCCCAAAAATTTGATGTTTTGCACATCTTCTTGACTGATACCTTCCCCCCATAAATGATTTAATTTTGTTTGGATGTTCAACGCAGTTATTGTGCGGCATTAAATGTAGTAAACCATTGCACGAAATTTTGAAGAGTTTGCAGAGGTAAAAGTCCACAGCGTATACTTTCCGCATGGTCGATTTTAGTAGCCACTAGAAATTTCAAAAAATTACAGTGAAACAAATAAAATTCATGAAGTAAGACACTTCGATATAGTTTTTAAATAAAGAAAATATTAAGTATCGAACAAGATTTGATCTCGGACACCTTTGTTTAGCAGTCAAAGACCTTAACCGTTACGCTAACACAGCTCAGTGTGCAATAGAATTCTTGCAGTAGTTTAAAAGAGTCAAGCAAAATACCGACAAACACTGTTTATCGCTATGAATTACTCTGAGCACTATGGGACTTAACTGCTATGGTCATCAGTCCTCTAGAACTACTTAAACCTAACTAACCTAAGGACAGCACACAACACCCAGCCATCACGAGGCAGAGAAAATCCCTGACCCCGCCGGGAATCGAACCCGGGAACCCGGGCGTGGGAAGCGAGAACGCTACCGCACGACCACGAGATGCGGGCTATGATTTACTCACGTTTCGTCGAAGTACAATAGGAAATAAACAATTACCGCTGTTCTTTATTGCGAAAAAGCGGTTAGTGAGAATGAATTTCCTTGCTATCCCCTGAATTAGGAGGCTTATTGCTTGTTTGGTTTAATTAATTAATAGAATATGAAACAGTTGGTATAAAAAATGCTTTTTCCAAACATTCTTTTATAGAAAGTCTGCTATCAAGACATTGCTTTTGTTCAGTTACTTTATTTATGACTGAACGTTTTTAAAACTGAAGACACTCGTCCGTGCTCTGCACTGCAGTCGAGCTCTTGCAACGTCGTTCTCTGTTCACTGGCTGACTGTGTTTTGTGACGTCGGATGCGCAGAACGAACCTAAGCTCGGCCGCCATCGTAAAAGAAGCGCACTTTAGTGTCAAAATAAAAGCCACTTCCACGTTCATTGTTAGGAAGGAGTGATAGCTGTCTCTTTTCAAAGAGTCAAGCGATTTTTTATCTGCTTTTTATAAATAGATACGTATATTTTGTGTTTACTTTTGGTGGATTTAGTTGTCGCAGAATTCAGTTTTGCTGTAACGACCTTGTTACGTCATAATGCTTATTTTCTCAGGACTGTTTGCTGCTAAGAGGTCACTTATCGTCAAAGAAGAAACAATACCGCGTAACTGACAACTTGTCCATTTTTCGTTTTACGGTCAGATAATGTCGTTGACCGTATGCGCATCAGCTCTTAACGTCATAATGCAGAATTTTTAATTATTTACCATGATAAAATTATCTAAAACAATACCGCGTATGTGACGCAGCAAATAAATAGATGGCAATACCGCGGAACTGTAGAGAATATTAAATACAGCGTATCTACAATCTATGGATACTGTTAACAATACCGCGTAAATATAAAATTGCGCGCAGTCACAGCACGTTGTTACTGCGTTATTACGTATTTAACAGTGCTCGAAAGTGGTTCCATGCTTGTAGCTTCATTCGTGATAATGGACAGCGATATAGATGACGATCTTTTTACTGGAGAAGAAATTGTTTCTCAGCTCAAATCAACTTATGAAAGCGGAGAATCGTTCCTGAGAGTGACTGACAGTGGTAAGAAAATTGTTTTATTATTCACCTTTGAATTTTAGTAGCACCGCAAGTGTCTTATTGTGATATAAATCAGAACGCCCCCACTTAACTCGTTCTGTGCTTTATTCATCTCTGCCAAAGATTTCTAGACTGTTCACTTTCTTGTAGGATGTCCCGTAAATGCAGAACAAACAACAGGCGAGGAAAGTCGTAAGGCTGAAGTTACATTTACCGAAGAAGATTTAATTTCGTATGTGGGGTTCTCGGTTACTGTTCCTGCAACATCTAATGACGCAGGTAAATTTTCTTGGGATTATTGTTAATAGTATTACTGATGCCGTCGTTCCCATAAATACATGAATTTGAGCTTCAGCTTTGTCTGCTTGAATTAATTTATAAATATTTTTCATCTAGAAACTTCAGTGGCTGTATCCAACAATCCTCAAAATGAAACCACAGTCACAGCTTCCACTAGCGACGACAGTACTTCACACTCATTGCTACGCGATGGTGCTCATTGTTTGCCATACACTCTGGATAAATTATCGGAAGATCACGGGAGCAATAATGATGCTGACAGTGAAGGCCAAGAATTTTATGGTGACGTAAGCAGTGACAGGAAAATGAAGTCTAAACCACATCCTGAAGATTGGAAGAAAAATGCCAATAAAATTCTGAGAATGCGTGGCCAGGCGTATATTGGATACAAAAAAAAAAAAAAAATAGAATTGGTAAAATCACTCATGATACTCCAAAAATGGCACGAAAATTAGGTCTGACATGTACTTCGAAGATGTGCCAGAAATCCATTCAAAGGAAGTGTCATCAGTTTCCTGCTGATAGGCAGGCAGTATTGAACATATTTTGGGAAATAATATCAGGTGATCAGAGGAAGGTTTACGTTATCAACCTTGTGGACGTAATTCCAACCAAACGTCCAGGGAAGAACACTGGCGAATCCAGGAGAAAAGGGACGCTATTTATCATTTGAAAAATGAGCTGGGGAAACAAAGTATGCAAAAAGATATTTCTCAGTGCTCTTGGGATTAAAGAATGGACTGTCCGATATTGGCTGGGTAATTCCACACATGGGATGACCTCGAATCAAACAGACGAAGAAGAAAGATGAGAGAACCTTCACGAAAGAATTCCTGGACTCTCTTCCGAAACTTCCGTCGCATTACTGCAGGAAATCCTCCTTGAAGTTGTATCTTGAGGCTATTCTACAATCCAAACAACAGCTGTATGGACTCCATGTGGAAAAATGTTATGCAGAGAAGGTTTCACCATTAAGTCGGGCTACCTTTAACTTGATTTTTAGAAGATGGTAATATTAGCTTATTTTCCCCCAAGAAAGACCAGTGCGAGTTGTGTTGTAGTTAAAGGCTTGGTAACTTGTGGAAGCAACACACAGAACTGAAAGAGCAGGCAAGGATGCAAAAAGACGCTGACAAGAAAGAAGCCCAGCAGAAGCTCTGCTCAGTGTACATCATGAACTTACAGGCCGTGAAAGTAGCTCCATTTTTAAGTGCAAGAGCAGTTTATTATGACACAAAGTTGGCCGTTCATAACTTTACAATGTATAATTTAAAAAGTCGTGATGCAGTATGTTACTGGTTCGATGAAACGCAAGGAGATTTGGTTGCATCATGTTTTGCCTCGTGCATCGTGGACACCCTATCCAGAACCATTAAGGAAAATCTCGTTCAAGGCTTTCTGTATTCTGACGGCTGCACATATTAGAACAGAAACGTGATGTTATCAAATGCTCTTTTAAGATTAGCAATTGATACTGGAGTATTGATTAGACAAAAGTTTTTGGAGGAAAGCCATACTCAGATGGAATGTGACTCAGTTCACAGTTCCATTGAGTGCAAGCTTAAAGGACATGAATTTACACTTCTTAGTCAATAAGCTATGATATCTAAAGAAGCGAGAAAAAAGCTACAGCCATACGAAGTCCATTACCTAGATTATTCCTTTTTCATCAACAACGCAGAGAAAAGTTTGTGGCTGTACGACTCAATTAGGTTTGGAAGAGCCGTGAAAAATTAGCCTACAGTTACCGATCTGAGGGCGCTACAAAATGGCTCTGAGCACTATGGGACTCAACATCTTAGGTCATAAGTCCCCTAGAACTTAGAACTACTTAAACCTAACTAACCTAAGGACATCACACACACCCATGCCCGAGGCAGGATTCGAACCTGCGACCGTAGCAGTCCCGCGGTTCCGTACTGCAGCGCCAGAACCGCGCGGCCACCGCGGCCGGCGAGGGCGCTACAGTACCGCCCAAATGGTATTATTTACTACAAGCGCTCTTTCAACGAGGTGTGGCAAGAACTACCGAGGTGTCCGAGGAAAATTCGTGGAGATGTTTGCTTCCCGAAACTATAAAAGGAAATACTGAAAATCAAGATAGCCAAATGGGGTCATTTACGACAACTTAAATCTGTTCTTCCTAAATATTGTCATAGTATAACAACAACATTCCTTATGAATGAAAATTATCGCGGAGATAACTGTGTGACGAGTATCAGTGCAGTGTAATTCTCTGTTGCTACTATGAGTGACGTTTAGGATTTTTCTTGAAGAAATGTGCAGACATTATCGCAACTATGTAAACAGTATATTTATTTAAAATATTTCTATGAAATCTTTCAGTAAAAAATGATTAATGCTCCAAAATGTGCTCTTACTAGCTTTCTCAGCACCAAATACCAACGTGAATGTGTCAAGTTGTGCCGGGAGACTGATAAACAAATACCGCGTAAGCAACAGATAATGGCGTAAATACCGAGACAATTCCGCGTATGTGCCGTAATTAAGCTTTTTAAAGTGTATTTTTTTTGTTTCACATTTTTATTTGATCCAATATTTCCTCGTAGTGCTACGATGCAATTTTAGTGCCGCTGTGAAATGTATTAGGCATTTTAGACAGTTTTTTGTCTCTCGTGTAAAATTCTTATTTTGCTACTTACGTGGTATTGTTTCTTTACCGACGTTATGTTTTCGCAACTATTTACACTTTGAGTAGGCTCCTGAACTAATTGCTTGAAATAATTTTCGGAGAAAGCATTTAGTACAATTACTGACGATGTTTCATACCTACAACCGGCTCTGAATACGTATTTTCGTCCACAAATCGAAGCTAGATTGAAATCACCACCAAATAAAATGATACAAGTGAGGTACCTATTTGTGACGAGATGTTTTCATTGAACTGTTCAGAAACTGTATCGTCTGAGCCGGGAAGTCGGTAGAAGGAACCAATTAGAAATTCATTTCGGTTGTAAAGTATAACCACTACCCACACTAACTCACAGGAATTATCTGCTTCAATTTGGCTACAAGACAAACTACTTCTAACAGCAAAAAGGCGCCTCCAGCAACCGTATTTAATCTATTCTTACTAAACGCTGTTAGGTCCTTTGTAAAAATTCCGGCTGAACTTATCTCCGGTTGTAGCCACCTTTCGATACATATAACGATTTGAACTTCAGTGCTTAATGTTAGCGCTTGTCTCACTGGTTCTTTTCGAACACAGATATGACAATTTACAACTACAATATTGATTGCTGCTATGTCTATCCCCTTCTTGTGTTCATCCTGCACCCTTTGAAACTGAAACCCTTTCTGCACTTTCCCGAGGCCCTCTATCCTAAAACTCCGTCCAGTCCATTCCACACATCCACCGCTACCCATGTACCCACCTCCTACGAGTAATGGACACCTGACCTATTAAGTGGAACCCGAAACTCTATTACCGTATGGCGCAAGCCGAGAAATCGACAGCCTATACGGTCGCAGAATCGTCTGAGTCTCTGATTCAGACCCTCCACTCGGCTCTGTACCAGAGGTCCACAGTCGGTCTTGTTGACGATGCTACGAATGGTAGCCACCAGGTGGTGTTGGAGGAGCGCCTCCGCCCTGTACTCACCTGGCTGGGGAACTCGTTCTCTGCGGCGTCCTGGCCGCCCACCACCAACCCGTGCACCGGCTCCAGCGCGTCGCCCACCATCTCGCCGCCGCACCGTCGCCCTCCTCAGACGCGTGGGCGGCAGGCGACACCTGCCGGCACAGCCGATGTCCGTTACACACTCACTCACTCTAGGGATTCTCCCTCTGGCACACACCGAGCGAGGTGCAGCAGTGGCTAGCACACCTGACTCACTTTCGGGAGAACGACGGTCCAAACCCGCGTCGGGCCGTCCTGATTCAGGTTTTTCGTAATTTCCCTTAATCGCATCAGTTAAATGCCGGGATGGTTCCTTTGAAAGGGCATCACCGACTTCCTTCCCTACTTCGATTGGACTGATGACCTCGCTCTCTGGCCCCCTCCCTCGAATCAACCAACCAGCCAACCTCTGGCACAGTGCCACCGACGCCATTCACCATAAATCTGCACCTATCGCCACTCTTACCATCAAAGTGGACATGCAACATGTATCTTACCCAAAGACATCATATAAGATATGCTCAAATGGTTCAAATGGCTCTGAGCACTATGGGACTTAACTGCTGAGGTCATCAGTCCCCTAGAACTTAGAACTACTTAAACCTAACTAACCTAAAGACATCACACACATCCATGACCGAGGCAGGATTCGAACCTGCGACCGTAGCGGTTGCACAGTTCCAGACTGAAGCGCCTAGAACCACTTGGCCACACCGGCCGGCGAGATTTGCTTTAATCGCCTGAGTGTCCCAGGTACTGCAGCTGAGCTTAAAATTGTCCACTCTATAGTTCGATTAAAATTACTTGATAGTTCTAAATTCGGAAAAGTTCTCCAGTTTAAATACCTTGGATCACGTTTCAACAGTAAAAATATGATAAAAATGGATATAAGTGAAAGAATAGCCTCAGGGTCAAGATGTCTGTACTCACTAATCAACCCACTCAAAAGTAAAGCTTTGTCAATCACCACAAAGATGAAGATATACAACACTATTATCTGCCCCATACTACTGTACGGTTCAGAAAGCTGGACGCTTACAAAGAATGAAAGAGAAAAACTGAATGTTTTTGAAAGAAAAGTAATGAGAATAACCTGGGGACCTGTGTTGGAGAATGGCGTATGGAGAATTCGGAAGAACAATGAAATTTATCAGTTAATGAACCAACCCACTCTCATCCAGAAATTAAAAAGTAGGAGACTGTAATGGGCTGGACATGTGGCTCGAATGGAAAACAACAGAATCACCAAGAAAACATTTGAAGGAACTCTCAAGGCAACAAGACCATTGGGCCGACCTCGTACAAGATGGAAAGATGACATAGAGAAGGACATCGCAGCATTAGGAACTTCCGCAGGGTGGAAAGAGCCTGCGAGAGATAGAAGGCGGTGGAAGCAGATCGTTGATGCCGCGTGTGGTCTACAAGGCCTGTGATCGCTGAGAAGAAGAAGTTCACGTTTGTCACTTACGCTACAGTGCTGCCACATCGGCCGCAGGCTATCGCTCATTTATAGGTGACACATTAACACGGTGGGTCACTTCACAAATGCTGGTAATGTATAACGTGGAACAATGTTGGAAGTGGCCACCGTGAGGTACGTAGGAAATGCTAGATGCTCTGTTCACTGGTGATTTCGAGTGACCAATTACTGAACTGCGGCAGACTGAATTTACACTCACGTCCTAAGCTAAACACAATCTCACGTTGTACAATATATCCGAGAAAATGACTGTCAACAATCTACGGCAGAACTAAAACCACGATCGCGTTGTTCACGGCGATTAAAACTAACATTTACGAGCAAACAGTAAAAATTCAGTTTCAGCGGTAAAACCAAACTGTAATTTTTCGCTATCATTGGTTGCCTGAAACTATCCGCGCACCAGTTACACGGGCTGCCGCGTTATCAACCGATGACCAGTCCCCTTTGGCACTTCACTGCAGATAATAGGCGACACAGGCAAATTCCAAACGAAAAAAGAATGATAGGAAGAATAATTAGAGCAAACAAAAGAAGTCAGTACGATGATGAAAGACGACGGGCCAAAAAATAAGGAATAAAAAAGTTGCATTGAAACTAATTAACTCTTTTGGTTGGATTTGGAAATAAACGAATAATTTTGCTGCATTTGATGAGATCCGAACGTACGACCTTCAACACGTCAGGTTGACTTGCTAAGTATTGCTCAGTGCCACAGAGCTGTGTAAAGTAGTTACATTTATGACAAACGTCACCCAGTCACGATAATGAATTGCAGCCTTAAAAATTTCGGCTTCACGCAATGCCGTGCATCGCTTATCTAATGCAATCCGATCTCAGTGTTTTGATAACTGTGTATGTGACGCTGAATCGCGTCTTGTGCCGAAGCGGAAGTGTCCAGTATTGTTTGCTTAGTTCAAATGGTTCAAATGGTTCTGAGTACTATGGGACTTAACTGCTGAGGTCATAAGTCCCCTAGAACTTAGAACTACTTAAACGTAACTAATCTAAGGACATTACACACATTCATGCCTGAGGCAGGATTCGAACCTGCGACCGTAGCGGTCGCGTGGTTCCAGACACAAGTGCCTAGAATCTCTCGGCCACAACGGCCGGCTTGTTTGGTTAGTGCTGTGTATGAGACCTGTGTGTTCCATTAGCATCGTTGTGTGTGTGTGTGTGTGTGTGTGTGTGTGTCTGTGTGTGTGTACGTGTTGTTTCTGGTGTGATTATCGAAATAAAAGTGCCTGACCCATGAATCGGAATTAAACACCTCAAGAAAGAATGGCTAACAAGGAACTGGAAGTAAATGCCCACTTGTTGTGGCAGTTTGGCATCGGCGAACGGTTCGAGGGTGACGTTGAGCGCTCTTATTGGAGGAAACCTGCTCCAATGCATAAGTGCCAACCATCTAGTAATTTTAATCGGATTATTATTCTGAAGGCAAAATGCACGCAAAATTTTATTTCATGCCGTCAGAATCGATCTTCGGGTTTCCTCTACATATGGTCATATCGTCGAGTTCCTACCGGTAAGAGACGCGACAGATATGGAATTTGAAGTATTCTAACCTTTTCTGTAATTTTTTTTTCGTGCATCATCCATTTTGCAAAACAGAATTCTTGGGCATTGACCTCTGTTTATTAGTAAGGTGAATTATAATCAACAAACGTTGAATATATATTTAATTAGGCCGTAATGTTTACGATTATCATTCCTTCTTGGCAGTTTCACTACCTTAAAGTGTGACAGCTGTTTTATTCCTGTGACGTAGTAAAATTACTTGCAGACTATGTAGATATTTGTATTCTAAACCACATTTTATTCAGGGCAAGGATTAATTTTGTACTGTGTATTACGTAAGTTACTAGCAGTGTGATACCAAAACTTGTATTCTTATAGTGTGGCCCCACAAGTCTGGATACTAACCTTTTCGAACAACTGGCCAAATGGATACCCACAACGAGGCTCTTTTCAAATTCGGATGCTGATAACGCTGTCTAAAATGAGTATTCATTATTTCCATGTCCTTCACAGTGACCACTCAACCTCCGGCTAACTTCACGCTTGTTATATACGCCTCACTGGACTCACATTCGGGAGGACGACGGTTCAGTCCCGCCTCCGGCCATCCTGGTTTGGAAATGATAAATCGACACCCTAGCTGCAAACAGGCGTTGATATACATAATTGGGGACATGTTGAAAACGTGTGCCTCGACCGGGACTCGAACCGGCGATGGCCAGACGCTCTATGCATCTGAGCCACCGAGGGGTGCGTGCAAGGGTAAGTCCCGCAGGCGCACTATCCTCTGTGCCCTCCGTGGCTTAAATGGATAGAGCGTCTGCCATGTAAGCAGGCGATCCAGGGTTCGAGTCCCGGTCGGGGCACACATTTTGAACATGTCCCCAATGATGTATATCAACGCTTGTTTGCAGCTAGGGTATCGGTTTAATTATCATTTCATTATAGAGAAGCTGCACGGTCATCAATGGTATCTGTTCTTTCGGGAACAGATACTACCTTCATATATCCTGATTTAGGTTTTCCGTGATTTCCCTAAATCGCTCCAGGCAAATGCCGGGATCGTTCCTTTGAAAGAGCAGGACCGAATTCCTTCTCCGTCCTTCCCTAATCCGATGAGACCGTTGACCTCGCTGTCTGGTCTCCTCCCCCATACAACCCAATCCAACGAACAGCACTAATGCTCTGTGCTAACCGTTCTACCTGTCACTGACGATTTCGACCCTCTTATCATTTACATAACTGCCGATGGCGTGTACACATACGAAGTGTCTCCTTGGTGCTTCATTTTTGTTCGCCAGTGTGTATTCCTGACGGTGAATCGTTGACTTCACTTCAGCTATATACCTAAAGTTTACTTTGCGACACTACGACTGATAATTTGCGTCAGTTTCTTTTACTTCTTACTTGATGTCGTTGTTTGTAATTCCAGTCTTTGTTTCTTTTACCATACTCGAATAATTCTCTTTCCGACAAATATTGTTTAGCTTCTTTTTGCGATGACCGCTTATACCTATCCTTAATAAAAATATATTTTAGTTAGATGTTATCGTACTTTCCGTTTCGGACTACATAGATAAAGTTTATGTTATGATACCAGCTTCGATTTTTTTTACGGCAAATATCGTAGTTTTCGCACCAGTTGTAGAGCCCTCTTTACGCTACTTGGTTATTATTTTGTGCGACAGACGTTTCTTGTATTGACCTGCGACTGAGCATCGTAGCGGTAACACCTTTAGTTTAGTGAATTACGACATCTGCTTAATGAACATTTCCTATTTCATCTAGAATTCAAAATATGGAAATATGTGGTTATAGACGCAATACTGAGTATCTAGCCTGAAGCATAGTCACCCATTCATTACTTTACAGTCACACTTGACTCGTACAGCAATGTTCACTTAATGTCACAGATGTAATTCATCTAAAAGATTCTTATTTATTCCACATTAATTTGATTAGTATTTGCTGAGTGTATCCATCTTAATTTAGAAACACACCCACTTTATTGGCCAATATATTAGAATTCTGTTCGTTTAGAGTTGATTATCAGTACGAGATACTTGTTACACTCTTACAACGACATTTGAACTGAAAACGCAAAATCAGGGAACCTGTTTTACAAGTAACTCAAAATAACGTCTAAATGATGGAATCATTTAACCACTGCAGGCTGTCAGTTTTATTCCTTTAATGCATCATGTATATAAATTGCATTCCTGGCTAGTTTCGCCTTAGGCCAATTATCAAATGGTTCAAATGGCTCTGAGCACTATGGGACTCAACATCTTAGGTCATAAGTCCCCTAGAACTTAGAACTACTTAAACCTAACTAACCTAAGGACATCACACACACCCATGCCCGAGGCAGGATTCGAACCTGCGACCGTAGCAGTCCCGCGGTTCCGGACTGCAGCGCCAGAACCGCTAGACCACCGCGGCCGGCAATTATCAAATGTATGATACTGGTGATGTGTGTGTGTGACACATTTAATTTTTTTTTGACAAATGACATTTTGTGAAAGCTGTTGTCGTAAGCTGATTGGTATATGCAAGACCATATCTGTAACATTCGACGAGTGTATGTATGGGAATGTGTCTGTCTCCACATAACAAGTAACAAAATTTGGTAATTTCCAAGAATGTTTGCCTATCGAAGCCGCGGACTCTAAATGGTAGATATCGAACGTGCGATTTTAAATCGATCACGCGACTTTGGTGTCGGGAGTTACGAGCATGTTTATAGTGGTCACTATAGCAACGACAAAAAATGGCTCTGAGCACTATGGGACTTAACTTCTGAGGTCATCAGTCCCCTAGAACTTAGAACTACTTAAACCTAACTAACGTAAGGACATCACACACATCCATGCCCGAGGCAGGATTCGAACCTGCGCCGTAGCGGTCGCGCGGTTCCAGACTGAAGCGCCTAGAACCGCTCGGCCACTCCGGCCGGCCCAACGACAAAAGAAGAGCGTTACTAAAATATTTGTAATTACAAAGGAAACGACTCATCTCACTCGTCGTCGACGTTGTCGTCATGAGAATGTCCATTTGATGTGTATGCTACGGGAAGCACTCCCTTTTTGCCGTAACCTGGGTAGACTGTCAAAGTCACGCAAAGATATAGGTAGAGTGTCACATTTTCGACAAAAATTCAATCAATTTTCTACATTGCATAACCATGAAAGTAGATTCTTCCACGTGAGGCAATCGGCCGAAGAAACGACTACAGTACCAGACCTCCCACTCACTACCGTCATAAATCGTTTGGGTTTTCCTAGCAACTCACAAATAATTTATCATAACGCCACCACAGTCTCGTGATCGATTTAGAATCGCATGTCCGATATCTATTGTTTGGAGCCCGCGGCTTCGATAGGCACTCATTCTTGGAAATTACCCAAAATTTTTAAATGTGACACACACATCACCAATATCACACATTTGATAATGGCCTCAGGCCGAAACTGGCCAGTAATGCAATTTATATGCGTGTAGCATCAAAGGAATAAAACTAACAGCCTACGGTAGTTAAAATGGTTCTATGATTTAGACTATACATTGGGGCTGTTGACCTGTACATGAAGAATTTATTACATATAATTACATAATTCAATCAGCAAATAATAAGACGTGAAAGATACCGGTAACTGCGGCTGGCGTTTCTTACACGCGGACTCTCTGAAAGAGAAGGCTTACCTGATGTGCCGTGGAGACTGCGATCGATCAAGGCAAGGCGCGCGAGGGACACACACGCGCCGTTTCTCGGCAACAGGCGGCCGCTGTTGCTTAGCAACGCAGGCACTGGGAGCTCAGGTCTGCGTAGGGCAGCCTCCAGTGCATCAGGTAATAACCATCTCTATCTTCAGTTCATCAGCACATGAAGTGGGTACTGACAGGTTCATCATTTGACATTATATACCCCGTAATATGACGAACAGAATATGGAAAAATGTACTCGGTACACTTTCTAATTCCGCAACTTCTCCAGTCGTATCCAAGCAGAGAAAGAAGACGTCAGATAATTCTGAGAGAGTGAGAATAATCATTCGACGGCTTAAATAATTGCTATCCATATTGGAGTTTTAATGATGGAAAATTCCGAAAAATGAAAATAAATGGAGGTAATGGAGCGAGGGTTACTGTTCAGTAATTCGTATTCGTAACACCTTTACTACTTTGCTCGACATTATTTTACCCTCTTACTTCCAACAAAGGATATGTCTCACCGAAAGGCCAAGCGCTGACTTTGCCCCGTTCCGTAAAACGTTCAAGAAAATGAACGAGGTAATTAAACTTTACTCCGCGCAGTACACTAATAAAATTCTATGAAACATTCATCTAACTATTGTCAGAAAGTTGCCTTTGACAGGGATGTATTATTTTCTCAGGTCTCACAATTTTCGTTATAGAGCAGAAGATTTTAAATATAAGACATTTCCATGATGGCCATATAAACTACCAGGACAAACTGTCAGGGCAAACGTGTCACTGCAGCCTAGAGAAATGAAGTCTGGAAACGACCGCGTCGAAAATCAAAGACGAAAAAGAAGCTATTACTGGTCCAAATGGCTCTGAGCACTATGGGACTTTAACTTCTGAAGTCATCAGTCCCCTAGAACTTAGAACTACTTAAAGCTAATTAACCTAAGGACATCACACACATCCATGCCCGATGCAGGATTCGAACCTGCGACCGTAGCGGTCGTGCGGTTCCAGACTGTAGCGCCTTGAAGCTATTACTGTTGGCTTCTTTACGTCAATAAGAATCCCACGCCAACATATGTAGTAATACTTTAATTACTTACGCTCTACTTGCAAAAGTTGCTACATTAATAACAATTTCAGAATTCTGGCGCAGAATTCTATCGTACCCATCTGGACAAAACCGCAATCACGGTGCGTTCCACACTATTAGCAGACAGCGAAATTTCTTAGCAGAAGGTCCTCTTCAGACTCCCAGTTTCTATCTGGTCGTTCATGCTCAAGATGTGACTTAGTGCCTTAACCAGGTACAACGCCTGTTTACTACAATGAATAGTCTGCAGGGTGACCAGAAAGTCACCAACAAAAGTTCGAAGTTCAGAGGCATCGTTGAATATTTTAGTTTAAGAACCCGTGGTCTCCGGTGGCTTCTTAAAGAGTAAATAGCATTTCGTTCAATTTATTACGCCCATTCATCTTTGTGACTCTATTGCGCTGAATACACACTGATCAGTCATATCATTAGGACCACCTACCTAGCAGTCGGTATGTCCAACTTGGACATGTAAAGCAGCGGCGCCGCGTAGAAGAAATGAGGCCTTGGTAGGTCACTGGAGGGAGTTGGTACCACATCTGCAAACACAGGTCAATTCCAGTAAACTCAGGGGACGGAGGCGATAAGCTCTGAGGTCACGTTCAGTCACATCCAAAATGTGTTCGATAGGCTTCAGATCTGGCGAGTTGGAGGGCCAGCACATCCACTGGAACTCAACACTGTGTTCCTCTAATGTCTTCACCGTGGTCTAGGGGTAGCGTCTTTGATTCATAATCAAAACGCCTTCGGTCCCGGGTTCGATCCCCACCACTGCCTAAATTTTCTCTGGGTAACTACGATCACAACCATAGATGGAAGCATAACAGACCAAAGACATTACTGGCTAGGAACTAAACATCTATGGTCCATAGAACGCTAACACGACAGTACTGGCGAGCCCCTGCAACATAGTTATTACTGGAAACCCAGACGGGCGACCAGCCGAAAAACAGGCAACCGCAAGGAAACCGTACTGTACACAGCACGCAAACCAGCCACACACACCCCCTACACCGTCTGTGAGCCGATCTATAACCGATCGCCCACTAAACTACAACGACCTTGAACTGTTGCAGGGACGCAGCAGCTGCAGCAAGCGCCGCGACAAGCTCCAACAACGACAAAGGTAACGATGCACGATACCTCGAACTAACACAACCACACCTTGCATGACCGATCGCCCACTAAACTAAAACGACCTTGAACTGTTGCAGGGACGCAGCAGCTGCAGCAAGCGCCGCGACAAGCTCCAACAACGACAAAGGTAACGATGCACGATACCTCGAACTAACACAACCACACCTTGCATGCACTGTCGCAGATAGCAAGCCGCTACTGCCCATACTACCCGCCCTACTGTCGCAGAGGTTTTTTCCCTTGGCTCTTGCCTTGGCACTTTTTTTCCTCTGCCCTTACAACCGCTGCCCTTCAATCGTTTTCGACCACTTCTATCTCCTGGTGGACCATGTTAATGAGTAATCCTACCCAGACGCATGGACAACATCACAGCCCGCATCCTGTGACGCCTGATTCAGAAACTAACATGTTTACGGGGGTGACAGTAGAACTTTTGGTTTGGTCACCACGTTGGTGTGGGCGTGGAGGGGCCCCATCCTTTTATAAATGTGTTCCTCGAACCACTCCATCACACTCTTGGCCTTATGACATGGTGCGCTACCTTGCTGAAAAATGCCACTGCTGTCTGGAAACGTGATAGTCATGAAGTTGCGTACGTGGTCTGCAACCAGTGTGCCATATTTCTTGACGTCATGGTATTTTTACGAGCCCCGCTGGACCCATGGATGCCTGCGTGAATGTTCCACAGAGCATAATGGAGCCACCACCAGCTTGTCTCCGTCCCGCAGTACAGGTGTCAAAAAGCTATTTCCCTGGAAGTTGACGGAGTCGCGCCCTCCCATCGACAAGATGAAGAAGGTATCGGGATTCAACGCTCTGCCACTGCGCCAACGTCCAGTGCCGCTGGTCACGTGCCCATTTCCGTAGTAGATGCCCATGTCGTGGTGTGAACATTGGCACATACATGGATCGTCGGCTGCAGAGGCCCATCATTAGGAGTGTTCGGCACACTGTGTGTTCAGACACAATTTTACTCTACCCAGCATTAAAGTCCCCTGTTAGTTCCGCCACAGTTCGCCGCCTGTCCTGTTTTACCAGTCTGCCCAGCCTACGACTTCCGACATCTGTAACGAGGAGTGGCCTCCCAACAACACGACATCTGGACGTGGTTTCGCCACGTGTTGAAGAAACTCACCACAGCACTCCTCGAACACCGGACAAGTCGTGCAGTTTACGAAATGCTCGTGCCGAGCATCCGGGCCATCACAATCTGCCCTCGGATAAACTCAGACAGATCGCGCGCGTCTTTCCCATTCCACACACGGACAGAACGCTCTCTGGTACTACATGCACCGTGCATGTGTCTGACTAGCAGTCATTCCGCGACAGCTGACGCTGCTATCACCTGGACGGGTTATATCGACAGCAGATCAGTGGTCATAATGCTGCGGCTGGTCAGTGTATCTGCGTAACTGTACAAATGTCGACAGTTTACGCTGTATGTCGATTTTTTTTTTAAACAAGCTGGCTCCAGACACTCATAGACCCTGTTGTTGACAACAGTAACGAACATTTTACTCTTCATTGGGAAGCTTGCATCTTTCAATACTTAGTTTCACACCGCTGTATGAATCGATAATCCGCCGATAGCGTTGCGCTTGTTATTTTTGACTCGCGATCGGTGGCAGTTTCCGCGAAAAAAGCAGACGATTGTGATTTCCCAGTAGATACACAATCGAATGATGAGTATCCGGGCACTCATGGAAAAATTACTGTAGTAGTTGGTGTTTAAAGCTGCACCTTTATTAGACTGAAGTCTTCTGATGGGTGCCGGCCGGCGTGGCCGAGCGGTTCTAGGCGCTACATCTGGAACCGCGTGCCCGATGCGGTCGCAGGTTCGAATCCTGCCTCGGGCATGGATGTGTGTGCTGTCCTTAGGTTAGTTAGGTTTAAGTAGTTCTAAGTTCTAGGGGACTGGTGACCGCAGCAGTTAAGTCCCATAGTGCTCAGAGCCATTTGAACCATTTTTTTCTGATAGGTATACCTGCTTAAAGGAAGTCCCTCTAACTAAGGAATCACCTTCAGAAGGGGTCATGTTTCCATGTAGAGAAAGAATTAGCATATTTCATCAAAATATAAGAGGTATTAGAGATAAAGTTAGTGAACTGCTTGACTTTGACATTATTGGTATGTCGGAGCACAACTTAAATAATTTGACAATTCAGAGGCTTCCTTTACCAGGATACAGATTAGCTGGTTGTTTTTCAAGGAGTTCCTTGCGGAGTGGGAGAGCGGCCATGTACGTAAAAGACAGTATTCCATTTGAATCCGTAAACGTATAACGGCACTGCACTGAACAGATATTTGAATTTTGTGTAGGGGAAATTGATTTTAGTGAAACTAAACTTCAAATTGTTATTGTTTATAAGTCCCCTATCTCTGATTACAGAGCATTTCTGCTCAAGCTAGAGAGGGTTCTTGGTTCACTTTATAGGAAGTACCAAAAATTAGTTACATGTGGTGACTTCAATATTAATTTTTATTGATCGCGCAAGAAAAAAGCTGTTGGTAGATCTCCTAAACGCATATGATCTGATTCAGACGGTGTTCCAACCAGGGTGCAGGAGACAGTAGCACAGCCAAACACAATATTTTTATTCATCCTTCATCATTACATGGGCATTCTGTTAGAAAAAGTGTGGATGGCCTTTCAGACCTGAAGCACAAATTTTACACTACAATGCTTTTACTCAAACAAATGTCACATATAATTACAAACTATTAAGCTAATCCAATGGCAATAGAGTTTTTTAAACGTCGTTAAAGAACAAGAGTGGCCTGATGTTTATAGTGCCGATAACATAGATGACAAATATAATGCTTTACTTAACACTTTTCTCATGCTTGACAAATATAATGCTTTACTTAACACTTTTCTCATGCTCTTTGAGAGTTGCTTTCCATTAGAACGTTCTAAACGGAGTACTAGCAGTAGAATGTAGCCTGGGTGGCTGACTAGTGGGATAAGGATATCATGTAGAACAAAGTGGGAATTATATCAAAATATTGGAAGTAGTCAGAATCAAGTTACAGTAGACCATTAGAAATAGTATTGAAGGTGGTTAAAACTGTTATTGGGCAGGCAAAGAGTGTGTGGTACGCATATACAATAGCTAATTCACAGGATAAAATTAAAACGATATGGTCAGTGGGTGAAGGGAGTGTCTGGTCAGCAGCATGATATAGTTAGTTCGCAGTAAAGATATTTCTGCTTCTGACAATTCAGGTATATGTGCAGTATTTAACAATCATTTTCTGAGTATTGATGGTAAGTTAAATAAAAACTTAATTTCTATAGGGGATAATATTAACTCTCTTGGAAAATGCATTTCCGAGATTGATGTCTGAAATACTCCTCTATGATACTGACAAGGGGGAGAATGAGTTAATAATTAAATCACTGAAGACTAAGTACTCTCATGGATATGATGGAGTGCATAGCGTGATATTAAAGTACTGAGCTGCCCATGTTAGCCCTGTACTTAGCCATATTTGTAATTTTTCTGTAAGAATAGTCAGTTTCCTGAAGGATTAAAGTACTCAGTAATAAAGCCGCTACGGTCGCAGGTTCGAATCCTGCCTCGGGCATGGGTGTGTGTGATGTCCTTAGGTTAGTTAGGTTTAAGTAGTTCTAAGTTCTAGGGGACTTATGACCTAAGATGTTGAGTCCCATAGTGCTCAGAGCCATTTGAACCATTTTTGAATAAAGCCGCTTTATAAAAAGGGAGAAGGGAATAATGTAGACAATTTTAGACGTATGTCTATGCTATCAGTGTTTGATAAAGTTATTGAAAAGGCTGCCTATGTCAGCATAATTAATCATTTTATATCATGCAGTTTGCTATCAAATGTACAGTTCGCTTTTAGAAGTCGTTTAACAGCTAAAAATGCTACACTCTCTTTTCTCTGTGAGGCACTGGATGGATTAAACAAAACGTTTCGAACGATAGGCATATTTTGCCGGCCGCGGTGGTCTAGCGGTTCTGGCGCTGCAGTCTGGAACTTTAACAACAGACAGCGAAAGATCATTATTCACAGTGCTGAGAATGGCTGTGACCTGGAGTCTGAGTGGAATATGGTCAAATGGAGTGTGCCTCAGAGATCAATTCTGGGGCCACTCCTGTTCCTTATTTAGATATGATATGCCCCCTAGTATTATAGGTAATTCTAAAATATTTCTGTTTACTGATGACACTAACGTATTAGTAAAGGATGTTGTGTGCAACATTGGCTCTGTTTTAAATAGTGCAGTTCATGACATAAGTTCATGGCTTGTAGAAAATAAACTAATGCTAAATTACAGTGAGACCCAGTTTTTACAGTTTCTAACACAGAGTTCAACGAAACCCGAAACCCGACGTTTTAGCTTCACAGAAGGGGCATGTGATTAGTGAAACTGAAAGTTCAGATTTCTAGGTGTTTAGATAGACAGTATACTGTTGTGGAAAGCCCACGTTCAGGATCTTGTTTGAAGACGTAATGCTGCCATTTTTACTATTCGAATGGTATCTAAAGTAAGTGATCTTTCGACACGAAAATTAGACTACTTTGCTTATTTTAAATCGCTTATGTCGTATGGTATTATATTTTAGAGCAACTCTTCCCATTTTCTGAGGAAACTTTTAGCTCAGAAACAGGCAGTTTGGGCAATAAGTGGAGTAAGTTCGCGAACCTCTTGTCGACCCCTGTTCACTACTCTGGGTATTCTGACATTGGCCTCTCAATATATATATATTCTTTACTGTCGTTTATTGTTAACAATATCAGCTTATTCCCAAGAGTTAGCAGCTTTCACTCAGTTAATAATAGGCAGAAATCCAATCTGCTTTTGGATCGCATTTCCTTAAACTCTAGTGCAGTACACTGCTGCATCCATTTTCGATAAGCTACCACAAGAATTCAAAGGTCTTAGCATTAATCCATGCGCTTTCAAATCGAAACTGAAGAGTTCCCCCCCCCCTCCCCCCCCCCCCCCGCCTTAGTCTTTTCTAGATAACGACTACAGATCTCAAACTGATACACGCTTTTCTCCACGATCCCTGAAAGTTTTGTCACAGATTCCAATAGGTTTATTTGCTACTAGTAAAGTAGTCAATAATTTTTGTGCTGGTAGACTGGCTAATAAGAAAAACAAAAGATTGGAATCGATTGATTAATAGTATAGCAATATTCATTTATCGACAGCGCAAAAGTTGAATCTCGAATTACATACCTTGAGATCATTAAAGTGTTAGTCCTAGATATTAGTCATTAGGATAACAATGACAAAAAGACAGACAGTTAAAGAGCTAACCATTTTCAGTATTTTAGCATTAGCCAACAAGTTGCTGCATCAAACTCGCGATGGCTGTTACCTTCATACATAGCATTACTTTATTCAAGATCTAACAAGACACTTAATAAAACCTTTAATGAAAATTTAGCATCGCGTTCAGTATAATAGCAGAGCAGTCAGACCAGTGCTTCAAGATTAGAACAGCACTGAAGTGAGAGCATCAGTATTTACCATTAATGAAGGTGAATAGTAACAAAATAAGAAGATTAATTCTAATAAAGAGAATAATTAGGAACGAAGTTTCCCTTGGCAGGTATCCAGATTTTCAATCAGAACAGCGCCATGTTTGTAGGTCGTGATACTGGAACTTCAGTCAACTAGTAAATACACATACAAGCAAAGGTCACAGACTACCCTGAAACAACTGAGTGTTAACAGGAGGAAGCTAGACATTATGGTGAGGCCGGGCAATATAGCACACTGTGTAAAATTTGAACAAGCTATGTGCACATCAACGCTCTGCCGTCCTACAAGAATACAGCTGAAAAAGATTAAAATATCCATCGGATTTATCGACTTTCCATCATGTGAAGTTTATCACCGTATAGAACCAAAAGACAGGAAGTATAATGTCATTCATAAACGCATTTTAATGACACTGTCGGTGCACAGTCTCTAAAGTCTAAATGGTAACTAGAAGAAGGCGATATGCCCACATCAAGAACACATGGCATCTTTCCTACCAGAAGTATACACGGATTCCCTCCGTACTTCATACTTGCTTTTTCAGATCTTCTCCCCGCCTTCTGTACAGCTACAGCAAATACCCTACTGGCCATTAAAATTACTACACCAAGATGAAATGCACATGATAAACGGTTATTCATTGGACAAATATATTATACTAGAACTGACATGTGATTACATTTTCACGCAATTTGGGTGCATAGATCCTGAGAAATCAGTACCCAGAACAACCACCTCTGGCCGTAATAACGGCCTTGATACGCCTGGGCATTGAGTCAGAGCTTGGATGGCGTGTACAAGTACAGCTGCCCATGCAGCTTCAACACGATACCACAGTTGATCAAGAGTAGCGACTGGCGTATTGTGACGAGCCAGTTGCTCGGCCACCATTGACCAGACGTTTTCAGTTAGGTTAGGTTAGTGTTTTTTTTAACGTCCCATCGACAACGAGGTCAGTATAGACGGAGCACTTGCTCGGGTTAGGGAAGGACTGGGAAGGAAATCGGCCGTGCCCTTTCAAAGGAACCATCCCGGCATTTGCCTGAAACGATTTAGGGAAATCACGGAAGACCTAAATCGGAATGGCTGGAGACGGGATTGAACCGTCGTCCTCCCGAATGCGAGTCCAGTGTCGTTTTCAGTTGGTGAGAAATCTGGAGAATGTGCTGGTCAGGGCAGCAGTCGAACATTTTCTGTATCCAGAAAGGCCCGTACAGGACCTGCAACATGCGGTCGTGCGTTATCCTGCTGAAATGTATGGTTTCGCAGGGCTCGAATGAAGGGTAGAGCCACGGGTCGTAACACATCTGAAATGTAACGTCCACTGTTCAAAGTGCCGTCAATGCGAACAAGAGGTGACCGAGACGTGTAACCGATGGCACCCCATACCATCACGCCGGGTGATACGCCAGTATGGCGATGACGAATACACGCTTCCAATGTGCGTTCACCGCGATGTCGCCAAACACGTATGCGACCATCATGATGCTGTAAACAGTACCTGGATTCATCCGAAAAAATGACGTTTTGCCATTCGTGCATCCAGGTTCGTCGTTGAGTACACCATCGCAGGCGCTCCTGTCCGTGATGCAGCGTCAAGGGTAGCCGCAGCCATGGTCTCCGAGCTGATAGTCCATACTGCTGCAAACGTCGTCGAAATGTTCGTGCAGATGGTTGTTGTCTTGTAAACGTCCCCATCTTTTGACTCAGGGATCGAGACGCGGCTGCACGATCCGTTACAGCCATGCGGATAAGATGCCTGTCATCTCGACTGCTGGTGATACGAAGCCGTTGGGATCCAGCACGGCGTTCCGTATTACCCTCCTGAACCCACCGATTCCATATTCTGCTAACAGTCATTTGATCTCGACCAACGCGACCAACAATGTCGCGATTCAATAAACTGCAATCGCGACAGGCGACAAACCGACCTTTATCAAAGTCGGAAACGTGATGGTACGCATTTCTCCTCCTTACACGAGGCATCACAACAACGTTTCACCAGGCAACGCCGGTCAACTGCTGCTTGAGTATGAGTAATCTGTTGGAAACTTTCCTCATGTCAGCACGTTGTAGGTGTCGCCACCGGCACCAACCTTGTGTGAATGCTCTGAAAAGCTAATCATTTGCATATAACAGAATCTTCTCCCTGTCGGTTAAATTTCGCGTCTGTAGAACGTCATCTTCTTGGTGTAGCAATTTTAATGGCCAGTAGAGTATGTTCACAGCCTTCTGATGCGACTTCCCACTGAACTAAAAATATATAGCAAGCACAACACTGCCTTTGTGTTTGCAAGACCGGTATCAGCCTCTATTTGTTCTACATCTACATCTACATGACTACTCTGCAATTCACATTTAAGTGCTTGGCAGAGGGTTCATCGAACCACAATCATACTATCTCTCTACCATTCCACTCCCGAACAGCGCGCGGGAAAAATGAACACCTAAACCTTTCTGTTCGAGCTCTGATTTCTCTTATTTTATTTTGATGATAATTCCTACCTGTGTAGGTTGGGCCCAACAAAATATTTTCTCATTCGGAAGAGAAAGTTGGTGACTGAAATTTCGTAAATAAATCTCGCCGCGACGAAAAACGTCTTTGCTTTAATGACTTCCATCCCAACTCGCGTATCATATCTGCCACACTCTCTCCCCTATTACGTGATAATACAAAACGAGCCGCCGTTTTTGCACCCTTACGATGTCCTCCGTCAGTCCCACCTGGTAAGGATCCCACACCGCGCAGCAATATTCTAACAGAGGACGAACGAGTGTAGTGTAAGCTGTCTCTTTAGTGGACTTGTTGCATCTTCTAAGTGTCCTGCCAATGAAACGCAACCTTTGGCTCGCCTTCCCCACAATATTATCTATGTGGTCTTTCCAACTGAAGTTATTCGTAATTTTAACACCCAGGTACTTAGTTGAATTGACAGCCTTGAGAATTGTACTATTTATCAAGTAATCGAATTCCAACGGATTTCTTTTGGAACTCATGTGGACCACCTCACACTTTTCGTTATTTAGCGTCAACTGCCACCTGCCACACCATACAGCAATCTTTTCTAAATCGCTTTGTAACTGATACTGGTCTTCGGTTGACCTTACTAGACGGTAAATTACAGCATCATCTGCGAACAACCTAGGAGAACTGCTCAGATTGTCACCCAGGTCGTTTATATAGATCAGGAACAGCAGAGGTCCCAGGACGCTTCCCTGGGGAACACCTGATATCACTTCAGTTTTACTCGATGATTTGCCGTCTATTACTATGAACTGCGGCCTTCCTGATAGGAAATCACGAATCCAGTCGCACAACTGAGACGATATCCCATAGGCCCGCAGCTTGATTAGAAGTCGCTTGTGAGGAAATCCAGAAATACGGAATCAATCTGAGATCCCCTGTCGATAGCGGCCATTACTTCGTGCGAATAAAGAGCTAGCTGCGTTGCACAAGAACGATGTTTTCTGAAACCATGCTGATTAAGTATCAATATATCGTTCCCTTCGAGGTGATTCATAATGTTTGAATACAGTATATGCTCCAAAACCCTACTGCAAACCGACGTCAATGAGATAGGTATGTAGTTCGATGCATTACTCCTACTACCCTTCTTAAACACTGGTGCGACCTGCGCAATTTTCCAATCTGTAGCTACAGATCTATCGGTGAGCGAGCGGTTGTATACGAGTGATAAGTAGGGAGCTATTGAATCAGTGTTATCTGAAAGGAACCTAATCGGTGTACAATCTGGACCTGAAGACTCGCCCGTATCAAGCGATTTGAGTTGCTTCGCAACCCCTAAGGTATCTACTTCTAAGAAACTCATGCTAGCAGCTGTTCGTGTTTCAGATTCTGGAATATTCCATTCGTCTTCCCTGTGAAGGAATTTCGCAAAACTGCGTTCAATAACGCCGCTTTAGCGGCACAGTCGTCGGTAACAGTACCATCGGCACTGCGCAGCGAAGGTATTGACTGCATCTTGCCGCTTGTTTACTTTACATACGACCAGAATTTCTTCGGATTTTCTACCAAATTTCGAGACAATGTTTCCTTGTGGAACCTATTAAAGGCATCACGCATTGAAGTCCGTGCCAAATTTCGCGCGTCTGTAAATTTTAGCCAATCTTCGGGATTTCGCGTTCTTCTGAACTTCGCATGCTTTTTCCGTTGCCTCTGCAACAGCGTTCGGACCTGTTTTGTGTACCATGGGGGATCAGTTCCATCTCTTACCAATTTATGAGGTATGAATCTCTCAATTGCTGTTGCTACTATATCTTTCAATTTGAGCCACATCTCGTCTACATTTGCATAGTCAGTTCGGAAGGAATGGAGATTGTCTCTTAGGAAGGCTTCTGGTGACACTTTATCCGATTTTTTAAATAAAATTATTTTGCGTTTGTTTCTGGTGGATTTGGAAGAAGCGGCATTGAGCCTAGCTACAACGACCCTGTGATCACGAATCCCTGTATCAGTCATGATGCTCTCTATTAGCTCTGGATTGTTGGTGGCTAAGAGGTCAAGTGTGTTTTCGCAACCATTTACAATTCGCGTGGGTTTGTGGACTAACTGCACGAAATAATTTTCGGAGAAAGCATTTAGGACAATCTCGGAAGATGTTTTCTGCCTACCACCGGTTTTGAACAAGTATTTTTGCCAACATATCGAGGGAAGGTTGAAGTCCCCGCCAACTATAACCGTATGAGTTGGGTATTTATTTGTTACGAGACTCAAATTTTCTCTGAACTGTTCAGCAACTATATCATCGGAGTCTGGGGGTCGGTAGAAGGAGCCAATTATTAACATAGTTCGGCTGTTAAGTATAACCTCCATCCATACCAATTCGCACGGAGTATCTACTTCGACTTCACTACAAGATAAACCACTACTGACACACAAACTCTCCACCACCAATTCTGCCTAATTTATCTTTCCTGAACACCGTCTGAGATTTCGTAAAAATTTCTGTAGAACTTATTTCAGGCTTTAGCCAGCTTTCTGTACATATAACGATTTCAGCTTCTGTGTTTTCTATTAGCGCTTGTAGCTCAGGGGCTTTCCCAGCACAACTACAACAATTTGCAACTACAATTCCGACTGTTCCTTGATCCAATCACGTCCTGTATTTGCCATGCACCCTTTGAGATTACAGCCGACCCCGTACTTTCCCGAGGCCTTCTAACCTAAAAAACCGCCCAGTCCACGCCACACAGCCTCCGCTATCCGTGTAGCCGCCAGCTGAGTGTAGTGAACTCCTGACCTATTCTGCGGAACCCGAAACCCCACCACCCTATGGCGCAAGTCAAGGAATCTGCAGCCAACACGTTCGCAAAACCGTCTGAGCCTCTGATTCAGACCCTCCACCCGGCTCTGCACCAAAGGTCCGCAGTCGGTTGTGTCAACGATGCTGCAGATGGTGAGCTCTGCCTTCATCTCGTAAGCAAGACCGGCAGCCTTCACCAAATCAGATAGCCGCTGGAATCCAGAGAGAATTTCCTCAGATCCAAAGCGACACACGTCATTAGTGCCGACATGTGCCACCACCTGCAGCTGGCTGCACCCTGTGCTCTTCATGGCATCCGGAAGGACCCTTTCCACATCAGGAATGACTCCACCCGGAATGCACACGGAGTGCACACTGGATTTCTTCCCCTCCTTAGCCGCCATATCCCTAAGGGGCCCCATTACGCGCCTAACATTGGAGCTCCCAACTACCAATAAGCCCACCCTCTGCGATTGCCCGGACCTTGAAGGCTGAGAATCATCCTCTGAAACAGGGCAGGCAGCTGTATCTGGCTCAGCCAGAGATAGTGCCTGAAACCTGTTTGTCAGACGCACCGGGGAGGCTTTCTGATCAGCCTCCGGGGACGTCTTTCGCTGCCTACCACGCCTTAGAACGACAAAGCAACTGTTCACGGTGAGGTCGTCGTCGGAGATATGTAGGTCGGCCACATCTCGATGTCGTTGATCTGAAATCCAATAATCTGCTTCTTTCAGATGATGTCTGTTTCTCTGCAGTGGAAGCGCCGATCGTGGACTCGCGGGATCTGAATCCAGAGGTACAGCTGCAATGGTCGATTGTGAAGGTAGTTATCTGCTACTGGTTTAGTCAGTAAAGAACGTACACGATCTAAAAAGTGATGCCACGTAACTTCATTTATTCAGTGGTGCCGTCACATACATTGCACTATACACTTCATAACCGAATTATATCCAGTCTGCAAGTTCAGGCAGATATACAGAATGAATTTATGCGACGCACTTTATGATCTCATCCTCACAGACAGTCAATATGCAACGTGAGCAATCAGCTAGATTCTAATAAGTTAAAGCCACTTCAATATGTTGACTAAGGAGGCCACTGTGGTTACTCTGTCTTTACTTTGCGATGAGTCGAAGCTACGACCGACACACGTACGCTCATGGTGACCTGCTCCTCATGACTGTCTCGCCATCTCTCTTCGACACTGAGTAGGGATCTGCTGCCTTATGTATCGGCCAATCAACGCTGCCGGAATTCTGTCTATGAATACTGCTGCCTAGCTCAGTTCTCTCACTTGACTAACGCCAAGCCATGTCAACAATGTGCCATGCTATAAGTTAAACGCTATCCGAGACTATCTTCCCTCTCTCTTTTACAATAGGCTGGCAACATATTGCACAACATCATGAAGTAATAAGTACTCTTTGTCTGACGTAAACGTAACACATTCCTCCCTTTTATTGCTCTCAAATGGGAAATTTTCGAAGCCAATTACAATTTTGAAAACCTGTGAATGACTTAGCCATTCCCTTGTCTCTGTCCTCCTTACAGCCACAGGTGCAATGATCATATCGTAAGGAATGTGAATTCTAAAGGTAAATGTTTGGAAGAATTATCTCAGTCATTTGAAATAAAGGAGACGGTTTGGCACCTTTACTGTTAAACTGCGTCTTAGAAAAAAATTGTGAAGCTTTGATATCAGGAACTAAAAAAATCACAAAAATTAACTAATGATTCTAGAAAGAAAATTAAATGTAAATAAGGTAAGCTTTCTGGCTTTCGCAGACGACTTTGCAGTAGATTCAGAAAAAACTCAACGTTCTGAGAAAAGTAGCTGATAGAACTAGTCTCAACACTTCAACTAAAAAAAAAACAAAGTTCATGACAAATATAAAAAATTCACCAAAATAAATAGAGACAAGAGCAGATAGAATAGAGAGAATAAGTAAATGTAAATTTCTTGGAGATACTATACAGTAGAAAAATTTTCAACATATGTAAGAGTCAATAAAATAGGAAGAACATATCTACAACCAGAACAGCGTAATTAAGAAAACAAAACTGTACGTCAGTGGTAAGACCTGAATTTTTATACATATGAGAATTCTTAACAATAAACTACAAGATGAACAGAGTAGAGGTATTGAAAGATGGATTGTTGGAAAAATAGTGGGTGCAATACAAACTACTGACGGTTGGAAAATGAGGAGCAATGAGAAGCTCACGATAAAATGGAGAAAATATCATAATTATTTACAAAGCAGAGGCTAATCTTCCTTGGAAACCCCTACCGATTGGAAACCCTACCGAATGAGAAGAGAACAACGAAACAAATAATCCTATGTTTTTGGCAAAAGAAAGTGGTAATAGCATGCTTTATAGAAATAAGTGATAGACAGAAATTATTTTAGGAGTAAAAAAATGAGGACAGGATAACGAAACAAATATTCCTATGTTTTTGGTAAAAGTAATCGGTATAATAATAATAACGTCGTGTGACTAGGGCCTTCCGTCGGGTAGACCTTTCTCTGGGTGCAAGTCTTTCGATTTGACGCCACATCGGCGACTTGCGCGTCGATGGGGATGAAATGATGATGATTAGGACAACACAACACCCAGTCCCTGAGCGGAGAAAATCTCCGACCCAGCCGGGAATCGAACCCGGGACCTTTAGAATTGACATTCTGTCGCGCTGACCACTCAGCTACCGGGGGCGGACAAAGTAATCGGTAATAAGATGCTTTACAGAAATAAGTGACAGAAACAAATTACTTTAAGAGTAAAATACTACTCAAGACAGAAGAAGAACGAAATCAGCAACAACACAGATAGAAAAAAAGGAAACAACATTGGGAGAAGATGGAATTTAGAAAAAAAGGAACAACGAAGAAAGACGAGCAACTGAAATTGTTATTTGATTCTAGATGGTCAATAAGAAGATTTAAAACGTTATATCCACTGAAGATGGCACAGCAGTGGCGAAATATTTTTATGTCAGTAAGGACTGAAAATGTTTTTGCATAAGGTGGAGTTGATCTTCAACAACACTTAAATGCAAATAGTGAAAACACTATGAATAGCTTATACCTAGAACTAATCCACGTTACTAAGTCTTGGTAAGGTAATCCTTGGAAAAAAAGGTCTCAGTAAATATGTCGTATCAGAACCGGATAAAATACCAAGCTTTCGATGACTATATCCACCATCATCGTTAGGGACTATATCAGATATAGCCTTCACATAGTCTTTGATGACGATAATAGGGGTAGTCATCATCAAAAGCTTGGGAGCTCTTCAGAATTTAGCGTGGTAATTTTACCGAGAACTTTTTATCCTAGCTATTCAAGGTGACTAAAACTCCATAGTTAATTATGTGTGTTAAATAGTTTTGAAGCTCCTCCATTTACCAAAACAACTACTTCAGACTACTACACTCGTATATCCAGGTAATCTATTTTCAATCAAGATTTTCCAGATGCATTGCTTCTTCTTTTCTGGTATTCAGAAACTTCTCGTTTCACTTCTTGTATGACGTCATTTCACGTTTCAGTGAGATTGACCGATTTAACGTACGTTCGTAGAGTCGCCTTCTTTACAGTTTTTCCAATGTACATAAGCGGTAAGACTAGCGCCGCAGTAATGGTCTGTGTCACCAACGTGGCATGCGCTTAAAGCAGACGCCCTACTACCACTAACTTCCTATTTCTTGATTAGGCATAGTGTCTCAAAACTATTAATATTAATCTTTGTGAGTATAGTTGCTCATTTCCTTGGAGCATCACACTGTTTCGCTACTGTCGGTGATGATCTCATTCATGACAGTGCCCATGCATGCTACGCTGTCTGCTTGATAACTGATGACAGAGCATCTAGAGACTATGCATTTCCTAAACATGTGTATGTGACTGATGGTGCAGCATCTAATTTTGAAAACCGCTTTCAGCTTTATGACTTGGTCAACATTGTAGTACAGGAAGTAAGACAAAAAAAGTCATGGAAAAGGTGCATGTGATGGGGTAGGAGGTCTCTGTAAACATCTTGGAGCAAGATTAAATCTCCAGCATGAAGCTCTTGATGCTATAAGAGATGCTACTGGATTTGTACACACCATATCAACATTGGTAACAACATTAAACTCATAATTCTAAATGGTAGTACATTAAGGGAATTCCGTTTTAAAAGAGAGAAGAGTGGTCTGCTGTGAAGCCTGTCGTAGGAATTCAATCAAGTCACTACTGGATTGCATCCCAGACTGGCACACACATTGAAAGAACGGTTTTCAACGAAATGCAGTCTGTTGCTGTGTGTGATGTGCAGGGACCACAGTATATATAGAAGATCTCATAGTGAGCCACTTCATTTCTTGTGTGTATGACAACCAGAGGTGGATGGGACGGATAATAAGTCTCTCTCATGAGCTGGAAGATATAACCTTCTCCTTTATGACACCTCATGGTCCTATTAATGGTTTCAAATGGCCATCATCAAAAGATCAGTAAGCAGTTCACATTCACCAAGTACTGCTCTTGTTGGATCATCCTTGTCCTTTTGAAAATTGAGCTCGGCTACAAAAGAAGCAGATGAAAAAAATGACCTCTTTTCAACGGCGCAGTGTTGACCGTTACATTGTAAGCAATTTTAATTCATAGAAGGTCATGAAGAAGTAAAATAATGACAGAAAACAATACAAATTTGTCAATAATATCATTAAAATGTGTATAAATTTCGCTATACCTCATTTTTGTTATAAATGTTTTCAAACAAATTATGAATGGTTTTCCAACTCACTTATAATGTTGTAAGGTAATTATTTTGATTCAGATATAACAGTTTCGTATGAAATTTACTTAAAGTCATCGCTCAGTTTAAATATTTAAGTGTCCATGATTTTTTTACCTTGAGAAATTTATCACATTTTGTACAGACAAGTATTGCCCATTCTGATTGTACATTCCCTAAGTACAATGACCAACTAACGTACCGTGAAATTTTTAGAACATTTAGGATGCTGATTTTGGAGAAAATAATTTCTAAATAACCAAAAACTTTCAGATTCTTTCATCTTAATGTGCAAATATTTTCTCAGTTTAAGAAGTTCATGCATTAATGTCATAGCGAACAGTTAACAGTCCTTCAACTTTATTATTTCTCAAGACGGTTAACATGACGTGACTACTGATATTTTCAAAACATAATTTTGAAATTCGCAGAAAGTTACATGTTTTGATTGTTTATTTTTCTAAAAAAATGAATAAAGGTTCAGAAGTGTGTATGTATTAATCATGTCTCATAGTATTTGGAACGAAGTATTTGTTGAAAATAAATTCAGATCTCTATCACTTTTGGTTTCTTTATTACAATTTTTCAATTTTCCCTTTCGTTACGGAATTTTCACAAATACTCTCATTTATAGAGGTCTGTAGCGTTGTAACGAATCATCAGAAATTCAAATGTTATAGTTTTGGTGAGGTATCATTTGGAACTTGACACGTTCACTCTTGATCTGTATGACCTGAGATGAAATCGCCCTCTATAACGTTGTCTGCAGTTATGTTACCCTTACCCACTATATGTTCCTTCCACGTTCCAGCCTTGCCTTTTTCCTTAGGCTTCCCATCTCAGCTCTTTATACTCATACAGGTGCTTCTCTTTCCATCAAAGGTCTCTTTAATATTCCTACAGACAGTTTCCATCTTTCCAGTCAGCTGCCTAACCAGTAGCAGTCTTCTTTGTATTGTGAACAAGCATCCTTCGTTATATATGAAGATCACTAATTTCTTTGAAAAATTCCACCTTAATAAAGTAAATATTAAGTTTACAATAGAATATATACAATAAGTATTTAACACAACTCAGGATGCAATAGTTACTTTCACAGAACGGCTTTTCTTTTGATCTACGGGGCTACATTTTGTTGGCGCAGGTACTATTATTACTATCAGTATTTTTAGGTTAGAGGGTCTCAGGGAACCACACAAGGGGCGTCCGTCTAAAAGTGGGTAGGTAAAACACAGTAAGGTAGTTGTAGAAACGATTGGTATTGTAGTTGTAAATTGTCGTAGCTGTGTTGGGAAAGAACCAGAGCTCCAAGCCCTAACAGAAAGCACTGAAGCTCAAATAGTTGTACAGAGAGCTGGCTAAAGCCGGAAATAAGTTCAGCCAAAATTTTTTTCATACGATCTAACAGTGTTTAGGAAGGATAGATTAAATACAGTTGGTGGTGGAGTATTTATTGCTGTCAGAGGTAGTTTGCCTTGTAGCGAAATTGAAGTAGATAGTTCGCGTGAAACAGTATGGGTAGAGGTTATACCTGACAATCGGACTAAACCATTAACTGGATCGTTTTACCGAACCCCCCCCCCCCCCCCCCTCCTGGACTCAGAAGATATAGTTGCTGAACAGTTCAAAGAAAACTTGAGTCTTATTTCAAATAAGTACCCAGCTCATACAATTATAGTCGGTATTGACTTCAATCTACCCTCGACATGCTGGAAAAATTATACGTTTAAAGCTGGCGGCAGGCATAAAACGTCATCCGAAATTGTACTGAATGCTTTCTCAGAAAATTATTTTCAACAATTAGTTCATGAGCCCACTCGAAGCGTAAATGGTTGCGAAAGTATACTTGACCTTTTAGCAACAAATAATCCTGTACAAATAGTGAATATTGTGACGAATACAGGGATTAGCGACCACAAGACAGTTGCTGCTAGGCTGAATACTGTAACACCTACAACCATCAGAAAGAAACGCAAAGTATATCTATTTAAAAAAAACGATGAAAGTGGTCTTAACGCCTCTTTAAGAGACCATCTTCACTCCTTCCGATCTGACCATGTAAGTGTAGAAAAGTTGTGGAATGTTTTCAGAGAGATAGTATCGACAGCAACTGAGAGATGTATACCACATAGGTTAATAAGTGATGGTACTGATCCCCCATGGTACACAAAACGGGTCAAATCGTTGTTGAAAAAGCAACGAAAAAAGCAGGCCAAATTTAAAAGAAGGCAAAATTCCTAAGATTGTCAAAGTTTTACAGAAGTTCGAAATATAGCGCGTACTTTAATGCGAGAAGTTTTTAATGATTTCCACAACGAAATTCTGTCTCGAAATCTGGCAGAAAACCCAATGAGATTCTGGGCATACATACAGCACACCAGTGGCAAGACGCAGTCAATACCACGGTGAAGTCACTGATGACAGTGCCACTGAAGCAGAGTTATTAAACACGGTTTTCCGAAACTCCTGCACCAAAGAAGACGAAGTAAATATTCCTGAATTCCAGTAAGTTTTATACGACTGTGCCTTCACACGAAGTAAACATCAAAAAGTATCATGATTTATAGCGTATATGATTTCTGTTTTAACAATTTTAATTTGTTGTGATGATGGGTGTTCGGAAATTGTGAGAGCACAAACTAGTGAGAATATTTAACCTCGCAAATTTCAAGGTTTGCTCTAACGTAAAAGAGAACCTGTTCAAACACACCATATTGTAACTCAGAGTAATTAAGCAAACGAATTTTCAATATACATACCTAACTTTATTTATTACTCTTGAGTGAGAATATAAGCGTATTAAATACCTTTGAATATGATCAGTACATTACAAATATCTGGTTTAGCGAACGCCACGAGAACCTTCCCAGTACTTCACTAATCAAAACATTGCAGGTAAAAAAAGCAGAAATAGTCAGTCTTTCATCTTCCTTTTTCATAAACTGGAGAGCGCTCAGTGTGCAAAAGTCTATCGTAGTTAACTTGATTTTTATCATTAGTTCTTATTCTCTAATTACTGATTGCCTTTTTTACCGAACATAGCGAATAATGTACGTGATTCGTCTGTTTCTATTGTTTTGTGATGTATCGTTTATCGTTTGAAGAACGAGTCTTTCACTCTACAGGGGTGTGCGTGTTATTTTGAAACTCCCCAGCAGAGCAAAACTGTGTACCGGAAAGGGACTCAAGCTCGGAACCTTGCTTTCCTCAGTCGATGGTCTTTCCGATTGACCTGCCCTCACAGATGTATTTCTTCCAGTAGCTGTTCCCTACTTTACAAGCTTCACAGAAGCAACCATGCGTGCAGAGTCCATCATTCACTCCGCTGCCGCGTGTGCATTGTTTCGAAACGTCTTAACAGAACTGAAGCTATGAGAGCAGTCGTGAGTATTGTCTGGATAGCTCAGTCGCTAAGAGCAGTGAACGAAAAAGTTCCGGGTTCGAGTCTCTGTCTGTCGCACAGCCTCTTCATCGTCAAACGAAATAAGTGCTCCCTCTTAAATCTTAACCGGGTCTTTTCTAAATAAACATAAGGTACAATTACCTCCAAAAGCCTGTCAACGTTTCTGCCTTTATCATCAAACGCATTATCAAAGTGCTGCAGTGCTGGCCTATGTATTAAACTTGCTTGGAATTATCTGTGTCACACTCAGAGCACCTCTTTAGTCGTATAAACAACTTCCCAAACCACTTATTCCAAGTGTCTTTTGGTGGAAAGTCACGGTCATTATCCCAGACCGACAGGTACTTTTCATCGTTGAAAATTGTCATCCTGTCAGCGGAATTTAATCTCTGGCCAAAACTCGTATCCAAAGTTAAGGATCTGCATCAATTAAGGAAAACGATTATTCATGACCGTCAAAACTAAATTTCACCAGGCGCAATTATAACCCACAACACACTACAAAGTTAACTATTTTTTCTCTTTCGATCTTTGGCAATACAAAAATAATTACTTGATTATTAATGTGAATAATATCATGATCAGGTTAGTTAGTTTATGTATGCGGACACGATATAGTTTGCTTCACAGATATTTTATAATTTCCCAACATATCTAGTCAAGCAGTCAACATCAGAGAACATAACGACAAAATAAGCTGAGGACAAAGTGGCAAATAGGAAAAAGGGCACACGGGCATTTTCATACGTACTACTCCATTTCATTCTTTCACGAAGTCAGCGAGTGGATAGGAGTAGCGGGAAAGAGCCTTAAATATAACTGAATGTAGCAACTTTGGATATGTAGTTTTCAAGGCATGGATGCGACACGTGTGCAAAGTACGCACTCACAAGTGATACATTATATCGGCCCCAATGGCGACAAAACTTGGATTAAATTATGAACAAGGATGGGGGCCTTAAGATCCACGCGCTTTTATAAGTTAAAATATTCTTTAAGGACGATCGAGTTTTCGTTTTGGTTAGTTACAGATAGTTTGTGATAGTAGTTGGAATAGGTAAATAATTTTTCTTTGTATTTGACGTTATATTATCAATGACAAATTTTTCATGTTATTTTTTCATTAATTACATTGTGAACGACCAAGCTCTGATTTTAGAAGAAACTGATTTACACAGTGCTTTGTTTTTGTGAGAATGTGACCTCCGTTTCTTGTTCATTAACAATGATTTCTGATTAGTTTTTGACTGCTTGTAACGTAAGAGATATTTCAGTATTCTCACAGTTTTTTTTGGGTACTCGTGAACCAGGTTGCTTTTTCAGTCTTGACAATGGATGGCTGTTAGTTTACTAAATGTTTTCAGTCAGTTAATTTAGCGCATATGACTTTTTGGTTACAATCAGGTTACATTTCCTCAAAAAGAGTCTTGGATAGCGGTAGCTGTAATTTTAAATATTCAAAGAGTGCTTACACCAATGTTTGAACATTAGTGCAATACTAGTGGAGAAAATTTTCTGGGGTGTGTTTCTTTGGTCAATTTTTTTTTCAAATTTCTACATTAATAGTAAATATTAAATAGGTTTTCATGTTTGTGGGTTGTTACAAAACTTTCTGTTTAATAATATGATGTTTTCAAGCAACCTTGATCAGTAGTTAGTTGAGGATGTCACTACTGGTTCGCACAAGGTGCGTATGCACTCCAGGATAGGTCTCCCACCAGGCTACGCCGTACACGTAAACGTCCATCACTCGCATACAGAGAAAAACTGCTCTCATCAGTGAAGACGATAGAGGGCCATTCCAACCTCCAGTCGACACCAGAGTAGCCGCGCTTAGTAATGTCGCGGTGCCAGCGGTATCCTAGCCAGAAGCACACGTGATCTCAGTCCGGCTGCAAGCATACGGCTCCCAATGGTCGTCGGTAATGTAACAGAACATGTGCAACATGTGCCCGAATTTCTTCCCTCGACGATGTTCGGTCGGCCACCGCTGCTCGAACAGGGCGTCGATCCTTACTTGCGTCTGTACTACGCGGACGTCCAGAACCTGGGTTACCGGTGTGGGAATTTTCCACAGACCGCTGCTGAAAGCATCAGCACATCCTTGATACATTCTTCCCAAAATGTGCAGCGGCAATCCAGCTTCCTGCAGCACCACAGTGCGACCCCGTTAAGATGGCTGCAGTTGTTCAACGGGAGGACGTAGTCGTCGGTGGGGCATGGTTGCACCCTAGAGTGAATTTTGTAATCACTGTTCACCTCGAAACTCAGCACTGTTAATGTCTGCAGAGAAAAAACAGAGGGCGCTCAGACAAGACTTCTGAGTGCCATCTGATCGCCGATGATAGTGACAACTGTCTTTCTCTTATAAATCACGACACTCGGCTTGTGTATAGCAGTAAAAGTACAGGGGCCTAGTCAAGGTAGCGGTGACACATGTGAATGAAGAGATCATGTAACAACTGGGTGCCGCAAAACATGTGTTAAAAAGTATTTGTCTACTGTGGTTTAATTGTATGCCGTAAATGATTCTCCTTGTAATACTGCTGTATCGCAGCCTTGAGAATCTATAGCTCACTCGCCGACCTCTCAATTCACATTTCAGCGTGGAAGCACTAACATTGGAATAGCGTTCGTTGCCGGCGGGGGTGGTCGAACAGTTCTAGGCGCTACAGTCTGGAACCGCGCGACGGTTACGGTCGCAAGTTCTAATCCTGCCTCGGGCACGGATGTGTGTGATGTCCTTAGGTTAGTTAGGTTTAAGTAGTTCTAAGTTCTAGGTGATTGATGACCTCAGATGTTAAGTCCCATAGTGCTCAGAGACATTAGCGTTGATCGTAAGGAATATTTTGCTCAAATTCTGGACACACTGTTGTGGTGAGAAGCACATTCAACAGCACATCAGGTCCACGAACAGCACTATCCTAAATAACTGCTTCTCGGTGTGATTGCAGCGCAGAAGTGAAGTCAAGTTGTGATGACAAAATTTGAACAGTCTCTGTTACAGATTTTGTGTGATGTTTTTATTGTTTTTTAGCGGCTTCGTGAAATGTTTTGAAAGGACCGCATCCATACATGATTCCAGAAAGGGCCAGTCGGGACTATCAGACTCAGTTATGACCCTGGAGAATGTGGAACGAGTGCTAACCTTATTCAGTGAGAGGCCCACTACATCGACAACAAATACAGCACCGTAACTCAGGGTGTCACAATGGCCTCGCCAGAGGTTAATCAAAGAGATATTTAATCTTTTCTCTCACAAAATTCAACAGTTTCAACATGTAAAGAACGGGGATTTGGAGCGACGATATTCTTTTGGAAACGAGATGACTGAGGCCTTTTAAAATGGAACAGTCGATACAGATGAGATCTGGTTTAGAGAACAGGCACACTTCCATATCAGTGGGCATGCCAACAAACAGAACTGGCACCGCTGGGCTACTGGGAATCCACACGTTCAAGCTGCTGTTCCTCCCATCAACAAAAAAATCACTGTTTGGTGCCCAATCAGTGCACAATGCATTATTGAGCCCTCTTTTATTGACGGACCTATCACAGTGGAGCAATAGAGACAGGTACTGGAACATGGATTTGTGCCGGCTGCATCAAGCAGCCGAATGCTACGAAACTACTGGTTCATGCAGGATGGAGCATTTTCACATTGTACTGCGCAATGTCTTCAGTTTCTTGCAGGAGATTTTCAGAGAACATTCCCCTGAACAGCTTCACATTCATTGGACATGGTGTGGAAAGGCCTCCCTATCGTCCCTATCTTAGCCCGTGTGTTTATTGCTAATGGCGCAGTTTGAAGAGAAGAGTCTCCAAAGATGCTTTTGCAAAGCTACAGGATGTTGGCACTGCAATTTTCAGAGAGATTCTTGCAGTCTAAAATAATGTTCTCCAGAAAGTCATTACGGAATTCATTTCAAGGCTCTACACACTGAGTGCTGCAGAAGGAACTCACTTTGGAAAAGGTATGTATTAAATTACAGGTTGTCTGCTACAGAATAAATGTGAAAACAAAAATCTATCATCTCATATTATGTTGATGTAGACACAAACTTTCTAGCACATATTTTGCACCACCCTGTATTATTATTATCTCTAAGTTCACTCAAAGTCACCTCATAGTGCTTCTATTTGGAACTAATATAAATAATCTTATGCTGAGTCGGAGATGGTGAAACGATGGCTTCGACGTCTGCGACAATGCTGCTTTTACTCCGTTTATTACGGACACACTTAAATTCGCAGTGACGAATTATGGGACAGGATCATGATGTTGCTAGACCCTTATAGATTTGCCCACATTTTTCACGTCCGTAGTGCGTCCCATTTAGTAATTAGGTCTGACATGGACCTAACTCTTCGTTCTACATGCAACATGCGCGTCCATACAATCACGCGTCGAACAGTGCATTGTCGCACATACTCTCTGATGTCACACAACAGCGTCCAGACACGGTGGAAGCATCCCACACGATTTTTTGATCATGGCTAAAAAAGTACCCAACATTCATTATCAGTTCCCTATTGGCATTTCATGATGTATATTGAATTAGCAAGGAAATTTACATTGGTTTAAAACATTTTTAATAACAAAAATGTGTTTCTATTTCAGTCACAGGTACATTTTAAATTTTATGAATAAAAGCAATCAGTTAATATTTACAGCATACAATGGAAAAAATAAATAACACATTTGTGTTCCAGTGTAACAAGGTGACAACTGAATGTTGCAACTACAGGTTAAATGACGTGCGATTTACACAGATATTTCTAATAGAGAAACAAAATACATGAACTGAGATACAGAGTGCTCTCAAAAGAAATTCGTAATTTATATGTCACTGAAAAACATTAAATTCAAGGACAGATCTGAAAATTAATTTTATTTAGAAATCGTTACATTTGACAACAAAGATAAATGAACTTGATTTTACTATTTTAACTTAACGCTTGAATAATTAATGTGCAGAAGAAGGAAACATTCTGGAGCTTTTTCAAGCAATGGTCTATCCATGTTCCCTTTTTAGAGATATGTTGATCCCCACGATACGCTCTTAATCGTTGATTGCTGCAAGTGGGCCGTAAACTAAAAAATGATCGAATTGTAACCACAAGTAATTCATTACTATTGAACTTTTCGCTTATCTTCGTAGCTGTCTATCTACAAGCCAGTGTGACGTCAGTATTGGCTTTTCGCGCCTGCGCGGTTGGGATAGGTTCTTGGCTAAGCAACTGTTGGCAATATTGTGCGAGCTGCGAGGTTTACAGCAGTTGCTTCACGTGCTTCCAGGAATGCGGAGCACCGTCCGTTCCGTTCTGTGTGAAGGGTGGGAATATCTTGTTTTCCTGTTTCTTAAGGACCACTATAAAGAGTAAATATGTGCGGGGCAGAGTGACGGTGGAAGACGGGCATAGCGTAGCAGCGAGGTCCGACCGAGGAAGAACTGATCGGCAAACGCTATTTGTGTTTCGGTATTATATATTTCGTAACCACGATCCCGTGACTGACTAATTAAGGAGCATGCGCTGCTTGGAAATATACTGCATTCGTGAGTGATTCCTTTCGGATGTTCTTGAGGACTTTTGATAATGAAGTGTTGTAATTTAGTTTCCTAGCATAATACAGCAGCCACTAAAGAGGTAAGAATCGGTTGAGTTATCCGAAATTCCATGAAGTTTCGAGGAACTCAGTCGGCTGAAAACCCGACAGCACTACGTTAATTCAAGTCGCTCGGAAAGACAACGACATCATATCAATGCAAATGTGTTTATTACTGTATCCAACCCTAGCTGGAGAAAATGTTAATCCCACAACGCTGCTTCGCAGCAGTATTCACTAACAGAATCCACATGGCTTTTGATTGCTATGTAACGTAGCGTGAACTCAGTTGCTGGTGTGCTGGAGACAGTTCTCCAACAAGTATGAATGCTGACAGCACTGTCAACAAAGGGAGTAGTTGGCAAAAGTACCTTTGAAGAAACCTCTCAACTGAAGTGTGTAAATGCATCATATTCCGATATTGTCGAATAGAATTGAAATAATACCTGACGACAGCGTAATATGTAAAGAATTTTAAGAAGTGTGATACGGTACTTTAGAAACACTATAGAATACGCAGAAATTATAAGACATGACGTAAGTTGGCCGAAAACGGCGTCTCACAATAGAGGCTATTTCGTGTTATGAACGGAGGAATGTGCATACTCCTGTCTGGGCAAATACCTGATGGGAGATTATGCGATTATTAAGTGACATATTTCCTCTATTTGGCTATAATTATTAGATAAAAGCTTATAAGTCTCACACAACCAGAGTCTGTGGCCGTTTCACAGTGAGCAGTGATAGATAATTATGAAAAACGCAGTACAGATTGCATCTACATCTATACACAAATGCGCCAACTGCCTACACATATTACTAAACTAATTTATACTGAAACATAGCATGTCCTTACTCATCATTTACTATAGGAGCAGGCAAGACAGTGGTATATGAATAGGGGAAGTTAGAGTATCCATCATACAAAAAAACTAACGTGCAAATGCGTTCTGAAATGTTGACTCTAAAGGCATAAAGTTAACTAGTTTCAGAATACAACTTTTAATGGTTCTTAGAGAAAGATGAGTAATAAATCTTGAATCATTTTTTAATTCCAGTCGACGGAGTACTCTAAAATTATTTTACGTGATTGCAAAACCAACTCGAGAAACCATCACACTCTTACTGGCGTGTGAAATCCGGGATTTACGGCAGATGTTGTAAGGATATTGCGTACACATGTTGAAGAGTGTTCTCATCAAGAACTGCTATTGACATTTCAATTACACTGTTAAGTTTGAAAGATAAATCTAATCAAGATTTCCAAGGACTGTTGGCTTGAGATAACTGCACAGAAAGTCAAAGATAACGTGATGACTGGCGTTCTACAGTTCCCGTACCTGGGAAAATTCAGTGATGTTAGTAACACAAGGGGTGGATAAGATCTTTGGAGGTACGGTGACAACAGACTATAAAGTTCGCAATTCATAGTAAGGCAGGATTGAACAAATCCTCGAGGCTCTTAATAGAAGACTCCAATAGCAGACGATCACGCAGCCTTATATCAAGAAATATTATCAGCTGTTGGTAATGACTGAAAAGTATTATATTGAAAGCAAGCTACTACCTGTTATACGCAATCGCGAATGCATAGCTGTTGCGGTTGCGTAACTAATGTCCCGAAAATATTCCTCTTCTAGTACAAAATTTTGACCCATAAATGAACAACAACGCGATCTGACTACTGTTAATGAAACATTAGGTAGTAAGCACACCCATAGAGCAATGTTAGAACAATGTCATATACGAAGAGATCACCATGTGCTCCCATCTACATCTACGTCTACATGGATACTCCTCAAATCATACCTAAGTGCATGGCAGAGGGTTTATCGAACCACCTTCACAATAATTATCTATTATTCTAGTATCGAACAGCGGCCGGAGAAAATGAACACCTATATATTTCCATGTGAGCTCTGATTTCCTTTATTTTATTATGACGATCGTTTCTCCCAATGTAGGTCGGCGTCAACAACATATTTTCGCATTCGAAGGAGAAAGTTGGTGATTGAAATTTCGTGAGAAGATTTCGCAGCAACGAGAAACGCCTTTGTTTTGATGATGCCCACCCCAAATCCTGTTCATGTCAGTGAACTCTCTCCCATATTTCGCGATAATACAAAACGTGTTTCTCTTCTTTGATCTTTCTTGATGTACTCCGTTAATGCTATATGGTAAGGATCCCAGATTACGCACCCATACTCCCAAAGAGGACGGACAAGCTTAATAATACAAAGTTACAACCAAAGTATTCAATCCTTCTAACACAGCCTATAAGAGTATCTGACTTTTTCATGTAGATAATACATGTGTAATGTATATGTAATAGCACCTTGTAATACGTATCACCTAACAGCTAGAAGTATGAATCAGAAAAGATACGACTCTCGATGTACTCAGGACTATAGCAGCTATCTCGGAAGTTCTCTACAACTCAAGCCTACATTATATAGGCTCAAAAGTGCATGTAAAGAAGAAAATATTCTTTGTACTGAAAGGAGTTTATAATACTATTATTTCTTTTTAAAGCACATCGTTTGCGATTAACTGTTCTAGCATCAGCTACTAATGTGAACAAGGTTAAACTAGAGCATGTGGAGTGAACATATAAGTCCTCTGATGAAGAAATTATTTTAGGGGGAAATAATTTAATTCTTATTACTATACAGTAAACATGCATTCACGAACGTTATACACAATTCGCTTCAAGGAACTATGGGGAAAATACAAACTATTTCTTATTTATGGATTGCTCCGTTACTTCTTGGTAGAACAGTTTTCGTTCTGCTGATTTTTGTTTATTTCAAACTAATTTTCGGCTTATTGGGCCACCCTCAAGAAATACCTGACTAGCGTCGGAAAAGGTCACTGGTTCAAGGCTATCAACATTATAAGTGAAGTAGAGAGTTGTGCATAAAACTTGTTTCTTAACGTTGAAATTACACTTTACACAATGGACAATGTTAATCACAATAAATAATTAACCTACACAATACAACAGGTTAAATGGTTATAACGCTAAGTTTTCTGATGTCTAGACATTGTCTGAGATACTGTTAAACTGTGCACTCTTCATTCTTGGAGTGCAACAAACATGTTTCTTAACATTGTAACCTAAACTTTAGGCAGTGGACAGTATTATATACAATAATTAAAATACACAATCTTAAAATATTACAGGTTATATGGTTATGATGCCAATGTTTGTAACGTTGAGACATTGGTTAACAACTAACTAAACTCTAGTAACTTAAAACGCGAAACAAACATATTTTACGCTTCAAATTACATTTTTATGCAATGTGCAATATTCTGAATAGCGCCGCTTATAAATACACCCTACAGCAACACATAAGGCAATAATGTCTAAACTTAACAAGTGAGATGATCTTATCTGCTGCAGGTTCGCTAAGAGTGCAAGTGCTTGGCCCGTGACCTGTTCGAACTGAATAAATCGCCTAGCTAACTGACTAGTCAGCAGCACTCTGTGTTCAAAGTACAGCTTACATTCTTTTAATCTAATATTCGTTTTATGGTTCGACCCATATTCAGTTAGCGTAATACATATGAATGTGACACAAACACTTTTATACTTCCATTTTGCACAAAACAGCCCATTATCAGTCATGTTACAGACTGGCATCTTCGTTTACATCTGAAAATACATACAGTCAAAGATTATATATTTCTTACAGTTTCTGTGATGGTCAAAGATACATTTTGTTCACATGTTCTGTATGACTAAAAATAACTGAAATTGTTTAGCATGAATGTGCTGAGTAGTCTACATGGTTATTAAATAAGTACACTGGTGACAGTTTAATTAGACTGTATGGAATATCATTAAAATAAAAATAAGATAATACATTTTGTATAGAAGAATAAATATTACATTTTTTCCTCACAGTTGGAATGGCTTCCGGAATATGTACTTTCAGTTAAGCGATAGTCGTTCTTGACGGAGTGGCTCAGTCGATACCCTAATATATTGATTTGCTATAAATGAAGCATACGCTCTCCCAATCACAACCACATCTTCAAGGGTATAAGGACGCCGCTCTAAACCAAACGAAGTCATCCGCAAGCATTATAGATCACTGCAAGTTTTGCCTACCCGACAAATATTTATTTCATAATTTAGATATCTACAATAAATTACATCACAACTAAATTCCTTAGATAAGCACTTCAGTAATCATGATGACTGGTATGCATTGCAATATTCAGCGAAACAAAAGGTTATATTGGTGGACGAGACATTTTCAGCAACATTGTGTTATTCTAATACTTACAAGAAACAGCTTACGATCTAATGTTCCATAAATCACGCTAGTGCTACTAGTGGAACCTAAGAACAAGATAATAGCTGGCATTATTAACTAAATTTCGTGTGCAAGTAGATAAGAATAATCAAAAGTAGACATACTCAGAATGAATTTAAAGCATAATCTTATTACAGGCACTATAGACGCCATAGTCATCTCAGATACAGTACTACACAGCTTTAAACAACACATATGAAACTGGTTTCGTCAGTCAATAACAAGCTACAACTGGAACAACCTAAATTCGCAAATAATTGTTTCATATGGGAAGTTATATGAAAATCACATTTTTTCAGTGTTCCCCGAGTTATACAAGACAAACTTTGAGGTAATCCTACAGTAGATATGAATACTTATGGCATCAAAAAGCATTGATAAGTTATAAACCAGTGTGAAACTGGTCATAAATTCATTGGCATAAAAACAGAGTTATGACACTGCATCAACTAAAAAAAGTGGAAAATTGCAATTCTTATAAATAATCATTTAGTTTGTTCCACAGCCAGGAAAGGACTAAGAACTAAATGAAATGAGAATAGCGAATAAATCTCAAACTTTTAGATAATTCTCGAAGAACGGAAGCAAAAATTAATTTCTTTTATTTAGAAATTAGCAATCGACGTGAATGCAAATCACTGGATTTTCAAATGTAATCATTGGATCTACAAATTACACCTTCTGATGTATATGCACATACTTTAGGTTCGTGATGTGAGTAAATAAAACATTGAGAATCCTGGACTAAATTGGTTATGAGTATGACTTGCGCTATCTAGGAACCATACTAGGAAAACGTAAGCAAATCTGACAAACTCCAGACGGAATATTTTTCTAAACTATACCTGGGACACATTTCTTTTGGGTACAGTGACTGGGAACTGTTCAAATGTGTGTGCATTCCTAAGGGACCAAACTGCTGACGTCATCGGTCCCTAGACTTACGCAATACTTGAACTAGCTTAAAGTAACTTATGCTAAGAACAACACATGCACCCATGCCCAAGGGAGGACTCGAACCTCCTGCGCATTTCGTGACATGGCACCTCAAACCGTCTGGCCACTCTGCGCTGCTACTGGGAACTCCAAAGCAAAGAAGTTCGTATACAAAAATATATGATTTAAACATATATATTGTATCATGATTCTGTGTCCGAAGAAGACGACAGAGGTCTTCAAAAGATTAAATAGAACTACACAGTTGTAAAAGTAGATGGCTGCATTTTTTGTATTAGAAAACTAAACCAGATCATAGCATGCACGTACAGTTTCAGCAATAGGGCTCTGAAGAAGAGCGTAGTTACTCAACGCACGTCGTAGTTGAACGGCAATAGTTGTTTCTTTGTCAATGTCCTTCTCACCACTGAAGGATTTTGCTGCACTGTCTACAGTGTCATATGAATCGAAGCTAATAATATAAAAAAATGTGTAAGCGCAAAAGGAGTACGTATGGAAAATGTTCTCTCGCAGTCTCCCTAAAACAACTTTTCAGGACTTCCTTGCTATTGACTGCTTAGACGTTATGCAGATTTTTCAAGTACAAAAATTATTGTATCCGCCGACTTTTGAGGTAAATAATGATTTTTACATTTTGCCTTTGTTGTGGTATCCAGTGCGAAGACTTGTTTGTTTTCTGGAGCTCTCCACGATATCCTGTGCAGTCCGTTTCATCTCAGAATTAGTGCTGAAATGTACACCACTTGAAACTGTTTACTGAAGTATGACCTTGGCGTCACCCTACAATTTTTGTCCCACAAAATTCTCTCCATAACCACTCTCACCAGTGTTTGATTCCTTAAAGTATGTCCTGTTCTTCTCTTGACAAGCTGTGCCATAAATTTTCTTTTTTTTTCCAGCATCTCTTCATTAGTTATCCCCTGCACCTTTAATATCCTCAGCATTCTTCTGTAGCAGCACATTTGAAAAGTTTCTGTTGTCTTCTTGTCTGAACTGCTTATCCTGCACATTTCACTTCTATACAAGGCTGCACTCCTGAGAAATGGTTTCAGAACAGAAAAATGTTATCTTCTTACTAGAGAATCTTTATTCGCCCGCATTGCATTAAACACATACACAGGGTGCCCCAGAATGTCGCGACAAAACTTCGAGGGGTAGTAGAGGGTGTCATGAGGAACAAATAGAGGACAGGAGCCCGTGTCCAGTAACAATACTCAACAACGCTACAGAGCGTCGAAGTTATAGGCGCCGATGTCTACCGCTAGGACGCGCGTTCGTCAGCAAACGTGACTTTGTACGTCAACGGACCATAGGTGGAATGTTTCGCATTGTTGTTTCTTATTCAGTGGTCGTGACGTATTGCCACGATCGCCAGTGGGGAAGATGAAGATAGCTGCTGCGTAGACAGACCTTTTCTCCTATGAATGCAATGTTCTGTTGCCATGGTGAATGTCGGTTGCAGACGCGTGTTACCATCTGCAGTTTATTTTTCTCCCTCAGAGCTTTAAAATCTCCGATATTTTTCGACATAAAGGATGAAAATAAACTGCAGATGGATACCAGAGGCTGAAACCATCATCCACTATGGCAATAGAGCATTGCATTCATAGGAGACAAGGGCTGTCTACGCAGCAGCTATCTTCATCTTCCCCTCTGGCCATCGTGGCAATCTGTCACGACCACTGAATAAGAAACAACATTGCGAAACATTCCGCCTATGGTCCGTGGATGTAGAAAGACAGCGGGGTCAGGGATTTTCTCTGCCTCGTGACGACTGGGTGTTGTGTGCTGTCCTTAGGTTAGTTAGGTTTAAGTAGTTCTAAGTTCTAGGGGACTGATGACCATAGAAGTTAAGTTCCATAGTGCTCAGAGCCATTTGAACCTTTTTGTACAAAGTCACGTTTGCTGCCGACGGGGTGGCCTAGTGGCAGGCGCCAGCGCCTATAACCTCGAAGCTCTGTAGCGTCGTTGGACGACGTATCCAGACATGGGTTCCTATCCTCGATCTGTTCCTCAAGACACCCTCTGCAACCTCTCAGAGTTTGTCGCAGTATTTCTGGAACATCATTTATAGACAATCAATTTTCTTAATTAAAATTACCACCTTCAGATCATCTACAAATATCAACCCACTGTACCACTCAATGTAGTGCACTGTCATCTAGTCATAAACATATTTGGCATCAGCTCGTTGAAGAAGACAAGTCCCTCCCAGATATGTTTATGACTAGATAACAGTATAATGCACTGAGTGGCACAATGGTTGATGTAGGTAGATTATCGGAAAAAGGTAATTTAAATTGCCAAAACTAGTTTCCTATGTATGTATATATTGGGATCTGTGCAAATAAAATTTTTCTAGTAAGAAGATTACATTTTCATATTCAGAGTTCGCTCTTCTGCTGACAACGACGCATAACCATTCCAGAAAAGACTTCCTAAATCTTAAAGTTAGATTAGATGTTAAAACAATTATCTTTTCCAAAAACACTTCTTTGTTTTACCAGTATGCATTTATATTCTCTCTAATTTTGCCATCGACAGTTATTTTGGTATCAAAATAGCAAAACTCATGTATTATTACTTAATCAGTGGTTGATTTCCTAGTATTTTACTTTCGAATTCACTGAACGCTTCACGCATAGCCCTCCTTACGCTAACTTTGACATCGTTTAGCTTCTGTTTGTCTGAGAGGTTTTGGCTGCGTTTAAACTTGGAGTGAAGCTCTCTTTGCTTTCGCAGTAGTTTCCTAACTTTGTTGTTGTACCACGGTGGGTTTTTCCCGTCCCTCACAGTTTTGCTCGGCACGTACCTGTCTAAAACGCATTTAACGGTTGCCTTGAACTTTTTCCATAAACACTCAACATTGTCAATGTCGGAACAGAAATTTTCGTTTTGATCTGTTAGGTAGTCTGAAATCTGCCTTCTATTACTCTTGCTAAACAGATAAACCTTCCTCCCTTTTTTTATATTCCTATTAACTTCCATATTCAGGGATGCTGCAACGGCCTTATGATCACTGATTCCCTGTTCTGCACTTACAGAGTCGAAAAGTTCGGGTCTGTTTGTTATCAGTAGGTCCAAGATGTTATCTCCACGAGTCGGTTCTCTGTTTAATTGCTCGAGGTAATTTTCGGATAGTGCACTCAGTATAATGTCACTCGATGCTCTGTCCCTACCACCCGTCCTAAACATCTGAGTGTCCCAGTCTATATCTGGTAAATTGAAATCTCCACCTAAGACCATAACATGCTGAGAAAATTTATGTGAAATGTATTCCAAATTTTCTCTCAGTTGTTCTGCCACTAATGCTGCTGAGTCGGGGGGTCGGTAAAAGGAGCCAATTATTAACCTTGCTCGGTTGTTGAGTGTAACCTCCACCCATAATAATTCACAGGAACTATCCACTTCTACTTCACTACAGGATAAACTACTACTAACAGCGACGAACACTCCGCCACCGGTTGCATGCAATCTATCCTTTCTAAACACCGTCTGTGCCTTTGTAAAAATTTCGGCAGAATTTATCTCTGGCTTCAGCCAGCTTTCTGTACCTATAACGATTTCAGCTTCGGTGCTTTCTATCAGCGCTTGAAGTTCCGGTACTTTACCAACGCAGCTTCGACAGTTTACAATTACAATACCGATTGCTGCTTGGTCCCCGCATGTCCTGACTTTGCCCCGCACCCGTTGAGGCTGTTGCCCTTTCTGCACTTGCCCGAGGCCATCTAACCTAAAAAACCGCCCAGCCCACGCCACACAACCCCTGCTACCCGTGTAGCCGCTTGTTGCGTGTAGTGGACTCCTGACCTATCCAGCGGAACCCGAAACCCCACCACCCTATGGCGCAAGTCGAGGAATCTGCAGCCCACATGGTCGCAGAACCGTCTCAACCTCTGATTCAGACCCTCCACTCGGCTCTGTACCAAAGGTCCGCAGTCAGTCCTGTCGACGATGCTGCAGATGGTGAGCTCTGCTTTCATCCCGCTAGCGAGACTGGCAGTCTTCACCAAATCAGATAGCCGCCGGAAGCCAGAGAGGATTTCCTCCGATCCATAGCGACACACATCATTGGTGCCGACATGAGCGACCACCTGCAGATGGGTGCACCCTGTACCCTTCATGGCATCCGGAAGGACCCTTTCCACATCTGGAATGACTCCCCCCGGTATGCACACGGAGTGCACTTTGGTTTTCTTTCCCTCCCTTGCTGCCATATCCCTAAGGGGCCCCATTACGCGCCTGACGTTGGAGCTCCCAACTACCAGTAAGCCCACCCTCTGCGACTGCCCGGATCTTGCAGACTGAGGGGCAACCTCTGGAACAGGACAAGCAGCCATGTCAGGCTGAAGATCAGTATCAGCCTGAGACAGAGCCTGAAACCGGTTCGTCAGACAAACTGGAGAGGCCTTCCGTTCAGCCCTCCGGGATACCAATTCGATTCTACACAGAGTACGCGAAAGAACTTGCCCCCCTTCTAACAGCCGTGTACCGCAAGTCTCTAGAGGAACAGAAGGTTCCAAATGATTGGAAAAGAGCACAGGTAGTCCCAGTCTTCAAGAAGGGTCGTCGAGCAGATGCGCAAAACTATAGACCTATCTCTCTGACGTCGATCTGTTGTAGAATTTTAGAACATGTCTTTTGCTCGAGTATCATGTCGTTTTTGGAAACTCAGAATCTACTATGTAGGAATCAACATGGATTCCGGAAACAGCGATCGTGTGAAACCCAACTCGCATTATTTGTTCATGAAACCCAGAAAATATTAGATACAGGCTCCCAGGTAGATGCCATTTTCCTTGACTTCCGGAAGGCGTTCGATACAGTTCCGCACTGTCGTCTGATAAACAAAGTAAGAGCCTACGGAATATCAGACCAGCTGTGTGGCTGGATTGAAGAGTTTTTAGCAAACAGAACACAGCATGTTGTTCTCAATGGAGAGACATCTACAGACGTTAAAGTAACCTCTGGCGTGCCACAGGGGAGTGTTATGGGACCATTGCTTTTCACAATATATATAAATGACCTAGTAGATAGTGTCGGAAGTTCCATGCGGCTTTTCGCGGATGATGCTGTAGTATACAGAGAAGTTGCAGCATTAGAAAATTGTAGCGAAATGCAGGAAGATCTGCAGCGGATAGGCACTTGGTGCAGGGAGTGGCAACTGACCCTTAACATAGACAAATGTAATGTATTGCGAATACATAGAAAGAAGGATCCTTTATTGTATGATTATATGATAGCGGAACAAACACTGGTAGCAGTTACTTCTGTAAAATATCTGGGAGTATGCGTGCGGAACGATTTGAAGTGGAATGATCATATAAAATTAATTGTTGGTAAGGCGGGTACCAGGTTGAGATTCATTGGGAGAGTCCTTAGAAAATGTAGTCCATCAACAAAGGAGGTGGCTTACAAAACACTCGTTCGACCTATACTTGAGTATTGCTCATCAGTGTGGGATCCGTACCAGATCGGGTTGACGGAGGAGATAGAGAAGATCCAAAGAAGAGCGGCGCGTTTCGTCACAGGGTTATTTGGTAACCGTGATAGCGTTACGGAGATGTTTAACAAACTCAAGTGGCAGACTCTGCAAGAGAGGCGCTCTGCATCGCGGTGTAGCTTGCTCGCCAGGTTTCGAGAGGGTGCGTTTCTGGATGAGGTATCGAATATATTGCTTCCCCCTACTTATACCTCCCGAGGAGATCACGAATGTAAAATTAGAGAGATTAGAGCGCGCACAGAGGCTTTCAGACAGTCGTTCTTCCCGCGAACCATACGCGACTGGAACAGGAAAGGGAGATAATGACAGTGGCACGTAAAGTGCCCTCCGCCACACACCGTTGGGTGGCTTGCGGAGTATAAATGTAGATGTAGATGTAGAAGCCACGCGTGGTAGCCACGTGGTCTGGGGCGCCTTGTCACGGTCAGTGTGGCTCCCCCCGTCGGAGGTTCCAGTCCTCTCTTGGGCCTGGGTGTGTGTGTTGTCCATAGCGTAAGTTAGTTTAAGTCAGGTTAAGCAGTGTGTAGGCTTAGGGAACGATGACCTCAGCAGTTTGGTCCCATAGGACGTTACCACAAATTCCCTAATCTAATTCCCTCAGCACCACTTGATTTAATTCAGCTATGTCCCATTACCCTTATTTTATTTTTAGCTTATAGCCCCTTATCATGGCACTATGTATTCTATTCAAGTGCTGTTTCACGTTCTTTGCCGTCTCTAACATAATTACAATGTCATCGGCAAAACATTAGTGTTTGCTCAATGTGTAGACTGAATAACATGTGGAATATACTAACACCCTGTCTCATTCCCTTCTCAGATACTTCCTTTTCACGTACTTTCACCATTACAACTGCTTACTCAATGTGTAGACTGAATAACATGTGGGATATACTAACACCCTGTCTCACTGCCTTCTCAGATACTTCCTTTTCACGTACTTTCACCATTACAACTGCAGCTATGGTTTCAGTATAAGCTTTAGATAATCTTCCGCTCCTATAGTTTATTCTTGCTATTTTTAGAATTTCAACGAGTGTGTTCCTAGCAGTATTGTCAAAAGTTTTCTCTAAACCTGCATAATTAATAAACGCAGGTTTGCCTCTCTTCGGTATATATTCTAGAATAAATCTCCAGCTCAGTAATCAGAGCATGTTCCAATATTTCTCCGGAACTCAAACGGCGGTTCATAAATGTTTAGCAAACAATGCTTAGTAAGAAAATTTGTGTAAACGTGAAAGAAGATAATGAAACTGGTCTTGTTTTCCTCCTGCTTCGAATTATGCATCACGCTGTGATTCTTCACTGTGGATGGCAGCTGTTAGGGCGTTGGCGGATGCGGTGTATTTCGTTGCTCTCATTTAGCATGGAATTTAAAAAAATTATGATTCTGAAACCTAGATCCCTGGATGAATAGCAGTATTATTGCTATTACTACTACTGTTATTACTGCTATTTGCAAACTCTCGAGTCCCACTAAGAAGTGTTGGGGACAAACAGCTCAACTTGTATATCTGACGGACGGGTCTTTATGAAAAGTGTCACATACTTATCCTCCACGAGTCGCCTATTAACGGCCTGGAATTTATCTCAGGGTAACGACACACAATCTGGCGATCAGAGACTGTTCCCAATGTCACTCAGACGATGAAAATATTATTCCCATCTCCAAGATGCGAAACTGCTACTTTAGTAAAAGGTGCAACAATTTATTGTGGTGTAATGACCTCAGCTACGGAGATTGTTGATGAAAAACGTACGATATTTCTTTAAAGAAAGGAGAACTCCTGTCCGAGACCTACAAATGTTGAGTGGCCGAGAGCTATTCATTCTAACCAGCAGTTGTATCATTCTAAATGAGAGCACCTGTGAACTGTCAATAGGCCGCTAGAAGAGAAATCACACACAAAGCTTAAGAAGTATTTGCGAGGCGGCGTTCTTACTGTGTGCATTGAGACATTACTTCCCTTCGACAATCAATGACTCTCAGCTAAAAAGCGACCAGTGGCTTGAGCAATCTGATACATCTACCTTTGCGATATCCGTCTTCTTTCTCGTCTTCTCTTTCTCTGGCGCCTGGCACGGCGTTGTATACACCTGACAGACGTCCTTCGACATTATTTGGCACTTTGAACTCGCATGCAGAAACTTGTTGTGAAAATTTGTTCGTTGCGACCTTGTGACCGTCTCCAGAATTTCCATTGTGGACCGTGCAAACGCACGTTTGACCTTGTCACTTAGGCACTCTCGCAAGAGTAGATGGTGTTATTTCAACTCCTTTCGACGTTACGCAATCGCTCGTTTACTTTACCACGCTTGTCGTGGTGACAAACAGCTCCTTTATATTAAACGATATTTCACTAAATACACGTACATCTTGCTATGAAAAACCCATACGTGCAATTTTTCTCGGGTCGATGCTGAGAAAGACAAGGGTTTGCTTTTTGGAATAACAGTGAAACATGAAGGCTGAGAATGGAATAATGTGTTCTGAAAGTTTGAATACCAAAGTATTTGTAGTTGTGTATCCCTATGTACTTGTTTCTAAACTATTTCCGGCATGTTACCGTATGCTCACATGTCGCGACAATATAGAGAACACATCTGTATGACGGTCTGTTTCACTGCAAAGTTCAGTATAGCATTGTGTACATTAAGATTTCTTAAGATGTGAATGCTCAGAATTGATGCACTTTCCCGCTGCAAATAATAACCGCAAAACACTGTGACCCTCACTATTTGTACGCCCAAAATTCCCGCATTTGACTGGCTATCAGTAAGTAACAGAGACTGAAATACACGGATATTTACCAAGTAGATAAGGTTACTAACAGAATGACGCTTTAGTATTGACAACGAGAATGACATTTCCTAACTGAGATGAAAGTGTAAGGACGTAATACATTGAAACGTCAGAACTGCTATATCGAATTGTAAGGTGTCAGGCAAATCCAACACCTTCCATGAAAACCCTGACATGATAAGCAAATCCAGTAGTATGTCACATAGCTCCGAATAAATCGTGACATTAAATTAACCAAAGTAATACGAGTAATGAGTGAGCAAATGGAATACCACATACTAACACAAGAATGCCTAAATGCATGTCATACCTTCCCACCGTGAGACAGACGCAGTTCCGAGGGGAGAAACGAGAACAGAAGCCGAGAGCAGAACCGTGTTAAGCTGGAAGGCCCTACGATAAGGGACGGACACCCACGTCGCCAGCTAACCGCTAGGACCACCCCCCAGCCCATGTTAAAAGCTAGAGCACTCCAGAAGAACAGTATAGATCTCACGATAACACAAAAAGGGCCACCCCCAGCCGCAAGTTTTAGCGTGAGACTTTTTCGCGTCTCTGTTACGTCAGGACCACCCCCCAGCCCATGTTAAAAGATAGAGCTCTCCAGAAGAACAATATAGATCTTACGATAAGACTAAAAGGACCACACCAGCTGCAAGTTTTAGCGTGAGACTTTTTCGCGTCTCTGTTACGTTGCAAACTTTAAAAACATTGCCCCACCACGAAAAGTATAACGTTTCTCATTGGATAGACAGAATTTTTGTAGGCGGAGCTTAAGGTTAACATTGAGACCCTCATTGGTCAGATGAAAACACAGCCGGATAGTTTTTTTAAACCAACTTCGGTAAATTGTAGTAAGGAGAAGTTAGGTGAGAGTTGCTTCCGAGACGGCGAGGTGAGCGGAGCTGTGCTGCCAGCCGCCCCTTGACGAACACCGACAAGGTAATGAAAGCACGCGATGCCGCATAACAGCGCATAAAGCTTCACTCAGAACTGCAGAAGTCTCATCTGTTACACCCCCTTTTTGCGTAATACTAGTGTCGATCGTCAATTAAAGCTCATGGTGTTCACATTTGCCACTTGAAGTAAAAATCTGAAACGCGATGATTTTTCTGTTATAGAGTTATTGAGAAGCCACATCAGCCACTGTAATTTACGACAAGTTAGATAAGTAATTAAAGATAATTGAGGGCCACTGTAGACCATTTTGATAGTTTTCTCTTTTGTGAAATTAATTTAAACCTAGATTATAGATGTGATATGGCATAGGTCATCCTTCGATCCATTGTAGAACTTGGAAACCCATTCGGGGAATATTCGTTCACATTTTTGTTGAACGCGGTTGGTTTTTACCATCCTGTATTAAAACATTTCCTTTTATCAATAGTGCGATTTATAAACAATGTTTTGTGAGTAGAATAAAATTTCCAGTGGTAAACTTAACTGCTTTTTCGACGTTATTTTACCAGCTAACTAAAAACAGGAAAGACTTGAACCCCTTCCACTAAATTTAGTTAGTATTAAGATTCTTTTACAGGGAGTGCAGTGGAGCTGACGCTGAAATCATTAAGTATTTGGTTATATCATCGCTAGTCTCACTGAACTCTTCTGAATTCTACATGTCATGTGTGGTCTGACGTCTCCTTACCAGCAACAGGTCCCAGGTTCAAACTAGTCAATTCCCTAAAAAACACGCTCAGAGCGTCGTTGGGCGAAAGTGGTAGGGAGACGCGACTTAGACCAGACAGACACCACGCAGAATGTTAGAGAATAAATACCAAAGCGGCTAGTTCTATTGTTTTTCTCAGTTAAAATGGCTCGTAATCTTAAGGGGTGACATGATGTTACGCAGGAGATCCATGACCCTGACGTAAAGTTGAGCAGACATACACCACTTCCGAACAGGTCGCTAAAATAAATGAACACTTGCTGTTCAAAAGTTCTTATTTATTGACGCGTTTCCGCCGTGTCTCTCCTAGTGCGTTCGAAGATGCGAAACATTTAGGTGAAAGTTATTGCTTTACAAAGAAAACTGTCTCGATGGAAATCTTACACTTAGACTGTTACAGTCATCAGTTATTTATCTGTTTTTTTCGTAATTAGTAAATGAGAACTTATATGTCGCTACAGAAAGCACTAAAACTTCCTCAACAGCGACCTCTGTGCCGAGAGCAAGATTGCACCACTAGTAAGCTGCATTGCCTACCGAGCTACAGAGCACTCTTGGAGAGTACGTCATTTCCACGCCGCCCCCCCCCCCCCCCCTTTCATCACTTCGAGCAGTAACCGTGATACGCGCTTATCAAGACCGACAAACAGGAGGAACTGAGTGAACGTCCGTCCTTGGGGGTTTCCCTTCGCTCTGACTAAGAAATATTCAAGCACTTAACGACATTTGTCGATGTTAATTAACAGCTCTTTGGGTTTTTTGCAGTAATTTTAATAGCAGCAAACAAAATCAAAATTATCATGGTTTCAGGAAGTACCGTTTTGGTTCAAGTAGCTCTGAGCACAATGGGACTTAACATCTGTGGTCATCAGCCCCCTAGAACTTAGAACTACTTAAATTTAACTAACCTAAGGACATCACACACATCCATGTCTGAGGCAGGATTCGAACCTGCGACCGTAGCGGTCACGCGGTTCCAGACTGAGGCGCCGAGAACCGCACGGCCACACCGGCCGGCAGTACAGTTTTCATTTACTGTGTAATCGTTCTGTATACGAATATATGCTTTGTCAACTACTCGTAGAAACTGTCCTTTTCACGGCATAGAAATACAGTACAGTCTACATCTACACTCCGTAAGCCACCTTTCGGGATATCGTGGACAGTACATAACACTCCAGTATCGCTTCCCCACTTTTTGCGTATTACAATGGCGAATGGCACATGGGAATAAAGACTGTCGGTATGCTACTGTATGTTGTCTCTGACACATTGACTCCTGAACAAAAACAAAGACACGTGGGCCCCTGCTGCGACTTGACTGAAATACAAAACTAGGCCAAAGTCATCACAGGTAACGACATTTGGTGTCATCAATAACCTAATACAGATCGACAAAGTGCAGAAATTCACCTGAAGGGTCAAGGCTTTGACAATATTATCGCTATTGAAGTCTATGAGACGTGCAAATTGAATAACATCCAAAGAAGGACTTTTCTGAGAGTTTCACATGTATGAACGTTCTGTGCGTTGTACTCAAATGTAAGGAGAATGTGGGACACCTAAAGTATTAAAACCATCATCTTAATGTTCTCTGTTTTTTTTATTCGACGCCACATTGGGCGACCTGCGCGCCGGATGGAGACGAAATGATGGTCAATACAACACAACATCCAGTCCCGAATCACAGAAAATCCCCGACACGAGCGGGAGTCGAACCCGGGCCCCTTAGGACGCCACTCGGTCACGCTGACCGTTCAGCTATCGGGGCGGACATCCAACAGGGTAAGCCGAACGAAATAATTGTGTGTGAAATGCACACGTTTCCTTAGTGTTTTTTGCAATAAAACTGTCTCTGACATCTTCCTTCCCCTCCAAGGGGTGTGTGTGATCGTCCACCTGATTCGGCTCCAGACACATATTCCTAGGTACTAGAAATATACGACTGATTCCAGTAACAGATCGCCGATCTCGGCGTTAAACGATATCGGACCTGTTCGACAGTTTACGAGCATTACATAACATGTGTTTATCTTTAGAGCCAGCTGCCAATGTTTGTACAGGTTCTGATGGTCTACAGCTCTTTTTGCATTCGTTACCGTTTTTAACGATATCACCACTATTTACACAACAGCACCTTCTACAAACATTTAATTTTTAAATTTATTTATCTTTGTTTGTGGTCCATGATATACTTAAGTAAATGAACCATTCGTTTGTACATTACATTTTGAAACAAGTTGTAAAAAAAAAAAAAACAGCCGGCAGGGGTGGCTGAGCGGTTCTAGGCGCAACAGTCCGGAACCGCGCGACCGCTACGGTCGCAGGTTCGAATCCTGCCTCGGACATGGATGTGTGTGATGTCCTTAGGTTAGTTAGGTTTAAGTAGTTCTAGGGGACTGAAGACCTTAGAAGTTAAGTCCCATAGTGCTCAGAGCCATTTGAACCATTTTGTAAAAAACGCACACACATTTTTGCTGTCAGCTTTTAGAATACCTAATGTACACTAGTGACCACGTTAACTGCCAGTGGACTACTGTTCTTGCAGTGTCCCTCTATCCTTCTTTCTACTAAGAACGAGTTGTAATCTATTTATTCATTAGAACTTCCCATTAAAACTACCTACCACACAATATTACAAATAACTAATAATAATAATGAAAGACATCTGATAACAACAAAAAGTAAGAGAGGGTTAACAGAAATAAGAATATAAAGGAGGAAGAGAGATAAAACTTTCTTACTGCTACAAAAATATATGAAAGAGGTGACAAGTACTATAAGAGTTTTTGAATGACTTTAGTAACTTTTGCAGATCGAATATTATACGTCAAGTTTTCTTTTCTAACAATGTTTAGGAGCCTAGTGAACCTAAAAGTTAGTCTGTAATGTAACATCCGTGTGACAGGCGAAGAACTAAATATCCAGCCTGTAAACAGCCTCACAAGGCTACAGACATTATCTCACGGATCATGTGCGCATATCGCGAACAGTAGCGGCCTAGGAGTACGCCGCACACTACCTTTACTTCTGACGATTTTTCTCATTATTTTGATCTTAAGCCCGACGAGTAGTTTGGTGTACCTCTCCAATGCTATCGATACTTACCCATTAAAAACGACGTACTGAATTCTGACTGCAGGAAAGTATTCGATACAACCGCATGTTTTTCCGGATATTCTGTATATACACATTTTATTTTCAGAGTTGCATCTAAGGCTTCCTGGTAGTAAAGAAATACGGTGTCAGCGTTAGCTCCGCTATTTACACCCTATTGGATCTCAGTAACGAAAAGGGGTGACACGATTTCGAAGGATCAGTGTTTTAGGAACCCGTGTTGATTCCTGTATAGCAATTGTACGGTCTCAAAAAAGTCATCACAAGAGAGAGTACGACACAGTTGGCACAAATCTACAAAAAATGGACATCAGTTACACTGGCCTATGTCTTTGCGCTTCAGTACTGTGATTTCCCTAATACACTATGTGATCAAAAGTAACCAGACACCCCCAAAAACGTACGTTTTTCATATTAGGGGCATTGTGCTGCTACCTGCTGCCGGGTACTCCGTATCAGCGACTTCAGTAGTCATTAGAGATTGCGAGAGAGCAGAGTGGGGCGCCCCGCGGAACTCAGGGACCCTTTTTTTTCCAGTTCGATATAGTTCGTTGTGTTTGGTCTGGGCGGACGTCACTAGACATCCGTTCAAGTTGATCGTTGATTCCTTGACTCAATTTTTTCATTACAGAGAGCACGCAGCCCTCTGACCGAACACGCTGAGCTACCGTGCCGGCGGGACTTAGAACATGGTCAAGTGATTGGGTGTCACTTGAGTCATACGTCTGTACACGATATTTCCACACTCCTCAACATCCTGATGTCCATTGTTTCCAATGTGATAGTGAAGTGGAAATGTGAGGGGATACGTACAGCACAAAAGCGTACAGGCCGACCTCGTCTATTGACTGACAGAGACCGCCGACAGTTGAGGGTCGTAATGTGTAATAGGCAGACATCTATCCAGACCATCACACAGGAAATACAGATTAAATCAGGATCAAATGCAAGTACTATGACAGTCAGGCAGGAAGTGAGAAAACTTGGATTTCATGGTCGAGCGGCTGCTCAGAAGCCACACATCACGCCGGTAAATGCCAAATGACGCCTCGCTTGGTGTAAGGAGCTTAAAAATTGGACGATTCAACACTGGAAAAACGTTGTGTGGCGTGATGGATCACGGTACACAATGTGGCGATCCGATGGCAAGGTTTGGGTATGGCGAATGCCCGGTGAACGCCATTTGCCAGTGTGTGTAGCGCCAACAGTAAAATTCGGAGGTGGTGGTGTTATGGTGTGGTAGTGTTTTCATGAAGGGGCTTGCACTCCTTGTTGTTTCACGTGGCACTATTACAGCACAGGCCCACATTGATGTTTTAAGCATATTCTTGCTTCCTGCTGTTGAAGAGCAACTCGGCGATGGCGATTATATCTTTCAACAGATCGATTATCTGTTCATAATGCACGGCCTGTTAGATGACAATAACATCTCTGTAATGCACTGGCCTGCGCAAAATCCTGCCGTGAAACCTACAGAACACCTTTGGGATGTTTGGAACGCTGACTTCATGCCAGGTCTCGCCGACCGACATTGATACCTCTTCTCAGCGCAGCACTCCGTGAAGAATGGGCTGCCATTCCCCAAGAAACCTTCCAGTACCTGATTGAACGTATGCCTGTGAGAGTGGGCTAAACCCATACCGAATTCCAGCATTACCAATGGAGGACCCCAACAACTTGTAAGTCATTTTCAGCCAGGTGTCTGGATAATTTTGATCACATTGTGAATATTTTAACTCTCCTGAACCACAGTAAACTGATGTTAGAAGGAGGATCAGTTCGTACATTCAATAGAGAGTCTAACGGGTACCCGATCATACCCTGTTGTCTTCCTCTTACAGAGTGTTTGGGATTTTTCTCTATACCAAATTTTGTATCCTTGCTCCAGTGGAACGTTGGCATTGCTTTGCAGTCTTCTTCTTTTAAGCACTTACCAAAGAAGAACTTTGGACATGAAGACCACACCGCTAACTGACATATATCAAAACACTATTCGTAATCTACATTTCATGGAACTGAAGTTTCGTGTCCTCTGACAGGTATTGTTCAGCGTCTTGGGTGGTGACACTCCAGGTATGGAATCTATTTATGATTACTAGTTGAAGTGTAACTTCTTTGTAGATTTGTCTTTTTTTGAAATATGTGATCACTGTAATTCGATGATGTATTGCATTCGTGTTTAGACCTTGTGTGGGAATTATTGGAATTTAGCGAAGCTGTTAATCAGTATCGCAAGGACATCTTCATTACCAAAAGCGTTTAAAGTCCGTCTGCGCAACTTCTAGACAACGCGTATTTATATCACCATTCGGTTTTTGTGTTATTAATACAAAGCATCAACAGTAATCTGCAGTGAAATATATTTACAGTTTTGGTTTGTTTCCCTTATTTAAAAACAATTCGTTATAAGAGATACTGAAGTATGGTTTTTATTTAAGACTTTTTTGCCCGATTTTAGCAAACATCAGGAAGTAACGTCTGCTTGCACATTTTTGAGGTATTCCTTTGTTCGGCATTGATGTGTTTTGCCTATCCCACGTTGGTTTGCAGCACTACAAATGTTCTGACTTAAGCTACGACATAAAATAGCACTGTTTGTGTTTGTTTGCATATTTCCGGCTAAACGTGTCTGTGTTTTTTTATACGTATAGTGTTGCCAACTTGACAGATAATTTCGGTTTTCACTTCGTCTAATAATAAACACACAATAACATAGTAAAATTATAGCAGGAGATGCTGAAAGAATTACATTTGGAAATGAGACGCTAAAAGTAAAAGATGAGTTTGGAAGCAAAATAGCTGATGATGTCCGAAGTAGGTACGATATAAAATGCTGACCTGGAATAGCAAGAAAATCATCACCGAAAGAGAGAGATTTGTTAACATTTCATATAAATTTAAGTGTTAGGAATTTTCTGAAGGTATTTTCTGAAATGTAGCCTTGTATGGAAGTGAAACGTTGGCGATAGGCAAATCGGACAAGAAGTGAATGGAAGCTTTAGAAATTTCGAGATATAGAAGAATGCTGAAGATTAGATGGGTAGATCGAACAACAAACGAGGAGAGACTGAATCGACTTTGAGAATTAAGAAATTTACTACGCAACTCGACTAAAGGTTGATGGGACACATCCTGATACATCAAGAAATTTTCAATTTCGTAATGGAAGGAAATGTATGTGTTTATGCGGGGAGGTTAAAAGTGTAACGGGATGCCGAAGTTTGAATACAGAAAGAAAGTCCGAATGGATGTAGGTTTCAGTAGGAACGTAGCCAGGAAGAGGTTTGCACAGAATAGACTAGCATAGAGAGTTGCATCAAAGCAGCCTTCGGACTGAATGACACAACAACAACATAATTAAAAAGACGTACTACACATATGACGAGCCAGTGACGGGGAGAGTATTTTTAGATCAATTGCAAATTACGTGATACTGAGTCATGTTTAACTTCTGTGCATTGTACTTGTGCTTAATGGCCTAAATCTTTGAAATATCGTTAACCTACAAAACATATTTTACTGTGTACCACACGATAGACGAATAAATAAATGTTCCCTAGTTCTTGCGTTAACATTAATTACAGGGTGTATCAAAAAGAATCATCCTATATGGCACGACTATATTTCTGAAGCTGTCAAACATATTAAACGAATTTTGTTTTTTTACGCACGGCAAAGTCAAAAAGTTTTTTATCATTCCTTTTCATAGGTGTTCAATACGTCCCTCTTGAGGCGCACGGCATACGTTAATGCGGTATTCAAATTGTTGCCACAGGGCAACTAGCATGTCTTGAGTTACAACTTCCACATCTGCTTTTATGCGATGTCTCAGTTCATTCATTTTTGTGGATAATGGAGGCACATAAACAGAGTCTTTTATAAATCTCCATAAGAAATAATCACATACAGTCAGATCCGGTGACCTTGGAGGCCAGTAATCTAATGCTGAATCATTTGGTCCATCGTTCAGTAATTCTTTGATTTAAAAACTCCCGCATTTCCAGATGCCAGAGTGGCGGTGCCCATCTTGTTGGTAGATGAAGTCGTTCGAATCAGTCTCCAACTGTGGGAAAAGGACGTTCTCAAACACATCGAGATATGTGCTTCCTGTAACAGTGTTCTCGGCAAAGAAAAATGGACCATACACCTTTTCACGTGAAACTGCACAAAACACATTAAATTTTGGAGAGTACCTCTCATGTTGTACAACTTCAGGTGATTTTTCCGTACTCATGTTCTCACATTATGACCGTTGACCTTTCGATTTAAATGGAATGTTTCCTCGTCACTAAACACTAAGATTGGAATAAAACTGTCATCTTCTATCTTGCCAAGAGCGAAATTACAGAACTCCACACGTTGTTGTTTGTCACCTTCACGAAGAGCTTGCAGTAGCTGAATTTTGTATGGTCTCATACGTAAACGATGACACAATACACACCAGACGGACATCCGGGGGATGTTGAGCTGTCGAGATTCAGGGCGAACGAATTTCTGCGGACTCCTTGTGAATGCTCTGTGCTGTAAGAGGATCCACTCCGTACCTAGTACGAAAGTCACGCTGAACAGTTGTTACTGACCCACAGTGCGCAAAACGTAGAACACAAAACGCTTTCTGTTGTACCAGCACCTATTTTACTACAACTGAAGTAGGCGAACTCTGCTGCTACCTAGCTGGAACCATTTAAAACTTGAGAGTTTGCTCTTTCCAACATTACGTTGTTCACGCACATATCTCACATAACAAAATAATTATGATTTTTTAAAAATCGGATGATTCTTTTTGATACATCCTGTATTTCGCAAACATGTAGTTGAAGGTCAGAGCTTTCTTACCGTCAAGTGTAAACAGACCTGCCAAACATCATTTGAAAAAATGATCAAAGGATAAATGAGTCTACTAAAATGTAGAGACCGTCAGATGTTAACTGCCATGGTTTTTAACTACATCTGCTCGCAGCTTTGTGCTTTGACGGGTCGGACAATTAAAGCTTTCAAAAATAGGCATCCAAAATCGTATAACTTTGAAGCCTTTTGTAGATACTTAAAGAAATGTTCAGTTTTGGTAAATTTTCTGTTCATAAGCATTTCCAGAATTGGAGAACATATGGAACTGTTTCGTTATATACTGAAGGAAAAAAGATCGCGAAACCAAACCATAATTAATGTACAATAATGAAATTTCTGGAATACATTTGTCTAGGTAACATATTTAACTGATTAGCGTTGCAAGATCACAGATTACACTGTGCGTGAAAACGCCATTGCAAATGTGAAATGCTGGTACATTAATAACCAGTTTCACCGCCAGAATATTGAATTCAAGCATTTAAACGTGCGTGCAATGTGTTGGACAGATGCCGGATCTCTGTTTGTGGGATGACGTTCCACGCCTGTTGCACTTGGTTGGTCAATACGGGGACGGTTTATGCTGGCTCTGGATGACTCAGGAGTCCTTGTCCTATGAAGTTCCGTAAGTGCTCGACTGGAGACAGATCTGGTGATAGCGCAGGCTGCATGGGGGCTTAATAAAATGAAATGCAAATAATTTTAGTTTTCCTGTCGCTGTATGTCCGATTACGCAAGTCTCGTAAACGGCTGGCCCTGACAACTAATTGTTACGCTATCTGACTGCATAGAATAACAACAAAGAATGAAAAGAAAATTTTCGTTAACACAATTAATTAATTAAGTCCCCAGCAACTATAAAACCTACGAAACCAAAGCACAAGTATAACTGTTCTGTGTGTGGGAGTGTGACTCAACGCACATCTGGCACGGTTCTTCTTCAACAAGACAAGAATTTTTAAATAGCAAATATACTGACGTGATAAAATAAAATTACAAATTCTATAATTGTGCAAGAAAACCAAAATTACACTCTAATACAAGAACACACGCCAGATGCTTTGTTGACTGAACCTGTAATGAAGCATTATTCATGACACACAAATAATAAAAAAATAAAGAACAGTAGTTAGTTACCTTAATTTATATTGACGAAAAGCACTCAGATCATTACAATATCTCCATTAGAATAACACCTGCTATCTCTCCCATCACATATCTGCATAACATGGAACAACACTCACTACTACCCCATCTCATTCCAACTTCAGATACAAGCAGTGTCCACCACGACTGCTCGGCAAGAACTGCCTGCCGCTACCTCTCAATGAGCACTGCCAGTGGAGGCGGCGGAACAATACTCTCTCTGGCGCGATTTTTGGCGCTGTGGCTCAGTGTAGCCACCTTTCATATGCCCTTCCTCCACGGGCTAGAATTTGATGGTATTTTTGCCAGCATTGGTGGTGAAAATACCACCAAATTCGTCAAAAAAAATACAGACAAAAATAAAAGATCATATTAATACGTAAATATCATATAACTAGATAAAATTTTGGCTTTGCACTGACCTTTCAATAGCCTAATATATAAAATACACTAAGCAATACAAATTCTTTCATACATGTGACTTTACATAATAGTTTACAGAAATATCATGTGGTTAAACAATTCAATCGATAACGTCAGCAATGACGAATATGAGCAGGTAAGAGTCTTATAACTTTTCACAAACAGTAATACACAAAAAATCAGTTAATACAAATATTCACAACAAGTAGTTCACAGTTCCAGCAGTAGCACCCAGCACTGTTGAATAGGTGCTGACAGCAACAAGTGACATCATCTCAGTAGAAGCAGTCCATCAGTGGCACCCAGCATTGTGGAACAGGTGCAGACTCCAACGGGTGACATCATTTCAGTAGAAGCAGTTCATCAGTGGCACCCAGCATTGTGGAGTAGGTTCAGACTCCAACAGGTGACATCATTTCAGTAGAAGCAGTCCATCAGTGGCATCCAGCAATGTTGAACAGGTGCTACAGCAACAAGTGACACAATTTCAGTAGAAGCAGTCCATCAGTGGCACCCAGCATTGTGGAACAGGTGCAGACTCCAACAAGTGACATCATCTCAGTAGAAGCAGTCCATCAGTGGCACCCAGCATTGTGGAACAGGTGCAGACTCCAACGGGTGACATCATTTCAGTAGAAGCAGTTCATCAGTGGCACCCAGCATTGTGGAGTAGGTGCAGACTCCAACAGGTGACATTTCAGTAGAAGCAGTCCATCAGTGGCACCCAGCAATGTTGAGTAGGTGCAGACAGCAAGAAGTAACATCATTTCAGTAGAAGCAGTCCATCAATGGCACCCAGCAATGTTGAGTAGGTGCAGACACCGACAAATGACATTAAACAACTATCACTGATCACACTGTTCCTCATCACAAATTAAACATGTCTTAGTGGCACCAATCATGTAGAAAAAGTACAAGTAACAGTCCATAATCAGTCACTATTTAGACAGTTCAAGCATGAACAATAGTTTGAATGCACATACAAATGCTTTTACAATGCTCTTACACTAAACATACAAATCATAACAAACACACAAATGATATCAGATAATTGTCATATTACTATTACAAATACACAAACATCAGTAAACCTATAATATTTATGGGTGTCAGTGCAAGCCACTACAAACAATAAAATAATATTTAGGAGATAGGTGGGTAGGATTAGGAAAGGAAAACACACAAAACACACTCACTCATCTTTCATCCACATTAAGTACTACTGTGTAATTGAATAGTGTTAACTGTGTGGATCCACTTCTGTCAAAATTTCATGTTCATCATGTGTATCAAGTAGTAGTGACAGCATGTATAACAGTCAATAATTGTTAAGTCAACGTCATAGTCATCATGTCAAGACCAATGTTTGCCAAGCCAGATCAAAATGTATGGTTGTTGAACAACTGTCAGTGTGCCAAGATATGCAATGCTTCCTCTCTCCAAAAAAAAAGACACATACTGCTTAGTGATTTAACAAAGTGTGTGTAGACAATCTTCCTTCCATTTTAGTGTTCTAGTCTGCTATCTTCATCCTCCTTGTTCCATATAGACCAACAACAAAAAAAATATGCACCTCACTTACTTTACCTCTTATCCACCAAAGCTCCAATCAACTTCATATAATCTCAATACCTCAATAATACCTTTTCAATACGTCGACATATAAACCTTAGCACCAATATCATTTCACTTCCATAACAACTCTTTCCTCAAGTCAGTTTCGTCGAACAAGTACAGATAAAATCCTAATGCAAACCTCCTCATCCCATACAATCCGAAGACACACTGTCAACACACAACCTCTGTGTAATCCATCTGACCAAAATCTTCTACTCATTATGAATTATAAACAAAGAATGCATACATGACCTCTAACAGACTTAGTTCGAATAACTCTCAGTAATTAAGTACGATTACGGAGTGTGAATGATGCTAATATTTCACAGTGTGTACACCACTTCCAGAATTATGGCAAACAGAAGCAAACATGTGGAGTATTTCTTGTGTCAAGTGTCATTTCCTATTTCAATTGCTCACGAAAAATGCAGTGTAATAACTGTGTTGGTATGTCATGTCATTAGCTTCCTTTCTATTAGCACAAATTTATACAGATTCCATAAAACCTCCAGCTCATGTGACTTCTATGATGTTTCTTGTACTAAAGTCGCTCGTCGAATTACTTTTCTTATGTTAAAATATAAAGCACTGAGCGGAAGCAAAACAAGCAACAGCGAGTAAATATACCAGTAGTGAACAGAATGTCAACAAGTGGATGCAGCACAATTCTTACAACGAGGCTCTGCCAAGCGAACAATCTGTAAATAGTACCATAGTGTAACCTAAACTCTATGTTTGTACACTGTACATCAGCATTGCTATATACCAAATTAAAGTATAGTTATGACAACAAGCAGAAATGTGTAAATGTGCAATCCATACGCATAGCAGTAAACATATATCTTACGTACTAAACAGGTCATTAGGATCGTATCTTAATAAGTAAACATGAAGGCGCAAGCAGATAAATCACAAAGTATAACTTACATACCTAACCACATCAGCACAATTAATCAGGTGACAATTATAATTTAAATAAATAGGCACAGCAGGCACATAATAAAAAATATGACATCAGTGAAAAAGCAGTGCAGCCAAGCGATGCATAATATACACAAGTTACAACTCAATTCATGGATAATCATTGTCAAAATCAGTTAACGTACGCAAGCACGTCGCTTCACAAGCAAATTCATAGAACATGTAATTAGCACAAAGTATGAATCACGTAATCGCGCAGCAAATTACGTCTAAGGTACGTACCTAAGTGGAAATATGTTACCTGAAAAATAAACTCAATTAATAATTACCTTTTTTAGTTAATTACTTTCTTCTTCGAAATGACATTTTTCCTGAAATTTTCTCGATAGCAAGTCGTCTTAACGTCGGACACGCACAGAATTTACCTGAAGTTCTTAAATCTTTTACAGAACCGTATCCTGAAAAATACTGAATGTTAATAACAGAATTCATCAAGTCACTATAGCTTTATACTGATTTTAGTCGGAGAAATTAGACTGTATTTATTTACGGCTGTCAGTGCATTCTCACTGAGCGCTCGATCAGCTGTAGGCGCGTGACGTAGGAAGTGATTGTTTGCGGTCAACGACTGCCCTGTGCGGCACGCAGACTTGACTGTTGCTTTGAGTATATGCCGCCGCCAAAACACAGCGCGGTATCCTTGTACTCTCCGCATGTTTACATGTAGCTGTTAGTTTCTCACCCCGCATGTTTACATGTAGCTGTGTTTCTCACCAGTATGTCATTCTACAAAAATTTTTCAAAAGTATATCATTCCACAAAAATTTTAACGTTAGATATATGATGTATTCCCTTAGAGCGTCGTGATTTAAGAGTTTCTACTTCTACAGTGTTATCATGAATAATTTTGCGAATTCTATATGGGCCGTTATAAAGCAGAAAAAATTTGCGACACAAGCCTTTTCCTTTGTGAGACAAATAGTGAGACTTAATTAACACCTTCTGACCAACTGACAAGATTTTTAAACGACCAGGACGCTTAGCTGATTTCTCTCTTCTAGCAGCCGCAGATGCAATATTTTGTAGAGCCAGATTGACAACTTCAGACTGCCGCAGTTTCCGTGAATTCGGAAAAGGAACGATTTCAGAAATGCGATTTGTCGGTGCTTTGTTTTTTAATATCAGTATAGGTGGTAAAGAAGTTGAGTCGTTAGGAAGTTCATTCAGAATGTTTTGAAAAGTATGAAGATACTGATCCCACGTTCTGTGATTCTGCTGACAATAAAGACGACACAATTTATTGATTTCCTTCATCCATCTCTCTGAAGCGTTAGACTGAGGGTGAAAAAGTGAAATGAAAATTGGTTTAATTTTACGACGCTGTAGAGTACGAAGCCAAATTTTAGAACGAAACTGTGATCCATTATCTGATATAACCTTATCAACATGACCCACTTCTTTAAGAAAATGTTTGATGAAAGCATTAGATACTGAACGAGCTGTTGCTTTGCGTAACGGTGTAAAACACACATATTTTGATGTCAACTCCACTGCTACGAAAATGTACGCAAAACCATTAGTAGATCGAACCACTGGACCGAACAAATCAACTGCAGCCATGTCCTTTAATTTTGCTGGAATGATAGGAAACAACGGTGCTCTGTGAGAAACTGTCGGCGGTTTAGCCTTTTGACATAATTTGCATTTGGCAAGAACAAATCGAATACGTTTTTCCATATTATTGAAGCAGCAATTTTCTCGTAATTTATGAAAGCATTTTCTGGGACCAAAGTGTGCATAACTGAAATGCGTATACCAAATCAGCTTATTAACCCACTCATCAGGAATACAAACTAACCAAACAGAGTTGTCGACCGATTTTCGTTTAAAAAGAACTTTCCAGATAGATCGCAAAAACGAGGTGTGGCCAAATCGTCCAATTTAACAAAGCTTCGAAGAAAATTACAGACACCAAGGAAACTACAAACGTCACGTTTTGTAGTAGGAACAGCATAATTACGAATAGCGTCTAGTTTCTCTGGATCAGGAAGAATACCTTCTGTAGAAATAATGTGACCGACAAATTTCGCCTGTTAACGACCAAATTCAGATTTTTCTAAGTTCAGAGTAATGCCAACTCTTGCAAAGATACGTAACAATGAATCCAAAATTTTGTTGTGCTCACTCCAAGAATGTTTAGCAATAAGAATGTCGTCAACATATGACGTAATATTGTCACGAAGATGAACAGGTAAATTTACGTTTAAACTACAAATGAATGCTGCAGAAAATATAGTAAGTCCAAACGGTAAATTCCGAAGTCACTTTTAGGTAAATAGTCATATCCGGTTATTGTTTACTTACTCACTAGATAGATTGATAGTCGAAGAGTTGTTTTGACAGATGCAAAGAATAGTGAAAGAGTAGGCAGCGGTACAGAAAACTAAAAGAGAAATAGCACCACTACAGCTCGGGGCCCTATGCTCGCTACGGCACATATTCACTTAGAGTAGTGAATCCCCTGAGGACATTAATAGCTGCACATAAATTTCAGTTTGTGACTTAGTGGCAAATTTGGCGGAAGTGCGTACAGAAATTGAGCTAACCATGAACATGGATGTATGTCATTCTTAGATTTGCGTAAGATCTTAAATTTCCGAACAGTCAAAAAGTGTTTATAGTCAAAGTTTTCGCCTCGTGGCGACAAAGACCTACCGCGTCTGTCCCAGTCCCAATGTCGATTATTGTCAAGTTCGCGCGCCTGGCGCTCTCTTGTTGCATCCCGTAAATGAAACAAATTATTTTCTTCAAACCCCTCTGGTATCTGTGATTCTAAATTTCTTTTGCCGCCTTTTCCTACGATTTCGCCTTCAATTTGTTTGACTTGCTTTTTTAATGCCTCAAATTCCCTTTTCACGCGTTCATTAAATTTTCCCTGATTTTCAACATGTTTATTTATGCTCTGGTACTCTTCGGTTTCTGAAAATGGCAATGGAGCTGTGTCATCTGAATCTCTGTCCCCATTTAAACTAAGATTTGTCAATTTATCTGAAATCTCCTCCACTCTTTCCGATAAGTCACCAATTTGTTCTTTCTGTTTATTTACTTCTTCCGTAAGTGTCGCGACTCGCGTTTCAGTATTAACGCATTTAGTAGTTAACTGTTCATACTGTTGTGTTAGGTTATTTAATCTGTCATTTGGTACCGATTCCTCGATTCTCTCAAATATTTCTTCCTTATCTTTTGCACGTTGTAAATTTAACTCTGAAAACTTCTGTACTATCACACGATCTCTTTCTTCCTGTTCTCTATCCTGTTCCCTTTGTCTAATCTCTACTGCAACTAATCTATTATTGTGAGCATTCAAAATCGGTTGTACTTCTTCTCGAATTTCTTTCTTTAATTCATCTTTCATATTTTTGAAACATGTCCCTATTCGTGAATCTAACCGTGTTTCCAAAGTTCCCATATCATTTTTTAATTCAGATCCCAAAGTTCCCATCTCAGTTTTAATTGTTCCTATCTCTGTTTTTAATTCAGATCGAAACTGCTCCATTGTTCCCCTATCTGTTTTAATTTCAGATCGCAAAGTTCCCATCTCTGTTTTAAACTTAGATTCCAACTGTGATCCCAGATTTAATATTGCACTCATCAACTGCTCCGTGTTAAGTTGTTCGAAATTCTTTTCGCCCCTAACATTTCCCACAAAACTAACTTCCTTCTGCATAGCCATAAAGCTATCTGTATTCGATACTATTCCAGAATCTTCTGTCGTTAATCTCGGGTTCTGTGAATTTTCTGATTGAGAAAAATTTTGAAATGGTTCCGGACTATTTTCCCGACTTATTACATTGTTTTCCACTTCATTATCCATCATACTGTTTTCCTCTGTTGGCGAGTTCGCCATGTTAACAATTTCGTCATTCTCACTATTCATCATTTTTGCCTTTTTCATTGATCGCGTAATCATTTACAAAATATACAAAACTCGTCACTATATGAAAATTGCACACAATGACACTTTATCTCCAACAATACCATTCACACGAAATGTTTCCTTCAAACACGATTGACGAACAATTGAAATAATTGCACTAAATTGTCAAACGCGTATACAAGACAACAAAAAAAAAAAAATTTTGAAAAATACCATTAGAAGAATGACAATTACAAAATCTACACATGCAATCTAGACTACAATTACTAAACTACAAATTACTACAACAATACTACTGTCTACTATTTTTACAATCAGAAGAATTCCAAGGGACGATCCGAAGCAGCGGTCGCCACGTGCATGGGGGCTTAATAAAATGAAATGCAAATAATTTTAGTTTTCCTGTCGCTGTATGTCCGATTACGCAAGTCTCGTAAACGGCTGGCCCTGACAACTAATTGTTACGCTATCTGACTGCATAGAATAACAACAAAGAATGAAAAGAAAATTTTCGTTAACACAATTAATTAATTAAGTCCCCAGCAACTATAAAACCTACGAAACCAAAGCACAAGTATAACTGTTCTGTGTGTGGGAGTGTGACTCAACGCACATCTGGCACGGTTCTTCTTCAACAAGACAAGAATTTTTAAATAGCAAATATACTGACGTGATAAAATAAAATTACAAATTCTATAATTGTGCAAGAAAACCAAAATTACACTCTAATACAAGAACACACGCCAGATGCTTTGTTGACTGAACCTGTAATGAAGCATTATTCATGACACACAAATAATAAAAAAATAAAGAACAGTAGTTAGTTACCTTAATTTATATTGACGAAAAGCACTCAGATCATTACAATATCTCCATTAGAATAACACCTGCTATCTCTCCCATCACATATCTGCATAACATGGAACAACACTCACTACTACCCCATCTCATTCCAACTTCAGATACAAGCAGTGTCCACCACGACTGCTCGGCAAGAACTGCCTGCCGCTACCTCTCAATGAGCACTGCCAGTGGAGGCGGCGGAACAATACTCTCTCTGGCGCGATTTTTGGCGCTGTGGCTCAGTGTAGCCACCTTTCAAGGCCAAGGCAACGTTTCCACATTCTGTAGACCATGTTGGATTACAGCAGTGGTATGTGGATGAGCGTCATCCCGCCACTCACTGGGATGCTGTTCAAGAATGGCAGCTCAAAAGGTCTTATCACCAGACTAATGTACAAATTTGCAGTCGAGGTGCTTGGGATAACCACAAGAGTGCTCTTGTTCTCATACGAAATCGCACCTCGGATCACAACTCCAGGAGTAGTCCAGGGTGTCCGGCACGCAGACATGTTGGTTGCAGGCTCTCAGCTGGTCTCGTTCTAACCAACACAAGGCTACCACTGGCACCGAGGCAGAACCAACTTTCATAAAACGCAACAAACCTTCACCCTACCCCCCAATGAGCTTTCGCTCGACTCCAGTGGGATCGCAAGTGGCGGTGGTTTAGGGTCAGTGGAGTCGACGCTGGCGTGTGGTTCGGAGCTGTCCTTGAAGTAACCGATTTCTAACGACTTGTTGTGTCCCCGTGGTGCCAACTGCTGCTCAGACTGCTGCTGGAGATGGAGTACAATGTGATAGGGCCATACACCGAAGACGACGTTCTTCCCTCGAGGTGGTGCCACGTGGCCGTCCAGAGGCTGGTCTTCTTGCGACTGTACATTCTAGTGACCACCGCTGCCAGCAGTCATGTACAGTGGCTGCATTCCTGACAAGTTATCCTACAATATCGCAGAAGCTTCTCGTACCCCTACTACACAACCTCTTCAAACTGAGTGAGGTGTTTGTAATGGTGTCTTTGTTGGTTTAAGGCCATGCTTGACTAATATCAACTCACTACGTCCAATCTCACAGGTAACTAACACTCACGATCGTTACAGCAAGTATTTAGAGCAAACCTGATTTGCACCCTCACAGCAGCGTTACTAGGGCCATTCTTATGGGACTGGAGCGAAATCTGAATAGACATCATGTTTCAGATGTAGAAACACTCCCACGACCCCTACTTGGTGCTGCGATTTCTTTCTATGCAATAAATGTAAGCGATATTTGTCAGTGCGTGCAGTTATAGCTCCGCAACCCACCCCTGCAGCCACATGGACGTTTCATGGTATGCTAAGCCTCCATCCCCCATCCATTAAGAACATTTCGGTGTGGAATTTCTGGGTTGAGTTCGAAGACATCCGTGTCAAAAGAGGGTATTGCACCAATGGACTTGTTATGTGAACTTGGTAAATCAACTGGGAATAGAATACTGAAATGTTCCAGAATGTTACAGAATCTTCCAAAGATTCGAGGATATTCTAGAATATTCTTCGGATCTTTTAGAATTTCCCAGAATGCTCTAGAATGTTCCATGATAATCGAAAAGGAAGGAAGGAGGTTTAGGGTTTAACGTCCCGTCGACGTCGAAGTCGTTAGGAATGGAGCACAAACTTGGACTGATTCAAGGTTGAGGATGAATCACCTGTGCCCTTTCAAAGGAATTATTAGTAGCCGTTTTTTTACTACAGGAGAACATGTAAAATTTGCATAAGAAATGTATGTCACCCTCTTGAGATGTGATAGGGCTCAGAACTAGTTATCAGTCAACACACGTTATGAGCTCTTGTAGTGTTTTTCTTATCGATGTATTCCTAAACAGCCATGGAGTTATCACGCGACTATGGATAAAAGAAACACTTTGTAGTTTTTTGCACAAAACCTTTTCATTATTTAAATGAGCTGAGACTTGAAAACCATCCAGAAACTCTCTTATCATTTCACTTACCATTTCACTGAAGCATACGTTGCATTCTTTCTTCATACTTGTATATTTTTTCTATAATGAGGTGTTGCACGTCATAAAATATTTAGGTAATATTAAGAAGCCTTTCATTATTTACTTATTAATTAGTAGGTAATGTCCACAAACCCCAGTGTTAGAAAATTGGGTCTGTATCGATAAGAAACGTTGCGTTGAAATGTGTGGAGCGTGAGTCTGAAGAGATCTCTGATGGCAAGACTATGTGGAACAATTCCTGACTCAAGACGCAGAGGCATTTAAAAAGAAGGTCGTAGTTCAACATGGCCAGCTGTTTCTTCCATCACGGCAACGCTACAGCACATCGACCAACAGCTTACGCCGATCAGTTAGATGTAGTGCGTTTGAGAGTTTCGGAGCCCTTTCGCTTTGGCGTTGGTCCTACCCATGTGGTACTTTCATGTTTCCTCAAGCGATGAATCTGCTGAACGAAGAGCATATGTTGCAGATATAGAGATGCTGCTGTCATGGGTCGATGAATACGCCAAGCTGCCGGAAGACACTTGGTAGGAATGTTTTAATTGGGGTTTCAAGAGACCCAAATATTTCCCGTGTTCCGCTCATGTCACATCTTATCTATGCTGACCCATGATGCTGGAATACTGTTTATGAAACACACAATTTTTTTTCCGAAACGAACTAATGCTGTCGTACCAACAGACCTCGTCACAGATTGTTTGCGCACTCTTTGTTCAGTAACATACGGCTAAATGCTTATACAGTTATCAGCTACAAGTCTTCTGATAACAGCTCTGTTGCCGAGTACTGTCTTGACTTTAAGTTACGCGAGCTTTCCTACCGAGTAACACGAATGACTCAGTACTTCAAGAGCAAGCAGTCAGAATACTCATTGGGAAATTCACAAATTTTATACTGGTGTAATCCAGAAAACTTACTACAACGAAAAGCAGAAAATTCCCCATGAGTGTTAAGTAAAATTAGTAATCCTGCGACGGTAAATTTCCTACTAACATACAGATAATTTTTTTGTCTGACCTCAGTCTGTACTTTCAATAAACAGGTTTTTCATTGAATCTCACAAGAAAGACAGCAACAAGATCCTCTAAACCATAAGGCGAGATCAGATACGCTGATGTTTTGAACATCACTGGCCATGGGATGTTCAGATTATGCAGAGTGCACACCAATTAGAAATACATTACTATAGAGAAAACTGTATTGGATACTACCTCTTCGAAGTCCACAGTTTGAAAAGTTGCACTACAATGGCATACATCGCTGTTTGTTGGGTAAACGGCAGGAAGGAAACAGACGTAAATAGTTAGTTGAATTAAAATGCGAAGGTTTAAAATAAAGTAATAAAATCGGACTCATCTTTGAGAAGTGGGTTCCTCAAGTTAGTTGAGATTAACGCTGAGGTGGTACTTCAGAATAGACCGTTGTTAGCTGGGTGTCCCTTTCTTGTCAAAACACTTTCTTACTTGGAAATATATCTTTATTGCTTCAGAAAATGATCGACTTGTGCAAACAGTCAATGTAGCTGTTGTCTTCTGCTAAATTCTTTGCGTGTCGAAGAGAGAAAGAGAAAGGTACATTGTTTACGCAGGCTGTAGCTCAAAGTCGTTCAAACTTAATCCAAGCGCAAAGTTATACGATTAGGATTCTTACGTAAATTTGTATTTCAACAGTGCACTCTATGTTCCGCAAATAGCTAAACTTTGATTTTCTTCATACTAGTAGCTGTATAAGGATAACAAAACATTTAAACCACTCTAATTCATCTTTTATTTTCTAATGTCTGTCAGTTTATAAATGAGCAATAAGTCACCGACAAGACACTTATGGTCACTATTTCACTTGTCTTTAGCATGTAACGTGTGTGCTCATACCACGTCCCTCCGTGCCGGATGCAGTGACGCCATTGGCAGAGGATTACATGGCTGTCAGCCGTTGGTCGTTCCCGAGTCACTCCTCAGGGCGAGAAGGCGGCGGAGATTACTATGTAATACTAATACGGATCAGACCAGATAATGAAAATTCCAATGAGAACCTTTCTCTCTGCATATCAGGACCTTTGACTTTCAGTGTTACATGCTGTGATATCTTTATGTTTCTGAGCATTCTTTACTCCTGTTCTGTTCGTTATGAGCTTCGCTCTGTTCGTTACGTAGTAGAGTGAAAATTTTTACTACGGAAAATATCCCGCGAGCTGCTGTTCTGTTTCATTTCCTGTTGCTGTCAACGCTAGCGTCATTATATTTCAGAATATGATGCATCATGTGTATATCGATGATGATGGAAGCTGTTTGTGTGTGTGTGTGTGTTTTATTTCAGTACAGTTTCTTTATTTGAATTTGTAGATCAGTACCTTTTAATTACAAATTACTGTTCTAGAAGAGAGGGCGTTCAATGCCATTCGCCTCCCCCATAGCCTCACACGTCTGCTACCTCTGGTACGTCGTCACTTGTCTATACTTCGTTTGCACCATCTGTCTCTTCGTGGGAGACCATACTATGCTGGATAGTAGACTGTCTGGATGTTTTCAGTTGTGAAGTAAGGTAACTGTCACTCAGACTCAGAAGGTGCGAAGATACTATCATAATACAATACACATATCTTTTTCTTCTTGTTTATTTTCCTTTAACACCTAAGATATGGGGTGTTAAAAAGTCTCTCCGCAGTGCCGTATGATTGTTCGCCTGCCTGTGTTACTTCTCTTCAAGTGGACTCCCCAAACATTCCACTGTTTCGTTTATCTCAGTAAAAATGAATATTCAGTAAATTAATAACTTGTATTTCACTGAGTTTAATTTCGGTGCATTCACTGTGGCTTACGGCACGCGCGGCTGACAATCATACGGCAGTGCGGAGAGACTTTTTGAACACCCTGTAAAATTGTAATAGTGCGTGTCAGCTTTTCTGTTTCTTTCCGTATATGTTTTCTGACTAACAACCATGAGAGAATTATTTTCCATTTTCTGCTTTTATGTCCTGTAACTACCAGCCACGGAAGTATTATATTTCGTTTTGTGCTTTTGCCTGCTTAAGCGCATAACTTCTTGTTACTTGCGAGCCAGACATTTGTAAGTGTATAAAATTGTATATTTGCGCGAAATATTTAAAGGATTGTGATTTATAAAATGTTCTGCGAGAGACACAAGGCTTGTAATATACCGATAAATCATCATGTGAAGCTGTGGCAAAGTAGTCTGGGTAGATGGGTAGAGACTGAGGCACGGTGCGTGAATCGTAACCACACAAGAGAGTATGCTGTTATTTACACATGTAAAAAAAAGAAAATAAAAAGGTTACCTACGGTGGTCCTGTGATCGTGTGTTTCATGCACTGGTTGTTACGAGGGCGTGCTGAAAAGTAATACCTCCTAATTTTTTCTACCTCTTTATTCTTCAGGTTCACGTATTTACTTGTATCTCTCAACAGTCGCACTGGCGAGGAACACATTTCTTACAATGGGAGACCTGTTTGTTGATACCGTCACTACAAAATGTTTCACTTTGTTGACGGCAGCCGCAGTCTCACCTCAGCCTGCGTTGCACCTCTTCACCACTGTCAAAGCGAAGTCCTCAAAAGTGTTCTTTAAATTTAGGAAAAAGGTGAAAATCGGATGGGGTCAAGTCGGGACTGCCTGTGGGATGATCGATGACACCGTTGGTGTGTTGTAGACGCCGCAACGCTCGTATGTGGTCTGGCACAGCTGACATGCTGGAGAGGGTGCTCCATGTGTGAACGAAGCCTTTGAATTCGAAACTGGATTACGGAATGCTTTTTCTCACGTACCGACATAGTTACGTCACACACTTCCATGTTACATGCTACAATTCGGAGGCCTCAAGGGGCAGAGTGCTGCAAATATCTAGACATGAAGAATAACGATTTAGAATATTAAAAACATCTGTTTTATTTAAAAGGCCTTAAGAGTTTTCGCATTAAAAATTCGGAGGCATTACTTTCCAGCAAGCCCTCACATTACTCGTGTTTCGCACACTGGTTGCTATTACTGCTCGCAGTTGAATTAATATTCCGAATTTTACGGACGGACTGTGAAATAAAAGATGTTTGTGATTCCTACAGAGTAACGAACTGTGCATCGGACGTGTTTTGCGTGTTGTTTGCTATTAAAGTCGCAGTTAGTTAATATGCACAACTCTACATACCGACTGTGACCTAAAAGTTATCAAGTGAAATATTTTGCGTGGTGTAACAAACTGTGGATCGCACACAAGTCTTTTGTGTGCTGTTTACTAGCTTCACTTGAAACTGAACTGGTTTTAGTACACTACATGCTGACTGAGAAATAACCACGTGCTGTGTGGATTGTTTTCCCGTTTGATATGATATACAGACCACGAACTAAGTATGAAATGGAACAAAGTATTTAACGGTGCAAATTAACCTTTGGCGATAAAGGTGAAGAGTTTCCAGTTCACACCGAGCATATCAGTTCCTCGCCCTAAAGAGCTACAACTCTAAACTTCCAGAAACCTGGAAACATTTTTACCGCGACCTGCCATGTCAACTTCAAGAGTACAGCTTCGTTTTGAGACTTAAGCTAAGCGTTCAATTAAATTTTTGAAAGAAGTTTTACCGCAATTTTCGTCCACTTATCAGCGTAGATTCCCTTATAATGTAATCTAACTCGAAACTTTTCCTGTAATGGTGCTGCTATCGTAAGCGAATGTGAATTTCATATAAAAGTTTCTCAAGGAAATATATTAATAAACCTTAACCAGGAATTCTGTTGCATTAACTGACAGACGTATAATGAACGTCATCATGTTTTGTGTTCAGACATAATGACCTTTCTAGATTCTGAAAAGCTCATCTGCAGAAACCAGCACGATTTTAGGAAACAGCGGATATGCGAGACACAGCTCGCCCTCTTTGTTCATGATATACAACTGGCTCTAGATACCGGCTCCCAGCCGGCCGAAGTGGCCGTGCGGTTAAAGGCGCTGCAGTCTGGAACCGCAAGACCGCTTACGGTCGCAGGTTCGAATCCTGCCTCGGGCATGGATGTTTGTGTCCTTAGGTTAGTTAGGTTTAACTAGTTCTAAGTTCTCGGGGACTAATGACCTCAGCAGTTGAGTCCCATAGTGCTCAGAGCCATTTTGACCGGCTCCCAGGTTGATGCCGTATTTCCCGACTTTCGAAAGGCGTTCGACTCAGTTCTGCACCGTCGTTTGCTATAAAAAGTGGTCGCTTACGGTCTATCCGATGACATATGCGGTCGCATAGAAAGTTTTCTAACAGACAGGGAGCAGTATGTCGTCCTGAACGGGGTGACTTCAACAGAAACAAGAGCAACTTTAGGTGTGTCCCAGGGCAGCGGAATAGGTCCGCTGCTTTTTACGATGTACATAAAGGATCTGATTGCTGGTATTGAGAGCGGCATTAAACTGTTTGCCGATGGTGCTGTAGTCTACAGAAAAGTAGTATCACACGAAAGTTGTGAACAAACCAATGAGGATTTGCAGAAAATAAATTCGTGGTGTAATGACTGGCAGTTATTTCTCAATATTAGTAAGTGTAACCTACTGCATATAACAAGGCGAAAATCCCCATTAATGTACGAGTACAAAATAAATGCCCAGTCTTTGAAAGCGGTAACATCCGTCAAGTATCTGGGTGTGACTATTCGTAATGATCTCAAATGGAACGATCAGATTACACAAGTAACGGGTAAGGCAAACTCTAGATTGCGGTTTATTGGTAGAATCCTAAAGCGATGCAGTCCTTCAGCAAAGGAAATAGCTTACAATACGTTAGTTCATCCAGTCTTAAGAGTATTGTTCGTTTGTATGGCACCCTCTGATTCAAGAGATTGAGAAGGTCCAAAGAAGAGCGGCAACATTCGTGACTGGTACATTTAGCCATAGTGAGAGCGTTGCAAATCTCATAGAAAGTTTGAAGTGGGACACACTCGCAGATAGGCGGCGCGCTAAGCGGAAAGGGCTGCTCGCTAAATTCCGAAATACGATCTTCGCCGAGGATGTAGAGCATATATTATTACCACCTTTCAAATCGCGCAGTGATCACCATTCAAACGTAAGGGAAATTAGAGCTCTTACTGAGGCGTTCAGACAGTCGCGAGTGGAACAGGGGAGGAATATGACTATGGCGTGAATTGTGCCCTCGCCACACACCGCTTGGTGGCTAGCGGAGTATATATGTAGATGTAGATCTTTTAGGCTAAACTCTTGAAAGGCAAATGTATCTGCTATGTATATGATCCGCAACTAAGCACCCAGATCAGAAACTTTTTAATACTGCTAAACCATGACAAAATGTATGTTGTGAGACTGAAGTGATGACGTCGATGATCCGAAAAGCGTACATCAACAAATTAATAACTTCATCTTACGTGATAGCAGTAAATATTACGAAAGGCAAGAGAAAAGTGCGAGGTGTGGTAAGGCAAGTGTATTTATTATTGAAGCATGACCGTTAAAAGGGAACATGTACTCACAAGGGAACCTCCCCATCGCACCCCCCTCAGATTTAGTTATAAGTTGGCACAGTGGATAGGCTTTGGAAAACTGAACACAGATCAATCGAGAAAACAGAAAGAAGATGTGTGGAACTATGAAAAAAATAAGCAAAATATACAAACTGAGTAGTCCATGTTCAACATAGGCAACACAAGGAAGAAGTGAGCTGAGGAGCGCAGTGGTCCCGTTGTTAGCGTGAGCAGCTGTCAAACGAAAGGTCCTAGGTTCAAGTCTTCCCCCGAGTGAAAAGTTTAATTTCTTTATTCTCGCAAAGTTATGATCTGTCCGTTCGTTCATTGACGTCTCTGTTCACTGTAATAAGTTTAGTGTCTGTGTTTTGCGACCACACCGCAAAACTGTGCGATTAGTACACGAAAGGAGGTGCCTCTCCAATGGGAACCGAAAACATTTGATAGCAAGGTCATAGGTCAAACGATTCCTCCACAGGAAAACACGTCTGATGTATTCTATACGACACAGGTCACGGCATATGCGTCGCATGACAGGAACATGTCGTCGACCCACCTAACTTGTACACTTGGCGAATGGCTAAAAAGATTCTTCTACCTTGCCCGATTTAGGTTTTCTTGTGGATGTAATAATCACTCCCAAAAAAGTGATGAAAACAAGAGTTTGTCACATGAACTGCAACAAATGAATGCAACAATTTCACAGTCGCACAGTTTTCCCTGTGCTCTGTCAAAACATATGTTTTTAACGTTTTCAAATTTTTCCGTGTGTAGACTGTCAAATCCTGCTTATGTCCAAGAAAATCTGAACATGTCCTGGAATTTTGGAGAGCGAAGTTGATTATGTGTGAGTGCCTGAACTTTGATAATTGACACGGACGGACGGATAATAATTGTCTGAAAATAAAAAATTAAACTTTTCACTCGAGGGAAGACTTAAACCAAGGCCCTCTCGTTCCGCAGCTCCTCACGCTAACCACAGGACCACGGCGCTCCTGAGTTCACGTTCTCCTTGATGTTTTCTATCTTGCGCATGGACTACTCAGTTCGTATATTTTGCTTATTTTTTTCATAGTTCCACACAATTTCTTCCTGTTTTCTCGATTGATCTTTGTTCAGTTTTTCAGGGCCTATCCATTGTGCCAACTTCTAACTAAATCTGAGGGGAATGCGATGGGGAGGTTCCCTTGTCAGTACTGCAAATACATATAGTCACGTGGTTCTATGTTCCATCAAAGGAAACTTCCTAATACAATGAAAAGACGGACACTAATTGTAGTAGAAAGATATTCCAATGTGCAAAATGATTGACTGCAAGCTAGACAACGGCAAGTGGCCGATTACAATTCGTATCAAGTGCCGCACAAAATCATCAGTTGTGTAGTTATTTAACCACAAGAAAAAAATACAATGAAATCGTGCTTCCTACTTTTAGCAGCAAGAGAGAGGCTGAACGCCACCAACACTCGTGGATGTGTTAGTCACAATCCGAAATCTGAACTGATCACACAGGACTGCTAGGTTTCATTACCATTTGGTCGTGATGGGGGAATTTGTATAAATGTGACTCGAAATCAGTATGGCCTGGAAGAAACGAAAGTGATACAAGCGTGAAACGCTCAATTAAACCAAGAGTAAGCAGAATCCTGTCCGTATACATGAGGTAGCATGCTGGAATCGCAGTTATGACTGCACCTTCGTCCGTACGATACGAAAATAAGCACCATAGTGGCTTCCTGTTGCGATAACGTTGTCCCAGACTGAAACTATGGCGACGAGCACTATGATGTGCTACCACAATCCAAAGTCGCTGATCACCACGAGACATACCAGAGATAGCTGCAGCAGTCAACCAGACATAGCAGCTTACAGTACATCGAAAAACTGGCGAGCGGTGGACCTGAACATCTGTGAAACAGGTCGGTGCAGGAAGACCTAAATTCTGCAAGGTATGTCTTCGGTATCAAGTACAAATGTTGCCATAAGATTACGATATGCAGTTCGTCAACACTAATCAATGCTACACCGACTAAGGCAGTTTTACATTGAATATCCTGCTTGCTAAAAGATGTTCTCGCCACAATGAGTCATAATTAGTTGAAACGGTCACTCTCTCTCTCTCTTTACGCAATTGGTTTGGATACAAATTTATTTAATCATGTTTTTTGCTGCAATTATTGACTTCTCACTGTTGCATACTAATTCGACTACTGTTAGTTCCACAATTATTTAAATCACTTTCATTAATGTCAAACAACTTTCCAGCCATGGGAGCTAGTTCTGCAATTAAATTCTTGGTCATAGTAATGGTTACATTCGAGAACTGCCTCGATTTACCGACATATTATCTTCCTGACTTCATTTACTTTCTGTTAATTTCTTGCAGTATTTCCTCAATTCTTGGCTTCTTTGTCTTTCCTTACATTTAAGTGTGTGCTTTCCAGTACTTGCCCTTCTATTTGTGTGTATATTCCCTGCCTCGAGTGACTGGGTGTTGTTGTGTCGTCTTCATCATCATCATTTATCCTCATTACGGTCGGAGGAAAGCAATGGCAAACCACTTCCGCTAGGACCTTGCCTAGTACGGCAGTGCGGGTCTCCCGTATCGTCCCCTACGCTCCTCGGAGTATGGGACCTCATCATCATCATCATCATCATTACAAGAATACGCGCAGTATACTGAATCCGCCAATAACGTGTTAGATTCAACCAATAACGAGCGTATTGTGGTCGTTCTAGTGAGTCAGGATTCTTCGTCATGATGACAGTTTTGTTCGATTTTGCCTAAATTTATTATCTGAAAGATGATTTCAATAAAATTTTAATATATCAGAGTCACTTTCCGGCAGAAGTTTCCGTAGATACCCGTTACATCGCAAAGACCCAGCAGCGCCAGTTTTTTACTTAAAACAATGGATTTAGGGACACATATTCACTGATCACTCTGAGATTTAACAATTTAAACGTTAATATACTGAAGCATATGTTGACAAAGTTTGGAAAAACTACTTTAATTTTTAACTTCATTCTTCAATTGAATCGGTTATTTATGAAATGGCTTTTGTCACGAAACGTAAACTGTTTGGGAATTAAAAAAAAAAAGTTGTTTACCCTCGTAATATTACTAAATACGACAGATTTCTTTATTCTAGTTATTTTTATTTTACTCACCACTAATAATAACGATGATTAAAAACAATTATGTTGTTTATGTTACATGACAGTTCTTACCTAAATTGTCTGACAAGAGTCCTTTCTTAAACAAAGGGCTGACAAAAGCCCATTCATAGAGACAAAAGTCTCATATCATTAAATTTCACAGTTCTTTTTCAACTGTAGGCGCTGAATCACTTCGTCATAAAAGAAACCATGTTCCTCAGGGGTCAACTGAACAAACTTCTTTATATCATCCATTTTATTTTTAGGATTAGGTATTCTTTCATTGTATGCTTTGTCTATGGGTAAAGAAGTGCATGATTGTTTGGGATAGCGAGTTTGAATATGTTGTAGAGAGTTCCACTAATAAAAGCTGGAACTGTTACTTTTCCTTTACTTGATTGCTGGAACGAGAATACGTGGTAGTTAGAAATAGTAAAATATTCACTTTTTCCCTTATCTTCAGATTTGGTTTCTTCTGCAACAGTACATTTTTTTTATAGAACTGAGGCAATCATTTTTGAGCCGGCCGGAGTGGCCGTGCGGTTCTAGGTGCTGCAGTCTGGAATCGAGCGACCGCTACGGTCGCAGGTTCGAATCCTGCCTCGGGCATGGATGTGTGTGATGTCCTTAGGTTAGTTAGGTTTAATCAGTTCTAAGTTCTAGGCGACTGATGACCTCAGAAGTTATCCGCATAGTGCTCAGAGCCATTTTTTGCAACCATTTTTGAAAATCCAAAATATTTTCTGTTCCTGTCAAATCAACACTAAACTTACCTCGTACTGTACAAGTTCATATCATTTCACATACTTCTTTTATTGTGTAATATCGGTCACATTTCCTTAACTCTCTTTTGACAAGGCCAAAGACTCTGTCGCAAGGCAGATAGAGTGGCCCCTTATGGGCAGTCTGTACGCAATCTTTTTGAATCTTTCACTGTCTGTAAAAGAAAGCAGGAACCTAATCATTGTGTGATGTTTGTTTTGTCCTGTACAGTTATCACTGAACAGGTACAACTCATCAACATTTTCTGTTATGTTATCATTGATACACTTCTTTATAAAAGGGAAAACTTAATTTCTGCCCTTTCCTGCAACCCGTTGGTGGTACAAGCAAAAGGATACTGTGTCAGTACTGCTGTTGTGCATACAAAATGGATAAACTGACGGCTGCTTAAGGTAATAGACAACCTGAACTGGAATTGTGGGCAAAGAAATGTTTGTCAAGTAGTCAAAACACAAAAGCACAGCACTATCATGCTCTGCACAGTATTGTTTTGTTTCACGTAACGAAGTATAAAATTTGCTACCCCGCCTTTTGTGCACGAGTAACTGTGTAACAGATACTCGTTTTGCTGTATCATTAAGCTGAGGATTTTTGATTCGCGTATTGAGCATCTCACATTCACAGCAAGTGTCAATTTGGGGCCTTCCAAACCGGTAGCTAAAATGTTCGTTGAATACCTTATAATAAAAACTATATTTTACATCACGACCATGAGAACCAGTGACGGCGTAACGAGGCGGGCAGGAGAGTTCAGTGACTTCGAGCGTGAACTAGTCACTGGATGTCATCTGAGTGACAGATACATCGGGTACATTTCAGTACTTCCAAAGCTGCCCTATTCGACTGTTGGTGATGTGACGGTGATGTGGAAACGCGAAGGAACAGCCACTGCTAAAGCAAGATGGTCAGATTTCGTGTACTGAAGTACAGGGAGAGCCGAGCAGTGTGACGAGTGGTTATAGAAATTGCTCTAAATCAGCGAAAGGGATCACTCGTGAATCCCAAACTGTTACCAGCATAATTGTGCGTAGGGAGTTAAAAATGATGGGTACATTGGTCGAGCAGCTCCCCATAAGCCACACACCTGTTGTCAGTGGTAAGCGATGTTTAAGTTACTCCAAAAAGCGAAGCCGCTTGACAGTGGGTGACAGGACACAAGTGATTTGGAGTGATGAATGACGCTATACACTGTGGCAGTCTGATGGAAGGTTCAAATGGCTCTGAGCACTATGCGACTCAACTTCTGAGGTCATTAGTCGCCTAGAACTTAGAACTAATTAAACCTAACTAACCTAAAGACATCACACACATCCATGCCCGAGGCAGGATTCGAACCTGCGACCGTAGCGGTCGCTCGGTTCCAGACTGTAGCGCCCAGAACCGCACGGCCACTCCGGCCGGCTCTGATGGAAGGGTTTGGCTTTAGCGAATACCAGGAGAACGATACCTGCCATCATGTACAGTGCAACATTGAAGTACAGAGGAGGTGGTTTACATCATATGGGTGTTCTTCATGGTTAGGGCAATAATTGATAGTATCAGCTTAAACCATGCGCCTTGTCATAAAATGGTATCAGTGAAGTAATGGTGTTTGGGTAGTATCATTCCTAAAATCGACTGGCCTTCCCAGTGTCCCTATCCGAGCCCAGTGGAACACGTTTGGGATGAGTTATAACGTCAGCTTCAACGGTTTAGTCCTTTTCTTCAGTGCTTGCATTTACCTTTTTCTGTGGCAATGGAGGAAACTTGAGTGAAATAATATTCGTCGAACTTTGTAATAAGTGCTCTTTCCTTCTTAAAACTTTAAAACACAAAGGAGGCAGCACATTTCATGTCTCCATTCAAGAAACACCGGAACATTCTTAAGAATAGGAAATCAATACATCGCCATATAAAAGAATAATTATTGATTTTTGTAGTTACATCATGAAGATAAAAATAAGGGGAGATGACGCTATAGACTTATTACTATATTGTACATTATTTTGAAGGCGGCTCTGCCATTTACATGCCTCATACCATTACTCGGCTATTGTTTACGTGGAGATAGTTTACGAGTGCGTTTTGTTTGTAATTTCTATCGTGTGCAAGCAACAGTTGTTTTAAGTAGTGAATACTACAGTTCCTAAGCTAATAACATTGTGCTAGACAGACATTTTCAAACGTTTCTCTCGTCTTAAATGCTTACTTGATCCAGTAATACGACGCATTTGCTCTCGTAGATGTAGCTTTCTTTTTCTCTATACATTTCAGATAAGCAAGAAGAGAAAAGGATACTTTCCTAATCCTTTTAATTCCTCTTTTACTGTAATTGTGTCGATAACTGGATAAGCTAGGACTCCGAAAAAAATCCTTCTTTGCTTACTGGTACTTGTTCTCTCTCGTTACCTTTCCATCTCTCAAATCATATGCACAACATGTTTAACGTTCCTATTTTCAAAAGACTTACCTAAGCTTTCTCTTTTAGCCCATAAATGTGTGCAATGATTCTATCATGATTTGCGGATTTCAAAAAGTGAAATATTCTTGAAATGTCCATAGAACAGAATTGCATGGAGATATACCTCCACGAAGGACTGCGTCACTTTCATTGTAGTTTACAAATCTTTTCGATTTGAAATGTTACCTAGGAAATGTTATGCAGTCGACCTATATAGCAGAAAAGGACAATTTCACTTTTGAAAGCATGTTCCAGCAAACTGCAATTCAATAAATGCCACCAGTAGGCAGTTCTTACGATGTTAACCATTCATCCATGGTAGAGGAAATCAAATTTGATACAACGCACTTGTCAGAAGAAATCCTAACCAACAGTGTGCCTAATGAGGATTAATAAAGATCAAGGTCTATCAAAATTCAAAATTTAGTTCATAAAACCATCTTATAGAGGAATGGAAGTACTGCAGTTTGGCAAGCTTTGTTTTTGTAAAAACGATCAAGATGCTCGAGAATCTGTGCTTAGGGTTTGATATACTTGAGAAAAACGATAAAGGACCACTCGGTGCTGGGGAAGAACGATCAAGATCAATTTTCTACTTGGTAATGTTTTCTTCTCCTTTAATCTTTTCATCTTATAATGCTGTAGCTTCATGTTTCTGTCTTTCCAACAATACGTATCAGTCACACACACATTGTAAACGAAGTTCGAACTGTTACACTGTTTAGTAATAAAGCAAGGACCGATATAAAATTGCGCTACATTATGCATACAAAGTAGGCTGGAAGAGGATTTTCTAACGGTAAGTTGAGTAGAAACATTCATGTGTTACTGTTACTGAGATTGCAAATAAAGTTATTTCTTAAGAAAATGAAAACGTCCTAAATGTCGGAGAATGAAGATGAACATTCCGGTCCTATGCAGATTACGAGTAGAAGGAAAAGAAAATTGTTGGGGCATATTCTTCAAACAGATTACGACCGTTGAGTCACGTTGTAGATTGTTAAGTGCTTCCGACTGAAACGTTTTCAAAATATGCCATTTATAGAAACGAATAGATTAAAAAACGAATTCAATGAAAAGGCTTCCTACGATACACAAAACTTTCCTGACTCGACTTATCAGTGTAAATCTTTTGACGTGAAGGAAACCAAAGAAAGTCCAGATGGAGCTGCATGCCATGATTTCCCCTACCTCTGTAGCTACAAAAGTGATGGGCAAATACAGGAGGTTCACGTACGTCAACTAGCATTCTTGGCATTGCATGGGGTCACCAACACACGTATTATTACTCTTAAAAGACAATGGCTACTATTGAGAAAGCACACGAGGAGACCAGAGAAAAACATGTCACTAGACCAAACAATCATAAAGGAGAAAACGTATATAAATTGCAGCAACATGTACAGTCACCGAGAAGCCTCAAATCACATGATCATTCAAGACAGCAAATTGTTATGTTTACTAGAAGATCTTAATATTAGAAAGTTATATCTGTTATAAGCTATTCGGAGAACTTCCTCCATTCCCCTGTGTCATACTAACAATATTTACTAATTTTCGTGACGAACTGCGACGTAAGTTTTGAGTACCCGAGAGCTACCACGTGTTCAGTCCATGACAAATTTAAAGCCGACGGTTTTAAACTTGATTCACAGACAAACAAAGAGAAAAATGCAAGGCAGATACAAACTTCGAGTAAGTAGAAACAGCATTTTAACGACTTAAAATGAAGTACAGAAAAGGAAGCAGACAAGTTTCACAAGTTTAAACGTTCAGAACGTTTGAAGTCAAGAACATTTCTGACTAAGAATCCAATGTCTATGGATTACCAGACGAATCTTGTGCTTCCTGACATTTCAACCAATAATGCGTATTACCGCAGGAGCTATTATTTTATTCATTCAATATTCATTTACTTTCTTCTGGGAAAGCTGATTTTTATACATACAACGAAACTTTTTCCAACAAAGGACGATCAGAACGAGCAGTGTACCCATAAACCATGCAAGCTGTCACTTTTGATCGAACGACTTCCACGACTCGAAACAATCGAAACATATGAAGGTAATGTTTTGAGGCAACTAAGCTGGCGGACGTCGGCTTCCGGTTTTTGACTTCACGACCACTCCCCTTATTTTTATCTCCATCAGTTACATCCACGGATACCAGAGTACATGGCAGGGGTCACGCGTAGGCGGGCGTGAGCTCTGACATCTCTAAGAACCCTCTCGCCACGCCATACTGCACTGACGCTTGTAGGCATACGGCGCATACATGTTTAACTCAAACGAAGATTCTAGTGTATTATTATATTTAGTATTATTATGAAGCCTTGCATTAATTAAGACTGCTTTATTCTACGGTCGGTGAAATGTTATTGTAAAGCGTCTCAAGGACGTCAACCTATTTCACAATCTCGGAGGCCATTGCTTTTTCCAGGGGGAGGGGAGGCTCATACAAGTTTAGACCACACAGACCTTTAGTACGGAGAACTCTCTTACAGTATCGTTTTAATCTCTTTGACATTATAAAAAGGTTTTCTTTTTCAGTTCTGGAAAGCTACGTTAAAATATTTTTATGATTTTTATCAGTTTCTCTCTTTGCTCACTCTCAGCTCGCTTACTAACTTTCCAATCCTTTCATCTTCATAGCTTTCACTCTGATAAAAGTGCATTTCATGAAACGCATTAAAGCCAAGTTCTGCATTCCTGAGTATTTCTCATTTACTCCCTTTGTCAGAAAACTTCCAGGACAAGTTTTTCTTTTGAGTTTGCAATACTAAAGCGGAAACAAGTCGTTTATATGTTACCCGGTACGTGTGCGTCTTGGCCATGTTTCTGCACAATCAATAGGTGGTGGTAGGGTTGTGCTTTGCAACATACTGCTTGGGTTCTTGGTGCATTAGTTAAGGTGACAATTTATGCTGATTGTGAGCAAAGAGTGTAGATTAAGTTTTGCCAGACATTCTGTTATTGCCAACCCACATCCGCCATATTCTCAAAATCTCTCGCGTTATGATTTTTTCATGTTTCTGCGAATGAAAAGGCAACTGAAAGAAAGCTTCAACATCCGGCAGGCTGCGACAAATGAGCTTACAATCATCGCAGATGAAAATTTCCCTTCTTGTTTCCAAGACCTCCAAAAACGGTGGCAGCTGTTATAGACAGACAATGGGACTACTTCGATTGGAGCAAGGACCATTACTTGGCAAGAGCAATTTTCTATTTTTAAAAATTGTGTCCTGGAACTTTTCTGACAAAGGGAGTATAATGTCATTTAACCTTACAAAAACTTTTGAGTTACAATCAATGAAAGTGATGTAGAATTGTGTAAATTCTCTTTCCATGTTCAAAGCGAATTCCATAAAACTTTCAGTTTGATTCAGTAAAGATCTTCTTAAAACTGTTTGAAACCAGCTCTTTCCTGAAACATTTACTTGACCAATTAGTTTACCATACAAATAGTGTAGTGTTTACTCGGAAATAACAGCAGGGAAAGAGGGGAGTTAATTTTTGTGACTGTTTCCACTTCCGAAGGACGCTGCAATTGACGTTGAGCCGTAGCTGGCACATGTTATGCGTTGGATTAAACCTTGGTTGCTATTCTGTGTTTAGTCTCCCGCAGTTATGGCGATTGTGCTATTATGCTCTCTCTCTCTCTGTGAGTGGCAACAGTGGTGTATATCGATATTGGCCCCTTGTACTATCTTTGGCCTGGCACTTATACACTCCTGGAAATGGAAAAAAGAACGCATTGACACCGGTGTGTCAGACCCACCATACTTACTCCGGACACTGCGAGAGGGCTGTACAAGCAATGATCACACGCACGGCACAGCGGACACACCAGGAACCGCGGTGTTGGCCGTCGAATGGCGCTAGCTGCGCAGCATTTGTGCACCGCCGCCGTCAGTGTCAGCCAGTTTGCCGTGGCATACGGAGCTCCATCGCAGTCTTTAACACTGGTAGCATGCCGCGACAGCGTAGACGTGAACCGTATGTACAGTTGACGGACTTTGAGCGAGGGCGTATAGTGGGCATGCGGGAGGCCGGGTGGACGTACCGCCGAATTGCTCAACACGTGGGGCGTGAGGTCTCCACAGTACATCGATGTTGTCGCCAGTGGTCGGCGGAAGGTGCACGTGCCCGTCGACCTGGGACCGGACCGCAGCGACGTACGGATGCACGCCAAGACCGTAGGATCCTACGCAGTGCCGTAGGGGACCGCACCGCCACTTCCCAGCAAATTAGGGACACTGTTGCTCCTGGGGTATCGGCGAGGACCATTCGCAACCGTCTCCATGAAGCTGGGCTACGGTCCCGCACACCGTTAGGCCGTCTTCCGCTCACGCCCCAACATCGTGCAGCCCGCCTCCAGTGGTGTCGCGACAGGCGTGAATGGAGGGACGAATGGAGACGTGTCGTCTTCAGCGATGAGAGTCGCTTCTGCCTTGGTGCCAATGATGGTCGTATGCGTGTTTGGCGCCGTGCAGGTGAGCGCCACAATCAGGACTGCATACGACCGAGGCACACAGGGCCGACACCCGGCATCATGGTGTGGGGAGCGATCTCCTACACTGGCCGTACACCACTGGTGATCGTCGAGGGGACACTGAATAGTGCACGGTACATCCAAACCGTCATCGAACCCATTGTTCTACCATTCCTAGACCGGCAAGGGAACTTGCTGTTCCAACAGGACAATGCACGTCCGCATGTATCCCGTGCCACCCAACGTGCTCTAGAAGGTGTAAGTCAAGTACCCTGGCCAGCAAGATCTCCGGATCTGTCCCCCATTGAGCATGTTTGGGACTGGATGAAGCGTCGTCTCACGCGGTCTGCACGTCCAGCACGAACGCTGGTCCAACTGAGGCGCCAGGTGGAAATGGCATGGCAAGCCGTTCCACAGGACTACATCCAGCATCTCTACGATCGTCTCCATGGGAGAATAGCAGCCTGCATTGCTGCGAAAGGTGGATATACACTGTACTAGTGCCGACATTGTGCATGCTCTGTTGCCTGTGTCTATGTGCCTGTGGTTCTGTCAGTGTGATCGTGTGATGTATCTGACCCCAGGAATGTGTCAATAAAGTTTCCCCTTCCTGGGACAATGAATTCACGGTGTTCTTATTTCAATTTCCAGGAGTGTAGTTTCCAGCTGGGCTGTGTACGACGAGGTGGTCGGTTGGCGTGGAGCAGCGAGGAAATCTCCAGGGCGCGTGGTTTGGCTGGGACTGCTGGCGGCGTCTACGCGTGGTCGGAGTGTGTGGTGCTGTTCCCACTGCTACGAGGTCCGTGGCTCACAGATCCTGGACACGAAAGTCGAGTTTTGAATTAATATACCATCAAGTGACGACTGTTCACATTGTGTCGTTTGGATTTAGTTGTCGGCTGTTGGGACATTCCCGCGAGCAACAACATATGTTTTCAAGTTGGCAAATTTTAGCCACCTGCCAGTGGAGTTTAACTTTAATTGGTTATTTGGGATTGAAGTGCACCAGCGGAATCTTCTGCTTTGTGGCCGTTAACGTTCCAGTTATCTGCCCTGGCCATTGACGTAAATTCAGACAGTGTATTTTTCTCACGGCGTTTTTGCTGTCCAGCATGGTGTGTTGTTTGACAGCTCAATGTATAATTGGTTGTGGGCGCCAATGCTTACTACGTTGTTGCATTGAACTCCCTGTCGTGTGCTGGTCAGATGGAGCGGAAGTTATCTTGTCGGTGGGTCCGTTGACTGTCTGGACTGTCTGTCAGTTGGGTTGTCGTCGGATCGAGAATAGTTGGGCCGACTGTCTGTCTCACCTAAGCGAGTGGTAGTGTTTGAATTCCAGGCTGAACCTCGGAAACTTCTGAGCGCCGTTGGGTGTACTGCATTTTCTTATTTGTTCTTATTGTTTGTATTGTATGGCTTCTAGCCGATTTTTTAATTAAGGTTGTTTTGCCCTTAAGGCATGAGGTTGTATCGCATATTCAGCCAGTTATTAAGTTCCAAAAATTAATGCTGTGGTTTCTTTTTAATTTTCTTGGCTCTTGTAATGTATGGTCAAATAAATAAAGTTGTATGTTCGAATGTAACTGACAGCCGTTTATTTTAGCCCCTTTCCACAATTTAAACTACCTGTTGTGTCCTGTGGGTTTAGCAGGACGTCTCAGACGTCTGTTGGGAGGTTCCTTAGGTGTTCGCAATGCATGTTGGATTTTCATTTCCAAGATAGAGCAGGCCTGTGGTCAATGTCTATTATTCTTTACCACCAAAATTTCTTGTGGACTTCTACAGCTGTCGTTACGTAATAGTCTCCTTTTATCTGCACTCCTTTCTCTGTGATATCAAATTTCGTCTCCAGAAATTATAATACCGCCCTGTCGTGACGTAAGTTAAAATAAATCTCCACTGATTGATCAAAACCACTATATTTCAACATTTTCTCTAGCTGCCGTAAAAGTGTCTGATTACTGCCGATAACGAAGACAGAAAAATGGTTCAGAAAAATGAAAGTCACAGTCTTTAGCTGTTTTCTCAAGGGATAACCTGCTTTACATCCATTTCAAGGTGAACATCCCATATTATCATTCAGTCACAAAAATTACTCACGTGAGCAATGGAAACAAAGTATTTCTTGCCAGTTTTTTTACAAAGAATCATCATTCATATGATGCACAGCATACACTACAATGTGCTAATTTGGGGTGTTTGCGTTTGACTCTGTAAGCAACATAACCTGTAATTATTCCCAACAGCTCAACATTTTTCTTCAATTCTGGAACATTTTCCCCTTCGTATTCGGAGCAATTCTCAAAAATTTCTCCCACCACTGAAACAATTGCTTCAACTTTCTCGCTGTCGCATTTACTTCCCTGTAGACGATAAATTTCTTACTTCTCAGAAGATGACGTTTTTATGGTTATACCTCGAGTTTACCTCAGTTTATTAGCACTTAAAATATCAAACACTCTTTCTTTCTTGCATGTACTACCAGGTATGATTTCGCTCATTTTATGGCTCAGAATGAAACAGTTGCTTGGGAGACTGTGGTAGGTAAAAGGTGGTTAGGCCTACACGATCTTCCCAGTCCTCATACTTTGGAAAATTAGCTCTCAAGAATGTCTTGAATACATCTTGAAGTCGTGACATACTTGTCTTCTATGGTTAGAATAATTGGCGATCGAGTACACAGCCATTATTTGTCACGTAAAACGTGCTCTAAAAATCCCTCTATATACTGATAATTATGGCGTAACTATGTATTCAATCGTCAGTCACTAATAAAAATTCACACTGCCTTGAACAACAATGTTTTCGCTTATAAGTACAATTATAACACAATGCGTTAAGGCAATTTCTGTGTCCGAGATTACATCTTAGCCACTGATTTTAAAAAACTCGCTGGCGCTGCTTAGCTTTTCTCACTCGATCATAGATGTCACTCACGTCGACAGCTCATGTCGTTTCTATTGAGTCCTCTCTAAAAGCAATAATTGGCAATATTCTCATCTGTCACGGGTAGTCTCCCACTCTATTCATCGTTTCTGACCTAAAAAAGATAGGAAACCCATTTTAACAGTTCAAAGAAAGCCTGAGTGTCATTTCATATAGGTGCCCCACTCTTACAATTATGGTTGGTGGTGGCTTCAATCTACTCTCGATATGTTGGCGAAAACATATGTTTAAAGTCAGTTGCAGACATAAAACGTCGTCCGATATCGTCCAGACTGCCTTCTCAGAAAATTATGTTGAACTAGTTCAGGAGCCCACTCAAAGTGTAAATGGTTGCGAAAAAATACTTGACTTCTTAGTAACAATTAATTCTGACAAAATAGGGAGCATTATGACAGATACAGGGAATAGTGACCACAAAGTTGTTGCTGATTGACTGTATACCGTAACATATCAACCCATCGAAAATAAAAGCGAACTATGTCGGTTTAAAAATTCATTTGGCACCTCTCTTAGAGACAGTCTCCACACCTTTCAATCTGACTATGTCAGCGTAGACCAGATGTGATTGTAATTCGAAGGAGTAGTGTCGAGAACAGTTGAGAGATATATACTAAATAAATTAATAAGAGGTGGTACTAATCCACCATGGTACACAAAACAGGTCAGAACAGTATTGCAGAAGCAAACAAAAAAGTTTGGCAAATTTGAAAAAAACGCAAAATCCCCAAGACTGGCGAAGTTTAACACAAGGTCGGAATTTAGCGCGAAGTTCAGTACGAGAAGTTTTTAATATTTTCCATGGGGAAACTCTCGAAATCTGGCAGAAAATCTAAGTCTGGCAGAAAACACAAAGAGATTCTGGTCGTATGTGAGGTACACCAGTGACAAGACGCAATTAATAACTTGACAGCGGGATAACAATGGTGATGTTATTGATGATAGCGCCACTAAAGCAGAGGTACTAATAACGATTTTCCAGAATTACTTCACAAAATATCCCAGAATTCGAATCAAGAACGACTACCAATGTGAGTAAATTAGAAGTAGATACCCTGTGTAGCAAAGCAGCTTAATATATGGGGTTATTATAATTAAACTTTCAAACCGCTATAGAAATAACACCACTGGTCAGAATAATGGCAAATTGCTACGGAATATTATCGGAGATGATGATGATGATGTTTGGTTTGTGGGGCGCTCAACTGCGTGGTTATCAGCGCCCGTACAATTACCCAATCTTTGCTCAGTCCAATTTCGCCACTTTCCTGGATGATGATGAAATGATGAGGACAACACAAACACCCAGTCATCTCGAGGCAGGTGAAAATCCCTGACCCCGCCGGGAATCGAACCCGGGACCCCGTGCTCGGGAAGCGAGAACGCTACCGCGAGACCACGAGCGGCGGACTTATTGTATTATCGGAGAAGGGGAAAACGTATGGCAGAAGAAAAATAAATAATTACATAATGTAGCAATAGATGACGCTGTAAGCATCATAATTCAGTAGTAGTCGACTACAAATGACAAATAAATCATACAACAATGCCTAAGGTGTACGCTAGACGTTAAGGGGAGTACGTATGGCGGAATTGGTCAAAAAGTGACATTTTCGGATTGTTATCTGTTATTAATATTTAATCTCTCCTGAATAATTTGATGCATTATTTGTCGAAAAATTCCAATTGGAAGTGTAGTTTTTATCATTTCAAAGTTAATAGCGCGTGTGAAAAATTATCCGGTCGTTCTGCACTGACTTGCCTAAGTATCTCTATCTCTTGAACTATTCAATCTAGAAGGCTGTGGTTTTCAGCTATTTATTCCTTGAAATCATATTAATGTTCGTGTTAAGAGGTTGGATGCACTGTGTAAACAGAAATCGCGGTATAACACATGCATTTTGTTTATTTACTTTGTGGTTGTCGTGTTTCATAAGTTTTGAACTGAAAACATAGTGGTTTGGGGTGTTATTATACGCTCTTATACCTCTTTTCAACATGACGAAGAGAATGGGTTGTTTTAAGAAGCTACGTTTCCATGGAAATCAGCATATCACAAAATCTGAATCCAGTGTTGATCCTGAAATAGATTTTTCACAGACCCGTGATAAGGACACGCCTACTAGTGCTTCGAAGAGGAAAGTTGGAGACCGTGAGGATTTATTTATTGGCAAATATCAAAACAGTTTAGGTTGTGGTCTTTTAGATTTGAGTGTGTTAGGACAAGTTTTGCAAGATGCTGTGTCATGTAAGGTTTGTGGTGGACAAATTAACATCTCTGAGGACTCATCTGCAAGGACTGGACTGGCTAACAAACTTGATATTCAGTATGAAGTTTGCAGGCTCTCGACATCATTTTGCACTTCTGAAAAGTGCAAGAATGACTTTTTGAGAACAATGTTAGATTCCTGTATGGAATGAGGCGCATTGGGAAAGGATTGACTGCAGCTGAAGTATTATGTGCAACGTTGAACTTGCCAAACCCACCAACCAGATCAAGTAAGTACACAGAAGTAATTGGTGAATGTGTCAGATCCGTTGCTGTTGCTTCTATGAAAGCTGCTGCTAAGGAAGCAGTAGAATTAAATAACACAACAGACTTATCTGTGGCAGTTGATGGCACATGGCAGAAGAGAGGTCACACATCAAAAAATGCAGTTGCAACTGTCACTAGTGTTGATACAGGTAAAGTTTTAGACATTGAAGTGCTAACTAAATACGTCATCAGTGTAAATCAGTTGATGAAACAAGTGAAAGACATAAAACAAATTGTGCTAAGAATTATAAGGGAACTAGTGGGGGTATGGAGGCTACTGCAGTTGTTTCTATGTTCAGACGTTCACAACAGGAGAGAGGTGTGTGTTACACTGAGTACTTGGGGGATGGTGATTCAAAAGCTTACAAATCAGTAGTGGAAGGCCAACCTTATGGTAATGGCTCAAATGGCTCTGAGCACTATGGGACTTAACTTCTGAGGTCATCAGTCCCCTATAACTCAGAACTACTTAAACCTAACTAACCTAAGGACATCACACATATCCATGCCCGAGGCAGGATTCGAACCTGCGACAGTAGCGGTCGCACGGTTCCAGACTGTAGCGCCTAGAACTGCTCGGCCACCTCGGGCGGCTTATGGTAATAAGCAGATTGTTAACATGTGTGGGCCACGTTCAAAAATGGATGGGAACACGTCTCCGAAAATTGAAGCAGACAAAAGGAAAAGAGAAGTTATCAGATGGAAAGACTCTAAATGGTAAAGGAAGACTTACAGACAAAAACATTGATGAACTCCGGCATTATTATGGAATGGCAATAAGAAACAATAAACATGACCTACAAGGGATGAAACGAGCAGTGTGGGCTACATTCTTCCACAAATCTTCCACTGGTGATACACCTATACATGGTCTTTGTCCACCTGGTGCTGATTCATGGTGCAAGTACCGCAAAGCTCAGGCAGCGGGTAGCGAGGAGCAATTTAGGCACAAAAATAGCATACCATCTGCACTGATGGAAGCTATTAAACCAATGTATAGAGAATTAGCTCATCCTGACCGTCTTTCCAAATGTCTCCATGGTCGAACACAAAACCCGAATGAGTTTTTCAATAATGTAATTTGGACCCGCATACCAAAAAATGTCTTTGTAGGAAGGAAACCTCTATGCTTGGGTGTTTGTGATGCTATGATAACATTTAATGATAGTATAAAGGGAAGAATTGGGGTACTAGAGGAACTTGGTATCACTCCAGGTGCCAACACACTGCAAGCCTTTCCGCGAATGGATCGACTTAGAATCATGAAAGCCAAGCGTGCAGCAGAGGAAATGACTAAAGAAGCAAGAGGCAGGAAAAGAAGGAAGCTTCTAGGTTTGCAGGATAGTCAAGAACAGGATCCAGATAATGTTGATAATGGGCCTGGCTGTTTCTACTCGTAGAAGCTGGCATGCCTCCATGTGTAATTTAATATCAAATAAAATGTTTGAACTTGATTTGCTGGAAATGACATTTTTAAAATTATTTCACCCATTATCTCAGGAACTATTACAGATACATATATCTAATTTAACACTATGTTACCACTTAGTATACTGCACCTCCTGAACCTCCCAAAACATCTCTACCTCTAACGGTTTTTTACTTACGGAAGAAAAAGTGGACTTTTAAAAGAAAATATTGAATAACATTTTTACAAAATCATATCTAGCTAATTATTTCTCTGTACATTTTGGTTCTGGTTTAGTAATCAGAAAAGGAGTGATACTATACATACCAAAAATTTCAGATCTCTATCTGTCACAGGTTCTGAGATAATGGGTCATCAATATTGCAAATTTAACACTGCGGGTATGGGACGTACGTACGCCCCTTAAACAAACTGTACCGCTGCATGTGCATGGGTGTACAGATGTGATACTGTTAGTTACGTAAGCCCATCCACCAAGGCAAGGTCATATCACATCGGATGGGAAAAATCGGTTTTTAAGTGTCCTGAGTCAAAAAACCGCATAAAAGCATCACTCACATAGGCTTTTAATTGCCCTGAGACCAAAAACCGCATAAAAAGCATCAATAAAAATCAAATCGGATTATTAATTTCCGTGTGACTGGCGCAAAACATGTTCAATACGCTGTCCACCGTTTTCTGCAACAAGTTGAAATCAAGAAACAGCATGTTCCACAACTGATCGAAGTTTTTCCGGGGTCACGTTCAGAAGGTGTTGCGCAATGCATGCTTTCAATGCAGGTAAGTTTGCAATCGGAACACTGAACACAACATCTTCAGATAGAACCACAGCCAGAAGTCACATGGATTAATATCAGGTGATCGAGACGGCCAGGCTGTTGGGGAAATGGCGGCTGATAATTCTAGCATATCCTAAATCGCGCTTCAGCAGCTGTTTAACTGGATTTGCAATGTGCAGAGGTGCGCCATCATGCATAGAAATGATCCCATCTACACATCCACACTGTTGAAGAACTGGAATGACGCGGTTGCGCAAAAGACACTCATAGCGCTTACCAGTGACGGTACAGGTAACAGGACCGGAAGCTCCTGTCTCTTCGAAAAAATATGGCTCTATGATAAATGATGCCGTTAAGCCCCCTCACCACACAGCGACCTTTTCAGGATGAAGTGGTACTGTTTGATTTGCGTGTGGATTTTCCGTTGCCCTTATTCGACTATTCTGTGTATTGACAAATCCTGTCAGATGGAAGTGAGCGTCGTCTGTCCACAAAATCTTCCTCGGCCACTTCCACCCGAGCAAGAAATTCTAAAGCAAAGGTCTCCCTTGCTGGCAGATCAACAGAAAACAACTCGTAGAAATGGGTAATTTTGAATGGATAGCAAACAAGGATGTTTCGTAGGATTTTACGCACCGTGCACACGGCTATGTCCAATGTTCGGGCAGTTCTCCGTGCACTACATTCTTGCACATCACCACTCGTCTCCTCCTGCACTACTGTGGCAACTGTTTCCACTGACGTCGAATCGATTCGTTTCCTCCCTCTACCATGTTGCACACCAAAAGAATCCGTCTTTTCGAATTTCCGAATCATTTTCTACAGACCCACGGCAGTCATCGGACCAACGCCATTTTTGAAGCCCTTCAGTGTCCGGAACTTCTGCACAGCGACGTGTGCACAGTCGTGAAAAAAAAAAGAAAAAAAAGGTTCAAATGGCTCTGAGCACTATGCGACTTAGCTTCTGAGGGTCAGCAGTCGCCTAGAACTTAGAACTAAGTTAACCTAACTAGCCTAAGGACATCACACACATCCATGCCCGAGGCAGGATTCGAACCTGCGACCGTAGTGGTCGTTCGGCTCCAGACTGTAAGACTGTAGCGCCTAGAGTCGCACGGCCACTCCGGACGGCTGTGCACAGTCGGCATTCTTATAATACAGCTTTACAAGCAAAGTGCGATCCTGCATTGAGACAGTTATTGCGAACTTCGCAGACGCGAATGGAGGAAGAACCGTGTACCCGGCGTGTTTATACCAACTTCAATGGGTCGTGCGCATGGCAGGTGTTTTCATTTACGTATTCTGACACATACAGCAACATCTATTGATAAATTTTCACACTATTTTTTTCTTCTGCCATACGTTATCGCACTTCTTCAATAATATTCCGTTGCAATTTGACGTCATTCTGACCAGTGATATTATTTCTACAGCGATTTGAAAGTTTAACTTTAATTATAATCAACCTGTACTTAAGAACGGCAAGGCCTCCGGTCCAGATTGTATACTAGCCAGATTTCTTTCAGAGTATGCTAATACAATAGCTTCATACTTAGCAATTATGTACAGCCGCTCGCTCGTAGAAAAATCCGTGGCCAGAGACTGGGAAGTTGCTCAAGTCACACCAGTACCCAAGAAAGGAAAAAGAAGTAATCCGCTGAATCACAGACTCATAACACGAACTTCGATTTGCAGTAGCATATTGAATCATATACTTTGCTCGAGTATTATGAATCACCTCTAAGGAAACAATTTATTGACAAACAGTCAACAAGTATTCAGAAAATATCGTTCTTATGGAACTAAACTAGCTCTTTATTCTCACGAAGTAATGTGAGCTCTCGACAGGGGATGTCAAACTGATTCCATGTTTTTAAATTTCCAGAAGGCTCCTGACACCGTTCCTCAGAAGCGACTTCTAATTAAACTGCGTGCCCATGGAGTATCGTCTCAATTGTGAGTGGATTCGTGATTTCCTGTCAGAATGTTACAGTTCGTAATAACTGACGGAAAGTCTTCAACTGAACAGAAATAATATCTGGCGCTCCCAAGGTGGTATTATAAGCCCTATGTTGTTACTGATCTATGTAAAAGACTTAGGAGACTATCTGATCAGTCCTCTGAGGCTCTTTGCAGACGATGCTGTAATTTAACGACATGTAAAGTCATCTGATGATCTAAATGAATCTGCATGGCGCAAAAAGGACAAATGACTCTAAATAATGAGAAATGTGAAGTCATACGCATGAGTACTAAAACAAAAAAAAAAAAGAAGAAAACTCCGCTAAACTTCGGTTACACGATAAGATAAATCACACAAATTTAAAGGCTTTAAACTCAACTAAATACTTAGCGATTACAATTACGATTAACTTAAATTGGAGCGATCACGTAGGCAATGCTGTGTGGAAAGCAAACCAAAGACTGCGATTTATTGGTTAGAACATCTATGAAATGTAACAGGTCCACTAAAAAGATTGCTTACACTAGGCTTTTCTGCCCTCTTCTAGAGTATTCCTGTGTCGTGGGGGATCCGCACCAGATAGGGTTCACAGAGGACGTCGAAAAAGTTCAAAGAATGGCAGCTCGTTTTGTATTAAGGCGAAATATGGGAGAGAGTGCGACAGATACGATGCACGAATTGGGGTGGCAAACATTAAAACAAAGACGTTCTTCGCTACAGCATGATCTTGTCATGAAATTTCAGTCAGCAACTTTCTCTTCAAAGCGTGAAAAGTTTTGTTGGAATCCACCTACATATGGAGAAATGATCATCATAATAAAATAAGAGAAATCAGAGCTCGCATGGAAAGGTTTAAGCGTTCGTTTGCCCCACGCGCTTTACGAGTGTGGAACGTAGAGAAGTAGCTAAATGGTGATTCGACCAACACCCTGTCAGCACTTAATTGTAAACTGCAGAGTAATCATGTAGATTTAGATGCAGATGTTAAGTACTACTTCCTCTTAACATACATAATTTAAAAAATCTTACTTATATTATATTCTATTTGCGTGCAACGAGAAATTATCAGTATTTCATGGGTTACAACAAACACACATCTTGTGTAAGAAATTCACTTGAAAGTATATACACGAAAAAGTGTTACCTTACAACCTTAATTAAAGAGAGAACGGTCTATAGTCTTAAACACTGCATCACGTCCTGTTGCTAGAGAAGGTTTGTGTCTGTTATGAAGGTACACTTATGTGTCGCCGTCGGTCTTGTTAATAAACATCATCCAGTGACACTGCCATAGTCGTAACAAATTCTCACAGAATTGTGCCAGAGTCATGAGTCTTGATATCGGCACATTTCTATGAGAATTTGTTACGAACATTGTTGGTAGTAATCATCTGACAATGCTCGTTCAATGAAAGCGATCTTGACGTAGTAAATGTATCTCAATGCATCTGTGTTGGTTATTGAAATTAACGTCAATCAGCTGTGGAACACGACATGGTCAGCATTAATGTACAGGGTGCCACATTCAAACCTCTCTGATTTCAAGGACCCAGGAGAGAAAAACCACAGTAAATACGACAATGAAAAATGCACTACATTGTAGAGCATCTCAAAGAATTTATAGTCTCGCGTCAGAAGCGCCAAGCATCGTCGCCTGAGTCCAGCATGGTAGCACGAAGTGAAAATGGCAACTCCACAGCAGCGCACGCAAGCAGTAGTGTGGTTTGCAGAAACAAAATCGCCGATTACTGTGCAAAGAAATAATCGTCGTGTGTATGAATGTGATCCACCTGGTGTGAAAACAGTTAAGGAATGGTATAGGAAGCTTTTGGCAACAGTAAGTGTTCTGAAACATTCTGGCGGTGCACGTTACGGAGTTTCAGAAGAGACGGTGGAGGACATTAGACAAACGTTTTTCAGAAGCCCACGTTAGTCAATTCAGAAAGTAGCTAGGCCACTTGAAGTACATCGATCATCATTGCATCGTGTAGTTCACCAGCGTCTTCGTATGTGTGCAAATTCTGCAACATCTGACGCCGAACGGCAAACCACGCCGACAACAATTTTCTGTGGATATGCTGCAGAGTATTGATATGGATGCCAGCTTCCTGGAAAGATGTTTATTCTCAGATGGGGCAACCTTTCATCTATCAGGAAGCGTTAATAGGCATAACGTTCGGATTTGGGGTTCGCAAAATCCGCACGTTGTCATTGAACATATATATGATAGCCCTAAACTGAAGTCTGGTGCTGGCTAATGCACGACAGGATTGTTGGGCTGTTGTTCTTAGCAGAACAAACAGTGAATGGGTCAGTGTATCTGGATATGTTGGAGCAGTTTGTGTACCCTCAGATACAAGACTTGCAATCCAATATCATTTTTCAACAAGATGGAGCTCTGCTGCATTGGTCAACGGCTGTTTGTAAGTTCCTGGTTAGGAAATTTCCCAGTCGTTGGGTCGGACGCGGAGAACCCATTGCTTGGCCACCACGTTCACCCGACATTACACCGCTTGATTTCTTCATCTGGGGATCCGTGAAGGACCATGACTATGCGACCAAAGTGTACGGTATTCCTGTGTTGCGACATCGTATAACTAATGCGATTGCAGCAGTAACATAGGAAATGTTACAAAGAACTTGGCAAGAAATTGAATATAAAATGGTTCAAATGGCTCTGAGTACAATGGGACTTAACATCTATGGTCATCAGTCCCCTAGAACTTAGAACTACTTAAACCTAATTAACCTAAGGACATCACACAACACACAGGCATCACAAGGCAATTGAATATAGACTCGATATTCTTTGACTACAAATGGTTCACATGTGGAGGTGTATTGATGATAAATAAATAAATCCTTTGTGATGTTCTACAATGTGGTGCATTTTTCATTGTCGTTTCTACTGTGGTTTTTTTTTTCTGGGTCTTTGAAATCAGGGAGGTTTGAGTGGGACACCCTGTACGTTCCAGTGTTAAGCCGTTCTGGTAGGTGACGATTTCAATGTCTGAGAGCTAAAGATTTATCCGGAAAATCCAAGACTGAAGCAATACTATGCTTATCAAATGATGGCAGAGATTAGATTAATTGTCAAGTAGCAGATTGCTAACTGGATCTACCTGCTACTCACTATCTCTCACATGTCTCCATCAAAACCCACGTGCTGAGAAGTGCTGCCACTCTCGCTCCAGCTCGTGTGAAGAACCGCCACTGATAACAGACGTTTCATCTTATAACAAGGGCCACTACACGAGAATCCTTACATCTGAATTTCGTTGCAAAAGATAGATGACGAGCCATTATTCGTGCCATCATTTTTTGTACTGAAGGAGACACAAAGCAAAACTTCCATGAAAATCAGATCCAAATTGCTAAATCGCATTCCTATTTGATCAGACACGCGCTGGAATTTCACAAGCGCTTTTACGTCATGTTTTACAGCAGGTTCCATATTGAGATTTCACGAGTACCTGTTTGTTACGTTATTGTGCTGTAATGTATATGAAATCTAGAATACAGTAGAATTTTGTGAAATGGGTACAAATTGCAAGGAACGATTACTAAGAGGAAAAAGAACGAAAGCAGGTCACATATAGTTACATGTGGCCGGAAATGCGTTGCAAGGAACACCCACTTGAAGGTGAAGACAAACGATCCAGAGCAGAGTAGGTTTCAATGAATGAAAGCACATATAAGACCACACCAGGCAAGTGGGAATGTTCTGTCTGTGCAAGTGTTTTAGCTCCACATTCAAGAGAGCAGTGAGTTGGTGAATCACCATGGAGTAGCCATATTACTCTTCGCACCACGAAAGGCACGTTTCCAGCAGGGGAGAGAGAGTCAGCTTCAGGAAGTGCAGATACACTATGTGATCAAAGGTATCCAGACACCCACAAAAACATACATTTTACATATTAGGTGCATTGTGCTACCACCTACTGCCAGGTACTCCATATCAGCGACTTCAGTAGTCATTAGAAATTGCGAGAGAGCAGAATGGGGCGCCCCGCGGAACTCAGGGACTTTGAACATGGTCGAGTGATTGGGTGTCACTTGAGTCATACGTCTGCACGCGATATTTCCACACTCCTAAACACATCCCTAGGTCCACTGTTTCCTATGTGATAGTGAAGTGGAAACGTGAAGGGACACGTACAGCGCAAAAGCATACAAGACGTTGACTGACAGAGACTGCCGACTGTTGAAGAGGTCGTAATGTATAATAGGCAGACATCTATCCAGACCATCACACAGGAGTTCCAAACTACATCAGGATCCACTGCAAATAGTATGACAGTTAGGCGAGAGGGTAGAGATCTTGGATTTCGTGATCGAGTGGCTCCTCATACTCCACAAATCACGCTGGTAAATGCCAAACGAAGCCTCGCTTGGTGTAAGGAACTTAAACATCGGACAATTGAACAGTGGAAAAACGTTGTAGGGGGTAACGAATCACGGTACACAATGTGGCGATCCGATGGCAAGGTGTGGGTGTGGCGAATGCCTGGTGAATGTCATCTGCCAGCGTGTGTAGTGCCAACAGTAAAATTCTGAAGCGTGGTGTTATGGTGTGGTCGTGTTTTTCATGGAGGGGGCTAGCACTTCTTCTTGTTTTGCGTGGCACTATCGCAGCATAGGTCAACATTGATGTTTTAAGCACCTTCTTGCTTCCTACTGTTGAAGAGCTATTCGGGGATGGCGATTACATCTTTCAACACGATCGAGTACCTGTTCATAATGCACGGCCTGTGACGAAGTAGTTACACGACAATAAGATCCCTGCAATGAACTGGCCTGCACAGAGTCCTGACCTGAATCCTATAGAACAAATTTGGGATGTTTTGGAACGCCGTCTTCGTGGCAGGTCTCACCGACCGACATCGATACCTCTCCTCAGTGCAACACACCGTGAAGAATGGTCTGCCATTCCCCATGAAACCTTCCAGCACCTGATTGAACGTATGCCTGCGGGAGTGGAAGCTATCATCAAGGCTAAGAGTGGGCCGACACCATATAGAATTCCAGCATTACCAACTGAGGGCGCCACGAACTCGTAATTCATTTTCAGTCACGTGTCCGGATACTTTTGATCACATAGTGTATGCACGGCCTCTGAGGTATCATCGATGGACGACTGGTCCCAATAGGCGGTCGCCAAAATATGCGTCCATACACTGAGGCCGAACCGGTTCTGATGGTTCCCTGCCACCATACCATGGGAACACTGTAGCTCACAGACTGGTATTGTACGTGGCTGTAGCACCCCTCTTAAAGGTAACCTCATCTGTGAATGGAATGGTTGAGAAAATACCGTGATGGCATGAGCGACAAGCCAGCGACAAACCCGTCGCGGAGGAGGCCAGTCCGTAGGTAAGAAGTCTGCACGCGCTGTAAGATAAGTTTAGTGGCATTTCTCGTGGAGAATGGAATGTTCCATACGATCTCTGGCTTATCTCACGCTGTCAGGGCACTTGCCTCTTACTGATACCGGGGTCACTGTCAATGATCTTTAGCTCCGTGTTCAAGATGATCGAGTTTCTGAGCGTATAACCCTTTTTAATTCATATTCTCTCAAGGTTCGTTTCTGTCAGTCTCTCCCCATTTTGCAAAATCATCGTGTGCATTAAAATGAATTTATATACAACGTATACAGGGTGATTCCGTGATGATACTACAAACTTTCAGGGATGGCGGAGAAAGGGCAAAGGTATCAATTTGAGGTATAAGACCCTGATCCGGAAACGACTGGGGCGAAATTTATAAGCGAAACTGGGTCTCATAACTCTGATAGTGTAATACATGCACCGGTACTGTTACTGCTAAGACTGTAGGGTAGGCAGCTATCAGATGTGGTAGTATGGACCAAAACAAGAAAAAAATGTCCAGTAAACATGGTCTGCAAAATGCGTACCTTAAGATGTGTTTCTGCTTGCTGTTTGCTGTTGTGCTTTTGAGAAATCTGCGACTATGTTGCCAAGACGCAATGTTAGTGGATATTTTGATCAGGGTCAGACAATTATTTTACTTGAGCTACGCATTTAATACAAAGACATGTTGTATTCAGATCAGTTACAGTTCAATTCAAATTAGGCTCTATTTACACATAAGTTAGCATACGAGTTTAAGTTGAATAATAGTTTGTGGGTACATAGTTTTGGTAATACGTAGATTTTTTTATAGAGTGGGAGGTAAGTCTGAGCTAAATTTCATAGAGAAACACATTTAGTGGGAAGGCTACAACGTTTCATGCTTCTCTTCCGTTACGCATATTAATAGAAACCTGCCATCATCGGAATGATGGTTACTGCAATGATCGAGCCGCTAATGCCCTCCTCATTTTTCCAACTATTTAGTCACGTGTTCTTGATTTGATGAGTTGCACCTCTCTGTAGAGGAATTGGATTGGAGGCCATTTGCGGGTACCGAACTAAAGGCAAACACCCTGGGCGGGGGACAGCGCCGTGACCGCTTATCGGCAGGTGGGTTTTCTGTCGCTACTTGCCTTGTGCACTCTGACGCCGGCCTGCCGCGTGCGAATCCAAGTCTTTCAAATTGCGATTTTCGTCCTGCGCGGTAGAGGCCCCTTTGTAAAAGAACCAACCCTGGGAATAACGTAGCGCGTCTGGCCAACACAAAATAAATTATTTTGCAATACACTGTCTCTGTGAAAATAATATCTCGGTGGTTTGGGCCGGCCCATGTGGCCGAGCGGTTCTAGGCGCTACAGTCTGGAACCGCGCGGCAGCTACAGTCGCAGGTTCGAATCCTGCCTCGGGCATGGATGTGTGTGACGTCCTTAGGTTAGTTAGGTTTAAGTAGTTCTGAGTTCTAGGGGACTGCTGATCTCAGAAGTTAAGTCCCATAGGGCTCAGAGCCATTTTAACCGTTTTTTCGGTGGTTCGCTTTCCGCCTAAAAGCCTTCCGAGAAACCTGGAGGGAGCAGCACTGGGCAAAAGACAGCACACAGTTTTCACGAAGGAAAGCTGTGTGGCAGTTACGGTCAAAATATTTCTCCTCGTGGGATGGAATACCATGCCAATAACGAACTTTTACTTTTCCTATCTCCCGATGCAGGAGAGCTCTTCGCTGAGCGTCTTAAAAACATATACTAGGTGGACGTTGGCACACTCTTTCTTCAAATTTCATTATGTAATCACTGACCGAGGATTGATGGAGGAAGGCTTGCTCGGACCTTTTCTGGAAAATTCTGGAGCACAGGCGCAGTAGGACTTGGTCGGCAGCTGCGGATGGAGATACGTGCATAAGAGGCGTGGACATGCATTTCAGAGTCAGCTCGTCTCTGTGTGGCTGGTGAGCAGTTACTGGCAGTAGGCCGCAGCACAGGGCACAGGTAACTCCTGCTGTTCTGAGTCATCGTTCCGACGAGAACAGTCTGCAGCGAGAGCCATCACGAGGGGAGGCGTTTTCGTTTCATTTCTTTTAAACTTCATCAGATAGCACGACTTGATATTACGTGTTGTAGTAGAGGACTCATCCATGCCTGAGTAGGTTTAGATATTTGCATGTGAAATCAGTAACCAGCGATTATGCATTTGAAGGGAGGACTTGTTGCGATAATCGTCACTCTTACCTTATACATTCCATGTAAGCCTGCTGAACAGGTTCAAGGTGACTTAGATTATCCCGATGTTCACTCCTTGTGCTTACGTTTCTTCTTTTTGTATTTGTAAATCACTTTCATGTTTGCTTCGTGTTAGTGTGTGTGCACACAAAGGGCCACCAATATTATCAATTAATAATGATGGGTCTGCCTTGATGTGAGTACGCATATTATTGTTTTGGAAGTAAACACAGCAGAAGATTATTTCACATTTAAAGATGAATTCTACATCAAACAGAAAGAACTCCTCCCCATGGCATCACCCATAAGTGGCATCCTGGGCAACATCTTCCATACTCACCTTGTCAACAAAATCTTTGAGTAAATAATAAAACCAAAACAGTAAAAAAAAAATGGTTCAAATGGCTCTGTGCACTATGGGACTTAACAGCTGAGGTCATCAGTCCCCTAGAACTTAGAACTACTTAAACCTAACTAACCTAAGGACGTCACACACATCCATGCCTGAGGCAGGATTCGAACCTGCGACCGTAGCGGTCGCGCGGTTCCAGCTTGAAGCGACTAGAACCGCTCGGTCACTCCGGCCGGCTCAAAACAGTACAAAGTAATATACTGGTACCGCTATGTTGATGATATACCAGTAATTTTCTTGATAGATGGAACACATGGCTAGATACTACAGTTACACAGAGAAATCAATGTTGTTCTCCCAAAATTACACTTCACCCTTCAAACTGAAGTACACAAAATACAAATTTTGTAGACTTCACAATAGAAAACAAAAACCACAAAACACCGGTTCACAATACACAGAAAACATACATCAACCAGCGCAGTTATTCATAGCAGGGAAAATCACCCAACATCACACAAATAGACTAGCCTCATATACCTCATATATACACGGATTGTACAGAATTCCAACGAACAAAGATAGCTGGACACGAATAAACATAATCAGACAGATTCCCACAAAAAACGGTTACGAAATAAATACTATTAACAAACTACGTCATAAAATAATACGGAACTGACACGGAACACTCAGAGCAGTGTCACAACACAGCACACCAGTAACGAACAGATAGTAGGAAGCACACAAGGTACACAAGATGAAGAAACCATAAACAAGGAAACATGGCACACCCTGACATTCAACAACAAAATAACGCAGAGGATAGGAAACATTATAAGAAAACAACGTATCCATGTGGCATATAAAACAAACAACACACTACAAAAACTGTTAAAGATACCCAACACCAATAGCGATAAATTCGAAAAAGCAGATATAAAAGCTAACCCGCAAGTACTGTGATTCATTATAATTCGGAGACACATGTAGAAATTTCAGGATAAGATTCTCAGAACATGTAAGAGCACTGAAAAGTGTCAGTACATAGTCTATTACACATTTGTAGACGCCATTAAAAACAATCAGCACCGTAGTGGCATAGAAATTTAGATAATATTTACTATATAAGTGACGTATTAGTGGTTTCTTCATTCACCTCTGCCTTTGTTGTGTTGTGACCTGATATTTGTGAGTGTTTCGTATCGAGCAACTTAACCTCTTGCCTGTGTTTACATTCCGCGCTGACCAGTTGCAGCTGTAGCGGCGCATCGAAAGCTAAGTACTAATTAATTGTTTGTGTATAGTGGTTTATTTAGGAACTTTAGTAGTCTTCAACCGGTGTTCTTGGTGTTTACTGGTGAAATAATTTCAGAAGAACCTTTTGGGAACTGTTTTCAGCGTCGTTACTGTGTCATTAGACGTTTGATTCTCTTTCTGTATTAGTCTTTTGTTATATTCACATTTGTTGTTTATTAATACTGTTAATAACAGTAGTTACTTCCCTTGTAGAGTAAGTTTGTGATTATTGTAGTCAGGTTTTTAACATCTTCTTATTGTAGTAGTGGAACTTAGAAAAAGTAACATTTTACCATGAGTGAGAAGTGTGGGCTTTGCCGTAGGTTCGTGAGTAGTGGATTGCGGTGTGAGACTTGTTCGAAGTATTTTCACTGGGGGGAACGCAGTGGGGAAGCTAGTGGACATTCTGGTGAGATCCTCTCCTGGAACTGCAGATTATGTAGCGTGAGTAAGTTGATAGAGGAGCAGGAGCGTAAGATCTGTGCCCTTCAGGTGCAGTTGAAAAACGCACAGGAGGAGCTAGATAGGATGAGGAGGGAGAAGGGGGTTGGGGAATGGGAGCTGGCTGTTGGCAAGAGATCTGCTAGGAGAAGAAGATTTTCAGATAGTTTTACTATTGGTGTTTACAATAGATATGACCAACTGTCAGAGTCTAGTGGAGAGGAATCTCTAGTAGCTGTAGATGTAGGAAGTATGCAGCAGACCTCAGTAGTTATGGTGGCTAGAACTGTTGCAAAGTCGAAGAGGAAGAAGAAGGTTCTGCTGTTAGGTAGTTCTCATGGCAGAGGTGTAGGCCAGCAGCTGCAGGAAGTGCTGTGGAGTGAGTACCAGGTCACCAGCATTGTGAAGCCTAATGCGGGATTGGCTCAGGTGACTGTTAACATAGGGGAGTTATGTAGGGATTTTACTACAGAGGATCAGGTAGTGATTGTGGGTGGGGCTGGTAACAGTATTGATAGGGATGGGGTATGACATAGATGGTGACCTGGAAAAGATAGCCACTCAGACTGGCAACACGAATGTGCATTTCGTGGAACTGTTTCAGCAACACGATCGGCCTCATCTTAATACAGCCGTCAGGCGTAATAACATGAGACTTGGGGGTGCGCTGATGACAGAAAGCATGGGTCACATTTCAGTGGTGTCGGTGGAGTCTATCAGCAGGACGGGTTTCACTAGACATGGTCTGCACCTCAACAGGTATGGGAAGGGGAGGTTGGCAAAGCTTATAGGTTACAGCATAGGTGGGGTTGGTGGGATCACTCATGGGAAAATTCCTACAGTACTGGGTGTTAGAGCTGCACCTTTTTTAGATTGAAGTCAGCTGATATGTATTCCTGCTTTCGGGAAGTCTCTCTAACAAAGGAACCACTTTTGACAAAGCTCAGGTATCCGAGTAATGAGGGAATTAGTATATTTCATCAAAATATACAAGGTATTAGAGATAAAGTTAGTGAACTGCTTATAAATGTTGACTCTGAAATTATTGGTATATCTGAACACTTCTTAAGTAAGGAGATGATTCAAAGGCTTCCTTTACCAGGATACAGGTTGGCTGGCAGCTTTTCGAGGAGCTCTTTGCGGTGTGGGGGAGTAGCCATGTATGTGAAAAACGGCATCCCATTTGAGTCAATTGATGTTTCAAAGAACTGCACTGAAAAGGTGTTTGAATGTTGTGCAGGTGTGGTTAAATATAACGGAGCTAAACTTCTAACTGTTGTTATTTATAGATCCCCAGACTCCGATTTCACAACATTTTTGCTAAAGCTAGAGGCGGTTCTTGGTTCACTTTATAGGAAATACAAAAAGTTTGTTATATGTGGTGACTTCAATATTAATTGTATAAGTGATTGTGCAAGGAGGCGGATGCTGGTAGACCTCTTTAATTCATATAATCTTATGCAAACCGTATTCTTTCCAACGAGAGTACAAGCGAACAGTAGAACAACCATAGACAACATTTTTGTTCATTCCTCATTACTAGAAGGGCATTCTGTTAGCAAAAAGGTGAATGGCCTTTCAGATCATGATGCACAAATTTTAACTTTAAAAGATTTTTGTGCTGCAACACGTGCTAAATATAGTCATCAGCTGTTCAGGAAAGCTGATCCAGTTACTGTAGAGACCTTTGTAAACCTTATAAAGGAACAAGAGTGGCAAGATGTTTATAGCGCTGATACAGTAGACGATAAATATAATGCTTTTCTCCAGACTTTTCTCATGCTCTTTGAAAGTTGCTTTCCGTTAGAACGTTTAAAACAGGGTACTAGTACAAACAGGCAGCCTGGGTGGCTGACTAGAGGGATAAGAATATCTTGTAGAACAAAGTGGCAATTATATCAGAACGTTAGAAACAGTCAAAATCTAAATGCAGCAGCCCATTGCAAACAGTATTGTAAGGTGCTTAAAAATGTTATTAGGAAGGCAAAAAGTATGTGGTTTGCAGACAGAATAGCTAAGTCTCAGGATAAAATTAAAACCATATGGTCAGTCGTAAAGGAAGTTGCTGGTCTGCAGAGACAGGTCGAGGATATAGAATCAGTGCGTAGTGGGAATGTCCGTGTTACTGATAAGTCGCATATATGTACAGTATTTAATAATCACTTTCTGAATATAGCAGGTGAACTAAATAGAAACCTAGTCCCAACAGGGAAGCGCTCTTAGAAAAAAGTTTTCCGGGACTGTTACCTGAAATGCTCCTCCATGATACTGTCAAGAGGGAGATTGAGTTAATAATTAAATCACTAAAGACCAAGAACTCTCATGGATATGACGGGGTATCTAGCAGAATACTGAAGTATTGTTCTATGTATGTTAGCCCAGTTCTCAGCCATATCTGTAACTTTTCCTTTAGGAGTGGTCGGTTTCCTGACCGATTAAAGTACTCGGTAGCGAAGCCACTTTATAAGAAGGGAGACATTGATGATGTTGACAATTTTAGACTTATTTCTATGCCATCGGTGTTTGCTAAAGTTATCGAGAAGGTTGTATATACAAGGTTACTGGAGCATTTAAATTCACATAATTTGCTGTCAAATGTTCAGTTTGGTTTTAGAAATGGTTTAACAACTGAAAATGCTATATTCTCTTTTCTCTGTGAGGTATTGGACGGATTAAATAGAAGGTTCCGAACGCTAGGTGTTTTCTTTGATTTAACGAAGGCTTTTGACTCTGTTGACCACAAAATATTACTGCAGAAGTTGGACCATTATGGAGTAAGGGGAGTAGCTTACAATTGGTTCGCCTCTTACTTTAAGAACAGAAATCAGAGGGTAATTCTCCGCAATATTGAGAGTGGTAGTGATGTTCAGTCCCAATGGGGCACTGTTAAGTGGGGCGTTCCCCAAGGGTCGGTGCTGGGGCCACTGCTGTTTCTTATTTATGTAAATGATATGCCTTCTAGTATTACAGGTGATTCAAAAATATTTCTGTTTGCTGATGACACCAGCTTGATAGTGAAGGATCTTGTGTGTAATATTGAAACAGTAACAAATAATGTAGTTCATGAAATAAGTTCGTGGCTTGTGGAAAATAATTTGATGCTAAATCACAGTAAGACTCAGTTTTTACAGTTTCTAACTCACAATTCAACAAGAACCGATATTTTGATCAGACAGAATAGGCATATTATAAGCGAGACGGAACAGTTCAAGTTCCTAGGCGTTCGAATAGATAGTAAGCTGTTGTGGAAAGCCCATGTCCAGGATCTTGTTCAGAAGCTAAATGCTGCTTTATTTACCATTAGAACAGTATCTGAAATAAGTGACACTTCAACACGAAAAGTAGTCTACTTCGCATATTTTCATACGCTTGTGTCGTATGGTATTATTTTTTGGGGTAATTCTTCTGATTCAAAAAGGGTATTTTTGGCTCAAAAACGGGCTGTTCGAGCTATATGTGGTGTAAGTTCGAGAACCTCTTGTCGACCCCTATTCAAAAATCTGCGAATTCGAATTCTGACATTGCCCTCACAGTATAAATTTTCTTTAATGTCGTTTGTTGTTAGCAATATTAGCCTATTCCCAAGAGTTAGCAGCTTTCACTCAGTTAATACTAGGCAGAAATCCAATCTGCATGTGGAATGCACTTCCTTGACTCTTGTGCAGAAAGGAGTGCAGTATTCTGCTGCATCCATTTTCAATAAGCTACCACAAGAACTCAAAAATCTTAGCAGTAGCCCAATCTCTTGTAAGTCTAAACTGAAGAGTTTCCTCATGGCTCACTCCTTCTATTCTGTCGAGGAGCTCCTGGAAGAGCTAAAAAATTAAGCAAATTCCAGTGTTACATTGTTGATTTCTTCATTTAAACTTACGACTTGTCACCTGAATATGTTTTTTTATATTTCATTTTATCTGTTTCTAATATCGTGTTATAATTTCATGTATTGACTCGTTCCATGACCATGGAGACTTCTCCTTAATTTGGTCCCACGGAACAATAAATAAATAAGCAGACCTCAAAATCCTAAAACACTATAATCATCTGAACCATTTTTTAACAATAGAAGAAAATTACCACATCCTAAAAGCTATCACATGGGGCAAAATGTCATCAATGACCAAACTGTATTCTAGGAAACACTAAACGAACTATCGGACACCACAAAACAAAACACAAACGACAGTTGGAACACATCAGAAACGTAGATTTGTGCAGTGAAATGTGTATCCAAGCCACAGCAACATTGAAAGGCATAGTATTCACAAATGGGCAGGAGAAAACGTGAGTAAACACCATCAAAATACGAAACATAATCCATGAACATAAAGCTACGCTACATAGTTTTTCATAACTATGCTTCACAAGAAATACCACATCCACATGTTCCCAGGTCAGTCCAACAACACTAAAACAACAAAAACAAATTTGGCACACAGCAGGGCTGCGACACTGTGTTTGAACTTAGCAAATGATGTCAAACATCACATAAAATAGTGAATTAACAGAAGAAAATGATGCTCATATGGACTCTGTACGCCTGTTAGATAAAAGTGTGTAAACGAAGTGACTAGTGCAAGTTCTGTTGCAGATTACAGCTATTCAAGTAGAAGCTCGCTGAAGGATAAATGCGATATAATCGTGGAAAGAAGGTTGATAAAATTATGTCATATAAAAATGAAGACTGGAAAATGAACACAGAGTATGTGCCAGAAAACGTTAAACATTAACCGAAAGTGAAAAACTTTGCGAATGAAAATTAATCTCAGTATCTGATATTTCGTAAGTTTCATGCAACTATCTTGAACAGATGATCTGACACATTTCCGCTCCTACGAGTTAGAAACGGATCTGATGTTCTTGAATAGATATTTATTACTTCCCGTCTTTCGATGGATACCTAATACAGAAAACTAGGAAGCTACATTCGTTTAAGATAGACTTGATTACTCAGTAGGAATCTGGAAGTAAACATCATTTTACTTTGTTCTTGGGCTTCATTTCATTGGCTCTCATACCCTTTACATCATATTGTAGTATTCATATTCGTCCCGCCAAATGGCAGTCATCAGTTCGGGAACAGTTGCCTCATTTCTCCCTACGGCAGGATAGAAGCTTGGCATAAAGTACTAGCGATTTAATCGATTCACCCCATTTAATAATTACTTCTCAGTCTTTTCCTTCTTCTTTTTTCCGTTAGCGTTTGCCACGTTTTTAGTTACGGACTCCCGTGTAAACACATCAAAAAAGGGTTTCCAGCATCCCGGTTCCCAGAACTCCTGAAGATAGACGTTGACTGTGGATATACATATTGACAGACACAGTGTCTTTGACTGTTCAGAGATGTCACTAAACCCGCCCAAAGATGTAAACAACCATCCATGAGCAGCGTCTATTAGATGGAGGGGGTCCGGCAGCCGATCAGTTTCAGTCATTCCACCAGGAAGGAGGTACTCCGCTCGTGTTGTCTGTAGTTCAACCGTGCCTAGACGGTGAATACCGCGGTTCAGTCGCGTCCGCATTGTTACTTTCTGCCAGGAAAGGCTCTCAACAAGGGAAGTGTCCAGTCGTCTCGGAGTGAGCCAAAGCGATGTTGCTCGGACATGGAGCAGATACAGAGGGACAGGAACTGTCGATGACATGCCTCGCTCAGGCCGCCCAAGAGCTACTACTGCAGTGGATGACCGCTACCTACGGATTACGGCTTGGAGGAACCCTCACAGCAACACTACCATGTTCAATAATGCTTTTCGTGCAGCCACAGGACATTGTGTTGCGATTCAAACTGTGCGCAATAGGCTGCATGATGTTCGACTTCACTCCTGACGTCCATGGTGAGGTCAATCTTTGCAATACGACACTATGCAACGCGGTACACTTGGGCCAAAAGACTGCCGAATGGACCGCTCAGGATTGGCATTACGTTCTCTTCACCGAAGAGTATCACATATGCCTTCAACCCGACAATCGTCGGAGACGTGTTTGATGGCAACCCGGTCAGGCTGAACACCTTAGTCACACTGTCTAGCAAGTACAGCAAGGAGGAGGTTCCCTGCTGTTTTTGGGTGGCATTATGTGGGGCCGACGTACGACGCTGTTGGTCATGGAAGGCGGCGTAACGGCTGTACGGTACGTGAATGCCGTCCTCCGACCGATAGTGCAACCATATCGGCAGCATACTGGCGAGGCATTCGTCTTCATGGACGATAATTCGCGCCCCTATCGTGAACATGTTGTGAATGACTTCCTCCACTATAACGACATCGCTCGACTAGAGGGCATGTTCTCCAGACATGAACGCTATCGATCATGCCTGGGATAGATTGAAAAGAGCTGTTTATGGACGACGTGACCCAACAAACCATTCTGAGAGATCTCCACCGAATCACCGTTGAGGAGTGGGACAATCTGAACCAACAGTGCCTTGATAAACTTGTGAATAGCATGACACGACGAATATACGCATGCATCAATGCAAGAGGACGTGCTAGTGGGTATTAGAGGTACCGGCGTGTACAGCAGCCTGGTCCACGACCTCTGAAAGTCTCGCTGTATGGTGGTACAACATGCAATGTGTGGTTTTCATGAGCAATAAAAAGAACGGAAATGATGTTTATGTTGATCTCTATTCCAATTTTCTGTACAGGTTCCGGAACTCTCGGAGCTGAGGTGATGCAAAACTTTTAAGTTTTGCATTTCAATTTTGGCAATTTTATTGTTTTTATTCGACTGTGGTGCCGGATGCCCTTCCACTTGCGGCAGGTGTTAGTGGCTTAAGAGAGGAAAGTCGTGTGAACCACCTGTCTTGGAACTGTGTAAATTTTGTTCTCTATCTGACCGTACGCGAACTGTTTGTGTTTCGTATTCTCTTAGGCAGAGAGTGGGGACTAGGCAGCCATTTGTCTAAAATAAAGCGTGCGTGGAGAACCGCCTAAAACCCACACTCATACTGGTAAGTGCACCAGCGACAGTCGGTGATACCCAACGCGGAATCGATCAAGGTCTGGCTCACAAGCAGCGCGCTGCGCTTTAGGCTACACACTGAGGTGACGTAAGTCATGGGATAGCGATATGCTCTTATACAGATATCAGCGGTGTCACGCACATAAGGTATAAAAGGGTAGTGCATAGGCAGAGGTCTCATTTGTACTCGGGTGATTCATGTGAAATTGTTTCCGACGTGATAATTGTCACACGACGAGAATTAACACACACTGAACGTGGAATAGTAGTTGAGCTAGACGCAGGGATATTCGATTTCAGAAATCGTTAGGGAATTCAATATTCCGAGATACACAGTGTCAAGAGTGTAGTGAGAATACAAAATTTCAGGTATTGCCTGTCACCACGGACAACGCATAATGGTTGTGGGCTGAGTTTACATGGAACGGACTTGCTCCTCTAGTGCAACTGAACCGATCATTGACTGGAAATGGTTATGTTCCGTTACTTGGAGACCATTTTCAGCCATTCATAGTCTACACATTCATCGAATTTTTAAGGATGACAATGCACCACGTCAGAACTTTCTGGACAATTCGAGTGAATGATTTGTCTACCCATATCGCGCGTCATGAATCCCATTGAACATTTATGGGGCACAATCGAGAGGTCAGTTCGTGCACAATATCCCACACCAGCAACACTTTCGTAATTATGGACGGTTAAGATGCAGCTTGTCTCGATGTTTCTGCAGGAGACCTCCAACGACTTGTTGAGTGCATGCCACGTGGAGTTGCTGCACTTAGAAGGTATCCCATGACTTTTGTCACTGCGGTGTAAAATTCTCTCTCTATTTCGTAAACAAACGTGACTTACGCTCTTTTCCAGTAATGAGTGTCCTTGCGCTGTACTTTAAGTACGCCGTCAAATGCAGCTGCCATGGTCACATCGGCAGCGCCAGTGGGATCATATGAAAGTAGGTCCATGTTTTTAGTTTCAAATTTATTATGTGGAAAACCTATTCAACTAGGGACGTAGCAGATGCTCTAAACAAGACTTAAGTATTGTGCAGCATTGAATGTGATTCTCTCCTCGAGTGACGTGTTGGGGTGGAGGACAGCAGAAGCTACGCTGTGGGGAATGTCCGCCTGTGGTATCTGACGCCACCGTGTCCACCTGACAATCATCCAGATAAGGCGGCCGTCATTATAAAAAGCTCTGTCCTTTCCACGCGGCGGTCCACAGTCAGCCAGATAACTCTCGCAACCGACCGCGCACACGGATCCGCGATGCTTCCTTAGTCGCCGCTGCCGACGTCGGACTCAGTTGCAGCCCTGCTTCCCGCCTAGTCTCTTCTGGTTTAATCGTGCCGGGGATCCTCAGCAGCAACTCGTAGTTCTTCTCTATTCACGCAGCCACGAATCGACAACACAAAACCTCCATACAAGAGGAGGGCCGTGCCGTCCACCTTATCCCTACAAGATCTGGCGTAGAATTTAGAGTTAGATTAAACCCTGTGTCGTAAAACAAGACATCAAATTCTTCGAATATGAATAGTGCTGGAACTCGTGATCTGTCTCCTCGCACGGACATCGAACTCGAGGATACCACAGGTGAGCAAAGAAACAGCAGCTGATTTGAAAAGATTGGTAGTTTCATGGAAATTGAAGGTGGAGGTCGCACCAGTGTTTAAGAAGGGTAGTAGGAGTGATCCCTCGAACTACAGACCTATATCATTGACGTCGGTTTGCAGTAGGGTTTTGGAGCATATTTTGTATTCAAACATTCTTGTACAACGCAGCTAGCTCTTTATTCGCACGAAGTAACGGCCGCTATCGACAGGGGATCTCAAGTTGATTCCGTATTTCTAGATTTCCGGAAAGCCTTTGACACCGTTCCTCACAAGCGACTTCTAATCAAGCTGCGGGCCTATGGGGTATCGTCTCAGTTGTGCGACTGGATTTGCTATTTCCTGTCAGGAAGGTCGCAGTTCGTAGTAATAGGCGGCAAATCATCGAGTAAAATTGAAATGATATCATAGTCCCCTAGAACTTAGAATTACTTAAACCTAACTAACCTAAGGACATCACACACATCCATGCCCGAGGCAGGATTCGAACCTGCGTCCGAAGCGGTCCCGCGGTTCCAGACTGCAGCGCCGAGAACCGCACGGCCACTTCGGCCGGCGAAGCGTCCTGGGACCTCTGCAGTTGCTGATCTATATAAATTACTTGGGTGACAATCTGAGTAGTTCTCTTAGTTGTTCGCAGATGATGCTGTAATTTACCGTCTAGTAAGGTCATCCGAAGACCAGTATCAGTTGCAAAGCGACTTAGAAAAGATTGCTGTATGGTGTGGCAGGTGGCAGTTGACGCTAAATAACGAAAAGTGTGAGGTGATCCACATGAGTTCCAAAAGAAATCCCTTGGAATTCGATTACTCGATAAATAGTACAATTCTCAAGGCTGTAAATTCAACTAAGTATCTGGGTGTTAAAATTACGAACAACTTCAGTTGGAAAGACCACATAGATAATATTGTGGGGAAGGCGAACCAAAGGTTGCGTTTCATTGGCAGGACACTTAGAAGATGCAACAAGTCCACTAAAGAGACAGCTTACCCCACACTCGTTCGTCCTCTGTTAGAATATTGCTGCGCGGTGTGGGATCTTTACCAGGTGGGATTGACGGAGGACATCGAAAGGGTACAAAAAACGGCAGCTAGTTTTGTATTATCACGTAATAGGGGAGAGAGTGTGGCAGATATGATACGCGAGTTGGGATGGAAGTGATTAAAGCAAAGACGTTTTTCGTCGCGGCGAGATCTATTTACGAAATTTCAGTCACCAACTTTCTCTTCCGAATGCGAAAATATTATGTTGAGCCCAACCTACATAGGTAAGAATGATCATCAAAGTAAAATAAAAGAAATCAGAGCTCGAACAGAAAGGTTTAGGTGTTCGTTTTTCCCACGCGCTGTTCGGGAGTGAAATGGTAGAGAGATAGTATGATTGTGCTTCGATGAACCCTCTGCCAAGCACTAAAATGTGAATTGCAGAGTAATCATGTAGATGCAGATTTAGATGAGGTGATAGAAAGGAAAAGAAGGGAAGGGACTACTGATATTAGCTGCATCGGGACTTTATACGGAATCAGCGGCGACGAGTGAAAATGCGTGTCAGACTGGGACTCGCACCTGGGATATCCTGCTCATTAGGCAGTTGCGTGAACAAATCTTTAACATAATGCAGCGCTTCAGTAACTGTGAATTGTTCAGACAATAAGAAATTCAGCCTTCAGTTGCAAGGAAACAAAAGAGAAAAAATTACCTTGCAACTGAAGGCTGAAATTCTTATTGTCTGAGATGCGTTAGCCACTGGGCCACCGAAACGCGGTGTTCATCACACTTGCGCGGACTGTGTCGGCACGCTTTTTGGCCGACCCACATTCCCACCTAGCGCCACCTACCCACAGTCGGTGATCATATCCTCCAGGCTCGCTACTTTGAGATTCCAGCAGGAGGTCGGACGTAACTGCACTGAACTGGAGATGGTGCATTCATTGCCCTTCGAGTCGAATCAATTACATGAATGTGTGGAGTCGGTTCTTTCGGACAGACGTCTTGCATTCACGTCAGTGACTGTCAGCGCCAGTGGTTACTGAATCGTTTATTGGCTGACCGCTGCTTTGTACTTATTGTTCCTCCTTGATGTCCATACAAGACTTCATAATGGAAAGACTATAGACCCCACCCCTCTCTCTCTCTCGCTCTCACAGCATTTAATATTATACTTCTTATCATTTTATGGTAATTTTCTCGCACCAGCAAATACACTGTATTACTCCCTACGTCCTCTGAAGTCTGTTTTACAATATCTAATCTTTCGATCATTTTCTTAACTTGAAATGTCACAGCTGTACATTTGTTTAAAGACATTTCGATAGATTCCATTTCGGCTGTTGTTGACCAGTATTCACTTTATTACATCTTGGACGACTGGCCAATTTCGGCTTTACAGGCCCCTTTTAAAGTGGAGTAGGGGACCATATATTGTAAAATTATCCGATACTGAAACGGCGGACAAAGGCTATCCGAGAGCAGACACACAACGTGCAAGAGACAAAATTAAAATTGAAATGTTTACAGAGTGCACTAATAGTCGTGTTCATAAGTAATGGCACATTATATGTCACTGAATATGCTCGTTTTCGTTGTTGAACATTAACTGTCCCTTCTAGTCACCAACAGCCGCGCTGGAAACCTTCAGATGGTCTTTCTAATCTTTGTTTACCACAACAGTTGTTTATTCTGCTATTTCTTTCCGCTATTCCTACATGACTTTGTGCAGATCCCTCTGACCAGGCACTTTTTTCCTGTCATTTCTATTTAACAACCACTCATTTCTTATTTCGTCTTTTCAATTACTTTTTAGCAGGGTTTTGTTGCAACTAAATTCTAATCAGGCTGGTTCATTATTCTGTTATACTCCAAATGCACACATTTAACTTCCTTGCAAATGTATGCAGAAACAGATTTTTTCCTTAATTTTTTCCCATCTGTTCCAAAAGGACGGTGTCATGGTTACACCTCGCCAGTTTCTTCACTAATAAGTATTTCTTTTTTGCACGATTGGCCAATTTCATCGTTAAAGACCATTTTCATATGCTACAATTACTGACAGCATTAATACGATTATATCCTACAATAAGCAGCGGACATGGCGCTTCCGAAAGCGAGTGCATATGCAAGGTGATTCAGCTGCCCCTCCCTTTGGCTTTTATGCAACCAACAATGCCTTCAAAGACCACGTGCGAGATTTTAATATCCTCTAGCTCGCTATGTGCAAACTACTGGTCCTACAGAAAAATGAACAGAACCTTTTTGTAGGAAATTTAATGCAGTTAAGTTTTGCACTGGGGTACATTTTCACTGCAAGCTACAGTTCTCGAGTTATTCAAGAAAACACGTTTGAATGTCACCTTTGTACGATTATTGTTTTCATAATTCGAGAGCTACGACCTCTAGCAAAAACGCATGCCATTAAAAAATTTAACTACATTTAATTTCATACAAAAAGCCTTGTTCATTTTTCCTGTACGGCTAGTAATTTGCATGTAACTATCGAGAGAATATGAACATCCCATATGTGGTTTTTTAAGATGGTGTGCGTTGCATAAAACTCTTAGGTAGGGGCAGCTGTATCATCCTTTACATGCAAGCGTCGAGCTTAAGAGACAGAATCTTAACTGCATGCAGTAATGGTCACCACTGAATCAAAGTCACTTGTTTGTCACTACGACAAAATGATTCAAATGGCTCTGAGCACTATGGGACTTAACTTCTGATGTCATCAGTCCCCTAGAACTTAGAACTACTTAAACCTAACTAACCTAAGGACATCACACACATCCATGCCCGATGCAGGATTCGAACCTGCGACCGTAGAAGTCTCGCGGTTCCAAACTGAAGCGCCTAGAACCGCTCGGTCACAACGGCCGGCTGTCACTGCGACAGCGAGCACATACAATGTCTAGGAACGTGCCAATAAATTCAACGATGGCCATTACTGTATTCAGTAAATATTCTCTCTTTTAAACCTGACGCTTGCACGTGCATGGTTTCACTTTCGGACCACCATATTCGCTTCTCTTGGTCGGATATATTACGATAAGCTGTCGGTATCTCTAGGACTTGAAAATTACCTGTAAGTCCGAAATTGATCAGTCATGGAAAACAGACCAAAATGAATACTTGTTAATTAAGCAACAGGCAGGGTCAAACCATGACACTATCCTTTAATATATTCACGGCTGTGGTACATTACATGTAGGAAATGATACATACTGTCAATCTGTTTCCGTGGCAGAAGCACTTCTTTCATTCTGTTTCCCATAAACTCGATTTGTGCAAATCTTTATTCTCTCTTCCTTTGGAAAGCACACAACCGACTTCCCTCCCCCATCCTTCCCGATCTGATTACGCGCTCCGTTTGTAATGTAATCTTTCATCATTCCTTTTACTACTATTCATAACTTTCGTATTTCTTTTGTTTATTCTTAACCTAAGTTCTCTGATAAGAATACTGTACATTCCTCTTAATTTTTCTAAATCTTCCTGAAGTTACTTCAGGCGTGTGAGGACGAAATTCTCCGACATGAACAGTTTTAATACAAGACAAAGTAGGTAATCAACTGAAATACAATTTAGACTAGTCCACTGCTAACTATGTCCGTAGCATTTTCCATGAGTCGTACCAAAGGCGAATCACAGGATATTAAAAAAAAAAAACAGATATATCAAAAATAATCCATGTGTATAGTGATATGAGTATCAAGCGCGAAGTGACTCCCTTAGCAAAGGTCAACGCAGGCTTACGTGACGCGCTCACCTCTCGAGTGGTCTGTTAAAATTACGACTACGTAAAATCTTTCTTGGCCAGTATTCGGCTGATAAGGGGAGGCAATATGGTTCCCGTATTCGACACTACGCCAGAGGCAAAGTTCTGCATTATGACATGAATAGAGGGCATGTGCACCGTTATTGGTAGTCCGTCCATCGGATGGAGACGCCAATCTCGACACTCCCCTTACTTTCCAAAAGAAAGGAAGGAAGATTCTGTATTAATGTCCCGTCAATGTCGAGGTCATTAGAGACGGTGCACAGTCTTCGAATACGTCAAGGAAGGGGGAGGATTGGTAGTGCCCTTTCAAAGGAAGTATCTCAGCATTTGCCTGGAGCGATGTAGGCATATCACGGAAAATCTAAATATGGATGGCCGGACGCGGATGTGCACTGCTGTCCTCCCGAATGCAAGTCCGGTGTGCTAACCACCGCGCCACCTCGCTAGGTGCTGCTTTTCCAGAAGAATGGTGTATGTGTCAGCACCGGCTTTCACCATATGCATCTACTTGCATCTGCAATCTAGAATTACTATTTGGTGCCTGGCTGAGGGTACTTTATGTTGTTCTATATATTAGGGTTTCTTACCATATCATTCATGGCTGGAGCGTGAGAAGAATGACCGCTTGGCCGCCTGTCTGTGAGCCGTTTTCTGCACTACCACTACGGGTAGATGAGTAGATGCATTAATATTCGCAGTTTCTACAATGAAACGGGGTTCATAAGGTTCGACAGATTCTCGCTAGATGTTTTAGAATTTCTTCGAGAGTCTGCCAGTTGAGATTTTCAGAATTTACCTCACGCTCTCTCGCTAGTCAAAGAAGTCTGTGACCATTCGCTCCGTCATCCTTTACACATCAGGGCCCACGAAATATACAGCACTTACCGAGCGTCAGCGCAGAGAACTTGTGACGTCACACTAGTCGCCTTGTCCGCCGCACTTCGTGAACGCTCGGCTGCGTGCAGGGCCCACGGGAAATCAGTACGTAATTGAAAAGGTACTATGACAGATCTACACTTTCGTATAATTGAAATAATCGATGGCACGTGATCCTAATGTCCTTGTTTGGGAAAGCATCGGTTCCAAAGAACAAATAAAATAAAATATATGTAGAATCAGTCATAACCGAATCGTTATTGCGCGACTGTCCGCCCCGATAGCTGAGTGGTCAGCGTGATGGATTGCCGTCCTACGAGCCCGGGTTCGATTCCCGGCTGGGTCGGGGATTTCCTCCGCTCAGGGACTGGGTATTGTGTTGCCTTCATCACCATTTCATCCCCATCCCGCGCGGAGGTCGCCCAATGTGGCGTCGGATGTAATAAGACCTGCACCAAGGCGGCCAGACCTGCCCCGCAAGGGACCTTCCGGTTAATGATGCCAAACGCTCATTTCCATTTCCATTGCGCGACTACTGCTATGAAATAACGATCGAAAGAATTTTGATAAATAATAAAAACTTCAAAGTAGTTAGTGAAATTTCAGATAATGAAGCTCAATATTTTTTAGTTTAGATTGCAATGGTTATAGAAAATGGTCGCTAGCTCATGGTGTGAACGAACAATATTGTATAGTAGTTAATCAATTTGGAAAAGTATTTATGTAATGATTCAAGCAAGACAATCAGGCGATAATGGACATAATAACACTGGCTCGAGCTCAGAGTCAAAATGACGGTTATCAACATGAAATAAATCTAATCGTGAAATCAGTACATCAAATTGCGCTAAGCATATGCATTTGATTGCCAATTGTTTGTCACTCAGTTTGTTTAATAAACACCTTCCCGCAGCCCACCATAAAGCCTACTGTTAATATTTTTAAAATTGTAATTGTTTTTAATAAATGTTTGCTGTTAAGCAAAGTATGTCTCATAAGAGCTTAATTTTCATTAGATAACTGTTTTTTAGCTTTTGCATAACACTATTAAGTATTTCGGAAATTAGAGCAGAAAGTATTGATCGCACAAAGAATTAAACATTCTGATCTACAATAATCTCTAAAAACTCACTGAAATTACTTTTTCATAATAACTAAATATTAATACTGTTCTTTAAGTGAAGATTTCTCTGAGTAACGAAGTCCATTATTTTTAACTATCAGTCTCGATTATTTTTTACGTTTTTATAACTTTCAATTCTTTAAACAAATTATCAAAATTAAATTATCTCAGCAATTTTAGTCTTTTTATCGTCAACAGTGACTCTCAGTTTTAGTTAATAATGACAGATTAGGACCCCTGTTCAGATTTAAGCACTTGTAACACAGTGTCAATGTTAAGTTGGTGATTATTACAAAATGAACCTACAACGCTGGCTAGCCTTGATATGCTTATAAGCATAAATTTAATCCAGTCTTACTTCAGTGAGCGGGTGTTGGTGCTGCGTAAGGTAATAATCGCCGGCAATGCGCGGCAATGGGCTGTTCTTAGTGTCGCTTTGGAATGAACAAGTTTGAGCCCACAGTGCTCTTCTTTCATATTAATTCCTCTTGATGCTTTTTGCACTTTGCCCAATTAACACCGCAATTATACGTGGCCATAACAGAGAACTCTTCCAATTTGGTACGTTACAATGTGCCACACTGCATTCCGGTAGCAAGCACAAGCCCTGAATGCTTCTGTCAGACTCCACTGCACAAGAGCTCGCTCCAGACTCACCTGTTCTCTGAGCGTCCGCACCCAACGACAATTTTCCCCTACTTCAGATATACCCTTTGTTCACAATAGCAAAGCGCCCTGATTAGAGCAGCTTGCTATTACGTAATTCTTTTTTATATAGTGCATTTAAATTACATAATCGTGTTCATTCGTAAGAAAATATTTACAAGGTAGTGACAAAATATATTCGACAAAAAATTACTCCATTACTCGAAATTACAAATTAATACTGCGAAATTTCTTATGTCAGACACTGTGTTTTTGTATTACAGTATTCACTGAAGGTCTTCTCATTGTTGTGATCTATCGAGAGCTTGCATTCATTTAAACGCGCAGTCAAGAATGAGATAGTTACTCGCTCCCCGCCGGACACGGCCTGGTGGCACTTGTAAGATCTGCAGTGTCACGCGCTGTGACTTACGCACCACGACCTGTCTTTCTCGTACACCTCGTTGCGTACACTCCATGTCCCTTGTTAGTCCGACCTAATGTGTGCTCCAAACACACTGCAGCAGCGTTTACGCACGGGCCGTACAAATGTTTTGTATGCCATCTCTTTCGTAGACAAACGGCAATTACCTAGTATCCTATCAACGAATTGTAACCTGGCACAGGCTTTACCTACAACCCAGCCTACCACGTCGTTCCATTTAACATCCCTGTTTATCGTTCCTCCCAAATATTTACATGACAAGACTAGCTCTAACTGTGCCATGTTAATCTTGTCGTCAGAGTATACCACTGTTTTTCCTTTCATGAAATACACAGTTCTGAATTTCTCTACATTGAAAAGAAATTAACAGTCTTTGCGCAAGACTGATTTTATGTCGAGATCGAACTGGATATACTGCAGTTTTAACCAAACACAATTTTCTCACAGGTGACTACGTCACTTGTGAAAAACCTGTGGTTGCTATTAACACCATACGTTAATTCACTGAAGCATAACATGAATGGCAACGTGCTATTAAATTTCCCTGAGGAACACCAGATCTTCTTTCAGTGTCTGTATACTCTCTATCCGGGAGAAGGTGCTGCGTTCTGACTGACAGGAAATTTTCGATCCAGTCGTAAACAACGTTATATGCCATGGGAACTTGCTTCCTACAGAAAGCTTCTGTAAATTCTGGAAATACAGAATCGAGCTGGTTTCCTCTAACCATGCTGTTAACTACAGCAGAGCGCGATTTGAGTTCCGTATAATTGACGATTTTGGAGTCCCTGCTGGTTTGCATGAAGAAGGTTAAATCATCATCACCGTCAACAACATATACACGGCATTACACTACATTCACATAACTACGTATATTTCATGAGTCACTCACGCAAGACAGTTAATCTTGACACATTAGCCGCCTCAATAACAAAATGCTTAAATCAGACCTTGTGCGACGCGTGGCTATCATAAAATTCAAGGTACCTTTAGCTGAATGGTGCTCCAACGTCTACTATACACCTTGATAAGAGTTCAGAGAAATATTCTTGCCACAGTTTTATCGTTTACTGATATGTCTGTAGGAAATTCTAAAAGCGAACACTTCAGTGTGATCAACATAACGAAGTAATAGTATCTACGTCGAAGAGTGTGTGCAGAGAATTTATTTATTTATAGAATTTCATTCACGATAACATGGCAATACGAATATGTAAGTCTAAAATTACAATTTAGATTTGTCTGAGGATGAGAGAGGAACACAGAGGTGTATTAGACTGTAACAAAGTGTACTAACAATAGAATGAATCTATACGTGTTACTAAATTAAAGTTCAGTACTGCGTTTTTCTGTCTATATGTGAAGGCTAATCTCAGGAACTACTGTAGGAATTTTGATACAGTCTTCATTAATAGAGTGGTTTACGAGGAAAGTCTGTGTATAGAGGGTGAGTTAGGAGGAAAAGTACATACTTTGTGGGGTGGTAGTGTTGGCTACTCTGAACAAAAAGCTTCAAATTAACACCCGCCCTTTTCTTAACAGTATCCGGCATGGAACTATTCATCTCTGGGGTCAGTCGTACGTCCTTCTTCTCAGGCACTCACATCCGAATACAACCAAAGCGACACCAGGCTACGTAGTGTTGCCTTTACTGACTATTGTCTTTACTGGTGCGGTATTATTGATGACCAACTCATCGGTCAAGTTGTTTTAGAAAACCGTCTTAACGGAGTACGGTATCTTGATTTCCTTCAAAAGCCGGCCGATTTGGCCGAGCGGTTCTAGGCGCTTCAGTTCCGGAACCGCGCTGCTGCTGCGGTCGCAGGTTCGAATCCTGCCTCGGGCATGGATGTGTGTGATGTCCTTAGGTTAGTTAGGTTTAAGAAGTTCTAAGCCTAGGGGACTGATGACCTCGGATGTTAAGTCCCATAGTGCTTAGAGCCATTTGAACCATTTTTTCTTCAAAATGTGTTACCACAATATTTGGAAAATGATCCTTTGGCAACACGCCTCGTATGGACTTGCAGCACGACGAAGCTCCTACACATTTCGTATGGCCAGTGACACAGCACCTCACTGACACGTATCTTGGGCGCTGGACCGGTCACGTGGAGCCACTTCTTGGTCACGGAGGTCACCCGATCTTACCCTATTTGATTACTATTCGTCAGGGTTGTGGGGTTGGCTGAACAGCAAAGTCTACAAGCGCAGAGTGGACACAAAGAAGAACCTTCTCACACGTACTTTACACGCGTGTGCTCACGTAAAGAACCGTACGCATGAGCCCAGATCAGCAACACAGCAGGTGCCTACGAGAGCTCCAAAATGGATTGCAATTGACGGTGGACTTTTTCAACGTCTTTTGTGAGGAAATGTACACAACTAAACAAAACGTTAGATCAGTATTTCATGTAGTATCACCTGCGTTTGTTCTATTCCCTACTATTTTCATTAGTTTCCTGCGAAACTGTTAAGAATAGGACATGTTCATATTACGTTTCTTGTTCAGAATCACTAGTACTATCAACCCCTCAAAGCATTTACCTTTTCTGCTGACTCATCCTGTGTAATTTATTACCGTTACGTTAGATAAATCGTCCGTCGTAGATAGTAAACGCTACCCTTGTGAAGCCGGGGCAGGTCACCAGTAAACTTTTTAAGTATTCGTAAGCTGATGTCCAGCTAGTGTGTCCATTGTGAGTTGCTGATACAGCTTCTAAAAAGTTTACCTATTCCTCTTATATACTTCCTGACCATATGGTAGATAATTACATGAAGGTTACAGGAGATAAGTTTGTGACGAGAATATGAGCAATTTTCGTGACAAGTCCGCATATTATGCGGTCTAACCCAGATCTTGAGCGGTGGTTCTGATCTGGCGAAAAAGTTCCTCGAGTGAAGGCACCTTGTAGATGAGTTTCTGAGACAATGGTTGCTTCGTTACTCAAATAAATCCGTTTTTGTTCAGGTGGTATGAATGGGATAGCGCTCAAATGGTTTAAATAATACCTAACTGGAAGAGTGCAGAAAGTTGAAATAAGCAGTTCACATAATACGCAAAAAACTGGTGATTTATCAAGCTGGGGAACAATCAAGAATGGGGTGTCGCAAGGTTCGGTCTTGGGTCCTCTGCTGTTCTTAATATATATTAATGACTTGCCATTCTATATTCACGCAGATGCAAAGCTGGTACTTTTTGCCGATGATACAAGTATAGCTATCACACCCAACAGACAAGACTTAACTGATGAAATTGTAAACGATGTTTTTCAGAAATTCATTAAGTTGTTCTCGGCAAATGAGCTCTCATTAAACTTTGACAAAACGCAGTATATACAGTTCCACACAGTAAATGGAATGATACCATTAATAAATATAGACTTCGATCAGAAATCGGTAGCTAAGTTTTTGAGGGGTTGAACTGGAAAAAACACACTGAAGATCTGCCGAAACGTTTGAGTTCAGCTGCTTATGCTATTAGGGTTATTGCAAATTTTGGCGATATACATCTCAGTACATTAAGCTTACCACGCCTATTTTCGTTCTCTGCTTTCGTATGGCATCATATTCCGGGGTAGCTCATCATTGAGTAAAGGAGTGTTCATTGCACAAAAGCGTATAATCAGAATAATTCCTGGAGCTCATTCAAGATCATCCTGCAGGCACTTATTTAAAGAGCGTGGGATCTTCACTGTAGCCTCACAATATATATATTCACTTACGAAATTTGTTATTAACAATCCGAGCGAATTCAAAAGTAATAGCAGTGTACATGGCTACAACACTAGGAGAAAGGATGATCTTCACTGCTCAAGGTTAAATCTAGCTTTGGCTCAGAAAGGGGTAAATTATGCTGCCACAAACGTCTTTGGTCACTTACCTAATAGCATCAAAAGTCTGACAGATAGCCATATAGCATTTAAAAGGAAATTAAAAGAATTTCTGAATGTCAACTCCTTCTACTGATTAGATGAATTTTTGGATATAGTAAGTGTGTAATTTCCCCACCCTCCACCCAAAAATAATAATATTAAGTGCCATGTAATATTTTATGTAATGTAATATCTTGTATAGACACCTTTTATTAACCTGACACGTTCCATATCATTACGAAGTGTCGTATTCATGATCTATGGAACAAGCACTAATCTAATCTGCCGGCCGTTGTGGCCGAGCGGTTCTAGGCGTTTCAGTTTGGAACCGCGCCACCGCTCCGTTAGTAGGTTCGAATCCTGCCTCGGGCATGGATGTGTGTGATGTCCTTAGGTTAGTTAGGTTTAAGTAGTTCTAAGTTCTAGGGGACTGATGACCTCAGATATTAAGTCCCATAGTACTCAGAGCCATTTGAACCATTTAACCTAATCTAATCTCATCTGTGTGCCCCTGCTAACTTATTGTCTAGATTAAAGGTTATATGTTTTAAGTGGCAGAAGTTACAGGTTAGTCAAAATTCTGTTGTTCTCTCTCATAAGGCCATAGGTACTTAGGAAATCGATTTCCAACGCTATAGGAATCCACTGGATTGAAGTAGATTTGATCGTTCTCATGATCATCCTCACTGTCTTGTTGAGTTTCACGTCAGTCGGTTTGATGTTGTGGATGTATTATCAGACGAGAACTTAGCGCTCTGCACAGAATTAGATAATGGCAAAATAGCTGATTCGCAGAGTATAGGTCGCATATTCCTCAAGTCGAGCCGCTCAGTTTCTGTGTAATGTTGTTTGTGAGCCAGAGTTTTCCAGTATTATTGACCAGATCTATCATGAATAATAGAGAGAATGCCAAAACACTTAGTTTGGTCTTCAGAAATTGTTTTAATCACGGTGCGAACGTCGAATCGGAAGATATTTAGATAAATATACGCAGAATAGAAAATAAATTATAACCGCTCAACAATGGAAAATCATCTGGACCGGATGAGATATCAAATGGTTCAAATGGCCGTCAAACAGTTGTGCTCACTGGAGGTCCTAGAACCGCTCGGCCACATCGGCCGGCTGGATGAGATATTCCTGAGATTCTTCAGAAATGATGTGAATGAAATCATTACCCTCCTAACTGCTAGAACAATGAAGATTTTCTTTTCTTCTTTTTTAAACACATTAAGTTAGGCAGGCATAAATTAAACACACAGAAATCAACTACCTGGAACGTCTCGTTGTGGTTTCGATACTGAGCTGACACCGAATGCGTGGACCACGTATCGTGACTGTCTGCATACAATATCGTGCGAGGTTGATGCTGGGTGTGCACTTGCTTTAAGATATTTTGGGAAATGGATGTGTGACAGTGACAGATTCGGGAATGACATCTAGTACAAAAAGGAGCCAGCCGCTGTGGTCGAGCGGTTCTAGGCGCTTCAGTTCGGAACCACGCGGCTGCAACGGTCGCAGGTTCGAATCCTGCCTCGGGCATGGATGTGTGTGATGTCTTTAGGTTAGTTAGGTTAAGTAGTTCTAAGTCTAAAGGACTGATGACCTCAGATGTTAAGTCCCATAGTGCTTAAAGCCATTTGGACCATTTTTGGAAATAGGAAACTTCATTTTTGCCGGCACTGGTTAATAACTCTATTTTTTTAAATCTATTTTTTTCAATGCTTATTCGTTGGTGAAGGAGTGGTCATTTTCACATTTTGACGAAACTTTTTCAGCGGCGTCCAGAGAGAATAGCTCATGATTGTAATATGAATAGTGAGGTACTTAACTTTGCCCTCGGTGTGTCGACAGACAAGCTGAAGGCGCGCTACATCTTCGGCGGCCTGGGCATGTGCGGCATCGCCATCGGCTACGCGCTGCGGGTGAACCTCTCGGTGGCCATCGTGACCATGGTCAACTACACCGCCATCCAGTCCGGCACCACCGAGCAGGACACCGGAGTCTACGCAGAGGGCACGTGCTTCGCTGGCGAGAATGTCACCACTCAAAAGACAGAGGTAAGGACCCCGAAATACTTCAGATCAAGAGAAGACTAAAGGTCTGCATGTACAAGCTCTTTACTCTTACCCCATACAGATGAAGTCGCAGTGATTTGGTTTTCTTTTATAGCAGGCAGTATTTTGGTACACTGTGTGTACGTTCGTCGGCGATGAAATCACTGATGTTGCATACATTTCGTTTTAGAGTTGAAGACTTTTTTGTTTGTTTCTCTTTCGATACACATCTGTTGTCGATACGGTGGGTTACTGCAGGGAAGAAAATAATTTTATATACAATTATTGTAGGAGCCACATCAAAGAAATTATATGAATACACGCAACTCTAATACAAAACAAAAACTGTTTTTTCTCAAACGGTACCCACACTATGTGAGCAAAAGTATCCAGACACCTGCCTGAAATTGACTTACAAGTTCGTGGCGGCCTCCATCGGAAATGCTGTAATTCAATGTGGTGTTGGCCATAGACTTGATGACAGCTTCCACTCTCGAAGGCATACTTTCAATCAGGTGCTGGAAGGTTTCTTGGGGAATGGCAGCCCATTCTTCACGGATTGCTGCACTGAGGAGAGGTACCGATGTCGGTCGGTGAGGCCTGGCACAAAGTCGGCGTCCCAAAACATCCCAAAGATGTTCTATCGGGGTTCAGGGCTTCTTACACCAAGCGAGGCGTCGTTTGGCATTTACCGGCGTGATTTTTGGCTTATGAGCTACGGTTCGTTCATGAAATCCAAGTTTTCTCACCTCCTGCCTAACTGTCATAGTACTTGCAGTGGATCCTGATGCAGTTTGGAATTCCTGTGCGATGGTCTGGATAGATGTCTACCTATTACACATTACGGCCATCTTCAACTGTCGGAGGTCTCTGTCCGATAACAGACGAGGTCAGCCTGTACGCTTTTGTGTTGTATGTGTCTCTTCACGTTTCCACTTCACTATCACATCGGAAACAGTGGACCTAGGGATGTTCAGGAGTGTGGAAATTTCGCGTACAGACGTAGGACATAAGTGACACCCAATCAGCTGACCACGTTAGAAATCCGTGAGTTCCATGGAGCCCTCCATTCTGCTCTCTCGCGATGTCTAATGGCTGCTGAGGTCGCTGATATTGAGTACTGGCAGTAGGTGGCAGCACAATGCACCTAATATGAAAAAAGTATGATTTTGGGGGTGTCCGAATACTTTTGATCACATAGTGTAGATGGAATCGAGTTGTTATCAGCAAATATATTAATATAAGTGTTGCTTGTATTTTAATTCTTTGACTTACTTTAGAAGATCTTCAGTTCTATTTTTCAAATATGATCTACTTTTCTTTCGTCATATTTGTGCATGATTTTTGCTAAGAAGCTTTTATCTTTAATGAAAATCGATTTATATCTTATGTCAAATTCAAGATTGTCTTTTGTTCTGAATTATCTGTCACAGCTAACAATTCTGTCGAAGTTTTCAATACATATTTTTACTTCTGAATTCTGTTTGTACGTTTAAGTTTTTATTCGAATTTTTTGGCGAAATAAAAAATATAATTAAGAGCGAAAGACAATCCTGAATTTAAGATGGGATAAAACTGATATTCATGAGAGACATAAATTTAATGCAAACACTATCTCTGATACATAATTCGATGATGTAAAAACAAAAGTGGATCATATTTGAAAAATAATATTTAAAATCTTCTAAGCAAGAAAAAATTGTAATATTATCTAACATTATATCTTCAGTTTTGTTTTATCTTGAAGATACGAAAAAATTCCGTCTTTTACAACTGAAATTTGTTCTTGGGTACCAGAGTTGTTTCACTTGTACTTGTTAGTCATCTTCAGTGTTCTATAATATGCACAAATTATTTAACTACACGTATTTTGATGTGAGATATAGAGTGACTCTTTTGCAGTTTCTTTAGCTCTATTTCTATTTACAATTAAATGTTTGTTGTTTTTACTTATATTCATTTTTGTGTCCTATTCATGCAGCCATGTGTTATTCAGTGCGTGCTAAACGCACATGGTGTAGATTTCTTCCAGTAAATATTTCTTTGCACCTAGTGTATACCGTAGGAAACTGTACATGTTTGTACTATTCTTGGTGAAATGCTTTAGAGCTGAGTGAGGAATCGGAAACTGACTAACGGATTCTGGGAGAGTGGTACGGAGTGTTGGGAAAAGTGGCTGCAAATATTAACACTGCAAATATTATCCATTTACATGTCCATATACAGATATACGAGCATGTTCTGGTAATATCTTGATTGTAACTTGTTACCGGTCTAGAATGAGCCATTTGCTCGAAAGCGGGAGCAGCAAATAAAATATTAAAAAACAGGTCTGGTGTATTATTGCTATAATAGCACGCATTTCATCCAATTTGTTGAGGCTGCAGAACAGCATACTGGAGAAATATTCAAGGCATTGAAGAAAGTTAGATATGTAGATATTTAATTCATCGAAACTACGTGACGGAAGTAGACTTTTACTCTCTACTAGTGAAGCATGTAGGAGAGCTTTTGTGATGTTTGTTGAATTAGGACAGCTTTACTAGAACATTTAAACCTTTTATGACCACGACAGGCATTCGAATGCGAAAGTTGTCAACAAAAGACAAAGGTCCTGGTCCGATTTTTGGTCAGACAGGCTGCTTTTACCTGTCAGCAAGCTGACTGACTGTGGAAATTCCGTTGCAATATGAAATGTTTCAATTACAATATTTGTTAACCTTTATTTGAACATTCTGTGCATTGGAGACCCATGACATTGGAGTTTTTTCGCATTATCTGTCTGGTTTACAGTAAAATACGAAATATTAAACTACAAAATTAATTACCAAGATGCACTCATCAAAGAACTAACATCAACTAAACATCACATCCAAACATTAGTAATGATAGTAGTGAGGAAATTGAGTAGGAGAAGGAGAAGTTCTTTTTTTTTTTTTTTTTTTTGTCGGGGTTGCTGTCTCTGATCTGCCTCCAGAGAATGAGGGCATGAGGGCGAATCTTTGACAATGCTAGCCACTCGTTCTAGCGAGCGGTCAGAAGAACCTCTAGATGACACTCGTCTGGGACTCCCGAGACGAGCGCCAACAGGCGGGTGGTCAGACAGACAGGATGGACAAGAGTGCAGAATGAGGGCGGCCTCGTGCCGCTGTTGCAGGACGGCGAGTTCGCCTGGGACGAGGCGCGGCAGGGCTACGTCCTGGCGGGCTTCTTCTACGGCTACGCGGTGGGGCAGCTGCCGGGCGGCCTGCTGGCCGAGCGCTTCGGCGGCAAGCTGGTGTTCGGGCTGGGCAACTTCATCACCGCCGTGCTCACCGTCGTCAGCCCGTTCGCCGCCTGGCTCAACGACGACCTCTTCTTCGCCGTGCGCGTTCTCGAGGGGCTGGCCGAGGTGAGCGCCACCCGACCCAGCCGAACCCTCCCTCTGTACTGCGCGCTCAGTCAGTTTCACGTTCCGTGGATCGATGTGCAACACGAAATTTTACATACACATCACAACTTAATTTTTAAATGTGACCACATGCTGAACACATATTAAGTATTTTTCTTCAATATCTCCAGATGTGTGCTACTATATCCCACCCACCACTTTTTACACATTCATGTACATCTACACAACACACTTAAGTGCCTGCCATCGAATTAACTTCACAATAATTCTCTGTTATTCCACTCTCGAACAACGAGCGGAAAAGAACGAACACCTGTATCATTCCGTGTGATCTCCCATTTCCCTTATTTGATTATGATGCTCGTTTCTCCCTATCGCGGTTGGCGTAAACAAAACATTTTCGCACTCGGAGGAGAAAGCTGGTGATTGGAATTTCGTCAGAAGATCCCGCCGCAACGAGAAACGCCGTTGTGTTAATGATGTCCACCCGGAATCCTGTGTCATGTCCGTGACACTCTCTCCGCTATTTCTCGATAATAGAAAATTTGCTGCCCTTCTCTGAACTTTCTCGATGCACTCCGTTAATCCACCCGGCAAGGGTCCCACATCGCGCGTTGCTACTCCAAAAGAGGACGGACAAACGTCTTTTAGGCATTCTCTTTAATAGGTTTGTTGCATCTTCTAAGTGTTCTGCCAATAACACACAGTCTTTGGTTCGCCTTCCCCACAACATTTCCTATGTGTTCTTTCCAACTTAAGTTGTTCCTAATTGTTATTCCTAGGTATTTAATTGAATTTACTGTCTTTGATTTGATTTATTTATCGTGTAACCGAAATTTAACGGAGCCGGCCGCTGTGGCATAGCGGTTCTAGGCGCTTCAGTCTGGAACCTCGCTGCTGCTACGGTCGCAGGTTCGAGTCCTGGCTCGGGCATGGATGTGTGTGATGTCCCCACGTTAGTTAGGTTTAAGTAGTTCTAAGTTCTGGACTGATGACCTCAGATGTTAAGTCCCATAGTGCTCAGAGCCATCTGAACTATTTTGAAGTTTAACGGGTTATGACCATAACCTCACATTTTTCAGTATTCAGGGTCAACTGCCAATTTTCTCACCATACAGTTATCTTATTTAAATCGTTTTGCAATTGGTTTTGATCTTCTGATGACTCTATTAGACGATAAACGACAGCATCATTTGCAAACAACCGTAGACGGCTGTACAGATTGTGGCCTAAATCGTTTGTATAGATAAAGAAACAGCAGAGGGATTATAACACTGCGTTAGGGAATGCCCGAAATCACATCCGTTTTATTCGATGATTTTCCATCAATTACTAAGAACTGTCACCTCTCTGGAACAAAATCACGAATCTAGTCAAATAACTGAGAGGATCAAACTTAAGCAAGCAGTTTGATTAGAAGCTGCTTCTGATGTACGGTGTAAAAAGACTTCTGGAAATCTAGAAATACGGAATCAATTTGAAATCTCTTCTCGATAGCACTCAACACTTCGTGTGAGTATAGAGCTAGTTCTGTTTCACAAGAACGATGTTTCCTAAACCAGTCTTGACTGTGTCTCAATAGACCGTTCTCTTCGACGTAATTCATAGCGTTCGAACACAATATATGTTCCAAAATCCTGTTGCATGTCGTCGTTAATGATATTGGTCTCTAATCTGGTGGATTACTCCTATCGCCCTTCTTGATTATTGGTGTGATCCGTGCAACTTTCCAGCCCCTGGGTACAGGTGTAAGTTATTCATGCTGGCAGCTGCTCTTGATTCAAATTCTGGAATATTTGCTTCGTCCTCTTTGGTGAAAGAATTTCGCAAGGCTGTGTTTAGTAACTCTGCCTTAGCAGCTCTTTCTTCGACAGTATTTCCATTGCTATCGCGCGGAAAAGGCACTGATTGTGTCTTACCGCTACCATACTTTACATACGACCAGAATCTCTTTGGATTTTCTGCCAAGTTTAGAGACAAGTTTTCCTGGTGGAAACTATTATAAGCATCTCTCATGTAAGTCCTCGCTAAATTTCGAGCTTCTGTAAAAGATCAACAACAGTCGAGATTTTGCGTTCGTCTAAATTTGACATACTTTTTTGCATTTTTCTGCAACAGTGTCCTAACCAGTTTTGTGTAGCATTTCTTAATTTATTTAGTATAAATCTCTCAATTGCTCTCTATACTATTTCTTTGTAATAGAAAATCTTCTTCGGAATATGAGGAGCGGTCAAGGCGAAACTTTTTAAGTTTGCCTTAAAACTTTACTATCTTTCAGGCATCGTATATCCCTGGGTAAATTTCCAAAACATTTTGTTGCAGCAGTGCACAACCCTTTTGGTGCTAAACACAACCTTAAGGCGGAGTAATGAATGTCATTTTCTTTCTGGTTTTGTAATTATGTACATCATTGATCATTTTGAACTGCAGTGGATTATTTACAACGAACTTCATGAGAAAGTAAATATACTGCGTAGCAATAGTCAGAATGCCCATCTCTTTAAACAGATGTCTACACGATGATCGTGGGTGTGCACCACACATTACTCTTAGAGCACGCTGTTGACCGATGAAGACTTTCTTTCTGAAAGGTGTGTTACCCCAGAACATTATTCCGTGCAATATTAGTGAATGAAAATATGTCAAATTACTGATTTGTCTCTCCACAAGATTTGCAATGATTATAAGTGCAAACTTTGCTAAACTAAGTTGTTATACGAGTTCAAAATGTGCTTTATCCATGTCCACTAAATTTCGGGCATGGGCAGCCGCGCAAATAAAATTTCTTCCACTGATATATCGGCTGCGTATCGTCCGGCCATCCTCAGAGTAAGTCGCAAGAAAATTTGAAAATGCACATGCGCTTTAATCCTCTCTACTTATTATTTCCTCGCCATGTGCTACACTTATGGGTGTAATACCCATAGATGTGCAGAGCTGAATATGTTGTATCTTTTTAAAATTGAGGGTGAGATCATTCGCAGACATCCAGTCAACGATATTATTTCTTTTGTTTCTGTATGTATGCTTGCAATGATTACAGTACCAGTCTCATTTGTAAAAGAACTAATTCTGCTTGTTGTATGTATGTATGCTGTACGTATGTTTGACAGGAGTTCGTTTACATATATGAGTAACAATAGTGGACCTAAGGCTGAGCCTTGGAGAACCCCACACGTGAATTCTGCCCAGTGAGAATAATGTTCACAGACTGCATTGGTTGGATACTAAGTATAAATTCCTGCATTATTTGGTTAGATATGGCATTATCCGTTGGCGGCTATACCGTAAGTTTCATAAAACTTCAATTTATCTAGAAAAATACTGTGATTCACGCTGTCAAATGCATTAGATACGTCGAGAATATACGAAACAGCTCTATTTTGTTATTTTATGCTTGTATAATTTGGTGAGAGAACATGTAAATGGCATTCTCAGAATACATCTCAAAAGTTTTGGAACATGATATCAGCAGGTAGGGGAAGTGGTACCACACTGGTTTCGCGTTAAGTTTCCCGAAGTTGCCTTGACCATTTAAGGCAAATGTCAGGTGGCAATCTTGAGAAGGAGATGGCCGATTTCCTGTCGCACTTTTCCTCAGTCGGAGGATGTGCTTCAGCTAACAGCGTCGTCATCAATGGAATATTAAAGGCAAGCCTTTCGTCTTCCCTTCAAACGTACGCAGCTCTGTTGTCGATGTCCAGATTTAAGCAATATGATTGGACAAGACATCTATTTTCCCAGTATCCTCATTATCGTCAGCTGGTTGCCATACACTAATCAAGACATACCTGGTTTAAAAATTTCCTTAAATTATTGCTTTCAGCTGTACACATTCTTGTTCCCCTCGTAAATTTTCTAATGCTATCTGCCAACCTACAACAGTTGACTGGGCCTATGAATCAACTAGCTAACTTCCTTCTTCCAGCTGCTATCCACTGTCTAGTGTAAATATCCTGCCTACCTTCATTTCGTTTTCATCATCATCGTCTTCAAAGATTTGGCCTTTTCGTCTGTTCCGCTCAAAACTGCTCACGCTATCTCTTTGAGGAACGTGAAACGTTTGTCTATCCTATTGGGTTATATCGCTTTGCAGCTTTAGTTATCCTGTTATTAGATATACGTTGTACATGCTCTCTCCAGTTCAGTCTGTATTTTTCAGTTTCAGTTACACTGGGTCCTACTTTTATTTCTTGTCTAATAGACTCGTATTTTTATAGTCCAGTAATGAACAATCCTCTCTGTAGGGGAACTTCATTTCCAGTCTGTCAAAATCGTGTATGAATTCCAGATCATTCTCACTCATTACACCGTTCTGTGCTTCCGCAGACGACTTGTAAATGGCTGGTAGTACCACACTCACTTTCACAACCCAGATTTTTTATGTGCAAAATAAAAAAAAAGAAAGAAAAGAAAGCAACAATTTCGTCACCACTTGTGATGGCAAATACAGAGAAGGTATTGCACAGTTTGATCACAATACTGGGTGCCAATGTCATTGTTTAAATTCCAGCTCCATTCCCCGTGTCTCATGCATAGAGCGAATATGCGAATATGACACTAGGCCTACTCTCATAAAGCGTAAGACGATGTGAAAAATAAGAGTGGTGAAAATGGCAGCATAAAAGAGAAGTATTATTTGGACGTGAAAGAACGACGTTTGGGTCGTAGGCCTCCTGTAGAATTCCGTTCAAGAAGAAATTACCAGTTTCGATCCTCGCCTTCAGTCTTCAGACAATGAGACGGACGCTATAGTTGATACCAACCGCCCAGAAAAGCGCATTTTTAGTCCACTTCAATTGCTGAAGAAACGGCAGTCTCGGTGGTTAGAGTGAATTGACCGCCAGTGCGGCTTTCTCTGTGGTTGGAATGAAATGATACATCAATCTTATTATCTGAAATCGGAAGGTCAGGGTTGAAATGGACAATTTCTTTGAATTAGTGGGTGACAACATATCTTAAAAAGAATTTGGACAGTTGTTAAGTTAAGCATCGTCTTTAAGCTCCGTTTGTGTTGATAAGTGGGGATACCCTAACTTGTAACTCTTTCATGTATTTCTTCTAGTACGATTCACACGTTTCAGCAAAGTTTAGGTTCCATTTTGGTAAAAGGAACGTCGAACAATATTAGCAGCACAACATTACAATAACCATCGTCTTCCCCAGTTCCACAATTACTCCCAGCTTTTACCCATTATGTAGACAGATATGATGATGATGATGTCATGTCTCAGTGAAGAAATGGTACGCTTCAAAGAAATACGCATTGCGTAGTCTCTTTCGTAAACAGAGATATTTTCATAGTTAATGAAAAGGGAAAATTAAAGATAATACAACGTCCCTTAAATATATCGAGTCTTAGGACCCAAAGTCGATACCATGAATCAAGGATAACCGTATGAATCACTTTTGAGGACTACAGCGCTTCGAGTGATATTCTGAACCGAGGTTGGATGATGACGTAAGTCCAAACATTCTCCTGCTATTTTCTGATGGCTGTGACGTCCAGGTCAAGTTAAAACACCTGAAATCGTTTACTGATTCCATGTTTTAATGAATACAGTATGAACGAAAATACACGCTACAGTGCGATTACTTGCATACTAAAAGGACAAAAAGTCTGTGACAGAATTTCAACCTATGCATATTTTCGGTAGAAAATGGACTTGAAAGAGAGGCACTTTGGTAACACTGACACCACATTTGTGACAAGCACCTTCTTTCAAGAAATATTTCACTCATACCGTATTACTATTAAGGTAAAGACGAATGGCAGAATACATATATCATAAAAATGAGTTTACTTTTCCGTTATGACATAATACGTGTTTTGTTGCAGGGAGTGACATTCCCAGCGGTGCAGTTCATGATTTCTAAGTGGGCGCCCCCTCAAGAACGAAGCAGGTTTTCCATAATCTTTTCTGGTAAGTCGCGCTGCCTTTATGCATGACAAATTAATGTTATGTCTCACAACGACGAATCGCCGATGTTACTCATCGGAACAAACTCCTACTTATTCCACAACAATGTTTACAACTACTCTCTTCACCAAACCTGGAAAGAGATGTCCGTACGAGGTACACAGAAACACTGAGTAGCGCCTCTACAATTTTCATTCCCAAGCACGTCTGCACTCACTGTTGTTTAGAAACGATCTTATTTTTTTTATTTCATCTAAGACGCACGTCATCTTACTTTACCTACGGAGGATTTTCACTTAAAAAGTTTCAAGGAGTTCCTGTCAAAATATATGAAATGTACATGGACAGCCAGGATGCTGCAACACTAGTTTAAAGATCAGTGGATCTAGTGTGCTCCCTGAAGGCCAAAGGAAACCAATGATTTTACTTTTTACCTTTTTAAATAATGAACTATCATGTAGTTACTTTTCTTCATTTTTTCTACAATTTGCGAAACTCTACCACTCATGCTACATGTTACACCCTCCGCACCTAATAATGTTTATTTCAGATTCTGACCGTCGAACTATTCTCCATTCCAGTCGCAAGCTAAACATGCCTGTGCATTTTAGCACATGTGTCGTTAAGCTGACGCTTTCGTCGTGAAGGATTTCCGTAGACTTCATTCCTTTCCTGTTCTTTCCAACACCTGTACATAGTGAGCTTCATTCAGTCAACTTTTCACATACTTCTGGAGTCCCTGACTGAGAGTCCGAAAACTTCAACTTCTTCAGCGTTACAACGGATAGTATTTCAAAGGCAAAGTTTGAAGTGTACTGTGTCACAGTGCCTTTATTCCAATTCCCCACAGTTGTTACTAAATCATTTGAGGTATAACATCACAGTCAGGTAAATGTTTAAAAAAAAACATGTGTAAATCATTGTTAACTTTGTTAACATTTTATTGAAATAAATTAAAACAATCTTTTAATGTTCACTAGAATTCTCATTTCACTCGTGCAACCTTACAAAGAAGTGAATTAATTACGAATATATTGTATAGTATTATCCACAACGTCTAATGAGATTTACAAGTTTAATCATGGAAGACATTGTTAAATGTAAACAAAAAATTCGCCCGAAGCGTATTAAATTATGTGATCGTGTAGGAGTATTTCAGGCTCATGTAATAAATGTGAAAGTTTTATGCCCTTCTCTATTAAGGAATAAATACAGATACGTGTGTAGTGAAGCAGACACGACAGCACATCGCGAGTTAACCGACTTTGAACGAGGGATGATCAGCAGAGCAAGATTCAAATAACACAGTACACAGTAATTAGGATTTCCGAGAATAAAATCGTCTAGAGGTTGAGGGGGAGGGCATCTTCAGTATCGCAGAGACAATGTTTCCACACAGGTGTCTGATGAAGGGACGTTATGTAGCCTCTACAGAGCTATACGGAGTGATGGACAGACAGCTGTGAGCCAGGTCGACTGTACAGAGATGTGGTATCGATAGCTACGATGCCACGGCTTAGGTACGAGTTAAGTTGGCACTACGACATCGCCACTGATGACAGCGCCCTCTAGCCGACGCTGGAGAGGTCTACGAGCATCGCTACAGATCCTACCCACGCGCCGTCTTCCAGGAGGGATACAAAAGGAGAAAAATGCATTGCATAGGCTCCGGCTGCCTATGAGTCTATCGTGTTCCTTTGCAGACAACACAGTGAGCACAACCATTGACACGGGCCAGCGAACATCGTTACTGAACTAAAGGACTGCGGCGCCGTCACAGTGTCTCCGACGTATATAGCACAGAGAAGCTAGGTCAATGAAGCTATGGACCCTGTATGCCCAGGGAGGAGATAGCTAAGTTATGTTTCGGCTCTGCAAGGACCAATGATAGGTCCATTTTACGAGTATGTGGACGTTCTTGCTGACTATCTGCATTCCTTTATGGCAGAGTACTCCGACGAAGAAGCCGTGTTTCAGAGGGAGAAAATGACTTACCACCGCTCTTTGTTGCAGATAGGTGGCTTGATGTAGACTCCAATGAATACAGGATCGTGACCTGATCCTCCCAATCGAGCATTTATACGGATCTGTCGATACCTGTATGCTCGATGATCCTTTGCAGTTGCATTTTGCGCTTCATGTGCGGTATCAGTACTTCTCTAGAACGATTGCAACATCTCATAGAGTCCATGCCTAGACATCTTACTGTTCTGTTGAGGACTCACAGGGAAGCGACTCACTAGCGAAACATCCAGGGCCTTTCCATCACTTTTGGTCACTCAGCGCATATACTTCTGCGACCAGGACGCGACTATGTCATGGCAACCTGCGATTTGAAGCTGTTTATATGTCTCAATGAAAGTGGACTTGGCTGGCCGGAGTGGCCGAGTGGTTAAAGGCGCTACAGTCTGGAGCCGCGCGACCGTTACGGTCGCAGGTTCGAATCCTGCCTCGGGCGTGGATGTGTGTGATGTCCTTAGGTTAGTTAGGTTTAAGTAGTTCTAAGTTCTAGGGGACTTATGACCACAGCAGTTGAGTCCCATAGTGCTCAGAGCCATTTGAACCATTTTTGAAAGTGGACTTGTATGCGCTGTGTGCTGTTAGACACAGTTAGAAGGGAAGATGAGTGCCGTAGAGTGGTGTGCACGCAGGAGGGTACCTGGGCACGGTGATCACGATGCCGGTGTCGGGCCTGCTGTGCAATACGAGCGTCGGCTGGCCGCTGGTGTTCTACGTGTTCGGCGGCATCGGCATCCTCTGGTACATCCCGTGGCTGTTCCTCGTGTACGACACGCCGGCCAAGCACCCGCGCATCGACCCCGCCGAGCGGCGCTACATCGAGGCTTCCCTGGGCAAGGTGCCCGCCAAGGTGAGTCGCTGTAACTCTAACACATAACCGTCACAGCCTAGACTATGTTTCTCGTATTCTTCATTTGCTGAGATTATTGACTAATGAAGAATTATTCATAATTTTTTCCGAGTAGCTTTGCAAATAAGTGACACCAACTCCCACCTACCAAACACTTGGTTCTCGAAACGGAAAAAAATTGACGGAAGTACAAAGTTTATCGCTGCGTCTATATAGTGGTCTCTGGAGATGAATCACTAACAAATCAGAGGCAAAACAGAGGCCTTAATTTGTCGAGAATTATCTTGGTAACAACACAAAATCTAACTCATGCTATTCGTAAGGGTCTTGAACACTGTTGCTTTCCAATTACGGATTCATATCACAACAGCTGTGTGATCTTTTATAAATGACAATAGCCGTTTCTTGGACAAATAGAGTGACTAACAGACACAAAATAAAAATAAACTGAATTCACAGTCCGTTGAACACTATGTGGTGTAGCGCAGTCAGAAAGCCCAGTGGTGCAGAAAATTCTCGTTTATTGTAATAGTACACTCATTCCAAAAACAAAGTCCATAAGACTTTTCGTTGCAGGTTGAACAGTTCCAAAATCAGTGCTAACGCAGTTACTATCGCATGCCTGTCTGTTGGCGCTCGATTCGGAAATAGGCCGGTTCCAATCCTAGTAATGGGTGAAATTTTAACTGCCAGTATTTGGTCGGCAATGCGAGCAGAGATGGTGGCGTGAAGTTCCTCATCACCAGTTTGTGCACCATTGTCCTCGATTAAATTTCAAGCGTCTCCGCAGTGTGTCACGAAATGAGAGCATGTGAGATTGCTGATGGCCGTCCTCTTGGTGTTATTCAAGAGGATTAGCCAATGTGCCCGCACCAGGTTTCACCTTCTCCCTTCTCTCATCATCGTACAACACAAATGTAACATCACACAACATCACACTGTACATATACACATCATACTTAGCTGTAGCCGGCCGCGGTGGTCTTGCGGTTCTAGGCGCTCAGTCCGGAACCGCGGGACTGCTACGGTCGCAGTTTCGAACCCTGCCTCGGGCATGGATGTGTGTGATGTCCATAGGTTAGTTAGGTTTAAGTAGTTCTAAGTTCTAGGGGACTGATGACCACAGATGTTAAGTCCCATAGTGCTCAGAGCCATTTGAACTTAGCTGTATTCGTCAAATACATGTATGACCAAGCTCTAATAGACGATCCGGTATGGGAACATTGTGCTCAAAAGAAGAAAACCATTCCCAACTCGGCGGCTGTACCTACAACTTAGGGTCGCCAGCCAACAATGCCATATGACCTTACTGTCATGGCCTTACATTCGCGTTTTGTAGAATCCTAGAACATATGAAGACCTAACATTGTAAATTATGTGCTATGGACCAAAAGTATTGTTTTGAAATATAATGAAGAAAAGGTATGACGTACGAAATACAAGGTGTTTCACAATTCATGTTACGCACTTCTAGAGGCTGTAGAGGGTACTTAGTAGATCAAGTTTTGTATAGGAACCCACGTCCGGAAACGTCATCCAACAACGCTATGAGGCGTCAAAAAATGGGCGTTGACACCTGTTAATGTATGTATATACAGGGTGATCCCATGAAAATGTTACAAACTTTCTCGGATGATGGAGAAAGATATATGTATCAGTTTGAGCTAAGGGTCCCTGTACCGGAAACGTTATAAGCGTAAACGGTTCTGATACCTCTGACACGGGAATACATGCACTGGTACTGTTACTGCTAAGATTGTAGGGTAGCCAACTTTCAGAGGTTATAATATGGACCAAAACAAGGACAAAATGCCCAGCAGACATGGACTCTAAAATGCATACCTTAAGAGCTATGAGCACTTGTACGATGAAGGAGACGTTTTTCACAGCAGCAAAGATGAACCAGAGCTCATAGCTAATCGGGTATGCATTTTAGAGTCCGTGTTTATTGGACATTTTTCCTTTTTTTGGTCCATACTACCACCTCCGAAAGTTACCTACCCTAAAATCTTAGCAACAACAGTATCAGCACATGTATTCCCATGTCGGATGAGAACGGTTGTCGCTTATATCTTTCGACTCGTTCGTTTCCGGTACAGGGACCCTTACCTCAAATTGACACATTTATCCTTCTACGCCATTTTAGAAAGTCTGTAACACCATCACGGGATCACCTTGTAGCTACATACATTTATAGGCGCCTGACCCTATAATTTTGACTCTCTGTAGCGGCGTTAGCTGACGTTTCCGAACACGGGTTCCTATGTAAAACTTGGTCTACTAATTCCCTCCACAATGTCTAGAAGTGTGTAATAGGAATTGTGAAACGCTTTATAGTATGTAACATTTATTATCGTCCAATAAATACAAACTATAGAGCAAGGTCAGAAAAAATTGCATTGAATTGTCGAGAAAAAGAAAATTTAAAACTTTGGAGCAAAAGGTGTTTTACCCATTACTTTATTCAGACTAAATAGGCTAAGTAAGTCCAACGGAGATATCATTCTATAATCAAGTCCAACGGAGATATGATGCTATAATCGGTGACAAAACATACCAAAATATAAATATCTTAACACTGTGAGATTGTCCGCACTTTGTATCTGTAAAGCGAGTGGACTAATGTGTGCAAACTTAGCTTACCGGGTCGCAGCCTAGCTCTGTTAAAGCCGTCCATCCACTTACTCTCGGTCCCAGCCGTATTTACGTTAAAAGGAATAATGTATTGTTCTGGCCTTATCCCTTTCTGTGATGAAGCTCGCCGTTCTATCATTAAGTGGGGTTTCCCGATGCCATTAACCACCTGCCTGGTTTGTCTCCAAAATGCGTTTCACTTTAACTTATTTATTCATGACCCTGTCCATATATTGGTAGGTATTTTTTTGTTAGTTTTCGGTACATGAGATTACTGCAATTGCCTTTTGTTGATATAATATATTATTATTTTCTGAGGATCTCATATCGTATCGTGCTGTCGTTATGGATCAAGCTCATGTAAGGTCCATAAAATCTGGACCTTACAACACATGTAACAGTATGAAACCAAAACCATCAGTTCACAGTATCATCACCAAATGAGTAAAACAACGTGCCGATGGTGATGTGGTATGAAGAGCATCATAGGAAACATGTCCTTTTTTTTCGGCCGACAATCGTGAAATATTTTTCGCTACCGAAAGTTATGTATCAACGAAAACGTCAACAGTTTTGCCTCTCTTTTGGATGTTTACACTTTCCCATTGTTCAGTGTCACTAAATGTGGTTTTGATGTGCACTGTTCTAGGTGAGAAGATTTTATATGCAGCAACACTGATGATTCGTTGCTTTATTGTTTGATGACTTTATGAGCAGCGCTCTGTAAATCAATAAAGTACATTTCCTCCATTGTGAATGTGTTGGGCGGTAAAGTAGGGCGTGCTAAAATAGTTACTTCTGTAAATCATCCGCTACATAATACTTAACTTCTTGCGTTTTTCCGTAAAGGCAAAATCTCTATGACAAGATAGGAAACTGTGGTCTGAGACCAGATTCTTATGTTATATCTAATCAAGTACGCCGCAAAAGACTACGAGGATGTACATACGAGTATATATAAGCACACGACTATTGTTTTGTGCACACCAGTTAGCACGCCAAATTACAAGTTTCCTTTTGTTATAACTTACATTTGCGGTATTGTTAGTAGAATTCATAACCTGGAATAGGCATGATGTTTTGTTGTTAGCTCCACGAGCACCTTCACCCTCACGTCACAAGTACGTTATTGCCTCACTGTTGTCGTGAGCATGAAGACAGGAGTTGTCATATGAAAGCTGACATGGAGCTTGTCCGAATGCGTAAGAGTTGGAATAAACAATATTTGTTGCATATATATTGCTACTATACAGGTGTCACTACTTCCACAACACGACACTGAGCGAGGTGGCGCAGAGGTTAGCACACTGGACTCTCACTCGGGAGGAAGTCTGTTCAATCCCGCACCGGGCCATTCTGATTTAGGTTTTCCGCGATTTCCCTAAATCGCTCCAGGAAAATTCAGGGATGGTTCGTCTGAAAGGGCATGGCCGACTTCCTTCCCCGTCCTTCCCTAATCAGATGAGACCGATGACCTCGCTGTCTGGTCTCCTTCCCGCCACAACAACCCAACCCAACCCCAACAACACGAAAAGCAATATGACAGCTATTACGTTCGCGCGTTACATTGATGTAATTCAACACTGATTACCAAGCAGGCTTAGAACGAAGAAGACCGTGGAGCCAGCACCAGCACCTTTTGTTCATCATCGTTACGATTCGGTACCTTCGTCATATACTCGCATTGATGTAGCGCTTTTAGAACGAATAAAACCAATTTTGAATAACTGGTACTTAGTACGTTTAGAGTGTTAGGACCTTATAAGCTAAGATCAAGATAATGAGGTATCTCGAACAGAATGGCCTCCTTCACGCCAACCAACATCGTTTCACAAAACATCGGTAATGCGAAACTCAACTTGCATTTTTCTCCGTGCCGTCCTGAAAACCGTGGGTCAAGGCTAAAATGGACACGCAATATTTCTTGGCATCCAAAAAGCATTTATCGGAAGTAATGTGTGTCTGGTTTGCAGAGGAAGCTGCCCATCCCATGGAAGAAGCTGCTGTCGACCCCTGGGCTGTGGGCGTGTGCCTCTATGCACCTGGGCATCGGCTGGGGCTTCTTCACGCTCCTCACCAGCGGGCCCACCTACCTCGCCAACATCCTGCACTTCGACATCTCCAGCGTGAGTACTCGACACGAGTGCGTGTGATTTCTCTGTGTGCATTTCTGCACGCTGTCTAAGCCCGTCCATACGTCCTTTTTCGACTGTTTCACGCTGCTAGCATGTTGCCACAGATACATGTTTTTTATTATATACTAGGGTTGTAACTTTAATAGTGGCAACTATTTATTTACAGCTCGTGCAACATAGATACGTGTTTAAAAGTTTTGCTGACCTTCAGCGTAGTCACCAGCATTGTGCATAACCCGTTTCCAGCGATGTGGAAGTCGTAGGATACTCTTAGCGGTGCCAGCTGTGTTGACAGTTCGAGCGGCGCGATCTATTGCCCGACGAATTTGTAGCAGTTCTGAAGCGAATGCCGTGACGTGTTTCCTTCAGTTTAGAAATCGAATTGAACTCACGAGGGCTTAAGTCAGGGGAGTGCAGTAGGTGGTACAGCACTTAGCAGCCCCATCAGTCAAACAAATCAGTAACAGTTTGCACTGTACGTGCTACAGCATTGTCCTGCAAAATTATGGTCAGGTCCTGCAGAAAGTGTCATCACTTCTGTCTCCATGCTGTTCATTTCTGGACCACAACCTACGACCAGCTTAGAGACAGAAGCGATGACACTTTCTGCAGTACCTGACCATAATTTTGCAGGACAATGCTCAAGCACGTACAGTGCAAACTGTTACTGATTTGTTTGACTGATGGGGCTGCTAAGTGCTGCACCACCTACTGCACTCCCCTGACTTAAGGTCTCGTGAATTCAACTCGATTTCGAAACTGAAGGAAACACTTCACGGTATTCGCATCAGAACTGCTACAAACTCGTCGGTCAATAGACCGCGCCGCTCGAACTGTCCACACAACTGGCACTGCTAAGAGTATCCTACGACTTCTACATCGCTGGCAACGGGTTATATACAATGCTGGTGACTACTTTGAAGATCAGTACAACTTTGAAACACGTGTCTATTTTGTACAAGCTGTAAACAAATAGTTGCCTCTATTAAAGTTCCAACCCTCGTATAAATTTTATATGATTTGTATGTATAAAGTTGAGCTTCTCGTTGTAGAAATCCGATAATTGCACAATAGGAAACGTTGTTCACCGGAGTGTTAAATACAAGGACAATGAATCCAAATGGTAATATTTCGTCAACTACATCACCGCAATGGCAGCGTCACAAAAATGAAGAAATGGTCCTACCTTTTGCACTAGTAGATGGGGCTAATAATCTGGAAAAGAAATCTGTCAGCGGAAATGATGTACGAGATGAATCAAATAACACTTCTAACATGTCGCAGTTCAACGTGTCTGAACCAATATTTCTCTTAGTGATAGTGTGCAATGAATCTAGTGTTTTACTGCAAGGTTGATAATCCTAATTTTTGATATTTATGGCGACATAAAATGTGTTTCCGTAGCGATGAAACAAATTTTGAGGGATGCTAGAGAAGTACTAAAATATCCATTTGAGATAAGAAACCATTCTCTGGAAACGAACGGGTTGAAAGTTAGGAACCTCAACGTTTTACAGGATAACTCTACCAGTGGAGTACGAACGCATACGAATCGTGTTTTCTGCTATATGCAAAACTAATTTATTATATCTTGCGTTGCTACCTTTGTAGGCTAGTAGGCCACGCAAACTCGACTAACACGTAGGCGCACACCACGAGAAGAGGTGATAGTAAGGTGACGTTCGGAAATATTTCACTTGGTCTCAGCGCACGTACGTAGTTCCAGGAATGACGTACATATCACATTACACGTATTTCTCTTGGACGGTCGCATAGCACTATAACCCTCCTACCTAAAGTCCCTAATCTGTGGGAAAAAGGCATCTATTCCGAAGAATAATGCAAAACCGAGAGAAGTAGATGAAGTTATAACCGTATCGCCACTGCTCAGTACTTTGGCAATGACGATTAGAAACAAGGTTCCGTTAACTATACATATTTTTAATTACGTAAACTAGTTTTTTAATTAACAGTAGTAAGTGGAAAATTTGGAAGAAAGGTTTTCAAAGTACGTCATTAATGAAATAACCAACGGTCGTCTGTTCCTCACCGGTACAAAAGAATTAAATTGAAACTGAAGCCGCGCGGTGTGGCCAAGTGGTTTGAGACGCCACGTCGCTGATTGCGCGGTCCCTCCCGTGGGAGGTTCGACTCCTCCCTCGGGCATATGTGTGTGTGTGTGTGTGTGTGTGTGTGTTTTGTTTTTAGCAAAAATGGTTCAAATGGCTCTGAGCACTATGGGACTTAACATCTGAGGTCATCAATCCCCTAGAACTTAGAACTACTTAAACCTAACTAACCTAAGGACATCACACATATCCATGCCCGAGGCTTGATTCGAACCGGCGACCGTAGCGGTCGCGCGGTTCCAGACTAAAGCGCCTAGAACCGCTCGGCCACACCGGCCGGTTGTTTTTAGCCTACGTTAGTTTAAGTAGTGTGTAAGTCTAGGGACCGATGACCTCAGCAGTTTGGTCCCTTAGGAATTCACACACATTTGAACACATTTAAAACTGAACTTTATACTCGAAAGCAATCCTACACAAAAATAGTATTGGCGTCACGGCGTAAGAATAGTACCTAACGCACACTTTTAAGTACTTCACACCACACGTGTCACAGTAGTCAGATAATAATCAAACAGCAAACATATACAAAATATCATACTAATTTTCAAAGATCAATTAATGCAAGATTGTTTACTAGCTGTGGACAGAAACTTTTTATTACGTTACTCAAAGTAATACTGATTGTCGTAATAGTAACAAGCAGAAAGATTGTTTGAATTTAGCAGTTACTTTGATATTTCTTAGTAATGAAATTTACAAATTATGCCACAAGATATAAAGTAGAACTGTGCTTTGACAATGAATTTTTTGTGTCCAAGTTACGTAGTTTTACTACCATTTTTTTTATTGTGAAAGTTACTCTATTTTTAGCAAATGAATTAATACTGGCTTTTGCATCATTCTGTTTGTGACATAATTCATGCTACAACCAAAGATTTCATTATTACGCAACTGTCCAAAAGGTGGAAACATTATGTTTTGATAATCTAATAAATTAATGTTCACTTCATTTTCAGTTCATTTTCTGATTACCTCGGTTCATACAAACGAATAAGATGGATACTATTTGGATAATGACTTAAGAAAATGATTTACATGACAATATGCACTAAAACAATGTTATTCAAGCAATAAAATTCCAACTATGCTGATCAGTCTACTACACTTCTACTTATAAAAAGTTTAGATCTTACTTCACTTTATGATGCCGTTGCTTTGTCGAGTGGCTTCATTTAGCGGTAAATAGGGCACAGGTTGATCTTCTTGCCGTATCATAGCCAATAACAAGGGCCCACAGTACTCTTGATGTTACGTGAATTACTCTTGCTGCATTTGTACTGTGCCCATTAAATGCCTTAACTTGCCCATATTAAACATCCGCCAACACAACCAACTCAATTTTCACTGCTCCGCACTTCGGAAACAGACTTTTTGTCTCCTCACTTTTGCATAGTCACGCCAGCGAATACATACAACCAACGGCACCAATCGTCTACTTGCGACTCCCAACTGCTGCTTTTTTGGCGCGCTCGGACGCCCAGCGATAATGCATTTTCAATTTACTACACTCTTTGACAATAACTTTTCCCTGACTAGGCCAGCGCGTCTACTTACAAAAGTCAACATTCCATGCGTATTGTCTTTCTTAAATAACAAATAGCTTATGTAACTTTATAACTTATTTACAAGAATAATATTCAGCACAATTAATGGCGCAAATTTCTTAAAACACGTAAAAAATTATGATCATCCACAGAGTTGTGGTGTTACAGTACATTCTGTAAAAGGTGCATAGGAATAGATCTTTTTACCGTGATCGGTCCATTAGCCTCTATTGATCTCACTTGACATCTGTTTGTTTGTTATATACGAATCATCTGTAGAGACTTGCAAAAATTCTAGTCGCCTGTGGCAACACTGGATTTGTGCGAACTTCATGTGACAGAGGTTTTTACGCCCATTTCAAATGCCAGCATAGAAGGTGAGGATCCTGTGCAAGTTTTGCAGACAAATAAAACATTTACAAAAAATGTGTCCACTTGCAATTTACTCATTGTCATCAGACGTGCGTTAAATTACAAATTTTGTCATTTTCGCTTCTGACATTCGATTCAGTCGTTTCAGCAGCTATGTTGCCCACCTCAGTTATTCCTGGAACTCTGTTGCGTCTTCACGGAAACACGTTGTATGTATAAATATGTTTTTGTTCAATAGGAAGACGTACTTTCCAACGCGAAACGATAGCTTACGAAACTAAAATTACAGCTACGCAGCATGCGTCATTGTTCACATCGATACTTTTCGCAAGAAATCTGCTAATTTAGGAAAGGTGTACTCGACAAAGTGCAGTTTCAGCTCGAGTACGTTACATTCACAAGAAAGTGATGTCGGTATGTATTTCACAAATTTTCTTGCGTTTTCTTTGCGAGAACTTTCTCTTCGTGAATTGACACACACTTTTTCTGCCTTTACGATCTTCTACGTGATCTTAAAACACTGTTTCAAGGAAAAAGTCTTAGTTACTGCTGTATACCACTACAAGAAAAAGTTTCAAATGTTAACGATATAAAAAAGCCTGCCCCCTTTGCTTGTTATTGTTTTCTATATTCCTTCTTTCCATATCTTGAAGTGATTATGAAGTATTGAGGGTATGCTATCTTCAGGGACTTATCTGTAAACACCCTGTCAATAAGTGCTAAGACCTTGAGCTGTTAGTATGACAAGCAGAAAGTGGTTAGCCAGAATATTTTATTTTCAAAAGTAGTGGATACAAGGCTATATATACACTGATATGATCATTCTTATTACTTTCTGTGGGCTTTGTTTTTGAACATAACTAGTTACAGCTGGTATGATTTGAGGTTATTCCTAGTTCAATAGAGCTTTAAAATGTACCTCTAATTGGTTTTTACATATTTCTTCACAATAATAATCCGCCAGGTATGAGTAGCACCTGCGCTCTGAGGGTTTCGTGCGAACTTAATTACGCATACAGACAATTAATCCATCACTGGAATTGAGAATCTCAAAGATTGTTGCCTGTTAGCGACATTGGTACTGACAAGATAGTGGTGCTGGAAATTCCTAGACTTTCGAGAATGTTTAAATTTTAATCAAATGAAACTATGTGGTTTGGGAGGCCTTTTAAATCTCAAATATCTATGATGTATATATGCAGACCGAAGCTATGAATAAAAACTTGTACCAAGGCTGGGGTCAGAACCCAGCTCCCCTGCTCACGAGGCAGGCGCGCTAACCACTACGCCACCCGGGCACAGTGGCTTTGCTCAGCTCACGGACTCTCCTAGCACTCCTCTCTTCGATCCAGATTCCTATTGGCCCCTCCGTCCGCTTAGTATTCCCGCTAAACTCGAACAACATCGCAGAGGCTCTCCAGCTGTATTGGAATAGCACCTAAGTATCGAACGAAACGGGGGAATCCTGCCTGAAACCTGGGCTCAGGTGCTTTAATCAAATGAAACTATGTGGTTCGACAAACCTTTCCAAGTCTTCAACATCTGTGATGCACATATGTAAGTTGAAGAGACGAATGGAAATTTGTATCAAGTTGGACAGCCTCTGCAATACTGTTCGAATTTAGGGGGAATACTAAGTGTGCTGAGGTGTGAGTGGGAATTTGGATTGAGGATGGAGGAGTGCTAGGGTAGTCCGAGCATTTGTGCAACGCTGCTCTGTCAGTAGACATAGTGGTTAATACACTGTAATTTTAAATTTGAAATCGGATAATAAATAACAAAAGAAATACTTTTTGTGTGACAAATTACAGATTAACAATTTTCCGATTTTTTTCCCTTTACTCACATGTGAAACCTTGCTTCTTGCCAGATTTATGATTCTAAGTCAGCAGGAAGTACCCTACAAGTTCTGGAAAGGAAGTTTGCGAATAACAAAATATGTGACATAAATGACTGTATCTTTTGAGTCCACTGACAGAGCAGCTTCAATTTTTACACCACTAAGTGACCTTAAACCATAATATGTCTCATAACTTTCAACTCGATATGTCTACCAATTCATCACAAAAAGGGTTTTGAACAGTCGGATAGACAGACGGACAGCAAAGTAATTCTATAAGAGCTCCGTTTTTACCGACTGATGTTCTGAATCCTAAAAATAAACACTTTATCTTAAAATAATTTTCAATTCGCTGTAGAAGTTCATTACTAAAATAAAAATAAATAAATAAATAAATGTCGTATGACCAGGGCCTCCCGTCGGGTAGACCGTTCGCCGGATGCAAGTCTTTCGATTTGACGCCACTTCGGCGACTTTCGATGGGGATGAAATGCTGATGGTTAGCACGACACAACACCCAGTTCCTGAGTGGAGAAAATTTCCTACCCAGCCAGGAATCGAACCCTTAGGATTGACATTCTGTCGCGCTAACCACTCAGCTACCGGGGGCGGACAAATAAAAATTATGTGATGATATGACGAATGTAACTGAGGCACAGAGAAACTTGCGGTCCCAAGGCACAAAGTTTCGATGTAAATAGACGTTGGTGAAAATCAGATCTGCAGTCAATTCACCAGTCTCATAGGTTGACTCGTTTTTTAACAAAATATCAACATCCTACATTTCATATGAAAAGATAATGCCTCCATTTTACGTTACGAAATTTGAACTAATATCGAGGATTATTATAATTAATGTTAATTCACAAAATTTTCATGTACACGCTAGTGGCAGTAGTGTCTTTTTTGACAGTTGCAAAGTTGGTAATTAATGTAGAACTAGAATCAGAACATAAAGAACAGATACTAATACACCACACACAATTATGACCTATTCCAACATTTCATAACGCTCGTTATCACGATTTTCATAAAGTACTTTCTGCGGCTTGAGGTACAGATAAAACTGTCTGCTCACACGAATGAAATTTAATACTTTTTTGTAAGTCTATGTGTTCCAAGGTTGCAAAAAATTTGGAAATTTGTGGTAAGATCTTATGGGACCAAACTGCTGAGATCATCGATCCCTAAGCTTACACACTTTTTAATCTCCATTACACTAACTTACGCTAAGGACAACACACCACCGATGCCCGCGGGAGGACTCGAGCCTCCGACGGGGGGAGCCGCCCGACGAACCGTGGCGAGGCGCCTAAGACCACGCGGGTACACCGAGCGGCTGACGTCATCGGTCCCTAAGCTTACACACTACTTAATCTAACTTCAACTAGCTTACGCTAATGACAACGCACACACACCCATGCCCGATGGAGGAATCGAACCTCCGACTGGGGTTGACGCATTCCTAAGAGAGAGTCTCCATTCGTTCTAAACTATGTAAGCGTAGACCTAAGGTGGCTAAATTCATAGAAATAGAACTGACTGAAATTAAGAGCTTCATACCAAGTAAATCAATAACAAACGGCGCAGATCCTCAATGGCACAAGAAACAGGTCAAGATACTGTTACAGAAGGAACGAAAAAGGATAAGATTTAAAACAAAGCGAGAGCGCCAAGATTGGCAACAGTTTTAAGATACTCGAAACTAGTACGGGCTTCAGTGTGAGACGCTTTTAATAGCACCCGAAACGAAACTCTATCTCGAAATCTGGCAAAAAATCCAAAAAGGTTCTGGTCGTATTTAAAGTACACCAGCGGTGAGACACAACCACTACCTTTATTGCATGCTTGCAATGATAATGTCAACCATGACTGCATCACTAAAGTAGAGTTACTAAGGACTATTTGCCAAAATTCCTTCCTCAAAGAAGATGCAGTAAATATTACAGAATTCTGATCAAGAAAAGTTGCCAACATGAGCAACATGGAACTACATAATTTCGGTGCAGTGAAGCAACGTAATCACTCAATAAAGACGAGTTTTCAGGTCTAAATAGTACACCATTTAGGTTTCTTTCGGAATATGCTGATGAAATAACTCCATTTTTACCAATCATGTGCAACCGCTCGCTCGATAAAAGATCCGTACCTAAAGCTTGGAAAGTTACACAAGCCACACACAGATCACACCAAATCACAAAAAAGGATACAGAAGTAATCGACTGAATTATAGATCCAGATTAGTGATATCGATTCACAGTAGGATTTTGAAACATTTTCTGAGTTTGAAAATTATGAATAGCTCGAAGAAAACGATCTATTGGCGTTAGCCAGCTCGTATTCAGAAAATGTCATTGTTATGAGAGACAACTGGCTCTTTATTCACTAGAAGTAAGGAGTTCTATCGACAGGCGATGTTCATTTTATATTTCTAGATTTCCAGAAGGCTTTTGAGACTGTTGTTCTCGAGCAACTGCTAGTAAAATAGCGTGCCCAAATTGGAGTCTTTCATAACCTCTCAATCATTGAGCATGTATTTCTGACAGCTATGAAATACATTTTACATGTTTATTCTCATCAGCGTTCAAAAAGTCCGCTTGCCATTGAAGGCATAAATTGTAATTTCGTGCACAGGATTGCACTATAGTTAGCATATTCTTGTAGTAATTTAACTTTTCTGTTATCCCCTTTCCGTCTTTGCTGCGCTTTGAACAAGAATGTACCTGTTGTAGACTTTTGTTTGGGTACAAAATAGGGAAGTTTTATCTTAAATTTATGAAGTGATACTGAGGATCAACATATCGTTAGCATATTTCACAAACTGATACGAAGTCCATGAGAACGACATGGAACTTGAAGGCTGCGACATAGAATATATTACATGTTTACTTGTGGGATAATGTAGTGATTTTATATCAAGGTTATACGTGAGAGATAATTTCAAGAGCTGTAGTAAATTATCTCTTATCGTGAGAGTGCGTATCTATCATGGAAGAAGTATTCTTTGAATTGCTAACTGATTGCTCTAATAACTGTTATCTCCTGGGAAATAATATTTCGAGATATATTAAGATGACTGCAGTATCTGGAACTATGTCGTGTCACACGGCGCTTGAAACATTTTCGAGTTCATCTAATATTTTTGATTTTCGTAATTTTACATTTGTCAGAGGCTAGTCGCAGATCCAGCGTTCGGTAGTGGAGGGAATCGGGGTCGCTGTTTGTTACTATTACGCCCCCGCCCCACCTAAAAAAATATAGCTTGGAGTCACTCCCACTTTTCATTAGACACTAACACCTAAGATAATAACTTCGTTTTCTTGTGCCTTTGCCACGCGTCGACACAGGATAGGCAGGATTATGAACGGATTTGGCATTGTTACTTTATGGGTTGGCCGGATGCTGATTCTGTTGCCAAACCGCTGACCTTCCCCCTCCCTCCACAACACGGAATTTGTGTACCTCCCCCCCCCCCCAACCAACCCTCTGCGTGTAGTGTAATTCGTGCACCAATCTTTGCGAATTGTGTAACTGATGCGGGACTTGGTACCTGCCCGGCATTCAGCTATAGGGATGGGGGAAACCGCCTAAAAGCCACATCTAGGTTGGCCGGCACGTCGACGCTTGTCTTTAATCCGCCATGTGATTCGATTGAACCACAGACGATGATACATAGATGTCGAAACATATCTGGAAAAAAAAGAAAGAAAGAAATTGTTTTACATAAGGCGGAGTTTAAATAACACTAATTTATATAAAAAAACGGAAGAAAACATCAACAGGAGTTTCCAACCTAAGCAACACGATTCGTAATGTACATACTTTACGGAGCTTCTTATTCAGTAACCCCAAGAACACACGATCACAAACTTGCGATTACGTACTATGTCCTCAGAGATATCGCGGAGACAAGAAGGAAAATCGAGTCACTTAGCTAGTTTCAGTCACGGTAGAGAAAGTCAACAAAACCCTCTTGTAAGGCGAATCTACAACAAGGAAACAGACGCCATAATACAAGTAACCAAGAAATAAGTCTATGGTGCATAGACACGTCACAGAGAGACTAACGAAGTTCCAACAAAAACTACTTTTCAAATGAATTCATATAAACGCCAGTATTACTTCATAACAACAATGTTGCACCGCATAGTTAATAAACTTATATATAAACTACAGTTACAAAACCCCTACACCAGCATTTATGCATGTACTTTAACATATACTGTGGTAACAAAAATTTCACTTAAAGGTAATCGACTAAAAAATTAAGGATGAAATTTCGACTATACGGTAAAAATACTGGGCAGATAGAGTCAGTAAATAGAGAGACCGCAAAGACATTTCTAAACGAGGTACAGAGAGCACATTAAGGGCTGAAAATTCTGTCCCATTCATCCCTCATCCGATCTTTCTGCACACACCCAGCGCTACACCGAAGTCAGCACAAAAACAGTGCTTTGAATGGGAATCAGAGAAGAGCAGGCATTAATGCCGTCATGAGGCGGATCTGATGGTAACTGCTGCGTCCTGTCTGTGCAGAACTCTGCGCTGTCGGCGGTCCCGTACATCGTGGGAGGTCTGGGCAGCGTCGTCTACAGCGGTATCCTCGACTACCTCATCACGAGCGGCAAGGTGTCCAAGATCAACGGCTACCGCATCTTCAACGGCATCAGTGAGTATTCCCAGCACACTGTCTCAGTGACGTACCACTGAAGTAATGTATTTCTACGGTAACCAGAAAATCCATGTGGGACTTGTAAAAGGTAGGAAAATTCGCGTTAACAAGGATGCAAGGACTTGTTACGGATTGAAAGTCGAACAAGCAAAAAAGGAAGGGTAAGAATATTTTTTAATAGATTTAAAAGGTAAGAACTAATCCTAATGCAAAAGATCGCAGACGACATAGCTCTCAGTCTGGTTGTAAGGAAGAGTTAGAAAGGTTGAAAGGAATAGAGCTGACACAAAGGGCGGATTATGTCTAAAGGATAAACAGAGCAAAGACGAGGCCTATGAACAGTAGGTAAAGAGGAGGATAACGACGAAGTTGGGAATGACTCAGTACTGGAAGAAGTGAAAGAATTCGTCTGTCTAGGGAGAAGTTGGGAATGACTCAGTACTGGAAGAAGTGAAAGAATTCGTCTGTCTAGGGAGCAATACTACAAAGCAGGCTGAAACGAGGAAGAATCGGGAAGACAATGTACTTAAATAAAAAAAGACCTACTGGTATTAGTTACTGATGTTGAAATTAAGTATGTCTGGAGCACAGTCTTGATTTGGACCAAAATATGGTCCATTGGAAATTCGGAGAAGACACTGGAAGTATTTGAAGTGTGATGCTACCAAAGAACGTTGAAAACTAAGTGGACAGATAAAGTACAAAATGTAGCGGTGGAGAAAATAGTAGAAGTAGTGGTAGTAGTAGTAGTAGTAGTAGCTTTATTCATCTGTAGATCTCTTTTTACAAGGATATAGGACATGTCAAAGTATTTACAAGTTTAGACCAATTTAAAATTATCTAATTCGTATACACAAATATTTACAGACTTCTAGTTAGAAATAATCATTAGATTTACTCCTGGTATACGATACTTTTTTTACAAGTAACTTATTACATAATGTAATGCCACACCATTCACTCATATCTCACTATCAGTCACTGCACACACTATACACTCATTGTTTCATAACACTTGACTCACTACACACACACATCAGCATCCCTCCATAATGTGTCAGGTGTTGAGTTCAGGAAGAGGAGCAGGTGTTAGTACTGTGCTATGGATAGCTTGGGGGTAAGTATTTCTAGAAAGGAAAAAAGAAGGAAAAAACATAAAGTGAAGGTGTTAAGTGGAATGTTGGATGTTTTATAATAATTATTTTTTTTTGTACAAAATTTTTTTTATCAAACCCATACTCTGTTTTGTAATCCTTCAATGTATAAAATGTATTGCATAACAGGTACTTTTTAGCTGCCTTTTTAAAGAAGTGTATATTTGCAATTTCTTTAATCTCTTTTGGTAATTTATTATATAGTTTTATTCCTTGGTAGAAAATGCTGTTTTGAGTTTTATATTATTTTTTCTTGGTAAATGTTCGTTGAGTATATCTCTTGTTGCATGGTCATGGACAGAGCTGTTTGTGCAGTAATTACCAATGTTATTTTTGATGTGTATAACTGACTAGTAAATGTATTCACCTGGAGCAGTTAAAATCCCCAGGGTTTTGAACAGTATGGCTCTTTTCTGGAGTTTGAAAACTGTTCATATTTTGTGAGTTTGTTCCCCAAGAAAGATTGCCATAGCTAAGAATTGAGGGTACATATGAATAATATGTAACTAAAAGACACAGCATGTTACACACTGATGATAGGATTCTAAGGGCATAACATGCTGATGACATTCTGTTTGAAAGCACCTTTGTGTGTTCACACCACTTCAACTGAGAATCAATATTCATTCCTAGAAATTTTGCATTTGACTGGTATGGAAGACACTTACAGAAAAAGGGAGAAGTTAGTGGGGCATCTGCTGCGGCATGTAGGAATAGTTAACACCGTGCTGGAAGAAGCAGTGAAGGGGAGACACAATAGGAGCAGAGGAAGACAAAAATATACCAAAGAAATTATTGAGGATTTGGTGTGAGAGTTACGTAGAGGTCAACAGCCTGAAAAAAAAGGTAAATAACGAGAGTCCCGACTCTGGAAATATAAGAGCCGCTATATGCGTGAAAAGCGTGTTAACTGAATGCCAAAGACAGCAGGAATACAACTTTATAAAAGCAAAGTGCAATATGTACTCTGCTCTACAAAACTTAAGAACGAACTAGATAATGTAACATAACATATTAACTGCTAGGTGGAAATGAATGAAAATGAGGGATCATTTTGCCCGAAATCTTCCGACTTAAGCTCTATAGAGCACGTGTGGGATGCGTTGAACAGACGTATTGCAGCACATCGACGTGCACCGACGAATATCCAGCAGTTGTTAACCGCGCTGATGGAGGAATGAAAAGCCCGACCACAACAACTCCTTACTAGTCTTCTGAGCAGCACGCGAGCGCGTTGCAGAGCATGTATTGCTGTCTGTAGTGCTAAGACACGCTATTAACAACTATGTCCCGTCTTTTGTAGTTTCCAGGGGGCCGTCATGAATCGTGATGTTCTCAGTGCAATTACTGTCTTCGAATAAAAGTGTCAATGTTTTTCTCATTGGGTATTTCTTTCAGGTACTTTCTGTGCTGCATGGTACTGTAGTATTTATTTCTAAGTATTGTCCAAGTTTATTCGAACTATGTTATTTCGCAATGACACATCTTGTGAAAGTAGTTTTCGTTCTTAAGTCTTGCACATCAGTGTATTCCGAACTGAGGTGACAAAAGCCATTGAATACCTCCTAATATCGTGTCGCACCTCCTTTTGGCCGGCGTAGTTCAGCAACTCGACGTGGAGTGGACTCAACAAGTCGTTGAAAGCCCCCTGTAGAAAAACTGAGCCATGCTGCCTGTATAGCCGTCCATAATAGTGAAAGTGTTGCCGAAGCAGGATATCGTGCACAAATTGACCTCTCGGTGATGTCCACAAAATTTTCGATGCGACACATGTCGGGCGATCTGGGTGGCCAATTCAATCGCTCGAACTGTCCAGAATGTTCTGAATGGCGCATAGTCATCCATAAAGATTCAATGAACACGCAGACCGTGAGTGGCTGAAAATGATCTCCAATTAGCCGAACATAACCATTTCCAGTCAATGATCGGTTCAGTTGGACCAGAGGACCGAGTCCAGTCCATGTAAACACAGTCCACACCATTATGAAACCTCTACCAGCTCGCACAGTGCCTCGTTGGCAACTTGGGCCCATGGCTTCGTGGGGTCTGCGTCACACCCGAACCCTACCATCAGCTCTTACCAGCTGAAATTGGGACTCGTCTGACGAGACCACGGTTTTCCGGTATTCTAGGGCCCAACCGATATGGTCACGAGTCCAGGAGAGGCGTGGTGTTAGCAAAGGCACTCACGTCGATCGTCTGCTGCCAAAACTCATTAATGGCAATTTTCGCCGCATTCTCCTAACGGATACGTTCGTCGTATATCTCGCATTTTTTTCTGCAGATATTTTACACAGTGTTCTTTGTTTCTTAGCACTGACAACTTTACCCAATTCCCGCTGCTCTTGGTCGTTAGGTGAAGGCCGTCGGCCATTAGTTGTCCGTGGTAAGAGGTAATGCCTAAAATTTGGTATTTTTGGTACACTCTTGACATTGTGGATCTCGCAATATTCAGCTCCCAAACGATTTCCGAAATGGAATGTCACATGAATCACCTGAGTACAAATGATAGCACCGCCAGTCCTCTGCCCTTTTATACCTTGTGTTCGCGATACTACTGCCACCTGTGCACGTGCATATCGTTATCCCATGACTTATCACCTCAGTATATAAACGTACGCGTGGCAGTCTTTATTCCTCCCCCCACTCTGCCCTCTTCCTCCAACTGGCTCCCCCCCCCCCCTCCTTCCCGCCTTCCTACCTCTTCCTTCCACCTGCAGGCAGCCCCCCCCCCCTTTCATCAGAGTCTTTGTGAGTGCACCGCCGATGATCGTCACCAGTGTTTCCGTGCGTCAGTGTTTCTCCGTTGTCATCGTCTGTTCTGCTGGTGACAACCTTTCTGTACCGCGCCTTCCGTCGAACGGCTTTTAATATATCATGTAATGCTCATCATGTACGAGGTGCATTCAAGTTCTAAGGCCTCCGACTTTTTTTCTAATTAACTACTCACCCGAAATCGATGAAACTGGCGTTAATTCTCGACGTAATCGCCCTGCAAACGTACACATTTTTCACAACGCTGACGCCATGATTCCATGGCAGCGGCAAAGGCTTCTATAGGAGTCTGTTTTGACCACTGGAAAATCGCTGAGGCAATAGCAGCACGGCTGGTGAATGTGCGGCCACGGAGAGTGTCTATCATTGTTGGAAAAAGCCAAAAGTCACTATGAGCCAGGTCAGGTGAGTAGGGAGCATGAGGAATCACTTCATTGTTATCACGAAGAAACTGTTGCGTAACGTTAGCTCGATGTGCGGGTGCGTTGTCTTGGTGAAACAGCACACGCGCAGCCCTTCCCGGACGCTTTTGTTGCAGTGCAGGAAGGAATTTGTTCTTCAAAACATTTTCGTAGGATGCATCTGTTACCGTAATGCCCTTTGGAACGCAATGGGTAAGGATTACGCCCTCGATGTCCCAGAACATGGACACCATAATTTTTTCAGCACTGGCGGTTACCCGAATTTTTTTTGGTGGCGGTGAATCTGTGTGCTTCCATTGAGCTAACTGGCGCTTTGTTTCTGGATTGAAAAATGGCATCCACGTCTCATCCATTGTCACAACCGACGAAAAGAAAGTCCCATTCATGCTGTCGTTGCACGTCAACATTGCCTGGCAACATGCCACACAGGCAGCTGTGTGGTCGTCCGTCAGCATTCGTGGCACCCACCTGGATGACACTTTTCGCATTTTCAGGTCGTCATGCAGGATTGTGTGCACAGAACCCACAGAAATGCCAACTCTGGAGGCGATCTGTTCAACAGTCATTCGGCGATCCCCCAAAACAATTCTCTCCACTTTCTCGATCGTGTCGTCAGACCGGTTTGTGCGAGCCCGAGGTTGTTTCGGTTTGTTGTCACACGATGTTCTGCCTTCATTAAACTGTCGCACCCACGAACGCTCTTTCGACACATCCATAACTTCATTACCACATGTCTCCTTCAACTGTCGATGAATTTCAATTGGTTTCACACCACGCAAATTCAGAAAACGAATGATTGCACGCTGTTCAAGTAAGGAAAACGTCGCCATTTTAAGTATTTAAAACAGTTCTCATTCTCGCTGCTGGCGGTAAAATTCCATCTGCCGTACGGTTCTGCCATCTCTGGGACGTATTGACAATGAACGCGGCCTCATTTTAAAACAATGCACATGTTTCTATCTCATTCCAGTCCGGAGAAAAAAAATCGGAGGCCTTAGAACTTGAATGCACCTCGTGTTACCATGCTTTTTATGTTTTCTGTCTTCTATGCCTATCTGTTGTATCTATTGGCCGGAGAGCGGTGTATGTAGGCTGCTGCTGGCCCGCCTCATCTGAGGCATGAAATTACAATAAAGGGAAAAAAAAGTCTATATTCTATTACAAGTTATAACGTATATAGTACTGTCATCTAGCGAAGTGTGTGTTGTAATCTTCCATGAATACAGTACATTTCTATCCGCTATACACGCCCATTGCGTAGTACAGCGGAAGTTTCGTAATATTCTCAAATGCGAATATGATTCTCGTTTCACATGACTGACGTGGTGGTGTCACTTGCAGCCGCTGTGCCACCGGCGCTGATGCTGATCGTGATCACGCTGGTGGGCTGTGACGTGGCGGGCATCATCGCCCTCCTCGCCATCAACGGCCTGTGCATGGGCGCGCAGTACACGGGCAATTCCATGAACCTGCTCGCCATCGCGCCCAACTTTTCGGGCACCATGCTCGGCATCTCTAACACGTTCGCAAACGCCGCTGGTATCTTGGCACCGTACGTCGTGGGATGGCTGACGAATGGCAACGTAAGTAGTTCAGATTTGATAGCATTGAAACATCCAAAAACTTATCGTAAGATGAAGATTTCGTTGCGTGTCCTCCCAGGGAAAATGCATGGTATCAAGTCATGTGCTACATCTCAAATAATAAAACGGAGTAAAAATAGGATTTAATGCACTGTCGATGACGAGGTCCGAACACAATCTCGGATTGGACAGGAATGGAGAGGGAAAACAGCCGGCAATTTTATAAAACAACCATTTCGGTATTCGGCAGTCCGAAATCGTCTCGATTGAAGGTTCATCCATCGTAGACAGAATTAACTCCGCTATGGAAAGGAGGAGTCTAACGCATAGGTAACCTCTCCAAAAAAAGGTGGAAATACGTCTGTCATGTCGAAGGTGGCCAATGCGTTACATCTCTGCTGCTGCGTGTAACACAACGTAACTTTATTCACTATATTTGAAACAAACGTTCTAGCGGCTACGTTGAGTTACTACTGCTAATAGTTACAAAGTAATTCTTCAAACAAGTTGCAAATGCGGTGGTCTCCTCACATTAACTTTTCTTTTTCACCAAACTTCCAATTACTTTGGTGCAGTCCACTTCTGTGACAGTTTCTTCATCGCAGAGTAACACTTACAGTGTCCTCAATTGTATATATGTTGTTGCGTATGTACGAGAGGGGTAAGTCCTTGGCTTCATAAAGAAGAAATGTTCTTATGAGTTTGAAAAGAAAAATGCACTCAGTATATTACTCCTTGAGTTCAGCACGTTTATGGAATCTTTGTTCGAGCTTCTTTAGCCCATCTAAAAAAATATAAAAAAAATTGAGTGTGCTGCAAACCACTCATCCACAGCCTTTCTGTCTTCACCAGTGTTCGGAACTCGTCTTCCCTTGAGATGTTTCTTGAGGTTTTGGAACAAATAATAGTCTGATGGGTCCACGTCAGGTGAACAGAGGGCATATTTGACGATTTAACAGTGAAAATCTGCCAGCTTTCGCTGCGTGATAGCCACCTTGTGAGAAGGTGCATTGTTCTGCAGAAATAAGTTTCCATTTCCCAGCTTTCCCCGACGTTTGAAGACCAGTTATTTCTTCAGTTTGCTGAGAGGTTCAGTATAGTCATTTTCCGTAATGGTCTTACCATGTAAGCCGTCAGTACGTAGAATTCCATCTTTATCCCAAAAGACAGATGCGAGCGACTTGTCTGCTGACCTCTGTGTTTTGAACTTCTTTGGGCGTGAAGAACCACTGTGTCTCCATTCTTTTACTGTTCTTTGGTCTCTGGGTCATAAGTGTGTGTCCATGTTTCATCCATAGTGACGAGATGATCCAAAAATCCTATTTGCTTCTCGGCGAAATGGGACCAAAATGGACTGTGAAGCAAGCACATTTTCACACGTTTGGTCTGCACTGAGACATTAGCGAACCTATTTATCTGAGAGCTTTCTCATGTCCAAAGTCTCACAAATAATATGACCCACACCTTCTCGGGATTTGTCCTGGGTCTTTTTAGCAATTAACCTCCGATCATCCAGGATCATGGACTGAACAGTATCCACGGTTTCCGGAAATGTGACTTGAATTGGTCTCCCAGGACGCTCTTCATCTTCAGTGCCGAAATGCCGTGTTTTAAATGCAGCGACTCAATTCTTGATAGTGGAGCAGGAAGAGCAGTTATTTCAAACCTGTACAGAAAACGTAAAGAACAAGCTTTGATGCCGAAACATGAAAATTAATCTACATGCATTTTAACTAGGAAAAGCCATGGACTTATCAGCACCCCGTCGTATTCCATTCGGCGGTCCCTACGGATAGCACTGGGATGGAAATCGTTAAGTTATGCATGGCGCCTGACAGAAGACTCAAGATAAAAGGAAAAAAATTCTAATATTTTTGCTCTCTGCTGTTCCGTCTCGTTCCCTGATCTCTTAATAGACATTCTGTCAACCAGTCCCTTCGTATGGTTAGTCTGGATTTTCAGAATCCTTCTGTAACATCTCACACATCTCATATGCTTCCACTCTCTTCTGTTTCAATTTCACCACAGTCCTGATTTATTGCCACACAGTGCTGTGCTCCGGAGGCACATCCTCCAAAATTTTTCTCAGATTAAGTCCTATGACTCATGGAATCACACTTACTTTAAGAAGCCTTCCTGCCTTTGCTTCTATTAGTTTGCTTCTTATATCTTCCTTGCTTCGTCCATTTGCTTCCGACATAGCTCACCTCCTTCCTCTGATACGCGATCCCAACTTAAGAATTTAATTTTGTCGCTAATCACATTTATGCTACTTTTTATTATTATCGTATGATGATTTACCATAAAATTGTTGTACATGTTCGACTAAAAAATACACGTGTGCAACTATTTACATTATATTTTCAGTGGTCCGCAGTACACATGACTATCGGAAGACTCAGTTATGTGGAGTCATGCCTCGTCAAATGCTTCATTTAGACTCTTCATAGCACCAGGGAAACTTCTGTTAGGGCACTCGTTTACCATGTGGCTCAGTGTCTGAATACCATCACAGTCACACGTACCGTCAGTGCAAACCCGCACTTGTGTGTGTTGTATTTGCGCATACCTTCTCCAGTCCGAAGTATATTAAGCTGTGCCCACATCTCCCTGGGATGATAAAAGCCTGAAACTTTAACAGTTAGGTTTCCATGGCTTGCCACTCACGTTTCCACGCAGAGTACCGGGTGAAACCTGTAGAGAGAATTTTGACTCCCACTTCACATGCTGGTCCTCTGGATTTGAAGCGTTTCCTTGGCAGCGACAATAAATCTTCTTGAAGAGGCATTGTTTCATTTTTGGAAATTTTTTGACAAAGGTGGTAGAAAGCCGCCTTTCGTCGAGTCGGCAGATGTAAGATAGTATTGTTAGTCGGCATGAAAGTGTAGTTCTGACTGTAGCAGTAATGTTTCTCATAGCTGCATTCAGATAAACGTTAACTTTCTTTACATGAGCGCTGAGGAGCCAAACTGTTGCGCAGTATTCTGCTACAGAGTATACCAATGCAAGGGATGCTTCGCAAACGACTGACGCATTTGCTCCCCACATACTACCTGCCAGCTTCCACATCAGGTTGACTGGTGTCTATACCTTCTTCTTAACTGTGCTGGAAAGAAGCAAGAGGTGTCAGGCAGATGGGAGTCTTGTTCACACATTTATTTGCTCTTGTCACCTTCAGCATTACGTGGATAATACTCTTCCGAAGATTCGATGGTGTCTCCACCGCCATAGATTCTATACACCAATAATCGTTTGATTGCCATTTCTCCTAACGATTTTAGAAATTCTGAAGAAATTTTGTCTATCAATTCTGTCTTCTTTCAACGAAGGTCCTCCAAAGATAAAGCTATGGTAAACTCTAGAAACAGAGCCCAGAGCCCTTGTATCCAAATTTTCTTTTAACGCGTTTAATAAGAGTTCTTCCCCTCCCCCCCCCTCCCCCCCCCCTGCCGTACCACCTCCGTAGGGGCCCACAGTATACTCTTTCCTCTCTCCGCTGAAGCCTTTGCGTTTCACAGTGCAATTATTTCCCACTCATAACCTTGACACTGTTGCTTTTAAATTCTCTGAAAGTTATTTTGGCCATTCTGAACATCCTTTCTATGAATATTCCTTTCTGATTTCGCCGCATTTTTTGTATTGTTTTTCCTTTGGCGTCCTCGGTTTTCTTATTTAATTAATTTCCAAGCGACGTATATTGTTGTGTACCTTTTTTAAATTAACTTGTTTTCTTTCCCTCTCTACTCTTTCAGTTGGTGTATTTCTTATGTTACACATTTCCTTCCACTTTACTTTTCGTATACCTACATTTGTCTGTCAAATTTATACGATTACCCTTTTGTGGGGACTTCCATTCCTCCTCAGCTGAACTATCTACTGTGGTATTCGTTTTCGCTGTATGTATATTCTCGGAGAACTTTCAAAGCACATCGTTGTTCAGAACTTCAGTATACTACTTCTTAGTGAACTATTCTTCCTGATGATGCTCTGAAACTTCAACCTACTCTACATTATTACTAACTGGTGATCTGAGCATATATCTGTTCCTGAGTGCGTCTTACATAACAATTCAGATTTCGGAATCTCTGTCTCACCATGCTGTAATCTCCTTGTGTTTCTTTTTCAAGTTTGTCTCTAGGTCATGCGATTTTTGAATAGTGTATTTACTATTACTTTTTGACATTTATTGGAGAATTGGAGAATTCTCTGTCGTTCCTGTCATGTAGGCAGTAGTCACACGTAGCTCTGCCTTCTGTTCCGTTCCCTGCTAATGTGCTTCTGTCCCACACGATTATTTGATTTTCATCTTCCTTTACATGCTGAATTACATGTCCACTTATCTTATACTCTCTCTCTCTCTCTCTCTCTCTCTTCACGTTCTCCGTGCGATATCGGATGTATACTTGAACTATGATTATTAGCGTAGGTTTGTTTTCGATTGTAATGAGAATAATCCTGTCGCTGAATTGTTCACAGTAACTCAATGTATGCCTTGCTTTTCTTTTCATAATGATATGGCATGATTAATTCTTGCATGTTACTCCTGTTGTAACATTTTCTGATAGTGTTGATGTTATCGTGTACTCGTCTCACCAGACATCTATATCTTCTTTCAATCTCACAATACTGATCCCTATTACATCTTGCTTTAGCTTTTGTATTTTATTTTTCGGATTTTCTAGTTTCTCTGCCACGCTCAGACCTCTTGCATTAGAGGCTCAGACTCATAGAATATTACCCTTTCGTTTCTTTTTTTAATATTTTTCTCATTTTCACCACCTGTTGTCTGTTTGAATTGGGGACTACTTTGGAACATTCTCACTGTGGAGCAACAACTTGTTTTTCAATTACAGGCTACATTTCCTAGGTATAGAGATTGTGTCACTTTAAGACAGTGGTTTCCATTGCCATGTGCGTTCTCATATCGCTGATCACTGGTGATTTTTCCGGTTGTAGGTGGTGCTACCCACCCGAAGAGTAAAAGGGTGCAAGGTCTTTGGCAGAAAGAGATTTCTTATACTTGAAGCCTATGGCCGCCTGAGTTGTTGATTTTTATTCCGAATCTAAAGAGTATCTACGATCGATCATTGGCGGTTGGATTGTTTGGGGGAGGAGACTAGACAGCGAGGTCATCGGTCTCAGCGGATTAGGGAAGGACGGGGAAGAAAGTCGGCCGTGCCCTTTCAAAGGAACCATGCCGGCATTTGCCTGGAGCGATTTAGGGGAATCATGGAAAACCTAAATCAGGATAGCCGGACGCGGGATTGAACCGTCGTCCTCCCGAACGCGAGTCCAGTGTGCTAAGCACTGAGCCACGTCGCTCGGTCGAACATTGAAAATAGTGAGACGCTACGCCTCGAACACGGTATGCTTCATTAAAAATAAATTGGAAAGGGCGTTTGAAACGTTTATGCTAACAGTGAATAAATAACATTATATAAAACATAAAATAGAAATAAAAAATACGTTAATGGTTTTATATTGCGCTACAGAATTAAAGGATCTCTTTTTTGAAACCCGCCAACGGCCTTACCGCAACGGTAACACCGTTTCCCGTCAGACCATCTGAAGTAGGTGCAATCGGGCTTGGAAGTGTGACTGTTCGGTTCCGCCGAGTGCTATTGGCAGCGGGGCGCACTCAGCCGTTATGACGCCAATTGAGGAGCTGCTTGACTGAGAAGTAGCTGCTTCAGCCACGAAAACAGACGACGGCTGGGAGAGCGCTGTGTTGACTACACGCCCCACCATATCCACATTCACTGACGTCTGTGGGCTAAGGCAGACAAGTTCGTCGGTCGGTACCGTTGGCCTTAGGAGGCCTGTTCGGAGGGAGAGTTCTTTTCGAAACCCCATAATTGTTTCCCATTCCCGAGCGTAAGTCTGAAGTTTGGCTCAATTCTGCCTTCTGCGCCATTAGGAGGAAAATTTAGGCACTTTTATGCGAAATTTCAATGGAAACCAATTACGAGGTTTCGAAAAAAATGATCCTTTAATTTGGCTGCGATGTATATTTGAGAGCTGAGTTAACACCTGGTATCTAACTTTCGGCAGTAGTGGAAGACTTAGAAGAGTAGTATGATTCTGGTGTCTCTGGTCTTGGAATCAACTAGTAACAGCTTCTTCCATTGCTTCTTCCAGCAAACGCGGACGGCGTGGAATACAGTGTTCTACATCTCAGCGGGCATCGGCCTCGTCACGTACGCCCTGTATGTGGTGCTCGCCACGGACAAAGTGCAGCCCTGGAACGACCCACCCCAAGGTACGTAACTGCCTCACAGAAGATCCACTGGCTAAGTTGTACCATGAGAAAGGAAAGACTACGGTAATGTACTCGTCGTTGAAAGCATAGTCTACGATGTTCGTTTATATTCTTTTTGTTTCATGTACCCAGCAGGTCCGACAAAACGGCGTCTACGCAAAAAGTGCCTATTTTCCAACGTCTCTGCACCACATAATTATTCAAAAGAAAGCCCACAACAGCCTAAAACTACTAACCGGTCGAATATGGGAATCAGAAAACCACGAGCATCATCCGCACATATAAAACTCACGCCTGGCCTATCCAAATCTAAGCCTTCTGCTCCTATTTAATTTTATCACTCTGTCAAATCCTTGCACGCCACCTCGCTTTCCCTATGCGATTATCTCCTCATACTCGCATCTTGTATCAGCTCAAAACATTCGCCTTTGCTACATCTCGTACAGTTTTGAGTCCCAAAACCTTACAGTCTCCATCATAATTGAAAACTGTAGCCTGTTACCGCGCCTCTATCAACGCATCACACCATCCCTTCATTTCCAAACACTCCCTGTCCTTTGACGGCTTAATTTCAGTCATTTTACTTTCCAGATCATGCATTCATTCCTGTAATCTACCGTTTCTTCCAATCATGCCTTTCTTAGCCATCCCATCTCAAATTAAGAACCCAGTTCACACATAGGCCTGTCTATACATTGATTATATTTTTTCCAGATAACACCCTCTTCTGCACTGCTATCAACACAATCCCAACTCACAGTTAGCAGAAGGCCCCATCTCATCACCCTCACAATGGAAAGAATTTTCATTGCATCACTGTCATCGTGTCATAAACATCATCACTTAATTAATTTGAGCTCCAGCACTTATGCGCCTTAACTGCCTCTCAGACACCCCACTCCATACAGTCTCAAAAGAAATTAGCTAAGTTCCATACTTGGTAGTGGCCCATTATTTGGGGTTTTTCGTTTCAGACAACTTAGATGAATCGGCCAGTACTGCTCCGTATTCACACATTTCGTCATGAAATTAGTATGGACGATTAATTAGAATAACGCTGTGTGTAGCTGCTGTCAATCATGTTTTGCCATAAGACGGCTTCAATTTTTTTAGAATTCTGTCAGGAAACATTAAGCTCAACACGATTTTGTTACTAATTTCGACATCACTGCAACATTATCATTTGTATCTACAGCGCTGGTTCTAAAGAGCTGAGTGACAAATTACTCTGTGGAAGTTATTGGCCCATAAGAAAAACGAAAGGCTAAATAGAAAAGCCTGCTGGAAAATGAGCTAAGTACAGACAACACCGTGCTACAACAGATTGTTTCTTCAGCATACGGCTACACGATTCGCTGAAGGTGGTGCAGGAGTGATTGCACAGAGCGAGATCTTTAAGACAGTGTACTCGCATTTGGGAGGGTCGTGATTTTACCCATTATCTGGTCACCCAGAGTTATGTTGTGTTTTAAAGTGGGTGGCGGGTGATTTTTTCGAAAAGAGCAATGTGATTTCACGTCCCATCCTTGTTCAAAATTAACTTGCGTCCCGTGTCTTACTATCTCTAATGTTCTTCCCTTTATTGTCATCTGCAATGATTATTTTCTCATAGATAAATGACTGTAAGTGCTTGGAAGATTTTTGCGGTTTTTGTTCTGTCTGGATAGCTCATTCAGGGGAAGTTTCATACGTGCCGTTTCTGTCCAAATTCCAAACTTCTCTATAAGTTTTACTGTTAGTTAGATCCAAGCTGCTCAGCTTCTAAGAAGGCAGTCTGGAATACTATAGATTTTAATGATAGGTCCTCCACATAACTTCGATAAGAGAATCATTCAAACGATCTATTGGATATGTAACTAACAAATAAATCTGCAAATTTTGTGCCGGACGGAGTGACCGAGCGGTTCTAGACGCTTCAGTCCGGAACCGCGCGACCGCTACGGTCGCAGGTTCGAATCCTGCCTCGGTCATGGATGTGTGTGATGTCCTTAGGTTAGTTAGGTTTAAGTAGTTTATGTTCTAGGGGACTGATGACCTCAGATGTTAAGTCCCATAGTGCTCAGAGCCATTTTTTTGCAAATTTTGTTTCACTTACCACTTACGATGTTTTGGTTTATCTTTACAGAGGAAGAGGCCAGAGAGGAAGGAAAACAACAGAATGGACTTGACAACCCCGTCTTCGAGACAGAGCGATTCTAACAAAAGTCACGTCATTTGTCACTATTTATTTTCTCATGAGTTTTGTATCTCATCATTATCATTCATATGTAATAAACTCATTACTTTTTTATTTGTTGTCTTATTTTTGTCAATCGCTCTACTGCATTCAGCACTGCGTGGCACTAAACCTTTCAATTTCCTTATTTATGTGTGCTCTGAATAAAAAATGCTGGAAATTTTTTAAAGAGAATAATTGTTCACCGGGTGATATTCTGACTGTCATGAGAATAAACACTATCAGTTTAAATCAAATATTACAAAAGTTGACAAGATAACAGTTAATTAGGAAAAATCTGAGACCACTATTTAAAAACTAATATTTAAGGGCATACAAAACTACCAAGTGGCATCTAGCCCGGTCCATGGGGGAAAGCAGTCATACAAAATGAATGACTATTAAAACACATACTTTGAATCTACGGGCTGGTTGTCAACTGTTTGTAATTGAATTTTACCTGCTTCACTACTCACTGAACACAGTGTAATATCTCATCTATATTTACTTTTGCTGCCTGGTCTACCTTACTGACGATAGCAACCAGCAGACTGTTGAGTTGGGCTGATGCTTGTTTGTGAATTATAACATCCGAGATAGCTCGTCATGGGGGTGCTTTTTTTCACAAGTGATTATTCAATTGAAATAATCCTGTCAGGAAAAATTGCATAGTTAAATAATAAGTGAATGAATGTAATCCAGAAAAATCAATGATGGTAGCCAACAACAAAAACTTATGGATAAATTAAATGACATATGTAATACCAACACAACAACAAACTTGTGAATGATGGACTTACAGACGAGCAAACAGTAGAAATAAATGGGTTGCTAATTGAACATTTGGAATATAACCAGTGTACGTACAGCTTGCATATATGCGAACGTATGCTGGCAGGTGCCCTTAAACAATTATTTAACTGGCGCCCAATTGCTAAGTCCGGAAGTACCTCAGCGTCACGAAACATTAACAGTCAACCAAAAGAAAGTGTAATATCTGCCAGTAGTATCCTTCATCTACAACGAAATATTTGTCTTTCAATCTTTTCAGAGTCTGTCACTAAAAGCATCACAAGTAACTCTAAATTCCGACAGCGCCTCAGTATTAACGCTCGTAGAAAAGTTTAAGTATCTGCTCACAGCTAAATGCTTTCACCGAACACCGAAACAACGTCATAGTATTGTAAGTCCTGAAGTGGTGTCCGGAGTCCGCCTGCTTAGCTGGGTGGTAACGTGCTTGCTTCGCCTGCAGGCCGGCCCGGGTTCCTTTCCCGGCCGGGTTGGAGATTTTCTCCGCTCGGGGACTGGGTCTCGTGTTGTCCTCATCATTATTTCATCCTCATCACCGGCGCGCATGTCGCCCAATGTGGCGTCGACTGAAATAAGTCTTGCACTTGGCAACCGAATTACCCCGAATGGGGCCTCCCGGCCAACGATGCAATACGCTCATTTTATTCATCTTTTGAAGTCCAGAGACAGTCACTAACAAAGTGTTAAAGTCTGAAACATTCATGGCCAGTGTGCAACCCAAAAACATTATACTTTTGCCACTTCCACGAGTGAATAGCCTCAATTACTGTCACATGCCACAAAGCTCCCACATAAACGCCGTAATTTAAGAAATGGAACACCATTCAAATTTGCAATCTCACAGATCGTCCTAATTCTACCGGTTTAGCGTTAAAGAATAAAAATACATGTTTTGCACATACAGCATCCAATGAAAAGTATGCGGACACCGTTATATCAGGAGGAATTGACCACTAGATGTCACGAGAGGTGGAAAGGAGACGGGGAATAGTGTGCTGTCACTAGGGAAGCTGTAACAGCAGAATGGTTGGGTCAGGAAAGTTTCAACGTGCACTAATCACTTGACGAACAAGTCATCGGGGACTTTTCAACCCTTCCACAGCTGCTCAAGAGGACTGATGTCGATATAAGTGCGAAGTGGAAACGTGGAGGTTCAAGCACAACTAAACGAAGACCAGGCAGATCTCATATATTGACCGACATGGACCGTCGAGCATTGCGAAGGATGTCTGCGAAAAATCGCATCACATTTAGCGGAAGGAACCACACGTGAGTTTCAGTTTTACCACCATTATAGAAAAATGACTGTGCATAGAGAGTTAAAGACAATGGGTTACAATGTTCGGTCAGCTCGTCAAGAGCCACACATTTTTGTAGACAGTGCTACGTAGCCCTTGTGAAGATATACAGAGAGAAGACATTGGACAGTAGGTGACTGTAAACGTTACCTGTCATCGTTTGTAGCGGCAACGCTGAAGTAAGGAGGAGGTGGTATTATGAGGGCAATTTTTTTTCAGCCTCCGATTAGCTGTAAATAAAAGAAAAATGTACAGAAAATAATAATTTTATTACCAAAAGTACAGTAAAGTCTTAACTTATTTTTCTACATAATCGCCAAAACGATTGAGGCACTTGTCATACCGTGACACAAGCTTTTCGATGCCTTCCTCGAAGAATGTTGCTGCCAGTGAGGACAGGTAAGTCTTGATGGCGTCCTGAAGTGTAGCGAAGCGGTGCCCGCCTAATCATGACTTCATTTCTCGTAACAGGTGATAGTCACTTGGTTCTAGGTCCGGGCTGTATGGTGGATGTTCAAAAACTTTCCATTTAAACTTTTTTAGGAGGTCTTTTGTCATGTTGGCACTGTGTGTTCGGGCGTTGTCATGGATCAAAACAACGCCAGGTGAAAGCATTCCTCTGAGTTTGTTTTGAATGGCTCTGCGGAGACGACGTAGTTTCACAATAAAGTTCCTTGGTTATCGTCGTTGCTCCATAAAGTCCACCAGCAGCACTCCCTTATGGTCCCAAAACACAGTGGCTATTGTTTTTCTTTTCGTCAGTGAATGTTTAAACTTTTTTGGCTTGCTTGGGGAAGCTGTGTGCATCCACTGCTTTGATTGTTCCTTTGTTTCAGGATTGTCATAGAGGACCCACGTTTCATCGCCAGTAACAATCGACTTCAAAAAAACGTTTCTCTCATTGGCAGAACGTGTGAGAAACGATCATGCTGACGCCATCCTTTGCGTTTTGTGGTCGGTACTGAGCATTTTTGGGATCCAACGTGCACACAATTTGCGATAGCCTAGGTCTTGAGTCACAATTGTGTACAAAGCAGACCTTGATATGTCTAGAAATTCATCTGATAGTTCGATAATCGTAAACATTCGTTTGCATCTCACCGCCTGATCAACACGCTCAATGAGGCCTACAGTGGCGACAGACTTCCGACCTTGTCCACCTGCATCATGGACGTCTATTAGTCCTCCTCTATATTTTCGACACCATTCCCGAACACTACCATCACTCATAACGTTGTTACCATACACGTTGCTCATTCTGCGATGGACTTCCGCAGCAGTACATCCTTCTGCTTGCAGAGAACGGATTACACTTCGTAACTCACATTTGGTGGGTGCATCGAGCGTAGCGGCCATGTTTACACGGACGTAGCTCGAATACGATTGACACACTGCAGCTGAAAACGGCAGAGCTTGTGGTGGGGGAGCTGCGCAATCGCATGACGCGCAGGTCCGGCCCCTCCCTACCTCTTACTTGCTTAGATGGACGATCGGAGGTTGGGAAAAAAAAACAGCCCTCGTACAATATGGGGGTGATTTTCGTTCTTAGGGTGTCGTTCCCTCATTGAGCTCAAGAAAATGCTAAACGCGGAAGGATATGAACGCATTTTACAGCGTGAAGTGCTGTATACAGTAGCGGAACAATTCGGCGACGATGATTGTATCATCTTGACAGTGCGCCCTGTCATAAAGCAGAATCTATGAGGCATTAGTTTGTGGGCAGTAACATTCCTGAAACGTATTGGTCTGTCCAGCGTCCCGACCTGAAGCCTGTGGAACACCTTTGGGATGAATTAAAACGCCAACTTAGCTTCCGACCCCAGCGCCCAGTATTACTTCCTTCTCTGGTGTTGTCTCTTGAGGAAGATTGGTGTGCCATTTCTCCAGAGACATTAACACAGCTATTGAAAGTGTGGCCAGGAGAGCTCAGGCCGTCACAAAGGTGTACGGTGCACACATCCCACATTAATGTCCACTAATGGGTGGACGTGCTCATCTCTTTAGATATAAGAAACATCAGTAAATAATAGTAACAACAATTAACATCGATTCCTTATATTGAGTTACTTATGCGCTCTTCTCAACAGCCCTCTCAATATTTACGTACCACATTTAAATGAAGAACATCTTTCCTTAGTGACCAAATGAATAATTACTCGATTAGGAGAAAAGAATGGATCTGGGCTACATTATGCTAAATTAATAAATCATCAGACGATCAATTCCAATTACAAAATCATCTAGAGAGAATTTCTGTGTGGTGAGAAAAGTGGCAATTGGCAGTAAACAAATAAAAGTGCGAGGTCATCCACATGGGTACTAAAAGAAATCCGATAAATTTTGGGTATACGATAAATCGCACAAATGTAAGGGCTGTCAATTCGACTAAACACCAAGGAATTACAATTACGAACAACTTAAATTGGAAAGGCTACACAGATAATATTGTGGGGAAGGCGAAATAAAGACTGCGCTTTGCGCCAAAACACTTAGAAGATGCGACAAACTCACTAAAGAGACAGCCTACATTACACTTGTCCGTCCTCTGCTGGAATATTGCTGCGCGGTGTGGCATCCTTACCAGGTAGGATTGACGGAGGACATCGAGAACGTGCAAAGAAGGGCAGCCCGTTTCGTGTTATCGTGCAGTAGGGGTGAGAGTGTCACTGATATGGTTGGGGTGGCATTCACTGAAGCAAAGGCGGTTTTCTTTGCGTCGAGACCTATTTACGAAATTCCAGTCACTAACTTTCTCTTCCGAGTGCGAAAATATTTTGTTGACTCCCACCTACGTAGGGAGAAATGATCATCATAATAAAATAAGAGAAATCAGAGCTCGAACGGAAAGATTTAAGTGTTCCTTTTTCCCACGCGCCATTCGAGAGTGGAATGATAGAGAAGTAGTATGAAAATGGTTAGATGAACCCTCTGCCAGGTACTTAAGTGTGAATTGCAGAGTAACCATGTAGATGTAGATGTAGATGTTATTTGTTTATGTAAAGGATTTGGCTTTCTGGCACACTGGAATAAACAGCTGTTATTACAACAAGCTATAGTACGAATACCAATTGTGCTTGCGATCGTGGTACTTGGTTAGTGTTGACAACTGACTTCTTCAACTATGGTCTGACGCCTCATTTGTGACCGTGGCCACATGCAGCTGAATTCTAATAAATTTTATTTGTATAAGGAACATCATTTTCGGTTCGAAAGTTGTACAATCCGGAATCGGCATGCCAATCGGGCAAAATCGCCGTAAGCGTTGAGGCAATCACCACACCATCGCACCAGCTTGCAGATACCGATTGGCAAAACACTGTGTCTTGCTATGTGAAGAGGTCCGTAAACGCCTGCCGCACATCTTCGTCCGGCAGGAATCGTCGACTCTTCACGGCCTTGTTCGAGAGACCGAAGGAGTGATAGTGGCATGAGAAGAGATCAGGATTACAGGGCGGTTGCTCCAGCGTCTTCCATTTGAGTTGGCGTAACATTTGCGATATGGGGATGTGCGTTGTCATGAAGCACTAGCGTCCCTTGCCGCATACCATTTCACTATGGTGGTTTTCGGCGGACCTGCTGCCCCATGCACATCCTTAATTCTCCGCTGGATTTCTAACGGCCCTTGTCCTTCAGCAGCCGAGAAAAGAATGACAGCACGTTGGTCCTGTTTGGGCGCATTTGGTAATAACGTCGTTTTCACGTTTCCGCATTTACCGCACTCACGTCGGAAAAACATAAATGCCACAGTGACCCTTTGCTTGCATATCGTTGGTTATAAAGCATCATGAGAGTCGGGCTACATTGCATATACACTGCAGAAACTCCTTCAAACGGAAACTTTTTCATCGTCCCTTAGACTTTTCGAAAGTTTTGGTTTATGCAAAGTGTGTGAATTTCTAAATTTTCGTAGTACAACTGTCGGCTGAGTGGCAGTAAGCGTTTAGGTGTACCTGTGATTACTGCAGGATTACTCTAAATTGTAGATTTCTGACGTATCGGCTTGACACGAAGTCCACCAGTGTGGTTTCGCGCAAATTATAGCTGCAATATCGGTAAAATAACCTTTCCCGCAACAGCTAGCAAAGTCCACTGCTACACTGGTCTGTCTCCGCTAGCCAAGACGACTCGCTCCTGCCTGCCTTCTCAGGCGGTCAGTCACTGCCACGATCCTTTGTTTAAAACTCTCGGCCGCTGACTGCCAAGCGGTGCATTTCACTTCATACCAGTCGTGTGGACATCAATGGAGGCTATTTCTTATGGGAAACAGACTTTCCGGCCCGTATTGATCCTGAAGGACCCCAAAAGTGTGGTGCAGAAACTACAGCCTCTGGGGTTTGATAAACAGAGTAACAGATATGTCTTGGACGTCTTGAAGGCCATAATAGACGCGCTGACATTGGGCACTGACGTCCACTTACTTTGGATAAAAAGGCATCATTGGATTCTCCATAGTGAAATTACTGACCGCCTCACTAAGAGGAGCATTACGGATCTCAGCTCGACAGTCAATTCGAACTGTGAATGGCACGCCCTTATAGGGCGGCTACCTGGCTGTTATAGAACCGAATGTCTCTTTTCGACCAATGTTCATGTCGTTGGAGTATAGTATGCGTAGATATTATGTGACCTCTGTCATCCGCACTAGACTGGGACACAGGTGTTATCCCGCCCACCTACACCGATTCAAAATCATCGCTTCTAAACACTGTGATCAGCACACGCCACGTCATACTGGCGTGTACCAAGTACTTGGCCGCACAGGCGGTCCTATATAAGAAATTGGTTGTGATGGGATACTCCCTCCCTACAAGTGTAACTGCTTTACTTCACTAGTACAATATCTCCAGTGTGAATCACCAAAAACCTGCACAGCAGACATTGCGAAAATGCAAATTGCTGTTGATGTGCGGTTTTCGCAGAACTGATTGATAGCTGGGGACTCGCGTTTTTAGCCGATAAAAAGATTGTGATAATCCAGAATGAGATTTCCACTCTGCAGCGGAGTGTGCGCTGATATGAAACTTCCTGGCAGATTAAAACTGTGTGCCCGACCGAGACTCGAACTCGGGACCTTTGCCTTTCGCGGGCAAGTGCTCTACCAACTGAGCTACCGAAGCACGACTCACGCCCGGTACTCACAGCTTTACTTCTGCCTGTACCTCGTCTCCTACCTTCCAAACTTTACAGAAGCTCTCCTGCGAAACTTGCAGAACTAGCACTCCTGAAAGAAAGGATATTGCGGAGACATGGCTTAGCCACAGCCTGGGGGATGTTTCCAGAATGTGAGTACCGGGCGTTAGTCGTGCTTCGGTAGCTCAGTTGGTAGAGCACTTGCCCGCGAAAGGTAAAGGTCCCGAGTTCGAGTCTCGGTCGGGCACACAGTTTTAATCTGCGAGGAAGTTTCATATCAGCGCACACTCCGCTACAGAGTGGAAATCTCATTCTGGAAACATCCCCCAGGCTGTGGCTAAGCCATGTCTCCGCAATATCCTTTCTTTCAGGAGTGCTAGTTCTGCAAGGTTCGCAGGAGAGCTTCTGTAAAGTTTGGAAGGTAGGAGACGAGGTACTGGCAGAAGTAAAGCTGTGAGTACCGGGCCTGAGTCGTGCTTCGGTAGCTCAGTTGGTAGAGCACTTGCCCGCGAAAGGCAAAGGTCCCGAGTTCGAGTCTCGGTCGGGCACACAGTTTTAATCTGCCAGGAAGTTTCATATCAGCGCACACTCCGCTGCAGAGTGGAAATCTCATTCTGGAAACATCCCCCAGGCTGTGGCTAAGCCATGTCTCCACAGTATCCTTTCTTTCAAGAGTGCTAGTTCTGCAAGGTTCGCAGGAGAGCTTCTGTAAAGTTTGGAAGGTAGGAGACGAGGTACTGGCAGAAGTAAAGCTGTGAGTACCGGGCCTGAGTCGTGCTTCGGTAGCTCAGTTGGTAGAGCACTTGCCCGCGAAAGGCAAAGGTCCCGAGTTCGAGTCTCGGTCGGGCACACAGTTTTAATCTGCCAGGAAGTTTCAGATTGTGATAATATTTAGAAGGTGTATCTTTTGCGTAAAAATATACTTCGTGAAATGAACACTGCCTACTCACATTAACAAACTCAAAGTTGGGCAAATTAGAATGTCAGTGGTGCTTGCTGAAGGATTCTAGTGCGATTCGTTCACAAGATACCGTATTTTGAGAAGTTTCCGCACCGACACTTTATGCAATACTTGTTGTAGGACACACTAGAGAACAATACAAGTGCATACCTAGTTATATGGATTCTGACCGGTAACGACACAGCTGACCATGACAGGTAGCGTTCAAAATAACCGCCAGCAGCTGCAATGCACTTTTCCTGCCTGGTACGAAACCACTGCTGCACACGTGCTAGTATTTCAGCGGAGATGTGCGAGCAGGGTGCAGTAACACGCCGTTGTCTATCATCGGGTGTAGTTGGTATGCCCTTGTAGACAGCATCTTACAGCTTTCACTACAGAGAAATGTCTACAGGCCTCAGATCCGGGGCAGCCAAGATAGAGGACCTCTGCGTCCAGTCCGATATGGAAACAATTCGTGAAGACATTCTGTGGAGTATGGGCTGAACAGCTATCTTATTGCTTCCACAGGTGCCTTATGGTCCGCAGAGGAACGTCTTCTAGCATCCGTGGAAGTTAGTGCTTTGGCAGACTGCGATCCCTGTGCGCGTTCAGTGTTCCGTCTATGAAAAACGGGCCTACGAGCTGATTGTCCCACACCACATGTTTACACTCCATGGACGCAGACGTTTCACCTGACGAAGCCAACGGGGACTGTCAGTAGACCTACAGTGCATGTATCGGCTGTTCAGCCGGCCGTGATTGGTACATGTGGCTTCATCATTAAACAAGACACATGATACACCTGGAGTATCCTGCTTCAAAGCCCATGTACAGAAGTTAAAACGATTCTCATAATCGTTTCCATGCAGCTCATGATAGAGAGAAATGTGATAGAGATGGAACTTATGTCCATGAAAAACGCATGGGACGCTTGCCTGATCGCTCCACTTTCTCGTGCAATTGCGCGTAAGCCAACGTGCGGATCAACTGCAGCAGCAGCAAGAACATTAATTTCCGTCTCTTTTGTCGGGATTTGTTTCCTTCTGTAGCGTTGTCTATGTGTTACAATACCAGTTTCAGGTGACTGCTTGAAGAAGTTGATAAATAACGGCCGAGATGGTTGACGTATGTTTGCATGTCTTGCTGCATACACCTTATAAGAACGAGCTGCATTCTTCCTACACTCTCTATACACCATGAACATGTCGGCTATTTCTGCATTGGTAAATCCCATCGTCCACTCACTGCCTATTGCTTGGACTGTAGCACACTAATTTACTATCAAGTCGCATTACGCTCAAGGAACACACAAGCAATCTATAAGCAAACATAACAACACCGTACCTAGCAATAACGAAGACTGAATGGCACAGACAAGAGTCGGTGTGGAAATTTTTCAAAACACGATATTTCGTAAATGACTCCCACTAGAATCCTGCAAGAAACACCACTGTTATTCTAATTTCCCTACTTTAGGATTGTTAGTATCAATAGGCATTGTTCCATTTTAAAAAAGAAGTATTTTTCACAAAAAATACAGTAAGTATTATTGCAATCTGTTTATTAGCTAAAAATGCGAGCCCGCAATATTTGGGGTGCAAGCTGTAGGTGATTCACCTTGTATAAGTATTATTTGCTCGCTGTTTAAAACACGCCGGTATATAGCTTTGATTGGTTGGTTGGTTGATTTGGAGGGGGGGGGGGACCAAATTGCGAGCTTATCAATCTCATCGGATTAGGGAAGAATGGGCAAGGAAATCGGCCGTGCCCTTTCAAAGGAACCATCCCGTCATTTGACTGAATCGATTTAGGGACGGGTTTGGACCGTTGTCCTCCCGAATGCGAGTCTAGTGTGCTAACCACTGGGCCACCTCGCTCGGTAACCAGGTTTGCCCCTCAAGTTGTGTCGATCTTGTCCTCCCATGGAACCAGCCCTGTTCGAAAACTGAGACGACTGTTTGTGTTTTTACTTTCCATTAAGAACTTACCTTTGAAAACGACGCCGTTGTCCAGCTTTCAACCTCATGTTCCTGTAGATGTCATTCTCCTATGGAACCAACCCATTTCTAAATCTGGGTCATAATTTTGTGTTTTTAATTTATATTACGAACTTATCTTTGTACTTCAGACTTTTATCATTGTTCTGTTGTGAAAATCGCACTAATATTAACGTGGCACTATTACAGCTACTGGGGGTTATATTTTATATTAAGAATTTAATGTTTGCACGTCTTCTACTGTGAAAATTTCAATTATGTTAACGTGACACTTTTGTAATTACAGTTGGCTGTATGGCTGTATGGTCTTTGCTGCCCAAAGGCAAATAAATAAAATCACAGCAGTCCAAATTAAACGTACCCTATACATGTCTTCCCAGATTTGCTATATGTGTCAACAAGAATTAATCAGCTTTAGTGACAGGGCGGTGAAATAGATTATGTAACGATGGACTGGTCGTCGTGATCTTGTTTCACGGTGAACCCGTAAATAAGAAACGATTTACACTTCCTCATGCGTAAACCGCAAGCCACTTGTCAGCGCTTATTGGAGAGTACATTGTGCCATTGCTACACTGACGGAAATATTAAATGTTACACCATGAACACCTTGCCTGAACGCTCGTCGTCTGCTGGCCACTCGTCAAGGTAGGAAAGGCAAAGTGTTTTGCGGCGGAAAATTAGACGCCATTGTTTCAGATGTGAAAATTTTAGGAGTGATAGACTCTGGACTTCAGTTGAGGACTTAAAAGCTTTGCTGTTGTTTCGGTGTTCGGTGACAGCGCTTAGCTGCAGTTACTGTCACTGTACGTGTGGAGATCGTAACAGATGGTGCCCAGAGTAAGTGCACATGCAGCTTACTATGGCCTTAAGGGGCTTGAAAAAGGCCGAATCACTGCACTGACATAGCAGCATCATGCCGACGGGTCACTCAGACCATGAGCTGTACTGCAATGGCTGAGAACGAGTGATGACCAAATGGGCCCCGGACAATAGCATGACAAGAAGAGTAGGCACGGGTCCTTCCAGAGGAACTACAGCACACGAAGATTATAGGATCGTCCGAAGGAAATTTAACTAATAGACGTATTAAAACAGCTCTATTGCAGATGCAAGTTAAGGACTGAGTTTAGCCACGGACCTTCGGGTACAGAGTACTGGGAAGTGAGTTGAGAGGTGGGGTTGCCGTATATCTTTTACCACTGATCGCTTACCAGAGGCAACAAAGAGCAATGTCTGGAGCCTGGCTTCCCCGGGCAGATTGCACCACCATGTGACGTTGACAATAGACGTCAGTTCCGAATGAAACATGAGAGCTTAATCATTTCATATCCGATATGTGATCAATATCTCCATGAAGTCTGAGAAATATCAGACAGGTGCTTCTTGCTGCAACGTACTCCTTTTACTATTCCCTTCTTAAATCAACGAGGAGCGTCTAATAAGTAATGCAATACATTTTTTTCCTGAAATAAGGTTGGTTTTATTCAGTATTCCAATACACCATCTTATTTCCCAAAATGGTTCAAATGGCTCTGAGCACTATGGGACTTAACATCTGAGGTCATCAGTCCCCTAGACTTACAATTACTTAAACATAACTAACCTTAGGACATCACACACATCCATGCCCGAGGCAGGATTCGAACCTGCGACCGTAGCGGTCACGCGGTTCCAGACTGAAGCGCCTAGAAGCGCTCGGCCACAACGGCCGGCCTTATTTCTCACTCTGTTTGTTACAAAACTGTATTTCTCAACATAATCTCCGTTCATTTCGACAGTCGTACATCATCTTACTTGGAGGGCCTGTATGCCTGCATGGTACCACTCTACTGGTCGACATGGGAGCCAACGTCTTGTTGTATTAATAACCTTCCCATCATCCACGTAGTCTACTGCTTCCAGCGGACTGTATCCTTCATTGGGCAAAAAAGATGAAAGTGGGGAGGTGCGAGATCTAGGCTGTAGTGAATTTGAGGAAGAACAGTCCAGTGAAGTTTTGTGAGCTCGTCTCGGGCGAACAGACTTGTGTGGGGCCCTGTTCATGGAGAAGAAGTTGGTTTGCATATTTCTGGCAACAACAACGCTGAAATCGGTCTTCAATTTCTTGAGGGTACCACTTTACCTTCAGAGTTGATCGTTACATCATGCTGGATAAGGGCACGGCTTTGACCTTTTTCTTCGGAGGAGGTATGGCCTGGGGCCACTGCATGGATTGTGGTTTTATTTCCGATTCGAACTGATGAACCAATTTTCATCTCCTGTAACGATGTTCGATAAAAAAATTGACACGATCAGCCTCGTAACACGCAAGAAACTCCACACACATGGTCCTTCGTTGCTCTTCGTGGTTTTTTGTTAGGCGTTGAGGAACACAGCGGGCACACAACTTTGAGTGTGTCAACACTATCGACAGAGACGTCCAGTTGGGCAGTGAGGTGTTTGGTTGTGATCCGTCCATCACCTCGAATGAGAGTGTCCACACGTTCCAACATTGCAGGAGTCAGAGCTGTATGTGGCGGCCGGCAAGCGGGAAATGGGACAAGTTGCGCGACCTTGTTGTGCTGATGACAGACGCCTCCAACGACTCACCGTGCTTTTGTTCACTACCAGGTCTCCATGAACATTCTGCAAACGCCTGTGAATATCTGCGAAGCTCTGGTTTTCTGCCAAAAGAAACTTAACGAAAGCTCTCTACTTGGAACGCACCTCTGCTACAGTCGCTATTTTGAAGCCTGCTTATAATGCCGCCACATACCGGAACATCATAAAACTGTAGGTGCTGAAGCGGGAATATTCCACGGTGTGCCGAAACTGGCCGAGAAAATATTGTGTTGCATTACTTATTGAATGCTCCTCGTAGCAAAGGATAAGTGTTGCCTGTATGCCTTTGTACGTAGTAATCTCTCTTATCTTCTGTTTACGCTACTTGGTCGAGATGCAAGTAGCATGCAGTGGTAACGTTGTGTAAACTGTCACAAATGCTGCTTCCAGAAATTTTCTGAATAACATTTCGCGGAATAACGTCTTCTTCGCTCCAAGGATTTTCATTTAAGGTATCGGAACCCATCCGAAACACTCTTGTAACTGAACAGACCAGTGAAAATGTAACCAGGCGCCTCGAAATTGATTCGATGTCTTCCTGAAATGCAAATCGGAGGATATGGAAGACTCGAGCAGTATCCAAGAACGGTTCTCTGTGCGTGCTCTCGTTTACAGGTGCGTTACATTTTCCCAGAATTATCCCAATAAATTGAAGTCAGTCATTCCTCTTCCTTACAATAGACCCTACATGATTTTTTCATGCCATGTCGTTTGGCAACGGCACACTACATATTCAGTCGCCGCGATTAAGCATCATACCATGTATTGGAACATTACTGCAAAGTTTATCCTATCTATCACCATTTAATATACATCTTCATTTGTAGCAAGCTGCCGTACAACACATTCAATAAAATTTTTGTCAAAGCCTCCTAAATCCCCATTCACTCAACCACGTCATTTTCGTCTCCAGTCGATACTTGCATGGAAGTTTTTTCTAGGACTATTGTAGATGTTAAACTTGTAAGAAAATTACAAAGATTTTTGATCGCATTGCGTTACTGCACAAGATCTTGCAATCATCGTAGATATCATTTTTAACAGCTCCGCATATAAAACGTTCTATTTTTATGTAGCGTTGACAGGGTTACGACGTTCCTCGAAGCTTTGTAATTTTTCGTTATCTGTGGTTGTCTGTGTAACAGTGTCTTACTGTTGTCAGAGTTCAGGCCTTCTGGCAAAGAGGAAAGAGGGAATTTACCGTGTAATAAACAGTAAGTAAAATGAGTCAGTGGAAATATTTACACAACGCTCATATCGTGCTGCACGTCTTTGATTGTAACAGCGCGAGAAATTGCAGAATGCAACGGGACTTTGAAGAGCAACATTCCTGTATCTTCCTTCGCACAGACAAAACGAATTGCAATGCAAAGACGTACTGGAAGCCAAGGAAACAATAAGAACTCTATCCTGTTATTCTATCGTTACAGTTCCAACTCACTCTACAAGTACAGAATATCCCAAACTTCCAGCATCAAAAGTATACAGATCAGAAACTTCGTGCTCTGAGACTATAAAATAATGGTCGTAATGAATAGTTGTTTATTGATACAAGCAACTAACGGCTTATACCAATAGTATAAGCTCGTAGGAAGTGTTCAGTTTCAAAGGATAAGTAGCACAATCAAACAGCCTGCTAGGACGCTTCTTCAGTCTATACATGGGTTTCTAACAAGTACGACATCTCTTTATGTATCTTTTAGATTCCGTGGGACCATGCGAGCCAGAGCTACTTGTTCAAGGAACGGGTCGGTACATACACTGATGGAAAAGAAACCGCAATACCAAGAAGGAGTTGTGTGGCTTAAACGAAAGTTGGTAGACATGTTTCTACATCTGAAAGATAATGTCTGTTCAGATTTCACGTCAGTCATGTAACAGTGGCGCTATAAGCATCACTATGAAGATGCAAAGCGGGATTCACGAGAAAGTACGGTCGCAAGAAGACCAGACTCCGAACGGCCACATTGCACTCCCGCGAGGGAAGACCATCGTGTGCGTAGTATGGCTCTGAAGCATCCTATTGCATCTGCAGTAGCATTTTCAGCAGCAATTGGCACCACAGTGACACAACGAACTGTTATAAATCGGTTAGTTCAAGGAAGACTCCGAGCTAGACGCCCTGTAGCGTGCATTCCACTGACCCCAAACCACGACTTCAGTGGTATCACGCTAGAGCTCAGTGGAGGGCAGGTTGGAGGTTTGCTGTGTTTTCGGATGAAATATGGTTCTTCCTCGGAGGCAGTGATGGCCCTGTGTTGGTTAGCAGGTAGCCGGTAGGGGCCCTGCAACGAAGCTGCCTGCCTGATAGACACACTGGACCTACACCTGGAGTTACAGTGCGGTGTGCGATTTCGTATGACAGCAGGAGCAACCTCATGTTTATCCCACGCACCCTGACCTCTAATTTCTACGTCACTCTCGTGATTCAACCTGTTGCGCTACCATTAATAATAGCATTCCAGTGAGTGTTTTCCAACAGGATAACGCTCGGCCACGTACCTCTGTTGTAATCCAGCATTCTCAACAGAGTGTCGACAAGGTGCCTTGGCCTGCTCAATCATCAGTTCCGTCCCCAATCTAGCACGTGTGGGACACATCGGACGACAACTTCAACGTCATCCACAAACAGCATTACCGGTCCTTGTACTGGCCGATCAACTGCGACAGTCATATCCCACAAATTGACATCCGGCATCTGTACAACACAATGCATGCCCGTTTGTACGCTTGAATTCATCGTTCTGGTGGCTACACCGGTTATTAAGATAAGAGCATTTCACATTTGCAATGGATTATCTCGTGCTTACATAGCCTGTGATCTTGCAATGTTAATCACTTAAATGTGTTACCTAGACAAACGTATTCCCGAAATTTCATTACTCTTTATTAATATATTTTTATGTTGCGATTTTATTCCGTCAGTGTAGTTTATACACTGCTGATTATAAAATTTATAAGCAAAGAATTAGTAAAACAGGAAAAAATATGAGAAAGTTTTGTAATAAACACTTTACAGAGGAAATTTCTGGACTTCTGGGTGGGAAATCCCGTAGAGAATAGAACGAATGTGTGCCACAAGGAAATCTTTCAACTTGGATTGAATATTTGAGGTTTATCAGCGTTTCTTTTCTCAGTTGTGCTGGACGTCCACTGAAAATGAAACCTAATGGATAAAACACTCCTTTCTGTACATTGCTTAAGAAAGTATTATCCAAGTGCATACATTCCTTCGGTCTAATATTCACTGAATAAATGTTGCAATTTCTTTTGAATGAGCCAATATTGTCAACAACAATCCCGTGATGGAATATTTCGACATAGATGTCAGAGTTAGAATTCCGAGAAACCTAAACGGCTGCCTACACGAAATTTTCAAGCAGACTCCGCAGATCAGTGTAAGAGTCCTTTTTTGGGCTATCAATATTCTTGGTGAGTGAGCAGAGTTGCCCAGAATAAAGCACCATATGAGATTACAGCGTGAAAGCAAACAAGCTGTTGCATTTCAGTACCAGAGGCAGTGGACACCATTCTTATTGTGAAGGTGGTTCTGAGTAAGATCTGTAAAGCGATAGTTCCAAGAAAATGTTCTAACTATCCTTAGTCCTAAGAATTGAAATAGTCTACTTCAATGACTGACCAGCTCGGGAAAATTATATTACATCCCATGTTTTACACAGTAACATTTGTGTCGTCTAAAAGAAAATGTGGCATCTCTGACGTTTGGAGGCAGATCTTAACAGTGAGGTGACAAAAAGTCATGGGATACCGATATGCACATACACAGGTGGCGGTGGTGCCGCATACACAAGCTATGAAAGGGCAACGCATTGGCGAAGCTGTCATTCGTATTCAGATGATTCATGTGAAAATGTTTACGACCTGATTATGATGGCCGCAGGGCGGGAATTAACAGACACCGAATGAGGAATGGTTGTTAGAGCTAGACGAATGGGGTATTCCCTTTCGGAAATCGTTAGGGATTCAGTACTCCGAGATCCACAGCGTCAAGTTTGTCCCGAGAATACCACATTACAGGCATTACCTCTCACCACGGGCAACGCAGTGGCCGACAGCCCTCACTCGACGACCGAGAACAACGGCGTTTGCTAAGATTTGTCAGTGCTAACAAACAAGCAACACTGAGAGAAATAACCGCAGAAATCAACGTGGGACGTACGGAGAACGTATCCATTAGAACATAGCGGTGAAATTTGGCCTTAATGGGCTATGGCAGCACCCGATCAACGCAAGTGCCTTTGCTACCGTCACGACATCCTGGCCTCGGAACCATATCGGTTGGACCCTTGACCACTGTAAAACCGTGGCGCGGTCAGGTGTGTCCTCATTTCAGTTGGCAGGAACTGTTGGTAGGGTTCGAGTGTGCCGCAGACACCTCGAAACTATGAACCCAAATTGTCGACAAGGTACTTTGCAAGCTGTTAGTGGCTCCGTAATGGTGTGGGGTGTGTTTACATGGAATGGACTGGGTCCTCTGGTCCAGATGAACCAACTGAGACCATTTGTGGCCAATCGTGGACTCCATATTCCCGAACAACGATGGAATTTTTATGGATAACACTCCTCCATTCCACCAGGTCAAAATTGTTCGTGACTGGTTTGAAGAACATTCTACACAGTCCGAGCGAAAGATTTGGCCATTCAAATCATCCGACATGAATCCCATCGAAAATTTTTGTGACATAATTGAGAGGTCAGTCCGTCCACATCGTCCTGCACCGGCACCACTTTCGCAATCATAGACGGCTATAGAGGCAGCATGGCTAAATATTTTGGTGCAGGGGATGCTTAACGACTTTTTGGCTCCTTGTCACGCAGAGTGGCTACACTATGCCAGGCAAAAGGAGGTCTGTCATGATACTAGGAGGTATCCCATACTTTTGTCGTCTCAATGTACATATCTGTGTGAATTTTTTCTGGTAGGTTAAGAGTTTTACAGACGACGAGACTGGTGATAAGCCGGAGAAGCCAAATATTGGAGAATACTTTAGATTAGATTAGATTCAGTTTTCGTTCCATAGACCCAAAACCTGAGATGTTTCTCGTGGGTGTGGAACATGTCAGAAAATATAGCATAAAATCATAAAACACTTGCATATAATACATACTACCTTGACAATTTGTCAGTAGATTGTAGAAATAAGTGAATACAATGCGGTAAACTGTTATACACATGTTGAAAGAAAACCTCTTACAGGTTCTGAACTGCTTATAGAGGGTCTTGTCAAAGTTTAATGACAGTTAATTAGCTTTAAACCACTTATTAATGTAAGTGAAAATATGATGAGCAGCTATTTCTAAATCCTTACCTGACTTGCTACTTATTGCAATGTTTGTATCATCTGCAAACAAAACTAACTTAGTTAACTTAGTATCTGGCAAAGTAACAGATGAGAAGTCGTTAATGAAAACAAGAAAAAGCATTGGACCACCAGCTGTGATAGCACTTATTGGCATCGGTTACCTGGGCTGTAGGTGGTTTTTGAGCAGGCGTCTGTAGCAAACTCTGACATCAAACAACGATAGATACTATGTGCTTACAGGTGATACACTTTTTAAACTCCTATCTGTCCAACACCAGCATCTCGTCAGTTGAACATATTTCTGACCAAAAGGAATAAAGGTAGTACCTTACACCCCAGTCTTTTTCCCGCAAGCTTGTAGGTGTAGGGCAGGGTTTGAGGGTGTCTGTCACTAGTTTCGAGTGGTATTGCGAAATTTTTTCCCAGCAGGATAACACCAGTTGTATGGTATCGTCAGTTTTTGAGTTATATGGCGATTTTATGCTGTCCTTGTTTAGCGCTATGCATATATTTGTGTAATTAGGACCGAATTTTGTGATTAATTATGTAATTAGGATCGATCTTTGCATCAGTTTAGCGACCAAAATCAATAAAGTACATTAACCTAACCTTCCTCACCCGTATCTGGACAGTTTCCATGCTTTAGGGTGTGCACTTGGGCTTTCCATTCGGGAGCACCTGGGTTCGAGTCCCGGGAAGAGTACTGACAATTTTAATTTCCCATCAATTCCAAGCGCCTCTAGTGGTTTAATTGTGTTATGGGGTACAGTTGGGATTTCCGCCCAGGAGGACCAGGTTTCGAGTCCCAGAAAGGGCTCTGCCGTTATTAATTTCCCCTCAATTCCCCGGTGGGAGGTGGGGTGAGATGTCACCACAGACCTGGGACAAAGAAATTATCACCAAAATTCGAAATTTACGCCAAAATTTGAAATTACCACCAATAGGGTAGATTGCCAAGGAGGGTGGGTGGGGGAGGAGAGGCCTGGGGCACATGCACAGCTGAGAGAACAGGTGGAGTCATCCAGGGGTGGGGGTGAGTGTGGTCAGGGGCATGGATGGGTGGCGTTGGGCGGGGGTGGGGGTTTATTAATTGATCAATTTAATTAATTGGATATCAAAAGAGTGCTCGTAACCCCACTATACTACTACTCTCAAGAGCTTTTTCCTTTCTTTCATGTGACGTTTAAGCCGAAAATATACCTCATTTGTGAAGCAGCCAGGGCAGTTCCAGTTCAGGAATGTTTGACTTGGATTATCAATTTCACCTGCTGTGTTAACAAATATTTTTGATTTTTTGTGCATTGACTTGAAAGAACATCCTGTTGATTTACATGGAGAATATTGCAATAATAACAAAGAGTGATGATTAGGAGCTTCAGTGGCTTGGTTTAGTGATAAACCTGCACCAGAATATGGTTTTAAATTTAATTTTGCAATATGCCCGTTCTTGAATGTAAACTGTTGAGTTTCTTGTATACGTTACACACTGTGGACTAATCTGACCTTCTCCTGAGAAGATAATAGCTGTCTATTGCAGCAGTACAATGTTTCCAAGGACTAACAGTATAATTTAGGACGTTTATCTCAAATTATCCTACAACTGCCAAACCTCTGAGTGATTTAAAGAGATAATCTAATGTATAAGTTCTAAGAAGAGCACAGAAAAGGATTCTAAAATCTCAAAAATATTCTGTCATTGATTTTGGTTGTAAAAAACTATAACCAATAATGCAAAACAACCACACACAGTTGCAAGTAAAAAACGTTTTGGAGCTATGTTATTTAAAAAATCTCCAACTGATGACAAGTTCCATCTCGTATATGAGTAAAAAAGCATCTCAACAAGAAAAATATGCCAATTATCAGCTTGAAGTTATAGCTATTGTTAATTCCTTAAAGTAATTCTTGGTGTATTTAAAAATAATACATTTAAAAATTCTAATTCTTCATTCCAATATTATGGATGAGAAGGGCTTGTCATCAGGAATAGCAAAAGGGATTTTAATCTTTAAACAGTATTCCTACACCATCAAATACCGATCCCGTTCTAGAATGAAACATTTAATGCCTAAAGTAATTGTGCAAATGTACAATTTGCTTTTGCAGATTATTTAATAGTTAGAACCAAGTCAGGATATCTCTAGAGTAGTGTGGCAGTAGTCAAGAACATTCTCAAACAATGGCCTTATGAGAACATTGTAATGAGATATGGAATTCTTTCCAAGTTCTGTGACGGAAGGCGGCTTTAGTGGTTCCACACACTATGCAACATGAATTCATCACACATGTGGATGAGAAAGGACATTATGCCACTAAGCGAACAGAAGAGGAAGCAAAACACTATTATTATACACCAGATTTGACTGACAAGGTGAAAAGAATGATTTACAGTTGTGTAAAATGTTTAATTGTGAATAAGGAATCAAGGAAGATTTCTTTCATCCCTTATTCAAAGAAAGTGAGTCATGTAGATCATACTGGACCACTTCAATCAACTAACAAACGGTACAACGACATTGTAAGTATTATTGATACAATTACCAAGTTTACCTGGCTGTATCTTGTACATACAAACAAACTTACACATACATATTCTACAGAATAATGCCTTGTTTATGCAACAACTTCCTTCTGACACTGGCTGTTTTGTTTCAGTTACATGTAATTATCGCATCGATTTCTCTTCTCAGTGTCTTCCAAATAGTTCATCGTAGGCTGTTCTGTTCCTTTCTTTTCCGGGATTTTCCCTTCCAAAATGTTACTGACGAAGTTGCTGTGTCTGTGGCATGTCCAATAAAGTTTTTTTTTCTCTGTTCCATTTTCTTTAATAGTCTTCTCTGTTCACTGACTTTCCATAAGTCTTACAGATCTTTTTCTTTCCATCCAGCTCATTCTTGTTATTCCGCCATATCCACATTCCACTAGATTCAAGTCGATTCTTTTAGAATTCATCCAGAGTCTAACTCTCACTTCGATAGATCAGTATACTCCTTAAAGATGATTTTTAAAAGATTTTCTGATATCTGTGTCCGTATGTTGCTGTTTAAAATGTTTTCGTTACTCATCAATGTCTGTTTTGCCAGTGCAACCGTTCTCTTCACTTCCATTAAACACATGCTGTCCTATGTGATTATACTACCGAGATAACAAATGTGTTTCACCTGATCAGTTCTGATGTCATCAATTTCTATATCGGTGTTACTTTCTTCCATATTTTTCTGCACTACGATTTCTATTTGTTCACTTTCAATTCCCATATTTCAAGAGTGTCTGACAGGAGTTGCAGCATTCTATTGATTTCTTTTTTGGAGTCTGCAACTAGTACCTTGTTGTCAGCAAATCTGATACGATGTATTATGTAGTCCTTTGTCTCCTCCTTCCATGAATAGCTTCCTCAAAGAAACATTAAAGAAATATGGGTGAGGAGACATTCTCATCTAACGCCTTGTCTAATCTTGGCTTCTTCCTCTATTTTATTGATGTTTATTTTTGTGCATCGGTTGATTAATCATTCTTCTCCATTTCCAGTTATGTCCTACTTTTCCTTTGTTCTAGTTGTCAAAAGCTTTTCCTAAGACAGTGAAGATAAGGTAAGTTCTTCCTATTCGCATCCATCCTTCTCTCCAATAGTACACTCGAGGCCAAAATTGCTCCTCTTGTTTGTCTGCTTCTTCTAGTTTGCACTTGGTCTTCTCCAACATACTTATCCACTTTTCCTTTTATCCTGCTTTTAATAACATTAGTGAAAATTTTGGAGGCAAGTGACAACGTTGATCGTAATATACAACTGAAGCAATCAACTAACTTTCCTATTCCAGGTATGGTCATGTTTCTACATTGTATGAAGTATTCTGGCATGATTCCTGTTTCGCAACTGTCATTTATTACTTTGAATAATTGATTTTTCATGTTGCTACCTAAATCTTTCAGGAATTCTACGAGAATATTTTCAACACCAGTTGCTTTACCTTCTTTGAGACTGCAAAGGGCATGTTAAAATTCATGTCTAATGAGTGGAGGGTCGTGCACTTCTCTTTCACACTCACTGATGTCTTCAAATACATTACTTTCATTCTTGAAGTCCACATCATCGTACAGTTCCCCTATGCATTCTTCCCAACCAGCACATATCTCAGCATTTTCCATCAGTAATATTCCTTCTTATCTTTAACTACTTCTGTTTTATTATTTAATAAAATTGCTGCCAAATAGTCATATACAGTTACTTTGCTTAACATTTTACATTTACATTTTACATGTTCATTTATCGATTTCATTCTTTTACTGCACAGTTCTATGTGATATCGTTCACAGGCTTCGATACACAGTTCACATACACATGTTGTGGTTGGGTCGTGATAAGTTTTGTTCTTGCAGATTAGATGATGAAAGCCGTGAATAGAAAGTCTAGTTACAACATGTCGCTGTTCGACGTTTGGTGCTTTCCGTGAGCGGTTCGTCATTGCTTCGGTGCCATAAAACACCGGCCATATTTTTTCTCGTTTGTCCTCCATGATCTTCAGTTGCTTTCTGGAAGCCCTGGTGTGTGGCATCATATATCGAAGTCTGATGTCTTCAATTAGGAATGTCTCTCTCGCTAGCAGGTACACTAGTCTAGATCTTGTTGTCTTTGAGAGACCTAGTGCTCTTTTTAGATATGTCGATTTTACCTTTTCTAGTGTTTCTAGATTTTTTTCTGTCAGGTGGTCCCATATAACCTCCATCCCATAGGCCAGGATTGGCAAGATTTTTGTGTTGAATAATTTCATGGCTGTTTCTAGACTGAGTAGGCGGATGTTTTTGATGTCCTGTATTGCTATTATTGCTTGGGTTGCACGTTCTGTTGTATGTTTTGTGAAGCATTTGGCTGTTGGTTGCAATGTCACTCCTAGGTATTTAAAGTCTGATGAGATTTTCATTTTTTTGTCCTCTGATACTGATTTCCGCATTCTTGGGTGTTTCGCCTCCTTTTCTGAAAATTACCATTTCTGTCTTTGTTATGTTTATGTGAAGTTTGTGTTCACTGCACCATCTGCCTATTTTCTTAATGATTCTCTGCAGTTTCTGTATATCTGTTGAACCTACGGCTATGTCGTCAGCGTATGCATATAAATACACATCTTCTTCATTTTCTCCAATTCGGAGTACTTCTTCAGTGACAAGAATGTACAACAAAGGGCTCATTGGGTCACCCTGTAAGACTCCGTTCGATTGCAGAATTGGGTTCGAAAAAGAGAGGTTGTCTGATATTGTAATTAAGTTGTATTCGAGGATTGATTTGATTATTCTTGCCCATACGCTGTCTTCTCCCATTGTGTTTTCCAGTTTTCGGGCTATGAGCTCTCTTTACAATAGGTCAAAGGCTTTGGTGAAGTCTATGAACATTCTTTTGTAGCGCATCATCGATGTTGATTAGAAGAAGCCTGACTGCCGGAAGTGTTGATCTTCCAGATCTGAAACCCATTTGTCGTTCTGGGAGATGACTGTCCACAGAGGCTTGGATTTTTTGTGTTATTATCTTTGAAAACATCTTGAATTGAGTATTTTCCAGGACTATGCGTCTGTACTTGTTTAGGTCCATTTGGTCTCCTCTACCTTTGTAGAGAACTTTTATTGTCGAGTGTCTCCATTGTGTCGGAATTCTTCCAAGTTCCAGGCATTTGTTAAACAGTTTGGTCCATATGTGTTGGAGGGCCTCTTTTGCATCTTTTATATGTTCATTATATGTATTATCAGGTCCTGCTGCTTTCTTGTTCTTCAGTGCTTTTATTACTTCTTTCACATCATCTTCATTTAGGGGTTCCCATGTATTGTCTTTTTCCTTAGTTTGATGTTGTTTCTCTTTCTTTGGGGGTGTTTTGAGTCCTCGTTTGTTCAGTATCTTACTGAAGTGGTCTTCCCATTCCTTCAGGTCTATATTTGGTGTATGAGCCATTTTTCTTGGTCTTGCTGCTATGTATGGGTCTTTCTCTGCTCTTCATCCGATTCTCTTTTTGCCTCACTTTCTATGTATTCTTTTTTCTTCTCTTCTATTAGTTTTTTGTAGATTCTCCTCTCTTCTGCGTACAGTTTGTATGTTTCCTCGTCATGCTGGTTTCTTAGTCTGTGGAGGATTCTTAGAACAGTGTTTCTTTTGCTGTAGCATTCAGCATCGAACCATCTTTTGGCCGTCCTTGTTTTGGGGATTGTTTGTATCACTGAATTTTTTAGGACGACTTCTATTTGGTCTGTTGCTTTTCAAGGTCTACTACTTCTGTTTTCGCTCGAGGTTCGTGATGAAGGGCCATAATTTTCTAACACGTGGTCCTGTTCTTCTGCCTCTTCAGCAGTGCTTTTTGTCCGTTTCTAATTTTTCTGTCTGCATTTGGTTGTGATGTTATTTTTAATTCTTTTGCAGTCATGGCAACGCGCAAATAGCCAGAATATATTCATGCAATAGTTGAGAATGAGAGCACGTAGTGACTTACAACAAACTTTACACGTATTTTAAAACCTTTACGAGACTTTCCTCCGGTCTCACCCCCCCCCCCCCCCCCAACAAAAAAATGAAAGCCAAAAAAGTAAAAAAAATTCTCTTAGTAGAGTTTCGTTGTTCATGTAGTCAAACTGCCTCATCGTGCATGGAAATGGAAATGAAGCCCCATGCTTCTTTACAGAGCGTAGGGGAACGATACGGGAGACCCGCACCGCTTTACTAGGCAAGGTCCTAGTGGAGGTGGTTTGCCATTGCCTTCCTCCGACCGTGATGGGGATGAATGATGATGATGAAGACGACACAACAACACCCAGTCATCTCGAGGCAGGAAAAATTCCTGACCCCGCCGGGAATCGAACCCGGGACCTCGTGCTCGAGAAGCGAGAACGCTACCGCGAGACCACGAGCAGCGGACGCATCGTGCATGATGTTGTAATTTACTACGTCTTTTCTACTAACTCTGTACGCAACACATGTCGCAGACAGTGTACCCCATTTGTTGTACTTGCTAAATTATATTGTACGGGACGTGATTTTGGAGATATGAGGTCATGAACGTTACTCTGCGTGAAAACGAAACTGCAGGACGAAATTCGCTAGAGATACAGGTGAAATATGTGTACAAATATGTGTGAATTATGTTAAATATATGTGAAACGTAAGTGACTTGTGCGTATGGGGGCAAAGCCACGACCAAAAAACTCCTTCTAAACCCTTGGATTGATTTCAACCAAACTTCGTAGATATAGACTGATGAGTCAAAACATTATGACCACCTGGTTAATGTGTTGTTTGTCTGCCTTTGGAACGAAATACAGCACTGATTCCGCGTATCAGGGATACGACAGTTTATTGGTACGTTTGTGGAGATACGTGGCATTAAATGTCTACGCACAGGTCATGTAATTCTGGTAAATAATGGGCCACTGATTTGCGTACGCAGTGATGGCGCCGATAGCGACCCAGATGGGTTCCGAATGATTTACATCAGGCGGGTTGGGTCGCAGAGACATCAACATGAGTTCACTATAATGCTCCTCAAATCACTATAGCACGGTTCTGGTTTCCAGATACTGACAATTATACTGTTGAAAGATGACACCAGGCGGGTTGGGTCGCCGAGACATCAACATGAGTTCACTATAATGCTCCTCAAATCACTATAGCACGGTTCTGGTTTCCAGATACAGACAATTATACTGTTGAAAGATGACACCACCGTCGGGGAAGACATCAAGCACGAAGGGATACAGGTAGTTCGCAGGTGTCTTCAATTACTACCAAAGGTCCCATACAAGCGAAATCGCGTAACACTTCTCTACCAGCCTGTGTCCGTGGAGTTCTGCAAGTTTCGAGCCGCCGTTCACGTCGATGACGGCGTTTGGGGAGACGACCAGCGACTTAGTGTAGCAAAAATGTAATTCGTCCAAAGAGCCGAGATCGACAGTCAAATTGCTATGGTCTCGTGCCAACTGCAGTCGCAACTGTCAATGCCTTTGGCTCAACATGTGAACAAGTACGTGTGGTCTGCTGCGGAACTCCATGTTCAACAACGTACGCTGAACAGTGTGTTCCGAAGCACTTGTGCTTGCACCAGCATTGTACTCTTTCGGCAGAGATGCCACAGATCACCATCCGTCCTACTTTACCTTTTAACTCTTTCTGCAGATGATCACGATAGTAGCACGTGAACATTCGACCAGCTTTGCCGTTTTCGAGATAATCGTTCACAGCTCTGCGTAATAATAATCCGCCTTTTGTAAAGTCACTTATCTCAATGGATTTCAACCATTTGCAGCCCATAGCTTCCCTCCGAGTCTGCTCCGCTTACATACTTTTGTTACCGCATCACATGCCAGCAATGCATCCAACGTTGCAGTGGGCAGAGGTCATAATGTATTGACTTATCGGAGTATTACTTAACATCTGGAAAGAAATACTGTGGGGGTAAGCACGATCAACCTCCTATTGGGATGGGAGCGATAATGTGGTGACGGAAGGGGAGGGCAGTGGGAAGGGATGGACAGACAGAGAGAGGGAAGGTGGTGGAAGAGGTGATGGACAGAGAGACGGGAAATTGACAAAGAAAGGGAAGAGGAGGTGATGGACAGAGAGAGGGGAGGAGGTGACGGACAGAGGGAGATGGGGAAGAGGAAATGGACAGAAAGGAGAGAGGAAAAGGTGAAAAGAGGGGCGAAAGGAGATGGGCTGTGAGACAGGGGAGAAAGACATGGACAGACAGATGATGGAGGAGGAAGTTGACTGAGAGAAGGGGGAGAAGATGGGTAGAGAGGGCGTAAGGGAACATGGACAAAGACAGGGGGAGGGAGGAGATGGACTAATAAAACTGGAATAAATACATGGATGGGCAGCACTGAGAAGTCAGCTAATCCTAACACACAAAAGAATAAATAGCATTTTTGTGGATATTCTCTTTCAGAAGCCAGACAGAGGGTCTAACAGAAAATTACGTGTACTGTGACTTGCCATTGCTCTCCTACACACTGTTTTCTAAAAAACCTTTTGGAAACGCTAATAGTAAAGTCTGTCTGTCCATCGCTTCCCACTGCCCTCTTCCCCCAACACGTTATCGCCTATCCCAATAGGAGGTTGATCGTGCTTACTCCCACAGTACTTCTTTCCAGATAATACGTAATGCACTGATAAGTCAATACATTATGACCTGTGTCCACTGCAACGTTGGACAGTAAATTGCCCAGTAACTGGCCACATTGTATATTTCATAATTTTTTTTTTTATAAATTTTCCCATCGATTATTTCAGTCTGGCACGAAACTGACCGCACCTGAAACACACACGGCACACGTGACTGACTACAGATCTAATCTACTGTGTAATGATCTTCATAACTCTACATAAAATTTCCTAATTCCCATTAGAGTCTTTACTCCTCTATGATATTGTAATTGATTCGGTTTCATCTTTGCTTATTCCCTGTCCCTGCACGTGATGTGGCTGTCTTTACAAGCGTTCTGCAAATTACCTGTACCAATAAAATTATGATTTAACTTGACGGCTATTGACAAGTGATTAAACAATTTGCACAGCTGTGAAGGGGCACTAACAGCTTCATTCTTACACAAGTGATGCATGATAAGAGATCTGTTCAGAAAATTCCGGAGCTTTGTCCACAAAATTTTTCTACGCACAGCTTTTACTTATTGTGGATGGTCTCCTTCGAAATACTCTTCTCCACAATTGATACACAGCTCCCAAAGCCATTCCCACTTCCGGAAGCAGTCTTGGTACGCCTCTCTCTGGATCGCGTGAAGCGCCTTCCGCGAATTTTCTTTTATCTCGTCTATCGTTGCATATCTTCGTCGTTTTAACGGGGTTTTCAACTTTGGAAATTAAAAAAAAAAAAGTCCGCAGGGGCCGAGTCTGCAGAGTACGGAGGATGACGCAGTACAGTAATTTCATTTTTTGTGCAACAGTCACGCACCAACAGGGATGAATGTGCTTTCTTTGGTCTTGGAGAACCTTTCCCGACCCATTGTGAAGATCATTGAACCTTAGTCTCAACATCATAACCGTAGACGCTCGTCTCATCGCCAGTTATGATTCTCTTAAAGATTCTCATTTGCGCAATCCAAAAGCTCTTCACAGGTTGCGAGACGAAGGTCTTTCTGGCCTTGACTCATGAGCCATGGGTCGAACTAGGCGGCAACAAGATGCATTCCAAGATGCTGCGTCAGGATTTAATGACATGATCCAGCTGAAATGTTACATTCTTCTGCAATCTCTCGGACAGTGAGTCTTCGATTGGCACTCACAATTTCGTGGACGTGCTCCTCTAACTCTGCCATCTCGAAATTCACAGACTGTGCGACTCAACGTTCTACTCAATACACCATTGAACAATAACTCACAGACATAGAACGATGAAACGTCCGGCAGTTACACATTAAACACGTGCGTGAGCAGGGATGCCAACCGCATTTCGCTCCAACTGGCGCGAAATTACGAATGTTCCGGAATTTTTTTAAACAGACTTCGCATATTGAGCACCCACTTTCTGCCTTGATATCTCTTTCACAATTAGCCGCATACTTTTAATCCATATATTAAAACACAAAAAGTCCAATCCAACAACGACATTATCTGTCGTGGAGGTGCTCGCGAAATTAGTATCGAAGTGCGTCGTGGAAATCACATCCTCTCGCATACAAAAATAGGAACAGTGTCCGGCAAATAACGTAGTACATCTCAAATGCAAACCAAGTAATGTGCACCATTCAAGTCTGCTGATACCAAATAACGTCCTATTAACTGACCTTATGCAAACCAAGCCCACAAGTTAATAGAGGATCGTTGCTATTAATCTGAAAATATGAGTTTTCATCGCTCGAGAAATATGAACAAAACACATGAGATCATTCAAGTTCTCTGGATTCGAAAAACTCGGAGTACGTGCAGAATTTCGTTATGGCTTAAACATCAAACTAATCACACGCTTACGCCTTCAGTCTTGCGCCTTTTCAACCGTTTTCCTCTGTTGTTTAAGTGTACAACAGCTATTACTATAAACTTTCACAAAAATGTAATCGCCTGCCTACAAGGGAGGAGCAATACCGCCGGTTACCGCATGGGTTTTCTCCGCTTGACTTCGCGGTTCTGGCGCCGGATGACGCAACAAGAATACAGCGCTCGAGCAGAGACCTGTGAACCGGAGCAGCTTTCATATGTTTGCTCTTCGTGATAATTAAACGTAGTGGCTAAACGATGTGCCTCCCTGTACGTATTGTGTCAACACCGCAAAGAACAGTCTACCCGAACCACTTCAGCAAATCTAAGATGCGGCGTCGGTAACACATAGTACGGCCAGCAATCACTGGAGTTATCGGCGGGGAGTTTAAGATCAGATCACTCACGCTGGACACAGCACTGGACGTCACTGGTAAGTCGAGTCTTTGTACCGTAGGCGCCTTTGTACCCAGCAGACAGACCAGTAATGTGTCTCGAGTTATTCCAGATTGAGAAATAAATGTGGTGCACTCATTTTAAATCCTAACAGAAGAGATTTTGTCTTTCTGGGCTGCGTAAAACTAATCTCCATGGTAAGGCATTAACATTTTCATCGACAGTGAACTCATGTAGCAAGCTTTCACACCATAACTGCTTCGAAATGATGGAAAACTAGAGATAATTGAATGGATAGCCAAGATCTTTTCTTAGCAGTTTATGCTTTGATATTGAGCAGAAAACAATAAAGTTCTGCTAACTATGTGTCAGTTTCCCTTTTCGTCGATGTAGTGTTTGGAAATGTCGAAATCTTTCATTTCTTTTTTCAGTTTTTATAATTTCAAATATACCCATCTACACCTGCATCAATACTCCGCAAGTAACCTGACGGTAGGTGGCGGAGGGTACTTCTGGCACCAAACTGATACCCCCTTCCCTGTTCTACTCGTGAATGGCGCGTGGGAAGAATGATTGTCGGTAAGCCTATTAGCTCTAAATTCTCGAACTGTTCATCGTGTTCATCTCGTGATATGCGTACAGGAGGAATTAATTTGTTGTCCTACTCTTCCCGGAAACTACTCTATAGAAATGTCAATAGTACACCTCTCACAGATGCACAACGCCTCTCTGTTAGCGTTTGCCACTGGAGTTCGTTGAACCTCTCTGTAACGCTCTCACGTAGACTAAGCGACCCCGTGACGAAATGCGACGCTCTTCGTTGGATGTTCTCTGTCTCTTTTGCGAGGGCTACTCGGAAAGTAAGGTCGCGAAATGGAAACCACTGTAAAGATCAAAAATGTTTTATTTGCAACTATTTGCTACAACTTCCAGCTACTTATCTACATAATCGTCGTTCCGACTTAGACATCTGTCAAATCGTTGTAACAACTTTCCAATACCATCGTCACAGAAGGTAGCCGCCTGTGCTTTCCACCAATTCTCTACGCTGGTCTGTAGTTCGTTGTCTGTGCCAAAACGCTGTCTTCGTAGCCAGCGGTTTATGTGAGCAAATATGAACCTGAAGGGGCGCCAGTTATGGGCTGTATTGTGGGTGATCAAACACTTCCCACCGAAAAGGCTGCAGGAGCATCTTCATTGCCCATGCAGAGTACAGCTGGGAATTGTCCTGTAGAACGAAACGCATGACAGTTACGTTATGTGGGTTGCATAGCTTCAGGCGAAATCTTTCACCAGGCCCTCATGAGAGGGTTGGAACTTTAATAGTGGCAACTATTTATTTACAGCTCATGCAAAACAGGTACATGTTTGAAAGTTTTACTGACCTTCAAACCAGTCACCAGCATTGTGTATAACCTGTTGCCAGCGATGTGGAAGTCATAGGATACTCTTAGCAGTGCAGCTGCATTGATAGTGCGAGCTGTGCAGTCTATTGCCCGACGAATTTGTAGCTGTTCTGAAGCGAATGCCGTCTGAAGTGTTCCCTACAGTTTAGAAATCGAGTTGAACTCACGAGGGCTTAAGTCAGGGGAGTGCAGTAGGTGGTAGAGCACTTAGCAGCCCCATCAGTCAAACAAATCAGTAACATCTTGCACTGTACGTGCTTGAGCATTGTCTTGCAAAATGATGGTCAGGTCCTGCAGAAAGTCTCATCACTCCTGTCTCTATACTGTTCATTTTTGGAACACAATCTACGACCAGCTTAGAGACAGAAGAGATGAAACTTTCTGCAGGACCTGATCATCATTTTGCAGGACAGTGCTCAAGCACATACAGTGCAAGTTGTTACTGGTTTGTTTGACTGATGGGGCTCCTAAGTAATATACCACTTACTGCACTCCCCTGACTTAAGCTCTCGTGAGATCAACTCGATTTCTAAACAGAAGGAAACACTTCAGGGCATTCGCTTCAGAACTGCTACAAATTCGTCGGACAATAGACCGCGCCGCTCGAAATGTCAACGCAACTGGAACTGCTAAGAGTATCTTACGGCTTCCACTTCACTGGCAACGGGTTATACACAATGCTGGTGACTACTTTTAAGGTCAGTAAAACATTGAAACACGTATCCATTTTGTACGAGCTGTAAACAAATACACTCCTGGAAATGGAAAAAAGAACACATTGACACCGGTGTGTCAGACCCACCATACTTGCTCCGGACACTGCGATAGGGCTGTACAAGCAATGATCACACGCACGTCACAGCGGACACACCAGGAACCGCGGTGTTGGCCGTCGAATGGCGCTAGCTGCGCAGCATTTGTGCACCGCCGCCGTCAGTGTCAGCCAGTTTGCCGTGGCATACGGAGCTCCATCGCAGTCTTTAACACTGGTAGCATGCCGCGACAGCGTGGACGTGAACCGTATGTGCAGTTGACGGACTTTGAGCGAGGGCGTATAGTGGGCATGCGGGAGGCCGGGTGGACGTACCGCCGAATTGCTCAACACGTGGGGCGTGAGGTCTCCACAGTACATCGATGTTGTCGCCAGTGGTCGGCGGAAGGTGCACGTGCCCGTCGACCTGGGACCGGACCGCAGCGACGCACGGATGCACGCCAAGACCGTAGGATCCTACGCAGTGCCGTAGGGGACCGCACCGCCACTTCCCAGCAAATTAGGGACACTGTTGCTCCTGGGGTATCGGCGAGGACCATTCGCAACCGTCTCCATGAAGCTGGGCTACGGTCCCGCACACCGTTAGGCCGTCTTCCGCTCACGTCCCAACATAGTGCAGCCCGCCTCCAGTGGTGTCGCGACAGGCGTGAATGGAGGGACGAATGGAGACGTGTCGTCTTCAGCGATGAGAGTCGCTTCTGCCTTGGTGCCAATGATGGTCGTATGCGTGTTTGGCGCCGTGCAAGTGAGCGCCACAATCAGGACTGCATACGACCGAGGCACACAGGGCCAACACCCGGCATCATGGTGTGGGGAGCGATCTCCTACACTGGCCGTACACCACTGGTGATCGTCGAGGGGACACTGAATAGTGCACGGTACATCCAAACCGTCATCGAACCCATCGTTCTACCATTCCTAGACCGGCAAGGGAACTTGCTGTTCCAACAGGACAATGCACGTCCGCATGTATCCCGTGCCACCCAACGTGCTCTAGAAGGTGTATGTCAACTACCCTGGCCAGCAGGATCTCCGGATCTGTCCCCCATTGAGCATGTTTGGGACTGGATGAAGCGTCGTCTCACGCGGTCTGCACGTCCAGCACGAACGCTGGTCCAACTGAGGCGCCAGGTGGAAATGGCATGGCAAGCCGTTCCACAGGACTACATCCAGCATCTCTACGATCGTCTCCATGGGAGAATAGCAGCCTGCATTGCTGCGAAAGGTGGATATACACTGTACTAGTGCCGACATTGTGCATGCTCTGTTGCCTGTGTCTATGTGCCTGGGGTTCTGTCAGTGTGATCATGTGATGTATCTGACCCCAGGAATGTGTCAATAAAGTTTCCCCTTCCTGGGACAATGAATTCACGGTGTTCTTATTTCAATTTCCAGGAGTGTAGTTGCCACTATTAAAGTTCCAACTCTCGTACTTGGCGGGAGACTCTGCGTTCTAGGCATCTTTACGTTCTCACTGTGAGCTCAGAACTAAAAAGCGCGATGTGACACGACCGACGAGCTTGTTGGAGACGCTTCCCAACGCATCTGTGCAAAGTTTCATCGGATTTTCACTGTGGTTTCCATTTCGCGATCGATCGGACCTTACTTTCCGAATAGACCTCTTTTGAGTCGTACCTGTTAAGGGTCTCAGATTGATGATTTATCAAGAATCGGTTGATCAAGCTGTCTGTAAGCCTTTCTTTCGTGGATAGTTACATTTCTTTAAGATTCTTCATACGAATCTCAGTCTGGTGTCTACTTTTCCCACTATTTGTTTCATGCGGTCATTCTGGTTAAGGTCGCTGTGGTTATTACTCCTAGATACTTTACGGTATGTAATGTTTCCAACAATATATCACCAATAGTCTAGGTGTCCTGTAGTGCATTTCTTGTTCTATGTATGCGCAATGTGTTATCTTTACTGACGTTTCACGTCAACTGCCAGAGTCTGTTACATTCATCAGTCTTCTATATGTCATTTTCCAAATCGACGCTGTCTTCCGGCATTGCTAATTTCTTATAGACAACCGCATCATCTGCGAATAGTCTCAGAGAGCTTCTAACGCTTTTACTATATCATTTACATACATTTACATACACTTCATTTGGTTACTCCGGAAATAACCTTTACATTAGTACATTTTGTTCCGTTAAGAGTTTCATGTTGAGTTCTGTCTGCAAGGAAGTCCTGAATCCAGTCACAAATCTGGTCTGATAGTAAGCTCGTAGTTTTTCGCTAGACGGTGTCAAATGTCTTGCTGAAGTCAAGGAACACAGCATCAACCCGAGTGCCGTTGTCTGTAGCGCTGAGGGTCTCACGGAGGAACAGTGAGAGATAAGTTGCGGAATCCTTTTTGATTTTTATAGAGGAGATTTACGTTCCCCTAAAACGCAACAGATTGACGTCAATATTATAGGCCTGTAATGTTATAACCGGTCGTTCCTTCAGAGAACTACGATAAACTGCTCCTACAAGGGGACACGTTCTTTCGCGTAATGTTTGTAGAATCTTACAGGTATCTCATCTGGTCCTGATGCTATTCCACTACCAAGCGATTCTAGTTGCTGTACTATTCCGTGGTCGATGATCTCAACATTAGCCATTTCGATGTTCATACGGTTATTGGAAGAGGGACTGTTTTACGATCTTCTGCGGTGAAACTATTTCTAAAGATCGCATTTTTACTTCCTATAGGACACTTCTGAAGTATTTAAGCGCCTATAACGATGGAGGTAATGAATTGGTTCTTGGAGGTTTGAAAGCATGACCGTAGCATCGGTAATAAATCATTCGTGATATTCGAAATACTTCATCAACAGAATAAAAATGTGGACATATCATCAAAACCTTTTTAAAAGTGAAATTGTAAATTATTTTCCTCTATTTTCTTCCCTTTCTCTACCACGCCGCATTTTGAGCGACAAGTGCCCTAGTGTAGAATGTACTGCATTCTAGAAACAACACAGGACAAAAGATTAAATGAACCCAAAAGTGCGCCAGAAAAGTTCAGTGAATGATCTCAGAAGATAAAGGAAACAAGAGTTACAAACAAAATACCTTTATTGACCTTCAAAGTAATCGGCGTTAGCTACAACACTGTTCTGACATCGGTTGTAAAGCTGATGGAAACCGTGATCAAACGCTTTTTATAGACTCGCTTGACACACCGTGGTCAAGCGCTAGGTCTGCAAAAGAGCCTTTCAGGGCTAATTCAAGGCACGGAAACGAAAAGAAGTCTGCCGGAGTCAAACTAGGAGAATAAGGAAGATGTTGGAGAACATTTGAACCACAATCTTCTCGAATCCGAGTCCATGTTACAAACCACCGAGTTATCTAGCTCAGTGTCTACATGGAGTGTCCCACCGCTATTGTCCAGGCAGCGCAACATTTTACCTTCTTTTCTGGTCAGCTGTGGATCGTTGAAAGATACTGAAAACTAGCCAATTGAAGCAATTAGAGAAAGCCAAACATACAAGATGTAGGAATGTAAGTGCAGATGTGATCATTGGTACCTTGATATGTACCCACTTCAGTGTGTTAGTTGTCTAACAGTCTTTCCGCAAACACGTCATAAAATTTAACACCCCGTGATCTCTGCGTGGTCGTAACTCCACCATTGAGTGGACTACGTTTGTCTGTAAAGACTAACTGTTTTGTGTCCACGTCTCCACACTTCAACATCTGACCTGCTGCTCAGGGGAAAATAAGCATTAATGGCTTACTGTAGCCACATGAACTTGGCGGTACTAACCAACCTAAAAACATACTTCTCCTTGTAGCTATAATTCTTAGTCTGCAAATGAAGTAAATACTGATGTAATGTTGTTCAGTACACTGTCCTCGGTAAGCAATAAAAATACCTGAACTCACATCCCTAACATCTTGTATTCGTGCCATGTTGTAGCATGCGAGTGTACGTTGGATTCAATAAACCGTTTCGTAGTAAAATACTGTTCTAATAGAAAAGGAAAGCAGTTTGCGAAGAGCAGACATGGAAGGCTATCTAATTTTGAATCGCGTATAATACCAGTTGCATAGTCTCACATTTTTTTGTTGGCAGTGTGTTTATACTACAGTTCATATTCGCGTGTTGAAGAAGCAGTAGAACAATTTGTAGAAATAGAAGTTTTCTCTGATATTGTCATTTATAAGTGATTTCAGTTCGCCCGGCGCCTTATCTTGCTCCCGTTTGGGTCCTGTCAAGTGCGATTTTGTGATTCAATAGGCTGAGCTTACAAGATACTTTACCAAGGTTGCGGAGACTTATGTCCTTCATAGTATTCACAAAGAGCTGGAATGTTACCCAGAATATTAACTTAACGCTCGTTATAAGGAATCAAGCAAGTGAGGTTGCCATTGCATTGTCTCTGCACAGACTATTTGACGCGTGTGTCAACACAAAAATCATCTTTTATGTATTTTCTTTAGTGTTATGTTTCAGCCTCTATGTCTATAATACTTGGTCACAGAATGTAAGGTATAATAAGTTTATCAATATGTATTAAAAAATAAAATACGTCAGAATAAAGAAGCATTGAATTATGTAATTACAGAACGACAATATCAATGAGAGCACAACAACAACAATAATAATAATGAGTAATATATACAATAAAAATTTATTTATTCTAATAACACGGATTATGTCGATTGATGGCTATTAGTATAACCCTCTCAGCAATTACGTAAAACGATTTGCGTTGCTCATGGGAAATAAATTTCAGTACGGCCAGATCAAGTGATCAAGCTCCTACCATATTTTCATGACCATTTCTTGAACTTTACAATACATTTTACAGTTAACAATAACACGATCAATTGTGCATACAATACATCAAAATGGTTCAAATGGCTCTGAGCACTATGGGACTCAACATTTGAGGCCATCAGTCCCCTACAACTTAGAACTACTTAAACCTAACTAACCAAAGGACATCACACATATCCATGCCCGAGGCAGGATTCGAACCTGCGACCGTAGCAGTCACGCGGTTCCGGACTGAAGTGCCTAGAACCGCACGGCCACAGCAGCCGGCATACAATACATGTACGAACAGTAGTTTCTACGGATTTTTCAGTAGCTTATCGGGATATGATTACAAAAGGTTCCGTCAGACACTTCCGCAGCAGTGGTTGTCTACAGCGAGTTCGAAAATAACGTGTGTGTTCTTTTAAACTAAATCTCTTTAATTAAATCAAGTACAAATATTGTTGTGGGTAATAGTTCAAAAGGCAGTGAAAAACTTACGAATGCTCCCATTTGTTGCTGTATTGGAAATAAATATGGCATTATCGTTCGAAGTGGATTCTAATGTGTTACCGGAAAACAGAGAATGTGAGCGATATTATTCTGGAGCAGTGCCACCTTCGCGGTTACACTTACGAGGATCTGAGACGAGTTTGAAGTCAATGGAACACTGCATGTTGTGAATAAGGCAGGTAGTGGAACAAAGAGACGTTCAACTGAAAAGGAAACTATTGGTGTAGTGATTTAGCCGAATATGCAATCTTCGGAAAACGTCTGTGAGGCAATGCTCTCGTGAGACTGCGACAACGAAATCAGGATTTCCAGAATTTTGCGGATCGGTGGTGGAACGTATGTATTTCGAGTTTTCCATGCTCTGAACGAGGCGAAGTGAATTTTGTGAGTGGTTCATCAACATATGTGAAAACGATGAACGTTTCCAAGATGTAATTCTTTGGTCAGATGAATGAACACAATTGCGTGTACTGGGCTAACGAAAATTCGTACGTAACTGAAGAAAATGTTAATCTACTAGACGTACCAGTCTTCTGTGGTCTATCGTCTAGATGGTTGATTGGGCTGTATTTATTTGAAGAGACTGTCACAGGTGGTTCACGCCGAGAAATGTTGCTCATAATAACTCCTGCTAATATTATACATGTTACATCACCGATACTAACCCATCACCAGGCGATTGTATTTTCCGATGAGTGACGTTTTCGCACCAACTGTTCACCTTGTCTGGTCTGATTATTCGTACCAGCAGCACACACATTTCGTCTGCTCCCATATTGTTAAAGGAACAGTCCTAGCAATCGCCTAAAGTGGAGATCACGGAAAAACTAAATCAGGCCGGCGGGAAAGTTATGTGAATACTGCTTTTCCCGAATGCAGGCTCGGTGTACAGGCCACAAGAGATCTGTTTTAGATATATGCAGGACGACGTGAGTAAGCTAACATCTGCCGTCATTACTCCTGATAAAGGGTATCCGCAGCCGAAATATTGCAAGATCGGCAATACGAATCTAAGATCTTCACGTTGAAAATAGATTGACAGATTGATACTTTCTGAAGGATAATTATATGAGTATTACATTCAAACAACTTACGATTTTTGGAGTTTGTAGTATCCATTACCACATTCATTTCATTAAAGCGATTGTATGTGAGCTTTTCTCATTAATCACTCGTAGACGATCCAAAGCTATTATTATACATGTTATATCGCCGATGCTAGCCCATCACCAGGCGTCTGTCCTTTCTGATGAGCGACGTTTTCGCACCGACTATTCATCTTGTCTGGTCGGAGTATTCATATCAGCAGGACACACATTTTGACTGCTCCCATATTCGTACGTAAACCGTACTTACAGAAAAAAGGCGAGTCATCCTTGCAATGTTGACGTTCTTTCTAGAAGATTTTTTAAATAAGGTCTCAACTACTTATTTGTAGTTCATGCAATTATTACTAATATACCATGTGTTTGAGCTCAAGCTTAGAACAGGAACTAAAAGTTTACAGTGGTTCCCCTGATATTTTCTTGACAACTAACTGCGAGAGGATACATTTAACTGTGTCCATGAAATTTTGTCATTGCAGAATAACTTTCATTGTTGTAAGATTCTTGCCTGCAAAACACACATATGGTGAAAATGATACCAAACTCTACATCATAGTTATTATCAACCGCCATTGAACTACTTTCTTATTTATTAGTTCCCATTTTCGTCTTCAAATCAAATTTTTGTTTCACGCCATGCTACGGACTTCCTTGACCTATTACTATTCCGTCAAAGAAATTTCGCCAATTTAGTGCTCAAGGGACACGATGTTACCCGAGAGCTCTTTCTTCTCTCACATAACGTGACACTCAGAGAGAGATAGAGTTAGTGAGAGACATCCATTTTGTATGTATTTGAGACCTTCAGTGGGTCGTAGTGCTACATAAATTGTAAGCAAGAAAAATAAGAAAAAATAGAAAGTGAAGAAGACGTATCAATCATTATTCTAAAGGCTCAAATTCATATTTTGTAGGTTCAGGACTGGTTATGTAATACCTCAGTAGAAATACCAACTAAAGCCATAGTTGTGGACTTCTCACTCTAATACGTATTTCATGTGTAGCGGAAAATGCTGTTGCTGTCTCCTGCAATTAGCGAGTAATGCCGAGGTTACGATAATCAGTCAGTATTCGGCAAATCTCTGTGTTATCATCCCTATTTAGGTTTCGGGTTGGTTGCCTGACACTTGTCAGGTGATTTCTGAATCAGTGCCTCCAAAATAGTCGGGGCCAGTGTACTCCAGTATCTTTATCCAGATCTCCTAACACTTCGCCCTAATGGCAGGGCTTTAAATTTAATACAGCGTTTAAGCTGTTTAGTTTGATCTAGAACACCTCTATTGTTTCCCCTCTTTCCTGTGTGTGTGATGATGATGATGTTTGGTTTGTGGGGCGCTCAACTGCGTGGTTATCAGCGCCCGTACAATTTCCCAACCTCTGCTCAGTCCAATTTCGCCACTTTCCTGGATGATGATGAAATGATGAGGACAACACAAACACCCAGTCATCTCGAGGCAGGTGAAAATCCCTGACCCCGCCGGGAATCGAACCCGGGACCCCGTGCTCGGGAAGCGAGAACGCTACCGCTTTCCTGTGTGTGTGAAGAACGACGATCGCGTAACCTCGAATTTCTCATGGCCACATCGTGAGAGCTCCATGTGGGAGGGCGTAAGACATTGACTCTTCCTAGATCGTAAGCTCTCTCAATTTTTTTTTTCTAATAATTTCCGGGTATGCAGCCGGATCCCGTCGACATGCGCTGTAGGATGCCAGTACATTTCACATGCGCGAGATTCGGCATAAATACCGCGACTGCACCTGGGCTCTTCAGTAGTTGTGTACTCAGCTGATGATGGCCGGACGTCTCTGGGCCGAAATATCGTGGCAGAATGTCGACGGGATCCGGCTGCATACCCGGAAATTATTAGAAGAAGAAATACGCCGGGAAAATTTCAGAAGTCACAGCTCTCTCAATGTTTACAGTAATTCTCTGCATGACGCATAATGTTTCTTATATAAGGCCTGTTACTGGTTTTTCGAACATTTTCATAACTGTCGCGCGCTCACTAAATGAACATGTGACGGAAAGTGCTGCTCTCCTTTGGCTCCTTTGTGCCTCATCTATTAATCCTACTCAGTACAGGTCCTAAACAGCCGAAAGATGATGATTTTGCAAGATGCGTTTCTTGTCCAGCATTTGGTACATGTTGACGCAGGTTCTGCGCATGTGGTATTGCTTTAGAGTAAAACGCCAGCACCAGTTACACTTTAATTTTTATTTACGGGACGACGACCGTCTTCGGTCCCCAAGGCCATTATCCAGTGATTATGTGTCAGACGACCTGAGAGAGCACAGAACGAATCGTTACTTGTTAGACGATACCATAGTAAACGCAATTGTCGAACGGCATTGTTGAGCGGCACGGTGGACAAAAAACAAGTTTGACGGTTTTGGATGCCATTGTGTATAACGTGTGACCTCGCCTCTTACGTACTGGAGAACACCTGAACAGCAACAGCTATGTCAGGGAGGCTTTAGAGCCCGACGCACTGCGCCTATGCAGGCAGTTAAACATGCCCTATTTCAGCAGGACAATGACCGGGCACGTAAGGCAATTGAAGAAGAACGACAGGTACCAGTGTCTCCCCGGCTGCACGTTCGCCTGACTTGTCACGCATGGAACATGTCTAGGATATGGTTGGTGGACAACTTGTTTGTTCTGATCCTTATGATATCAATGTCTGTGCTTTGTGGAAGCGCCTGCAAACTTTGCTGCAGTGTTATAAGTTCTAAGGCTTCCAAGGTCAGTGTCATTTTGAATAAAGTAATCTTCAGTGTTGCGCCGCATCATTGCAAAATACTAAAGCAACTGAGGTGGCAACGTTTCGACCGACTTGCTTCAGTCTTCTTCAGAGCCCTCAAGAGGACCACAGCAAGTCGGAAGAAGTGTCAGCAATTTAGTTGTTTAGTATTGTACAGTGACGCCACCTAATACCCAAGATTATGTTATTCAAAATGTGTTGCAGTGTGCTCCCCAGCAGCATATCCACGACCTCTCTGATTCCACGTCACAACGTCTAAAGACTCTGCTAGCAGCACGTAGCGGCTTCACACCGTACTGAATTCTCGCCGTCAAAGTGCATGTACACTTCTGCAATTAGAATCATTTTGTATATTGTCGTATCCCTAATCTGTGGAATAACTTTTATTGAAATCACATGACTGTCTGTCTTGGTGTTGCCATTTTCACAAACAGTTGTGTAGGCCTGCGTCATTTCGACACCTTACGTGTTTTGTATTGTTTTCTGTTTTCACTGTCTATTTTTTGCATATCTTGCCGCAAATATCTATGAGTCAAATATTACTTTTTAAAAGCAATGGTTACATTGTGAGTATAATAACATTTAGTGAAGAGTGTATGATCGGTACATTCCGGGCTTTACATTCTTGCAGAATCAAAACAATAGGACAACAAATAATATAATGTTTAACGCTACACAAGAGAGCTAAAATCCCACGGGTCGGCATCTTCTGCCCGTAAAAAGCCTCGCAATACTTCTACGTGACTAGGAACACAGCCACACGTCAAGATCGCAGTTTCCAGACAGTATATGGCTTTGTTGGTACCACAACAGTGAAACGCATTTGCCTTAGGGAGTCGTAAACAAGGTGATAAGGACGGATATACTGTAAGTCCTCTGAGTCAAAATGAGCAGCAAGAAGAATGTCTCCCCGCGGACGCTCGTAAACATCAGGTGTCGTTGACGGAACCATGCAGTACAGGTACGGAAAAACACCAAGGTAACTGACGAAACCCGGGAGTTTTAAATCTTTGATGAAAAAAAGAGAATGTTTCTCCAAAATACTGCGGGATCTTCGTAATTTACCCCTACAAAGGTTAGAATTTTTGACTACAACAAAAACCATACTATTTTGTTAGTCTAGATTTATTATGAAAACTATATTTGTTATGTAAATTATTTAAATTACTAATCAAAAGTGAAATGGGTTCGGAGTGCTCTGTAATTCTTCTGCAAACTATCCAAACAGTCCATATTAACACCTCTTGCAGTTGTTGAAATCTGAGTTGGCACACATTGATGGAGAATATTTAACAGAAATATTTTATGTAATGGAAGTTATTCTCAATGAAAGATACAGTGCGATGATATACAGGAGCGAAGAGACGTGACAAGAAGGAGGATCTCGTAACGGATGAACGTGGAGTTGTCCACGTCTCAAGGAATGAACAAAGGAACACAATGCTGACAATATCAGAGTAAGACATGAATCCCATGCCAGTTCAAAAATTATCATTGCGCGAAAGTGCCAGCAAAATGAAAAGATTTCTCTTACCTCGCCGGCCGGTGTGGCCGAGCGGTTCTAGGCGCTTCAATCAGGAACCGCGCGACCGCTAGGGTCGCAGATTCGAACCCTGCCTCGGGCATGGATGTGTGCGATGTCCTTAGGTTAGTTAGGTTTAAGTAGTTCTATGTTCTAGGGGACTGATAACCTCAGATGTTAAGTCCCATAGTGCTCAGAGCCATTTTTTTGTCTTACGTCGTAATCATTGTCGGATAAAAATAAGATTCGGCTATCAAATAAACGAAATAAGATTGTCAGACATCACTGCAGCACACGACGTACGTATAACGTACGAGATTTTGCTGCTACGACACAACAGCGCAGGAATACGTGTTCTTATTTTGTGCCATTAGGGTGTGCCAAGTGCATTAAATTACTTCTTGCTCTTCGCGATGAGATGAAATGCGACGTTTTACAGCCTCAGCATATCATTTGTTATTAAATATCGAGACACGAAGTTTTCAGTAGCCGCTAACGATACGTATCCTGGCGGCGCATTTTCCTACTATGCTTTTGGAAACAGCTGGTCGTAGTACTGCCCTGGAGACACTGATTTACAGTCACAATTTTGCAATGATTCCGAGGATGACGATCGGTGATCCGAGTGTGAAAAAGAAAGCCTTTGTGCTGTTCACTCAAAGATGGACGTAACTGCCACGATTTGTTATGTTTGCGGTAAACACTGGTCAGGTGCCTACAAATGCTTTGATGACTTGCGCAGTTTTTAAGATCAACTCCAAGATATCAGTGGACTTCCGCGTTTCTTGCCGAATTTTCAAATCTGGGGTACGGCGAATGGCTGTCTCTGACGAGGGACTCTTACGAGGTGCATTCAAGTTCTAAGGCCTCCGATTTTTTTTCTCCGGACTGGAAAGAGATAGAAACATGCGCATTGTTTTAAAATGAGGCCGCGTTCATTGTCAATACGTCCCAGAGATGGCAGCACCGTACGGCAGATAGAATTTTACCGCCAGCGGCGAGAATGAGAACTGTTTTAAATACTTAAAATGGCGATGTTTTCCTTACTTGAATAGCGTGCAATCATTGGTTTTCTGAATTTGCGTGGTGTGAAACTAATTGAAATTCATCGACAGTTGAAGGAGACATATGGTGATGGAGTTATGGATGTGTCGAAAGTGCGTTCATGGGTGCGACAGTTTAATGAAGGCAGAACATCATGTGACAACAAACCGAAACAACCTCGGGCTCGCACAAGCCAGTCTGACGACATGATCAAGGAAGTGGAGAGAATTGGTTTGGGGGATCGCCGAATGACTGTTGAACAGATCGCCTCCAGAGTTGGCATTTCTGTGGGTTCTGTGCACACAATCCTGTATGACGACCTGAAAATGCGAAAAGTGTCATCCAGGTGGGTGCCACGAATGCTGACTGACGACCACACGGCTGCCCGTTGCATGGGGGCTTAATTATAATAATACTGCAGATATTTTTTTTAGTAGCTGTAAGTCTGATTACGCTGTTTCGTAAACGGCTGGCCCTGACTAGTATTAGTACGCAATCTGACTGCATAGAACAACAACAAAGAATGAAATGAAAATTTGCGTTAACACAGTTAATTAATTAAGTCCCCAGCAACTATAAAACCTACGAAACCAACAAAGCACAAGTGTAGCTGTTCTGTATGTGGTAGTATGACTCAACGCACATCTGGCACGGTTCTTCTTCAACAAGACAAGAATTTTTAAACACCAATTATACTGACGTGATAAAAGAAAATTACAAATACTATAATTGTGCAAGAAAACCAAAATTGCACTCTAATACAAGAACACAAGCCAGATGCTTTGTTGACTGAACCTGTAATGACACATTATTCAGGACACACAAATAATAAAACAACATAATATTTATTACCTTCATATATATTGACGAAAAGCACTCAGATCATTACAATATCTCCATTGGAATAACATCTGCTATCTCTCCCATCAAATAACTGCATAAAACATGGAACAAACACTCTCCACTATCACATCTCACTCCGACTTCACGACAAGCAGTGTCCACCACAACTTCTCGGCAAGAACTGCCTGTCGCTACGTCTCAATAATCACTTCCAGTGGAGGCGGCGGAACAAAACTCTCTGGCGCGATCTCTGGCGCTGTGGCTCAGTGTAGCCACCTTTCACCGTGTGGCATGTTGCGCAACGACAGCACGAATGGGACTTTCTCTTCGTCGGTTGTGACAATGGATGAGACGTGGATGCCATTTTTCAATCCAGAAACAAAGCGCCATTCAGCTCAATGGAAGCACACAGATTCACCGCCACCAAAAAAATTTCGGGTAACCGCCAGTGCTGAAAAAATGATGGTGTCCATGTTCTGGGACAGCTAGGGCGTAATCCTTACCCATTGTGTTCCAAAGGGCACTACGGTAACAGGTGCATCCTACGAAAATGTTTTGAAGAACAAATTCCTTCCTGCTATGCAACAAAAACGTCCGGGAAGGGCTGCGCGTGTGCTGTTTCACCAAGACAACGCACCCGCACATCGAGCTAACATTACGCAACAGTTAATTCGTGATAACAACTTTGAAGTGATTCCTCATGCTCCCTACTCACCTGACCTGGCTCCTAGTGACTTTTGGCTTTTTCCAACAATGAAAGACACTCTCCGTGGCCGCACATTCACCAGCCGTGCTGCTATTGCCTGAGCGATGTTCCAGTGGTCAAAACAGACTCCTAAAGAAGCCTTCGCCGCTGCCATGGAATCGTGGCGTCAGCGTTGTGACAAATGTGTACGTCTGCAGGGCGATTACGTCGAGAAGTAACGCCAGTTTCATTGATTTCTGGTGAGTAGTTAATTAGAAAAAAAGTCGGAGGCCTTAGAACTTGAATGCACCTCGTATAACAGCGCTTCCCGTCGGGTTTCGAATATAAAGCATTTTCGGTCGAGATATTGCAGAGACGTGATCGAAATACGACACGAATGACCGGGCTGTGGAACACACTGATCATAGTACCCTGAGCACGTAGCTGTAACGTGTAAGAGGGCATCACCATCTCTCCATGCCCTACAAAATTGTAAACAATTCTTCCCCTTGGCCTGAAAAAGAAACGTACAAACTCATTTACTTCCAATTCCTGACTGCAGCGATTTTATCCTGCAAGATGTTTCTCAGAAAAGCGAGCGGGGCTTGCAACTGCTGATGAACGCCTCCGTACGATATAACTGTGATGTTTGATTTTTTGGTCATACTTCAGCATCTTGTGCACAGCTATCGGTGCTATGAACAGTAAAGCTCAGTGATTTCCGTACACTCTGTCTCCTCTAGTGCCTTATAATGTATATTGTCCCTCATGTCTCTCCTCAGTCTTAACGCTCTTTTCTGTACAACACAGCAGAAGCACTCGTTCCGTCAGAACAAGATCCTTTCTGTCCCACTCCATCACTCTTTCGCTCTCTCGAATCACTTTCAGTAGCATGGACCCGACTGGAATGTCCTCGCTGATTACATCTCAGAACAGAATAAAAGCTCCAGCTTCAAAAGATAGTTAATGACATGTGTACTGAAGCAACGTTAATGTCTGTATTTGTTCCTGTCTGCATTCGTACCACCAGCATTAGCATTACATTTATGCACATTGTCATTATATACAAATAATTTTTAATTATATTTACATCATTTTATTAGTATTTATTGCGTTAAAGTTATTGTCATTTTTAAAGTAATATTTGATGTAATAAAAATACTTTATGTATAGATCTTAATCCGATGTAAGAGAGGGCCTGAAAGCCATATTGTGATTAGGTGAAATAAGTAAGTAACATTCCAGCTTAGCTCCTACAATATAGTTGCTCTGACAGCAACACAGATTTTCGCGAAGGATCGAAACAGGGGCTAGTACTCGCAGAACTAAGACTGTTTCTGATCTATCCTGAAATTTCAATAACGCTTTTGTGTTGTTATAGGTGCTGCAAATAAATTCTTTCGCATCGCAAAACACGAGCACGCACGAGTGGGCGTTGGTTTTATGGCGAAAGTTTTCTTTGCAACAAGTGTCCAACTCCTCCATCTCTAGTTTATGCCAGTCTTCATTACACTTTTTTGTTGTGCAAAGAGGTTGTTACCACAGTATCCATTTCTGAACTCAATGTAAAGAGCGCCGTTTGGTGCCATGTGTCTTTATTACCCTGAAAGACATAAGGATATACAACAGAACAGATCACAAGAGGAACAAAAGCAATAACACAGTATTAAACTCCACTACAAATAGAGAGAGAATTATTTCACAGCCCTAAGCTTGTTACCAGCACAATATAATAGAGTCTCAATCGTTATTCCAGTCAAAGATGTTTGGACCAGCTTCGTGGATTGAAAGTAGACCAACAGCAGCGCCCATTGTACAGGCTTATATGCCAATACGTATCACTTGATGACGATGATGAAATAGTGGGCAGATATTAGGAAACAGATCAAGTATCTTTTGGGGAATGAAATATTAGAGTCCTAGTGGTGTGAAAGGATATTGTAGGAGAGAGAATGGAAGGTAGCATTACTGGAAAACATGGGCTGGGAGAAAAGAATGAGTGGAAGTTAGAACGGGCATAGTTCTCAACTGGTTGCAATGAATCTCCTCTTTCAAAGCAGGAGCTTTCAACTGACAGATGCAAATTCACTCTACCAAAATCACAAGAGAAGGTGAGGCAGTCAGTAAGAGTTAAGTAAAAGGTCGAGAGCAGTTAGAGGAATATAATAAAGAAGGGAATAATTAAAGCAGCACAGGAAATTGTAGGTACAGGCAGAGTGGAGGCGAAGAAGCCATGGATGAAGAAGGAACTACTCGAACTTATGGAAGCAAGAAGAAAATGAAAAAAAAAGCTTTAGAATGCGATAGGCAGACAGTAGTTTATGTCGCTTAAAAGAGCAAACAGGTTAAATTAAAGTGCACGGGAGAAACATGTAAAGGTATTAAGAAATATCTCATTGTAGGAATAATTGACATGATGAACAGGAAGATTGAACGTAACTTCGAGAAGTAAATAGTAAAGGTAAGATCCAGTGTTGATGTAAAACAGCTATTATTTTGTATGGGAGACTTAAAAGATGTATTGAAAGAAATGGACAAAATACTTAACGTGAAGTATGGCTTAGGTACAAATAAAGGGAATCCAAAGTTGATGAAAAGTTCAATACGTTTGTCTGTTATGACACAATCTTATCATCTGAGAGTTATTTTCATTTGTTGTAGAAATAATGAGAATATTCACTTGTATTTGTGAACTTCAGAACCAGAACATCTAATTAAAAGTGCTAAGAGTGATATATCAACATTTCATTGCAGTTGTTACAAATAATTACGTAGTTTATCCAGTTACCATGTTGTTGACTAAGTACTTGAACAGCTGGAGGCCATGTAGTAAAATAATTAGAAATAAAACTTCGCACCTTCTCCTTTACTAAGTTTTCCATGTTGCTTATTAACCTTGCCCCTGTCTATTACTCGAGTGCGGCTAAAATCAACAATCCTCGCAATTTTTACCCGGCCGAAATTCCTATTAAACAATCCTTTGCGCACATTATCGTAATCGTGATAGGCTGAGTCACGTGTCTTTATTCCACGGGACACTACGAAGAGATTTATAATTTAACCCAGTACACTGGTATGTCTTCTGTTAATCAGGAACAGTACATCACCACACCAGCTTTCTAGAACACCCAGTGCTAATGATGAAGATTTCATCCTATCTTCATGATATGAAGAGGCTACCTTTGGGTCCGTCTTTATCATAGCAGAGTGATTTAACGACTAAAGAGACGGGGTGCCACTAATGTGAGATGTTACAAATAAAATCTTTGCCACGGGCGGCTAGGATTCCGTCGCTCGGGTCAGGATCGTGATTTACTGTCACGCTGTCTTAAATCTGCGTGGAATCAGCTAACAACCGAATGCAGAGAAGTTGTCACAGCTTGAGTATACTACGGCGAAGATCACGCGCCGTGGCACAAAGCCTGAATTGTTTGCCAACAACTTGAGTCTCGTCGTCGTCGCCGCCAAGTAAATGTTTTTATGTAAACAAGCAAAGCACTTGCCAGACGTAAACACGAGTTCACACAGGTTAAATCCTCCCTCAGGGAACACGAAAGGATTCCTTCGGCGTACGCTAGCAAATTCTCTTGCCTTACTCGTCTTCAAATACAATTCGGTACTATCTCAATTTCCGCTAGGGAATTTTATGCAGATAAATGTTTCCCAAATGTTTTTCTGCAAACAAGCAAAGAGACAGCCATGCGTAAATTCGAGTTCACAGAGGTTAAATCCATCCTCAGGCAACACGAAAGGATTCCTTCGGCATACGCTAGCAAATTCTCTTGTCCTACTGGTCTCTAAATACAATTCGGTACTTTCTCAATTTCCGCTACGGAATTTTATACCGATAAAAAAACTTTGTGTTCTGCCTTACGGTACGTCTTGTCATGGGGGGAAGCCTCCTCAGACAGGTCCTCCGCATGAGCGTCTAGGGAAGTGATTCCAGTGATGGTTTCCCCGTTGCCTTCCACTGATGATGAAATGATAATGAGGACAACACAACACCCAGTCCCTCTGAGCGTAGAAAATCTACGTCCCAGCCGAGAATCGAACCCGGGCCCTTTGGCGTGACAGACCACCGCGCTCATAACTTTTTTTTAATCTCATTTTGTTCGTTTTCGTTCGTTGTATCTGCTCGGGGCGGACGTCGCCAGACCCCCGTTTCAGTTCGTCGTTGATCCATTAACTCAGTTTTTTTTTATTGCAGAGGTTAGCTAACCCTCTGACCGAACACACTGAGTTACCGTGCCGGCAATCACTCAGCTATCAGGGCGGACTTATATTGATAAATGTTTCCCAAATGTTTTTCTGCAAACAAGCAAAGCGCCAGCAATACGTAAACACGAGTTCACACAGGATAAATCCACCCTCAGGGAACACGAAAGGATTCCTTCGTTATACGCTAGCTAATGCTCTTGTCTTACTGGTCTTCAAGTAAAATTCGGTAGTATCTCAATTACCACCAGGGAATTTTGCACCGATAAAAGTTTACTATCACTGAATCATAAAAAGCGTAGTGATTCATTGGTCACAGAATCACAGAACATTACAGGCACTAGAAACTATCCCGCACTGGCTCTGACCAAAAATCTGAGTCCTTGTCCATAACGTGAGACATGCAGGGAAGTTCAGATTGCAAGAAACCCGTATACCTGAGGGCGAATTTTCACATGGGTGAAGTTTCTAAACTCGTCTAAAAGAAAAACTCCAGGTGTATACACAGGACAAGTGGCCTGTGATTCAAAAAGTATCATGATGATATCTCCATAGGCACAAGATTTCGTATTAGTCCTCCATTCGTATATCGGCAAGGGGACTGAAAATCGGTGAGTAAATGTGAAAAAAAGGTCGAATAAGCATCGAAAAGTAACGTGGACTGTCTGCAGTCTGAATGTGGTAGGGAAACTGGAAAAACCGAAAAGGGAGTTATAAAGCCTTCATCTGGATATATTTGCGATCAGCGTAACAAAAGGGAAAGATGATATGAATTTCTAGCCCAACGAGTATAGGAAAACCAGTAAACCACCGTTTCTGTAAATAATCGAATCCCACGTATGAAATAACTTGAAAATTCCGATTACTTCACAAATGAGTTAATGTGTTACAGATCTGACGTTAGGCATGTAAAGGACAAAAAATTTAGAAGACGTCGTAAATTATGTTTAAAGTTTTTTTAAGTCGCTAAGTGCTCCCATTATGAAACACTGGATGAGTATAGTTTACGTAATCTGCGCTCAGTTTTGAGTGAAAGCTGGTTTTTTCACGTTTCTCAGTGTTTATGGCGTCATGTCTCGTGAACTTTGTGTCGTACAATGATAATATTTTTCAAGTACATTCAATGGTATGTGGGGATACAGTTTGAAACTTCATTAATAAGAAGAAATAAATTAAAATGTAGTGCATGATGCCGAAGTTTTACTGTGTGAACAGCGAATATGTAGTAAGCAATAAACTTTTTCATAAAACCATTTTGTGGTAGTTGTTAGCTAGAAAAAGATAAAGATTTAAAACTAAGTATGAAGTTTGTTGGAAGCCGCTAAGTGCTCTCATCCTGAAATACTGGATGAATGTAGTCTGCGTAATTTGCTACCTTGAGCTACGCTGATTCATGTGCAGATACGCAAATTCTAATAGTTGTCTTACTGTAGTAAACCTTCAATATAAGATTATACTCTTTAGTGAGTAGATTATGACAAAATTTTAAATTCTTATTTTCGGTTAATAGCCATATGAATAATAAAAATCAAACTTTCGTTGCCCCTGGAAGCCGTTAGATAAGCAACATGCATCTAGGATTGTGCACCATAAACCAGGAGCCATGAATCTGGTTAGCCGTTACGTAATATCGATATCAACAGCATCAGAAATAAAATAACGGGAGTACGGTTCATTATGAGTCGGAGGGTAGGCCGGAGAATGTACTTTGAACGGTTCAGTGAAAGGATTGTAGTCATCTGAATCGACAGCAGACCTACAGGAAGAATAATAGTTCACGTATGCTGCCGACGTGATAAGCAGAAGATAAAGAAATGGAAAAAATGTATAAGGATATGGAACAGGTAATTCAGTAGGTGAATGGAGATGAGAACTTAATAATAGTGGGGGGTTGGAACGTGGTAGCAGGAGAAGGACTAGAAGAAATAGTTAAGGGAGAATGTAGGCTTGATGGGAGGAATGAAAGAGGGGAAAGACTAATTAGTTCTGCAATAAATTTCGGTTAATAACAGCGAATACACTGTTCTAAAATCACAAGAGGAGGAGGTACAATTGGAAAATGCTTAGAGACACTAGATATTCCAAATGAGACAGATATTCCGAAATCATATAAGTGATTGCAAGGTGTACGGAGGAGCAGTTATGGATTGTAGATCACAATTTAGTAATGATGAAGAGCAGTCTGCAGTCTGAGAGAATCATCCGGAGAAGTGAATGTGGAAGAATTGGGAGACTGAACTGCTGAAGAATTATGAGGTCCGTTTCAAGTTATCTAAGGCTCTAGCTATCGCAATAGTGAAAACAACAATTGGCAGTTCAGTTGAAGAGGGATGGACATAACTAATGAGGGCAATTTCAGAAGTCTGTCCAGACAAATATAAGAACGCGGAAGGTAACTTCAAAGTAATCTCTAGTAATAGAAGAGATACTTCTATCGATCGACGAAGAAGGTAATACAAAAACGTTCAGGGAAAGACAGGAATACAACAATTTAAGTCACCTAGAAATGAAATAACCAGGAAGTACAGGAAAGCCAAAGCCAAATGACTGCAGGAAAAATATGACGGGAATCGAAAAGGAATTAGCCCTCGTAAGGATTGGTTCAGCACAATATGTTCAATAGAACAACGTTGAGACTGCAATGACAGTTCCAGTGTTAAGCACAGAAGAGAGAGTGGATGGATGAAAAAATATAGTGAAGGCCTCTGCTCGGGGTGAGAACTCGTATGATGAGGTGATAGAAGAAACATGAGTCGATATAGAAGACATATGGAATTCAGTATTGGAGGCAGAGTTTAACAGAGCTTTGGAAGACTTGCAATCAAATGAGGAAAAGGGGATGGACAACATTCCTACGTACTTTCTAAAATATTTTGGGAAGTGACAATCAGACATCAATTCTCGCTAGTCTGTAGAATCTGTGAGACAGGAGGCATACCATCGGATTTTCAGAAAAATATCCCGCAAACAGCAAGGTATGACAAATAGCAGGAGCAACCAGCTAGTTCCGGCGTTGCGCTTGATACTAGAACCAAGACGTAAGAAAAGTCAAGAAACATTTATAGAATTTTTCTGCTTAAGAAAAAGTATCGATAATGTGAAATAGTGCAAAAAGCTTGAAATCTTGATAAAAATTGTAGTAAGCTATAGGGATAGACAGGTAATACACAGTGTGTACAAGAATCAAGAGGGAGCAATAATAATGGAAGTCCAAGATCGAAGTGCTCAGATTAAAAGAGTGTGAGCCAGGGATGCAGTCTTTTGCCTTTACTGTTCAATCTAAAAGGCATGACGAATGTGAAAGAAACGTTCAAGAATCAGTATAAATTCAAGGCGTAAGAATATCATAAGTTTCGCTGGTGACATTTCTATTCGCAGTGAAAGTGAAGAAGAATTACAAGATCTGTTGATTAGACTAAGCAGTTTAATGCGCACAGAATACGGATTGATAGAAGACCGAAGAAAGACGAAAGTAATGAAGAGCAGCGGAAATGAGATGAACAATAAACTTAACAGCAAAACTGGTGACCATGAAGTACACGATGTGAGGGGATTCTACTACATTGGAAGTAAATTAACCCATGACGTACGAAAGAAGAAGGACGTACAAGGCAGACTAGTAGAGGCAAAGAGGGCTTTCATGACGAAAAGAAGCCTACGAGTATCGTATATAGGCCTTAAATTAAGAAAGAAATTTCTGAGAATGTCCGTCTAGAGCACAGAATTGCATGTTAGTTAATCATGGACTATGGGAAAACAGAAACCGAAACGAATCGAAGCTTTGGAGATGTGGTGCTACAGAAGGATGTTTAAAATTATGTGTACTGATAAAATGAGAAGGTTCTCCGCAAAATCGACTAGGAAAAAAAAGTGGGAGACACTGAAAAAAGAAAAGACAGTATGGTAGAAACATGTTTCAAGACATCAGCAAATAACACCTGCAGTACTAAAGGTTGTTGTAGAGGTTAAAAACTACGGGGAAGACACTCAACAAATATTTAATGGCGTTTGGTGCAAGTGCTACTCCTAGATGAAGAGGTTGGCACAGGAGACGAAATAGTGGTGGGCCGCATCAAACCAGTCAGAAGACTCGAAAAATTTACAACCGGTATAACAGATATCAGAAATGAGATGTTTAAGATGTGGTAATGAGCAAGTTGATGTAGTGTATGAGGCACGGTACAGCAACGGTAGCTTCTGGCTCCCTTAACTGTCTTGAACCGCTTAAGTCATTACTTTAAGTACACAACGAATTTCCTGTCCCATGTGAAATCACAGAGTACGAACTCGTATTAGATGTTTAATGACCACATTGCCGACTATCTGTTAAACAGTGATCTTCATTCCTTTTAGCATATGACAAATATGTAAGTAAGTCTGTTTGTATGCATGTATGTATGTATGTGTGTGTGTGTGTGTGTGTGTGTGAGAGAGAGAGAGAGAGAGAGAGAGAGAGAGAGGAAGATGGAGAGAATGAAAGCCCATACTCTTCTAGATAGGCAGAAGAATGGACAGATAAGACAACAGCTGCACATAGATGCTCCACAGGATTTAATTCGGTGACATACACATAAATGGTGAAGGCATAGAGAAATTATAGGTAATGAACGATTTAATAATACGCGAAATTATGTAACCCAGCGCAAGAGCAATGTCCACAGACCACATACGAGGTGGCTGAAGGTGTAAAACAAAAACAGGCAAGCAAAATGAAAAGAAGAAATTTAATACTGGGCCTTCACACGTCGCGTTAATTGTTCTTGGTTTTTATTCCAATAATCAGTCCTTTGTTTGATATAGCTTGGCGATAGGATTTTGTCCTCAATCACATATTTTTACGTCTTCGGATGGTACTTTATTTATCCATTTGCTATGAACGGAGAATAGAAAGTATACCCAACAGAAAGTATACTCTGCAGCGTGTCTAGTTTTAAGAAAGTCTCTTTTCAAATGCACAGAATAATATTTGAAAAGGGAAATTAATCTTCCAAAACAGGTAATACAAGAAGGGAAGCTTTGATGATTAAAGTCGTTGTAAGTGATTTTGATCCAGTACCAGCCAATTTCGCCGTGAAGCCACCGAGTGTTTGGGATAGATAAAATACTCGTATTTCGTCCATTGAGTTAGTAAGATTCTTCTACAGATCACGTTACAAATGTCTGCGGTTTTTCCTGTCTGCCTCTATCTTCAACACACTCCTGTGCTCTATATGTACTGCTTCCGATAATTCTTCATCGGGGCTTCCAGCAGCAAGGTGCAACAAGCCATACTGCTGCAGTTTCACTGTATATGCTTAGACTCATGATTTCTGGTCGTGTTATCAGCGATATTCCACGGCCTCCCCATTCAATAGGTTTATCGGGCCCCGTCTTTTTTCTTTGGCATTACCACAAGTCCTAAATTTTCCAAGAAAAGCATCCAAGAATCAGACATGAAGAGGCGAATTCGTCATGAAATAAACAAGATTCCGTTGCAGATGACGGTCGAACTCACCCACAGACTCCGTCAATGTGTGCGAAGGCAAAACGTCATCTGAGTGCTGTCATATTCAAGAAATGATAACCTTCAAGATACACTATTAATTTCCACCAGTGTCCACTACATTCACGTCAAAAAATAAATAAAATTTATTTAAATCCTCAGTTTGGACGAATTTTTTTATCTTCCTGTTTGACTGCCTCACGCTGTACATATGACGTGGCGAAATAACGCACACAGAGGAAATTCGATTTTTACAATATTTTTTGCAATTACATAACAGTATTTTAAATTTATAATTCCCATTTACAATTATCTTTCATATATTTTATAGTGGCAATGTTTTTGCAGTGTACGCATATTGACATTTATACGTATTACTAGCAACTTACCGCAGCAACCGGGTTACGAATTTAACGAAATTTCCTGTCTAACAGTGTAGACATTCGGATTACATAGCAATGTACACAACAATGTTAAACATTTTATTAAGTAGTACATTTCACACGTAACCAGGCGAAACCAATGTAGTAATAAAAGCATAAATTGATACAATGATACAAACAGTAATTCACATGATAAACTCACTTTATAATAGACACTCATTACTTGCTGTATGAACTTTTGGAAGGTTTTTTTTTTTTTTTTTTTTTGGGGGGGGGGGGGGACACTGAACATTTGATGTTCTCGGTGCGTTGGTTTTTCTTTTGTTACTTTAGACTTGCTACTTCCACAGCATGTGTCTTCGATCGACATACTAATATATACACAATATGGAGTAGTCTTGAAATTAATTTGTTTACACATGCGACAGAGTACGCAGTACGCACATGAGCAAATCTGTTTCAGCAGATAATGCAGATTGTTCCACCGATGAAAGATTTATTGAAAGCACAGCCGAGAAAGAAGTCGTTTTGTAGCGATAGTGCGTACATTTGTCTTTTCAGTATTCGAGTCTGTCACGTTTGGTTACATGTTCATGGCTGAGAATAAACCAGGTCCTAGGTGATGGCCGACGACGTTTTAGGTGGTTGTGCTGAAAGACCACATTCTCAGTCGCCTTCGATTCTTCGTCTTTCCGAATTAAAATCTGACCAACCTCGCTATTTCTTATACTTCCAAGCTTACTTCCCATTCAGTCTTCCCAGGAGAGGCAGTTGCGTACGGGAGGAAATCGGCAATCGCAGTGATCCTAGCTTTGTACGCCTGATTTATTGGTATTAGAACACAAATTTCGTTTTTGCTCGGAATCTTCCAAACTACAATGATGTCAAACCTTAAGGACAAAAGTAACTTTCACATAACGTGTCACTGCCAAATAACAAATCTCGATGAAACGTTGACCACACGTAGAAAGAACTGATACAATATAGTAAGCAAGGTGATTGAATGAAATACCCAGTGAGACTGATACTATAGGAGCGTGGGTGGTGGAGTGTGGCAGGTGCTGGGGGTTTTATTAGACATAGTTCCAAGTTATGATTTGTTAATAAACATAGTATCATCATATTATTCTTCGCGGTAAGAGCTATTTTACAAACATCAACCATAATGTAGCTCTATCACAACAGATACGGGAATGAAAGGTTCGAAATATCGTTTGCCACAATAAGTACACGGGGACACATTGTGTCGCTACGTGTGATTTACGTATGAAAATCCAGTGCGTCCGCCCAACTTTTTCTCGTAACTGCATTGTAATCATCTTGTTTACCTCGCGTCTCGTAGACGTTCCCCCAGTTGGTTTCTTCTCCGTCGGTCGCGAGCTCTAACACTCGTGCAATAAACAGCGCATAATAATGTGGCAAGTGGGTAGGTTTAAATGATAAACGTAATGAGAATCTTAAAATGTTAGAGTACCCACTAATTCTGTTTTATTTGTCCAATTGTAAAATTAGTAAAACGGTTTATAGAGTCAGTCTACCATTAACATTCACAAAAAGATTCCAGGACATTAATCATTAGTTACCGAGCACCGCAAAACTCACAAAATGCTTCTCACGGTCTTAGAATCCACCTGAGATCGCAAAAATCTGTTTTTCGACGCAACTTTAAAAATTAATAACTTTAATTTCTTTAAACGCTTCACACACTAGTTCGCATGTTGCCACCTCGAAAGTCGGTCGTAGACAGTAACACAACATCGCACAAGTACGTCATCCAACGCAGTTTCACAACAAACTGTGCCATCTTTACATGAGATCACACTTTATACACGGATTCATGTATTACTTCCTCGGAAACTGATCGTAGACTAGTCGCCAGCAATCTTAGCAGTTTGGTGCCTGCTCTCTCAGGACGTACTTGTTTTTGTGTCTAGGAATCCTGCGTACTCTGTTCGCTAGACAAACAATCAACTCGTATTAATAATTTTTATTATAACAAGACAAGTACAAATACTTAACTTTGATAGATGTGCCGTAAGCAAAGGGCGACATTTAAAATAATCATTCTTCTTCAGAATAGACAAACACAAATCTGTGATACATAGAGATTGTTAATGAAGAGGCTACGATGCGTCCGCTAACGAAGTGGCTATCGTTGAAGCTGCTATCGAAGTGGGCTGACACAAGTCGGTCGCGGCGCTTATGTCGTCTTCACCCAGAGGCCGCTGCTATCGCGTTGTTGTCCTGGAGGGAAGTCGGTCAGCGTGCGATTAGCTGACCTCTCCTCACAGAACCCTCCCCCTCTCCCACCCGCTTCTCAGTCGTTCCCGACTGGCGTGCCGGCGCTGACTTACAAAATCATCCTGTACTGTGCACTAAAACATAGAAACAAAAATGTAATAAACATGTACAGGGATGTGGTACGTATAAACACCAAAATAACGCAAAAAATGGTTCAAATGGCTCTGAGCACTATGGGACTTAACTTCTGAGGTCATCAGAAGTTAGAACTACTTAAACCTAACTGACCTAAGGACATAACACACATCCATGCCCGAGGCAGGATTCGAACCTGCCACCGTAGCGGTCGCGCGGTTCCAGACTGTAGCGCCTAGAACCGCTTGGCCATCTCGGCCGGCAAAATGAACCAATTTAGTCGGCATTTGCATCTGGTCTTTAATGGAGGTGCTGTCATGTCTCAGAATATGTCCTACCAACCGATCCTCTCTTCTAGTCAGGTTTGTGCCACAAATTTCTTTTCTCCCCAAGTCTATTCAGTAATCCCTCATTAGTTACGTGGTCTACTCATCTAATCTTCAGCATTCTTCTGTAGCACCACATTTCAAAAACTTCTATTCTCTTCTTATTTAAACTGTTTGTCATGCCGGCCGGAGTGGCCGAGCGGTTCAAGGCGCTACAGTCTGGAACCGCACGACCGCTACGGTCGCAGGTTCGAATCCTGCCTCGGGCATGGATGTGTGTGATGTCCTTAGGTTAGTTAGGTTTAAGTAGTTCTAAGTTCTAGGGGACTTATGACCACAGCAGTTGAGTCCCATAGTGCTCAGAGCCATTTGAACCATTTGAACTGTTGGTCATCCATGTCTCACTTCCATACATGACTACACTGCATGCAAATACTTGCAGAAAATACTCCCTAATACTCAAATCTATGCTCTTCGTTAACAAATTTCTCTTCTTCAGGAACTCTTTCCTCGCCATTGCCAGTCTACATTTTATATCGTCTGCACTTTGACCATCATGACTTATTTTGCTGGCCAAGTTAACAAAACTCATCTACTGCTTTAAGTTTCTCATTTCCTGATCTAATTCCCACAGCATCAGCTGATTTAATTCGACTACATTCCGTTGTATACATGGAAGAAGCCTGGAGATACTGGAAGGTCTCAGATAGATTATATAATGGTAAGACAGAGATTCAGGAACCAGGTTTTAAATTGTAAGACATTTACAGGGGCAGATGTGGACTCTGACAACAATCTATTGGTTATGAATTGTAGATCAAAACTGAAGAAACTGCAAAAAGGTGGTAATTTAAGGAGATGGGACCTGGATAAATTGACTAAACCAGGGGTTGTACAGAGCTTCAGAGAGAGCATAAGGGAACAATTGACATGAATGGGGAAAAGAAATACAGTAGAAGAAGAATGGGTAGCTTTGAGAGATGAAGTAGTGAAGGCAGCAGAAGATCAAGTAGGTAAAAACGAGGGCTAGTAAAAATCCTTTGGTACCAGAAGATATATTGAATTTAATTGATGAAAGGACAAAATATAAAAATGCAATAAATGAAGCAGGCAAAAAAGGAATACATCCGTCTCAAAAATGAGATCGACAGGAAGTGCAAAATGGCTAAGCAGGGATGGCTAGAGGCCAAATGTAAGGGGAAGGGGGAGACACCCTCGAACTGGAGGAGGAGGAAGACGACTCAGGCGAGGCAGCGGATGGGGAACCCCAATCGGAGGAAGGCTCTGGTGACCATCATCCACTCATTGAAGAAATCGACCCACCGGAGACGGAAGAACGGCTGGACGACAGCCTTCTGTTAGACATCGAGGCAGAGGAAGCAGCAGCCTTCAGTGCAGATGCTCAAGCGGCAGCTGTTGATCTGGAAAGCGAAAACTGGGAGCCAGAGTGTTGCAACAGAACTCAGTCTGTGACTGCGGTGGCTACTGATGATACAAATCTGACTAGGGGTAAGATAGATACTGCGCACAGGAAAATTAAAGATACCTTTGGAGAAAAGAGAACCACTTGCACGAATATCAAGAGCTCAGATGGAAAGCCAGTTCTAAGCAAAGAAGGGAAAGCAGAAAGGTGGAAGGAGTATATAGAGGGTCTATGCAGGGGCGATGTTCTTGAGGACAATATTATAGAAATTAAAGAGTATGTAGATGAAGATGAAATAGGAGATATGATAATACGTGAAGAGTTTGACAAAGCACTGAAAGACCTAAGTCGAAACAAGGCCCCTGGAGTAGACAACATTCCGTTAGAACTACTGACAGCCTTGAGAGAGCCAGGCCTAACAAAACTCTATCATCTAGTGAGCAAGATGTATGAGACAGCCGAAATACCCTCAGACTTCAAGACGAATGTAATAATTCGAATCCCAAAGAAAGTTGGTGTTGACAGATGTGAAAATTACCGAACTATCAGTATAATAAGCCACGGCTGCAAAATACTAACGCGAATTCTTTACAGAGGAATGGAAAAACTGGTAGAGGCCGACCTCGGGAAAGAGCAGTTTGGATTCCGTAGAAATGTTGGAATACTGGAGGCAATACTGACCCTACGACTTATCTTAGAAGAAACAGTAAGGAAAGGCAAACCTACGTTTCTAGCATTTGTAGACTTAGAGAAAGCTTTTGACAACTAACTGGAATACTCTCTTTCATATTCTGAAGGTGGCAGGGGTAAAATACAGGGAGCGAAAGGCTATTTATAATTTGTACAGAAACCAGATAGCAGTTATAAGAGTCGAGGGACATGAAAGGGAAGCAGTTGTTGGGAAGGGAGTGAGACAGGGTTGTAGCCTATCCTCGATGTTGTTCAATCTGTATGTTGAACAAGCAGTAAAGAAAACAGAAGAAAAATTCGGAGTATGGATTAAAATCCATGGTGAAGAAATAAAAACTTTGAGGTTCGCCGATGACATTGTAATTCTGTCAGAGACAGCAAAGGACTTGGAAGAGCAGCTGAACGGAATGGATGGTGTCTTGAAAGGAGGATATAAGATGAACATCAACATAAGCAAAACGACGATAATGGAATGTAGTCGAATTAAACCGGGTGATGCTGCGGGAATTAGATTAGGAAATGAGACTCTTAAAGTAGTAAAGGAGTTTTGCTGTTTGGGGACCAAAATAAGTAATGATGGTCGAAGCAGAGAGGATATAAAATGTAGACTGGCAATGACAAGGTAAGCGTTTCTGAAGAAGAGAAATTTGTTTACATCGAGTATAGATTTAAGTGTCAGGAACTCGTTTCTGAAACAATTTGAATCGAGTGCAGCCATGTACGGAAGTGAAACGTGGACGATAAATATTTTAGACAAGAAGAGAATAGAAGCTTTCTAAATGTGGTGCTGCAGAAGAATGCTGAAGACTAGATGGGTAGATCACATAACGAATGAGGAGGCATTGAATAGAATTGGAGAGAAGAGAAATTTGTGGCACAACTTGACTAGAAGAAGGGATCGGTTGGGAGGACATGTTCTGAGGCATCAAGGATCACCAATTTAGTATTGGAGGGCAGCGTGGAGGGTAATAATGGTAGAGGGCGACCAAGAGATGAATACACTAAACAGATTCAGAAGGATGTAGGTTGCAGTGGGTACTGGAAGATGAAGAAGCTTGCACAGGATAGAGTAGCATGGAGAGCTGTATCAAACGAGTCTCTGTACTGAAGACCACATACACACACATTCCGTTATTCGTTTTGCTTTCGTTGATGTTCATCTTAATGCTTCAGTCTGTTCAACTGCTGTTGCACGTCCGTGTATTGTGCTACCCTCAGGAAATTGAAGAAACTATTTCAGCGTGGTCGTCGCTACAATTGTGCGAACGAACTTCTCCTCGTCTATGAGAACGCAAGGGCTCGCACAAGTCTGCAAACCTAAGAGGGTGTGTCGGCCATGTTCGAAAATGTTCCTGGGCGTATTGCGTATTAAGTTTTACCATATGAGGGTATTTACAGCACTGTCGGACATTATCGTTTGTGTAGTCCAGACATTATGCTATTGGGAGGGATAGTGTTGCCTCCAGGTATGAACATATACACTCGCCGGTCAAAGTTATTGCGATGCTGTACTCATTCTCCTTGTGCCTCTTTTCAGATTTGCGTTCGTCTCTGACTTCGTTTTCGTTTTTTTTGGATGTCGATGGTGCGGGATTTCAAATATTACTACGCACCCTCCGACTCAGAGTTACAATATTAAAAGTTTTGGCTGGTTTCGTTGTCTAGGGGCTGGGATACGTAGTTGCCGCATTACAAGCCAAATACTGCTGAGTCTTCAGTATACGATAACAATACACACATGAATGGAATGGTCGAAGGTTCCTATCACTCGGCAATTGCGAATTTTATAAATGAGAGATTGCAATTAAATGAAATCTGCAGGTACTATCTTAATGACTTTAAATGATGAGGACAGTAGTTGAAGTACTTTTGCGAATGTGGTATATTTCTGCAAAACACTTACTGGAGTCGATGGTTCAGCAGTTAAATAAAATATAAGTTGAATAACAGGGAAACAATAGATTAGTTATAAACAACAACATAGCTAGCGAGATATTCACTTCTAAACGCACACTACCTCTTCACTGCAGAAGCCACGGAAATCACAAAAGAGCACAGGTCGGCGCTCCGAAATATTTCTATTCTCCGCGACAACGCGCAAATTGCTCCACTGTCCAAGTATTGCAGCGACTCTCGCGTCCTGCACCGTACCGTCGGGGCACTTCCCGTGTCCTGTGCCGTTCCGTCCAGAACTCCTCGTGTCCTCTGTCCTCTCCCGAACTCGCTTCCATCCAGTCTCCCCATTCACGAGCGCTGTGATTGGCTAGAGCGCTCGCGCTATGTCTCCAAGACAACGCACCCACACACATATTTAAACACATACGAATTACTGGAGTTACATTTAAATAACTTGAAATTAAATAAATATTCCTTCGGCTGGACCATAAACACGCTCTAACACACATTATTAAATACATAAACAATTAAATAAACATATATCAAAAGAAAGGAAGCAGAAGTTAGGCCAGGAGACTAATCTATCTGTGCTTTCTAAAACATAGTAAATAATTGACCAGTTTCTTCATGAATAGCATATATCGGATATTAACAAAGATATGGATGAATAAATATATTTGTAAGCATGCTGCTACCGTTTTTTCGTGTAAGGACCTCCAATAACTCATGTACTATTCAAGTTACATGCCTGTAATTCATACAACTCAGGTTTACACTAATACACTACTGGACATTAAAATTGCTACACCACGAAGATGACGTGCTACAGAGGCGAAATTTAACCGACAGGAAGAAGATGCTGTGATATGCAAATGATTAGCTTTTCGGAGCATTCACACAAGGTTGGCGCCGGTGGCGACACCTACTACGTGCTCACATGGGGAAAGTTTCCAACCGATTTCTCATACACAAACAGCAGTTGACCGGCGTTGCCTGGTGAAACGTTGTTGTGATGCCTCGTGTAAGGTTTCCGACTTTGATAAAGGTCAGATTGTGGCCCATCGCGATTGGGGTTTATCGTATCGCGACATTGCTGCTCGCGTTGGTCGAGATCCAATGACTGTTAGCAGAATATGGGGTCGGGGATTTCAGGAGGGTAATACGGAATGCCGTACTGGATCTCAACGGCCTCGTATCAATAGCAGTCGAGATGACAGGAATCTTATCCACATGGCTGTAACGGATCGTGCAGCCACGTCTCGATCCCTGAGTCAACAGATGGGGACGTTTGCAAGACAACAACCATCTGCACGAACAATTCGACGACGTTTGTAGCAGCATGGACTATCAGCTCGAAGACCATGGCTGCGGTTACCCTTGACGCTGCATTGCAGACAGGAGCACCTGCGATGGTGTACTCAACGACGAACCTGGGTGCACGAATGGCAGAACGTCATTTTTTCGGATGAATCCAGGTACTGTCTACAGTATCGTGATGGTCACATCCGTGTTTGGCGACATCGCGGTGAACGCACATTGGAAGCGTGTATTCGTCATCGCCATACTGGCGTATCACCCAGCGTGATGGTATGGGCTGCCAGTGGTTACACGTCTCGGTCACCTCTTGTTCGCATTTACGGCACTCTGAACAGTGGACGTTACATTTCAGATGTGTTACGACCCGTGGCTCTACCCTTCATTCGATCCCTGCGAAACCCTACATTTCAGCACGATAATGCACGACCGCATGTTGCAGGTCCTGTACGGGCCTTTCTGGATACAGAAAATGTACGACTGCTGCCCTGGCCAGCACATTCTCCAGATCTCTCACCAATTGAAAACGTCTGGTCAATGGTGGCCGAGCAACTGGCTCGTCACAATACGCCAGTCACTACTCTTGATGAACTGTGGTATCGTGTTGAAGCTGCATGGGCAGTTGTACCTGTACACGCCATCCAAGCTCTGTTTGACTCAATGCCCAGGCGTATCAAGGCCGTTATTACGGCCAGAGGTGGTTGTTCTGGGTACTGATTTCTCAGGATCTATGCGCCCAAATTGCGATAAAATGTAATGACATGTCAGTTCTAGTATAATATATTTGTCCAATGAATACCCGTTTATCATCTGCATTTCTTCTTGAAGTAGCAATTTTAATGGCCAGTAGTGTATTTCCAGGGCGTCACAACTCGCCCGTTACCTCACAATGGGATGCGCATGTGGAGTAGCTCTTGGAATTCAGCGAATGACCTGGCCTGACTGCTCCCTGACTTAAATACCATCGAACACTTGTGGGTTGCGTTGGGGAAACGTATTACATAACGTCCACCTGCACCAACGCCCATCTAGCAATTTTTCAGGCCCGCTGACAGAGGAATGGAACACCATACCGCACGAATTTCTTACCTGCCCTACGGTCAGGATAGGAACACTTTGCAGAGCATCATTGGTGTCTGCGGTGATCCCGCACCCTATTAAGAACAATATCTCGGTTTTCGCAATGTCCAGGACACCATCATATTTAGCAATTATGTACAACCACTCGCTCACAGTAAGATCCGTATCTAAAGACTGGAAAATTGCTCAAGTCACACCAATACCGAAAAAAGGAAGTAGGAGTAATCCGCTGAATTACAGGCCTATATCACTAACGTCGATTTGCAGTAGGGTTTTGGAACATATACTGTATTCGAACACTCTGAAGTACCTCGAAGAAAACGATATATTGACACATAGTCAGCACAGTTTCAGCAAATATCGTTCTTGTGAAACACAACTAGCTCTTTATACTCATCATAAATAAGTGTTATCGACAGGGGATGGCAAATTGATTCCATATTTTTACACTTCCAGTAGGCTTTCGCCACCGTTGCTCACAAGCGTCATCTAACCAAACTGCGGTGCCTATGGAATATCACCTGTGATTTCCTCTCAGAGAAGTCACAGTTCGTAGTAATAGACGGAAAGTCATCGAGTCAAACAGAAGTAATATCCGGCGTTCCCCAAGGAAGTGTTATAGGCCCTCTATTGTTCCTGATCTACATTAACGACGTAGGAGACAATCTGAGTATCCGTCATAGATTGTTTGCAGATGGTGCAGTCATTTATCGTCTTGTTAAGTCATCAGATGACCAAAACAAATTACAAAATGGTTTAGATAAGATATCTGTATGGTGCGAAAAGTGGCAATTGACCCCGAATAAAGAAAAGTGTGAAGTTATTCACATGATTAGTAAAAGAAATCGGCCAACTTTCGATTATGCGATAAGTCACACAAATCTGAAGGCTGTAAATTCAACTAAATACTTTGGGATTACAATTACAAATAACCTAAATTGGAACGATCACATAGATAATATTGTGGGTAGAGCAAACCAAAGACTGCGATTCATTGGCAGAACACTTAGAAGCTGCAACAGGTCTACTAAAGAGACTGCTTACATCACGCTTGTCCGCCCTATTCTGGAGTATTGCTGTGCGGTGTGGGATCCGCATCAGGTGGGACTGACGCATGGCATCGAAAAAGTACAAAGAAGGACAGCTCGTTTTGTATTATCGCGAAATAGAGGAGATAGTGTCACAGACATGATACGTGAACTGGAGTGGCAATCATTAAAACGAAGGCGTTTCTCGTTGCGACGAGATCTTCTCATGAAATTTCAATCACCAGTTTTCTCCTTCGATTGCGAAAACATTCTGTTGGCACCCACCAACATCAGGAGAAATGATCATCACCATAAAATGGGAGAAATCAGGGTTCGCACAGAAAAATTTAAGTGCTCGTTTCTCCCGCGTGCCGTCCGAGAGTGGAACGGTAGAGAGGCAGCATGAAGGTGGTTCATTGAACCCTCTGCCAGTCACTTTATTGTGAATAGCAGAGTAATCACGTAGATGTAGATGTAGTATTTCCGTTCGCCTCACTGGGTATTGCTTTCAGTTACCTTCTGCACTAAACAGTAGCAGTTCTTTCAACGTTTGGCCCAAGTTTCATCGAGGTATGTTATTTGGCAGTGACACAACAGGGCGAAGGTACTTCCGTCCTTGAGTTTTGCTCACCTGGATCCCCTGTTAGCTGGCGCCTTATTCCATTTTCCAAGTGCTTAGTCGCTAAAGCGAGGCGTGCGTACGCATGTGATACATTCATGCTCAGTGCGTGTCATAACCGGGGATTTCCTCACTGCCTGAGAAGGTTTCGACATACTTACTGCAGTGACGCAGTGTCTTCTGCAAATAAAGCTCGCAGAATGACTTACGAAATGCTGATTCCTTAAAATTGGACTGGATCTGCGAGACAGTGTCACATGGATTTTAACAGAACATTTGCAGTCCACAACTGCATTGTTACAAACATAAACTGCTATTCTTGCGACTTGATCACATGATCTCCTAGGCATTATAAGTACGATTTAAACATTGAGCACGATATTGGTGTGAAGTATCTAAACCACTAGATTCTATCTTTCAATGAAGCTAGATCAATGTATATTATTTTTGATGGGGTAGTAAGTATTTGTGGGAGCATCACATTAAAGTGTAGCTAAGTGGAACCATGGACCTTGCCGTTGGTGGGGAGGCTTGTGTGCCTCAGCGATACAGATAGCCGTACCCGTAGGTACAACCACAACGGATGGGTATCTGTTGAGAGGCCAGACAAACGTGTGATTCCTGAAGAGGGGCAGCAGACTTTTCAGTAGTTGCAAGGGCAACAGTCTGGATGATTGACTCATCTGGCCTTGTAATAATAACCAAAACGGCCTTGCTGTGCTGGTACTGCGAACGGCTGAAAGCAAGGGGAAACTACGGCCGTAATTTTTCCCGAGGGCATGCAGCTTTACTGTATGATTCAATGATGATGGCGTCCTCTTGGGTAAAATATTCCGGAGTTAAATAGTCCCCCATTCGGATCTCCGGGCGGGGACTACTCAGGAGGATGTCGTTATCAGGAGAAAGAAAACTGAAGTTCTACGGATCGGAGCGTGGAATGTCAGATCCCTTAATCGGGCAGGTAGGTTAGAAAATTTCAAAAGGGAAATGGATAGGTTAAAGTTAGATATAGTGGGAATTAGTGAAGTTCGGTGGCAGGAGGAACAAGACTTCTGGTCAGATGACTACAGGGTTATAAACACAAAGTCAAATAGGGGTAATGCAGGAGTAGGTTTAATAATGAATAGGAAAATAGGAATGCGGGTAAGCTACTACAAACAGCATAGTGAACGCATTATTGTGGCCAAGATAGATACGAAGCCCACACCTACTACAGTAGTACAAGTTTATATGCCAACTAGCTCTGCAGATGACGAAGAAATTGAAGAAATGTATGATGAAATAAAAGAAATTATTAAGATAGTGAAGGCTGACGAAAATTTAATAGTCATGGGTGACTGGAATTCGAGTGTAGGAAAAGGGAGAGAAGGAAACGTAGTAGGTGAATATAGATTGGGGCTAAGAAATGAAAGAGGAAGCCGCCTGGTAGTATTTTGTACAGAGCACAACTTAATCATAACTAACACTTGGTTTAAGAATCATGATAGAAGGTTGTATACATGGAAGAACCCTGGAGATACTAAAAGGTATCAGATAGATTATATAAAGATAAGACAGAGATTTAGGAACGAGGTTTTAAATTGTAAGACATTTCCAGAGGCAGATGGGACTCTGACCACAATCTATTGGTTATGAACTGTAGATTAAAACTGAAGAAACTGCAAAAAGGTGGGAATTTAAGGAGATGGGACCTGGATAAACTGAAAGAACCAGAGGTTGTACAGAGTTTCAGGGAGAGCATAAGGGAACAATTGACAGGAATGGGGGAAAGAAATACAGTAGAAGAAGAATGGGTAGTTTTGAAGGATGAAGTAGTGAAGGCAGCAGTGGATCAAGTAGGTAAAAAGACGAAGGCTAGCAGAAATCCTTGGGTAACAGAAGAAATATTGAATTTAATTGATGAAAGGAGAAAATATAAAAATGCAGTAAATGAAGCAGGCAAAAAGGAATACAAACGTCTCAAAAATGAGATCGACAGGAAGTGTAAAATGGCTAAGCAGGGATGGCTAGAGGACATATGTAAGGATGTAGAGGCTTATCTCACTAGGGGTAAGATAGATACTGCCTACAGGAAAATTAAAGAGACCTTTGGAGATAAGAGAACCACTTGTATGAACATCAAGAACTCAGATGGAAACCCAGTTCTAAGCAAAGAAGGGAAAGCAGAGAGGTGGAAGAAGTATATAGAGGGTCTATACAAGGGCGATGTACTTGAGGACAATATTATGGAAATGGAAGAGGATGTAGATGAAGATGAAATGGGAGATACGATACTGCGTGAAGAGTATGACAGAGCACTGAGAGACCTGAGTCGGAACAAGGCCCCTGAAGTAGACAACGTTCCATTGGAACTACTGACGGCCTCGGGAGAGCCAGTCCTGACAAAACTCTACCATCTGGTGAGCAAGATGTATGAAACAGGCGAAATACCCTCAGACTTCAAGAAGAATATAATAATTCCAATCCCAAAGAAAGCAGGTGTTGACAGATGTGAAAATTACCGAACAATCAGTTTAATAAGCCACAGCTGCAAAATACTAACACGAATTATTTACAGACGAATGGAAAAACTAGTAGAAGCCGACCTCGGGGAAGATCAGTTTGGATTCCGTAGAAATACTGGAACACGTGAGGCAATACTGACCTTACGACTTATCTTAGAAGAAAGATTAAGGAAAGGCAAACCTACGTTTCTAGCATTTGTAGACTTAGAGAAAGCTTTTGACGATGTTGACTGGAATACTCTCTTTCAAATTCTAAAGGTGGCAGGGGTAAAATACAGGGAGCGAAAGGCTATTTACAATTTGTACAGAAACCAGATAACAGTTATAAGAGTCGAGGGACATGAAAGGGAAGCAGTGGTTGGGAAGGGAGTAAGACAGGGTTGTAGCCTCTCCCCAATGTTATTCAATCTGTATATTGAGCAAGCAGTAAAGGAAACAAAAGAAAAATTCGGAGTAGGTATTAAAGTCCATGGAGAAGAAATAAAAACTTTGAGGTTCGCCGATGACATTGTAATTCTGTCAGAGACAGCAAAGGACTTGGAAGAGCAGTTGAACGGAATGGATGGTGTCTTGAAGGGAGGATATAAGATGAACATCAACAAAAGCAAAACGAGGATAATGGAATGTAGTCGAATTAAGTCGGGTGATGTTGAGGGTATTAGATTAGGAAATGAGACACTTAAAGTAGTGAAGGAGTTTTGCTATTTGGGGAGCAAAATAACTGATGATGGTCGAAGTAGAGAGGATATAAAATGTAGACTGGCAATGGCAAGGAAAGCGTTTCTGAAGAAGAGAAATTTGTTAACATCGAGTATAGATTTAAGTGTCAGCAAGTCATTTCTGACAGTATTTGTATGGAGTGTAGCCATGTATGGAAGTGAAACATGGACGGTAAATAGTTTGGACAAGAAGAGAATAGAAGCTTTCTAAATGTGGTGCTGCAGAAGAATGCTGAAGATTAGATGGGTAGATCACATAACTAATGAGGAAGTATTGAATAGGATTGGGGAGAAGAGAAGTTTGTGGCACAACTTGACCAGAAGAAGGGATCGGTTGGTAGGACATGTACTGAGGCATCAAGGGATCACCAATTTAGTATTGCAGGGCAGCGTGGAGGGTAAAAATCGTAGGGGGAGACCGAGAGATGAATACACTAAGCAGATTCAGAAGGATATAGGTTGCAGCAGGTACTGGGAGATGAAGAAGCTTGCACAGGATAGAGTAGCATGGAGAACTGCATCAAACCAGTCTCAGGACTGAAGACCACAACAACAACAATAAGTGTGTTATCCAACGGAAAGAAAAGAGCGTAAAGAAAATTCTGAAAAGTAGATTTGTATTAAGGCAATAGGTGAAACCTCTAGAACAAACACTGACCGTGTAGACTACACTGGATTCTATCTCTCAATAAAGCTACAATCAATTTATAATATTTCTGAAGGGACAGTAAGTCAATGTGTGACAATCGCATTACAATGAAGGTAATTGTGTTATGTAAAGGAGAGAAAAGGGCAAGAATAAAATTGTGAAAACTAGACTTGTATTCAGACAATACTTGACGGTCGTGACTATTCAAGTTTCCACACTAAAGGGTGATTACGCGATGATATTACAAACTTTCAGGGATGATGTAGAGGGGTAAATGTATCAATCTGATATAAGGGACTCTGGTCCGGAAAAGACGGAGTCGAAAGTTTTAAGCGAAAATCGATCTGATAGCCCTGCCAGTGGAATACATGTACCGGTTTGTTGCTGCTAAGACTGCGGGGCAAGTAACTTTCAGAGGTGGCAGTATGGACCAAAACAAGAAAAATATGTCTAGTAAACATAGGCTTAAAATACATACTCTAAGAGCTATGAGCACTTGTTCATCTTCGCTGCTTTGAAACACGTAACTTCTACTGAACAAGTGCCTACTGCTGATAAGGTACGAAGTTTAGAACCCATACTTACTGGCAACTTTTTTCTTGCTCATTCCATTCTACGTCTTCCAGATATATGTAAACCAAACAGCTTGCCGTAGAGGAGATGTGTTTCACAGTATCGAAGACCAAGGACTCTCATCGCTTAAGGTGTACATTTTAGCCGGCCGGAGTGGCCGTGCGGTTCTAGGCGCTACAGTCTGCAGCCGAGCGACCGATACGGTCGCAGGTTCGAATCCTGCCTCGCGCATGGATGTGTGTGATGTCCTTAGGTTAGTTAGGTTTAATTAGTTCTAAGTTATAGGCGACTGATGACCTCAGAAGTTAAGTCGCATAGTGCTCAGAGCCATTTCTTTTTTGTACATTTTAGAGCCCATTTTAACAGGCTTTTTTTCTTTTTTTGGTCCATACTACCTCCTTTTAAAATTTCTTACCCTACAATCTTAGCAACAACAATGTCGGTACACTGTTCTACTGTCAGAGATATCAGAATGATTTGCGTTTGTAACTTCCGACTCGTTCGTTTCCGGGCTAGGGTCACTTACCTCAGACGGATACACTTATCCTTCTCCACCACCCCGAACGTTTGTATCACCATAACTGAATCAGCCACTACATTTACCTGTCTCCATCATCACTAAAAATCTGTAACATTGTCACTAAATACCACGTACACTGAAAGTAGTAGCCTACATACGTTCTCATCGGCTTCGATAATTTCCGTATTTAGTTTATGGATCATGTCATTAATTTAACTGCCCTCGCTTGTAACAATTTATGCAAATTTCTGTTGCAGTGTTCTATGATGAGCTATACCTGGAAAACAGTTTTACATAAATATATAGCGCCGAGCGGTTCTAGGCGCTTCAGTCCGGAACCGCGCTGCTGCTACTGTCGCAGGTTCGAATCCTGCCTCGGGCATGGATGTATGTGATGTCCTTAGCTTAATTAGGTTTGAGAAGTTCTAAGTCTAGGGGACTGATGACCTCAGATGTTAAGTCCCATAGTGTTTAGAGTCATTTGAACCAAATAAGATATTTCACAAATTTTGCTTCTCTCTCATTTTTTGAGAATCATAGTTAAAGGTCGCCTTTAAAAATCATTTAGTGACAAGAGACCAGGAAAAGAAAAACTGTAAACCAAACTATTAAAAGGAATGCATCATAATAAAAATGCACTACTATGGTAAAGTATAAAAACTGGGTACGCTAAGCTCCCTTCCAATTGCGCAAACCGAAAGTGGAGAGAGGGGCTGGTGTAATTGGCTAGTACAAACCATTTAGAAATGCACGGAAGTATGATTTTCAACACATACTTATATTTTTTTAATGGAAATCTTTTAATATTTTTAGCACAACCGAAAATAGACAAAAATATTTAATCAATGCCGTTTCTTACATTGTAAAATGTTAATTACGTCCAGAGTAATTTGTAACGTAAAGTTGACGCTTGAGCAACTCTTCAACAGTTCAGTAGTGTATATCGGTAAGAACCGAATTAATTAGGGATACAAAAAGAACAGTGATGTAACGTAGGTGCAGAAGAGACTTGAACAGCACGTTACGTCCACATGCTAACGTTTTTATTAGTCTGTTTCTCCGAAGAATACTCTACGGCACTGATTTGTTAGAAGAAAATGTCCATTAACATGAGAATGTAGTTAAAATTAAAATTTATTTTTTATTTTCATTTACAGAATGTAAACGAGTGTGTCCTGGCATTTCAGGCCAATAAACGTTCAAAGTGGTGCCCATCATTTGCTGCACACATTTGCAATCTACCGCGTAAGGAATGTCTTACGCGACGCAGTACATCTGGTGTAATGTTGGCACAGGCTGCCTCAAAACGATGATTCATATCCTCTGGAGTTGCAGGCACATCACGGTAAACGTTCTCCTTTAACACGCAAAGAACTCTAAAGGCATAAGATCAGGAAAACGGGCTGGCCAATTTATGCATCCGCCACGTCCTATGAATCGCCAGTCGAACATTCGGTCAAGCGTCATTGCAGAATGTGCAGGAGCACCAACATGTTGGTACCACATACGTCTACGCGTTTCCAGCGGGACATTTTCTACCAATGTTGGCAGATAATTTTGTAGATCGTCGGTGTATTTTTCAGCTGTTTGGGTGCCTTAAATGAAGTGAGGACCAATGAGATGGTCGTCAATTATTCCGCACCACACTTTTACATTCCACGGTCGCTGTCGCTCTACCTGCCGAAGCAAGCGAGGATTGTCCACGGACCAGTAATGCATGTTTCGTAAATTCGCTGCACCGTGGTTTGCGAAACCTGCTTCATCGGTAAACAGGTAGAACTGCAACGCATTCTCTGTTAACGCCCACTAACAGAAATTCACTCGATTATTAAAGTCATCTCCATGTAACTGCTGATGCAGCGACACATCATACTGGTGAAATTTGTGACAATGAGGTAAGCGCATTACACTACTTTAACCCATTGCACTGCCTCTAGCGATGTCACGTGAACTCATGTGTGGGTTCAAGGCAACAGCATCTAACATAAAAACTGCACTGCTTCTACTGTGATGGGTTTGTTACTGACCCGTTTGCGTTTTACGACCATACCTGTTGCATAAAAATTGTTTGCAGATGTTTTCAAATGTATGGCGCTGTCCGGGTACCTTTCTGCATACAACCTGCAGGCTGCAGCTGCATTGTGTCTACACTCGCCATAGATGAGTATCATCTCTGCTTTTTCAAAGTTAGAATAAACCATTTTCACAGTTCTTACGGCACCGTACACAGTATTGTATTTGCGACCTTCTCACGTTCCTACTGTGCGTACTTCTGTTCTTACTTGTGTACAGTACACTATCACTGACGTCCGGTAACACAGTGTACTACAGTTATTCTGAGTACAAGGACTAATTCAGCAAGCGCTACATGCAGACACTGAGACAGCCAAAAAAAAGTTGAAATGGCTCTGAGCACTATGGGACTTAACAGCGGTGGTCATCAGTCCCTTAGGACTTAGAACTACTTAAACCTAACTAACCTAAGGACATCACACACATCCATGCCCGAGGCAGGAACCGAACCTGCGACCGTAGCAGTCGCGCCGTTCCGGACTGCGCGCCTAGAACCACGAGACCACCGCGGCCGGCCTGAGACAGCCAAACTCGTAAACATCGTAGTCTTCGTAAACATACCCCTACAGATCTTGTTTGTTACAACACGCGACTGAACGTCTGAGGTTTCAAGCGTCAGCTTTACGTTGCGAATTACTCCGGATGTACTTAACATTTTACGGTGTAACAAACAGCATTGTTAAGTATTAGTTTCTATTTACAGTTGTGCTAAAAATAATAACAGGTCTCTATTTAAAGAAAATATATAAATTTGTGTTGAAATTCATACTTCCGTGCATTTCTCAGTGGTTTGTATTAACCAATTCCACCAGCCGCTCTCCTCACTTTCAGCCTGTGGAATAGGTTATTCAGTGTTGTGGTTTGGGAGGTGTTTCCAGTGGTAATGTCATGTGACTCACTCTATATATATATATATATATATATATATATATATATATATATATATATATATATATATATACAGGGTGGTCCATTGATCGTGACCGGGCCAAATATCTCACGAAATAAGCGCCAAACGAAAAAACTACAAAGAACAAAACTTGTCTAGCTTGAAGGGAGAAACCAGATGGCGCTATGGTTGGCCCGCTAGATGGCGCTCCCGTTGATCAAACGGATATCAACTGCGTTTTTTCAAATAGGAACCCCCATTTTTATCACATATTCGTGTAGTACGTAAAGATATATGCATGTTTTAGTTGGACCACTTTTTTCGCTTTGTGATAGATGGCACTGTAATAGTCACAAACATATGGTTCACAATTTTAGACGAATAGTTGGTAACGGGTAGGTATTTTAAATTAAAATACAGAACGTAGCTACGGTTGAACATTTTATTTCGGTTGTTCCAATGTGATACATGTACCTTTGTGAACTTATTTCTGAGAACGCATGCTGTTACAGCGTGATTACCTGTAAATAATATATTAATTCAATAAATGCTCAAAATGATGTCCGTCAACCTCAGTGCATTTGGCAATACGTGTAACGACATTCCTCTCAACAGCGAGTAGTTCGCCTTCCGTAATGTTCGCACATGCATTGACAATGCGCTGTCGCATGTTGCCACGCGTTGTCGGTGGATCACGATAGCAAATATCCTTCAGCTTTCCCCACAGAAAGAAATTCGGAAACGTCAGATCCGGTGAACGTGCGGGCCATGCTATGTTACTTCGACGACCAATCCACCAGTCATGAAATATGCTATTCAATACCGCTTCAACCGCACGCGAGCTACGTACCAGACATCCATCATGTTGGAAGTACATCGCCATTCTGTCATGCACTGAAACATTTTGTAGAAACATCGGTAGAACATTACGTAGGAAATCAGCATACATTGCACGTTTAGATTGCCATCGATAAAATGGGGGCCAGTTATCCTTCCTCCCATAATGCTGCACCATACATTAACCCGCCAAGGTTGCTGATGTTCCACTTGTCGCAGCCATCGTGGATTTCCCGTTGCCCAATAGTGCATATTATGCCGGTTTACGTTACCGCTGTTGGTGAATGACGCTTCGTCACTAAATAGATCGCGTGCAAAAAATCTGTCATCGTCCCGCAATTTCTCTTGTGCCCAGTGGCAGAACTGTACACGACGTTCAAAGTCGCCGCCATGCAATTCCTGGTGCATAGAAATATGGTACGGGTGCAATCGATGTTGATGCAGCATTATCAACACAGACGTTTTTGAGATTCCCGATTCTCGCGCAATTTGTCTACTACTGACGTGCGGATTAGCCGCGTCAGCAGCTAAAACACCTGCTTGAGCGTCATCATTTGCTGCAGGTCGTGGTTGACGTTTCACATGTGGCTGAACACTTCCTGTTTCCTTAAATAACGTAACTATCCGGCGAACGGTCCGGTCACTTGGATGATGTCGTCCAGGATACCGAGCAGCATACATAGCACACGCCCGTTGGGAATTTTGATCACAATAGCCATACATCAACACGATATCGACCTTTTCCGCAATTGGTAAACGGTCCATTTTAACACAGGTAATATATCACGAAGCAAATACCGTCCGCACTGGCGGAATGTTACGTGATACCACGTATTTATACGTTTGTGACTATTACAGCGCCATCTATCACAAAACGAAAAAAGTGATCCAACTAAAATTTTCATATTTCTTTACGTACTACTCGAATATGTAATAAAAATGGGGGCTCCTATTTAAAAAAAAACGCAGTTGATATCCGTTTGACCTATGGCAGCGCCATCTAGCAGGCCAACCATAGCGCCATCTGGTTTCCCCCTTCAAGCTAGACGAGTTTCGTTCTTTGTAGTTTTTTTGTTTAAATGCTTATTTCGTGAGATATTTGTCCCGGCCACTATCAATGGACCACCCTGTACACATATCAAAAATAGATTTGTATCATAACTGATCCGAGAGTTCCGGAATCTGTACAAAAAAATTGGAATAGAGATTAACATAAATATCATTTCCGGCCTTTTTATTGCTCATGAAAACCACACATTGCATGTTGTACAGGCATACAGCGATACCTTCAGAGGTGGTGGTCCAGATTGCTGTAGACACCGGTACCTCTAATACTCAGTAGTACGTCCTCTTGCATAGATGCATGCCTGTATTCGTCGTGGCATACTATCCACAAGTAGACACTGTTGGTCCAGATTGTCCCACTCCTCAACTGTGATTCGGCATAGATCCCTCAGAGTGGTTGGTGGCGTAGATCCCTCAGAGTGGTTGGTGCGTCGCGTCGTCCATAAGCAGCCCTTTTCAATCTATCCCAGGCATGTTCGATAGATTTCATTTCTGGAGAACATGCTGGCCAGTCTAGTCGAGCTATGTCATTATTGTGTAGGCAGTCATTCACAAGACGTGCACGATCTGGGCGCGAATTGTCGTCCATGAAGACGAATGCCTTGCCAATATGCTGCCGATATGGTTGCACAATCGGTCGGAGGATGGCATTCACGTATCGTACAGCCGTTACGGTGCCTTCCACGACTACCGGCGGCGTAAGTCGGTCCCACGTAATGCCACCCAAAAACATCAGGGAACCTCGCTGGACAGGCTTTCATGCTGACCGGGTTGCCTCCAAACACGTCTCCGACTATTGTCTGGTTGAAGGCATATGCGACACTCGTCGGTCAAGAGAACGTGATGCCAATCCTGAGTGGTCCATTCGGCATGTTGGGCCCATCTGTAACGGGCTGCATGGTGTCGTGGTTGCAAAGATGGACCCCGCCAAGGACGTCGGGAGTGAAGTTGCGCATCATGCAGCCTATTGCGCACAGTTTGAGTGGTAACACGACATCCTCTGGCTGCACGAAAAGCATTATTCAAGATGGTGGCGTTACTGCCAGGGTTCCTCTGATCCGTAAGCCGTAGATAGCGATCATCCACTGTAGTAATAGCCCTTGCGTGGCCTGAGCGAGGCATGTCATCGAAAGTTCCTGCCTCTCTGTATTTCCTGCATGTCCGAACAACATCGCTTTGGTTCACTCCGAGACGCCTGGACACTTCCCTTGTTGAGAGCCCTTCCTGGCACAATGTAACACTGCGGGCGCGATCGAACCGTTGTAATTACCGCCTAGGCACGGTTGAACTACAGAGAATGTCCTTCCTGGTGGAATGACTGGATCTGATCGGCTGTTGGACCCCCACCGTCTAATACGCGCCGCTCATGCATGGTTGTTTACATCCTTGGGCGGGTTTAGTGACATCTCTGAACAGTCAAAGGGACGGTGTCTGTGATGCAATATCCACAGTTAACATCTATCTTCAGGAGTTCTGGGAGACGGGGTGATGCAAAACTTTCTTGATGTGTGTATACATGAGAGATAAGGCATTACAGAAGTTAAAATTGGTGTGAAGAAATTAACGGCAAATGTAACTTTCGCATGGTGTTTCACGGCCAAGTAACAAAGCTCGATGATACTGTGACCATACATAGAAACAACTGCTGCAGTATACTACAGAAGGTAACTGAATGAAATACACAACGGGACGAACAGAAATGACATTTCATTCAAAGACAATAATTACATTGAGATCATAGCGATTCATTATAGTCCCCTGGACATTGCAAACGGCGGTATACGGGTGTTGATCACAACGAACGTCATTGTATCCTCTAAAAAGTGCTGCCAAGCTGGGCACGACGTTGGTAAGGAGTTGTTGTTGTATGGCGTTCCACCCCAACGTGGTTGACAATTCCTGAATGGTCGTTGGAGCATGTGGGGTTGTTGCGATATGTCTCCCCAACGCATCTCACATATGTTCTGGGACACGAGCAAGCCAGTCCATCCGCCGAATATCCCCTCGTTCCAAGAACGCCTCTACTTGTGCTGTTCGATGCAGCTGCACTTCGTCATCCATAAAATGAAGTCAGGAACGAGTGGACGTTTGAAAAAACATACATGGTGAAGGAGTATAGTGTCTCAATAATACTGGCCGGTGAGTGTACCTTGTCCCAAGATTTGGAGGTCAGTAAGCGCATCTAACATTATCCATAACCGCATCATGACACCGGGACCATCAAAACGATCATGTTTGTTCCTGGGTACATTACATGTTCTTTCCGTGCACAGCCCAAGGTACATCGAGCTACATCACTTGGCAATGACATATCATGCGAAAGGTTTTTTCGTTCTAAGTTTTTCACGTCAGTATACAGGGTGATTCAAAAAGAATAGCACAACTTTAGGCAGAGCTAAGCACTATCTGTCGGCGAATTAAGGGAGCTATAAAGTTTCATTTAGTTGTACATTTGTTCGCTTGAGGCGCTGTTGACTAGGCGTCAGCGTCAGTTGATGCTAAGATGGTGACCGCTCAACAGAAAGCTTTTTGTGTTATTGAGTACGGCAGAAGTGAATCGACGACAGTTGTTCAGCGTGCATTTCGAACGAAGTATGGTGTTAAACCTCCTGATAGGTGGTGTATTAAACGTCGGTATAAACAGTTTACAGAGAATGGGTGTTTGTGCAAAGGGAAAAGTTCTGGACGGCCGAGAACGAGTGATGAAAATGTAGCACGCATCCAGCAAGCATTTGTTCGCAGCCCAGGAAAATCGACTCGCAGAGCTAGCAGAGAGCTGCAAATTCCACAATCAACTGTATGAAGAGTCCTACGAAAAAGGTTAGTTATGAAACTGTATCGTCTGAAATTGGTTCAAGCACTGTCTGCAGCTGATAAGATTAAAAGAATCGATTTCTGTGATTTTATCCTTGCTCAAATGGAAACAGATGAATCTTTCGTTTCAAAGATTGTGTTTAGTGATGAAGCAACTTTCCACACTAACGGGAAAGTCAACCGTAACAATGTCTGTATATGGGGCACTGAGAATCCGCGGGAAACAACTCAGTATGAACGTGACTCGCCTAAGGTGAACGCTTTCTGTGCCATTTCAGCCAATAAAGTTTTTGGTCCCTTTTTCTTCGAAGGTGCTACTGTAACTGGACTACAGTATCTGGAGATGTTAGAGAATTGGCTGTTCCCTCAGCTCGAACAAGAAGCACAACAATTCATATAACATATTTCAGCAGGATGGAGCGCCACCACATTGGCACTTATCTGTCCGTAACTACCTGAACGTCAACTACCCGAGGCGATGGATCGGCCGCCAGGCAGCCCGTGACAGAGCACTTCATCACTGGCCTCCAAGAAGCCCTGATCTTACCCCCTGCGATTTTTTCTTATGGGGGTATGTTAAGGATATGGTGTTTCAGCCACCTCTCCCAGCCACCATTGATGATTTGAAACGAGAAATAACAGCAGCTATCCAAACTGTTACGCCTGATATGCTACAGAGAGTGTGGAACGAGTTGGAGTATCGGGTTGATATTGTTCAAGTGTCTGGAGGGGGCCATATTGAACATCTCTGAACCTGTTTTTGAGTGAAAAAAAAAACCTTTTTAAATACTCTTTGTAATGATGTATAACAGAAGGTTATATTATGTTTCTTTCATTAAATACACATTTTTAAAGTTGTGGTATCCTTTTTGAATCACCTTGTATATTACCAATACATTTTAGTTTACATATCGAGGTGACTTCAATGGAATTATTGTCTTTGAATAAAAGTGAAATTTCTGATCGTCGTATTTCTTTCAGTTGCCGTCCATCGTACTTTGTAGTAGTGCTTTCTATGCATGGCCTAACAGGGGATATAGCAGGGGAGAATGTCACAGAGATACTGAAGGAACTGGACTGGAAGAGTCTTGAAGATAGAATTAAACCATCCCGAAAAGTTTATTAACAAACTTTGAAGAACTAGCTCTAAATTATGACTCTAGGAACATACTTCAGCCCCAACGTATAGCTCACATAGAGATCGTGAGGATAAGATTAATTACTTCACGGTAAATGATGACAGCCAAAACAGTTGCAGGATAAAGATTTATTAAAATTCTTGACCAAGGTTTCGGTATATATAAATATACCTTCATCAGAAGTAAAATATCCTGAACAGGAAGACACTTTCATTAACAAAAACTTAGCATCGGAAACGAGAAAGAAAAAAACACTATAACTTAAGTAACCGTAATTACCAGAGTATTACAGGCACAAAACTTTTAGTCACTTACTAAAATTACATCCTGCAATGGAGATTAATAAAACAATTGCGTCAAAGGTGTCGTCAGTAGTTAAGACATCATCTCCATTTATACAACATGATTATGGACACAGGGACGATGCGAACACAGTTTAGCATCAGTACTTCGCCTATGAACTATCGTGACAAGAGTGTGAAAGCCCTAGGGCAGATAGTTTCGCCGAGAGAGATCACTTGTATGTGCCAGACACTCGCGCACATAAATCCAGCGATACATACACATGCGCATCAAAATTATTAAAAGTTGTGCCAATTCAAACCTTCTGTCTTAATAAATAAAACTCTGTCTTAATAAATAAAACATATCAGAACCATTTAAAAACATCTATGTAAAATAGAAAATATGAAACCAATTTACCTGTGTCCTAGTGTCAAGCAGATGAAGCTTTCGCTATGGAACTCATCTAACGAGAGAGGGCACTAGTGTTATGCGCGAGAATCTCGCGTAATGTAAACGGTAAAATACATACTAGCGAAAACAACAAAAATGTTAAAGTAAAACGAAACCATCTGCCGTTTTGAATAAAAACATAACAGTCAATTAACCACACATACACATCGAAAATCACAAACAGCAAGCATCAAAAATACGTAAAATCCCAACAAGACAGGAAAAGCGCATTTCACCGGCATCAACAGGCAAGAAAACTAGCTTCTAGTCAGCCAGACCATATTACATTAAAGCAAGGAGGGGTTTGAAACTGTCTAAAAAATGTTTACCTGTCTGTCCAATGTAATAGTTTGGGCAGTCGTTGCAAATAATTTTGTAAACTCCGGATTTATTGGGAAGTTCTTCCCGTGCTCCAATAGTATGAATCACTCTTTGTTTCAGGCTATTAGTTACGGAAAAGGCAACTCTGTAACCGTATTGTTTCTGTAGAAGTCTTCTTATCTTATATGATACGTTCCCCAAAAATGGAATAGACATAGAGTTATTACCCTCATTCTTTTTCGCCCTGTTATCTCCTAAGGTTGAACATTTTACATCTCTTTTTTTCCTAACAATTTGGTCAATTAATTTAGGGTCGTATCCATTGTTAGTAGCTATTTCTTTCTCATTTCCGATGCTAAGTTTTTGCTAATGAAAGTGTCTTCCTGTTCAGGGTATTTTACTTCTGATGAAGGTATATTTATATATACTGAAACCTTGGTCAAGAATTTTAGTAAATCTCTATCCTGCAACTGTTTTGGCTGTCATGATTTACCGTGAAGAATTTCAACAGTTGCTGTTTCAGCCATGTTTAAAATGTTAGAATAATTACACCACGCCCAGAGGCATTCAAACTGTCATTCTTCCCGTGCTCCATACGTGGATGGAACGGTAATAAGCCCTAATAACTGGTACAGTGGGACGTACCCTTTGCCGTGCACCTCACGGTGGTTTGCCGAGTATAGATGTAGATATAAATGTAGAAGGTTCGTTGAGCTATGTTACCTGGCAGTGACACATCATGTGTAATGTACTTTCATCCTTAAGTTTTTCACACCAGTGTATATTGCCAATACATTTCAGTTTACGTAGTTAACTTTCCCAGGAGTTACTAATGCGTAATGACTCAGTTTAAAGTTCTTTAACTTAATTTGCATTTTAACCTGGCTGTATTACAAATGTGGTCATATAACAGAATTGAATAATTAATTTCATAACAGAATTAAATAGGTACTACTTTATATAAAATAATTTCAAATTTTTAAATAGAAATTCTTCTATGAAAGTGGGGGAGCTGTCCAAATGGAAAATTTTCTTTTGCCAATTTTAGCTTAGCTTTGACGTCTGTCGGGCATTTAATGTCGTTGGGTATTTGATCAGGGGTATTGGTAGCTCTTTCTGAATTAAAGTAAATCTTAATAATAAGTAATGAAAGCCATGTTTTCTTCTAGTATTGTAGTACGTCATGTCATATCGTTGGTTGCGTATTTCTTCGAGTCTGTTACATCATCTGGCAGTTGTTACAGGAGTTCCCCAAATCTCGTCATAAATCACAAGAACATTACGTGCACACATTCAGCCTTTGGATATGTACTTCGTTCGTTACCTTCACTTATCGCTTTTAGTGTGTCGTCAAAACACACTTTATTCTTGTATACTGATTCTGTTCGCACTTACATTCTGCTTTGGTCTGCCGAACTCATGAAAACTTCCTATGTGTACCACGCGCATACAGTTTCAAAGTTCAGTGGAAACTTTAATGCAAAGATGTTTGTTTGAGACGAGAAATACTTACAGAATACTAAATGGATGTCTATAAAATAAAGATACAAAAGTTTTCGATCACCTATCACAGCTATGCACTTGTGTTTAAAACAGGGATTTGGTTTTGAATATTCTATTATATGTCAGACCTGATAATAAATTAAGTATAAATATGTAAAGATTAAGCAGCGCCTTCGTTGTGTATTTGACTGGTTATTGACACTGAGGGCGCTGATGAAAATCAACAACACTTACATGCCTTCACCTAAAACGGTTCTGTTGGAATTGACCAAATTTCTTCAGCTGTCTGTGTAGCAATCAGGTTGCCTTAGTTTGCAGTACATTGTGTGCATCTAGCAGTGTGGTTATATACTTGGTCAGGTTCATACCATACTACCTTCTAATGGGACAGAAGAAGGAGACTGGAACTGAAAACGTGCTGTAATTGTAGCTCTGCAAATAGAAGGCTGTTTTAGCAAGACAACAGGTAGAAAAATCGGCGTAGCACAATCTACAGTGCTGCATACACTGCAGCGGTTCAAGTAACCTCGTGCCAACGCAAATGTTTCGCGATCTGCAACATCGTAAAGGGAAGATCAGTTCATCCCTGCAACTGAAATTCGCGAGGAAGTAAACAGCACGCCAGCGATTCCAGTCTCTGTCTCAACAGGGGTGCTTAGCGGCCAGAAAACCTTAATTACGCAAAGAAAATAAAATGAAAAGATTGCAGTGGGCACAACAACATAAAAACTGGAACGTGCAACAGTGCTCCAAGCTGTTATTCACGAACGAATCTATGTCTGAATTACCTGGAAGCCATCGTCGAGTGTTGTTCGTCGACTTCCCGGAGAACGTATGGAGTGTCAGTGTGTGACGGTAGCGGTGAAGCAAGATGGAGGGTCGGTTATGTTGCGGGGATGTTTTTCGGACGACAAAGGCGGTGATGTAGTGAGTATTAACGGAATATTAAAGAAGGACGGATATCACAGGATACTGATCAACAATGCCATCTGGCAAGAGACTTGTTGGTCTTGGGTTTGTTCTGCAACAAAATAATGATCTAAGCTATGCTTCTAAACTGTGCAGAGGGTTTGTGAATCGAAAAGAGAAATACGGGGAACTGAAAATATGATTTGGCCAGGGTAGTCGCCTGACTTAAATCCTATTAAACTGTTATGAGATGAACTTGACAGTAAGCTTAGGAAACTGAGGTCACCTAATGTCTAACACCTGTGGTATCGATAGCTACGATCCCACAACGTACTGTAGGTGCGCCCTGCTAGGTTGGCACTACGACAGACACCGACGAGAGCGCACTCTAGCCGGAGCGGGAGAGCTCTACGAGCTCCGCTCCAGATTCTGTCCATTTTCATCAACAGAAGACGGCCTGCAAAAGTCGCTTCAACCTCAGCTTGCTATTGAGACTATGTACTACTTACGACGGGTCTAAGGCTTCGCACCTCAGTGCAAAGTTATGTATTCAGTTAATATTTTGATATAGTAAAACCATTTCTAAGAGCAGTACCGAGAGATTTTCACCTTTTCCTGCTCCACCTCACTTCCTGTATTCGGCCAACCTTTCAGTTTTCAGGAGCAGACCCACGCGCCGCCTTCCAGGTGGGATACAAAAAGACCTACGGTGTAATTTTCAGATATGTTGAACTGCAGTATCCATAAAAACACTCCAGAATGTCAAGAGTTTGTGCAGCTGTTTCGAGAGCAAAGGGTGGATACTTTGAAGAGGCTAAAATATAGACGATATTTACCGAGAGAGGAAATATTTATTTTGTTGGTCTATTTCGTTTTTTGCGATGTGTTCGTATATTGATTGAAGTCTACAGTTTTTATCATAGGTAATATAAAACTTTTCATAGCTAGTGTACATTACGTCTTATAAGTAATACACTCCTGGAAATTGAAATAAGAACACCGTGAATTCATTGTCCCAGGAAGGGGAAACTATATTGACACATTCCTGGGGTCAGATACATCACATGATCACACTGACAGAACCACAGGCACATAGACACAGGCAACAGAGCATGCACAATGTCGGCACTAGTACAGTGTATATCCACCTTTCGCAGCAATGCAGGCTGCTATTCTCCCATGGAGACGATCGTAGAGATGCTGGATGTAGTCCTGTGGAACGGCTTGCCATGCCATTTCCACCTGGCGCCTCAGTTGCACCAGCGTTCGTGCTGGACGTGCAGACCGCGTGAGACGATGCTTCATCCAGTCCCAAACATGCTCAATGGGGGACAGACCCGGAGATCTTGCTGGCAAGGGTAGTTGACTTACACCTTCTAGAGCACGTTGGGTGGCACGGGATACATGCGGACGTGCATTGTCCTGTTGGAACAGCAAGTTCCCTTGCCGGTCTAGGAATGGTAGAACGATGGGTTCGATGACGGTTTGGATGTACCGTGCACTATTCAGTGTCCCCTCGACGATCACCAGTGGTGTACGGCCAGTGTAGGAGATCGCTCCCCACACCATGATGCCGGGTGTTGGCCCTGTGTGCCTCGGTCGTATGCAGTCCTGATTGTGGCGCTCACCTGCACGGCGCCAAACACGCATACGACCATCATTGGCACCAAGGCAGAAGCGACTCTCATCGCTGAAGACGACACGTCTCCATTCGTCCCTCCATTCACGCCTGTCGCGACACCACTGGAGGCGGGCTGCACGATGTTGGGGCGTGAGCGGAAGACGGCCTAACGGTCGCGGGACCGTAGCCCAGCTTCATGGAGACGGTTGCGAATGGTCCTTGCCGATACCCCAGGAGCAACATTGTCCCTAATTTGCTGGGAAGTGGCGGTGCGGTCCCCTACGGCACTGCGTAGGATCCTACGGTCTTGGCGTGCATCCGTGCGTCGCTGCGGTCCGGTCCCAGGTCGACGGGCACGTGCACCTTCCGCCGACCACTGGCGACAACATCGATGTACTGTGGAGACCTCACGCCCCACGTGTTGAGCAATTCGGCGGTACGTCCACCCGGACTCCCGCATGCCCACTATACGCCCTCGCTCAAAGTCCGTCAACTGCACATACGGTTCACGTCCACGCTGTCGCGGCATGCTACCAGTGTTAAAGACTGCGATGGAGCTCCGTATGCCACGGCAAACTGGCTGACACTGACGGCGGCGGTGCACAAATGCTGCGCAGCTAGCGCCATTCGACGGCCAACACCGCGGTTCCTGGTGTGTCCGCTGTGCCGTGCGTGTGATCATTGCTTGTACAGCCCTCTCGCAGTGTCCGGAGCAAGTATGGTGGGTCTGACACACCGGTGTCAATGTGTACTTTTTTCCATTTCCAGGAGTGTATGTATACAAAATTATCCTGAAAGTGCTGCTAAGAAACACTACATATCTAAATTCAAACGACTCAAAACATTTATGGTTAAGCACTTTAATATTCTTATAAGGCTTTCCTTTGTGGATTACTGATGATGCGTTAGACTATTAGATGAAACACGTTCATTAAAAAATTAGTTGCAAATGATTAGTTATGGTTATTCTCGCCTACAAGATAAACACCATTTAACTAGCAACTCAGAAAAAATGGGTGCATAATTATAAATACAATTTGGAAGGGATTTGCAGGTTTCACTTTTTCTTTACAAAATTCGAAGTTTACAGTCGATGACATTTGGGCATTATATTTGATGGTGTAATCAATGGTAAATAACGTAATTAGGCGATGAAAAAGTGAAAATTATCGTATTTGGTAATAACTATGCAGAAAGTGAATTTGTAATTCAATAAAACGTTCTCGGTTTTCAAGCCGCGTCAATTCGAAAAAAATTTTATTAAAATTGACGTGGCTTGAAAAGCAGGACGTTTTATCCATGTATGCCGTCGCGAAAGACTCCGAGGACACATAAATCTGTAACTTTCATCAAAATAAAATCGCAGCAGAACCGCTGGGAGTCAAATACAACAGCTATGGGAAGAATTGATTATACTGCATTGCTAAGTGTTGCAAAAATTAACGCCAGTGACACGTTCATGCCATTTCAGAAGAACTGTCAAAATACCGATTTCAAACATCTTTAGAAGGATCGTTCCTTTCCTTTTGAGATAGCAAGGTGAACTTTGTTTACGTGAAAACGGCACAGAACAATTTTTAAGTTTACAACGTGTGTGATACTGCCCACTTGTAGGTGCCGGGTTAAATTCCGAACGTCATTGATTCAGTTAAGCAATTGCATCTAAACATAGTTGTACAGGGTGAACCCGAACACCGACAAAATTTCGTCACTCAGGGATATTTTCAGAATATTTTAGTACAAAGCGATACGTGGTATCAGGTGGCGCGTAAAGAGTAATTGGATTTCGTTTTCTTTCCTAGCCCTTTTATCTTTCTATCCATATTGTACAGTTAACATGCAAATGTTCACTGTACAAACCGCGTTTCTTGCTTGAAGGCAAATTTGTTTCCTTCCCACTCGGTACTTGCCGTTGACAACAGTAATTCCCAATTTACGCTTCGCTCTCAAGCCTGCGTTCAGTGCTGCTCGGTTCTGTCTTGGATTTATTTCCCTCGCAGCGTTGTTGTACGGTAACGTTAATACTCAACGATACATATAGGTTTTTCTGTTCAAGAGTTGGCCGTTATGCCTATCGTGTATGGATTCACTGAATGCGATGGAAGAGATACGGTGAAGTGTTCTCACAGCAGCATCTGTACATATACGCCTACGAAGAAACGGACCTTTCCATGTTTAGAAACTGCATATTTACAGGCTTTATCAGTGTTGTGAAAAGGTGTTCACGCAAACAGAGGTAATTAGGACAACAAACCGAGTAAGTCACAATTCCATTATTACTTTGCAACGAGCTACCGGAGACCCGTAGGTACCTGATTCCATATTACTCACAAAATAGCTGTGAACGATCTCAGAAATTTTTTTGGTAAATTCTGGATCACCCCGTACTCATACAAACAGGATAAGAACATGAAGATAATGTTTTTAAATACACTTCTTGAAGATCACTGATGAGCTCTCCATCAGAAAAGCCTTCGCTATCACCCAACGGATATGGAGGGCAGCCACCGACGTAATTCAGCGGCTGGACGCTGCAGAATAACTGACACACAGTCTGCAACGCTGCCTTCTGCCTTCATTGGTTGGCCGGATTGCTGCACAGTTTAGAACAATGCGGTGTTTCCACAGCCGATTACACCATGGGAGCCTACCTCCTGTCATAACACACTCGAGGGTGTATATATCCTCCCAGCTAAGCCAGCGGCGGCATTCCTTCGGCGTCAAGCAGTCGACCAGCGCAGCATCGACGCCAGTCTCCAGTAGGGTATACGCCTAAGTCTCTCCAGGCTCATCGAACAGCCTGAACAGCTGGGCAGATTCGCTTATCCACGAGCTGTCAACTATCCCCGAAGGTTGTGGGCTTTGATCTGAATTCGCCCAGGTGAGGCCTGCCACTGGATTCCACCGCATGGCACCAAGGGTCCTGGCTTCGACGTGGGTTCTGCCCACTTTCCCCTGGCATCGGAGCTATTCCGCCGCCTCAGTTGGCCTTACGCCAACGAGGTGACAATGCGACTTGCGTCAGAAAGGACATAGTCCACTGAAATGTCTTAGGATATAGGTGTGAGCTGAAGGGGTGGCTACCAACCTAGAGCGACCAGTGGTCCGCTGTCACTGAAGTACTGTGTGCAAACCATCAAGTAATAAGGAATGCTCCTGTTGAGTTATCATTCTTGAATCTGTGCCGGCCGCAGTACTTTTTTTCGCTTGCTGCTGTTTTAACGTCATAATTCCTTACAGTAGGCCATTTTTAGCTTTATAGTCACAATGACTGACCATGGTGTCCGAGGGAACTTTTGCCCTCCCACACCGTAACAGCTGCACCACCAAAATGAACGTGTTCCACAGTTTTCCTGTGTGCATTTCGCGTTCTCACCTCCCACCGTATTAGGATACGTAAGCACTGCCAAACATGATCGTTTGGCTGTTCCAGGTGATGTGCTGTGGGGAGACATAATGTTGCATTAGCCTACTCACCTACAAATCTTTGAACACAGTACAACGTTGTTGCGGCACTGAACTCTTTCCCTATGTGCACATTTCCGTGGGTGCAATGACCTTGACTTCATGTGTAGATGACAGTGTGAGACCTCACCGAACAGCGCAGTTGGAGGAGGTCTCAGAGCGAAAGGATACTGACTGGCGTGTACCTGTCCCCCGACCTTAAGCCCATCGAACACGTGTGGGATTCGTTGCAGAGACGTACCGCAGCATGTCCACGTGCACCACCTGACGTCCTTCTGTTGTCTACCACTCTGGCCGAGGAATGGAACCTCCTACCACAAGAACTGCTTGCCAACTTTCTGACCAGCATGGGAGTACGTTGCAGAGCTTGCCCTACCGTCCGTGGCGATCACACACCCTATTAAGAAGCATGTCACGCCCTTTGTTAAGTCCAGAGGACCATCATGGTTTGCTGTTATTTCAATGTAATTGTTGTCTTTGGATACAAGAATCATTTCTGTTGGTGTCATTGCGTATTTATTTCAGTTCCTCTCTTCTTCTTCTTCTCCTTCTTCTTCTTCTGCCATTCTATGGTTGGGCTAGAGCCTGTTCCGAACTAACCATCTTATCTTCGGTCTTTCCTCACTTCTGTTGTTCCATGTTTTATAATCCATTTCTAGTATTGAATTACATGTTGGATTATTTGTTGCATTCGTAATTCTTTCCTTATTACTTCGTCTCTTATTCCAGTTATCTTCTGTGCTATACTGTAGCAGTTCCTTCTATGTGTTGTCCAAGTTTCATAGAGTTACGTTACTTGGCAGTGACAAATCGTGCGAAAGTTACTTTCGCTCTTAAATTTTGTCCTCCAGTGTATATGTAACGAAAAGTAACTACTGTCATGTAACTGTGCGTTAGGGTATTTCTGAAATTATTGAGCCTTGGCGACTGGCGGTAGGGTGTTCTACTTGCATCGCTGATATCTATATTCGGCTGTCTTGCTATGTTTGACTGCTCCCCCCGGTGGGTTTTCCGGGTGAACGTGTGACGAGAGATTCTCCGGTCGGCGTTCAACGACCCAAATTGTATTGAAAAAAAGCCTGCGTCCCTAACCGTGGTGCACGGGCCTCGCCGTGCCCACCGCCCTTGTGTTTTGTCGCGCCGTAAGTACGGTGCCGGTCATTGGGCGCCTTGACGTGCAAAATTGTGGTGGGTTCGTCGTCTCACGCAGAACAGCTTCCCAACTCGTAATTTGCAAGCTCCAAGTTACGTATGACTTTTATTCTGTGTTTAACTAAGAAGATTGTTGAAACTTATTGTCGCATGGGTAGGTGCCGCAGATGGTTCTGAACTTGGTTACACAGTGGTTATCTTAAGGAGTGTGATGTTCCTCATTTCGTTTCTCATTATCTGTGGAGTGTGTGTTTTAAGTGGTTTCCAAGCAAATTTTAACTTGTTTTAGGACATATTGACCGCTTTGAGACTGGTTGTGGTTGTGTACGCGCCCGGTAGCTGTAGAGTTAATGGTTTAATCATTTGGCACGGCTGGATTTGGTGTGTTAATTAAATGTTGAAAGTGCCTTAAGGCAACTGGTAGTGATCTCTAAGTTTCCTGCTAATTTACTGGGAGACGGGTAATGTTAGGGTATTGCTCCATAAGAGTTTGGGAGCATGCTTGTTATATATTCCAATGGGGCTGTGATTTGACACCGAGCGAGGTGGCGCAGTGGTTAGCACACTGGACTCGCATTCGGGAGGACGACGGTTCAATCCCGTCTCCAGCCATCCTGATTTAGGTTTTCCGTGATTTCCCTAAATCGTTTCAGGCAAATGCCGAGATGGTTCCTTTGAAAGGGCACGGCCGATTTCCTTCCCCATCCTTCCCTAACCCGAGCTTGCGCTCCGTCTCTAATGACCTCGTTGTCGACGGGACGTTAAATAACACTAACCTAACTAACCTGTGATTTGACCTTGTTTTCATTGCAATCTATTTGTGCTGCAGGCCGCTTGTTAAGACTGCTCGTTCCCTGGCGTCGGTGGGGTTATGGATTCTTGTCAGGGCCGTTTATTGTGAGGCCAGTCGGACTATATATGAATATATACCGCCTGCTAGTGAGCCTCTGCACAAGCCGTGGGGAGTGAATGCTTGTATTGCCTGCCGGCCGTAGCGTTATTGCTTCCAAATACTGCTGTGGGCTTTAACGCTGTTCTATAAAGTTAAGTGCAATTTTGGAAATCATTCTGAGTCATTATATTTGTTAGTTAAGTGAGGCCACTTTATTAATATTAGCGTTTCTGTAAGTCATTTTACTGGTTGAGTTATTACTAGCCATTCTTATTTAATACTTACGTTCATCATATGTGTATCTTTAATGAATGTGAAACTTGTTATTTTTCCTATGTGCCAGTTTTGCGACCTTGGTTGGCTCACTTTGCATTTTTAGTATAAGCGTGTTTCACTGGGGACCTTTATGTGGGCAGTTCAGTTTTATTAAGCTTCTAAGATCTTTGTTTTTTTAATGAAGTTGTGGTATTATGTGGCTGTGTAAGTTTGGGTTGTAAGTGTATAGTGTTACTAGTCTTTTGAGATATGCTTAAACAAGAACGACTGTTTATGATTGATTATCTCACAGTGGCAACTATCAATGATTTTGGTTGCGGACGTAAAATATGATTCTTATTCGTGTTTATGTAATTCAATTAAAAGTGAAGATTTGTATATTGCATCAGTAAGAGGGCAAATGTCCAAATTGAAGTTTATAATAAAGTCTGTTTTGAGTCAAATTAAAATTCTAAAACAATCACAAGCTTGTCCATCACTAGTGATCCCGGGCTTCCTATTTCCTTTAAATAACTGTGGTGAGATCGTAATTTTTGATTTTCTACAGAATTGAGTAGTGCCACGGTTCAGTTATATTTTCATGTGATCATTTTGCTCCGTTAATAAGGATGAGTTAACTTCCGTCTATTAAGAATTTCAGAATCTAGGCACAAAGTTGATCTGATATTCCGTAAGTTAGTATTGTATTCACTAGGTGACAAGATACTGGCATGAGACAATCCACTGACTGCTTCTCTTTCTTGCCGTAATTTTTTTGCGATTACAGAGCATTAAAGGTACAAAGTAAGTGTAAGAGAGACTGCTTTATTTAAGGAATTAAATATATTGTCTCTGATACATTATACATCATACCGGCAACTAGTGCAAGTGGTCAACGTGACTGCCGCTAGGAAGGAACAGCGAGGAGAAGAGTACGAAGGAGTCGGTCTGTAGGTAGCTAAGAACGGGAAGTGTTTCACGCAGTTAGTGCGCCCAGGAGTCGAGTCTGCGACATCGCTAGCGGTCAGCATGGGGCATGGCGCCGCTGTGTCAATACAGGCAACCCAGGGTTAGGCAACTGGTCTCTTTTCTCGGGGCGAGAGGACAGCCATTCTATAGGAGACGCGGACAGGGGTTTTCCACATTACAAGGGGAGCACTAACAGGGTGGTTTATTGACTGAAAATCTGGAAATTTGCGGTAAGTTCCTATGAGACCAAACTGCTGAGGTCATCGGTCACTAGGCTTACACACTACTTAATCTAACTTAAACTAATTTACGCTAAGGACAACATACACACACCCATGCCCGAGGGAGGACTTGAACCTCTGACGGGGAGGCCGCCCTATCCTCGGTAAGATGCCTTAGACCGCGCGGCTATCCCCCGCGGCTTTATTTACTGACAGCGGTATTTTCATCGGTTGGGTGATGCGACATAGTGTACAGCGAGGCCCACGAAAAAGACAGCGCAAATGTCATAGCACGTGACACTGCAGGTGTTACGAGTGCCAGTAGCCGTCTCCAGCGGGGAGCGAGTAACTATTTCAGACTAATTTAATAATTATTAGTTGGTCGTTTAAATGCAAGCGAGCTCTCATAATACACGACAAAGTTAAGACCGTTGGCGGGTACCTTTTCATTGACCCATTGATTTCCCGTGGGCCCTGCACGCACCAGAGCATTTACGAAGTATAGTGCACAATGCGACTAGTGTCACGCCACTAGTTCGTTGCAGAACCCGTGTTTCTCGTGGGCCCCAGTGTACAGAGAAGAGTGCAGGCTGTGCATTCAGTGTCACTAGTTATCAGTAATAATTCACACGGAAGGTCTGTGTGCACAGTGCAGCGTGTTGAGGTTGTTCTGTATTGACACGCGGGAGCCGTCCGAAGTGGCCGAGCTGTTCTAGGCGCTACAGTATGGAACCGCGCGACCGCTACGGTCGCAGGTTCGAATACTACCTCGGGCATGGATGTGTTAGTTAGGTTTAAGTAGTTCTAAGTTCTAGGGGACTGATGACCTCAGAAGTTAAGTCCCATAGTGCTCAGAGCCATTTGAACCATTTGACACGCGTGACGTGCAGTTGTTTCTCCAAGTGAAAGATATAGTGATCTTGTGAATTTTACGCTGTGAGCGTAACTTATTTTGTATGTGCCGTACAGAAAATTATTTTATTATTACTACAATATGAATGTCATTGTGTATGTGACATTATACAAAACGTTGTCTTCTTATTATCATGTTTTGCGGGTGATTCATTTTGTATGTGGTATTGTACAGAAAATTGTAACTGCGAAATTTACATAGGAAGTATTGTAGTGAGTTGACGGTAGCATTGTTTTGGTGAGTTGTTTGTGATGAGAGTGGAAGTAGATCTAGATTTAGTTGAGTGCCAAGGTACGTAAAGCACTAATTAAGCCAGGTAGTTGTCTTCTCATTCTTTGCTTGTTCTAAGTCGTTATCTGTGGAAGATAATTGCATTTGCCATTTTGTTGTCTGTCGGCAAGGGTATATCTTGCGAACTATTGTTTTCGTTGGCCGAATTTTCCTTAGTGAGTGGAGCGAAGCATAATGCAAATTTTGTTAAATTATGCTGAAGAATGTTACGTTGTTATCCTCTTACTTGTAGCCCTGCCTTCGAGAACTGAAATTGGGCTGCCTATTAAGTCCAGTTGCATTGCTTATTATTATTTGTCAAGATGTATGTTTTATGTCCAAGAACTTGTCTGTTAAATTGAGCCCACACCTGCACGACTCCAGCCCGAAACCCACGCCTCCAAAACCCTACTCTCCAAGCCAGATAGAGCTCATAAAGAAAACAGAGGATATCTAAGGAAGAGCAGCGCTTCTGGTCATGGATTCGTTCAGCAAGCACGGATGCATCTCGGAGATGCTCAGCCAACTTCTTTGGCAAACGCTGTAAGAGAGGCGTTATGCGTCAGGAGTCGCTTATTGTTTAAGTTTCAAGAGCCTACATTTTTAGAAGAGGGAATCAAAAAATGCTTCCTCCTACCCATATCTCGCCAATCGTCTATGAAAGTAAAGTTAGAGAGATTCGTTGTCTCTTGGAGGGGTACCAGCTGTCGTTCTAACCCACGCATTATTTGCGACTGGACTGGGATAGGCGGGAGTTGACAGTGGTACACAAAGTAACCTCCGCCACACATTACGTGTGTCACATGCAGATAACTGATGTATATTTAGCTTTACTGTAACACCGTGGACCTTGCCGTTGGTGGGGTGGCTTGCGTGCCTCAGCGATACAGGTACCCGGTACCGGAGGCGTAACCACAACGAAAGGGTATCTGTTGAGAGGCCAGACAAACGTGTAGTTCCTGAAGAGGGGCAGCAGCCTTTTCAGTAGTTGCAGGGGCAACAGTCTGGATGTTTGACTGATCTGGCCTTGTAACATCAACCACAACACCCTTGCTGTGCTGGTACTGCGAACGGCTGACAGCAAGAGCATGCAGCTCTATTGTATGGTTAAATGACGATGGCAACCTCTTGGGTAAAATATTCTGGAAGTAAAATAGTCCCCGATTCGGATCTCCGGTCGGGGACTACTCAGGAGGACGTCGTTATGGAGAAACGAAACTAGTGTGGAATGTTACATTCCTTAATCGGGCAAGTAAGCTACAAAATTTAGAAAGGGTAACAGACAAGTCGAAGTTAGATATAATGGGAAATAGTGAGGTTCGGTGGCAGCAGGAGCAGAACCTCTGGTCAGTCAATACAGGGCCATAAATACAAAAACAAATAGGGGTAAGGCAGGAGTAGGTTTCCAAATCAGGAACACGGGTAAGCTACTATGAACAGCATAGTGAACGCATTATCGTAGACAAGGTAGACACTAATGCCACACATACCACAGTAGTAGAAGTTTATATGCCAACCAGCTCCGCAGAGAATGAACAGTTTGAAGAAATATATGACGAGATAAAAGAAATTAATAAGATAGTTAATGGAGACGAAAGTTAATGGTGATAGAGGACTGGAATTCGATGATAGAGAAAGGAAGAGAAATAAAAATAGTAGGGGAATAAGGACTGGGGGAGGGGTGGGAAAGGAATAAAAGTGGAAGCCGACTGTTAGAATTGTGCATAGAGCATATCTAATGAAAGCTAACACATGGTTTAAGAATCATGAAAGAAGGTTGTATACGTGGAAGAGACTTGGAGACACCAGAAGGTTTCAGATTGATTATGTAATGGTTATACAGAGATTTAGGAACCAGGTTTTAAATTGTAAGACATTTACAGGGGCAGATGTGGACTCTGACCACAATTTATTAGTTATGAACTGTATATCAAAAGCGAAAAAACCGCAAAAAGGTAGGAATTTAAGAAGCTAGGACCTGAATAAGTGGAAAGAACGAGAGGTTGTTAAGAGTTTCAGAGGGTGCATTAGGCAACAACGGGAAAGAATTCAGTAGAAGACTAATTGATAGTTTTTGAGAGATGAAATAGTGAAAGCAGCAGAGGATCAAACAGGAAAAAGACAATGACTACTAGAAATCTACAACTACATCTACATCTACGTGATTACTCTGCCCTTCACAATAAAGTTTCTGGCAGAGGGTTCAATGAACCACCTTCAAGCTGTCTCTCTACCGTTCCATTCTCGAAGGGCGTGCGGGAAAAATATTTCTCTGTGAGTCCTGATTTCTCTTATTGGGTATCACAGGGGAAGTGGAATTTAATTAATGATCGGAGAAAATATAAAAATGCAGCAGTTAATAAGAGATTGAAGGTACAAAATCGCTAAGCAGGAATGGCTGGAGGACAAATGTAAGGCTTTAGATGCATATTTCACAAGGGGAAAGATAGATACCGCTTACAGGAAAATTAAAGAGGGTTTTCGAGAAAAGAGGTGCAGCTGTATGAATATCATTGGCTGAAATGGAAAATTAGTACGAAGCAAAGAGAGGACAGATGGAAGGTGGAAGTATACACAGGGTCTAGAAAAGAGAGGTGAACTTGAAAGCTGATTTATAGAAAGGGAAGACGACGCAGATGAAGATGAGATGGGAGATACAATACTGCGAGTAAAGTTTGATACAGCACTGAAAGACCTAAGTCGAAACAAGACCCCGAGAGTAGACGACATATTGCTAGAACCAGCAATATCCTTGGGAGAGCTAGCCACGACGAAACTATTCCATTTGATGTTTAAGACGTATGAGACAGGCGAAATACACTTCGAGAAGAATGTAATAGTTCGAATTTGAAAGAAAGCAAGTGCTGAGAGATGTTAATATTACAGAACTATCAGCATATTAAGTCATGGTTGCAAAAACCTAACGCTAATTATTTACAGAAGAATGGAAAGTCGGGTAGAAGCCGAACTCGGGAATGATCATTTTGATTCCGGAGAAACGTAAGAACTCGCTAGGCAATACTGATATTACGACTTCTCTTAGAATACAGACTAAGGAAAGGCAAACCTAGGTTTATAGCATTTGTTGACTTAGAAAAACCTTTTACAGTGTTGACTGGAATACTCTCATTGAAATCCTGTAGTTAGAAGGAGTAAAATACAGGGAGCGAAAGGTAAGTATAGCTTGTACAGAAAGCAGACGGCAGTTATAAGAGTCAAGGAGTATGAAAGGGAAGCAGTGGTTGGGAAGGGAGCGAGACAGTGTTGTAGCCTACCTCCGATGTTATTCAATCTATAGACTGAGGAAACCAAAGAAAAATTTGGAGTATGAATTAAAGTTAAAGGAGAAGAAATAAAAACTTGGAAGTTTCTCGATGACATTTTAATTCTGTCAAAGGCAGCAAAGGACTTGGGTTGGGGGTTGGGTTGGGTTGTTTGGGGGAGGAGACCAGACAGCAAGGTCATCGGTCTCATCAGATTAGGGAAGGACAGGGAAGGAAGTCGGCCGTGCCCTTTCAAAGGAACCATCCCGGAATTTGGAGCGATTTAGGTAAATCACGGGAAACCTAAATCAGGATGGCCGGTTGCGGGATTGAACCGTCGTCCTCCCGAATGCGAGTCCAGTGTGCTAGCCACTGCACCATCTCGCTCTGTCAAATGACTTGGAAAAGCAGTTGAACGGAATGGACAGAGTCTTGAAAGGAGGGTATAAAATGAAAATCAACAAAAGCAAAGGGATGATAATGGAATGTAGTCGAAATACATTAGATGATGCTGTGAGATTAGGGAATGAGAAACTGAAAGTAGTAGATGAGTTTTGCTATTTGGGAAGCAAAGTAATTGATGATGGTCGAAGTAGGGAGGATATGAAATGTAGACTGACAGTGGCAAGAAAAGCGTTTCTGAAGAAGAGAAATTTGTTGACATCGAATGTATATTCGTGTGCTAGGAAGAATTTTCTGAAGTTATTTTTATCGAGTACAGCATTGCACGGAAGCGAAACGTGGACGGTAAACAGCACAGACAAGAAGATGGTGTAGTCGTGAATGGAAGTGAGACATGGATGATAAATAGGTTAGATGAGAAGAGGGCAGGGGCTTTTGAAATGTGGTGCTATAGAAGAATGGTGAAGATTAGATGGGTAGAGAGTGTAATTAATGTGTGGTACTGAACAGAACCGGGGAGACAAGAAATTAGTGGCACAGCTTTTCAAAAAGAAGGGGGGTTCAGTTGGTACTGCACAATCTGAGACATCAAGCGATGGCCAGTTTAGTATCGGATGGAAGTGTGTGATGGAGGGATTGGAGGGAGAGGGGGTAAAAATTGTATAGGGAGACCAGGAGATGAATACAGTAAGCAGATTCAGAAGGATGTAGTTTGCAGCAGTTATTCGGAGATGAAGAGGCTTGCACATTAATAACGTAATTATGACTTACTCAGTTTGTTATCCCTCTTACCTTTGTTTGTGTGAGCACATTTTCACAACACTGATAATAGATGAAAAGTTTCTATAGCATCGAAAGATTCTGTTCCTCGTAGATACATTCGTACAGATACAAAAGTACTGTGATGTGGTTGACACCGCCGGCCGCTGTGGTCGAGCGATTCTAGGTGCTTCAGTCCGGAACCGCGCTGCTGCTACGGTCGCAGGTTCGAATCCTGACTCGCGCATGGATGTGTGGTGTCCTTAGGCTAGTTAGGTTTAAGTAGTTCTAAGTCTAGGGGACTGATGACCTCAAATGTTAAGTGCCATAGTGCTTAGAGCCATTTGAACCATTTTTTTGGTTGACACCACTGTGAGGGCAGCTAACCATAGGTCTTCCATATCAGTTAGTGAACCCATACACAAGACGCATATCGGCCAACTCTTGATCGGAAAAACCTATATGCACCGCTGAGTATTGATTTTCACGAACAAGAAACACTGCTGGGCAAACAGATCCTAGACAGAACCGAGCAATGCTGAATGCAAGCTTGAGAGTGAAATATAAATTGGGAATTACTATTGTCAGTAACAAGGACCGTGAGTGAATAAAACACATTTGTTTCCAAGCAAGGCCAACGGCTTATACTGTCGACATATACCTGTTCAAATTGCAGTATGCGTACAAAGATAAATGCGCCAGGACACTAAACGCAATTCCTCTACTCTGTAAGGCTTCATCTGATACCACGGATCGCTTGTACCTTAATACTCAGAAAATTGAACAACCTCCGCAATTTTGTCGGTGTACAGGTTCACAACTATGTTTAGATACTGCTGCTTGACTAGATCTATGACGCTTGAAAATTAACCGGGCGCCTACATATTCGCGGTATCACATTCTTAGTGAAGTGTGCTGTGCTATTTTCGCGAAAACGAAGTTCGCCTTGCTGTCTCGAAAGGGACAATCTTTCTAAAAATGTTTAAAATCGGTATTTCGGTAGTTCTTCGGAGATGGCATTAACTTGACACTGGCATCAATTTTTTTAACGCCTAGCTAGAAAGGACAATCATTTTGCGGCCTTGCCATAGCATTTGTGCTACGATTTTATTTTGTTTTTTGATGAAAGCTACAGATTTACTTTTCTGGTGAGCTATTATTGAAATCCGATAATTTTCAATTTTTCATCACTCAATTACATTATTTACCATAGATTACACCATCTTATTTAATGCCTTAATGTCATTGACTGTATGCTTTGAATTCTGTGACGAAAAAGAAAAATCTGCAAATCCCTTCGATACTGTACTGTTAATTCTCGTGTTGAACTGCGTCACACCAGTCTTTGGACTGAAGACCATAAGCACAACATCACAACATGGAATGGACCATTTTCCTCTAGATACACAGGACAAATAAGCACTTACACAATATCTTTAATAGGTAATACTTTTCGAATTTTCTATCAGAAATTAAAATTATTAATTTTGGCTTATGAGCCAACATAAATTAATCAATTGTTTTATTCATTGCACGTATATAGTATAGTTAATACTTCTTCGATTTCAAGTATTGTTGTAACTAAGTCTATCTTGTAGCGTCAGGTAAGTTGAGTTTAATTGTTTCACGCCATCCACACAGTCTTAATTAATTTTATTACATACTTTATCAGTACCACTGAACAATACCCATAAATGTTTATTTATTTTAATGGGATTCTCGTAGTTTACGCATCAGCAGACAGAGAAATTTTCGCAGGTCGAAGTCAATGGCTCAATCCATGTTATAAATGCATAGTGTTTGTATGAATAATGTGCCCGAGAGATTTTATGAAAGGAATTCGTGGTAGTGGTCGATGTTTATGACTTCAAGTTATTCTGATCATACATGTCAGTCCATGTTTTGTTCACAAAAAAGAAGATTAGACGTTTCTTTGTGGAGCATGAGCATGCATCTTTAGTATTATTTTTGTATACATTTCGTTGTAGCGATATATCATTTAAATAACGTTGTGTAAGATGGTTAACAATTGACACGATGTTAGTTTAAGAATAATAAAACAATAATATAGCAGTTGTTATTATAGGTCTATGTTTATTTCTTCCTTCTAAGAAATTGAGACGGAATTGTTTGCGACATAACCCAAATTTGCAATCCACTTGAGAGAGAAGCGGTTTCCTGGAAACGACTGTTGACATACATTGGCGCTATTTAATGTTTGGCGTGAGTGTGCGAATCGCTGTTACACGTAAATTTCCATTCGCTTATCACAGTTCGTGGAGGATTCCCAGCACGGAAGCTTAGTCGTCTAAGACCTCCAAAGCTTGGCGATTACGCTATGTTGACAATCCGGCTAGCACGTGGTCCCAAATGTCAGGCAAATAGAGGTTCGTGTAACAACATTTAGCGACGCAGCAGACAGCACTAAACAGGTGTTCAGAAAAAGACGACAACAGAGAGCCGTAGTACGCTGTGTGTTCGAACAATAAAGATACATATCTAATGTCTATTAAAAACACTATTAGTTCACCGTTATGCGTATGACGTGCTAAAAATTGAAGTTGTGACCGAAGAGTTAGCCCGAACTGATGAAAGAACGTAAATTCGTTGCCTTCTAGGAACCAGAGCCAACGCGGGTTTCTGGGTATGGTGGTGTAACCGTGGCCGAAACGTCAGTTTTATCAGTGCGTGTACTACAAAGTTTGATGTGAGATCACACCCAGAAAACTTGTAGAGCGAATTGTATAATGTCATCTGATTTTTTCTTCGAGTACGCACTGTCATGCAACTTCACTTTTTTTTCTGCCGATAGACGCGTTTTCGTAGTAGTAAAAAATGATTTGCAGCAGCAATTTGACATTTTGTATTTAAAATAGTGATTGTTATATGCTATCAACCGATTTTAACCAGTGTGTCATATTCAAGGAATTATCTTACAATGCCTCAAGCCATTGTGTATGGCGATTCCATAAATGCAAGATTACAAGTACGTATACAGTGAGGTGACAAAAGTCACGGGTTAGCGATATGGACTGTATTTATTTATTTATTTTTTTTTTTTTTTTGGTCATCAGTGTACTGACTGGTTTGGTGCGGCCCGCCACGAATTCCTTTCCTGTGCCAACCTCTTCATCTCAGAGTAGCACTTGCAACCTACGTCCTCAATTATTTGCTTGACGTATTCCAATCTCTGTCTTCCTCTACAGTTTTTGCCCTCTACAGCTCCCTCTAGTACCATGGAAGTCATTCCCTCATGTCTTAGCAGATGTCCTATCATCCTGTCCCTTCTCCTTATCAGTGTTTTCCACATATTCCGTTCCTCTTCGATTCTGCGTAGAACCTCCTCATTCCTTACCTTATCAGTCCACCTAATTTTCAACATTCGTCTGTAGCACCACATCTCAAATGCTTCAATTTTCTTCTGTTCCGGTTTTCCCACAGTCCATGTTTCACTACCATACAATGCTGTACTCATGATGTACATCCTCAGAAATTTCTTCCTCAAATTAAGGCCTGTATTTGATATTAGTAGACTTCTCTTGGCCAGAAATGCCTTTTTTGCCATAGCGAGTCTGCTTTTGATGTCCTCCTTGCTCCGTCCGTCATTGGTTATTCTACTGCCTAGGTAGCAGAATTCCTTAACTTCATTGACTTCGTGACCATCAATCCTGATGTTAAGTTTCTCGCTGTTCTCATTTCTACTACTTCTCATTACCTTCGTCTTTCTCCGATTTACTCTCAAACCATACTGTGTACTCATTATACTGTTCATTCCGTTCAGCAGATCATTTAATTCTTCTTCACTTTCACTCAGGATAGCAATGTCATCAGCGAATCGTATCATTGATATCCTTTCACCTTGTATTTTAATTCCACTCCTGAACCTTTCTTTTATTACCATCATTGCTTCCACGATGTACATATTGAAGAGTAGGGGCGAAAGGCTACAGCCTTGTCTTACACCCTTCTTAATACGAGCACTTCGTTCTTGATCGTCCACTCTTATTATTCCCTCTTGGTTGTTGTACATATTGTATATGACCCGTCTCTCCCTATAGCTTACCCCTACTTTTTTCAGAATCTCGAACAGCTTGCACCATTTTATATTGTCGAACGCTTTTTCCAGGTCGACAAATCCTATGAAAGTGTCTTGATTTTTCTTTAGCCTTGCTTCCATTATTAGCCGTACCGTCAGAATTGCCTCTCCCGTCCCTTTACTTTTCCTAAAGCCAAACTGATCGTCACCTAGCGCATTCTCAATTTTCTTTGCCATTCTTCTGTATATTATTCTTGTGAGCAGCTTCGATGCATGAGCTGTTAAGCTGATTGTGCGATAATTCTCGCACTTGTCAGCCCTTGCCGTATTCATACGCAAGGTATAAAAGGGAAGTGCATAGGCAGAGCTGTCATTTGCACTCAGGTGATTCATGTGGAAAGGTTTCCTACGTGATTATGGTCGAACGACTGGAATTAACAGACTTTGGACGCGGAGTGATAGTTGGAGCTAAACGCATGGGACATTCCAGTTTCGAAATCGTTAGGAAATTCCATATTCCGAGATCCGCTGTGTAAAGATTGTGCCAAGAATGGCAAATTTTCGGCTTTCCTGTCACCACGGACATCGCTGTTGCCGACGGTCTTCACTTGACGACAGAAAGCAGCGGCGTTTCGGTACAGATGTCACAGAGCCGACACTGAGTGAAATAACGCCGAAATAAATGTGAGTCATACGGCTAATGTATACGTTAGGCCAGTGCTGCGAAATTTTGCGTTAATAGACTGTGTCAGCAGACGACCGACGCGAGTCCCTTTATTAACAGCACGACATCGCCTGCAGCGCCTCTTCTGGGCTCGTGTCCATGTTGGTTGGACTGTAGACGATTGGAAAACTGTGACCTGGTCGGATGAGTCTCGATTTCAGTTGGTAACGGATGCTGGTATGGTCCGAGTGTGGGGCAAACCCAGCGGCTGCGTGGGGTAGCCGTGCGGTCAGGGGAGCCAGGTCACGGTTCGCGCGGCTTCCCCCGTCGGAGGTTCGAGTCCTCCCTCAGGCATGGGTGTGTGTGTTGTCCTTAGCTTAAGTTAGTTTAAATTAGATCAAATAGTGTGTAAGCCTAGGGACCGATGACCTCAGCAGTTTGGTCCCATAGTCCTTACCACAAATTTACAAAATTTTGCAAACCCTACGAGGCCATGGAGCCAAGTTTCCAACAAGGCACTGTGCATTTCTATGGGCAGATGTGGACTCTGACCACAATTTATTGCTTATGAATTGTAGATTAAAACTAAAAATCTGCAAAAAGGTAGGAATTTAAGGAGATGGGACCTGGATAAACTAGACGAACCCAAGGTTGCAAAGAGTTTCAGACGGAGTATTAGGGAACGATTGACAAGAGCAAGGGAACGGAACACAGCAGAAGAGGAACAGGTGGTTTTGAGAGATGAAATACTAAAGGCAGCAGAGGATGAAATAGGTAAAAAGATAACGGCTAGTAGAATACAAGAGATGTGGAATTTAATTGATGAAAGAAGGAAATATGAAAACTTTTGTAAATGAAGTGGGAAAAAGGCAATATAAACGTCTCAACAATGAAAGCGACAAGATGTGAAAAATGGCTTAACAGAAATGGCTAGAGGACAGATGTAAGGATGTGGAAGCAAATATCATTAGGGGTAAGATAGATGTCGCCTACAGGAAAATTAAAGAGACCTTTGGAGAAAAAAGAAGCACCTGTATGAATATTAAGAAGTCAGATGGAAAATCAGTCCTAAGGAAAGAAGGGAAAGCAGAAAGGTGGAAGGAACATACAGAGCTTCTATACAAGGGAGATGTACTTGAGAGCATTATCTTGGAAATGGAAGAGGACGTAGATGAAGATGAGATGGGAGATATGATACTGCGTGAAGTATTTGACAGGGATCTGAAAGACCTAAATCGAAACAAGGGTCTGCGAATAGACAACATTCCGTTATAAGTACTGATTGTCTTGGGAGAGCCAGCCATGACAAAACTCTACCATCTGGTGAGCAAGATGTAAGAGACAGGTGAAATACCAATTACAAAGACAGTAGGTGCTGGCAGATGTGAAAATTGCCGAACTATCAATTTAATAAGTCACGGATGCAAAATACTGACACGAATTCTTTGCAGACGACTAGAAAAATTGGTAGAAGTCGATCTCGGAGAAGATCATTTTGGACTACTGAGAGATGTAGAAATACGTGAGGCAATACTAACCCTATGACTCATCATAGAAGATAGGTTAAGAAAAGGCAAACTAACGTTTATAGCATTTGTAGACTTAGAGAAATCTTTTGACCGTGTTGACTGGAGTACTCTCTTTCAAATTCTGAAGGTGACAGGGATAAAATACAGGGAGCGAAAGGCTGTTTACACTTTGTACGGAAACCAGATGGCAGTTATAAGAGTCGAGAGGCATGAAAGGGAATCAGTTGTTGAGAAGGGAGTGAGACAGGGTTGTAGGCTACCCCAATTTTATTCAATCTGTATATTGAGCAAGCAGTAAAGGAAACAAAAGAAAAATTTGGAGTAGGAATTAAAGTCCTGGGGGGAGAAGCAAAAACTTTGAGGTTTGCCAGTGATATTGTAATTCTGTCTGAGATAGCAAAGGACTTGGAAGAGCAGTTGAACGGAATGGACAGTGTCTTGAAAGGAGGATATAAGATAAACATCAACAAAAACAATACGAGAATAATGGAATGTAGTCGAATTAAATCAGGTGATGCTAAGGGAATTAGATTAGGAAATAAGACACTTAAAGCAATAGATGGGTTTTGTTATTTGGGCAGCATAATAACTGACGGTGGTCGAAGTAGAGGGGACATAAAATGTAGACTGGTGATGGCAAGAAATGCGTTTCTGAAGAAGAGAAATTCGCTAACATCGAGTATAGATTAAAGCGTCAAGAAGTCGTTTCTGAAAGTGTTTGTATGGAGTGTAGCCATGTATGGAAGTGAACCATGAACGATAAACAGTTTGGACGAGAAGAGAACAGAAGCTATTGAAATGCTGTGATATAGAATAATGCGGAAGATTAGGTGGGTAGATCATGTAATTAATGAGGAAGTACCAAATAGCACTGAGGAGAAGAGGAATTTGTGGCACAAGTTGACTAGGAGAAGGGGGCGGTGGTTAAACACATTCTGACGCATCATGGAATAACCAATGTAGTATTGGAGGGAAGCGTGGAGGGTAAAAATCGTAGAGGGAGATCATGAGATGAATACAGTAAGCAGATTCAGAAGGATGTAGGTTGCAATAGTTACTCGGAGACGAAGAGGTTTGCACAAGATAGAGTAGCATGGAGAGCTGTACCAAACCAGTCTTTGGACTGAAGACCACAACAACAACAAGAAATAGGTTTTATTGATTATAGTTCTACTAGTTAAAAACCTGATTGTATATTTCTGTAAATATACAATCACAATTAAAACTTATTACTCAGTGCACATGGAAGAAAAAGGTTTTTCCTGTCATTTTGCCGAAAACTGACATTTCTGAGACCGTGGCTCTGTAGAAAAAGTTGATTCTTGTAAAGACGCGAACAGTAACCAGGTACAGTTAATAACGCTGTTCATTTACACAAATAGCGCCGTTATTCGTTTTGAACCATCAGGTTGGCTGTTCCTGTTTATATTACGTTTGTTGCTTACATTCGTTGTTGAAAAAAAGAGGCTAATAAAAATGTGATACAAATATGAACAGCCTTCTTCAGACGAACCTGTCGGTTTGAAAACAGTAATGGCGCAATTGGCGTAGATGAATAGAATTATTAACAGTGGCTAGTGCTGTTTTCTTCTTCACAAGAATCATCTCGTAAAAACTAACTTATTGGTATCTCGAACCAGTAAGCTTGCAGTTATGGCACTTCAAACGTTCTTAACATAGTATTTACTTTCTAGTTTGTCTCATTATTTTTGCGGTGATGCGGTGAACATATTTTTGTGGTATCGGAATACCTTCTAAAATTTTTGGGTACAAATCGGTTATGTACAAACAGAGATACATTGGAGGTTTGTTTGCGTGGCCACCACACGCAACAAGATCATAAATATTCGTTTTATAAACTTAAACGTCTTTATCTTGGAGCAGTGCCACAGTCCAACAAAATAAAAGCGTTTAAATTTATAAAACGAGGGGGTACACTGTTTTATTCATTACCCTGGAAAGTCTCAGATTTGGCATTTAGAACGTTTTCCACTTCTGTTCTTCATATTTTAGTAGACATCAGTCAATATTACGTTGAATTAAAGACTCTACAGCCTGGTTCTGGGGATGAATTCCTTTAAACAATTTCCATTGTCAATAATTTTTTTCTGGGTTTGAGACCATATTGTCAATATTTAAAACTACCGACGTTTCGGTCATTGTTGCGACGGACCTTCCGCAGTGTATTTTAGCTTACTGACTGGACGGCTCGATTAACCCTCTAGAAGACAGACCACGCCAGACTGATACTCTTAGTAGATCCCTCGGTTCCGTATGGATTCTCACTGGCCCAGTACACGCAGTTATGGCGGATAATTGTACCGTTAAGTTGAAAGGTCCCATCATCCGACCAAAGAATTAGATCTTGGAAACATTGCACTTCTTCACATCTGTTGATGAACCACTCCCAAAATTCACTTAACTGTCGGGATCATCCTCGTTGAGTGTAAGGTTTAAATTTCATGGATCGCAAAATTCTATGAATACTGTTTTTGCAGATCCCAGTCGCACGAGATCATTGCCTCATAGATTTCTTTGGGGATTACTGGATCACTGCATCATTGTCTGTTGAACGTCTCTTCCTTCTGCAGTGTCCCTTCATCATATCCTGCAGCGTTCCTTCGACGTCAAACTTATCTCGGATTCTTGTAATTGTTACCCTTGTTGGTGGTGGTGATGTTCCAAATCAACCCTCCTATGTCGTCGTACCTCACTGATATTCTCTGCTTTTCAGAAACAGTAACACTTTAGCATCCATTTCCGCTGATCCAACGATAACGCCATGTTTGTTTACAATCCTGAAGCAAAAAAAGCGTTATTATGTTTCTCACTACCTTCTGAATAACTACTCGCGAAAATTTTATTTCTGTCTCCTTTAGTTAAAGAGATATTCAGTCTCAGTGCATTCATTACTTTGGGACACCCTGTGTAAGTTCCGCGGACGCCGATGGTTTCTGCTCTCTTTACTAGAGATAGAATGGTGATGCCCGTTCAAAGCGTGATCACCTATGTTGCAGAATGTCCTGAAGATGGTGCGTTGTATCATCGAAACTGGTTGCAATTAAATGAAACTATTACAAACAGCTTATAGTGTTATCGTTGCTAGTCTAGGCTATTTTTACTGTTCTGTTTATTTCAGCCTTTATGCACCCAGTAGTTGCGTTCAGCTGCCCTAAATACAAAAATGAATCAACTGATTGTTGATTTGTACACTGCTATCCATTAAAATTGCAGCACCATGAAAGCTGCATGTGACAAACGTCAAACTGACATGGGATGTACTAGGTATATACTAGAATACCGCCGAAAGCACCGACTGTCTTAACGTTTTCACTTGTAAAATGTGAAATATTTAAAAATTCGGGAATTTAATACATACTCTGGTACTTAAACTATTGCCGTATGGATGTACATGTAAGATTTCCTTGAAAATGTACAAAAGTGTAGAAGTAAAAGCAGGTGGATATTCAGTCAGTGCAATAAGTTTTCTTCCAGTACCGCCCAGAGCCACTTTAGGAAGAGTTTCAGGCTTTATTGATAAATAACATTAGACAAGTAAATAAAATAATTAAACATATTATTATATGAACAGAATTTACATCAACATCTACGTGATTACTCTGCAATTCATAATAAAGTGCATGGCAGAGGGTTCAATGAACCACCTTCAAGCTGTCTCTCTACCGTCCCACTCTCGAACGACGGCGCACGGGAAAAACGAGCACTTAAATTTTTCAAAAAAAAAATGGTTCAAATGACTCTGAGCCCTATGGGACTTCACATCTGTGGTCATCAGTCCCCTAGAAATTATAACTACTTAAACCTAACTAACCTAAGGACATCACAAACATTCATGCCCTAAGCAGGATTCGAACCTGCTACTGTAGCGGTCACGCGGTTCCAGACTGAAGCGCCTAGAACCGCACGGCCACACCTGCAGGCTTAAATTTTTCTTTGCGAGCCCTGATTTCTCTTATTTTATCGCGATGATCATTGCGCCCTATCTAGGTGGATGCTAACAGAATGTTTTCGCAATCCGAGGAGAAAACTGGTGCCAGAAATTTCATGAGAAGATCCCGTCGCAACGAAAAACGCCTTTGTTTTAATGATTGCTACTCCAATTCACATATTATGTCTGTGGTACTATCTCCCCTATTTCGCGATAACACAAAACGAGCTGCCCTTCTTTGAACTTTTCGATGTCATCCGTCAGTTCCACCTGATGCGGACCCCTCACCGCACAGCAATATTCAAGAATAGCGGGGGCAAGCGTGGTGTAAGCAGTCTCTTTAGTAGACCTGTTGCACCTTCTAAGTGTTCTGCCAATGAATCACGGTCTTTGGTTTACTCTACCCACAACATTATCTATGTGATCGTTCCAGTTTAGGTTATTTGTAATTGTAATCCTTAAGTATTTACTTGAATTTACAGTGTGGTGTCACCGCCAGACACCACACTTGCTAGGTGGTAGCCTTTAAATCGGCCGCGGTCCGTTAGTATACGTCGGACCCGCGTGTCGCCACTATCAGTGATTGGAGACCGAGCGCCGCCACACGGCAGGTCTAGAGAGACTTCCTAGCACTCGCCCCAGTTGTACAGCCGACTTTGCTAGCTATGGTTCACTGACAAAATACGCTCTCATTTGCCGAGACGATAGTTAGCATAGCCTTCAGCTACGTCATTTGCTACGACCTAGTAAGGCGCCATTACCAGTTACTATTGATGCTGTAAAACATGTACCGTCAAGAGCGATGTTCACCATTTATGGATTAAAGTTAAGTATTCCACAGCTACGTCCTTTTTTGCTAGTCTAAATTCCTTGTCCTGTTCCAGACTTCACGCCAGCCTGCGTGAGCTAAAACGCGTGCCTTTCGGCTTCCTCTCAAACCCGGGTTGGCTCTCTTGCCAATCCACAACATACAGCCTTCAGATTTGTGTGACTTACCGAGTAATGGAAATGTAGCGTATTTCTTTTAGTACTCAAGTGAATAACTTCACACTTTTCTTTATTCAGGGTCAATTGCCACATTTCGCACCATACGGATATCTTATTTACATCATTTTGCAATTCGTTTTGGTCATCTGATGACTTTTTTAGATGGTAAATGACAGCATCATCTGCAATTTCAAACACCATCGTTCACTTATTGCTTGATCACAAAAAACAATGTACTTTCTTGGTCTACGTAACCAACATGCGTCCGCTCTTTACATTTAGTGCATTGTACCCATTCTAACTGTGTTCTGTAATAAATTTTAGCTCGTAATAGCGAATACTCTCTTCAAGAATCACAAGACGAGAAGATACACTTGAAAATGGCCGACGACACGGAAAGAGTGCAGTTAGATTATATGGTGGTCAGACAGAGATTCCGAAATCAGATGCTGTATTGTAAGGCGTACCCACGAACGGATGTAGACTCAGATCACAATGTAGTAGTGACGAAGACTAGCCTGACAGTTAAGAGATTAGTCAGGAAGAATCAATATGCAAAGAAGTGGGATACAGAAGTACAAAGGAATGGGGAGATACACTTGAAGTTCTCTAAGGTTATAGATATAGCAATAAGGAATAGCTCAGTAGGCAGTACAGTGGAAGAAGAATGGACATCTGTAAGAAGGGCAATCACAGAAGTTGGAAAGAAAAACATAAGTACAAAGAAGGTAACTCTGAAGAAACCATGGGTAACAGGAGAAATTTTTCAGTTGATCAATGAATGAAGTAAGTACAAATCCAGGAATACAGAAATACAAGTCGATGAGGAATGAAATAAAAAAGAAGTGCAGGCAAGCTAAGACGAAATGGCTGCAGGAAAATTGTGAAAGAATGGAAGACGAAAAGACTGTCGGATGGACTGACTCAGCATATAGGAAAGTAAAAACAACCATCGGTAAAATTAAAAGCAAGGGTTGTAACATTAAGAGTGCAACAGGAATTCCCCCTGTTAAATGCACAGGAGAGGACGGGAAGTCCTCTATGACGCGAAGATTTGTGTGATGTGATAGAAGAAGAAACAGGAGTCGATTTAGGAGAGAGAGGGGATCCAGTATTAGACTCATATTTTAAGGAGCTTTGGAGGACATAAGATCAAATAACACAGAAGGAGTATATAACATTCCATCAGAATTTCTAAAATCGTTGGGGAAAGCGGCAACAAAACGACTATTCACGTTGGTGGGTAGAATGTAAGTGTCTGGTGGCATACCATCTGACTTTCGGAAAGATATCATCATTATAATTCCGAAGACTGCAAGACCTGACAAGTGCGAGAATTATCGCACAATCAGCTTAACAGCTCACGCATCCAAGTTGCTGACAAGAATAATATACAGGAGAATGGAAAAGAAAATTGAGGATGTGTTAGATGACGATCAGTTTGGCTTTAGGAAAGCTAAAGGTACCATAAAGGCAAGTCTGACGTGGCAACTGATAAAGGAAGCAAGACTAAAGAAAAATCAAGACACGTTTATAGGATTTGTAGACCTGGAAAAAGCATTCGACAATGTAAAATGGTGAACGATGTTCGAATTTCTGAGATGAATAGGGGTAGGCTATACATACAGACGGGTAATATACGATATGTACAAGAGACCGGAATGAATAATAAGAGTGGATGACCAAGAACGCAGTGCTCGGATTAAAAGGTGTAAGACAGTGATATGGTCTTTCGCCTCTTCTGTTCTGTCTGTACGTCGAAAAAGCAATGATGGAAATAAAAGAAAGGTTCACGAGTGGGATTAACATTCACGATGAAAGAATATCAATGAGATGATTCGCTTATGACATTGCTATCCTGACTGAAAGTGAAGAAGAATTACATGATCTGCTGAATGGAATGAAGAACCTAATGAGTACGGAATATGAATTGAAAGTGTATCGAAGAACGATGAAAGTAATGAAAAATAGCAGAAACGAGACCACCAAAAGGCTTAACATCAGGATTGATGGTCACGAAGTAAATGAAGTTAAGGAATTCTGCTACCTTGGTAGCAAAATAACGAAGAACGTACGGAGCAAGGAGGACATCAGAAGCAGATTAGCACAGTCAAAAAGGGTATTCCTTGTCAAGAGAAAAAATCTGAGGAAAAAATTTCTGAGAATGTACATTTGGAGTACAGCATTGTGTGGTAGTGAAACAGGGACTGTGAGAAAACAGGGACAGAAGAAAATCGAAGCTTTCGAAATGTGGTGCTACAGACGAATGTTGAAAATTCGCTGGTCTGGTAACGTAAGGAATGGGGAGATTCTGCACAGAATCGGAGAGGAAAGGAATATGCGGAAAACACTGACAAGGAGAAGGGACAGGATAATAGGACATCTGGTAAGACATCAGGGAATGACTTCCATGGTACTAGAAGGAGCTGTAGAGGGCAAAAACTGTAGAGGAAGAGACAGATTGGAGTTCATCAAGAAAATAATTGCGAACGCAGGTTACAAGTGCTGCTCTGAGGTGTCGGAAGACTGATGACTCAAAAATTAAAAAAAGTATTCTTCTTGAAACGATTAAAACTCAGATATTGTGCTCTCGTCTGTTGTTCGAATGTCCCCACCAGACATCAGTTCTTTCTGACACTTGCTATTTGTTAGTGAGTATTGGCACTATTTGCCTGTTTGCTTCCATTAAATGCATCTGACGTATCTCTGTTGAGCGCATGATCTGACGTCAACACTCTTTCTGACTTCCTTTTTCCTGCTGTTTGTCTTTTATTCGATCACCTGACGTGCTCCTCCGGACATGAGAGACTCAACTGCCTGCCTTGCTGTCATTTTCCCCGACATTACTTCATTTATTGCCATCCTCATACTCTTTTCAGTCCATTCTTCTTATTCTCAGTCATTTCACTATGAAAATTGAAGAGAACGTGTTATTACTGGTTTTCCCCTAATGTTCTGACTGGTCGGTACTGGAAGGCAAGTAGCCGGCCGGTACTGTACGACGATCACGCAATAAAAACTATATCGATTGCGTATTGTTTAATTAACTGTGTCGTTAAAGTTTTACGGCTACAGTATCCTTAAAAATACAATTAAAACAACTGTAAAATAAATCCAATTACTCACCTCATAAACATGTACCACAGTCTTGAAACTAATTTCTTGCGCTCTCCTCACACACAAACAACATTAAACGCTCACTACTCATAAACAACTAAACGTAGGACAAATTGCCCGACGACTCATGAGTAGGATCATGGCAACCTTCAGATCACCCCTTATATGTGCTGCCACCTGGCACTAGAAACGAGAACTAGCGATGGCTGGTACCAATGACGTAGCCGAAGGGGGTCCCAAGCGGCCTAGCTGCCGTGTTGTGAAATTGAAAGATATTTTGATTTTCAATCATACAACGAAAAAGAGATACGAACTGTTAGCAGTCAACATGGACATAGATAGATTCAAAGTATCGATATACTGATAGCATTACTACCTGTTGCCCATCCCTACTTTAGCCAAGACCAACTGTTGTACATTGATGGCCTCACTTGAGCTCAGTAGCGTTAAAGTAAGTACACCATTCTCTTCCCTTTACAGCAGATGATGTCTTATATATTATGGCAAGAGAACAGAAAGGAAGACTTTTTCTATAGTTATCAAATATACATCTGTGATACTTATAGGTGCATATAAACGGATGTAACGTTCTTTACGAAAACTAGTGACAAATTTCAACAAACATATTTTTAAATAATTAATTATCTAAGAAATTTATCTTTCATTTAAAACAAATATTTGTTTACTTGATATACCTATCTATACTTCAAGCAGTACTCTGATTTTATATGACTATGATAGCCAGAGAAATAATACGTTCGTTTTGCTGTACTACATTAAAATTTTTTAGTTGAATTGCTTAACTCAGTTTATAATTTTCCTATTGCTATTATATAAAGGTAGTTGATATACAAGATTTTCACACAACAATCTTTGTGACTGAACTGTGTGTCAAATATCGCTTAATGCATCTAAAATTGCACAAATTAATTATTTTCACTCATGTTCTTTTGTTTAGCATTTTTTATTCTTTTTTTGAATGCTCTGTTTTTATCTTCAAAGTGTAATGTTTATAAGTTGTGCAAGCAATGGTATAACAAAATTTCTGGCTACTTTTGTAACAATACTTATCTTGATTTGTGGAATACATATCTATTTCTCGGGCAGACAGTATTTAATTTTAATGTTGCTCTGCGTAGTATTACGGCAGTAGGTGTAGTTCAGCGATATTTACATTGGAAGGCTACTAGAAATAGTCATTTTGTACTACACATCTGTCCAAAAAGATGGTTCCACTTGTGGAACAGCGATATATCATGTCTTCAGGTTTTACGACAAGAACGATGTTCTACTGTGGAATGTCTTATTCGTAATATCCTTAGAACCTTGAGTCCAACTAACGCAACTCTAACGTATTTGTAAATAAAAATCATGCAAACAGCAATATATGTTGTACGCTATAGAGGAGCTAATTAACATCATAGACTATATAACCGTATGATCATGGATAATTTTTTTTAGTGGTCGCATATATAAGAAGTCTAGTCGAAATCAAGGTGTTAATTAATGTCAAGGTCATTTTATTTATGTTTTCCCTTTTGTTTTGTATATAAAGTTGGCTGCTATAGTTTCAAGTTGACTTTTAGAATAATAATTTTAAGGAATTTCTTCATCACTTAAGGAAATTGAATAATTTTAATTGAATGAAAATCATTTTAATAAAAATTTGTGACTGAATTGAGAAACTTAGGATTCTTTGATGTACTGAAGGAATTCTGGCTTGGTTACAATTTTTTTTCGCAATAAAGTGAAGTTACATTATTATATTGCCAAATAAAGAAATATTTAATTGCGCATTTGGATGTTCCTTAGACATATGTGTTTTCATAATAATGAAAAACATGAACCTTTTTAAGCTCATATTTAGCAAATTGTTCCCCCATTTGGCAAAATCCTGGCTTCGTCCATGCCAGTACTCTAAGATGGTCGGTACTCTAGGACTCCCCATATGCAAATGATTTAGCATTTGAGTGGACTCACACAGAGTAGGCAGGAGTAACGCCATCTACATTCTTTTATAAGAAAAGATTACGCAGCGCGCTTCTTATTCAGGAATCACATATCAAAGCCGTTCATTTATGAGAAATTCATGCCTCACATAAGAAAAAGGAACGTCTACCGGCAAGTGCTGAATTTCCATAGGGGCAGGATTGTGACCTACCGAGACGGCGTCTCATATTTCTGCGATGTTGTCAATACACCCACGACTGGTAGGTGAACAGCGAGCCGAATAGTTTCAGGAGAGCTGCAGTGAACGCTATGCTGGAACTCAACTCTCCCATGCGACCAGCACCTGACAGAACCCAGTGCTCACTCATCTATACAGGATCTTACAGCCATGTCATGTACGTCGAGTCAGGAAATGACCTAGTTTGTAGCGAGACAAGTATCCACACAGACACTAGAGGTCGTCCAGACCAGACCTGTTCACTGACAGGCTCGTGAGAGCTGGCTCACGCTGAGGCCTCAGCAGTGATCAAGCGCCCGACTCACGGCGAGTTAATAGTGGGGAGGGGGGGAGGGGGAGGGGAGGAGGAATCGGAACAAAGCAACTCGTCACAAGAAACTGCTGTCAACGAGTCTATTCTTCGGCTGCTAATACTTCTACGGAGATCTATTGCTTCACCATGGCTAATTAATGCCTTTCGTCGCAAATTTATTTCCTGTAACAGTTGCAACGAAATGAAACTTACATTTCTTCTGATTGCTGAGGCGAAGAACGTGGGGTAGCTGACTACGAAATATTTGTCATGATTGATGCAGCCTTATTCTGAATGTCATTTTCGGACGAAGTTTTAATTGACATTAACTTGGTATTTCGTAACTATTTTATTTGCACGTTAAACATAAAAAGAGATAATTATTACTCATTTTGCTTTTGACTAAATCATCAGTGTCTCGCATCATTTTCTGAGCACTGCTCATTGGAAACCAAGCTTTTAAACTGAAGTCTGTCAGCGAGTTTCTGTCGGTAGATTTCTTCCCCTTCATTGCGCCAAAAAGTTTCTTGCAGAAATATGTAGATCCAGACATCGATATAATCGTAGATACATGCTTGTGAAGTCGTGGAAATTTATGTTAAAACGCAATTTTATAGAGTCTATAAGACTTGTTTTTTTATGAAACTTACTGTATAACTGCCTGTGTACAGGTTGATAAGTTCTAAATGTAGTTGCCTGCCTTTAACGTTGAAGTTCCTCTCCTGGCAATAATTTTTTTCATCGATCTTCAATCAGCTGCTGTCCACTTTAATCACTGCGTCATTAAGTATATACACCTGCATTTAAAACTACGGCGAAGTTAATGTATTGTAATTCCTCTGAAGAAAGTGCACAGTTTGCACTCGCTCTGGGGTACATAACGACTTCTGACAGCCACATTGTATCGCGAGCGCTCACTACTCAGGCCGCGAGCGACCACGAGCTCTCACGCTCGCCTAGCCACCAAGCCACCTGCCAAACAGGCCTGGTCTACTCGTAGACCACCACGGACTGTCGGCACTGCTATTATGCTCGACGTGGAAGCAGATGGAGGTGCGGTGGCAGCTGCTAATCCAACGGTAACGTTGAACACAGATATAGCGCAACGTCTTCTTTTCAGGCATTCCGGTTCTGCGTAGAGCATCACAGATGTGTCTGTGTTTGGAAACTCCGAGGAGGTGAGTCACTGTCATATTGGGTCGTCGTACGGGGTATCCCACTGGATACACGACACGATAAGTTCAGGTTCTCATTGCTGGTGCAAAAAATGTTCAAATGTGTATGAATTCCTAAGGGATGAAACTGCTGAGGCCATCGATCCCTAGACGCACACTACTTCAACCAAGTTATGCTAAGAACGACACACACACACCCATGCCCGAGGGAGGACTCGAACCTCCGGAGGGCATTGCTGGTGATTTGGACAATAGCCATTACATTTGACATGTTACCGCAGGTGGCTACGTCCTGTCATCGAGGAATAAGTGGTGTTACCTTTCAACAAGGCAACGCAGGCCCACACGTGACCAGTGTTGCTACGACGTACCTCAACAAAGATGCTGTTCAACTGCTGTCCTGGCTATAATGCTCTCCAAATCTCTCATGTTTACGGTCACTTCGAAAACTTTGGATAAAAAAAGAGAAATTTGATGTAATGAGCTAAAAATACTACAGCACGCATCTCATCACTGGCCTATGAAAGGATGAACCAGACATTCTGTAACACACTAAAAACTGCATGGCAAAAGCTTTGACTGGAGCACAGGCATCACACAAAGCTTTGAAAATTTAACACACTCGTCTCGTCGTCCGTATCACTAAACAGGTACTTAACTTCCAGATGCCTTCCGTGGCGCTACAATGTCTTCTTAATTTCTACACCTACATCTACATACATACTTCGCAATCCACCATACGGTGCGTGGCGGAGGGTACCTCGTACCACAACTAGTACCTTCTCTTCCTGTTCCACTCCCAAACAGAACGAGGGAAAAATGACTGCCTATATGCCTCTGTACGAGCCCTAATCTTTGTGTTCTTTCCACGAAATATAAGTTGGCGACAGTAAAATTGTACTGTAGTCAGCCTCAAATGCTGGTTCTCTAAATTTCCTCAATAGCGATTCACGAAAAGAACGCCTCCTTTCCTCCAGAAACTCCAACGAGAGTTCCTGAAGCATTTCCGTAACACTCGCGTGATGATCAAACCTACCAGTAACAAATCTAGCAGCCCGCCTCTGAATTCATTCTATGTCCTCCCTTAATCCGACCTGATAGGGATCCCAAACGCCCGAGCAGTACTCAAGAATAGGTCGTATTTGTGTTTTATAAGCGGTCTCCTTTACATATGAACCACATCTTCCCAAAATTCTACCAATGAACCGAAGACGACTATCCGCCTTCCCCACAACTGCCATTACATGCTTGTCCCACTTCATATCGCTCTGCAATGTTACGACCAAATATTTAATCGACGTGACTGTGTCAAGCGCTACACTACTAATGGAGTATTCAAACATTACGGGATTCTTTTTCCTATTCATCTGCATTATTTTACATTTATCTATATATACAGTTAGCTGTGATTCTTTACACCAATCACAAATCCTGTCCAAGTCATCTTGTATCCTCCTACAGTCACTCAACGACGACACCTTCCCGTACACCACAGCATCATCAGCAAACAGCCGCACATTGCTATCCACCCTATCCAAAAGATCATTTATGTAGATATAAAACAACAGCGGACCTACCACACTTCCCTGGGGCACTCCAGATGATACCCTCACCTCCGATGAACACTCACCATCGAAGACAACGTGCTGGGTTCTATTACTAAAGAAGTCTTCGAGCCACTCACATTTTTGGGAACCAGTCCCATATGCTCGTACCTTAGTTAGGAGTAACAGTGGGGCACCGAGTCAAACGCTTTCCGGAATTCAAGGAATATGGCATACGTCTGGTACCCTTCAAAGGAAAAAATCCCTTTCCCTTTAAAGGAAAAATACGTGCTCTGCAAACCACTTTTAAGTGCATGTCACAGGTTATTTCCCATTACACCATATTATGGTGCTTCTTTCCGCTCCATTCGCATTTAGAGCCACGCGGGGTAGCCGCGCGGTCAAGGGCGCCTTGCCTCGGCTCGCGTGGCTCCCCCCTTGGGAGGCCCGAGTCCTCCCACGGCCATGGATAAGCGTGCTGTCCTTAGCATAAGTTAGTTTAAATTAGATTAAGTAGTCTGTAAGCCTAGGGGACGATGACCTCAGCAGTTTGGTCCCATAAGGACTTACCATAAATTTCCAATTTCGCATTTAGATCGTGGGAAGGATGACTGGTTAAATGCCTCTATGCACTCTGTAATTATTTCACTCATCTTTCATACACACGAGTATTCCTAAATCATTCACTTAATACTGGTTCTTGAAACTTTGTAAGGAATAACAGTCATCTATTTTCAAGTGTCTGCCACCTCAGTCTATCAGCATTTCCGTGACGTTTTCCAGAGATTCACAAAAACCTGTGATCGCTCATGCCGCCCTCCTTTCTATACAGTCGAGTCCTGTCTGATATGAGCCGCACACACTTGGGCAATATTCTATGACGTGTTTTGCAGACAGACTTTTATGTAGACTGACTGCATTTTCCAGCATTCTGTTAATGAGCTAAAATCTGCCACCTGCTTTACGTATGACTGATCCTCTGTTATCAGTCCATAGAACATCTTTAAAACTGTTATACCCAGGTGTTTCGGTGAGTTTACGGATTACAGTTCTGATTCGGTAATACTGTAGCCATAAGATGCAAAGTTCCTTCGTTCTGTGAATTGCAGAATTTTACTTTTTCAGAGATTTAAATCAAGTGGCCAACGTTTGCATCGAATTGAAATCTTATCAATGTGTGCACAGGTATTTGTGCAAAATTCTTCATAGAAGGCTTCATTATAAATAAGGTTATCATGTTCCCGAATTTGAGGCTACTATTGATATTAACTATCACCTTATTAATATGTAACACCAACAACACGTGTCCCAACTTCGCTGGGATATGCCTGAAGTTTCTTGTAATTCCGTTGACTCTCCATCCAAGATAACATTCTGTTTCCTCTCCACCAACAAATTTTCAGTACCGTCATAAATTTGGTTTGAAACCTCATATCACCGTTCTGCCGATAGTAAATATTGCTACGATATTTAGTCAAATGTTTTTTAGAATTCTAGAAATACCGTATCCATCAGATTGGCTTGATCCGTGGGTTTCAGGATGTCATGTGACAAACTTGCGTCCGTTTACAACTATCCTATGTGTTTTCGAATTGTTTTAAGTATTTACGTATTGTGTTTCTGAGAAGCAGACAAAGAACCGGCCTAACAGGCGTCATAAAATGCCTTAAATGCTGACCAGTGTCTCGGACAAACAGTCTTTCATCCTGTGCAAGACTTCGAAGCGGTATTTCTCTACCTTCAGACTCTGCAGGCTAGTACTGTCCACTTGAAGCCAAACGACCATCTCTAGGATACGCTTTACATTGATTGCCAAAGAAAAATACTGAACATGATTCAGATGAATCAGGTTGTTTACTTTTGTTAATAACCTAGACAGACGTAGAACGAATCATTTCCATTTTCGGGTGCAACAGCGCTCCTTACCAGCGCATTTATACGGAATTTCACAACAAACAATCAGTACCAGAATGAGATTTTCACTCTGCAGTGGAGTGTGCGCTGGTATGAAACTTCCTGGCAGATTAAAACTGTGTGCCGGACCGAGACTCGAACTACGGGGCGTGAGTCGTGCTTGGGTAGCTCAGATTGTAGAGCACTTGCCCGCGAAAGGCAAAGGTCAACAGTTCTAGTCTCGGTCCGGCACACAGTTTTAATCTGCCAGGAAGTTTCAAATCAGTACCACTTTCTGCTATATCTGTCGTCTCAAAGCAGAAGATAACAGCTGGAACATCAGGTATGCGTGCTGAAGTGATGGAAGGATAACTTGTTTTTATCAGACTTTTTGAAACATGTGGTTCACTTTCGTTATCGAACCTTAAAAACCAAATAAAAGTAGGGAAAGCCTTGATATCCAAAGTGAACCATTCAATCGACGTTTAAAATCACGTTTCATCTTCAGTCATGCATAAGTTCCTAGACCTAATTCGCCCAGTTTAGTCTCGGTTCCCGCAATTGAAGTTTCTCCTAGTTCGACAATTGTAATGATAATCTTCAGTTTTCCATTCGTGTCATATGTGCCAAACATTTCCATCTGTACTGTGTTGTTACGTCATTAAGTATAGTTACATGGTTTTCCGATATCTTCCTTTTTCTGTCGGTCTTTATATACATTTAGCTCCTCTTTAAATCTTATTTCAGACATTGTCGTCTCGTCAGTTGATTTTGTGCGACTGTTCGAAGATGTTGTGTTGTAGCCGCCGCGTCTTAATGCTAACGAAAAGAACTTCTATATCTATGTCGAAATAATTGAATACGATGTGAACTGCACGAACTGGAAAGGAAAAAGGAGTGATACATTGTCTTAGTCAAGTTTAATTGCTATCTGATAAGAGTAACTGTCCTGTGCCGCACGATTTTAATTCTTTCCACTGAACTGCCCATTTTTATTTTGTTTAAGAACAACCTAAAAGCTTAATTTTAGGATTTCTCTTTCTTTTTGTTCAAATGGCTCACAGCACTATGGGACTTAACATCTGAGGTCATAAGTCCCCTAGAACTTAGAACTACGTAAACCTAACTAATCTAAGGACATCACACACATCCATGCCCGAGGCAGGATTCGAATCCGCGACCATAGCGGTCACGCGGTTCCAGTCTGAAGCGCCTAGAACCGCACGGCCAATAGCGGCCGGCTCTCTCCCTCTCTCTCTCTATCTCTCTCTCTCTCTCTCTCTCTCTCTCTCTCTCTCTCTCTCTCTCTGTGTGTGTGTGTGTGTGTGTGTGTGTGTGTGTGTGTGTGTGAGCGTGTGTATGTGTATTTTTGTGCTTTGTGTAAATGGCTCTGTGTTTTAAGGGCGTTTTTATACGTTCGTGCTAACTGAGTTTTTTATTTTCCTGCCACTTTTATTCACATTCGCCTTATGAAAATTTTAGTACGGGCACCAAGTCCGCTGTCGTGCACCCAGAGCAATACAGTGTACAGGGTACTTCAAAAGACACGCTACAACATGAATGTGTTGTAGCACACAAGCGAATTAAGATATTCAAACCATGTTTGGTTTATGTGAGAGACAAATTCGCAGAGTTTTGTTCTTGTGTGTTCAAAAAAATGCCTCTGAGCACTATGTTCCTTCAACCGTGTATTCACACTTCTCTTTGTAGTTCCATGCGGTAGGGTCTACATTGGAACTACAAAGACAAGTGTGAATACAAGGTTGAAGGAAAATAGAAGTCTTTGCCGACTGGGGAAAACAGACAGGTCAGCCGTGACGGAACATGCTCTGCAGTCGGGGGATCATGTAGTGAAATTTTAGGAAACTGAAGTTTTATATACTATGACGAACTATTATCCACGGCTATATAGAGAAGCCATCGAAATATATAAACATGGGGATAATTTTAACAGAAAAGAAGAAGCTGTGAAACTCAGCGATATATGGACAGTGGTGCTACAGAATCGACGAGAAGTTTTTATCTTTGACGTACTATGATCGATAGTTATATTTTATACTTGACAAGGTTTATCTCTGCTGTCACTTGAAATTCAGACCACGCCCACTTTCCACGGTATTTAGGCCGTTCTTCGACAAGACTTAGCACAAGCAGGATCACCTCCTAAGTTGTCCAACGTGGCTTTGGACGAAACGTCAGGGATAGAAGAGTTCCATGGACCAAGGGCATTGTGGCGCGTGCCCCCGGGCTCCAACCGCGTGCTGATGTTTTTTTTTTTTTTTTTGTGGTTTTAGGGCGCACAACTTCAATGGTCATTAGCGCCCTGACTACGTTAAGAATGCACCGCGAGGCACAAGTTTAAAACAACAACTAAAAGGGAAAACACGATAAAAGACAGACTGACAGGCATAGGATTAAAAAACAGCATCATCAAATGTCCTGAGAGAGGTTTGTCAAATTGATAAAACGAAGAACACGAGCAGCTGCTCGTGGGTCATCCGCTAAAATGGCATCTAAAGTACATGGCAGGTTAAGATCTAGACGCAGTGTGTTAAAATCCGGACAGGACATTAAAATGTGGCGGACCGTCAGCAATTGCCCACATGGGCAGAACGGCGCCGGCGCAGCCGTCAGCAGATGGCGATGGCTGAACCGGCAGTGTCCAATTCTTAACCGGGCCAAAACTACCTCCTCCCGCCGAGAAGGGCGTGAGGAGGACGTCCAAGCCACGGGAAGAGGTTTTAAGGCCCGAAGCTTGTTGTCTGTAAGTGCAGCCCAATCGGCATGCCACAGCGATAAAATGCGCCGACAAATAACCCTGCTACAATCGGATGAAGGGACACAACAAGAAGCTGTCCGAGGCTGGAAGACCGCAGCCTTGGCCGCGGCATCTGCAGCTTCGTTCCCAGGGATACCGACATGGCCATGGACCCACATAAAGCTAACCGGAGAACCGACCTCCACCAGCTGCCGAAGAGAGCGTTGGATCCGGTGCACGAAAGGGTGAACCGGATACGGATCACTGAGGCTCTGGATGGCGATCAGGGAATCGGAGCAGATGACATAAGCAGAATGTCGGTGGCGGCAGATGTAAAGAACAGCCTGGTAGAGGGCAAAGAGCTCAGCTGTGAAGACCGAACAATGGCCATGGAGCCGGTATGTGAAACTTTGTGCCCCGACAATAAAAGAACACCCGACCCCGTCATTGGTCTTAGAGCCATCTGTATAAATGAAGGTCATATTGATGAACTTCGAACGAAGTTCCACAAAACGGGAGTGGTAGGCCGAACCGAGGGTAACCTCTTTTGGGAGCGAGCTGAGGTCAAGGTGAACGCGGACCTGAGCCTGGAGCCAAGGTGGCGTGTGGCTCTCGCCCACTCGAAAGGTTGCAGGGAATGAAAAATTAAGGTGTTGAAGGAGGCGACGAAAGCGAACTCCAGGGGGTAGCAGGGCAGAGACATACAACCCGTATTGACGGTCGAGAGAGTCGTCAAAAAAGGAACGATAAGACGGGTGGTCGGGCATTGACAGTAGCCGACAGGCATACCGACAAAGCAGTATATCGCGCCGGTAGGTGAGTGGCAATTCGCCAGCGTCAGCATGAAGACTCTCTATGGGACTAGTATAAAACGCTCCGATCGCAAGTCGTAAACCCCGAGTATGGAGTTGAGGCGGCGTAAGATGGATGGCCGTGCAGAGGAGTATACGAAGCTCCCATAATCCAGCTTGGAGCGGACGATCGACCGATATAGACGAAGTAGGACAGTTCGATCCGTTCCCCACGACATACCACTGAGAACACGGAGGACATTTAAAGAACGGGTACAACGGGCGGCCAAATATGACACATGTGGAGACCAGCTAAGTTTCCTGTTAAATGTAAGACCTAAAAATTTGGTTGTCTCCACGATTGGGAGAGCAACGGGACCGAGTCGTAAGGACGGTGGGAGAAACTCTTTGTAGCGCCAGAAGCCATTGGCGACACTCCAGGAGTAAAGACGGTCAAGAGAACGCTGAAGACAGCGCTCCAGGACACGTGTACACTGCGCGCTGCAATAGATGGTAAAATCGTCCACGAAAAGGGAGCCTGATACATCAGCTGGGAGGCAATCCATTATTGGATTGATCGCGATGGCGAAGAGAGCGACGCTCAAAACTGAGCCCTGTGGCACCCCATTCTCCTGGCGAAAGGTGTCTGACAGGACAGAACCCACACGTACCCTGAACTGTCGATCCATTAAAAAGGAACGAATAAAAAGAGGGAGGCGACCGCGAAGGCCCCATGTATGCATGGTGCGGAGAATGCCCGCCCTCCAACAGGTGTCGTAAGCCTTCTCCAAATCAAAGAACACAGCCGCGGTCGGGCGCTTCCGCAAGAAGTTATTCATAATGAAGGTCGACAAGGTAACCAGATGGTCAACAGCAGAGCGGCGCCTACGAAATCCACATTGTGCATTGGTAAGTAGGCGTCGAGACTCGAGCAGCCAAACCAATCGAGAGTTAACCATTCGCTCCATCACTTTACAGACACAGCTGGTAAGCGAGATGGGTCGATAACTGGAAGGCAAGTGCTTGTCCTTCCCCGGCTTAGGAATCGGGACAACAATAGACTCGCGCCAGCATGTGGGAACATGTCCCTCAATCCAGATGCGATTGTATGTACGAAGAAGAAAACCTTTACCCGCAGGAGAAAGGTTCTTCAGCGTCTGAATACGAATAGAATCAGGCCCTGGAGCGGAGGACCGTGATCGGCCAAGTGCGTTTTCGAGTTCCCGCATGGTGAATGGGGCATTATAACTTTCACGATTCGAGGAGCGGAAGTTAGGTGGCCTAGCCTCCTCTGCCTGTTTGCGGGGGAGGAAGGCAGGGTGGTAATGAGCGGAGCTCGAAACCTCTGCGAAAAAGCGGCCGAAGGCATTGGAGACATCCTCAGGGGCCACAAGGACGTCATTCGCGACCGTCAAGCCAGAAACTGGTGAGTGGACCTTAGTGCCAGATAGCCGGCGCAGGCTACCCCAGACAACAGAAGAACGAGTAAAACTGTTGAAGGTGCTTGTGAAAGCAGCCCAGCTGCCTTTCTTGCTTTCTTTAATAATACGACGACACTGAGCATGTAATCGTTTATAATTGATACAATTCGCCACTGTAGGGTGGCGTTTAAAGGTGCGTAAAGCACGTCGACGAGCACGTAAAGCGTCTCTACAAGCTGCGGTCCACCAGGGGACCGGTACGCGACGTGGAGAAGAAGTAGGGTGAGGGATGGAATATTCAGCAGCAACGAGAATGACGTCCGTGAGGTGTGCGACCTGACGATCGCAGCTTGTGAAGGTTTGATCCTGAAAGGTCGCCCTGGAAGAGAAGAGCCCCCAGTCTGCCTTGGAGATGGTCCAACTAGAGGAGCACGGAGAGGGGGTATGCTGCAGGAGATGGATAACACACGGGAAGTGGTCGCTCGAATATGTATCAGAAAGTGCATACCACTCAAACCGGCGTGCTAGTTGGGGAGTACATATAGAGAGGTCTAAATGGGAATAGGTGTGAGATGTGTCCGAAAGAAAAGTAGTGGCGCCAGTATTGAGGCAGACAAGAGTGAGCTGGTTGAAAAGGTCTGCTAACAGGGAGCCCCTCGGGCAGGATGCTGGAGAGCCCCCAAGGGGATGGTGGGCATTGAAGTCTCCAGTTAACAAAAATGGTGCAGGTAGCTGAGCAATAAGTTGCATCATGTCTGCCCTGGTAACGGCAGATGACGATGGAGTGTAAACGGTACAAATGGAATATGTAAAAGTGGGGAGAGTAATGCGGATGGCAACTGCCTGCAGGCCGGTGTGCAACGTGATGGGATCGTAGTAAATATCATCCCGGACCAGCAACATAACCCCTCCAATTGAGCTGGGATACCTACCACAGGGGGTAGGTCAAAACGCACAGAGGTGTAGTGTGCCAAGGCAATGTGATTGCATGGGCGTAGCTTCGTTTCCTGGAGGGTTACGACGAGCGGACGGTGCAAGCGGAGCAGCAACTTCAGGTCCTCTCGGTTGGAGCGAATGCTGCGAATATTCCAGTGAATAAGTGCCATCGTAAGAAGAAAGGAAAATGAAAGAAGGGGTCACCTCGAAGGCCGCTGAGGGCCTGGCTTCGAGCGAGCACCGCCGCCGCTATCAGTAGGCGGACAGTCATCGTCCATTGGGTCTATAGGTTCATCGGCCATCTTGGGAGGATGGCCGGGAGGGGGAGCTTCCTCCGCCGGTGAACGGCCAGATGTTCGGCTACCAGCGGGGCGGCCAGGCGAAACGGATGACGGCCTGGGGCGGCAACCGCTGGGTGGCGCAGGAGAAGAAATGCGCCGTGGCGGAGAAGGAGAACTGTGCTTCCTATGAGCCTTCTTGGAAGGACGTTTGGTGGAAGTACCGGTCGAAGGCTGGGAGGTCAAGGTACGTAGGAAGTCTGCATGGGATGGTTCCTTCTTGAAGGCCCGTGCATCTGACTTCTGGGTCTTCGTCTTAGCAGAAGCTGATGAAGGGGCTGGTGTCTGTGGGGTGATGGGAGGAAGAGGAGACGTCGACCTCGCGATCTTAGCACTGGCCGAACGGACGACCGTGGTGCTGAAGGTCAGATCGCATGTCTGGGTTGCCACCTCCCTGGTAGTCCGAGGGGAGGCGAGGACAGTACTGTATTTCCCCGCTGGGAGCAGCGTGGGCTTCCTACTAGACAATAGCTTGCGAGCAGCGTTCTTCCTTATAGACAGGACAGTCGCGGGAGGATGCGGCATGGTCACCCTGACAGTTCACACAACGAGGAGACGGAGGTGGACAGTCACCCTCATGGGCATCCCTGCCACAAGTGACACATTTAGCCGCATTGGAACAAGACTGTCGAGTGTGATTGAAACGCTGACACTGGTAGCAGCGCGTAGGTGTCGGGACATAGGGGCGAACAGAAATAACCTCGTAGCCCGCCTTGATGCGCGATGGCAGCTTAACACTATCGAAGGTCAAGAAAAGTGACCGGGTCGGTACAAGGTCATTGTTGACCTTTTTCATGACCCTATGGACAGCCGTCACGCCCTGCTCAGCGAGGAAAGATTGAATCTCCTCGTCAGTCAATCCGTCGAGGGAGCTAGTATAGACTACACCACGAGTCGAATTCAAAGTTCGGTGGGCCTCCACCCAGACAGGGAACGTGTACAGGAGTGTGGCCCGAAGCAGTTTTTGTGCCTGAAAGGCGCTCTCAGTTTCTAGTAATAAGGTACCGTTATGCAACCTGGTACAAGATTTGACAGATCCGGCTATGGCATCTACGCCCTTCTGGATAACGAAAGGGTTGACAGAGGAAAAATCCTTTCCGTCCTCAGATCGAGAAACGATGAGGAACTGTGGGGCAGGCGGTAGTACTTTTGTCACTGGTGGCTGGTCACATTTCCGTTTTTGGGCAGAAGTCGAGAGAGATGGAGTGAAATCCATTGCGGAGGAATCCCCCATTATTGCCAGCATCTCCGATGGCGCGCTCCTTCCTTGTGGGGACCCTCTCAGAGGGCACTCCTGCCTTAGGTGAATGTTTACACCTCAGGTCACACCTCCCGAGAAACAGACGGAGGGACCAATCGGCATGGTCAGAAGGTATCAGCTCAGGCAATCACCCCTCCCCAGGCCTGGCCTTTACCAGAGGGTACGCGCGTGCCTTACATGTCTACCCAGGGCGGGGAATTACGCGTTACCCCGTCACCGGCTACGCGTGCGAACGCGTGGGTCGGCCTTCAGGCACGCACAGGGAGGAAGGAAGAAGAGGAAAAAGGAGAGAGAGAGGGAGAGAGAGAGAGAGAGAGGACAGACTGTCCCAAACGCCGAGGCGGAGACCAGAGAAGGCAAGGGGAAGAAGGCAATGAGAAGGCAAGGAGAAGAAGGCAATGAGAAGGCAAGGAGAAGAAGGCAATGAGAAGGCAAGGAGAAGAAGGCAATGAGAAGGCAAGGAGAAGAAGGCAATAAGAAGGCAAGGAGATTGTGCAGGGGAGAGAGTAAGGAAGACAGTGAGGTGGAGAAGAGCAAAGAAAGGAACCAACCAAAGGTAGGAAGAAACGAGAAGTGAAAAAGCAAAATGACCGCAAATAGAGGTCGTGGAACTGTCCGTCTCCGGACGCAGGCGCTAACTACCCCCGTGAGGGGGATGGACTCCTTTTAGTCGCCTCTTACGACAGGCAGGAATACCTCGGGCCTATTCTAATCCCCGGACCCGCAGGGGGGGGCGTGCTGATGTAGTCGACGCCGTAGAGCTGCTACTGCCACAGCTCTCGCGGCAGAGTAGAGACACGATGCGATATAACGTCAGTCCCCGTAGATTAACGGGAGAAAAAACCTGAAAAACTCGCGAAAAGGCGTTCCTCGCGTAGTCGTTGTATCCCAATTACAAGTCCGCAGCGTTTCCACTTATGCGAACTCGTATAATTGATGCTTTTTATTATTAATATTGTATTGTTAATTGCCCGGATTTGCAGTAGTTATTAATTCTTCTCTCGTTCGCATAGCACACACCAGTGATTGCGAGGAAATATTTTAGTTAACAGTTTTTTCTTACGCTGTTGTCTCGTTGCTATGGAATTGTTGTGCTGGTACGCAGCGAGATCCGGAGATACTCTTTGATTCAGTCTTGGGTCTAGTGAAGCAGGGGATACAACCCGTCGGCTTTGACCAATGACGTCATACATTAGTCATAGATAGTAATGTCTTCACTTCGTGGCGTAGATAGTAAAACAGTTCTGTGTTCCGGATAAGCGCTATCATTGTACATTAAAATAATTGAATGTGAATCTAAAAGCGATCGCTTGGAATTCATTAAATTATTCATCGTGTAATTTAATTAAATTAATTGGTTGTTTCTTATTGAAACGGTACTTAATTTTATTCGTAATGATATTGAGGTAATTTGGAGTATTAGTTTGTTACTGTAGAACAAATTTTAGTGTCTCATTTTCGTTTATAGGAATTGATTTGTCTGATGCAATGAATCTTGACGATTTAGGAGAAGCTATGGGCGAAGACATATTGACCACAATTTGTTTCTTGCAAATGTGTGGTCTTATTGCTGAATACGTCCTATGTCGAGAGTGCGGCGAACATATGCGCCTCAGCAGTGTATCATGTCGCCGTACTCACGACTTATTTGTATGGAGGTGCAGCAGAGACCAGTTGTGGCGATCTATTAGGAGGGGCACGTGGTTCGAGAAATCTAAGCTCGCGCTGAGAGACATAATGAAAATCACTTACTGTTGGTGTTTAAGATAGCCTGTGTGGCTCTGTGTGCATGAATGTCGTGTGAGTAAGCGTACGTAGTGGACTGGTACTCGTTTTGTAGGGAAGTTTGTGGGGAATATATGAAATATAGGGGGCCTTTGGGGGGGGGTGGGGGGTGGGGGCGGGTGTTATGGTCGAAATTGACGAGTCGCAGTTTGGGAAAAGGAAGTACAACAGGGGGGAGCCTCCGGTGGGATTATGGGTGTGGGGGGCAGTAGTTTCAAAAATGGCTTCAAATGGCGCTGAGCGAATTTTGGGAAAAGGAAGTACAACAGGGGGGAACCTCCGGTGGGATTATGGGTGTGGGGGGCAGTAGTTTCAAAAATGGCTTCAAATGGCTCTGAGCACTGTGGAACTTAACATCTGAGGTCATCAGCCCCTAGAACGTAGAGCTATTTAAACCTGACTAACCTAAGGACATCACACATATCCATGCCCGAGGCAGGATTCGAACCTGCGACCGTAGCGGTCGCGCGGTTCCAGAATGAAGCACCTAGAACCGCTCGGTCACCACGGCCGGCGGCAGTAGTTTCAGGTCAGCATTGTGACGATGTAGTGTTCAGAGTAGTACGAAATAGAAGTAAGGACGTATGGTTACGTTAATTGAAGATAAGGTTGCAGAGGGTTCTATTGTTATTGCAGAAGGGTTTTCTTCATATAGGGATTTAGGGGATAGGGGTTATCAACATCTTGTAGTAAACCACATCACTGAATTTAGATCATTATCCACAGGCGCCTGCACTAACAGTATAGAGGGGTACTGGTCAGCGGTGAAATCTCTTGTAGGGAAAGGGAAACGTCAGATTTCGACACTTCAGAGGCACCTAGAAGAGTATTCGTAATGTTGGTCAAATGGTTCAAATGGCTCTGAGCACTATGGGACTTAACTTCTGAGGTCATCAGTCCCCTACAAATTAGAACTACTTAAACCTAACTAACCTAAGGACATCACACACATCCATGCCCGAGGCAGGATTCGAACCTGCTACCTTAGCGGTCGCGCGGTTCCAGACTGTAGCGCCTAGAACCGCTCGGCCACTCCGGCCGGCCGTTCGTTCGTTGTGAGTGTGGGTATGTGATTTCCGTTACTGTCTGTCAAGGCGAGCTTCGGTTATTCCTCGATATTTCCGTGTGGTAAGTTCACTTTTCAAAATGGTTCAAATGGCTCTAAGCACTATGGGACTCAACATCTTAGGTCATAAGTCCCCTAGAACTTAGAACTACTTAAACCTAACTAACCTAAGGACATCACACACACCCATGCCCGAGGCAGGATTCGAACCTGCGACCGTAGCAGTCCCGCGGTTCCGGACTGCAGCGCCAGAACCGCTAGACCGTTCACTTTTCCATTTGCTTCTTTCACTGTATTTCACTATTTTGACATTTCACTATTTTATTCCACCAATGTGTGTATTTTCGTGTTGTGAAGTACGTAATAGAAATTTCTCAGCTGCCGATCTTCTTTCGTTTCCCAGCACTAGTATCAGTACGACATTTTCGAATATGTACTTGCTATATTAAAGGCGAAATCCCCGACACAACTAAAATTTGTATCCCGTCCTTTTCTTCGCCTTTACACTGATAATATATATGTCAATTGGCGAGCAAGATACAAATGTTGCGTATAGCTATATAGCTCAAGTAACGAATGGGATACTATTAGCATTCAAGGCAACAAAAAAACTGTACCCCATAGTGAAATACGGGATACAAATTGTACATGTGCCGTCTTCTTGTGTCCGTGTAGTTCAATTGAGGTACAGGTTGCAAATGTAACTTACTTCTATTTCCACCTTCTAGTTATCAGTGTACATCTATAGAGGTCAACGGAAGTCTGGCATACATATATCACATACGTAGGTCCTTCTGTCATCAGTAGTACTGATATGTACGTAAGAAAGGACTGTGAGTAATAGCGGAGACGAAATAAACAACACATCTACAATTTGTATCCCGTGTTCCACTTTTACATTGTATTTTGCGGAGAAATACTAAGATACAAACACGCGATATCGTTAACGTGAAAATACTTCTGGCTCTTATATATGTGAAGTACAAAAAATGGTTCAAATGGCTCTGAGCACTATGGGACTTAACTTGAGGTCATCAGTCCCCTAGAACTTAGAACTACTTAAACCTAACTAACCTAAGGACATGACACACATCCATGCCCGAGGCAGGATTCGAACCTGCGACCGTAGCGGTCACGCGGTTCCAAACTGAAGCGCTTAGAACCGCACGGCCACACCGGCCGGCTATGTGAAGTACAGTTTTTTCTCTTGCATTCCTTTGTTTCTGAACATTCTTCTCAGCTCTTTCATCTTTGTAATATATGCTCTCTGGCCAATTCTGACGTCATTGGTCAAAGCCGACGGGTTGTATCCCCTGCTAAACTAGACCCGGAATTGTTGTGCTGGTATGCAGCGAGATCCAGAGATACTCTTTGATTCAGTCTTTGTAAGATTGCGTAGTAATACGAAAATATTTTAAAGTTCACTTCTCAACTAATCACGTGAATATTTGCACTTCAATGAAATAGTCTTTCATGAGTAGTCGTTGATTTAGTCATTTATCAAACTATTTAATGATGTAGTCCACACCAGGTATTTAACAGGTAACGAACAGTTTATTGTTATTTTGTCACTAAATACTTATAACTCCTGCACCAGACGCACATGAAATAGTTTAGTTAAGTCAGTCCGAATGAGTTATAGTTTCTTGGCAATTACCACAACTCAACACTTAAGCGTAATAGTTTTATCTTCATGATGTCGTGTACTTGGGTCCTACTCAAGACTAACTGCGTGTATTCTTTCGTAGAATGTTCAATTCTCCTTAAGGTCCAACTAATTTAAAGTCAAGTCCAATGTTCACTAATTCCGTTACTAGATTTAAATTAACGCGTAGTGCACGGTTAAATGAGTCTATCTGTTCCTGTCTCAGTTCATAAAATCAGTTTCTTAAGCCGTGAATCGCGTCACGCAACAAACACTTCTAAACTCGAAAACAATCTCGTCACGATTCGCAGTCTCAATAATTCAGATCAGAACTGCTCTCGTACGTCTGCACTGGATGAGTTCTAGCAAGCGACTTCTTCTGTGGAAGAGCATTGTAGGCGCATTGAATTTCTTCGTTGCGCTTACAAATCTCTTCCACATAAAAGAGATCTCTGATGACATTACTTTGGACTTAACTTTTAATATATTAATGTCACATTTGTCACATGGATATTTGTCCATTGCTGAAATACGATGTTCCTTCTTTCTCTTTCGCTAACAAATATGCTCAGAGCTGTGCAATGTAGTTGTTGACAAAACTCTTTCGTGTTAGCTCATCGGCAAAGATGTATCTGCCAAGATAACTTTCCCTATTTCATGTTCTTTCTTAATTGACTTGGTGGTCGTTGGCGCGTTACAACATACAACCCGGAAGAATTCTCGGTAACTGGGACAAACTGTTAATCGATGGTAATATCGGGATGTGTTGCGACGCCTACGAGAAAATATGAGAAAGAAACGATCTGAAATGTGGCGAGACAATTCATAGCTCTTGCGTCACGCACCCGCACGTTCAACCCTGTTCGTGCGTGACTATTGAACTATAAACTGCCTCATCCTCCGTACTCTCCGAGCCTGGGCCCTGCGAACTGTTTTTTTTTATTTCAGAAGTGGAAAAAACCAGTTGAAAGGACGAATATTTGAAAGCTTGGACGAGATAAAAGAAAATTCACAGACGGCGATTCGCGCGATGCAGCAACAGGCACACCAAGACATCCTCCGGTAGTGGAAACGGTGCCGTGAGCGGTGTATCAGTTGTGGAGGAGAGTATTTCGAAGGAGACCGTGCACAGTAAGTAAAAGGTAAGCATAGAAAAATTTTGTGGACAAAGTTCTGGGTACAGGAAGTGTACTGCAGGACTTACGTTAAGCGAGGTACAGAGTGCGCGGCAAATGACGCGGGGTTCGCTTACAGGCGTTTCTGAGAATCTGGGTGGAAGATTTCTGTCCTTTTGCCTTGAAAGCGCTAACAAACAGCCTAAGGCGAGTCATGCGTAATGTAACGTTTGCCGTGTAACAAGGTGCGTACAATGGGCACCGGGCTACCGACGCAGCCTCAGCCGGGCCGAATGACGCCGTGCGCGACAAACGGCGTCGCTCCCCCTCCTTCGCCGGCGCGGATTCCCGCGCAGATAAAAACATGAAATACGCCAGAGGCTCGTACTCGTAGCCACAGATCCGCCTGGGCGCAGGACAGAGCGGCTAACAAGGTCTCTAGCTGACGAGAATCGCAAACAGCGCACCGCACTCGCGACCGACATGGCTGTAGCGGCGCCGTCGTCCAAACCGCAAGACAGCGTCGGTAAGCAGCGCACAGACACTCACTCTCTCTCTCTCTCTCTCTCTCTCACACACACACACACACACACACACACACACACATATATATATATATATATATATATATATATATATATATATGTTCAGAATATTCAGAATAAGTTACTTTTGTTTATGTCTATGATCGCAGAAGTGTTTGGTCGTTAGAGTACCGGTTTCGGTCAGGGATGACCATCTTCAGAACTGTATTTAAAACATGGCCTAACATACATATCTGAAGACGGTCACCACTGACCGAAACCGATAGTCTAAGGATCAAACAATTTTGTGATCATAGATGTAAAAAGAAAAATTTATTCTATTTTCTACATCACTGTTCTACTCGTGACTATGTCGCAGCTTGTGAGGTCTAAGTACTGTACGCGCAAGTTATTATTTAATTTCTTTGCTTTATTGGCCTTTGGAGTACATACTGTACAGCGAGTGGTAATACATACTAAGTAAATCTGATGTTAAAAACAAGTTTATGTAAGTACGTACAGAGCACGTAGTAGGTGGGAGATTTAAGTTTTTCCCATCGGGCGACTTAACGGTAAAAGTCTAGGGTATTACGCAAAGATGTGCGTCAAAGTCGCATGATCTTTCGGGGTCAAATCGAGACACAAGAATGATGTGATTCACCCACATCCACATCTCTTACCCATGGGATCTTGGTTTGACTTCTCGATTTCGTTCTGCTTTGACACATATGATGTGATAGCCTAGATTTTCAATTCTGCATCTACATCTACATTCCAAAAGCCACCTTACCGTACGTGGCAAAGAATGCTTCTGGTATGGCTATCTGATCCCCTTCCCTGTTACAGTCACACATGCTGCGTGGGAATAATGACTGTCCATGAATCTCCTTACCAGCTGCAGCACATCTCATTTTTCCATCGTGGTCAATTCGGGAGACGAATCCAGTAGGAAGTGACATATTGTTTGACTTTTCCTGGAACGTATGCTCTTAGAATTTCAACAGTAAACATCTCTGCGATGCATAAAGTCTTTGGTAGCGTCTGATGTTGGAGTTCGTTGAGAATCTCGGTAATGTTCTCAAGCTGACTAGTCGATTCTGTGACGAAACGCACCGCTCTTCGTTTGCACCTCTCTAACTCTTCTATTAATGTAACGTGGTAAGCTTCCCATTCGCGCAACACTTAATAAGGGTTTCTCAAGCCATTTCTTTCGTTACATTTGCTTAAGCTTCTCTCAATCGATCTCAGTCAAGCATCTGTTTTTCGTACAGTTTGTTTCATGCCGTCATTCCACTTTATGTCGCTCCAGATGTACGGTAATAGTGGTCTCCATCTTTTGTCGCCAATAGTGTAATCGAATGGTAGCGGATCTCTTCGCTTATTTATGAGCCTTTAATAGTTCATGATAGTAATGGGAAACAAATACAATGCATTAGACCATTGAGACAAAAGAAGCAAGCAACAGTGTAGAAACCTTTAATTGGTTCTCGAGTGATACTGCAACATTATCTTCTGGCAATAGGATTAATAAAGTCATCAGAAGATCAAAACAAACTACAAAACGATTTAGAAAAGATATCTGAATGGTGCGAAAATTGGCAGTTGACCCTAAATTACAAAAAGTGTGAGGTCATCCACATGAGTGCTAAAAGGAATTCGTTGAACTTCGGTTACACTATAAATCAGTCTAATCTAAAAGCCGTAAATTCAACTAAATACCTAGGTATTACAATTACGAACAAGTTAAATTGGAAGGAAGACATAGAAAATGTTGTGGGGGGCTAACCAAACACTGTGTTTTTTGGCAGGACACTTACAAAATGTAACAGATTTACTAAGGAGACTGCCTAACTACGCTTGTCCGTTCTCTTTTAGAATACTGCTGCGTGGTGTAGGATCCTTATCAGATAGGGCTGACGGAGTACATCGAGAAAGTTCAAAGAAGGGCAGCACGTTTTGTATTATCGAGAAATATGTGAGAGAGTGTGATAGAAATGATACAGGATTTGGGCTGGTCATCATTAAATGAAAGGCGTTTTTCGTTGCGACGGAATCTTCTCACGAAATTCCAATCACCAACTTTCTCTTCCGAATGCGAAAATATTTTGTTGACACCGAACTACATAGGGAGAAACGATCACCAAGATAAAATGATAGAAACCAGAGCTAGCGTGGAAAGATATAGGTGTTCGTTCTTTCCGGCCGCTATAAGAGATTGGAATATTAGAGAATTCTGAAGGTGGTTCGATGAACCCTCTGCCAGGCACTTAAATGTGATTTGCAGAGTATCCATGTAGATGTAGATGTAGACGACTTGCATAAGGTATTAAATCTGATTGTCAGCCCTCGGTTTGGCACAGTTCTCCTGTCAAAGACTTTCAATTACATGTGCAGGTTACAAGCTCTAGAAAAGTTTTCGATGATACTACCAACTGTATTTCGCGGCGCGAAAGCGTAGTTGAAGTTTCAACTTGTTGACTCTTTTGCACAAAGTGACTTAGTGATCGCGTTTTCATATACATGAGAAGAAAATCTGATTTTAATCATTTCTGATGTCGAGTCAGAGGAACAAAGCGAGGAATCTGTAACGCACATCTTGATGACTTGGGAAGTCTCTGTAATGGAAATGCACCATCGTCACTGACGTTATGTATCATTGGTGTATGTGCAACCCGTAAACCACGCACTACCGAGGGCGGGGCAGCTGTCAGATTGTAGTACTGGCGGCTTCTCTGCCTCCTTTGTCTCGCTACTCTACCTCACGTACGTTATATGAACTCGCTTTCATTAAGCGACGAAGTCGAATGCAAGGAAATCGGGAATACATTAGTGCTTGTCTCGTATTTCATTTTGCTGGCCGGCGGGACTGCGATGTGAGATTTTCCTCCAACCTGTCTACAATATTTTCATCTAGAGACAACTCTGACTTTCCGAAGCTCCTCACATCATAACTAAAATTTTTAGTTGGTGAAGTCCTTCACCTCTTGCACGATTTGGAAATGTGTTTAAGTGAGATCTGAAACTCTGGGTTAACTTTTTACTAACCCACAGTAGAACTGTTTAAAAACTGTCCCATCTGAACCACTATATGCCCATGCAGAATTTGATACAGCAAGCGTATTCTACTCAGCGTGACACACACGGACTTACAGGGTTTACTGGCTAGGAATACTTGCTTTGTATAAAACTGTAACAAATTTTATACACACTGACGGGAAAAAAATCACAACACCAAAAGATGATTAAAGCAGAGTAATGATATTTAGAGAATACATTTGTCTAGGCAACATACGTAAGAGATTGACATTGCAAGATCACGGATTAATCTACGCGCGAGATAAGCCATTGTAGTAAACGTGAAATTCTGGTAGCTTAATAACCGATGCAACCACCAGAATGTTGAATGCAAGCATGCAGACGGGAATACATTGTGTTGTACAAGTGCCAAACGTCAGTTTGTGGGAAGGAGTCCCATGCCTGTTGCATATGGTCGGTCAGTACAAATACGGTTAATGTTGCTTGTGGATGACGCTGGAGTTGTCGTTCGATGGTCTCCCATATGTACTCGATTGGAGACAGATCTGGTGATCGAGCAGCCCAAGGCAACATGTCGACACTATGCAGAGCAAGCTGGGTTACAACAGTGGTATGTGGGCGAGCGTTATCCTGTTGGAAAACACCCCCTGGAACACTGTTCACGAATGGCAGCACAAAATATCGAATCACCAGACTGACGTACAAATTTCCAGTACGGTTCGTGGGATAACTACGAAACTGTTCCTGCTGTCATATGACATGACATCCCAGACAGTAACTCCAGGGTAGGTCCAGTGTGTCTAGCACGCAGACGGGTTGGCTGTGGGCTATCAATTGACCTCCTTCTAACCAACAGACAGTCATCACTAACTCCGAGGTAGAATCGGCTTTCATACGAAAATACAAGAGTCCTCCACCTTGCCCTTCGATGATCTCTCGCTTTACATCACTGAAGTCGCACATGGCGGTGGTGTGGGGTCACTAAAATGCACGTTACAGGGTATTTGGCTCGGAGTTGTCCTTCAAGTAACGGATTTGTAACAATTCTTTGTGTTAGTATGGCACCAACAGCTGCTCAAATTGCTGCTGCAGATACAGTACGATGCACTATATAGTGGCTACATTTCTGCCAAGTCTTTCTGCAATATCGCAGAAGGAACATTCAGCTTCTCGTAGCCCTATTACACGACCTTGTTAAGCTCAGTGACAGGTTGACAATGGTGTCTTTGAAACTTCCTGGCAGATTAAAACTGTGTGCCGAACCGAGACCCGAACTCGGGACCTTTGCCTTTCGCGGGCAAGTGCAAGTGGTAGAGCACTTGCCCGCGAAAGGCAACGGTCCCGACTTCGAGTCTCGGTCCGGCACACAGTTTTAATCCGCCAGGAAATTTCATATCAGCGCATACTCCGCTGCAGAGTGAAAATCTCATTCTGCAAACATCCCCCAGGCTGTGTCTTCGCAATATCCTTTCTTCCAGGAGTGCTAGTTCTGCAAGGTTCGCAGGAGAGCTTGTGTAAAGTTTGGAAGGTAGGAGACGAGGTACTGGCAGAAGTAAAGCTGTGAGGACGGGGCGTGAGTCGTGCTGTGGTAGCTCAGATGGTAGAGCACTTTCCCGTGAAAGGCAAAGGTCCTGAGTTCGAGTGTCGCTCCGGAACACGGTTTTAATCTGCCAGGAAGTTTCATATCGCCGCACACTCCGCTGCAGAGTGAAAATCTCATTCTGGAATGGTGTCTCTGTCGCCTCAAAATCATTCTTGACTAACATCAACTCACCACGTCCAAATGAATGGTAACTAACGTTCATGACCGTTACAATGTGTGTTTAAATCAAGCCTGATTTGCAGCCTCATAGTGGCGCTACTACGGTCAACCTCATGCGACTGGCGCGAAATTTGAATAGACATCGTCCTTCTGATGTAGAAACACGTCTACCAACTTTCGCTTGTATCGCACAACTCCTTGTTGGTCTTGCTATTATTTTCCGTCACTGTATATTTCAGTTCTCTCCCTGATCACTTGTTACAGTCTAATTCGTTCATTTTTCATTGGTCTTAAACTGCAATGCACCCAAACTTGGATGTTATAGATGCTGATCTACGAAGTCGAACGGCTCAGTATTGCCAACATATTCTAATGCGCAACGCGTCGCAGTAGTGGATTCTGCTTCTGAAAAGTATGTCAAAGAAAGAACCATTAAGAAAATTTCATTTCACTGAGTTCCAGATCTCTCACCAACCAGGAATACTCCCTTAGGGACAGACAGTAGCCGTCTTGTGTAGCTAGGGACTGAAATACCTAACAACAAAGTTCCTAATCGTCATTTTTATGTTTTCTGTCGTTTCGTAGTTGCTTTCATTTTAATATTTTTATCAATATCTTCTTGGATTGTGAACCGACTATGCAACTAAACAGAAGGCTTTTTGTTTCAATGACGTAGGCTCTTCGCTTGGTTTCATTTGCCAAGCAATCTCAGTGGGCTGTAAAACAGATATACTACTATATCACAGTTAGTATTTTACTATTATTGTCTTATTGCTAAATAAGAAACAAATTTCTGGAGCCCAAGTTTCGTAAGATGACATTGCTGTCTCATTCTGCTTTCGATTTTCTGGGAGCTTGGTATCAGATGTACGTCACCCTAGAATTATACCTCGTTGTCCTGCGTACACCAGGGTTTTCTACTTTCAGCGTTCGCGGCACATTTCACCCCGTTTTCAAAAATACATGCTGTAAAATGTGCTCGCAAACGGCGAAAATCGGACGTCCTGGATGTTACCAGGGTCAACGAGGTATAATTATAGGGCGACGTATGTCTGATTACAGCGTCCCACAAAATCGTAAGCATATTCAAAGAGCAATTGGTAAAATCTTGCGCTCCAAATTTTTTTCTTATTTAACGTTACGACAATAACGAACAAAACTGTAATATGACAGTATTCTGTACACACTTTTATTATATATATGCAACACACATCTATTACAGGCCACTGAGGATCCTTCGCGAATAAAAAAAAAAAAGCGAAACGTGTATGTCGTAAAAACAGACTTTTATTCGATTTCACAGACTGATCACACACCCAAGAAGGTATTAATAATAATAATTATAAAGTCCCTGGGCCTTGACAAATAATGAAAATTGCCTAGGACTAGCCATATATTTAACACCTTTTAATTCTCCGGAGCCCAAAGAGAGATTCCCGAAATTACATCCAGAAATCACAGCAGAAAATTCGTCACCACCAATACAAGAAGAGGGCTGTTCACACATAAAGAAACTTAAAAACATCAAATCATCAGTGGAGGCCGGATCTGTAGCTGAACTCTTGAATAATTTAGATCCAAAACCAGTCAGATAAATTTCACAAATAATTCGAAACGTTTAGCAAAGGGGGATCTCCCTCTTAGCGGTCACCTGCAAAATCCTATCAGCTTGTTTCTTGAATAGAACAAAAAAGCAATTTTAACTATAATTAGCAGAATATCAAGCAGGATTCAGACCGAACAAGTCATGCCCAGAACAAATTTTTATCTTCAAAACCGTACTCAAAATGCGTATGTGTTGATTTAAAAAAGAACCCCGGCAGGCAAGCGCTCACGGTTCCAAATTTTAGAAGAGAGGGGACTAGATCCCACAACACAATAACTCATGAAACAAACACTAAGTGGCACGAAAGTAAAGTTTATGAGGGAGAACTCAGAACACTTTCACAGTCAAACAGGTGCCAGACAAGGCGATGGACTCCCTCCTATTTTGTTCCACGTCGGTGTAGACGAGCCTATTGAAGAATTGGCGAAAGAAAGTAAGAAACATGGGTTTTGGAAGCCAATTCTATTGGGCTTTCACGAGGTCAACCTCTGCATACCATACCTCACGTTTGCAGACGACCTGGCGATACAAGAGGACGAAGAAACAGCCGTCAAACAGTTCAAAATACTAAAAGAATGTGACGAAAAGGTAAAGTTACAAATCTCATTCGAGAAAGCTGAATTCTTATGTTCAAAGTCAAGAATGGCGTGCCCGAAAACAGCGTCTTGCACTTTAAAAAACTCGGAGAACTCATCGAACCGACAGGACTTGAAAAAATCTAACAACAAAATCGTCCCCAAAAGGTCAAAAAAGCATTAGTTTAGTCCAAAGCCTCTACAACAAAAAATCTATCTCAAGAAAGGCAAAAATCGGCACTACAACACATTCACAAAACCAACAGTCCCCTACGCAAGCGAAAACACTGACACCTAACCCAAAAGGAATTGAAGACAACAAGAAAGAAGGGAGAGAGATAATTAGGAAACGTTTAGGAGCAAGGCATGCCCAAGACGGTCACAGGTTACAATCAATCAAAACAACAGATAAGTTTTCAAATATCGAAACTGACACTAATAAAATGCGAATTACCAGAAAAGTGGTTGACAAACAGGATAATACTTTATGTTATAGCACTTAAAAACTCAGCACCTGGGCTGAACGAGATTCGAAAGGACCTCAAAAACGCAAACATATGACCAATCAACGTTTCAGAAAGAGACAACTTCAGACATAAAGTAGACAAATGGGAAGTTAGATCAGAGCAACCAAAATAAAGTACAGACCAAAGCGGTCGGCTGACATTAACAAACCTTTCTGGAAAAAATTAAAGCCTAAGGGTGCAACAAGAAGAATCTAAACAAATGTTTATTTAGTTATTTGTTTGACTTCCTCTATTAACAAGAAGAATTCGCTAATAATAACAATAATAATAATAACCATAATAATAAAGTTCCTAATCTCTTAAAAATTTGTCAATACCAAAGACTAGGGGATAACGAATAACGACTGGTACCTCCATGTTTCATGCAAAAATTAATGAATAAATTCGACAAATACTTGATGAAGAATAACCTGAAAATGGGTTGACATAATATGAAGTGCCTGTAAAGATCGAAACAAGACCTCCAGCAGGTAATAGTGAAACATTGTCTAGGCGAGCGAAACCTGTGGAAGTGAGGATAACAAACGAGGATGTCAGATACGTATATGAAGATTCAAATAATGTATAAAATTCAATTTCGGAAATTGTCATTCTAAGTAACATTATACTTCCATTGAACTCTATAAGTGATTCTTTCTTTTTCGATAGATATTGCTCGTTTTCAAAATTTCAGGTGGTTTGGCTTTTTGTCTACTGTATGTTGGTATTGCAATGATACTGAAAATGGGACTATATATCACGTTAATGTTGTTTCAGATCTATCTTGCATTTAATGTCGTCAAATTATTGGTCATTAGCTGACTGTCAGTAACTGCGTTTTACTGAGTTACACCTTTCTAAAGTAAGATTAATGTTTTGAGCTACGCTGTTATTATGTACTCTGAAAAATTTTGCATTGATAAGCAGAGCTGACACGTTTGTATACATGTTCTGCTGCTTTCGTTCTTCCTGAGCTTGCCGGTCACGAATGATTAGATGAGTAAATCTTTTCCCAATTCCGGAACTGTTGTTTTTGTTACAGTATGTTACATATATCGTTTTCTGATTCTATTAACATGTAAAGCTGTCAGTCCCCTTCTTCTGTTTGAAGTTAGGCTGGTAATCTGAGCAATGTGTACGGCAGAAGCAACAAATAAAAAAAATGTAAGAAATGTTTTAATGTAGATAACATGTTTTCGACTGCCAACCCTGTAAACACCCTTCTGTAGTCATACGTGTTAAATATCACACTTATTTAATATACGCTGTCTGTTTTAACTATTTGTAATCGTTGTTCACATGAATAATGCATATTTGTGAGAGAAGTTTGGGGATGGAAGATATAGCAAGAATTGAGACATTCATCATCACGAAAGTTCTCAAGGGAAATGGAACAGGACAATACAATTTTTTTAAGTACGCAAGCTGCACAGATATTTTGACTAGAAGATCAGAATTTAACGCTGTGTCTAATACGAGGTCATTAAATACAAAGTAGCAGTACCTGTGTTATTTAGAAATAAGATGCAGTACTCCTTCGCACATGTATGCACGTCCTAAGGAACAACGCATCGTACTTCTTAATAACACAGGCACTTTTATTTTGTATTAATTCGCCAATGCCAGACCTTCGACTCATTATAACTCCTTGCTGGATGGGAATACAGGTAACGTACAAGTGCAAGTTGTGACAGGACGGCGATATATGGAATTTTTGGTCCGGCCGTGTTTCTTGCACGGATAGCCGCAGCGGTTGAGGCGATAGCTCGCGTAAAGCGGCAAAGCCGGGTTTGAGTACCGGTTCGGCACAAATTTTCATTGACGTCATTCTAATATACAGTCGAAGGTGGCTCATATTCACAACTGCGAATACATTTCCTAAAGTCATTACAGACGGAACATTCGCAAATGCTGGACAGAAACGGAAAAGGGCAACATACGTCTCGCATTCGTGGAACAATTCTGGAATCCACGATTAGCGGTGTAGTGAAACAATGAAAATCTCGAAACATAGAGGTCGGTCAGAATATCGTACATTATTTCCTGCACATTGAATACTAATTGGTGAATAAAGTACGCTGTTAACACTAGCGTCAATCACTATACGGACAGAGTAAGAAGCAAGGCAGGCTCGCACGCACTTGAATTTCTCCTATCTTGTCTTTTTAGTATTTACATGAAAGATATGAACACGGCGGTAATACTGCTTCTCAAAGAGTGTGACAGACTTCATCAGCAGCGTCTCGACCACCTTGTGGATAGTATGCCAAGGACAATCCAAGCATGCCAAAATCTACAGGATGGGATAACAAATCATTGAATGTTACCAATCACATGAGTGCATTTTAGAACAGACTTTATTATCTTCTTATTTATTTTTATTTCACCTATATCTCTAACGTCGATCAGTTGTAGAATTTTGGAACACGTATTATGTTCGAGTACAATGACTTTTCTGGAGACTAGAAATCTACTCAGTAGGAATCAACATGTGTTTCGAAATAGACAATCGTGTGAAACCCAGCTCACGCTATTCGTCCACGAGACTCAGAGGGCCATAGACACGGGTTCCCAAGTAGATGCCGTGTTTCTTGGCGCAAGGCGTTCGATACAGTTCCCCACAGTCGTCTAATGAACAAAGTAAGAGCATATGGACTATCAGACCAATTGTGTGATTGGATTGAAGAGTTCCTAGATAACAGAACGCAGCATGTCATTCTCAATGGAGAGAAGTCTTCCGAAGTAAGAGTGATTTCAGGTATGCCGCAGGGGAGTGTCGTAGGACCGTTGCTATTCGCATATAAATGACCTTGTGCATAACCTCGGAAGTTCACTGAGGCTTTTTGCGGATGATGCTGTGGTATATCGGTAGGTTGTAGCAATGGAAAATTGTACTGAAATGCAGGAGGATCTGCAGCGAATTGACGCATGGAGCAGGGAATGGCAATTGAATCTCAATGTAGACAAGTATAATGTGCTGCAAATACATAGAAAGAAAGATCCTTTATCATTTAGCTACAATATAGCAGGTCAGCAACTGGAAGCAGTTAATTCCATAAATTATCTGGCAGTAGGCATTAGAAGTGATTTAAAATGGAATGATCATATAAAGTTGATCGTCGGTAAAGCAGATGCCAGACAGATTCGTTGGAAGAATCCTAAGGAAATGCAATCCGAAAACAAAGGAAGTAGGTTACAGTACACTTGTTCGCCCACTGCTTGAATATTGCTCACCGGTGTGGGATCCGTACCAGATAGGTTTGATAGAGAAGGTCCAACGGAGAGCAGCGCGCTTCGTTACAGGATCATTTGGTAATCGCGAAAGCGTTACGGAGATGATAGATAAACTCCAGTGGAAGACTCTGCAGGAGAGACGCTCAGTAGCTCGGTACGGGCTTTTGATGAAGTTTCGAGAACATACCTTCACCGAGGAGTCAAGCAGTATATTGCTCCCTCCTACGTAAATCTCGCGAAGAGACCATGAGGATAAAATCAGAGAGATTAGAGCCCACACAGAGGCATACCGACAATCCTTCTTTCCACGAACAATACGAGACTGGAATAGAAGGGAGAACCGATAGAGGTACTCAAGGTACCCTCTGCCACACCGTCAGGTGGCTTGCGGAGTATGGATGTAGATGTAGATGTAGAGCTATTTTCTTAGTTCTCCTTGAATCAAAAACAATACAACTTCGTATACTTTGTATACACATAGGCGGTGCGAAACTTTGAATAGATTAGATATGATACAAGAGGCTCCCCGATATCCCCAAGTAACGTTCCTGCTTGTTTGGCGGCGAGCTCAGGCTTCTGGAAGACGCGGTACACGCTGCTGGTGCTGAACCTGGTGGGGCTGGCCATCAGCTACGCGACCCGCGTCAACTTGTCCATGGCGATCGTCGACATGGTCAACAACACGGCGCTGCGCGAAATCTACTCCTCTGAAGTAGACACGGAACTGGAGAATCTGGGCATAGCCGACTGGGCTGACCGCAAGGTAAGTCCCGCGCCGCCTGCGAACGCAGATATTGGCACGCGACGCGACTCACGAGGAGAACACAGCAAGTGCCATAACGCGATTTCCCAGAAACTTCAGTCCGTGGCTTGGCCTATCTGTAGATTGCAAGATGGACATGCCATGAAACTTCCTGGCAGATTAAAACTGTGTGCCGGACCGAGACTCGAAGTCGGGACCTTTGCCTTTCGCGGGCACGACTCAGGCCCAATCCTCACAGCATCACTTCTGCCACTACCTGTCTCCTACCTTCCTGCTTGGGTAGCTCAGATGGTAGAGAACTTGATCGCGAAAGACAAAGGTCCCGAGTTCGAGTCTCGGTCCGGCACACGGTTTTAATCTGCCTGGAAGTTTCATATCAGCACACACTCCGCTGCAGAGTGAAAATCTCTTTCTGGACATGTCATTTTGATTTTTGCATGTTAGCGGCGTGCAGTGCAGGTCAGAGAGGGAGGAAGTTACGTTACTGTTAAACAGTCTTTGGTCTTGTCGTGGCACAGTTTTTGCCTCTGTACAGTCTGATACATTCTTAGTTGAAGTATGGTAGGTGATGGACGTATTTAGAAGTGCTGAGAAAAAAGAGAGAAGATGTTTGAGGTAAGACTGCAGCATTGCTCATCTACTTTGTAGAAATGATTCCTGGCAGCTAGTTAACTTCGTTCACTTGCTCAGAAGTGAGAGAAAGACCCTGAATCACGCATTAAGATACCAACTGATCAAGCTGTATGACCCCCCGTAGCTGAGTGTTCAGCGCGACAGAATGCCAATCCTGTCGATTCCCGGCTAGATCGGAGATTTTCTCCGCTCAGGGACTGGGTGTTGTGTTGTCCTAATCATCGTCATTTCATCCCCATCGACGAGCAAGTCGCCGAAGTGGCGTCAGATCGAAAGACTTGAACCCGGCGAACGGTCTACCCGACGGGAGGCCCGAGTCACACGACATTTATTTATCAAGCTGTCTGATTTTTATAGACGTTCTCTATTAACAGTGTCCCCTTTTCAAATCATTGTTCACTTTGTTAAGCATACTATTATTCAGACCAATGTTAACGTGTGAAGATCACGCGAAATTTTACTCTGTCCGTTGGAATACATAGTTCATTCTAATTGTTGTTTTGAATACCATTTCATAGGAATAGCTCCTCTCCCTATCACACTGTTTAATAGAGATGGGCAAACTGAAACATGTAACTATTTCGAAACAAATGAAACAGTACAATGTAATGTTTCGATACGCTGTTTCGAAACAGTGAAACAGTTTGTAATCTAATAAACCTACACATTTTATCATCTTGAATGTCTACTCTATAAGTATGTCCATATAAACACAAATCATATCGCAGAAAGCATGAAACTATCACTTAGACGTCTTGGCAGTTTCGTATTTCCTGCAGCAAATGCGCTGCTTTCGTGTCGTGTGACTTTCACGCTTTTGAATTGGCTGAGGACAGCCATAGCTGAAGATAGAAGAACCACCACGAACGGAACTGGAGGTGGGAGCAAACTGCAGAAACAACGGATATGCTACTGGGATTCCCATATTCTGTTAGTATGGGTAATATACTCATCCTGCTAATTTCCATTCACACAAAGGGAATCATTGTGGATAATAGGCACAGTGACTATAGACTCACAGATAACGCCAAATAATTCGAATAAATAACAAAATATAACAGAAAAAATTTTTGTCTCTCAAGGTGTTTCGAACCGTTACTATAAATTCACCATGCTTCCCAGCCCTTCCCGTTCACGATTACACTATCAGTGACACGTCAAACAGATTGCTTGCAATTATACCTACATCAAATTTATGTATATGTCTAATAACTGTCACTCTACGCCTTTTTTATTCAAAATGTTGTAGGCTTACTTGCGTTTCTTAATGTGATTACTGTACATGAACATAGAAGCGTATGTTATAAAAAAGTGTAATTTAGCTGAATGATTTTCACATATTTATTATTTTGAATGTGAATAGTATGCGTTGTTTTATTGTTTGGTTAGTGTTTATAAAGCAGATGTTACGCCATTTCGTAATAGGACAGTCAGCTAGAAACGAAGCTTTATTTTCGGATATCTTAAGCTTCACGCTATTGCTTGTCAAAAAGATTTCGACACTCTTGAAAGTGTTTCATGAAGTGTTATGTTGTGTTTCAGTACCTGTGCCGAGCCCGAATCTCGTCCGACACAGAGCGGAATGAAACATCACTGTTTCGATACAATTAGTCCGTTCCAAGCACAAGTGGACTGAAACAGCCTTATTTTGAAACAACGATATAGTTTCTGTGTCTGGCTCGAGATCGAATCTGGTCCGGTTGTCCGAGACAGGAGCGAAATGAAACACCACTGTTTCGAAACAGTGAACCATAGCCGTTCCGAAACACTGAAACAGTTTCACGTATCGATACACTGTATCGAAACATAGAAACAGTGGCCAAGTCTACTGTTTAACATTAGGCAGTACCACATTGCACCATGTGGTATGAAACAGTTTGAATATAGTTTGGTAATTTTATTTAGAGATAAATCTGGCTTAGCCGCTGCCTGCTTGCTGTTTGTTATTATGCTTTCGAGAAATATGCAATAATGTTGTCAAGACTCGAGGCAAGTGGAAATTCTGATTAGGGCCAGATTATTGCTTTTATTACAGTTGCGCATTTAACATGAAGACAAGTTGTATTCAGACCAGTTACAATTCAATTCAAATTAGGTTCTGTTTAGCCAAAGGTTAACATCTGAGTTTAAGTTGGATAACAGTTTCTGGATACATAGTTTTGGTAATGGGTAGCTTTATATAGAGTGGGAGGTAAAGTTGGACTAAATTTCTTAGAAATAAATATAGTGGTGAGGTTACAACTTGACATTTTCTGCTAAAACGACGGTCAAAGTTTTCGACGTACTTCTACAGAAAGTAGTGAATTGGAAGCGGTGGCACAATGGCTAGGCTCGCGGAATGACAGTTTTACTCCCCGTGTTTGAAACACAACTATTTTTATTTTTGTTTTTCATTTGTCTACCCATTTCCATAGAAGATGGAAACACGTGTGTTTTCCAATGTATACTGAATTACGTTACCCTAATTCATCTACTGGAAAAAATGGAAATACCGTGTGGCTAGGGCCTCCCGTCGGGTAGACCGTTCGCCTGGTGCAGGTCTGTCGATTTGACGCCACTTCGGCGAACTGCGCGTCGATGGGGATGAAATGATGATGATTAGGACAACACAACACCCAGTCCCTGAGCGGAGAAAATTTCCGACCCAGCCGGGAATCGAACCCGGGCCCTTAAGATTGACTGTCACGCTGACCACTCAGCTACCGGGGCGGACATTCGTCTACTAATTTACGTCTAGTGAATGAATTAAAAAAATAAAAACAATAAATGAATAGAAGAGTTATTTGAAATTATTTTTGGTAAAATTCCTGTAGCATATCTTGATCCATAATCAGCTACATTCACCAGTTTTCGGAGAAGTGATCCATTATGCTTGGTTAGCGGCGGCATTATTGCCAATGCGTGAAATCTTCAGCGATGCTAACGACGTTTCTTTTTTGAGAGCGAGGCCAACTAGAAAGCCAGGCCGCAGCGCCTACGTCACAGCAAGTGACACTGCAGGTCTTACGAGTGCCAGCAGCGGTCCCCGGCGGGAAGCGAGTAATTATTTCAGGAGAATATAATAATTCTTGACTCCGTGATTAAATGCATGCAAGTTCTCGATAGCACACGACATTGATAAGTCGGTACTGATTTCCCGTGGGCCCTACACGGTGCCGAGCGTTCGCGGAATATGGAGCACAAGGCGACTAGTCAGGACCATTCTTTTGTAAGGATTATTCAAAGTCAGATTGCGTTGTGTTAAAAAATATAATGTGTCAGTTTAGTGATGATCAGAATAATTAAAGAGAGAACTATCTGAGTACGTTCAGTTTTTCTCAGCTGTTTGAAAATCGCATAACGTAGAAGTTTACTACCACAGTCATTCTTAATTTTTCTAAGGGGACGTTTCAGTGGTATCACTTGATCTATAGCCTTATAGGTACGGTTGTATATGAACCGTTCTAGCAATTTGTAGCTTACACTCAGTAATGCTATTCAGTGATAGGTTGCTGGATGTTTCGGTGGTTTACTAGTCGTTCCAGGACCAGAATATCTCGTTGGCCCCGCCCGACAGAGGTTCATACGAGGAAATGTCACTGTGGCAAATCTGCTTTCGCACGATGCTCCTGCTGTTTGCGATTCCTATATCTAGAATCTTTCTACACTCGGTACCTCCTACATATTGCACTAAATCATCTTGAAGAATAAAATATAAGAAAAATAGGTAAACCACTGAAAGATCCAGCAAGCTATAGCTCAATAGCATTACTGAGTGTAAGCTGCAAATTGCTAGAACGGTTCATATACAACCGTACCTATAAATCTATAATATCAAGTGATACCACTAAAACGTCTCCTTAGAAAAATTAAGAATGACTGTGCTAGTAAACTTCTACGTTATGTGATTTTCAAACAGCTGAGCAAAACTGAACGTACTCAGACAGTTCTCTCTCTACTTATCACTAAACTGACACACAATATTTTTTAGCGTAACGCAATCTTTCAATAATCCCTAGAAAAGAATGACCCTGACTAACAATAACCTATACCTTTAATGAACCACTTACCTCACAAAAATCTTCGTTACTCGAACTACTGCAATACAGCGAGCGCCAATACTGCCAGCTAAATAAAAGATTCTAACTACTGAAGGCACTAACTACTGATAGGCATAGTTAGCAAATGAAAGATTTTGATAGAGAACGAACAATTTATTTACCTTAATAATGTTCATATATCAATTCATGACATCCATCTTTACAAATTTCCTTTTTCTGGCAGACACGTCCAGATCGTTCGCTTACAGTAACCTCTCAAAACTCTTGGCATCTCTCTCTCCACATCCACCACTGCCAGCGGCTCACGTCCAACTGCACAACACTACACAATCGAATATTCCAACAATGAGTCCAATCAGCTACAGACTGCACACAGCATAGTCAGTGATTTTCATACAGAGCGCTACGTGGCGTTACCAACATAAAAACCTAAACAGCCTACTTACACCACCATTCCAGGCAGGCTTCCGCAATAATCGTAGCTGCAGCGAGCAAGTATGGCTTTGACATCATACATAGAAGCTGTCTTTCAAAGAGGACTGGAAACATCAGTGGAATTCGTAGACTTAACAGCTGCCTACGATACTGTTTGGCTGGATGGACCTCTTGCTGAAACTAAAGAAAGTGATCCTATGACTTCGGCTCACAACTCCCCTAAATAACATGCTCACCAATCGCAACTTTAAAGTGACAAGTAGCATGGACGTCAGTAACTCTTTTAAGATCAAGAATGGACTACCTCAAGGCTCAGTCCTAGCACAACTACTATTCAACCTCTACACCAGCGATATGCCTTACACAGTGAGCAAAAAATTCGGATACGCTGACGACCTGGCCATGGCAGTCCAAAGGAAATCTCTCGAACAAGGGGCAAGACTTTAACTGATGACGTTGAAGTTCTTACCAAATGTTACAGAAGATGGCGTCTGCACACAAACCCTTCTAAGACACAAGTCGGCGCTTTTCGCCTTAACAATAAAGGCGCCAATGATAGGCTGACCGTGTTATTTGACAAACAGAGGGTGAAACACAACTTCCATCCTAAATATTTCAGCGTTGCACTGGACAGGACCATATCCTACAAACAACACATTAAAAATGTTGGTCAGAGGCTCAAAACATGGAATAATACAATTAGGAAACTATTGGCGGGTAGTTCTTGGGATGCAGATGCATCAACTCTACGAACAGCAGCAACATCAATAGTCTACACAACTGCAGAATACTGTGCTCCTGACTGGCAGAGAAGTCACCATACCAACATGGTAGACGTGCAGCTCCGCGATACCATGAGTATTATCACTGGGACATTAAAATCTACCCCGATACCATGGCTCTCGTCATCGCCAACATAGCACCGCCAAAACTAAGACGGCAAAAAACATCTATTGAAGAATACAAATAGATAACGCAAAATGCCTACCTATTCAAGAGGTCATTAGGAATTTACCAAATCACACATTAAAGTCACGAAACCCGATATGGAATAACAGCTACATAAGAGGAGAGGATAGCTTCAACCTTACAGACGCTTGGAAAAAGGAATGGGAGAACTCAGTCCGTAATTGTCACGTTATAACTGACCCCTCAAAAGCACGAAAATGGTTCGACTCTGCTAGGAAAGACTGGGTTAAGCTCAACCATATCCGAAGGAACCACACTAGATGCAAGGCCACGCTCTGTAAATGAGGATTCGTAGATAACTCAAGCAGTGACTGTGGGGCACCTGAACAAACCCTGGATCACATCACAACGATTTAACAGCGCCAAAACGATCAGTTGTTTCTGCTCTAAACTGAGTGTGCCGGGGATCAGGTGACTTTCATTCGGTTGCTCCCACAGACTGGATTCACTCAAAAGAATAAATCAGTACAGGGCTATTACAAATGATTGAAGCGATTTCATAAATTCACTGTAGCTCCATTCATTGACATATGGTCACGACACACTACAGATACGTATAAAAACTCATAAAGTTTTGTTCGGCTGAAGCCGCACTTCAGGTTTCTGCCCTCAGAGCGCTCGAGAGCGCAGTGAGACAATGGCGACAGGAGCCGAGAAAGCGTATGTCGTGCTTGAAATGCACTCACATCAGTCAGTCATAACAGTGCAACGACACTTCAGGACGAAGTTCAACAAAGATCCACCAACTGCTAACTCCATTCGGCGATGGTATGCGCAGTTTAAAGCTTGTGGATGCCTCTATAAGGGTAAATCAACGGGTCGGCCTGCAGTGAGCGAAGAAACGATTGAACGCGTGCGGGCAAGTTTCACGCGTAGCCCGCGGAAAATTGGCTCATGCCACAACTGGAGACCGACAGCGCCGACTTCATCCTTCAACAGGATGGTGCTCCACCGCACTTCCATCATGATGTTCGACATTTCTTAAACAGGAGATTGGAAAACCGATGGATCGGTCGTGGTGGAGATCATGATCAGCAATTCATGTCATGGCCTCCACGCTCTCCCGACTTAACCCCATGCGATTTATTTCTGTGGGGTTATGTAAAAGATTCAGTGTTTAAATCTTCTCTACCAAGAAACGTGCCAGAACTGCGAGCTCGCATCAACGATGCTTTCGAACTCATTGATGGGGACATACTGCGCCGAGTGTGGGAGGAACTTGATTATCGGCTTGATGTCTGCCGAATCACTAAAGGGGCACATATCGAACATTTGTGAATGACTAAAAAAACTTTTTGAGTTTTTGTATGTGTGTGCAAAGCATTGTGAAAATATCTCAAATAATAAAGTTATTGTAGAGCTGTGAAATCGCTTCAATCATTTGTAATAGCCCTGTAGTTCTACTGGCGAGTAAAACTCTAGCCGAATGTGCCAATTTTCATTTTACAACAACCGACTAATTCAGTTGTTTTCGTTTTGTTGTTACCCTCACTAACCACAGGCGCAAAAGCTTAAAGATGACGATGATTGTGTAGAGTTTCTTACAATATCTGTATACGAACACTTGTGCATCCAGTCGTAGCTGGCTGTGTGTCGTCCGATGTCCTGACCATCAAGTGACTATTCTGCTAAAGAGCAAACTGCTACAGTTTGCGGCCTCGTGTTCCAGGACGGGCATTTCATCTGGGACAGACAGCAGCAAGGAGAGCTGCTGGCTGCCTACTACTATGGTTACGCGGCAGGCCACATCCCCGGCGGCGTGATGGCCGACCGTTTCGGAGGTAAAATCGTCTTCGGGCTCGGTATCTTCATCTCGTCCATCCTCACAATCCTGACTCCTGCGTCAGCATGGGCTGGCTATTACGTCCTTTTCGCCAACAGGATCGGACAGGGATTTATTCTGGTACGTATTTTCCACTCCTACTGCCAGTTTCCTTACGCATTAGGTATGGTATATGCTTGATAATATTTACACTAATGAAAGCATAGCTTCTATACAAAGGCACAAAAACCTTGGACATTTGGAACAATTACAGAATGGTCGACAAACACTGAACGCATCTACCAACATTGGTGTAGAAATATTAAACTGTTTCGTTTAAAATAAAAAAATTGGTGACCTTTATACAAAAAAAGGGATTAACTCCAAAGAATAAAATTTTCGAACAATCCTTCATTTATTTTTCACAATCCTTATTTTTTATTTGCTTAAAGTTCACTGCTATATTTCACAATTTGGTATTTATTTATATATAAAGGGATTGTATGTCATTTTTGTTTCTCTTAACTTCTAGGGCGGCGTTATACCAGCGATACAGACAGTTATATGTCGATGGGCCCCTGACCACGAGAGAAGCAAGTTTTCCGTTATCTATGTTGGTGAGTTTCAAATTACGGAAATATCAGAGATTCGTCTTTTCCACAAACAGTATTTCTCACATGCGCTTTTTAGTCATAGGTTACTTACCCAACTCAACAAATTATTATAATATTGTGAACAGGTAACTGAGAGCTGGCTGTCGCCGTAATTTGGTCACTGATGATTCTTTGAAACTACGAGGTGCAGACATCTGAGCTACTTTTCGCTATCCCGAAATTTCCGAAAGGGTTACTCGATAAAAACTTCCTTTGCTGCGTCCCACATTCTTCACCCATTATTTTGGCCGGTTGTGATGCATGTTATTCCAGACATGTCTTTATGCGAACTTTAACTTGCAACCAGTAAATTCACATTTTTTTTTCTTCGGACCATGTCTTGGCAAAATTTTCGTTTTCTCGAATGCTGGTGTGTTCTGAGTTGTTCAGAAGAGCACATTTATTTGTGTTTCATTTGTGATACCAAATTATTGGGTATATTGTTCAACATCAGAAAACAAGAGCTCTTCGTATTTTTTCCAGATATTAGGTATAAATGTGTCTTACTGTATTCCGACTCTTTTCGTCTTATGCATCCATAGAAAGAAACACAGCTTTCCCAATTGGTGCCTGTTACCTTATGCACATAGAAGCATTCTCTCTTGTCAGTCTATGGTCGCCCTGAGACCTTCCACCTTCCTTTCTTTCTTTGGCTTCTAACTTCTCGTTCAGTCCCGTTCCTATTCATCACGTGGCATCCTGTTGTTCTGGTTGAATGACTGCATAATAGTGTCTGAGCTTGCATGAAACAGCACGGATCGCCATTGTAAACACCTCTAGTCAGCTAGTGTAGAACAATCACGTTGCTGATCATATTTGCAGAGGCTTCTTTGAAAGAAATTTTTGGTTATATTGATTTTCTTAGATACTCGAACATTTTTCGCGTTTAATTTTTCTACGATGTAAATTGAGCTCTATGAGCACTTTGTTGATGTTAGTTATAAGCCACATTTTCGGAGTGGAAATTAGAGGTTCGGTAAGGCCTCTGTGGGTATTAAGTTCATTGATTTGTTTTGTGACTGTCACCACATGATGAGAAAAATGTACACGACCATCAACAGAAGCTATGCAGTCAGATGTCTGTTCTACGCTCATACAATCCATTTTTCACTCCTCCCTTGAATTCCAAGAAGTTCGGCAGTAAAGACAAGAGCCAGTTTTCTTGCTTGATCTCAAAGGCTTCTTAAATCTCTTTTCTATATTTAAGTCTGAAGGTGATCTCAGTCAATTTTTGTTGGCTAATCGCTGTTATCTTGTTGTTTAAGTTCATTTTTTCGCGATTTGGAATAATGTCATAAACTTCTGTTAGTGGGACATCCACAGGTGTTATATAAATTGTTCATAACTGAAAGTTCCGTTGCAGCTCTATAAGATATTTATTACTGAAGACATCCAAAAACCGTTTCGGGGTCTCAGCTGAATCTTCAGGTAGAACTGTAAATTAAAAATGAAGCCAAATGTCTGAGCAGTAAGACCCATGAAAAACCTACCAGTATTACAAAAGCAAATAAGATAAAAAATATATAGAGGAAAAATCAACATATCTAAAACCAGTACGAGGTGTACATGACCAAGTTAAGTTAACGGCAGCACATCTACTGTGCATGGCTGCTCAGTGGGAGTATGGAAAAGTGACCACGTTAAAACCATCTCTCAAATGTGATTGATGTAAATCTATCATAAGCTGCAAGCACAGTCGAAGGCCTAGAGTCTAAATAAACGCAAACAGAGCCGGATTATGGACTATAAGGGAAGTCAAGAGCTATAATGTAAGGCTAAAACTGGTCCAAAGATTACGGAAGGCCAACAGATGCCAAGATTGCACAGCGCCGTCATTGATGGTAGCACGCAAATTGACGTAACTGTAATAAACGAGAAAACTATTCACTTAGCCATAACTAAACAACTAAACGACTGGGAAATGATACGGCCGCAAAGTCTGCCACATACCAATTACTCGCAGAAAGCAGCAAAGTGTCCCCCCTAACAGTGGATCGAAAACTGAGTAACGTGATTACAAGCTGCACTGAGGTAAGCACGGCGTGAGGAGGGCCCCACCCGAGCAAAGGAGAAGTTAAGATAAAGTTCAAAGTGACGAAAATAGTAATGAGCAGCTGAAAATAAAACGGATGTACGAGAGATGAGCGCCCCATAAAAACGTAGTAGACCAAGCCCAAAGTATTAAAAAGCTGAGGTGAAACCAATAAAATCAACCAACACAAAAATTTACACGGATCACATGTAATGTCAAACCAGCGCTCTACGCAAGACGGATATAGAAGTCAAATACAGTAAACTCTCGCTAACACGGCCCTCAGTAATCCGGCCTCTCAGTAATCCGGCACACTTCAAGCATGTAGTCGTTCAACCTGAAATGACACGTACAACAATGAAATTTCGTCTGCAACCATGTTGTTTATTAATTATAATGTTCAACATTCCTGTACACTTAGAAATTGTGGCTTTCCTTGCGGATCATTATCGTGGATTCTAAAGGGAAAGCGGAAACTCGAAATTAGATATAAACTGAGCTGAGGTTTCTCGCAGAAAATCATTGTTGCCCGTAACAGTGTTGGACGGGCAACTATTTATGACCAGACTTCAGCAGAAAAGTGGTAATCATAAGCTCGCAGTGAAGTTGCGGTGAAACTGATGAAGAAGAGGAAATAGGAGGAGAGAACATGAGGATATCTCAAACTGCTGGTGCTGAAGCTGGAGACGTCTTCGTGGAGTTCATTATGCAACAATCAGAAACATGGCAGCACCTATGAAATGCTGGTAAGGCCGTTGTGTGATCAAGCATACTACCGTAGCGTATCATCATGGTGACAACCAAAACTTCAGGACATGTTTAACAGTGAATTTCGAGTGATACTAACATGCGTGTACACACTCAAGGACTAAGTTTTCTGTAAAGATGAATGTATCTTCTGATTTGATAAAGCACCATCCCTACGTACTCTACTGGCCATTAAAATAGGTACACCAAGAATAAATGCAGATGATAAACGGGTATTCAGTGGAAAAATATACTAGAACTGACATGTAACTACATTTTTACGCAGTTTGGGTGCATACACCCTGAGAAATCAGTACCCAGAACAACCACCTCTGCCCATAATAACGGCCTTGATACGCCTGGGCGTTGAGTCAAACAGAGCTTGGATGGCGTGTACAGGTACAGCTGCCCATGTAGCTTCAACACGATACCACACTTCATCAAGAGTAGTGACTGGCGTATTGTGACGAGCCAGTTGCTCGGCCACCATTGACCAGACGTTTTCAATTGGTGAGAGATCTGGAGAATGTGCTGGCCAGCGCAGTAGTCGAACATTTTCTGCATCCAGAAAGGCCCATGCAGGACCTGCACCATGCGGTCGTGCATTATCCTGCTGAAATGTAGGGTTTCGCAGGGATCGAATGAAGGGTAGAGCCACGGGTCGTAACACATCTGAAACGTAACGTCCACTTTTCAAAGTGTCGTCAATACGAACAAGAGATGACCGAGACGGGTAACCAATGGCACCCCTTACCATCACGCCAGGTGATACGCCAGTATGACGATGACGAATACACGCTTCCCATGTGCGTTCACCGCGATGTCGCCAAACACGGATGCGATCGTCGTGATGCTGTAAACAGAACCTGGATGCATCCGAAAAAGAGACGTTTAGCCATTCGTGCACCCAGGTTCGTCGTTCTGTACACCATCGGAGGCGCTCCTGTCTGTGATGCAGCGTCAAGGGTAACCGCAGCCATGGTCTCCGAGCTGATAGTCCATGCTGCTGCAAACGTCGTCGAACTGTTCGTACAGATGGTTGTTGCCTTGCAAATGTTCCCGACTCAGGGATCGAGACGTGGCTGCACGATCCGTTACAGCCATGCGGATTGTCTTGCAAATGTTCCCGACTCAGGGATCGAGACGTGGCTGCACGATCCGTTACAGCCATGCGGATAAGATGCCTGTCATCTCAACTGCTAGTGATACTAGACCGTTGGGATCCAGCACGGCGTTCCGTATTACCCTCCTGAACCCACAGATTCCATATTCTGCTAACAGTCATTGGATCACGACCAACGCGAGCAGCAACGTCGCGATACGATAAACCGCAATCGTGATAGCCTACAATCCGACCTTTATCAAAGTCGGAAACATGATGGTACGCATTTCTCCTCCTTACACGAGGCATCATAACAATGTTTCACTAGGCAACGCCGGTCAACTGCTGTTTGTGTATGGGAAATCGGTTGGAAACTTTCCTCATGTCAGCACGTTGTAGGTGTCGCCACCGGCGCCAACCTTGTGTGAATGCTCTGAAAAGTTAATCATTTGCATATCACAGCATCTTCTTCCTGTCAAATTTCGCGTCTGCAGCACGTCATCTTCGTGGTGTAGAAATTTTAATGGCCAGTAGTGTAGAATAGTTGTTTCGATAATCAGAGTCACAGGGTTTTACGCTTTCAGTATAATTAATTGTGACGCGTGTCGTGCGGCAGGCGTGTTCGGAGGGACGCTGATCTCGATGGCGCTGACGGGCGCGCTGTGCGTGACGTCTGTGGGCTGGCCGCTGGCCTTCTACTTCTTCGGCGGCGTCGGCCTGCTGTGGTGCCTGCCGTGGTGCTTCTACGTCGCAGACTCCCCGGCCCAGCACAAGCACATCGACCCGGCGGAGCGCTACTTCATAGAGGCCAACATACAGTCCAGCGCCAAGGTACCGTTGCACTCGAGGCTAAATAAGTATATTTTGGGTTCCGTGCCTCAATCCGTGAAAGCGGAACCCTTGTAAAAGCGGTTTGTTGTCCGTCTGTAGGCCTGTCCGACTGTTAAGAACCATTTTCTCAGGAACGTGTAGACGTTTCAAGTTCAAATTTATGTTAAATATTAAGGTCTACGGTTCCTTAACGGTGCAAACATTTTAAGCTTCTACGCCAATTCATTCAAAAGATACGGCGATTCATGTCACATATTTTGAAACTCGAAAACTAGCTTTCAACACCTATGCGGTACTTCCCATTGACCTAGAATCATGCAATTTGGCAAGGAGCAGCGTTTCACAGTAAAAGCAAAGAAAAACATCCGAAATCGTATCACACAAAAAAATCTTCGTTTGTCATTTGTTTTCCGACTTCAAACTTGAAATTAAATGTTGTCGAGAGTCTTAGAACCCCGGGGCCGATATCTTGCCAGTATCGAAATCTTTAACAGGCAAAAATTGTCAGTAGCCTCGATTCCTGGAATGTATAAACTGCCTATACAGTATACATTGTCAACTTTGTACGGATCTCTCAGAGCACGAGTGCTACTTGCATCTCGCCAAATTTTATAGATACTGTTACCACCCAACGCTGTTTTCATCAGGTTTTCACTAGGTTACAACAGCAGTGAGGGGATGTAGCCACATTGCAATTCATTCGAAATTGCCACATGTTTCTAAAAGCTTCACAGTATTTGTTGTACGATAAGGTGCCGATGATAACGCAAATGCGGAGGTAATTCCTTTATTACTTAACTTGTATACTTCTTAAGTCCGCCCCTCGTGGTCTCGCGGTAGCGTTCTCGCTTCCTGAGCACGGGGTCCCGGGTTCGATTCCCGACGGGGTCAGGAATTTTTCCTGCCTCGAGATGACTGGGTGTTGTTGTGTCGTCTTCATCATCATCATTCATTCCCATTGCGGTCGGAGGAAGGCAACGGCAAACCACCTCCATTAGGACCTTGCCTAGTAAGGCGCATCGTTCCCCTACGCTCTGTAAAGAAGCATGGGACTTCATTTCCATGCTTCACAAATGATACAACATTCGACAACACATTTCAAATGGCGGCATTCACATATTCTCACTGAGCTCACTCGGGTCATTGTAGTGGATTTTGTGTATTCTTAGTCATTATTTTATTGTATGCTTTGTCTTCGTGATGTTTTGTAAAGTTCCCATGAGGACTTAAATATAATTTCTATGAGAGTTCTGCTGCACAGAGACCAAATACCTGAAAGAGAAAAATAATTTAGGTTTTACGTTACCTGGGCGAAGGAAAAGCCTGTAGCGTGCACAAATAACAACATAAACAGATGAAACGGCTTTTGTTAAATAATATTGTTTGTGCGTGAAAAAGTCTGTTCTACTGAAGAGAGAAATATGGCTTTTAACTCGACTAAAAGAAGAGATCGGTTGGTAGGACATATTCCGAGGCATCAAGGGATCAGCAATTTAGTATTGAAGGGCAGCGTGGAGGATAAAAATCGTAAAGGGAGACCAAAAGACGATTACACTAAGCAGATTCAGCAAGATGAAGGTTGCAGTAGACACTGGGAAATGAAGAAGCTTTCACAGGATAGAGTAACATGGAGAGCTACATCAAAGCAGTCTCCGGACTGAACATCACAACAACAACGTTATTTGATACTTAGAAAGAAAACCAACTGCAGGAGAAAAGTATAACGGTTCTGCCTGTAGGGTTCTAAATACTATTTTATCAGTTTGCGTGTATATATTTACCCAAGGGAATGCGAGTGTGTTCATTTTTTGAAATATTTGGATATTTTTCTGTTGTTTCATTTAATACCTGTTTACCACAAAAACTTTGTTAGGAACATCAGTTATAGATTTTGCTTTGACCATTAATTTGTCATTGCTAGTGCATTAATTATTACACTAGCTGAGCAAAAACATCCGAACACCTATCAGTGGATATTGATATGAAGAGTTTCCATCTTTCGCCTTCATGACGCTTTGAACTCTGCTGGGCACATTCAACGTGGTGTCTGAATGTCTCTGAAGGAATGGCTTCCCACTTTCCTCAAGATCCAAAACCAGAGGACGTAGTGATGTTGGACGCTGGGGTCTGAAATGAAGTTAGCGTTCTACCTCATACCAAGACCATTCATTGTATTCAGGCTGGGAAAGAAAGCACTCCGTCTTAAGGCCACAAGTGGCCCATCGGGACCACCCGACCGCCGTGTCATCCTCAGGTGAGGATGCAGATAGGAGGGGCGTGTGGTCAACAAACCGCTCTCCCAGTCGTTGTGATGGTTTTCTGTAACCGGGGCCGCTGCTATTCGGTCGAGCAGCTCCTCAATTGCCATCACGAGGCCTAGTGCACCCCGAAAAATGGCAACAACGCATGACGGCTCAGATGATCACCCAATTCAGGCTGGGGACAGGGATGTGACTGTCCACAACATTTTGCCTCACAGATGCTACTTTACGACAGGGCGCATCGTCAACCTGATACAGTCACTGTCTCCGAACTGCTCCTCTAGTGGACGTAGTACAAAATGCTATAAAATGTGTCTATATCCTTCCGTATTTAGCTTTTTCTTAAGCCTAATAATGGGACCAAACACTAGCCACGTAAATCACACAACCCCTCCCTCCCACCTCCCCCACCACCGTATTTCGACTAGGCACTGCACATGACAGGTGACATTTTCCAGGCATCCACCAAACCTAAACCCCTCCTTCAGATTCTCTTAGAGTATGCCGTGATTCATGATTTCTAATCATTCATTTCAGTCATCCACTGTACAGTGCCGTTGCTCTTTACACCACTTAAAGCGGCGATTAGCACTGACAACAGAAATGTGTGGCTTATGAAAGCCTCCTCGAGAACTGTACCCCATTCTTTTTAACTGCATTGAAGAGCCAAATAAACCAGTATACCTGCCTAACATCGTTTAGGGCCCCGCGGGCACGCAGAAGTGCCGCAACACGACGTGGCGTGGACTCGACTAATGTCTGAAGTAGCGCTGGAGGGAACTGATATCACGAATCCTGCAAGGCTGTCCATAAATCCGTAAGAGTAATAGGGGGTGACGATCTCTTCTGAACAGCACGTTGCAAGGCATCCCACATATGCTCAATTATGTTCATGTTTGGGTAGTTTGATGGACAGCGGAAGTGTTTGAACTCAGAAGAGTGTTCCTGGAGCCACACTGTAGCAATTCTGGACGTGTGGTGTGTCAAATTGTCCTGCTGAAATTGCCCATTACAGAGCCTCCACTTGCTTGGTCAGCACCTGCTAACGTGCAGGGTCCATATATTCATGACGTTGTCTCCATACCTGTACACGTCCATCCGCTAGACACAATTTGAAACGAGACTCGTCCGACCAGGCAACATGTCTCCAGTCGTCAACAGTCCATAGACGGACCCAGGCGATGTGTAGAACGTTGTGCCGTGGAGTCATCAAGGGTACACGAGTGAGCCTTCGGCTCCGAAAGCCCATATCGATGATGTTTCGTTGAATGAATCGCACTCTGAGACCTGCTGATGGCCCAGCATTGAAATTTGCAGCAATTCGTGGAAAGATGGCACTTCTGTCACATTGAACGTATCTCTTCAGTCGTCGTTGGTTCTTGCAGGATATTTTTTCGGCCGCAGCGATGTCTGAGATTTGATGTTTTACCGGATTTCTGATATTCGCGGTAGACTCGTGAAATGGTCGAACGGGAAAATCTCCACTTCATCGCTACATTGGAGAAACTGTGTCCCATCGCTCGTGCGCCGATTGTAACACCACGTTCAAACTCACTTAAATGTTGATAACCTGCCATTGTAGCAGCAGTAACCGATCTAACAGCTGCGCCAGACACTTGTCTTATATAGACGTTGCCGACCGCAGCGCCGTATTCTGCCTGTTTACATATATCTGTGTTTGAATACCCATTGCTACATCAGTTTTTGTGGCGCTACAGTGTACCTACTCACAGAAATTTTTCTAGATGGGTTGGTCGTAGCAGTTTGGAACTCACAAGTGATTTCTTCTGCTGATTTTATGCGATGGCTCACAACCAGCCTCTTCTCTGCTCGACGTTCCCTGTTCATCTGTATATGTCTGCCTAGGCTTGGTTAAGCTATGGTTGTTTATTCGTGTTTCCACTTAACAATTACATCACCAACAGTGGACTCTGGCGGCTTTATAAAGGCTTAAATGCACGTGATGGATTAGTTAGCCAGGTGACATCCAATGACTAGTCCACTTTCGAAGCCATTGAGATCTCCTGGCATAATTATTCTGACAACGCAATACTCGCCGCCTCCTTTTATTGCGATGGGTCCGCCTCTTGTGACATCTAGTGGTCAATTTCACGTTTCGTAGGAGTGTCCGGATACTTTTCATCAGCTAACGTATATTCCAACTGTATGTATCACGGATAGTATGTCATAACCTCACGTTCATAGTTCGGAACTTGGCTAAGCAAGTGACGTTGTTTTTGCCTTTGCGTCTAGCATGAACACACCACCATCTGATGTGATGTCGCACTCCTTTCCTTTCCGTTGACCTGAAGGCAGCCAGACGAAAGAGCGAGAGCTGTCTTGCCTTTGTTCTACAGAGGAATGTAGACAGCTGTCATGTCACTTTACTTGCACGGCTCTGAATGTCTATTCAAAGAATGCAGCGTTGTCAGCAGCAATGTCTGACTGTACGGTAGAGTGTGCACTATTTCGAGACGTCCTGCTCTGCTATAAAGGCACAACCGACACTCGCAGCTCACCAGCTGATTGCTCTGTTGGTAAGAGCAGTACCCACAGAAGGGAACTCACTGGATTCGAGACCCCCTTCTTGCGCACAGTTTTAATCTATCAGGAAGTTTCAGTTCTGCTAATTGTTTGCTTAGGCAACGGTCTTGCCGCAGTGGATACACCGGTTCCCGCGAGATCACCGAAGTTAAGCGCTGTCGGGCGTGGCCGGCACTTGGATGGGTGACCATCCAGCCGCCATGCGCTGTTGCCATTTTTCGGGCTGCACTAACCCTCGTGATGCCAATTGAGGAGCTACTCGACCGAACAGTAGCGGCTCCGGTCAAAGAAAACCATCATAACGACCGGGAGAGCGGTGTGCTGACCCCACGCCCCTCCTATCGGCATCCTCAACTGAGAATGACACGGCGGTCGGATGGTCCCGAACGGCCACTTGTGGCCTGAAGACGGAGTGCCCTTTGTTTTTGCTTCATGGATTGTCTTGTACTAGGATTGCGATCTGACATCTAAATGCTCATGGTCTGTATGTGAAGCTCAGTAAATAAACTTTATTGTGACCACGCTAAGACGAGCTGTAAGGATTGTTTATGATGAGAAACTTATTGACAATGGAAGAACGGTTTCAGTGGATTTTTGCCTCTAACAAAAGAGACCAATGTCAATAAATTGCGCCCGCATCTCGTGGTCGTGCGGTAGCGTTCTCGCTTCCCACGCCCGGGTTCCCGGGTTCGATTCCCGGCGGGGTCAGGGATTTTCTCTGCCTCGTGATGGCTGGGTGTTGTGTGCTGTCCTTAGGTTAGTTAGGTTTAAGTATTTCTAAGTTCTAGGGGACTTATGACCACAGCAGTTGAGTCCCATAGTGCTCAGAGCCATTTGAACCATTAAAAAATCAATAAATTGCCTTATCCACCTTGTGTACAGATTATAAAGTAAAAAATAAATCGGAGCGACAGAAAGCGCATAACCAAAATTTTCTTCGTAGCACTGTCGTAGGCTAACCTCATCTGAACCAAATTGAGCAAAAGAAGGCAATACTGGTAAAGGTAAAGAGAAACACGCAATGTGCTCAGGCGAGTCCATGTCACACTGTTACCTTTTGCAAGACGTGTTTAACCATGAAAACACTAGGGAGATCTTAGAATACAGATTTCTTTACCTCACAACAGTGAAACGTGTCAGAGAGAGTTTTCACTTCGACTTTACTGAAAGTAAATCTAGCTAACACGGCGTACGAAATCATTTTATTTACCGCTTTCACTGTACGACGCAAACATTGTTTCCAGCAGGTATTACATCTTCCAAGACGCTCATTCCATCATTTTTATGACTTTGTTGTCCATGCGGTTGAAGTACTGTGGCTTACCTGGCTTGACAGTTAGCAGATACAAATATCATAGAGCCAAATGTTCTCGAAATAGGAAATGGAATCGGTTTCCTCTAATGGAAACGAAACGTTTCCTTTGCCACAAATACAAGAATCCTATTGTCCGCCATTCAGGTTTTATTTCGCCGGAGGAGTCAAAGTTACTTGGGTATCAAAGATGACATTTCACTGTGTTAGGTGAGGGTGTGTACCAGTTAGGTAGCGTGCACCTAACCACAGTGTTAGGTTTCCTGTGCAATATCCAGCCATCACAAGCAGATTTTCTGGTTACGTAATACGTCAACATAAACTAGCACAGAGTCTGCCTATACAGCACTTATTGAACGGTGGTCTCTTTGTGTCCCTCTGATATAAACACGGATTGTTTTTAGATGCACGATAGTCGAATCCAGCTGCGCGGTACTTGGAGTATGCCGAACAGGTTCGCAAACAATCGGGTGACAATGCGCGACTTCACCCAGGAAGCTGCAAGCTGATAAGTTCCATAACGGATCTCAAACCTGTCGTAGCAAATATAGTAGGAATAGTCCCAGTTGCAATATATATATATATATATATATATATATATATACTACAACCAAATCCAAAGTGAAGTAGTCAACACAATACTATAATAACGCGCAAGGGAGTGCTTCATGTAAATAAGCGAACTGCCTTCCAGTTACGCAGCGCGCTTATGTAAAACGGTCATAACCAAAGGTTTTACCCAGCTGAGCTGCGTTTTCTGGTTGTCTCAGCTGCTTTGCAGCCCAATAACTTTATGCTCTGCCCTCTGTCGAGGCGACTAACCACTAACCGATTCCACCTCCGTAACGCTGCCTGCTGTTGGAATATCGTCAACACGCCTTTACGGATATACGATAGTCTCCTCGTGAAATACAGTACACAGAGTCTGAGAATTATTGTTCCAAATTAACATTTCTTTATACTCACTAACTACAACTATAATGACAACACATTCTCGTATGATAAATGACGATGAGATCTTTTGCCATATTTACTGAGCCCTGATCTTAAACTATGCAATCTACCAGTTGCCTTATAGCATTATCTAAACTGTATACCTTTTCACTGATGCAGAAAAAACTGCCGATTCCTTGGAAGAGCATCTTGACGTCTCCAGTGCTGTGGGCCTTCGCTGCACTCTTTGTCACCTTGGACTGGACGTATTACCTCCTGATCACGTCGCTGCCACAATACGTCGCCAACGTTCTGCACTTCAACATAGAAAGTGTAAGTAGAGGACTCAAAGATGCCGGTGGTGCGTTCTTCCAAGGATAGCAGTGAAGTGTAAATATTCCCATGTCAAATAGGAAGCACTGCTGTAGCATCTACAAGCTATAAGCGAGAATTAGAAAATTTTAAATTTACCGTTGGTCTACTGACGATGAGGAAATTCATTTGCTAATACTGATACACAGCAATTCTTCAACTGCCATTATACATCAGGACAGTGGGAAATTCAGGGGTGATGTTCTATGTCACCAAAAATTATTTTTGGTAATCCAAGATGAAATTTTCAGATTCTTAACCTGTGGAAATGTAGCAGCAATAAGTGTTAATGGATCGTACCTGAATTATTGTCTTTTCTGGCTAAATTGTGCTGTTTCTCTCCAGAGCAGATAAAAGAGTAGAACAACTTAATAGAATTGGCTTAAAAATATAACTATCAATTAATTACGACCAAGCAAAAAATCGCAATAAACACAAAGAAGGAAATACAACAGAAATTGTCTATCAAGTTACAGAACTTGAAGAGTTTATTTATTTATTATTTATTTATTTTTAATTTTTAAATTGAACGACTTGATAAGAAGTAAAATCACATGGAGTGTTTTTGTAAAATACATAGAATTCTCAAAACTAAGCTTGCGATGTGACTGAAATAGAATTTACAATATGTGTGTGTTATCGACCGTGACGTGTGCCAGTAGCATACGGAGTTTTTACATAAAAGCCTTTCAAAAACCGATGGATTCGTCGTGTGCGTTGGAGAGCTGCATGATGGGTATTTCTAGAAGAGACCGGTACACTTACAAATGGATCAGGGAAAACTGGTGTTGAGATTGATCGAGGAATCTCTCACCGGATTCCTACAACGGGACGAAGACCTATTGGGAAGCGGAAGAATGACACTGCAAAACGTGTAGGAGTAGCGGTGATTCATATAACCCACGTTCAGGAAGCAGTCGTAGGTCCTCAGCTGCTTTCTTCTTTTTCTCAAAAAGATTAAATTTGCCCCTGTTATTCTTAGATTTTATTTCCCTACTGTATATACAGTAAGGTGCTTGCGAGTACATGGCCAAAAACTTCTTTCATTGGGTAACCTTTTTATAACTCACTCTCTCCACGTCTACATCTATACTTCACAAGCCAAATTTTCGAGTCTGGCAAAGTGTAATTTGTCGCCATATGTCTCTCCTACCTCTTTCTCATCATAATCCGCAACAGTAGCGTCAAACTTGAGCACCCTTTACGCAAACACTGGTTCGTGTAACTCTCCCCTTGCCGGCCGGTGTGGCCGAGCGGTTCTAGGCGCTTCAGTCTGGAACCGTGCGACCGCTACGGTCGCAGGTTCGAATCCTGCCTCGGTCGTGGATGTGTGTCATGTCCTTAGGTTAGTTAGGTTTAAGTAGTTCTAAGTTCTAGAGGACTGATGACCTGAGATGTTAAGTCCCATAGGGCTCAGAGCCATTTGAACCATTTTTGAACTCTCCCCTTCAAGCAACCTCCACATGCATTACGAGGACATTCGCCTGTCTTGAATATTTTCTCCTTCTTCTTGCCGCATCAGGTTTAAATAAGGGCTCAAGTTTTCGACGACTTTCTCCATAGTCATGGTGTGTTCTTATTCATACCTGCCTGCAGAGAAACCTTGGGTAACACAAGCAATCAACTGATCGACAAAAGAAGGAAGCACAAAAATGTTCAGAGAAAGACATGATACAAAGTGTGTGTGTGTGTGTGTGTGATTGCAAACGAGAGCGTGTATAGGTTGAAAGAGAACAAAAACGGGAGGAATTGTTTGATGGCGTAATAGAATAAACTAGAGTTGATATAGAAAGGGTAGAGGATCCCGTATTAGTGTCAGAATTTATACGAGCTTTAGAGGACTTGAGATCAAATAAGGCAGAAGGGACAGATAACATTCCATCGAAATTTATAAAATCATTGTGGGAAGTGGCAACCTGTAAAAAGTACTGCTATCTTTGACGTTGTAAAATAACAAAATCGTACCCCTTACTTGTTGCTGGCTTCTGTAACTTTCGACGCCTAGAACGCCTTTTCTTTGGAGGGAGCACTGGAGCACCGTGGTCCCGCGCCGCTTGCTATGTGCAGCAGAGCCATTGTTGTGCTTCAGCGCAGAGCGATCTCACGCAACCGCGTCGAGGATACATCCAGATGAAGAATTCGGTAGAAAGATAATTAAGTGTTGAAAGTTTTATGTCACTTTGTAGAAAAAAAGTGTTTCAGTAATTCAGTTACTTCGTGAAAGGCGCGCAGAGTTAAGTATGAGATTTATGGTTGAGCCGGTGTCGTGTTTGTGAATCACTAAATATCGTGGAGGAACGTATTGACAATTGCCTGTTTAATTAGCGTGGAAAATCAACGTAGCAATGGTTACTTCAGTGTGAATGTGAAACGAGCTTAAATGTTATCATGAGACTGGATGAGATTAGACATTGGTATTGAAGTGTGTTACGTGATAAAGGGACAGTAAAACAAAGTAATTACATACATAAGCGGGACGACAAATGATACCTTCAGTGCAGATACAAGACAGACTCGAATTCTTACGGGAATCGGCGAAATGTCGTGAGTAGCAATGAGAATAACGGGCAAGGGGTAGAACGTGTGGATAAGTTGAGGCTTTGGTTCTCACGCGAGGCGAGCTAAGGTAATCGTTCAGTTGTAATGAGCACTGTGTCCCGACGCCGGCACGGTAGCTCAGCGTGTTCGGTCATTAGGATAGCTGCCCTCCGTAATAAAAAAGCTGAGTTAATGTATCAACGATTAACTTCAACAAGTGTCATAGGACGTCCGCCTCTAACAAATACAACGATCAATTACGAACAAAATGAGATTAACAAATAAAAAAGTGTTCAGAACATCTGCCTCGTAAGAGGGATACCCACATTCGAATCCCAATCCCGTCTAAATTTTCAACTTCCCCATCGATTTCACTCAATGCTCGCTCGCAGCTAATGTCTCCAATTCCTTTGTGCCTTAAAGTAATTTGAAGTTTGTGTTAATATTTGAAAGCGATATTTTCCATCAGACCATGGGAAAATATCATCCATACAAATACGAAGATAGCAAGGGTAGATAAATGCCAGAACTATCGCACAATTAGCTAAACAGCTCGTGCATCCAAGCTCTGACAACAATAATACATAGAAGGATGGAAAAGAAAATTGAGTACCTCTTAGACGAAGATCGGATTGGTTTTAGGACAGGTAAAGACACCAGAGGCAGTTCTGACGTTGCGCTCCACCGTGGAAGCAAGTCCGATGTAAAATCAAAACACATTCATAGCATTTGTCAATCTGGAAAAAGTGTTCGACAATATAAAATGGTGCAATAAGATCGAAATTCTGAGAAAACAGAAGTAAGCCACGCGGAAAGACGGGTTAATACACAATATGTACAAGAGACAAGAGGGAGCAAAAGATTGAGAAAGGAATACAAAGGGGTAAAGCAAATCTACAGTCTTTCACCTGTACCGTTCAGTCTCTACATGGAAGAAGCAATGACGGAAGTGAAAGAAAGGTTCAAGAGTGGAATAAAAATTATGGGCGGAAGGATATCAATGATAAAATTTTCTGATGACATTACTACCATCAGTGAAGATGAAGAATTACAGGATCTGTTGAATGAAAAGGACAATCTGAGTATAGAATATATATATATACTGACAAGGGGACCTCATCTCTTCGTCCTTACCCATTTCTTCCAAATTTATGCTATACGCATGGCTTGGCCAGAAATGAAAGAAACAGAGTAGAAGCTTCAGATGGCCAAGCGTTTATAAAAAATATTTTCGGAACGGCTCGGACGAGACATGAGCCATTTACTTTAAGTGATTTGAAAACAGAAATTACGGAATGGTAGTGCGCCCGCCATGGGGTTAAATTCAAATGCGGAGACATTTTTCTTCTTTTGTTATCAGTTTTTACGTCAGTTATACCGCAAATAAACTGAAATAATGTTCAGTATACTGGAGTTATTGTTTCATAAAAGGCATGAAGAGGAAAGGCAAGGTAAAATCTAGGATTACAAATAAAATTCCAATAAAGGAGGGCTAATGGTTCAAATGGCTCTGAGCACTATGGGACTTAACAGCTGTGGTCATCAGTCCCCTAGAACTTAGAACTACTTAAACCTAACTAACCTAAGGACATCACACACATCCATGCCCGAGGCAGGATTCGAACCTGCGACCGTAGCAGTCGCGCGGTTCCGGACTGCGCGCCTAGAACCGCGAGACCACCGCGGCCGGCCAATAAAGGATTGTACGTGCAGTGTCCACGAGGAGTTTGAATATAACATCTGAACAACAGATGGTAATTAAAGCGTACAGGACTTCGTATTCCGTTGGTTTCATCTTCACCTTGGAGCACACTGCATCAAAATACAGTACATCAGCAGCTATCCTCCCCCATATTTGGAGAAATAATGCATCATGCGTGGTTTGCTACCACATTGTGTGATAAGAGAGAACCTTTTACGAATGTAAACTACGTTTGTTTTTCTATGGGAACTTTCTAACAACCGCGTAAAGGTAAAAATGCGGCATTTGTAGCGTGTGTAAGATGCTGAGAAAATTATTGCTTCCCCCATTTTCATGTCGATTATCACGCCAGCACATGTAAACGATCAATGGGAGTATTTAATTTCACATACGAAACCCTCGTGTATGCTTTACAGTCTCTTGTTGGAAATATTTTCAAAGCCAAATTTTTCTTTGCCTTTTGTTTTCGTACCTTTCATGTAAATATTAATAACAAAGTATACTGAGAATTTTTTAAATTAATTTGCAATGTAAATAACAGAAAATTGAAAATAAAAAGAATCCCGCTTAAGGATTCAATCCCACGAACTTCGGATTCTGTTATCTTTCCGCTGCGCTAACCGCTGCCTGGATCCGATATTAATATTATGAAACGCCCCCTTAGAAAAATTTATGAATTACTGTGCTGATAAACCTCTTACATTATTTGCTTTTCAAACAGTTGAGCAAAACTGAACGTACTCAGACATTACTCTCTTTACTTATTCTGATCAACACTAAACTGATACACAATATTGTTAGCGCAACGCAATCTGACTTTTAATAATCCCTACAAAAGGATGACCCTGACTAACAATAACCTATACCTTTCACGAATCACTTACCTCACAAAAATCTTCGTTACTCAAACTACTGCAATACAGCGAGCGCCAATACTGCCAGCTAAATAAAAGATTCTAACTACTGAAGGCACTAACTACTGATAGGTATACTTAGCAAATGAAAGATTTTGATAGACAACAAACAATGTATTTACCTTAATAGTGTTCAAAAGTCATAATATATATAGCAGTTCATGACATCCAGTCTGACAAATTTACTGTCTATGATGGCCACACATCCAGATCATCCGCTCTCAAAACTCCGCCATTTCTCTCCCCACATCCACCACCGGCTCACCTCCAACTGCGCAACGCTACGCGCTTTTCACATCCAACTGCCCAACACTACAATAGCAAACAACAATGCAAACCAGCCACAAACTGCACATAGCACACCCAGTGATTTTCGTACAGAGCGCTACATGGCGGTACCAATATTAAAACTAAACAGCCTACTTACAACATAAATATTTCAAGTCACCCGACACTCGGCAAAAAATGCTATTTTTTTGTTAACGCTTGGCCATCGGGAACCCCTGCTCCTGTCAATTTCATTTCAGCTCTTGCTCTGCATATACAATAAATTTGGACGAAATCGGTGATGACTAGTAGGAGCGGTCGCAAATGATAATAGAAAGAAAACATCAAAAATGGTGATCACGAAGTAGACGAAGTTAAGAAATTATGCTACCTAGGAACGGAAATAATCCATGACCGACGAAGCAATTAGGGCATAAAAAGCAGACTAGCACACGCACGGCGTACATTCCTGGCCAAAAAAGTCTACTATTATCAAACACAGGCCTTAATTTGAGGTAGAAGGTTCTGAGAATGTTCGTTTGGAGCACAAAATTGTATGGTAATGAATTATGAACAGTGGAAAAGCTGGAAAAGAACTGTGGTGGAAGACCGTTCACGAGTTACAAGACTTTACGTCCTAGGCGGCTCACGCTGTGTTCTGTAAATCACAAACGAAAAAGAGAGTCGCAAATTGCAAGGAAGACACTATTGCAATTTATGCAAAAGAGTAAACTCTGTTGTAAACAGAAATAGTTTTTGTTTTTACCTACGTACTGGTACAAGAACGAGGATGAAAGAGAGATAATTTTAGGCACGTATACCGAGAACTAAAATCAATGTTTTTTTTTTTGACATCTCTTTGCAGAATGGGCTGCTGTCCGCCATTCCACAAATCGCTGCGGTGGTTGGGAGCCTGCTCTTCGGCTGGCTGGGCGACCCGTGGTTCCGGAAGGGCTACATATCCAAGCTCAACGGCTTCCGCCTCGTAAACGGACTGAGTAAGCGCTGCTGACGCTCCTTCTTTGCAGTATGTTGCTCCAAACTAAAATCTTACCTCTCTGTCGCCATTATTTGATTCTACTTCTTCTGCTGAGCGTTAATTGCTTCTAGTATGAGGTCTGCAGTGTTGAAGACTTGGTAAATATTTTATTTTTATTCAACTTTGCGGTCGGACGCCCTTTCTGTCGCCGCAGCTGTCAGTTACCTGAGGGGAGAGGGAAAACCGGACGGGCGACTTGTCTATGAACTGTGTAAACTTTGTTCGGTGTGCGATCGCATTTTAAATGTTTGTTTATCGTATTTTCTGCTATTGTAATTAGGGCCAACCCAGCATTTGCTTAAACGAGCTGAGAAACCGCCTCAAAACCATACTCAGACTGATCGAAGTACCATCCACAACTGATAATCTGCTACCCAGATACGATCCAGGTCTGGCTCGCCTTCCTATCTAGACGGCCAGCGCACTGCACGTTACACTATACAAACTGGTGTCGGCCTTATGTAATAATTGAAAAATGTTTACTATTGAAGAGTTCATATAGCTGTGGGTCACTAACTGCAGAGGGAACACATGAAAAAGATAGGCTGCAAAATTGGGACAAGTAAACTTTACATCTTGTGGAATACCATTGTCAGATAAAGGAAAAAGATCTGTGATGTCACCGCCAGACACCACACTTGCTAGGTGGTAGCTTTAAATCGGCCGCGGTCCATTAGTACATGTCGGACCCGCGTGTCGCCACTGTCAGTAATTGCAGACCGAGCGCCACCACACGGCAGGTCTAGAGAGACGTACTAGCACTCGCCCCAGTGGTACGACGACTTTGCTAGCGACTACACGAAGCCTTTCTCTCATTTGCTGAGAGATAGTTAGAATAGCCTTCAGAAGTCCATGGCTACGACCTAGCAAGGCGCCATTAACCAATTCTAGAGAGAGTCTCACTTGTATCATCAAGAATGCTGTATACAAATGATGGATTAAAGTTAAGTATTCCAGCAGCTACGAACTTTTCTTTATAGCATTCATTCCGTATCCTGTTTCAGACCTCAGCCAGCCGCTTGAGTTAAACGCGTGCATTTCGGCCTTCTCTAGCTATATAGCAAGATCCATATGTTCAGTTTACTTGTATAGGTCACTGTTATCTATTTATCGGAACATGGGTTTTTATGTAAATTTACAATCAAGAATAAGCAATGTAGACAACTTTCTTTGGGGTGGGGGAAGAGGGGGTTGAGAGCAATGCTGCTGGGCGACTTTAGGAGATAAAATTACAAAGACGAAAATTAAGGAAACAACGGGAATGTAAAGAAAACTTTATTTCGTGTTGCAGAAGAGAAGTATTTATCAATGTACGGTCACGTGAGAACCAAAGAGAGGTTGCCACAATCGTTTGGAAATATTTTCTGCAAACAGAGAGAAACGAATCAGACCAAAACGATGGTTGCAAGGAAGTCATTATGGCAATAAATTCCTGGAAGGCGAGCGGTAAAATAAAAATGTACCGTATGTCGCTTTTGGGTGTGGCAGAAAGCCCTTGACTTTGTAAAGCAAAATCGCTCATTTATTACGCTCTCAAAGTAGACGGAAGACAGAAAGTGTAGTATGTGAATTGTATGTAAGCATATTATAAACCGTATCACCGAGTATTTATATGGTAAGTAGATTCTGCCTTCCAAGACACGCGGAAAACAATCAGTCACGTACAGTGTTGCCGGTTGGTAACGAAAATACGGTATTACTAAGTGTATTGACAACGTTAAGGATGACTGAAAGAGATTTAGATAAATAGATACCTCATCATTGATGAATGTTTAACAGAAACAAATTTCGCTTTGAATATGCTCCAAGGTGACCTAAAAAACCCTATAATGTTCTCAATGAGCGTAAACATTTTCTTTCAAATAGGGTCACCAGCACTACCATTTTGTTCACTAACAGCGCTGCTGAGTAGGAGAAAGTATCGTTGCTGAATATTTGTAACGAATCGCAGAAGGACTTGAAATTTCTAGTTAATTTGGTTAATGAGAGCCCTCTTTAGACGCAGATAATTGCCAGATAATTGTCATGAAGAAGATGAAAAATCAAAAGTAAAGTAAAGGTAAAATTTCGGAGCCCCTCACGCACTTTAAATATCTAAGTGTAATCGGTGCGATAGGAAATGGAATGAACAAGCACATCACGTCCGGGAAGGCGAAAGTAACATATACATTTGTTATGAGGATTATGTTTAAGTGCAGTGAAAACTTCAGGCAAATCACCTGCAAGATACTGACCAACACTCCAACATTTGGGATCCTTATAACGCATGTGTCATCATGAAGGAATACAGAGATAAGCTGCTAGGATCGTGATAGATCGTACGAAAGAGTTAGAGAGATAAAAAGGAAACTGAAGTGCAAATCGTTGGAAGGAAGTCGACGTTGTTCTTGCAGATCCTATTGGGTAAATGTGGGAGTACCAATATTTGATAGAAATGACACAATAATGCTACTGCCTCCTACACAATCTGATTGAAAGCGTCCGAACACCATTATGTAATGCGAAATTGACCACCAGATATCAGGCGAGGCGGACCCGCCAGTGTGGCAGGAGGCGGGGAATACTGTGTTGTCAGTAGGGGGGCAGGAACAACAGAATGGGTCGGTCAGCAGAGCTCAGTGACGTCGAACGTGGGTTAATCATCGGATGTCGTTTATCAGACACAACCTTTGTAAAGCTGCCCAGATCGACAGATTGTGATGTGATTGTGAAGTGGAAACGTGAAGGAATAACAGCTAAGGCCAGAGCAGACAAATGGTTCAAATGGCTCTGAGCACTATGGGACTTAACATCTATGTCCCCTAGAACTTAGAACTACTTAAACCTAACTAACCTAAGGACAGCACACAACACCCAGTCATCACGAGGCAGAGAAAACAGAGCAGACAGACCTCATGTAGTGACGCACGGGGACCATCGAGCATGGCGGAGAGTGGTTGTAATGACTCACCTAAAATCAGCGGAAGGAATCATTCTTGAGTTTCAAACATGTTCCCAGTAATCCATCCAGCCCAGTGATTGTGCGTAGGGACATGAAAAGAATGGGGACAATGGTCGAGCAGATCCTCATAAACCACACATTTTTCTAACCAATAATAAGTGACGCCTGAGGTAGCGTAAAGAGCGACGCCACTGGACATTGGATGACTGGAAACGATTGATTTGGAGTGACGAAGTACGTTATAGGCTGTGACAGTCCTATGGAAGAGTTTGGGTCTGGCCTGTGCCTGGAGAACGTTGCCTCTATCTCGAGCAGTGCCAAGAATAAAAACAGAGTACTCTGTTTCTGTATTATTTTCCATATGTAATACCTGTTTCAGCAATTTTTTAGCACTCTTGTCAAACACTAAGCTACTCTTAAGTAGGCTTGTCAAGTCTAATTTTATTTTACTCAGATTGTTAATTTAATTTAAGTTTTTTATATAGATACTGCGTCCGTGCGGTAGCGTTCTCGCTTCCCGCGCCCGGGTCCCCGGGTTCGATTCCCGGCGGGGTCAGGGATTTTCTCTGCCTCGTGATGACTGGATGTTGTGTGACGTCCTTAGGTTAGTTAGGTTTAAGTAGTTCTAAGTTGTAGGGGACTTATGACCATAGATGTTGAGTCCCATAGTGCTCAGAGCCATTTGAACCATATAGATACTGTTTCTCGCGTTTAGTGATAATGTTTTCCTGCTTCGCTTCGTTCATATTTACGAGTATTTCCGGGTTCGATTCCATCATCATTTTCATCATCATTGACTCGCAAGTCGCCGATGTGACGTCACCTAAAAGGACTTGCAATACGGCGGCCGAACTCACCCGAAAGGGGCCTCCCAGCCAACAATGCCATACGACCACTTCCATTTCCATTGTTCAACTCTTTAAATTTTTAATTACATTACTGTCAACCTATTGTCAAAGATGACATTTACTGTTTGTTGGTTCATCAGTCTAATGAGTAACATTTTTTCGATATTATTTACAAATATTGTAACTTCTTTGTCGACAATAGTCCAAGTCTGATGATGCTCTTGTAGGCTCAAAACCGATTAACTGAATACATTATTCCTGTAGAACATACACAGTGTTCTGCTTTTTCTCTATTATTATGCCTGTCTGCTAAGAAGCGACGGAAGAATCAGTTAATAGTAGAATTAAGTTGCATGGTGAGGCATAAGGTCTTTTTCCCTCGCTACATGCGACAATGTAACAGGGCAAAGAGTGTTTACTATTGTCGGAATATTAATATGATACAGGGAATTCAGCAGCTGTGTAGCTGTGATGACTAGTATGACTAGCATGACTGCTACAATCAGTTTCATGCGGGATCAGCATAATCAACAATAGAAACACGCACTCGCTCATGATTTGAGAATGCTTGTACAGTGAAACCGCTGTTTGAGTATGCAAAGCGAGTTATACAGAGCGTCTAAGAACGAAACTTATAATTTCCGTGATGTTACAGACGGATAGGGAACGAAGCTGGTCTGCCTTGTTTGAGAAACCATCGCAGCACACGTCTAGAATGGCTATCAAGAATCCATTGAAAAGTCTTAAGAGAGAGTAATAAACGCCCATATTAAACATTATATTTATGTCCATTTAAATACAAGAGTGGTCACTACGTTGATTGGGCAAATCTGAATTTTGTTATAAGATGAATCTGTGCCCTTGTCCAACTGAGAACCATAAGCAGACTGGAGCATAAGTGGGTTACAAAAGTAACTGAATACATCTTAATAGACTGAAATACATTAAACATATCAGGAGCGATCAAATGTTTCCTTTTGAAGCGTTGTTGTAACATATATACAACCCCGAACGACTCCTATGCTGGTATATAATCACCGACATCTAGGCAATGGGATAGTTTGGCCTTCAAACCTTGATCGACCCTTACAATATCGAAAAGTCTACGGGAGCGCGTGAAGGTGACGGTGGGATAATTAACCTGTGCCATACATTGTCTTTACCAGGATAGTCTGAAAAGTTCACGGTTTCGGCAGACATTCACTTCACAAGTTATTCCTCGTGGTCGTCCCGTGATTCGCGCGTAACCGTGTACTTACGAGAATCAAGACTCAATTTAACCTCATGCTGAGAAATGTCCTGTAGCTCTTCAAAGAAAATAAATTTGTACTTCCAGATACTTCTGAAACATCTGTTTATTTAAGATACTCTTATAACCATATTTTGTAGACTGCTTATAGCAGAATAAAGGGACCATAGTAGTGAGTATATAGATAGTCTCAAAATTACGATCATTTCCGCATATGAAATGTGTTTAGCAGCCGGCCATTGTGGCCACGCGGTTAAAGGCGCTTCAGCCTGGAACCGCGCGACCGCTACGGTCGCAGGTTCGAATCCTGCCTCGGGCATGGATGTGTGTGATGTCCTTAGGTTAGTTAGGTTTAAGTAGTTCTAAGATCTAGGGGACTCATGACCTCAGATGTTAAGTCCCATAGTGCTCAGAGCCATTTGAACCATTTTTTTGTGTTTAGCATAACATTTTAATAATAATCATTGTGTTGAACTCAGTTGCTTTTACTTTTTAGTGTATCACTAAGATTCGTATCTACCGTTGCTAGTCGTTTTCTTGATTTTTAAAGACTGGTTTCATGCATCTCTCAATGCTGGTTTATCATGTGCAAACATTCTTCTTCCTCTCTGCATAACTACTTTAACCTCAGTCCACTTGTTTGTAGTCAAACGTTGGTCACCGCCTAGAAGTTTTACCCTCAAACTTCCCTCCACAAACTCACTCTTCCTTGATGCTTCAGGATGTCCTCTATCAATCGAGTCCTTCTTTTGAATAAGTTGTGCTATTAATTTCTTTTCTTCTCGATTTGATTTTGTACTTCTTCATTATACTAAATGGTTCAAATGGCTCTAAGCATCTGAGGTCATCAGTCCCCTAGACTTGGAACTAATTAACCGTAACTAACCTAAGGACATCATACACACCCATGCCCGAGGCAGCATTCGAACCTGCGACCGTAGCAGTAGCTCGGTTCCGGACTGAAGCGCCTACAACCGCTCGGCCACAGCGGCCGGCTTCATTATACTCTTGAGCATTCAACGCACGACGAATATGGGTTCTCAGCCAAAAATGTTCCTCCAAAATTTAGTGTGTTGCGTTGCCCTAGCTCCAGAATTATGATTTTATGACCAGTGCGCCGCAACCGACTGGACAATACTCACAAGCAGTTACTCCACAGGGAAATGAGGCAGCTAGAATTTTACTTCGGGCAAAGCTCTTAGAATGTACGGGGCTGTAGTATTATACAGCTCCTAATTAAAATTATCTTTAGATGTGAAATCTTTTTCGACTATACCAAACGAGACAAGGATTCTTAAACGAATGCTGTAAATATGAGAAGATGCTCTGGTAAACAGTATCATGTTAATAATTTTCGGTATTATGTCCTCCATGGACCTTGCCGTTGGTGGGGAGGCTTGCGTGCCTCAGCGATACAGATGGCCGTACCGTAGGTGCAACCACAACGGAGGGGTATCTGTTGAGAGGCCAGACAAACATGTGGTTCCTGAAGAGGGGCAGCAGCCTTTTCAGTAGTTGCAGGGGCAACAGTCTGGATGATTGACTGATCTGGCCTTGTAACATTAACCAAAACGGCCTTGCTGTGCTGGTACTGCGAACGGCTGAAAGCAAGGGGAAACTACAGCCGTAATTTTTCCCGAGGACATGCAGCTCTACTGTATGATTAAATGATGATGGCGTCCTCTTGGGTAAAATATTCCGGAGGTAAAATAGTCCCCCATTCGGATCTCCGGGCGGGGACTACTCAGGAGGACGTCGTTATCAGGAGAAAGAAAACTGGCGTTCTACGGATCGGAGCGTGGAATGTCAGATCCCTTAATCGGGCAGGTAGGTTAGAAAATTTAAAAAGGGAGATGGATAGGTTAAAGTTAGATATAGTGGGAATTAGTGAAGTTCGGTGGCAGGAGGAACAAGACTTTTGGTCAGGTGATTACAGGGTTATAAATACAAAATCAAATAGGGGTAATGCAGGAGTAGGTCTAATAATGAATAAAAAAATAGGAGTGCGGGTAAGCTACTACAAACAGCATAGTGAACGCATTATTGTTGCCAAGATAGACACAAATGCCATGCCTACTACAGTAGTACAAGTTTATATGCCAACTAGCTCTGCAGATGATGAAGAAATAGGTGAAATGTATGACGAGATAAAAGAAATTATTCAGGTAGTGAAGGGAGACGAAAATTTAATAGTCATGGGTGACTGGAATTCGTCAGTAGGAAAAGGGAGAGAAGGAAACATAGTAGGTGAATATGGATTGGGGGGAAGGAATGAAAGAGGAAGCCGCCTTGTAGAATTTTGCACAGAGCATAACTTAATCATAGCTAACACTTGGTTCAAGAATCATGAAAGGAGGCTGTATACATGGAAGAAGCCTGGAGATACTGACAGGTTTCAGATAGATTATATAATGGTAAGACAGATTTAGGAACCAGGTTTTAAATTGTAAGACATTTCCTGGGGCAGATGTAGATTCTGACCACAATCTATTGGTTATGAACTGGAGATTGAAACTGAAGAAACTGCAAAAAGGTGGGAATTTAAGGAGATGGGACCTGGATAAACTGAAAGAACCAGAGGTTGTAGAGAGTTTCAGGGAGAGCATTAGGGAACAATTGACAGGAATGGGGGAAAGAAATACAGTAGAAGAAGAATGGGTAACTCTGAGGGATGAAGTAGTGAAGGCAGCAGAGGATCAAGTAGGTAAAAAGACGCGGGCTAATAGAAATCCTTGGGTAACAGAAGAAATATTGAATTTAATTGATGAAAGGAGAAAATATAAAAATGCAGTAAATGAAGCAGGCGAAAAGGAATACAAACGTCTCAAAAATGAAATCGACAGGAAGTGCAAAATGGCTAAGCAGGGATGGCTAGAGGACAAATGTAAGGATGTAGAGGCTTGTCTCACTAGGGGTAAGATAGATACTGCCTACAGGAAAATTAAAGAGACCTTTGGAGAGAAGAGAACCACTTGTATGAATATCAAGAGCTCAGATGGCAACCCAGTTCTAAGCAAAGAAGGGAAAGCAAGCAGAAAGGTGGAAGGAGTATATAGAGGGTTTATACAAGGGCGATGTACTTGAGGACAATATTATGGAAATGGAAGAGGATGTAGATGAAGATGAAATGGGAGATAAGGTACTGCGTGAAGAGTTTGACAGAGCACTGAAAGACCTGAGTCAAAACAAGGCCCCGGGAGTAGACAACATTCCATTAGAACTACTGATGGCCTCGGGAGAGCCAGTCATGACAAAACTCTACCATCTGGTGAGCACGATGTATGAGACAGGCGAAATACCCGCAGACTTCAAGAAGAATATAATAATTCCAATCCCAAAGAAAGCAGGTGTTGACAGATGTGAAAATTACCGAACAATCAGTTTAATAAGTCACAGCTGCAAAATACTAACGCGAATTCTTTACAGACGAATGGAAAAACTGGTAGAAGCCGACCTCGGGGAAGATCAGTTTGGATTCCGTAGAAATGTTGGAACACGTGAGGCAATACTGACCTTACGACTTATCTTGGAAGAAAGATTAAGAAAAGGCAAACCTACGTTTCTAGCATTTGTAGACTTAGAGAAAGCTTTTGACAATGTTGACTGGAATACTCTCTTTCAAATTCTGAAGGTGGCAGGGGTAAAATACAGGGAGCGAAAGGCTATTTACAATTTGTACAGAAACCAGATGGCAGTTATAAGAGTCGAGGGGCATGAAAGGGAAGCAGTGGTTGGGAAAGGAGTGAGACAGGGTTGTAGCCTCTCCCCGATGTTATTCAATCTGTATATTGAGCAAGCAGTAAAGGAAACAAAAGAAAAATTCGGAGTAGGTATTAAAATTCATGGAGAAGAAGTAAAAACTTTGAGGTTCGCCGATGACATTGTAATTCTGTCAGAGACAGCAAAGGACTTGGAAGAGCAGTTGAACGGAATGGACAGTGTCTTGAAAGGAGGATATAAGATGAACATCAACAAAAGCAAAACGAGGATAATGGAATGTAGTCAAATTAAGTCAGGTGATGCTGAGGGAATTAGATTAGGAAATGAGACACTTAAAGTAGTAAAGGAGTTTTGCTATTTAGGGAGTAAAATAACCGATGATGGTCGAAAAAGAGAGGATATAAAATGTAGACTGGCAATGGCAAGGAAAGCGTTTCTCAAGAAGAGAAATTTGTTAACATCGAATATAGATTTAGGTGTCAGGAAGTCGTTTCTGAAAGTATTTGTATGGAGTGTAGCCATGTATGGAAGTGAAACATGGACGGTAAATAGTTTGGACAAGAAGAGAATAGAAGCTTTCGAAATGTGGTGCTACAGAAGAATGCTGAAGATAAGGTGGGTAGATCACGTAACTAATGAGGAGGTATTGAATAGGATTGGGGAGAAGAGAAGTTTGTGGCACAACTTGACTAGAAGAAGGGATCGGTTGGTAGGACATGTTCTGAGGCATCGAGGGATCACAATTTTAGCATTGGAGGGCAGCGTGGAGGGTAAAAATCGTAGAGGGAGACCAAGAGATCAATACACTAAGCAGATTCAGAAGGATGTAGGTTGCAGTAAGTACTGGGAGATGAAGAAGCTTGCACAGGATAGAGTAGCATGGAGAGCTGCATCAAACCAGTCTCAGGACTGAAGACCACAACAACAACAACAACAACAACATGTCCTCTATATCCTGCCACAGTTCACACGTTTGAGTTGTATCTTCAGGTTAATTTTGATTTTGATCAACATACATCAGGTACACGTGTTGCCGAAGGAACTGAAATAAATGGTCTGGGGAGCAATGTAACGTGGTAAACAACTATTGCCACCTGTTTCTGCTGACCTCACTCGTTATCACCAAGGAACAAATAGGATCATTCAGAAACGCGCTCCAAGGTCACTGCGATATTTCAGTATACGAGACCTGTTTAGGGATTTTCATAGAGAAGAAAATAGCTCTCTGGCCTTGTAGTTTTATTGCAAGACAAATATGAACTGCCACGTTGTCCGAGCAAATTCTTCGCAGTGATACCTTCGTCACAGAATTGAGGGACTTTTGCAGATTCACGCAGCTAAATTTTCCGCGCTGTGGTTTCGCTTATCTCACGACAACGCCGCTAACTCGTGCTGACTCTGTGGCGCTTACTCAGCGGTTATATATGTTACACTTCATGCAGACAGGGTACACTCGTATGCCCAGGAGGGGAAATGTGAGGGAGGAGGGCAGCGGACGAGCAAAGCGGCTAGAGGTGGCTCGAACAAACATAAGAAAATGGTAGCGGGTTTACTTTACGAGTATAGCCATGTCAAACTTGCAGTAATTTCGCCATTAAGATGTTAGCAGATCTTTAGACTGATTGCAGACACAACTACACATTACAAATGTGTTTCGCTTCCACTGGCAGCGTCAGTTCGTTCACTGTTATCTTCGATTGCGGAATCAGTATTGCTTCCATAACTATAACTATCACTATTCGAATCTGTACCAATTTCCACATTTATAATCATCTCCAGTGCTTCGTCCAGTAAAAGTTCTCTTACTTAAGGAGCTCAGAGATTTTTTCCAGTCTTGTTATGGAAGCAGTTTGTTCATCTGTAAGTTTTAATAACGTGTCCATTCTGAATGTCTCATTGCGTTCAGAAACGCCGTAGTTGACTCTTGCCCATATCAGCTCTGTAGTATCCAATTCTGGACGCCATGTAGGTAGTCGTAACAGTGTGCGCTCATTTATGTCTATTTCATAAGAAAGGGGATTCCCTTTCCTGTTAACCATGACAACATGGTAAGGGGCGTTGTCTATAATGAAGATAGTATTGGATAGTAGATTAGGTATATAAACCTCTCTCTGAGGCACTTCTCATAATTTGGGAAATCTACTCAATTTTGGCAATCCCCTATTTTCTGGCCAGATTTAAACCATACGTAGGCCTTCGGTACAAAACCGTCGCCCTCGCCAGCACGGATGACGATAATTCTGCTTCCTTTCGAAACAGATTTCAGCAGACCCTGTAGTGAACTGTTACTCCATCCGTACGATGCTGTGTGAGAAGTGAGAACGTATATTGGAGCTTACGGGTGCTCTATGCCGAGGTTATTAGCGCAGAAGGTATGACTCAACCACGTAGACAATTGGGTGACACTGACATCTGTACTGTGGGATACTTTTTAAGGAAGCAATTCGTTTTGCCCTAAGCATTTCGTTTACTCTGATACTACTTTGTTCCAGGAGAAGTTTTTGGTTATCCGCCTCTCTTAGTTTGCGAAGAATTTTACGAGACGTATTTATACCTCCTTAAAAATTTATTAAACTCTGTAAATTTTAATGAATTTCCTGCATATTGAGTCCTTTTTTATCTGTAATGTAGAAATTATTCACCGCGTGGCAACGACTTGCTCATCAAAATTGTCTAAACTGGCCTTTCAAGATCTTCTGGGTTTTTTCCATATGAGATGTTAAAAATGTCGATTCGCCTGCCAGGACTCTTTTCAGTTCTGTCTTGATTTGCTGAACGGAAATAAAGGACACACCAGTTGCTTTGGCCACTCGTTTCAATGTGGCGCACCTAACACAGCTTCTTTCTCTGTAATGTGACAGACATTTGCAGCTACATCACGTGTTTGTCTAAAAAGAAATTTGCTCTTTAACTTGCTTCATTTGGTGGTATCTTCAACTTCGAGTGGGTCTGCAGTAGTGGAGCGCTCCTCTCTGCCTAACAGGAGGGCAACATGTCCGACACTGGCAATCGACTGTACGGGGGCTACTGTGCATCGTGTTTACATCTATTTGCATGAACTGTACCTCGTGTTTATTTTACTACGAAGCTTTTGTTCATTCTCAAAACATGTTCGAATCATTCTTGTCCACATACATTAATTTTGGCTTCTACAGAATAGATGTCTAGTCGTTTTCTGGTATTACCATTTTTGTACGGCATCTGTTAGGTCATCAATTGATTGCAAGTAGGAATGATATATAATTTCACATAATTTTGTTTTTATTCGTATATTTGCCGAATCAGTCCTTCAGATGACCATTCTTTTATGATTTCTTCACACGTTTCCCGTAGGAGATTCGTCTTAGCTTCCTGCACTTCATATTTATTTCATTCCTAAGTGAGATATTTCTTTATTCCTGTCTTTTCCTGAAAATTTTTGTACTAGTATTCTTTCGACGATCATATGACGTATTTCCTCTGTTACCCAGACTTATTCAACTTCTTCACAGTTACATTCCTCGTACATGTGTTAACCTGTCCAACGTCTGTGATTGCATTCATTAGTGATGTCCACTGCTCTTCGACTAAACTGCTTACTGTAGTATTCATTATTTACATATCTTCATCCTTAGAGGACAGCAAGCGAGTCTCGCCGTTCCTCAGTAGTTTAGTATCCCACATCTTACCCCACTGATTCGTCCAAAGGATTCTCTTAAACTTAGTTCTTATCCATCATTACTAAACTGTGACCTAACCCTATATCCGCTCCTCCATATATGTACCATGACACAACACTCTCAAAAACTCTCTCTCTCTCTCTCTCTCTCTCTCTCTCTCTCTCTCTCCATCTTACTCACTCGCTCGCCCGAGTTCCATTCAATAATACAACATCTGGTAGCTAAAGAATACGTCTCAATTATGTGTTCAGGTGTGCAAAGATGCTTATAATGATGATAAACATACCAAAACACATCGATATTTTTCATGATATATACATCTTTCAAACTTTCGCTACTTCAGCCAGTGTAGAAGGAAAAATACCGTATGGGCACCTCACGGAGTCCCGGCTTCGATTCCCAGCCGAGTTGGGGATTTTCTCTGCCCGGAGGCTGGGTGTTTCTGTTGTCCTCATCATTTCATCATCATTCGTGAAAGTGGCTAGATTGGACTGTGTAAGGATTGGGACTTTGTACGGATGTTGATAACCGCACTGTTGAGCACCCCACAAACCAAACATCATCATCATCGTATGGGCACCAAACTTTATAGGATAGGTGTTCAGACTGTGTGCTTCAGGATTTACGTTGTTTGCAGTACTTTAGGCGCCGGTACTGATACGGTGACCTAGGGCTGAAACACAACTATCAGTGTGCATTAGAGTTGCAAACAGACAGCCTGGACAAGCTTTTTAAGCTTTATCAAAACAACAGAAATAGTGCCACTGCTCTTTGCGAAATCGGATATGTCCTCTTTGCACATGGGGCTTGAAGAACATGTTTTGGAAATTCAAATTAACTGGCGATCTGAGAACCGCTCCTGCAAGAGGCCGACGGCCAATTCCACCACAAAATTGTTGAAGAAGTTACTGTTGCCGTGTCTGGGAATGCTGGACGCAATGCACGATCTTCAAGCAGCGCACGAGCTCTGTCACGATCGTTGATCGTTCCATGGTCCACTCTTTGAAAATTGCTGCGAAAAATAAGTGAAATGGTATCTCTAGAGCTTTTCAAGGCTGTCATGGATGCATATGGTCGTCACAATGAGCAACGTTCGTAAACAGGAACCTAAACACGGTACGCAATTAACAAATCTTATCCACTCATGTGGAAATTAAAGTGCGTTTCTCTCAATAGTTTATTCGTTGTTTTTCTTCTGATAGTCCTTAAAAATGTTACCACGAAGTTTCGTTGTCCTGCGATCGCTCGTTTTTCATGGGGGCCCTCTCACGTGGCGAAAGTTTAATGATAAGCAGCCCGTTCCTCTTAATGTATAGATTATGACAGCGTTTTTCAACGCTGAATAGCAGGAGCACTGTTTCTGTTCTACTGCTCTTTCTTTATTTCAAACTAGTTTTCGAAATTATTGCGCCATTTTCAGGAAATAACTGACTAGCGTCTGGAAGAGACACTAGTTCTTAGATAACCAAACGTTAAAAGCAAAGATATAATCCACTTGTAGAGTGCTGTGCATGAACTTGCTTCTGAACATTGAAATTACCCTTTATTCAATGGACATTATTAAGCACAATAAATAACTACACAATATTACGGGTTATATGGTTATAATACTGAAGTTAGCGAGATGATTTATGTTGTGCAACAAACATGTTTTTTAAAATTGTAAATTATTCTTTAGACAATGGACAACGTTATACAAAATAATTAATATACACAGTGTTACAAATTTACGGGTTGTACTGTTATGATGCAATAGTTTGTGTGCTCGTAACATTGGTTGAGAACTGTCTAGCTGAGCACTAATAACTTATACTGTGCAAAAAACATGTTTCACATTGTAACATTTTATGCAGTGGATAACACTAAACACAGTACACGGTTAGAATACAGATTATTACAGTATCACGGTTTAAATTTTGAAGTTTGTATGGGAGGTTCTAAACTTTCAATTACAGCTATGCGAATCTCCACTTTTAAGTTTCACATGCTGCAATCAACCAGCCACATACCCACAGTCCGCCACAATGGCACATACACCTACACAAAATTGAAACACATTAGAATTTCCTATTCCTTACCTTGCCTTCCCCACAAACTACAACAATATAAACTGTAACACTGTAATAATGTGTATTTGTACATCGTACTGTGTTTAATATTATCCATTGCATAAAGCGTAATTTACAAAGTAAAACATGTTTGTTGCACAATATAACTTACTAGTGCTCAGTTAGACAGCTCTCAACCGATGTCACGACCATACGGTACCATAACAGTATAGTCTGTAATAATGTAAGATTGTGTATTTTTATTATTGTGTATAATATTGTCCATTGCCTAAAGTATAATTTACAATGTTAAAAAACATGTTTGTTTCACAACATAAATAAAGAGTATTCAGTTTGACAGTTTTTCAACCAATTCCAAGAACTAACAAACTTCAGCATTATAACCATTCAACGTGTAATATTGTGTAGTTTAATTATTTATCGTGCTTAATATCGATCATTGGATTAATTGTAATTTCAACGCTAAGGAACGTGTTTGATGCACAACACTCTAAGCAAGTGGGTTGTATCTTTGCTTATAATATTTGGTTACCTAAGAAATACTGCCCCTTGCCGACGCTAGTCAGTTCCTTCCTAAGATGGCGCAATAAGCTGGAAACTTGTTTGAAATAAACAGAAATAAGTAGAACAAGAACAGTCCACTCGTTATTCAACCTTAAATATTGAATTGTTCTACCAAGATGTAACGGGAGAATCTATAAATAATGCCAGAATTTAAAATTTTTTAATTCGGTCAGTAACTATAGGACATATTGAAAATAAAATTTTTGTTGGCCCTGGAAGCCGCTGGATAGGCAAGCTGCAACCCTATATGTGCACCATGCACTGGCGTATCCATTTAGGAATAGACACATGTCTCCCATAACCTACAGTCAAATCGGTTAAAATAATTGCTAGACAATACGTGTTTTAGAAGGAACGACATTTTATTCGTACTGGAGACGCATTTGATTGCTTGTTTTGAAAATAATTTATTGTCCAAAACAATCAGTACAATTTCAGTATAAAATTTTGGGCTCGGCCGTTACCGGCCATCCTCAGGTCATGAAACTGACGCCATGAGTCACTTCCACCACGGGAGAAACCACGTCGTGGTTTTTGTACTGGTGGGAGTGAAACATGGCTTCTGTTTAACGACCTGAGGATGGCCGTTGACGACCGAAACCGGTAATTTCCTATTGAAGTAGTTGTGATTGTGCCGGTCAATAGATTATTTTCGAAGGAATATGTGTATTTCTGTTGAAAACTGTCATGGGAGTTTGAGTGTACCGTGTGTTTTTGTTTTCTCTTTGTTGCGGAGCGACGAGTGGCAGCGAGACTAGTGTGTAACGGCTGCTCCGTGTGTGTGTGTGCAGACACTCTGGTGCCGGCCGCCACGCTGATCGTGGTGACTCTGGTGGACGACACGGCCGTGGTCGTGACCATGCTGGCCATCAGCGGCTTCTGCCTGTCCACCTACTGCGCCGCGCCCTACATGAACATGCAGACGACCTCGCCCAACTACTCGGGCACCATGACGGGCATCGTGAACAGCATCGCCAACCTGACGGGCATCGCAGTCCCTTACGTCGTCGGAGCCTTCACGAATGCCGATGTACGTAACTTGAAGTGCCACCGTTTCCGAGCGATTTGGCTGCCCCGCTACAGAGCGGGTCTGTCTTCCACTGGTTATAACGTTAATGGCTTGATGATACGTACGTAGAAAACAGGCAGTCCTCAGCATCACGTAAGGATTTATAAAAATGACTTGATATCTGTCGCAGTAAGTGCTGCTCAGACGTTAGAAATTCCACTACCGCCAGTCCTGAGGTTATTGCTGCCATTTAGCTGATTTTGACATAATTTCAACTGAAGGCGAGTGATTGATGTCAGAATGTAAATAAAAGTACAAGTAATTGTTTTGCATTCATCAGTTACCGACTTCATTGCATTGGCGTTGTAGGTTGTGTGTGATTTAAAAGGAAGTAGTGATAGCTAAGCCCTAAGCCTTTGAGCTACCCTACAGTAAGTATGAAATGTATGGCCCAGAAAACGACTGTAAAGCACAGTCTGACTCACAGTGTTCAATACAAATGGTCACACACACACACACACACACACACACACACACACACACACACACACACACAAACACACACACACTTGCATAATCCAGTTCATCTGAAAAAGAGCTTGATACAGATACCGTTTAAATATTGAACAATTCATCAAAAAAGTGATCGAGAGACGAATAAGTGTCTTCCTTCTGCTTATAGCGTCCATCAGTGCTAATGACGTTGTTTCCTCCGTTTTTTGTCATTGACTTTGAACACAAAAGAGTAATTAACCCATCAAAATAACCACGTAATTCATGAGCATAATTTCCACCTAAGATCACAATAATGTGCAGGATAGTTCTCCAACGCATTCAGCAGGCAGCGATTGTCGAAACACCACTCGTCGATTAGTCATGTCAGCAACTGTAACCTGATAGCATGCAAAAAGAAACTACCTATTAGTAATGTTTTGCTCCTGCAGTTCAATATGTGGCATCTGATACGTCAGAATATTCACGGGCCACGAACGGAATTCTGAAGTTACAACAAGATGGCGGTCAAGTAGCCTGCGACAGTATCAGGCATAAGTGCTCAAATGTCTTGTGTTCACATTAAAAATGTTAAGACTGCATGATAACGACGATGACGATATTTGGTGCAAAATCTCGTGTGGCATTCATGGCTAGGGCGTCGCACGAGTTAGCTTCAGCCGACCGTCAGAAAGAATGTTCTTTCTGCACTCACATTGGCTCCTTCCCTTGAGGATAATTGAGAGCTGTGTCGTATGTGCACATATATGTGGAGTGTGAATGAGTGTAAGATTGTAAGACCAAGAACTAACTGCTCGAATTAAAAAAGGTGTAAGAAAGGGATGCAGTACTGTGAATTATACATCGAAGAAGCAATGACAGAAACAAAAGAAACGTTCTAGAGTGAGGTTAAAGTTCAGGGTGGAAGATAACGGTAAGATTCGCTCATGACACTGCCATCCCCCGTGAATGTTTAGAAGATTACAGAAATTGGATTGAAAGGAAACCGGCAACAAGACAAACATAGTGAGATGTACTAGAAAAATGGAATAGCGAGAAACTTAGCATCACAATTGGTGATCCCGAAATAGACAAAATTAAGGAATTCAGCTACCTTGGAAGCAAAATTATGCGTGACGGGTAAGCAATGAAAGCAAGAAAAATAGCCTAGCACAAGTAAAGAGGGCATTCCTGGCCAAGAGTAGTCTACTGATATCAAACATAGGCCTTAATTTGAGGAAGAAATTTCTGAGAATGCACGTTTGAAGCACAGCATTCTATGGTAGCAAATCATAGATGGTGGGAAAACCGTAACAAAAGAGAATCGAAGTTTTTGAGATGTGCTGATGCAGAAGAATGTTAAAACTTATGTGGACCGATAACATATAGAATGATGAGGTGAGAAACTTACAGAAAACAGTGAAAAGTAGAAGGGACACGATGATAGAAAATGGTTCAAATGGCTCTGAGCACTATGCGACTTAACTTCTGAGGTCACCAATCACCTAGAACTTAGAACTAATTAAACCTAACTGACCTAAGGACATCACACTCATCCATGCCCGAGGCAGGATTCGAACCTGCGACCGTAGCGGTCGCCCGGTTCCAGACTGGAGCGCCTAGAACCGCACGGCCAGTCCGGCCGGCACGATGATAGAATTTGTGTTAAGACATCAGGGAGTAACCTCTACGGTACTAGAAGGAGCTGTAGAGAGTAGAAAGTTTAGAGGCATAGAGGCAGACTGATATGTTAATACATGCAGCTAGTAATTGAGGAGGTAGGTTAGCGCAAGAGAGGAACTCGTGACAGGCCGTATGAAACCAAAGACAGATGATTCAAAAAAAGGGAGTGTAATGGGTGTGTGTACAGTGCTGTGTTATCTTTTGTGTCGTATGATGTTGCTAATAAAAGGAAGAGAGTGTAGCTCGGCACATAGCCTACTTGTCTCGAATAGCTTTACGTACCAATCCGAAGGACAGATCGCCACCAACAGTGTCACATGCCCTCTTTTTGTGAGTCAAAATACGTTGATCAGGAACTTTACGTCATCACTTCTCCCTTCCCTCTAGGCTATAAATGTCATCCATCACCAGGATTCGAACCAGCTTGTCTTCGAGTCGAGCACCACCGCAAGGGAGTTCGTTAAGGACTTTTTTTTTTAATCTCCTTTTGTTCGTTGTCTTCCTTCATGGCGGACGTCCCATGACACCCCTTCAAGTTCATCGCTGCTCCGTTCACTCAGTTTTTTTTATTACAGAGGGCTGCTAAAACTCTGGCCGAAAACGCTGAGGTACCGTGCCGGCAAAACCTCGACTATGGAGATGGCAATATTTGGTAATGAGACCGTAGCCTTGAAACTGGAAGTGACAGAATAAATATATAAAGGAGTTAAACGTAGCTGCAGAGGTTTTATTTCTTGAATTATTGTCAACTATGGGTCCTTAAGAACGTTCCCTACAAAGAGGGGAGAACCACAGAGTGTTGCAACATTGTCTGGCAAAATGCTTTCTCTCCTGTCTTCATGCCTGTCTGCACATAGACGGAACCATCAAAGCTTTCGTCTTATGAGATTTAATGAAATAATGGAAAACGTAAATATGGATGGCAGGACAAAAATTTGAACCGCCGCCTTTCCAAATGCGGTTGCAGTGTCTCAACAGTGGGACACATAGCTCAGTTCATTCCCTTTTAGTGAATATAATTCACACTGCATAGACTGCCCAAAGGAAATCTGAAGCACTCATAAGGGGAGGAGGAAAAGAAAAAAACTTCACACATTGATAGCACATGTGATGTTACTTCAGTGATTACAAAACTGAGTCAAATTTAGCAGCATGAGTCAGTACGACGTTGCACACTGTCTGTCCTGTATGCAGGCACTGTTCGTTTGGGAAGGGTATCATAAAATCGTCGCATCTCCCCTGAAGCACGTTGTCCCACAGTTGTTGTAACTGCCTGTCACATCCTGGAAACTAACACTGGAACTGAGTTGACGTCCGAGCTGGTTCCGCGCCTGCTTTATCGGAGACAGGTCTGCGGATCTTGCCGGCCACTCGAGTTCCTCAGCATTATGCAGACAGTTAATAGACACACATTCCATGAGTGGACCGGTACAGTCCTGTTGAAAACAGGAACCACGGTACTGTAGTATGAGAGGTAACACCTGAGGACATAGGATGACTTTGACGCACTGTTGTGCCGTCTGAGCTCCCTCAATCGCTACCAGCCATAAAAATTAAATGATCGTATGGCATTGTTGGCCGGGAGGCCCCATGCAGGGGAGTTTGGCTGCCGTATTGTAAGTCCTTTTTAGTTGACGCCACTTTGGCGACTTGCGGGTCAGTGATGATGAAGGACACTCAACACCCAGTCCCCTGCCGGGAATGGAACCGGGCCCCCTGCGTGATAGGCGCAAAGCTGCCGCTACGCTATGGAGGCGGACGCTACCAGCCATGATCTGAGGTCACACGCAATAGATCCCTGCACTATGACTCCAGGAGCAAAACCACTGTGTCTCTCCGAAGTACTGGAAGAATGGGAGCTCTCCACAAGTTGCCATCATACTCCGTAGTAGTGCAAAACCGCGACGCTTTGCTCAACACAATGCGAAGCCATTATTCAACAGTCCACGCGCACCACTATATATCAGACCTTCGTGTTGTGATGTTAACGGCAACCTGTGTATGGGAGTGTAATTCCCTAGTTTGACTGCTCCTAGTGTCCGACCAATAGTGTGGGATCACACAGAATGGTGCATTGAGTCCGTTACTCTTCCTCGGATGACAAGCATAGATAAGAAGTGCCGATGGTCTCACCGCACAATAGGCCAATATTACCCTGCTGCGATCAGACGTTGTCGACCGGTAACTTGACGCCGAGTACTGCAGCCCTAAAGTTGCCATGCAGTGCAACATCGGGCCACTGTAATATTCGAACGCCACACAAATCTGTATAGGACATCATTCGCCCAGCAGGCCAAATGAAGACCCACAGTTCCGCCCCTTTCAGACTGTTAGGAGCTGATAACACCGTACGCGGCATCTCCGTTTCGTTCGCAGTGCACACTCAACATCCGACGCTGTTAACACCCAGTACGAGGCGTGGTAACACCACCAAATAAGAACAACAGCAATGACTAATGCAGTCTGATGGCAGTTCTACCTGTAACACAAAACTGCAGCTCTGCGTGTACAAAGTTACACTGACATCTGCCAATGTCTTCTGACTGCTTCAGTTTTTCCGTCAAGCAATATTTACATAGGGACTCCCTCCTAATAGTCGCCATGCGCATTTTCTCCGGTGTCTCGGCAGATGTTTATAATTTATTTTTTTCAATATGTTGTTGTTGTTGTGTTCTTCAGTCCTGAGACTGGTTTGATGCAGCTCTCCATGCTACTCTATCCTGTGCAAGGTTCTTCATCTCCCAGTACTTACTGCAACCTACATTCTTCTGAATCTGCTTAATGTATTCATCTCTTGGTCTCCCTATACGATTTTTACCCTCCACGCTGCCCTCCAATGCTAAATTTGTGATCCCTTGATACCTCAGAACATGCCCTACCAATATGTAGCTGGAGTCATCTCAAATAAATACTGCTTATCAGCTCCACCATAGGACGCCCAGTGTCGACACAAAGTATCAGTTGTTACCACATTGCAACAAAATGATTTTTAAAGCGGAATTTTACGTTTCCATTCGATAGAAGTTCTAAACTCCGTCCCAACAGGCATTAAAGGCCCAACGAAACCGTCAGACCTCCGTGCCATCCTCACCCTATAGGCGTCATTAGATCGGATATGGAGGAGCACGTGTTCAACACCCCGTACTCCCCGCCGATGTCAGCTCCTGTGTCAAGTAGCTCCTCAGTTTGCCTCACAAGGGCTGAGTGCACCCCGCTTGCCAACAGAGATCGATAGACCGAATGGTGACCCATCCAAGTGCTATCCGAGACCGGTAGCAGTTAACTTCGATTATCTGATAGGAACCGGTGTTACCACTGTGGCATGGCCGTTGCCTTTCCACGCTTTATTTGTTCATGAGACCCATAAAATATTAGATACAGGCTCCCAGGTAGATGCTATTTTCCTTGACTTCCGGAAGGCGTTCGATACAGTTCCGCACTGTCGCCTGACAAACAAAGTAAGAGCCTACGAAATATCAGACAAGCTGTTTGGCTGGATTGAAGAGCTTTTAGCAAACAGAACACAGCATGTTGTTATCAATGGAGAGACGTCTACAGACGTTAAAGTAACCTCTGGCGTGCCACAGGGGAGTGTTATGGGACCACTGCTTTTCACAATATATATAAATGACCTAGTAGATAGTGTCGGAAGTTCCATGCGGCTTTTCGCGGATGATGCTGTAGTAGACAAAGAAGTTGCAGCATTAGAAAATTGTAGCGAAATGCAGGAAGATCTGCAGCGGATAGGCACTTGGTGCAGGGAGTGGCAACTGACCCTTAACATAGACAAATGTAATGTATTGCGAATACATAGAAAGAAGGATCCTTTATTGTATGATTATATGATAGCGGAACAAACACTGGTAGCAGTTACTTCTGTAAAATATCTGGGAGTATGCGTGCGGAACGATTTGAAGTGGAATGATCATATAAAATTAATTGTTGGTAAGGCGGGTACCAGGTTGAGATTCATTGGGAGAGTCCTTAGAAAATGTAGTCCGTCAACAAAGGAGGTGGCTTACAAAACACTCCTTCGACCTATACTTGAGTTCTGCTCATCAGTGTGGGAACCGTACCAGATCGGGTTGACGGAGGAGATAGAGAAGATCCAAAGAAGAGCGGCGCGTTTCGTCACAGGGTTATTTGGTAACCGTGATAGTTTACGGAGATGTTTAGCAAACTCAAGTGGCAGACTCTGCAAGAGAGGCGCTCTGCATCGCGGTGTAGCTTGCTGTCCAGGTTTCGAGAGGGTGCGTTTCTGGATGAGGTATCGAATATATTGCTTCCCCCTACTTATACCTCCCGAAGAGATCACGAATGTAAAATTAGAGAGATTCGAGCACGCACGGAGGCTTCCAGACAGTCGTTCTTCCCACGAACCATACACGACTGGAACAGAAAAGGGAGGTAATGACAGTGGCACGTAAAGTGCCCTCCGCCACACACCGTTGGGTGGCTTGCGGAGTATAAATGTAGATGTAGATTTAGATGTAGATAGAGCATCCCAAATTAGTCAGTTACGATATTCCATTTATTGCTACGGTATTAACAGGTGCAATAAAACACCATGATTAAACAATACTCCAGCAGCGAATACGTTACTGTGCTGTATGGCAGTAGCAGGCATCGCGCGTCAAGGTGGTATTCGGCTCGTTGCTGGACAACCCATCATCGTAGTGTTTTAATGTTCCTTTACATGTATATACGAATATACCAATTGACCGATTTGGGAATACTCTATCGAATGGGCACGTAAAACCCTGCTTTAAAAATTATTTTTCTTGAAAAGGTAAACAAATCGAAACTTTCCTCTACGCTAGGCATCACATGAAAGTGGTGAGTTCTTTGGGCTTCTACACACTGCAAAAATCAAATTCTAAGTATCTGCTGAAATACGAGAGAAAATGAGGCCTCATGATTCTTATGAGGGACATGTGGTATATTCATTGACGTGGAATCATAATCCACGTCCCTCCACCGACTAAATTCCCCCAGGTGAGCTATTATCACATGTCCCATGGGACAAATTGTGTTAGTTAGTTGCATGGTCCATAGATTGTTTGAACGATTCTTTTATTGAATGACGGCCACTGTGGCCGGCGGTTCTACGTGCTTCAGTCTGGAACCGTGCTGCTGCTACGGTCGCAGGTTCGAATCCTGCCTCGGGCATGGATGTGTGTGTTGTCCTTAGGTTAGTTAGGTTTAAGTAATTCTAAGTCTAGGGGACTGATGACCTCAGATGTTAAGTCCCATAGTGCTTACAGCCATTTGAACCTTTTTTTTTTTTTGTATTGAATGATGTGGAACGAGTCAGTTCACAGGATAGTGTACATGATTGGTGTTAACATTAATGGACACATTATTTTTAGTCCTGGCTGCGATTTTTTTCAGTGGAAATTCATTAGTGGAGTAGAATTGGCCACAAGTAATGGTTTTAAATTATATTTAAAACTTGCTTCTCTACCTGTAAGGCATTTCGTGTTATTGGTCAAATGATAAAACATTTTGGTTGCTACGTAGTGAACTCCTTTCTGACCACTGACAGACTTAACAATAAGTAAAAAAAAATTATTCTCCCTCTAATGTTTTGGGTATGTACATTACTGTTCTTCTCAAGTTATGATGGATTATTTATGACGAATTTTATTAGCGAATATATGTATTGCGACGGCTCAGCTGAAATGCCTACCTCCTTGAACACGCCTCTAGGTGAACAGCAGGTGCTATTCTTACTTTTTTTATTGTTTGAGAAGCTTAGTAATATCCTTCTTTCAGTTCAATTTTTCGTGAATATTTACACCAAAAAATCTGGAGCAGTCTACCTATTTACTGACTGCTGCTCATGCATTAAATCAGTTTTTGGTATGACTTTACTTGTTGCTCAGAAGTGAATACAGTGTTTTTTTCTTTTTCCAAATTTATGGACAGCCCATTTTCAGAGATCAATAATTCTTTGGAACATGTCTTTTAACAACTATTATGTTGATTTCTCTCATATGGAATTTATTATAACTCTAGTATCACCTCCAAGAATACCAATTTTTCTTGTTGAATCTTAGGTGGAAGGTCATTCACTTATATAAGGAATAGCAGTGGACCCAAAATGTCTGTGGGACTCTTTCTGTGATTGTTTTTTTCCTGAGCCACTAGAAGTTTCTACCTTTACGACATCGTCTGCATTATTCAGCACAACTCTTTTCATTCTGTTTGTTAAGTGATTCAGATTAGATGTGTGTAAAGCCATCAGTTCCATAAAACGTGAGAGTTTTTCTAAGAGAGTATCATGTCTGCTCAATTAAACGCCTTCCAAGAATCACCAAAAATACCATCTGGTGATGTGCTGTTATATAAAGCTTGAACTATTTGATGAGTGAACGTATAAATAGCATTCTGAGGCGAGAAACATTATTGACAATGAAAACTTGATACAGGGCAGGTGACGTCTTCAAATGCCCTAAAGGTTAAAGAATCTCTTCAGGAATAGAAGAAAATCCGTATTCGAGTTCTGTTACGGTTCGAATTTTCGTTGTTTTGCAGATTCAGTAGTTCTGACCAGTCAGTGGCCCTTTCAGTAAAGCTAATCCATAGGGTACCTTAGGTCTTGCTCAACGAGATGTGATGCTGCGCGGTGGGGTAACTCCTGTGCTTGTATGTCTACAGAGGACGCGATCAGGATGGGATGCGGTGTTCTACCTGTCAGCAGGCCTGGCCGTGGCGGGCTATACCATCTACGCCACGTGCACCAGAGCTGAGGAGCAGCCATGGAACACGCCCCCTCCAGGTAAGCTCTCCAGGGAACTCGCCTTCTGCAGGCGCCTTATACCAAGTTGTTCTCCATACTCTTCAAGATACTAGTTCCTCTGGCAGCTAGAACAGTCCACCACAAACACAAGGTGTTTCACACTTTTTGGGTCAAATTGAAGAAGGTGATACCGGATCCACAACCGATTATATTGAGATAAACATAGTTATTGTATTATGGACATAAACTGTGTTCATCACTTAACAACAATGTAGCTCATAGAAATTATTAAAAAGTGGTGACCGTCAGTCTCAATGAAATGCAACGGGGCATGGAGTTCTGCCACACTCTCTCAAAGATCCCTGTTGTTTGTTATACGAGGAGAGAGGCAGCTCTGACCCTAACAAGCAGGTCTTCATCCGCTTCTACGGAGGTTTCATACACCAACGGATGCATACTGCTAGGTGGTCGGCCATGACCTGACACCATCTCCTCAAAGTCTGGTGATATATGGAGATCGTGCTGACTGTGGGACAGGACTTCCCCTTCCAATACTATGACGAGGGTCCGTGTTATTTAGGTGCTCGTGGACATTTACATCGAAGTGTGTTGGTGCACCATTGTCTTGAACCCATATTATTTCACAAACAACAGGGGAACAGTCTCCAAGAACTGTGTCACACATCTCGCAGCTACATCTGGTAACATGGGCCAGTCAGATGGAGAGGCAGCAAATAAGGTCCTAGAAGGTGATCTTGGAAAGTGCACACTCAGATGTTGACAGAGAATCATTGTTAGTGGCCACCAATGTGGGTGTTGCAGCTGTTGTAAACACTATCACGGGTGAGTGGGGCCTCTTCTGCGAACAATACAAACTGTACTAATTTTGGCAATTAAGCACTGCTGCAGATAATCCATTGACAAAAGTGACTGCAGGGCTGAAAATCCTTTAGTCCTGTTGTTTGCACACGTTCATTATGATAGGGATGTAATAACTGTTCCACCAGTACTCTTCACATTGTGTCCTTGGAAGTGTACATTTCACAGGCATAATGACGGATGCATAGTGCTAGGTGGTCGACCACGATCCAACACCATCTCCTCAAGGTCTGGTGTTAGGACACCTCTTTGACAGGAAGTTTTGCCGGCTCTCTGTGGCATGAATGACCCCATCTCTCGTAATCTTGTGTTCACATAGATAAACTTCTTCCGGTTGTCATACATCCAACCTTTGTATCTGCACAGAGTGTGTACTAATGTATGCAAACTTAGCTTACCAATTAGCATGCAAATGGACAAAACATCTGAACTGTCTTCTCAATCTCAGAGAAGTCAAACAGACATTCTAAATAAATATGACACTGGCACTGTAAGGCAGCTAATATCAGGTGCGAATCATAACAAAAATCATTAGAAATGCTTTTGTCGAGTACCTAGAATGCATGAATTAATAAAAATGAAAGTTTGAGGTTTATTGTAGTTCAAATGGTTCTAATGGCTCTGAGGACTATGAGACTTAACATCTGAGGTCATCAGTCCCCTAGACTTAGAACTACTTAAAGCTAACTAACTTAAGGACATCACACACATCCATGCCCGAAGCAGGATTCGAACCTGCGACCGTAGCAGCAGCGCGGTTTCCGACTGAAGCGCCTAGAACCGCTCGGCCTTAACGGCCGGCGTTTATTCTAGGAAGAACAAACAGCTATTCCCTTTTTTTTATTCTACATATAATTTATCAACTGTTGCTTACAGGGGTCAAGTAATAAACAACAATCACGTTCAATTACTTTGACACTCAGTAACAAAATATTTAAGTCTTGGACACATTGAAATGAAGATTATTGAAGTCGTTATCTCTACACATAAATTTTTTTTTCACAGGAAAGAATTATTATGAAAAATCTTCATTAGCTCATTTAAATCTTCGTTGTCGTAGCTCGACAATACACTGAGTTGGTGGAGAATAAATTTACTTTTTGAGCCAATGGAAAAAAACTCTCATGTACTCACTGTGAGGGTAGGTTAGTATCCTAGCTTTTGATATTCTAGGCACTACAGTCTGGAACCGCGCGACCGCTACAGTCGCAGGTTCGGATCTTGCCTCGCGCATGGATGTGTGTGATGTCCTTAGGTTAGTTAGGTTTAAGTAGTTCCAAGTTCTAGGGGACTGATGACCTCAGAAGTTAAGTCCCATAGTGCTCAAAGCCATTTGAACCATTTTTTTGATATTCAATGGTCAAATTGTACACAAGTTGGAGTCAGCAAATTCTAGACTCAACATTTACTTTGGCCTAATGTGCAATGGTACTTTACCAAGCGGCATCTGCAACGGTGTTTTCTCTGTGCTGAATCTGAAACGCTAATTCCCTACTTTGGCTTGACTGAATTCACTCAGTCGCAACTTTCCTGCATTCTGCAGAACTTTAATCTTTCCCTAGTCGAAATAATGGCTATTGCACTCTCGATATTGTCCGCAAAAAATCCCAAAGGAATAATTAACTACCGCTTTGCCGGAGGAGATTTTCACTCTGCAGCGGAGTGTGCGCTGATATGAAACTTCCTGGCAGATTAAAACTGTGTGCCCGACCGAGACTCGAACTCGGGACCTTTGCCTTTCGCGGGCAAGTGCTTTACCATCTTTTTTTTTATTTACTTTTTTTCTCCATCGACTTTTTTTTATCCATCCTTTTCTTCCAGCAATCCAATTTTTATTAACCACTTTTATTTTCTTTTTATTTATTTTTATTTTATTTATTTATTTTTTATTTTTTTTATTTTTTTAAGGATGGTCAGGGCGTGGTACACGCCGGACTAGCAGTGGGGTCTGTTCACGGCACTGCCAGTGCGTCGAGGCCCAACCCCTCCCAACCCTTTTTCATGTTCCCTGTTGGGTCATAGCACTAAGTGTGCAGAAATCTTAACACAATATTCCCATTCTCCGATGTAAGAAAGACAAAGAAACCTCTTCTCTGAGTAGAAACTGAACACTGATAAAAAAAAAAAAAGGTTCCGGAAGCAAGGTAAAAGTAAATAATAATAAGGATCCAAGTTGAAACGTCCCCTTAGAACAAATTATACATGACTGTGCTTAAACTGACACACAATATTTTTAGCGCAACGCAATCTGACTTTCAGAAATCCCTACAAAAGAATGGCCCTGACTGACATTAACCTGTACCTTTCACAGATCACTTACCTCACAAAAATCCTCATTACTCGAACTACAGCAATACAGCGAGCACCACTACTGCCAGCTAAATAACAGATTCAAACTACGGAAGGCACTAACTACTAGTAGGCATAGTTAACAAATGAAAGATTTTAGTAGAGAACAAACAATGTATTTACCTTAATAGTCATAATTGACATCCAATCATACAAATTTCAAATCTCCGCCATCTCTCTCCCCACATCCACCACTGCTGGCGGCTCACCTCCAACTGCGCAATGCTACGCGCTGTTCACATCCAGCTGCCGCTGCCCAACACTACAATGGCAGACAACAATGCAAACTAGCCACAGACTGCACACAGCACAGCCAGTGATTTTCATACAGAGCGCTACGTAACGTTGCCAATAAGAAAACATAAACAGCCTACTTACAAAGTAACTTTTATTTTTCTTCTGTTCGTTCTCGTTCAAGGTGTTGTAGTGGTTTCACATATTTAACCAACACCCATTCTTTCAAAAATGATCTTCAGCATGTTGCCATAGTGCTTCTTGTGGTTGCGATACGTGCTGATTTTTGCATATTCACACTTCATGTAAACGCGGAATTCTATCTCGTTGTCCGACCCAAGTGTGTGGATGACATAACTAACATATTTACCCAGTAACCAGCTAATGGCGTTGGTTTTTAATTTCGGAAAGTATGTCATGTCCGGTCTCAGGAGGAGCGATGGCGTTATATATTGCGTAGAGGATCTGGTGAGAAAGGCGATTTGTTGCCTGATCCAATTCCAGTTATGCACATTGCCACCACAGGTAAATCTGTGGCTGAGTGTATCCACCAGATTGCATTTTCCACAAAGGTGTGTCTGGTTTAAACCGATCCCATATATCTGAGCTACCGAAGCACGACTCACGCCCGGTACACACAGCTTTACTTCTGCCAGTATCTCGTCTCCTACCTTCCAAACTTTACAGAAGCTCTCCTGCGAACCTTGCAGAACTAGCACTCCTGAAAGAAAGGATACTGCGGAGACATGGCTTAGCCACAGCCTAGGGGATGTTTCCAGAATGAGATTCTCCGCTGCAGAGTGAAAATCTCATTCTGGAAACATCCCCTAGGCTGTGGCTAAGCCATGTCTCCGCAGTATCCTTTCTTTCAGGAGTGCTAGTTCTGCAAGGTTCGCAGGAGAGCTTCTGTAAAGTCTGGAAGGTAGGAGACGAGATACTGGCAGAAGTAAAGCTGTGAGTACCGGGCGTGAGTCGTGCTTCGGTAGCTCAGATGGTAGAGCACTTGCTCGCGAAAGGCAAAGGTCCCGAGTTCGAGTCTCGTTCGGTCACACAGTTTTAATCTGCCAGGAAGTTTCATAGCGCTTTGCTGTCAGTCGCCACAATATGGGAAACATATCATCCTCACTTCGCAGAACGCAAACTCTCAATGCCTTCGCTTATTTCCACACACTTCAGCAGTCTGCTGCGAGACGAGAGAGAGAGAATTTAAGTCTCAAAATGCTTTTATGTAATGGGGATCTCACCACCGTGTCGTGTCTGCGTCACCAAGTATTGCTTCAGTCAATCACCGTCTCGCTAGAGGTGAATATATTTTTATTTTTCTTCCTGCGTCGCAGCCTAACCCTTTTAATGACATGCAGCCACTTATCCTCGGTCCCAGCCTTATTTAGTTAAAATGAATAAGGCACTGTTCTGGCCTTATCCATTTCTGCACTGAAGCTAGCCGTTCTCTTGCTAAATGGGAGTTTTACGATATCATTAACCACCTGCTCGGTTCGTCTCCAAAATGCGTTTCACTTCAATTTGTTTGTTCCATGCCACTGTCCATATTGGTAGAGATTGTTTTGTTAGCTTTTGGTACATGAGATTAACTGCAATTGCCTTTTGTTGATGTAAAATGAGGTTCACTCCAAAAGAAATGCACACTATTTTTTTTAATCCATGTTTTGTTCTACATGTTTGAAAGTTTTACAGTGTGTAGATGCATCCTTTAGGAACAATATTTTCATTTCTCCACATAATTTCCATCCCTCTCAACTGCCTTACACCATCTTGGAACCAGCGCCTGTATACCCTCACGGTAAAATTCTGGACCAAAATGTCAGAGCCACAGTTTGACAGCGTGCACAAGGGAGTCATCATCTTCAAACCTTGTTCCATGAAGAGAGTATTTCAGTTTCCCAAAGAGATGATAGTCACATGGAGCCAGTTCAGGACTGTAAGACGGGTGTTTCAGTGTTGTCCATCCGAGTTTTGTGATCGCTTCCATGGTTTCTTGACTGACATGTGGCCGTGCATTGTCGTGCAACAGCAAAACATCCTGCTTTCGTCGATGTGGTCGAACACGACTCAGTCAATTTTGAAGTTTCTTCAGTGTCGTCACGTATGCATCAGAAGTTATGGTGGTTCCACTTGGCATGATGTCCACAAGCAAGAGTCCTTCGGAATCGAAAAACACCGTAGCCATAACTTTTCCAGCAGAAGGTGTGGTTTTGAATTTTTTTTCCTTGGGTGAGTTTGCATGATGCCACTCCATTGATTGCCTCTTCGTCTCTGGTGAAAAATGATGGAGCCATGTTTCATCACCTGTCACAATTCTTCCAAGAAATTCATGCCCACCATTCTCGTACTGTTCCAAAAGTTCACTGCATACCTTTTTTCTTGTTTCTTTGTGAGCCACTGTCAACATCCTGGGAAACCAACTGGCACAAACCCTTTTTAACACCAACACTTTCAGTGTTCTGCAAACACTTCCTTCCTCTGTCCCAACGTAGCGTGACAATTCGTTCACTGTGATGCGTCTGTCAGCAGTCACCAATTCGTTAACTCTCTGCACATTGTCTGGAGTGTATGCAGTACGAGGCCTGCCTCTGTGAGGACAGTCCTCAATGTTGACGTTCCCGCTTTAATCACATAACCTGCTTGCCCACCGACTATCTGTACTGCGATCGACAGCAGCATCTCCATACACCTTTTTCAACCTCTTGTGGATGTTTCCCACTGTCTCGTTTTCACAGCACAGGAATTCTATGACAGCACGTTGCTTCTGACGAACGTCAAGTGAAGCAGTCATCTTGAAGACATGCTGCGACGGCGCCACTCACGGGAACAGGTTGAACTAAGTTTGAAAACAAGCAGGAAGGATGTATCTCACACAGTAAAACTTTCACTCATGCAGAATGAAAACTGTATTTTTACAAAAATAGTATACATTTCTTTTGGAGTGACCCTCATATAATAAATATTTTCTGAGGATCTCATACTGTATCGTCCTGTCGTTATCGATCTAGCTCATGTAAGGTCCGTAAACTCTGGATGCCTTATACAGTTAGGATAACGCCTCATTGGGAAGCGTTCCGTGTATATTCGCGCTGTTTTACGGGTACTACATCCTGACACACCACACATTAAATGATTGTATGGCTGCTCTCGTGACGAGTAATGTTCCATCTTTGACTTCGCATCATGCGTTGAGCACAGTTACACACCTCACCATGGACAGATCACAAGCTGCCTGATGCAATGGACATGTGACACCAATGATAGTGGTGTGCGTTTGGAACAGGTTAATGCACTGATGCAATGCATGCATTTGTCACATGAGGACGTGCTAGGAGCTGGGATATGTATAGTATGTTTGTTTCCAGTGTGCAACACCTGGGATACTTGCGAGAGAGAGCCAAAAATGCATGAGCCATTGCAATACATGCACTGAGATTTGAGGTCATCGCTTTAAACAGTTACTATGAACCAAGGTGTTGTTCCGTGGTGTACACTGTGTATGTCCATAACACGATAACTATGGATTTTCGACCATTAGTTACCTGTCTCAATATAATCGGTTGTGGGCCCACTATCACCTGTTTCAATTTGACGCAAAAGGTTTCAGACAACCTATATATCCACAACGAGGTCTATATTGATGAGTGAAATCATTGTGGCTGCCAGGTACCAGTAGACTGAACACGACTGAGCGTCACTGCGGGCATGTGATGCAGTAAGAAAATTATGTAAACAGAGTGGATATGAATGGGAAATCATTCCAAGGGAGATACGGGTCGCAAACTGGAAAAATACGTGCTGACACAAACGACCTTGACAAAAGGGCAAATTGTAATGATCTGGCGCCTGAAAACGAGCATTTTCCTAACCGCGAAGCTGGTCGTTGGTTCGTGTGCTACTGTGTTGAGCACATATAGAAAGTAGTTTCAGGACGGTGAAATCACGAGTATTCGACAGGCTGTAAGATATCCACACCTCATCACAAAAATTGGTGGTCGGACGCATAACAACTCGATAAAACAGGATGGGCGGCGATCTGTGAAACATTTGACGCCAAAGTACAATGAGTTTTCAGGCATAAGTGGTTCGGAGAACACCGTTCAGTTCACATTGATGAACAGGAGGCTTCGAAGAAGACGAGTGCAACGTATTGCGATGTTGGCCCAACGGCCTCATCGATTACTATTGCAGTGAGTACAGGATCATCGAGATTGGATCATGGATCAATGGAATCACGTTTCTTGTTACATCAGGTCGATACACCGTCATCCAGGAGTATGGCTGCTCTAAAAATTTTCCGCGCCACGGACGCGAGCCATTAGTAGCTTTACGTTATGTCGGACATTCACTCGGGCTTCCGTAGGACCTGTGGAAGTAATCGAATGCACTGTAACAGCTGTGGAGTTCGTGAAAGGGACTGTGGACCACCTGCATTCCTTCAGGCTTGATGTTTTCTCTGACGGCGACATCATCTTCCAGCAGAATAACTGTATGTGTAACAAATTCAGAATCGTAGTACAGTCTTTTTCAAGAGCATGCCAGTGCTCACGTTGATGTCTTGTCCACAAAATTCACATGATCTGAACCCTCCTGAAAACATGTGAGGATTTAGAAACGTCCACATATATCACGGAATATTTGTCACACATTGAATCATACGGTTGAAAGTGAAACACAGGTGTTAAGTCGTAGTTGTTTTGAACCTGTAAAGTCATTACTTTGGCAAGTTAAGTTATACAGGGTGTTACAAAAAGGTACGGCCAAACTTTCAGGAAACATTCCTCACACACAAAGAAAGAAAATATGTTATGTGGACATGTGTCCGGAAACGCTTACTTTCCATGTTAGAGCTCATTTTATTACTTCTCTTCAAATCACATTAATCATGGAATGGAAACACACAGCAACAGAACGTACCAGCGTGACTTCAAACACTTTGTTACAGGAAATGTTCAAAATGTCCTCCGTTAGCGAGGATACATCCATCCACCCTCCGTCGCATGGAATCCCTGATGCACTGATGCAGCCCTGGAGAATGGCGTATTGTATCACAGCCGTCCACAATACGAGCGCGAAGAGTCTCTACATTTGGTACCGGGGTTGCGTAGACAAGAGCTTTCAAATGCCCCCATCAATGAAAGTCAAGAGGGTTGAGGTCAGGAGAGCGTGGAGGCTATGGATTTGGTCCGCCTCTACCAATCCATCGGTCACTGAATCTGTTGTTGAGCACTTCGACTGAAATGTGCAGGAGCTCCATCGTGCATGAATCACATGTTGTGACGTACTTGTAAAGGCACATGTTCTAGCAGCACAGGTAGAGTATCCCGTATGAAATCATGATAACGTGCTCCATTGAGCGTAGGTGGAAGAACATGGGGCCCAATCAAGATGTCACCAACAATGCCTGCCCAAATGTTCACAGAACGTTCACACAAGCACCGAAGTCAACATTACCCTCCTTCAATTGGGCCAACTGGCGGTGAATCGAGGAAGTACAGTACATACTGACGAAACTAAAATGAGCTCTAACATGGAAATTAAGCGTTTCCGGACACATGTTCACATAACATCTTTTCTTTATTCGTGTGTGAGGGATGTTTCCTGAAAGTTTGGCGGTACCTTTTTGTAGCACCCTGTATATTCAGTGCATCATGTAAAAGAATTCTGTGAAGTATTTGTAAAGGCTTCGTCAAAAAAAAATTCACAGTGACTGCATTGCACAACAAGAATATCAAAAAACAAATGATAAATGACTCTCTTGATATTTTCTCTTGCACTTTATTGCTTTATCAAGCATGCTTCGTACATTACTTTTCCTTCTAGTCTTACGAATCTTCTTTCTTTTTACTTAATTCACGTGTTTACGTCGTTTTTCTTGTTTCAGATGAGCAACCCAAAGAAAACTGCGAAAGAGGAATCGACAACATGATCTTCGATGGTGATCAGAGGTCTCCGAGCTCTTCTATTAAAGCCAACCATCACACTGTAGAAAATACCACGTTGTCTTCTATTACAGCGAACCAGCACACTGAAGACAGTACCACATCCTCTCCTATTAAAGCCAACCAGCACGCTGTAGACAGTACCACGTCTGTACCTGTTCTTTAGAGCAAGTACAAAGGACCGCTAACCCGTATCGGGATGAACGATCTGAACTGATGTTCAGAGAATGGAAGCATTTAGATGCTCGTGTACATATGAAATACTCATTTACTCCAATTTAAATTATGTTCAAGGCTCCATACAGTCGCATACATCAGTTTTTGTAGTTCCTTCAAGACACGTATCTGGTGCGTGTAAATTTAGTAACGTTTACAGTTTAGCGTTATACGTAGTGTAAGCGTCTTATTTCCAAGTTTTCTCATGTACGTTCACGGAGTGTAGCTGCCATTTTCCATATCAGTTTCGTAGACATTCCAGAGGTCTTTCTAATGTAGATACGAAGCTATGTTAGAAATATGACCCACATTGCAGCAGCCTAGATTATAGCCTCTGGCCCTAAATCTGTCAGTATTATTTACACTAGTTGTTATATTTCGCTATTGCCAACATATTCGCGCAAGATATTTAGCAGCTTCGATTAATAGCGGGAACAGCCAATCAATTACAGGAACAGTTCCGGCAATTGATTGGCTGTTTACTTTATGATCGAAGCTTTCCCCCGGTTGCTCTTAACAGCCATTTCAAAGATTATGATTTTCAGCAGCAATGTTGAAATTAAAAATTTATCCTTTATTTCATCGCCACAGTCGCATATTTATTTTTATGAGGCACATTTTCGATCAATGTTTTATCATCTTCAGAGCAGTGTAGTTCCGTAAGCAAAGCTTCGTATCGCTATGGAACTACACATCAGACTCCACTGTTCTGAAACTGATCAACTATTGATAGAAAATAGTAGTCATAAAAATAAATGTCCAACTGATTCAGTGAAATAAAGGATAAATTTTAAAGCTGTTACGTTTAGTGGCACTGTGTATCTTATAACGGCAGTTAACAACTTATTGCTCAGAATGACCTGCTCCAGAGCCTATTTGATTACTGTCACGAATTTCATTTGTAACTATCCATGACATACCTCATCTTCTCAGCATAAAATAATTTAAAAGAAGCATAAATACTATCTGCAATACTGTATTACTGACCTTCTGTGTGTGATGGAATTCAAAGCATCACTCTTTGCCCGCTCTGGTAGCAAGCATTACAACTACAATATCACATGAAAGTAACAGTATAAGCGTAAGTAGACTAATGTATAAACCGCCAACATAAGTAAAGTGCGATATATACTTATCATAACAACAATGTAAAGACGACCTCCACTGCATTTGTCCCATCTGTGTTTATTGTGTTCAATGTGTGAAGTGTATGTAGTGAAATATGATGATTGTATGTCAATCGTTGTGGTATATTTATACTGTTACGAATGGCCCTTGTATACAGTGAGTGAAATTTTTGTACATAATTTATATCAATAAATAAAAAACCTAAAAATTGAACTACCTATGAACAGTTCACCCCCCTTCTTTCCCTCCTCTTCTAATTTTTGCCGTAGTTATAGTAGTTTCAAGTAGAATGTATTTAACATTCTACGCTACACATTCCAGTATTTTTACTATTCTGCCAAGATTCTTCTTTACGAGTGTTGCTCCTACTATGACTACGTCAACCAGTGTCTATTTCTTTAGAAAATAGCCATCAATACGTCTCTACGACTAAATGATGCACTACGACCGCTAAAAAGAAGCAAAGACTGGACGAGGTGATGCTGTGGACTCAGGTTTTCTTAGAGCTGATTTCGAATTCCTTTCTGACTGCCGTGATTTTGGTTTCACATGTTTCCCCTAAATCAATCGAGCAGGTTTCTTTTTTTTTTTCAAAAAGGTTACTGCCGATTTCCTAAATAATTTACTTAAGAAGAAACAGCGTTTCTGTCTTACAAATTCTGGAACTTGTAGAGGAACCATGTCAGGAAACACACCGTTTCGATTCTATTATGGTTTTATTGAACTTCTGCTTTGAGGAACTGAATTTGGCGTGATGCAATACAATTATTAAATAACAATTCGAAAGCAAACATAATGAAACATCAGGTTATCAATTAAGCAGATTTTTTTTGTATCAACACTTAGACATTGCATGTTTACACTATTCCAAAACAAAAAAGAACCCAGCATATTCTACGTACAGAACAGTACTGATGCGGGTCGATGTGGCGACCACCAAACGTTGTCACAGACACGGTGCCCACGAAGCATTTTCTGATACATATTCTCCATCCCACCTGGTGTCTCTTCAGTTCGTGGTGCAGCGACCATAACTCGTGCCATCGGATCTTCATCTCTCCCTACATGAGTCTCACAAATTAAACTTTGGGTAAGGTCAGCGTTTCTTGGCAAAGGTTCCTATTGAGAATATTGCGTACTTTCTTTAAGTTTGTAGCGGGAATTTCCGAACATCCTGCATACAAAAGGCGACAATATCGCGTACACGAGATATCAAAGGGCAGTGCATTGACGGAGCCGTCGTTTGTACTCAAGTGATTCATGTGAAAAGGTTTCCGGCGTGATTATGGCAGCACGAAGAGAATTAACGGACTTTGAACGCGAAAGGGTGGCTGGAGCCAGACCCGCGAGACATTCAGTTTCGGAAATCGTTAGGGAATCCAATACTCCGCGATCCACTGTGTCAAGAGCGTGCCGAGAATACAAAATTTCAGATATTCCCCTCACCATGTACAACGCAGTGGTCGACAACCCCCACTTAAAGGCCAAGAGCAGCGGGGTTTGCGTGCAGTTGTCAGTGCTAACGCATAAGTAACACTGCCTGAAATAACCACAGAAATCAATGTGGGACTTACGACGAACGTATCTGTTAGCACAGAGCGGATAAATTTGGCGTTAATGGGTTATGGTAGAAGACGACGTCGTCTGCTGCGCCTCTCGTGGGCTCGTGAACATATCGCTTGGAACCTAGACGACTGGAAAAACGTGACCTGGTCTGATGAGACCAGAATTCAATTGGTAAAGCCCGGCCAGTGTGGTCGAGCGGTTCTTGGTGCTACAGTCTGGAAGCGCGCGGCCGCTACGGTCGCAGGTTCGAATCCTGCTTCGGGCATTGATGTGTGTGATGTGCTTAGGTTGGTTCGGCTTAAGTAGTTCTAAGTTCTACGGGACTGATGACCTCAGATGTTGAGTCCCATAGTGCTCAGAGCCATTTTAACCATTTGAACCAGTTGGTAAAAGTTGAGGGCAGAGTTTGAGTGAGACACAGACCCCACGAAGCCAAGGACCCAAGTTGTCAACAAAGCACTGTCCAAGTTGATGGTAGTTCCGTAATGGTGTGGGCTCTGTTTACATGGAAGAACTGAGTTCTTCGGATGTTCGCTACCTCGAGACCATTTGCAGCCATTCATGGAGGTCACGTTCGCAAACAACGATATAATTTTTATGGATGGCAAGCGCCGTGTCACTGAGCCACAGTTGTTCGCGATTGGTTTGAAAAACATTCTGGACAATTCTTACGAGTGGTTTGGCCACCCAGATCGCGCGACATGAGTTTCATCGAACACTTAAGCGACATACTCGAGAGGTCAATTTATGCATAAAATACTGCAACGGCAACACTTTAGCAATTATGGACGGCTATAGAGGCAGTAAGGGTAAATATTCCTGAAGGGGACTTCCAGAGACTTGATGAGTCTATGTCACTTGGGGTTGCTGCCTTATGCCAGGCAAAAGGAGGTCCGACACAATATTAGGAGGTATCCCATGACTTTCGTCACCTCAACGTGTAGCACTGTGTATCATTTGCTAGTCGCAAGCGAAACATGTAGTATGAATTACTGACTGATCTGGAATACATATCTTAAGAGAGAGTTTATTTATTCAGGTTGAACGAAACCATTACTCACAGCGCTTGAAGATCAAGGCTTACTGAAGAATATATACGTCAATTCTACAGCTTCCACCAGACTTCATCAGAAATGAAAGACGAGTCAGAAAAATCTCCAAAACTGTTCTCGCCAGCCAACACACTGAAGCGAAAAAAGCATAAATCGAAAATTAAGCTACCAACCTGTAAATGAGATTTTATATTTACAGCAGCCGAAGACAACGGCTGGATGGCGCAGAGAAAGAAATTAACAGAAGAGGCCTGGAATTGGTTTGTTAAACTAAAAAGTTTTTCAGCTTAAGCTATAATGTGTCTATAAAGAAATTTTGCAGGATTTCAAAAAAATCAATAGTGGCCCTCAACTACGTACCCTCAGACTCAGAGTTGAAATATTTAAAGTTTTGGCTGGTTTCGTTGTCTAGGGGCTGAGATATGTAGTTGCCGCATTACATGCAAAATACTGCTGGGTCTACAGTATACAATATGAATACACACATGAATCGAATGGTCGAAGGTTCCTATCACTCGGCAATTGCGAATTTTGAATGTAACATATAAATTTATAAATGAAAGATTGCAATTAATTAAAATCTGCAGGTACTATTTTAACGGCTTTAAATGATGAGTACAATAGCAGAAGTACTTTTAAGAATGCCATTTATTACCGTAAAACACTTACTGGTGTCGATGGTCCAGCAATTAAATAAAATATAAGTTGAATGACAGGGAAACAATAGATTCCTACATAGCTCGCGAGATATTCACTTATAAATGCATACTACATCTTCACTGCCGAAGCCACGGAAATCTCACAAGTGCACAAGTCAGCACTATGAAATATTTCTATCTCCCGCGACTACGCGCAAACTGCTGAACACTCTCCAAGTATTTCCTGCGACCGTCCGTCGCGCCTTCGCGTCTAGCACTCCCCCACTTCCATTCAGTCTCTCCACTGACTTTGGCAGTCGCCTACCATAGTAACGAGCGCTGTGATTGACTAGAGGGCTCCCGCCATGTCTCCAAGGCAACACACACTCACAAACATATTGAAACCCATACTAAATACTGGATTTGCATTTAAATAACTTGAAATTAAATAAATATTCCTATGGCTGGACCATAAACACGCTCTAACACACGTCATGAAATACATAAACAAATCAAATAAACATATATCAAAGGAATATAAACAAAAGTAGGCCAGTAGCCTAATGTCTCTGTGTTTTCTAAAACCCAGTATATATTTGACCAATTTCTTCATGAATAGTATATGTCGGATATAAACAATGACGTAGACGAATAAATATATTTATAAGCATGCTACTACCGTTTTTTCGTGTAATTGTGGAGTACTTATGGCCTGACACGATCAATAGTAGTCGGCCACTTTGACCTCCAGTAACTCATGTACTATTCAAGTTACATGCCTGTAATTCATACCAATTTAGGTTTACACTAATAGCTTTTTAAAGATACGTCGATCGACAAAAACGGATGAACCATTTAGATTTTGGAAATTCGTTGCTGGGTGTTACATGTATTATTTACAGTCAGATACTAAAGTTTAAACTAATAAAGATATTGAAAATCTTATTACACCATCACAATGGTCGTGCAAATAATGTCAACGTACATGTTTCTTTTTAAGGTATCATGATTCCTCTGGCTAATATTAATATCTACATGTACTGTGAAATGTCTGGCATTATGGTATCACAAAGTCCAGCCCTCCTGGCATACAAATCTGCTTCATCGACACAATGCACAGTCCTCGACACAGCGTCAACATGGAATTCCCAACCACGCGATCGGCCTGGACCACACGCTAGGGCTACCCCTCTTGCTCTGGCTAATGTTCGCCACCACGCAGTTGCAGGCGATCCCCGGCTTGCCGAGCGGCCCGTGCTGTCACGCCAACTCCGAGCTTAGAATATTTTCAGGGCGCCACAACACGCCCATTACCTCACAAGCTTACAATCAGTATAATATATGTTACCAGTTTTCATTTTTAAAACGAAAACCATTCAAGAGATGAGAACTGCTCAGCTAACAGTAGAGAGTTACATGCAGGCAGAGTTGAGGAGGAGAAAGAAGGAAAGAAGAAACCGATTAAGTTAACTGAAGTTAAAATCTTCTGGGTTATTAGGTCGCATCATATTTCCTCTAAAATAATCGACGTTTCGACCCCTCTGCTGGGATCTTCCTCAGGATCTTCCTGTGTCCACTACTGCTAGAACAGCAGCTATAGGAGTAGTGGATACCGGAAGATCTTGAGGAAGATCTCAGCAGAGGGGTCGAAACGTCGATTATTTTAGAGGAAATATGATGCGACCTAATAACCCAAATGATTTTACTTCAGTGGCAACGGCCACAAAAGCCTGCACACTTACAAGAAACCGATGGATCAGGATACGCACTGGAGAGGTAAATGTAACTGTTACTGCAGTGAGTATCAACAGAGATGAATTGGTTATGGGGCTACGCGTATAGGTAGACGAAAAGTTTCTTTGAGGGATTATAAAAGACAAGGACAGACCAGGTAATGGAAGGTAGGTAAATGACGTTACAAAAGTTGCAGAAGCGCCATGGAAAGAGACGCCAGCAGTGGATATCAACCGCTTGCCGCTTTTCCTGCTGCTGCTGAAGACGATGAAAAGATGACATTCCGTCTCTAATGACTTTGACGTCTACGAGAGGGTTTGTCGTCCTTTCTTGTCATTAGCTCTGTATTACTGTATAGCTTGTAAAACTGCAACACCCAGAAGTAAAATGTTTGAATCGCTCCAAATTCAGTGGAAGTGTAGAAACGCGGAACCATGACGCGTGACTAAGAATACAGAGACATGGCGTGCACGTAGACCTAGAAGCGTGTGACCGGACAGATCAGTGTTTTAACGTCACTCTCAGTCGGTGCAGAGGCATCATACGGAGTGGAAACGTGCAAGAAAGTGCCATTATACCGGGTCGACGACAAAGGGCGCAAATCTTCATGCCAGTTAGTTCAAACAGGACTAGGTGATCGGTTTCAGGGAAACGTGATTTTCATGCCGCGACACTGCGGCTCGTACAGGGCACGCTGCTACGACAGTGATGCGTGTGTACAACCAGTGGATAGAAGAGGATCGTACAGTGCAGCAACGAGCGGGTACTGAAACACACACTGTGACTGGAGCACAAGACGACGCTATCTTGTCCACATAACTGTTATCCACAGAGCAGCTTCGTCCACAGTGTTGGCTTGACGTTGGAGCACTGCAACGGGTGAGAGCATGTCTGCCTCGACGGTTCGACGCCATCTGCTGATGACTTCCACTGACAAAAATTAGCCAATGCCTCAGACTGCAGTGGACACGTGAACGCCGTCACTAGTGTGCTCAATGGCGAAGGGGAGTGTTTTCGAATAAGTTCCGGTTCAGTCTCCCCTACAATTATGGCCCTGTACGTGTTAGACACCACCTTGGTGAACGCAGTCCGGCAGACTGCATTGTTGAGCGGTATAGCGTTCGAAGGTCTAGAGTGATGTTTTTGGGGCGCCGTTGACTGCAGCTTGAGATCTTGCGTCCTACGTACTGAGGACACTGCGAATAGCAATCGGTACATGAGGGAGGGTTTAGAGCCCCACATGCCATATTCCAGTTGGAAAGATGCCAGCCACATGTGGCGAGGAACGTGCAAGCCGTTTTCAAGAACTAGGGGTACCGTTACTTCCCTAGCCTGCACGTTTGCGTTGCATCTCACCCACGGAACATGACTGGGATATGGTCGATTGCCACATTGTTCGTTCTGATCCTCAAGCAACTACAGTACTGTCGGTGCTTTGTGGACGCGCCCACAAACCGCGTGGCAGTGTGTTCCCCAGTAGCATAACCATGCACTCTTTGATTCCATGTCACTACGTCTAGAACAGGGCCGGCCAAACGCTGCACAGTGTGCAGACGTGCAGAAGTACTGCACATGTCCGCACGTGTGCGACAGCGACATCTGTTATTAGACACGTGTCCTAAATGAACGGCGGCGGCTACACTTACCTGTGGTACAAGCAAGAGCGCAACATATCCAGTCTCGTTTACCAAAAAATTGGCTCTGAGCACTATGGGACTTAACATCTTAGGTCATCAGTCCCCTAGAACTTAGAACTACTTAAACCTAACTAACCTAAGCACATCACACACATCCATGCCCGAGGCAGGATTCGAACCTGCGACCGTAGCAGTCACGCGGTCCCGGACTGAAGCGCCTAGAACCGCACGGCCACCACGACCGGCTTCTCGTTTACCCCTGGTGACCGTAACCTTAACAGAGAAGTACTGAGAAATGGCAAGTTCTGTGAAAAAGCAAAGGACGGGAGATCTATGTTCTCAGTCATTTAAAAATTACTGGGAACTGCAATTCTTTTTTGTAGCCGTTGGTGAAAACTCACAGTGTTTGGTGTGCCGCTGAATAATAGGCGTCCAGCGTAAGTTTTCAATTGAAAGACACTACAATACATATCACAAAGACGAGTGTAGTGTACTCAACAGTGAAGAACGGCAAGCAAAATTAAATGTCCTTCAGAAAATGGAAGAGAGCCATCAACTCGATTTTACTGTACATCAAAGTAACCGATACCTCTTCAACTCTTAGTTTCTTACCGAGCGAGGTGGCGCAGTGGTTAGCACACTGGACTCGCATTCGGGAGAACGACGGTTCAATCCCGCGTTCGGCTATCCTGATTTAGGTTTTCCGTGATTTCCCTAGATCACACCAGGCAAATGCCGGGATGGTTCCTTTGAAAGGGCACGGCCGACTTCCTTTCCCATCCTTCCCTAATCCGAGCTTGTGCTCCGTCTCTAATGACCTCGTTGTCGACGGGACGTTAAACACCAATATCCTCCTCCTCCTTAGTTTCTTGTGTTACATTTATGTCTGTTTTACTGTACGCTGTACAATGTACTGTTTTCCATTTTCCAGAATGACAACCACACTAAATCTTCACAGCGAGCAAGTTTTAAAATCGCATTAAGAATTGCACAACCTGGGAAACCCTTTTCCGGAGGGGAGTTTGTGAAAGGGTGTCTGATTGATTCTGCAGAACTTGTGCGTCCCACGAACGTTAGCAGGTTTCAAGAAATCAGTCTATCCAAACAAACAGTGACAAGACGTATCAGTGCTATGGCCGGCGATCTGCACAGGCAGCTAATAAATAAGGCTAAATACTTTGTTGCTTTCTCTGTTGCGCTCGATGAAGCAACAGATCTTACAGATACAGCCCAGGTTGTGATATACATACCAAGTGTCGATAACGCACTTTGTGTAACAGAGGAGCGACATCTGTGCGTAGAAACATGCACTACATGAGCGCTGACGGCTGCGGCGTGCACGCCGTGACCCGGAAGTTGCACATGTGCAAGAGCACCGCACGCGTGCAGAATTTCTGGCCGGCCCTGGTCTAGAAGTTCTGATTGCAGCACATGGTAGCTTCACACCATACTGAATACGCACGGTCAAAGTGCACGTATAGTTCTGTAATTCTAATCCTTGCCATATTACTAATCTGTAGTATAAATTTCATTGCAATCACATGTCTTCTTCTTGTTGCTTTTTTTTTTTTTTTTTTTTTTTTTTTTTAGTGTGTAGTGTGGACTGAAGAGATCATCCTTAATGACTTATTCTTCTAGGATGGGATGTAAGGATAAAAGGAAAACACTATATTTATTACGCATTCAGTTAGGCTTGGGCACGCAATGGGTCCTTTAGCCTGCTGTCTTTGGTGATGTGTATCTCCTGTGGAGGGTGAAATGTGTCAAGGCTGTTATGTGTGACTGCTTCCTCATGTTATGACAGATTGCCTATGGGGGGTGAAACGTTATTGACTTCGGTACTCGATACTTGTGCCATCTTGCAGGGTTTGCCGTTCCTACCGATTGTAACTGTCGAACTTCGTCCCTAAGGGCATCGATCTTGTCAAAAACTCATAGAGCCTTGTCACGGACCTTCTCTTGTATAGTGGTCTCGTGGAGTGCGGTGCGGATGTCGACGTTTCTTGTCCACCATGGAGCTCCTGTGATCCATCGATAGCAAATGTTTTGCAGCGCTTGGAGTTTGCTGTAGTTCGAGACGCACGTAGTTCCCCACGAGGTGGAGCCATACAACATTGTGGGTTCCACCGTTGCCTTATACAATTGGAGTTTAGTCTTAGGGTTGAGATCCTTACTCTTCAGGAACGGAATCAATGACCTGGCCATCTTCTGGGCTGCCGTCTTCTTGTCGTCAATATGCTGCGTAAAGAGTAATTTTTTGTCAAGGTAGACACCGAGATACTTCACTCCCGGCGACCATGGGATAAATTGGTCAGCTATTTGGAGTCTGTCGTCCAGAACTGGTTTCCTCCGTGTGAACAGAACGGCTGCCGTCTTCGTCGGGTTGATCGTTATCTTATTTTGCAGCGCCCAGCGTTCCATTACAGCAAGTTGCCGTTGCATCCTAGCGATTAGCTGCTCCAAGTGTCGTCCAGTTGTCAGAAAGGCCGTGTCGTCCGCATAAAAACTCGCCGTAACAAGGGGGACTGTTGGGATGTCATTTATATATAAGTTGAAAAGTAGAGGCGAAATGACAGAGCCCTGCGGAATTCCTGCGGAGATCAGTTTCATTTCGGAATTTTTATCGTCGACTCGGACATACAGTTTCCTGTCCTGCAGAAAGCTGTCTATGAGTCTAATGTAACAATCCGCAGTAGGGGTAGTGCGATGCAGTTTGACGATAAGGTTGGGCCGCCACACCTTATCGTAAGCTTTTTCGATGTCAAGGAAGACACCAATCGTGAAGTGCTGCTTGTTGTATCCTTCTTGTATCCGTTCGGTGATCCGTAGAAGTAGAAGTTCGGCAGGTAACTTGTCCTTGAAACCGAATTGTTCGGGTCGTATAACATCATGCGCTGTAAGCGTGTCATGGAGCCTCTGCAACAGCACTCTCTCGAGCACCTTGCCAAGGGTCGGCAAGAGGCTAATTGGCCGGTAACTGTTGGGTTCTGCTGGGTCTTTACCTGGCTTGGGTATTGGAACTACTCGAGCCGTCTTCCATGCCGTAGGAAAATATCCCTGCAGAAGGCAGCTGTTGAGAATTCGGGTAAGGAGCACAGTTGGTTTCCTGGGCAACTGTATCAAATCGGTGTTGCTTATGGAGTCGTTGCCCGGCGCATTATTCCGAGTCTTCCGGATAATTTTACGGATCTCTGCTGGTGTGGTGAGTTGTGGGCGGCTCTGCACAGGCGCAGCACGAAGAGCAGTCCATTCTGCAGTAACGACGGCTTCCTGTTCTTGCAGGCGGACGTCGTTCACGGGGGTCGCTGGTGTAGACATCTGTTCTTGGTAAGTCGTAGCATACAGCTCTGCCTGGGCGAGTTCGTCATAGAGGAGGCCATCTGGTCCTCTGATGGCTCGTTTAGGTGGCCGCTGGTGTCGTATGTTCTTGACTACCTGCCATTCGTTCTTGGCTCGAAGTAAGAATTCATCCATCTTATCTTCCCAGACCTGCTGTCGCCACTCGGCCACTCTCCTGTGCAGTTCTCGTGTTAAGACGTGTGTTTCTCGTCGATCGATCGGGTTTCTATAGCGGAGCCAACGTCGCCTGCTCCTGTTTCGCTGTGTCTTCAGTTCTTGGAGTAGAGGCGGGAACTCATCGAAAGCTACTACAGGGTAGACCGTGTGAGTAGTTGCCCTCCGTTTGGCTACCTTTATCTTCTGCGTCAAAGTTTTTACCGCGATGTCGATGGCTTCCGGTGTTGAAACGTCCTGCGTCGGGCAGATATTGTTGTCAAGATATGTCCGAAATTGACCCCAGTTCAGAGTTTGTGAGGTTGGGGGCGGAAGGTTGGCCGTTGCGTTTTCCACTATACTGATAACAGGTCGGTGGTCAGACGAAAGATCGTCGACGGTGCGGAGCTGGAGGTTCGTCTCAATATTTTTGATGACAGCAATATCTAGGACGTCTGCTTCTTGCCGATCGACGTAAGGAATCCGCGTGGGCTCTCGTGGGCCATGGACTGTGATGCCCAGTTCTTCTTCCATGGCAATCAAAGTTCGTCCACGAGGGTTCGTACGCTGGGAATTCCACGCGACGTGCTTGCTGTTAAGGTCACCTCCTAGGAAGATTTTGTCAAAATTGGTGAAGATACTCCGTAGGTCGTCTGGCACCAGGTTTTTACCGGGGATGTTGTACGCCGCAATGAAAGTGATGTTGCCTGCCGCCGATCGAACCGTTACTGCTGTTGCCTCCAGATGTTGGAGGTGTGGTAGTGTTTCATGATGGTGCCGCAGTTCCCTTTTAAGCAGAACTGCGGTCCCTCCACCTCGTTGGCCTTGTCTGTCCGTTTTATAGACGTACATGTTACGAAATCTGAGCTCAGTTGTTGGACGAAGGTGCGTCTCCGATACAAGTGCGATGTCGATTTTGTGACGTTGTAAAAATTCAGTGAATTCTGTTTTCTTGTGTTTCATTCCGTTGGCGTTCCATATACAAATTTTCAGGTTTCTCGTGGTCCCATGGCGATCCATCTTAAGATGTTCCGAAGGCCTTCAATACACTTTCGATTAAAGAAAGTATCCCCACTAGTTGTTGCTGCACGGCGGTGAGAAGTTTCGCGACATCAGAGAGCGCTGGAGCTATAGATTGCATTAAATGAGCTGGTGAGACGTAGGTTTCCGGTTCCGGTCGGCGTGGTGATGCTGCGTGGGCGTATGAATAATGCTGGCGGTGCTGTCGAGGTGGAAGTGCTTCAGGAGGAGGCTGTGTTACTGGCTGCCGTGTCGCCGCCGGCTGTTCTTGTGGCGTTTGCTGACGGTGGGGCGGAGGGTGTGGCGTCAGGTTGGAGTTTCGTAGTACACGAGTCCTCCGTTGAAAGGGCTGCGGGGAAGACCGTTGTGTGTATTTCCTGAGAAGTTCCTGGTACTTCTGGCAGCCACGCCACGTGGCAGGATGGTCCTTTTCACAGTTAGCACATTTCGGCGGAGCCCCTCGGGGATGAGTACATGCTGAAGATCGGTGTTGCCCTCCACATCGAACGCAGCGAGCAAGCAAGCTGCAATAATTAGCCGTATGTTCGAATCGCTGGCAGTGGCGACATTGAACAGGTCCTTCTTGTCTGTTGTAGGTTTCAATAACGACTTTAGTATATAGAAGGTATTTGATGTCGTAAATCTTGTAGTTTTCCTTTTGGGCTGGCAACGTGACACAGTAAACATCTTGAGGTCGTAATTCCTTCGTGTTGTCGTCTCGATTTTTAAACTGGTGGACGTTGATGACAGGGAAACCCTTCTCTATCAGTGCGTCTTTCAGTTCTTCCTCCGTAACTTCGGCAGGTAGACGTTTGACAACCACTTTGAGGTCCTTGTCCTCCGCGGCCTGATGTGTGAAAAAGTGGATGTCATTCGAACAAAGAAATTGATGGCCCGCCGTTGATCTTCATAGGAGTCAAAGTGATATTTGATCCGGTCTCGTTGGTAGATGGCCTTAAGACTGCCGTCAATATTCGCTTTCAGCGCCTTGTTGAGTTCCATGTAGTTCTTGGTATGGTAAATAGTAACGGGCGGGACTTTGCGTAGTAAGTTCCGGCCAGAGCCATCTGTCCCCTCTTTATCTGCTTCGAGATTGACATCACTCGTCTGGTCCATACGTTCCGGAGCATCTGTAGTATCTTCCGTCGCAATAGCCGCATAACGGTTGGAAGTTTTCAGTTCTTCCGGACGTTGTCGCTTCCGAGAGTTGTTCTGCTTAGGAGAAGCGTTGAGTCGTTTTCTTTGGCGAACTAGTGTAAAATCGCCCTCTTCGTCGGTGGGCTGCATGGTCCAAACTTCTTCAGAGGAGACTCCCTCCATTTCGTCGTCGTCGTCGTCTGGTGGAGAAAATTGTTCCACGTCGTCTACTTGTTCTTCATGCTGTGAAGGAGGAACTGTACTAGTGCGGTTGTCGTATACTTGCTGACTTTGCAGAATCATGTGTTGTATTACACATCTCAGTTCCCGTTGTTGCCGATCGTTCTGTGTTAACTGATGTCTCTCGTCAGAGGGGTTTGACGTATGTTGTCCGCCGCTCTGCATTCGCGTATCGCTCGTCGTGGTCCCGTCCTCATTATGTTGCCTGTCAGAATCCGTTGTCGTTGCAGGGGTCGTCGCCACTGTATCCGTCCTGTTGGGAGCGGCCGCCGGGGCGGCCGGCAGGGCAGGCCCCACCGACCGGCCAGCGGCCGGCCCCGGCGCGACCGAGCCGGCTGGCTCGGACGCGCGCGTTCCGTTGTCCGCACTCATCGGCATCGCGCGCTCAACTGCGCTTCTTCTTGTTGCTGCAGCTTGCAGGATCTGCAGTGTATATTCCGACCATGGTGTTCCTCTGGCGTGCTGATCCGACGGCAGGCGCTTCTGTTGCTATCCCGTATTCATTGCATGCCATCGGTACTGAAACGAATGAAACTATTTACGTATCATAGTTAAAAAGTAACGAAGTCCAAACAGCGTTTGCATATGGTGACTGTAATAGTGGATTGACGAGTCTTCAACAGACACGGCGAGGTTTCAAAAGAAACACACAGAATTCTTCATTTGCTCATTTGTCAGATAGGAGAGACCCATAAGTCATCGAATCGCAGTTACGCACACTGAAGAAGCGGCTCAGTTAGTGGAAAATAACTGAAGGAATCTTTCTTTCTCGCTGAACCTGAATATGCAGAAAAACATTGATTTCTAATTCGCATAACTGAACACACTTAGAAGAACTGTTATGGACGCAGATGATTGAATTTGCAGTATTAGCTGCTATCCCTCTCAATCCTCGCGTAACCTGAGATTGCATATTACTTATTCTATTATGTATTGGATAACTGTTTTAAGGCTTATTAAAAAGGAATTTTTATAAAATAACAGAAAAAACTTGTTTTCATAAAAAGATTTTCATTTTTCTCGTATAATGTAAACATCGCCCCCCCCCCCCCGTTATACCGATTCCCCCGTCCCCCAATTACCCATGGACTTGCCGAGGTCAGGTGATCTGCTGTGTCTCAGCGATACAGATAGCCATGTCTCCGCAATATCCTTTCTTCCAGGAGTGCTAGTCTTGCAGGATTCGCAGGAGAGCTTCTGTGAAATTTGGAAGGCACGAGATGAGGTACAGGCGGAAGTAAGACTGTCAGGACTGGTCGTGAGTCACGCTTGAGCAACTCAGTCGGTAGAGCACTTGGCAGTGAAAGGCAAAAGTGCCGAGTTCGAGTCTCGCTCCGGTTCACTGTTTTAATCTGCCTTTATGTTTTAGCCATACCTTAGGTGCTACCACAATGGAGGGACAGACAAACGTGTAGTTGCTGAAGAGGGGCAGCAGCCTTTTCGGTAGTTTCGCGGACAAAAGTCTAGATGATTCACTGACCTGGCCTTGTAACACGACCTTGCTGTGCTGGTACTGCGAACGGCTGAAAACAAGGGGATACTACAACCGTAACTTTTCTCGAGGACCTGCTGCTCTATATGGTAACATGACGATGGCATCCTCTTGTGTAAAATATTCCGGAGGTAAAATAGTTCCCCAATCGGATTATGGAAAGGGGTGGGGGGATTGGAGGGTAGGGGGGACTACTCAGGATGATGTCCACATCATACAGGTTAGAAAATTTGAAAAGGAAAATAGAATAGCTGAAGTTAGATACAGTGGGAATTAGTGAAGTTCGGTGGCAGGATGAACAGGACTTTTGGTCAGGCGAGTACAGGGTTATGAATATAAAATCCAACAGGGGATACGCAGGGGTAGATCTAAAAGTGAATGAGAAAACAGGAATGCGTTTAAGGTACTATAACAGCACTGTGAACGCTCTTTCTTAGCTCACATAGACACGAAGCCAACACCCACCGGAGTGTACAAGTTTATATGGCGATTAGGTCCTCGTATGATGAAGAGACTGAATCAAGAAATAGGGCTGTATGCATGGATCAAACCTGGAGACATCGGAAGGTTTCAGATTGATTATATAATAGTCAGGCAGAGATTTGAGAAACAGATAGACTCTTTCTAAGTGCAGATGTAGACTCTGAGCATAATTTATTGGTTATGAACTGTAGGCTAAAACTGAAGAAAAAGGTAGGAAACTAAGCAGATGGGACCTGGGTAAGGTGAAAGAATGAGAGCTTGTTGAGAGTTAGAAAGGGAACATTAAGCAACGACTGACTCGAACAGGGGAAAGATGTACTGCAGAAGAGGCATGGGTAGTTTTGGGAGATGAAATAGTGAAAGCAGTAGAGGATAAAATAGGTAATCAGACAAGGTGTAGTGGAAATCCGTGGATATCATAGAAGATGTTCGACTTACTTGATGAAAGGAGCAAAATAATAATGTGGTAGGGAACGCGAATGGTCGAAGTCAGTTTATTGGGAGAATTTCATAAAAGTGTGATTTATCTGTAAAGGTGACCACATAAAGGATGACAGTGCGACCTATTCTTGAGTCGTGCTTGAGTGTTTGGGATCTGCACCAGGCCATTGAAGCACTTCAGAGGCGGGCTGCTAGATTTGTTCAAATGGTTCAAATCACTCTGAGCACTATGGAACTTAACTTCTGAGGTCATCAGTCCCCTAGAACTTAGAACTACTTAAACCTAACTAACCTAAGGACATCACACACATCCAAGCCCGAGGCAGGATTCGAACCTGCGACCGTAGCGGTCTCGCGGTTCCAGACTGTAGTGCCTAGAACCGCTCGGCCATACCGGCCGGCCTAGATTTGTTACCAGTTGGCTCGAATAACAAGCAAGTGCAAAGCAGATGCTTTGGGAACGCAAATGGGAAAATGTGGAGGGAAGTAAGCGTTCTTTTCGAGAAATATCATTCAGAAAATTTAGAGAATCGGTGTTTGAAGCTGACTACAGAACGATCCTACAGCCGCCAAGGTACATTTCACGTAGGGACCACGAAGACAAGATACGAGAAATCAGAGTTCTTATGGAGGCACGTAGACATTCATTTTTTCCTCGTTCTGTCTGCGAACGGAACAGGAAAGAAAACGACCAGTAGTCGCACAGGGAACCCTTCGTCACACACCGTATGGTGGTTTGCGCAGTAAGGATGTAGATATAGAGTAGCATGGAGAGCTGCAGCAAACCAGTCTTCGAACTGAAGACCACAATAACAACAACAACAGCAACAATACAAAAATGTTGATTATCCTCTGACTTACCGATTTACCAAGAACAAGCGCCATTTAGGAAAACGTGGATAACATCATACTGAACTGTACTGTTTTGCCTGTTGGATTTATAGCTATCGAGAGCTTTTGAGCCTGAAAGTAACTCATTCAGTGTTCCGTGGGACGTAGGTATCTGGCATATAGAAAGTTTCTTACAAACCTAGTGTATTTAGGTTCTGAGTGCTTCCAGTGTATATGCCATACCATGTAACATTGGCCCTAAAAGCCAGCAACACGAAGAGATAACATACTTCAGTTTATGTAGGTAATACAGAATTTGGTTGAGCTGCAGCAGTATCGAGCTTCGGTGAACTTTCAGTAGCACAGCTAACATCCATATTAAGCATAAGCTTTTATCAAGGAAATTTCTCAATTTACCTCCAAGGATAGGCATCATAGGCTATCCAACTTGTTTTTTCGGTGCAGCTTCAAAGTATAAATGAAATCACTTGTTCTTTTCGTGCAAGAGGTATCACACTAAGAAAGTTGCTTCGTGCAAGACAGCAAGGTGAAGGGCAAGTTTACAGTAATACACATATAATCACGCACCAAGAAATACAACAATACACAGGATCACAATGAAGTTTTTAACGGGCTATAGGCTCCAGAACGTCGACTCTAATTGTGAACTTCTGTATCATCCTACGGACTGTATGTCGGGCAGTAGTATCATACATACTAATTTTTACATAATCGAAGTAATGGTACTGCAATATGATTATGTGGCAACATTGATTCAGAAAAAAATTGTGAATTTGTACTTTTATTAATACTTTTTCCTCAATAATCACAAAAGATTGTATTCATTGTCAGGTACCATGCTGTTTTTTATGATTTGTTATACTCTATTAAGCGTTAAACAATATTGTTTTTAATTTAACAATGGAGAGGAATTCGAGTAAAGAGGAAATAGTGTACTTATCCTTCAAAGAAAATAGCGGACCTTTCAACGACAGCCGTAATCGCCGAGTTTAAATAGTATAGTGCCAAGTGTGTTATGTGTGGGTGACGTTTATACCCCTTCCTTAATTGGATGTTCCCGTGGAGTGAGTTTATTTTGTTTCTGTGCTTTATATTAATCATTTTTCTTTTAGGGAAATTACCAATGAGGCTAGTAATTCATCAATGAGTCACTTTATTCGATTCCATAGCATATATTACCACTCTGTGTTTTAAATGGCTTGCTGTAGCAACGCAAGAAATGACAATAAATAAATAAATAAAATGGCAACTGTGACGTTGCCAGGCGACATGACGCAGGCTGATGGCAGCGGAGACGGTGTTGTGGAAGCATCGACGACTTCCTCGGGGCGTCGAGTTTCCTCTGCTGAAGCATCGCCTTGTTACCACTGCGACAGTTGCAGTGACCGCTAGCGAGATCTTCGTGACACCGTGTGATGACGTTCCCGCTCGCCAGCGTCAACGCTCCATCTCTGCGACGTCCACCACGATATCTCTCAACATTTCTCTTTTCAATAGCGAGAATTGCTGCAGAAACAAGAGAAATAATAAATACATTATTAGCCTTGAAAGCTTTGTGAGAAACAAGATGTGCTACAACTCCGAACAGCGGCCGGAAAAAAAAACAGAAATAACCTAGAATCTAAAAATGGCAATAGTAATTACAAGAAACTAAGAATTCTTTGATGACAGTGTAAGTAGGCTGTTTAGGTTTATATGTTGGTAACGCCATGTAGCGCTCTATATGAAAATCACTGACTGTGCTGTGTGCAGTCTGTGGCTGGTTTGCATTGTTGGAATTTGCTATTGTAGTGTTGGGCAGTTGGCTGTCAACAGCGCGTAGCGTTGCGCAGTTGGAGGTGAGCCGCCAGCAGTGGTGGATGTGGGGGGAGAGATAGTGGAGTTTTGAGAGCGGATGATCTGGACGTGTGTCCATCAGAGACAGTAAATTTGTAAGACTGGATGTCATGAACATGACTTTTGAACACTATTAAGGTAAATACATTGTTTGTTCTCTATCAAAATCTTTCATTTGCTAACTATGCCTATCAGTAGTTAGTGCCTCAAGTAGTTTGAATCTTTTATTTAGCTGGCAGTATTGGCGCTCGCTGTATTGCAGTAGTTCGAGTAATGAAGATTTTTGTGGGGTAAGTGATTCATGAAAGGTATAGGTTATTGTTAGTCAGGGCCATTCTTTTGTAGGGATTTTTGAAAGTCAGATTGCGTTGCGCTAAAAATATTGTGTGTCAGTATAGTGATGATCAGAATAAGTAAAGAGAGAAATGTCTGAGTACGTTCAGTTTTGCTCAGGTGTTTGAAAATCAAATAACGTAAGTGGTTTACCAGCACAATCATTCATAAATTTTTCTAAGGGGATGTTTCATAAAACCCCTTGGGGTGGGAAACTACTCCTAAAAGATGGAAGAATCATCAATGATCAACGGCATGAGGATGCAGAAGGCAATGGAAAGCACTGCATTATAGACACATAATGTGTATCCTCCGGACATATGACCCATAATTGAAAAAGTATCATGATGATGTCTCCAGTGGCAAAAGATTCCTGACACGTCCCCATTCGGATCTCTGGGGGACGACTGCCGAGGTGGAGGTGACTATGAGAGGAAAATTGAATACCCAACGAAAGGATAACATTGTACGAGTCGAGGGGTGGAATGTAAGAAGTCTGAACGTGATAGGGAAGCTAGAAAATCTGAAAAGCGAAATGCTAAATCCCAATCTAGATATAGTGGTGATCAATGGAGTGAAATGAAAAGAAGACATGAGTTTCTGGTCAGATGAGCATAGGGTAATATCAACAGCAGCAGAAAATTTGGTAACGGGTGTAGGATTCATTTTGAATAAGAATACAGGACGGAGAGTGAATTACTGTGAGCAGTTCAATGATGGGATTGTTCTCATCAGATTCGACAGCAACCCACCACCGACAACAATAATTCAGGGTCGCGCGGGATTAGCCGAGCAGTCTACGGCGCTGCAGTCATGGACTGTACTGTACGAGTCCTCCCTCGGGTATGGGTGTGTGTTTTTGTCCTTAGGATAATTTATGTTAAATAGTGTGTAAGCGTAGGAACTGATGACCTTAGCAGTTAAGTCCCATAAGATTTCACACATTTTTTTGAACAATAATTCAGGTACACATGACGTCGCCGCAAGCGGAAGATGGAGAGGCAGAGAAAGCATATGAGGATACTGAACGGGTAATTCAATAGGTAAAGAGAGATGAAAATCTAATAATCATGGGAACTGGAATGTCGTTGTAGGAGAAGGAATAGGAGAAAGGGTTATGGGAGAATGTGGGCATGAGAGAGGAAAAAGACTTTATGAGTTCTGCGGCAAATATCAGCTAATAATAGTGAATACTCTGTTCAAGAATAACAAGTGGACGAGGTGTATTGGGTAAAGGACGGGAGATACGGAAGATGTCAGTTATATTATAGCCAGGCAGAGACACCAAAATCAGGTATTGGTGTGTAACGTGCACCCAGGAGCAGTCTGTCTCAGTTCACAATTTAATAATGATGAACAGCAGGATGAAGTTTCGCAACGCATTAAATTTTATTCTTAACAATTGTTTCTCATCGCAAACTACCCTGGAACAACTTTTTAAGCGTTTCAGTTTCTGACCACCTTGTACACGTATATATGTACATTATGACCACATTCCTGAGGGACATATATACAGTGTGTTTCAGAAGTGGCGGTCAATAGTCAGGGATATGACAGGAATGATCATTCGAAACAAAAAAGTCAAGTAAACATGGACCCTAAAACGCATATCTTAAGAGCTATGACCAATTCTTAATCTTCGATGCTGTGAAACGAATCTGTTCTCCTGCAAGCTCTTTGTTTTCCATATTTTGGGAAGTGGTAGTATGGAACAAAACAAGAAAAGATGGCCATTAAACATGTGCTCTAAAACGCATACTTTAAGAGCTATAAGCACTTGTTTATTTTCGCTACTTTGAAACACAACTCTTCTAATGAACAAATGCTCACAACTTTTAAGGTACGAGTTTTGGAGCACATGTTTACTGGACTTTTTTTTCTTGTTTTGGTCCTTACTACCAGTTCCCAAAACATAGAAAGCAATGAGCTTGCAGTAGAAGAGATCTATTTCACAGCATCGAAGATAAAAAATTGCTGTAAACTTAATACCTGTTTCGATTTGACGAACTTTGCATGCTTTCCTTCCGTAGTGTAGACAGTAAATCGAGCTTTTTCGGGATATTACTCTCTTATGAAGCAAATCTGCAATTGTATACAATAAATCAATGAACTTCCGTTTTACCGCCTCTGTAGTCTCATGAATACAGCTTCGTTGGCGGCCATCTGATCCCGAGAGTCATTTTCGCTTTGCCATTGCTTCACTACAAAAGCAATATCGTGCACCGAGCTTTCGGGCTACGTCAGAACGTTACACACTTGCACGATTTAGTAAGGGGGAAAGAGTCCACGAGTAGGAAGCGACCGCAGACGCGCCGATTTCACTTGTCATACTCCGCAACTGCAGCGGGTAGGGAGGAAGCCAGTATAGCGCTGAGGTGACAGCAGCAAGTTGATTTACATTGTATGCAACCCTCAACCTTGCGTTTGTACTAGCTGTGTAGTCGGTAAACGACGCCGGAACAAAATATGTGCTACCGGCGTATACGTGCTGAACTCGTGAGACTGCATACCTCCGACATATATCGCTACCTGGCCACATCCACATTCTTCTACGTCTGTTGTCAGGCGTCAGAAAAATCTTGCAGTCGTCGATGAAGGGAACGCAGTCTCATTGATACAGGTTACATTCCAGGAGTTCCTCGGTTATCTCAAACGAATATGAACACATTCCTGAGGGACTCGTACGGTCATTCGTAGTAGATGTATAGAGGCCAAACTGATCGCATACTGTTTGACAGCTCTCCCAGTTAGCTCCAAAAAGACAACGTACAGTTCTGTTGCAATCTCCTCGGGGTATCTGCTACCAATAAATTCTAGGCAGCGGTCATTAACGGTTGTAGTTAATGGCAGGAGATCGCTACGAGGCAAATATCAATGCTTTGTGTCACACGAAAGTGGTTGAGTCTCCGAATGTACACCAGTGTGGTGGCCAAGACCCGCTGTTGAAAACTCTTCTCGCCGTAAAATGGCTCTGTCCAAACCAGAAGTGTTCCGTCGGCACTTGGTGACAGACAAAGCAGTGAGCAAACGAGGCATTAACTGAAGATTGGATACAAAGCTTGCTCTACTGCGGCTTTTCTTTTTCGTCCATTGCTTAGCGATATCTTGTTTCTAAAAGAGAATCGACAAAAAGGCCGGCTATAAAAAAGCACAAGCTAGGTGAATAATGAAGATGGTATAAAACATTTTGAGCACTTTCGGCTATATAAGAAGTAAACTCACTCCCTAGCGAGCTTTACTAAGCTATCGAAGATAAAGGTGCGTTTAGCTGCTGCTGAGCGACCGCGAGGAGGCGCTGATGCTGATGGAATCAGCGAGCTACGCCACCTTCCTTGGAATGTGGAATGAGGTGTGGAAGCATTTTGAGTTCCAGAACCTTAGCCGACCATTCACGCAGTTATTTTTACAAAAAATGAATAAAAACAATGTCAGTCGATTATGAAGATGAGGCAAGTCACTTTTACACTTTAAATAATAAGGCAAAGCAATCACATGAGGAATAGGAAAATCAACCAAGATAAAAGACTACCACCAAAAACAGCAACAAATAATAAACCCAACAGAAAAGCTTGATATTTATAATTACGTACTTACCACAGTAGCACGGTGCACAGTGGATGAAGACTAAGGAATAGCCGGCCTTTGTCCAGTATGCCGCGTGACATCACACTCGAAAGCCGCGTTGTCAGTACAGCACTCGCTTCTTTCTTTGGATTCCTTCGCTGAAAGAGTGAAAGGATGAAAAGCTCCATTTACTGTATTTTTTATGGAATTTTGATAGTTTTCTGTTGAGAATTTACAATTTGCGTAGCAGAAGATGCTTTGAAATTGTATTGTTGGCCACGAAGCGTAAACCCTGAACATAAATAAATAATCTTCCAGGGCCTGATAAGCTAAACGCACTAGCCGATAATGCTAACGATCATTAGTGGGTCTACCAACTGACTACCTGATGAAATTCTAGAATTTACGTCTCTAGTTTTCTTCATTATAATGGCTAAAACAGTTCCGCATTGTCGTCTAGAAACAAAATACGGGAGTTCGGAATAACAGGACACTTTGGAATGAAGAGTTCCTACCAACAGAACAGAGCATGTATTCTTAATGGAGAGAAACCTTCAGAGCGTAAAAGTGGCTTCGGATGTGGCCCGAGGACGTGTTACAGAACCAGTGCTATTCACGATATACACTCATCAGCCAGAACATAATGGCAACCGGCCTACTATCCATGTGGACCCATCCAGGCGATAGCAGCGTTACCTGGCGAGGAATGACTGCTAGCCAGACACATTCACGGTGCATGTAGTATCAGTAAGCGTGCTGCCCATGTGCAGAATGGGAAAAGAGCGCGATCTGTCTGAGTTTGACCAAGGGCAGATTGTGATGGCCCGGAGGCTAGGTATGAACGTTTCGGAAAATGCACAACTTCTCGGGTATTCGAGAAGCGCTGTCGTGAGTGTTTTCAGCACGTGCTGGAACTATGGTGAAACCACGTCCAGACGTCGCTGGTCGGACAAATGGTTCAAATGGCTCTGAGCACAATGGGACTTAACATCTGAGGTCATCAGTCCCCTAGAACTTAGAACTGCTTAAACCTAACTAACCTAAGGAATCACACACATCCTTGCCCGAGGTAGGATTCGAACCTGCGGCCATAGCAGTCACTCGGTTCCAGACTGAAGCGCCTAGAACCGCTCGGCCACACCGGCCGGCCGCTGGTCAGACATATGTCGGACGTCATAGGTTGGGCAGACTGGCAAAACAGGACAGGCGGCGAACTGTGGTGGAGCTAACACCAGAATTTAATGCTGGGCAGAGTACAAGTGTGTCTGAACACTCAGTGTACCGAACACTCCAAACGATGGGCCTCTGTAGCCGACGACCCATGCATGTGACAGTGTTAACACCATGACATTGGCCACTACGACTGAAATTGGCGCGTGACGCTCGTCACTGGACATTGGCACAGTGGTTGAGCGTTACATCATCTGACCAATCACGATGCCTTCTTCATTACATCGATGGAAGGGCGCGAATCCGTCATCTTCCAAGCGAATAGCTAGTTGACACCTGTACTGCGAGACGGAGACTGCGGCTCAGTTATGCTCTGGGGAACATTCATATGGGCATCCATGGGTCCAATGGAACTCGTGCAAGGCACCATGACGGTCACGGGGTATCGTACTGGTTGCAAACCACTTACATCCCTTCATGACGATCATGTTTCCTGACAGCGGTGTCATTTTCCAACAAGATAATGCGCCATGTCCATGAGTCCAGGAGTGTGATGGAGTAGTTCGAGAAAACATTAGTGAGTTCCAGTTGACGTGCTGGCCCCCAACTTGCCAGACTGAGCTCCATCGAATACGTCTGGGATGTGACTCAACATAGCTCAAAGCTCATTGTCCCCCTCCCCCGAATTTACGGGAATTAGGTGACTTGTGTGTGCAGGTGTGGTTCCATCTCCCACCAGTTACCTACGAAGGTCTCATTGCTTCTATGTCACGAGGCGTAGCCGGTGTTATCATTGTCAGAGATGGAGATACAGGCAATTAGGCCGGTGGCCATTATGTTCTGACTGATCAGTGAATGTATGAGACCGCGGTGAAAAACTACCTCCGAATTTTTTATTCTGTTCGGAATATGGATCGAGGTACTACATGCCATGCATATTATTCAGTCGACCTTTCCGTTTCGCTGGCGTAAGTGGCAACCGTTCGCCGCTAGAGGGCTCCGTATTGTAGCATGTAACATGGTGGTGTGTATTGTAACTATGGTGACACGTTAGAAAATCTCAGATCACTGAAAGCACGAACTCGAAAAGTTAGTCCATACATGGTGCACCATCTCCTTCAGCATGACAAAGCCAGACCACACTCGAGTGCTGCAGTATCTACAGCAATCCGCGGCCTTGCGTGCCCTGTCATCGATCATTGTTCGTACAGTCCCGACTTGGCCCCATCCGATTTTCATGTTTCGGAAACTTAAAGAACACTTTCTGCGACTTAATTTTGATAGTTATGAACCGGCATAAGCAGAGATGACATTCTACAGTGGCCGGCCGGGGTGGCCAAGCGGTTCTAGGCGCTACCATCTGGAACCGCACGACCGCTACGGTCGCAGGTTCGAATCATGCCTCGGGCACGGCTGTGTGTGATGTCCTTAGCTTAGTTAGGTTTAAGTAGTTCTAAGTTCTAGGGGACTGACGACCTCAGAAGTTTAGTCCCATAGTACTCAGAGCCATTTTTACACATTCTACAGTGACTGTATTAATAAAATGGTCTCTCGTTGTGAGAAATGTGTTCCTCGCCAGAGTGACTATGTTAAGAAATAAGTATGTAGACACGAAGAATAAAGATGTAGAATGTTAAAATGTTTCTGTTATTTAAAAAGCTTTATGAGGTTTTACATAAAACATTCGGAAGCATTACTTTTCACCACGAGTTTGTATAAATGACCCGCTAGATAACTTTAGATGCTCCGAAAGGCTGTTGCTGTTGTATGTAGAGAAGTAGTAACGCTAGAAAATTGTACGGAAATGCAGGAAGACTAGCAGAGTACCCGACGCTTGTTGTACGGATTGGCAGTGGTCTATCAGTATAAACAAATGTAACATACTGCCTATAAATAGGCGTTGACACCCGTTATTGTGTGACTACACTGTTGCCAAATAGTCACTGAAAGCATTCGCATCCATTAAATTTCTGGGAGTATGAGTACGGAACGATTTAAAGTGTAACGACGACATAAAAATATTCTTAGAAAAAGCACATGCCAGAATGACATTCTTTGCAGGAATACTTGGGAAGTATAATCCGCACACAAAAGAGGTGGCTCTCAAAATCCTCGTTCGACCGATACTTGAGAATTACTCGTCAGTCTGTGACTCATATCTAGTAAGAGTAGATTGACGCATAAAATACAGAAGAACGAAAGAAGAGCAGCGCATTCCGCCACGGATTTGTTTACTAAGTGCGAATGCATCATAAAGAGGCTCACCCAATTCTAGTAGCAGAAGTTACAAAATAATCATTGTGAATCTTGGCGGAGCTTCCTGTTAAATTACCGAGAGCGTGCTTTCCTTAGAAGAGTCAACCGACATATTACTTCTTCCTACGTGTATTTCGTTAACAGACCATGAAGGCAAGATCAGAGAGATTCTACACCGTTCGGAGGCTTCCCAACAATCGTTTTCCCTGCGCACCACTCGTGGCTGGAACACAAAGGTGGGAAATCGCAGTGGTGCACAAAGTATCCTCTACCACACACGATACGGTGGCTTGCGGAGTATAGGTGTAGAACTAGATGTAATTGTAGTAACATGCACAGACCACTACGAAACATGAACACGTACTCTGAATCACATGCAATTGTTTCCCATGCAACGTCTGCTGGGCACATCCCGAAAGTGTCGCGGCGTACGTATAACACTGAAGATCGCCAGCGTCGCATCCGTGAATTTCCGTCACAATTCTTGTCTGTATATGAGTAAATGACGGCATTATTCGATTTCGGTGTTGGACGACCTCTATATATTTCAAAATATTGTTGCGATGCCCGAGAGGTTCAAAAAAATGGCTCCGAGCACTATGCGACTTAACTTCTGAGGTCATCAGTCGCCTAGAACTTAGAACTAATTAAACCTAACTAACCTAAGGACATCACACACATCCATGCCCGAGGCAGGATTCGAACCTGCGACCGTAGCGGTCACGCGGTTCCAGACTGAAGCGCCGTTAACCGCACGGCCACACCGGCCGGCTGCCTGAGAGGACTATTGTTAAATAAAGTAGGAATTCTGTCTTAAAAATACGAAGTCGGATGTATTTGTGTTCAGAAGAAACAATAGCAAGCGATTGAAACGTGACGTGCAGAACTGAGAAAGAAGTTGTATTATATAGTCTGCCGATCATTTCTGAAAAGCTGAGACGCAGCTTTACTTTCCAAACGCAACTAGCATATTGTTGCGGATTGTGTGCTGATTCGAAACTTCCTAGCAGTTTAACCGTGTGCCGAACTACCTCTTGCACTGTGATTTTTTTTCGCAGGTTCCATATTTTGTAAGCTCATTGTTCTCGAACTTAACTATTAGTCTGGCACTACCTGCAGATTTTCTAACGAGATATGTGACTCGTCGTCGTAACTGTGTGTTCACTTGATGTCTCTCTTTTTATTTCATTTTTTTCCGTAAGTCTTTCCAATCTAATGAAGTATACTGTGCAGCGAAATTAAAAGATCACTCTTTCGAAACCCCTTAGTTATTTCCCACTGCGACGCATAAGTTTGTGATTTGGCACAAAGGTGCCTACAACCTCTGTCTGTAATGGTGCAAATACGTGGCGCCCTGTGACACTACATTCGGCCTCGCTGACGCTTCAGACATCAACGTCTTGACACATGCGAGAAAGAGGCCAGGGCTCAGAAGTTCAACGTGAGTTGATGATGCCACACACACACCAAATTTGACCGCAATTTTACCCAACGTCACCGTGGGCACGTCACACTACGAGAATGTCGTCACAGCACCTCTGAGCCACACCCACCCCTTTTTTTGACGCCTCTGAACGGCTACGATGTCCTTAGAGAAGGGTTGAAGCGCTAGGGAAACATCATCAGTACCAAAGACTTCTCAATCCACTGCAAACTGTCATTCTCGACCTCGAAATGTGTGGGAATCAATGTACCAAGGAAAGACTCCCGTTATGCCACACCCTGGGGCCTTTTCGTGTCGATTCTGAGTGGCAGTGCCGGCCGGAGTGGCCGAGCGGTTCTAGGCGCTTCAGTCTGGAACCGCGTGACCGCTACGGCCGCAGGTTCGAATCCTGCCTCGGGCATGGACGTGTTTGATGTCCGTAGGTTAGTTAGGTTTAAGTAGTTCTAAGTTCTAGGGGACTGATGGCCACAGATGTTAAGTCCCATAGTGCTCAGAGCCATTTGAACCATTTTTTTGAGCGACAGTGTGTTCGAAATGTTTCCCTCGGCCACTAATAAAAAACAGCATGATTCCAACACTGGGCATCGCAGTTCTGGCCTCCGTCACAGAGGCGTCCAAATAAGTGGTGAGGGGTGTGACGACCTTCCCATCATGTGACAAGTTCACGGCGATGTCGGTCAAAATTGTGGTGAAATTTGGTGCCAACGTGACCTCAATAACCCACTTCGAGCGTCACATGAACTTTTGAGCTCTGGCCTTTTTTGCTTGCGTCGAGACCTTACCGTTTCAAGTGTCGTCGAGGCAGAGGGTGATGTCGCAGGGTGCCACGCTTTTGCAGAACAATATAGAAAGCTTGTAGGCACCTCTGAGCCAAATTTCAAACTTCTGCGTCGCAAAGGGAGAGAATTATAGTACTTCGAAAAAGCGACCCTTTAATTCTGTTGCACAGTGTATATGATGAAATCAAATCACTGTTCATTCCAGTTCTCTTTCTATCTGTGTATGCGTGCGTGCGTGTGTGTGTGTGTGTGTGTGTGTGTGTGTGTGTGTGTGTGTGTGTGTTGAATGTGTTAAAGAGAGAGAAAGAGAGAGTGTGATGTGTGTACGGAAAGGCTTTTTCTTTCTAGATATTATTGGGATTGGGCTGTCCTTAGTCGTGGTGGAGGCAGAAAGTTGAATGTCGATGTAATAGCTGCCAGAGATTGGTTGAAAGTTTTAGGTGTCGGGAGCAAGTAAAGTACGCTGTAGATAAAGGGGTTTAAATTTGTGTAACGAAATTATGTACTCATTGTGGATCATGGCCACGCAAACAAACTTGTTATAAATCCTATTTAACATAGTTTGAGCAATGAAGAAGAAATGTTACTTAAGTTATCGAGAACAGAGCAAATGTGGACTGAACTGCAGGAACATCGGTTGCTTGTATCGTCTCACGTAAAATGAGAGTTCAAACGCCAGTTGAGTCGACTAGAGCGCGTGCCACTGCAGTAAGGTGGGTTGCCGTAGAAGCATCGTCAGGCGCATATGCGGCTCTCGATGCCTGTGAAGTCTTCGAAATCGGCAAATTCCAAGTCTCATGTTACTCAAAGGGCATAATCACGATCGATGAAGCCTTTATAATATGTTAAACCTTTCCCTGTTTCCTTTAACTGTCCAATCATTGCAGGCATACGTGAAACTAAAGACATGCTTGTCTGGTAGTTGTCCTAAAGGCAGCTCATAGAAGCTCAGTAGCTACAAATAGGAAGTTAGTCTATTCGATTCACTTTAAAATAGAAATTCCACTCCTACTCTTTCAGTAGTAGCTCCTACTGATATTACGATGATTTATTAATTATTTCATTAGTGAACGTATAGGAATGTGCAGTAGCATGCCTGCCACCATTATAAGGGCCCTACAAGATGGCAGAGGCCCATCTTTGTAAGAATAAAGTCGCAGGAATGTGTAAGAACGTTACATTTTCATCCCTGTTATTCGGTGTTGTGATCTTCATTCCGAAGACTGATTTTATGCAGCTATCCTCGCTAGTTCGTTCAGTGCACGCCTCGTCATCTCTGTATGATTATTACAGGCTACTTCCGTTACTCCTATCTCAAGGCGATTTATTCAATTGGTCTCCAATTTAACCCCCTCCCCCCCCCCAACACACACACATGTCCCCCCCATTATCAAACTGACGCTTCCTTGGATCACTCGATCCACTCTTTCATATAAATTTTGTCATATATTCGTTTTTTCCCGACTTGACTCAGTATCTCATTATCAGTTATGCGTTCTACTCATATAATCTTCAGCATTGTTCTTTAGCGCCACAAGTATAAAGTTCCTATTCTCTTTTTTTCTGATTTGTTTATTACCCATGTTTCAAATCCGTAGAATGATAGACTCCAAACAAATACCATTTGAAAATCCTTCATAATATTTAAATTTTATATTCGATGTCAACAATTTTTTATTTTTCAGGCACACACCATCCTTCCAATTTCCAGTTGCATTTTTTATTCTTTCTGCTTCAGCCATCGTTAGTACTTTGCTACCCACATAAGAACACTCGTCTAATACTTTTAGCGTCTCGTACACTAATCTAATTCCCTCAGTAACCCCTGATTTAGTTAGACTGTATTCCATTACCTATGGTTTATCTTTTTTATATTCACCTTATAGCCTCTTTTCAAGACTCTTGCCATTGCCATCAGCTATTAATCCAAGTTGATTACGTGTTAATAATCTGTTAATAATACTGAGAAACAAATATTTCTGATAACTTAACCCCTTATACAGGGTGTTACAAAAAGGTACGGCCAAACTTTCAGGAAACATTCCTCACAAACAAAGAAAGAAAATATGTTATGTGGACATGTGTCCGGAAACGCTTACTTTCCATGTTAGAGCTCATTTTATTGCTTCTCTTCAAATCACGTTAATCATGGAATGGAAACACACAGCAACAGAACGTACCAGCGTGACTTCAAACACTTTGTTACAGGAAATGTTCAAAATGTCCTCAGTTAGCGAGGATACATGCATCCACCCTCCGTCGCATGGAATCCCTGATGCGCTGATGCAGCCCTGGAGAATGGCGTCTTGTACCACAGCCGTCCACAATACGAGCACGAAGAATGTCTACAGTGCATTTGGTACCGGGGCTTTCAAATGCCGCCATAAATGAAAGTCAAGTGCGTTGAGGTCAGGAGAGCGTGGAGGCCATGGAATTGGTCCGCCTCTACCAATCCATCGGTCACCGAATCTGTTGTATAGAAGCGTACGAACACTTCGACTGAAATGTGCAGGAGCTCCATCGTGTATGAACCACATGCTGTGTCGTACCTGTAAAGGCACATGTTCTAGCAGCACAGGTAGAGTATCCCGTATGAAATCATGATAACGTGCTCCATAGAGCGTAGGTGGACGAAACTAAAATGAGCTCTAACATGGAAATTAAGCGTTTCCGGACACATGTCCACATAACATCTTTTCTTTATTTGTGTGTGAGGAATGTTTCCTGAAAGTTTGGCCGTACCTTTTTGTAACACCCTGTATAAAAGCGAATAGGTTCCACTAACACTGAAAAGTGCAATAAACAGTTTGGCACCACCAGTGGTGATTAGAAATGGGCGTTTGTGACTTACTGTTTACACGAAAGGGGTTCAATAAGTAATGCATAATGCTTTTTTTTTTAGTTTTTCTGAAATCAGGTTGGTTTCAGTCAGGATTCCAACACACTATATTATTCCCCACTCTTTTGGCTACTAAATCCCATTTTTTCAACATAATCTCCGTTCAATGTGACGGCCTTACGCCACCTTACTAGGTGGGCCTTTATGCCCGCATGGAATCACATTACTAGTCGACGTCAGAGATAACGTCTTGCTGCATCAGTAACCTCCCCATCACTCGTGAACTGCCTCCCGAAGAGTGCATCCTTAATAGGGCCAAAGAGATGGAAGTCGGAAGTTGCGATATCCGGACTATAGGCTGGAGGAGGAAGACAAGTCCAATGAAGTTTTCTGAGCTGCTTTCGGGTGGGCAGACACGTTTGGGGCCTTCGCTGCCACGGGAAGGTGTTTGATTACATTTTTGTGACGACGAATATGCTGATGTCGTTTCTTCAGTATCGTAAGGGTAGCACAGTACACTTCAGGATTGATCGTTGCAACATGAGCGAGGTCATCAAATAGAACAATTCCTTCAGAATCCCAGAAGACGGTCGCCATGACTTTACCGCCTAAGGGTGCTGCTTTGAACTTTTTCTTTGGAGGAGAGGTAGTGTAGCGCCACTCCATGGATTGCTATTTTATTTCCGATTTGAAGTGAGGAACTCATTTTTCGTCACCTGTGAGGATGTTCGACAAAAAATATTCACTATTAGCCCTGTAACGCCCAAGCTATTCCGCACGGATAGTCCTTCGTTGCTCTTTACAGTCTTCTGTTAGGCGGCGAAAAACTCTTCGGGCACATGCTTTTGAGTACCCTAACTGGTGGACGGGTATGTCAGAACTACCAACGGAGACGTCCAATTGAGCAGCGAGGTATCTGATTGTGATCCGTTGATCATCTCGAATGAGAGTGTCCGCACGTTCCAACACTGCTCGAGTCACAGCTGTGTGCGACCGGCCGGCAAGCGGGAGATCGGACAGATTTGCGACTCTCTGTGCTTTTGTTCACTGCCAGGTCACCGTAGACATTCTGCGAGCGCCTACGAATATCTGCAATGCTCTCGTTTTGCGCCAAAAGAAACTGTATGATTGCTCTATGCTTGGAACACATTTCCGTCACCGACGCCATCTTGAAGGCTACGTATAGTGCCGTCACCTATCTGAACTTCGTGAAACTATGGGTGCTAAAGCGGGAATATTCGTCGATGCCCGACAAAAATATTCCGCATTTGTTAAACTGAAATTGGCCGAGAGAAGAAATGTGTTGCATTACTGATGGCCGAGTGCACCAACCCCGGTCAAAAAGCATGATAACCAAGGTCCTGCGATCATGGTTAAAAGTACATCGTGTTTAAAATGTTTCTGCAGTGCACCAACGTTAATCGCTGGTCAGCAAACCGTCGTCAACCATGCATCTGACCGCGGTAAACTCTGTACATTGCAATGGAACGTACCCTGGCGACGCAAAGATGTTAGTAAACATGCAGTTGCACAGATAATCGCTGGTGCCACATTCTCTCTTTGCTGTCTTTTCCATCGACAAGCAGAAGTGTGTATACGTACCTCGGTACCTATTTCCGATCTGCTTTTTTTTTTCTTTTTTTTCTTTTTTTTTTTTTTTGAGAATAATGGAGAGCAAAAGAAAAACCCCGAATTTCTCGAAGCACGAGATAGATGTACTTCTTGAACTGGTGGGTGTAAATGCACCCGTTCTTGAAAATAAGAAAACTGACGGCTGCAGCTTGAAAGAAAAACAGGCAATGTGGTCCCATGTGGAGGCGCAATTTAATTCTACTCCTTGTAAGTTTACTCATAAATTAATAACTTTTCTGGGTTCATCGTAAACATAGGATACGGCACACTCTGGCTTTTAGTTTGAAATTTGAGTGTTACTGGAGTACCACTGAATTTCTCATCACACACCCAGTTCAGTGAGTACTTTTGTGTTCCCTAGATAACAGAAAAAAATAGATTACATGCTGAAATAATCGAAAAAATTAAAAATACAGCGAAATCCTGTAACTATAATCGTAAATTTTCATTCTGAACAATGTCTGAATTTATTTTACCTTATCGGAAATGTTCATTAATTATAGCACGGCTAACTGCTCTTCCTGGTAATGTGTCATCACGATACATCTGCTGTCCAGGTAGCACAGGTTCGTTATCTTCAATGTTGGGGACTCTCGCGACACGTAAATGACTTAAAAGTCGAGAACTTTCTGGATCTTCTGGTGGTTCTTCACTGCTTGTACTCCTCGGAATATTATGCAAGACAGTTGTATCCACAATTATTGACATTGTTTTCTGTGGATTACGTCTTATGCCTACAGTTAATATGGGAAATCTTCTCTTCCACAAGCCATATTTTCTCTCAACAGTGTTTCTAGTTTTAATATGAGACCTGTTATATTGATGCTCTGCTTCATTTTGCGGATTTAAAAGTGGAGTTAACAAGTGGGATCTACATGCATAACCACTATCTCCCAATAAGTGACCTTGTGGTATTCCTCCGTTTTCAAATTGAGCTCTGCGAGCGCAGTTGAGAAATATGGTACTGTCGTGCACAGAGCCCGGCCATCGAGAGACAATACCTCTTATTAACAAATTGTGATCACTAATGGTTTGACAGTTAAAGGATGTCTGATACATCACGGATGATTCATTGTGCTGTTGCACAATGTACATTACTGTTGTCCCCAATAAGAATGTTGACAGCACCTGTTGTATTTGCCCTTAAAGTAATCAAAAGCCTCTTCATCGGCGAAATAGAGTTATTGCGATCAGTAGGAAATTCTAACCTACAAATGTTTACAAATTTGGTTTAATAACCACCACACTGTTTCTTTTGACGGACGAAATCTCTCTCCAAACTTCCTGTCACTATAATCTTCAAAAGGGTTTCCCCTTTCCAGAATCACTCCAGTACGGTTTTGGCCACGATTTAAATGGTCAAGGTATAACAATTCTTCCTCAGTGCCATCCATAACATCAAAACGCACCGCCATCTTAATAGCGTATGCTTCTAAAACCGCGGTTATGTCGAGAAAACCGGGAAAGGGCCCCGGTTAAATATAACCGCGGTCTATTCCCTCGTCTAACTTACTGTTCGATCAGTGCACCATAATTTTGCGTTGAACAGGATTATACAGGGTGTTACAAAAAGGTACGGCCAAACTTTCAGGAAACATTCCTCACACACAAATAAAGAAAAGATGTTATGTGGACATGTGTCCGGAAACGCTTAATTTCCATGTTAGAGCTCATTTTAGTTTCGTCAGTATGTACTGTACTACCTCGATTCACAGCCAGTTGGCCCAATTGAAGGAAGGTAGTGTTGACTTCGGTGCTTGTGTTGACATGCGAATCATTGCTCTACAGTACTAGTATCAAGCACATCAGTACGTAGCATCAACAGGTCAGCGGTTTTGCAGTCAGTGCAATGTTTACAAATGCGGAGTTGGCAGATGCCCATTTGATGTATGGATTAGCACGGGGCAATAGCCGTGGCGCGGTACGATTGTATCGAGACAGATTTCCAGAACGAAGGTGTCCCGACCGGAAGACGTTCGAAGCAATTGATCGGCGTCTTAGGGAGCACGGAACATTCAAGCCTATGACTCGCGACTGGGGAAGACCTAGAACGACGAGGACACCTGCAATGGACGAGGCAATTCTTCGTACAGTTGACGATAACCCTAATGTCAGCGTCAGAGAAGTTGCTGCTGTACAAGGTAACGTTGACCACGTCACTGTATGGAGAGTGCTACGGGGGAACCAGTTGTTTCCGTACCATGTACAACGTGTGCAGGCACTATTAGTAGCTGATTGGCCTCCACGGGTACACTTCTGCGAATTGTTCATCCTACAATGCGTCAATCCTCATTTCAGTGCAAATGTTCTCTTTACGGATGAGGCTTCATTCCAACGTGATCAAATTGTAAATTTTCACAATCAACATGTGTGGGCTGACGAGAACCCGCACGCAATTGTGCAATCACGACATCAACACAGATTTTATGTGAACGATTGGGCAGGCATTGTTGGTGATGTCTTGATTGGGCCCAATGTTCTTCCACCTACACTCAATGGAGCACGTTATCATGATTTCATACGGGATACTCTACCTGTGCTGCTAGAACAAGTGCCTTTACAAGTATGACACAACATGTGGTTCATGCACGATGGAGCTCCTGCACATTTCAGTCGAAGTGTTCGTACGCTTCTCAACAACAGATTCGGTGACCGATAGATTGGTAGAGGCGGACCAATTCCATGGCCTCCACGCTCTCCTGACCCAAACCCTCTTGACTTTCATTTATGGGGGCATTTGAAAGCTCTTGTCTACGCAACCCCGGTACCAAATGCACTGTAGACATTCTTCGTGCTCGTATTGTGGACGGCTGTGATACAATACGCCATTCGCCAGGGCTGCATCAGCGCATCAGGGATTCCATACGACGGAGGGTGGATGCATGTATCCTCGCTATCCTGAAAGTTTGGCCGTACCTTTTTGTAACACCCTGTATATCGACTTAACGGCGGTTAACTGTTGGTGCACTCGGCCATTAATGAACGCCTTTCGTATTAATGGATGACAATCAGGCTTTCTCACCGTGTTGTGTGCGTTCGTAGACATTTTGCACTGCTGGTTATCGGGAAATTCGTCTGTTTTGTCAACAAAGAAATATAGTGGAATTAATGATTAGATACAGAGAACGTTGGTAGCTATGTCCTTTTCGAAATGACAGATATTTCGTGTTGCTCAGCCACTGAGCTCATGAGGCAGCTACTCACCTGGGTGAGGCTCATTCCAAGGCTGGACATCGGCGCTGGTGAAGACAGCGTAGATGGTGTAGTTCACGGCAGCGAGCGCCGCCGTCACGTAGAAGACCGAGTTCCACGCCCACCGCGTTTGCTGCCGACATCAGAAGAACAGCGGCTGTGTGGCAGTTTCTGCAGCATTTCGACTCACTGATTTATTAATATTAAATGACTAACACTCATAGATTGTCTTTACCTTTCTATAGTGATATAATTTACCTATAGTTTTTACTCTAAGATTGAACAGCATAACCATTATCACATCCTACGAGGCGTGTTTTTTAAGTAAGTACCGTTTTGAAATTAAAAAAAGACGTGCTAAGATATCTCAATAATTTTAGTTTTACATAAAAGCCTGTACTTTTCTACATAACTCCCGTCAATATTGAGGCACTTGTCATAACGTTGTACCAGTCTTTGAATACCCTCCTCATAGAAGTCTGCCGCCTGACTTGTTAACCACTGAATCACCACTGTTTTGACTTCGTCATCGTCTTGAAGGCGCCGACCGCCCAGGTGTTTCTTCAAGTGCAGGAACAGATGGTAGTCGCTGGGCGCAAGATCGGGACTGTACGGAGGATGGTCTAGAGTTTCGAAAAGATGTGATGAGATCTTTGGTCTGATTCGCCACATGCGGACGGGCATTGTGTTGCAGCAAAACGGTGCCCTTTCTCAACTTCCATGGACTGTTGTTTTGATTCTGGTGTGACGTAGGCCACCCATGTTTCATCGCCAGTAACAATTTGGCTTAACAAATCATCACCGTCGTTGTGGTACCGCTCAAGGAAAGTTAATGCACTGTCTAAAAGTTTGGTTTTGTGCACACCCGCCAACATTTTCGGTACCCAGCGTGCGCACAATTTCGGTAACTCAAGTGCTCGGTCACAATGCCATACAAAACACTACGAGAAACATTAGGAAAGTCATCCCGCAAGGAGGAAATCGTAAAGCGTCTGTTTTATCTCACCTTATTGTCCACTTCCTGCACCAAAGTTTCATTAACGACCGAAGGACGCCCACTCCGTTGCTCATCATGCACATTTGTGCGCCCATCTTTAAATGCTCTCACACACTTTCTTACCATTCCATCACTCATAATGTTTTCTCCGTAAACTGCACAGATCTCACGATGAATATCGATCGCTTTTAGGCCTTTACCAATAAGAAATCTTATAACAGCCCGTACTTCACAGTCGGCGGGACACGATTATTGGAGGCATCTTAAACACTCAGTACACAACGTAAACAAGGAAGAATCAGACTGTAATGGCATCAGTACGTAGATTGAGGTACAGGCTTTCATGTAAAAATAAAATTATTGAGATATCTTAGCACGTTTTTTTAATTTCAAAACGGTACTTACTTGAAAAACACGCCTCGTATTAGAATAAGAAATATAATAACACAAGCATGCAACAGTACGTAATAAACACATTAAAGATCAAGTTCCCCCCTCCCTTAGTCTGCCTTATCTGGAGCGTTATTCTCAGAAAATTTAGCACATCGGACAAAAAGCTGGTCAGGTGTGAGTAGGACTCGAGTACGTAGACAGTTCATCCATTTCTGGAATCGAGGATATTGACGAAGTTTGCCAGTTATCGACATTTATACTGGCAAGCTATCAGACCCAGGGATTCGAAAACTTTCGAGAATTACAGATTAACAATTTCGGATTATTGCCTTTACTCGTACTGTGAAACCTTCCTCCTTTCCAAATCTCATGAGTCTGGATCAACGGAAAGAAACCTATATGTTCTGATGACTGAGTTTGCGAGTATCAATATATGTGACATAAATGGCCGCATCTTTTGATTGCATTGACTTGCAAGCTTCACCTTTTTTACGTCGCCAAGGACCCGTAGGCCTTAATATGTGACTATGTGGCGTAAATTTCAACGTGATGTGTCTCTCTGGTTTTGAGAAAAGGGGTTTTGAACTGTCGGACACAAAGACAGACACACGGGCAACAAAGTGATCTCACACGGGTTATGTTTTCACCGACTGAGGTAGGGAACCATAATTACACTACTGGCCATTAAAATTGCTACATCAAGAAGAAATGCAGATGATAAACGAGTATTCATTGGACAAATATATTATACTAGAACTGGCATGTGACTACATTTTCACCCAATTTGGGTGCATAGATCCTGAGAAATCAGTACCCAGAACAACCACCTCTGGCTGTAATAACGGCCTTCATACGCCTGGGCATTGACTCAAACAAAGCTTGGATGGCGTGTACAGGTACAGCTGCCCATGCAGCTTCAACACGATACCACAGTTCATCAAGACTAGTGACTGGCGTATTGTGACGAGCCAGTTGCTTGGCCACCATTGCCCAGACGTTTTCAGTTGGAGAGAGATCTGCAGAATGTGCTGGCCAGGGCAGCAGTCGAACATTTTCTGTATCCAGAAAGGCCCGTACAGAACCTGCGACATGTGGTCGTGCATTATCCTGCTGAAATATAGGGTTTCGCAGGGATCGAATGAAGGGTAGAGCCACGGGTCGTAACACATCTGAAATGTAACGTCCACTGTTCAGAGTGCCGTCATTGCGAACAAGAGGTGACCGAGACGTGTAACCAATGGTACCTCATACCATCACGCCGGGTGATACGCCAGTATGGCGATGATGAATACACGCTTCCAATGTGCATTCACCCCGATGTCGCCAAACACGGATGCGACCATCATGATGCTGTAAACAGAACATGGATTCATCCGAAAAAATGACGTTTTGCCATTCGTGCACCCAGGTTCAGGCGCTCCTGTCTGTGATGCAGCGTCAAGGGTAACCGCAGCCATGGTCTCCGAGCTGATAGTCCATGCTGCTCCAAACGTCGTCGAACTGTTCGTGCAGATGATTGTTGTCTTGTAAACGTCCCCATCTGTTGACTCAGGGATCGAGACGTGGTTGCATGATCCTTTACAGGCATGCGGATAAGATGCCTGTTATCTCGACTGCTAGTGATACTAGGCAGTTGGGATCCAGCACGGCGTTCCGTATTACCCTCCTTAACCTACCGATTCCATTATCTGCTAACAGTCATTGGATCTCGACCAACCGGAGCAGCAAAGTCGCGATACGATAAACCGCAATCGCGATAGGCTACAATCCGACCTTTATCAAAGTCGGAAACGTGATGGTGCGCAGTTCTCCTCCTTACACGATGCATCACAACAACTTTTCACCAGGCAACGCCGGGCAACTGCTGTTTGTGTGTGAGAAATCGGTTGGAAACATTCCTCATTTCAGCACGTTGTAGGTGTCGCCACCGGCACCAGCCTTGTGTGAATGCTCTGAAAAGCTAATCATTTGCATATCACAGCATCTTCTTCCTGTCGGTTAAATTTAGCGTCTGTAGCACGTCATCTTCGTGGTGTAGCAATTTTAATGGCCAGTAGTGTAGCAACCCCCAGGAGACCTGACGCTATTACCATGTAACACCGTCTCTAAAACTGGAAATGGCATCAATTCGTCGCGGGAGAGAGTGCACAAGTTTCTGCAGATATGCGAGACCCATCTGAGGCTAGCCATTGATCACTATATGCCCTAGAGCTACTACATTTCGGGGATGTTGATTGCTGTTCGAAGTAATCGCACACATTTTTATGCGATGAAGATAGGGTTAGGGTGATTTAATGGACCAGTCGACGTGCGATAGGATGAATCAGTGTTCGTCAACCCAGCAACACCTTTTAGCAGCTCTGTGAACATGGCTGATATCTTGTAAGACGGAAGTATCGATAGCATAATCGTCATAAGGGTGTAGAAGGAAGGACAATACTTTTCGACCTGGAGTGCTGAAATAATCATCCCGCATCGTGGTCGCAGTAACCTGGATGGGTGCGCCTGAGGTATGACAAGAAAGATTATCGCAAAACAACACGGAACAACCTCTCGTCTTAGCTAGACCTTCCGCACACTTGGTTAAACGCCTTATTACGCCGTCGGTACACTGTACCACTAGCCAGACCGTACTGCACACCACCAGTTGCGGCGGCGCGGTTCCTTCCTTCCCTTTACGACGAACCTGCACCTACCTGTGAACATTGTCTCAGCATATCACAGTAGGGAAGCCGAGCGACGTGAACCAGGCTGCAATTAAAGTCACTAAATCTACGTTTCGGGAGAACGTTTTCAGACGAAATGAAGGGTTGGAAATTTTGTCCTTCATTAATATATTCTGAAGGTTAGGTGAAAATCTATCACTGCCAAGCCCGTGCTAGTCTTAACACAGTCACCCACAATCCCTTTCACTCACGTTAGCAAGGTTATGGTGTTGCATTTCCCGAAAACGTAACAGCTACAAAAATACGGATTGTTATTGATTAAGAATGCTCGACAAATATTAAGTCTGTCTGTACCTAATGCAGTCACAGTTTTTAGCCACCGACCTGCTCAATACGCCACGCGGAATTTATGTCTTTTCTCGTCACAAAATTCACTTAAAAATTCCGAAATTTCTACACACCCATCGGAATAATTATGCCGTCACTTTACAACACTTTTGATGTATGAAACACTGCTAGATCCGGCAACTTATCATTTCCCTCGGCACTACTACTACACACGTCCGAACTGTTTCATGGCTAGGCTCCGACTCCTCTCTAGAGTACTCTAAGTCTTCTCTACCAGCAGAGAAAGGCGCGCGAAGAATATCGCTTTAGCATTGGTCAGTTTACTCAACAGCCAATAGCAAAACAACATTCGCCCGCGTCAGTCCGCGCTTTTCATCAATAACCAATCGCAAAATAGTAAACCTAACGGCTGCACTTTTTACCAACGCAATTATCTGATATGCTGAAGTTTTGTTTATGCATAAAGTTATTTATTATTCTTATTTATACCTGAATTAACTTTCCCTTTACCATAAACTTACTTTACAAATCTATTCTACAAAAATCCCCTTTGTCCACACCCATACTTCTTCGAAATGTTCCCACACTAAATCCCACTACATAACTCGTTAAACAATTATCTTCATATTAACCTTAAATCACACTCATGCATCATTCATACTACTAAAACACATTTATAACATTTTACATACACAAAAAGACATAATAACACTTTATGAAAATACTAAAACAGTTTATGAAAAACATTCTATTACTTTAGTGCACTCTAGTTGGCACAATCGAAACTAAATCACAGTCCCCTATCCAATACTGTCCTCTATCGGCTGATACATAAACTACGTGCGCGTCCTGTCTCGCGTCACCATCTGTCACTATCCAGCTCTGGGACACATCTCCCACTTAACCGCCTCCAAGGCAGGATCGGTATATGGCGCTACGCCTCACAGTCACTGTCCAGTTTCTGTGTTCTTTGGTCTGATGAATACCAGCAACTCCATATGCCCCTGTGAGGAAAAGCCTATTGCGCGGGTCCATACATCCATTGCATGCTGTAGCTTTCGCATCACTCGCCTGGGAACTGACTGAGACAGACCTACATTCACTAGCAACAGATGTTCCTGTCGGTTTTAAAACCATCCATCAACGCCAAGGCGTTGCATTCTATCCAGTCACTGTCGCTGTGGAGCTCTCAACGACCACTGCCCTTGCGTGACATACGAGGGGCGTTCAGTAAGTAATGCAACACATTTTTTTTTTCTGAAGCCAGGTTGGTTTTATTCAGGTTTCCAATGCACCATATTATTCCCCACTCTTTTCCCTACACTTTTCAACATAATCTCCGTTCAATGCGCCGGCCTTACGCCACTTTATTGGGAGGGCCTGTATGCCCACATGTTACCACTCTACTGGTCGACGTCGCAGCCAACGTCTTGCTGCATCAATAACCTCCCCATAATCCACGTACTGCTTCCTGAAGAATGTAACCTTCAAATGGTTCAAATGGCTCTGAGCACTGTGGGACTTAACTTCTGAGGTCATCAGTCCCCTAGAATTAGAACTACTTAAACCCAACTAACCTAAGAACATAACACACATCCATGCCCGAGGCGGGATTCGAACCTGCGACCGTGAGCGGTTACAGACTGTAGCGCCTAGAACCGCTCGACCACTCCGGCCGGCATGCATCCTTCATTGAGCCAAACAGCTGGAAGTCAGAATTTGTGTGATCCGAGCTGTAGGTTGGATGCGGAAGAACAGTCCAACGAAGTTTTGTGAGCGCTTCTCGGTTGAGCAGACTTGTGTGAGGCCTTGCGTTGTTAGGGAGAAGGAAAAGTTCGTTTTTGTTTATACGGTAACGAACACTCTGAAGGCGTTTTAGTTTCCTTTGGTAGTTTCCGGTTCAAAGTGACGAACCCATGTTTCATCACTAGCTATGATGTTCCACAAAAAGTAGTCACGATCAGCCTCGCTAGCATTTCCGCACAGACGGTCCTTCGTTGCTATTATAGTCTTCTGTTAGGCGGCGAGGAACTCAGCAGACACACACTTTTGGGCATCCCAATTGATGGACGAATGTGTCAACACTGTCAACAGAGGTATCTAGTTGAGCAGCGACGTGTTTGATTGTGATCAGTTGATCAGTTCGAATGAGAATGTCCGCACTTTCCAAAATTGCAGGAGTCACAACTGCGCGAGACCTGAAGGCACGTGGAAGATCGCACAGGTTTGCACGACCATGTTGCGATAATGACAGATGGTTCTCCGAACGACTCACCATGCTTTTGTTCACTGCCAGGTCTCCTAGACCTTCTGCAAGCACCAATGAATATCTGCGATGCTCTCGTTTTCCGACATAAGAAACTTAATAACAGCTCTCTCTTTGGAACTCACCTCCGTTAGACACGCCATTTTGAAGGCCACGTACGGTGCCGCCATCTATCGTGGCTTCATGAAACTATAGGGGCTGAAGCGGGAATATTCCACGATGTCCCACAAAAAAATTCTTCCTTTTTTCAACCAAAATTGTCCGAGCAAAAAAAAGTGTTGCCCTCCGTACTGAACGCCGCTCGTCCATAACTGCAGGGGGTACTCCATTTCTTGTGGACACGTTGGACAATCCGCGTTGATACACAGACAAATCGGATAATGACATTCAGTCACGCCTAAAAGTAGACCTATCTTTCTGCGCTGATTTCATACAAGGGACTGCCACTTGATTGCCATGACTTATCCCAGCTGTGAAGAGTAACACGACCGACTAGTACCAGTCCTGCACCACCTACATCGTTCCGAAGCGGCCAGTCTGGTCTTCTTAGAGGGTGAGTAGTGTTCTGTCTGGTGAGCTTATCAGAGTCACCTTACACAGGTGCCACGCGCACGTTCTAAAATAGGATAAGAGCTTCCTATACTTATACGACTATGACATTTTACTTGCTAAACGGCAAGTGCTGTGCAATGGCGTCGATCATACCTGACGTTTTGCCAACAATACCTTATGTCCATCTACATCGATACTCTGCAAATCACATTTAAGTGCCTGGCAGAGGGTTCATCGAACCACCTTCAGAATTGAAATGATAATTAAATGGACACCCTAGCTGCAAACAGGTGCTGATGTACTTTATTGGGGACATGTTGAAAATGTGTGCCCCGACCGAGACTCGAACCCGAGATCTCCTGCTTACATGGCAGACGCTCTATCCTTCTGAGCCACCGAGGGCACCAAGGATAGAGCGCCTGCAGGGACTTATCCCTTGCACGCTCCCCGTGAGACCTACATACCCACATGTCCACACCACTACATTCGTAGTGCGCCTAATAAATGATAAAGTACATCAACGCCTGTTTGCAGCTAGGGTGTCCATTTAATTTTCATTTCATTTCTAGCAAAGCAGCAAAGCTGCAGGGTCATCTGCCGGCCGCGGTGGTCTCGCGGTTCTAGGCGCGCAGTCCGGAACCGCGCGACTGCTACGGTCGCAGGTTCGAATCCTGCCTCGGGCATGGATGTGTGTGATGTCCTTAGGTTAGTTACGTTTAAGTAGTTCTAAGTTCTAGGGGACTGATGACCACACCTGTTAAGTCCCATAGTGCTCAGAGCCATTTGAACCATCTGCAGGGTCATCTACGGTAACTGTTCTTTCGGGAACAAATACTACCGTCATATATACCTTCACAATTCTCTATCATTCCAATATCGTATAGCGCGCCGAAAGAATGAACACTTATATCTTTACGTACGAGCTCTGACTTCCCTTATTTTATCTTAGTGATCGTTCCTCCCTATGTAAGTCTGTGTCAACAAAATATTTTCGTATACGGAGGAGAAAGTTGGTGATTGGAATTTCGTGAGAAGATTCCGTGGCAACGAAAAACGCCTTTCTTTTAATGATGTCCACCCCAAATCCTGTATGATTTCTGTGACACTCTCTCCCATATTTCGCGATAATACAAAACGTGCTGCCTTTCGTTGAACTTTTTCGATGTACTCCGTCAGTCCTATCTGGTAAGGATCCCACACCGCGCAGCAGTATTCTAAAAGATGACGGACAAGCGTGGTGTAGGCAGCCTCCTTAGTAAGTCTGTTACATTTTCTAAGTGTCCTGCCAATAAAACGCAGTCTTTGGTTAGTGTGTTCTATGGGAAGTAACAGAACAGATATGATATCAGTCATGATATCAGTCATCCGGTAGAGTAGGTTTGAGTTCCACCATTATATCGGCTAGAACATAGCTACCAGTATTGCTGTTTTTCCGAGTAAATAGCTTCCAAGTATACAGCGCATAGTTTTATAAACGTTGTGTAAGGCCTGGTTGGCTCTCTTTAAGTAGAGTATCGTGGTATTACATCCCACCATTACTGAATAATCAATTAAAACTACAGTCTTCCATGACATGTCCAGCACCATAAAGTCACAATGGAGGCAATCATGGCATCTTACTGTGCCCATGGCTGACACCCAACCAGTTTTGCACCGTGGCATTCCCGACCAGAGCCTCCCCCATTGTTTCGGCTTCCTTTGACCGTTGGAAAAGACAGGTCTAAAATATTTGTGGTCAGGAAACACCACGTTTACGTCGCGTGTTGCAAAGCCCACAGTCGGGAAGCACGCGGCACCATACAATCTGTTAAGTATGATTTTACTTTTGTTACTGAATAAAAAAGCAAAACGACGAAAGTTAAGAAGAAATTCTGGGTGGATCAATTTTTTTTTTTTGAGTCAACAGTCTTCTGACTGGGTTGATGCGGGCCGCCACGAATTCCTCTCCTGTGCCAACCTCTTCATCTCAGAGTAGTACTTGCAACCGACGTCCTCAAATATTTGCTCGACGTATTCCAATCTCTTTCTCTACAGTTTCTCTACAGTTCCCTCTTGACACCATGGAGGTTACTCCGGCATGTCTTAACAGATGTCCTACCATCCTGTCCCACCTTATTGTCAATGTTTTCCGTACATTCCTCTCCTCGCCGATTCTCCGGAGAATCTCCTCATTCCTTATCAGTCCACCTAATTTTCAACATTCTTCTGTAGCACCACATCTCAAATTCTTCGATTCTCTTCTTTTCAGGTTTTTCCATCGTCTATGTTTCACTGCCTTACAATGCTGTGCTCCAAACGTACATTCTCAGGAATTTCTTCCTCAAGTTAAGGCTTATGATACTAGTGGACTTCTCTTGGCCAGGAACACCCTTCTTCCAGCGCTAGTCTGCTTTTGATGTCCTCCTTGTTCTCTCCGTCATGGGTTATTTTGCTGCCTATGCAGCAGAATGTCTTAACTTAATCTATTTCGCGATCACCTGTTGTGATGTTACATTTTTCAGTATTTCAAATTTCTGCTACTTCTCATTACTTTCGTCTTTATTCGATTTACTCTCAGTCCATATTCTGTGCTTATTAGACTGTTCATTCCATTCGGCAGATCACGTAATTCTTCTTCACTTTCACTCAGGATAGCAATGACATCAGCGAATCGTATCACTGATATCCTTTCAACTTGATTTTTAATTCCACTCCTCAACCTTTCTTTTGTGTCCGTCATTGCTTCTTTGATGTACAGATTGAACAGTTGTGGCGAACGATTACATACCTGTCTTACACCCTTTTTAATCCGAGCACTTCGTTCTTGGTTCCCACTCTAATTTTTCCTATCCGTCTGTCCCCACAGCTTATCCCTGTTTTTCTCAGAATTTCGAACACTTTGCACTATTTAACAGTGTTGAACGCCTTGTACAGGTCGACAAATCCTATGACCGTGTCTTGATTTTTCTTCAGTCTTGATCCACCGTAGCGTCAGGATTGCCTCTCTGCTGCCTTTACCTTTCCTAAAGCCAAACTGATCATCATCCAACAGATCCTCAATTTTCGTTTCCATTCCTGTATATTATTCTTGTAAGCAACTTGGATGCATGAGCTGTCCTCGCACTTGACGGCTCTTGCTGTCTTCGGTTCAAATGGCTCTGAGCACTATGGGACTTAACTTCTGAGGTCATAAGTCCCCTAGAACTTAAAAGTACTTAAGCCTAACTAACCTACGGACGTCACACACATCCATGCCCAAGGCAGGATTCGAACCTGCGACTGAAGCGGCCGCGCGGTTCCAGACTGAAGCGCCTAGAACCGCTCGGCCACTCCGGCCGGCCGCTATCTTCGGAATTGTGTGTATGTTTTTCCGGATGTGAGAAGGTATATCGCCAGATTCATACATTGTATACAACACCGCCAACGATTGTAGTGCCAACAGTAAAATTCGGAGATGGTGGTGTTATGGTGTGGTCGTGTTTTTCATGGAGAGAGCTTGCACCACTTGTTGTTTTGCTTGGCACTATCACAGCACAGACCTACATTGACGTTTTAAGCACTTTCTTGCTTTCCGCTGTTGAAGAGCAATTCGGGGATGGCGATTGCATCTTTTTTACCCTTCACCCAATCATTTCAGATATTCCGGTAGAATGGTATCAATCCCTACTGCCTTATTCGATCTTAAGTCTTCCAAAGCTCTTTTCAATTTTGATTCTAATACTGGATCTCCTTTTCTTCTCCATGGACTCCTGTTTCCAAGTCCATCACGTCACACAGACGCCTTCAGTGTACTCTTTCCATCTATCTGCTCTCTCCTCTGAAACTAACAGTGTAATTACCATTGCAATACCAATGTTACCACCCTTGCTTCTGATTTCATCAAAGGTTGTTTTGACTTTTCTATATGCTGGGTCAGTCCTTCTGTTGTGACAGTCACAGATACTGCATTTCGCAATAGTAGCCGTTATCTATACGCAGTTTACGTAACTCTACATTTTTGTATTTCTATTCATTTTTTACGAATTTGACATCTACTACTTCATTCATTTTATTCATACTCCATAAATAGGAATACACAGCTAACTTATAACCACTTGCATTAAGACTCTGGAGATCGAGCAACTTACATTGGCGCTGGTGAAGGCGCCGACGACGTACGGTACTGCGATTCCCGTTAAGTTGGCGAACATGTTGACGATCCCGACGATGGTCCCCGCGTAGTTGGGCGCGATGGCGGACATGCTCATGGAGGGGCCGGCACCGTTGGTGGAGATGCAGAAGCCGTTGATGGCGAGCAGCGCGATGATGACGCCCGTGTTGCAGCCGACCACCGAAACCACCAGAAGCGTCGCCGCGGGCACCAGCGTTCCTGTACGTCAACACGGCAGTCACGCCTGGCTCCCAGCTCACCCACAGAGGTGAAATGTGACAGTTCTCTATCAGTGTATACAGGGCTATTACAAATGATTGAAGCGATTTCATAAATTCACTGTAGCTCCATTCATTGACATATGGTTACGACACACTACAGATACGTAGAAAAACTCATAAAGTTTTGTTCGGCTGAAGCCGCACTTCAGGTTTCTGCCGTCAGAGCGCTCGAGAGCGCAGTGAGACAATGGCGACAGGAGCCGAGAAAGCGTATGTCGTGCTTGAAATGCACTCACATCAGTCAGTCATAACAGTGCAACGACACTTCAGGACGAAGTTCAACAAAGATCCACCAACTGCTAACTCCATTCGGCGATGGTATGCGCAGTTTAAAGCTTCTGGATGCCTCTGTAAGGGGAAATCAACGGGTCGGCCTGCAGTGAGCGAAGAAACGGTTGAACGCGTGCGGGCAAGTTTCACGCGTAGCCCGCGGAAGTCGACGAATAAAGCAAGCAGGGAGCTAAACGTACCACAGCCGACGGTTTTACGGAAAAGGCTAAAGCAGAAGCCTTACCGTTTACAATTGCTACAAGCCCAGACGCCCGATGACAAAGTCAAACGCTTTGAATTTTCGGCGCGGTTGCAACAGCTCATGGAAGAGGATGTGTTCAGTGCGAAACTTGTTTTCAGTGATGAAGCAACATTTTTTCTTAATGGTGAAGTGAACAGACACAATGTGCGAATCTGGGCGGTGGAGAATCCTTACGCATTCGTGCAGCAAATTCGCAATTCACCAAAAGTTAACGTGTTTTGTGCAATCTCACGGTTTAAAGTTTACGGCCCCTTTTTCTTCTGCGAAAAAAACGTTACAGGACACGTGTATCTGGACATGCTGTAAAATTGGCTCATGCCACAACTGGAGACCGACAGCGCCGACTTCATCTTTCAACAGGATGGTGCTGCACCGCACTTCCATCATGATGTTCGGCAGTTCTTAAACAGGAGATTGGAAAACCGATGGATCGGTCGTGGTGGAGATCATGATCAGCAATTCATGTCATGGCCGCCACGCTCTCCCGACTTAACCCCATGCGATTTCTTTCTGTGGGGTTATGTGAAAGATTCAGTGTTTAAACCTCCTCTACCAAGAAACGTGCCAGAACTGCGAGCTCGCATCAACGATGCTTTCGAACTCATTGATGGGGACATGCTGCGCCGAGTGTGGGAGGAACGTGATTATCGGCTTGATGTCTGCCGAATCACTAAAGGAGCACATATCGAACATTTGTGAATGCCTAAAAAAACTTTTTGAGTTTTTGTATGTGTGTGCAAAGCATTGTGAAAATATCTCAAATAATAAAGTTATTGTAGAGCTGTGAAATCGCTTCAATCATTTGTAATAACTCTGTACACTATGTGATCAAAAGTATCCGGACACCCACAAGAACATACGGTTTTCGCATTAGGTGCATTGTGCTGCCACCTACTGTCAGGTACTCCATATCAGCGACCTCAGTACTCGTTAGACATAGTGAGAGAGCAGAATAGGGCTCTGCTCGGAACTCAGACTTCGAACGTGGTCAGGTTATTGGGTGTCACTTGTGTCACACGTCTGTACGCGAGATTTCCACACTGTCAGGTATCCCTACGTCCACTGTTTCCGATGTGGTAGTGAAGTGGAAACGTGAAGGGACACGTACAGCACAAAATCGTACAGGCCGACCTCGTCTGTTGACTGACAGAGATCACTGACAGTTGAAGAGGGTCGTAATGTGTAATAGGCTGACATCCATCCAGACCATCACATAGGAATTCCAGACTGCATCAGGATCCACTGCAAGCACTTTGGCAGTTATGTGAGAGGTGAAAAAACTTGGATTTCATGGTCGAGCGGCTGTTCAAAAGCCACACATCAAGCTGGTAAACGCCAAACGACGCCTTGCTTGGTATAAAGAGCGTAAACACTGGACGATTGAACAGTGCAGTGACGAATCACGGTACACAATTTGGCGATCCGATGGCAGGGTGTAGGTATGGCGAATGCCCGGTGAACGTCATCTGCCAGTGTGTGTAGTGCTAACATAAAATTCGGAGGAGGTAGTGTTATGATGCGGTCGTGTTTTTCATGGAGGGGGCTTGCACCACTAGTTACTTTGCGTGGCACTATCACAGCACAGATCTACATTGACGTTTTAAGCACCATCTTGCTTCCCACTGTTGAACAGATATTCGGGGATGACGACTGCATCTTTCAACACGATCGAGCATCTGTTCATAATGCACGGCCTATGGTGGAGTGGTTACACAACAATAACATCCCTGCAATGGAGTGGCCTGCGCAGAGTCCTGATCTGAATCCTACAGAACACCTCTGAGATGTTTTGGAACGTCGAAATCATGCCGGGCCTCACCGAACGACATCGATATCTCTCCTCAGTGCAGCACTCCCTGAAGAATGGGCTGCCATTCCCCAAGAAACCTTCCAGCACCTGTTTAAACGTATGCCTGCGGCAGTGGAAGCTGTCATCAAGGCTACCGGTGGGCCAACACCATATTGAATTCCAGCATTACCGATGGAGGGCGCCACTAACTTGTAAGTCATTTTCAACCAGGTGTCCGGACACTTTTGATCACATAGTGTATCAGTCTGCTTACACTTTGTTTCATCAAACATTCAAGACTGCGTAAAACTATGATTTGTGAATAACCTAGGAAAACTAGAATTTAGCTTCCATTCTGCAGTGGGCTAGTTTTGAAATTTTGCTCCACACTGAAACTGTGTACCGAAGCGGAACCGGACCTTGCGGTAATGCTCATAGGGACAGAGCATCCACGATGGATCGAATAGCCACTCACCCTTCGAACTTCATTTCTGCCAGTACCTTTCGACATCTGCAAGAAAGTTTGACAAGAACTGCATACTCTGGTGTGAAGGTTCGTTCAGGAAACCCCCCTAAGGCTGTTGCTAAAGGCCCCTGCAAAAAAGCATGATTTTACTAACACATATTCCTTCCCAATGTATGGGATCCGACTAGTGATGTATGTTTTGGTCGGCCAATTAAATAACGAAGGATCCGGGTACCGGGTGAACTGTAAAATTGTTGCTACCGACCAAGTTCGTTGGTTCAGTTGACCAGCGCTACTGTCGGTACCTCAGAAGAATCTCAGCCCCATAATTACTGCCAGTGGTAGGTCGGGGAGAGAGGAACATCTTTGCCTCTCGTTCACTGTCCCTTCCGAGACATTGCGCGATTCGTTTCCACATTCCTGTTGGCGCTCCCCGAGGTCCGATAAGTCACTGCGAGTGTAAATCCAGCCTGACGTCACGTCTGGATACCAGGACCGACAAATCGTGCCTTCTCTAGGGCCATAAGTGCTGTATATTTTTTCTGAAGTGCTAGTACAGCAAGTGCAACTATTCTCAAACGTGCAGTGCAGGCTGTAATTATCGTGCAGCAGCGAAACGTGGAAGATATTCTAATGCGGTAATGCGGAACCGAATTATTCTGGCAAAAAAGTACCAATTTTGGGCATCAGGTGCAAATCTGGCGCTGTGAATGCAACTAGGCCGCAACTAAGTCGATCCTTCCCCGAATCGAACACGCCCGGCTGGTTAATGACGAGGGCCAGTGTGTCGGGCAGCTAGGGTGCGGTTTTTAGACAGTTGCCCACGTCCGACTAGGCGAATACCGGCTTGGTACCCACGTCCTGCCTCAGTTACACGATTTCCAAACATTTCGAAAACGTTCACTCATTTTCACGTGTGTTAACACTAGACGCAGACGTATGACATATAAAAATTTTGCCCCAGTGGACAACTGGGGAGAGGTGGACGATGGAAAAGTGATGGGCATGGGGGGGGGGGGGGCGGAATGGGTGATGACAGAAAGGTCATACAACCATCCTCTAACACTAATTTTGCCAAATCCAGATTAATATACCGACCCTGTGAAGACACAGAATAACGTCAGGAAGAAGGAGGAAAGAAGACTGACAGTACGTTTTAGATGCCTAATCCACAAGGTACGGTTAGTGTGAAGAAATACTGAGTAAGTAGACGCATGAAAATCATTAAACTGAATGCAACATCAAAGTGACTTACCTAATCCGTTTACTATACGAAGACCGTTGATCTTGGATATGTACCCTTTTCGGAGGACGTAGTCGATAAGCCAGCCACTGAACAGAACTCCGACACTGCCGGTGATTTGAGGAATGGCAGAGATGAGTCCGTTCTGCACAGTATGCAAGCATATTCCAGGCTACTCCGAAGTCTCTTAGAGATCCAGCGTTCTAAAACTACAGTAAATAATTTTCTAATTGTTGTGTGTATTACCGCCTCAACGATAGCAATGTAGTCTGTCTCTAGATACAGTGTATACTGTGTAACATTTGTTTCCAAAATTTTACAGCTACAATGTTACTGCTGGCATATGGTTTATTGTATAATACTTTTAGAAATTGCTGTTTCATGTCCTACATTTCGTACTTGACGCAAAACACACCTCAGTGAATTTGTCACGTGTAGTATTGTAGTCATTAGGTATCTTTCTCTAAAAGTTTTCCAAAACATCTTCCATATTGACGGCTCTTAGTTGGCAGAGAAGATAGTACTGAACACCACGAATAAAAAGTTAACACCAACTTTTGATCTGCTTGTCAAAGGTTACTGAGGTTCAATTGTTTGAGTGTAACCGTAACCAGGTTACCGTTTATTCCTTGTCCTATATGGCACACACCAAAAAAATTGAGGACTTACTATTTCACTTGATCTTTGACAACACTGTTCTTTTAAATTTGAGCATTTCACGGGAAAAAATGTTTTTTTTAACCGTTAGTGATGCAGGTAATAGTTACATAGTCCTAAAAGCAAATATCGTGTGCCTCTGTGCGATAGAGATATTACCTGTTTGTAACTTTCATACGTCTCCAGCTACGAATGTACTGCGCAGTTTTTCTCATACTGTACATTTTATATTGCCGTGAGGTAACAAAAATACAGAGTATGTTGATATGATTGACATGAGCGATTAAGACTGAAACTTGGAAAGTGTTTATTTTTCTAGAATGACGTCACGAGTAACTTGTAAGTAAGAGGATTTTTTACGTAGCCTTCTAGGATCGCATTTTTTTTTTCTCGTATGACCGGCTCCGGATTTAAAAACCAACCGTCATTTCTGTTTAAGAAAAGACAGACTTTCTTAACTGCAGAAGCTTACTAAGTTGCAATGATATTCCAATTTACAAAAATAATCGTTCCTAGCCTTGTTAGACCGAGGCCGCGTACGCTTACAATTCTATATTTTATCTTATGTGCTATTTTTATTTCGGAACTACGTCATTTTCAAGACAATCAATTTTTGCAATTCCATGTTATAAATATAACTTATAAATGACAGAAATTACGTCGCTTACATACCAATTTATAAGTTCGGAAGAAGCAATAGGGGCAACGACTAACGAAATACATGAAAGCACTCCTGGTCGTTCGTGTGAGAATACGAGACTCAGAATGACTGCGCTTGAAAAAGGGATGAGGGCAAAACTACATCAATACATAAAAAAATATAAACAACCAGAAGCGGACATGACCTCACTTAAACAATTTATAAAGGCTTTGGTCCCCTTCCTCAAGAAATTAATGGGTTTCTTCTTTTCTTTTTCTTCTTCTTCTTCTTCTTCTTCTCTTTCCCCTTCCTTTTCTTCCTCAGTGTTCAACCCGTACTTTTACGTGCAGTAAACATTTTCCAACATATTCGACTTTCCGTTAGTCTCCTCACCTCGGTGTAGCTTCTACAAGCTTTTTTTTCCCTTTATTCTGTTATTAATGTACGAGGGGTTGCGACCGAACCGCTGAATCTTTCCATCAGTAAATGGGGTATGTTCTCCACTGACTCGGTTGTTTTAACCCCCTCCACTGACGGAATGACCCACTTCCTAATTCCGTATGTATAAAACCAATACGGACTTGTAGCTGTCACGCCTTTGCGCTTACTGCTACGTATTTTAACTGTAAATAGCTCAGTCCCAATGGTAAGAGGCAGTAGTGAATTCACGTAGTTAATATTTGAATCCAGCACAGCTGCCACAAGCTCAGCTCACTTTTACTCCACTCCTACCCTCGCCATTGCACCACATTAACTAGGTGCTACGTGGACCTTGCTAAATTCACTTGCGTATACATTTTTGACCGTTACTCGCCAGTATTTACCTAATGATTAGTACACTCCTAACCGGACTATTTCCCTAAGAGCTGTGATGATTGAACGGGTTCGATCCACGGCCTACAGTGCCCTACAGTTCACACGGTAACACTGCCTACCTGACCCACTTAACTTGGTAGTGAGCTTATGTATCCAATCACCACTGCTAGCAGCAGTGGATAATCCTATCAGCACGACGAGAGCAGCAGACTTACCGTCGAATCCTCCTGAAAATACTTATAACTACGGTCGCCAGCTCTGAAGGAGCAAAAGAATAAATCAATTTTTGGCTCGTTTCAAAGTGAAATGGCTTGAGTTGAATTTAAACTTAATTCTGAATATTACTATTTCTGATCATTCTAGATGATTCTACAAAGCAAATACTCTCTCAATTTCTGTGAGTTGGCTTGGTAATTACTACCAAGACAGTTTATGCAACTTCGGTTAACAAAATTCTATCCTTCAACTTATTTAGTGATTTTGGATATTACTCTTTGGACCATTGATACAGAATTAGTTAAGTGACTTTACTTGAAAGATTGCTCAGAAAAATTTAAGTAACTGTAAATAGGCGACTCATTCTGGTGTGACCATTGCTCTTTTCAACATTCTTATACGCTAAAGTATTCTACAACCAAAAGAATTGTAAATGAAAGAGGCGATGGTGGCCTCAGTCTGATTTCACTATACTATGTTTGAGGTTACTACACTTTACAATGAACAACATGCGTCGTAATTTTACTCATTACTATATTCTGTCCTCTGCACTTGCATAAAAGAAAACTGGTATTCTCCTTTTACATGTATACAAAGTTCGACTTAACAATTGCAAGCAGTCTTGCCTTGGGTAGACGTGCCGGTGCTGGTGGTGAGATGCATGTGGCTAACGCAGCTCTTCACGCCTCATGCCCTTAATGGCGGCTGGAACTACGAGCTGTAGCACTCGTATAAGCTACTGCACGTCCGCCATAAAATCTGGGCACAGGAACTCTTACAATCAGCCCCAGTGGCATAGAGGCGGCTTCAACAACCATTCGTCGCGTTTTACTCCAAAAACGGCGACGATATTCGCCTCTTCGCTGTTGCACAATCACTTTTGCGTGAGCACAGTTACGCACGTCCGATCACGTCAACACTCCCCAGGCCATTCCATTGTTCAGTCTCTGTGTCTCCAGCTACCCCTAGCTACGCTCGTATCACCAAGAGTGGGGGCGTTCCCCTACCACCTTTTTACCGAAATCATTTAGTATTTAAGAATATTTATATTTACTACCCTGGAGTTCATACCAGTCATAATAATTTACTACTAGCTCTTTACAACATTAAATTATACAGTAATAACTTATAATTACCAAGAAAAAGAATACATTTGACTCCGAGAACTTAGTGCATTGTCTGACAGGCAGCGCTAATTCCCAGTTTCGCCAATAGATGGCATCAGGGTGCACTCCCTGGCAGTCTCACACAAGCGCGCCCGTTTCAGACGCGCGGGCTTCAAATTACTGTCAGCCCACCATCATTTCTGTTCCGTTACAGGGTGTCTATAAGTAACCCAACACACGTTTTCTCGGCGAAATACGGTTTAAAAATTTCAGAATTTGTTGTGGGACATCGTCGAATATTCCCGCTTCAGCTCCTATAGTTTCATGAAGTTCCGGTTGGTGGCCTTGGTGTACGTAGCCTTCAAAATGGCGTCTGTAACGGAAGTGCGTTCCAGGCAGAGAGCTGTCACTGAGGGAAGCAGTACGTGGATAATGGCTCCGATGTAGACCAGTAGAGTGGTACAATGCCTGTATGCAGGGCCTCCCAATAAGGTGGCGTAAAGCCGTCTCATTGAACGGAACTTATGTTGAAAAATAGGGTTTTGTAGTCACAAGCGTGAGGAGTAATATAGTGTATTATAATCATGAATAAAAATAATTTGCTTTCAAAAAAAATGTGATGCATTACTTGTTAAACGCCCCTCGTATTTCAGCATGGGACGCTCTTAGCTATTCTTCCATTCTAATTGTCTATAGCAGTCCTTCTTGACAAAGCATCAATGCAACCCTGCTCCTAATTGACACCTCCCATACATCAGCTTTTCTCTCAATCGAACCAAATCTTCTTCATTCATTATACTGTCAACCCACAATATTTTTGACGATCTCCGACAACACCACTGCTCAAATGCAATAATTCTTTTTCTTTCATGCTGCTCCTACTGGGCACGTGTCGTTTCCGTGAACTATTATGTGCCATACAGACTTCTTTACCAGATTCATTCTTATTTCAGTTACAATACTTTCTTTAAGCGAATCATTTTGTGTTCTTATCGAAAGCTAATTTTGTTGGTTGTATACTAACAATTTCCTGTTTGCTTCTACCATCAGATGTTATTTCGCTTTCCAAGTAGTTGAATTCCTCTATATTTTCTGGCTGCCTATTATCCTAACATTTCTGTGCTGCTATTTTTATTTTCCTTATTTATTTTTGGTCTTATTTAATTTGGAATTCCATCACGAAAGTTTGGTGTCGATCTGAGTGATCAGTTGTTGCAGCTGATGCTAACTTTCTCCCAGGACAGCGGTATCATCTGCGAAGTGTGACATATCTATTTTCCGATCGCGAACTTTTACTACAGTTGCTACGAAATTTTCACTTAATCCATGCGTTCTGTCTGTGTTTAAATTAATGCGGGTGACGGCGAATATTTCTGCCTCATTCCCCTTCTGATTTTGGTCTACCTTTTTGTTCAAAATGGTTCAAATGGCTCTGAGCACTATCGGACCTAACTTCTGAGGTCATCAGTCGCCTAGAACTTAGAACTACTTAAACCTAACTAACCTAAGGACATCACACACATCCATGCCCGAGGCAGGATTCGAACCTGCGACCGTAGCGCCTAGAACCGCTCGGCCACCCCGGCCGGCTACCTTTTTGTTGTTCGCATCTCAGCAGTGCACTTTCTTCTCTTCAGAGACTCCAAATAAAACCCCGAATTTTTATACATTGTTCTAGCGTCTTTCAATATCTTGAAAAGCTGAGTCTCGTCGAGGCTATCCAAAGCTTTCTCAAGTTGACCAGAAGCTGTGTAGGGATTCTTTCTTTGATCATTTTTTTATATTACTATTGAACGGCAAATATTTGGTTCCCTTGCTCCTTTGCCCCTTCCAAATCCAAAATAGTCTCCACCGAGTCTCTGCTTAACATAATGTTCATTAATATGGGAGATATGTCTCACTGTGTGCTATTGTTCACATCTGTTGGCTGATGTTTCCTTAGGCAGTGGTACCGCTACGCACTCCATAAATTAATTTGGTGTGTAACCAGTTCTATACATTCGTTCAATAAAGAATTCTTCGTCAGTCATTCTTAGGACGAATTCGTTTTTTATAATTCAATTGGGGGGCGGTAGTCAACAGTCATACAAAAAATTGTGACATCAGTTGAATGAAGGAAAGATTTGGTTTAACATTCCGTCGACAGGAAGGTCATTACAGACGGAGCATAAGTTCGGATTGTGTCAGGAATGGGGAAGGAAATTGGCAGTGCCCTTTCAAAGGAACCATCCTGGCATTTGCCTGGAGCGATTTGTGGAAATCACAGAAAACCTAAATCTGGATGACCGGACGTGGTTTCAAACGTCGTCCTCCGAATGCGTGACCAGTGTGCACACCATTGCGCCACCTCACTCGGGACCATCAGTTGATGTTCTGCAATTAGTACGTAAGTACGGAACCTGTATAATAACTCTATTACCGAGCGAGGTGGCGCAGTGGTTAACACACTGGACTCGCATTCGGTAGGACGACGGTCCAAACCCGAGTCCAGCAATCCTGATTTAGGTTTTCCGTAATTTCGCTAAATCACTTCTGGCAAATTCCGGGGATGGTTCCTCTGAAAGGGCTCGGCCGATTTCCTTCCCCATCCTTCCCTAATCCGATGGGAACGATGACCTTGCCGTTTGGTCCTCTCCCCCAAACCCAACCAACCAGCCTCGATTCATGTAAAACTGTTATTGACGTAGTAGCTTGTGTTTCTTCTTTAGATATAAAAGCCTATCTTTTTGTTGATGTTTGTGTTGATTAGCAGGGCACTCCGCTACACAAATGAAGAACTACCACACACGACGCGTGTTGTACTATCTCTCTTGCATTTCTGAGCTCATAAAACGGCATCTAACCGGATTGCACCTGTATGCAGCACCGGGCAAATGTTTCTCTAATATGTCCTCTTAAGGGCGTGAATAGGTCTAAGTATTTCATTTAGTAACTGTGACTCTAGAAGAGCTCTAGAGAAGATTATAGTACTATTAAATAACTCATATAAACCATATGTACAAATAATTAAGTAAATATTACGTTGTATATCAGGCTGTTGCTTAACGAAGAAGCAAGGCTTAGGAAAATTCTGTCCTGAACAGATAATGTATTTTCTCCGAAAATGCTGTCTGAAAGTAGAAGGGAATGTAGCCTTGAGAAACTCCTCGCTTCCATTTATTGTAAAAAGAACTTGGATAGAATTAAAACGCTCTTCCCACGGACGTCATGACTAAATGAGAACATCCACTCCATCTTCTAGAAGTCATAGAAAACTTATACCGTCGCACACAAATAGTGATGAAAACAGAACATATGCTGTCTAAAGATCAAGGAATATGTCATGGCTGCAGCTTATCCACTACACTTTTTAATGTTTACGATGGCGATATAGTTAGAGAAAGGCCGTTAATTAAAATCAGCGAAAGAGTGCATTTAAATAAAATGCTATCTGCAACATACCAAGTCTTTATTCAGAGCACTAAGGATGGCTCTCAGATCTGTGATTTAACAGCAGCAGATCTGAACAGAATATAACAAAAAAAGATCTCTGCACAAAAGAGGACGAGAATGGCATTTGGAGGTAAATATCCGGTCCGAATAAGAAATAGTTCGAGATAATAGGCCTACTGAGTAAATGAACACTTCCAACTCCTTGGCAGTGACATAACTTACGACATTTATCATGATAACGATCACCAGTTGAGTACCAGGTTATAAGTGGAATAATCTAAAAAGATTTATCTAGGTAAACGATGAAAGAAAGAAGAACGAAATTTTATGAATCGACAGCTATGGATGCTTTGTTCAGGGACATGGGTGACAAATTCTAAACATCTTAATAAGGAACAGAGATCAGAAGTGTGATTCCTGGGATATGTGCAAGGCTCCGAAAGACTGAACAGATTTAAAAATTAAGATATTTAGAGATAACTGAACTTTTTAAAATAGAAAGAGAAGAATGAACGCTGATAAAAAAGTCATCATATAAATCTAACGGCAGAAGAAAAATTGGAATACCAGTGCTTCCAATAACGTCCTCTGTAATCAAAACCAGAAAATAGCTTACTTCTTGAATAAGAAGATGAGGAAGTACAAATATGATTGCAGTGTACCTAAAACACTAAAGATAACTATGAGTGTTGCACTTAAAAATCTAAAATATGAAGTATTTACTATTTATAATGAGATTCGAAAATAGATGCCAAGTTAGTGTAATATACAGTGTGTCCTAGATATGTTACGACTAACTTCGAGGGGTTGTAGACCGTCTTGGGGAGTAAATTGAGGACGGGAATCCGTGTCCGAACACGTCATCCAACGACACTACTGAGTGTCGAAGTTGTGGGCTCCGGCGACTGCCACGAGGCTGCCCCTTCAGCTGGAACCGTTACTTTGTAAGCTGACCCTCCGCAATGTTGTGAGCGCTTGCCACGATCGCCAATGGTGAAGACCGACATACGTACAGCCTAGGCAAGCCTGGTCTCCTTTGAATGTGAGCTCTATTGCCTCGGTGGACGATCGTTTTAGTCACGGGTTTCCAGCTGCGGTTTATTTTTCTCCTGGGACCCTCTAAAATCTCCAGTGTTTTTTGGTATCCAGTAGAAAAATTAACTGCATACGGCAACCCGTGTCCAAAACCGTCATCCACCGAGGCAACAGAGAATATCATTCAATAGACCAGGCCTGTCTACGCATCAGCTGGCTTCACCTCCTCCACTGGAAATCGTGGCAATCAGTCGCCATCACCGATAACAAAAAACATTGCAAGACATTCCGTCTACGGTTCGTCAGCGTGCGACGTCACTTTTGCTGCCGGAGGGGTGGCCTAGTGACATGCGCTGTTGCCTATTAACTTCGCTCTGCTATGACGTTTCTGGACACGGTTTCCTATCCTCGATTGGTTCCTCAAGGCACGCTCTATAACCCCTTGCAGTTTGTCGCAACATTTCTGGGACACCATGCACTACCTTAGCCTAAAACTGTAGACTAATCGATGCAGTCGCCGCCAATGTTTGCTAGGCTTTTATGAAGTGTAGTCCTTGCATACTTACACTTCGTGTATCGAAGAACAAGACGTTGGCGATGTAAAGCGGCAGTGAGGTGAGCAGCAGGTAGAACGTCCAGTCGAAGGTGATCATGAGCGACACGAGCGCCCACAGAGCTGGTGACGTCAGAATGCTCTTCCAGGGCACTGGCAGGTTCTTCTGCACAACCAGCCACAAGCAAACGATATTCAGTCCTGGAGGCGATATTCCACTTCCGAAATTAAGGTGCATTTGCGAACAGGATGGAGAGCAGTTGGCAATGCGCATTATCTACTCAAATTGAGTCACCACCTCAGCAAGAGTTTGCTTAGCTAAAATATGACGCAGTGAATATTAAAGCAAGTGAATATTTCTGATAAGTTTAAATTGGGTGTTGGACTGGTGATCTAATACGAGTTTCTTTCGTGCAATAATGCGCTATCAATTGCACTAACCATCTGTATTTTATGTTAACATATGACTCATTTTTGAAAAAACTTTTCTTGTTATTGTCAGTCTGCATTTCATATCCTCTTGTCCGCCCCCTGGTATCTGAGTGGTGAATGTTATACCTAACGGCCCGGGTTCGATTCCCGGCTGGGTCGGAGATTTTCTCCGCTCAGGGACTGAGTGTTGTGTTGTCCTTATCATCGTCATTTCATCCCCATCGACACGCAAGTCGCCGAAGTGGCGTTAACTCAAAAGGCTTGCACCAGGCGAACGGTCTACCCGACAGGAGGCCCTAGCCACACGGCATTTCCATTTCCATATCCTCTTTCCCTCTGCCGTGGTCAGCTGTTCTCCTGCCCTAATATCAAAACTCCGCCACTTTTGACTTTCCTGCTCTAGCTCCATCAAAAACAGCAGACTATATTCAAGTAGATTCCATTACCCCTCTTTTACATTTATTTAAACTCTTTTCTTACTCTTTTGAAGACCTTCTTCAACTGACCTTCCAAGTCCTTTGACGTTTCAGCGAACCTAAGAGATTTTATTTCTTTTCTCTGAATTTTACCTTCTTTTCTAATTTCTCTTTATTTTCCATTATTGTTTACATTTAGACTTAACAGGCTTCATCCTGTCTCATCCCAATCTCTACTGTTGCCTCCCTTTCATGCCCTACGGCTATTATTAATCCTATCATGCGTATATGCTTGAAAGTACATTCTTTTACTTCTGACTACTCTGGATAAAAAACAAATGCTTTTCTTACAAACTGCTGTGTTATTATCATTTACTGTTCATGATCATGTGTTGCTGTGACTCAGTCTGTATAAATGGAAAATAAATATGAATGGGATTGTATATACATATATCCTAATCTCCTTCTCGCCTTGTCTCTGTCCATCTCATTCTCCTCGTTTCTTTGTTTCTCTCCTCTTCTTCCTTCCCCCCTCTCTGTCTATTACGTCCTCCTCCTCTCTCTGACAATCTTCTCCCTCTTCTCGGGACTAATGACCTCAGCAGTTGAGTCCCATAGTGCTCAAGCCATTTGTCCATCTCCTCCCGCCTCCTCTCTCTCTCTCCATCATCTCCTGCCCCCACTCTGCATGTCCTCTTGCTGTCTCTCTGTCCATCTCCTCTTTCCGCTTTCTATGCCCATTTCCTCCCACACCTTTGTCCATCTCCTCTTCCACCCCATTCTCTGACCTTGAGCCTTGATTATTGTTCCGTAAAAACGTACAAAAATTTAACAGGATATAGAGGATGCTGGGTCGGTGAGCCACCTTAAAGAGATAATAAGAATAAGAGGTGCATTCAAGTTCTAAGGCCGCCGATTTTTTTTCTTCAGACTGGAAAGAGATAGAAACATGCGCATTGTTTTAAAATGAGGCCGCGTTCATTGTCAATACGTCCCAGAGATGGCAGCACCGTACGGCAGATGGAATTTTACAACCAGCGGCGAGAATGAGAACTGTTTTAAATACTTAAAATGGTGACGTTTTCCTTACTTGAACAGCGTGCAATCATTCGTTTTCTGAATTTGCGTGGTGTGAAACCAATTGAAATTCATCGACAGTTGAAGGAGACATGTGGTGATGGAGTTATGGATGTGTCGGAAGTGTGTTCGTGGGTGCGACAGTTTAATGAAAGCAGAACATCATGTGACAACAAACCGAAACAACCTCGGGCTCGCACAAGCCGGTCTCACGACATGATCGAGAAAGTGGAGAGAATTGTTTTGGGGGATCGCCGAATGACTGTTGAACAGATCACCTCCAGAGTTGGCATTTCTGTGGGTTCTGTGCACACAATCCTGCATGACGACCTGAAAATGCGAAAAGTGTCATCCAGGTGGGTGACACGAATGCTGACAGACGACCACACGGCTGCCCGTGTGGCATGTTGCCAAGCAATGTTGACGCGCGACGACAGCATGAATGGCACTTTCTTTTCGTTGGTTGTGACAATCGATGAGACGTGGATGCCATTTTTCAATCCAGAAACAAAGCGCCAGTCAGCTCAATGGAAGCACACAGATTCACCGCCACCAAAAAAATTTCGGGTAACCGCCAGTGCTGAAAAAGTGATGGTGTCCATGTTCTGGGATATCGAGGGCGTAATCCTTACCCATTGCGTTACAAAGGGCACTACGGTAACAGGTGCATCCTACGAAAATGTTTTGAAGAACAAATTCCTTCCTGCACTGCAACAAAAACGTCCGGGAAGGGCTGCGCGTGTGCTGTTTCACCAAGATAACGCACCCGCACATCGAGCTAACGTTACGCAACAGTTTCTTCGTGATAACAACTTTGAAGTGATTCCTCATGCTCCCTACTCACCTGACTTGGCTCCTAGTGACTTTTGGCTTTTTCCAACAATGAAAGACACTCTCCGTGGCCGCACATTCACCAGCCGTGCTGCTATTGCTTCAGCGATTTTCCAGTGGTCAAAACAGACTCCTAAAGAAGCCTTCGCCGCTGCCATGGAATCATGGCGTCAGCGTTGTGAAAAATGTGTACGTCTGCAGGGTGATTACGTCGAAAAGTAACGCCAGTTTCATCGATTTCGGGTGAGTAGTTAGTTAGAAAAAAAATCGGAGGCCTTAGAACTTGAATGCACCTCGTAAAATCACATCACTGCGTACTTTCTTATTTACGTTTATTAACTGAAAATATCATCCTTGACACAATGAAAGTACGTTTTGTACGGAATCTTACAAAATGCGCTGAAACTGACGGCCATCAACCTCAATGCAAGTATGACATCTGCGAACAATATTCCCTGGTGTGTTTCGAATCGCCTCACAGGAGCTACAATTCTGGCAACCAATTCCATCTCCGTATTCACTGGGGTCTCTTCGGAAAAAATTAAGATGATTCAGGTCAGGTGACCTCGCAAGACATTGAACAGAACCTCTCATTCCAATCCAGCGACCAAGAAATACTGTTCCATCGTACTGTACTGCATGTCTCTGAATAACACTGAGTAATGAAAGGGTCTGCCGTTGATTCATAGCATGGTCTATCATGAGACAATGTAAATACGATACAACACAGCCAGCATATCGACAAGTAAAGTAAACAAAACCTGCATCATAACTGCCTGGTAATCAGGCTCATTCTCCGTGTTTCCTTGCAGGAAATAAACAACGTACATGTAAATAAACAGCACAGTACGTGTAAACTTCTACGCATCTTAATCATAAGTAAGCTGGAAAACAGTAATGCTAGACAAAGCATTAGACAAGTTTACTTCCGTATTTCCTTAAGTTAGCTTCCCTACCTCAAATTGCTCAGTGGAGCATTCTCTAAGTCCTGTTACATTTTTGCGCGCTCTTACGGAAATACCCCATATATTACATATAGAGGGTGCTAAAGAAAGAAGTATCGAATATTTTCAGAGGCGGCAGTACTGGTCCGCAGCTCGTGGTCGTGCGGTAGCGTTCTCGCTTCCCACGCCCGGGTTCCCGGGTTCGATTCCCGGCGGGATCAGGGATCTTCTCTGCCTCGTGATGACTGGGTGTTGTGTGATGTCCTTAGGTTAGGTAGGTTTAAATAGTTCTAAGTTCTAGGAGACTGATGACGATAGATGTTAAGTCCCATAGTGTTCAGAGAGAGCGGCAGTACTCATCGAAACGAGAAAAATAAGTCTCATAAACATGAGTCCGGGAACGCATACTTTACGAGGTAAACATGTGTTTATAGGAAGGGCTGCGAGACGCTTGGTTGCGGATATTAGCAAAAAATGGTTCAAGTGGCTCTGAGCATTATGGGACTCAACATCTGAGGTCATCAGTCCCCTATAACTTAGAACTACTTAAACTTAACTAACCTAAGGACATCACACACATCCATGCCCGAGGCAGGATTCGAACCTGCGACCGTAGCGGCCGGCCAAGGATATTAGCACAATGTTGCATTGGCGCTCCGTCAAATGTGTCGGCAGGGTATTATGATGTGTTACAGTACTCGACCTACCATCAGGTGGTCTGCAGACAAGTGTGTGGTTCGGATCGTGTTGTAGGCTACGTAAGTTTTCGTCATGTTTATTTGCTTTATTGTACAGTACTGTCAGCACTGGGTACGCGCTGTTTTATCTCTTTCCAAACATGGAGTAACTTACATGTTAACTGTTAGTGCCCTGTTTGAACGTACAAATGGTGTAGTATATTTACATTTCCTCTCTTCCACCATTTGTTAGCACTGGAAGACTACTACTCGACAAGTCAAATGGCTGATATGATATATTGCTATTGTTTAGCAAATGGACGTAGCCTGCAAGCTGGCGCCCTCTATATCCAAAGCAATGAGTGCCCTCTGATGAGCTGTCCGGCAGACTTTTCTAGCATCTGAGGGGCACAGGTAGCCTTGCATCTCGGAAGACTCGCAGTGGAAGGCCGCGCACAGTCTGCACGTCTGACGTGGAGGAGTGTGTGCCACGTTTGGTGAAAGAAATCGCTGGGACCAGTGAACGACGATTGACAGCAGCAGAAGGTATCTCTCATTCTTTTATCTGGGGGGTATTTCACGAACAGTTGCTGTATCCATATTATCTAAAGCGAGTTCAGCCCTAAGGCTACAGGATCATCAAGGCAGACGGCGGTTCCGTCAATGGCTGTTGCAGAAGTGTGTCGTAGATCCACTGTTCATATCCAAGATTTTATTTACCGATGAGGCATGGTTCATATGAGAGGGTTTTGTGAATTTCCATAACCAGCATGTGTGGGCACATGTAGATCCCCATGCAATTCAGGAAAGAGGTCATCAACACCGATTCTCAATCAGCGTTCCCGGGTTCGATTCCCGGCGGGGTCGGGGATTTTCTCTGCCTCGTGATGGCTGGGTGTTGTGTGATGTCCTTAGGTTAGTTACGTTTAAGTAGTTCTAAGTTCTAGGGGACTTATAACCATAGATATTAAGTCCCATAGTGCTCAGAGCCATTTTTTTCAATCAACGTATGGACAATCCCGTTGACTTTTGGTTATGGGGATACTTCAAGGAATTGGCGCACGTCACGCCAGTCAACGATGTGCGTACACTACAGGGTCGCATCTTCAATGCGTGACAGCAAGTACAACAACCGGGTATACTTCAAAGGGTGCATCATTCTTTATGCCGGAGGGCAGAGCGGTGCATTGTCATGAATGGACACCAGTTTGAATACCACCTGTGAACATGTGTTTATCACAGAACGTATGTATTTCCAGGTCCTTTTTTACTGATCTCAGAAAGTATACATTTTTGGACTCATGTTTATTGGACTTATTTTTCTTCTTTCGATGATAGCCTTCGTCCGTCCCAATCTTCATTAGATTATTGTGTAAAGTTTGAAATAAATATGTGAAGAACTTTTCAATATTATGGTAAATGCGTTTGCCTTTTATACATTACATATTTATTCATATATTGCATATATTTAAAAAGTAGATATGTAAAACTCGCGCTTATCCGAATGTAACATTGTGTCAAAATTTCAAAGCATTCGGTGAAGAACTTTCGGATATATATATGATTCTGAACAAACCAATCCTTACGTTTTTATTTATATAGATTGAGGTTAAAATGTTGAGCGTGATATTTGGGGCATATGTTAATCTATATTATTATGTGTATTTCTCCTCAGGGCTTTGTATACACTGATAACAAGAGAAAAAATAGAGTCTGGGTCGCATTTTGCGTGATTTTATCAACAACTCAGAAAGAACTTATTTGTGGTTCTCATAGGAAATCACCTGAAATGCATTGTACACCACAGGGCACGTCACTTTCCTCGTTGGGTACCATTACATCTTCAAAAATACGAAGAACTTAGGAAACACAGTGTTCAATCAGATGCAGAGTCTAATAATTTTAATGCTGGTTTTTTTTTAATATCATCATTGTATCGCTCACCCGTTCAGAGGAAACAGTATTTATTACACAACCGATTGTAGTCTGAAATGGAGGATTATCAGTTTATATAAAACTCCGACACGCCTAACTAGGTTCTATAGGTTTAATGGTAATCGTAGTCGTAGTAAGACTCGATATGTCCAAAAATTTGATCACATATTTGATTAGCCGCCTAACCTAATCCATGTAGTGTAACCTACTGTAAACTGCATGGAAAGTAAAATACAACAGTATGGGTATTACGCCGGAACTAGAACCAGGACTTTCGTCTTTAATGAGAGATGGTTGACTGAAGTATGTAGTCATACTTCACGACTCCATTCAAAATTTGAGGTTTCAATACGTCTTAGAAGTTCTGCACCACACTTGGTGGGAATAATCCTCGACAGAGTAGAACATTGCTGTGCCGTAAGCTACAGAACAAATCTTTCGTGCTAGAGCGATAAGTACATTGCAATTATGTTTCCTGATAGTTTGAAAAATTGTATTCCTGTTTTGGAATCAAACTCCTGCTTTACTCTTGTCAGCTGAGCCTTATGGTAATTCTCTAATCGGATAACTCATTTGGTACAACGTCTCTCTTTCGCCTTAATCTTGGAAACAAACGAATTAAAGTCCCAACAAATTTTGCCTATTTAGCCTGAATAATGTCTTCTCAAAGAACTCTCACTTAGGAAGAAAGTGTTGAAACAGGAAAACGAGCAGGAAGAATAATTTCTGGTGTTTACCCGCTGCTATCTTGTAGGTAACTCTTCGAGGAGGTACTTCATCACAATACGTATATTCGCTAACGAAATTCTTCTTATATAATCCATCACAATTTGAGAAGAATAGTAATGTTTATACTTACAATATTAGAGGAAAAATGACCTTTATTACCCATTATTAAATCTATCTATAGCTCAGAAAGAAGTTCAATGTGAGGAAATAAAAATTTTGATCATTTGTCCAGTAACATAAAGTATGTGACAGGTAGAAAAGCAAGTTTTCAGTCCAACCTAAAGTAATGTCTTCTGGACAACGCCCTGTATTCCACTGACGAATTTTTATTTTATAACTGGTAGCCTGTTAAAAAACTATTTTAAGCGTAGTTGCATAAGTGGGACATTTACTGTATGTTTAAATTAGTCAAGTGTACATATCCTGTAAACTGACTCATTCGTCATCATTTCGATAAACGGAAACATGTAACTAACTAACTGTCATCGATTAGGGAAACAGTTTTATTCTTTGATGAAACATTTCAGTTGACACTCTGGTGATAGCTACCGATTCAGTCTGGACGGGAGAAAATTGTCTGAGCTGCGAGGCGTTACCTTGGCACTCGACTTGATAGTAGCCTCGATGTAGCGACGCTCTGTTGGGTCTATGCGTGGGTGTTTCGCTGGCGTATCGGTAATCATCAGGAACCATGGCAGGCACCACAGCACACCGGCGCTGCCGATCACATAGAAGGCCAGAGGCCACCCCGCCGCCGTCTCACACATGGCGCCTGTCGAAGCCATTGACACCAACGGCCCAACGAACATACCTGCAACCGAATAAGTATCACGGGTGTCATTTGTGTTCAGTGGATGATGAAGACATTTGTGGAAACTGTAAATACGTAGACAAATTCTTATTCAGGATTTGTACCTAAATGAGATTTTCACTCTGCACACACACACACACACACACACACACACACACGAACGCACGCGGTGACGCTTACAGATATGAACACATTCACATGAGCGCATAGCTAACCGTTTCTGTAGTATAGAGCACTAGTTCCTGTGCGAACAACTCGCAGTCTATTCTGATCGGTCATCTATAGGTAATATAGCAATGGACAAATAAGTAAATGGAAGTATTATTAATAAAAGATGTTATGTTTTGAGCAGTAAAAGCAAATATTACACTGATGTGACAAAAGTCATGGGATACTTCTTAATAGTGCAGTAACTCGACGTAGTACGGTCCCAACACGTCGTTGGAAGTCTCTGAAGAAATACTGAGCCATGTTGCCTCTCCAGCAGTCCATTTTTGCGAAACTGTTGCCGGTGCAGGGTTTTGTGTACGAACTAACCTTTCGATAACGTCCCATAAATGTTCTATGGCTTCATGTCGCGCTATGTAAATGACCTGATCATTCGCTCGAATTGTCCAGAATGTTCTTCAAACCAGTCACGAACAATTAGACCCGGTGACATATTTGGGTACTAAAGAATCCAAGTAGCCGAACATTATCATTTACAGTCAATGATCTGTTCAGTTGGACCAGAGGACACAGTCTGTTCTATGTAAATACAGTCTGCACCATTGTGGAGCTATCACCAGCGTGCACATCGCCTTGTTGAAAACTTGGGTCCATGGCTTCGTGGAGTCTCCGCCACTCTTGAACCCTTCCATCAGCTCTTACCAAGTGGAATCAGGACTCATCTCACCAGGCCACGGTTTTCCAGTCGTCTAAGATCCAATCGATACGGTCTCGCGTCCAGGGCAGGTGCTACAGGCGGTGTCGAGATGTTATCAAAGACATTGGCATCGATCGTCTGCTGCCATTACCCATTAACGCCCAATTTCGCCGCACTGTCATAACGGATACGTTCATCGTACGTCCCACCTCGATTTGTGCGTTATTCCACTCAGTGTTCCTTGTCTGTTACCACTGGCAACTCTACGCAAACGCTGCAGCTGTCGATCGGTAAGCGAAGGCCGTCGCCGTCGGCCACTGCGTTTCCGTGGTGAGAGGTTATGCGTGAAGTTTTGTTTTCTCAGCACACTCTTGAAACAGTGGATTCCCCAGCGATTTACGATATGGAAAGTCTCATGCGTCTGTCTCCGACTATCACTCCGCATTCAACGTCTGTTAATTCAACTCGTTTCGCCATAATAATTTCGAAAAACTTTTCAAAATCACCTGAGTGCAAATGACAGCCCCGCCAGTGCACTGCCCTTCTGTACCTTGAGTACACTACAGGGTGGTCCATTGATCGTGACCGGGCCAAATATCTCACGAAATAAGCGTCAAACGAAAAAACTACAAAGAACAAAACCTGTCTAGCTTGAAGGAGGAAACCAGATGGCGCTATGGTTGGCCCGCTAGATGGCGCTGCCATAGGACAAACGGATAACAACTGAGTTTCTTTTAAATAGGAACCCCCGTTTTTTATTACATATTCGTGTAGTACGTAAAGAAGTTGGGCAACTTTTTTCGCTTTGTAATAGATGACGCTATAATAGTCACAAACATATGGCTCACAATTTTAGACGAACAGTTGGTAACAGGTAGGTTTTTTAAATTAAAATACAGAACGTAGGTACGTTTGAACATTTTATTTCGGTTGTTCCAATGTGATACATGTACCTTTGTGAACTTATCATTTCTGAGAACGCATGCTGTTACAGCGTGATTACCTGTAAATACCACATTAAGGCAATAAATGCTCAAAATGATGCCCGTCAACCTCAATGCATTTGGCAATATGTGTAACGACATTCCTCTCAACAGTGAGTAGGTCGCCTTCCGTAATGTTCGCACATGCATTGACAATGCGCTGACGTATGTTGTCAGGCGTTGTCGGTGGATCACGATAGCACATATCCTTCAACTTTCCCCACAGAAAGAAACCCGGAGACGTCAGTTACATCGAACGTGTGGGCCATGGTTTGGTGCTTCGACGACCAATCCACCTGTCATGAAATATGCTATTCAATATTGCTTCAACCGCACGCGAGCTATGTGCCGGACGTCCATCATGTTGAAAGTACATCGCCATTCTGTCAATCAGTGAAACATCTTGTAGTAACATCGCTAGAACATTACGTAGGAAATCAACATAAATGCACCATTTGGATTGCCATCGATAAAATGGGGGCCAGTTATCCTTCCTTCCATAATGCCGCACCATACATTAAAGTCGCTGATGTTCACTTGTCGCAGCCATCGTGGATTTCCGTTGTCCAATAGTGCATATTATGCCGGTTTACATTACCGCTGTTGGCGAATGACGCTTCGTCACTAAATAGAACGCGTGCAAAAAATCTTTCATCGTCCCGTAATTTCTCTTGTGCCCAGTGGCAGAATTGTACACGACGTTCAAAGTCGTCGCCATGCAATTCCTCCTGCATAGAAATATGGTACGGGTGCAATCGATGTTGATGTAGGAGTCTCAACACCGACGTTTTTGAGATTCCCGATTCTCGCGCAATTTGTCTGCTACTGATGTACGGATTAGCCTTGACAGCAGCTAAAACACCTACTTGGGCATCATCATTTGTTGCAGATCGTGTTTGACGTTTCACATGTGACTGAACACTTCCTGTTTCCTTAAATAACGTAACTATCCGGCGAACGGTCCGGACACTTGGATGACGTCGTCCAGGATGCCGAGCAGCATACATAGCACACGCCCGTTGGGCATTTTGATCACAACAGCCATACATCAACACGATAGCGACCTTTTTCGCAAATGGTAAACGGTCCATTTTAACACGGGTAATATATCACGAAACAAATACCGTCCGCACTGGCGGAATGTTACGTGATACCACGTACATATACACTCCTGGAAATGGAAAAAAGAACACATTGACACCGGTGTGTCAGACCCACCATACTTGCTCCGGACACTGCGAGAGGGCTGTACAAGCAATGATCACACGCACGGCACAGCGGACACACCAGGAACCGCGGTGTTGGCCGTCGAATGGCGCTAGCTGCGCAGCATTTGTGCACCGCCGCCATCAGTGTCAGCCAGTTTGCCGTGGCATACGGAGCTCCATCGCAGTCTTTAACACTGGTAGCATGCCGCGACAGCGTGGACGTGAACCGTATGTGCAGTTGACGGACTTTGAGCGAGGGCGTATAGTGGGCATGCGGGAGGCCGGGTGGACGTACCGCCGAATTGCTCAACACGTGGGCCGTGAGGTCTCCACAGTACATCGATGTTGTCGCCAGTGGTCGGCGGAAGGTGCACGTGCCCGTCGACCTGGGACCGGACCGCAGCGACGCACGGATGCACGCCAAGACCGTAGGATCCTACGCAGTGCCGTAGGGGACCGCACCGCCACTTCCCAGCAAATTAGGGACACTGTTGCTCCTGGGGTATCGGCGAGGACCATTCGCAACCGTCTCCATGAAGCTGGGCTACGGTCCCGCACACCGTTAGGCCGTCTTCCGCTCACGCCCCAACATCGTGCAGCCCGCCTCCAGTGGTGTCGCGACAGGCGTGAATGGAGGGACGAATGGAGACGTGTCGTCTTCAGCGATGAGAGTCGCTTCTGCCTTGGTGCCAATGATGGTCGTATGCGTGTTTGGCGCCGTGCAGGTGAGCGCCACAATCAGGACTGCATACGACCGAGGCACACAGGGCCAACACCCGGCATCATGGTGTGGGGAGCGATCTCCTACACTGGCCGTACACCACTGGTGATCGTCGAGGGGACACTGAATAGTGCACGGTACATCCAAACCGTCATCGAACCCATCGTTCTACCATTCCTAGACCGGCAAGGGAACTTGCTGTTCCAACAGGACAATGCACGTCCGCATGTATCCCGTGCCACCCAACGTGCTCTAGAAGGTGTAAGTCAACTACCCTGGCCAGCAAGATCTCCGGATCTGTCCCCCATTGAGCATGTTTGGGACTGGATGAAGCGTCGTCTCACGCGGTCTGCACGTCCAGCACGAACGCTGGTCCAACTGAGGCGCCAGGTGGAAATGGCATGGCAAGCCGTTCCACAGGACTACATCCAGCATCTCTACGATCGTCTCCATGGGAGAATAGCAGCCTGCATTGCTGCGAAAGGTGGATATACACTGTACTAGTGCCGACATTGTGCATGCTCTGTTGCCTGTGTCTATGTGCCTGTGGTTCTGTCAGTGTGATCATGTGATATATCTGACCCCAGGAATGTGTCAATAAAGTTTCCCCTTCCTGGGACAATGAATTCACGGTGTTCTTATTTCAATTTCCAGGAGTGTACGTTTCTGACTATTACAGCGCCATCTATCACAAAGCGAAGAAAGTGGTCCAACTAAAACATTCATATTTCTTTACGTATTACAGGAATATGTAATAAAAATGAGGGTTCCTATTTTTAAAAACGCAGTTTATATCCGTTTGACCTATGGCAGCGCCATCTATGGGACCAACCATAGCGCCATCTGGTTTCCCCCTTCAAGCTAGACGAGTTTCGTTCTTTGTAGTTTTTTCGTTTGATGCTTATTTCGACAGATATTTGGCCCGGTCACCATCAATGGACCACCCTGTATACTACGGCCATCTGTATATGTGCATATCGCTTGTCACTTCAATGTACTCTCATCGTAAAACATCGATTTCATTATGTACAATATGGATAACTGTAAAACATATGTAAACATATATTGTCTTTCTCAGATTTATTTCATTTTTTTTAATTTCTTTATTTTAAAAATTTCTTTGAAACCACTCTAAGCAGCCTTAATGTGAACATCGTTTACTTTTTGACTATATGTGACTTTAGCCCAAAAGCAATCTTAACAGTCATAATGTGATCATCGTTTACTTTTTGGCTACATGTGTCTTTAGCACAAAATAAGCATTACTGAATATGCAAACTCGTGAAAAAGCCACGTATAACTGTCCATGCGAAAAAACAGGTTCTGATCAAATCGATCCCACCCTTTGAAGCGTCTGACGTCGTGCTTTGTTAATAGTCATAGCGAAGCATACTTTTATTGGGAACTGTTATCTTGCCATTTGGAAAGGCATGGTTGGTTCAGAAGGTGTGAGGTTAATGTAGGATATGAGCACAGGTTTGTCGGAGTCAATTAATTAAGCAGTGATGATCAACTCGACAAAGTGAGTTACTGCTAATCTTGCACCACTAATTAGTCCCTGATCAGCGATAGGATTTCTTACTGCTGTTAAAGTTGTAAAAGCAACTGAAGAGGTTCAGTTTAAACAGTTCAAGAATTCCTTGGGGTACAATTGGATGTTGTTTATTTCCTTAAATTGGACAGAATCAGAATTTGCCTTTCCTTGCAACGAATTGGAAATGGCATATTCAATAATTGTTGTACAGTCGTTATTTTCTTGGACATGGAACGTAGTTGAATACAATACGAAAGTTTTTGTTCGTTGTTTCTTTGGCGCTGAATATGGTGGTGATAAAACTATCGTCATTGCAATAACAATGTTCAGGAATTTTGAACGCTTCACTAAAGTAATCTGTTTGATTTTCTAAGTCACCGTTACCCAATTTGCCGTGATACTTTAAATTAACTTATGAGTTTTCATGTGAGAACATAGGCTTGATTCTTTAACTGTATTTTCAACAATGGCTGTTCTAGTGCCATGTCTAACGACGGGAAGTACTTGATGGAAATCTCCACCAAACATAATTATTTTACCTCCATAACGGAGATTATTATTCATGATGTCCCTTAAACATTAATAGAAAACGCTTAGCTCGTCTTTGGAATCACTGAAATCTCGTCCCAAATGATGAGATCAGTTGCCGAGAAGTCATGCATCCTTGGTGTCAGCGCAAATCGGTGAGACGGATGTGCTCAAGTTGGGTACAGGTAGTTCGAAAATCGTATGTGAATACGTCCTCCTGTTAGGATACTGGCATCAAATGCCTGTCCAAGAAACTGTTACAGAAAATTCGCTTTCATCTCGTAAAATGTGACACTAAGTTTTGTAGACAAATGTTTTACCTCTGCAAACCCTGTAATGTAATGATGAATTATAAGTTAAATAAACTAAGTTATAAAAGTAGACTGTACTTACCTGTAATGGTGAATATTGATGTAATTTAGTTTATTCACGCAGCAGACGACGCTTGCCTAAGGAAAGTAAACAACTCCAAGCGCTGTTGTGCATAATAGAAAAATTAGGGACCTCGTTCCTCGAACAATACCACACTAATATTGCCACAGCAGTCAGTGAACAACACGACGGCAAACCATCCAGTCCACCTATATCCAAGTTCCATCTGATCCCAATCTTACAAGGCGCTCCATCGTAGCTCATCCAACAAATGATGGCTCAGTGTCACTGGGCCAAGTTTCGTCGCAGTACTGAGCTAACTGCCACTTTTCTGCCATACTTTGGTCTGCTAGTATGCATATAGATAGTGTAACAATCTTAGAGGGGATGTATAACGTGTCTTGAGGAACAATCTGAGGGTAGAGGCCCTTTCTGGTAACATCCAACGAAGATACAGAGCGTCGAAGTAAAAGGAGTGAAACGCCCCACCCTGAGCTATCCCTTCAGCAGCAAACGTGATCTGTAACGTTGATGCTATTGCCGTCACTGCGCTTAGGGCACGATATAGTATTGTTGTGACAGGCGTGGACCGTGGACGCCTCGGATGGCTCCAAACGCCCTCAGTACTGTCATCTCCGTTGCGACGAGTTCGTAAGCGTCAACACTCACGTTTTTTGCCAAAGGGTTGGCCTAACGGAAGGCTTTCTGGTCAAATGTTTGAGCTGAACAAAAACAAGAGTCCCTAGAAATTACACGCTGGATTTTTGCACGAATTTTCATGGGCGGGCGGACGAAAAGTGGGAAATGGACAAATGGGCTTTCAAATCGACCAGTGTGAGGTCTGGATTAGCAAAAAAAAGAAAAAAATTAATTGCTTGGAAGCAATCATGGACACCCCCCCCCCCCCACCCCGGATAGTCGTGCGTTTTAAAGTGCTGACTTCTTAAGTAATAGAACCCAGTACGTTGTCCTCGATGGTGAGTGTTCATCGGAGGTGAGGGTATCATCTGGAGTGCCCCAGGGAAGTGTGGTAGGTCCGCTGTTGTTTTCTATCTACATAAATGATCTTTTGGATAGGGTGGATAGCAATGTGCGGCTGTTTGCTGATGATGCTGTGGTGTACGGGAAGGTGTCGTCGTTGAGTGACTGTAGGAGGATACAAGATGACGTGGACGGTGTGATTGGTGAGAAGAGTGGCAGCTAACTCTAAATGTAAATTAATGCAGATGAATAGGAAAAAGAATCCCGTACTGTTTGAATACTCCATTAGTAGTGTAGCGCTTGACACAGTCACGTTGATTAAATATTTGGGCGTAACATTGCAGAGTGATATGAAGTGGGACAAGCATGTAACGGTAGTTGTAGGGAAGGCGGATAGTCGTCTTCGGTTCATTGGTAGAATTTTGGGAAGATGTGGCTCATCTGTAAAGGAGACCGCTCATAAAACACTAACACGACCTATTCTTCAGTACTGTTCGAGCGTATGGGACCCCTATCAGGTCGGATTGAGGGAGGACATAGAATCAATTCAGAGGCAGGCTGCTAGATTTGTTACTGGTAGGTTTGATCATCACGCGAGTGTTACGGAAATGCTTCAGGAACTCGGGTGGGAGTCTCTGGAGGAAAGGAGGCGTTCTTTTCATGAATCGCTACTGAGGAAATTTAGAGAACTAGCATTTGAGGCTGACTGCAGCACAATTTTACTTTTCGCGGAAAGACCACAAAGATAAGATAAGAGACATTATGGCTCGTACAGAGGTATATAGGCAGTCATTTTTCCCTCGTTCTGTTTGGGAGTGGAACAGGGAGAGAAGATTCTAGTTGCGGTACGAGGTACCCTCCGCCACGCACCGGATGGTGGATTGCGGAGTATGTATGCAGATGATTCCCGAACGGGAAGGTGCGCCGGCTTGGGATCGAATCCGCCCGGCGGATTAACGAAGAGGGTGTGTGTTGCGGCCAGCCTGGATGAGGCTTTTAGGCTGTTTCCCACATTCCACTAGGTGAATACTGGGCTGGTAGCCAGGTCTCGCTTAAATTACAGGATTCGCAAACATTTTGAAACTTTCGCCCACTTTCACAAGAATAATATTGCACGTAGACAACTGGGATACACATATTCCGTCCTGGTGAGAGGTACTGGGGGGGGGGGGGAGGGAACGACAGACATTTTTGCCACCCCTTAAACTGACTATGCCGAATCCGTTTGACAACAGTGCCGCCCATGCACCGATGCGGAACAAAGGCACAGGGGAAAAGCAGACGAAGAAGAAGTAGAAAGTAATCAGAGTGATTGAGAAAAACTTAGTGATTTGAGGTATTTTTGAAATATTTCACGAACAGCTGAGGCTAGTGGTCAAGTGTCAAAAAATATCACATTACAACATAAAATGAAACTTGTCTGCTTTCTCTTGATCTACATACTCTTAAGTAATAATAAACACCGACTGATATATAAGTCATGCTTTCTGAACGAAACTCAGGTCAGATATTTTTGAAATGATTTGTCTAAAAGTAAGACATAAAAGACATAGAGAAACATTCGACGAGCCGTTCGATGATTCTTGTAATCATCTACATAATTTGTGCTGACGATTGAGAGTTTAAAGTTCAGTGCTTGACATGAAATATTAGAACTTTAAAGATTACTAGGGCACATTTGGCTGATGCAGTTTCACTCAGTGGGCTCCTCGCGTTACTAACGCGTGAGCATCTCAGCTCCTGTACATGATTTCGAGCATCATTCATATCTACTGCATTTGATACGTTAAGACAAACCGTTTCACAAAATATTTGACGTTTGTTTTTTCTTCAAACTTTTCTTTTCATATCCCAGTGATTTCGCCGCTATGTGGTGCCGATCGATGGAGTTTCTGGACATGGGTTCCTACCTTCAATTCGTTCCTCAAGACACTGACTATAGTCCGTCGAAGTTTATCAATATACTTCTATATCACCCTGCACAGCCATGCGGATTGTAGAGACCCACAGTTTAAGAAGAATCAGAAATAGTGTGAAAAGGTTGTAAGGGTTTTGCAGAGAAGGCTGTGTTGAGAAATAGTTTTGCAGAGAAGGCTGTGTTGAGAAATAATTGTTGAGAAAAAAATTTTGTGCGTTGCGCTGTTTTCAAGTTAATTAGCACTGAAGTTTAATCAATCAGTCAGTTGCGCGCAACGGTTTAAGTGGCTCGCCAGAGCTGTGTCGCCAAACGCGTTTGATTTCCTAAAGCTGAACAAGAGGGCGATGCAAAAGCTGGACATGGGACGGTAGTAAGGATCAGACCTCATTCAAAGGCCGAGCAGTGTACACTATAAGAATAACTGACACTAATTATTGCTTCCGGAGGGCCGCTGGAATTTGCGCACGTAGCGCCGTAATTGGCTAATCTCAATCCTAATTAACTCGGAAACGGCGATACGTATCGAATTTCTTTCTTAACAGTTATTTCTCAGCACAAGCTAACCTGCAACACCCCTACAAGCCTTTCAGGCTATTTCTGACCACCCTGCAGAAGGGTAGTTTTGTGGATCACTATTAAGATGACAATTATCTTTAATATTTTCCCCAAAATTATGGAACAGGTGCATTACAGGATACAAGGTGAGTGTAATAATATATTTTCTGACAATATTTAGCACTGAGAAATTTTCCTTTTTCAAGCAAACAAAATTGTCGCTATGAAGCCTGTGTTATCTGCGTTACTGTTACGGAATAAACGTCAGCGATACAGTGGTGACATCAGTGTATGAAGTTCAACATTTCTCGGAGTCATAGTTAGGACTTTTATTCGACATATCATTTTAAAACAATATGCACGGGAGACTGGGGCAAGTTGACGACAGGGGTAAGATGGCTTATCACCTAGCCTACGTTCATACTTTCAGATAGCACCACCATAGGATGGTACTAACACTTCACAAGGGCAAGAAACCAAAAACTTGCACAGTGAAAGCGCTGTCGCTAGTTCAATGTGCATAAGATAACTGCCGTACACTTTCCTTGATGTATTACGATTCTTAAGACATTCAGCATAAGCTCTTGTGGAATATCTGGTAAGATATTTAGTTACTATTTATTGAAGGAGGCGAAACAGACAATAAGTGTTACCTAGCCCATATTTATTTATGTCTTATCCTTGTTAACCCTTTTCCAAAGATCACACAATTTTTAAAACAGTCGACTGGGGCGAGTCGACTCGGGCAAGTTGACGACTTAGTCACCTACTGAGCACTACTTATTTCAGAGCAGATGCAATCGGCAATGCAGTTAATGGATTTAAAAAAAATGAGAGACAGAACCTTATTATTCTCTTCTGTTTAATGAGCATTATTTTGCTGCGGTGAAAATCACCTATCGTGGCTTTTTTACAGACCAAACCGAAACTGAAGTGCTCCAGCGTAGGCCACAGAACCTACAGGATAACCCACAGAAACTCCTAATTACTCTCCTACTGAACACGAAGCAGATAATAATGAGGAACCGGGTCAGCAATTGCTGCTCCCATTAAGACATGACGTTTTCGAAGTTTTTCCATTTTAAACTATTGCAAAAAGAAAGGTCATATGTGAACAAACGGATAAGTCAGAGAACGCAAAGTACCTCACTCACATATAACTACGTTTAATTCATTAATATTCTATCTCATACATCATAAAAACAAAAACGTTTTAAAAGTTTATCACTATTGTCAGCGCGGCCCCTGGTCAAAGTAATTTTGGCCCTTTCATTAGCTTTGAAAATTCAAAATAATTATCATAATATTGCCGGCCGAAGTGGCCGTGCGGTTAAAGGCGCTGCAGTCTGGAACCGCAAGACCGCTACGGTCGCAGGTTCGAATCCTGCCTCGGGCATGGATGTTTGTGATGTCCTTAGGTTAGTTAGGTTTAACTAGTTCTAAGTTCTAGGGGACTAATGACCTCAGCAGTTGAGTCCCATAGTGCTCAGAGCCAATTATCATAATATTAAAGAAAATATTTATAAAACCAGATGCAACACAATAAGAAATCAGTTTCTTAATACATTTAAAGATAGCCATACAATCTCCATAAACAAATTTATTAAAAGTGGATAACAGTTAACATCGTCAATCTGCCCCGTCTCCCCCATGTTTAAAGGAAATTTCAGTGCCAGAAAGGTGCAAGATGGAATATAAAAATTTTGAACTTACCGATGTAAATAATGGCAAACTTGCTCCTTTCGTGATCAGGTGCCCATCTACAGATTATTGTCTGTACGGCTGGTACTATACCACCCTAAAAGAAGGGAAAGGGATATTTAGTAACTAAAAATACTTTGTCATCGGCCGATCAGAATTATATAATGTAAATTGAATAGTATATGATCTATGAACTAGTAGTTCCAACTTGAAACTATGTAAAGGCATCTTACTCATATTGTTTTCTTCAGGTTTGGCTCTTCTCAGTCTTAATACAATATTCTGTTGGACACCATTTGTTACGATGCTGTAACAAAGAACTAAGCGTTCCTGCCGGTTATTCATCATCGACATCTCCAATGATGCTATATGACTGTCATGCGGTAAATCATACACTATGTGAACAAAGGGATCCGGACATCTGGCTGAAAATGACTTACAAGTTCTTGGCGCCCTCATTGGTAATGCTGGAGTTCAATATGGCGTTAGCACACTCTTAGCCTTGATGACAGCTTCCACTCTCGCAGGCATACGTTCAATCATTCTTCACGCAGTGCTGCGATGGTGAGAGGTATCAATGTCTGTCGGTCATACCTGGTACGAAGTCGGCGTTCCAAAACATCCCAAAGGTGTTCTATAGGATTCAGGTCAGGGCTGTGTATGGGCTAGTCCATTACAGGGATGTTATTGTCGTGTAATCACTCCGTCACAGGCCGTGCATTGTGAACAGTTGTTCGAACGTGTTGAATGATTCAATCGCCATCCCCAAATTGCTCTTCAACAATTGTAAGTACGCTGTTCAGGCTTTCTTATTGGTAACGCCACGTAGCGCTCTGTATGAAAAATCACTGACTGTGCTGTGTGCAGTCTGTGGCTAGTTTGCATTGTTGTCTGCCATTGTAGTGTTGGGCAGATGGATGTGAACAGCGCGTAGCGTTGAGCAGTTGGAGGTGAGCCGCCAGCAGTGGTGGATGTGGGGAGAGAGATGGCGGAGTTTTGGAATTTGTAAGACTGGATGTCATGAACTGCTATATACATTATGACTTTTGAACACTATTGAGGTAAATACATTGTTTGTTCTCTATCAAAATCTTTCATTTGCTAACTATGCCTATTATGGTGAGGTAAGTGATTTGTGAAAGGTATAGGCTAATGTTAGTCAGGGCCATTCTTTTGTAGGGATTTTTGAAAGTCAGATTGCGTTGCGCTAAAAATATTGTGTGTTAGTTTAAACACAGTCATGTATAATTGTTCTAAGGGGACGTTTTATATGTCGACTCTTAGCCGAGGATACCTCACTGGAATCTTCTGATTTTTCTTGTAGTTTGTGTAATTAGTGTAGATTTTGTTTACTGCTAGCGCGTAATTGTAGAGAGAATCTCCTTTGTAGTTGCAGTTTTTCATTGTTGTACAGTAAAACAGTTGTGGCATGCATGTAGATTTGCACCAAGTATTTCGCAGCTGCGCTTGCAATTAACTAGATATTATTTTCAGTGCTATGTTAATGTGTTCTCTTATTTTTGCTCTTCAAATTGTGTTTTTCTGTGTTGTCATGTGAAATATTGTGACAATAATGGCGAGTGAAAAACTTACTACTAGGCTCCAAAGTAAACTGAGAAATGATAGTGAAGAGGAAAGCAGTGTGTTAGCGCCACCATGTAATGAATTAACTAATGTTCAAAGTAGTAATTTGGTAATTGCGCATAGGGAAATGGATCGGGCTGCAAATAATGGTGTAGGCAGTGAAACAATTAGTGAACAGGGAAGCATTATCGATCGATCGGTCGGCAACAGCTCGCCTCAGGATTCCGAAATGACAGGACACATTCTTGCAAATACTGTAGATTCAGGTTTTGCGTCCTCACCGTTTTCTCAAATAAATCAAGACACATTTTCTGCTTTTCTAAATGCGAATATTGCGGGTTCAAATGCACTGCCGAATGGCACTGAGGAACATTTTTCAGACACCAGTGCACTGTTATTACAGTTAATGCAACAAATGGGACAAAGGCTACAAAAGTTAGACACAACGCTTGAACGAAATCAGAAACAAATGGGACAAAATCTTCAAAAGTTAGACACAATGGAACAACACCAGAGACAACCACAGCAACAGTTAGACACAATGGAACAAAATCTTCAAAAGTTAGACACAATGGAACAACACCAGAGACAAACACAGCAACAGTTAGACACAATGGAACAAAATCTTCGGAAGTTAGACACCACACTTGAACAAACACATGAAGATTTAACTACTGAGTTACATAACATTGAATCGAAATGTCAAAAAGTCTGTAATGACGTAAAAACACAAATTTGTGAGCATTTCCAACCTATTTTTCGCGTCATGAAAATGCATTACAGAATCACGAAGCAGCCATAAAAGAACTGCAAACTATTGTTCATGAAAATCACGACACCTTGCAAGCTAAAATTGACTCAGTTGCATCTACCGATTCGGTTATGCAACTTGCAAAAACTCAGGAAAACTTAAAGGACACAATAGATACGATTTCAACACAAATCGACACTCTGAAACTTGGTTCAGAAAAACACACAAAGGAAATAATTTCACTATCGGATAAAGTAGCAGAACTTTCAGATCAGTTCACTAACTTATCTACAAAGGTAGATGATGATCTGAATGACACAAGACCTGTAGCCTTCACAGACACTGAAGAGTATGAACAAATTAGAAAATTCAAACAAAATCAAAATCAAATCAATACACAGTACAAAAGAGAAATCCGGGAAGTACAAGATCAGTTGGCACAAGTAATACAAGAATTACATATTTCAGAGGACACTCGCGCTCCAGTACGGGAAGAGGGACATAGAAATACGGTACAACCACAAAATAATAACACAGGACACTTCGGAAATTATGAAAGAAATTGGCAAGGTGCACCGAATTTTGAGATGGAACCGCCGACACGACGTAACAATGACCGATAAGCTACTCGCCGACACGATGATTGTGACTATAAGCTGTTCATTACTACACGTAAATTCAAAACATTTAAGAATTCTGGCAACGACATTCATCCACAAGCGTGGCTGCATCAATTCTCTCATTGCTTTCCTCCCAACTGGTCATTAGAGCACAGATTAGAATTTATGTGTGGCTATTTAGAGAATGAACCAGCTGTAAGAATGCGATTGGTCATTCACGATTGCCACAGTGAAGGAGAATTTTATCATGCCTTCCTGTCAGCATATTGGTCTCAAGCTACACAAGACCGAGTAAAACATAGCATCATAATGATGAAACATTTCGAACAATCTGAATTCTCCAGTCTTGTGAAATATTTTGAAGACATGTTGCACAAGAATCAGTACCTGTCAAACCCATACAGCCCCTCAGAACTCATCCGCATTTGCTTAATCAAACTACCTGAACATTTACGACATATTATTTTGGCAGGACGTTGCAAAGATGACACTGAAGCTTTTCAGGGACTCTTACAAGAATTGGAAATCGACACTGACAATCGCGGGACGCGAAAACAGGAACATAACAATTACAGGTCACATCCGTCACGATTCCGTGATGAAAGAAATACTAACTGAACACGACAAGGCTATTCTTACACCGTAAATCGTGACCAAAACAGACACCACCTGTATGACAACCATTGGCAGAGTAGTAATAATTACAGAGAAAGATCGCATTTCCGTAGTAATGAATATGACATAGATAACCACAGAAACAGACAATATGGTAACCAAAACAATTATTATCATGGGAGACAGAATAACTTCAGACGCAACAGTTCAGAGCGCAGTTACGATTCAGGGAGATATTCTAGACCATGTGACCAACAATAAAGAAATTACGGAATCTACCGTTATGACGACAGACGATATAATCGTAACAACAGACCAGAATTTAATCAGAACTGGCGGGTTTCAAACAGGGCAGGGCCCTCTCGACAAGGTGAATTTGTAGAAGTTAGACCTCTAAATCCCAGTAACGACACGCGGCAACGAAGAGACAGACAATGACTCGCACCACAGGCAGACACGTGCGCCGGCTGGCTCAAGAGAAAAATAACGTAGACACTAACCTTGAGAAAAATTTTAGCATTCCTTACCGATGTATACCACACGATAATTGCGTTGAAGTTGAAACTCTGCGTACTAGGAAGAGTAAAGGTTTACACCACATTTCACATGTAAATTTATTGAGAGACAATCTGCTTTTTAACTTAGTCTTTTCTCGAAAATTTTTTCACTTCACGTGGCTAGTATGCTTTGTCAGACTTAGAATCTGTTAACATGCAACAATGTTTGAAGTTAAATATCCAGTCAAGAACCAAGAGAACTTATTTAAACAGAAATTACGAAAGCATTGTTATAGAGAACAGATGACACAGTGTTGTTATTTGTACATTCTTGCTTGTTAGTTGCACGATTACGTAACGACTATAAGGCTTACATACTTAGGACATATACTGGTACTGCTAATGAGATTTTAATGCAACATTTTGGTTTACTTGAAAATACATTCTGGATTTAAAGTACTTTCAGTGAGATACCAGATGACACAGTGGTTAGTTTACGTGACAGCTACACAATTTTATCACGACGCTACTATTGAGTGACAATTTACAATGTTGCTTTTGTAGTGTTTCTGTTTTATATCTGCACAGTTTTTCTGTACTATTCTGGAAAGTAAAACATGTTTTAGTAGTAACTTTTGTGGTATAGCTACAATGAGACGGCCTTTTCCGTAGCACAACAATACGTAACAGCACAGTACTTTCTGCATCACGGCAATAAGCGTAATAACTAAGGTATCTATACGCAAAGCATTTCACTTTTGTGTATCATGAGGTAAGTACATTGACTTCTGCAGAACTTAGCTTTCAGAGGACAATAACTACGACACTTCCACAGAGATTATCTTACAAGAAGACGCACAGTTTAGCGCTACAGTACACGTATTTGAGTGATTAATTTTGTACTTAAATCATTTATTTTTAAAGATATTTGAAGTACAATGATACAAAGGTTTTCCGTGATACATTTCATTCCATTGCTGTAATTTGTAACACCTGAGGGTATAATTACATTAATCCTCAGGGGGTACACGCTTACTTTGTGTATGATGTGTTCGGCAAGCACAAGGAGCCCTAGCTAATATGGTATTTTCTTATACAACTTTACACATCGGTACCATATTTCTCTAACACACAAATTACACAGCTATCTTATCATTTAACTGAGAGATAAACTTTTTTTTTTACTACGTCAGTGACACAAGTTTACGCAATTACACAGCTGGATAACTTCATACTTATGAAATTGTATTTTGTCTGTAGTTTGTGAACTCTACATATTTTTTCGGAACCATTGTGAGCTTTGAATGATGTATTTGGTATGGGATCATGATTTTTAAAGTACGTTTGAGGTAGATGACACTTTTGACATGAGCAGAGAATTTTTTTAGGTTTTGAAATTATTGAAGGAAGCTACGACGATTTTGAGCTTTGGCTGAGGTTTTATGATGTTATGATGACGATGTGTATTACGCTGTTGCGGTAAGTTTATCATCAATAAGCTGATGCTATGTGAGGAATTTGATTATGCTACATATTTATTATGATGAAATATTGAAGAAGTGTCGACGAATATGTATAGGTGTAATAAGGTAAGGAATAATGAGTAGTGGTTAGGGACTCTGACTTGTAAAAAAGGATGTTGCAAACCAAGAATCATACTTTAAGAGTCATGAAATGTGTGTAAATGCCTGAATGTACCACAATACCGACGAAAATTTTTTGGACACTGTTATATTCACAGGATTTTGTTTCTACAGATTTGTAACGCAAATTCTAGACCTGTGAAATTTTTTATATGAGACTGTCACTGTAGTGCAAACTGGTATCATAAATATTTCGGTAAGAAAGCCAAGTGACCTTTACGTAATGTGTCTTGAGCGGCCAGCTGTGTCAGATGCCTGGAGAAAAAGCCATTAGTGTGTGCATTTTCAGAGGCACAGATAGAAAAAAAAAGAAGCCATTATCCTCTCTATTGACATTTCTTTGTCGAAAGCATCGCAAATACGACACGCTTAAACTTGAAAACATATGATTACACTGTGGAGCTCTTAATTTATGATATTTACTAAAACGCCTAATGAAATGATGAGAAACATTTTTACATCTATTATCTTTCTAGTTGAGAGATTGCTCAATTTGTTTAATATCTAGTTTCTAGATGCACTGCAGCATTGGTTAAAATAAAATTTAATAGATGTACTAATATCACTATTTTCTGTCTACAGACCCAGTAAAGAATACATTTATGATGTACTTTCTTAGAAAAAAGAGCACAAATAGACATTTCCCTTCACAGAAATTGCATAAATAATTTATTTAACAACTTGGTAACTTTCTTGCAGAGTTAGATTTTGTGATGCATCACTCTAGTATTAAGATGTGACATAGGTATTAGACATGGCTATCTTAAGTGTAATATTTTTTTTGCTAGAGCTTTGTCATGTTTAGGTATAAGTTATTCCATTTGCTGCTGCTGCTTGCCAGGCATAGTGCTACTAAATTTCACTTTGTATTACTCTGTGAAGCCTGTTTTACTACTGATTTATTTTTAATTTTGCTGTACATTGGCTCATATTAGTGATAATGTTGCATTTGCTTTGCTAACTTATATATAACTTATATATATTGCTGCTTGCTTTGCCAATTTGCATTTTTTTGTCATTGCTGTTTGTGTTAATTGTTTTGTGCTGCTGCATTTCGTCATCACTTGTTTAGCATCTGAGCTCAGTAGATTTAAGTTAGCTTAAGAGAGGGTAGACTATATAAGAGAATGAGTTACGATGAATTGGAAGAAATGCATTGAGAAGTTACACGAAAAAAGTACAGAAAGCAGGTATAGATAGGACTTTTTGGGAATAATGATGAATGAAGGGAGATCTCCAAGAAGAAAAAAGGTTTTGTTTGCAAAATACTGCAGTACCAAATGTCACACTGAAAACAAACCCTGTCCTGTATTTTTGTGTTATTACACTATGTGAATTTGTGTGTTTCCTGTCTTTATGTGTTTACCTAATAAGAGTTATGTTGTAGAATTTTTCTGATAATATGTTATTTTCTTTATAAAGATGTTTAGACATTATTTATTCTGTTCTGTTTTAATGCTCATGTGTGAAGTTGATGTTTCGAAAGTTATTCTGATCTTTTATGTATGTACTCATGTCATAATTCCTGTAACACTGATGTGTATGTTATTTCGATTCTTTTGTAAAGCCTGTACTACAAATGTTATCTGTATTTTTATGTTCTTTAATGATGTATTTTGTACCTTTGTTATTGTATTCTTATGTTATAAAATTGTAATTGACACCACTTCATCACATTAAGTAACTTGTAAGCATTCATTTCACTGCACATATTTATGTTGGTCATAGTAAATGCACAATATGTGAAAAAAATAGGACTGTTAGTGTTTGCACGTGTGTTAATAATTCAGCAAGGGACTGGATAACAGCATTGCTGGTTCTAAGGACATTTCAAAAAAATTTTTTGTGAGTGCACAAGTGTTGGTTCATGGACTTACTATATTGTCCGCAAGATTCTTCAATGGTGATTGTGCACCTGCACAGTCACAGCAGATGGCTGCTAGCCATCTCTACAAGGACTACAGTGGGTCTACACCTTTGATGACTCACAAATACCATTATCTCCACAAGGACTACAGTGGGTCTGCACCTTCGATGGCCCACCAATACCATTATTTCTACAAGGACTACAGTGGGTCTCCACCTCTGGTGGCCCACCAATACCGTAATCTCTACCAGGACTACAGTGGGTCTGCTCTGTGATGACCTACCTACCAATATTCTTCAACTTCGACTGACTCTGCTGAGGGTTTGCTCTGTTGTGGCCCATTACCTGTCTGCATGTCAAGAGTCAGCACTGTCTTTCCGTTGGAAGGGCAACACTACTTCTTCAACACTGCATGGAAATCCATTACTTCCGTGTGCATTCTCTTTTACTGCTCAGACTTTGAGAAAAAAAAAGACACTGCAAGTTCACTGTGATGAATGATCAGGACTGTCTTTATGGACTGTGAGAAAATTTTAGCTTTTGACCAACATTGTATTAATAAGTGTGTGCATTTGATATCTTTCTTACTGTAATTATGAAATTTTTTTTTCAAATCTGTATTGGCCAGTGCCCGAAACAATTTCTAAAATTTTTTGTGGGGAGCATGGGGGCTATGTAAGTAGGCTGTTCAGGTTTTCTTATTGGTAACGCCACGTAGCGCTCTGTATGAAAAATCACTGACTGTGCTGTGTGCAGTCTGTGGTTAGTTTGCATTGTTGTCTGCCATTGTAGTGTTGGGCAGATGGATGTGAACTGCGCGTAGCGTTGAGCAGTTGGAGGTGAGCCGCCAGTAGTGGTGGATGTGGGGAGAGAGATGGCGGAGTTTTGAAATTTGTAAGACTGGATGTCATGAACTGCTATATACATTATGACTTTTGAACACTATTGAGTTAAATACATTGTTCGTTGTCTATCAAAATCTTTCATTTGCTAACTATGCCTATTAGTAGTTAGTGCCTTCAGTAGTTTGAATCTTTTATTTAGCTGGCAGTAGTGGCGCTCGCTGTATTGCAGTAGTTCGAGTAACGAAGATTTTTGGTGAGGTAAGTGATTTGTGAAAGGTATAGGTTAATGTTAGTCAGGGCCATTCATTTGTAGGGATTTTTGAAAGTCAGATTGCGTTGCGCTAAAAATATTGTGTGTCAGTTTAAACACAGTCATGTATAATTGTTGTAAGGGGACGTTTCACAATGAGAAGCAAGATGGTGCTGTGATAGTGCCACGCAAAACAACAAGGGGTGCAAGCCCCTTCCATGAAAAACACAACCACACCATAACACCACAGTCTCCGAATTTTACTGTTGGCACTACACACGCTGGTATATGACGTCCACCGGGCATTCGCCATACCACACCCTGCCATCGGATCGTCACATTGTGTACCGTGATTCGTCACTCCACACAACGTTTTTCCACTGTTCAATAGTCCAATGTTTGCGCTCCTTGCACCAAGCGAGACGTCGTTTGGAATGTACCGGCGTGATGTGTAGCTTATGAGCCGCTGCTCGACCATTAAATCAAAGTTTTCTCACCTCCTGCCTAATTGTCATAGTGCTTGCAGTGGATCCTGATGCAGTTTAGAATTCCTGTAGTGATGGTCAGGACAGATGTCTGCGTATTACACATAACGACCATCTTCAACTGCCAGCAGTCTCTGTCAGTCAACAGACGAGGTCGGCCTCTACGCTTTTGTGCTGTACGTGTCCCTTCACGTTTCCACTTCATTTTCACACCGGAAACAGTGGACCTAGGGATGTTTAGCAGTGTGAAAGATCTCGCGTACAGACGTATGACACAAGTGACGCCTAATCACCTGACCACGTTCCAAGTCCGTGAGTTCCGCTGAGCGCCCCATTCTACTCTCTCAAGATATCTAATGACTAATGAGGTCGCTGATATTGAGTACCTGGCAGTAGGTGGCAGCTCAATGCACCTAATATGAAAACTGTATGCTTTTGTGGGTGTGCGGATACTTTTGATCACATAGTGTATGTCGCCAATTGCATTATCGCGTGCAACCACGATACAGGTTCGTTCCTCGCATTTGTCAGGAATTCTGCACAAATTTCCACAATTCCAACGCCAGAGCAGAGTTTAATTACAAATACGGCAGAGATCGCTCTTCTGAGTATCTTAAGGAACAGGGATGTGAGACATGCACTGATGTTACAAAACGTATCTTCACTTGTTTACTTTATAGGTATAATTTATTTAAAAAAATCACTAGTTATCACAGTCTAGCTTTGAAAAAATAAAATTTACCGCCAACTGGACAGAGCCTCGTTCTAGTTACGTGCTTCTTTACAGTTCAAATCATTCTTTCACAAAATATGTCCCTGGAGGCTTACCTTACCTACATCTAAACTAAGTTCCGCAGGAATTTTCTCCTATTTTTCATTATAGAAGCATAATTCTTTCCAAATTTTGTACACTACGGTACTCCATCAGAGGCCAATTTTCTCAAGTATTTCTCATCCATGGAACTGGGATACCCTTTCTTCATTCTTCAACCGAGTTTCTTCAACTCAGATGACGTCTGTGATTTACAAGAATCTTTTTCGTTGTGAGCATTCCTAGTACATCCCAAGATGAATAACTGAGAAAATGGGGTATCACTATCCAGAATACAAAAAATTCTCCAGAACCACTATTCTGCTCAGTACTAAATATAGTCCTCGAGTGACCCCTGGAAAATTCCGCCGTCCACTAAAGACAGACGTTGTTGGCCTCAAGCAGTCTCCCTTCCCTGGCTCAGCATCGGCTTTTGTTGCTCAATTAGCGTCAATTGCCTCGCGTATCACATGCAAGCTATTAATTACCGCCTCCTAATAAAAGTGGATCACAGATTCCCCTCGTGCTCCGTTTCATACTCTGCACCTAAAACAACATTTGCATTAACCTCAACAAAACTGCACAATACAGTGAAGTACTCAAGCACTGCAAAACACGGGAATTGCGTGACCTGTTCGTAATATCAGATCTCACACACTTGCAGAAATATAACAAGGATCTGTCGACTCCATCCCATGTAGAATCGTTGTTGTACTGCGTTTCAGAGGTGCACCAAAGTGCTATTTAGTACATGGTCATATTCTTTGACCCATCAGTGTATTTGGCGGACGTGGTGGGGAAGTTCGAGACATAGGGGAACTCAGGCCAGAATGAGATATTTGACGTTTAACAATTTCTGTAAAATAAAAGAGCACAAGAAAACACTTCTTAAAAATATAAAAATCACCTTATAGCATACCCTAAAGCACTTTACTTGAAAATTGCTTAAAACTTTATGTTACATAACTTTTTACGTTTTTCCAAAGAAACTCTTTCATTATTCTCGTTTTCCCCACCCACGGGGTAGGGTGGAGTAAGGCAAATTTTTATGAAATTGTTGCATTAACCTTGTAATAATTAGGAATATATCTTAAAAACAAGACATAAAGTTGTTTAATGAACAATTTAGGCTAAGAAATATGGAATCATAAAAAGTTAACAATAAGAAAAAAATTTAATGTTATTTTTAAATGTACAATTATTTTTAATGATTGTAGTGCTACACTAAGCGGATGGTACGCAGAAAGTAATCCGGTAGCACACACTTTTATTCTGCTTAAGGCCGTACATGCGAGATACAACTATACACACAGAAGCTATTAAGAAAACTACATCTACGTCTTCATCTACATGGCTACTCTGCAAAATCAAATTTAATGACTGGCAGAACGTTCATCGAATAATTCTCTGTTATTCCACTCCCGAAAAGCGTGCAGAAAAAATGAACACCCACATCTTACCGTGCGAGATCTGATTTCACTTATTTTATTATGATGATCGTTTCTCCCTATGTAGGTCGGTGTAAACAAAATATATTCACAGTCGGAGAAGAAAGTAGGTGACTGAAATTCCGGGAGAAGATCCCGCTGCAACGAAAAACGATTTTGTTTTAATGATTTCCACCCCAGATCCCGTATCATCTGTGTGACACTCTCTCCCATATTTTTCGATGATACAGAACGTTCTCCCCTTCTCTGAACTTGCTCGATGTACTCCGTTCATCTTATCTGATAAGGATCCCACATCACGCAGCAGTACTCCAAAAGAGGACGGACAGGGGCAGTGTACGCAGTCTCCTTAGTACATGTGTTGCTTCTTCTAAGTGGCCGGCCGGAGTGGCTGTGCGGTTCTAGGCGCTGCAGTTTGGAACCGAGCAATCGCTACGGTCGCAGGTTCGAATCCTGCCCTTGGCATGGATGTGTGTGATGTCCTTAGGTTAGTTAGGTTTAATTAGTTCCAAGTTCTAGGCGACTGATGACCTCAGAAATTAAGTCGCATAGTGCTCAGAGCCATTTTTTTCTTCTAAGTGTTCTGAAAAAACACACAGTCTTTGGTTCGCTTTCCCAGCAAACTTTTCTGTGTTCTTTCCAATTTAAGGTGTTCGTAACTGTAATTCCTATGTATTTAGTTGAATTTACGACATTTAGATTCGAGTGATTTAACGTGTAACCGAAGTTCAACGGATTCCTTTTAGCACTCATGTGGATGATCTCTCACTTTTCATTCCGTACGGTCAAATGCTAATTTTCATGCCATATAGATACCTTATCTAAATCGTTTTGCAGTTGGTTTTAATTTTGTCGTGACTTTACTAGACATAAACGGCAACATAATCTGCAAAAATCTAAAATGGCTGCTCAGATTATCTCCTAAATCGTTTATGTAGAGACAACGGAGAGCTTGTACCTTGGGGCACACCAGTGATCATTTCTGATTTACTCGATGCCTTTCTGTCAGTTATTACAAACTGTGACCTCTCTGCCAGAAAATCACGAATCCGTTTGCATAACTGAAACGATATTACACAAGCACGCAATTTCATTAGAAGCCGCTTGTGGGGTACGGTTTGAAAAGCCTTCTGGAAATCTAGAGATACGGAATCAGTTTTAACTCCCTTGTCGGCAGCACTCAGCACTTCGTGTCAGTAAAGAGGTAGTCATGGTTCACAAAAACGATGTTTTCTAAGTCTGTAATGACTATGAGTCAACAGATCGTTCTCTTAGAGGTAATCCACAATATTCGAATATAATATACAGGGCTGTTACAAATGATTGAAGCGATTTCATAAATTCACTGTAGCTCCATTCATTGACATATGGTCACGACACACTACAGATACGTAGAAAAACTCATAAAGTTTTGTTCGGCTGAAGCCGCACTTCAGGTTTCTACCGCCAGAGCGCTCGAGAGCGCAGTGAGACAAAATGGCGACAGGAGCCGAGAAAGCGTATGTCGTGCTTGAAATGCACTCACATCAGTCAGTCGTAACAGTGCAACGACACTTCAGGACGACGTTCAACAAAGATCCACCAACTGCTAACTCCATTCGGCGATGGTATGCGCAGTTTAAAGCTTCTGGATGCCTCTGTAAGGGGAAATCAACGGGTCGGCCTGCAGTGAGCGAAGAAACGGTTGAACGCGTGCGGGCAAGTTTCACGCATAGCCCATGGAAATCGACGAATAAAGCAAGCAGGGAGCTAAACGTACCACAGCCAATCTTACGGAAAAGGCTAAAGCAGAAGCCTTACCGTTTACAATTGCTACAAGCCCTGACACCCGATGACAAAGTCAAACGCTTTGAATTTTCGGCGCGGTTGCAACAGCTCATGGAAGAGGATGCGTTCAGTGCAAAACTTGTTTTCAGTGATGAAGCAACATTTTTTTCTTAATGGTGAAGTGAACAGACACAATGTGCGAATCTGGGCGGTAGAGAATCCTTACGCATTCGTGCAGCAAATTCGCAATTCACCAAAAGTTTACGTGTTTTGTCCAATCTCGCGGTTTAAAGTTTACGGCCCCTTTTTCTTCTGCGAAAAAAAAAACGTTACAGGACACGTGTATCTGGACATGCTGGAAAATTGGCTCATGCCACAACTGGAGACGGACAGCGCCGACTTCATCTTTCAGCAGGATGGTGCTCCACCACACTTCCATAATGATGTTCGGCATTTCTTAAACAGGAGATTGGAAAACCGATGGATCGGTTGTGGTGGAGATCATGATCAGCAATTCATGTCACGGCCTCCACGCTCTCCCGACTTAACCCCATGCGATTTCTTTCTGTGGGGTTATGTGAAAGATTCAGTGTTTAAACCTCCTCTACCAAGAAACGTGCCAGAACTGCGAGCTCGCATCAACGATGCTTTCGAACTCACTTGATGGGGACATGCTGCGCCGAGTGTGGGAGGAACTTGATTATCGACTTGATGTCTGCCGAATCACTAAAGGGGCACATATCGAACATTTGTGAATGCTTAAAAAAAAACTTTTTGAGTTTTTTTATGTGTGTGCAAAGCATTGTGAAAATATCTCAAATAATAAAGTTATTGTAGAGCTGTGAAATCGCTTCAACCATTTGTAATAACCCTGTATGTTCCAAACTATTGCTGCATATCGACGTTAATGATACGGCCCTGTAATTTAGTGGATTATTCATACTGCCTTTCTTAAATATCGTTGTGAACTGTGCTACTTTCCAGTCTTTGGGTACGCATCTTTCGTCGCGCGAGCGGTTCTATCTGATCGTTCAGTGTGCAAAAATTGCATCAGCATACTCTGAAAGAACCTAACTGGTAATCAAACTGGACCGGAAGAGTTGCTTTTATTATGTGAATGAAGCTGATTCACTACTCCGTCGGGACTGCTGCGGTCGCAGGTTCGAATCCTGCCTCGGGCTTGGGTGTGTGTAATGTCCTTAGGTTAGTTAGGTTTAAGTAGTTCTAAGTTCTAGGAGACTTATGACCTAAGATGTTGAGTCCCATAGTGCTCAGACCCATTTGAACCCCACTACTCCGAGGATATCTGCTTCTATGTTAATCAGTTTGGCTGCTGTTCTTAAATCGAATTCTGGAATATTTACTTCGTCTTCTTTGACGAAGGAATTTCAGAAGGCTGTATTTAACAACTATGCTTTAGCGACACTGTCATCGGTAGAATTACTATTGCTATCGCCCAGAGAAGGCATTGATTGTGTCTAGCCGCTAGCATACTTTACATGCGACCAGAATCTGTTTGGATTTTCTGCAAGTTTGGAGACAATGTTCTGTTGTGGAAACTGTTATAAGCATCTTGCTTTTGAAGTCCGCGCTAAATTTCGAGCTTCTGTAAATGATCAACAATCTTGGGGATTTTAAGTTTGTTTAAATTTGGCATGATTTTTTCGTTGTTTCTGCAACTGTGTTCTGACTTGTTTTATGTACCATCATCTCCATCGTTTGTTAATTTATTTGGTATAAATCTCTCAATTGCTTCCGATACTATTTCTTTGACTTCAAGCCTCATCTGGTGTACTCTTACATTGTTAACCTGGAAGAAGTGGAGACCCTCTCAGAAAGACGTCAAGCTAATTTTTATCTCCTTTTTTGAACAGATATATTTTTTGTTTGACAGTTACGGTGTTCAGTCTCGCTACGACAACCCTGCGTTCACTAATCCCTGTACCCGTTTTTATGCTCGTTATTTGCTCATGACTATTTGTTGCCAAGAGGTCGTGTTTTCACAACCGATTACTATTCGAGTGGGCTCATAAACTAATTGCTCGAAATAATTTTCTGAGAATACGTTTAGCACAATTTCGGATGATGTTTTACACGTACCTCCGGTTTGAAACATATATAACGGCTATCGAGGGTAAACTGAAGTCACCACCAACTATAATTGTATGAGTCGAGTATGTGTTTGAAATTAAGACTCAAGTTTTCTTTGAACCATTCAGCAATTGCATCATGAGTTAGGTAGTCGACATTATATTGTTCCGGTGTCGGTGACCTCTAACCATACTAACAAGAAATATCTACTTCAATTTCGCTACAAGACAAACTACCTCTAACAGGCAACAAACACGCCATCACCAACTGTACTTAGACTATCCCTTCTGAAGACCGTTAGGTGCTTTGCAAAAATTTCAATTAAACTCTGGCTTTAGTCAGCTTTCACGCCTATAATGATTCGAGCGGCAGTGCTTTCTGTAAGCGCTTGGAGCTCTGGTACTTTCCTAACACAGCTGCGACAATTTACAACTGTTATACCGATGGTTGCTAGGTCTAGTTGTTCCTGTGCTCAACCTGCACCCTTTGAGACTGAAGCCCTTTCTGTGTTTCCCCGAGGCCTTCTAACCTAAAATGCCATACAACCCCCGCTACCCGTGTACCCGCCTCCTGCGTGTAATGGACTCCTGACCTACTTAGCGGAACCCGAAAGCCCACAACCCTACGGCGCAACTGACTGTCAAAGATCACGGGCGTGGTCTAGGTCGATCTCCAGCGATAATTCTTTGCAGTCGTGGAGCTCCCATAAGCTTAATACCAAGTTACTATTACTGTTGCTTTACTGAATCCCATCGCTCATCTGTCATTATTATTGTTATTGCTTACGAACAGACAATAGGACGCCTATCTCTCAGTCTGCCAGCTAGATAAGTTTCTTTGTCAAATCTGTCTGTCATTTTATTCTGTAGCTGACAGGCTAATGATCTGACAATGAGATGTTCCATCGTTGGGCTAAAAAATCTACTCTATGTTGTCGTCAGTTGGCAGGATCAAGTTAGCGTCTCTCTGCCGCCGTCCGCGCTCAGTCGCTGCTGCAACCTGGCGGCCGTTACTCGAACTACTTGGTGTGGTCGGTGTCGTGTGGCCAAATAGTTCTTTCTGTTCCTGCCATGTGCAGCGGAATTGTGGGTTCGACTCGCGATCGCTTTTGAGCTTCTAGAAACTAAAATTGCAATCAAAGCTTGAATGCATGCCCATTTTCTTCCCTGATTATATCCACAGCTCCCAACCAAACACCATTCCTAAAAAAACTTTAACAGCAACATTAATCTTCTCCAGTAAATATAGTGGAAACGTCTGAACGTCTAAAATCTATGCCATTCTCAGGAGTGCAATTAAATAATCAAAGTGCAACATGGAAGCAAATTCGAAGTAAGAGGAAAGCAAGAAGGCAGAACGGTCACACTGGTAACATTCTTGGAGAAAGGAAGAAGAATAAAGGAAGGAGAATAAGGAAGATATATGAGGTCTGTTCAGAAAATTCCGGAATTTTGTGCACAAAATTTTTGTACGCTTGCTGTTTACATATTGTGCATGGTCTCCGAAATACTCTCCTGCACAACTGATAAACAGCTCCCAACGCCGTTTCCACTTCCGGGAGCAGTCTTGGTACGCCTCTTGCTGGACTGCGCGAAGTGCCGTCTGCGAATTTTCTTTTATTTCGTCTATCTTTGCAAATTTTTGTCGTTTCAACGGGGCTTTCAACTTTGGAAATACAAAAAGTCTCCAGGACCAGGTCTGGAGAGTAAGGAGGATGAGGCAGCACAGTGATTACGTTTTCTGTGCAATAGTCACGCACCAACAGGGATGAATGTGCGGGTGGGTTATCGTGATGCAAGAGCCATAAATTGTCTCGCCACATTTCAGGCCGTTTCCTTCTCATATTTTCTAGTAGGCGTCGCAACACGTCCCGATAGTGCCGTCGGTTAACAGTTGGCTTCTGTGGCGCGAATTCAGTACGAACTAATCTTCCAAAGTCAAAGATAACTATCAGCATCGTTTTGTCATTTGACCTGACCTGAAGAACTTTTGTTTGGTCTTGGAGAACCTTCCCCGGCCCATTGTGAAGACTGAACCTTGGTCTCAACATCATAACTGCAGACCCACGTCTCATTACCACTTATGATTCTCTTAAGGAACAGCTCGTTCTCATTTGCGATATTCAAAAGCTCTTCACAGATTGCGAGGCGAAGGTCTTTTTAGTGTTGACTCATGAGCCGCGGGATGGAGGCGACACGATGCACTCCAAGATGCAGCGTCAGGATATCATGACATGGTCCAACTAAAACGCTACGTTCTTCTCCAATCTCTCGGGCAATCAGTTTCAATTGTCACGCACAGTTTCGCTGACGTTTCTGAGATGAGCGACATCGGTAGACATCAAAGGCGTCCTGAGCGAGGGTCATCTTTAACTTCCGCCCGGCCATTTTTAAACCGCGTGAACCATTCGTAACACCAAGTACGTCTTAAGCACTCATCAGCGTAGGCTTCCTGCACCATTTGGTGCGTCTCTGAAAATTTTCTTTTGAGTTTCACGCAAAATTTAATGCAGACGCGTTGGTTCTCTAACTCTACCATCTTGAAATTCGCACAGCACACTGTGTGACACAACGCTCTACTCGATACAGCACTGAACAATAACTAAACAGACATACAACAATGAAACTTCCGGCAGTTACACATTAAACACAGGCGCGTGGAGGGATGCCAACCGCATTTCACTCCAACACATTATTGGCGGGAAATTACGAATCCTCCGGAATATTTTGAACAGATATCATAAAACGTTTTAGCATATCTAAAATCTATGCTACGCCCAGAAATATAATAAATAAGAAAACAGCAAAATAGAAGAAAATTGGAAGTAAAAAGAAAAAAAGGGCAGAATAGTTACGATGGTAACGTCATTGGAGAAGGGAGGTAAATAAAGAAAACACAAATAAAGAATATAAAAAAGGGTTTGGGAGCAGCAGCTAGAAAACGAGAAGTATAGGTTAGTAAATATTTTCCAATGAAATCCCAAACACACCTAAACCGAACCATTTTCATCGAACAGAAAGAACTCATATAACTAACATCAGACCATTTAGTATCATTATTTTATAGCTATAAAAGTTAAATCTCAATCGGTAAAAGGACTTCTGCCAGCCAGCCCTCATCAGCGAAAATGTAACTCACAGCAAAATTTTAAAAAAAGTAGAAATATTAATGTCCTAAAGGATCATACCACCAACCAACCGTTGAGAGTTATGAGAGACCAAGTAACTCTTATCAACAGATGTTTTTTCAGCCTGCCGAAAAGTTTGCCTGGGCTTTGCCGTTTGTGGTCGCTGTTTAGGGCCTTCCTTCCGAATCAGCGTCGCCCACGTCTCAGCGGCCTTTGTCAGATTGTTGCCACCATATCACTACGGCTGGACGCAACATTGCACTTGATCCATATACCACCAGAGTTTCGCGCTGAATCTGTCTGCAAAAGACGTTCTTCCTACAAGAGTCGTGCTATCCCGTGTTCTTCAACACTGGAGTAAGTTTACAGCTGCTGTGTCACTTCAGTGGAACACTGTGATCCAGCCCGTATCCGTACTGCAGCTGACTACCTTTTTGAATTCCCTACATATAACCAAGCCTTGAAAATTCGATACTCACATTGCTGTAAACAGTTAATATGTTTGCTTATTAACAGTACTGCATTCGAATATATTCAAGACACCGGACACGAACTAAAGCCGTCGGCACATGGGGCGAGGCAGCTAACGTTGACGTGCAACAAAATGGGATATGTCACGTCACGAGACGCAGCGCCGGCACACGCCACGAATTGGTTGTGATTTTTCGCTCTCAGCCCTCTGCAGCGGCAGCTGTCGGCTTCATTTGTTACGCGAACCTTACAGGATGTTTACGAAAATGGATACCGTAGATTTTCTGTATTAGCTCTAGTAAATCGCACATTTCTTTCTTGACCAAACGCTAGTCATGTTGGTCTGTCTGTTGTGGCATACATAAATATAAACTTCAGTATCCGTGAACGTGCAATAAGACCAAAATGGAAGGTACATGTTCAATCAAGAAGGATATCACCGTATAAAAGTTCACCAATTCGAACAAACTCAATCCTGGCAGAGAACACACATTCACGTAACATCAAATATTACAGAAATTATTTCAATTAATTTCCTGTCATTTTGTTACAACAGATCGTGCCAACAATGATTCGTTCTCGAGACTTTCAACATCCTCGTGCTTAAAAACAGCTTAATATTGACGGGGTGTAACGTATAACATAAAACCCCCGGAATATGGGCTTCTACAGAACACTACAAATACAGTACGGCGTCTTGCTTGTGACCCTGGGAGCGTGCTTGCATCCTACTGGTTCTTATTTTGTGTTTTACTTGACGAAATAGCTCAACAATAACAAACAGCAGGAAGTGACTTCACAAAACTCGCAGAGCGCCCCGTCAAGGTTAACTAAATCGTCCCGTGCGCCGACGGCTGCAGTCGCTCTCCGAAGACACCGTGCTAAACCGCCTCTAGTTCCGATAGTGGTCTCAGTTCGGAGAGGAAGTGACCTTGGGAATGCCGTATCTAGCTGAAGCCCCATGTTGATGATTAGACGCCGTAAGACCTACCAAACTGCAGGGCTGTTGATCGCTAAATTTTCAACCGCTGTTCCAAATATTCCTAGAAATTTTCTAAGGGTCTAATATCGGAGAATTTAGAGGGCCGGACGAAATGTGATAGCGTGTCTGTCCGTTCGTCTAGGCAGAAACGTACGCGTGAACACAGCTGTTGTCATCTTGGAAAACGGGAATTTCCATACCATACTCGTAATGAACCTGTCGCACAATTAGACCATTATCAACGAGTGCAATCAGATATTAACAAGAATCCCTGCCCTCCTGAACCCCTGCTCCCTATCAACATCATCACCATTAGCGCCCAATCGTAGAAAAGAATTTACCTTCAACACTTTTATTTTTGAAGACGAACGATAAATATTTAGCCTCTGTAGATGTTTTATTAAATCACTACCTAATGAGTCAGTGGGACGGCTGATACTACTTATTTCTAACGAACTTTTTTAACAGAATGTGGAACAATTTTCAATCCATCCCGAGTGCTACTTACAACTCCTTCTCAGGAAAGGGAGCTAATCGCTAGAGTTGAGGGTAGACACTTCATACAAAACGTACCTCATCCGCACGGCTCCCCTCTCTAGCAACTGTCTCTTCATCCGCTCCCTGTACCCTCATTTAAAATCAGCCGAATTAAATTTAGTGTACTTTACTTTGTCTTCTGCTTGTAAGTCACTCGATTGCTGGGTTCCTTATTTCTGAACTGGTAAAAATTGGAAAACTTCAGCCTGCCAATGCTTTATGTCTGGCACTACCACTAATAACAATAACAACAACAGCAATAATAATAATAATATCGTGTACAGCACTATAGTGACCATTATGTTGCTGCTATTGTGTTGTGCTCTCAATTTGTTCGTTTATCTGTTGCGAAGTAAGAATAGAAGCAATTTCTATTTACAACTCGAGAAGGCATTATTAACCGTTTCTTATACGTACACCTCACTTCTACTGTCAGAGGTGGGTGGTACGAAATGTTGTTCATACATTTATCTCACAAGCTGTAACCTTCAACACACTGCAACGTCCGTTAATGATACAGTTTGAAAAAAAAATTAATTACTGCTAACTTATTTAATCAATATTATAGTCTTATGAAACAGCGACATTAGTAACTACATTTTAAAAATAGCTTAGTTTCGTAACCGAAACACAATTGAGCATTTTGTTTTTACCCCTCAGAAAATTATATTTTACCTCTCAGGGTGTAATTACCCCCCAGGTAGGGAACCACTGATGTAGAAGAAAGAGTAAGACTCGCCACAGAGAATGTTGAAATAAAATTCCTGGTTCATTTCCACGGTGAATTGAATCAATGGGCCCAGTTCTTATGGGAATGGTCAGACTTGTCATGTGGAAACCTTTGTTGCTTTTTTTTACCACTATTAGTTAACATTGAAAAATGTCCGTATGCATTATTTTAGCTGCTGACATGACCTGGAAGTTTGTAGAAACACCTTAATGAAGTAAGACGCTTGTCGCATGTTTCCGCACTCGTAAATGCCCATTGTACAGCCCTGAACTCTCTTACAAGTTGTGCACACGCCATCTAGAGAGAAGGTGCGTTAGCTACGCACCGCTCTCCTGCCACAGCAGTGACAGAGCCGATTCGCACAGTGAAAGCGATCGTAAGATAATTACACATTCATTGAGAAGTGCAGCTGATATGTTATCTACAACATTATTTCCAGTATGTTGTGGAATGGATACAAATAAATATACCGTTTAGAACACGTCAGAATTAATTTTATTTCTTGTAACTAAAGCAGAAGTGCAAGATGCTGATGCAATGTTCCAAACATACATTATTTTGTGCACCAAGAACATCCAAGTAAAGACGATATATTATAGCCCAGCGAGTCACAGGCGTTATTAGACGTCCTTACACAAAACCGAGCCGGTTTCAGAAATGAATCAGGCCTAATATCGACATATTTTGATGAGTGTCACGCATATTATATCAAATTTTGAAACAGTGTAGAGGAAAACTGATAACGTGCTACTGACTGCAACTTGAAAGTATTGTCACGATGGTAGACTGGAAACTGTAGTGGTCTGCACATAATCATTTTTTCTGTGAGCGTTTTGTAAAATGCCTCCCACTGACGGAAAAATTCTCTGTCTAACGGCTGAATTGCGTCCGTCGGGTCGGGTGAAATCTGAAGTACCTCTACTTCTTTGTCAGAGTTATCTCGAAGTATTGCTTTTAATGAACCAGTACTTGTATGACCTGACCACTAATCTAGAAGTAGCAGAGATTAGTTCAGGCACAACGGAAGAACAGCATGACGCAAGAAAACTTCAACGTTTTCATATTCCATGCCCTGTATCTCGACTTCATTGCGTCTATCATAAGATTGCCTGCGTAGAACAATGTTGATTTGACATGTAGTCCAACGCGTCTGGTTAATTCTTGAAGATATATATAGTTTAGGCAGCAATGAACCATCAAGACTAATTATGAGCATTAAAGCTTATGAATGTGTGAGTGCAGTCGTAGAAAGCGCAGTATCCTATGAGTGTTTTTCCCCTTTGAATGACAGTGTTGTCTTAACACGCGTTTAGTTTTGAAAACGCCTGATCTGCACTGTAAACGTAAGATTCACTAAAACTAGTGGACTTATGCTTTTTATTCGTAATGAAAGCTTCCATCATTTCGTTGTAAATCACCACATTTTCCGACCTGTTTCTCGACTATTATTTTTCTTGCTACGATTTTATGTGATGTTTTGAAGCAACTAACCCAACTTTGAGAAACTGTAAATTCTTAGCGTCTATCGCGTTGGCAATATCTAACGCCCACTCGCGTATTAGTTGTATCTCTGATACCACCATGACATTTGTCTGGCTTTGGCAAATAGATCAAAAAAGTCGCGCAATTTCCAGTTGACTCTTAAGTCGTCCAGCGACTTCCTTTTCCCATCTATACAATCCACGTTCAGAGCGGGCTGAGCGATATTTATTTTGAACAGTACTGACGCGTAGGCGTTTCTTGTCACTTTCGTTCGATTAATACATCACCGCGGTTTTTTGCCCGATCAAGTAATTTTAGTTGCTGATGTTGCTTTGGGAGATAATTGTTCTTTATGCGTGGCATTATCACTCGAAGAGTCTTCATGAGTATAACTTTCTTCAGTTTCTTTGCGGTCTCTGGATTCGCAGTCTGCAATATCAAGTGTTTCAGTCTTTTCTCTTTTTACATGCTCGTCTACAACTACCATTTCACACATCACATAGTCTTTACGTGTGTTTTCTGTTGTTGCCTTCATTTGGCATATGTTGTGTATCTCCATAGCAAGTAGCAAATATTTATAGGGTTCGTCATCACCTGTGAGGGGAGACTGAATGTTCAGCGTAAAGTGGTTTGTGGAATATAGATGTAGTTGTACAGAATATTTATCACAATTCGAACTGGCGTCAGAACGATATATTCCGAAATACGTACCAGAAAGTAAAAGAAGCTGCATCCCAAAGAAACGAATATTAATTTCCTCTTTTTAACAAAACCTTGCAGCGATATTCGTCTTGAGTGAATGCTGCTGTAAGACGGCCGCACTTCCCGACCATGAGCGAATCGCTCATCACTCCAACATTTCACGAGTCGCGAATTCCAGACGTGGCCAGCCTTCGCTGCAAGTGCCGAGTAAGAAAAACGCCGTTTTCGTGATTTTCTGTAGGTGATTTCCAGCTCATGTCAGCAGCAGTTGTGTGCGGAGCTTTTTCACAGTTAACTAACAGTGGTAAGAAAATCAATGCATGTTTCGACATGACAAGCCTGTCCTTTCCGCTGTAAGTACGAACAACACCCACAAAACATCGCCTTAACTACAGCTTCCACACACTGCGATTGAAACTCCCAACTGTGCAGTCGGTACGCTGGACGAATTACTCCTTTTGAAAAGGGCCAAAGTTGCGATTGGGCGGCCACACCGCAGGCCTCAAGACAGCTAGTGCCCAGTTTCTGTGTTGACGTAGCTTTGTGTACCGCAATGGCCGTTTGCGATATGACCGACACAAATTTCCATTGCTTGCAGTTCCCTCCAGTCCCCCCCTCCCTCCCCCCCCCCTCCCCCTCTGGTCTGAAAATGATCGTCAATGACAGAGATAGACAGTCTAGGATCTATTTATGACAGCTGTTCTTATCTCGCGCTACGTGGTACGCGTTACGTGGTACACCATTCCCTATAAAGACTATGGGGAGCCAACGTTGATCAACATCATAATTTCCAGTTCTGGTTTAAGATCTTTGCCTGTCCAGTTTCAAGTAGACTGCCATTGATCTGTCCGTCTCTCGTGGTTATTCCACGCAACCTGACTGCAAATTTGTACGTCATTGTGGTGATACGACCTGTTGTGCTGCCAATCGTGAACAGCATTCCAAGGGATGTTTTCCAACAGGATAACGCTGTTGTAACCCAACGCGTTCTACAGAGAATCGACATGTTGCCTAGCTCTCGTCGACCGTCAGATCTGTCTCCAATCAACCACATAAGGGACATCATCGGATGACAACACCAGCGTCATCCACGACCAGCGTTACCATGGAACTCCATCCCGTAAACTGATACTCGTCACCTGTACGACGCAATGCAGCACATTTGCATGCTTGCATTAGCATCTGGCGGTCACACCGACTATTTATGTACCAGCATTTCACATTTGCGAAGGCTTTCCTCGCACTTACATTGACCTGTTGTAACACTGAAAATGCAGGATGCATGGCACCTGCTACCGATATACGAGGGCTATCCACAAAGTAGATTACGTTTTGGAATTAAAAATAAATAAAGATTGGAAATTTTTTTATTATATACAGATGAAAGCCACACTTAAATACTACTTTTTTCTACATAGTTGTCATTTAAATTAAGGCACTTATCGTAGCGATGGACGAGCTTGGAAATTCCTTCGTCGTAAAATTCGGCCGCCTGCGCCTTCAACCACGTGGTAACCTCTTCTTTTGGGACAGAAAAGGTGTGATTTTTATGGATTTCCTGGAAAGAGGCACTACAATAAACTCTCAAAGGTATTGTCAAACTCTGCACAACCTCAGAAGAGCAATACAAAACAAGCGCAGGGGAAAGTTGGGCTCAAAGATCTTGCTGATTCACGACAACGCCCGGGCCCACACGGCAAATGCCACTCGTGATGTTCTCGAATCTTTTAAGTGGAAGTTGTTTCCTCATCCGCCGTACAGTCCCGACCTGGCACCGAGCGACTTCCACTTATTCCCAGCAATGAAGAAGTGGTTGGCTATGCAGCGTTTTGATGACGACGCACAGCTTCAAGAAGAGGTAACCACGTGGTTGAAGGCGCAGGCGGCCGAATTTTACGACGAAGGAATTTCCAAGCTCGTCCATCGCTACGATAAGTGCCTTAATTTAAATGGGAACTATATAGAAAAGTAGTATCTAAGTGTGGCTTTCATCTGTATATAATAAAAAAATATTCCAATACTTTCTTTATTTTTAATTCCAAAACGTAATGTACTTTGTGGATAGCCCTCGTATAATTTTTTTTTTGCTGAATTGTATGTAAATATTTGTATTTTAAATGCTTTCTGTTAATAAGTAAGAGCATTGCTTCACTGTATGTGTGTAGAAGTCTGTTGACATTTCATTGTATTTATCTGTGTCTTACTGTGAAACTTATAAGATCTGGGGAAAAGCCAAAAGAATTGTTCTTTGCATCGACTAGCAACGATAATAGCAGCAGTGCTTGTGAGTTGTAAAATCTTTGAGTAGGGGGGTGTTGCGCAGAGCGCGTGGAGAGCGTGATGTTAACGCTCTTTCAGTAGGGAGTACCATTTCGGCGGCATCATGTACGCCCGCTAGCCAGATGTCTAGTAGCAGGAGTAAGGACAGTGAACGGGCGGAAGAGGCTGTATTAATTACGATTGCCCTTTCCTATAATTAGCTGTGCTACCGTCTTCAACAACAGCAGCAGTTCCAGCAACACAGATTCGTCGTCGGCTCCGAGTTTCGTCGCACGCACAGCACTGAAATAAGTCTGTTCATTGGTATAAAGTATGAACGGCTAACCAAGCAGCACTACTGAATGTGATTTGATTGATAACATTTATTTAAATAATAATCAGCTAAACTCAGGGCGATTGTGTCCTCATTGTCCTCAGACATTGTTACCAACCAGGGTACTTGTTCCTTTTTTCCTTAAATGGTAACCGCGTGTCAAGAAACAAATTGAATAGTTACAACCAGTTTATTAATGAATAATTTCTCTTTTAAGAATTTTAGCCTCAGTCTTCTTTCAGTTAACTGTTGTACAACAGAGGCTTCAGTATATGACTAAAGTAAAGCAATTTCATTCAGTTTGAGAATCAATCACTAAAAAAAAAAAAAAAAAAAAAAAAAAAAAAAAAAAAAAAAAAAAAAAAATTCTAAAGACATGCACAAATTAAGAGTGCGGTAGTTTCATTTATTTTACATATAGCTTGCAGCACATGGCAGTTTGGTTTGGTACGTATTCTATTATTTATTTCTGTTTAAGTCAGTAAAAAAGGCTCAGCTGTTCAGACAATAATTTGAAATCCAATTTGCAAAATAAGTAAAAGCAAAGTAAAAATGCTTTCTTTTTATCTAAATTTCTTTGATGAAGTTACGTCGAGGCCACTGAAAGTCTTTGTTCACGTAACGAAGCTCAGTACTAACATACAGTTTAATTGCATATTTTCAAATCATTACTCGATCTTTTTTTTTCAAAATTAAATGATCAACATAACGTAAGAGTAGCTTTTCAGTTTTCTTTATCATTACGTACTCACTTAAAAGTAGTGTCAAAAAACGTGACTACCTTCTGTTGCCACCTCAGTGTTTCATAACACATGTTTTTCTTTCCCATCATCTTGTACAGGATTTTGGATGTAAATTACTCTAGTGGGCTGGTGACCGTTAATTATTTCATTTTCGTTCATTAGTGTAACTTTTGGATTCATGATCAGTGGTACCCCTTTTCTGTCCAGTGTTGTTCGTGAATGAATGGACAAAATTACTTTCATTTTTCCAAATTATAACCCTGTTCAGTTTAATTACTTTTTATTTTTAGTAGACTTTTCCATCAGAAGGGTCTGTTGTGCACTCTCCTCCTACTTATCGGTATTATTTCTTCGGGAAAGACAGCCTTACCCAATTAGTAAAAATCCATTAGGCATACATGCGATCCAAGGTCATATTTTATATCACAAGCAGGGTAGGCCGATTAGTAAGCGGGAGGTTACACTGTGATCTTGCAAAGTTAATCACTTAAATATCTTACCTAGACAAATATATCGCCGACATTTCATTGCTGTACACTAATTATTTATTGGTGCTGAGATTTTTTTTCCGTCAGGGTGTGAGAGGGAATGTAGTCTACGTGTTCCTTGGTACATACCTGTGCGAGGCCCTGTGCCAGCCTGTTGGTGAACAATACGTAGTCGCCAGCCCACGCAGACAGTGGTGTCAGAATTGAGAGCGCTGATGAGACCAGCACGCCAACGCCGAAGATAATCTTACCGCCGAAACGATCTGCAAGCAGGCCGCCGGGGATGTGTCCGACCGTATAGCCGTAGTAGTACGCGGCTAAAATCTCGCCTTGCTTCTGCTTATCCCACACGAACTCTCCGCTCTGCAAAATACAAGTGGTGTAAGACATAACGAATGTCTGTGTGGTTGAAAATGCTAGCAGAACATTATCATGTTAAGCGATGTCTACATATTCTGTTAACTTCTTGTACGACAAAGGTCTATCACTTAATTAATCCTTAGGCTGAGGTCTGTCACTTATGGAAAATCTATGTTGTGTGATTTTGTTCAAACGGACCAGATTATCGTGTCGTAGTTAAATTCTTTATTACAGTCAGTTTATGCCAGCAAATATGCAAAAGTTGGCGAAGTTATACATGTGATTCAGCTGCCCCTATCGATGTCGTTTTATGCAACCCGCAATTCTATATCTGGTCTTCAAAAACCACGCGCGATATTTTTCGTATTCTCTCGCTCGCTACGCGGAAGCTATTAGTCCTACAGAAAAAAATGAACAGGACCTTCTTGTAAGAAATTTAATTTAGTTATATTTTTGACTGGGGAATGTTTTTTTCTAGAGGCCGTAGTTTTCCAGTTGCTCAAGTAAAACAAACGGAAGTGACCTTCAAATGGACCCCCACTCTTACACTCAGACCCCACCGATCTTGTTGTTCATGACACTCCCTTCTCACACTGCACAAATATTAGCCACTGCACGAATTATTTCCAGCATTCAACCTTTCTTTGGTCTTCGTTGATTGGCCTTGTTACGCCACTGGCTTAATTGACACTTACAAATGTAACATTGAGGTTTGTATAAATTTCATCTAAAAATTTTGTAATTTTAAAAAGCATAAATTAAACAATTACATTGTTACATTCACCAGGTCCTCTGAGTACGACACTATTGTGCTTGTAAGGGTTAAGTTTGGATCGAATTGTTAACGAAATTAGTTTTAGTGTAATGTTTCGAAAAATCGTTTTTCTTTCGTTACTGTCACCGGCACGTTTAAGTTAGTGGTGTTAACGAAATAACCGCTCATACTGGTGGCGTAATAGCCCAATCAATAGAGACCAAAGAAGGTCGAATATCGCGAATAATTAGTGCAGTCGGAAATTTGTCTCCAGTGATACGAGGGAGTGCCAAGAACAACAATCCTGAGCGCCGGCCAGAGTGCCAGAGCGGTTCTAGGCACTTCAGTCAGGAACCGCGCGACGCTACGGTCACAGGTTCGAATCCTGCCTCGGGCATGGATGTCTGTAATGTCCTTAGGTTAGATAGGTTTAAGTAGTTCTAAGTTCTAGGGGACTGATGACCTCAGATGTTAAGTCCCAAAGTGCTCAGTCATTTGAACCATTTGAACTATCCTGAGCGGTGATATTTGAGTGTGGGGTTGGAGGTGCATTTGAAAGTCAGTTTTGTAAGCTTTTCTTGAATAACTCGAAAACCGTGGCTTGCAGCGAAAATGAATCCTAGTACAAACTTTAATTACATAAAATTTTCTAGGAAAAGGTCTTGCTTATTTTTTCTGTAGGACTAATAGTTTTTCTTAGCGAGCGAGAGAATACGAAAATCTCGCAAGTGGTTTTTGAAAACCAGATTTAACATTGCGGATTGTACAAAACAACATCTGCAGGGGCAGCTGAATCAGCCCGTATAAGGAGTCTAATCCTGTATTCAACGGTTAAGAAGTAACGGCTGAATTCAAATGTGGCCGTATTTCTCTAAAAAGACAGCTGAGAGAGGAACGCTGCAAGTGCAAGTCAGCCGGAACAACTGCTTTAGTTTCATTTGTCTTATATTTTACAGAACATCGCGACCTTTTGTCACATACAATTTTATTAAATTTTTTGTGTGGTACACACCTATAGCGCCACTATCTTACTTCATCATTTGTCGTCAGTGACAACAACTCATTCGCAAAGAGGCAGATTTTTTGTATCGAGGCCAAAATTTTACAGGGACATTAAGGTAGTTAATAACAAAAGCTATGAGAGACAAATGACGCACGTGTTGCATCTACATATATACTCCGCTAGCCACCAAACGGTGTGTGTGGCGGAGGGCACAATTCGCTCCACAATCATATTCCCCCCTCCCCCCCCCCCACACCTGTTCCACTCGCGGTTCGCGCGAGGGAAAAACTACTGTCTGAACGCCTCAGTACGAGCTCTTATTTCCCTTATCTTTGAATGGTGATCATTCCGCGATTTGAAAGTTGGTGGTTATAATATATGCTCTTCATCCTGGATGAAGATCGGACTTCGGAATTTAGTGATTAGCCCCTTCCGTTTAGCGCGCCGTCTATCTGCAAATGTGTCCCACTTCAAACTTTCTATGAGATTTGTAACGCTGTCGCGATGGCTAAATGTACTACCAGTCACGAATCTTGCCGCTCTTCTTTGGACCTTCTCAATCTCTTGAATCAGATCCAACTGTAAGGGTCCCATACAGACGAATAATTCTCCAAGACCAGACGGACTAACGTATTGTAAGCTATTTCCGTTGTTGAAGGACTGCATCGCTTCAGGATTCTACCAATAAACCGCAATCTAGAGTTTGTGAATTGGGTGAGTGATTAAAATAACGACGTGGGGCACAAGTCTGCAGTTTTATCACATTACGCAGCAAGTATCTGCAACAGGTCTGGTATTCTGAAGAAACTCGCTATTAAGAGTGTTCTTTCATCACCTAAGACTAGTTCTTTTACGGCTTTGTTAAGGATGATTTTGTTTCCTTAATGCGGCTACTGTAAACAGTGCAGTTGTGGTATGTTATACATACGCCAGACCACCGTCAGACCTGTGTATAGAGCATAAGCGCCACATACCCTTACAACAGCCAATCATGTCTGAGACGGCGGACCGTTGCCTTGATAACGACAAAGAGATTCTGGTGTGAACTTCCAGTTACTGGGATAGTACGACTGAGAAATATGTTGAGATTAAATCCATGTTTAAACTGTCAACTTACCTTATGAAAAGAGGCATACGTTTTTACGAACTTTCAGCAGGCTGGAGTAATTGCGGGGCGGAAACTTGTGTTAATCAATACAACAGAAAAACAGGCAAAGTTGTAAATTTCACTTTTATGTATTTTATGACTAATTTTTGGTCGCGACCCACTTTCAAATCATACAGATAATCAAAACATAAGAACCATGTCAAGGTAACAAACAAACAAGTATAAAAAGTGCAAATGAATGCATAACTGTATGATTTATGCTCTGAAAATGTTTATTTGCACTTTGTTATATGTACATGTTTGTTACCTTGACATGATTCTTATACTCCGGAAACACAATTTTGACTATTCCATTCTAACTACCTGGATAACCTGAAAATGGGTCCACACCCGTAGCTAGTCATCAAGTAAAAAAAAGTGAAATTTGGAACTTTAGCTGTTTTTCCATTGTACTGACGTACGTTTTTGTTTACATTCTGCCTCGAATATTGCTGTGTACCTAGTGAGACAACCGAGAGACAGGGATGCTGCTACTTGCTTTGCTTCAGGTCGACGTAGCGCCGGCCACCGGGAGTTCGTATTGTCGTGCACAGGGGCCTGTCCTTTCCTTTTCTACCTTGAACATTACGGTATGTTCATCCATTGTCATATCGGCAGTTGTCTACTTCTACATCTACATCTACATCCACATCTACATCTGCATCCACATCAGTATTCCAAAAGCCACCATACGGTGCGTGGAGGAGGGTACCATGTACCACTACCTGTCATTTCCTTCCCTGTTCCACTCACAAATACGGAGAGGGAAAAACAACTGTCTGTATGCCTCCGTATTCTTGTATCTTTTCTTCGTGGTCCTTACGCGCAATATATCATGGCGGCAGTACAATTCTTCGGCAGTCAGTTTCAAATTCCGGTTTTCTAAATTTTCTCAATAGTGTTTCTCAAAAAAGCGTCACCTTTGCTCCAGGGATCCCCGTTTGAGTTCCCGATGCATCTCCGTAACACTTACGTAGCAAATCTAGCAGCCCTCCTCTGAACTACTTCGATGTCTTCTTTCAATCCGACCTGCTACAGATCCCAAACACTCGAGCAGCACTCAGAATAGGTTGCACCAGCGTCCTATATATGGTCTCCTTTAGAGGTGAACCACTCTTTCCTAAATTTCTCCCGATTAACCGATGTCGACCATTCGTCTTCTCTACCACAGATCTCACATGCTCGTTCCACTTCATATCAATTGGCAACGTTATGCCCAGATATTTAAACGACGTGACTACGTCAAGCAGGACACCAGCAATACTGTATTTCTAAGTTGTCTTACTTCTACAGTCACTCAACTTCGACATCTTACCATACACCACGGCATCATCAATAAACAACTGCAAATTTCTGCTCACCCTGTCAGCCAAATCGTTTATGTATACAGAGAGCAACAGCGGTCCTATTACACCTCCATGGGGCACTCCTGACGATACACTTGTCTCTGAGGAACAATCGCCGTCGAGGTCAACATACTAGGTTCTGAAACTTCCTGGAAGATTAAAACTGTGTGCCGGACCGAGACTCGAACTCGGGACCTTTGCCTTTCGCGGGCAAGTGCTCTACCGACTGAGCTACCCAAGCACGACTCACGCCCCGTCCTCACAGCTTTACTTCTGCCAGTACCTCGTCTCCTTTCATTCTAGATACTAGGTTCTACACTCCTGGAAATTGAAATAAGAACACCGTGAATTCATTGTCCCAGGAAGGGGAAACTTTATTGACACATTCCTGGGGTCAGATACATCACATGATCACACTGACAGAACCACAGGCACATAGACACAGGCAACAGAGCATGCACAATGTCGGCACTAGTACAGTGTATATCCACCTTTCGCAGCAATGCAGGCTGCTATTCTCCCATGGAGACGATCATAGAGGTGCTGGATGTAGTCCTGTGGAACGGCTTGCCATGCCATTTCCACCTGGCGCCTCAGCTGGACCAGCGTTCGTGCTGGACGTGCAGACCGTGTGAGACGACGCTTCATCCAGTCCCAAACATGCTCAATGGGGGACAGATCCGGAGATCTTGCTGGCCAGGGTAGTTGACTTACACCTTCTAGAGCACGTTGGGTGGCACGGGATACATGCGGACGTGCATTGTCCTGTTGGAACAGCAAGTTCCCTTGCCGGTCTAGGAATGGTAGAACGATGGGTTCGATGACGGTTTGGATGTACCGTGCACTATTCAGTGTCCCCTCGACGATCACCAGTGGTGTACGGCCAGTGTAGGAGATCGCTCCCCACACCATAATGCCGGGTGTTGGCCCTGTGTGCCTCGGTCGTATGCAGTCCTGATTGTGGCGCTCACCTGCACGGCGCCAAACACGCATACGACCATCATTGGCACCAACGCAGAAGCGACTCTCATCGCTGAAGACGACACGTCTCCATTCGTCCCTCCATTCACGCCTGTCGCGACACCACTGGAGGCGGGCTGCACGATGTTGGGGCGTGAGCGGACGACGGCCTAACGTGTGCGGGACCGTCGCCCAGCTTCATGGAGACGGTTGCGAATGGTCCTCGCCGATACCCCAGGAGCAACAGTGTCCCTAATTTGCTGGGAAGTGGCGGTGCGGTCCCCTACGGCACTGCGTAGGATCCTACGGTCTTGGCGTGCATCCGTGCGTCGCTGCGGTCCGGTCCCAGGTCGACGGGCACGTGCACCTTCCGCCGACCACTGGCGACAACGTCGATGTACTGTGGAGACCTCACGCCCCACGTGTTGAGCAATTCGGCGGTACGTTTACCCGGCCTCCCGCATGCCCACTATACGCCCTCGCTCAAAGTCCGTCAACTGCACATACGGTTCACGTCCACGCTGTCGCGGCATGCTACCAGTGTTAAAGACTGCGATGGAGCTCCGTATGCCACGGCAAACTGGCTGACACTGACGGCGGCGGTGCACAAATGCTGCGCAGCTAGCGCCATTCGACGGCCAACACCGCGGTTCCTGGTGTGTCCGCTGTGCCGTGCGTGTGATCATTGCTTGCACAGCCCTCTCGCAGTGTCCGGAGCAAGTATGGTGGGTCTGACACACCGGTGTCAATGTGTTCTTTTTTCCATTTCCAGGAGTGTATTATTTAAAAAGTCTTCGAGCTACTCGTACCTTCGTTAACTGCCCTCAATGGGGCACCGTATCAAATGCTTTCCGGAAATCTAAAAATATCGAAACTACCCGTTGCCCTTCATCCATAGTTCTCAGCACATCATTTGAGAAAAGGGCAAGCTAAATTTCGCGCGAGCGACGCTTTATAAAACCATCTGATGCGTGCACGTAAGCTTAACAATCTCAAGAAAGCTTATTATATTCGAATTGAGAGTATGCTTAAGGATTCTGCAGCAAACAGAAGTTAGGGATATTGGTCCGTAATTTTGCGGTCCGTAATTTTGCCGGTCCGTTCTTTTACCTTTCTTATATACTGGAGTCACCTGCACTTTTTTCCAGTCGCTGGTACTTTGCGCAGAGGGAGAGACTCACGATAAATGCAAGCTAGGCAAGGGTCCAGTGCCGTAGAGTACACTTTGTAAAATCGAACTGGGATTCCATCCGGACCCGGTGATTTGTTCGCTTTCAAATCCTTCAGTTATTTCTATACGCCAGGTATGTCCAATGTTCACATGACGGTTTGCTTGCACGATTCTCCTGTGTGAACGATTTCTTGCAAGTGAAATTTAAAACTTCAGCTTTCGTTTTCTATCTTCAGCTGCCACACCAGACTGGTAGACTGGTCAACAAGGGACTGATAGGAAGCCTCAGACACACTTAGCGTCTAGGATGTTATTCTTCGACATTCCCGTAAGTCGTCTGAACAACCAGAACTTTGTGCACGGACTGAGAGCTGACAAAAAAATAGAAAAAAAGTAATTTTATTCGCGCAGGGACGAGAAAAGAACTGAGATCTTGACTGTAAGAGCGGCAATTAGGAACCAACCACAACTCTCAAATTTCTGGCGGTATGCTTTTGGAGCGATTTAAGGTGGAAATTCAACATAAAGACAGTACTTCTCTTTGAAAACGTCAAATATTGATTTTTTTTTACTTAAAATGTTCTCTAGGATGTCCACTTCATTGTAGTGTTCATGCCAAGTTCACCAGAAATTCCATTATCGAGTTATGTAGTGTTCATCCCAAGTTCGCCAAAAACTCCATTATCGAGTTATAAGGCGGTTAGAGCAGAAGTGTCTCCGAAAACCAAAATCATTCACAGCGGGAAAACATTAGTCGCCATCGCGGCCAGTGTGGCAACAAGTAATTTCAACGACGGCCTAACAGGCATTCTGGAAATTATGAAAATGTTCGAATTGAGATCGAACCAGCCTGTTACAACCTCTGCACAAAATTGGAAGAAAAGCATATCGAACGAGCAGTGCAGCGGATGACAGAATCTGTCAAACGGCCGGCAGGACTGCCATGGCTGCGAAGAACATGGAGGAGGACCACCTTCGGGATATGGTAGGACTGTTGTATGGTCCAGCGATCGCTGACTTGAGGCCTGTTTAACTTAACTATGAAAAACGTTAACTCAAAACTAAAAACGCGTTTTTCTCATATTTTGCAAATTGGCGGGAAACATTTCTTTAGAATGGTAGATACGATTTTGAACGGAATTTGATGCCAGGCTTCTAAATTGAGTTATTTGTCAGCATACGCAGCCGAAGCCTGTTTTCGGTGCACCTTTTTGTCTGGATTGTTTGGGCGAATGAAGTGACTTTTTTTGTCAAGGCTTATTCATTTTGTCAGAACTTTAAATTTTTCTGTTATCCTTTACACACTGACAGAACGCGTATTGAAAATGACTTATAAAGAATTACGAGGGTAACTCCAAAAGAAATGCACACTATTTTTGTAAAAATACAGTATTCATTCTGCATGTGTGAAAGCTTTACAGTGTGTAGATACATCCTTCCCGCTTGTTTTCAAACTTAGTTCAACCTGTTCCCGTGAGTGGCGCCGTCAACAGCATGTCTTCAAGATGGCTGCTACACTCGTCAGAAGCAACGTGCTGCCATAGAATTCCTGTGCTGTGAAAACGAGACAATGGGAAACATCCACAAGAGGTTGAAAAAGGTGTATGGAGATGCTGCTGTCGATCGCAGTACAGTTAGTCGGTGGGCAAGCAGGTTACGTGATGAAAGCGGGCACGGCAAAATTGAGGATTGTCCTCGCAGCGGCAGGCCTCGTACTGTATACACTCCAGACAATGTACAGAGAGTTATCGAATTGGTGACTGCTGACAGACGCATATGTGACGACACTGAAGAAACTTCAAGCTCGACTGAGTCGTGTTCGACCACATTGGCAAAAGCAGGATGTTTTGCTGTTTGCAAGACAATGCATGGCCACATATCAGTCAAAAAACCATGGAAGCGATCACAAAACTCGGATGGACAACACTGAAACACCCGCCTTACAGTCCTGACCTGGCTCCATGTGACTATCATCTCATTGGGAAACTGAAAGACTCTCTTCGCGGAACAAGGTTTGAAGATGATGACTCCCTTGTGCATGGTGCCAAACAGTGGCTCCAACAGGTTCGTCCAGAATTGTACCATGTGGGTATACAGGCGCTGGTTCCAAGATGGTGTAAGGCAGTTGAGAGGGATGGAAATTATGTGGAGGAATGAAAATATTGTTCCTAAAGGATGTGTCTACAAACTGCAAAACTTTCAAACATGTAGAATAAAAGATGGATTTAAAAAAAATAGTGTGCATTTCTTTTGGAGTGATCCTCGTATTTTGGTACAGGACCAATATAAGCGCTTCGGGAATTCCCACCGATGACCAGTGCTCCGGCAGGAAGTGGTCCTTTCATCTAGTACAGTGGATGCATGGAGCGTCCGATGCGGACACAGAAATAATTTGTTAAAGACAAAGAATAAAAGTATCGTCATATGTAGAATAGTTTTTAATTTTACTTGAAAAAAAAAATCAGGAGAAACACCTACTTTTCATGCGTTCAAAGGGGACTACCCCATTAAGAATAGGTGCGGTTATAGAGGATGTCACTCACAATATTTTTTTCGGCAAGTTCTAAAACATTATTCGTGTGCAAGGACCCTTTCCAATTTGGATTATCGATAGAGATTTAACTGTGCGACTCATCTAAGAACTTTAATGAACGCAAGACCGTCACGGAAACTCTTAACAAACACTCCCGTGGACGACATGTCAAGAGAGAGATGGCGCGCGTGGTGCTCCTTCGAGAGTTGGCAGCTCGCTATTCGCTGCTGGCACATGGCATCTCTCTGCTGGCCAGGAGTCTCGTTACGTTTCCGCTGCAGCGTCGCTGTTGACACATCGCTAGTCGCCGGTCACACACGCATCTTGCTTCTCGCCGAGTATCTTTACCCTGCAGGACTTGACGTCGCTAGTGGATTGCTTGCAGTGTGTGAAGCACCAACTATATTCTCTGCATCGTCAGACGACAGTGATAGTAGTTCGTTCGCGCCGAAAATATGAGGAGAAAGAAGAAGAGTCACGGTTGCACGCTTTGAATGCAGACGACCCACACTGCATATATTTTCACTTCTGACAACAGCTCAAAAATTATCCACGGCATTTTTCACACTGTTACGAATATGTAGCTGTTGATGCCTCATGGCCACTTGTTGACATTTTGCCTACTGGCCTCTGTCTCGGATTCTTCGGCCGACGTTTAACTGACGATTTTTCTGACGTTTCGCCTGCACGAGTGGCTGGCATTGACAAAGTTTCACCCTCAATTACGAATGTCGCTAAAATTTCCATTTATTTTAAAAAATGTGAAATAAGAACAGTTCAACATACGAATATTCTATGTAACATTCTTAATGTAATTTCTGAGGAAGAACGACTCGTAGGACCACTCACTCTGATGTAATATTTCGTCAGTTTTTATCAACATCTACTTCATGTATTATATCTACAACTTGTCGATTTTCATGCTGATTTTCTACCGAAAGAAAACGACGAATTTCCCAAAATTATTAAACCTAATATTATATGTCATGAAGCGGATGTTATGGTCTGTATGCATCTAGTTCCAGATAGCTTTGCGACGAAAACGACTGAAATTAGTGCCTAGTTAGAATCATCGCTTTTAGTTCTCAAATGGTTCAAATGGCTCTGAGCACTATGGGACTTAACTTCTGAGGTCAGCAGTCCCCTAGAACTTAGAACTACTTAAACCTAACTAACCTAAGGACATCACACACATCCATGCCCGAGGTAGGATTCGAACCTGCGACCGTAGCGGTCGCGCGGTACCAGACTGTAGCACCTAGAACCGCTCGGCCACTCCGGCCGGTTTTAGTTCTCACTCTTATACTGTATGTGTATGGCGGTTTCATTCGTAGTATACTATGAAAATACAGCTGCACTGCGAAAGAGATTCCTTACAAAACATTCTTGCGATCCGTCCTAGAACAGTGCAGAAGGTTGTGGGATCTACATTCAATAGGACTATCAGCAGACACTGAACATACACAAAGTAGGCAGCATCAATAGTCATATATTTTTCGGATCCGTGATAGAACGTCATGGAAATGTGGAAAAACCTGAGTTGGCAGATGCTTTAAGACAGACTCAAACTATCTATCGAAAGACACAAAGTTTCAAGGACAAACATTAACTGAGGACTCCAGGAATATACTGCAACTTGCGGCAGTGATGATGAAGACAAGATTAAAGTAATTACAGATTGCGCAGACCAATTAGGAAGTTATTCTTCCCACCCTCTACAGTCGAATGATACAGGAAAAATTCTTAATACATGGTACAATGAGAGACAAGAGCTCTTCAGTCTCGAGATATCACGCTCAGGCCTAGTCAACAAAGATATTACTTTCTCCGACGTACACTTCGCATAGTAACCAAGACAAAAAAATTAGAGGAATATGGGAAATACCACACTCATGAATAAAAAATAAAAATTTAAAAGTTAACCTTGAACTCAGTAATTTAAGTGATGTTTTGTGATTTTATTTCACCAGTATCTTTTCCAGGAGGAAGAGTACTTACACAAGGACAGTGGGCTATAGTATCACACATTTTTCGACTACAACTTTTGTCTCTTGGCTAATTCGGTTTGGTTGTCGTCTTCTGTGTCACTGTTGCACTGGAGCTGTTTTAAGACACTCATACTTTTGTAATGTTGCTAAGTGTAGCGGTCCTGTTGTCTATACCATCAGGTTTCGAATTAAGGCTGTTGATATTTTTAAAAATATTAGAAATCAGATATATCGATATTTAAAAAGGTATCATTATCGTCCCTTGACATATTCAGTAAAAATATTGAAATACCGATACATCGACGGAAAAAATATCGACGTAGCGACGTATAAAAATATTGCCTGGAGATGAAAAATATACTGCCGGTCTTAGAGCTGTATATTTAAGTATTGTTTTATTATTAGATGTCTGTACATGAACAAACTAGCAGCAGCTTATCCCCCTCGAGCGACAATTGAAATGAAAACGATGCACGTTCACACTTGGCGATAACCACTTTGCTAACAACGGTAACTGCATGTGAGAGGCACAATAGAAGGTGCCCGCTTGGTCCGTCGTTCGGCTCTTTAACGCAACTGGTATTCTAGTTTTTCACATCGGAAATCTTGTTATTCCATTCACAACGCCACCTCCAGATGCAATCAGACTTCGTTTTTTGTGCCACCTTTACTTGCTTCACACAGTCAAAGAGAAAGACTGGACGTCATGAAAGTTCAAATAGCAGTAAGACTCCTTCATACAGTGGTAGTAAAATTATGTTCTGTTACAATTACAAAAGAACAATTTCAAATATTTGCCGAAAATTGCGAAAGAAATGTAATATAAAACAAAAATATCGGCACTCTAAACTGCCATTTGAATCGATATATCGATAACATCGGTATATTGAGGCAGAAATAATATCTATCTTTACCTGCTCTTTAACGCGAAATATCGATATATCGATGTTTTATCGTCAGCCCTTGTTGAAATGTACCGAATGTCCATAAAAAATGTTTCAGTTTTAATGATAAACTATAAGATTTTAGTTAAGACTATTTACAATAAATCATACGTAAAACTGAAGGTAAAGCAACCTAGTTTTTCTTATAAATGTTCAATATGTATACCTTTAGTTACACGGCACACATCCAACTTTAAAATGCAGTACTTCGCACACCCTGGTTAAAAAGTCCGGAGTAATGGAAGCAATAACCTCTTCAGTGCTGTTTCTCAAATCTAATAAATCATTAAGCAGCCCCAAAGCAAAAAGTCGCATGGCTGAGGTTAGGTGAACGTCGAGGTCCTGTCGTATTGACCATTGCGGCCAGTCCAACGATCAGGGGCTTCGACGTTCAACCACTCTCATACATCTCACTATACAGGGACTCCATCTTCTTGCCAAATAAAGCTTTCGGGTTCACCTTCTAATTGAGGAAAAAGCCATCCTTGCACCATATTAAAAAAAAGTTCGTACACTTGATGTCGGCCACAGCGCCGGAAATGATTAATTTTGAGAAATCTCTTTGATATTGCACAGGTTGTTGACGATGTTCTGACACTGTAACTGGTCTGGGTGAATGTAAGCGTTTCCTTAAAACCTTTCACACTGTCGTGTTTGGCAATTGAAACTCAAGACTTGCTTTACGAACAGACTTCTTAGGATTACAGAGGTAGGATGCTCTGACAAAAGCAACATCCTCCTCATACACTTTTGGCCGTCTATTCCTTTTCCCTTTACACACACATCTTGACGTTTCGAACTGACTGCATCATCGGCGGATGTTATGGCCACATAGGAGGACCACAATTAGACTATAAACGAAACGGACGTTGAACTGAAATTACAGATTACTGCCCGCGCATGTGCTAGTATAAAATTGTTTGAGTTACTCTTTAACTGTGACAATGCACTAGCACTTTGCAGTGGTTACCGTTGATACTGTTTGAATCTATAACTGGGAGATTCTTTAATGGGCAGCCTGTATTTCAATATGGGTTTAGCTGAAAACACGAAAATTTAGTGTAAACAGGGCAATGACTTAGAAACAGTTACTACTCGTACTACTGTCAACTGTTGAGCCTCGAGTGCCGGCGCCTAGAGGCACGCTCTATACGGTATTGGAATCCCGTTGCTGTTAGTGACAGGTCACTCACCTTGCGCCCAATATCGACTGCTTCTATTGGTCCTCCGGGGCAGGCGTCAGGATCAGTTACGACGGAGGAGCTGTTAATACTGTCGCCTTCACTGTAGAGGCTCGCCACAGCCGTATTGTTCACCATGTCCACTATGGCCACCGAGATGTTGACGCGTATCGCGTAACTGACGGCCAGGCCCAGGAAATTCAGCATCAGGACTGTGTGGCGGGTCTTCCAGAAACCTGTGAACATAAGCACGCATCGAACTTGAATAGCAAAATTCCGGCTGACACAGGCACAGGTCATCAGACATACGGATTAACTGGTAAGAACTTTGCACGGACAAGAGAATTACAGCATCTGTGACTGGTAAGAACTCTGAGCATACGCAAGAGTTGATTGTGCCTATGGCTGACTCTGGATGTACCATGGTAACGGGTCTGGAACCAATTTCCATTGTGAAGAGCGTTTATGTAATGTAGCAGCCATTATTTTTTCGTTTGACACCCGACTGGTTTGTCGTAGATCACAATGACTTCCTCCATAATTTTTTGGATGTACTGTAATCTCTGTCCTCTCCTGCAGTTTGTGCCCTCTGTGGTTACCTACATTACCACGTTCGCTATTCCTTAATGTCGTTACCTAAGTCCTACCACCCTGCCAATTCTTCAAGTTAGTGTTTTACTCATACCTTATCTTTGCATCACCGGTTGTGCAGAAGACCACTTTTTATCAGTCCGCATAATTTTCAGCTTCATTCTGTAACGCCACATCTTAAACTCACCGTTTCTTTTCTTTTGCGGTTTTCCCTTTATCCATACATCACTTCGAGACAATTTTTCTCCAGACGTACATTCTCATAAATTTCTTTCTAAAATGGAGTTTGATGCTAGCAGATTCCTTTTAGCAAAGAATGCTCTCTTTGCCTGTATTAGTCTACTTCTTGTAAGGGGACTGGACAGAAATATGCAAACGCCGCGAGAATTTGTGGTTGAACATAAATGCAGATTCTAGCCAAACCTGCAGGATGTGCTGTTGTATTTCGGCACAAATGTCACCTGTGCAGTGCCCTCACTACGTTGAAAGTGTCATACATTGTCAGAACAGTGTTCCGTGAAGTTGGGGTATGATGTTTCAATAGGCACTGTATCGAAGGTCTATACCGCGTACAGAAAATGGCTCTGAGCACTATGGGGCTTAACATCTGAGGTCATCAGTCCCCTAGAACTTAGAACTACTTAAACCTAACTAACCTAAGGACATCACACACATCCATGCCCGAGGCAGGATGCGCGCGGCGGTCGCGCGGTACCGGACTGAAGCGCCTAGAACCTCTCGGCCACATCGGCCGACTACCGCGTACAGGAAAAGCGGAAAAACATCATCGGCTAAGTCACAACGCGGACGAGAGCGTGCATTGAGTGATCCTGATAAACGGAATTTGAGCAGGATTGAGTCGAAATATGAAAGCTATAATGTCAAACTCGCGAATCCTATCAGCAGCAAAACAGGGCTACCTGAACCGTGGGCAAGACGAGTGTCAAAACAGTTGACAAAGCAGAACAGGAATAATCAGGTCAGGCGAGCTGGAATTCCAAATCCATTCATCAGTGATGCAAATGGCCGTAACAGGAAAATCTGGACTGTGGAGCAATGGAAGAAAGTCATTTGGTCAGATTAGTCTCGTTTCACAAGTTTCCAGCTTCTGGCCGACTTTATGTCGCAAGACTGAAGCGTGGGGAGTGTTCGGTGATGATTTGGGAAGCCTCATCATGGTATTCCACGAGCCCCATGGTTACTCTGCAAGGTCGCATTACTGTCAAGGTTTATTTGGCCTTTGAGTGATCGAGTCCATCCCACGGCACAATATTTGTTCCCCAAGACGACATTGGTCCTGTGCATACGTCTCACATCACCCAGTCCCAGTCTGTGAACACGAGAATGATTTGTCGTACCTTGTCCGCAGCTCGTGGTCGTGCGGTAGCGTTCTCGCTTCCCGCGCCCGGGTTCCCGGGTTCGATTCCCGGCGGGGTCAGGGATTTTCTCTGCCTCGTGATGACTGGGTGTTGTGTGATGTCCTTAGGTTAGTTAGGTTTAAGTAGTTCTAAGTTCTAGGGGACTGATGACCATAGATGTTAATTCCCATAGTGCTCAGAGCCATTTGAACCATTTTTTTGCCGTACCTCCTCTGGCCAACACACTCGCCGCAGCTCAATATTGTTGACACTTTGTGGTCTACTTCGGACTTGCACGTCCATCATCGTTACCTGAACTTGCCACTGTTTTGCAGGAAGGATGATATAAGATATTTTTTGCACGAAATTGTAGCTTTCAATTTTTTGGCAGATGGGATATTGGTGTGACGCCACTGTGATAACTGTCTTTTTGTATCGGACGTGTAATGAGGCACCGACGTCTCTTCTCCTGTCACAATAGAGCTCAGAAAATGCTCACCTTTCAGTTCAAGTCACTCAAGAAACTAGTGGGCGCTATTGACCTGATTGTTCTTGTGTTGCTTTGTCAACTGTTTTGAGACTCATCTTGCCCACAGTTTAGGTAGCCAAGCGTTACTGGGAGTGTCTCGTGGAAGAGAGTTCCGGAACCCAGAAATTTCATCCTGTGTCAAACGGTAGGCTTCACGAACAGTTTCCTCGACTTTTTTCACCGACTCATCGGTCAGAAGGTCTTCATGAGCATTTGTTCTGCTGTCACTAAACTTCCAATAGCACTTAGACACACGCGTTCTAGTTATAAAACCTTCACCGTAAATAGTTTTGATTCGCAAAAATATTTCGGTAGATGTTACTTCTCTCGGGAGGACGAAGTGGAACACAGAACGTAGCTCGCGCACTTGGCGGGATTTCTTACCGACATCTTTCACGCAACTGGGCACTAAAACTTGAGATTAAAAATTATTCCATTCAGTCCTGGCATGGTGGTACAGTAACCTCACTTTTGCTGCTATTACAATGGCCGAGCGTTTCTAGGCGCTACAGTCTGGAACCGCGCGACCGCTACGGTCTCAGGTTCGAATCCTGCCTCGGGCATGGATGTGTGTGTTGTCCTTAGGTTAGTTAGGTTTAAGTAGTTCTAAGTTCTAGGGGACTTATGACCTGAGCAGTTGAGTCCCATAGTGCTCAGAGCCATTTTGAACCATTTGCTATTACAAAATCAAAAACAAAAAACAGTTGTACGTTGCACAGTCTTCTTTATTAAAACAAGAATATGCCTTTCGCCCGGATAGGGAATCATCAGGTTATTTGCAAATATAAGGGAAGGGCGAAATTACAATTATTCCGGCAAGGACCTAACCTGGACTAACATAAAAGAAAAATAAGATTCAAACACCCACCGAATAAAGTTAGACAGAGACACATAATGTAAATCACGTTAAGAGTACAACAATTTTCTGCCGAAAAGCATCCGTCAAAGAAGGTACGATACCTAGTAAAAGGTACTGAAAGCAACCTATACGTAAAAATATATTAAAGATTAATAAATAAAAGTACCGGTATCATGCATGAATAGAGAACGAGGGAGAAATGAAAAATTGTGTATAACCCCATGGGGGCGACGACAGGCTTAGTAACTCAGAACAAGACTTCACCGTGCAAACTGTAAACACAGCTGTACACTAGAACGGCAACGGAGGCCCGTCCGTATTCACATAGTACATACATATGAGTGAGACGAGCTCGAGCAGAATATTTGTCTAGTAGTGATTACAGGGGTCTTGCGGCGCCGCCGTCGGGTGTACAGTGTGATAAAAACAAATGTCGTGTGATTAGAGCCTCCTGGCGGGTAGACCGTTCGCCGGATGCAAGTCTTTCGATTTGACGCCACTTCGGCGACTTGCGCGTCGATGGGGATGGAATGATGATGATTAGGACAACACAACGCCCAGTCCCTGAGCGGAGAAAATCTCCGACCCAGCCGGGAATCGAACCCGGGCCCTTAGGATTGACATTCTGTCGCACTGACCACTTTTTTTTTCATTTTGTTCGGTATTGTTCGTTGCGTTTGGTCTGGGCGGACGTCACAAGCCATCCGTTCAAGGTGATCGTTGATTCCTTTACTCAGTTTTTTATTACAGAGGGCAAGCAGATCTCTGACCGAACACGCTGAGCTACCGGACCATTCAGCTACCGGGGGCGGACTACAGTCTGATAACGGAGTAACATTTAAAATACAAACGGCAAAACTGAGAAATAAATAAAAACATAATGGAGCATATGAAAATAGACACAGTACAGGACGTGCTAGATCGAGTATTATTTTACGGAGACATAGAAAACCCTTATGTTCAAAAACAGTGTAAGAGAATAATGAAGTAAAAAAACATAGAGAAACAAAATGAAGATCACAAATATAAAGCTAAAAGGTAACAATGCTAAAAAGATAAAATACCATAGCATAAAAGTGCCAAGCGGCCAAGTCCCTGGTAATAAAAAGCTAAAAACTAATATATTGTTTGAAAATGGGAAACATACAATTATAAAAGCCTTATTTTTGCCGGATTACTGGTCATTGAGTTACATATCCTTCTTAGCGTGTGAATGTTTAACAATTTCGGTCTTTCAAGTGGACTGAGTCTTTCCCTTGAGAGCGTGGTGTAAAGCCTTTAAGTTCCCGATTGTAGGTGGCTGGTGGCCACTGGATCCAAGATGGTCAGCGAAGACTGAATTATACTTAACCTGTCCCATCTTAGTGAGCAACTGCCTCTAAAACCTTATTTTAAAAGCGCTTCTCCCGTCAGGCCAATATAAGGTGCTTGACATTCACATGTAGTTATAGACGCCAGAGGTAGCATATTTATCTTTCTGTGAACATTCATTGTGAATGTATATGTATTGGATTTTAGTAGGGACAGTATACACTATTCTTATATTTAGAGCACGAAAGAGTCTACTGTGGCATAGGACGCATTACCTAAAAATGGAAACTTAGCAAAGCTGTAATATTGCCCTGGGAATGGTTTCTCGCTCGCATAGCGATTTTTTTTTGCATGTATAATTTATCAATGATGGAGGGCCCCTATCCATTACAAAAAGCGATGTATTTAAGGTTTTCCACTTCCTTTGTAATAGGTTCTGCGCTAAGCGGAATTTCAGTGATACGATGTATCACAGATCTGAAGTAGCTCACCTGTTACTTACAGGGACGACACGACGAAGCCTGTATAGTTGTATCGCTTGTAGAAGGCTTACGATAAATGTCAAATTTGATGACATTATTAGTGAGACAAAGCTGCAAATCACAGAAGTTGAGAATACTATTGCTATACATGGTTCAAATGGCTGTGAGCACTATGGGACTTAACTTCTCAGGTCATCAGTCCCCTAGAACTTAGAACTACTTAAACCTAACTAACCTAAGGACATCACACACATCCATGCCCGAGACAGGATTCGAACCTGCGACCGTAGCGGTCGCGCGGTTCCATGGAAAAGCCACTGTGTTTTTATCAATGTAGTCATTTTCATGAACAATGATAGGGGTGAAAATTCCTGGCAGATTAAAACTGTGTTCTGGACCGAACTCGAACTCGGGAGCTTCGCGGGCACGTGCTTTATCATCTGAGCTACGCAAGCACGACTCACAACCGGTCGTCATAGCTCTATTCTTCAGTACCTCGTCTCCTGCCATCCAAATAACGACAGTGGAATGCCTTTTGTCAGTGCAGTCTACAATGACATTATGCCAGAATCATATGGTCTTCATCATGCTTAGCAAATGTGGCCTTCTCAGTAAGTTCACTGGCTTTACAAGCGATTCACAGTTTATCAGATTTGTTACAGGTAGAAGCACCAAGTGCGATTGTACCATGTGTTACCAAGAAAGTGGCAGTAGTATCGTCTAGCCTTGGTTGGATGCTATACTTGAGGCCTTTGTTGAGCATGTTCAGTTGCTTTTCACTGAAAACAATGTCCATCATGTGAAATTTAAAATTTTCCCGGCGAACTGAATATTCAAAAAGATTTCGGGCTTGCAGTCTGCCGTCGTTAGCTTCCATCCACGATATTTCGACTGGACAACTGCCAACCATCCTCAGGTGAGCCATCGAAGACTGACGAAGACGCCCTCCGTTCCGTAATATATAGCGTGCAGCGAGTATTCCGCGCATGCGTCAAAATCATATGGAGAGACGAACCACACCGCCCGCCAGCAGCGCCCTCACTGGTGGAACTGCAGAACTCAGCTGTCTTCGGCGCTGTCAATTGCCGCGGCCATCGGAATACTCTGACGTCTTCGTCTGGAGCAGATCTTACAGACGACGGGGTCCACGCATTATCTAGCTGGTAGCCATTGTCGCGGTTGATAAGATTGGTTCAAATGGTTCAAATGGCTCTGAGCACTATGGGACTCAACTGCTGTGGTCATAAGTCCCCTAGAACTTAGAACTACTTAAACCTAACTAACCTAAGGACATCACACACATCCATGCCCGAGGCAGGATTCGAACCTGCGACCGTAGCGGTCGCGCGGTTCCAGACTGTAGCGCCTTTAACCGCTCGGCCACTCCGGCCGGTAGGTTGATAAGATTGTCTGTCATGCGAATTTCCACTGATTCTTTTATGACGGAGTCCCAAAAGGATGTTGTTATGGCCACAATTGTTGTCTTGTCATACTCCAGTGGAAATGCAGTGATCAGCAATTGCGGACATTCGGTTTACATGGAGTTAGAGAAAAATGGTTGCCTCCCTTTCTTGGATGTGCTAGTCAGACGGAAGAGTGATGGCTCTCTGGGGCATTCGGTTTATCGAAAGCCCACACATAGTTTTGTATTTAAATTCGTCCAGCTGCCATCACCCATCGCAAACAATGAGTGTACTTAAAACACTTGTACACAGAGCTCATGTAGTGTCAGATGCAGATGTTTGCCTGAAGAGCTTGCCCATCTGAAGAGGGTTTTCAAAGAGAGTGGATATTCTACCCGGCAAATTAGCAAGGCACTTGCAATTAAGCCAAAGAAACAGGGAGTGGAGAAAGAAGAGAGTACGCCTACTAAATCTTTAGCTTTTCTTCCCTTTGTTGGCAACATTTCCTTCAAAATTGCAAGAATCCTCCACGGTTTCGAAGTGTAAGCAATTTTCCGTCCACCATCGAAGATTTCCGACCTGCTGGGATCAGTGAAAGACGATCTGGTATTGCGGAAGGGGGGAATTTATAAAATACCTTGTCAGTGTGGCATGCCATATATAGGACAAACATTGCGAACTGTAGAAGACGTTGCACTGAACATCAGCGCTGTACTCGCCTTTTGCAACCTAGCAAGTCTGCAATTGCCGAGCATTGCATTTCCACTGGACACTCAATGGACTATGACAAGACAACAATTTTGGACACAGCAACATCCTGTTGGGACTCCGTCATAAAAGAATCAGTGGAAATTCGTATGGCAGACAATCTTATGAACCGTGACAATGGCTACCAGCTAGATAATGCGTGGAACCCCGTCATCTCTTAAGATCTGCTCCAGAAGAAGACGTCAGAGTACTCCGATGGCCGCGGCAATCGACAACGCCGAAGACAGCTGAGTTCTGCAGTTCCACCAGCGAGGGCGCTGCTGGCGGGCGGTGTGGTTCGTCTGTCAATATGATTTTGAAGCATGCGCGGAATACTCGCTGCACGCTATATACGAGGGCTATCCACAAAGTACATTACGTTTTGGAATTAAAAATTAATAAAGTATTGGAAATTTTTTTTATTATATACAGATGAAAGCCACACTTAAATACTATTTTTCTACATAGTTGCCATTTAAATTAAGGCACTTATCGTAGCGATGGATGAGCTTGGAAATACCTTCGTCGTAAAATTCGGCCGCCTGCGCCTTCAACCACGTGGTTACCTCTTCTTTTGGGACAGAAAAGGTGTGATTTTTATGGATTTCCTGGAAAGAGGCACTACAATAAACTCTCAAAGGTATTGCCAAACTCTGCACAACCTCAGAAGAGCAATACAAAACAAGCGCAGGGGAAAGTTGGGCTCAAAGATCTCGCTGATTCACGACAACGCCCGGGCCCATACGGCAAATGCCACTCGTGATGTTCTCGAATCTTTTAAGTGGGAGTTGTTTCCTCATCCGCCGTACAGTCCCGATCTGGCACCGAGTGACTTCCACTTATTCCCAGCAATGAAGAAGTGGTTGGCTATGCAGCGTTTTAATGATGACGCACAGCTTCAAGAAGAGGTAACCACGTGGTTGAAGGCGCAGGCGGCCGAATTTTACGACGAAGGAATTTCCAAGCTCGTCCATCGCTACGATAAGTGACTTAATTTAAATGGGAACTATGTAGAAAAGTAGTATTTAAGTGTGGCTTTCATTTGGATATAATAAAAAAAATTTCCAATACAATATTCATTTTTTATTCCAAAACGCAATGTACTTTGTGGATAGCCCTCGTATTACGGAACGGAGGGCGTCTTCGTCAGTCTTCGATGGCTCAACTGAAAGCTGTTTCAAACGCTAATGATTTTCCTACACCGTACTAGACACGGCAAAGTGTGTCTTCCTTGTTTCGACAGTTACTTCTCTTCCAAGGTACTGAAATTCCATCACTTCCTCTACCACAAGGATCCCAATTTTGATGTTAAGTTTACCACTATTTCTGCTGCTCTTATTACTTTCGGCTTTCTTTGGGCTACACTCAGTTCTGTATAGGTCAAACCTGCGCTCTCTTGCAGTTAAGAGGAACACGTCTCTCGTCTCTGAGATCAATTACTGTTCCATAATTAACTCTCGACAGCGAATGTACCGGGGCGCTGAGATTTATCGATTTAACCTGTTTTCAGCAACTCTAGCATTGATAAGTTTGTCTCACAGCAAAAGCGAGTGTATTAAATAACTACAGTACTCACTGAGTTTTGTTTCAAATAAACGTTTGAAGACAGAAGGTAACATTTCGGCTTTTTCTTTATTTCGGTTTCTGGGTCGTCCTCAGGTATCTGAGCACTGGTTATTATTACAATGACAACCTAATAATGTGATCATTTTTTGGGTTCTGAGGCAGCTGCTATTATAATACTCTAAATTAATGCGCCCAAATACATTTCGTCTTTATGAAATATTACAGACTTCCGAAGCGAAGTAATGAGCTGGATGTATAGCAAAGTTGACAAATTCCTTTAAAAGAAGGAACGAAGTTGCAAAACATTGTGACACAAACCGTAACAGTTTGGAGTGACCTGCTAAAGACCTAGTCCGTCATACGTGGCTACGCCTTACGCCGTCTTGTTTACACAGCCCGCGTCGCTTTTAATACCCTTCACGCGTAATACTCCGTGAAGCCATGGCAACACCGTCCACTGATTCCCACGGTGACTCAGCACTGGTGACATTGCCACGTGCAATACACAAAGCCTTCCGTTGTCATTTTGGTGCTGCTACATAATATGTTCTACGCTGTCGTTTATCTTTGTCTTCAGTGATTTTCTTCAGAAACTTTTCTATTTGCGTCTATTTTTGCATCAATAACAACTATATTTTTGAGGATTCCGCACTGAACAAACTATTATTTCTTGTCTATCTGGCCCACCCTGGAAGCTGAACATTGTGGAAAGGCTTAAACAGTCTATGACTTTTTGTGGAAAGTGCGTCCAGTCGCCTTTATAATTTAAACCTTTTAGTGTCCAATACCTAGCTTGCGAATATCAGCAAAAATGGTTCAAATGGCTCTGAGCACTATGGGAGTCAACATCTGAGGTTATCAGTCCCCTAGAACTTAGAACTAATTAAACCTAACTAACCTAAGGACATCACACACATCCATGCCCGAGGCAGGATTCGAACTTGCGATCGTAGCGGTCGCGCGGTTCCAGACTGAAGCGCCTAGAACCGCTCGGCCACACTGGCCGGCTGAATATCAGCAGATGTGGGTATTTACAGGTATTTCATATTATGTAGCTGGGCGATGGGAATATGGTAACGTCATACAGTAAACGAAGTTGTGAGGATGATAACTAAACCGGCGCATTATATACCAGGGCAGAAAAAAATGCACTTAGATGGCCATGGCATAACATACAGTTATATGTCACTTTCACGTGAGCTAGTTTTGAGAAATTGCTTTAGAGATCGTTCTTACGACAATAGTGTGATTTAAGCCAGTGAGTTCCGAGGTTATGGTTGACAGAAGATTATTTACGGATGGTCGATTGGGATGATTCTATTGCAGAGTCATATAGCGAGCACACCTAAAGCTATCGTTTGTTGTCTCTGGCATAAATTGGTAGGTCCTGTGTGGAAATATTGTGTAGATAACTGAAATCCTCAATCTCGTCTGGACATCGGAGTCTACTATTTTAATTCTTTGCTCTTTTACAATATGCCTAGTAATCAACTAAATGTAATGTACAGGTGCCTCACTCAGTTTATCGCTTGAGAAACAACCAGTAAGAAGTGGTATCACTCTACGCTCTCTAGCGAAATGTTTCATCCACACACAGATGAGCCAGATACTATGACAATCTCCTTTGTACCGCGGTAGTCTATCTTTGGAACGCAGTACAGCAGCGATCCTATGTGACATGAATTCGACAATTCATTGACAGGTTTAAGATGATATGTGGCACGAAGACATGTGTCACCAGGTGACGAAATCCCGTAAATTATGGGTTGTTGGTTTGTGGGCCGGGAACTGGCACCGATAACGTCCGAGATGTCTTCCATCGGGTTCAGATCAGCCTAATTTGGTGGCCAAGACAACGCGAGATCAGTATCGAGCTCCTCAAACCACTGTAGGTCGGACCTTGCCGTGGGTCACGGGCAGTTATGGCATCGCCTTCGGGGTAGGCGCCAGATATGGAGGGATACAGGTGGTCCGCAGTAATGTTCACGAATCCCTCTCCTATCCAGGTGCCTACTATTACTGCCGTACGTCTATGGAAGCTCAGAAGAATATCCTCTGTGGCATAATACTGCTCGCAGGGCCCTACGTTCGTGGCGTGGTGCATGTTACGAGCGGCCGTTCGATTGGATGATGGCGTATCTGCATCTACATCTTTGTCGAAATGGCTACTCTGCAGTCAGACGTATGTGCCTGGCAGAGGGTTCATCGAACCACCTTCACACTAATTTTCTACAACTTTCACTCTCGAACAGCGCGCAAAAAAAGAACACCTACCTCCATATCTTTCCGGGGTAGCTCTGATTTCGCTAATATTATTATGATGATCGTTTCTCCCTACGTAGGTCGGCGTCAACAAAATATTTTCGCGCTCGGAAGAGAAAATTGAAACTTCCTGAGAAGATTCCGCTGCTACGAAAAACTTCTTTGTTTTTATGATTTCAGTCCCAGATATTGTATCATATCCGTAACACTCTCCCCCCTATTTCTCGGAATTACAAAACTTGATGTCCATCTTTGAAATTTATCGATGCACGATGTACTCCGTTAATCCTATCTGGTAAGGAACTCTCAACGCGCAGCAATACTCCTAAGTAGGACGTGCAAGCGTAAAGCAGGCAATCTCTTCAGTAGATCTGTTGCATCCTCAAAGTGTTCTGCCAATGAAACACATTTTTCGTTCCCCTTCCCTACAACATTTTCTATGTGTTCTTACCAATTAAGTGCCGGCCGAAGTGGCCGTGCGGTTAAAGGCGCTGCAGTCTGGAACCGCAAGACCGCTACGGTCGCAGGTTCGAATCCTGCCACGGGCATGGATGTTTGTGATGTCCTTAGGTTAGTTAGGTTTAACTAGTTCTAAGTTCTAGGGGACTAATGACCTCAGAAGTTGAGTCCCATAGTGCTCAGCACCATTTGAACCATTTTTTTGAACCAATTAAGTTTTTCGCAATGGTAATTCCAGTTATTTTGCTCCCCAAATAGCAAAACTCCTTTACTACTTTAAGTGTCTCATTTCTTAATCTAATACCCTCAACATCACCCGACTTAATTCGACTACATTCCATTATCCTCGTTTTGCTTTTGTTGATGTTCATCTTATATCCTCCCTTCAAGACACTATCCATTCCCTTCAACTGCTCTTCCAAGTCCTTTGCTGTCTCTGACAGAATTACAATGTCATCGGCGAACCTCAACGTTTTTATTTCTTCTCCATGGATTTTAATACCTACTCCGAATTGTAATTCGTAGGTCCTCCCCCCATGAACCATGGACCTTGTCGTTGGTGGGGAGGCTTGTGTGCCTCAGCGATACAGATAGCAGTACCGTAGGTACAACCACAACGGGGGGGTATCTGTTGAGAGGCCAGACAAACGTGTGGTTCCTGAAGAGGGGCAGCAGCCTTTTCAGTAGTTGCAAGGGCAACAGTCTGGATGACTGACTGATCTGGCCTTGTAACAATAACCAAAACGGCCTTGCTGTGCTGGTACTGCGAACGGCTGAAAGCAAGGGGAAACTACGGCCGTAATTTTTCCCGAGGGCATGCAGCTTTACTGTATGATTAAATGATGATGGCGTCTTCTTGGGTAAAATATTCCGGAGGTAAAATAGTCCCCCATTCGGATCTCCGGGCGGGGACTACTCAAGAGGATGTCGTTATCAGGAGAAAGAAAACTGGCATTCTACGGATCGGAGCGTGGAATGTCAGATCCCTTAATCGGGCAGGTAGGTTAGAAAATTTAAAAAGGGAAATGGATAGGTTAAAGTTAGATATAGTGGGAATTAGTGAATTTCGGTGGCAGGAGGAACAAGACTTCTGGTCAGGTGACTACAGGGTTATAAACACAAAGTCAAATAGGGGTAATGCAGGAGTAGGTTTAATAATGAATAGGAAAATAGGAATGCGGGTAAGCTACTACAAACAGCATAGTGAACGCATTATTGTGGCCAAGATAGATACGAAGCCCACACCTACTACAGTAGTACAAGTTTATATGCCAACTAGCTCTGCAGATGACGAAGAAATTGAAGAAATGTATGATGAAATAAAAGAAATTATTCAGATAGTGAAGGGAGACGAAAATTTAATAGTCATGGGTGACTGGAATTCGAGTGTAGGAAAAGGGAGAGAAGGAAACGTAGTAGGTGAATATGGATTGGGGCTAAGAAATGAAAGAGGAAGCCGCCTGGTAGAATTTTGCACAGAGCACAACTTAATCATAGCTAACACTTGGTTTAAGAATCATGATAGAAGGTTGTATACATGGAAGAACCCTGGAGATACTAAAAGGTATCAGATAGATTATATAATGGTAAGACAGAGATTTAGGAACCAGGTTTTAAATTGTAAGACATTTCCAGGGGCAGATGTGGACTCTGACCACAATTTATTGGTTATGACCTGTAGATTAAAACTGAAGAAACTGCAAAAAGGTGGGAATTTAAGGAGATGGGACCTGGATAAACTGAAAGAACCAGAGGTTGTACAGAGTTTCAGGGAGAGCATAAGGGAACAATTGACAGGAATGGGGGAAAGAAATACAGTAGAAGAAGAATGGGTAGCTTTGAGGGATGAAGTAGTGAAGGCAGCAGAGGATCAAGTAGGTAAAAAGAAGAGGGCTAGTAGAAATCCTTGGGTAACAGAAGAAATATTGAATTTAATTGATGAAAGGAGAGAATATAAAAATGCAGTAAGTGAAGCAGGCAAAAAGGAATACAAACGTCTCAAAAATGAGATCGACAGGAAGTGCAAAATGGCTAAACAGGGATGGCTAGAGGACAAATGTAAGGATGTGGAGGCTTATCTCACTAGGGGTAAAATAGATACTGCTTACAGGAAAATTAAAGAGACCTTTGGAGATAAGAGAACCACTTGTATGAACATCAAGAGCTCAGATGGAAACCCAGTTCTAAGCAAAGAAGGGAAAGCAGAAAGGTGGAAGGAGTATATAGAGGGTCTATACAAGGGCGATGCACTTGAGGACAATATTATGGAAATGGAAGAGGATGTAGATGAAGATGAAATGGGAGATACGATACTGCGTGAAGAGTTTGACAGAGCACTGAAAGACCTAAGTCGAAACAAGGCCCCCGGAGTAGACAACATTCCATTGGAACTACTGACAGCCTTGGGAGAGCCAATCCTGACAAAACTCTACCATCTGGTGAGCAAGATGTATGAAACAGGCGAAATACCCTCAGACTTCAAGAAGAATATAATAATTCAATCCCAAAGAAAGCAGGTGTGGACAGATGTGAAAATTACCGAACAATCAGTTTAATAAGCCACAGCTGCAAAATACTAACACGAATTCTTTACAGACGAATGGAAAAACTAGTAGAAGCCGACCTCGGGGAAGATCAGTTTGGATTCCGTAGAAATACTGGAACACGTGAGGCAATACTGACCTTACGACTTATCTTAGAAGAAAGATTAAGGAAAGGCAAACCTACGTTCCTAGCATTTGTAGACTTAGAGAAAGCTTTTGACAATGTTGACTGGAATACTCTCTTTCAAATTCTAAAGGTGGCAGGGGTAAAATACAGGGAGCGAAAGGCTATTTACAATTTGTATAGAGAAATTTGTTAACATCGAGTATAGATTTAAGTGTCAGGAAGTCATTTCTGAAAGTATTTGTATGGAGTGTAGCCATGTATGGAAGTGAAACATCGACGGTAAATAGTTTGGACAAGAAGAGAATAGAAGCTTTCGAAATGTGGTGCTACAGAAGAATGCTGAAGATTAGATGGGTAGATCACATAACTAATGAGGAAGTATTGAATAGGATTGGGGAGAAGAGAAGTTTGTGGCACAACTTGACCAGAAGAAGGGATCGGTTGGTAGGACATGTTCTGAGGCATCAAGGGATCACCAATTTGGTATTGGAGGGCAGCGTGGAGGGTAAAAATCGTAGGGGGAGACCAAGAGATGAATACATTAAGCAGATTCAGAAAGATGTAGGTTGCAGTAGGTACTGGGAGATGAAGAAGCTTGCACAGGATAGAGTAGCATGGAGAGCTACATCAAACCAGTCTCAGGACTGAAGACCACAACAACAACAACAATTCCTAGGTAAATAGTTGAATCTAGCCGGCTTCAGATTTTGATTGATTTATAGTGTAACCGAAGTTTAACGGATTCCTTTTAGCACTTATGTGGATGACCTCACACTTTTCATTATTTATGATCAATTGCCAATTTTTGCACCATACAGATATATTTTCTAAATCGTTTTGCAATTGGTTTTGATCATTTGATGACTTTACAACTCGGTAAATGACAGCATTATCTGCAAACAACCTAAGACGACTGTTCAAATTGTCTCCTAAAACGTTTATATAGATCAGGAACAACAGAAAGCCTACAACACTACCTTGCGGAACACCAGCAATCACTTCTGCTTTACTCGATCAATTTTCGTCAGTTACTACGAACTGTGACCTCTCTGACAGGAAATCATGAATCCAGCCGCATAACTGAGACGATATTCCAGAAGCACCCAATTTGACTTTAAGCCGCTTGTGAAGTACGGCGTAAAAGCCTTTCTAGAAACCTACAAATATTATAACAACTTTAAATCCCTTGTCGGCAACACTCAACACTTCGTGTGAGTAAAGAGCTAGTAGTGTTTCACAAGAACGATGTTTTCTAAAGCCGAATTGACTATGTGTCAATAGACCGTTCTCTTAGAGGCAATTCATAATATTCGAATAGAATATATTGCAGAATCCTGCTGCACATTGACGTTCTTGATACAGGCATGTAATTCAGTGGATTACTCTTACTTCCTGTGCAACTTTCCAGTCTTTGGGTACGGATCTTTCGTCGCGCGAGTCATTGTATATGATTGTTAAGTATGGATCTGTTACATTAGCTTACTCTGAAAGGAACCTAACTGGTATACTTTGTGGACTGGATGACTTGTTTATATTAAGTGATTTAAATTGCTTCACTGCTCCGAGGATATCTACTTCTAGGTACCCGGACACGACCGCATCCACTTCCTACGATGAGGTGTGGACGCTCCGCCCCTGATCACCTACCCGTTGTTATACCGTCCTTCAACCTTATCGCCGCTAGAATGACTTCCCGATCGCTTCTGCTCCACTTACACTTTCCTTACCGCGTCATGTGCCTGCAGTGCAACCAGGCGGCATTCAGTCTCGCGCTAGGCATTGCTCATAATGTTTTGGCGCATGAATGTGTATCGGAGGAAGGACACTTTCCTATCACTAAGACGCCGCGAGAAGAGAGTGCGTAATTTTATCCTGATTCCATGAACTGTGCGTCTATCATATTGGGTGGTTCAAAAAAGAGCTGTAAAAGATAAAAACACATAGCGTATGTCACTAGTTATAGGAAGGTTCAAAGTGTTGACACTGCTGCGCTGATTTTTGTTTCTAGCTATATGGCAACTACACGACAAGAAAAATCATTTTGTGTGTTGGCATATGCGGGAAGTCAATCCAGTGTTCAAGTGTAACGTTCGTTCCGCCGCCTATTTAGCGTGAGGCTGCCTCTGCACAAGCAGATTTAAGACTGGTGTAAAAGTTGATTGCACATGCAGAGGGAAGAGCTCACTGATCGGCCACGCACATCTGATGAAAATATCGAGCTTAGCCGAAATGCGTTCACACGGAGCCCTGGGTAGTTCACAAGACGAGCAGACCAGGAACCTCATCTTCCTCAAGCAATGGTGTGGCGTGCTCTGAAACGACGCCTGCATATGAGGCCTTGCGCAATGCTGTTACTGCGACAATTGCGCCCCGGCGAACTCCCCCCCCCCCCCCCCCCACCACCAAAAAAAAATAATGATAATAATTTGCATTTTAGTTCGCCGGAATACGGTAGAGGGCACTTCCTCTGAGTGACTCATCATTTCGGACGACACGGCGTCTCATCTATCGGGTAAAGTATACCTCCACAATGTAAGTATTTTGTGGTCACAAACTCCCGATGTCGTCCTCGAACCTGAAAATCTCACAAAAATTGATTGTCTTTTGTGCCGTTTCTGTTCACAACGTTTATGGCCCTTTCCTTATTTGTGGAGGAAACTGCGATAGGTATGTCATACGTAAACATTTTGCAAAATTGGTTGTTTCCTCAACTTCGCGAAGATTCCAATGATATCACTTTTACGCATGGTGGCGACCAGCCTCAGATTCACCTTGAAGCGCGGCGTTAGCTTAACAACACTAACCCACAACGTTGGACTGGAAGAGATGGACAACAAGATCTTGTTCATTACTTCTGGCGTCCTAGGTCACCAGAACTCACAACTTGCGATTTGTTTTCTGTGGAGGAATATAAAAGACAGAGTCTTTGTCCCACCTATGGCAGCTACTCGAGTTGAGAAATCCATTTGTTGAAGCTGTCGATTCGACAAATAGGGATCTGTTGATTCGTTTGTGGAATGAAGTGAGCTACCGTTTCAATATTTCTCAAGCAACCCATTGTGCTCACATTGAGTGTGTGGTACAGTGTCTGCGCGAACATAAAACTTTCAACCTTCATCTATCTAGTGACACAGCTAAAGTATTTTTAACTGAAATCTGTTCTTTCTTTTTGAATCAACCTGTATAAACATGATTTCATTGAGTTTCTTTTAGTACAGAATCTCCGTAACTTACATGGTGTATTAAGAACTTTTTGTTAGAAAGTTTCTGATTTCGTTTCTTTAACATTCTTCTGATGCAGCATTCAACTACGTCACGAGTAACCCCCTTTAATCACTTCTGTACTGCACCAGTTAACTTCTAGAGTGTTCTTTTGCTCGTTTCAGGCGTTTTGTCTGTGAATTATCTACGTAGACCTACAGACGGAGAACCTACTGAATGAAATGATGTCGTTAAAGAACAATGCACAGCAACAATTCGAACCGAAACGAAGTGGTTTAAAAGTTACAGTGTATAGTGGGCGCGTGTTACTGTTGGTGACAACGTCTTCGGTGTTGAATCCCTCGCAGGTAATAATTCAGTGATAACTCACCCTGGAATCGACGTCCTAGTGTGCCACGGCAATTGCCATTTGAGTACAGCTGAACAATACGGTACGAATCTCAGCATCTTCCGACTTCATATCTCCTACATGTTTGACATGTATGTGTTAGGTACGAATCAGCTGTTTTATGGTCACAATGAGGCAAGTACTTAAGAATCAACAAAATGAAGAGCAAAATTACATTAATACGAAAATAATGTACAGATCGTGCTCGAATCATCCATTCACTCTACTGCAGTGTTACTCACGGTGTATTTAAGTGGTTTGGATGATAGTGAAATAAAAACAGTATATGACTGAAAATAGATTCAGATCACCTGAGTATACAAAAATCCAATGGATTTAATCTCAGACCTTCGCCCCGTGTTACCACGAAAGAGAACATATGACCTAAGGTGACCTGTCTGTGGTCCATTTGCTGCTTTTCAAGAGAAGAGCCATGCTGCAGAGACACAATGCTCAGCGAGCAGTCACTTGGAGGAGAAGTGGAGAGTTGCTCCTATACGTATTTTGATGTCTGGTGTGAGTACGGAGCAGGAGTACCCGGAACGTATCCAGCCCTAGCCGCTAACATTAGCTGCGAAGTGTGAAATCCTGCACAAGATAAAATGCTTAGTTTCTGGATTCCACAGGGCATTGCTTCGTTAGTAGCAAGGCCAGTTAGCAGTCATGAGGGAGGAGTGGGGATTCCAAAGATCCGCAACACTCGTAGACTTTGTCGATAGTGGACAAGAACATACTTCGTTAGTAGCATGGCCAGTTAGTAGTCATGAGAGAGGAGCGGGGAATCCAAAGATCCGCAACACTCGTAGACTTTGTCGATAGTGGACAAGAACATACACAGGACGCAAGCTGTTGGGGGTGAATGACGAAATAGGAAACAATCGCGAGAGTTCATATAAAAGTGTGTAGGTACACTTGCCAATAGTGATATCTATGTTTCTTTGCAGCTGTGGCTTAGAATTATTATATTCTTCTTGAAGTCTGAGGGTATTTCGCCTGTTTCATACATCTTGCTCACCAGATGGTAGAGTTTTGTCATGACTGGCTCTCCCAAAAGCAAAACGAGGATAATGGAATGTAGTCGAATTAAATCGGGTGATGCTGAGGGAATTAGATTAGGAAATGAGACACTTAAAGTAGTAAAGGAGTTTTGCTATTTGGGGAGCAAAATAACTGATGATGGTCGAAGTAGAGAGGATATAAAATGTAGACTGGCAATGGCAAGGAAAGCGTTTCTGAAGAAGAGAAATTTGTTAACATCGAGTATAGATTTAAGTGTCAGGAAGTCATTTCTGAAAGTATTTGTATGGAGTGTAGCCATGTATGGAAGTGAAACATGGACGGTAAATAGTTTGGACAAGAAGAGAATAGAAGCTTTTGGAATGTGGTGCTACAGAAGAATGCTGAAGATTAGATGGGTAGATCACATAACTAATGAGGAAGTATTGAATAGGATTGGGGAGAAGAGAAGTTTGTGGCACAACTTGACTAGAACAGGGTATCGGTTGGTTTCTGAGGCATCAAGGGATCACCAATTTGGTACTGGAGGGCAGCGTGGAGGGTAAAAATCGTAGGGGGAGACCAAGAGATGAATACACTAAGGAGATTCAGAAGGATGTAGGTTGCAGTAGGTACTGGGAGATGAAGAAGCTTGCACAGGATAGAGTAGCATGGAGAGCTGCATCAAACCAGTCTCAGGACTGAAGACCACAACAACAACAACAACATGTTTCTTTGGCGGGGACAGTTGTAAATCCGATTAACAAAGCTCCTTTTTCTCTAATTGAGGGAGAGGGTCGGAGGGGGGGGAGGAGGTCCATGAGAATGTGGTAGGTATGGGAATCACAACACCAATGAAGAACGCTGGGAGACCGGTTTACCAGTGCTTGTCAAGGAGGTAAACTTTGTTGCTGCATCTCATTATGATGTCTCTCCAATAGCTTGGATGATACATTAACTGGCAAACCGTTTAGGTACACAATTACCAACTGAGAGCACGTGGAAGCAGTTGTACCAATAGAAGTACCGGCTCTATCAAGTTTCATCCAAACTCTTCTTTCTTCGTCAACATAAAGCATGACCTCACACTCTGTCAGGCATGCCAAACTGCGAACTGAAGTTCCCGAAAAAGCGACAACCAATAGCACACAGATAGCTGTTGAATTTGCGTTAAAAGATGGTCTTATACACGTCCGGAAAGTGCGGCAACAATTAAACGTTGACTGATACTTTCGTTTCACAGTACACCGTTTTGAAACAATATTTTCTCGTTCATACATGAGAATTCTTAATCTGGAGCCTTTAACACTTAAGTCCGTAAATAGAATAATTTTTCTTACAGTTTCTTTGCTAATGTTCAATAGATTTAAAACAATAAAATAACAGAAGACCTAAGTGTTCTTGTAAATAACTAAGTAAAATTTTGTATTGATGCTCTTAAAAACTATTAGTGGTTAATTATAAATGAGAAGCACAAAAATGAGGATGTATTACAATGTACTGAGTGTTTGTTTTAACTTGAGACAAATAAATATTTCGAAAACGATGCATCATACGAAAAAAAATGTTCAAGGTGAAAAGTTAATGTCAGTAAAGGTGACATATGTCTGAGCTAGAACTGGCCACCTCCTAACCATCCCTCCTGTGTGGGCGGGATCAACTTTGCATTTTCAGATGGGAACCACCACATTTTATTACATATTCATATCCTACGCCAAAAAATGTACTGATTTTCATTCGTGGTAGATGGCACTGCAATCGCCAAATGGCAACTCTACCTATTTTTTGCAATTAAGAAGCGATGCATTTGATTTAACCTTTCATTTACAATGTAAATGTACACCTTTGTGTTATGAATTTACGACGAACGTATCCGTTAGGACAGTAGGGCGAAATTTGGGGTTAATAGGCTATGACTGCAAACGACCGACGAGAGTGCCTTTGCTGACAGCACGACATCGCCTGCAGCGCCTCTACTGGTCTTGTGACCAAATCGCTTGGACCCCAGACAAATGGAAATCCGTGGCCTGGTCAGATGACTCTCGATTTCAGCTGGTGAGAGCATATGGTAGGGCTCGAATGTAGTGAAGACCCCACAAAGCCATGGACCCAAGATGTTAACAAGGCACAGTGTAAGCGGTAGTGGCCCGGTAAGGGTGCGGGCTGTGTTTACATGGAATAGACTGGGTCCTATGGTCCAAGTAAACCGATCATTGATGGGAAATGATTATGTCCGACTACTTGGAGACCATTTTCAGCCATTCGAGGACTTCATGCAGCCAAACAAAGATGGAATTTTTATGGATGACAATGCGCCACATCAGCTGGCCACAATTGTTCGCGTCTGGTTTGGAGAACATTCTGGACAATTTGAACGAAAGATTTGGCCACCCACATCGCCCGACATGAGTCCCATCGAACATTTATTGGACGTAATCGAGAGGTGAGTTCGTGCACAAAACCCTGCACTGGCAACACTTTCGCAGTAATGGAAGGCTATAGATGCTGTTGCTTAAAATCCGTCTTGATTGCAAAATTTTTTTTATTATTCATATGACCGGTTTCGGTTCATTCAGAACCATCTTCAGATCTGATATTTCAGTTACAGGAGTAACCCGTCCAAATCCAGCAACGTTTTTTTTTTTTATTTTTTTTTTATGTGACGTAGCATGTGAAAGTTGCTGGATTTGGACGGGTTACTCCTGTAACTGAAATATCAGATCTGAAGATGGTTCTGAATGAACCGAAACCGGTCATATGAATAATAAAAAATTTTTTGCAATCAAGACGGATTTTAAGCAACATTATAAAATCACTGATTGCTGTTATCCCATAAGACATTATGTCTGTTTTTGCAAAGGCTATAGATGCAGCATAGTTCTCTGGAAGGGGCTTCCAAAGTTGAGTCCATGCCACATCGAGTTTCTGAATTACGCCGGGCAAAAAGGAGATCCGACTCTATTTAAGGAGGTATCCCATGGCTTTGTCATCTCACTGTATTACTTTTCACACAGTGTCGAATGGTTGCTTGTGCTTACGTATACGCAACGGTGAAAATGTAGATGGTTCATAGCATAGCACGATGTTTGCTTTGTACAAACGAGCCGTAACACACACTATCGGATCGCTTTGCAAAATTATTTTTTCCTATAACAGCTTATTATAAGTTGCACATTAGCTGTTACGTATACGCAACAGTGAAAATGTAGATGGTTCATAGCATAGCACGATGTTTGCTTTGTACAAACGAGCCGTAACACACACTATCGGATCGCTTTGCAAAATTATTTTTTCCTATAACAGCTTATTATAAGTTGCACATTAGCTGTTACAATAAGATGCTACATAGATGATGCATCATTGACTGTACAGGATGTTTCACAATTCTTATTACAAGCTTCTGGGGTTGCAGGGGAGAGACAGTGCATAAACGTCTTGAATAATAACCGCTTGGTTGCACTTACAAATAATTTGTTTAACTACCTGTTTCGTAGCTTCTAAGCCACATCATCAGGTTAGATATGTTAAATGATGACATTTAACTTGCGAAGTGGACAGGACCGAACATTCCTCGCCTATGAACAAACGCAATTATCGATTCGTCAGGTAAGCAGGAAGTATGGGTCCACGATTCCTCAACCGCACCATGACGACGACAGTAGGCCGAACGTAGCCGGTTAACCATTAGATCGAGCGTCACAATGCATCAAAAGTGCCATAAATAGAGCAGAATTGGATGCAGGGACATGCAAGCGTGAAGGTGCTCAGGTAAGGAGCGGTAGATAAAGCTCTGATAAAGGAACACAGGTCTGGAACTTTTCCGTTAGGATGTAAATTAAATTTGAAGATTGGATCATTTCAAACCTCCCACTTCACGGTACATCCACAGCGGAGACAATTATCTCTGAGCTATGTGTCCTACAGGAGTTTCCCCATGCGGCTACCTTGCTATTAGTTATGGAAGGCATATCTGTGACCCACGATTTGATAGGCACTACCCACAAATCCTGGTGCACGTTCGTGGAGCGCCACGGTAACCACTTCTAGTTGCGAATATACCAGTTTCTCGCAGCCGTTGTTGTAGTCGGTCGAAAATGGTATATGCTGGACTCAGACGATCCGGAAAACAATGATGAGTAAGACCGCTTCATCTATATGATACATCTTTATTTCTGATCCAACTAGGTTCACGAGGTTTTAGCCACATCTTCAGGAATACAGATTTATAATTTTTTCCAAACGATAAGCAGTAGAGGACGTACCATCTTTGTCCAGTTGTGATAAATAATTTACTCGAAATGGAAAACATTCTCCATACACGCGTTATTCAGCCGTACCATATTGTATCATATCACGAAGCGTGAGATTTGAAAGCGATACAATCTTCAAACTTATTTTGCATCTGAATTTTCCCCATGCATTTAATTTATTCTCAATGGACAAACATCAGCTGAAAAATGGAATAACGACAAGAAAAATTTGTGCCTGATTAGGACTCGAACACGTATTTGCCGCTTATTGCGAGCGGGAGCCTTACAATCTGCTAATCCGTGCATGACACACGGGCGCACCAAAACTTCCATATGTCGTCAATCATGTGTCTACAACCTGTGCTCTTACATCCATTACGTATATTCCTGCACAGGGGAGATATTTTACTTGAAAGTCGCTCGCAGGTATCGGCGGTTAAATACGATATTGCAGTGCGTGTATTATTCCAAATTGTGATGCAATGCCGGTCAGGCACAAATTTTCACTGTCGTCATTCCATTCTACGGCTGATGGTCGTCCTTATTCGCAATTGCCAATACATTAAATGAATTTCATAATGGCTGCAGTCGCCACAGCTCCTGTTCCTCCAAAGGAACTTTGCATCGTAATTCAGAATAACACAGGGACTGCGATATCGAATTTATCCGCCGACAGCGGGCAAGCGACTTTGACGTAAAATGTCTCACTTGTACGGGAATATACATAATGTACGTACGAGTAGAGGTTGTAGACTCACAATTGACGACATATGAAAGTTAGGGTCTGGCCGCGAGACGATCACGGATAGCCAAATGGTAAGGCGACTGCTCGCGATAATCGGGAAATCCGGGTTCGAGTCCTGGTCGGGTACAAATCTTCACAACATGCACTCCATTGATGATGGTTGTACATATTCGCAATTGCGAATACATGAAATGTATTTCATGACACCTGTAGTCTCTGCAGTGCCTTTCCGTCATGTGTTTCTTACCAAAAATTTATTTACTAAGTCCACTCTACAACCCTAGAAGGCTGTTATAGGCGTTGTCAGACACCCTGCATATGATCCTGCCTCATAAGATGGGAGGCAGTACACAGTCTGCACCGGCAAATCAGTTGGAATAAATAATAGAAAACTAATAGAAATAGCTTTTGTCGACACTTACATGCCCAACACAGAGATAAGTCAAAGCCATTTCATACCATTTAAGTTGGCAGAAGTAGAGTCACCATGGCGGAATCATTTCTTTCACTGGCCACATCTTGCGATTACGACTTCGGGCTACATCATTGACGAAAAACCTGTCCCTGAACAGTGAGAATAGACCTACCAGGCAACTGCACATTGTGTAAGCTCTGTATCCCACATAGGGCTTGAATGGTTGAAAAGAAAGGATATGGATTCGAAGAAGGCATCAGTGGGAAAAGCTAAAAATTGCGGCTCTTTTTGTGTGAGAATTTAGAATATTTTGCTCTGGTATTTCGGCACGTACTTGCAATCTGGTGTTTGCAATTGTAGATGGAGTCGGCCAATGAATAATTTCATCTTTTACAATAGCCAAAGTAAGTGCCTTACCATGAACAACAGAAAGGTATAGCCCATTATCCATAACAATGGTTGACGGCCTTGTGAGAGATGGCATAGAGATGTTTCAAAAAGCTTCTGAAAATACCATCAAAATAATCACTTGTCTTACAAAAGTTTGATTTTCCAACAGGCACTCTTTCATCTTGGATGCCATCACTCCAATGTCAGACAATGACTGGCACTGATCCAAGTAGCTAAAGCCTGTGGTTTTCAAAACTGCGCGTAATTAAATTGTACTGTCAATTAAAATATCAATTTTCTGAAACACGTCTGTTTCAAATGTGTTGGATGTTCCACAGACAATGTAGAGCGTCTTTCTGGAGACTATCTTCCTCAACCGCTTTTCCCCTAGAGTCTGCAGCTTCTTGCTGTTAGGCCCATCGCAATCTACAGCGTAACACCGAGCGAGGTGGCGCAGTAGTTAGCACACTGGACTCGCATTCGGGAGGACGACGGTTCAATCCCTCGACCAGCCATCCTGATTTAGGTTTTCCATTATTTCCCTAAACCACTCCAGGCAAATGCCGGGATGGTTCGTTTGAAAGGGCACGGCCGACTTCCTTCCCTGTCCTTCCCTAATCCGATGAGACCGATGACCTCGCTGTCTGGTCTCCTTCCCCAAAACAACCCAACCCAACATACAGTGTACCGTTCTTTCCCTATCATTATAACTAAAAGGCGGTTATGGGTTTTGTGTCCTCAGCTGACGTCCTCCCTTGTTATTTGTCAGGATTATACAGACATTGGGTTCATGAGATCCCAAAACTCGCGAACATCGAGTCATTTACCGTCACCACTTCATTTCCATAAGAACAGTATAACAACGCGCTTGCTACGCTGACCCGTCATAGGTGTCTCTGACGTCCTACCACGAGTAAGTACGGGTTTGTCGCGAGACGATGACGACAAATTCCGCGTTGGAAACAGTTCCACCCGTGCAGCGACATGACGCGACGCGATGCGACTACTGCCGGCGTACACTGACACCGCATTTCATCAGCATTCCGAGATAGCGCCAGCTCGCACTCGTTCTCGCACTAGACGGCTGCGTCCAAGCCTGTAACCCTTACATCATGACAGCGGTTCTGCTTTTTTCGAGCGTGTTGCAATCCTCGCTACAACCGAAGCAACAGGGATAAGGGCTCACAGTTCTTTTTGTTCTCAACGCTCTCTTCCACCGAACAACCGAATTGGTGGATCTGACTATGTAACACACTTTTTTCCTCAGTTCTCACTTCATGTCTTGGGTTTGTACCACTTGTCGTACTACATGTGGTTTGAGGTGAAATAGAAGTGGCAAAATTGTTAAGGCTTTCGAGGCCACTTGTTGACAAACTGCCTGTTGCCTTCTGTCTCTGGTTCTTCGGAAGAGGTTTGTTTGACGATTTTTCTGACGTTTCACTATCACCAGAGAGTGTAAGAAGGTGGAGATTGTGGTGTGCGTACTGTAAGACCTTCGGTACACACACCATCAGATTATTTGACTTGTCTCTCTAACGAAGTAGGCGAGTGTCAGCAATATGTCTCATGGTCTTATCGTGGCGTGTTTATCTTCTGCCGTTAGTTCAGACGATAGAAATGCCACTTGCACGCTTAGAGTAGCAGATTGACGGTGACCAACTTTAAACCGAACTTGATTAATTTTCACACACATTTATTAAAATAATAAAAATCATAGACATTACGTAACTTGATTCTCGATGCTGTTTACGACTGACAATCTGAAGTTCCTTTGGTCTTGGTACGTTAATCTTATTCTCATATATCTTTGATACTTGACGAAGTGTCTATACATTTATCTTCATGGCTATGTACAGGAATATGGTAATCTTATTAGGCGCAGACTGAAACTTGACTATAGACTCGTACAAACAAATGCAGACTAATGCAGACTGACTAATCGGAGGTCTGTACACTCGTTATAATACCTCGCGCGTTCAGGTATCACTGCGCGAGTGTGATCCGCGAGGAGAAAAGGTTCTACGTTAGCAGCAATCTCATTGGCTGCGTTACATATTAATATGCGGATCGGCGGAAGCAGAATTTGGTCCGTCTTTAAGGCAGCGCCATCTCGTAGTGCGGAGACGGACGAGTGCTGCGCCTGTTGTGCTTAGCGGGGCGCGCTCTAGTGGGTAAGTTGCGTACGCGCTGACTACGCGGTGCAAGCAGATAGAGCAGCGGCCATTTGAAGCCAAAGTAGTAACTGGTAAATAGATACCCTGACCCGTAAGAACTTACCCTCATTGACTGAATGAAAAACTAAGAATTATGATATACAGTGTAGAATAACTGCTATTTTATTGATAGTTGTGTCAAATTAAACATATCAAAACTAATGATACGCAGTATGTAATGTCCTTAAAACTAACGTAAGAAACATCCAACAGATTCCAAACTTACGTCGATTGAAAAACATATATTCTCTTTTCTTCATTCTTGTTTTACATTTGTTGCAATCAATAAACATGCTGAAACGGAGTACTGAAGGTATTTTAACGTTTACACATTTAACTGTACTAAGCTAGATGTAGCAAATTACTCTTCAGCCTCGCAGCAGCACAACGTCAAACAATACCGATACGATCACCTGTCCGGCAGAAGCAAGGTGATTGGTGTTCGCTATTAATTTGAATGTACTTGACACTATGCCTTTCCTTGTCACAAATTTATAAGATATCGATCGTTCAAAAGTGGTTGAAATGACTGTTAACACTAAGAGACTTAATATCTGAGGTCATCAGTCTCCTAGACTTAGAACTACTTAAAACTAACTAACCTAAGGACATCACACACATCCATGCCCGTGGCAGGATTCAAACCTGCGACCGTAGCAGCAGCGTGGTTCCGGACTCAAGCGCCTAGAACCGCTCGGCCATAGCGGCCGGCATCGCTCGTTACTCAACATTTGCATGTATGTAACTTTTTCATAAACAACAATGCATTCTAGACAAACACCAGCAAATGATAATAGCGATAAAATAAGTGGAGTAGTCATAGAACGGTATTAATATCAAATTAAGTTTCTTGTAATTTTTAACGGTATGTGATTCATTGAACTGACTACACAACACCGTTGAATTTGGGAAGGAAACTAGAATGTAACGAACCTACAACAGCTGATACAAGGAAAATTTTACAATTTCGACATCACCTTTTTAAAGGACTGTGCCAACTTGTAACTAAATCTGCGGGGGGTGCGATGGGGAGGTTCCCTTGTAAGAGGATTTTTAAAACAATTACAAGGACCGCAGTTCGTCCATGATATTGTCTTATTTGGAAGCATTTACGACACTACACACACATTCAAAAAATAAATGTGTTCTAAGACTGCTGATAAAAAAAAACCTATACGACGTGGAAGGCTGATCTCATACGGGACTCGCCAGTCAACAATGCCATGCAACATTCCCGTTTGCTTTTGGGGAAGCACGAGGGACGACGCGTTAACAGAAACTACAAGAGCAAACCACGCAGGGTTACCGTTGACGTCGCGCGGCTTCTGCTGCGACGCTTGCGCCGTCATGTCTTCTGCGGCTGTCATTGCGAGGGCGGGCGGCTGCGGTGCAGTACGTAATGCCTGCGGCTCGGTGCTCGCTGTACTGCGTACCCAGCGCAGCAGCTATTTTTATATACTCCGTGGAGAGGAGTGGGGGGACAGGGTAGCGGGGTGGGGCAGGGCACGGGCTCAGGACTGGGCTCCACAAATCTCACAGCTGCTTACTGACAAGATCGTGTTCTTACTGACAAGTCCACAGACACACCGTTGTCCTGTACACGTTTTGTCTCAAACGGTCCAGACATACTTTCACCTTGGGGGGGGGGGGGGGGGGTGCGGGAAGGGGGGGGGCCCTACAGCTTTGCAAGATTAAAATATACAGAACAAGGCTCGAATTCTTCCATGGTCAGTGTCAATTTGTACAAAATCGTTTTGGACATTAGATTTCATCATCTTAAAACCAAAACTACTATTAAACCCGAAGTTTCCACCTTCTTTGCAGCAGTCCTCTTCAGGCCGAATAAAATAGTTTAGTAGCCCTGAAGAGGGCCGTTGCAAAGACGATAGAAACTTCGGGTATAATAGTAGTTTCACTTTCAAAAGTCGCGACGTAATGCCAGAAAAGAATTTCATTCACACCCAGTTGTTATAATATTTCCGTACTTCCTTCCTGTTTTAAATGTTTGTTGAATGTTCAAGTAATGTCAAACACGCACATGTATTGATATTAAAGATCTGAAAAGTGTATTTTATCAGTAATATACAGCGTCTTTATAAACTAGTTATAAAAAGTAACATTTAATTGTGAAAAAGGTAAATAACTTACACAAATGATCGATAGAGCAAGGCACGTAGTCTCATCTTCAACAAGGTGAGGTCGTCACTGAACAGCGTCTTCCTTCTACACAAAACTCAGCTAATTTTTCTCCGTCACCCTATCTCAAAACTTGCAACAGTTCCAGTTTGCGGAGTTTGAACTACAGGCGTTTCCGTAACAAGTTCCACGCTGTAACACAAGCCATATACGATTCTAAGCTGGCACATCTGGTTGATTTATTCAGACTACGAATGTAAGTCTGCCGAACTTGTTCAACTGCCGCGTCAGAGGCTACCCTGTCCCGGGGCCCTATGTGATACACACCAATTTAATTGAAACGATTGTACCAATTAATAACAGTTTGTCTTCGATGTGTTGGCTTGCTGTGTGTAGTCCTGAATCGTCTCTGAATTGTAGTGGATTTGGATTCATGAAACCGAAAACAACACTACACACGCTCTGCACCATCAAGCGACTCCGTGATGATTGTAGGAGTAACTTACAAGCGCATACCCTCCAGCAGGAACGTCGGAAACTGACAACGATAGGCCAGAATGATACATGAAGAGACACTTCGTTCAGTGCTGTATCAAACATTTCTGTAAGATAGCCGGCAGCGGAGGCCGAGCGGTTCTAAGCGCTTCAGTCCAGATCCGCACGACTGTTACGGTTGCAGGTTCGAATCCTGCCTCGGGCATGGATGTGTGTGATGTCCTTAGGTTAGTTAGGTTTAAGTAGCTCTAAGTTCTAGGGCACTGATGACCTCAGATGTTATGTCCCATAGTGCTCAGAGCCATTTGAACCATTTTTCTGTAAGATATTTTCCATTTTCATTATTAAAGCTTACTTTCGTATAATTAATTTCTAAACACCCAGTATTATAATTATTATTATATATCCTTTTACGTTCTTTTTCCCTTAATAGGCACGCCTCTCCATGCGAATCAAACCGATAACCGCCAATTGTAAAATCCAAAATACAACTGCTGTCGGGGTTATTGGGGAGCAATACAGACTGCCGCGATAAAGGAAAGGATGAAAGTTGTGGTATCAACGTTCGATACCACACTTGGGTTGCGGTTATCGACCGCTCCGCGACTTGTATCAAGTTTTTAACGAGCTCTCGTCCACTCTTGCTCGGGACGTCAAGTAGTAGAGTAGCATAGCCTTCAGCTGATGGGAAGCAGCCTCTAACAAGGCTCTTATTAACGTATGGCCTAAGTGAGGCCTCAATGGCTACCTGTTTAAAATTTAATGTATGCATCCCAGAAGAATCCTGTACAACCAGTTAAGTACAATATTTATTATTTTTTACAAACGACTTCTAATTATTTTAGTCGTTGCAGATCCAGACTATGCAGCCAGCACCTTACCGACGTTACTGACAAACCTGCTGTGGTTTATATGTTCCTATTTAGCATTGGTCACCAGTCAACATTGGCGACGAGTCGTTCGTCGTCATCACAACAAAAATGACTTGTTGGTGGAATCATCCTGCCTCGAGTGATCTGTGAATACTGATGATGATGAAGTCCTATACTCCGTGCCAGAGCGTAGGTGAAGATGCGGGAGGAGACCCGCACCGCTATACTAGGCAAGGTCGTAGTGGAGGTGGTTTGCCATTGCCTTCCTCCGATCGTAATATCCATGAATGATGATGATGAAAACGACACAACAACACCCAGTCATCTCGAGGCAGGTGAAAATCCCTGACCCCGCCGGGAATCGAACCCGGGATCACGTGTTCGGGAAGCGAGAACGCTACCGCGAGACCACGAGCTGCGGACTTGTATGAACACTAAGGAAAAAAATTAATCATGTTGCATGAGCAGGGATTTGAAACTTTCTCCTCCGGAAAACGAGTCCAGTTAACCATTACATCTCCCGTCTCCCGTTAAAACATGAAGGCCCGGATACATGCTGCACAATGACGAATGTAGAAACCCAGTACAAGTCAGCTGCAACAATCAGTACAGTTATCCGTATCCGTTCGTTATACAAGTGTATCGAGCTGGTTCTCATTTGACAGATCATAAGTTTTCCTGAACCGTCAACCTGAAAACTCGTATACTGGTAACGGTCCTACTGCATGTGGCATGCTCGATCTTCGTGTCTGATATCTGTTTTCCCGTTCACTGGCGAAATTGTAGTTTAAACTGGAATCCAAATCATTACTCAAAGCAACATTTTTCAAATACGAGAAGTATTGTGAGTCGCAAAATGCTTCCCTTCTTCCTTCTAGTGATTGTCACGTTCTCATGGAATTACCAAGATCAGGCAGACTCCACTACGTCAAAATTTTTGATTATGCTCTTCCTGCCACCAAACTTCGGCGGTAGCGTTCTCGCTTCCCGCACGGGGTCCTGGGTTCGATTCCCGGCGGGGTCAGGGATTTTCTCTACCTCGAGATGACTGGGTGTTGTGTGTCTTTCATCATCATTTCATCCTCATTCACTCTCAAGTCGCCGTAGTGGCGTTGAAGAACTTGTGGAGCGGCGACCGGACCGCCCCGCGAGGGGTCTCCCGGCCACCAATGCCATACGCTCATTATCATTATCTATTACATTATTTTAAATACCATGTAAGACAATAAAAAACGACGCAGCACAAAGGAACTATCCGAATGAGATGGAAATCGGTAGGTGTGATCTACATGTATCAGCAAACAAATGATTACGATTTTTGAAAAATTGGATGATTTATCCTCGAGAAAGAGTTTCACAAATTGAGCAAGTCAATAACACGATGGTATCTCTGGCCCTTATGCAGGTTGATAGAGGTGCTGGATGTCCTTCTAAGGGATACCGTGCCAAATTCTGTTTAACTGGTGTATCAGGTCGCCAAAATCCCGAAATTATCGGAGAGCCCTGCCCACACTGCTCCAAAAGTTTTCAGTTGGGAAGGAGATTCGGCGACCTAGCTGGGCAAAGTAGAGTTTTTGCAAGCACGAAAACAAGCAGTAGAAACGCTCGCCGTGTTCGGGAGGGCGTTATCTTGCTGACATGTAAGTTCAGGATTGGTTGCCATTAAGGGCAACAAAACAGTGCTAAAATATCGTCGACGTACCGCTGTGCTGTAAGGGTGAGGCGGATGACACCCAAAGGGGTCCTCCTAAGGAAAGAAATGCCACCACTGTCCGAGGCTTGTCCAGACACGTCTTCGCTGCCCATCGGGACTCAGTTCGAAATGACACTCATCACTGAAATAATTTTTCTCCAGTCAACGAGATTCCAAGCCGAAGACGTGTCTGGAGACTCTCCAGACAGCAGTGGGATATCAACCTGATTGTCGTCCGCATTGCGGCCCGACAACCCTGAGTGATGGTCTGGGGTGCCATTCCTTTTCATAGCTGGACTACTTTGGTTGTCATCCGTGGTGCCCTTACAGTACAGCGGTACGTCGACGATATTTTAGCTCTGTTTTGTTGCCCTTAATGGCAACCCATCCTGAATTTCCAAAGCAGCAAGATGATGCCCGCCCGCACACGGTGAGAGTTCCTACCGCTTGTCGTGTTTGCTAAACCTTACCTTGGCCAGTCAGGACGCCCGATCTCTCCTCAATTGAATACGTTTGGAGCATCGCACACAGGCCCAATTGGACAAAATTTGGCACGATATCCCTCAGGAGGGACTCTATCAGTCAATGCCAAGACGAATAGCTGTTTGCATAAGAGCCAGAGGTTGACCACCGCCTTATTGACTTGCTCAATTTGTGAACCTGTTTCTCTTAAACAAATCATCCATTGTTTTCTGAAATTGTATTCGTTTGTTTGTGCGTACATGCATATCACACCTATCGATGTCCTTTCCATTCGGATAATTCCATCGTGGCGGTTTTTCTTTATTTTTAATAAAGAGTATTCGGTTGTATTTTATCAGGTGGAAATTGGGAAACAGCGCGCAATATGAGATTTCCACTCTGCAGCGGAGCGTGCGCTGATATGAAATTTCCTGGCAGATTAAGACTGTGTGCCGGACCGAGACTCGAACTCGGGACCTTTGCCTTTCGCGGGCAAGTACTCTACCATCTGAGCTACCCAAGCATGACTCACGCCCCGTCCTCACAGCTGTACTTCTGCCAGTACCTCGTCTCCTACGTGGCAGAAGTAAAGATGACGGGGCGTGAGTCGTGCTTGGGTAGCCCAGATGGTACAGCACTTGCCCGCGAAAGGCAAAGCTCCCGAGTTCGAGTCTCGGTCAGGCACACAGTTGTAATCTGCCAGGAAGTTTCATATCAGCGCACACTCCGCTGCCAAGTGGAAATCTCATTCTGGAAACATTCCCTAGGCTGTGGCTAAGCCATGTCTCCGCAATATCCTTTCTTCCAGGAGTTCTAGTTCTGCAAGGTTCGCAGCAGAGCTTCTGTAAAGTTTGGAAGGTAGGAGACGAGGTACTGGCGGAAGTAAAGCTGTGAGGACGAGGCGTGAGTCGTGCTTGGGTAGCCCATCGGCAGAGCACTTGCCCGCGAAAGGCAAAGATCCCGAGTTCGAGTCTCGGTCCGGCATACAGTTTTAATCTGCCAGGATGATTCAGTCCGCAATATGTTTAATTTAGAGCGAGAATCCATCAAAAAATCACACCCGGTCTGGCTCCCATAGCAGAGGAACGATTGCTAACCCAGCACGAGGAGAAGGAGAAGGCAAACCAGCCAATAGCGTCGACAAACATGCTGGTCTAAAGTTCTGTTTCCTGCCCTCTCCTATACACCATCTGAAAGACATGACAGTTTACTTTGATAATTTCTAATCAAATTAAGGGAACACATTATCACCAACCCACAGCGTGAATGTGGCGAACTGTATGACATTCAGTTCTTTTTTCTGCTATTGCTTTCATATTGCTGGGAGAGGTTATTACGGAGAACAAAAAGTACATAGCAGTAATGTCTTCAGTCTTAGAACACGCATGTCACTAATTCCGCTAATTCCACTTATTTTTTTCTGTTTGTTTCTACGTAAACGTATCTTATGCTCTTGAATTTATGTCCTCGCATGTCAATATCAAAGAGAATCGCTGACTGTGCGGATGGTGACTTCAGCACTTTGTCGTGCAACTGCTACGACATGAATGACTGTGTAACACGAACAGTGACTGGTGTCGCTAGCAAGTATGATACAGGCACTCTGCTCCATCGTTCGAAACGTTAGATGATTGGGAAAGAGAAGGAATGTGAGAAGAACAACAACAATGACAATAAAAACAACAAAGAGAATGAGGTGCCAAATACGCCATTTGGTAGAAAACTGACGACGATGAAGATGTTGGTAACAAATCATGCATTCCACCCTCTCCTCATTGCTATTTAAATGACAATGTAGTTTTCTTTGACTCTTCTAATTTGTAATCAAGCTGAATGTGAATGTGGTGAACATTCCATTCGTTTTTGTCTTGTTTGTTTCATAGTACTGAAATAGAAGAAGACGATAGCTGCTAAATATCTTCCTATGGAGAATAAAAACTATTTATCACTTTTTACTGTTATTTTTATCTCCTACCAGTTGTTGAGCTGGCCGCGGTGGCCGTGCGGTTCTGGCGCTGCAGTCCGGAACCGCGGGACTGCTACGGTCGCAGGTTCGAATCCTGCCTCGGGCATGGGTGTGTGTGATGTCCTTAGGTTGGTTAGGTTTAAGTAGTTCTAAGTTCTAGGGGACTTATGACCTAAGATGTTGGGTCCCATAGTGCTCAGAGCCATTTTTTTTTCCTACCAGTTGTATTTATCGATTTTGATAGTCTGCGATAGATTTCAAAGCACTTCACAAAGATCTACAAAAACATTGCGTGGTATTTAATTTATTATACATCCGAAAATGAATAACGGTAGTCATAACAGGTCAGGACCGACGTCAAGTTGGAGATGGATTGCCACCTTTATTCAAAATAGCGCTAGACGAAGTGAACAGGCAGTGGAGACCAGTAAACTAAAAAATATGGCAAAACCAAGAAAGTACCGGGGGCGGGGGGGGGGGGGGGGGGGAAGAGGGGGAGGAGATGATAGGGCCCAATTGGACTGCCTAGCCTTTGCAGACAACATAGAGATAGTACGTGAGGCAGAGGACGCAAAGACACGATTAGACAACCCAAGCAAGGACTGAGGATCGAACAAGACAGAGTCACTAAATACCGCTGGGAATTGCAAGACTCCAGAAGGCACCAAGCACGAGGTGGATAAATTTAAAAACAATGGAAAATATGTAACAAGAAGAAACAGGGGAAAGGATGGAAGAACAGGGTGGATGAAGAAAATGAGGTCAGCCTTCCGTGTGAACAGAGATAAAAATTATGTATCTACAGATGCGAAAGCAACCGTGGAAAATGTGGTACTATATGCAGCTGAAGCGATGACACTAGGAAGAAATTGTTTAGAACAACTGTAAAAAGAAGTGAAAATAATACAGAGGTAAGAAATGGGTACGAAGGTCTGGGGAAGAACCGTACTGGAGCATGAGCACTATATCAGGAAAAACCAGACTGAAAATGGCCAGGTTTGCCGGACATGTATTCAGGATTAATATGGATAGGACGACAAAAACAATATGGGTAACTACAGGCAGAACAAGAAGAAACATGGAAAACAAGTCGACTGTTGAACACCAGAAGGATTTGCGGGATTGGGGTCAAAGTCGAAGGGAAAGAAAATTTAAGAAGCAAATACTCATCGATCAATAAGCCAGAGATCAACAGAAAAGCGTACAGGAAAAGGAGAACCATCAGTGGAGCAGACAAGGTGAGAGGATACTGAAGATCTCGGAAGAAGAGCGGGAGAGAAGAAAAAAAAGCATAAAGAAGTTCTGGGAGGAGAAGAAGAAAATGCAGTCTGTTGTGCTGCAGATTCCGTAACGCAAGAAGAAGACGAAGAAAGAGAATAACGAAGCAGCAGCATCTGGTATTTCTTGAGAAATCAAGAAAGACGTTACACGTCCGAAAAAGAGATGGACTTATAAGGCGTGACAGTCCAAGTGTCCTATGAAGATGAAGGTTGTGATTGCAAGGGGACTTTAGAAACGTTCTATTGCGACATGAACAGAGAGGCACGTAAAGATATGAGTAGGAACGCGTGCCCCATGTGCCGATTTGTGCTACGGGAAATATGTGAAAAATGTAGTCCTGTCTCACAGTCTGTCTATTGAGAAAGTGATATTCATGTACTGCGACTCTAGTGATCACTGCATCTGTAACCATTACTGGCGACAACTCCCGTTGCTAATGTACAGTATTTCCATGTCACACGGGCGCCTTTTCCACAGACGGTTCGCCTCGAGTTCAACTATGTAGAAGACTTCTTATCACATTGTTTACTTGAAAATGTAATCATTAACAGAGACACAGTAAATTACTGTCGTTTTTCCACCTAGCGTGAATCGCATTCACTTATATGTTCGTTTCTGAAGCATGGGAAAACAACGTCTCCATACATATTCCAGTATTTAATTAGTCATAACACTTTACATGCTGTAAGTATTAGTAAGACGGATTTAGAAACACTTCGTAAAGGAAAATATAACTGTGACGGTTGTAAGTAACATATCGGGACAATATCATTGTGATGTCAAGATTTTCAGTTTGAAAAAGCAGGTGATGCCTCAGTGACCTAATACAAGGCGGTGCAGTATACCTACAGAAGGTATACAGCTATGGGCTACTTCGAACATAAACACAGTAAGATGCCTTTAAAATCACACTGTCTTGCTTCGGTGATTATAAATTCTTACCTGTATTACATTGTATTAGTTGTATTCTACAGATTCCATGGACAGGCGTCTCCAGGATATCGAAAGAAGGGAAAATGTTACTTTATTCCAGTGCTACGATAATTATAAATAACGGAAAACCGTAATTCTAAGAGTTTCTGTGAAACTTTTCAGTAGAAGTGTCAAAATAAAGTTCTTCAATCCAGTGAAACCTCACAAGATTACCTACAATAAATTTACTATGCTCTTGCAGGTAGTAGAATACATGTGTACCAATTTGCTTTCTGCAGTAATATTAAGCCCGCAGAACCTTCGTACAGGCGGTTTTCATCCTGGTGTTCAAGCCACGTTTTACACTTTTTTTTAAAAAAAAGAGGAATATTAGTGGCAACAAAAGCCATTAATGAATGTGTATACTGTGAAGCACCTCTCAAAATGCGAAGTTTTATGAATAATTCTCAGACGGATGTTCTAGAACTAACACCAGATGATCTCTGTCAACTCTCACAGCTGTGACTCTGGTAATCGACTGACTCGAAGCGATATTTCTGTTAACCCCACAATAGAAGCTTAAGTGTGTGGTCAGAGGCTAATCGCTGCATCGGTTGCGAAGACGACACAGCGCACATGGGGTATCAGAATTTTTTAGATAGGCTGTGGAGGCTGTTTCATCTAACACAAGGAAAATACTCTCGTGATCGTACGACTCGGATATACAGTTTCACATTAGCCTTGGCAACAGTATCCTCGTTAATCGTTCCCATTAAATTTCATTGTGTATATCCGTGATAAAAGTTTATGTATTTAAAATTTTCGGACGCTCGCGTATTTCGCAGCAACAGTTGAGTGTTTTATAAACTTTCGCAGCAACATCTAAGAAAATCATTTCCTCATTGTTTTACTGTAGGTAGTACAATATGTATACTTTTCCCCTCATGCTTATTGTCAGTGTTTTGCGTCTTACGACAGTGACGTAAGCTTTCGAAACGCTCCGTTCTAATATCGTTACACGAGTTTGTTAGTGAGCATAACCTTGATAAAAGATCGAGGCATAAATTTATCTTAAAGGAATCTGTAAAGTTTGTCCTAGACTTTTCTTTATGTGGAAAGAAACATAGAAGTACCGTACTACAAGCTCTGAAGAAGTACACGATATGATGTTCCATGTAAAAGACTCTGAAGGTAAAGTTTCCCCTCACTCGGATATCCGGGAGGGCACTACGTTGAGAGGAACTACCTACCAAAGAAAGAAAAATCGAGAGAAGATCAGAACTGTAACATGGAATTTGCTAACTTTACTGTACAGCGGAAAGTTAAGGAATGACAAACAAGAGATGAAGAAAAACAACCTAGATGTGCTTGACATGTGCGAGATGAGTTGGTGAGTAAACTAGGCTGTACGATTTTGGAGAGGAAAAAAGTGGAGTAATCGTGGCGGGAATATTGTTATCACAGAAACTAAAAATTAGTTTAAAAGTAGAGTATGTAGATGAAAGACTGATGATAATAATATAAGTAGAACCAAATGATGCATTATTTACTCAAATATACATGCCAAACTGCTAGTACAAAGATGATGATATAGAAGACTACGGAAAGATAGACCTTACGGAAAGAAAAAAGGGAGATGCTTGTATTATTGATACGGGGGACTCAAATGCTGTCGTTATTGAATAAAGCAAAGAAAATGTACTATGAATATTTAGACTAGGCACTAGAAGTGGTTGAAGTGAAAGGTTAATTAATTTTTGTAAAGAATAGTTTTTAATTGTTGGCAATACTTTGTTTTCGATCCACAAATATATACAGGAAAAAGAACTACTTGAAAAATGCTAAAGCATACCCAATGCTGGCGACAACCTGCTGAAGGGGAAACGCAAACAAATAAAGTTGAAAGATGTAAGGATAGGAACGACTGAGGAGAAATTAAATATAGGGACTGTGAAAGAAGCAGGTAAAGTACTGTAAATGTGAAACAGGATTGTAGAAGAACGGCTAAAAGGTAATGAGGAAGATATCATAAATGAAAAATAGATATAAATGAGGGTTACTAGCGTGATAACTGCAAAAGAAGTTGTAGGAAATGGAATGTCTAAAACAGGGAACAAATGGGTAAGTGAAAACGCGTTAAAAAAGGAAGAGCACAGAGAATGGAAAGTAGGGAAGGAAAATCATGAGTAGGAAATTGAATAATAAATTAAGAAGGGAAACGAAACATGCAACAGAGGAATAGACGGGCGGGAAATGCGAGAATGGAGAAAGGAGGGAAGTACGAAATGATGTACAGATTAGGTAGGAAGATAGCTTTTGAAAACAGGAAGAGAAATAATAATATGGAAGTCGAAGGTAAGAGTGACACGATAGTCAAAGAACCTCAAGAGATGTTAAATAGATGACTATAACGTGCACAGTGCCCGTGGGAGATGGACGAAAGATCGAGCAATATAGTGAAGAAGAGGCGAAGATGCCAGATCATTAACATTTTGGGTGCAGAAGTACAAAAGTCACTGAATGAGATGAAAAATAACAAACCATGTGGACTTGACGAGTTTCCAGCAGAAATAATGAAGAGTTTGGGAGATAGTGGGACGAGGGAGACAGGTCGCCTTTGTAATCAGGTATCCGAAACAAGAGAACGCTCATTCAAATTTATCACGATAGTAATGACAACAAGTGAGAAAGAGAAGATTATCAAAAAGTGTGAAGCACGTAGATCTGTTTACTTTTTAATGTAGCCAAAATATTATTGAGGATGATGAACAGAAGGTTATATGGTTAATAATAAATGAAAAGCACCAGTTTGCTTTTGTTCTACAATATTATTTTTATTGCAATAAAAATAATATTGTAGAACAAAAGCAAACTGGTGCTTTTCATTTATTATTATAATGTTGTTCTACCAAGAACCGACGGAATATTCTGTTAATATAATATTATATGGTTAAGTTAGATTGGTAGACTGCAGAGAAACAGTTTGGATTCAGAAAGGGTAAAAGAACAAGAGATTCAGCTGTACTACTAAGAATTATAGCTGAGAGATGCGAGAACTGGAGAAATTTATACGGTATTTGTTCACTTGAGTTTCATTTTATGTGTGCAACCAGCTTCGGCGCTGCATTACGCCATCTTCAGGCCCCTTGACTGACGTGTAGGAAGAATCCCACCTCTGGTCCAGGGCGTAATGTAACGCTGAGAATAGTTGCATAAATTAAATAAAACTGGAAATTTAGACGGCTGAAGGTGTTCTGATTTGACATTTTTACTGAACAGTCGAGGTCCAGACATCCTGTCATTGGTAGACGGGCTGTGACTTTTTTCCTCTCATTATTTTGTTTTGTTCATTATATTTATTAATAAATGCCAGCAAATTTAAATATTACAAGAACATAAATGTTCAAGTGTATCTTATATATCTTTGATAACAGAGAGCGTGTTTTCGACTAGCTCAATTGAATAATCGAGACGAAAGGCGGAGTGGAATTACAGACGCTGATTTTTGATGTGACGGTATGGCTTTTGTGTGAGGACACGGACAAAACATTTAAATTAATAAGTCAACCACATATGTGAAGTGCAGAAAGAAAGTAATTGCTATTCAGTAAGCTGTGAATGTACTCCGTAAATTCGTTAAAGCCGCATATTTCTGGAACTGCAGTGACAAGACATAAAGCGCCTGATGACAGCTTCATCTGTACGTGAGTCGTATCATTACCTCGAACATATACAGGGTGAGTCACATAACGTGACCGCTGGATATATTTCGTAAACCACATCAAATACTGACGAACCGATTCCACAGACCGAACGCGAGGAGAGGGGCTAGTGTAATTGTTTAATACAAACTATACAAAAATGCACGGAAGTATGTTTTTTATCACAAACCTACGTTTTTTTAAATGGAACCACGTTAGTTTTGTTAGCACATCTGAACATATAAACAAATACATAATCAGTGCCGTTTGTTGCATTGTAAAATGTTAATTACATCCGGAGATATTGTAACCTAAAGTTGACGCTTGAAACCTCCGACGTTCAGTTGCGTGTTGTAACAAACACGGGCCACGGTCGGCGAGCAGCATCTGCAGGGACTGATCTTACACCTCTGGACTTCTTTCTGTGGGGTACGTTAAAGGAGAATGTGTACCGTAATGTGGCTACGACCCCAGAGGATATGAAACAACGTATTGTGGCAGCCTGCGGCGACATTACACCAGATGTACTGCGGCGTGTACGACATTCATTACGCCAGAGATTGCAATTGTGTGCAGCAAATGATGGCCACCACATTGAACATCTATTGGCCTGACGGGACACACTCTATTCCACTCCGTAATTGAAAACGGAAACCACGTCTGTACATGTAACTCACCCCTCATGGTAATGTACATGTGCGTCAGTGAAAAAGACCAATAAAAAGGTGTAGCATGCGGATGTAATGTGCTGTTCCAGTCTCTTCTGTACCTAAGGTCCATCACCGTTCCCTTTGGATCCCTACGTAATTCGGTGCTCTCCGATACACACGATCGAACAGCGGAGGAGTGGTACTCAAGCGTCAACTTTAGGTTACAATATCTCCGGATGTAATTAACATTTTACAATGCAACACACGGCACTGATTACGCATTTGTTTATATTTTCAGATGTGCTAACAAAACTAACGGGGTTCCATTTAAAAAAACGTTGGTTTGTGTTAAAAACATACTTCCGTGCATTTTTTTATGGTTTGTATTAACCAATTATACTAGCCCCTCTCCTCACGTTCGGTCTGTGGAATCGATTCGTCAGTATTTGATGTGGTTTACGAAATATATCCAGCGGTAATGTTAGCTGACTCACCCTGTATATAACGAATCTGGGGACATTACTTTACAAGCATAGCGCTTCGTCGTCGCCACACCATCTCGGAATACTGCAATGAAGTGAACTGCAGTAAAGGCAGACAGTTTTGAAACAGTCTGCTAAATAAGAGCAGATTGTCAATTATAAAAGTTATGTATAATGAGTTTTATCTTTAAAAAATGTTGTTGCACTGGTAATTTGTAATCTGTCGATCTACGATGACACTGTCTTTGCAACAATACCAGTGTATGCAAGTAGTGGTTGCTCTACACCCCACGCCACGGTTTTTCTACAATCGTTCAGTTATTTTGCGAAATAGTAGCCATACATGCTCCTATTCATCCAGTCTATTAACCATATTTCGCAGTTTCTGATTTCTCACACAGAAAATAAATATTTCTTTTTGTGAAATAAGCAGATTTGTAAACCGCATGCATGGGCCTATCATAAATATATTTTTTTGTGATTGTCCGAGAACTGCAGACTGCAGGGTATTCGTATTAGATGCCTGTTGTAGCTGTGTTGGTTACAGTATTAGGCGAGTTTCATGGGTTGGACGAGCAATATATTTATAGTGACTAAGAGTGTTTCTGGGTGCTACTCATTATTCAGTGACATTGGTACTACGCTGGTATGCAAAACATCAGGACGAACGTAACTTTCGCTTATGTCACTGCAAGTAACACAGATGGATGAAACTTGCATCATTAATACAAAGAATTGCTTCAATAAACTTCAGACGGCAACTGAAAGAAATGCGCAATGAGACGAAAACATATGACACTTCCAGTCAAAGATAGTAACTGCCATACACTGAAGCCACCTCGATTTCTGATGGTCCCCTGGACTTTACAAAAGGTGAGACATGAAATATCGGCTATGCATTCTCTCTTTGCAACGTGCTCCCATGCTCGTAAGGAGTTCTTGTGACAGGGCCTTCTGTTCCTCCACCAGCACAGTTGGCAACTCTTGGATGGTCATTGGTACATGCAGACGTGCTGCAATACGCCTCACAAGTGCTCGGTGGAATTTAATTCCGGGAATGAGCAGACCAGACCATTCTCCAAATACCATCTCGTGCCAAACGCACCTCCATCTACCCTGTTTGATGCGGTCGTATATTCTCATTCATAAAATGGGTTGAATGCACCCCTGAAAAGATGCACATGAGGAAGGAGTACAGCCTCGCTATAACGTTCTCCGGTGAATGTAGTTGTTCAAAGATTTGGTGGTCAGTGCGCCCATCCAACGTTATGCCTCCACACACCATAATACGTGGGCGACTAAAACGATCATATTCGACTGTCATTTACAATATTTAAACTTATGTCGGCCACCCTGCTGCGTTATAAGTACTTTATTCCTAAATGATGAGTTACCCCAAAAAAATTACGCCTTAAAACTTACATGTGTTGAAATATGGAAGGTATATCAAGACGGTGGGTCGGTTCTTTCCAAAAGTCGAAATTATGCAAAGAACAAATGTTGCTGAATTTAACTGTTTACGTAGCGCAATCACATGTTTCTTCCACTTCAAACTTTCGGCAGTTTGTGCACCGAAAAATTTATTGAATTTTCCCTATTAAACGATTTCTGTTCATGTGCTAGGTTAATTGTTGACGTTATTCTACTTGTTGTACATAACTTAATATGCTGTGTTTTTTTTTTTTCAAAGTCAGGAAGAGAGCATTTGTAGAGAAACAGCTATTAAATCTTTGAAAAACATTATTAACACTTTCATTACTGTCAATTTAATCATACTAATTATAATCCTTGAGTTATCTACAAAGAAATATGAATTTGATGTATGAAAGCAGAATGTGATTCAAATATGCAACGAATAGAGTTAGATCTCAAACTGAACGCTGTAGGATTTCATTAATGGTCTCTCCCCAGTCTCAACACTGTTCTTTCTATCACGCTTTGTTTATTCAACATCACATTTTAATTCCTTGAGGTAAAATGATTTAACTTAATTATTGATAGTATCACTAATTCCACAAAATTTAAGCATTTCTGTGAGAAAGTCATAGCTTATATAGTCAAATGTCTTGGACAGATCACAAAAAATGGCAATCGACGGTATTTCAACTGTGTAACGCTCTTCGTTTTGTTGAGTAAATGTGTAAATGTCATTCTCAATTAAGTAAACATTCTGGGACACAAATGCGATGTACTTCATTGTTTCTGTGTAAGCCTGAAACTGTTCCTAAGAGCATAATTTTCTCCAATATTAAAAAAAATATGTCAGTCAGAAAACTGGACAATAATTATTCAGATTTTCCTGTTAATTTTCTTAAAACGATGTTTAACACTGCCATGTTTTAATCTATCTGGAAAAATTTCCTAATTTAATGCTGCTTTTCATCTATCACCGAGTATATTAAGTTATAACAATTTTTCAGGATTCGGTTAGAAATTTCGGTAACACCACATAAGCTTGTGATTATCGTAACCTTTATAATACATTAGCTTCGCCACCTTATATAACTACCTCAACATTAAAATACTTTTGTTTTTCTTTTTGCTTCCACACACAGCAACGAAATTGACATGTTCGGCTGAGCCAAGCTGAAGATGATGACCACAACTGTGACAGCAATAAATAACCAGTTACAGTTTAAAAATGTGGTTTTCTATTGAAACTGAAAAATTATTGATTATGTGATCACTTTAAAGAATCTTCTAGATAACGTTCAGAATGTCGTCATTTTAGCCCTACACATACTTTAAGTTATAAACTATCGAACACCACCGATCAATGCCGAAAGTTTCCGCATGTTTCTGCGCTTCGTTGAAGGTATGTCTCTGTTCTGGCATGTCCATTGCTTAAACTAAGTCTTTTAGATGTTGTGACAGATACATATCCGTAAGACTGAGTTAGAAAACTGTGCAAGTCACGTAGTTCTTCCCTTCCCAACTGTTAGGGCAGCCATCGACTTGTCATGTAAATATAATATGACTACAATGCTTTTGAATCTCGTTATGTTTAAATGACACGATTCTGGTTGTTAGTGGCACTTTCTCTAGAAAGGATGCAAGGTATTTAATGGGAGAAGATGTGAGAAGAGATAGAAAAGAACTTTTATGTGCAGTAGTGAAAAACCGGGACGATTTGGCTTTAGAAACATTGCAATCGAAATTATTATTTTCTTAGTTCAGGTACGAAAGTTTATTTTGATTCTGCAAGAAATATTCGTACTAGCTTTTATGTAGCTTGACATTCCAGAGCTCATAAGGTGGCCATTCAATATGCAACAAACGTGAACTCTTATTGGTATATTTCTCATCAATAAACGCGATCCATTGCTTATATAATCCAATTGTCAAAAGATGACGGTCTATTTACACTGGGACGCCCTTCGAGTGTCCTCTTTGTGTTCACCTGGGAGACGTCACGTACTACGTCACTCACAAACAGCTGGTACATTACGTAACTTTTTATCGTACTTTACACGTTTCTTTTGTTTTCTAGGCTATATGATTAAGATTTCGTAATATGTATGCAGTTGCTTTCTTTTGTGACAGCTGAGGGTATTTTCTCAGCAAATAAGATTACGACTTGTAGCAATACGTCGCCACAGTGTTCCTTTGAATACTGTGACGTCGTACTGTGGTACTTGCCAGCAATCTCAGCCCACAATTGTTCTACGACAGCAGCGGAACTACCCGTATGACAAGAGTCTCAGCCGCTAGCATTTTTTTGTATTAAGTTTTGTAATTGAGACAGTGGTCGTAAAAGGTCTGAACTTCCACTACAGATAGAAATACGAGTCTGTGTAATCGGGTACAGTTACTTAGAGCAGTAACAATAGTGTCAACAGAAACAGTGAACACCTGTCTTCCTGCTTACACCGCCGCTTATCACTGTACTATGTCAACGTTCCAAGCGGCACCACTGCAATCTCTCCGTCAGTCGAAAGTGATGCAACGCGCCACGTATTCAAGCAGCTGTAGAGATATTTTTGCATTTCCGCACATTATCTTTTGCTCAGACGACACTTACGATATTGAGAAAACAGTAAATCAAGCATCTATGCAGCTCAGACCTCTCTCTGTAACAAAACTGTGACCAGAGCCCAGGTACTGTGACTTTAGCGGACAATTGCTGTACCGTCCCGGCTACTCCCGAACACGTCCACTTGCGACAGTACCTCTCTCGTACTTTCCAGACTTCACAGAAATTTTCCTCCATACCTTGCGGGACTAGAATTCCTGGGGAAAAGGATGTTGCGGAGAAATGGGTTAGCCACAGCCTAGGGGATTATTTCCAGAATGAATTTTCATTCTGCAGCGCAGAGTAGATTAAAACTGTCTGCCGAAATGGGAAACAACTGCTCAATTGAGGTACCCAGTCATGACCACGATCCAGCCTCCTTCACGCGGAGCCAGCCACTGCGAGGGCTTTTCGGCGGAGAATCAGCTGGTTTAGACGGGCGCCTTTAGGCGTACAGCGCCACCGCGCTTCTAAGGCGCTCAGTGTCGAATTGCTGCCATGAGGTGCCACTGGGCCACGCAAGCGGAACATTGCCTGCAACAGCGGCCTTCACACGACGTCACTCGGAGGCGCTGAGGCGCTGCAGACGGGCCAAGCAGCGGTTAATGCCGCATATGAACGCTCGGCACGTGACAGACTGGGATCGCTACTCGTCGTTATTAAGTAGCTCGGTCGTGCATGTCACACTGGTAGCTAGAGATGGAGGTCAATACAGAATATTTCATCTGTCAAGTTGAAAAACATATTCGAATAAACTGGATAAAATTAAAGCAAGGGAAGCAGTCATTAGTATGTTTTCTCCGGCCTTTAGGCAAAAGTGCTGGAGAGAAGACGACAACTGAAGGAAAAAAATGGAAAAATTTCTAAGTGCCATTTTCTTCACAAAAGGCGATTTCAGTGCTGTTGTGTTCTCGATATTTTTTACACGTCCCTAGACTTGACCCAGGAGTGAAATCACTGACAAGGAGAGGCCACGACGTTTGGAACGCGGATTTGCTGCAAACTTCGTACATTCGTAGCACTCCATGAGGACAACAAAATGTGTAAGCAGTAGCGCGTACTTCTCAAGCGTCATTGAGAAAATCGCAAGATAATTTCGGTCGTCAAATATATATGGCTGTGCGTGGCCGTTATTATCGCGAAGCGGTGGCAGCCGAGTGGCGCCGGCACGGTAACTCAGCGTGTTCGGTCAGAGGGTTAGCTACCCTCTGTAACAAAAAGCTGAGTTAATGGATCAACGACGAAATGAAACGGGTGTCATGCGACGTCCGCCCCGAGCAGATGCAAAGAACGAAGACGAACAAAATGAGATTAAAAAAAAAAAAAAGAGGGCCGCTCGCCCTCTGTAATAAAAGAAACTGAGCAAAGGACTCAACGATCAACTTGAACGGATGTCTTGTGACGTCCGCCCAGACCATACGCAACGGATAATACCGTACAAAATGAATTAAGAAAAAAAAGTGGTTAGCGTTCAAGCCCCGTAATTGCTGGATCGCAGGATCGAGTCCTTTATTTCTAACACAGTCATTTTCTTTGCTATTTATATTACAATTGATCTAATGGGAAAAATACGTGTAATCGGATGAACTTTTATTCAATTTACACTGTTATTTGGCAGTCTACAAATGTTTATTATCACAAATAATATAATATTCGTAACCATAGTAAACGACCAAACGCATAAAGTGATACTGAAAATGTATGCTTGTTCTCGATTTTAGAAATCCCTTAACCTGGAAGGAGCCCGAAACGACTTGTTACGTCCAAGTTTTGGCCGGCAAAGACGGCTTTCGAGAGATGTACAATTAATCGTCACATTCGACATCACGATTACAAGTTGCGGGATGGTATTTTTCGTAAAAACATGGAAAACATTAAAGTTACACGGCGCCAGTGGTATTGAATAAATGCTATGTTTCCGCATAAGCAAGGTCTTTTGAGGTTTTCCGTGGAAAAACAAACCTCGTTAACATTTTCGAAAACATCTGTTTCAGCCAATAATTTGGAAGCAAACCATGCATAACGCAGCATTTCCTTAAATATCGGTGCTGATAATTGGACATGCAGTATCGAGTGTATTTTAATAGAGTCTTCACGAGAAGCAGTTTCTCGTTCTCTTTCGATTAAATACGAACAATTTTGAAGACACAGATAAGCATACATTTTCAGTATCACTTTATGCGGAACTGTCTTGCTTATAACCAGTCAGCTCCCTGATATCACAGAGCGTTCTTAATAAACCATTTACTTTCTCATTTGTCTCATTATTTTGTGGTGAAGTGGTGAGCAATACAATTCTGTGCTATCAGAATATCTTCTCAATCCTTTGGATGTAAATCACTCTTATGTAGAAACATAAAAATACATTGTTTCTTCATTCTGCTGACAAGTGGAACGTAGAAGGTTTTCCATTTCCACTCTTTAGTTGGCGTGTATCACAACAACGATGTTATCACTTTTATTAAACGATTAAGCATACAAAATGTACTTCATTTAAATGAAAATTTGAGCAAGGTGACCTCATATTTTTTGAAACCATTATAGCTGAAACTTCCTGGCAGATTAAAACTGTGTGCCGGACCGAGACTCGAACTGTGGTCCGGCACACAGTTTTAACCTGCCAGGAAGTTTCCCCGTGCTCATAAAGTCTGTAAATTTGTGACCAACATTGTTCACATAAATTTGGAATAATATGGAAAATAAGTTGAAGTGTAATTTGTAACAAAATAAATGTTTCATTGGATATTAGTATAACTTCCTCTGGCCTTAGCGCGAGAGCATGCTTGTGATTTGCTAGAATGCCAGGTCGCTTATTGGCACTTGTAGGCGTCTTTGATCCATAATAAATACGTCTTCGATCCCGGCCTCGAATCCCACAGCTGCTTAAATTTTGATTAATAATGAGCATTGGCGGCCGAAGATTTCCGGCATAAGAAATCACGCCTCATACTGCCAACGGCCTTGTCAAACAGGGCGGAGGAGCGGACAGAGGTTCAGGGCACTATCTTGTCACTGGGGTAGGAAACTGCCCCTAAAGGCGGAAGAATCATCAATGATCAACGACATGAGGACGCAGAAGGCAATGGAAACCACTGCATTAAAGACACATAACGTGTACCCACAGGATATGTGGCCTGTAAGTGAAGAAGTGTCATGATGATCTCTCCATTGGTAAAATACTGCAGAATAGTCCCCCATTCGGATCTCCGGGAGGGGACTGCTAAGAGGAGGTTACTTTGAGAAAAAGATGGAATAATCAACGAAAGAACAACGTTCTACGAGCCGAGCGTGGAAACTAGGGAAACTAGATAATCTGAAAAGGGAAATGCAAAGGCTCAATCTACACTCCTGGAAATGGAAAAAAGAACACATTGACACCGGTGTGTCACACCCACCATACTTGCTCCGGACACTGGGAGAGGGCTGTACAAGCAATGATCACACGCACGGCACAGCGGACACACCAGGAACCGCGGTGTTGGCCGTCGAATGGCGCTAGCTGCGCAGCATTTGTGCACCGCCGCCGTCAGTGTCAGCCAGTTTGCCGTGGCATACGGAGCTCCATCGCAGTCTTTAACACTGGTAGTCTGCCGCGACAGCGTGGACGTGAACCGTATGTGCAGTTGACGGACTTTGAGCGAGGGCGTATAGTGGGCATGCGGGAGGCCGGGTGGACGTACCGCCGAATTGCTCAACACGTGGGGCGTGAGGTCTCCACAGTACATCGATGTTGTCGCCAGTGATCGGCGGAAGGTGCACGTGCCCGTCGACCTGGGACCGGACCGCAGCGACGCACGGATGCACGCCAAGACCGTAGGATCCTACGCAATGCCGTAGGGGACCGCACCGCCACTTCCCAGCAAATTAGGGACACTGTTGCTCCTGGGGTATCGGCGAGGACCATTCGCAACCGTCTCCATGAAGCTGGGCTACGGTCCCGCACACCGTTAGGCCGTCTTCCGCTCACGCCCCAACATCGTGCAGCCCGCCTCCAGTGGTGTCGCGACAGGCGTGAATGGAGGGACGAATGGAGACGTGTCGTCTTCAGCGATGAGAGTCGCTTCTGCCTTGGTGCCAATGATGGTCGTATGCGTGTTTGGCGCCGTGCAGGTGAGCGCCACAATCAGGACTGCATACGACCGAGGCACACAGGGCCAACACCCGGCATCATGGTGTGGGGAGCGATCTCCTACACTGGCCGTACACCACTGGTGATCGTCGAGGGGACACTGAATAGTGCACGGTACATCCAAACCGTCATCGAACCCATCGTTCTACCATTCCTAGACCGGCAAGGGAACTTGCTGTTGCAACAGGACAATGCACGTCCGCATGTATCCCGTGCCACCCAACGTGCTCTAGAAGGTGTAAGTCAACTACCCTGGCCAGCAAGATCTCCGGATCTGTCCCCCATTGAGCATGTTTGGGACTGGATGAAGCGTCGTCTCACGCGGTCTGCACGTCCAGCACGAACGCTGGTCCAACTGAGGCGCCAGGTGGAAATGGCATGGCAAGCCGTTCCACAGGACTACATCCAGCATCTCTACGATCGTCTCCATGGGAGAATAGCAGACTGCATTGCTGAGAAAGGTGATATACACTGTACTAGTGCCGACATTGTGCATGCTCTGTTGCCTGTGTCTATGTGCCTGTGGTTCTGTCAGTGTGATCATGTGATGTATCTGACCCCAGGAATGTGTCAATAAAGTTTCCCTTCCTGGGACAATGAATTCACGGTGTTCTTATTTCAATTTCCAGGAGTGTATATATAGTAGGGGTCAGTGAAGTGAAGTGGAAAGAAGACAAGGATTTCTGGTCAGATGAGTATACAGTAATTCTTATCAGAATCGACAGCAAACCAACACCGACAATGATAGTTCAGGTATACACGTCAATGTCGCAACGGTGGTGGCGGATCTGGTCAAACGACAAATTGCGAAGCCTGTTGGTCGGAAGTGCCACTGTACCCGCGGCACCTACAAAAGGGCAGGAAATGCCACGGTCGGGCAGCCCACAGAGCCGATAAAAACGGAGGCGGCGCAGCAGTGCGAGTTGCAGCAGCGGCAGCATCAAAGCTGCTCGCAGCGACATAGGCTGTGCTTCCTCTCAGTGGGGACCACGCAGCAGCCTGTGTGAGGGTTCGGTGCGCTTCTCTGGCACGTCGTGTGAAGCCAGCCTAACTTCCGCCTGTACAGCTCTCCTTTCAAAATTTCAGTTACAGGGTGTCCAGAAATGAACTCCCTGATTTCAAAATTAAATATATCGAAAACAAAGATCGATAGAGGAGTGCAGTAAACGGTATGTTTATTGTGAAAGCTGTAAGAAGTTTATACAGCAGTTTGAAATAATAGTTACAAAAGCTGCTAACAGATTGCGCTGTAATCGCTATACGTAATGCCTAGTATAAATAGTGATCCGAAGCCCAGAGCGATCAGTTCCACTATTGAAACGTGAAAGGAGGTTAGCGTTCCGAAGGAAGAGATTAAAACCATGTACTCCATTGAACAACGCGTTTTTCTGGTGCTAGAGTACCACAGGTTAGAAGAGAGTCCTACGGCAACAAGGCGAAGTTTTCAAGCACGATTTAATGTTCCAAAAGGAACCGATGCGAAAACCATTCGTACGCTCTTCGCAAAATTTCAACGAACAGGCAGCGTAACTGATGATCTAGTGGGGCATGTAGGCCGCAAGCAAACCGCAGTTACGCCTGAAAATATCGCCACAGTTTCTGGAATTATTCAGTGAAATCCAATGTCATCCGTCCGTAGAACTGCATCTGAGACTGGTTTGAAGCGTTCCAGCACGCATAAAATACTGAGAAAGAGCCTACACGTGTTTCCATTCAAAATTCAAACGCACCAGGCCGTACGAGCTGTGCAACAAAGGGTTGCCTTTGCTAATCAGATGCTCACAATGATTGATAGTGAAGGATTTGATGTTGGCTGCATCTGGTTTACAGATGAAGCACACTTCCACCTGAATGGATACGTGAATAAGCAGAACTGGCGATTTTGGGGTTCCGAAAAGTCATAGTGGTGTGAAGCGAAACCCCTGTATTCTCCAAAAGTTACTGTGTGGGCTGCAGTATGCAGCAGAGGCATTATTGGCCCTTTTTCATTCGAGAAACGGTCACTGGTGAACGTTACGTTGCAATTTTGGAACAATTTGTCGCCACACAGCAAGCGTTAGAGGATCGACCAGGTACTGAATGGTTTATGCAAGATGGAGCCCGACCACATCGGACCGAACAAGTGTTTCGCTTTCTTGACGAATACTTCGGGAATCGAGTCATTGCTTTGGAATATCCCAAATTTACTGGTGCAGGCATGGATTGGCCTCCATATTCTCCGGATTTGACTCCCTTTGACTTTTTTTGTGGGGCACAGTGAAAGGCATGGTCTACCCGAAGCACCCCGCCACGCTGGACGAGCTTGAATCGGCGATCTCTGTGGCATGTGAATCCATTTCGGTTGAGACACTACGAAATGGCGAATTTCATTCTTCGTTTGCGCCACCTCTGTAGTGCCAATGGTGAACATTCTGAAAACATTGTGATGTGATTGTTTGCAAAGATTGTTTTCATACAATTATTTCACTTATGTATGCTGATATGAGCTGTACAGCGTACAGCGCCATCTGTTAGCAGCTTTTGTAACTATTATTTCAAACTGCTGTATAAACTTCTTACAGCTTTCACAATAAACATACCGTTTACTGCATTCCTCTATCGATCTTTGTTTTCGAGATATTTAGTTTTGAAATTAGGGAGTCCTTTTCTGGACACCCTGTATAATCTTTCAGGAAGTTTCACATCAGTGCACACTACACTACATCTACATCTACATCTACATTTATACTCCGCAAGCCACCCAACGGTGTGTGGCGGAGGGCACTTTACGTGCCACTGTCATTACCTCCCTTTTCTGTTCCAGTCGCGAATGGTTTGCGGGAAGAACGACTGCCGGAAAGCCTCCGTGCGCGCTCGAATCTCTCTAATTTTAGATTCGTGATCTCCTCGGGAGGTTTAAGTAGGGGGAAGCAATATATTCGATATCTCATCCAGAAAGGCACCCTCTCGAAACCTGGACAGCAAGCTACACCGCGATGCAGAGCGCCTCTCTTCCAGAGTCTGCCACTTGAGTTTGCTAAACATCTCTGTAACGCTATCACGGTTACCAAATAACCCTGTGACGAAACGCGCCGCTCTTCTTTGGATCTTCTCTATCTCCTCTATCAACCCGACCTGGTACGGATCCCACATTGATGAGCAATACTCAAGTATAGGTCGAACGAGTGTTTTGGAAGCCTTTGTTGATGGACTACATTTTCTAAGGATTCTCCCAATGAATCTCAACCTGGCACCCACCTTACCAACAATGAATTTTATATGATCATTCCACTTCAAATCGTTCCGTACGCATACTCCCAGATATTTTACAGAAGTAACTGCTACCAGTGTTTGTTCCGTTATCATATAATCATACAATAAAGGATCCTTGTTTCTTTGTATTCGCAATTTCATTTGTCTATGTTAAGGATCAGTTGCCACTCCCTGCACCAAGTGCCTATCCGCTGCAGATCTTCCTGCATTTCGCTACAATTTTCTAATGCTGCAACTTCTCTGTATACTACAGCATCATCCGCGAAAAGCCGCATGGAACTTCCGACACTATCTACCAGGTCATTTATATGTATTATGAAAAGCAATGGTCCCATAACACTCCCCTGTAGCACGCAAGAGATTACTTTAACGTCTGTAGACGTCTCTCCATTGAGAACAACATGCTGTATTCTGTTTGCTAAAAACTCTTCAATCCAGCCACACAGCTGGTCTGATATTCCATAGGCTCTTATTTTGTTTATCAGGCGACAGTGCGGAACTGTATCGAACGCCTTCGGAAGTTAAGGAAAATGGCATCTACCTGGGAGCCTGTATTTAATATTTTCTGGGTCTCATGAACAAATAAAGCGAGTTGGGTCTCACACGATCGCTGTTTCCGGAATCCATGTTGATTCCTACAGAGTAGATTCTGGGTTTCCAGAAATGACATGACACGCGACCAAAAAACATGTTCTAAAATACTACAACAGATCGATATCTCTCCGCAGAGAGATAATTTTTTCTGGAAACAATAGCTGTGGCGAAGCCATTTCTGGGAATTATCCTTCATCCCAAATTTGCTACATCTGCAACGTACACAGGAGAACTTTGAGATTGGTAAAGTAGGACAGCGGTACTGGAGAACGTGAAGCAGTGAGTAGAAGGCTTCACGAGTTGTGCCTGAAGAGCTCAGTCGGTGGATATCAATGTAAAATTATGATTCTGCTTGAAGACTTAAAATATTGTCTTTTTCTTCTTCTTCGGAGATTCCCCGTGAGAGCTGTTTTCGACTTTAACTCAGTGTCTTGCGGAATATTCTTATCCCGTATTATAAAATGCAAAGCTTTAGTAGCTCTCTTCCACACTGCTGCTCCGGAACTAACATCCTTCTCCCATGTACCGTAGCTATCTATTACTGTCCCCAAACATTTGTACACTACTGGCCATTGAAATTGCTACACCACGAAGATGACGTGCTACAGACGCGAAATTTAACCGACAGCTAGAGGATGCTGTGATATGCAAATGATTAGCTTTTCAGAGCATTCACACAAGGTTGGCACCGGTGGCGACACCTACAACGTGCTGACATGAGGAAAGTTTCCAACAAACAGCAGTTGACCGGCGTTGCCTGGTGAAACGTTGTTGCGATGCCTCATGTAAGGAGGAGAAATGCGTACCATCACGTTTCCGACTTTGATAAAGGTCGGATTGTAGCCTATCGCGATTGCGGTTTATCGTATCGTGACATTGCTGCTCGCGTTGGTCGAGATTCAATGGCTGTTAGCAGAATATGGAATCGGTGAGTTCAGGAGGGTAATACGGAACACCGTGCTAGATCCCAACGGCCTCGTATCACTAGCAGTCGAGATGAGAGGCTTCTTATCCGCATGGCTGTAACGGATCGTGCAGCCACGTCTCGATCCCTGAGTCAACAGATAGGGACGTTTGCACGACAACAACCATCTGCACGAACAGTTCGACGACGTTTGGAGCAGCATGGACTATCAGCTCGGAGACCATGGCTGCGGTTACCCTTGACGCTGCATCACAGACAGGAGCGCCTGCGATGGTGTACTCAACGACGAACCTGGGTGCACGAATGGCAAATCGTCATTTTTTCAGATGAATCCAAGTTCTGTTTACAGCATCCTGATGGTCGCATTCGTGTTTGGTGACATTGCGGCGAACGCACATTGGAAGCGTGTATTCGTCATCGCCATACTGGCGTACCACCCGGCGTGATGGTATAGGGTGCCATTGGTTACACGTCTCGGTCACCTCTTGTTCGCATTAACGGAAGTTTGAACAGTGGACGTTACATTTCAGATGTGTTACGACCCGTGTCTCTACCCTTCATTCGATCCCTGCGAAACCCTACATTTCAGCAGGATAATGCGCGACCGCATGTTGCAGGTCCTGTACGGGCCTTTCTGGATACAGAAAATGTTCGACTGCTGCCCTGGGCAGCACATTCTCCAGATCTCTCACCAATTGAAAACGTCTGGTCAATGGTGGCCGAGCAACTGGCTCGTCACAATACGCCAGTAACTACTCTTGATGAAATGTGGTATCGTGTTGAAGGTGCATGGGCAGCTGTACCTGTACACACCATCCAAGCTGTGTTTGATTCAATGCCCAGGCGTTTCAAGGCCGTTATTACGGCCAGAGGTGGTTGTTGTGTGTACTAATTTCTCTGGATCGATGCATCCAAATTGCGTGAAAATGTAATCACATGTCAGTTCTAGTATAATATATTTGTCCAATGAATACCCGTTTATCAACCGCATTTCTTCTTGGTGTAGTAATTTTAATGGCCAGTAGTGTAGCTGCTTTCACAGTGTCCTGTCGCATATACATACACTCCGTCTTGTCCTGATTTATTCCCAAACCCCATTTGTTATATTACTCCTTAAGTTTTCTCAGTACGTATATATTCCGTATCTCCTACACTTAGTCATCCGAAAGCAAAAGCTATTCCGCTACCAGTCATCCAGTGCCTGTTCCATATACATGTTAAACAAAATAGTTGGCATTCTACAACTTTTGTCAACAAAAATACTACGGGTATTGTCCTTTCCCATTTTAATCATTAGTTTTGTGTTCCTGTATAACTTTTTAACGAAGTGAATGCATTTTTCTCTCGCATTAACCCTTCTGATTGTTTCCCATACTATCATTCTAAGGACATTGTCGAACACTTTCTGCAGGTCCACAAAGCCCGTGTAAAAGCTTTTATTTTTTTTCTCCATTTTTTCCCAAAAACTGTCATATCGAAACATGATAGTCCTTGCCTAACACAATTTTGCTCTTAACTTAAAACCGACACATTCTTCTTCTATTTTCTTTCTCAAAATCTCGGAGAAAACCCAGCTGTTGCTGGGCTATCACTTATTGCTCCGAACTCGTAATCTGTCCGTACCATCTTGCTGCATTTTTATACATCGAGGGGACATACGACAGATTCCAGTCCATATTGTAGTCTATGTAATATTCTGCGAGAGATGAGCCTTAACCCTCGCAATACCAAGTGGGACAGGGCGGCGCGGGCGCAGTACTTTATGCCCACCTTTTGAAATTAATGTAATTTAGTTAAGTACTTTATAGTTTGAAACTTTGAAAAAATGATTATTGTTTTTGATTAATTCTTCTACCCGATTTCAGAAATGTTTTGAAAATTTAAGTCTGCGGGCCGGAGTGGCCGAGCGGTTCTAGGCGCTACAGTCTGGAACCGCGCGACCGCTACGGTCGCAGGTTCGAATCCTGCCTCGGGCATGGATGTGTGTGATGTCCTTAGGTTATTTAGGTTTAACTAGTTCTAAGTTCTAGGGGACTGATGACCTCAGAAGTTAAGTCCCATAGTGCTCAGAGCCATTTAAATCTTAGTAATAGAAGTTACTTTTCCCATTGAATCTCACATTGCATATTTTCAGGTTCAGGAGCTTACTTACACATCAATATTTCTTTAAAAAATATGCTGCGAGTAAAAGCCAACAACACTTTACGAATTTTGCTTTTAGAAATTTTTTTGTGGTCATAAAGTATCGGCCCCTTGACAGTACACGTTATTAAAAGTGAATTCGTAGGGAGTGGCGGCGCGGTTAGAGGCGCCATGTCATGGACTGCGCGGCCCCTCCCGCCAGAGGTTCGAGTCCTCCCTCGGGCATGGGTGTGTGTGTGTTGTTCTTAGCATAAGTTAGCTTAAGTAGTGTGTGAGCCTAGGGACCGATGACCTCAGCAGTTTGGTCCCTTAAGAATTCACACACATTTGAACATTTTTTGAAAAGTGCATTGATATTGGTAAGAATGTGGTAAAAGATATTTTCAGGTTCTGAGCCGTACATACATATCTACATATCAGTATCTCTTTTAAAAATGCGTTGTTAATATAAGTCAATAACAATTAAATAATTTTGCTTCTTTTTAAAGTTGTTAGGTTGGGCGTAAGGTACTTCCTCCCTAGACCCCCCTCCTCCCCCTTCTGGTAACGTGCGCCATGGAAAAGTACTGCTAGGGTTAATAAATATCGCTAGGTCGCTGCGTGTAGCAGTAAACAAAGAATGTTTGAGACTGTTGCACACATTATTGTCGTGCATGAGCCAGAAAATGGGGCGTTTTGTAGTAGCAGTTGTAAACAGTGTTTTCGGCGTGTTCCCTAAAAACTGTTGTGTAGAAGCAAGGAGTAAACATAAATATCTCCTTCCAAAAGAAAAGTCAAAGAGTAAGACGAAAATTCAAATTGAGCAAAAAATAGTCACAACCTCCAAGAAGAGCATCAACATCTCTCCATAAACTGCTACCTTATGGCTCGTAAAAGAAAAAGATGGAAAGACTTGTTCGTATAACTGTCGACCATACTGATGTAACTCTGCGAGGACTGCATCAGGAAAGCTCACGGTAAATGGATCTAGTAGCGAACGGCTGCTGAAGACGTATCTGTATCCTTCGTCTTTTTTGATCATATCTCACACTCTTAAGACAAGTTTACACAACATTAAGCTGCGCAACTTATTTCGTGGTACGAGTTTTCGCAAGTGGTTTCGTACAAGTCTACATTTCAGTTTCGTCGCTTTGTGAGCGCCATAGTCGTGTGTAAAATGTAAGTTTTGGTAGCTGCACGAGTTGTTGCGGAGTTAATGCTTGTCTGCATGAAATCACAGCATAAGAAAAAAAGTAAGACACCTGCCTGTGTTCGTGATTGGGTTTCGGGTAAAGAAGAGATGTCAGGACGATTGCTCAGCGATCGTGCTGAGAGAATCATCTGATACGTCAGCACAGCAGATGACATTTCTTCTAAACACAGTTAAGAACACAAAATTGTTAAGGCTTTCGTGACCATTTGAAGACAAATTGCGTGTTGACTTCTGCCTTGGGTTCTTCGGTCGACCTTTGGTAATTTCTCTGGCGTATCGCCACAGTCAAGACTTCACCCCCTATTGCTCGGTGGTGGACTGCTCGCGGGCGCAGATTATACACCGCCGGAAACGAATTAGTACACTTGAAACGTGTACTAATTTTATTCCATCAGAATTTCTAAAATCATGAGAGGAAGTGGCAACAAAACGACTATTCACATTGACATGTAGAATGTGTGAGTCTGGCGACATACCATCTGACTTTCGGAAAAATATCACCCACACAACTCCGAAGACTGCAAGAGCTGACAAGTACGAGAATTATCGGACAATCAGCTTAACACCTCATGCATCCGAGTTGCTGACAAGAATAATATACAGAAGAATGGGAAAGAAAATTGAGGATGTGCTAGATGACGATCAGTTTTGCTTTAGGAAAGGTAAAGGCGCGTGAGAGGCAATTCTGAGTTGCAGTTTATAATGGAAGGAAGACTAAAGAAAAATCAAGACATGTTCATAGCATTTGTTGACGTGGAAAAAGCGTTCGACAATGTGAAATGGTGCATGATGTTTGACATTCTGAGAAGAATAGGGGTAAGCTATAGGGTGAGACGTGTAATATACAATATGTTCAAGAGCCAAGAGGGAATAACAAGAGTGGACAACCAAAGGCGAGGATTAAGACAGGGATGTACTCTTTTCCCCTAATGTTCAATCTGTACATCGAAGAAGCAGTGACAGAAGTAAAAGAAAGGTTCAGGAGTGGAATAAAAATTCATGGTGAAAGGATATCAATGATACAATTCGCTGACGACATTGCTATCCGGCATCCGCCTGCTTAGCTGGGTGGTAACGTGCTTGCCTCCCATGCATTGGGCCCGGATTCGATTCCCGGCCGGGTTGGAGATTTCCTCTGCTCGGGGACCGGGTGCTGTGCTGTCATCACCATCACTTCATCCTCATCACCGGCCGCAAGTCGCCCAATGTGGCGCCAACTGAAATAAGACTTGCACTAGGCTGCCGAACCCGACTGGGACATCCCGGCCAACAATGACATACGATCATTTAATTTCATTGCTATCCAGAATTCGAAGAAGAATTACATGTTTCGTTGAATGATGTGAACAATCTAATGAGTACAGAATATGGACTGAGAGTGAATCGACGAAAGACGAAAGTAACGAGAAGTAGTAGAAATGAGAACAGCGAGAAACTTGACATCCGGATTGATAGTCACGAAGTCGATGAAGTTAAGGAATTCTGCTACGTAGGCAGCAAAATAACTAATGACGGACGGAGTAAGGAGGAAATCAAAAACAGACTAACAATGCCAAAAAGGGTAAAAGGGTAATCTGTCAGTATCAAATATAGGCCTTAAATGGTGGAAGAAAGTACGTCTGGAGTACAGAAATGTACGGTAGTGAAACATGGACTGTGGGAAAACAGAACAGAAGAGAATCGAAGAATTTGAGATATGGTACTACAGAAGAATGTTGAAAAATAGGTGGATTCTTAAGGAATGTGGAGGTTCTCCGGAGAATCGGCGAGGAAAGGAATGTATGGAAAACATTGGCAAGAAGGATGGACAGTATGGTAGGACATCTGTTAAGACATGAGGGAATGACTTCCATGGTACTAGAGGGAGCTATAGAGGGCAAAAACAGTAGAGAAAGACAGAGACTGGAATACATCCAGCAGATAATTGAGGACGTAGATTGCAAGTGGTACTCTGAGATGAAGAGCTTGGCACGGGAGAGGAACTCGTGGCGGGCCGCATCAAACCAGTCAGAAGACTGATGACCAAAAAAAATATTGTGTATGGCCTCAATCCCAGTGAAACCCCGCTGCTTGTTTTCAAGTCAGCATCATTGAAATCCCGCAAACATCTTTGCATAGCCCCTGGTGTCCGCACAAATTTATCTCAGAGGGGAAAAATTTTAAAACTGCCGTTTTTAATGCAACCAATTCGGAGAATTTAAGGATGCATCTTGTCCCACGATTTAAGTTTGATAGAAAGTGACTCAAGTTATTGTTAACTCAAGTGACTGATAGGTATCCACTCAGTGTTTCTGACGTAGATTAGTCTGATAAGTGAATTACGGAATAGAGGGTGGAGCAAATGACTGTCTTGCCACTCCTCCCCCCCCCCCCCCCGCCCCCATGCGGACTCCCATGTGCAAAGTATAGATATTTAAAAACGGACTCCCATGTGCAAAGTATAGATATTTAAAAAGGCAAATAATTTCCTCCGTTCCCCACTTCATATTTCAGTTTGCCACTCTGCCGACACAACCAACCAACCTCAAAATACGTGTAACCAGTGTCGCCATAGAAGCAACAAGCCGTCACTTTTTAGTTAATTTCACCAAGGCGCTGCCAACACGCGTCCCGTTGCGCAGTAACCGGTAGAGCAGTTGCGCGCAACATAGTGACGCGTGTAAACAAGGGTTTATGCACTACTCTTGACTACGCGCCGAGGAGCGCAAATACTTCCTTACAGTCTGTCTGCTTTTGCCGGCCGGTGTGGCCGTGCGGTTCTAGGCGCTTCAGTCTGGAACCGCGTGACCGCTACGATCGCAGGTTCGAATCCTGCTTCGGGCATGGATGTGTGTGATGTCCTTAGGTTAGTTAGGTTTAAGTAGTTCTAAGTTCTAGGGGACTGATGACCACAGATGTTAAGTCCCATAGTGGTCAGAGCCATTTGAACCTTTTTTTCTGTCTGCTTTACGGTCTGCTTTGCCTGATAGCCGTATTCAGCTCCGCCATCTCTCCTCGACATTCGACTCTTATCCGAAGAGTGCAGCACGAACATTTGTTTCCGTCAGAACAAAAACCTTTCCGCCACACTCCATCGTTCTTCCGTATTTTTGATTGATAATGGAAGGAAGTTTGCGGAGACGAAATTGTAGAGAGAGAGAGCAAGGCTTGAATTCGCTTCCTCATAGACAGAGGTCTGCTCTTCTGCCATACATCGAAATCCGGTGCCACAGTACGCCAGTCTGCCATGAGAGCAGCCAACAGTGGAATGCGAAATGGTGTACTCAGTTCATAAAGTGGTAATCGGCTGCAACATTTTATTTTATTTGTTTCGTATTTTATTGAATCGCACGAGCATTTCGGACGCATCGTTTTAATACATCATTTACTACTGTTGCTGAGCGAGGTGACGCGAAATGTATGTTCCTGTTGTGAGAAGGTTAGATGTTAGGTTACGTAAGTCGCGAATCAAATGACTGCAAACGTGACGATGAACAGTGGAAAATGATCTGAAAAATCTAGGAGGGACATTTATTAATGTTTTAATGCCAGCTAGACGTCGGTTTATAAGTTCTGTAATGACACATCATGTCACTCAAGGAGCACACCTCAGAACATAGATGTAGTTTAATATCGGATGACCAAAGATGTACTTCATTATGTAATGACCAATAAGACAGTATGCCATAGAGAGGCAACGCAGCGACGAAAGTGAAGCAAATTGTGCAACCCTCTGTCATTTTTTATGCTGTGGAAATCGAAAGGCGTGCGTGATATAGGAGAAAGGCAGATAACGTCTCAAAGAAGCACGAAATAATGTCCAATTGTTGATCTTTAGCAGTTAGCGCCAGAAGCGAAATTAAATGGTTCAAATGGCTCTAAGCACTATGGGACTTAACATCTGAGGTCATCAGTCCCCTAGACTTAGAACTATTCAAACCTAACTAACCTAAGGATATCACACACATCCATGCCCGAGGCAACATTCGAACCTGATACCGTAGCAGCAGCGCGATTCAGGACTGAAGCACCTAGAACCGCTCGGCCACAGCGGCCGGCTGAAGCGAAATTACCTCTGATTATAACTAACTACCATTTAATATATATTATCACCCTTCACTACGAATAAATCACATCCAATACAGAAAAATTTCAAAATGAGTTGCAGATATGTTTAACTCAGAAGTTCTGGAGAGCGAGTTAATTATAGCAAATGATTGCTTCTTTGTAAACGTTGTGTAGAAATATGTTTAAATTGTGTCTGAACTTGTATTTCAATAACTGTGTGTTATAATTTTCAGATAACTGAACTCCAACTAACGGGTCACGTACGTTAAGACCTAATCCACCCAGCCAGTCGAATATACTACAACCAGCGACGTAGTAAAATGTGAAACGAAACCTGATGCTTGAAACATGTGCTTCAAAATGATCCACAGTTGAAAGTGACTAATTGCACAGATAATAAACAGAGTGCATCCTACTTGACTACGTTTTCATTCTCAAAATACAATGAAATTGTTAGATGATCGTAAGTTATCAGGCTTCTCCATTGTCACAAAATTCTGGGAATATGGTACAGCTTAAGGCACATACTATGGAGAACTAGCATGAAATTAGCTTTTTACACATGTGAACAAATGCAACAAAGTACACAAAACAGAACATATGTAAAACACGTACACCAGTCTTCAGTGTTTTTATACTCTGAGTAAACGATAGGCATGATTCCTAAAAGAAGTTTAGCATTTGTGAAGCTTACAAAACCATACTCTGTCAATTTCAGAGAAGCAGGATTATGACTTCCCAAAACATGGGAGCTAAGTGTATGGCGTGGCATCGCAGGAAGGGCTGCATAACATGGCACAACCTCTCCATGTATCTCTGCTTCTTTGGTAATATCAGATACCAGAGTTTCAAATAAACTGACATACGCAAGAAAATAAATTTAAAAAGAGTTTTTAAAATTACTAAAATAACTATAGCTAACGAAATCTGCTCATTTAACATGTATTCAGGTTTTTGGATTTATGAAGGAATATTTGCAGTTGTTCTAACATACTTAGTTTTACCATTGGCTTCATTTTGAAGTACTACGAAATTGCTTTATACCCTGTTTCCAACACTTGATGAGCAGTGACTGATTTTCCCTAGTGGTTAAGTCTGAATGCACACATGTCTTCTTGAAAACTTAAACTAAAAACTTAACTCGTTCCAAATAGACCTCGGGGGGCCCACCGGTACTGACCGACCGCCGTGTCATCCTCAGACGACAGGTGTCTCTGGATGCTGATATGGAGGGGCATATGCTCAACACATTCCTCTCTCAGCTGTCGTCAGTGTTTGTGAACCAACTGGCTGGTTCTCAGTCAAGTAGCTTTCAATTGGCATCACAGGGGCTGAGTGCGCCCTGCATGCCAACGGCGCTCGGCGGACCCGGACGATCACCCATTCAACTGAGGTCGAGCCCGTAACTTCCATATTGCAGTGCCTGAGTTATCCCGAATCTCGATGCAAAGGCACTGCGCGACTACAGCCGTCATGAAATACACGAAATGTGTTCGCAGTTGCGAATAAGGACTACCGTCAGTTGGATAATGGGATGACGACAATGAAAATTTGTGCCGGCCGGTGTGGCCGTGCGGTTCTAGGCGCTTCGGTCCGAAACCGCGCTGCTGCTACGGTCGCAGGTTCGAATCCTGCCTCGGGCATGCATGTGTGTGATGTCCTTAGGTTTAAGTAGTTCTAAGTCTAGGGGACTGATGACCTCAGATGTTAAGTCCCATAGTGCTCAGAGCCATTTGAACAATGAAAATTTGTTCCTGACGGGGGCTCGAACCCGAAGGAACACTGCATAGTAATTCGGAATAACACAAGCGCTGCAACATCGTTTATCTCCACCAACACCGGACAAGCGACTTTCAAATGTTGATGGTGTTGGACAGCAACCAGCCACAAATTTACTTTGAGTTCCTTTATTTAAAGGAAACCGTTACCGGTTTCGAATCGTTGCGATTTATCATCAGACGGTTTACACGCTTTCTTTCTGACATTTGGTATGTTTTTATAGATTAATTGTCGTGAAACGTCGGTTTCGAGTGATTGTTTCCATAACGTTCATCCAATCGATGTAAATGCATTCCCACTGCATCCTCGTAGTTGCACACGTAATAGTTCTCACTGTCGCTGTCGCGACAAATCTAAAGTGTACAGTGAGAACTATTACGTGTGCAACAAAAGGATGCAGTGGGAATGCATTTACATCCACCACATGTTTTGGTACATATCTATGTACCAAAACATGTGGTGCGTAGTTGCAATGATCGCAGCGACAAATCTAAAGTGTACAGTGAGAACTATTACGTGTGCAACAACGAGGATGCAGTGGGAACGCATTTACATCCACCACATGTTTTGGTACATACCTATGTACCAAAACATGTGGTGCGTGGTTGGAATGATCTCAGCGACAAATCTAAAGTGTACAGTGAGAACTATAACGTGTGCAACAACGAGGACGCAGTGGGAATGCATTTACATCGATCGGATGAACGTTTTGGAAACAATCGCTCGAAACCGACGTTTCACGACAATTAATCTATAAAAACACACCAAATGTCAGAAAGAAAGCGTGTAAACCGTCTGATGATAAATCGCAACGATTCGAAACCGGTAACGGTTTCCTTTGAATAAAGGAACTCAAAGTAAATTTGTGGCTGGTTGCTGTCCTAACACCATCAACATTTGTCTTCAAAAACAGCCACGGTCTCCAATATGTCATCATATGACAAAATTGCATTAAGCGACTTTCAATTAAAATGTCTCCCTTGTATGGGAATATACATAAAGGATGTACGAGTACAGGTCGTAAACACATGTGTAACGACATATGGAAATTCGGATGTGGCACTGAGTCGTGCTTGGATAGCCGAAAGGTAAGGTGACCGCTCGCGATAAGAGGAAAATCCGGGTTCGAGTCTCGGTCTGGCACAAAATTTGATTGTCGTCATTCCATTATACAGCTGGTGGAAGTCCTTATTCGCAACTGCGAATACACTTCATGTATTTTATGACAGCTGTAGTCGCCGCAGTGCCGTTGCATCGTAATTTGGAATAACACAGGCATTGCAAATAGTATTTATCAGCCGACACTGGGCAAGTAAAATGTCTCCCCTCAACGGGAATATACAAAATAGATTAACGAGTACCGGTTTTAGACACATGCTTGAGGACATATGGCAGTTAGCGTGTCTCGTGAGTCGTGCTTGGTCAGCCTAATGGTAAGGCGACCGCTCGTGTTAAGCGGGAAATCCGGGTTCGAGTCCCACTCAGGTTCAAATGTTCTTTGTGGTCATTCCATTACACAGCTGACTGTAATCCATATTCGCAAATGCGAATACATTTCATGCGCTTAATTTTCGTGATCTGGCGGGAACCGGTGTTATCACTGCGGCACGGCGTTGACCAGTGTCCTTGGAAATAGGTTTTGAAATTTCTGCTTCTTTTCCGTACATAGTAGGCAGAATAACTGCTGCATGACGTACTATAAACTTCACTGTTGTTGAATTTGTAGGTATCTGGTTTTATGTTGTAGACTAGTAAATGCCCTAACAACTTATTATTAGTGCAGAATGCAATATTGTTATAGTGTTTTTTTTTAAACGGCAGCAATGTTTTTATGAAATGAATCTTTGGGACCGGATGCTGGCAGATGTTTTCTCTTCTTTCTTAGAGCAGCAAAAATGAATTTTATCGAGGCGCTGAATAGGAATCTATGATTATCCATCGTACGGTAAACAGGTTCCAGCAGATGTAGACTGCTATAAGTATACGAATATGAAGAAACTTGCACAGGGTGAACCAGCAGGGAGAGGTTCAGCAACGCAGAGTTCAGAATGAGAACTCAACAACACCATGATAGTCATTCTTATCGCGTAATCAAACTGCTTTGCATAGATCTCCTTTTTTAAAAATCTAATGCAATTCCAACAAATCTGCACACAGCCATCCATAACGTAAATGCTAACTTACTCGGTCTATCAGACTGGGCGCAGAACATAGGTGTGGAACTTAACTAAAATGCAAGCAATCTCAGTCGCCGAAAAAACACTTATTACTCCTCAGTTCAGCGAATCTTTTTCCACCCTTAATCCTAGAGGGCACAGAATCACATCTTCTTCTTCTGCAAAGAATTTAGAGATGATTCTCGACCCTCACGTAGATTGGACTGGACGCACAACTGCAGTTTGTAAGAAGGTGTTAGCATCGCTTCATTCATTGCAGAAATGTGAAAAAGTATTTCCTCTTGAGCTTAAAAAGAAACTCGTAGAGTTATTTATACTCCCCATCCTTGATTGCGGTGATCCTAAGATGCGGCTGAACAAAATTATCTTGTCCTCAATAGGTCTTAAATTACAAACAGATAAAATGTAATAGTGATACTGAGCAGGTGAGTGAAGCAGCTGTGATTATACAAAGTACAATTTTTTAACACAACGAAATAAATTACAGTAACACCTTCGGAACATGTTACCAAAGTTTATTGTTTAGTTATTTTCTTCAATGTACAATTGTTGTAGTCTGCTTGTAGTTCATTAGTTAATGTGCCATATATTTTATGTTCGTTACATAATCTTACATCAGATTTACACTGAAGTAATCCCTCTTCTTTTATTTCTAATTCTACCATTAACATTTTCATCTCTAGAAATGGAAACACACTACACATACACTAGCTTAAAATCTTAGATCCAAGAAAATTTCACTGCACCACACACTTAACTTTGAACCTAAAGATGGCGTAATAGCAGAAAACCAGTTCTTGTAATAAATAATAAATGTTGTCGAATATTAAACCAGTGTTGTGTGTGTTTCATTCGTAATGTACAAAATGTGCCAGCAAGAACCGATGGAACAGTCAGTAGCCGGTCGCTGTGGCCGAGCGGTTCTAGGCGCGTCAGTAAGGAACCGCGCGACTGCTGCCGTTGGAGATTCGAATCCTGCCTCGGGCATGGATGTGTGTGATGTCCTTAGGTTAGTTAGGTTTAAGTAGTTGTAAGTTATAGGCGACTGATGACCTCCGGTGTTAAGTCCCATAGCGCTCAGAGCCATTTGAACCACATAAACAGTCAATAAATGCAAATAAACAAACAGACCGATGTAATTATATTTTGAGAAGGCCTATCTGCGTCTCAGCATCTACGCTATATGGTGAGTAGCAACTCTCCTTCTCGAAATATTGTTACATTCCACCCTGGATTTTCTACTGTTCGATTTAAGTATGTAATTAGCTGGATAGCTGGCTTGTGCCTTTTACTGCCACCTCAGAGCGCTCTGGTGTTTTCTGTGTTGCTGCCCCACCCGGTGGAAGTACTAGCGGAGTGGCGAGCAGGCCGGTGCTGTCCGCGGCCACCTGCCTGCAGATAAGGCCGCCCCCAGATAACCCCCGGCCACTCTGCCTCCCACGCTTCCTGTTGCTCGCTCAGCACCCTCCTATCTCTGCCCAATCTTTTCTTGGAATGCCCTCAGCCTGTGCGGTAGAGTGCAGATGTCAGCTGGGCCTCCTCCATGCCCTTGGCTGCGACAGCTATGCAGAAAGGGCAGACAGTGAGGAAGCGGAAACGCTCCCTTCAGCGTTCCAAGCATAAGAGATTCATTTCGGCTCTCTGGACACGATGGACTGTGTGGGTGAGATGCAGGCGCAAGGCGTAATTCATCCTGACTAGGAAAGGAATGTCAAAGACGAAGCGCACAGGCAGTCCGTGTTGCAAATAGAGCTCCTCAGCAGGGCCGAGGAGCTTAGAGTGAACACCTAAATAACGATTGTAGGTGCGAAATGAGAAAGAAAGAACGGAAGGAAAGGGCTGCACATAGGAATAAGCAGAATCCACGTCTATCACTGTCCAGCGATGAACGAAGGAAGCATTACGTAACGCCATCAGCAGATCATACGACAGTTTATGAAAGATCAAACAGTCTTGACTGCAAAACTGAATTTTTTGTTTTATTTATCCTCCAATGACACGTTTCGCCTCGCACAAGGCATCTTCAGACTGGCTGGCAAAATACAGCGTTCAACTCTTAGGATACCCAGCAGGAAACCGCCGTGATCATAACCTGAAAAAAAATTATTTTGCAGTGTTTGATATAGGAGTTGTTAGTACACAAGAAACCGCGCCTAAAGCCGCATGGAATCCCCAGTGGGGAGTTGCCCTTCTCCATTTTTTTTTCAAAAAGGCATCGTACTGAGCCCTTGTCAGATATGCGTCGCCGTCTACATCCACCAAAACGGTATCAGGGGGTTGGGGTTGGGTTGTTTGGGGGAAGAGACCAAACAGCGAGGTCATCGGTCTCATCGGATTAGGGAAGGACGGGGAAGGAAGTCGGACCGTGCCCTTTCAAAGGAACCATCACGTCATTTGCCTGGAGCGATTTAGGGAAATCACGGAAAACCTAAATCAGGATGGCCGGACGCGGGATTGCACCGTCGTCCTCCCGAATGCGAGTCCAGTAAAAACGGTATCAGGCCTACAACTTCTATATCAGATACCGCAACAGCATAACGCTTTTTCTTATTTTTTTATTTTTTCAAATTCTGACCACGGCGGTTTGCTGCTGTGACATTTGTATGCGCAGCATTCTACACTCCTGGAAATGGAAAAAAGAACACATTGACACCGGTGTGTCAGACCCACCATACTTGCTCCGGACACTGCGAGAGGGCTGTACAAGCAATGATCACACGCACGGCACAGCGGACACACCAGGAACCGCGGTGTTGGCCGTCGAATGGCGCCTGCTGCGCAGCATTTGTGCACCTCCGCCGTCAGTGTCAGCCAGTTTGCCGTGGCATACGGAGCTCCATCGCAGTCTTTAACACTGGTAGCATGCCGCGACAGTGTGGACGTGAACCGTATGTGCAGTTGACGGACTTTGAGCGAGGGCGTATAGTGGGCATGCGGTAGGCCGGGTGGACGTACCGCCGAATTGCTCAACACGTGGGGCGTGAGGTCTCCACAGTACATCGATGTTGTCGCCAGTGGTCGGTGGAGGTGCACGTGCCCGTCGACCTGGGACCGGACTGCAGCGACGCACGGATGCACGCCAAGACCGTAGGATCCTACGCAGTGCCGTAGAGGACCGCACCGCCACTTCCCAGCAAATTAGGGACACTGTTGCTCCTGGGGTATCGGCGAGGACCATTCGCAACCGTCTCCATGAAGCTGGGCTACGGTCCCGCACACCGTTAGGCCGTCTTCCGCTCATGCCCCAACATCGTGCAGCCCGCCTCCAGTGGTGTCGCGACAGGCGTGAATGGAGGGACGAATGGAGACGTGTCGTCTTCAGCGATGAGAGTCGCTTGTGCCTTGGTGCCAATGATGGTCGTATGCGTGTTTGGCGCCGTGCAGGTGAGCGCCACAATCAGGACTGCATACGACCGAGGCACACAGGGCCAACACTCGGCATCATGGTGTGGGGAGCGATCTCCTACACTGGCCGTACACCACTGGTGATCGTCGAGGGGACACTGAATAGTGCACGGTACATCCAAATTGTCATCGAACCCATCGTTCTACCATTCCTAGACCGGCAAGGGAACTTGCTGTTCCAACAGGACAATGCACGTCCGCATGTATCCCGTGCCACCCAACGTGCTCTAGAAGGTGTAAGTCAACTACCCTGGCCAGCAAGATCTCCCCCATTGAGCATGTTTGGGACTGGATGAAGCGTCGTCTCACGCGGTCTGCACGTCCAGCACGAACGCTGGTCCAACTGAGGCGCCAGGTGGAAATGGCATGGCAAGCCGTTCCACAGGACTACATCCAGCATCTCTACGATCGTCTCCATGGGAGAATAGCAGCCTGCATTGCTGCGAAAGGTGGATATACACTGTACTAGTGCCGACATTGTGCATGCTCTGTTGCCTGTGTCTATGTGCCTGGGGTTCTGTCAGTGTGATCATGTGATGTATCTGACCCCAGGAATGTGTCAATAAAGTTTCCCCTTCCTGGGACAATGAATTCACAGTGTTCTTATTTCAATTTCCAGGAGTGTTTGTGCTTAACAGCGTATTTTGGCAGCCAGTCTTAAGATGACTTGTATAAGCCGAAAAACGTCATTGAAGGATGTTGTTGTTGTTGTGGTCTTCAGTCCCGAGACTGGTTTGATGCAGCTCTATATGCTACTCTATTCTGCGCAAGCTTCTTCATCTCCCAGTACCTACTGCAACCTACACCCTTCTGAATCTGCTTGGTGTATTCATCTCTTGGTCTCCCTCTACGATTTTTACCCTCCACGCTGCCCTCCAATACTAAATTGGTGATCCCTTGATGCCTCAGAACATGCCCTAACAACCGATCCCTTCTTCTAGTCAAGTTGTGCCACAACCTTCTCTTTTCCTCAATCCTATTCAACACCTCCACATTAGTTATGTGACCTACCCAAGTAATCTTCAGCATTCTTCTGTAGCACCACATTTCGAAAGCTTCTATTCTCTACTTGTCCAAACTATTTATCGTCCATGTTTCACTTCCATACATGGCTACACTCCATACAAATACTTTCAGAAACGACTTCCTGACACTTAAATCTATACTCGATGTAAACAAATTTCTCTTCTTCAGAAACGCTTTCCTTGCCATTGCCAGTCTACATTTTATATCCTCTCTACTTCGACCATCATCAGTTTTTTTGCTCCCCAAATAGCAAAACTCCTTTACTACTTTAAGTGTCTCATTTCCTAATCTAATTCCCTCAGCATCACCCGATTTAATTCGACTACATTCCATTATCCTCGTTTCGCTTTTGTTGATGTTCATCTTATATCCTCCCCTCAAGACACTATCTATTCCGTTCAACTGCCCTTCCTAGTCCTTTGCTGTCTCTGACAGTATTACAATGTCATCGGCGAACCTCAAAGTTTTTATTTCTTCTCCATGGATTTTAATACCTACTCCGAATTTTTCTTTTGTTTCCTTCACTGCTTGCTAGATATACAGATAGAATAACATTGGGGAGAGGATACAACCCTGTCTCACTCCTTTCCCAACAACTGCTTCCCTTTCATGCCACTGAACTCTTATAACTGCCATTTGGTTTCTATACAAATTGTAAATAGCCTTTCGCTCCCTGTATTTTACCCCTGCCACCTTCATAATTTGAAAGAGAGTATTCCAGTCAACATTGTCAAAAGCTTTCTCTAAGTCTACAAATGCTAGAAACGTAGGTTTGCCTTTCCTTAATCTAGCTTCTAAGATAAGCCGTAATGTCAGTATTGCCTCATGTGTTCCAATATTTCTACGGAATCTAAACTGATCTTCCCCAAGTCTGTAAAGAATTCGCGTTAGTATTTTGCAGCCGTGACTTATTAAACTGATAGTTCGGTATTTTTCACATCTGTCAACACCTGCTTTCTTTGGGATTGGAATTATTATATTCTTCTTGAAGTCTGAGGGTATATCGCCTGTCTCATACATGTTGCTCACCAGATGGTAGAGTTTTGTCAGGACTGGCTCTCCCAAGGCCGTCATTAGTTCTAATGGAATTTCGTCTACTCCCGGGGCCTTGTTTCGACTCAGTTCTTTCAGTGCTCTATCAAACTCTGCACGCAGTATCATATCTCCCATTTCATCTTCATCTACATCCTCTTCCATTTCCATAATATTGTCCTCAAGTACATCGCCCTTGTATAGACCCTCTATATACTCCTTCCACCTTTCTGCTTTCCCTTCTTTGCTTAGAACTGGCTTTCCATCTGAGCTCTTGATATTCATACAAGTGGTTGTCATTTCTCCAAAGGTGTCTTTAATTTTCCTGTAGGCAGTATCTATCTTACCCCTCGTGAGATAAGCCTGTACATCCTTACATTTATCTTCTAGCCATCCCTCCTTAGCCATTTTGCACTTCCTGTCGATCTCATTTTTGAGACGTTTGTATTCTTTTTTGTCTGCTTTATTTACTGCATTTTGATATTTTCTCCTTTCATCAATTAAATTCAATATTTCTTCTGTTACCCAAGGATTTCTACTAGCCCTCGTCTTTTTACCTACTTGATCCTCTGCTGCCTTCACTACTTCATCCCTCAAAGCTACCCATTCTTCTTCTACTGTATTTCTTTTCCCCATTCCTGACATTTGTTCCTTTACGCTCTCCCTGAAACTCTGTACAACCTCTGGTTTAGTCAGTTTATCCAGGTCCCAGCTCCTTAAATTCCCACCTTTTTGCAGTTTCTTCAGTTTTAATTTACAGTTCATAACCAATAGATTGTGGTCAGAGTCCACAGCTGCCCCTGGAAATGTCTTGCAATTTAAAACCTGGTTCCTAAATCTCTGTCTTACCATTATATAATCTATCTGAAATCTGTCAGTATCTCCAGGCTTCTTCCATGTATACAACCTTCTTTTATGATTGATTGAAGGATAAATGAAACAAAAAAATCCAGTTTTGCTACCAAGACTGTTTGTTCTTTCATATTGCTCACACTGGTTGCTGTACCACACTGCCAGTTATTGAAAACAGGCAGTTACGTCTGTCTCAACAGGCGTGATATCATGAGAGCATAAAATCAATAGTACTATCTTGCAAGTGCTCCACGCTTTCATCGTTGTCTCTATGGCTGTTATCAGTGCGTCAGATTCAAGTCAGAACGACAACACCACTCAAAGTGCCTCCCCGCTCTCCCCAGTGCTCTCTGCTTCTTGTAGCAAATCACCAAATACCTCCTGGGCGGCTACATACACTGCAAAGACTGAAAAACCACTCAAAGTTCTTTTCTGCACGTCACATCTCATAGTGCCCGAGCAGGAGCCCTTAAAAGACCGTTGCTACGTGAGGACGCCATGCACAGTGCTTCACCACACGTGTCTCCTAGAGCATCTCAAGTTCCACTCGTACTGCTGTCTCTGCAAGGAGCCCTCCTAAGGCCTAGTCAAACGCCTCCAGGGCTGCAGGGAATGGCTCAACGGAAGGTAGCGGTAGCAACCAACAAGCAGACAACTGAAGAACGTTAAATGAATCAGTGAGCTGGGAAAAGTTTTTTTCACATTACGTTTACCGGATATAGCTGACGAATCATTTCGTATAATAAGTTCTCATGTCCCATCAACATAAGTGTTCGTTAGAAGAAGTACAGAAGGGGACATGTCTATAAAAGCAAGTGAAATGTTGTTCCAGTAACACATAAACTGACGAACAACAACCGTTTTATAGCAATATCTGCCAGTGGCGAGTCAAGAATGGGCAAGATAAGCTTGAATCAAACTCATCGTTGTCTGCTTTGCTGTATTTTGCTTGTGGTCGTATTTTGAGTGCATTATGAATAAACCTGTATGCCCATAACAAGCACTTTTATTACTATAATGAATAAGACTAATATAAACTTGCGTAATACAATCCTTCCCCTGCAAACAGAACGCTAGTTGCTTCATCAAGATTCTCGAGTTCAAAAATGGCTCAAAATGGCTCTGAGCACTATGGGACTTAACATCTAAGGTCTTCAGTCCCCTGGCACTTAGAGCTACTTAAACCTAACTAACCTAAGGACATCACACACATCCATGCCCGAGGCAGGATTCGAACCTGCGACCGTAGCGGTCGCGCGGTTCCGGACTGAAGCGCCTAGAACCGCTCGGCCACGGCGACCAGCCTCCTCAAGTTCGAAAAGGATCTCGTCAATAGCTAAAGTACACTACTGGCTATTAAAATTACTACACCAAGAAGAAATGCCCATGATCAACGGGTATTCATTGGACAAACATATTATACTAGAACTGACATGTGATTACATTTTCACGCAATTTGGGTGCATAGATCCTGAGAAATCAGTACACAGAACAACGACCTCTGGCCGTAATAACGGCCTTGAAAAGCCTGGGCATTGAGTCAAACACAGCTTGTATGGCGTGTACAGGTACAGCTGCCCATGCACCTTCAACACGATACCACAGTTCATCAAGAGTAGTTACTGGCGTATTGTGACGAGCCAGTTGCTCGGCCACCATTGACCAGACGCTTTCAATTGGTGAGAGACCTGGAGAATGTGCTGCCCAGGGCAGCAGTCGAACATTTTCTGTATCCATAAAGGCCCGTACTGGACCTGCAACATGCGGTCGTACATTATCCTGCTGAAATGTAGGGATTCGCAGGGATCGAATGAAGGGTAGAGCCACGGGTCGTAACAAATCTGAAATGTAACGTCCACTGTTCAAAGTGCTGTTAACGCGAACAAGAGGTGACCGAGACGTGTAACGAATGGCAAACCCATACCATCACGCCGGGTGATACGTCAGTATAGCGATGACGAAAGCACGCTTCCAATGTGCGTTCGCCGCGATGTCGCCAAAGATAGATGCGACCATTGTGATGCTGTAAACAGAACCTGGATTCATCCGAAAAAATGACGTTTTGCCATTCGTGCACCCAGGTACATCGTCGAGAACACCATCGCAGGCGCTCCTGTCTGTGATGCAGCGTCAAGGGTAACCGCAGCCATGGTCTCCGAGCTGATAGTCCATGCTGCTGCAAACGTCGTAGAACTGTTCATGCAGATGGTTGTTGACTTGCAAATGTCCCCATCTGTTGACTCAGGGATCGAGACGTGGCTGCACATTCCGTTACAGCCATGCGGATAAGATGCCTCTCATCTCGACTGCTAGTGATACGAGGCCGTTGGGATCCAGCACGGCGTTCCGTATTAACCTCCTGAACCCACCGATTCCATATTCAGCTAACAGTCATTGGATCTTGACCAACGCGAGCAGCAATGTCGCGAAACGATAAACCGCAATCGCGATAGGCTACAATCCGACATTTATCTAAGTCGGAAACGTGATGGCACGCATTCTCCTCCTTACACGAGGCATCACAACAACGTTTCACCAGGCAACGCCGGTCAACTGCTGTTTGTGTATGAGAAATCGGTTGGAAACTTTCTTCATGTCAGCACGTTGTAGGCATCGCCACCGGCGCCAACCTTCTGTGAATGCTCTGAAAAGCTAATCATTTGCATATCACAGCACCTTCCTGTCGGTTAAATTTCGCGTCAGTAGTACGGTCATTTTCGTGGTGTAGCAATTTTAATGGCCAGTAATGTATGTTGTAGTGGTGTGCATTGTTTCACTCTGGGACCTGCACCTCCACAAGACTGGTTGTGTAGTAAAACAGTTTTTTTGTGTCTCCTAAAAAATTTACTGTCTAGGACATGGCCCCTTCCCAGTCATGAAATGAGACTAATGACATTAAGTAAACTAGAGACTAAATAAATATTTCAGACTGCACAACGGCCCTTAAAGCGGCCAGCAGAACCCAACGGGAATATGATCTGCTACCTTACAACAAAGCAAACAGACCAGACAGAATGACAGCTATGGGCCGAAAACTTACCGACAGACAACGAAAGTTGTGTGAACTCAAAAGGTAAGGCTTTCACAGGGCGGGCCGAAGTACTCAACACAGAGAAAATATACGGGGACCCTGTGAGGGGACATGGGCGAATGTATCTCGACCTCTCGAAATCTGGATTGCATAGCTACACATTCACTAAGCTTTAGTAAGTTAGTAAGCCATATTAGGATTCTACAACTGATGCAGTATGGTGAACACAGAACTACGATAGTGAAAAAGGTACATAAGGATATGGCGTGCCGTGAACAAAATGGCTCTGAGCACTATGGGACTTAACATCGGAGGTCATCAGTCCCCTAGAACTTAGAACTACTTAAGCCTAACTAACCTAAGGACATCACAAAAATCCATGCCCGAAGCAGGATTCGAACCTGCGACCGTAATGAGCAAAGAAACTGGTACATCGACATAATATCGTGTAGGGCCCCCGCGAGCACGCCGAAGTGCTGCAACACGACGTGGTGTGGACCAGACTACTGAAGTAATGTAGGAGGGAACTGGTAGCCTGAGACCTGCAGGACTGACCATAAATCAGTAAGACTACGAAGGGGTGGAGATGTCTTCTGAACAACACGGTGCAAGTCATCCCAGATATGTTCATGTCTGGAGTGTCTGGTGGCTAGCGGAAGGGTTTCAACACAGAAGAGTGTTCTTGGAGCCACTCTACCAATTCTGGAGGAGTGGAGTGTCACATTGTCCTGCTGGAATTGTCGAAGTCCGTCGGGATGCACAATGGACGCAAATGGATGCAGGTAATCCGACCGGATGCTTACGTACTTGACATCTGTCAGAGCCGTATATAGACATATGAGGTTCCCATATCACTCCAACGGCACACTACCCACACCATTACAGGACCTCCACCAGCTTGAACTGTTCCTTGCTGACATGCAGAATCCATGGATTCATGAGGTTGCCTCCATACCCTTACACGTCCATCCGATCGATACTATTTGTAACGAGACTCGACCGACCCGACAACATGTTTCCAGTCATCAACAGTCCAATGTCGGTGTTAACGGGCCCAGGCGAGGCGTAAGGCTTCTGTCGTGCTGTCATCAAGGGTACACGAGTGGACCTTCGGCTCCGAAAACCCATATTGATGATGCTTCTTTGAATGGTTCGCACGCTGACACTTGTTGATGGTCCAGCACTGAAAACTGCAGCAATTTGCGGAAGGGTTGCACTTCTGTCACGTTAAACAATTCTCTTCAGTCGTCGTAGGTCCCGTTCTTGCAGGATCTTTTTCCGACTGCAGCAACGTCGGAGATTTGATGTTTTATCGAATTCCTGATAAAAAGTGTTCAAATGAGTGTGAAATCTTATAGAACTTAACTGCTAAGGTCATCAGTCCCTAAGCCTACACACTGTTGTTGTTGTGGTCTTCAGTCCTGAGACTGGTTTGATGCAGCTCTCCATGCTACCCTATCCTGTGCAAGCTTCTTCATCTCCCAGTACTTACTGCAACCTACATCCTTCTGAATCTGCTTAGTGTTTTCATCTCTCGGTCTCCCTCTACAATTTTTACCCTACACGCTGCCCTCCAATGCTAAATTTGTGATCCCTTGATGCCTCAGAACATGTCCTACTAACCGCTCCCTTCTTCTTGTCAAGTTTTGCCATAAACTCCGCTTCTCCCCAATCCTATTCAATACCTCCTCATTAGTTATGTGATCTACTCATCTAATCTTCAGCATTCTTCTGTAGCACCACATTTCGAAAGCTTCTATTCTCTTCTTGTCCAAACTATTTATCGTCCATGTTTCACTTCCATACATGGCTACACTCCATACAAATACTTTCAGAAACGACTTCCTGACACTTATATCTATACTCGATGTTAACAAATTTCTCTTCTTCAGAAACGCTTTGCTTGCCATTGCCAGTCTACATTTAATATCCTCTCTACTTCGACCATCATCAGTTATTTTGCTCCCCAAATAGCAAAACTCCTTTACTACTTTAAGTGTCTCATTTCCTAATCTAATTCCCTCAGCATCACCCGACTTAATTCGACTACATTCCATTATTCTCGTTTTGCTTTTGTTGATGTTCATCTTATATCCTTCTTTCAAGACATTGTCCATTCCGTTCAACTGCTCTTCCAAGTCCTTTGTTGTCTCTGATAGAATTACAATGTCATCGGTGAACCTCAAAGTTTTTATTTCTTCTCCATGCAATTTAGTACCTACTCCGTATTTTTCTTTTGTTTCCTTTACTGCTTGCTCAATATACAGATTGAATAACATCGGTGAGACGTTACAAACCTGACTCACTCCCTTCCCAACCACTGCTTCCCTTTCATGCCCCTCGACTCTTATAACTGCCATCTGGTTTCTGTACAAATTGTAAATAGCCTTTCGCTCCCTGTATTTTACCCCTGCTACCTTTAGAATTTGAAAGAGGGTATTCCAGTCAACATTGTCAAAAGCTTTCTCTAAGTCTACAAATGCTAGAAACGTAGGCTTGCCTTTCCTTAATCTTTCTTCTAAGATAAGTCGTAAGGTAGGTATTGCCTCACGTGTTGCAATATTTCTACGGAATCCAAACTGATCTTCCCCGAGGTCAGCTTCTACCAGTTTTTCCATTCGTCTGTAAAGAATTCGTGTTAGTATTTTGCAGCTGTGACTTATTAAACTGATAGTTCTGTAATTTTCACATCTGTCAACACCTGCTTTCTTTTGGATTGGAATTATATTCTTCTTGAAGTCTGAGGGTATTTCGCCTGTCTCATACATCTTGCTCACCAGATGGTTCAGTTTTGTCAGGACTGGCTCTCCCAAGGCCGTCAGTAGTTCTAATGGAATGTTGTCTACTCCCGGGGCCTTGTTTCGACTCAGGTCTTTCAGTGCTCTGCATCTACATCCTCTTCCATTTTCATAATATTGTCCATAAGCACATCGCCCCTGTATAGACCTTCCATATACTCCTTCCACCTTTCTGCTTTCCCTTCTTTGCTTAGAACTGGTTTTCCATCAAAGCTCTTGATATTCATGCAAGTGGTTCTCCTTTCTCCAAAGCTTTCTTTAATTTTCTTGTAGGCAGTATCTATCTTACCCCTAGTGATACATGCCTCTACATCCTTACATTTGTCCTCTAGCCATCCCCGCTTAGCCATTTTGCACTTCCTGTCAATATCATTTTTGAAACGTTTGTATTGCTTTTTGCCTGCTTGATTTACTGCATTTTTATATTTTCTCCTTTCATCAATTAAATTCAATATTTCTTCTGTTACGCAAGGATTTCTACTAGCCCTCGTCTTTTTACCTACTTGATCCTCTGCTGCCTTCACTACTTCATCCCTCAGAGCTACCCATTCTTCTTCTACTGTACTTCTTTCCCCCATTCCTGTCAATTGTTCCCTTATGTTCTCCCTGAAACTCTGTACAATCTCTGGTTTAGTCAGTTTATCCAGGTCCCATCTCCTTAAATTCCCACTTTCTTGCAGTTTCTTCAGTTTTAATCTATAGTTCATAACCAATAGATTGTGGTCGGAGTCCACCTCTGCCCCTGGAAATGTCTTACAATTTAAAACCTGGTTCCTAAATCTCTGTCTTACCATTATATAATCTATTTGATACCTTGCACACTACTTAACCTAAATTATCCTAAGGACAAAGACACATACCCATGCCCGAGGGAGGACTCGAACCTCCGCAGGGATCAGCCGTACAGTCCTTGACTGCAGCGCTTTAGACAGCTCGGCTAAAGCCGCGCGGCCGAATTCCTGATATTCACGGTACAATCGTGAAATGGTCTTATGGGAAAATCCCCACTTCATCGCTACCTCCGAGGTGCTGTGTCCCATCACTAGTGGGCCGACTATAATACCACATTCAATCTCACTAAAATCTTGATAACCTGCTATTGTAGCAGCAGGAACCGATCTAACAACTGTGCCAGACGCTTGTCTTATATAGGTGTTGCTGCACGCAGCGCCGTCTTCTGCCTGTTTACGTATCTCTGAATTTGAATAGCATGCCTATACCAGTTTCTTCGACACTTCAGTGTATATTTGTACTGAACCTGTAACCACAGTTATAATGAGTTGGATGTTGTTATTATGATCAGTACTGTGCACGAAGATTAAAATTCGACCCGTTGAAGTAATCAGTGAATCATCTCCTCGCAGTGAATTCCTCAGCTTTGGAGTAACCGCCGACACCTACCGGCGGATAGTTCATTAATTTCTGATACGTGTGCGTTATAAGGCAGTGGGGACTGGCATTCCTCCGAATCATCGACCAGCTGTTTCGTTACTAAAATGTTATACGCCCGTTCTTTTTCACAACTGAAGAACGTTTGCGTGGCTGCCTTGCGCTTCCTGAGTACTTTTCGCAATAATATACAGTCCTCCTCCTCTTTCCTAACTTCCATGTACTTTCAGAGTACCAAAATTAAACGGTTTTTAGATCGATCACTGCGCTGCATGTTTCGTCTTTGCGGCCTCCACTACTACTGTCGCGTCGCACTGCACCGCGCCTATACTAGCAAAGTAGTCCTCGCAGCACGCTGGAACTTTGGTCACCCCAATGAACCATACGATGCTGCTCTCGTCTGGGGAACTGTAGCGACCACCGACATCGACCAAATTGTAAAAATAAATCCAAACCTTCCCAAAACTTTTTTCTCGCTTTAACACCAGAAAAAGTGTAAAGGGAAAAAGTTTATCGCTTGCTACATTTCGGATGTTGGCTTGCTAAACATTCTGGGTCGTATGTGCCATTTTAATTTATTTCTTCATTGTCACTGACTCTATGGGCCAAAATGGTTCAAATGGCTCTAAGCACTATAGGACTTAACATCTGAGGTCATCAGTCCCCTAGACTTACAACTACTTAAACCTAACTAACCTAAGGACATCACACACATCCATGACCGAGGCAGGATTCGAACCTGCGACTGTAGCAATAGCGCGGTTCCAGACTGAAGCGCCTAGAACCGTTCGGCCACACCGGAAGGCCGCCAGAATGTTTGCAAAAAAATGGTTCAAATGGCTCTGAGCACTATGGGACTCAACTGCTGTGGTCATAAGTCCCCTAGAACTTAGAACTACTTAAACCTAACTAACCTAAGGACAACACACACATCCATGCCCGAGGCAGGATTCGAACCTGCGACCGTAGCGGTCGTGCGGTTCCAGACTGTAGCGCCTTTAACCGCTCGGCCACTCCGGCCGGCCTGAATGTTTGCATACGTTATCAACATGTACTGCTGAAGTCAATTGTAAAATTATGTTATTGTGCGACACATAGTTTAGGAGACATGATGTGATGAATATTGAGTAGCGCGAAAAGCCAACTTTTCTTAAAAGCTTAAATATTTCTCTATTTCAATCTTATAAAATCTACATTAAATTAAAGACGGTGTCAGGAGGTAGTTTCCGTATCACTCTATGAAGCCTAGTTGTCAAATTATAAAAAAAACACCACTTTAATTTTTTACGTTCTGACGTGTACCGCCCGGCTCCGATGAAAACGTTTAACGCAGTGCCCTGCGGGTCGCATCGGACAACGAAAGACGCAAGCGTACTCCGCAGCACGCTACGGTAAATAACCACACCTAGTAAAACATATCTTAATGCACAATTTCAAGAAGCGTTATTCCGAGTTAGAAGGAGGCACTTGGACAATCCCTGAGGAGAGTCATATCAACTCCTCATCGGGAGAATAAAAACGCCTTTACTGTTACCAACATTGAGACAGGATAATGGTAAAATGCAGCGCTGTCCGTACATTCGTGCCATTCTTCGATGAATTTCCGTTCCCCACACTCTTTCCTCTGTCAGGAAACGCGTTACACCCCTTTGCTCTTCTCTTGAAGCCACCATTTCTCTGCTCTCAGCACTACTGACATGGGAAACTCACCATCACAGCCCACTCAGATGTAGTGTTCAGATGGTTCAGTGGACAGCCCGTCAAAAACTGAACACCAGTCAAGCTAGAAAACGGAAAGAATGTGTACTAAACAGTGAAAAAAGAAGAAAAAAAAACAAACAGAGAACGATACTTGCTCAAGATGTGCAACATCGAACGAACTGGAAGAGGCACACAGCGTAATAGTTACGTGGTCACAGTGTTGGACTGCAAAGCACGAGGTCCGTGCTCAGATCTCTCTAGCATCCCCGTTTTTTCACAAAATTATAAACTGTCCGTCCATTTATTGATGTGTCTGTTCGCTGTATTCAAATACATTATGAGTCTGTGTCAAGATGTCTGTTTGAGACAGCGAGATGTACGAGAGGGACCTATAATGAAAGTTGATTCTGCACAACTACTCTGTTAGCAGCTGAAAGGAAGTAGCCCTCGAACGGGAACCGCAACCATCCGGTGACAAGGCGACAAGTGAGCCGAATCCTCCACACGAAAACACGTCTGGTGTATCATACACGACACTGGTAACAGTATGTGTATCATATGATAGGAATCTCTAACTTGTACACGAGGTGAGTGAGTGAGATACGCCTCTTTGACCGATTTAGGGGTTCATGTGAATGTGAATGTGATCACTCCCAAATAAATGATGAAAACATGACAGTTTGTCACATGTTGTTGTTGTTGTGGTCTTTAGTCCTGAGACTGGTTTGCTGCAGCTCTCCATGCTACTCTATCCTGTGCAAGCTTCTTCATCTCCCAGTACCTACCGCAGCTTACATCCTTCTGAATCTGTTTAGTGTATTCACCTCTTGGTCTCCCTCTACGATTTTTACCCTCCACGCTGCCCTCCAATACTAAATTGGTGATCCCTTGATGCCTCAGAACAAGTCCTACCAACCGATCCCCTCTTCTAGTCAAGTTGTGCCACAAACTCCTCTTCTCCCCAATCCTATTCAATACCTCCTCATTAGTTTTATGATCTACCCATCTAATCTTCAGCATTCTTCTGTAGCACCACATTTCGAAAGCTTCTATTCTCTTCTTGTCTAAACTAGTCATCGTCCATGTTTCACTTCCATACATGGCTACGCTCCATACAAATACTTTCAGAAACGACTTCCTGACACTTAAATCTATACTCGATGTTAACAAATTTCTCTTCTTCTGAAACGCTTTGCTTGACATTGCTAGTCTACATTTAATATCCTCTCTACTTCGACAATCCTCAGTTATTTTGCTCCCCAAATAGCAAAACTCCTTTACTACTTTAAGTGTCTCATTTCCTAATCTAATTCCCTCAGCATCACCCGATTTAATTCGACTACATTCCATTATCCTCGTTTTCCTTTTGTTGATGTTAATCTTATGTCCTCCTTTCAAAACACCATCCATTCCGTTCAACTGCTCTTTGCTGTTTCTGACAGAATTACAATGTCATCGGCGAACCTCAAAGTTTTTATTTCTTCTCCATGGATTTTAATACCTGCTACGAATTTTTTTGTCACAGAAGCTTCAACAAATTAACGCAGTAGTTTCACAATTATAAATTTTCTCTGAGCTCTAACAAAACATACATTTTTGAAGTTTTCCACATGTACACCATGAAATTCTACGTATGTCCAAGCATATCTGAAAATGTCCCGCAGTTTCGGAGAGCGAAACTGATTGTGTGTGAAAGCTTGGCCTTTGATACTAGATGCTCCATCACATAAACAATACATCTTTGTGTATTTGTGGAGCTTTGCAGAATCGCAGCATTTTTTCATTTAGTATTTCACTTCTCTAAAGCCAAACACATCTAACGGTTGCACAAGAGATGTACAACCTGTAGGAATGATAATCATGTCTAGCACCACACCAAAATTGTACAGTAACTGATTCTTCTGTCCTGTGGAACAGTCAAGTAGTAAAGCTCAATCTTTATTCGCGAAACGATCAGTCACACGTTCATTAAAACCTTTCACCAGTCTTTTCTCCATTTTGGCTGATGCATTACAATTCAAAATGACACAGGGGGTCATTGTGCAAGTACCGTATTACCTGTTGCTGAAGTTGCGGTCCAGATACACCATTTTCTCCTACAAACATAAATAAAACGTAATTAAAACTAACCCTGCGTTGTTAGGAGCATATTGTTTGGTGTAACTGTGGGGAGTGGCAAGCAGCTGGTCTATACTACATTTAGTGTCGTCTCCTCAAAATAACGATAACTGGACTGAGGTGTGTGGACGGCATATGCGTCATCATACTGTTGAAAATCGACGTTAGTTGCTGTAACAGAATTCTTTGAGCAGTCTACAAAAAAATGGTTCAAATGGCTCTGAGCACTATGCGACTTAACTTCTGAGGTCATCAGTCGCCTAGAACTTAGAACTAATTAAACCTAACTAACCTAAGGACAGCACACACATCCATGCCCGAGGCAGGATTCGAACCTGCGACCGTAGCGGGCGCTCGGCTCCAGACTGCAGCGCCCAGAACCGCACGGCCACTACGGCCGGCAGCAGTCTACAAGTTTTCTAGTTTATTGGCATAGTTTTTGCTCACATATTTTGTAATCATTCTGCTCATAATTTTGTATTCCCTTTTGAAAGTGAATAGCCAATGAGATAAATCTTTAAAGTCCAGACTTTTCATTTAGCAAAACGTAGTCCACAAATTTGTTAGTCTGTATCATGCACTGCACTTCATTATTTTCTGGCTTGCATAAATTGTTCGTATACATTGTTTTCTGATACACTAAACATCTGTTTTCAGGTTCTATCTCGTTCTTTACAATATTTAACTGTGCTTCTTTCCTCCGTCTCTTTAAACTTCTTGAATTTATTTATAACTTCACTCAATAATCTGTGTTTGCGTCTTTTAATTGGTTTGGGCAACAGATTTGACAGGCGCGGCTCTTAATAAAGGCTCTGATGCAGAAATGCCTCAAAATATATACTAAAATAAGTTTCTCAGTAAGGTATTACAGAATTTAAATTTTCAGCCCACATTTTTCAGATTTCTCTCACCGGTTTAAATAACGCCGATCAACGATTTTGGAACTGTTGGTATGTGATATAACGCGATGTTTTTCGAACAAGCAGCAGCTAGTTTTAACGCTGAGCCTTGAAATGCCGCTTAACTCCATGTAGCGCAGGTTTTGGAACTTGGCTTCCTCGGAGTACAGTTCTTTTGGGTGTCCCAAGGCACTTGTGTTTCAGCTTAAGTGTGTCCTACCAACGGGCACACTTTTCACGGTCCACTGCTTACAACAAAAGGGAATGAACGGAGTTGCTGAAACATCGCTATAGAATTCCTGTCTCTGCATATCTCTGTTACGCTTTGATACGTCATTAATCGATGTTCAGTATTGTTGTTTTGCTCATTTTACAGATAGTTCTTTTTGTTTCAGCTATTGGCTATTTTATCCACTGTTGGAATAAGTTCGCAGATGTCTCACCAGAGTTCACGAGAGTACGGAAACATGAGTATCACCACCTAGCGAGAGTTTCACGAATGATTAACGCAAAAAGTGCACGAAATATGCCCCTTGCCCGAAATACACCGAAGAGCCAACAAATCGGTATACGTGCTCAGTATCGTGTAGGGCCCCCGCGAGTACGCAGAAGTGTCGCAACAGGACGTGGCGTGAACTCGATTAATGTCTGAAGTAGTGCTGGAGGGAATTGACACCATGAATCCTACAGGGCTGTCCATAAATCAGTAAGGGAACGAGGTGGTGGAGATCTCTTCTGAACAAAACGTTGCAAGAGATCCCGGATATGCTAAATAATATTCATGTCTTGGGAGTTTGGTGGCCAGCGGAAGTGTTTACACTCAGAAGACTGTTCGCGGAGGCACTCTGTCGCAATTCTGGACGTATAGGGTGTCGCATTGTCCTGCTGGAATTGTCCAAGTCCGTCGGGATGCACAATGGACGCAAATGGATGCAGGTGATCAGACAGGATGCTTACGTATGTGTCACCTGTCAAAGTCGCATGTAGACGTATCAGGGGTCCCATATCACTCCAACTGCATGCCCAACAGCATGCGCCGCACACCATTACAGAGCCTCCATCAGCTTGAACAGTTCCTGCTGGCATGCAGGGTCCATGGATTCATGAGGTTGCCTCCATACCCTTACACGTCCATCCGATCGATACTATTTGTAGCGAGACTCGACCGACCCGACAACATGTTTCCAGTCATCAACAGTCCAATGTCGGTGTTAACGGGCCCAGGCGAGGCGTAAGGCTTCTGTCGTGCTGTCATCAAGGGTACACGAGTGGACCTTCGGCTCCGAAAACCCATATTGATGATGCTTCTTTGAATGGTTCGCACGCTGACACTTGTTGATGGTCCAGCACTGAAAACTGCAGCAATTTGCGGAAGGGTTGCACTTCTGTCACGTTAAACAATTCTCTTCAGTCGTCGTAGGTACCGTTCTTGCAGGATCTTTTTCCGACTGCAGCGACGTCGGAGATTTGATGTTTTATCGGATTCCTGATATTCACGGTACACTCGTGAAATGATCTTATGGGAAAATCCCCACTTCATCGCTACCTCGGAGATGCTGTGTCCCAACGCTCATCTGCTGACTATAACACCACGTTCAAACTCACTTCAATCTTGATAACCTGCCATTGTAGCAGCAGTAACCGATCTAACAACTGCGTCAGGCAGTTGTTGTCTTATATAGGCGTTTACATATCTCTGTATTTGAATACTCACGCTTATACCAGTTTCCTTAGCGCTACAGTGTATGTCTAGTTAATTTAGTTTTCTTCCCTGCTGACTGCAGGTAATCTGTGATGTTAGCACGTTTCTTCTTGTGAGTGTACAGGACTATTACAAATGATTGAAGCGATTTCATAAATTCACTGTAGCTCCATTCATTGACATATGGTCACGACACACTACAGATACGTAGAAAAACTCATAAAGTTTTGTTCGGCTGAAGCCGCACTTCAGGTTTCTGCCGCCAGAGCGCTCGAGAGCGCAGTGAGACAAAATGGCGACAGGAGCCGAGAAAGCGTATGTCGTGCTTGAAATGCACTCACATCAGTCAGTCATAACAGTGCAACGACACTTCAGGACGAAGTTCAACAAAGATCCACCAACTGATAACTCCATTCGACGATGGTATACGCAGTTTAAAGCTTCTGGATGCCTCTGTAAGGGGAAATCAACGGGTCGGCCTGCAATGAGCGAAGAAACGGTTGAACGCGTGCGGGCAAGTTTCACGCGTAGCCCGCGGAAGTCGACGAATAAAGCAAGCAGGGAGCTAAACGTACCATAGCCGACGGTTTGGAAAATCTTACGGAAAAGGCTAAAGCAGAAGCCTTACCGTTTACAATTGCTACAAGCCCTGACACCCGATGACAAAGTCAAACGCTTTGAATTTTCGGCGCGGTTGCAACAGCTCATGGAAGAGGATGCGTTCAGTGCGAAACTTGTTTTCAGTGATGAAGCAACGTTTTTTCTTAATGGTGAAGTGAATAGACACAATGTGCGAATCTGGGCGGTAGAGAATCCTCACGCATCCGTGCAGCAAATTCGCAATTCACCAAAAGTTAACGTGTTTTGTGCAATCTCACGGTTTAAAGTTTACGGCCCCTTTTTCTTCTGCGAAAAAAACGTTACAGGACACGTGTATCTGGACATGCTGGAAAATTGGCTCATGCCACAACTGGAGACCGACAGCGCCGACTTCATCTTTCAACAGGATGGTGCTCCACCGCACTTCCATCATGATGTTCGGCATTTCTTAAACAGGAGATTGGAAAACTGATGGATCGGTCGTGGTGGAGATCATGATCAGCAATTCATGTCACGGCCTCCACGCTCTCCCGACTTAACCCCATGCGATTTCTTTCTATGGGGTTATGTGAAAGATTCAGTGTTTAAACCTCCTCTACCAAGAAACGTGCCAGAACTGCGAGCTCGCATCAACGATGCTTTCGAACTCATTGATGGAGACATGCTGCGCCGAGTGTGGGAGGAACTTGATTATCGGTTTGATGTCTGCCGAATCACTAAAGGGGCACATATCGAACATTTGTGAATGCCTAAAAAACTTTTTAAGTTTTTGTATGTGTGTGCAAAGCATTGTGAAAATATCTCAAATAATAAAGTTATTGTAAAGCTGTGAAATCGCTTCAATCATTTGTAATAACCCTGTATTATGCGTGAATAACAGCAGCATACCACGACTTTGAAAACGACAGAATACGAATTCAGTGCGCAATTTACCACGCATTATTTTGGAACATGCGATTAGGACGAAAATGAAGGCACATGGTGTGCCCAGACCCATGTAAACACGAATCAAGAACAAAAACAGTGTAAATCTAGGCAAGAGTATACACACTGTGCAGCTGAGTGGTTTGTGCGCTGCACCAATTATAATGCATGTTTTTGTAATATCCAACTATAAATACGGCAAATACAGTATATAACTTATCATGGCAGTTGCTGAGTCTGCGTATGTCAGCCAATCACAGCACAAGATCCGTGACCTCATGGTGACATAATCGTTTCGTCACGCGAACTCATAAATGCCGCGGTTTTAGGGCACAAAACAATATTAAATATGTTAAATTTAGAAAGGAGACATTAAGCATGCAGCGAAGCTAAAGTACATCGCGTTAAAGATATCTCCAAAACGCGTGTTTTAGTACGACTTGTTGTGGTAAACCGCCGGGAAATGTGACGTTGGGGAATTAATGAGCTACCCATAGCTTTTATATTTGAGTTATCTTTTGATGTTATTACTAGTTGATTTTGAAACGGAAAGAAGATACAGTATGTAAACGTTTGGCCAGAGTGTAATAGTGCCCCTCCTCCTCCTTCCTGAAATCTTGGTTGTGATGACAGACTGATCTGTAGCATAGCCCAAGGTCTGGGTTAGTTCAGATCTATAAATGTCATAGCCTTCCAGCAAGAGCCGCGCCTGTATGGGAGCATTTCCCAACGAAATGCCGTCAGATTGACGTCGCGGCATCTCCTCTTCGTGTTTTTCTTACAGATCATCAATCAACATTATCGTCGTCTTGTACATACGACCCCGCAGTAATCAGAAATGTATCTTCATCACTACGTTTACTATTTATTGACAAATGTAGGAAATAATCATACAAATACTGCACAGTCATCCGATCCCTTAAGGAAGCAGTAGATCCTTAGGATTCGGAAAATTTTTGCGTATCTTGTTGTGCAAGTCACGAGCTATATTCTCTGGATTCATCTTACAGACGAAATATCACTCTATGTTTAACACGCCCACGTTCAAGGGCATAAACAATCCACTGCCGGCCAAGCAGCTTCATCAATATGAATCCTCTCTCCGCCGTGCACTACAGTCAACTGACGTCCGTCATGTATTTGTTTCGTTTTGTTTGGACCATTCTTTTGTTTAGGCGTAGAGTCCTCATACCACAGTGTGGTTATCTCGCATCGGACCTACTGCTTACAGTGCGGTCTGAACCATTATCAGGTTCTCGTCCGAGATATTGTGTGTTTTCTTCGGTACTCGACACTGGGATCCCGTGATAACAAGGCGATGAGTTTCAATATGTACGTATCGCCTATTTGTTTAACATGTTACGACTCTTGCGTTCCGTTTTGCAAGCTTTGTATCTTAAATTCCTTCGTTGTAGCATAGTTCGCGCCCGTTTATTGCTGTGAGAGGTCTACGCGGCATCTCGCCTGTTCTCGCCATTCATCACATTTACTTGCGACGCTAATATATTCTTACTGCATGAGTCATATTCTATAATCAGTGTATAGTATAACAACTATCAAGACTACAGGACAGACCTCTCGCAATTTTGCAAAAAAAGAAAAAAACGGGGTGCTAGGGATATTTGAACACGGATCTCCCACTTTGCAGTCCATCACCGTGACCACACCCTGTCGGCGCTGGCTCTTCCAATAAGCTCTAAGCTGAACATCTCGAGCTGGGATCGTTCACGGTTTCTTTATTTGCTTTTTTTTTCACGGTTCAGTACACCTTCTTCCTGTTTTCATGCTTGATCTATGTTCAATTTTTGACGGGCTGTCCACAGAGCCATCTTACCATTAAATGTGAAAGGGTAGGGGCAGTGCGATGGGAGTTTCCCTTGTAAGTGCAGTGGGCGGACGACGGATGTACGTTCTCGACCTGTCGTCACAGAGAAAGAGTGTGTGTGTGTGTGTGTGTGTGTGTGAGAGAGAGAGAGAGAGAGAGAGAGAGAGAGAGATCTGGAAAGGGGGAGGGCTGGAGTGAGATTAAGGAGACAAATGTTTCTGGATATTTGAAGGAGTTTGTCTTTGTGTAGTTCGTTGACTCTTCCAATCAGTGTTTTGTTGCACAGTGTTGTATTTTCATTGAAGCCTTTTCTTTTCCCTTGTATCATTGTTGTAGGTGATAATTTTGTTCTGTTACGAGTTTTTGATAGAGACTATTCTTTCTCTGAGGATCAGTCTCAATGTTGTTTGGGTGGTGGGTTTCTTGAACGAGATGATCTGCAAAACTGGAGTGTGTACTGTCACTTTTTAAGGCTCTGAGTTGTTCAGAATATCTCGTTTTGAAATTTCTGCGTGTTTGACCTATGTAGACAGATTGGCATTAACTACATTTTACCTGATGGATTCCAGCTTTGTAGGTAATTTACGTTTTTCTGTGTTGTGTTATTTGTGCTGTGTCGTAAGAAAAAGACACAGCCAGAGCAAAAGCACCACGGGTGCAAAGATACGAGCTGTTGCCAGTGCCATAGAGACTCGCCACTTGCGCGAGTTCTACCAGCACCACGGGCGGCGCTGAGGATGAAGATATCGACTTCGCTTTTGCCAATTGCCGGCAGAGTACAATCCGTCAATGACCTGATGGTAAAGGGCAGAAGCCTACTCGGAAGATAGAAGAGCAGCTCTCGCCCATCCAGGGATGACTTAGACAGGGAATGTCGTTTAGTGAACTATTAGAAGTGAACAGGCAGTTGCAAATTGCAGTTGCTATGTGCTGTGAATTTTACATACGATTATTTGCATTTAACCGTTGAGGGCCTTTTTTGCTATATTACATGCTGTGTTGCAGACTTCATCATTCAACAAGTCACAAAGATAAGCAAAATTTTTTTGACTCGTTTGTGTGACTTGGTTTCTAATTTGTTGGAGTGCTGTAGAACCTTCCTTCTCCTATCCTGTAACCTGACCCTGGATCACAGTTGTGTGCTAGTGGCAGGGAGAAATTGTCTCAGCGGTGTACTGCACCAGAAACCGTTTCACGAACTCACAAACTCGGCCTACCGTAACAACAACGGCAAATCGGCCTCCACAGCAGTAGCGACGAGGCCTTTACAAAACTGGCGACAAGGGCTTGAAAAGTTTGTACGGAATATTACTTGTAGTTCTTTTTTTTTTCAGGGTGTTCACCATTACAGATAACACATGACTATAACAGCAACATACCATTGCGCTCCATTCGAATCGACAATATGTTTAGCTGACTGCGTGTGGGCACATCGATACTGAACCGCGGCTAATACAATGCCGGTAAGGTGCGGGCAGAGGTCATTCCTGTGGCTGTCGAGAGCTTTCGGCGTGGTGCTCGGTATGTTCCCGATAGACATAACTGGCGCGACAGCTTATTGGCTGAAGATAGGCAGACAAGACACAGAGACCTCTTAGAGGAGGAAATCGTGAGACAGCTCAAAAGATGGAGAGTGAATACATCGCAAATTAATTGTGTAGCTACGAAAAGACCCTTAAGGTTTTTGTACTCCTCCCCAATATCAGGGATCAATTTAGGATGAAGTATGTCAGCCCCAGCCGGGACGTAGTTCGTTTCTTAACTGCCCATGGACCATGCTGCACGCGTTTGCTGTGTGTAAACCTCGATTACGTGGCTGAGTGTACCTGTGCAACGAGAAGGACCACAAAAAAACCTCTATACTGTGACTGTTGATAGCACACTCACACGACGACGTAACACAATAAGTTAAGAGCCCAGACCTTGTGGACTGCCAGGCAGGATACCTAGAGCGCTATAAAAATAGTAGGGACTATAGTGCAGGAGCAACGAGCGCAAGCAACGAATAAGTCGGCAGACAATGCTAATGAGACAACAATAATAGTGGTAGCAGATCAGACAACAGCGGGACAGGCGAAGACGAACAATTATGGGAAAGGATAATTTATAATCACCAGAGTATCACTTGAAACAAATTTTCATTAGACGGCAATATTACAGTGTAAGAGAAATATAGAAGTACAGGACAGCACACTGCTGTGTAGAGAAACCTAACTTTGATGTAGCATCACACCATCTGAGGATGAGAGGCTCAAAGTACCGTTTAGGTCCTCACCCTTGCATGGTGAGTTGTAATAAATTTTAAGTTATTTTAAATCTGAGACATTGCCAAAACTTCGTTAAACTAACAATAAATCAAATAAACTTCATATTACCTGTATGTACTATCATTAGATGGCAGATCATTTCTAAATGACAACTAATAAGAATTGTTATTATTGTTGTGGTCTTCAGTCCTGAGACTGGTTTGATGCAGCTCTCCATGCTACTCTATCCTGTGCAAGTTTCATCTCCCAGTACCTACTGCAGCCTACATCCTTCTGAATCTGCTTAGTGTATTCATCTCTTGGTCTCCCTCTACGATTTTTACCCTCCATGTTGCCCTCCAGTACCAAATTGGTGATCCCTTGATGCCTCAGAAACCAACCGATCCCCTCTTCTAGTCAAGTTGTGCCACAAACTCCTCTTCTCCCCAATTCTATTCAATACCTCTTCATTAGTTATGTGATCTACCCATCTAATCTTCAGCATTCTTCCGCAGCACCACATTTCGAAAGCTTCTATTCTCTTCTTGTCTAAACTATTTATCGTCCATGTTTCGCTTCCATACATGGCTACACTCCATACAAATACTTTCAGAAACGACTTCCTGACACTTAAATCGATACTCGATACTAACAAATTTCTCTTCTTCAGAAACGCTTTCCTTGCCATTGCCAGTCTACATTTTCTATCCTCTCTACTTCGACCATCATCAGTTTTTTTGCTCCCCAAATAGCAAAACTCCTTTACTACTTCAAGTGTCTCATTTCCTAATCTAATACCCTCAACATCACCCGACTTAATTCGACTACATTCCGTTATCCTCGTTTTGCTTTTGTTGATGTTCATCTTATATCCTCCCTTCAAGACACTATCCATTCCGTTCAACTGCTCGTCCAAGTCCTTTGCTGTCTCTGACAGAATTACAATGTCATCGGCGAACCTTACACTTTTTATTTCTTCTCCATGGATTTTAATACCTACTCCGAATTTTTCTTTTGTTTCCTTCACTGCTTGCTCGACAAACAGATTGAATAACATTGGGGAGAGGCTACAACCCTGTCTCACTCCCTTCCCAACAACTGCTTCCCTTTCATGCTCCTCAACTCTTATAACTGCCATTTGGTTTCTATACAAATTGTAAATAGCCTTTCGCTCCCTGTATTTTACCCCTGCCACCTTCATAATTTAAAAGAGTCTACAAATGCTAGAAACGTAGGTTTGCCTTTCCTTAATCTAGCTTCTAAGATAAGCCGTAATGTCAGTATTGCCTCATGTGTTCCAATATTTCTACGGAATCCAAACTGATCTTCGCCAAGATCGGCTTCTACCAGTTTTTCCATTCGTCTGTAAAGAATTCGCGTTAGTATTTTGTAGCTGTGACTTATTAAACTGATAGGTTGGTAATTTTCACATGTCAATACCTGCTTTCTTTGGGATTGAAATTATTATATTCTTCTTGAAGTCTGAGGGTATTTCGCCTGTCTCATGCATCTTGCTCACCAGATGGTAGAGTTTTGTCAGGACTGGCTCTCCCAAGGCCGTCAGTAGTTCTAATGGAATGTTGTCTACTCCCGGGGCCTTGTTTCGTCTTAGTTCTTTCAGTGCTCTGTCAAACTCTTCACGCAGTATCATATCTCCCATTTCAAAAAAAAAAAAAAAAAGAGGTTCAAATGGCTCTTAGCACTATGGGACTCAACTGCTGAGGTCATTAGTCCCCTAGAACATAGAACTAGTTAAACTCAACTAACCTAAGGACATCACAAACATCCATGCCCGTGGCAGGATTCGAACCTGCGACTGTAGCGGCCTTGCGGTTCCAGACTGCAGCGCCTTTAACCGCACGGCCACTTCGTCCGGAATCTCCCATTTCATCTTCATCTACTTCCTCGTCCATTTCCATAATATTGTCCTCAAGAACATCGGCCCTGTATAGACCCTCTATATACTCCTTCAACCTTTCTGCTTTCCCTTATTTGCTTAGAACTGGGTTTCCATCTGAGCTCTTGATATTCATGCAATTGGTTCTCTTTTCTCCAAAGATCTCTTTAATTTTCCTGTAGGCAGTATCTATCTTACCCCCCTTGTGAGATAAGCCTCTACATCCTTACATTTGTCCTCTAGCCATCCCTGCGTGCACTTCGATCTTCGATCTTTTGAGACGTTTATATTCCTTTTTGCCTGCTTCACTTACTGCATTTTTGTATTTTCTCCTTCCATCAATTAAATTCAATATCTCTTCTGTTACCCAAGGATTTCTACTAGTTTTAATCTACAGTTCATAACCAATAGATTGTGATCAGAGTCCACATCTGCCCCTGGAAATGTCTTACAATTTAAAACCTGGTTCCTAAATCTCTGTCTTATCATTATATAATCTATCTGAAATCTGTCAGTATCTCCAGGCTTCTTCCATGTATACAACCTTTTTTATGATTCTTGAACCAAGTGTTGGCTATGATTAAGTTGTGCTCTGTGCAAAATTCTAACAGGCGGCTTCCTCTTTCATTTCTTAGCCCCAATTCATATTCACCTACTACGTTTCCTTCTCTTCCTTTTCCTACTGTCGAATTCCAGTCACCCATGACTATCAAATTTTCATCTCCCTTCACTACCTGAATAATTTCTTTTATCTCATCATACATTTCATCAATTTCTTCATCATCTGCAGAGCTAGTTGGCATATAAACTTGTACTACTGTAGCAGGCGTGGGCTTCGTGTCTATCTTGGCCACAATAATGCGTTCACTATGCTGTTTGTAGTAGCTTACCCGCACTCCTATTTTTTTATTTATTATTAAACCTACTCCTGCGTTACCCCTATTTGATTTTGTATTTATAACCCTGTATTCACCTGACCAAAGGTCTTGTTCCTCCTGCCACCGAACTTCACTAATCCCCACTATATCTAACTTTAACCTATCCATGTCCCTTTTTAAATTTTCTGACCTACCTGCCCGATTAAGGGATCTGACATTCCACGCTCCGATCCGTAGAACGCCAGTTTTCTTTCTCTTGATAACGACGTTCTCTTGAGTAGTCCCTGTCCGGAGATCCGATTGGGGGACATTTGTGAAACGAAACTTCATTTTATTTTCAGCTTCTGGGTAATCAGATTTTTCGCTAGCAGTGCCCTCTGCGCTATGTGTAACCAAGTGATGCATGGCACATGTCAACAAGGGGAATGTAGATGCTGCGAACTAAGTAATGCATAATATCGTCTGTATACCTTTCCTCTCAGTATGAGTGAAAGGTGCTGCCATGTGTGTTTTTTCGTGGTGGTAGAAGCATCATAAATTACATTTATACAAACGAAAAATGAAGACTAATGTTTTAATACCTTTGCAAAGCTGAAAAACAGCTGACATAGGTCGTACATCGCTCGTCTTTTTAGAGTACAATCCAGGAAATATGGAAGCTACATCACTCACCTCCAAAGTGATAAGAGTGAAAAATATTTAGACTTTCTAATTGAGTGCATGATTTTGGACATAACTTTATGTAGTGCCTAGGTCAAGAGTAGGTGTGATTCTAGGTATGGACAGGTTAACAGAATGTAAAGCAGAGATTAATTGTGCAGGCAGTTTTATCAATACTCAGTATGAAGAGTTACAAACGAGTGTGAATTTTGCAAATGTGATAGTAGATGACAATAATAACAATTTATTGGGGCATCTCATTATTTATGTTAGTGATAAATAATACGTTGAAAAACTACCTGCAGGTTTTCTTTTATGATGCAACCATGTCCAAGCAGGAGAAGTAAATTTTTATATGAGAATTACAGACAGAGGTACTGAATTTGGGAACAACTTTTATGCAAGGACTGAAAAAATAAGGCATGTTATGAGAAAGTTATTCTTTTGGTTGTTTAGTGTAATGACATTTTTTATTTCCTAATATGCATATCCAACTGACAAATATAATATCTTAGTTATGTAGGATTGCATGAACACGAGAAGTATACTAAACAACATACTTAATTCATGTTAGAGAGATTTTATCAAGAGTGTTTCGTGAGAACATCACATGATAAAACACAGGGCATGTGGTAAAGTATTACTGTAGTATGATTTAATTTTTCTTTTTTTTACTGTTTTTATTTTATTTTCAGATCAGACGGTATTGCAACAGTGCAGGTATTATGTTGTCTTAAATACATGTTATGTAACTGCCATCTTTAGCACTGTTATATTTCATTTTCTGCTGTAATTTGCTTAAAATATTTCTATGTGTGAAACATTGTAATTACCCTTAATAGGTCAAGATGTTTAATATAAAATGCGAACATTTTAGGTTGGGCTTTACTATGACTGTTATTGACATTGATGAAACAACAACTATACTGTTACCAGTCTTTGTTTATTTATCTCCACGATGCGTTTCAAAGGTTTAAACCTCCATCATAAGGTGTATTTACATTTGGTAGTATGACATTTGTGTGTGTTGTGATTTTTGGAAGAACTTGTGGCACTGTCTAGTGGAGAAACAAAGCACTATTTCAGAACAGGGTTTTGGGTTTCTTTTGACAAAAAACTAAACGTGTATCTAACGGTACAAATAAAATAAGTAAAATAGAGTACCTACAGTGGTCATAGGTTCCTTTCACTGTCGTAACACATTACATGTATACTGGCACATTTTATAAAAAATTATGGCTTCTGGACTCTATTAGCTGCAAGGATCGTACAGCAGAAGAGAAAACATTGTCACAAAGTACAAACAATATACACTGTAACAACAATATTACAGAATAAATTTTAAAGGATTATGTTGATGTTTGTTTTGAGGTGTCGAATGAATGTGTTGGAATAAATATTTCAGGTGGTATACAAATCCAGTTTTGACAAGTTAATATAGCTTAAACTTCATATTCGTTTATACAGTCAGAAGCCATGTTACAAACTTTAAGTACAAAAATTATGTTGGCTAGAGTGGTAAAATTATACACAAATAACAGTTTTGGTTGGAATTCACCGTTAGGCTGGAGGCAGAAGGAGAGGAAAAGAAAGAGAAAGTGAGAGGCAGCGAGAGGGTGGAAGGAGTGATTGTATGAAAGCAAACTTTACAAAGCAGGGGGTCTTAAGATTATATTTGTTACATGTAATAACTGCCTAAAGGTTGGGGTAATACATTGGTTAATGCTTTAAAATATGCAGATGGATGTACAATTTGTGTCAGTAGTTGATGTAGATATAGTTGTACATATAGTTTCAAGCTGTTGGTGTGATCATATATTTGTAAATGAGGTCAGTCCCTTGACATTTGGGGGCTCTCATGGTAACATAAATAAATATTTATGGTAAATATTAAGGTGTGTGTGCGTGTGCGTGTGCGTGTTTGTGTTTGTGTTTATGTGTGTGTGTGTGTGTGTGTGTGTGTGTGTGTGTGTGTGTGTGTGTGTGTGTAACGTGCACAGTTGCTGAAAACAGAGATGATACTTTGTAAATATACTCATTTTTGTCATTTAAGATGTATTCAGGTTGTTTTGTTTGGTGTTTGTATATTTGGAGCATTTCAAGGATATCCAGTTTTTTGCCTTTGGCTTGGATGTGTAGTATGCTGATACTGGTGTTGTTAACATGATGTTTTGTTTTATGCAGGTGGGTGGCTATTGCTGATGTGTGGTATTTTTTGTTTTTTAGTGCTGTCATGTGTTCTTTGAATCTAATCTCAAATGATCTACCTGTTGGCCTATGTAGAAGCAGTCACAGTCCAGACATTCAATTCTGTTCACACCTGCGTGATGAAGTGAGTTTTGTGTACTGATGTTGGGGAGTGATGTCTGTCCAGTCTTGTTGTCTGTGTAAAGGGTATGCTTACGCCTTTCCGTTTGAAGACATATTGGCAGCCTGATATGAAATGCTACCTAAAAATAGGATTGTGTGGAAGATGTAGTTTTCTTTTTGTTTCTTGTGATATGATTGCTTTGCCACTAATGAGTGTTTTAGGGTGTCTACTATGGAGCTGTTATAACTATTTGCCTTAGCTGTTTGTTTTATTTTTTTCAATTTCTAGTTCACATTTGTCTTCAGGGAGTGGCAGTTGGATAGCTCTACTGATCATGTACCGGAATGCTGCCATTTTGTGGGCTGTGGGGTGACAATAAGAGTTGTGGAGAGTTGTATGTGTTGTGGTAGACTTCTGATAAATTTCAAGCCGATGTCTGTTTCTCTTCATTCTAATGATAAGGTCTAAAAAATTTATACTGTCATCTTCTTGGTGCTCAACTTTGAATTTATGTTTTCATGGGAGTTGTTGAATAATTGTTTCAACTCATTGATGTCATCTTTTGTGCTTTTGATTAAAATGATGGTCTCATCTACATATCTGTAGTAGTATATGATATTTTTGAGGAGGTGGAGATTGGAAGTCAGGATTTTGTCTTCTAAATTACTTATAAATATTTCAGCTAACAATTGAAAAAGGTTTGAGCTCATTGTGAGGCCATCGGTTTTTTTGTAGATTTTATTGTTAAATTTAAGGCAGTTGTGTGAAAGTGTGAATTCAGGCAGGTCCATTAGTTCACATATGTGGGGTAACGGGATGTTTAGTGCTTTTGTAGGTTAGCATTGATTATCTGTAGTGTAGGATCTATTGACATAGAGGAATAAATGTTTTGTGTGTCAAATGAAGAAAGTGGGCTCCATCAGGTACTTCTATGTTTTTGACTTGTTGTGTAAATTCTACTGTGTTTTAAAGTGTTCTCTCATTATTGTATGTGTATGCTTCTTTGAGAAATTTGGAGAACGTTGAACGTTTTGATGAGTTAGAGTGATGGGCTGTTCCTACAGTTCACTATAGACCTGATAGGGGGGGTCCCTTTTTTGTGCATCTTTGGTTGTGATCTAAGGCAAAGTACTTGTGAGCTCATTGTTACAATGTTTCTTGCTTCTTGGATGGTGAGTAGGAAGTTGATGTTGTTTGAAATGTGTTTAATCTCTTTTTGTATTTTGGCTGTTGGATCTTTATGTATTTCTGTTACATTGTTGGTTTGGAAGAAGTCTAAAGTTTTTTCTGTATATGTTGCTCTGTTCATTTCAACAGTTGTATTACCCTTGTCAGCTCATACAATTATTGCACTATTCGTATTTAATTTAGTCTTAATGGTAGGTGTAAGTGTTTCTTCTCTTTTCTTGTATTCTGGGAATAGTTTTGCAATTTCCTTCGCAATTATTTCGTTAATTTTGTGGCAGGCTGCTATTCTGCCATTTTGCTTCTTAAGGGCGATTGTTGAAATCTGTGTGACACTAGTGATCAGCTTCTCTTGGTTCTTTTGGTCCAGTGGTGCTTGAACGTTGTGTTTCAAACCTTTGCTGAGTATTGCCTCTTCTTCTACAGTGAATATTATATCGGTGTTGTTGAGGAAAGGTGTATAGAATGTGTGTTTCCTTCAGCTGTTTTGGTTCAGTTTGGGAGCTGACTGTTGTTTTATAACGTTGGCAAGCTTTACCCTCTGTGTGGCTTTTGTTTTCTGTACGATGAACTCGGTGTACTTTCTGACTGTTTCGGTTATGGACTCGTATTCTAGTCTATGCAGCAACTTTCCTAACTGTAATTTTGCTTTATACGAGTAACGCTGTGTGTTAAACATTTGTTTTTTAATGTAAAGTTCTATCAGTTCGTTTTTCACCCAGAGTTTCCATGCATTTTCCAATGTTTTCTTTGCAGTTCTTGTGTTTGTTTTGATGTCAGTCTTGACGTAATTTGGAATGACGTTATTTTTTAGACAATTTCCGTTGAAGTGAATATGCTGTATCGTCATTGTGAGTTGTTCTGATGTGTTTTTGTACTCGAAAATAGCCTTGTTTGCCTGATGGGCAGCTTAATAGAGCTTTGTTTCTCCACTAGACAGGGCCACAATTCCCTCAAAAAATCGTAACACAATACACAAACACAAATGTCATGCTAACAAATGTAAATCCACCTGATGATGGAGGTTTAACCCTTTGAAATGCGTCGTGGAGATAAATAAACAGTGACTGTAACAGTAAATTTGCTGTTTCATTTAAGTTCAAACTGTTGTAATCTATACAATATTCTGTGAGAGATGCGCATTGAAAAGTATCAGTAGGTACTATGTGTAATAGTAACAAAGGAGTCTGGAGTGAGTTGTGGAGGCTGACATATGTCGTGCATGAGTAAGGCAATAGCATATTCGGAGCAGGAGGTACACAGTATGTAACGTGGACCTTTTAAGCACATATCATGGACTGTGAAGTTGGAAGAGGAACGTCTTAAATTGCTTCCTCTCATCAATAGCCCTATGTTAAAATGGTGGGAAATTCAAAAAAAGACAAACTGAAGAAAACCCAATTGTACTAAGTGTAAAATGAAGAAAAACTTGTACAATGCGATGGGCCTAACCCAATAGTCCTAAGTATAAAATCCAAGCTGGCTGACCTGAGAACAACAAAGATGTCGTATAAGTCCACAAATTCAAGATGGTGGACATGGGAGTATGAGGACTGTCCCTAAAACATCAAAATCCAATATGGTGATCCATTATGGCTACTGGCTTTTTTTCTACCCCTATAATGCTAGAATCCAAGATAGTGAAGCCAAGTATACAATGAGGAGCCCGCCTGGTTAACCATGTGGTCTAACACACAGCTTCCCAGATTGGGAAGGAGTGCCTGGTCCCTGGCACGAATCCGCCCAGAGGACTTGTGTCGAGGTCCAGTGAGCTGGCCTGTCTGTGGATGGTTTTTAGGCGGTTTTCCATCTGCCTTGGCGAATGTGGGCTGGTTCCCCTTACTCCACCTCAGCTACACTATGTCGGCAATTACTGCGCAAGCAAGTTCTCCACGTACACATACACCACCATTACTCTACCACACAAACATAACGGTTACACTCGTCTGGTGTGAGATGTTCCCTGAGGGAGGGGGGGAGGGGGGGGGAGGGGGGAAGTCCACTGGGGGCCAAACTGCACAATAACCCTGAAAGAGTGGTTTGGTGTGGGGCAACGGAGGGGTGAAGTGGACTGCGGTAGTCGTCATGGGGTTGTGGACCACTGTGGCTGTGATGGGGACAGAGCCTCTCCATAATTTCCATGCCCCCGGTTAACATACAATACAAGGAGGAGTGTTTACATCTTTATTTAAACAAAATTCGGGGCAGTTTTCCCTTCCACTGTCAGAGCACCCACACAGTATACACGGAAACTTTGCTGCATATGCCCTCGTGTGCCCTGCCTAGTTGGCTGGGCTGCAGAGCAGGAGACTAGATGTGTACTTCCAACTTGACTACATGACAGAAATTGCAAGATAGTAGTTCCAACTTCCACCACAAGTACGTTATTTGTGACAGCGCTGCAGTCACAGCCCACATGACCTAAGTCAAAATGATAGGGAAATTTGAAATGCAAAAAGCCCTTTGTGTCACATAGTCAAGTCAGAAGCAAGTGTTGCGTGTACTACTGTGACCCAGCAGCCTTGGCACAGCATGTGAGGGCACATGGGGTGGCGGCCTGCACAGACACACTGACCATGGGAGGGAGCTTGTAACGGCATCCACTTTTTTCCTTGTCAAATACATATTAATGTATATGCCTTGTGTATGCTCTCCCTGTAACAATACGTACACTTTTGTCTCTAAACTATCATGCTTTGAATAGCTACTTGTATCCGTTCACATGACCTTGACCCATTAACGTAACATAATTGTTAAACTCATAACAAGCCGTTAATTAAGATTTTAAATGTTTCTAGCACTCATTTGGACTTATATTTTGTTACTAATTGTGCAGATGCATCACGGAAATCAAATTTTACAACTTACAATCATGTTTTGACCTCTGTTGAAAGTGCTGTAAAAGACTATCATTTAATTTGTCAGTAGTCTTGGGTGGATAAAGGTTTGGTTGTTGCCACACAAAATTCGTTTACAGTACACTTCACTCCACTGTCCAACTATGTTATCATCTTAATAACTGTTTTATATCCACTGAACAAACAATGCTTGCATTTGGCTTCACATTGAGAGCAACTGCTAATTTATCATTAGTATTTTCATCTGAAATAAATACTTAATATAAAATATGACAGCCGCCAGTACTTAAGGGAAAGATTTTGAATATTACTTTTGTAATGAGCTGAAATGACTTGCTGGAAATCAAGATTGATGCCAGAAATATATTTATGGTATAGCTTTGTAGCTACTGAATTTGAAAATTTGATCTTAAATAATTATTAAATATCATTTGTGATAAATTTGATAAAGACAACAAAACAAAATTAATCATTGTAAGTAGAAAAGTGACCACTCCATAGAGATTTTCTCATTTTTGGTCATAAATACAAATATGTACTTGGTTAAGAATACAATACAATAATGTTGTCGTTTCAGTTAGTAAAATTTATTAAATCGTTCTTTTTTGAACAACACACAAAACAGAATAGGAGCTGAAACTTCCTGATTGATTAAAGACGTGTGGCAGATCAGAACTCAAACATGACACCTTTGTCTAACATCTCCCACCTTCAACACTTCACAGAAGTTCTCGAGCATACCTAAAGAGATGTGGAAGGAACGATATTGTGCAGACATGGCTTAGCCACAGCTTCAGGCGTTGTTTCCAGAATCAAAATTGCAGAGTAAAATTAATTCTATAGGATAATAATTAAAATAATTGTTTGTAGGTAATAATATAACTGAGAACCATGGAGAATTGATAATCTATATTGTTTCAAAATTCAGTGCTAAGTTACATTCACTAATATGACTGATTCCCCTACACACTTCTAGACATGAGAGTAAATAAAATTTCTTGATTTGTAAAAGATGAGCAGTCTAAATTTGTGATGATGAACAGTGTTACACAATTTCTTCATGTCTTTATTAATGTAGACAAATATGGCTCACCATGACTCCATCCAGAGCATATTTATGTCTGGAAATTCTTGCATCCATGACAAACATTTTTTTTGGTTGGCTTGTAAGTGTGCAACTTATTGTAGCCCCCCTTTCTTAACCCTTTCATCGGAGTTCCAGAGCACTATAAGGAATAATTTTGACTGCACACTTCAGAACATCAGCTGCATGACTCACCCACCTACAAGATAATCTTACTCTCCCTCCAGTTCATTTATGCCTTTGGCTGCTAAGTCCATCAATGTCATCCAAAGTACACACCACTGCTTACATGGATTACTATCACAAACATGAATTTGATATAAAGTAAGGCCCTTGGGGGGTCGATCAGTCACATACACTTTAAACAAAATGACTGTAATCTATTTTACATCATATTCCAGTTAACAAACTAATATATATATATTCACTCATTAGCTTAGGTCCACAATCTTCGACTCTGATGTCATGGAGCTGGGGTAAACCCAGTGGCCATATTGGATCTTCATCTTGGATTCTGACAATATTCTCTTATTCCAAGATCAGTCTTCTTGGATCACAATCTCGACTTCATGAATCTATACAACACACTGGGTTACCTCAGGTCAGCCATCTTCGGTTTTGTACATAGAACAACTGGGCTAGTCCGCCATCGTGAATTGCGCCATTTTGCAGAGCACAACTGAATTATTTTGATTTTTCCACCATTTTGTGCATAGGGCAATTGACCTATCTCGTGAGAGGGGACCTCATCTGTTAAGTGATAGGTGGAGGGGGGGGGGAAATCTGACCACAATGCAGGCTGTCCTTGGGCTCTCTCTAGTTATTGCTTAAGGGCCGCTAACATGGGACGATACCACGCCATTTGTCACAGATAAGAATATGACTATTGCGAAGCCCCCCTCTCACAAATTTATTTCGTAAAGACGCAGACGTTAAACAAACAATTTTTCTGCTAATATTACTTTTACGACTTCTCATTCTTGTTACCTATCTCACTTATCTTAAATCACAGGCATTTTATAGCATATTTAGTAAATTAAAAAGGCAAACTGAATTTAATTTCTCTCATTAAATACTATTTTGTAGAAAAATACCATATTTTGCGAGTGTTTCTTTCTTTTGGCATCGTTTGTATTCTTCTAACATTTATAACTGCAGCGATGGGTAATTTTTATGTTTTCTCCATCTTTCTTTTGCCTGTTTATTCAAATGGCATGAAGAATTTTGTGCTGTTCTGTGCAGTGTGATACTAAAGTATGATGTGTATGTCACATACTGCCCGCCATTAAAACAGTTGGTTACGAGCAATCAGGAGAGACTAGGTGGATTTTCATTGCTGAAGTATTTAGACTGCGTGAAAACTTTCAGTTTGACAGATGTGTGTTGGTTGACATTTATTTAATCAGAACTCGTCATACAACAGTATTTCGGAAACAATGTGAAGTCTTACTTGTTTGGTGTATATTGGAAATTGTTTTAGTCTCAGTGAGCGTAATTTTCAGCGAATTTTGGAAATAGTCAACAGTTTTTGCTTTTAGTAATTCCAAAATTACCTGCATGAGATCCTATGTTCATGTAATTAGAAACAAAATAAGTTTCCTCAGATTTTAATATATTTTTTGGACCGAATTCTGCTTTAATTTGAAAGATAAATTAATTTTTACTAAATTTTTTGTATGAAGATGGTCATTTCTGGTAGGAAGGGTCCTGTTTAGTAACATATTTCACTAAGAACTATTTCTACACCGTAGTTTTTTTGTCTTGTATTCTTCTGGCAGCACAGTAAGCTCCCCGACTTAAATGGAAACATACCCTGAGAGAAATTCTGCATACGAAGAAATTGAAACTGGGCTTGGTGCCGCGTTTGTTGTCTCCATACAAGCAAATAAATGTGGAAGAAAATTTCCAGACTGTCTAGACTTTCGACGCACATTTCCAAGGCATCTGCCGTCGTATTACTATTATAGACAAAATATGGATGTCTCATGCCACAGTGTCAAAATTACTGCGAAGAAAGTGGATTGAAACAGATGAAAGAGCGTGAAGAAAAAATTAAACTATTTCGTAGTCCAAAAAGTGATGGTAACAAAATGTGAAGGCAGTCGACTCCCTGAAATTTGGTGAAACAGTGACTTTTATTAAGCAGTATTCACGCTGACCTGAAGGGAGGGTAGAAAGGAAAAATAAGTTTGACGTCCGTCGATGACAAAGACATTAGAGACATAGCACAAATACAGATTTGTGAAGTAGAGGATAGTAGATAGGCTGCGTCCTTTTCAGAGCAACCATACTGGCACTTGCCGCAAACTTTTGAGAGAACTCATGGAAAGCTTAACTCAATGTGGCTGGCTGTGCACTGAAGCCTGCTCCTCCCACCGTCCCCCCTCTCCCCCTCATCCCCTCCCCAACTCGCCTCACACCAGCCCTCACCCTGATCACGAGTAATGAGATGAAGCAGGGAAAGCCAAGTTCAAGAGACAGACATTATCTTTCTCAAAGAACATTATGTCTCTCACATAAAGGTCTCTGTGATGATAAAAATGTGTTGGATGGTCAGGATATAGTGCCTCACAAAGCATGTTCATCAGTTTCATACCAAGTGACATTTTTCCATTTCCTAATCTAAAAAGATCTGAAGGAATGAAATGATTGCATCGAATGAAGAGATTTGCTTTACAGATACCTTCCAAAGATGGGAAACCAATACACATGTTTTCTGAGAGAGTAAGACAACTGTACTCTCGTTGGAACAAATGAGCATCGAACTACATGACCATAACGTTGATAACTCATGTGAATAACAAAGTTGCTGCCTATAGTTTCAGCCTTGGAAAGATACATTACGTAAATAATGTATATATCCTTGCAGGTCTAATATTCCAGATACGAGGCAGTTTTTTTTCTAAGAACAAAGACACGTTCGGCTTAAAACAGTAGATAGCAGTTGCCGGAGTGTCGAAAGTCGCTATGTTAGATTATCGTAATGCGATCCGCTGTTTTGTAAGGCTGAATGTGACTGTGATAAACTCACCACTGTCTCTTGTTTACTTGTTAATCTGTGAGCTCTATCCGCTAACAACTGCTGTCTAAGGCACCTGTTGCCAAAAGATTAGGGGAAAGAAAGCTGCAGCACGGTCTCCGTGTCTTCTGCAGAGTGTGGTGGTGGTTGTGGTTAGTGTTTAACGTCCCGTCGACAACGAGGTCATTAGAGACGGAGCGCAAGCTCGGGTTAGGGAAGGATTGGGAAGGAAATCGGCCGTGCCCTTTTAAAGGAACCATCCCGGCATTTGCCTGAAACGATGTAGGGAAATCACGGAAAACCTAAATCAGGATGGCCGGAGACGGGATTGAACCGTCGTCCTCCCGAATGCGAATCCAGTGTGCTAACCACTGCGCCACCTCGCTCGGTCTGCAGAGTGTAGTACTCAGGGATCTTCGGAGGCCTAACAACATGCAGTCAAAATAAAGCAGGAAGATTTGTCCAGGTATCTACTTCTTAAATAGGCAAAAGGAAATACTGGCAATAATAACATTAATTACGTGGATAAATGGTGTATTGGCGAGAAAAGCAATGGTATCACACACAACAAAAGAATACCACCGAAGTATGACATTGTGATTCGCAGTTATCACAAACTAACTAGAATGAAAAAGACATGATTGTTCTTCTAGTCGCTGTTTGTCCACTACTTGGATAAGCATTGCATAGTGCCAACCACACTGTCCAAGCGTACTCGCCTCCGTGGCCGAGGACGCTGACTCACGCCTGTGCGCTGGCGCTCGACGTGGGGGTTCGAATCCTCATGGTAGAAAAAATTTTCTCCGCCAATATCTGGCGGGCAAGTGGATGAGAGCTGGTGACGTAAAGTTCCTGATCACCAGACGTTCCCCCAGTGTCGTGATTTAAATATCAAACCTCTCTGTCGTGTCTCATGAAGCGAGGGCACGTGACACGTGATGGTGATCCATCCGCCTTGATGTAGACGTTAAGTCTGGCGGCCTCCTTGGTGCTATTCGCGAGCAGTAGGCTGTGTGCTGGCGCCGGGTTTCACCCTTTCCCTTCTCTCATATTATCGCCATCATGTCCTCCACGATAGCCTCCGGGAGGACGACGGTTCAATCCCGCGTCCGGCCATCCTGATTTAGGTTTTCCGTGATTTCCCTAAATCGCTCCAGGCAAATGCCAGGATGGTTCCTTTGAAAGGGCACGGCCGACTTCCTTACCCATCCCCTAATCCGATGAGACCGATGACCTCGCTGTTTGGTCTCTTCCCCCAAACAATCCAATCCAATCCAATCCAATCCAATCCAATCCGCCCCGATAGCTAAATGGTCAGCGTGACGGACTGCCGTTCTAAGGGGCCCGGGTTCGATTCCCGGCTGGGTTGAGGATTTTCTCCGCCTACGGACTGGGTGTTGTCTTCATCATCATTTCATCTCCATCCGGCGCGCAGGTCACCCAATGTGGCGTCGAATGTAATAAGACCTGCACCAAGCGGCCGGACCTGCCCCGTAAGGGGCCTCCCGGCCAATGATGCCAAACACTTATTTCCATTCGTCACCATCATATAACACACACAGACACACACACACACACACACACACACACACAATACGTACATGTGGTAGTACAAATATTATAGTGGAGCATGTTGCAAATAAATAAACAAGGAAAATTATCCAAGCGTGTCCTTAGAGAAATGTGTCTAGTTCTGCAGAGTCACTGTGAGAAATTAAATGCGGGTCTTTCGTTACTCCTGGATATTATGCCTTTTAGGCATATTGAATATTGCAGTTATCAGACTAGCACTAGAGTTGTACTTGCTCCATTTAATTCTTGGCCTTACAAATTTTATGCGTTTATTTGTTGTGTAAGCGTAGTCCTTGTAGTGGTATCAGTGGCAGTGATAAGTCGCAGTCTTGGAGGTGAGTAGGCATGGTTCTGCATAACAGAGAGTCGTTCGTTGCAAAAGAACACGGGCGCATGCCATGTATGCCCTGCTGGACAAAAAATGGTTGAAGCATTTTTACTTAAAAGTGCCATTGCGCAATATCCGTGGTATATGCAAGTGTATCTTTCCTTAATTGGTTAGTGTTTACTTTCCTCTTCCACAGGGGATAGCCGGCCCAGTGCCGTCACACGCGGATCGCTTGGGCTTGATGGGACAGAAGCGTCTTTGAGTGACTTGTGGCATAATCACCGGTGATGGACTAGGTGTGGCACGTGACTGTAGTGGCCAAGTAAGCAAGTTCGTCTTGACGCCATTCTATTTCTGGTGCGTTGCTGCAGTCCAGGCATGATTGTTAACTAGGTGGAGCACTTTGAGAAGGTAGTTAGCATAAGTGCTTTGGGTTTGGTACACAATATGGAAGATTATGACTCTATTACTTCAGGACGATTACGGAAGAATAATCATTCGGTGAGAAATTCATGTTAAACTTCTGTTCCGGCGCAACCACAAGCGCAGGCACGAAGACGAAGAAAGCAAGAGAAGAGAAGGCGGTGAGCCGACGTCAGCCAATAGCCCGCTGACTAGGACCGCACCACGACAGGTGCGGCCTCTACAAGAAGTGAATATAAGCGCCGCGCCTGCCAGCCTCGCCCGGACGGTATTCGCTCGCAGACCAGCACAGCTGTAGACCGACACTACGATAGCAGTTATTAGTGATCCACAAACTCTGTGACAAACTTGCGTGAATATTGTATATAGCAAAGGACTCTGACTTATCGGCATGTCACCCATCGCTTGCGACATCTTTGTAAATTCAGAGTTAAGTGTTGTCAATCTCTTTATCTGTAATAAAAACTAATAATTTGATTTGCTTGCATTATTGCATAGCATTCCGAGAACGCAGCATCCTTTATGCACCCTATACGAGACGAGTGGGCAAGACCCCACAACTTCTGTCGTATCTCAGCCAAAATTTAACACTGAACGTTTATCTCTTCTGCCTGTCATGGTTAGTATTTTACATGCGTCTCTTCCAGCTGCCAAATGTTGACAACAATGTTTTAATTTACCATCTCATCTGTTTTTTTTTCTAACTGGTTGTGTAACTTAGTGTTTCAGCGATGTAAATTTTCCTACGTGTTTCTCTCTCTGCTACAGTTCTGCATCATTCGTTATCCTGATTATTTTCCACAGCCCCAGTGGGCTTCCTATATGAACGCCACAGAAATGTGTTAAAGTAAAGATTATTTAATTACTTCATTTCATTTCAGGCCTTCATTGCTTATTGAATATTGTTCTTTTATTAAGTGATGAGTTTTGTTTTTAAGAAATTCTATGTTTTGGAAGTTAATTTCTGCATAACGTTAAGCTGCTTCGTGATTCAGTTAACTATGAAATGTTGTTCTCCTATTAAATATCGGGATTTCTTTTTGAAAAATTCTCTGTTGTCAAATTTTAAGAAGGCTACGATGGTACAATTATTTGTGAAAATGTGCTTTTTCATGGCCTGGAACCTTACCACTTAATATTATTTTCCTGCTCCCTATCAAAAGTGATTTATTACGATCAATTTCAGCTGTAAAATAAGTTAGTTTCATCGCACACTGGAGGTAAAAGTTTACTGAAGCATGTGTTCGTGAGTGTTGACAGTGTTGTGTAATGGCAGCCGCATCATGGAGGTTCCGTGAGAGATAAACACTGTCCTGTCACATTACTGTGACCACCTCTCAAAAGCCTGTATAACCACCCTTTGCAGCGCTAGAGGTGCAGGAAGGGAGTTAATGAAGTTCTGGAAAGAACGGACAGGGATGTGGAGCCATGTTGACTTGACTCCAGTGCAATGGCCAGCTGTGCCACGTTTGTCAGTAGAGGATCCACAGTGCGAACAGCGCCATCGAAGTGGACCGACGTCTCGACGGGGTTTAAAACCCTGAGAGTTTGGTAGGCAGGGGAGTATGGTGAACTGATCCTCCTGCTCTTCGAATCACGCAAGTACTCTGTGAGCTGTGCGATATGTTGCATTATCCTGCTGGTAGATGCCATCGTGCTGAGGAAAAATAAACTGTATTTAGGGTTGAACATGGATAGATGCATACTTGTCTTGATCCGCTATGCGTTCCAGAATATCACGAAAACATTCCCAAGACCATGACACTCCGTCTTGGTTGCAGGCTGTTTGCTTTCAGACGTTTCACACCACACACACCTACGGCCGACTGTCCAATGGAGCTTAAAACGTGATTCATACGAAAATACCACGTGTCACCACTCGGTGGACGCCCAGTGAATTGTAGATTCTAGCTTTCGTCGCCGCTTAACAGCAGTCAGCAAGCATAGATGAAACAGACTCTGCGGTGGAAGCCCATACGCAGCAGTGTTCGCTAAACGGTCTTTGAGGAGACACTATTGATAGCCCCTTTGTCCATCTACCCGGCCAGTTGCTCAACAGTTGCATGTCTGTCCGCCCGTACAGATATCCGCAGCCGTCGTTCATACATGTCATCTATGGCCTGTGGTGCACCACAGTTGCCTCAGTGCTGGTTTTTGATAGTGCCATTTTGCCATGCACAGTATACTTTACCCATGGTGGCATGCGAACTGTATACAATTACGTAAATGCTTCTACCCGTGCCCCTAAAGCCAACGATGGTGCCATTTTAGACGTCATAAATCGCTCCATTTCTGAATTACGACAACGACTGAAGCTATTTCCCATTCCCCCCGACACGCTTTATATCCCTCCATTGCTAGTACTGCCACCTACCGTCTGTGAGTATTTACTGCACAACATCGTCGAACATAGCGGTGGCCACATTAATGTGTAATAAAGCAAGGGGTCTCAGAACACAGTATGTGGTTCTCAATGGAGAGACGTCTACAGACGTTAAAGTAACCTCTGGCGTGCCACCGGGGAATGTTATGGACCATTGCTTTTCACAATATATATAAATGACCTAGTAGATAGATACAGAGAAGACCTCCTGACACTTCAGTTTATATTTGATGTTGACTTATTTCTCTTTTTCAGAATAACTTTTCTTAATATTGCAAGTCGGCATTTTATATGCTCTTAACTTCTGTCATCGTTACTTTTTTGTTCCACAAATAGAAAAACTGATTCCTGCTTTCATTGTCTCATTTCCAACTCTAGTTCTTTCACCATCAGCTGATTTAATTCCCTTCTTTTCCATTACCCTCGTTCTACTTTTGTTGTTGCTTATAACTTGATTTCACGACAGTATCTTTTCCGTTCAACTGATCTTTTAAGTTCTCTGCTGTCTCTGACAGAACTGCACCGTCGCTGGCAAACCATTAGTTTTTTTTTCTTGAAATATTTCTTCATTCGCAGCTGAAACGTCCCCTTAGAAAAATTATACAAGACTGTGCTTAAACTGACACACAATATTTTTTTTTTAGCGCAACGCAATCTGACTTTCAGTAATCCCTACAAGAGAATGGCCTTGACTAAATTGACCTATACGTTTCACAAATCACTTACCTCACAAAAATCTTCGTTACTCGAACTACTGCAATACAGCGAGCGCCACTACTGCCAGCTAAATAAAAGATTCAAACTACGGAAGGCACTAACTACTAATAGGCATAGTTAGCAAATGAAAGATTTTGATAGAGAACAAACAATGTATTTACCTCAATAGTGTTCAAAAGTCATAATGTATATAGCAGTTCATGACATCCAGTCTTACAAATTTCAAAACTCCGCCATCTCTCTCCCCACATCCACCACTGCTGGCGGCTCACCTCCAACTGCTCAACGCTACGCGCTGTTCACATCCATCTGCCCAACACTACAATGGCAGACAACAATGCAAACTAGCCACAGACTGCACACAGCACAGCCAGTGATTTTTCATACAGAGCGCTACGTGGCGTTACCAATAAGAAAACCTAAACAGCCTACTTACACAGCTACTGCCTGCTTTTCATACCCTTCGACTCTTATAACTGTATTCTGATTTCTGTTGTAGTTTTACGTAACTTTTCGTTCTCTGTTTTATCCCTGATAACTTAGTAATTTCATAGCTCGTGTAATTCACTGAATATTGTCAAAAGCTATCTCCAAATGTACAAATGCTATGTGTATAAGTTCTCCTTCGTTCTTGCATAAGGCTATTGTTTCACATGTTCCTACAATTCTTCTGAACTTGAACTGATCTTCCATGAGGATCTCTTCTTCTAAACTTTACATTCTTCTGTGAATAATTTGTGTTTGTATGTTGCAACCATTACTTGTTCGATGATATTCACAACTTTCAATACCTGCCTTCTTTGAAATTACGATTATTACATTTTTTGTGTAGGCAGTGTGAGCATATTCTAGAAAGGTTACATCCTTTTTGAAGAATAGTGGTATACCGTCTGTCCCATATATTTTATAGACCAGATGAAACAGTACTTTTCATGTTTCTGCTCACAATTATCGTAATAATTTTGTAGATACTCTGCTGTATCTGTGCCCTCAGACAGTGAAGTCAACAGTCGGTGATATACGCTGCCAAAGACTTCATTAGTTGCTAGTAGGGATCACATGGGTCTGTCCTCTAACGTCACGCAGCAAGTAGAACCGGCCACCTTGCAAGCAATAACTCACTTCGTACCGCTTAATGCTCTAGTAGTTACCTCATCACACTGTGGACATGTGCATACATGGAAGCCGAGGAACTTGCGTGATCACGACTACGTGCTTCTTCTCTTGGTGAGTGTCTACCCTTTTTCAGCGACCCAGCGCGACTGTCAACTGTTAAGTGATAGTTGTGCACCCATCCTTACTGTGGAATAAAGATGTTTGCTGCACTTTAACATGTTGTAGCCACCACCTTCGCAACAGAAATTATTCTGACGGAGTGTCGTCTACTCTAGTGCCTTGTTTTGACAGACATATGTCAACACTCTGTCAAATTATTCTCATATTCATAAAGATGTATCTCTAGTCTCCAAAAATCTAGTTAGCATGTACGAGGCATCTATCTTTCCTACCATCGTGTATATTTCTACAGCTTTGCATTTCTTCTCTAGCCACAACTGTTTTGCCATTTTGCTCAATCTGACAATCTCATTTTAAGGTGTCTGTATTCTATGCTCGCTGCTTCCTGTGCTGCATTTTTGTATCTTATCTAATCATGTATAAAGTCATAATTAAATATTTAATCTAAAAACTCAACAGTTGTGTTGATTTAAAAGGGGAGCAATTGCTATACGTCGTAACTTTATATTACAGTTTATAGCAGATGTTACATTTCAACGCTGAGGAATATTGGAAAACGAGCCCATCACAGAATTTTGCTATTGAAGTCGTTTAAAAAGTGCAGACAATGTGAGGTACGGGTTATTTTTTGTGTACCACACGAAAGACACCATGATCGTATCCAACTGAAATCAGTGTGAAGAAGTGTGCAGGAGACTAAAGGTCCAGTACTTTTTGGTTGTTTCTGTTTCATTTTGTTTGCTATTTCATTCTGTTTTCTTCGTAAATTTTAACTAGGAAATTTAACCGCTTTAAAACATTTTAAGGTAGTATAAGAAGAACATTTCCAAGGACAGATATCGAATCTGACCATCATTTATTGATTATGGATTGCAGGTTAAAACTGAAGGAATTGCAGAAAGGTAGAAAATTAAGGAGACGGGATAAAGTGAAGTAACAAGAGGTTGTCGAGAATTTCAAAGGGAGCGCAGGCAACGTTGAACTGAAATAAGGGGAATCAGTACAACAGAAGACGAATGGGTACCTTTGAAGGATAAAATAGTGAAGCAGCAGAGGATCAAATAGGTAAAAAGACGAGGCCTAGTAGAAGCTCTTGAATAACACAGGGGGTACTGAACTCAACTGAGGCAAGGAGAAGTTATAAAAATGTAGCAAATGAAGCAGGCGGAAGGGAATACAGATTTCTAAAATGAGTTTGGCAGGAAGTGCAAACTGGCAAAGCAGGAACGAATAGAGGAGAAATGCAGAGCTGCAGATACGCGCATCGCTAGTGAAACGAGTGTCTTGTAGACGGCATCTACGTCGACTGCATCGAGAACGCCGCGTGCTTTTCATAGTTACGCGAGGGCGGCACTTCCGAACCTCTCGTCATTCTTCGAGGGCTGGCGCCACACATACGGCAAATGCCAGGATGGTTCCTTTGAAAGGGCACGGCCGACTCCCTTCCCCATCCTTCCCTAATCAGACCGATAACCTCACAGTTTGGTCTCCTCTCCCCAGTTCAACCAACCAACAAGCCACATATACACACCACTAGAGCACGTAGAAATGACATAAGCTCACTCCACACAACTCTGATTGATCGGGGCACCTTTAAAGCTTTATTTACTGGCAGGACTGTGTTGCAAATGTCTGCTTGGTGAGTGAAACAACGCTGCAAGGTTACGTAAATTATAGTAACGTTTATATGCGAACTGCGTTAAGGTGCGTTATGTAAATGAATTTTTTTTGTTTCACAATATTTTCGATTTTGGCTGAGACCCAGTGTACACAATTGTGTGTACAAAGTATGTTTTGGAAACGGGTGCATATATTTGTATAATTCTTGCTTGTAAAATCATTACAAAAACACCTAAGAGAATTAAAGCGTTAAAAACGAAGTCATTCCTCCAGAAAAAAGGTCATGTCTGAAAGTGTTAATAAGCAGCCGCAGATCAGAACCCCAAACCCCCAGGATAAGTGCTACACAGACGTGTGAACAGTAGTGTGGAAGACTATTTGTTACAATTAAGAACATTACTATTATTTGCGTACCACACAGCACCAAAGAAGATCCTACAGCGTTTAAATTTATATTCAACTCAGTTATTAATTGCACGTTGTGTAAGTAAAATTATTAATCGGTTATTGTTTTTTCGATGTCTGATTGTACGTATTGCCTCCTCGTCTGCTGATAGAACGAGAGAGATGCCGCTTGTAGGAAAATTAAACAGATGTTTGTAGAAAAGAGAAGCAGCTGTATGAATATCGAGAGGTCAGATGGCAATCCCGTAGTAAGCGAGGAAAGGAAAACTGAAAGGTGAAAGGAATATCACGAGGAGCTATATAAGTGAAACGAACTTGAGGAAAATATTAAAGAGAGGAAGTAGGTTACATAAGTTGGGATATATGATATAGTAACTAGAATTTTACAGAGCACGCAAAGACCTAGGCCGAAACAAGGACATTGTAGCAGCGACAGTTCCTCAGAAATGTTGATGTTCTTGAAACATCCAGCTATGAAAATTTTAAACGTGGCTGCGTAGTCAGCAACCGTTTACAAATCAAGCAATTATAGACCTCGGTCGCAAAAATGAAGTCTTTTTACTTGGTTTCGACACTTCTATGAGTGACTTCATCAGAAATCAAACTTTCAAATTGGTCTATAACGTGAGTACTAAATGATGGGAAATTTTTTTTATATAAAAGTGTAAGTACTGACAAACAGTACAAGAAAGAAACAGTACTTACATTTCACGTATGAAATAAATATCAAGCGATAAAGCATTAGTCAAAATTTTTTAAAAAAAGAGCACATGAAAGGCGAACTACTATGGACTGCTCATACATGTCAAGCCACAGGTAGCAACACATTGAGGCGCCCGCTCAAAAATGGTTCAAATGGCTCTCAGCACTATGGAGCTTAACTTCTGAGGTCGTCAGTCCTCTAGAACGTAGAACTACTTAAACCTAGCTAACCTAAGGACGTTACACACATCCATGCCCGAGGCAGGATTTGAACCTGCGACCGTAGCGGTCGCGCTGTTCCAGACTGAAGAGTCTGGAACCGCTCGGCCACAACGGCCGGCGAGGCGCCCGCGTTACCAACTGCGGGCATGTGAATATTATACCAAGAGTGCCTTCTAGTAGCCGCAAATGTAAGTAGGCTATTTAACATTTAAAATATAGACAGATGAATGTAAAGATGAATTTTATTTAGTACATGAACTAAGAGGCAATGTTTTATTTCACAGCAGCAGACGTAACTTTTTGTCTATATAAAAGCTTAGAAGTGCAGTTTTAAGACTGAAAACTGATTGACAGTACAAAAAAGAAACAGTACTTACATGTCAAGTATAAAATAAACATTAAGCGATAAAGCTTTAGTCACAAAATTTTTAAAGTAGAATGCGTGGAAAGTAAGCCACTGCGGGCTGCCAGCATATGAGCTACAGGTAGCAGCAGATTGAGGCGCCCGCGTTTACAACTGCGGGCAGGTGAATATTATACCAAGAGTGCCTTCTATTAGCCGCAAGTACAGACTGGCTACTTCACATTCAAATAAAGACAGACGAATATTATGATGAACATTATTCAGTACGTGAAGTAAAAGGCAATATTTTGTTTGGCAGCAGCAGATAAGGTAACATTTTGTCTACATCAGAGCTTAGAAGTACAGTTTAAAGGCTGAAAACACCATTATAGAAAATACAAAGAACATTGAATGACACAGCCTGTAGAAAAATAATATAACATAATATGCAGCCAATATAAACCATTTAATAAACGAAAAATTGTGAGTCGATTTAGATAGGAAAATCACTTCGGTAAATGCACGAGGAAACCCGACATCAAATATCAAGTAACGGCTTTACACCGTTGAAGAAGTTTTTATTACGTAGTTGTAGCTGCTCATTGAGAATGAGGCTATAATTTCGAGAAAGATGTTTAAAAATTTCTAATTCTTCGAGAATATCTAATGTACGCCCTTTCTTCTAGGTGTGCAAAATGTTGATATCGTGAACATCTTTAGGCGCATAACCTGTAATCAGAAGGTGGTCGGCAAAAGGCGAATTAAAAGATGTATATCTGGTTGTAAAGACACGTCCTGTTTGTCCTATGTAGTAAGAAGAGCAGGTGTTGCAGAAAATCTTGTAGATGCCAGAGTTTTCCGATGGGGAACAAGTCGATTTAAAATCATGAATAAAGTTTGTTTTCGAATTATTATTGGTAGAAAAGGCCTTAAATCTAGTAGGAGATGGGTCCCGGATTAGATTCAATGATAAAGGTGCCGAAAGTAGTAGCTCTTTTAACAGTTTTCTTTTTAAGGATGTCATCCACTATGCTAGGTTCATATTCGTTGTTAACTGCTATCGTTTTGAGTAAATTAATTTTTTCAATGAATTTTTCTTTCTAGAGTGGAATAGAAGTAGCTCTATGAATAGCAGTGAGAAAGAAATCGTTTTTATAAGATAGTGGGTGCATGGAAGACGCAGGTACTATCTGATCAGTGCATGTTTCTTTACGATAAACATTGAATGAGGTTTTATTTTCTCATCGACACGAATACGTACTTCAGTGCAGATTTGAAAATGAACGGCTACGTTCGAAACTAGTCACCAGTGCTTCACTCAACTGTGACAAATTTTGAATAAAAAATTATCAGATCTAAGTTGCTAGTCCTTTTCCAACAAAATGTTGGAACTGTACAAAGACGAATTTGTTAACATCTAACGTCAGTTGCAATTTTAGGGAGTCTTTTCTACAGACAGTCTGGAGTGTCTCCTTGCACAAAAGAGGAACGTTAACGATACGCAGTTCAGACAAGAAGTGAATATAAACTTATGAATGGTGGGGCTACAGAAATCAGACGAATAAATCGAATAACTAATGAGGAATAGTGAATCGAATTAGAGACAGAAGAAATTTGTGGCATTACTTAAGTAAAAGAAGGAATCGATTGATAGGACGCTTCCTGTCGTTTCAAGGTATAGCTAGTGTGGCAAAGGAGGGAAGTATTGGGGTTAAAAATTGTAGAGGGAGACCGAGTCTGAAATACGTAAGAGGGTTCAAGTGGGTGGTGTAGTGTGTGGAAGCTTCGCAGAGATGAAGAGGTTTTCACAGGACAGACTAGCGTGGATAGCTGCATGAAACCAGTCTTCGGACTGAAGACCACAACAACAACAAAGTCAATAATAAGATTGTTGATAAAACTTAATTTTGTCTTAAAATGTATTTTTCGCTGACAGCTATTAATTCCTGCAGTGTATAACTCAAAACTTTAAGAACACACATGTTGTATCTCCACCTGCAGTTTGTAATGGTACTTGAATTACGTAACCATTACGGCAGCGCACCTGAACTTATCGATACCAGTAATATTCTACTGTGTTTCTGTAAAGTAGTTGACAGATTTCTGAGACAACATTCAGATTTGATTTCATTAATGTAGAGGTACTTTGATACATCGATCTGTTTATATTGCAATGATATTATTCTTATGTGTATTCTTTCTTTTGTCACTATGATCTTTGACGTACTTGTAACTCTGATTTTTGGGCGCGTAAGCGATTATTAGTTGTTAGAGAGTCGGACCTTGAGAAAGTCAAGTCTTGGACGTCTTGTTGGAAAGTCGCATATTGTAGTCAGCTTATAAAATGTGAACTTTAACAGTGAGTGTGAGGAAGATGTTTTCAAGTATGTTTTGTATTGTGAAGTGATGTTTTGTGTGTTATGTGATATTGCAATGAAAGCAATTAAAAGGAAGTGTAACTTAAATTCGGAGTGCTGATTATTTTTTTTACATCACCATTGTGCTAGCTTTGAAAGGTGTAATCTTCAAGAATGGTTTGTGAAGCGCATCTACAAAACTTTTGAATATAGCAGAATAAAACCTAGGCCTCTTTGCATCCGAGCTTGGAATCATCACCACCTAGATTTTCGACGATTGAGCCATGATTTTACAACGAGACCAGCGTGGGAAACTCGAAAAGATGAGTGCCTAGTTTATTCATTATTACATGAAATGACTTAATTAACTGTGCTCTAATGACACCTGCGACATAATAACTTTGTTGTTGCCCGAAAATGCAGTATTTAGCAGCGTGAGCAACACCACAATCAATATTAAATTTTGACCTTTGTTGTGGTAGGGTTGTTAGAAGTTCGATAACGCATTGTCTAAGATGCTTGAAATGGCTGATAACATATGTCGTGACAGAGGAAACATGTCTGTATCAGTAAGTAAAAATTTTATAAGGAATACTCTGTATAAAGTTTGTGACCTAACATATCACAATGCCAGGACTATGGATCAGTGTCGTAAATACCATTTCCCAGGAGGCTGCACTATATGTTGAATGAGAGTTGGATAGAAATTTTTTTGGCGTTGCATACGTATGCTATTGTCATTAACGAAATTACATTTATGATACGAGTACTACTCGTTGAAAAGCAAATAAGTCAGGTGTCGACGTACTCAGCGACTTATAAATCTGTGATAATCCTTAGTTATTGTAAGATTGATGCTGCGCAACTGGAAAGCTGAAAGTGATGAAATAATACCTCTGCCGTGTGCCGAAGCCGTTCTGAGCTTACTCTTCTTGACTTAGCAGAAATCGCCATGTAGTACAAGCGGCTGTTGCATCTTATAGTACTTACCTCTATCCGAATGAATAGGGTGTAAAAAGCGGAGAAAGGTGGTGAAATTGGTACACATAAACATTCCTCTAATTCTAATAACTTACGGGTTTGCTGCCGGGTGACGTCGTCGGACACCGCCGATATTTCGACAGGAGCACACCTTGCCATTCTCAAAGCACAAATGCCTTGACAATGGCAGGGTGTGCTCCTGTCGAAATATCGGCGGTGTCCGACGACGTCACCCAGCAGCAAACCCGTAAGTTACTTGAACATTCGATTCGCCGGGAAAAGTTAAGGTCTCAAATTCCTCTAATTGATGTGACTCCGCAGATCTTCCCTAAATTTAAAGTCATTACTTTCTACATATTTGTCCTTTTAACATTGGTACTCTCTCGGAAATCATCAAAGTAGGTTGCGGAGTGCCAGTTGACAAAATAAACAATACCAAAAAGAGTGTTCTTACCATCGTGGTTCTAAAAGTGAGAGTTCTTGTGCCTTCGTCAGCGTATTCCCTCATGAGTTGATGTTACCTGTATCTATATCAAAACTGCAGCCGGAAAGACTTAAGAAACTTTAGCTAGTTGTTTCGTTAAAATGTATCACATGCAACTGATAGTGCCTTGTCCTAACCATGTCACTACCAAGCTACTATGGAAAATGTGACATCATGCGCGCAGTGTAAGATCTTGATACCTCTAGGGACACCAACTATCACAGCTGCCTTCCTGTCTATAGTGATGATTCACCGGTGCAACAAAATTGCTACTCTGCACGAAAATTGAAGTCACCGAAATAAATGGATGTGCCGTTACACAGATTGATTCCGTGATGGTGTTACAAACTTTCAGGATGATGAAGAAGGGTAAATGTTTCAATCTGAGCCAACGGATCCGGGTCTGGAAACGACCGAGTCTACATCTTCATCTACGTGATTACTCTGCTACTCACAATAAAGTGCCTGGCAGAGGGTTCAATGAACCACCTTCAAGCTGTCTCTCTACCGTTCCACTCTCGAACGGAGCGCGGGAGAGACGATCACTTAAATTTTTCTGTGGGAATCCCGATTTCTCCTATTTTATCGTGATGATCATTTCTCCCTATGTAGGTGGGTGCCAACAGAATGTTTTCGCAATCGGAGGAGAAAACTGGTGATTGAAATTTCATGAGAAGATCCCGTTGCAACGAAAAACGCCTTTGTTTTAATGATTGCCACTCCAATTCACGTATCATGTCTGTGACGCTATCTCCCCTATTTCGCGATAATACAAAATGAGCTTCCCTTCTTTGTACTTTTTCGACGTCATCCGTCAGTCCCTCCTGATGCGGATCCCACACTGCACAGCAATACTCCAGAATAGGGCGGACAAACGTGGTGTAAGCAGCCTCTTTAGTAGACCTGTTCCACCTTTTAAGTGTTCTGCCAATGAATCGCAGTCTTTAGTTGGCTGTACCCACAATATTATCTATGTGATCGTTCCAATTTAGTTTATTTGTAATTGTAATCCCTAAGTATTTAGTTGAATTTACAGCCTTCAGATTTGTGTGACGAAATTTAGCTGATTTCTTTTAGTACTCATATGAATAACTTCACACTTTTCCTTATTCAGGGTAAAATGGTTCAAATGGCTCTGAGCACTATGGGACTTAACATCTATGGTCATCAGTCCCCTAGAACTTAGAACTACTTAAACCTAACTAACCTAAGGACAGCACACAACACCCAGCCATCACGAGGCAGAGAAAATACCTGACCCCGCCGAGAATCGAACCCGGGAACCCCGGCGTGGGAAGCGAGAACGCTACCGCACGACCACGAGATGCGGGCTTATTCAGGGTAAATTGCCACTTTTTGCACCATACAGATATCTTATCTAAATCATTTTGCAAGTCGTTTTGATCATCTGATGACTTTACAAGACGGTAAATGACAGCATCATCTGCAAACAATCTAAGACGGCTACTCAGATTGTCTTCTACGTCGTTAAATAGATCAGAAACAATGGAGGGCCTCTAACACTTCTTTGGGGAACGCCGGATATTACTTCTGTTTTAGTCGATGACTTTCCGTCTGTTACTACGAACTGTGACCTTTCTGACAGGAAATCACGAATCCAGTCGCACAACTGAGGCGGTACTCCAAAGGCGCGCAGTTTTGTTAGAAGACGCTCGTGAGGAATGGTGTCGAAAGCCTTTTGGAAATCTAAAAATATGGAATCAATTTCACATCGCCTGTCGGTAGCACTTATTACTTCACGAGTATAAAGAGCTAGTTGTGCTTCACAAGAACGATATTTTATGAATCCGTGCTGACTATGTGTCAATAAATCGTTTTCTTCTAGGTTCGGAAGTTACAAATGAAAACTGTTCGGATACCTGTAACACTGGATCTCTTCCTCTGCAAGCTCTTTTCTTTCCATATTTTTGGAAAAGGATCAAAACAAGAAAAACATGTCCAGTGAACAAGGGCTCTAAAGTACGCACCTTGAGTGCTATGAGCAATTGTTCATCCTTGCTACTCTGAAACAGTCTGCCCGCTTAGCTGAAAGGTCAGCGCGTTTGACCAGCCGAGTTAGAGGCGTTGTTGTTTTCAGAAGTGGAAGGCCTGAGTACTAAATTTCTCTCTCTGCGTTCCCCAAAATCACCTACAAATGAAACGACAAAAGTCGTGAGATACTTCCCATTACTGAGTCGGATCTCCTTTTGCTCTTGTAGCGCAGCAACTGGACATGACTTGCACTCAGCAGGTCGTTGGAAGTCTCCTGCAGAAGTATTGAGCTATTCTACGCCTATAATCGTCCATAATTCTGAAAGTGTAGCCGGTCCACGAACTGATCTCTGGAGTATGTCCCGTAAATGTTCGATGTGTTCCTTGTTGGGCGATCTGGTTGACCAAATCATTCGCTCGAACTATCCAGAACGTTCTCCAAACCAATCGTGAACATTTGTGCCCCGTGACATGGTGTGTTGCCATGCACAAAAATTCTGTCGTTGTCCATGAATGGTGGCAAATGGTCTCCATGAGTCAGTTATCGGTTCAGTTGGACCAGAGCACCCAGTCCATTCCATGTAAACACAGCCCACAGCATTATGGAACCGCCACGAGCTTACATAGTACCTTGCTTCGTGAGGTCTGCGCCACACTTGACACCATCAGCTCTTACCAACTGGAATCGGGACTCATCTGACCTGGCCATGGCTTTCGAATCACCTATGTTTCCGAGCCCAGGAGAGATGGTGCAGGCGATGTCGTACTGTTAGTAAAGGCACGAGCACCGGTCTTCTGCTGCCATAGCCAATCAACGGCACATTTCACCGCATTTTACGACGGATACGTTCGTCGTACGTCCGAGATTGATCTCTACGGTTATTTCACGCAGTGTGGAATGTCTGTTAGCGCTGCCAACTCCAAGCAAACGCCGCTGTTCTCGGTAGTTAAGTGAAGGCCGCCGGCCACTGCGTTGTCCGTGATGAGAAGTATTGCCTGAAATTTGATATTTTTGTTACTCTCGTGACACTGTACGTCTCGGAACATTGAATTCTGTCACGATTTCCGAAATGGAATGTACCATGCATCTAGCTCCAACTACTGTTCCACGTTGGAAGACTGTTAATACCCGTCGTGTGGCCATAACCTCGACGGAAACCTTTTGATATGACTCACCTGAGTACAAATGACAGCTCTGCCACTGAACTCGTCTTTTATACCCAGTGTAAGCGTTACTACCGTCATCCGTATATGTGCCTATCGCTATCCCATTACCTCTGTCAGCTCAGCGTATATGTACAATATGTAAAATCTCGTTATGTGTATCCTCCTCGTTTTGCAGTTTTAAGAGCCAGAACCGCATTTTATTTACCAGCATCTTAGAATCATAGCGTGTTGAGTTATTTAATTTGGAACACTTTTTCGTAGTTTATGTTTGCTGATAAACATGTAACTATCTCTGCGATGCTGAGTGGCTGGCTTTGACAAACCGACTGGGAACCAAGAGCAGCTGGCTTCAGCAAAACCACTAAAATAACCGCAAATAGAGGGAAAACTTCGTAGTATATCATAACGTCGAGGTAATCTACATGTACTGTACATGGATACTCTGCAAATCACATTCAAGTGCCTGGCAGAGGGTGCATCGAACCACATTCTCAATTCTCTATTATTCCAATCTCGTATAGCGCGCGGAAAGAATGAACACCTATATCTTCCCGTACGAGCTCTGATTTCCCTTATTTTATCGTGGTGATCGTTCCGCCCTATGTAGGTCGATGTCAACAAAATATTTTCGCATTCGGAGGAGAAAGTTGGTGATTGGAATTTCGTGAGAAGATTCCGTCGCAACGAAAAACGCCTTTCTTTTAATCATTTCCAGCCCAAATCTTGTATCATTTCTGTGACACTCTCTCCCATATTTCGCGATAGTACAAAACGTGCTGCCTTTCTTTGAACCTGGTAAGGATTCCACACCGCGCAGCAGTATTCTAAAAGAGGACGGACAAGCGTAGTGTAGGCAGTCTCCTTAGTAGGTCTGTTACTTTTTCTAAGTGTACAGTCAATAAAACGCAGCCTTTGGTTAGCGTTCCCCACAACATTTTCTATGTGTTCTTCCCAATTTTAGTTGTTCGTTATTGTAATATCTAGGTATTTAGTTGAATTTACGGCTTTTGGTTTAGACTCATTTATCGTGTAACCGAAATTTAACGAGTTACTTTTAGTACTCATGTGAATGACCTCACGCTCTTCGTTATTTAGGGTCAACTGCCACTTTTCGTACCATTCAGATATTTTTTTCTAAATCGTTTTGCAGTTTGTTTTGATCTTCTGATGACTTTATTAGTCGATAAAAGACAGCGTCATCTGCAAACAATCGAAGACGATTGTCTTCCAAATCGTTTATGTAGATAAGGAATAGCAAAAGGCCTATAACACTACCTTGGGGAACGCCTGAAGTGACTTCTGTTTTACTCGATGACTTCCCGTCAATTACTACGAACTGTGACCTCTCTGACAGGAAATCGCAAATTCAGTCACATAACTGAGACGATATTCCATAAGCACGCAATTTTACTACGAGCCACTTGTGTAGTACAGTGTCAAAAGCCTTCTGGAAAACCAGAAATACGGAATCGATCTGAAATTCCTTGTCAATAGCACTCAGCACTTCATGTGAATAAAGAGCTAGTTGTGTTTCACAGGAACAATGTTTTCTAAAGCCATGTTGACTGTGGGTCAATAGACCGTTTCCTTCGAGGTAATTCATAATGTTCAAACACAATATATGTTCTAAAATCCTGCTGCATATCGACGTTAACGATATGGGCCTGTAATTTAGTGGATTACTCCTACTACCTTTCTTGAACATTGGTGTGACCTGTGCAACTTTCGAGTCTTCGGGTACGGATCTTTCGTCGAGCGAACGGTTGTATATGATTGTTAAGTATGGAGCTAATGCATCAGCATACTCCGAAAGGAACCTAATTGGTATACAGTCTGGACCAGAAGACTTGCTTTTATTAAGTGATTTGAGTTGCTTCACTACTCCGCGGAAATTTACTTTTACGTTACTCATGTTGGCAGCTGTTCTCGATTCGAATTCTGGAATATTTACTTCGTCTTCTTTTGTGAAGATATGTCGGAAGGCTGTGTTTAGTAAATCTGCTTTGGCAGCACTGTCTTCGATAGTATCTCCGTTGTTATCGCGCAGAGAAGGCATTGATTGTTCCTTGTAGCTAACATACTTCACATGCGACCAGAATCTCTTTGGATTTTCTGACAGGTTTCGAGACAAAGTTTCGTTGTGGAAACTGTTATAGGCGTCTCGCATTGAACTCCGCGCTAAGTTTCGAGCTTCTGTAAAGGTTCGCCAATCTTGGGGATTTTGCTTCTGCTTAAATTTGGCATGTTTGTTTCGTTGTTTCTGCAACAGTGTTCGAACCCGTTTTGTGTACCAAGGAGGATCAGCTCCGTCGTTTGTTAGTTTATTTGGTATAAACTTTTCAATTGCTGCCGATACTATTTCTTTGAATTTAAGCCACATTTGGTCTACACTTATATTATTAATTTGGAATGAGTGAAGATTGTCTCTCAGGAAGGCGTCAAGTGAATTTTTATCTGCTTTTTTGAATAGGTATATTTTTCGCTTATTTTTCGAGGATTTTAGGATTACAATATTCAATCTCGCCACGACAACCCTGTTTTCACTAATCAGATGATCAAAACCAATTGCAAAACAATTTAGGCAGATTTATACAGGGTGCGAAAAATAATGGAAAGTGTTCAGTCATCCGCATGAGTACTCAATAGAATCCGCTAAATTTCGGTTGCACTATAAATCAGGGAAATCTATAGGCTGTGATTTCAACTAAATTTTTAGGGATTACAATTACCAATAACTTAAACTGGAACGATCTTATAAACCATATTGTGGGGAAAGCGAACCAAAGACTGCGATAATTTAGCAGAACACATAGAAAACGCAACAGGCCTACTAAACAGAATGGCTACATTACGCTTGTCCATTATCTTCTTGAGTGGGATCCGCTTCAGGTAGGATTGGCAAAGGACAGCGAAAAAGTACAAAGCAGGGCAGCTAGTTTTGTACCATGGAGAAATTGGGGAGAGAGTGCCACGGTCATTATACGTGAACTGGGATGGCAATCATAAAAAAACAAAGGCGTTTTTCGTTGCGGCAGGATCTTCTCATGACATTTCGATCACCAGCTTTCTTCTCCGAACGCGAGAACATATTATTTGACCCCCATTAACAAAGGGAGAAACGACCTTCATAATAAAATAAGAGAAACCAGAGCTCACAAAGAAAGATTTAAATATTGGTTTTTCCCGCTAGCTGTTCGAGAGTGGAACAGTACAGAAATGACTTGAAGGTGGTTCGATGAATCCTCTGCAAGGCACTTAATTGTGAAATGCAGTGTAATCCTGTAGATGTTGATGTAGAAATGTTTTTTGAATCAACATCGGAGAATGAGAAGGCATCACGTTGATGTTTCACCTTCGACTGTATCACCCACACCGTCGAGATGGTTTCACTGTCTCGGTACACCGAACAACAGCAGACGGCACAGCAAATGGCGACCGAACGTTTATCTTAATGTCAGAAACAGCACAGAGTGTATAATTGTGCTGTTATAATGTTTTTGTTTAGAAAATACTACACATCTTAATGAGATCTCAATACGGAAATTACGCTAGAATATCGCGGTTCTGGTGGCATACAGTGTTAGATCATCATTGAAGAGACGCTGTTTCACCAACCTTTCAGACATTTACGCCGGCAAGTTTCATGTTACCACTATTAACAAAGTTTAGAAGTTATCAGGGGAGCTAGTTGTCCTCGATCATTCTGCGTGTTTAAATTATTTATACGTCATTTATTTAGTAAAAAAAGAACCACAAAGCTGCGTGTACGAATAAAGTTAGTATTTGTCAAACTTGCACGGGTGTCTGAGCGTTAGCAAAATTGTACTGGTTGTAAATGGGTAGCCTGCGATCAGTGTTCGGTGACGTAAGTCATCTCACCGAGGCACTACATTGTTTAAATTTAGTTACCAAAGTGTCAATAACTGAAAGTTTCGAAAAGAAATGGTAACAGGAATATTTTACCATTAGGTTTCGTTAGTTGTACTGCGTCTAGTCCTTTGGAAATTCTGATGCAATACTACGTACAAATCAATTGTTGTGTTTTAATAACAAATACACTCCTGGAAATTGAAATAAGAACACCGTGAATTCATTGTCCCAGGAAGGGGAAACTTTATTGACACATTCCTGGGTTCAGATACATCACATGATCACACTGACAGAACCACAGGCACATAGACACAGGCAACAGAGCATGCACAATGTCGGCACTAGTACAGTGTATATCCACCTTTCGCAGCAATGCAGGCTGCTATTCTCCCATGGAGACGATCGTAGAGATGCTGGATGTAGTCCTGTGGAACGGCTTGCCATGCCATTTCCACCTGGCGCCTCAGTTGGACCAGCGTTCGTGCTGGACGTGCAGACCGCGTGAGACGACGCTTCATCCAGTCCCAAACATGCTCAATGGGGGACAGATCCGGAGATCTTGCTGGCCAGGGTAGTTGACTTACACCTTCTAGAGCACGTTGGGTGGCACGGGATACATGCGGACGTGCATTGTCCTGTTGGAACAGCAAGTTCCCTTGCCAGTCTAGGAATGGTAGAACGATGGGTTCGATGACGGTTTGGGTGTACCGTGCACTATTCAGTGTCCCCTCGACGATCACCAGTGGTGTACGGCCAGTGTAGGAGATCGCTCCCCACACCATGATGCCGGGTGTTGGCCCTGTGTGCCTCGGTCGTATGCAGTCCTGATTGTGGCGCTCACCTGCACGGCGCCAAACACGCATACGACCATCATTGGCACCAAGGCAGAAGCGACTCTCATCGCTGAAGACGACACGTCTCCATTCGTCCCTCCATTCACGCCTGTCGCGACACCACTGGAGGCGGGCTGCACGATGTTGGGGCGTGAGCGGAAGACGGCCTAACGGTGTGCGGGACCGTAGCCCAGCTTCATGGAGACGGTTGCGAATGGTCCTCGCCGATACCCCAGGAGCAACAGTGTCCCTAATTTGCTGGGAAGTGGCGGTGCGGTCCCCTACGGCACTGCGTAGGATCCTACGGTCTTGGCGTGCATCCGTGCGTCGCTGCGGTCCGGTCCCAGGTCGACGGGCACGTGCACCTTCCGCCGACCACTGGCGACAACATCGATGTACTGTGGAGACCTCACGCCCCACGTGTTGAGCAATTCGGCGGTACGTCCACCCGGCCTCCCGCATGCTCACTATATGCCCTCGCTCAAAGTCCGTCAACTGCACATACGGTTCACGTCCACGCTGTCGCGGCATGCTACCAGTGTTAAAGACTGCGATGGAGCTCCGTATGCCACGGCAAACTGGCTGACACTGACGGCGGCGGTGCACAAATGCTGCGCAGCTAGCGCCATTCGACGGCCAACACCGCGGTTCCTGGTGTGTCCGCTGTGCCGTGCGTGTGATCATTGCTTGTACAGCCCTCTCGCAGTGTCCGGAGCAAGTATGGTGGGTCTGACACACCGGTGTCAATGTGTTCTTTTTTCCATTTTCAGGAGTGTAGTTTCCAAGCAGTAACTGCAATTAGTATTCATTTATCGTGTTTTTTTTCTGAATAGGTACAGTAAAAAAACACATGGCACTTCACTGGGTAGCCTTTGGGTAGGAAGAAGATACGACGTTTGTACAACGCTTCAGGTGAGTTAGAGACAGTTGAGGTACTACTGGAAGATTTATTGCGACTATCTAGCACTCTGTTGGGCGTAGTACTGGTTACCTCTGTACAGTGCGATCCGCTCGTACATTAATTACAGATGTGACGTCAGTTAGAACGAATATTATCGTAATAAAAGGTTTTCGTTGAGAATAGTCGAAATCGTAATTTTTGATTGTTTATAACTGGTTTAGATTTAATGTAACAGCCTTCATATTTGATTAAGACAAAAATTCTTACATGCTGTATCATGTTTAGCGCTCAGCTGGAACCCACTATGATGTATTTTATAATTCTCTTCAATTATATGGATGTTGCGGAAACACCTATGTATAATTTCTTTTCCCCACTATTCTCGAAAGCGTACTATATGCTATCTGATCTTTCAATGTATTTTGGATGTAAACGTTTCCACAATGTTGTTGAAACAGACTGAAATACTGAGCTTCACCCCGTCTTCTAGGCCCAAGAGAGTCAACTGTATTGTTCCCCTTTGGGTAGACGTCTCTAATCACAGCTTGTTGGGATCTTACTGTTCTGCAAATCAGAGGTGTGAGGGCGAAATAATCTGACTCAGATATTTGCCAGTCTTCAAAGTATAGGCACAGTCTCATTACACCTTGGACGCCAGGCATTCGAATCTTACTTTGGCTACGACTGTAGATTTTAACTGTGCTGTTACTCTGTGTATTTGTCAGAAATGTACAGTGCAAATGAATCATACTTAATTGGAAAAAGCAAGTAAATTTTAATGTTAACATGAGAAACTCATATCCAAAGATGGCTTATATTTAAATATTGACGTTCCGGCTGACGAGAGTGAAAGACAGGAGAGAGAAATAGTTGGACGAATGGCTCAGCTGAGAAAGAATAGGCCAGAAAATGGTTCAAATGGCTCTAAGCACTATGGGACTTAACATCTGAGGTCATCAGTCCCCTAGACTTAGAACTACTTAAACCTAACTAACCCTAAGGACATCACACACATCCATGCCCAAGGCAGGATTCGAACCTGCTATCGTAGCGGTCGCGCGGTTCCAGATTGAAACGCCTAGAACCGCTCGGCCACAGCGGCCGGCTAATATAGGCCAGAAACGGGGTGCACAATCGTTTCCCATCGCCTTGTATATGCCTACATCAGATGGCAAGGCAAGGCAACAAATCCTCTGGTCCCGACAAGGTCTGTGTCCCACACCTAAAACATCTAGCTTCTTCCACAATCACCTACCTCATCACAATCTACAACCAATGTCCTCTCTAACCTACTTCCCAACCTCCTTGAAAACTACTTAGGTACCGAGCGGGGTGGCGCAGTGGTTAGACACTGGACTCGCATTCGGGAGGACGACGGTTCAATCCCGCGTCCGGCCGTCCTGATTTAGGTTTTCCGTGATTTCCCTAAATCACTCCAGGCAAATGCCGGGATGGTTCCTCTGAAAGGGCACGGCCGACTTCCTTCCCAATCCTTCCCTAATCCGATGAGACCGATGACCACGCTGTCTGGTCTCCTTCCCCAAACCAACCAACCAACCAACTACTTAGGTTATCACCTCAACACATAGGAACCTCAGCTTACCCCAAAGTTGCGGACCCATATCACTACTGTGCTTTCTAGGGAAAATACTGGGAGTGTGTCATTCACAGAGTCCTCACCACTGAGCAGCTTCGCTTCAGGCCAGAACACGGCACTATTCACCAATCCCTGCGTCTGTTGCAATACACATGCAGGGCGAGAGACAGGAGACACAGTACAGAAGCGTTCTTTCTCGACATCGAGAAAGCGTTTAAAAAGTTTGGCACGCCAGCTTAATATAAAAATTATCCCAGATAGATATTCCAGAACACATGATCAGCATGACTGATTCGTTTCTAGCGGGGAGACATTACACTGTTAGCAACGGCAGCACGACTAAGAATGCTGAGGCTGGGAACCCCCAGGGCTCGATTCTGGTACCTGTGCTTTACATGCTGTACACCAAAGACGCACTAAAATTGACGGGAGGTGAAACTGCCCTCTTTGCGGATGATATGGTGGTGTATAAAACAGCAGAAACCTAAAATTTCTTGCACAAGAAGTGCAGCAATACCTAAATATCATCATCCAATGATGCAACATTTGGAAGATTAAAATCAAACCATAAAATTAAAATAAATTCAGAAAAGAGTATTGCTGTGATGTTCGCAAGTTAACTACTTCAAACCGACAAATGTCCGTGGCTGGCAGAGTGTTACAATGGAGTGACTCCGCAACATACCTGGGCTGCAGCTCGACAGGCTCCCGACATTCGTGATACAAATGAAAAGAGCACGAAGCAATGGTTGTGCTGCTTTTTGCGAATTATACCCGCTCCTAAAGTGTGTGGGGTTATCGCTAAACGCAAAGCTTGCATTGGATACCGGAGTGTATCCTGCCAACGATTCTGTACGGATCAGACATATGATGAGTGGTACCAACCACAAACCTGAAGAAGCTACAATCATTAGTAAAATCGTCGGCATCATCGCAGTCAAACATTCATGTTAGGGACCTGTTAGGTGAACCATCCACCTCCACAGACCTACAGATTGTAAGTAGGCTGTTTAGGTTTTCTTATTGGTAACTCCACGTAGCGCTCTGTATGAAAATCACTGGCTGTGCTGTGTGCAGTCTGTGGTGTTGTTCCACTGTGTCTAACTTTTGAAGATTTTCTTCCATTGTGTCTAACTTTTGAAGATTTTGTTCCATTGTGTCTAACTGTTGCTGTGTTTGTCTCTGATTTTGTTTCATTTGCTGCATTAATTGCAGTAATAATGTGTTAGTGTCTGGAATCTGTTCCTCTATGCATTTCGGCAGTGCATTTGCACCGGCAGCATTCACATTTTGACAAGCAGAAAATGTGTTTTGACTTATTTGAGAAAACGGTGAGGCCCCAAAACCTGAATCTACAGTATTTGCAAGATTGTGTCCTGTCATTTCGGATTCCTGAGGCAAGCTGTTGCCGACCGATCGATCGATAATGCTTCCCTGTTCACTAATTGTTTCACTGCCTATACCATTATTTGCAGCCCGCTCCATTCCCCTATGCACAATTACCAAATTACTACTTTGAACATTAGTTAATTCATTACTCGGCGGCGCTAACACACTGCTTTCGTCTTCACTGTCATTTCTCAGTTTACTTTGGAGCCTAGTATTACGTTTTTCACACGCCATTATTGTCACAATATTTCACACGATAACACAGAAAAGCACAATTTGAAGAGCAAAAATAAGAGAACACATTAACATAGCACTGAAAATAATATCTCGTTAATTGCAAACGCAGCTGCGAAATACTTTGTGCAAATCTACATGCATGCCACAACTGTTTGACTGTACAACAATGAAAGACTGCAACTACAAAGGAGATTCTCTCTACAATTACGCGCTAGCAATAAACAAAAGCTACACTAATTATACAAACTACAAGAAAAAATCAGAAGATTCCAGTGAGGTATCCTTGGCTAAGGGTCGACATATGAAACGTCCCCTTAGAAAAATTATACCTGACTGTACTTAAACTGACACACAATATTTTTTTAGCGCAACGCAATCTGACTTTCAAAACTCCCCACAAAATAATGGCCCTGACTAACATTAACCTATACCTTTCACAAATCACTTACCTTACCAAAAATCTTGTTACTCGAACTACTGCAATACAGCGAGCGCCACTACTGCCAGCTAAATAAAAGATTCAAACTACTGAAGGCACTAACTGCTGATAGGCATAGTTAGCAAATGAAAGATTTTGATAGAGAACAAACAATGAATTTACCTTAATAGTCATAATATATATAGCAGTTCATGCCATCCAGTCTTACAAATTTCAAAACTCCGCCATTTCTCTCCCCACATCCACCACTGCTGGCGGCTCACCTCCAACTGCGCAATGCTACGCACTATTAACATCCAGCTGCCCAACACTACAATGGCAGACAACAATGCAAACTAGCCACAGACTGCACACAGCACAGCCAGTGATTTTCATACAGAGCGCTACGTGGCGTTACCAATAAGAAAACCTAAACAGCCTACTTACAAGATGAAATCCGAAAACCTTTATGGGAAGGTTTCCACTTCACCCCACCGTCTTATTCAGCCAGGTACAAATTAAAGGAAAGTCCTTAATGCTGGGTACATAGCCGTTTCCAGTAGTAGAAAAGGAACAACAAAACTTGAAGTTACGCTGTGACAGAAGGATCATCATCAACAATGTCACATGCCTTCATTCAGTATGGCACTGTGTAAAGATATGGCGTTGATGCAGGGCATCACTCAAGCAACAGCGTATCTGGAAATTTTGGCATTACCTCTCTTCCCTCTGCCCATTAATTTCTGGTGTTGAAGTGTCTTCAGCCGGCCGTTGTGGCCGAGTGGTTCTAGGCGCTTCAGTCTGGAAACGCGCGACCGCTTCGGTCGCAGGTTCGAATCGTGCCTCGGGCGTGGATGTGTGTGATGTCCTTAGGTTAGTTAGGTTTAAGTAGTTCTAAGTTCTAGGGGACTGATAAGCTCAGATGTTAAGTCCCATAGCGCTCAGAGCCATTTGAAACATTTGAAGTGTCTTCAGCATTTAATATAAAAACCCACTACATGTGGATCGAACGTTAACACACTTGTACCCACAAGGAAACTGGATATGAATGCTCGTTACTGAATAATTAATCGTTTTACGTACGCTATAGAATTTCTAGATGATTCGTGAATAGCACGTGGTCGTATTAACGGGTTAACGGGTGACCAGGGTGCCCAAAATTTATTGATTATATGCTACATGAGTAAGACTTGTTGAGGCATGAAGAATACATGAGCACTGTGGGCAGCGATTGGGTGTAGCAGTAAGTACCAAAGAAATATTAAAACAATTGTCTGAGCATCAAAGTCGTCCATCGAATAAAATAGAAACTTAGACTCACATATGCATCAAATCAGGAGACAGTCTAAATATGGAACTCTAGGATACTATATTTGGCTTGAACACCACTCCTTTATTTTAAATGTCAAAAGATACAGTCCGCAAAGTAATGAAACGTTGATGATATCCAGGTGAGATTCAAGTCACGGCTTAAGGGATTTACATCAGTGCCTTCTCTCAACGACAGCCCGGAAACATGAGTTTCATTTTGAAAATTTTGCCCATTAGTTGGCACAGTCCTAAAAACTGCAAGGTTTAATACACTCATAGGAAAGAACAGGTACTTCATAGGAAGTTGACAACTTTTCTCTTTGCAGACACCACCGAGTGCCTGGCAACTAAGTGCAACAATCCATACTTTTGGAGAGTCCATCTCCAGACAACATCCACGCCGATTGTGCCACCATTACCTTCGTTCAGCCCGCTGGTGACACATTAGAATGTGCTGAAGATATCGATGGCTAAAAGTCAAGGGATTTATGCCCACTCTCTTCCACGACTTCATCTTCAATGGTTGCTGTGTCAGCGGACCCGTCGCTCTTTGCTTTGGATTCTTTTCCTGAAATAAACAGAAATAAATCATCAAAAAATAGAATGTTGTTTTTCTACTATATTTTTCTCTATGCCTGACATATGCATTTGTATTAGTGTAGGTTATCTTGTTGCATGTAAGGTGGATCTTTCTAGCAAACACAAGAAAGTGCACAAATAAAATAAAAGTTAAGTGCTGGGATTTGCTGCGTGTTTTGACTCGTTCTTACATTTCTTTATGCATGTCACAATGATCAGTACAAAGAAATACAACCAGAAATTTTAGAATATGCAAAACAAGTAACTTAAACACGTCCGGGTAGAAGTGTACGGAAGATTACATCATGGAGGACAAAAAGGAGGCAACCTCAAGAGAATTTGGAGTTGCGTAAAGTAGATCTTTCTGGCTGCAAGAGGGGGAGAGAGCCATGGCAGAACAAGTGGTCCTTGGCTTGCGCTGTGCTGCAATCGCAGTCTTAGCAGTGACTACCGGAAATCTCCATTTTGGAGATTACATTGGGATCTTCTGACGTCAGAGAGTAGACTATTGTGAGCATGCCACGTAATGCACTTCTCTTGGTGGCCACGAGGGAGATTTTTAGATGGATGAACATCGTTTACAACTTGTGCTTTCCACATTTCCATATTGGTTTCGATGGAGTCGTTTACAGAACGCTGCTGATTTTCATGAAGCTTTTCCTGGTCATCCACCTCTGGATGGCTGGTACATAATCATGCAGTTAATGGCTAGGCATCAGAACTGGTTTGTGTTTTCCACTTCACTAAGTGGACAGATGTCTGGGGAAAATGGTTCTGAGCACTATGAGACTTAACATCTGTGGTCATCAGTCCCCTAGAACTTAGAACTACCTACTCCTAACTAACCTAAGGACATCACACACATCCATGCCCGAGGCAGGATTCGAACCTGCGACCGTAGCAGTCGCGCGGTTCCGGACTGCGCGCCTAGAACCACTAGACCACCGCGGCCGGCATGTCTGGGGAAACACTATCTGCCAGATGTTAACCATTGGCGAATACTGTAGGCCGTAGACATCCAGTAACAATCTACCACGTCTCATTCAATTCCTTGTCGACTTCTTAGGCGTGCGCAAACCCGTACCACAAAGGACATGCGTATTCTGCCGCTGCTCTCGAAGTTCGTGGCTAAGAGACCCATGTACACCCGATTATCTTCCTTAGGATATTATTTCTGGCCTCCACTTTCAACCTCATATTATGGAAAAGCCGTTCTTACTCTCATGCGTAGCATCCACGTTCATATGTAGCCAACATGCTGCCTACCAGCAATGACGTTGCATAAAAAAGGGGATAGATCTGATGCTTAGAACTACCACCCAATCTCACTTTTGACAGCTTTATCCAAAATTCTTGAAAAAGTAATGTATTCAAGAGTAGCATAACATACTCGTATTTGTAAAATGAAGTACTAACAAAATGTCAAATTGGTTTTCAGAAACGCTTTTCAACAGAAAATGCTATATATGCTTTCACTGATCAAATATTAAATGCATTGAATAACCGAACATCACCCATTGGGATATTTTGTGATCTCTCAAAGGCTTTTGATTGTGTGAAACATGAAATTTTTCTAGATAAGCTGAAGTATTGTTGTATGTGTCAGACAGTGCACAAATGGTTTAATTCATACTTAACTGGAAGAATGCAGAAGGTTGAAATTAACAGTATAGATAGTCTGCAAAAACCAGCAGAGTCCTCTAACTGGGAAGGTATCAAGAATGGTGTCCCACAGGGTTCAGTCTCAAGTCCCTTATTGTTCTATATATATAGTAACGACTTGCCACTCTATATTCATGAAGATGCAAAGCTAGTTCTTTTTGCTGATGATATAAGTATAGTAAAGACACCCAAGAAGCGAGAATCAGCTGACGAACTTGCAAATTATGTCTTCAGAAAATTATTAAGTGGTTCTCTGTAAATTGACTCTCACTAAAGTTTGAGAAAACACAGTTTATACAATTATGTACAGTAAATAGCAACGGAAGTCTGTTGCTAAGGCAGAATACTCAAAATTTGTGGGTGTGTGCATCGATTAGGAATTGAATTAGAAGAAACACATCGATGATCTGCTGAAACGGTTAGGTTCAGCTACTTACGCTATTAGGGTTATTGGAAATTTTGAAGATAAATGTATCAGTAAATTAGCCTACTATGCCTATTTTCATTCACTGCTTTCATATGGCATCATATTTTGGGACAAGTCGTCATTAAGAGAGAAAGTATTCCTTGCACAAAAGCTTGTAATCAGAATAATGGTTGGAGATATGTATATATATATATATATATATATATATATATATATATATATATATATTCACTTATGAAATTTGTCATTAATAACCCATCCGAATTCAAAAATAACAGCGAAATTCATAGCTACAACGCTAGAAGAAAGGAAGATATTCTCAATTCTGAATTAAATCTCACTTTGGCACAGAAAGGGGTGAATTATGCTGCCACAAAAATCTTTGGCCATTGGCCAAATGGTATTAAAAGTCTGACAGATAGCCAACAAACATTTAAAAGCAAATTAAAAGAATTTCTGAATGGCAACTCCTTCTACTCAACAGATGTATTCTTAGATATGAAGTAGTAACTGTAAAACAATAAAAAACAAAAAGAAGAATTAATTATTTTGTGTAAAGAAAACTTATGTTAAAGTGAAACGTTACACATCATTACGAAATGTTGTGTTCATGAACTATGGAACAAGGATTAATGTATGTATGTATGATTTGTTTCAGACAATAAACGTTTTTCTTGCAGTGACAGACTGATTTTACGCTTCCGTGATAGTTTTGTTCATTTGTATTGCTTGGGTTCTGGTATCCTAAATTTTAAATTTCAGTCCTTTGGTGTAATGAATATACCGGATATTTCAGGCCTTTCCCCGATTACAAACATTCGTAATACATAAAATATGACACATGGACATATACATTTTGTCTTGAATTTCATGTGATATATTCAAGTTAATTGTAAATACGTACCTACTGTTCCGTTATTTGTTATAGGATCTATTGATGTCCCCCCATGAACCATGGACCTTGCCGTTGGTGGGGAGGCTTGCGTGCCTCAACGATAGGGATAGCCGTACCGTAGGTGCAACCACAACAGAGCGGTATCTGTTGAGAGGCCAAACAAACTTGTGGTTCCTGAAGAGGGGCAGCAGCTTTTTCAGTAGTTGCAGGGGCAACAGGCTGGATGGTTGACTGATCTGGCCTTGTAACACTAACCAAAACGGCCTTGCTGTGCTGGTACTGCGAACGGCTGAAAGCAAGGGTAAACTACAGCCGTAATTTTTCCCGAGGGCATGCAGCTTTCCTATATGGTTAAATGATGATGGCGTCCTCTTGGGTAAAATATTCCGGAGGTAAATAGTCCCCCATTCGGATCTCCAGGCGGGGACTACTCAAGAGGACGTCGTTATCACGAGAAAGAAAACTGGCCTCCTACGGATCGCAGCGTGGAATGTCAGATCCCTTAATCGGGCAGGTAGTTAGAAAATTTAAAAACGGAAATGGATAGGTTAAAGTTAGATATAGTGGGAATTAGTGAAGTTCGGTGGCAGAAGGAACAAGATTTCTGGTCAGGTGAATACAGGGTTATAAATACAAAATCAAATAGGGGTAATGCAGGAGTTGGTTTAATAATGAATAAAAAAATAGGAGTGCGGTTAAGCTACTACGAAAAGCATAGTGAACATATTATAATGGCCAAGATAGACACGAAGCCCACGCCTACTACAGTAGTACAAGTTTATATGCCAACTAGCTCTGCAGATGACGAAGAAATTGAAGTTACGTATGATGAGATAAAAGAAATTATTCAGATAGTGAAGGGAGACGAAAATTTAATAGTCATGGGTGACTGGAATTCGAGAGCAGGGAAAGGGAGAGAAGGAAACATAGTAGGTGAATAAGGATTCGGGGTAAGAAATGAATGAGGAAGGCGTCTGGTAGAATTTTGCACAGAGCATAACTTAATCATAGCAAACAATTGGTTCAAGAATCATAAAAGAAGGTTGTATACATGGAAGAATACTGGAGATACTAAAAGGTATCAGATAGATTATATAATGGTAAGACAGAGATTTAGGAACCAGGTTTTAAATTGTAAGACATTTCCAGGGGCAGATGTGGACTCTGACCACAATCTATTGGTTATGAACTGTAGATTAAAACTGAAGAATTTGTAAAATGGGAATTTCAGGAGATGGGACCTGGATAAACGGACTAAACCAGAGGTTGTACAGAGTTTCAGGGAGAGCATAAGGGAGCAATTGACAGGAATGGGGGAAAGAAATACAGTAGAAGAAGAATGGGTAGCTCTCAGGGATGAAGTAGTGAAGGCAGCAGAGGATAAAGTAGGTAAAAAGACGAGGGCTAGTAGAAATCCTTGGGTAACAGAAGAAATATTGAATTTAATTGATGAAAGGAGAAAATATAAAAATGCAGTAAATGAAGCAGGCAAAAAGGAATAAAAACGTCTCAAAAATGATATCGACAGGAAGTGCAAAATGCCTAAGCAGGGATGGCTAGAGGACAAATGTAAGGATGTAGAGGCTTATCTCACTAGGGGTAAGATAGATACTGCCTACAGGAAAATTAAAGAGACTTTTGGAGATAAGAGAACCACTTGTGTGAACATCAAGAGCTCAGATGGAAACCCAGTTCTAAGCAAAGAAGAGAAAGCAGAAAGGTGGAAGGAGTATATAGAGGGTCTATACAAGGGTGATGTACTTGAGGACAATATTATGGAAATGGAAGAGGATGTAGATGAAGATGAAATGGGAGATACGATACTGCGTGAAGAGTTTGACAGACCACTGAAAGACCTAAGTCGAAACAAGGCCCCCGGAGTAGACAACATTCCATTGGAACTACTGACGGCCTTCGGAGAGCCAGTCCTGACAAAGCTCTACCATCTGGTGAGCAAGATGTATGAAACAGGCGAAACACCCTCAGACTTCAAGAAGAATATAATAATTCCAATCCCAAAGAAAGCAGGTGTTGACAGATGTGAAAATTACCGAACTATCAGTTTAATAAGCCACAGTTGCAAAATACTAACACGAATTCTTTACAGACGAATGGAAAAACTAGTAGAAGTCGACCTCGGGGAAGATCAGTTTGGATTCCGTAGAAATACTGAAACATGTAAGGCAATACTCACGTTACGACTTATCTTAGAAGAAAGATTAAGGAAAGACAAACCTACGTTTCTAGCATTTGTAGACTTAGAGAAAGCTTTTGACAATGTTGACTGGAATACTCTCTTTCAAATTCTCAAGGTTGCAGGGGTACAATACAGGGAGCGAAAGGCTATTTACAATTTGTACAGAAACCAGATGGCAGTTATAAGAGTCGAGGGACATGAAAGGGAAGCAGTGGTTGCGAAGGGAGTAAGACAGGGTTGTAGCTTCTCCCCGATGTTATTCAATCTGTATATTGAGCAAGCAATAAAGGAAACAAAAGAATAATTCGGAGTAGGTATTAAAATCCATGGAGAAGAAATATAAACTTTGAGGTTCGCCGATGACATTGTAATTCTGTCAGAGACAGCAAAGGACTTGGAAGAACAGTTGAATGGAATGGACAGTGTCTTGAAAGGAGGATATAAGATGAACATCAACAAAAGCAAAACAAGGATAATGGAATGTAGTCGAATTAAATCGGGTGATGCTGAGGGAATTAGATTAGGAAATGAGACACTTAAAGTAGTAAAGGAGTTTTGCTATTTGGGGAGCAAAATAACTGATGATGGTCGAAGTAGAGAGGATATTAAATGTAGACTGGCAATGGCAAGGAAAGCGTTTCTGAAGAAGAGAAATTTGTTTACATCGAGTATAGATTTAAGTGTCAGGAAGTCGTTTCTAAAGGTATTTGTATGGAGTGTAGCCATGTATGGAAGTGAAACATGGACGGTAAATAGTTTGGACAAGAAGAGAATAGAAGCTTTCGAAATGTGGTGCTACAGAAGAATGCTGAAGATTAGATGGGTAGATCACATAACTAATGAGGAAGTATTGAATAGCATTGGGGAGAAGAGAAGTTTGTGGCACAACTTGACCAGAAGAAGGGATCGGTTGGTAGGAAATGTTCTGAGGCATCAAGGGATCACCAATTTAGTATTGGAGGGCAGCGTGGAGGGTAAAAATCGTAGGGGGAGACCAAGAGATGAATACACTAAGCAGATTCAGAAGGATGTAGGTTGCAGTAGGTACTGGGAGATGAAGAAGCTTGCACAGGATAGAGTAGCATGGAGAGCTGCATCAAACCAGTCTCAGGACTGAAGACCACAAGAACAACACATGCATAACGAGAAATAATCATTTTAATAAAATGAGAGAAATGACAGAGGGATAGAAAAAAAACTAAAATCACTCAAAAGACGAAAGGCCACTGGACCTGATGGGATACCAGTTTGATTTTACACAGTAAATGGTTCAAATGGCTCTGAGCACTATGGGAATTAACATCTGAGGTCATCAGTCCCCTAGAACGTAGAAGTACCTAAACCTAACTAACCTAAGGACATCACACACATCCATGCCCGAGGCAGGATTCGAACCTGCGACCGTAGCGTTCGCGCGGTCCCAGACTGAAGCGTCTAAAACCACTAGGCCACAACGGCCGGCGTACACAGAGTACGCGAAGGAACTTCCCCCCTTCTTGTAGCGGCGTACCGTAGGTCTCTAGAAGAGCGTATCGTTCCAAAAGATTGGAAAAGGGCACAGGTCATCCCCGTTTCCAAGAAGCGACGTCGAACAGATGTGCAGAACTATAGACCTATATCTCTAACGTCGATCAGTTGTAGAATTTTGGAACACGTATTATGTTAGAGTATAATGACTTTTCTGGAGACTAGAAATCTACTCTGTAAGAATCAGCATGGGTTTCGAAAAAGACGATCGTATGAAACCCAGCTCGCGCTATTCGTCCACGAGACTTAGAGGGCCATAGACACGGATCCACAGGTAGATGCCGTGTTTCTTGACTTCCGAAAGGCGTTTGATACAGTCGTTTAATGAACAAAATAAGAGCATGTGAACTATCAGACCAATTGTGTGATTGGATTGAAGAATTCCTAGATAACAAGTCAGCATGTCATTCTCAATGGAGAGAAGTCTTCCGCAGTAAGAGAGATTTCATGTGTGCCACAGGGGAGTGTCGTAGGACCGTTGCTATTCACAACATATATAAATGACATTGTGGATAACATCGGAAGTTCACTGAGGCTATTTGCGGATGATGCTGTAGTATATCGAGAGGTTGTAACAACGGAAAATTGTACTGAAATGCAGGAGGATCTGCAACGAATTGACACATGGTGCAGGGAATGGAAATTGAATCTCAATGCAGACAAGTGCAATGTGCTGCGAATACATAGAAATAACGATCCTTTAAGCTACAATATAGCAGCTCAGCAACTGGAAGCAGTTAACCCCATAAATTATGTGGGAGTAGGCATTAGGAGTGATTTAAAATGGAATGACCATATAAAATTAATCGTCGGGAAAGCTGATGCCAGACTGAGATTCATAGGAAGAATCCTAAGAAAATGCAGTCCGAAAACAAAGGAAGTAGGTTACAGTACACTTGCTCGCCCACTTCTTGAATACTGCTCACCGTTGTGGGCTCCGCACCAGACAGGGTTGATAGAAGAGATAGAGAAGATCCAACGGGGAGCAGCGCACTTCATTACAGGATCATTTAGTAATCCCGACTGGAATAGAAGGAAGAACCGATAGAGTTACTCAAGGTACCCTCCGCCACACAGCGTCAGGTGGCTTGCGGAGTATGGACGTAGAAGTAGAAATCAGAGCTGGCTCGGAAACATTTAAGTGTTCCCTTTTCCCGCGCGCTTTTCAAGAGTGGAATGGTAGAAAAGTAGCTTCAAGGTGGTTCGATGAATCCTCTTCCAGGCACTTAATTATGAATTTAAAGTAGTCGTGTGGATGTAGATATATACGCAGAATTCAGACAAGCAGTGAAGTTGCAGTTATCTTTGCGCTTTATGAAATTTACAGCAAACTATGTGTTACTGTAATTGTAAACGAAAATCCCAGTAGAACTGTCCGATTAAGAAGGACTATCGGGTCTCGTACTAAAGTCTCTTGCGCTTACACAGATAGTGGAAGAGGCAAAGACGTGATAGCAAATGTAGTTACAATACACGGAATAAATGAATGGATTACTTACAGACTATCCGCATTGGAAACGAATGAAGGTGGCGAAATGGTAAGATTCTGTACTCGCATTTAGTTAGTTAGTCAGTTAGGTAGTTAGTTTCATGTCCCAAGCATTATTTGTATGATTAATTACAATGATGTGGAACGAGACATTTTACATTCACATTAAGCATTCGTATGTAAATATAACTATATGATGACCATTTAGAAGAGTGATTCATTTCTTATTATTTTGATTTTATTTTTCAAAATGCAGTTCTGAATTAGTTATTCATACTCACCATCTTTTACACATTACAAAAATTGAAATTCCTCTACGGAATAGAAGAAATTTGAAGGAGAACTTTTTGTCTTTGTTTTCAAATTTAACCTTACTGTCGGATATTTTATATCAGTGGGTAAGTGATCCAAAATTTAGTGGCACCATTGTGATACACTGGAATGAGATTTTCACTCTGCAGCGGAGGGTGCGCTGATATGAAACTTCCTGGCAGATTAAAACTGTGTGCCGGACCTAGACTCGAACTCGGGAACTTTACCTTTCGCGGGCAAGTTCTCTACCAACTGAGCTACCCAAGCACGACTCACGCCCCCTCCTCACAGCCTTACTTCTGCCAGTACCTCTCTCCTACCTTCCAAATTTTACAGAAGCTCTCCTGCGAACCTTGCAGAACTAGCACTCCTGAAAGAAAGGATATTGCGGAGACATGGCTTAGCCACAGCCTAGGGAATGTTTCCAGAATGAGATTTTCACTCTGCAGCGGAGTGTGCGCTGATATGAAGGTAGGAGACGAGGTACTGGTAGAAGTAAGGCTGTGAGGACAGGGCCTGAGTCGTGCTTGGGTAGCTCAGTTGGTAGAGCACTTGCCCGCGAAAGGCAAAGGTCCCGAGTTCGAGTCTCGGTCCGGCACACAGTTTTAATCTGCCAGGAAGTTTCATATCAGCGCACACTCCGCTGCAGAGTGAAAATCTCATTCTGGAAACATCCCCCAGGCTGTGGCTAAGCCATGTCTCCGCAATATCCTTTCTTTCAGGAGTGCTAGTTCTGCAAGGTTCGCAGGAGAGCTACTGTAAAGTTTGGAAGGTAGGAGACGAGATACTGGCAGAAGTAAAGCTGTGAGGACGGGGCGTGAGTCGTGTTTGTGTAGCTCAGTTGGTAGAGAACTTGCCCGCGAAAGGTAAAGTTCCCGAGTTCGAGTCTAGGTCCGGCACACAGTTTTAATCTGCCAGGAAGTTTCATTGTGATACCCTTTTTGTGCTAAAGACATTCTTAATGTGTAATAATGAATGTCATTTTCTTTTCTTGTAATTATGTAAACCATTTTTCCTTTTGGACTGTGGTGGGTTAATTATGTAAAAAACTTCATGGCGAAATGAATATACTGTGAAGCAGTAGTCGAAATGATTAACTGTTTAGACAAATGTCTAGACAACGATCGTGGATGAGCTCGGCACATTATTCTCACAATACGTAAGACAGCGATCCAAATTCCTGTCCCCCACAAGTTCCTGTCCCCCATAGATTTAGATTTTCCGCTATTTCCCTAATTCAGTGTTGGAATGGTTTCTCTGGAAAAGTTGCTATCGATTTTCTTCCCTTTTCTTCACCAGTCGGAATTTGTACTCCATCTGTAATGACATCGTAAGCTTCCTTCTTTTGCCACATTGGAAAGCAAGGGTGCAGTCTTGTTGTGAACTCAGCTATGAAGACGAAAGTACTACCTTTTCCTGTGTACCCTTCATCAGAATGAACGTTAGTTGTCTTAAATTACTGTGAAGTGCGAGGCTCAAGTTTGCTCTTGCCACAATCTAAAATTGAGGTAGCCTGGCAGAAAATATAGGCACTAAAGTGCAGACTGCCTACATCTTCACTAGCAGGTGGCCCAATGGACGCCCACGGAAGATGACTACATACACTGAAGCGCCAAAGAAACTGGTATAGGCATGCGTATTCAAATACAGAGATATGTAAACAGGCAGAATACGGCGCTGTGGTCGGCAACGCCTATATAGGACAACAAGTGTTGGCGCAGTTGCTAGATCTGTTACTACTGCTACAATGGTAGGTTAGAGTTTCAACGTGGTGTTGTAATCGGCACACGAGCTATGTGACACATCTCGAGGTAGCGATGAAGTAGGGATTTTCCCATACGACCATTTCATGAGTGTACTGTGAATATCAGGAATCCGGTCAAACGCCAAATTTCCGACATCGCTGCGCCTGGAAAAATATCCTGCAAGAACAGGACCAACGACAACTGAAGAGAATCGTTCAACGTGACAGAAGTGTCACCCTTACGCAAATTGCTGCAGATTTCAATGCTGAGCCATCAATAAGTGTCAGTGTGCGAACCATTCAACGAAACGTCACCGGCTGGGGATTTCGGAGCCGAAGGCCCAGTCGTGTACCCTCGATGACTGCACGACATAAAGTTTTATGCCTTGCCTGGGCCCATCAAAACCGACATTGGACTGTTGATGACTGGAAACATGTTGCCTGGTCGGACGAGTCTCGTTTCAATTGTATCGAGCTGATGGACATGTGCGGGTGTGGAGACAACCTCATGAATCCATGGACCCTGCATGTCAGCAGGGGACTGTTCAAGCTGGTGGAGGCTCTTTAATGATGAGGGACGTGTGCAGTTGGAGTGATATGAGACTCCTGGTACTTTTAGATACGACTTTGACAGGTGACATGTACGAAAGCATACTGTCTGATCAGCTGCATCCATTTATTTCCATTGTGCATTCCGACGGACTTGGGCAATTACAGCAGGATAATCAGACACGCCAAACGTCCAGAATTGCTACAGAGGGTCTCCAGGAACACTCTTCTGAGTTTAAACACTTCCACTGGCTACCAAACTCCCCAGACATGAACCTTACTGAGCATGTCTAGGATGCCTTGCAACGTGCTGTTCAGAAGAGAACTCCACTCCCTCTGACTCTTACGGATTTATGCACAGCCCTGCAGGATTCATTATGTCAGTTCCCTCCAGCTCTACTTCCCACGTAAGTCGAGTGCATGCCACGTCGTGCTGCGGCTGTTCTGCGTGCTCGCGGGGGCCCTGCACCATATTAGGCAGGTGTACAATTTCTTTGGCTCTTCAGTGTATGTTAGTCCCCCGCACAGAGAGTGCATCTAACTGAGATTTAGACTGACCTTCCGGTACAGGCAGTTGCTAGAGGGTTAATAACGTGACTAAAGGATTACTAGCGTGAATTCCGTTTGTGATGAACGACTATGAACTGACAGAATTTCTTTTTATAACGACTGGAACACCATTCCATGTAGACTTTCACGGCCGGCGTCTTCATCAGTAAACACTTCCGGGCTAAGTTGCCGTGGTCGATCTGTAGAACTTCTTCTCCCTGATGTTTCGTTCTCAACTACGGAGAACATCTTCCGAGGTGAGTCAACGACTGGCTGCTAGGAGCTGGGGCCGCCGCTTATATGGATATCGTAGAGGGCGCCACCGCACGTCACGTGGCGTCGATGTGCAGCTATCTCTGGCTATCGTCTGTTCTCTCGATTGCAGGCAATCGATTGTCACGTGATTGATGCAACGTCGACCGCCATATCTTATCCAATTTTAATCCTTCTCCTTTACGATTAAAATTGTATTGATGTTTGTGGATTTCAATTGCCTCTCTATACATACGTTTATAATAATGCGACGTCCTCGCTAGCACGCTTGTTTCACAAAAGAAACTGTCGCTTGGGACGTATCGACAAATCGGCAGTAGCGGAACACGTTTTTAAGGATGGAGATCGCGAAATAAAATTTGGTGAAATAAGCGTGCTAGCGAGGACGTCGCATTATTATACACGTATGTATAGATAGGCAATTGAAATCCACAAACATCAATACAGTTTTAATCGTAAAGAAGAAGGATTAAAATTGGATAAGATATGGCGGTCGACGTTGCATCAATCACGTGACAATCGATTGCCTGCAATCGAGAGAACAGACGATAGCCAGAGATAGCTGCACATCGACGCCACGTGACGTGCGGTGGCGCCCTCTACGATATCCATATAAGCGGCGGCCCCAGCTCCTAGCAGCCAGTCGTTGACTCACCTCGGAAGATGTTCTCCGTAGTTGAGAACGAAACGTCAGGGAGAAGAAGTTCTACAGATCGACCACGGCAACTTAGCCCGGAAGTGTTTACTGATGGTGACTGGAACACCCTTTCTGCACTTGATTTTTGGAATTCTTCAGAAATATTATCGTTTTGTTTTGGTCGACCCAGAAACACATAGTGATCTGTTGTATTAACTGCGTGTCTACCTCTCACGTGCGTCATAGCTGCGGTGGAACGAACTCCTCCCCCACCAACACGAAAGCTTGCAGGCGCGAGCATTCACTCACCTGAGGGGCAAGTGTTCCACGGCTGCTCCTCGGCTGTGGTGAACACGGCGTAGACGACGTACCCAGCTACTGACAGCGCCGCCGACAGGTAGAACACCGCGTTCCACGCAGACCGCGTTTGCTGCAGGCATACAAAACACACACGTACAAATAAAAACGGCCAAGTCGCGGCTATTCGTATAGGTCGACGAAGCGAAGTGCAATGAGGGCCGTATTGTACAGTATCAATTTCTAACTAATTTATCTTTTGTGATTCTTGAGTTTCTCCCGGCGTATTTGATAATCAAAATATCCACGGGTGTGTCAGAAGTTTGACGAGAAGACCACTGAACTTTTTAGGCATGTCTTGACTTCCACGTATTTTCTTTTTAATGGAAAATACTACGAACAAACGGAGGGAGTCGCCATGGGTAGCCCACTCTCACCAGTGGTAGCGAATTTGTACATGGAGAACTTCGAGGAGGAAGCCCTGTCGTCTTCCGTATGGAAACATACTTGCTTTTTCCGTTACGTGGACGACACGTTCGTCATCTGGCCACATGGTATGGATAAACTCCTTGACTTCCTTACACATCTAAACTCCATACACCCCAACATCAAATTCACTATGGAGACTGAAACGGAGGGTAAATTACCTTTCCTTGACGTCTTGGTCAAGAGAAGGGCTGACGGCACCCTAGGTCATGGGGTGTATCGGAAGACAATGCACACTGATCTGTATTTGCACGCAGACAGCGGCCACCACCCTTCACAGAGGAACGGGTCACTTAAAACTCTAGTACATAGGGCGCGCACTATCTCTGACGCAGAGAGTCTACCCCAGGAATTGGAACACCTGAGAACTGTATTTCGAAAAAATGGGTACTCAGAGTGGCAGATTCAACGTGCTCTCCGCCCAACCACTGCAGCACAACCTGTTGAGATGGATGAAGTCACGAGGGAGGAGGTAGGCACTGCATTTATTCCATAAACAGGTGCACTCTCGCGGAAAATCGCCCGCATTCTGAAGAAACACCAGGTCGGAACTGTGTTTTGTCCTCCAAATAAAACTCGTGCACTGGTGGGGAGCGCCAAAGATGACCTCGGTTTGAGGAAGGCCGGCGTGTACCAGATTCTATGTCAATGTGGCAAGTCGTATATTGGTCAGAAGATGCGTACCGTCGAGGATCGATGCCGTGAACACCAGAGGCACACTCGACTGATGTATCCGAGCAAGTCGACGGTCGCTGAACATTGTTTGTCGGAAAATCACGCCATGGAGTATGGCCGCACGAGGATTCTGGTACAGACGTCGAGATACTGGGACAGCGTTGTTAGAGAGGCCATCGAAATTCGCACCAATGACGACCTCATAAACCGTGACTGTGGCTATAATCTTAGCAAGGCTTGGGAACCAGCGATTGTGTTAATCAAGAGTAAATCGAGCAAACGTATAGTTGTGACGACCACGGCGGACAGAGCCATCACACCGACGTCATCTCAGACGCCGTCTCAATCTGTTCCACCGCGCGACCGTGGCGCGGGGCGCGGACGGCGGAGGGAGCGCGCCGCGGGCGGAGGGTATTTAAATCGGCCGCCGCTGCGACCGAACCCAGTTCCCTCTGAGCAGCCATAGCGTACGGATCTCCGTGCCGGCACGTTCACAGGAGCTCAGTCCGTCAGTTCACCTGATGATGGCGACATGTATGATCGCCGAAATATTGTGCCCGTTGGACACTATAGACCGGCAGCACACCCGTGGATATTTTGAATTTATCTTTTTCCTCGATTGAGAAATGCGACACTAAATTTATACTTTTAATGTCCAAAATGATTGCTTCTTGGGAGAAGGACCACATAATAAAAAGTAAGCCCTGCCCTCAACATACCGAACCTCTGTTCGAAATGAAGAGTTATTTTTCCGCCGGCCGCGGTGGCCGAGCGGTTCGAGGCGCTTCAACACGGAACCGCGCGACTGCTACAGTCGCAGGTTCGAATCCTACCTCGGGCATGGATGTGTGTGATGTCCTTAGGTTAGTTAGGTTTAAGTAGTTCTAAGGGACTGATGACCTCCGCTGTTAAGTCCCATAGTGCTCAGAGCCATTTCATCCACTTTTTGAGCCAGTTATTTTTCCAATCAGAACATCCCGTCGGACGGACTATAGCTCTGGGCAGTAGAACGAATATTTTTTCGAGTGTATCAAATGAGTGAGCATCAAAGTAATGGTCTTCTTACTTTTCTGAAGTCTGATCTATCTATTTCTTTACCAATAACAATTGTTAAAATTTATCCTCTATTTTTCAACACACATGAGATGGTTTGTATTCAAAACTTTCTTGTGGGGCAGTAAAATTGCTACATCAAGAAGAAATGCAGATGATAAACGGGTTTTCATTGGACAAATATATTATACTAGAACTGACATGTGATTATTTTTTCACGCAATTTGGGTGCATAGATCCTGAGAAGTCAGTACCAAGAACAACCACCTCTGGCCGTAATAACGGCCTTGAAACGCCTGGGCATTGAGTCAAACAGAGCTTGGATGGCGTGTACAGGTACAGCTGCTCATGCAGCTTCAACACGATACCACAGTTCATCAAGAGTAGTGACTGGCGTGTTGTGACGAGCCAGTTGCTCGGCCACCATTGACCAGACGTTTTCAGTTGGTGAGAGATCTGGAGAATGTGCTGTCCAGGGCAGCAGTCGAACATTTTCTGTATCCAGAAAGGCCCGTACAGGACCTGCAACATGCGGTCGTGCATTATCCTGCTGAAATGTAGGGTTTCGCAGGGATCGAATGAAGGGTAGAGACACGGGTCGTAACACATCTGAAATGTAACATCCAATGTTCAAAATGCCGTCGGTGCGAACAAGAGGTGACCGAGACGTGTAACCAATGGCACCCCATACCATCACGCCGGGTGATACGCCAGGATGGCGATACGAATACACGCTTCCAATGAGCGTTTACCGCGATGTCGCCAAACACGGATGCCACCATCATGATGCTGTAAACAGGACCTGGATTCATCCGAAAGAATGGCGTTTTGCCAATCTTGCACCCAGGTTCGTCGTTGAGTACATCATCGCAGGCGCTCCTGTCTGTATTGCAGCGTCAGGGGTAACCGTAGCCATGGTCTCCGAGCTGATAGTCCATGCTATTGCAAACGTCGTCGAACTGTTCGTGCAGATGGTTGTTGTCTTGCAAACGTCCCCATCTGTTGACTCAGGGATCGAGACGTGGCTGCACGATCCGTTCCAGCCATGCGGATAAGATGCCTGTCATCTCGACTGCTAGTAATACGAGGCCCTTGGGATACAGCACGGCGTTCCGTATTACCCTCCTGAACCCACCGATTCCATATTGTGCTAACAGTCATTGGATCTCGACCAACGCGAGCAGCAATGTCGCGAAACGATAAACCGCAATCGCGATAGGCTACAATCCGACCTTTATCAAAGTCGGAAACGTGATGGTGCGCAGTTCTCCTCCTTACACGATGCATTACAACAACTTTTCACCAGGCAACGCCGTTCAACTGCTGTTTGTGTATGAGAAATCGGTTGGAAACATTCCTCATTTCAGCACGTTGTAGGTGTCGCCACCGGCACCAGCCTTGTGTGAATGCTCTGAAAAGCTAATCATTTGCATATCACAGCATGTTCTTCCTGTCGGTTAAATTTCATCTTGGTGGTGTAACAATTTTAACGGCCAATAGTGTACATACAGATGGGTTTTCAAAGGGAAATACTTTCTAATAATCAAAATATAATGTGCAAGAAAATTAAAGATGCACCTCTTCGAAACCATGTCATTTTTCCCAGTGCGCCGAAGAGGTTCGAAATTTGTCTCGAACTTGCCTACAGCGTCCCTCTGTAATGGCGCACAGTCGTGACGCCCTGCGACGCCACTCTCGGGTTCGGCAATGCTTCAAACAGCGAGGTGTCGCACGTGCAGAAAAAGGTACGAGCTCAGAAATTCGTGTGAGATGTAGTGTGGGCCAATGATGTCACATTGGCACCATATTTCATCACAACTCTGCCCAGCTCCACTGTCGACGTTTCACAATATGGGAAGCTCGTCACACGTACGGAGGGTCAGAAAGGCGTCGCCCAGCATTGAAATCACAGTTTTCGTTATGGATGACAGAAAAAAACATTTCGGAAACTCCTCCGTTCTGAACTGATGGAACCCCCCCCCCCTCCCTCTTCCACATGAAACACTTCCCCAAGGGCAACGCATGGCTGCAAAGTCTTCAATGTGATTTCACCTCCTTGGAGTATACTGTGACCACAATTGTTGGTGTGGTGCACAGGATGGAAACTCTAGAATCCGATCAAAACCATTTAACGAAATTTGAAAGCGACCCGAACCAGAAAAGGGTGTTCTGCCTTTTTACCCCTTCTTTCGGGCCATCGTGTGGCATGTGCACAGCAGGGGGGGGGGGGGAGGGTGACGTTGCAACGCTGATACACACCTGAATAAAATGGCTAAGTTCGGCACCATCCTCATGGCCGCCTCCGCATCTTTCTTGGGCACTTTAAAACAGTCACTACATAGAGACACCCGTCCACTGTTCTCCACCAGCCCTCAGGGCGGGTGACTGTCTCGACACTACGCCTGCTGGCCACGTGTGAAATCTGCAGAGTGTTAAAAGAGTTGCGGAGGATGGGTATCCCTGTGAAGAGACATTTCTAAAGCACCTGACGTAGGTGCGTAGATGGCACTTAGGACGTTGCCGCACAGTGGTTTCTTTGACCGACACTTCTATCATTTTATTGAGTGTGTATCAGTAATCAATCTCCCCCCTATCCCCCTACCCCCCCCCCTCTTCTGCGCTCACGTCGCAGATGGGAGCCAAAGGGAAGATGAGAAAGTAGCTCAGTAACTCCCTTTTTCTGCCTCGGGTCGCAAATTTGGTCGAATTGTTCTAAACAGTCCTTTCAGCCCTGTATTCCAGAACAAAAAAATCGGTCCCGCGACACTCAAAAGGGGGGAGATCACGTCCAGAGGCGTTGTATTCAGGTGAATGCGTATGCGTAAGATTAAGGTAAAGGCTAAGTAAAGGCATTGGCGCCTAATATATCGTTAATTCTTCGCAGAAAAGTCCAGCTCCCCCACAAGTACAGTCATTTCCATTTAGTAGAAAAAAAAACAGTATCTTCAAATATTGCGAAGACAATAAGCGATGAATATTCACTGACTCTGGCTCTTGTTGATTGCAGGCAATTACAATAATCCCTCTCATTCCAGTAATGCTTTCAACAACTAATCGCTAACGGTCCTGTGCCATAGCCCAGAAATTGCTCGAATGGTATTGCACGGATCTCCAACAAAAGTCTGATCTGAAAGACTTAAATTTGAGTGTTCCCAAAAGTATCAGTGTCAACTTCCCTACACATAAGCGACGTATATTGCATGCAACCTTCCTCTACCTCTGAGTGCCAAAGATATTTTTATATATAATATACTGCCGAAAACTGTTTAGGACTGAAGCATCAATTCATGACTTCAACTGACTAAATGCAAGTGAAGTTGATCAAAGTCTTATCAAGTGAACTGTTGTATGAAACAGTTCCACACATCGTTATAAGAAATAAATAAATTCCTTTTAATATATAGCAGACTTTACAGTAGAATACGAGACGAAAACATAAAGTGAAGTGAAAAGAATAGACTCATGTAGGAAAATATTTGCGACTCTTTACATCTTACAAACTTTACGCATGATGATGGTCGGAAGAATGTCATTGAATTTGATTATTAATAAGCTGGGTGTCCAAGTAGATTGATAATAAATAAAATATACAGAGATCGCAAAGATTAAACACTCCGAACTATGCAAATGAATAAGATTTGTATGGATTTGAGAAACATGTACTTCATATTTAATACTGCAGAACACAAGACTCGATTTGTAACACTTTAGTAGTCCTCATTCGGAAATTGGGAAATTTTTGGGAAAACATTTTACACTGTGTTGTGCCATTATATATAAATTTCGTTTCATATATAAATGGATGTTTCGATATACATTTCTTAAACTTAACAAAAAATTGATTTCTAAATGTCAGTATAATCTGATAAATCATAACTTTCTATGGGTAAGTAGCCCAAGATAATAGCACTATGGCAGATGACGTTTACATTCAAAATGCTGACGTTAAACAACCTGAGGTAGATAGATTTTCTAATTCTGACGCATAGTTAGTCACATTATATAACATACTTTCGAGTGAAGAGAGTTAATTAAAACAACGAAAATATTTATAAAGGTTGAACAATATTTACTAAGTTGCACCTTACAATGAAAATAATGCTAGCACAAAACTGAGAGTTACTTTCAAGAGCTCCTTATAAATTTTTCAGAGTAGTTCCGAACAAAATAATAAAATAATTACAAGAAAATTGTTAAAACACCGTTGAATAGACGAAGGAGACAGAGTGTTTTCAAAATTAAGAATGGCTGAACGTAATGATCTGGATATACTTTCAAATTATAAATTGTATCGTGCTGATGTTGCAGTCTTCAGTCTAAAAGACTGGCGTGATGTAACTCTCCACGCTAGGGATTTGAAATTTATATTCAATATTAACCAACTTCCCTTTGTCAGAAACTCTTTTCTTACTTGCCGGTCTGCATTTTATGTCCTCTCTAGGTCGTCCGTCGTCAGTTATTTTGCTATTTCCTCTACTGCTTTTAGTGCCTCATTTTTGCAAATATTCATCTTGTAATCTCTTTTTTAGGGCACTATTCTTTCCTTTCAGCTGCTCTTCCATGTCCTATGCCGTCTTTCACAAAATTACAGTGCCATCGACAAACCTGAAAGTTTTAATATCATCTCGCTCAACTGAATCTGTCTTTCTAAATTTATCCTAAGTTTCCTTTATTGCTTAATATACAGATTGAATAACACCGCGATACGCTCAACTTTGTGTCACTCCATTCTCAACTACTGCTTCTCTTTCATGTGCTTCGATTCTTATTACCATGGTCTGTTTTCTGTACAAGTTGTAAGTACCTGTTCGCTTCGCTTCCTGTACTTTATCACTGCAACCTTCTGGTTTTAGTGTATTTCAGTCAACATTGTCAAAAGCTTTCTCTAACCTATAAACATAAAAAACATAGGTTTGCCTTCCTTCAATATCTTCTAGCACAACAGTAAATTATGTACTGCTTCGCGTGTTACTATATAACAGTACCGTGCCTTCCATCTATCTTCTCTACAGTCTCTTTCCTTTCTATAATCTCATCTTCATGTCCGCTTCCTTCCATCTTTCAGCCTCCCCTTCTTTCCTTAGCATCGACATGCGATTTGAGCACTGGATATTCATACAACTGTTTTCTTTATTTTTCTTGTAGGCTGCGTCTTTCTTTCCCATAGTCACGCATGCCTCTAGGGCTTTGCATTTCTCATACCATCAGACTTATAAGAAAACATCAACTGCACTATTCTGAAGGTAGTAAGTTCAGATGAATAAGTAAACTGTTACAAAATCTGTCTGACAGCTCACGCATCCAAAGTGGTGGGCAGAATGATACACAAAAGAATGTAAAAAAAAGAACTTGCCAACTGTTAGATCAGTTTCGCTTATCAAAAGACATTGCCGTTATTCCAAATAATGGAAGTTGACATACAAAAAATAAAGGCACTTTCAGAGAAATTATTCACTCATAACAACTGCTCGACAAAGTTAAGTGGTGTAATAGCTTATAAATCTTTAAGAGCTCTAGGGAAAGACGGGTAACATACAATAAGCGCAAGAATTTAGATGGATCCAGATAGAAGTATTCGGATTAAAAAGGCCGTCAGGCAATGATGTAGTTTTTTTCCTTTACTGTTCGACCTGTATATCGAAGAAACAATCAAGAAAATAAAAGAAGTCACACAAATCAGATAACAGTTCAAGGTGAAAGAATATCAATGATAAGATTCGCTGATGAGACTGATATCTTCCGTGAAAGTTACAGAACCTATTGAATGAAACGAACTGTCTAATGAGCTCGGAATATGGCTTAGGAGTTAACTAAAGGAAGCCGAAATCATTGATGAGGAGCATAAAAGAACGTAGTGCCTCTATTAGTTACAGTTTTTGGTCTCTGCGGTTTAGTAACGTGGACGTTATTCTCTGGCGTTTTAATACATGACCTATTATTCTGTCCCTTCTTCTAGTCAGAATTCCTATTCTATGAAGGTGGCTTGCTCCATTATCAGCCGCAACTTCAGAAGTGCCTCTCTGGTGTCTTCACCTTTCTTGGGGCCAACTGATAGTCATCTACCAAATCCTCAATTCTCTTTCCATTGTTCTGTATATTACTCCTGTCAGCAACTTAAATTCATGAGTCGTAAATCTGACTGTGTGATAATTCTCTTATTTATGTCCCTTTAATATCCTCTAGATTGTGTTGATCACATTGTTACGAATGTTCGATGGTATGTCTCACAGATTCTGTACAGGAACTTTAATAATCTTTTGGTTGCCGCTTCCCCCTCCCAATGATTTTAGAAATTCCAAGGGGATACAAACTATGCCTTCTGCCTTGTTTCATTGCAAGTCTTCCAAGCTCTTTCACGCTCAAATTCAAATATAAAATCAACTACGTTGCATAAATCGAACTGATTTCCTTTCTTGTTGCGTTAGCCAACAGTTCCTCGTCCTTGTTCATGGCCCCCTCCTAGCTTTCTCCGTTACTTTGTACTTCTAATGTTGGCATCCTTGCTTTCAATTCTGTCAACGGTTATTCTGATTTTTCTACGTGCTGAATCTGTTCTTACGACGGTCATTACTTTTTCATTAATTTCACTTTTTTCCTGCAGCCAAACTTACCCGCTCTTTATATTGACTTCATTCGTAAATGATTTTCACTTAATTTGCTGTATTACTTTTCATCCTGAACATTTTTTTATTTGGTTCTTCCGACAATACATTGAAGTATTCCTTCTATTACCCAAAATTCTTCGCAGCTATAACCCCTGTACCCATATTGGTCTGTCCAACAGTTATTGTCCTTTGTAGGAGTGTCATTCCTCTTCAAACGAATTGCCTACCGTGGTATGTGTTATCGCAGTATCTGCAGCTTCAGAGAACTCTAAACTCAGATCATGATTCGTCAGCACTTCAGTATTCTAGTTCCGTACACACTTACTCTTCCTGAAGCTTCTCTTAAAAATTCGGTCTACTCATTACAAAATTACGATGTGAGTCTATATCTCCTCTTGGGTACTCTTTACAATCTAATATCTGATTTCGGAATCTCTGACTCACCTTGATGTTATCTAGCTGGTACCTTCCCGGGTCTCTAAGCCTTTTCCGAATATAACTCCTCCTCCTTTGGACAGTGTATTCGCTGTTACTAGCTGCAGTTCATTGCAGAACTAAAGGAAACTATCTCCTATTTCGTTCCTGTTGCCGAGCTCGTATTCACCCATAATTATGTCTTGTATTGCTTTCCCTACTAAAGTGCTGATTATTAGATTTTCATCTCCCTTTACATATTGAGTTACTCTTGCAGTGCTCTCATATAGTCTCTCTATCTCTTCGTCTTTTGCTTGTGACGTCGGCATGTATACCTTAACGACTGTTGTTGACATTAGTTTGCTGTCGCTTCTGATGAGTCATGGCATCACTGAAATGTCGCTGTAAACCTTTACCCTGTCGTTCTACTCATGACGATTGCTACCCCCACTAAACAATTTTCTGCTACAGTTAATATTACCCTATATTTCCCTGACCAGAAATCCTTACATTTTATCTATTTCACTTTCTGACTTTTACTGTATTTGGATTGAGTCCTTGCATTCTCCATTTCAGATTTTCTAACTTTCCAGCAAGTTCAGACTTATGTCATTCTGCACTGCGACTCTTAGAATGTTACGTTTTTGTTGTTTTTTATCATAGTCATCTCCCCCTTCGGAGTCTTGCATTGCACAACCATACAATGGGCTAAACCGGAATTTTTTGCCAGTGATCTTCATGACACTTTCTCAGTGATATGCTACTTATCCTAAGTTTACACGTTGTCTTTAATGCAGTGGTTTCCCTTACTTTCTACATCCTCAACGTACTGATCAGTGATGACTGTATCGCCTTTAAGGGCATTTTCTCTCTCTCTCGCACAGGAAGGTGGCCGGAACATCTATCTTATCCTGCGCCCTGTTAGTACAAGGCTTTTGGCAGAAATACCTTGACTCATACGAAAAACGTTCGGTCGTTACTGCTGATGATTTTTATCCATAATCTAACCAGAGATTGGGATCGAACCCAGCACCCAATATTTTTTATTAGGATTTCGAAGACGTTTGCCTTAGACCTAGGTGGATTAATACATATCCAGTTTGGAATAATTCTCAATTACTGAGAACGTACTGTGGGTGTAAGTGCTACTTTGAGATGAAGAGGCTTGTACATGAGGGAAATCGTGGCGTCTGGCATCTAATCATTCAGAAGACTAATTAAACACAAAAAGTGACTACAAATGGGATCAGTGCTGTGCGTAAGGTGCCCAATAGTCGTGGAAGCTTCATTGCAACGCAGACGCGCAAGTTACCTGCTAGGTGTGTTTCGCCTCGACCAAGAACAAGGACGATGACGTTTACGTCACTATCAGATTTCGTAGCGTACAACATTTAGTGACGTCTCTTATCTTGCGGCAGCAATCCTGCTGCACACTTTCCTTATCTTGTTCACAAACCTTGTAGATTAAAAGACAAGACTTTAAGTGACACACTATCAGCTAGCGTATGATAAGAGTGATCATGTCTGAACTGCTGCACCTCGTATATCTTTATGTGACATATAAGACCTTCTTGTTGGATATGAAATTTAGCCTCTTCCCTCTGCGGGGTGACATTGTCTACATTATGTAATATTTGGAAGTCAAAGCACGTAGTTATCTTCAAAGAGTGTTCAGGCGTTCACGACTGCGTGTCATACAGCTAACACCGTCATCAAGAATAAACTAGAATAATGTATTAGATTGGGGCATAGGTTCGTAGCTTTTCTGTTTTCCATGTTAATATTCCGGTTGCTACGGGTTTATTTATCAATTGTCATTTTTTATTTGTAGTTCAGTTTTGCTATTTGAGTTTACATATTGTCATTTTGTGATTTGGAGATAGAGAGCGAAGCTGTGGATGCAAGAAGATGGAGTGCCAAGTGGATAAAGCGGAACATTTCCGACATATTCTTCTGTTTGAGTTCGATACAGGCGTGACAGCAGCGGAGGCAGTTGGAACATTTGCGCCGTGTATGGAAAAAATGCCATTGGACAGAGCACAGCAAGAAATTGGTTTTGTGGTTTTAGCGAAGATCGTTACGACAGTAGTGACACTTCACGTTGAGGAAGACCTTCGGAGTTTGATGAAGATGGTTTAAACGCATGAATCTCCAATTACCCATGTCTGTGTGCTCTAGAACTGCCAAATGTCATGAACTGTGATCATTCCACCATCGTACGACATTTACGTGCAATGGGGTAGGTTCACAACTCGGATGTATGAGTACCGCGTGCTCTAAGCCAAAATCAGAAAAGTCAGCAGGTGGCCAGCCATAGGTCCACCTCTGCTTGCTCGTCATGAATTGGCTCGTGAACAACACCGACCATTCCTATCCAGTTGCTGGTGACGATAAATGGTTCTTCACGCCAAAGCCCAAACAAAGCAGCAGTTCATAGTACAAAGACCTGCGCGCATCCTCAAAACATAATGTTATGCATTTGGTGGAACAGCGATGGTGTGATGTACTACGAACTGCTTCTCCGAGATGTAAAACTCACTGCTGACACTTTATTATCAAAAACTGAGGCGTCTTAAGCCTAGTTTACACGACGACCCTAGGTTGCAGGCAACAGCGCAACCGGCCACTGCGCATGCGCGCCGCATGTTTGCGCAACTCGTCGGTGAAACTAAACACTTTCGGCGTCTTCCAACTTTGGCGACACTAGTTGCATGAGTTTTAAGGTTATATGTGTTCGTAAGAGTGTAGATAAACTGAAATATGAAGTGGGGAACGGTGAATAATGTTCGCTTTTTGGATATCTATGCTTTGCATAGTTGTCTGTGGGATTTCACTGATGCTGATAATAAAGTAAGCAACATATTACTGCTCCTGAGACCGTCACGCCCGATCAGAACATAGATAGTTTGACAGTATTTGAGCTGCAGGGCAAAATTTATTGAATTAGGAGCACATGTGCAACTGAATTAAGAAAAATACAAGCAAATGTAATTCTAGCTGTAGAAATGCTCTCGTCTACAAGACTAAAATCCCATCGTTCGAGTTGTCCGACTCTTTTTTTAAAGAATATTGTTGATAGGAGGGAAGGCTACAAAAATCAAGAAGCTACATTCTTTATTTAATATTCATCTGTTTAAGACGTCGCAGCAGTGCTTCCCACTCACGTATGTTATAATTTTGAAATATTGCCACTGTACAGATCTATCTTCAAGAGAGTAGTTTGCAAACCATTCTCTTCTTAATGCGGCCTGCTTCGAATAATTGCTGCTGTTAATGTTAATAATTATTACTGTTAATAATTATTGGTGTTAATGAAAAAGCGTCACCAACTAAAACCGCATCTTATAGCATGCCGAGTGTTCTCGATTGTAATGCATGCAATGTCATATGTAATTTAAGTTCTGGCGACAGTGCTTCATGCATTACAATAACTTTATCCCTTATCGCATAATTAACTCTATTTAGAAGAAACGTTCTGGTGACATTCTAAAATAATTAAAAGAACTTCTTGGGTCTTCCACTACAAATTATTTCAGAAAGGATGCTGAGCAACCGAGCTAACGTCTTTTCTTCATCCAGTCACGAATCGAAAAACGTTTCTTATTTTCTTCTCATGGAGCGATTCCACGCAACAAGCTTTAACTCCAACACAACTCGTGCGACGTGCAGCTGCCAAAACTTTCATTTCAGACACGACTCAGGAACCCACAGAACGAGGTAACTGAAGTGCATACTGGTCTCGCCGTGTCTACAGTCAAATATGAAACCATTTGTGTGCAATTCATTCGACGCAACGAGTGGCGCAACCCAATGACGTCGTGTAAACTAGGCTTTACAGACGCAATCCGAGAATAACGACCAGGAAGACTGTGTGAAGTGATGCTACTCCCTGATTGGGAAGTCATTCTGCACCAAGTTTATTCACCTGAGCATGCGCCCTCATATTTTCACCTTTTCCGCTTTATCGAGCAGCCTCCGAGGAACTTCCTTTCCGGATGAAAATGTGCCCCGAACATGGCTCGACGAGTACTTCGCCTCAAGAGCACGTGATTTTTACATTCGCGGAACTGAAAAGTTACCCCAGCGTTGGCAGACTGTTGTACCTAGTGAAGGAGAATATATTATTGATGATTAATGTTTCTGATACGTGTGTCTGTTGTGTTTATTAAAGGTGTGGATAAACGCTATGAAGAGGAGACAATGGGCTCTGACATGTGTGCTCTGCAGGAGCTACTCGACTAGGCGACCTCACTGCACAGTGTGTATCTGCGACTCATGCTTTCATACACACGGTTGGTAAACAGTGGCGAGTGTCCGTGAAGGAGCAAAGCCAACCCTACCAGTTGCGAACGTACTTGTTTCTCGCAGCTGTTGTAATTGGACGAAAATAATGGTCAATTGCGATTCGGAAAACGTTTTCGATACATGCATCCTGCAGCTCTACGATTACATACCATACCGTGAAGTGGCAGATTTGAAGGTGATCCTATCTTCAAATATTTGACATGCAAACGGTGCATTTCCGAAAATGGATTCCTTATCAAAACCACCAAGACGCTTCTACAAGCCCTTGAAGGCTGTATTCAATAAATGTGCCCCATAACGTCGTTGGCAACATGGCCTACTCAGCTGGCAGTCACTGGAGCATACAAATTCCGGCAGGAATAAGGCATCACTGAAATGCAGTTATTATCATTTACTATTTGGGGAGAAAAATAACTGATGATGGTCGAAGTAGAGAGGATATAAAATGTAGACTGGCAATGGCAAGGAAAGCGTTTCTGAAGAAGAGAAATTTGTTAATATCGAGTATAGATTTAAGTGTCAGGAAGTCGCTTCTGAAAGTATTTGTACGGAGTGTAGCCACGTATCGAAGTGAAACGTGGACAATAAATACACTCCTGGAAATTGATATAAGAACACCGTGAATTCATTGTCCCAGGAAGGGGAAACTTTATTGACACATTCCTGGGGTCAGATACATCACATGATCACACTGACAGAACCACAAGCACATAGACACAGGCAACAGAGCATGCACAATGTCGGCACTAGTACAGTGTATATCCACCTTCGCAGCAATGCAGGCTGCTATTCTCCCATGGAGACGATCGTAGAGATGCTGGATTTAGTCCTGTGGAACGGCTTGCCATGCCATTTCCACCTGGCGCCTCAGTTGGACCAGCGTTCGTGCTGGACGTGCAGACCGCGTGAGACGACGCTTCATCCAGTCCCAAACATGCTCAATGGGGGACAGATCCGGAGATCTTGCTGGCCAGGGTAGTTGACTTACACCTTCTAGAGCACGTTGGGTGGCACGGGATACATGCGGACGTGCATTGTCCTGTTGGAACAGCAAGTTCCCTTGCCGGTCTAGGAATGGTAGAACGATGGGTTCGATGACGGTTTGGATGTACCGTGCACTATTCAGTGTCCCCTCGACGATCACCAGTGGTGTACGGCCAGTGTAGGAGATCGCTCCCCACACCATGATGCCGGGTGTTGGCCCTGTGTGCCTCGGTCGTATGCAGTCCTGATTGTGGCGCTCACCTGCACGGCGCCAAACACGCATACGACCATCATTGGCACCAAGGCAGAAGCGACTCTCATCGCTGAAGACGACACGTCTCCATTCGTCCCTCCATTCACGCCTGTCGCGACACCACTGGAGGAGGGCTGCACGAAGTTGGGGCGTGAGCGGAAGACGGCCTAACGGTGTGCGGGACCGTAGCCCAGCTTCATGGAGACGGTTGCGAATGGTCCTCGCCGATACCCCAGGAGCAACAGTGTCCCTAATTTGCTGGGAAGTGGCGGTGCGGTCCCCTACGGCACTGCGTAGGATCCTACGGTCTTGGCGTGCATCCGTGCGTCGCTGCGGTCCGGTCCCAGGTCGACGGGCACGTGCACCTTCCGCCGACCACTGGCGACAACATCGATGTACTGTGGAGACCTCACGCCCCACGTGTTGAGCAATTCGGCGGTACGTCCACCCGGCCTCCCGCATGCCCACTATACGCCCTCGCTCAAAGTCCGTCAACTGCACATACGGTTCACGTCCACGCTGTCGCGGCATGCTACCAGTGTTAAAGACTGCGATGGAGCTCCGTATGCCACGGCAAACTGGCTGACGCTGACGGCGGCGGTGCACAAATGCTGCGCAGCTAGCGCCATTCGACGGCCAACACCGCGGTTCTTGGTGTGTCCGCTGTGCCGTGCGTGTGATCATTGCTTGTACAGCCCTCTCGCAGTGTCCGGAGCAAGTATGGTGGGTCTGACACACCGGCGTCAATGTGTTCTTTTTTCCATTTCCAGGAGTGTAATTTGGACAAGAAGAGAATAGAAGCTTTCGAAATGTGGTGCTACAGAAGAATGCTGATGATTAGATGGTTAGATCACATAACTAATGAGGAGGTATTGAACAGAATTGGGGAGAAGAGGGGTTTGTGGCACAACTTGACTAGAAGAAGGGATCGGTTGTTAGGACTTGTTCTGAGACATTAAGGGATCACCAATTTAGTATTTGAGTGAAGTGTGGAGGGTAAAAATCGTAGAGGGAGACCATGAGACGAGTACACTAAGCAGATTCAGAAGGATGTAGGTTGCAGTAGGTACTGGGAGATGAAGAAGCTTGCACAGGATAGAGTAGCATGGAGAGCTGCATCAGACCAGTCTCAAAGCTGAAGACCACAACAACAACATCATCCCGTCATCCGGACACCTGGAATGCAACAAGGCTGCTGTTCGTATATTTATTTCGTGGCCATTAGGCTTCTTTTTCGTTTTTTTCACTCAGCATCTTGGTAACCCCCCGCCTCCCCCCCTTCCCCCACTATCGCATTCAGACTGGTTTGAATGCATTTCGTTTACCATTGTTAATTCTGCCACCACTTTTTAGATAAGGTCGACATTACCTGAATACTTTTGAATTTATAAATTTTATGCTCTGATTTAAAGTATTAAAAGGTAGGGGCGGCTTCTACTTCTTGTATTGATTTCCTTTCATCCTTAGGGTAAATGACAAATTGCTTGCCTGGAAAAGGACCCGGCCAATTTTAGTCCCTATCCTACTCGAGTTCTACACCGTGCCTCGTCTGTAACGACCTCATCGTCGACCGGATGTTAAACCCTAACTTGGTCTGGAACGTTCCTTTCGTCACTTTTCGGAGCTTCCTTGGCGTCACACAAAATTCCAATTACGGTTGCGACCAGAATACACCCGTGATGAAGGGACGTCCTGCTAAGCTGATTGTCGTCCTGCAACGCTGATCTGATCACAAGCGATTACTAGCGGACGTAGCTTAATTCTCTGTACCATTCTCTGCAGCATTAGATGTCTAACTAAAGGTCACCAGCGTCGCTTTAATCCACGAGACAGGGTCATTCCCACATCATTCAGAAACACCCTGTGGCACTCCAACTATTTTTATAAGTCTGTCAGGTATGACGACTAGATTGGAAAACAAACTCTGCAAATAGTATAGTTAGTACATCGGCTCCAACTGATGTCTAGCATTTCCCACAGATAATCTCCTCCATAATCAAAATAGAATTAAACTCTAAAGTCAAAAGGAAAGCAAATCACACGCATATAATAACAATACACATGACGCAATCGGAATCTATTGTTTTCTGTCAAATTTGGCCAAGTCCGCCTCGTTAGTTAAATAGTATCTTCAGCTAGCTAACGGATGCACGCTCTACTTTTCAGTCTAGCTTCCTTCTCCTGAATACTGCAAACTAGAGCTTGTGAACACGACACCCAAGGGTAAGGATAGATATGATGGTGGGGTATCAAATGTTCACTTTCTTTCTATCTGCAAAATGAATGGGCCGTTCGCTGAACTACTGGTTTTTGTTGTTGCAGTTCCTTTCTAGATGAACTAGATTCAAGAAAAAGGCATATTCATTTGATGTCTCACCTGATGGTGTCTATGACCGACGTGAATTTGTAGTGGTAACAGAGTTTGGGCTGTAGCATTCCACGATGTATTGTGACGTATGCTGTTGAATATCTATGAATGTTAACGATTTTTGTAGTACTAACTTTAATACGAGCTATGGAGTGTTGGTTTTGTGTTTTCTTTGTTGCACGGAGAGATCGGACGAGCACGTGGCACGGGAATTCCGCGTCACTGGTTTAAATCTTCACCGGAACGACGCCCGTCTACCACAGGAAGAATTCCGAAAACGTGTCAAATTTTCAGCGGCTATGTTTACTAATAATGAAAGAAAACTGTAGAAAATTGAAATGTTGATGTTAATGTTGTTATCAGTTACGTACTGGTCACGAAACAATCTACATGCATGTTTTCGAGTACGCAGTTTTATTTGCAGTCTGTGGTAAAACAAACCAATTTTAAGCGTTTGTGAAGCTAAAATGCTCATGAAGCTGTGAATATTTCTGAAAGTATACATGAGAAACATTGTTTTAAATTTGTATCTTCATGAATATTCAATACAACAATCGGTGATGTTGAAAAGAAGAAGGATTGTAATGATCACGGAAAGTACTAAATCAATGCCTCTGAATTTTGAAACGAGTGGCTCAAATGGCTCTGAGCACTATGGGACTTAACATCTATGGTCATCAGTCCCCTAGAACTTAGAAATACTTAAACTTAACTAACCTAAGGACATCACACAAGACCCAGTCATCACGAGGCAGAGAAAATCCCTGACCCCGCCGTGAGTCGAACCCGGGAACCCGGGCGTGGGAAGCGAGAACGCTACCGCACGACCACGAGCTGCGGACTTGAAACGAGTGGACAAAATATGTTTTAAGCGAGTAATAAGTGTTGTTTAAAGGAACAGGCATTGCGGCAACTACAGCCATTACGAAATACGTGAAATGTATTCGCAGTTGCGAATATGGATAATCATCAGCTGTTTAATGGAATAACAAACAACGAAAATTTGTACCGGACCGGGAATCGAACCCAGATTTCGCGCTTATCGGGAGCAATCACCTTACTATTTTTTTTCGGTTGATCTCATTTCTTCCGTTATTCTTTTTTCGGGGCGGACATCCCAAAACGCTTGTTCAAGTACTTCGTTGATCGATTAACAGAGCGTTGGTTTTAATATTATTATTATTATTAGAGGGTAGCTAACATTCCGACCGAACACGCTGAGCTACCGTGACGGCGTATCATTTCGCTATCCAAGCACAATTCACGGCTACCTCCAAACTTCCATACGTCATCAATGATGTATCGACAAACTGTACTCGTACTAGCATTATGTATATCGCCGTACAGGGGAAAATTTTTTCTTGAAAGTCGCTTGCCTGGTGTCGGCGGATAAATACGATGTTGCAGTTCCTGCGTTACTGCGAATTTCGATGCAGTGTTCCTTAGGTCATGCCAAAAAGGTCGCATTGTCAGAAGAATAGTTTTACCGACCAGACATAACTTTACAATACAGTAAGACTCTAATTTTGAACTGGAAGTACTGTCTGAGAGGTTGTTCCAGGTTAAAACAGTAACAAAACGAAAACAAAATGTCCACACGCTAAAAAACTCTTACACGAAAATGTAATGTACAGTATTGCCTGTACTGTAAAACACGTCTGTATCTGTAGCGTATGGTAAGCTATTGTTACTGTGAGTGAAAGTTTAACAACTGCACATACCTCATTACAATACTACATTGACACACAACTGATTAACACTGAACTGTTCAAAATATAATGAATCATACACTGAAAAATATTATGTTCTTAAGCAGGACACGATGTTCTGCCATTTACTACTCCACAAAATCTCTAATTGGGCAGACGTAGGGATTTTCGACGTATTGGAAGGCAATTTCCAATACATTTTTAGGATCTGTATGTCACGTTCGAGCCGTTGGTGCATTGTCTTCGTAGTCAACATCTTTCTCCTTCTAATTGGTTCTTCGAGTAACAGCGTCAGTGATTTGGTCGACAGTTAATTCTAGTTCCGTTGTGCAGTCAGCGTCAGGTGTACTGATCCGCTCACCCACATCACTCTGCCAACGTCGGGTTGCAAAGTTTCCACATCTCTCAAAGTCGCTGGAGTGTCTACGGCTTGACTTTGATCGCTTGTTGCACGGGCCGTTTCATGTTGGTTCTCTTCTATCGCTTCTTTTGATTTTTTTCCACAGGTTGCCGCAAGATTTTTCAGGCGTTGACGCCGGAATTTCTTCCCACACTTCGGTAATTATATACATTTCACCTCTATTGATTTCATCGTTTGAAACAAGCTCTTGCTTTCTTGTGTGCTCTCTAAAATCGATGCTATGTGTTTCCGACTGTATCGTCTCTTCAGCCACTCAGTGACCGCTTCGTCCATGGGTTGGATTGGGCATGTTACGTTGGCAGGAAAAAATAAAGCCTTTAGTTCACCTTTTTCAAGTTCATCTCCAGATGGATAGGACGTCACACTGTCGAATATCAACACGGCACGTTTAGAAACTTTTTTCTTTTAGTTGTTTTTAAACTGTATGGCCGAACTGGTCATAAAACCTTTCCATAAACAGGCTAGATTCCACCCATGTTTACTTTTTGTTATGATAATATACAGTGTGTGACGCCATATTAATATTTCTGTACGCCCTTGGTTTTATTGCTTTTCCGATCACAAACAATTGCATCTTGTGTCTCCCATTAGCGTTACTACAGAGAGCAATAGTTGTTCTACCTTTGGCAAGTATTTGTAGCTGTTGCAGACTCGTTTTGTGCATGTAGAGTTCTCGTAGAGAACATTTCGTAATTTCAGACTCTCAATGTTATACACTTGATCAGGGGCCAGCTTAAGCTCTTTAATTAAATTTTCAAATTTCAGAGTAAATTCATTCAGTGCTTTTTCTATCCTGTTCAAACCACACCCACAAAGCGTATTTTCTGTCCTTTCTCAACGTCAGTCTTACTATACGACATTAAAGTGTTTTCCTATTTTTTTTTCTCCAGTCCTTAAGAGTTCTTATGCCAACCCCTACGCACTTTCAGTTTCTCCGCTGAAGACAGCGTCACTTGTTTACGTTTATAGCTGATGCCATAATTTAGTTAAAAAAAAAAATTGTCCAAATGGCTCTGAGCACTATGGGACTTAACTTGTGAGGTCATCAGTCCCCTAGAACTTGGAACTACTTAAACCTAACTAACCTAAGGACATCACACACATCCATGCCCGAGGCAGGATTCGAACCTGTGGCCGTAGCGGTCGCGCGGTTCCAGACTGTAGCGCCTAGAACCGCTCGGCCAGTCCGGCCGGCATTAGTTTTACGCACTCTAATATTGCATGCAGGAGAAACACTTTCGCTAATTTATAAAACATATGTGTGTTCAATAACGCTTATTAAGCGAGTTGGAAACAAGTTGTTCCATGTTAAAACTGATGTAACTCCGCAATTATCAATGATCTACCGCCTACTGACCAAATCGCAAACTATTAGCCATCGACTGACTATAGCGAAAAACAATCGCCGGAAATAGGATGATCGGACTAAGCGGGGAGTCGGATCATCCGAGGCCGAACTGGCAAGGTTCTGCTATATTTAGACGAGCGCTATATTAAACACAATTGACGGCTGTCTAATCAAGGACTGTAATATGACTTTAATCCAAAATCTTTGACAAGGAATCATCATTGATTCTCGGTCCTATTCTATCTAAAGAAAGATGAGCCTGTAAACCAACACATATGTAGATACGTGGTTGTGTACACGTAACAGGGCACGGTACAGATAAAAGTCCAATACAATAAAGACGTATAAATAACTAAAATGAGTCCGAACAGGCCTTGGGAGGCCCAACGTACCGACCGACTGTCGTATCGTCCTCAGCCAACAAGCATCACTGGATGTGGATATGGAGGGTGTAATGGTTCTTTATTTACGTTACCATTACGGCACTGCAACCCCAGTTCTCGGTACCAGTAATATCGTACTACTTTTCTGCGAAGTAACAAACATATTTTTGTGACAATATTGACATTTGGTTTTATTAATGCATAGGTACTCCGATTTGTCGATATATTACAGTGATATGGTTCTTGTGTGTATTCATTTCTGTGAGACTGTCATAATCTTCGACTTACTTGTAACCGTTTTGGCGCGAATGCGCACAGTGCAGTCTTTGTTTCACTTTGCAGAAGTTAAGTTGTTACTTCGCTTTGTAAAAGAACAGTCAAGTCTTGTGTTTAGTTAAAGTGGAAATTAAATATATGAAGATCGATACAAAAGTGTTTGGTTGATGATGTGACACTTAAGAAGAAGTATATGTGAATTTACAAGAAGTTTAATAAAACTGTTGATCGTGAACACCAAGTCAAAAATTATTTCTGCCATACCATTGTTCTGATCTGGGATTGTTTGATCATTAAGAATTTCCTGAAAAATGCATTTGTTAGGTCTTCAAATATTGCTAAAATACAGACCTGGACCTTCTAGCAGTCAAAGTGGAATCACCCTAGAGTCAACAAGATGAGCCATAACAACTTTGACGAAATCTACGTGGGAATCCATTCAAGATAAGTGCCAAAATTAATGACTTTTAAACAGTGACTTCATTATTTCCAGTCTGACGATACCATCCACAGTCAATAACTTTGTTGAATGAAATTTTCACTCTACAGCGTAGTGCGCGCTGATATGAAACTTCCTGGCAGATTAAAATTGTGTGCCGGACCGAGACTTGAAATCGCGACCTTAGCCTTTCGCGGGCAAAGATCCCAAGTTCAAGTCTCGGTCCGGCGCACAGTTTTAATCTGCCAGGAAGTTTCATATCAGCGCACACCCCGCTGTAGAGTGAAAATTTCATTCTAGAAACATCCCCCAGGCTGTGGCTAAGCCATGTCTCCGCAATATCCTTTCTTCCAGGAGTGCTAGTTCTGCCGGGTTCGCAGGAGAGCTTCTGTAAAATTTGGAAGGTAGGAGACGAGGTACTGGCAGAAGTAAAGCTGTGAGTACCGGGCGTGAGTCGTGCTTCGATAGCTCAGATGGTAGAGCACTTGCCCGCGAAAGGCAAAGGTCCCGAATTCGAGTCTCGGTCGGGCACACAGTTTTAATCTGCCAGGAAGCTTCGTATCAACGCACACTCCACTGTAGAGTGAAAATCTCATTCTGGAAACATCCCCCAGGCTGTGGCTAAGCCATGTCTCCGCAGTATCCTTTCTTTCAGGAGTGCTGGTTCTGCAAGTTTCGCAGGAGAGCTTCTGTAAAGTTCGGAAGGTAGGAGACGAGATACTGGCAGAGGTAAAGCTGTGAGTACCGGGCGTGAGTCGTGCTTGAGTAGCTCAGATGGTAGAGCACTTGCCCGCGAAAGGCAAAGGTCCCGAGTTGAAGTCTCGGTCCGGGACACAGTTTTAATCTGCCAGGAAGTTTCAATAACTTTGTTGTTGCCCGATAAAGCGAACAACGCCTGCGTGAGCAACATTATTAATCTGATTTCTAACCTACTTTGCAAGTTGTTGTATTTTTAGAAGGGACATGTGGTCAGCACACCGCTCTCCCGGCCGTTGTGGGTTGTCGTGACCAGAGCCGCTACTTCTCGGGCAACTGGTTCCTCCATTGGCCTTACAAGGGCTGGGAGTACCCCACTTGGCAACAGCGCTAAGCAGACCCGGACAGTCGCCCATCCAAGTGTTAGCCTAGCCCTATAACGCTTAACTTCGGTGATTTGACGAGACCCAGTGTTACCGCTGCGGCAAGCCGTTGGCAGAAGTTTAAATGTTGATGGTGTTAGGACAGCAAAGGAAACCGTTACCGGTTTCGAATCGTTGCGATTCATCATCAGACGGTTTACACGCTTTCTTTCTGACATTTGGTGTGTTTTTTATACATTAATTGTCCTAAAATATAAATAAAACATAATTACAAACACGCCACACACAGATGGTTGCGTTGCAGCTTTTCGTTGCATGTGACTTACGTGAAACGTCGGTTTCGAGTGATTGTTTCCATAACGTTCATCCAATCGATGTAAATGCATTTTCACTGCATCCTCGTTGTTGCACACGTAATAGTTCTCACTGTACACTTTAGATTTGTCACTGAGATCATTCCAACCACACACCACATGTTTTGGCACATACAAAGAGTTTACAAACATATGGGTGTCACAGATGCTATGATATATCGTAACATTTGACAATGATGTCCTATGTTTGGAAAGGATCATATATTCTTTTACAAAACTGTAATGTCTTTTGCATTAGTACAGAGAGAGATTGAATTTTTTTTTATCTGTTATTGCTAATTTAATTATAAAGTTTCTTATATATATTTAGAACTGTATAGGTAAAATAGTATATTGTTTTATTACATTTGGCAGCATGAGAATTATAGTGACATATAAATTTTCTACTTGATCTGCAGATAGGTGTATTAATATTATTTGAAAATATTATTTGAAAATAACTACACCATACATAACACACATGAACTGATAAGCTTAATTAAAGACATCCACATCCCACCTACAGCTAAATTAGCATCACTAGACATAGTCAACCTGTACACGAACATCCCTGTAAAAGAGACTATTAACATTATAAGAAACAATCTGCTTAAATATAAGAAAATTAGTGTTGCAGAGATCTGTGAACTCATAGAAATACTTTCACTTATTCTAGAGCATAATTACTTTAGCTTCAACAACAAACTGTACCAACAACATGATGGTTTGGCAATGGGAAGTAGCTTAGCTGGGATATTGGCTGACATTTACATCAACCATATAGAACAAAAATTCTTTTCTGCCAACCAGCACATCTCAAACAAAATAATATACTACAGTAGATATGTTGATGATACAATACTGCTTTTTGATGGTACAAGCAATGAAATAGATACATTAGCAGCAGATCTTAGCAAAATGCACAAAAATATTAAATTCACAGTTGAACATGAAACTAATAAAAGCATTAACTTTCTTGACCTGAAAATTTGCAATAGTAACAATAAACATCAATTCAGTATTTACAGAAAACCTACCACCACAGATGTCAGTATTAGCAACTCATCTTGCCACCCCCGCCAACAAAAAATGGCATATTTCAGAACGATGCTACACCGAATTAAAAAAGTACCAATGAGTGACACAGACCAACAAAATGAAATCAATATAATTAAAACAGTTGCTCATAATAATGAATATAAACCCACAATAATAGAGAAACTCCACAACAAAATGCAGACAAAACCCACAGATCCACTTCACAGCAGTCACTTCAAGCCAAATCAGTGTGCCACTGAAGCCAAACCTAAATATGCTACCCTCCCATACATAGGCCCACTTTCATACCAAATAGCAAACTTTTTTAAAAAGAAGAAAAATATCAGAATCAGCTTTTCCACAAATAATAAATTACAACAAAAAGTAATCCATGATGTAAACACCTCCAAGAGTCCCTACCGTAAGTCAGGAATATACAAACTCAAATGTGATACATGCCCAAAATTCTACATTGGACAGACAGGCAGAAGTTTTGAAATTAGATACAAAGAACATATTGACGCTCTAAGACTTGGTAACTTGAACAAATCAGCATTTGCAGCCCATATTGCTGAAGAAAGCCATTCAGTGGGAAACATTGAGGACAACTTAAAGATTTTGCCTCTAACAGAAAAAGGAGCCACTATGAATATACTAGAAAAATTAGAAATACACACACACACAAAAACAGCACCCCAGACTATATCCTTAACGAACAAACAGAGTTGGCTAACACCCCTTTCCTGAAAAATTTCCAAAAATTACTTTCCAGCCTCCAAAGCAAATAATATTAATACACCTATCTGCAGATCAAGTAGAAAATTTATATGTCACTATAATTCTCATGCTGCCAAATGTAATAAAATAATATACTATTTTACCTATACAGTTCTAAATATATATAAAAAACTTTATAATTAAATTAGCAATAACAGATAAAAAAAATTCAATCTCTCTCTGTACTAATGTAAAAGACATTACAGTTTTGTAAAAGAATGTATGATCCTTTCCAAACATAGGACATCATTGTCAAATGTTACGATATATCATAGCATCTGTGACACCCATATGTTTGTAAACTCTTTGTATGTGCCAAAACATGTGGTGTGTGGTTGGAATGATCTCAGTGACAAATCTAAAGTGTACAGTGAGAACTATTACGTGTGCAACAACGAGGATGCAGTGGAAATGCATTTACATCGATTGGATGAACGTTATGGAAACAATCACTCGAAACCGACGTTTCACGTAAGTCACATGCAACGAAAATCTGCAACGCAACCATCTGTGTGTGGCGTGTTTGTAATTATGTTTTATTTATATTTTAGGACAATTAATGTATAAAAAACACACCAAATGTCAGAAAGAAAGCGTGTAAACCGTCTGATGATGAATCGCAACGATTCGAAACCGGTAACGGTTTCCTTTGAATAAAGGAACTCAAAGTAAATTTGTGGCTGGTTGCTGTCCTAACACCATCAACATTTGTCTTCAAAAACAGCCACGGTCTCCAACATGTCATCATATGACAAAATCGTAAGAAGTTTAAATGCTACGTGTAAAATCACTAGAAATTACAGAAATCTTTTACGAATTCTGGTTTCCATACCTCTCTCTCTCTCTCTCTCTCTCTCTCTCTCTCTCTCTTTAGGCAGTTTGGAATTGCTATCGCACACATACTAGCTGTCGCTCTCCTAAGTGAGACGATTATTTATCAGGTTCTGGCCAAATAATGTCACCTGCTTCAAGCCAGTATGTGTATGTCGTAACAATCCCGAGGACTCTCTACATGATTCTATACCGTTACTTTGTTGACGGAAGAGGTGGAGACGTACGTTGGCGTTGGTGAATGCACCGACGACGTAAGGAACGATGATACCCGACAAGTTGCCGAAGGTGTTGACGACCCCCACTATGGTGCCGGCGTAGTTGGGCGCTATGGCCTGCATGTTCATGTAGAAGCCGGAGCAGTTGGTGGCCATGCAGAAGCCGCTGAGCGCCAGCATCACCACGATGACCGCCGTGTCGCAGCCCACCAGCGCCACCACCACCAGAGCCGCCGCCGGCCCCAGCAGACCTGCACACAGGAGGCACCAGCCACTTCTGTTTCAACTGCGATACACAGTCACGATACACAGAGCACAAAAAGAATTAACTCAAAGGCGTTGTTTCCTCTTCTGAGGTCTCGTGCTGCGATCTGTTCTCTTTGTGAAAAACCTCTGCCATCTACACGAACAAAGTAAGAAACACACTAGCCCCAGATGAACTATCCATATCCTATTGATTCCAGCCACAAAATTGTCTTCCCTTTCTTCTCCAATTTGGTACTCTGGAATTCTGCCGAGACTGTTCAAACACAATTATACAACTTAACACCTACACATTCTTGGAATTTAACCCAACGAAAGGGTGTCCAGATATCAATCCACCATTTCGTATTTAATTCAGTCTACCTTCCTTTCTTGGACCCCAAGCATGGCATGGTCGCTGAAGCTGACTATTGCCATTCTCCATCCGACGCAGGTACCTCATGATGCGACACACTTATAAGCCGAAGTCCTTCTTGTGATCACCAGTCTAATATTGTTGCAACAACATCAGCTGGACCTATGTTCCCAAGCCATAAAGTAGCAATATTGACATTTATTTCAGCCCTCGGCTAGAACATCAGTGCCCAGTAAACAAAAATGTGTTCCCTCATTGCCGGCCGATGTGGCCGAGCGGTTCTAGATCTTCAGTCTGGAACCGCGCGACTGCTACAGTCGCAGGTTCGAATCCTGCCTCGAGCATGGATGTGTGTATTTCTAAGTTCTAGGGGACTCATGACCTCAGATGTCCCATAGTGCTCAGAGCCGTTTGAACTATTTTGTTCCCTCATTCGAGACCCTGAATAATGGGACCAGAGGAAAGAAGTAGCCCATTTATGTCTATTGTCTAATTAATGTTTTAGCCCAGAGCTTTAATAAATATCCACTTTGACTATCGTCGATCTCAGCATGTTTTAAGATTAAAATATAGCACTGTAAAAGAAGTATGGCAATCAAGATTACTTTTCAGGCAAGTATTTAATCCATTTTTAAATGACCCCAATTTGTTCTGAAGATCCCAAGCAAGCAGAGGTGTTCCCGTGATAACCTTTTTGAGATACGCTGACAAATTGAGTTTGTCATTGGGCCTAAATAAACCATGAAAGCACTGATTTGAAGGAGAAGTGATGAAGCGAGAACTTCCTCATTTCCACTATTGTCGACATAATCGTCTTAAGAGAATTCAACAACTGTATACGAGTAGATATTTAAGATAATTCACATTTATTGTCACGTCTCAGATGCATGCTCTTTTAATTCGATTACGTGTTTCGATCACTCTGGATCAATTACTTAGATCTGAAGATGATTGCCGGCCGCAGTCGCCGAGCGGTTCTTGGCGCTTCAGTCTGGAACCGCGCGACCGTTACTGTCGCAGGTTCGAACCCTGCCTCTGGCATGGATGTGTGTGATGTCCTTAGGTTAGTTAGGTTTAAGTAGTTCTAAGTTCTAGGGGACTGATGACCTCAGCTGTTAAGTCCCATAGTGTTCAGAGCCATTTGAACCATTTTTTTTAAAGATGATTCAGAGTGGTCGAAACACGTAACCGAATTACAAAAATGTGCAAGCGAGATGGCACAACAAATGAGAATTATCTTAAATATCTACTTCGGCATCCACTCAAATTCCGTTCGCCGCCCATCACAGTATTTAGTAAATGCAAAATGATGCAGAACATTCAGGTTAATCTACTGTTACAATCTCAATGGAGACAAGTATCACTATTTTTCCCACCTGGCTAGAAATACTAATGCACTCCTACTGCAAGCCTGAATGCGACGTATACAAGCGGAGCAGACGCGAATGAAGAATCATTGTAGATACGATATGGGCTACAAATCGGGATATTCACACACATAAACCACTTTGATCAAGGGCAGATGGTTATGAGTCGACAACTGCGAACGAGCAACTCCGAAGTGTCGACGCTAGTCGGGACTTCGCGTGTCAGTGAGATGAACGTATATGAAAAGTGTTTGAACGGCGGCAGTAGGAGAGCAAAGTACTTCATGTATCATACATACATACATTCATACATTAATCCTTGTTCCATAGATCATGAATACGACATTTCGTAATCATGTGAAACTTATCACTTTAACATAAGTTTTCTCTACACAAAATAATCAATTAATCCTATTTTACAGTTACTACTTCACATTTAAGAATTCATCTATTGAGTAGAAGGAGTTGCCATTCAGAAATTATTTTAATTTGCTTTTAAATGTTGGTTGGCTATCTGCCAGACTTTTAATACTATTTGGCAAATGACTAAAGATTTTTGTGGCAGCATAATTCACTCCTTTCTGTGCCAAAGTGAGATTTAATCGATAATAGTGAATATCATCCTTTCTTCTAGTGTTGTAGCTATGCACTTCGCTGTTATATTTGAATTGGGGTGGCTTATTAATGACAAATTTCATAAGTGAATAAATGTATTGCGAAGGTACTGTGAATATCCCGGGTTCTTTAAATAAATGTCAGCAAGGTGATCTTGAGTGGGCTACAGCTATTATTCTGATTACACGCTTCTGTGCAATGAATTATTTCTCTCTTAATGACGAATTGCCCCAAAATATGATGCTGTATGAAAGCAGTGAATGAAAATAGGCATAGTAGGATAATTTACTGATATGTTTATCACCAAAATTTGGAATAACCCTAATAGCATAAGTAGCTGAACCTAACTGTTTCTGCAGATCATCGATGTGTTGCTTCCAATTCAATTTCTCATCAATGCACACACCCAGAAATTTTGAGTATTCTACCTTAGAAACAGACTTCCGTTCATAGTCTATATTTATCAATGGTGTTATGTAATTTACTGTACATAATTGTATAAACTGTGTTTTCTCACAATTTAGTGAGAGTCCATTTAGAGAACCACTTAATAATTTTATGAAGGACATTATTTGCAATTTCCTCAGCTGATTCTTGCTTTTTAGGAGTGATTACTGTACTTGTGCCATCAGCAAAAAGAACTAACTTTGCATCTTCATGAATATAGAGTGGCAACTGGTTAGTATACAGGGTGTTACAAAAAGGTACGGCCAAACTTTCAGGAAACATTCCTCACACACAAAGAAAGAAAATATGTTATGTGGACATGTGTCCGGAAACGTTTACTTGCCATGTTAGAGCTCATTTTATTAATTCTCTTCAAATCACATTAATCATGGAATGGAAACACACAGCAACAGAACGTACCAGCGTGACTTCAAACACTGTGTTACAGGAAATGTTCAAAATGTCCTCCGTTAGCGAGGATACGTGCATCCATCTTCCGTCGCATGGAATCCCTGATACGCTGATGCAGCTCTGGAGAATGGCGTATTGTATCACAGCCGTCCACAATACGAGCACGAAGAGTCTCTACATTTGGTACCGGGGTTGCGTAGACAAGAGCTTTCAAATGCCCCCATAAATGAAAGTCAAGACGGTTGAGGTCAGGAGAGCGTGGAGGCCATGGAATTGGTCCGCCTCTACCAATCCATCGGTCACCGAATCTGTTGTTGAGAAGCGTACGAACACTTCGACTGAAATGTGCAGGAGCTCCATCGTGCATGAACCACATGTTGTGTCGTAGTTGTAAAGGCACATGTTCTAGCAGCTCAGGTAGAGTATCTCGTATAAAATCGTGATAACGTGCTCCATTGAGCGTAGGTGGAAGAACATGGGGCCCAATCGAGACATCACCAACAATGCATGCCCAAACGTTCACAGAAAATCTGTGTCGATGACGTGATTGCACAATTGCGTGCGGATTCTCGTCAGCCCAGACATGTTGATTGTGAAAATTTACAATTTGATCACGTTGGAATGAAGCCCCATCCGTAAAGAGAACATTTGCAATGAAATGAGATTGACACATTGTCGGATGAACCATTCGCAGAAGTGTACCCGTGGAGACCAATCAGCTGCTGATAGTGCCTGCACACGCTGTACACGGTACGGAAACAACTGGTTCTCCCGTAGCACTCTCCACACAGTTGTAAGTAGGCTGTTTATGTTTTCTCTTATTGGTAACGTTACGTAGCGCTCTATATGAAAATCACTGGCTGTGCTGTGTGCAGTCTGTGGCTAGTTTGCATTGTTGTCTGCCATTGTAGTGTTAGGCAGCGGCAGCTGGATGTGAACAGCGCGTAGCGTTGCGCAGTTGGAGGTGAGACGCCAGGAGTGGTGGATGTGGGGAGAGAGATGGCGGAGATTTGAAATTTGTAATACTGGATATCATATATTATGACTATTAAGGTAAAGTACATTGTTTGTTCTCTATTAATATCTTTCATTTGCTAACTATCCCTATCAGTAGTTAGTGCCTTCAGTAGTTTGAATCTTTTATTTAGCTGGCAGTAGTGGCCCTCGCTGTATTGCAGTAGTTCGAGTAATGAAGATTTTTGTGAGGTAAGTGATTTCTGAAAGGTATAGTTTAATGTTACTCAGGGCCATTCTTTTGCAGGGGTCTTTGATAGTCAGATTGCGTTGCGCTAAATAATATTGTGTGTCAGGTTAAGCACAGTCTGGTGTAAAATTGTTCTAAGGGGACGTTTCACAGTGACGTGGTCAACGTTACCTTGTACAGCAGCAACTTCTCTGACGCTGACATTAGGGTTATCGTCAACTGCACGAAGAATTGCCTCGTCCCTTGCAGGTGTTCTCGTCGTTCTAGGTCTTCCCCAGTCGCGAGTCATAGGCTGGAATGTTCCGTGCTCCCTAAGACGCCGATCAATTGCTTCGAACGTCTTCCTGTCTGGACACCTTCGTTCTGGAAATCTGTCTCGATACAAACGTACCGCGCTACGGCTATTGCCCCGTGCTAATCCATACATCAAATGGGCGTCTGCCAACTCCGCATTTGTAAACACTGCACTGACTGCAAAACCACGTTCGTGATGAAAACTAACCCGTTGATGCTACGTGCTGATGTGCTTGATGCTAGTACTGTAGAGCAATGAGTAGCATGTCAACACAAGCACCGAAGTCAACATTACATTCCTTCAATTGGACCAACTGGCGGTGAATCGAGGAAGTACAGTACATACTGACGAAACTAAAATGAGCTCTAACATGGAAATTAAGCATTTCCGGACACATGTCCACATAACATCTTTTCTTTATTTGTGTGTGAGGAATGTTTCCTGAAAGTTTGGCCGTACCTTTTTGTAACACTCTGTATATTAAGAACAATAAGGGACCCAAGACTGAACCCTGTGGGACACCATTCTTGATACCTCCTCAGTTAGAGGACTCTGCTGGTTTTTGTAGACTATCTGTACTGTTAATTTCAACCTTCTGCATTTTTCCAGTTAAGTATGAATTAAACCATTTGTGCACTGTCCCAATCATACCACAATATTTAAGCTTATCTAGAAGAATTTCATGATTCACACAATCAAAAGCCTTTGAGAGATCACAAAATATCCCAATGGGTGATGTTCGGTTATTCATTGCATTTAATATTTGATTAGTGAAAGCATATATAGCATTTTCTGTTGAAAAGCGTTTCTGAAATGCAAATTGAGACATTCTGGATCATACTCTTGCCGGAGTTTGTTATTGTGGCATAACACTACTATGTTGGTTCTTATCTCAGTGTGGTGATGAGTTTCTTTTACTTTATGTTCGGTTATTCATTGCATTTAATATTTGATCAGTGAAAGCATATATAGCATTTTCTGTTGAAAAGCGTTTCTGAAAACCAAATTGAGACATTCTGGATCATACTCTTGCTGGAGTTTGTTATTGTGGCATAACACTACTATGTTGGTTCTTATCTCAGTGTGGTGATGAGTTTCTTTTACTTTATGTTCTCCATACAGAGAATAGGTACATTCACTCTTCAATGTCCTTATGTGTTCTTTGTACCTGACATTAATATTTATTGCAGTCATCCCAATATTCACACTAAGAAAACAAAAGAATGACATACCACAAAGGAATTATCCGAACAGGACGGAAATCAGTATTTGTGATGTACATGTACATTTCAGAAAAACTGGATAATTTACTCAAGGGAAAGAGCTTAACAGAACTGGACAAGTCAATAACGCATTGGTCCTCCTCTGGTCCTTAAGTAAGAAGTTATTCGGTTGGGTATTGACTGATAGCAAGCATGCATGCAAGTCTGAAGGAACGTCTTATAGTAATTCGGAATAACACAAGTACAGCAATATCGTACCAGGGGTGACAGTCTGGGGTGCCATTACATTTCATAGCAGGACCTCTTTCGTTGTCATCCGCGGCACCATTACAGCACAGCGCTATCTCGACGGTATTCTATGCCCCTTTTCGTTGTTCTTCATGAAAAGCCATCTTGGACTTAAATTTCAGCAAGATAATGCCCGCCTGCATATGGCGACAATTTCTACTGCTTGTCTTAGAGCTTGCCTAGCCCAACCCTGGCCAGTAAGGTCGCCATATCTCTCACTGACTGAGAGCGTTTGGAGCATTATGGGCAGGACCCTCCAACCAGCTCAGGATTTTAACGTACTAACGTGTCAACTGAACAAAACGTGGCGTATTATCCCTCAATCAACGCCAAACCAAATAACTGCTTGCATAAGGGCCAGACTTGGACGAACGCATTATTAACTTGCTCAGTTTGTTAACTCTTTCTCTTGAATAAATCATCCAATTTTTATGAAATTGTTATCATTTGTTTACCTGTACGCATACATCACATCTACCGATTTCTGGTACATTCAGCTAATTCCTTCATCATGTGTTTTTTTTTTTTTTTTTTTTTTTTTTTTTGTTTTTTTTTTCTTGGGATGTATTTACTGCTGCATCCATTACATTTTGAGTCATGTATTCCTGAACTGCTGCATTCCGTTTATCTTTCTTTCGCTTCACGATTTTTAACTTCTTTTGGTTCAGATGGGCACTATGGGACTTAACATCTAAGGTCATCAGTCCTCTAGAACTTAGAATTACCTAAACCTACCTAACCTAAGGACATCACACAAATCCATGCCCGAGGCAGGATTCGAACCTGCGACCGTAGCGGTCGCGTGGTTCCAGATTGAAGCGCCTAGAAACGCTCGGCCACACCGGCCGGCCGTTAACTTCTTTTCAGTTGTGCAATTTGTCTCCTATACTTCGCACAGAAGTTATTAATTTCGTGTGTGAACTGGTTATGTTATGTTGTGGTGTGCCATTTTGTGTTTGTGTTACGATGAGTTTGGTATGCATTATGTATTACAGTTATGTGCTAGTATATCTGGATTGTTCTTATTTTTGCTGTCTTCTGTTAGTATCTTATTTTAATGGTGTTGAGTGTAAATTCTGTACAACCTTGCTATTGTATCCATTCTTTTGTGCCGTGTTGATGACCATGTTCAGCTCTTCTTGGTAGTAATTTTTACATACAAATGTCACGCACTGCATAGGTAGCATATGTGTGATGTGTGATGGCTGCTGGTTTTTAAGAATGTTGGTGGCTTGATTTCTTCTTATTTGATTTCTTCTTATTTAAATGTATTGAAGCTGTGTCTGTAGTTGGATTTTGTTGTTTTGAGGTCAAGCAAGTGTATTGTTGCTTCAGTTTCCATTTCTGAAGCGGGCTAAATGTTATTGTGCATATTAGAACCGTGCAAGTTTAATCTGTTTATATGTGCTTGTGGTGTGTCCATGAGGTATAATATTATCTACATACACTAAAGGCTTAATATTTCCTGTTTCTATTATTCTGGAAAAACTCTGTTTTCAATATGATTCATTATGATATTTGCTAGTATGTATGACAATTGGCTCCCATTGGAGGACTTTAAACATATGTTGTGCTGAAGGTAGTTTTGCAAGTTATCATTTGTATATGTTCTTCTGTAGTGGTATTTGGGAGTTTTGTGTTTCCTGTCAGTTTTTCTTTTATGATGATTCCGTCACTGTGTGGGAGTAAAGTGTACATGTCTTGAACATCAAAGGAAATTGGTTTTGCAGTTGGTGGGATGTGTGTATGTTTTATTTTTTGGATTAATGCTAAGGAGTTTTATATACACACTTGTGCATTCTCCAGTTTGCACTGCTCAGGTAAGTATTATTGTGCAAATTATAAAATGTGGTACGTGACAGTATTATTAAAATTGTTAACTGGTGTCTCGAGGACACTATCTTTTGTATTTTGGCTGCCTTCTGAGTGCTGGTGTTGCTGAAATTTTTTTGTTCTATGCTTTGTTTCTGTGGGTAAGTGCTCGACATTTTTAAAGTTTTTTTCAGAGTTATTTGGAATCTCATTGTGGGATCAGACTCAGTTCCTTAACATATTTTTTATAGTTGGTTTTGTTCATATATTCCTGTGTAGCCATGAGCACTAGTGCTACTTTTGCCACTTTTCTAGCTATTGCCTATAGTTTCTTTGTTTATTGCCTAAATAATGCTAGTGATTTGTCACTTTCTTCTTGTTTTTTTCCTATGAGTTTTCTTCTTTTTGTGAACCACACAGCTGTTTTACTATCAGTCCCAGTTTACTCTTGTATTTATATCATTATTTTCCTTGTTGCGCTGCAATATGTCCTGTTTCTATAATGATGTCCATAACATCTGCTTTTCTTAGCTTGCTCTTATTAATGTTATATTCAAGCTTTGTCTCTAACAATTCACTCAGTTGTATGTCATTGAGGATCACTATTCTACAATGAAATTGTGCGTGTGTGTGTGTGTGTGTGTGTGTGTGTGTGTGTGTGTGAGAGAGAGAGAGAGAGAGAGAGAGAGAGAGAGAGAGAGGGAGAGAGAGAGAGAGAGAGAATGAGAGCGATAGTGAGAGAGAGAGAGAGAGAGAGAGAGGGTATGTGTGTGTTCTCCTACAGTTGTTCCCTCATGAGCGCATTTGATTTCTTTTTCTTTGTGTCTCCTGCTGTTCTGTTGATATTTTCTGAGCAACCTGTTCTGCTTTGTCTATTACATGCTATGGGACTTAGTATTGTTCAGGTTTGTTGTTATCTGAAGATACAAATTGTATACATTTTTTTGTTTAGTCCAGATGCTTTTTGGATACCGGTACCGAATCTCATTTTAACCTATATCTGTTTGCTTCTAAGTTATTCTTGTTTGCTACTTGAAAATCACTGCTTAACTTTACATAAGAGTAATTTGGGATCAAGGGATATTTGTTAAACCTTCTGTTGAATTTCAAATTGTGTATTATCCTGTGAAATTGACTGAGGGTCTTCTTGTGTGTGTTGCATGTCTGCAATGGAAATGCTTGACAAGAAGTGAAAATACTGTCAAGATTTACAGCTATTATTTCTCATTTGCTACTCCTTTTATATTTACCATGTAGATAAGACAGACTGCTATTTACCCCAGAGGAACACAGTCTCATCTAGGCCTAAATTCGGAACTAACAAAAATTTATGCTAGCCAGTTGATAAAGTCAACGATATTTTGCTAGTGTAGAACATTATGTATTATCATCTTCTCCCCTAAAGTTGTGTTTGGTGAAGTGAACTATTACTGAAAAATTTCTAAAATTATCAGATGATGATAGTTTATTTTTTGAACCCACCATTCCTTAAACATTATTTGCAATAACAGATGCTATCTAGCACTTTTTCCTTGGAATATAGTGACTTAATAGTTCAAAACTGTAATGTATAGTAAACTAACAAATTACTTTACATTTTACTCATAAATACATAAGACTCATTTGTTAAAGGACATCTTGAATAAACCATGAGCGCATTTAAAATGTTGGATGGCCTTTTTTTACAATATGTCCTTTAATAAATATTCACAAGCTGTGGAGCACCAAGCATACAAGATTTTTACCTAGGACTAATTTTCAAATATAGCTACACAAATATAGGTCATTTATTTCACTGTGGAAATGAATGTTATTTTAAATCTTTTTTCCTCAGAAAACATAAAAATATGAAATAAAGCTTATATCTATTTGCGACACCTACAAGTTTAATATACATTTGTTTAGATAAATGCTGCTCACAGAAGTTATGTCCAAAATGGAATAACTAATAAGCCAGTAACATCCTTTCAAACTGCTCAAATTTGATGTTTTATTGTTGTGACCATGGGGTAGATAAAACAATCTAAACCGAGCGAGGTGGCGCAGTGGTTCGCTCACTGGACTCGCATTCGGTAGGACGATGGTTCAGTTCGGCGTCCAGCCATCCTGATTTAGATTTTCCGTGATTTCCCTAAATCGCTCCTGGAAAATGCCGGGATGGTCCCTTTGAAAGGGCACTACCGTCTTCCTTACCCGTCCTTCCGTAATCGGATGAGACCGATGACCTCGCTGTTTGGTCTCTTCCCCCAAACAATCCAATCCAGTCCAAAACAATCTAACATTAGTGATTGAGCAAATATATCAGATGCCACATTTAAATTATGCAATTGTCAGCACACTGGACTAAAATGATGTTATACATTACTCATGTTTGCCATAGGAAGCTCTCTTTGGCCTGCTTCCAAGAAAGAGGTCTGGCTTAAGAAGCATTTTGATTAGACGGACTGATATGGCAGCAGAAAACTTAGTTATGTCAAGGCATAATATGTGTGTTGGCTTAGAAGCTCTCTGGCTGATCTTGTTCCAAAAAAGGAGCTTGGCTTAGGAAAGGGTACAAAAGGGGAAGGGTCACAGCTTAGGAAGGGGAGAGATAAAGGGAGTGGAAGGCAGTAGGAGACGCGGGAGCGGAGGGATGTGGTTTAAGAAGAAGGTGTGGCTTAGGACAGAGATGAGGTATGATGACAAGCCTATGACACTGCCCCTGCATGTAGGCAACCTGACGGTAAGAGTTTAGATTTGATCCACAATGTCCACTGCTTTACTCCTACGGTCGAATGTGTATTTTGCTCTCCTCCTGAGTATTTGAGTGTTTGACACACCTATTTCTGAAGCGAGCATGACGAATGTCCTGAGGACGGTGCTGTGTACTGAAACCAGTATCCAACAGACATAATAAAAATAGTGCGACTATAGACCAAACATATATTGTTTCTCCTACTGACAGTGAAACCAAGAGTAGATGACAGGTGTTGGTCGTCCAGACAGCATGTCAGAACACGGAGGTTACAGGCTATCCTGCTCTGTAAAGTAGCATAGATGGCGATCTGTGGCATATCTGACAGCAGACGTGTTTTGGAGCATACTGTTCAGCACACCTAGTTGAAGATGCGGCTCCATAACAGTCCCCCATGTTGACCCAATGCCAATATCTGATATGAGCCCAGTGGGCACAGGATCTTCGTGATTGGAATAGGTCGTTAGAAACATGTCGCCTGTTTGGTTGAATCACTTTTCTTATTACACCAGGCTGATGGTCGTGTCCAGATTCACAGTCATCTAGGTGAGTGGCTTTTCAAAACATGCGCTGCTCCACGATGCAAGCCGTTAATGACAGATCTGTGCTATGGAGGTATTCACGTGCTCAGTTGTGGGGAATGTGGTGGTAATTGAAGGTAATGTGAAATTTGTAGCCCATGTGAATACCAGTGCAGTCCATTTTTATCCCTTCATGCTCGTTGCCTTCCCTGACATTGATGATACAAATGTCAGTGCCACAAGTTTAGAATCGTGATGCAGTGGTTTGAGGAGCATGCCATTGAATTGGGGGCTATGTCTTGGCCAAAAAATGCGCCTGGCGGAACACATCTGGGACACTATGAGATGCGAGCTCCACATCCATAGATCAGTCGCTGGTAATTTGAGGGTATTTCATGAGTGATGACCTGTGACAGATATTTGGTGGCAAATACCTCCAGGAAGCTAGTAAGGTCTTATCGATTCCATGCAGAGTCGCTGCTGTATTGCATTTCAAATATGGACAAAAATGCTGTCAATCAGGTGGTCATAATGCACTGAGACGACAAAAGTCATGGGGTACCACCTAATAAAGTGTCGGATCGCCTGGCTCGACGTGGCATCGACTCCACAAATCGTTGAAGTCCCCTGCAGAAATACTGAGTCATGCTGCCTCTACATCTGTCCATAATTGCGAAACTGTTGCCGATGCAGGATTTCGTGCAAGAACTGACTTCTCGATTATGTTCCATAAATGTTCGATGGGATTCATGTCGGTCAGTCTGGATGGCCAGATCATTCCCTCACATTGTCCAGAATGTTCTCCAAAAAAATCACGAACAACTGTCTCCCGGTGACATGGTGCACTGCCACCCACAAAAGTTCCATCGTTGTTTGGGAACATGATGTCCATGAATGGCTGCAGTTTGTCTCCAAGTAGCTGAACATAACAACTCCCAGTCAATGATCGGTTCAGTTGGACCACAGCATCCAGTGCATTCCATGTAAACAAAGCCCGCGTCATTATGGTGCCACCACCAGCTTGCATAGTGCCTTGTTGAGACGTTGGGTTCATGGCCTGTGGGGTCTTCGCCAAACCCGAACCTAACCATCAGCTCTTACCAATTGAAATCGGGACTCATATGACCAGGCAACGGTCCTCCAGTCGTCTAGCGTCCGGCCATATGGTCACGCAAACGCCCCTACTCTCAGTCGTTAAGTGGAGGTCGTCGGCCACTCCATTGTCTGTGGTTAGAGGTAATGTCTGACATTTGCTATTCGCGGCAACTCTTGACACGATGGACTTCGGGGTATTGGCTTCCCTAACGATTTCAGGAATGGAATGTTCCATGCTCCTAGCTCCAACTCCTATTCTGGGAGGACGACGGTTCAATCCCGTCTCCGGCCATCCTGATTTAGGTTTTCCGTGATTTCCCCAAATCGTTTCAGGTAAATTCCGGGATGGATCCTTTGAAAGGGCACGGCCGATTTCCTTTCACATCCTTCCCTAACCCGAGCTTGTGCTCCGTCTCTAATGACCTCGTTGTCGACGGGACGTTAAACACTAATCTCCTCCTCCTCCTCCTATTCCGGGATCAATGTCTGTTAATCTGTCGTGAGGCCATAATCACGTCGGATATCTTTTCATCTGAATTACGTGAACACAAATGACAGCTCCTCCAATGCACTGCCCTTTTATACCTTATGTATGCGATACTACCGTCATATGTATATCTGTATATCTTTATTCCATGACAATTGTTTCATCAATGTACGTTGTGTCATCACTGTAGATATTCTGACACTGTATCTAGAGAAGCCACTGCATGTCACACGGTGAATCTGTGTGCCACTCATTCACACACTACAAGGGCGAGCATTTATTAGTTAGAAAACCAATAGCTTGGAATAGATAAGCTTGGAATAGACTACAACGAGGCCATGGTGAACATAACTGCGTTACTACAACAGAAAGAAGACAGTCTAATAACGATGGCCATAGAGTTCTGCCTAATGACTCATGGTCTCGTCGGAGAGAGGAGCCCCGGTTTGGAGCTGCTTTGCGCGGAATTATGAGCAGCTTCTCGTCTAGACAATGACTAGTTAGGAAACACTGACTGAAGCATACAAAAAAGGTGTACAGTACGGATTTTATACTTTGGTGTTTCTCAAAGAGGCCACTCGTGTCACATTTTCAGCGATCTGTCATCCATCTTTATGATAACACATTTGGCTGTTTACTTCCCCGTTATATTAATGTTAACAAAGGCTTGTAGGTTTGAATACTTTCTTGTATTTATACACGGTATAAAAAAGTATTCCATACTCTGAGAGGTGGTAATATGGACCAAAACAAGAAAAAAAATATGTTGTCGATAAGGGCTCCAAAAGGCCTACCTTAAGAGCTATGAGTGTTTGTTTGTCTTCATTATGTGATTTGACATATCTCATTTACTGCAAGATTCTTGCTATTACGAATTACCAATAGAATGCAATATAAAAATGAGTAAACAAAGGAGAACACATAATTTCGCAATTTTCCATACTGAATAATGCGCTTCCTTTATGCTGTCAAGTGCAAAAGTAAAACTGCAATGCAAAATCATTTCACAAACTTCTCAAAATACAAACTCATTCCACTAGAACTAATATATTCGCTGTGTTTATCCAAAACCGTGAATAAGATTTACAGTAACAACACTAACAGACGCCCTGTGCTTGGTGCATCGATGGACAATAACAGAGGTATGTGTCCTCATTTGTTTACTGTATTCTGTGGTCGTTCGTAATAGCAAATAGCGTGCAGTAGAAGTGATGTGTTTCACAGTAGCGGAGACGAAAAAGTGTTCATAGCTTTTAAGGTATACATTTTAGAATTTATGCTTATTGAACGTTTTTTACTTGGTTTAGTCCATAATACCACCTCTCAAAATATATTCTTTTTTAACCCCTTGTATATAGAATGTTGTACTTGTGCATATTTTTACGTGACTCAACTACCACGTCTCATGCTAAAAACGGTACAGCCAGTAACGTACGAGCAGTCTTGCGATAAAGTTCGAAAATAAATTGCCTACAGAAAGACTTCTGAAAGTGTTAGAGGTTCGCCATGTTTTACGAATTAGGATACACGACTTTTAAAAAATAAATGGCTCATACATTGCCACCGTTCTGCCCAAAATGGTTTTTCGTTACATAAATGCACCAAGGCGCATAGGTGTTTGACGTGTTTCTGAGAAGCTGCTTAACTTATTCTTCAGATTATTTAGCTTCCACTTCAATTTAATCGTTAAATGTGCCTTGTCCATCAGTCCAAAGTGGATAAAGCTTCCACGTTCCTGTCGAAAGATGGATTGATAACAGTGTTAAAGAAACAATTTGGACCATTTTCTAGAAGCAATTCTATAGATTGTGGAAAGACAGAAACAGAACAGTGTTGTAAGTGGGCTGCTTCTGTGTTGGCAGTGCTGTGTAGCGCTTTGTATTGGATCTCTGACTGCACTTTCTTTGTAAGAGACTCTGTGGCTGGTTGGACTAGTATTGGAAGTTTATCGCCAGTACTGTTGAGCAATTGGAAGTTAGTCGCCAGCAGTGATGGAAGTACTGTTGGGCAGTTGGAGGTGAACAGCAAGCAGTGATGGATGTTAAATTTGAGAAGTTAGCAATGATGAAGGGCAGAGGTCTGAAGTGTTAGATAAGGCTAACAATCTGGAAGTATCCGACTTGGAGACTGAAAATTATTCATGATTATATATCTTTGTATTGGATGTCAATGACGATTTATATTCATGTTTGAACTGGATGTCACACTATTAAGGTAAAAGAATACATTATTTGGTTTGCAACAAAATCTTTCCTTTGCTAACCACATGCCTATTAGTAGTTAGTGGCTTTAGTAGTTAGAATCTTTTATTTGGCTGGCAGTATTGACGCTCGCTGTATTGCAGTAGTTCGCGTAATGAAGATTTTTGTGACGTAAGTGCTTAATGAAATGTGTAGGTTATTGTTAAAATTTCTTTTTAGTCAGGGCCATTCTTTTGAATTAATTATTTGAAGTCAGGTTGCAATTTTTTTGAGCAGTCAGATGGCGTTGCGCTAGAATATTGTGGGTCAGTGTTGACATGATAAGAAAAAGTAAAGAGAAAGTAGGCTCAATACGTTCAGTTTTACTCAGCTGTTTCAGAATCAAATAACGTAGAAGTTTCATCTTCTCAGTCATTCAGCAATTTAAGTACAGACACACACATTTAAATAAAGAAGATTCAATGCTTATACATCCACCTACATCTACATCCAAACCCCCCACACAACAATGAAGTACATGGCGGAGAATACTTAAGGTTCACCACATAACAGGGTTTCCTTCCAGTTCCAGTGGCACAAGGACAATGACTGTTTGGTTGCCTCTCTGCGGGCGGTGAACAGTCCAGTCCTGTCTTCACAGTCGCTACAGGAGCGATAGCTAGGGGGTGAAGAATGTCTCTACGTTCATCGCTCAGTAAGGGTTCCCGAAGTTTTGTTAAGTAAGCTCTGGCTGGATAATCGGCGTCTGTCTCTACGCGTCTACCATTTCAGGTTTCTCTGCATTTCCGTGAATCTCTTCCGTAAGCGTGACAAAAGTTACACCATTCGTGGTGCCCTTTTATGTAGCCATTCAAATTACATGTTACTCCTATCTGGTGCAGCACCCACAAAATTGAGCTATATTCTAGGTAGGATCGTACGAGAGTTTTTTAAGTGAAATATTTAACATAATGTCGTCTACATTAAACTGTGGTTAGGAAACTAACTGTTTATGACACCAAAAGATAAATTAAAATAAGTGTCTGTCATTTTATTTACTCCCACGACGCGTTTCAGGGTCTTACTCCCGCAACTACATGTAGCTCAGAGGATACACTGCATATCTGTTTGCTGGCTGGCTGTTTTCTGTATCATTTCGCTACAGATAACGTGGAATCAGCACTTGTTAACGTAATATGGCACTAGATTTACAAATTTTGGATCAATAATATAGCTATTATAATATGTTCTAGAAGAAAAAACACTTAAGTTAGTTAGGAGTACACATTTCCATCCTTAGATGTCACACAAACACGAATCAGTAACATAAACAGTCCACAGATTGTCCATACATTGAGATACAACGCCTTGTAAGTAAATGAGCTTTCATTACTGCTTACATTGCGAATCAAAGATACAAGTAACAATTATTTAATTAATTAATATCTTTTTGCTTGAGAATACTATTATAGCCAAAAATAAAAATACTAAAAATAAAATATACAAACCTAATTTTGGCGTATTTGCTTGATATGTTTTGGTTTGATAATTTGGACATTAATTTACGATCTAGGTCATTGCAAATAGATCGTGGCAAAAGTTATGGTGCATCGTGTAGTATGCTTTACAACCTCCTAAAGAAGCTCATTGCGGCTGTCTCAGCTTTGTCATTGTGTTCTGCCCATGCTTTCTATTCTGAAGAAAAAGTTTAGGTTCTTCATAGTGTGTCCTAAATCATAAAACAATTCCCAAATTATCCAACCAAAACACAACAAATAAATATGCTGAAACTAGGATTATATGTTTTATATTTTTTACATTGTTATTTTTTGTAATAAATCTATACAATGTCTGAGCTATTTATGTTATCGGTTCCTGTTTTTGAGGCATCGAAGGATAGAAATATATATTTATAAGGAACCTCTGTGTTCTTTCTGCTGAAACAAATTGCAAGTAGCTTTATTATTGTTTTAAAAGTTGTTGTCTTGGTGCCATATTACTTACATAAGTTCTGATTATACCTAATTTGCAGCGAACTGAAATTCAAAAGAGACAGCTGTCAACAGCCAGCAAACAAATGCCATGTTATTCCCTGAGCTACTTGAAGATGAGGGTGTACGCCCTCGTGAGAGTAAATAAAGTGACTGACACATATGATTATTTTAATTTTTCTTTTATTAGGAAAGTACTTTATAGAGTGATTGTATTTTCCCGGAATCCTACTGTTGAAACGAAGCTTCCCACCTGCTTGATCCGTGACTGAGCCTACGATCATTCCATTTCATAACCTCAGACACTCTTCTCAGTCTTCTTCTCGCGTCTATCCGTTTCGAATGTTGGTGACCATCATAACTTGTTCCAAAAACTTCCTCGCTCGTGTTCGAAGTCCATGTCCTTACGTTTCCGAGCCACGACGTTCTTCTTCTTCCTCCTCATCTACCAGCTATCTTTGCTTGAAAAATGTTCTGCAGCAATAAAATACCTATTTCCATTCCTCATTACACGGCCAAGACATTGTGGTTTTCTGCATTTTATTATGTTTACGACTTCTTTTTCTTCCTTCATTTTGCGGAGAATGCGGTAGTAATTCCATCTTTTCTGGCACTCTTAGCATTTCCTGTACAGCAACATCTCAAATGCCTTAAGTTGTTTTGCACGTCGTCTTGGTCAAAGCGCAGTGCTCACCTCCAGTTAACAGTTTTGGCGATTACTTTTGAAATAATAAATAATTTATTGCTTTTTCCCGTCTGTTAAATTTTCATTTGACTTTCTCTTATAACACACTGTTAGCATCCTTATATAGAACTGGATGTGGAGATATAATTTTGTGTAATTTAATCATAATCGTCTCACACTAAAACAATATTGCTGGTAATGACCTCGCTTAGTGTGTTCAGAACACGAAACTATACTACATAAGCCTTTTCGTTCCCATGTCAGTGTGCCCTGATATAAGTAGCACATTTCTGCACCTCTCCGAAACACCATTGATATCTCTCCGCAACTGGCTAATTTTGTGGGTAGTAGTGAGTTCTCTTACGTGCAGCTATTTTCCAGGCGTCCGCACGCCCCAACTCCATTCGTTGTATTCACGGAGAGAGCTCTAGCATGTGAAAGGACAGCGGTTCAAATTCTCGTCGGGCCAACCAGATTAAGGATTTTTGTCGTTTTCCTAAACGGCACAAGGTAAATGTTGATATAGTTCGTTTCGAAGGGTATACATAAAATGAAAAACAGAAACTTTTTTCAAAAGGTGTGCTTGATGTGCAAACAAAATAAACCTAGTTTCGTTGAGTAATACGGCACGTCCAAAGGCATGGGCGCCGGCGTGAACATGCATAGTGAATACACTACAGCATATATTTTACCTGAGTGGGTCAACACAAGAACAGTCTGGCTTCAGAACAAAGCAGACGTCGTCTCATCTTAGCAACACAATTTCTAGGACTGAACTAGATAAAATCATAGGGAACTCCGTCGTTGGAAAGTAGTATGGCAAAAATAAACGAAAAACAGAAGGATTCGCTTATTGTCTTTGTGTTTAAACCCTGCGTGATACAGTCTCTCTCCGTCAAATGGAGACGATGCATCTTGTTTACTGAATAACATTATGACATAGCTTCTTTTGTCGTTAATAACAACAAATTCTCAACAAGCAATGTGTGAAAATACAATAAAGAGACAGAAATTAGCTTACCTATTGCATTTATTAGGCGGAAACCGGTGATTTTGGATACGTAGCCCTTCCGGAACACAAAGTCAGCGAGCCACCCAAACAACAGACTGCCGACTCCACCGGTGATGTGAGGTATGGCGGACAGGAGCCCGTTCTGCATAAAACGTGGCTACTTTGGTGACTGTTCCCAAACAGTGTTCAGGACTGTCACAAGTCACACACATCTCAGCCCTCAATGGAGGCGAGTTTGACATCGTCTGCAAACAACGATGCTGTTACATTCTGTGTCCCCTACTCACACAAAAACATATTTTAAACTCATAAATACCCACATATATCCTGAATTGCTTTACTTTCAGCTAAAAAGAAATTTAATTCAAAATATATTCGCGTCGAGTTCTGAGAATTAGTCTTCAGATTGAGTTTACTTTGTGTAAGACCGTCTGTGATGTTGAAATATTTCTGTATCCGTGATTGTTGAGAAGACACCCGTTACGCTGAGTTGCAGTGCTAGTTAAATGGTAAGTCATTTCAACCGAACCCAGTAAAAATCATTCTCAGAACACTCTCTAAATATAACGATTCCTGTCCGACAAATTGTTTCTCGTGAGGTATATGGCTTTCACCAATTCACATTTTCTCTGCTACTTAAGCAGATACTTAGAATTTCGTTTATAATTTGGAGCTAGCCCATACAAATACCGTTCATCACGTGAAACTTCCTGGCAGATTGGTTGGTTCAAATGGCTCCAAGCACTATGGGACTTAACATCTGAGATCATGAGTCCCCTAGACTTAGAACTACTTAAACCTAACTAAACTAAGGACATCACACACATCCAGGCAGCAGGCAGGATTCTAACCTGCGACGGTAGCAGCAGCGCGGTTCCGGACTGAAGCTCCTAGAACCGCTCGGCCACACGGCCGGCACCTGGCAGATTAAGTTGTGTTTCATTCTGGACACATACCCCAAGTTGCGGCTAAGCCATGTCTCCGCAATTTCCAAGAGTGCTACTCCAGCAAAAATTTCGAGAGGAGCTTCCCTGAAGTTTGGAAGGTAGAAGATGAATTACTGGTGAAAGTAAATCTGTAGTAGTTCAATCGGTAGAGCAATTACCCACAAAAGGCAAAGTCTGGAGTTCGAGTCTCAGTCTGGCACACAGTTTTAATGAGCCAGGCAGTTTTATGTCTGTTCACATCTCGCGGCAGAGTGAAAATTTCCTTCTGCTCATCACGTGTTTCACGAGCCTTTCAGTTCAAAGGAAAACGTCGATTTGTTTCTTATTACAAACCAAATGTTTTTATAATGGGATTCTATAAGCCCATTGTGGTATCAACGTTCGATACCACACTTGTTAGGGGTTGCAGTTATTGATCGCGGTCCGTAATAGATATGGCTGGACCCGCGAGTCGCGACTAGCGCCGCTCCGCGGCTTGTGACAAGTATCTAGCGAGTTCTTGTCCTCTCTTGCTCGGGACGTCAACTAGGAATGTAACATAGCCTTCAGCTGATAGGAAGCAATCTCTAACAAGGCGCTTTGTCAAGTACGACATAAGTAATGCCTCTCTAGATATGTTTGTAATTATATGTATGCAACATATGAAAAAACCTGTACCACAAGTTAAGTACAATATACAGGGTGAGTCACCTAACATTACCGCTGGATATATTTCGTAAACCACATCAAATACTGACGAATCGATTCCACAGACCGAACGTGAGGAGAGGGGCTAGTGTAATTGGTTAATACAAACCATAAAAAAATGCACGGAAGTATGTTTTTTAACACAAACCTACGTTTTTTTAAATGGAACCCCGTTAGTTTTGTTAGCACATCTGAACATATAAACAAATATGTAATCAGTGTCGTTTGTTGCATTGTAAAATGTTAATTACATCCGGAGATATTGTAACCTAAAGTTGACGCTTGAGTACCACTCCCCCGCTGTTCGATCGTGTCTATCGGAGAGCACCGAATTACCTAGGGATCCAAAGGTAAAGGTGATGGACCTTAGGTACAGAAGAGACTGGAACAGCACATTACGTCCACATGCTAACACCTTTTTATTGGTCTTTTTCACTGACGCACATGTACATTACCATGAGGGGTGGGGTACACATACACACGTGGTTTCCGTTTTCAATTACGGAGTGGAATAGAGTGTGTCCCGACATGTCACGCCAATAGATGTTCAATGTGGTGGCCATCATTTGCTGCACACAATTGCAATCTCTGGCGTAATGAATGTCGTACACGCCGCAGTACATCTTGTGTAATGTCGCCGCAGGCTGCCACAATACGTTGTTTCATATCCTCTGGGGCTGTAGGCACATCACGGTACACATTCTCCTTTAACGTACCCCACAGAAAGAAGTCCAGAGGTGTAAGATCAGGAGAACAGGCTGGCCAATTTATGCGTCCTCCATGTCCTATGAAACGCCCGTCGAACGTGTACCTCACCCCTCATGGTAATGTACATGAGCGTCAGTGAAAAAGACCAATAAAAAGGTGTTAGTATGTGGACGTATTGTGCTGTTCCAGTCTCTTCTGTACCTAAGGTCCATTACCGTTCCCTTTGGATCCCTACGTAATTCGGTGTTCTCCGATACACACGATCGAACAACGGAGGAGTGGTACTCAAGCGTCAGCTTTAGGTTACAATATCTCCGGATGTAATTAACATTTTACAATGCAACAAACGGCACTGATTGCGTATTTGTTTATACGTTCAGATGTGCTAACAAAACTAACGGGGTTCCATTTAAAAAAAACGTAGGTTTGTGTTAAAAAACATACTTCCGTGCATTTTTTTATGGTTTGTATTAACCAGTTTCACTAGCCCCTCTCCTCACGTTCGGTCTGTGGAATCGATTCGTCAGTATTTGATGTGGTTTACGAAATATATCCAGCGGTAATGTTAGGTGACTCACCCTGTATTTTATTTTTTACCAACGCCTACTAATTATATCAGTCGTTGCAGATACAAACTATGCAGCCAGCTCCTTACCGACTTCACTGCCAAACCTGCAGTATATGTTTCTATTTAGCATTGGCCACCTGTCATCATAACAACTGACGACGAGAATCATAACAACCATTTGATAGAGTGGACGGTTGTAGCTTCTGTAAAGGTCACATCCTGTCTCGTAGCTGATAGACATAAACCTCGTTTCCGCGTACTCCCAAACAGAACCGTGACGTAATATGTTTTCAAAATTCGAGCGCAATTAGTTGTTGTCTGTTGCTGTCGTCTGCCATTACATTCGCCCCACGGTGTAAGACCGGTGCACATCTTCTTCAGCACCGGAAACAATGCACCATACATACGATGCCGCAGTGCCTGTGTTGTTCAGAAGTACGGTGCAATCAATGTTCACTCGGACATATGGAAGTCTGGGACTGGTCGTAAAGCGTGCCCGGATGGCCTAACGATAACTCAACCAATCACGAAAAGCGGAAAATCCGGGTTCGCGTTCCAGTCCAGCACAAATTTTCATTGCCGTCATTGCACTGTACAGTTGATGGTTGTCCACATTTGCAAGTACGAGTAGATTTCTTGTATACAGGGTGTCCCAGCCATCTTGTCCACCCAAAATATCTCTGGAACAATAACAGCTAACGGAAACCGACTTTCACCGGTATCAATGTAGGGCTGGGGCCCATGAATGTACATATTTGGAAACATTCTAAAACGAAAGCATATGTGTTTTTTTTAACACAAACTTATGTTTTTTTAAATGAACCTCCTATATTTTTTCTTCAGCAATCCATAGCATGACAAAGCACATACACAATGGCGTTGATTGCATCGAAATATTCCCATTACATCCCGAGATATTGAGACGCGAAGTTGACGCTTGAAACACCCGTCATGCGCTGCTAGCGCCCGTCCTGAGGCTCAGGCGTGAACCCCATGCTGCCCGTAATCGCGATGTGATCGACATGTGTAATCACACCTCCATACTTATCAAGAGGTCCGAAACGAATAATACGGTCTGCTGCCATCAACTCTCATAAGAACATAATGGTTTCCCTCTTGCACGTTTTACGTATCTACGTACACAATATGAACCAGTACCGATCGGTGTACACTCGTCAGGTTGTCGTATTTATCCTGCACACCAAAAATAAGGTTTATCTAATGCGTTATATGACCCATTGTGCCTGTCGCGCAGGGCCTGGCTCTACCTAGTCAAGTGTCCAACGTAGTTCCCACTACTGCCACAGTTACCACTTCGCCTTGTTTATGATTTGCGACCCATGCAAACTCCTGTACTCCACCACCCTCCGAGCATCCCATTTGTTGTTGTTTTGGCGTGCAGAACACCGCTTCCCAGTGTAGTCGTGCATCAGAGTAATTACGGGCAGCATGGGGTTCACGCCCGAGCCTCAGGACGTGCGCTAGCAGCGCATGTCGGGTGTTTCAAGCGTCAACTTCGCGTCTCAATATCTCGGGATGTAATGGGAATATTGCGATGCAATCAACGCCATTGTGTATGTGCTTTGTCATGCTATGGATTGCTGAAGAAAAAAAACATAAGTTTTAAACATTTAAAAAAACATAAGTTTGTGTTAAAAAACACATATGCTTTCGATTTAGAATGTTTCCAAATATGTACATTCATGGGCCCCAGCCCTACATTGATACTGGTGAAAGTCGTTTTCCAATAGCTGTTATTGTTCCAGAGATATTTTGGGTGGACAAGATAGCTGGGACACCCTGTATGACATCCAATTTCACGACCTCCCGACTAAAATTACTGGCGGGTTTAGTAATCTGTTTGTCGCGTTGTTTACCCTGTGGTAGTGACCGCTCATAGCAGCCAGGACCTGATTTATCAAATGGAATCTGATGGTTTCCTGGTTGAAAAGCGTGTTCCGCAACAGCTGATCTGTCTGTTTTTCCCCTCCTACAGTTGTTCTCATATTCTTAGAGTCATTTTTCCATCTGCATCCATATTCTGCAAACCACTGAGAAGCACATGGAAGAGGACTCTTCCCATTATACAAATTATTGGGGATTCTTCCCATTCTAGTCACTTCTGGAGTGCAGGAGAAATTATTTGCTTAAACACATCGGCGTGTGCTGTAATTAGTCTGCAAGCCTCTAGCCTCTTTATACACTCATTAAGGACCATCATAGCAGCCTATCGTGCATTTCTAAAATCTCAATTTGCGTACATGCACATTAATGTCACTTTGCTGCTATATTACATCGTCAGGCAAACGGTAGGTACACTATGTGATCAAAAGTACCCGGACACCCCCAAAAACATACGTTTTTCATATTAGACGCATTGTGGTGCCACCGACTGCCAGGTACTCCATATCAGCGACCTCAGTAGTAATTAGACATCATGAGAGAGCGGAATGGAGGGCTCCTCGGAACTCACGGACTTCGAACGTGGTCAGGTGATTGGGTGTCACTTGTGTCATACGTCTGTACGCGAGATTTCTACACTGTCAAATATCCCTACGTCCACTGTTTTCGATGTGATGGTGAAGTGGAAACGTGAAGGGACACGTACAGCGCAAAAGCGAATAGGCCGACCTCGTCTGTTGACTGACAGAGGCCGTCGACAGTTGAAGAGCGTAGTAGTGTGTGAAAGGTAGACATCTATCCTGACCATCACACAGGAATTCCAAACTGCATGAGGATCCACTGCAAGCACTACGATAGTTAGCTGGGAGGTGAGAAAATTTGGATTTCATGGTCGAGCGGCTGCTCAGAAGCCACGTATCTCGCCGGTAGATGCCAAACGACGCCTCGCTTGGTGTAAGGAGCGCAAACATTGGCCGACTGAACAGTGGAGAAACGTTGTGTGGAGTGACGAATCACGGTAAACAATGTGGCTATCCGATGGCAGGGTGTGGGTATGGCGAATGCCCGGTGAACGTCATCTGCCAGCGTGTCTAGTGCCAACAGTAAAATTCAGAGGTAGTGGTGTTACGGTGTGGTCCTGTGTTTGATGTTGTGTCTTGGAGTGTTTCATGTGTTGTTTTGCGTGGCACTATAACAGCACAGGCCTACATTGATGTTTTAAGCACCTTCTTGCTTCCCACTGTTAAAGAGCAATTCGGGGATGGCGATAGCATCTTTCAACACGATCGAGCACCTGTTCATAATGCACTCCAATGGCGGAGTGGTTACACTACAATAGCATCCCTGTAATGGAGTAGCCTGCACAGATTCCTGACCCGAATCCATTAGAACATCTTTACATTTACATCTACAGCTACATGGATACTCTGCAAATCACATTTAAGTGCCTGGTAGAGGGTTCATCGAACCACCTTCACAATTCTCGATTATTCCAATCTCGTATAGCGCGCGGAAAGAATGAACACCTATATATTTCCGTACGAGCTCTGATTTTCCTTATTTTATCTTGGTGATCGTTGCTCCCTATGTAAGTCGGCGTCAACAAAATATTTTCGCATTCGGAGGAGAAAGTTGCTGATCAGAATTTCGTGAGAAGATACCGTCGCAACGAAAAACGCCTTTCTTTTAATGATGTCCATCCCAAATCCTGTATCATTTCTGTGACACTCTCTCCCATATTTCGCGATCGTACAAAACGTGCTGCCTTTCTTTGACTTTTTCGATGTACTCCGTCAGTCCTATTTGGTAAGGATCCCACACCGCGCAATAGTATTCTAAAAGTGGACGGTCAAGCGTAGTCTCCTTAGTAGGTCTGTTACATTTTCTAAGTGTCCTGCCAGTAAAAGGCAGTCTTTGGTTATCCTTCCCCACAACATTTTGTGTGTGTTCCTTCCAATTTAAATTGTTCGTAATTGTAATACCTAGGTATTTAGTTGAATTTACGGCTTTTAGATTAGACTGATTTATTGTGTAACAGAAGTTTAACGCGTTCCTTTTAGCACTCATGTGGATAACCTCACACTTTTCGTTATTTAAGGTCAACTGCCACTTTTCACATTATTCCGATATTTCTTTTAATTCGTTTTGCAGTTTGTTTTGATCTTCTGATGACTTTATTAGTCGATAAACGACAGCGTCATCTGCAAACAACCGAAGACGGCTGCTCATATTGTCTCCCAAATCGTTTATATAGATAAGGAACAGCAAAGGCCTATAACACTACCTTTGGGAACGCCAGAAATCACTTCTGTTTTACTCGATGACTTTCCGTCAATTACAACGAACTGTGACCTCTCTGACAGGAAATCAGAGATCCAGTCACATAACTGAGACGATATTCCATAAGCACGCAATTTCACTATGAGCCGCTTATGTGGTACAATGTCAAAAGCCTTTTGTAAATCCAGAAATACGGAATCGATCTGAAATCCCTTGTCAATAGCACTCAGCACTTCGTGTGAATAAAGAGCCAGTAGTGTTTCACAGGAACGATGTTGACTGTGTGTCAATAGACCGTTTTCTTTGAGGTAATTCATTATGTTCGAACGCAATATATGTTCTAAAATACTGCTGCATATCGACGTTAACGATATTGGCCTGTAATTTAGTGGATTACTGCTACTACCTTTCGTCGAGCAAACGGTTGTATATGATTGTTAAGTATGGAGCTAATGCACAGCATACTCCGAAAGGAACTCAATTGGTATACAGTCTGGACCAGAAGACTTGCTTTTATTAAGTGATTTAAGTTGCTTCACTACTCCGAAGATATTTACTTCTACGTTACTCATGTTGGTAGCTGCCGGCCGGAGTGGCCGTGCGTTTCTAGGCGCTACAGTCTGGAACCGAGCGACCGCTACGGTCGCAGGCTCGAATCCTACCTCGGGCACGGATGTGTGTGATGTCTTTCGGTTAGTTAGGTTTAATTAGTTCTAAGTTCCAGGCGACTGATGACCTCAGAAGTTAAGTCTCTCACAGACATTTTTTTGTTGGTAGCTGTTCTCGATTCGAATTCTGGAATATTCACTTCGTCTTCTTTTGTGAAGTCATTTCGGAAGGCTGTGTTTAGTAACTCTGCTTTGGCAGCACTATCTTCGGTGGTATCTCCTTTGCTATCGTGAAGAGAAGGCATTTATTGTTTCTTGCCGCGAACATACTTCACATAAGACCAGAATCGCTTTGGATCTTCTACCAGGTTTCGAGACATCTTTGGGATGTTTTGGACCGCTGACTTCGTGCCAGACCTCACCGACCGACATCGATACCTGTCTTTAGTGCAGCACTCCGTGAAGAATGGGCTGCCATTCCCCAACAAACCTTCCAGGCGCTGATTGAACGTATACCTGCGAGAGTGAAAGATGTCGTCAAGGCTACAGGTGGGCCACGATACTGAATTCCAGAATTACCGATGGAGAGCGCCACGAACTTGTAAGTCAGTTTCAGCCAGGTGGCCGGATACTTTTGATCACATAGTGTAATTGGCTATATAATGGCATGCACATGACAGGGAGGAGGGTGCATAAATATCATAATTCGGTTCATCTCACGTTGGAGACGAGCGGTAACTTTTGGGTTGTGTGGAGGACAAATGCTTAAACGTGGCTGGAGCATTCTCATTGATTTTGGGTCTCAAGGGCTAGAGCGACGGACGCTCGCTACTTTTACAATTGCTGGTGGTAGTTTTCTCACAAAAGCCTCATGATTTGGTCAGGATCGTGCCAGCTCGGCACCATGACTGTGCTGTTTTTTGGGACATTTCGGAGAAATAGTCGCTGAGCTCCACGGGGTAGCCAACAGAACGGCGCCACATGTAGCACCCCAATCATATTCCATTGGCGGCCATCGTCAGAAAGCTTTCCCCAAAAAGTCCTGGCAGAGGCTGTGGGAGGCTACTCAACAGTAGCGTCAGCACATGTTTGCAGCCACCATCGGAAACTGGTGCGAAGGAATTGTATTGGGCCTAGCTCGATGGGATGTGGTAGTGAGATTCCACACGAATTTGTTGTAAGACCATAACTGGCGAAAGCTTTGTTTATGGGCGATGATTGACGAGTTCTGGCACAGTGGAAGGGTCACTCTCTGGCGCGGGGCAGGGCAGAAGAGAAATATAGAAGTTGGTTTCTGGCCGCCACAGGAGTCGATCGAGTACTTTGCTGCCCTTGTTCCAGAGTAATTTCATTCGCAATTCCACTTGTCCCGCCACCGGGACGAACAAGTTTTTTCACGCCCGCGTCTCGATCCGACTCCAAGGTGGTGGCAATTTCCATGCAGCGGAGCCGACCACGAGTAGCAACCGTCATCAGCACGCAGCCCTGCACCGTACTGTCGGTAATATACGCAGCTTCGGCCTGGAGGATTTCAGTCGATTTTTGAGCCGCCCAAAATTCGATCTGAGGTTCTGCAGTTGTTGCATCCACAGAACCACGCACTATACATAGGATATCGTGGATCTACATCCAATTACCCACTTGTTTATCGGTATTACACATTTCACCTGTTCCCTTATGCTCCCCCTTCTCGTAATAAAGATTCCATGCGTTGTGATTTTACTACATTCTTGCCAATAACTCTATCACATGGGCACTATTTACATATTTGGTTTATGTTCATAGCATGATTGTTCCTTGTAGAAATTCAGGATCAGTTTTGTGTTCCATTTTAGGCAAATAAATGTAATTTTAATTTTCACGATAACATTTATCTGTTTAGCAATCACACACACCAGAATCGTTTCCCATCATGATTTTTGGAGGGTAACATTGATCAATTAATTTCATGAATAAACTATTTGAGCGGGTAGTCACCCTAAATAGTATTTCTGTCAGTGCATTTATAATATTCCTTACATATCTTGCACAGATTCAATAAAAACCCACTTGGGTGTGATCTGTATTACATGATGATTCTGTCCCCTAACTTATATATCGGTTAAGGGTCCCATGATAGCAAACATGCAGCTATTTTCCATAGTGGCGACCCTTGCCTTAGGATTCGCACACAATGGATCACACTGATACAAGTTTTCCAAGACTAATCTTCAAGATGCTTATGGGAGCGATGCTTAGAGGGTTATACCATGCTTCATTTGCCACTTAATGATGGTACTTAACACTTTCGAAGCAATCTTTCACGGAACAGTTAGCATCTCATTTGGCGGGTCACATTCTTCAATATCTCCGTGACGCTCTAACATGGATCAAACAAGTATGTGACCACTTGTGTTACCCTTATTTGTGTATGTACAACTTCATTCATACACTGCAAACCGCTGTGAAGTGCATGGCAAAGGGTACATTACATTGAACCATTTATTAATGCTTTTTCCCACTCCATTCACTTATAGAGTGCAGGAAAAATGATTCCTCACATGCGCTGTAATTAGTGTAATCTTGTCTTAGCAATCTCCATCGGAGCGAAACGTAGGAGTTTGTAAGATAATCGTTGATTCATTTTTTGAAGTTGGTCAGATGTCTTCCATTGCAACTCTTTCAGCAACATCGTCACACTCTTCAACGGATGGAACAAATCTGTGACCATTCGTGCTGCCTCCTCTATATAGTTCAATATCCTCTGTTACTCCTATTTGGTGCGGGTCCAACACGACATTCTATGATAGATCGCATGAGCGTTTTGTATGCAATCTGATTTCTATACTGATTGCATTGCCCTAGTATTCTACCTATAAACTACAGTCTGCCACCTGTTTTACCTACGACTGAGAATATGTGCTCGTTCCATTTCATACACCTACAAATTCTTGCACCAGGGTGATTCTATGAGCTGACTGGTTCCAACTGTGACGCAGTGATGTTATAGTCATAGGATACATAGTTTCTTCGGTTTTGTGTGTTTTTTTTTATTTTTTAAAGTGTACAGTTTTACATCTGTGAACACGTAAAGCAAGTTGCCAATCTTTACACCACTTTGAAATCTTATCAAGATCTGATTGAATATTTATGCAGCTTCTGTCAGACATTACTCCATTACAGATAAATGCATCAACTGCAGTCTGAGGTTACTATTAATATTGCCCGCAAGGTCATTAACATAAACATGAACATCAAGAGACCTAACACCTTCCTTGGGGCACTCCTGAAATTACTTTCACATCTATCGATGACTAGCCATCCAAGATAAAGTGCTGTGACGTCGCCACCAAGAAAACGTCTTCCAGTCACAAATTTCGCTTGATACGCCATCCTATGGTACTTTTGATAATAAGCGGATATGTGGCATTGATTCAAATGTCTTTGGGAAGTATTTGTTCAGTATCCCCTCTTAGTCCTAGTTTGCGCATGTTCCACACACTTGAGCAATATTCTGGGATATGTTACACAAGCGTTATGTCAGCAGTCTCTTTTGTAGCTTTAGAGACTGAATGTAGTTCCCTAGTATCCTACCAATGAACCTATGAATCTATGCCTGTCAACTGCCTTATCAACGACTGACCCTACGTAATAGTTCCATATCATATCTCTACAAACTGTTACACCACGTACCTGTATAAGTTTACCGATTCCAACTGTGACTCATCAGTATTGTATAGAATATTATCTTTTCATTGGCTTTATGGAGTGCAAAATTTTTAATTTCTGAGCGTTGAAGCAAGCTGCACAGCTTTGAAATCTTATCAAGGTCTGACTGAATATTCGTGCAGCTTTTTTTGCAGACGTTACTTCATTAGAGATAAACGCATCATCTGCGAAACGTCTGAGAATTTATACGTATTGTCCGTAAGGGTAAGGGCATTATTATATAACAATAACAGCAAGGATCTCAACACACTCCCCTGGGGCACAAAGATCCATCTACCAACACTTACTAATTCCTGTCAGAAATTTCGCTTACTACCCCACAGGACTGTACTTTCGATATAAAGTGTAGATGTGGTACTGCCGGCCGGGGTGACCGAGCGGTTCTAGGCGCTACAGTCTGGAACCGCGCGACCGCTACAGTCGCAGTTTCGAATCCGGCCTCGGGCATGGATGTGTGTGGTGCCCTTAGGTTAGTAAGGTTTGAGTAGTTCTAAGTTCTAGGGGACTGATGACCTCAGATGTTAGTGTCCCATAGTGCTCAGAGCCATTTTAGATGTGGAACTGAGTCAAGTGCTCTCAAAAGTGAGGCAGTCTTTCTGAGTGCTTTGATCCATGGTGTGTTATCGTCCAAAGATTGCGGCGCCTCACCGAAGTCGGCAACTCGCATCGAGACGATAGCGATGTCTCGCTGCAATCCGCACCAACGAATGGCAGGCGCTGGCGGGACCACACCCTCGCTCTCAGCTCCGCAGGGCCACCTCACGGAGGCCGATATGTAGCCTAGCAGGGGACGGTTTAGACTAATTCATAACCTCCGATCAAGCAGATAACATCGACTAGTTAGGACTCATGTGTTACGCATATCTACTATGGAATTTTACATCTGAACATTTGAACTTTGCCTTTCTGGAGAAGAGTTCAGTAGTATCTACATCAAATGATGCTTTAATATTCAAAGGCAGTTGCAAACATTTGACATATTCCTGTTGTTATGGATTGTATAAAATGGCTAAGCAGGGACGGCTAGAGGACAAATGTAAGGATGTAGAGGCATATCTCACTAGGGGTAAGATAGGTACTGCCTACAGGAAAATTAAAGAGACCTTTGGAGGAAAGAGAGCCACTTGCATGAATATCAAGAGCTCAGATGAAAACCCAGTTTTAAGCAAAGAAGGGAAAGCAGAAAAATGGAAGGAGTATATAGAGGGTCTATCCAAGGGCGATGTACTTGAGGACAATATTATGGAAATGGAAGAGGATGTAGATGAAGATGAAATGGGAGATACGATACTGCGTGAAGAGTTTGACAGAGCACGAAAAGACCTAAGTCGAAACAAGGCCCCGGGGGTAGACAACATTCCATTAGAACTACTGACAGCCTTGGAAGATCCAGTCCTGACAAAACTCTACCATCCGGTGAGCAAAATATGAGACAGGCGAAATACCCTCAGACTTCAAGAAGAATATAATAATTCCAATCCCAAAGAAAGCAGGTGTTGACAGATGTGAAAATTACCGAAGTATCAGTTTAATAAGTCACGGCTGCAAAATACTAACGCGAATTCTTTACAAACGAATAGAAAAACTGGTAGAAGCCGACCTCGGGGAAGATCAGTTTGGATTTCGTAGAAATGTTGGAACACGTGAGGCAATGCTGACCCTGCGAATTATCTTAGAAGATAGATTAAGGAAAGGCAAACCTACGTTTCTAGCATTTGTAAACTTAGAGAAAGCTTTTGACAATGTAGACTGGAATACTCTCTTTCAAATTCTGAAGGTGGCAGCGGTGAAATACAGGGAGCAAAAGGCTATTTACAATTTGTACAGAAACCAGATGGCAGTTATAAGAGTCGAAGGGCATGAAAGGGAAGCAGTGGTTGGGAAAGGAATGAAGCAGTGTTGTAGCCTATCCACGATGTTATTCAATCTGTATATTGAGCAAGCATTAAAGCAAACAAAAGAAAAATTTGGAGTAGGAATTAAAATCCATGGAGAAGAAATAAAAACATTGAGGTTCACCGATCATATTGTAATTCTGTCAAAGACTGCAAAGAACCTGGAAGAGCACTTGAGCGGAATGGACAGTGCCTTGAAAGGAGGATAGAAGTTGAACATCAACAAAAGCGAAACGAGGATAATGGAATGTAGTAGAATTAAGTCTGGTGGTACTGAGGGAATTAGATTCGGAAGTGAGACACTTAAAGTAGTAGATGAGTTTTGCTATTTGGTGAGCAAAATAACTGATGATGGTCGAAGTAGAGAGGATATAAAATGTAGACTGGCAATGGCAAGGAAATCATTTCTGAAGAATAGAAATTTGTTAATCTCGAGTATAGATTCAAATGTCAGGAAGTCGTTTCTGAAAGTATTTGTTTGGAGTGTAGCCATGTATGGAAATGAAACATGGACGATAATTTTTTTAGATAAGAAGAGAATGTGGTGCTACAGAAGAATGCTGAAGATTAGATGGGCAGATCACATAACTAGTGAGGAGGTATTAAATAGAATTGGAGAGAAGAGAAATTTGTGGCACAACTTGACTAGAAGAAGGGATCGATTGGTGGGGCATATTCTGAGGCATCAAGGGTTCACCAATATAGTATTGGAGGGCAGCGTGGAGGATAAAAATCGTAGAGGGAGACCAAGAGATGAATACACTAAGCAGATTCGGAAGGATGTAGGTTGAAGTAGGTACTGGGAGATGAAGCTTGCACAGGATAGAGTAGCATGGAGAGCTGCGTCAAACCAGTCTCTGGACTGAAGACCACAACAGCAACAACAAAGCTAAGTAACTCTTTCTATCATTCTTGCAATAATGTGAATTCTTGTTTCATATGTCTCATATGTTGTAGTTCTAATTAACCATCTCTCAGAGCAGTTATAACTGGGAGATTGTACGAGGGTTGTTTTTTAAGTAAGGGCCGTTCGCTCGTATAGTCCCGTAGTTTGCGCGGACGCCGCAACAAGCCACCGCGCCACTTGCCGGCGTCCTTCCCGTTCACACTGATGCAAGTTGTAGCTCTGTAGCTGACGTGTACACATCGCTGTGCTACTTTATAATGTTTACGATTATTGACTCGCCTGCCGCGTGTGAGATACGGTCAGTGATACGTTTTTTGACCGCGAGAAGCCTATCAGCTGCAGAAGTTCATCGTCAGTTAACAGAAGTTTATGCTTGAATGCAATGAGTGAAGGTAAAATGCGTCAATGGGTTAGAGAGTTTAAAAATGGCCGTCAAAACGTCCATGACGAAGAACGCTCAGGCCGGCCCTCTGTGATCACTGATGATTTGGTGGCTGCAGTCGAAACAAAGATTCGTGAGGACAGAAGATTCACAATTTCCACTCTTTCTTTGGAATTTCCACAAGTTTCAAGATCGGTTTTTTACAAAATTGTGTCTGAAAACCTAAACTTTAAGAAACTGTGTTCTCGGTGGGTACCCAGACTCCTCACAGAGGAACACAAAGGGAAGAGATTTGCCACTTCATTGGACTTTTTGATTCGTTACGAGGAAGAAGGGGATAACATGTTGAGTCAAATTGTCACTGGAGATGAAACATGGGTATCCCATATCACTCCCGAAAACAAGCGACAGTCGATGGAATGGCGACACACAACCTCACCCGTCAAGGTCAAAGCCAAACAGACGCTGTCAAAGCGCAATATTATGGCAACTGTGTTCTGGGACCGGCGTGGTGTTTTGCTAGTGGACTTTATGCCACGAGGAACGACAATCAACTCAGATGCCTATTGTGCAACTCTAAAGAAGCTCGCATGCTGACAAAAGGAGTTTTGCTCCTGCACAATAACGCTAGGCCTCACACCTCTCAAAAGGCTCGGGATTTGACTGATTCTTTTGGCTGGGAAGTTTTGGACCATGCACCATACAGCCCCGACCTTGCTCCTAGCGATTTTCACCTTTTCCGGTACCTGAAACACCATCTTGGCGTGCAGCGCTTCAATGACGACGATGAAGTGAAAGCGGCCGTGAACTCTTGGCTGTCGGAGCAGGCGGCCGAATTCTTTGAAGAGGGAATTAAAACCTTAGTTGTGCGGTATGACAAGTGCTTAAATAAACAAGGCAACTATGTAGAAAAATAGGTAAAAGTGTGTAGAATCAGAAAATAAAAGTTTTTTTACAAAAGTATTTGTATCTTTTTTTAAAAATAAAAACGGCCCTTACTTAAAAAACAACCCTCGTACTTTCGTCAGGTCATAAGACATGGGTTTCGGGATGTCACTTGAGAAAAGTGCTAGTTGGGTTTCACGTGATCGACCTTGTCGCAATTCATGCTGATTGGCATGGAGGAGGTCTTTCTGTTGGAGGTACAACATTCCAATGTTCCTTTTACAGTACCTAAGTACACGTTTTCGCGGAAGCGAACTTTTACTTCATTCAGCAGGAAATCAGGGTGTGAATCGGACAACCATAGAAGCTATGACCACCACTGAAGATGTCCTCCACAGACGGGGGCGAAATATTGAGTTTCTTCCTGTAACTGATCATTCCACGGTGCCACAGGCAAAAAATTTGAATGTTTTCGTTCTCAATAGGACCTTTTCTAACGATTCCGTGTCTCCAAAACATTGGAATGTACTGATGTTCGAGGAGTCTCTCACGCATAAATTTTCGTGCATAAGATTTTTATACATCTATTCTCGAATTATCTCTTCTTCTCCATAGAACTGACATCCAGAAAGAAATGGTTCAAATGGCTCTGAGCACTATGCGACTTAACTTCTGAGGTCATCAGTCGCCTAGAACTTAGAACTAATTAAACCTAACTAACCTAAGGACATCACACACATCCATGCCCGAGGCAGGATTCGAACCAGCGACCGTAACGGTCGCTCGGTTCCAGACTGTAGCGCCTAGAACCGCACGGCCACTCCGGCCGGCTGACATCCAGAAGAAATCGTATTCTCTTTATTACAAATATTACGAACGTACTGATCTGCTCACTTCATCGTGCTGACGGAATAGCAACAGATTACTTACAGACATTATTCACGCAAAACAATTAACGCTCAGAAATCCGATATTTGATAGCGCTAGCAAAATCAGAATTTATCTTAAGCAGGTCAGAAAATATCGATTTCCAAAATTGAATTTCCTACTTCCTCAACTTATTTTGCATGTAAATGCGATGAGTAGTGCCATTCCTTTAAGAGTGCAAATACGAATGTTCTTGGTCATGACCGTGGATTTGTAGTCCAAAGCGATCACGTACAGAAAACTGAAAAATTTTGTGAAAACCTGTGTTTCACGATATGTCAACGATCGGACAACTGCCCACAAGTTCTGTTCTCTTTAGGTTCCAAACCATCTTTATGAGAACCACAAAATTCAACGGATGATTTATTTCTTTTTTTCTTTTTCGTTATGATGCAGGAACAAGTCTACTGCACGGAATTATACCTGGTGATGAGACGCAGGTTTCCTATGGTGGCACAGTCATAAATCGCAGTATGAAAGCACGCCACGCTTTCGTACTGTTTTTGGGATGTAAAGAAATGTCGTTTAGGGGTGTTCTGGAAGCCTATTATGACACATTAACTGAGACGGGCCATTCGGAACAAGCGGCGTGGTGTCTTAACTGACGTTGCCTTGTTTTTGTACGACTATATTCTATCACAGTAAAATCTGGACGGCAAACAAGAATTGTTGCCTCAATTTAGATACGATGTGTCTGAACATACACCTCCTAGTGCAGACTTGGCTTCCAGTTATTTCCAACTCTTCATAAAAAAGTGGCTAGGTGCTGATGCATTCAACTCCATCGAAATACTTATAGATGCTGTCACGGCTATTTCAGTCAACAGAATTTTGTAGAGAGGGAATTTGCCAACTCGTTAAGAGATATTGTAAATATGAGAGATATTTAGTCTTGAAGCTCTACACATTATTCTAAGAAATTTTGCTTCACTTATTCCAGTATTTTATTTAGCCCCTATAGCTTAAGGGATGGTACTTTCTGTACATCCGTGATACACACTGCACGCACTTTATTCTTAATCTGCCGTCACATGATTTGAACCTAAACTCAAACACATAAGACATTTCAAATACATTAACACTAAATTAAGTTCTTCTTAGAATTTTGTTTACGGAACATTGATGCATTACGACGGAATACACGTAATTCGCTTCAAAAACGTTTTCCCCAAGTCTCTTTGTTACATAAAGCTGCGGAAGACTGCAGTCCTGACTTCATACGTCATGTTCTGCCAGGCTGTTAAACTAAAGACTTCTCATGGGTTTTGGCCCTGCATTTTTCAGAAATTAAAATTTCTTAAGCAGTCAGTAGCTAACATAAAAAATATGGACACTTTTGCAGAGTTAACAAAATGATAACCAAAAGTTATGATCGTGGACAACAGACGACAACACTCAAGAGAGGATTTAGTAAGAGGATTTAGTTTGCATGCTACTTTTTTTAGGGTGATAAAATGCAGAGAGAAAGCAATGGTGCCTGTATGTGTTTTATGTTTAAAAAGTTTACAATAGATCTGGATCACCTGCTTTATGTGTTTGTGGATAGTGATAGAAGGCATGACGTGACGTGACGTAGAAACAGTATTCGCAAAGGGAACTGATAGGTACCAGCAAATTTCATGGAATCGCCATCTTGCGGAGAGAGTAGAAATCTTGTGCTAAGCGTGATAAAAGTCAGCTCCTAACAGTATCATTTCATGTGCTGGAAGAATGGACCGTTGTTTCGACCAGTGTAGCAGATCATTTTCTGTGCCTACTGGCGACTTCACGGCTGTTCCGTGAATTTGTCGAAACTTTGACTGTGAGGTGTCTGCTATGTTTCACTGTGGATGCTGTTCGGACCATTAGTGACGTTGTGTACTCACGCTGTGCATATCGAAGTGCATGATGTTGGCGAGGTAGAGCGGCAGCGAAGTGATGAGCAGGTAGAAACTCCAGTCAAACGTGATCAGGAAGGCGACCATGGCCCAGACAGCCGGCGTGGATATCACACTCTTCCAGGGCACAGGCAGTTTCTCCTGCAGAGTAAAACAGAGTACAGCTTGTGCCATGCTACTGGTGTCAAGTACTAGTTGCTGTTTAATTACTGCACAAAACTGAGTACATTATCACGGGTGGACAGTTCCAATAAAATACAATCTCATGACTTAGAAATAAAGAGAACGAGAGAGAGAGAGTTTGGAATCATATAACGGAAAATAATCCATATAAATATTAAAAATGAAGTATACCCCTCGTGTACAGCCACTAGCACACCTCATCCCATTGAGACTTTTGGTTTAAAAAGCTCGCTTCAGGTAAAAAATAAATGAGAGAGGAAACAAGAAGCTCCGTGATCACAAAGAGATATGATTACCCACGAGGAAAATCATTTTACAGCTTTCGGCAAGTGATTAACCGCTGTCATGTACGTGTAAATGGAAAGAAGGAATAACCGTATGACACCGCTCGATAGGAAACGCCAAGGCATTGTTCAGCTGCCTAATCGGAAAGCCATTTCATTAACCGCAAACAACGGTGCGTTTCCACGCGGCGTATGAAAATTCTGTCTCATGAGTGTCTTTTGAGCGTAGGTGACGGCAATGGATGAGTGTATAGTGTGGTGTCACGTCACATAGCCTAATCCCTCGAATAGCCTCAAGGGAACTGCCGGGTTTAACATACCCATGCGAGAGTCGCATCATCTCGCTTCATGAGGCACTGTGGAAAGTTTTTGAACTTAATCCAAGACACTGGCAAAAATTCAAGTCATCACCTTGTAAGTAGGCTGTTTAGATTTTTATATTGGTAATGCCACGTAGCGCTCTGTATGAAAATCACTGGCTGTGCTGTGGGCAGTCTGTGGCTAGTTTGCATTGTTGTCTGCCATTGTAGAGGGGCAGCTGGATGTGAACAGCGCGTAGCGTTGCGCAGTTGGAGGTGAGCCGCCAGCAGTGGTGGATGTGGGGAGAGAGATGGCGGAGTTTTGTAATTTGTCATGAACTGCTATATATACTATGACTATTAAGGTAAATACATTGTTTGTTCTCTATTAATATCTTTCATTTGCTAACTATCCCTATCAGTAGTTAGTGCCTTCCGTAGTGTGAATCTTTTATTTAGCTGGCAGTAGTGGTGCTCTACAAGGACTGCAGTGGGTCTGCACCTCTGGTGGCCCATCAATACTCTCTACCAGGACTACAGTGGGTCTGCTCTGTGATGACCTACCTACCAATATTCGTCAGAACTTCGAATGACTCTGCTGTGGGTTTGCTCCATTGTGGCACATTACCTGTCAGCATGTCAAGAGTCAGCACTGTCTTTCCGTTGGAAGGACACCACTACTTCTTCAAGACTGCATGGAAATCCACTACTTCTGTGTGCAATTTTTTTTACTAATGAGACTTTGTGAAAAAAAACTGTAATTACTATTATGATGAATGATCAGGACTGTCTTTATGGACTGTGAGAAAATTTTAGCTTTTGACCAACATTGTATCAATAAGTGTGTGCATTGGATATCTTTGTTAGTGTAATTATGAAAAATTTTATCAAATCATTATTGGCCACTGGCCAAAAAAAATTTATAAAATTTTTTGTGGGGAGCATGAGGGCTATGTAAGTAGGCTGTTTACATTTTTATATTGGTAATGCCACGTAGCGCTCTGTATGAAAATCACTGGCTGTGCTGTGGGCAGTCTGTGGCTAGTTTGCATTGTTGTCTGCCATTGTAGAGGGGCAGCTGGATGTGAACAGCGCGTAGCGTTGTGCAGTTGGAGGTGAGCCGCCAGCAGTGGTGGATGTGGGGAGAGAGATGGCGGAGTTTTGTAATTTGTCATGAACTGCTATATATACTATGACTATTAAGGTAAATACATTGTTTGTTCTCTATTAATATCTTTCATTTGCTAACAATCCCTATCAGTAGTTAGTGCCTTCCGTAGTTTGAATCTTTTATTTAGCTGGCAGTAGTGGTGCTCGCTGTATTGCAGTAGTTCGAGTAATGAAGGTTTTTATGAGGTAAGTGATTTCTGAAAGGTATAGTTTAATGTTACTCAGGGCCATTCTTTTGGAGGGATCTTTGATAGTCAGATTGCGTTGCGCTAAAAATATTGTGTGTCACTTTAGTGAATGTTTGAGTACGTTCAGTTTTGCTCAGCTGTTTGAAAAGCAAATAGTGTAAGAGGTTTATCAGCACAGTCGTGTATAATTGTTCTAAGGGGACGTTTCAACCTCTCCTCCCCTTGTCGGAGGAACACTAGTGATGAGTATTTTTGGGCCGTTTATCGAGAATAAATTTGAAAGCAGCGAGAATCAATTAGCATATTTAGGGGATTACTGAAGAATGGGACACAGCCCATCGGCTTTGACCAGTGGTGTCAAAAGTTACCAGAGATGATGTATTGCACAGTTTTAGCAGCGAAGACGAATGTTGAGAAACAAAGGAATGTAGGACAGAGAGAACATATGGTTGACATATATCACGTACTTTCATATCTCGAGCATTATGTTAAGTATATTGATTATTTGAGTCATAGTATCCTGTTCTGCAGTTGACCTATATAGCTAAACTGAAAAGTGGGATACCAGTACAAAAAAGAAAGATAAAGAAAAGGGAGAGAAGTAACGTTAGCATGGAATACCGCAGTTGATATACAGGGTGGTCCACTGATCGTGACCGGTCCAAATATTTCACAAAATAAGCGTCAAACGAAAAACCTACAAACAACGAAACTTGTCTAGCTTGAAGGAGGAACCAGATGGCGCTATGGTTGGCCCTCTAGATGACGCTGCCATAGGTCAAACCGATATCAACTGCGTTTTTTAAATGGGAACCCCCATTTTTTATTACATATTCGTGTAGTACGTATAGAAATGTTTTAGTTGGACCACTTTTTTCGCTTTGTGATAGATGGCGCTGTAATAGTCACAAACGTATAAGTGCGTGGTATCACGTAACATTCCGCCAGTGCGGACGGTATTTGCTTCGTGATACAAAACCCGTGTTAAAATAGACCGTTTACCAATTGCGGAAAAGGTCGATATCGTGTTGATGTATGACTATTGTGATCAAAATGCCCAACGTGCGTGTGCTATGTATGCTGCTCGGTATCCTGGACGACATTATCCAAGAGTCCGGACCGTTCGCCTGTTAGTTACGTTATTTAAGGAAACAGAAAGCGTTCAGCCACATGCGAAACGTCAACCACGACCTGCAACAAATGATGATGCCCATGCAGGTGTTTTAAATGCTGTGGCGGCTAATAGGTTCGATAGTACTACTGTCGACTGAAAAACATCGTAGTAATATTAGTGCTAGCGAAGGCGAAAAAAAGCGACAACCGTAAAATTTGTATTCTGCACTGCAGTTGACGAACCCTGCTTCAAATCTTCCATATTTATAGGAATAGATAAATCCATACCCACAAACGAAAATCAAAAAGTAAAAATTGTCCAGAATGAAAACATTTCTTCCAAAATATCTCAAACTCATTAAGAATGAAAATAAGTACCGAATGAATTGGAACGAACAAACGATTTAAATTTATACAAACGACAGAAGTCGTTGTCAATGTCTAAAAGTCGTAGCCAATGTCTAGCCCTGTCTTTTGAAAACTCATTCATTTATTTCTATTTACAATGATAACGCCATGCCCCAGAAGATAACGGTTTTATTATCTATGGCTCGAAAATAAAGACAGTAATATCTATGAGTAAACTATGACGTCACTGGTGAAAGTCGACGGGTTGTATCCCATTCTTCAGTTGACCTACATTTATTACCAGAAAACAAGAGTGGATCGTTTTAAGTGAAAAGCGAAAATGCACTCTGTTTTTTATAGTTTGGCTTCCGATAAGTCGTGTACAACTTTGCCTGATCTGGTTGTTACAAACTCTTATTTGTAGTAATATCGAGAATGGATAAGAAAAGGTGTTGTTCACTATGCGGCGGCGGTGTACGTTAACAGATGATTATTATCCACATATGTGAAGAGAAGAACCGAATATTTTCAATCGCTTCCAGTTGAATATAGCTGCAGTATCCTGTGAAACAGTGCGATGAATATGACAATTGGCTTGTATATGGGGAATGTAGCCTTGCAAAACCCACGCAAACACGTTAATTTCGGTTTCTTATTGGTTTCTTAAATCATCTGGGAATTCTAGAAAATTTGAGAACGGTTCCTCAAATAAGCCAAGGTTTTTTCCTTTCCCTTATTCATTTTTTAAAGCACTGTGTACTGTGTGCAGCAGAGGAACAGTATTATATATTATGACTTTTGATGACAATTAAGGTAAATACATTGTTTGTTCTCTATTAAAATCTTTCATTTGCTAACTATGCCTATCAGTAGTTAGTGCCTTCCATAGTTTGAATCTTTTATTTAGCCGGCAGTAGTGGCGCTTGCTGTATTGCAGTAGTTCGAGTAACCAAGATTTTTGTGAGGTAAGTGATTTGTGAAACGTATAGGTTAATGTTAGTCAGGGCCATTCTTTTGTAGGGATTTTTGAAAGTCAGATTGCGTTGCACTAAAAACATGGTGTGTCAGTTTAAGCACAGCCTTGTATAATTTTTCTAAGGGGACGTTTCATGTAATGCGTCGTGGGCACCCAGCTGCGTGACAGTTGCCTGGAAAAAAGCCATTAGTGTGTACCTTTCAGAGGCACAGGTGGAGAAAAAAGGAGGCCATTATCCTCGTTATTGACATTTCTTTGTAGAAAGCATCCTAAATACGACACACTCAAACTCGAAAATATATGATTATACTGTGGAGCTCTTAATTTATGATATTTACTAAAATGCCTAATGAAATGATGAGAAACATTTTACATCTATTGTCTTTACACTTGGGAGATTTTTTTTGCCTTTGGAGACGCCATTTGCCTAGTGAATGACGTTTCATATGTTGCTTTATATATGTATTTGCTCATTTTGTTTAATATCGAGTTTCTAGTTGCACTGCAGCAAATTTAATAGATGTACTAATATCACTATTTTCTGTCTACAGACCCAGTAAAGAATACGTTTATGATGTACTTTCTTAGAAAAGAGAGCACAAATAGACATTTCCCTTCACAGGAACTGCATAAATAATTTTTTAACGATTTGGTAACTTGACTGCTAGAGTAAGTTCTTGTGATGCATCACTCTAGTGTTAAGATGTGACATATCTACATCTACATCTACATCCATACTCCGCAAGCCACCTGACGGTGTGTGGCGGAGGGTACCTTCAGTACCTCTATCGGTTCTCCCTTCTATTCCAGTCTCGTATTGTTCGTGGAAAGAAGGATTGTCGGTATGCCTCTGTGTGGGCTCTAATTTCTCTGATTTTATCCTCATGGTCTCTTCGCGAGATATACGTAGGAGTGAGCAATATACTGCTTGACTCTTCGGTGAAGGTATGTTCTCGAAACTTTGACAAAAGCCCGTACCGAGCTACTGAGCGTCTCTCCTGCAGAGTCTTCCACTGGAGTTTATCTATCATCTCCGTAACGCTTTCGTGGTTACTAAATGATCCTGTAACGAAGCGCGCTGCTCTCCGTTGGATCTTCTCTATGTCTTGTATCAACCCTATCTGGTACGGATCCCACACTGCTGAGCAGTATTCAAGCAGTGGGCGAACAAGCGTACTGTAACCTACTTCCTTTGTTTTCGGATTGCATTTCCTTAGGATTCTTCCAATGAATCTCAGTCTGGCATCTGCTTTACCGACAGTCAGCATTATATGATCATTCCATTTTAAATCACTCCTAATGCGTACTCCCAGATAATTTATGGTATTAACTGCTTCCAGTTGCTGACCTGCTATTTTGTAGCTAAATGATAAAGGATCTATCTTTCTGTGTATTCGCAGCACATTACACTTGTCTACATTGAGATTCAGTTGCCATTCCCTGCACCATGCGTCAATTCGCTGCAGATCCTCCTGCATTTCAGTACAATTTTCCATTGTTACAACCTCTCGATACACCACAGCATCATCTGCAAAAAGCCTCAGTGAACTTCCGATGTCATCCACCATATGCTATTAAACATGGCCATTTTTACTGTAATATTTTTTCTGCTTGAGCTTTGTCATGTTTAAATATAAGTTATTATATTTACTGCTGCTTGCTTTGCCAATTTCCATTTTTTTGTCATTGCTGTTTGTGTTAATTTGTTATGTGCTGCTGCATTGTCTCGTTCCTTGGTATATATACATCTGAGCTCAGTAAATTTAAGTTAGCTTAAGAGGGGGTAGATATATAAGAAACTAACTATGATGAATTGGAAGAAATGCATTGAGAATCTATAAGAAAATGGTTTGGCCAAAAAAGTAGTGTACAGTGGAGAAAAACTATTTTTGAAAGAGGATGTGAACAGAATACAGAATGCAGGCTTAGCTAGGACTTTTTGAGAATAATGATGAACGAAGGGAGATCTCCATGCAAAATACTGCAGTAAAACAAACCCTGTCCTTCCCTTTTGTCTTATCCCTCTATGTGTTTGTGTACCCTTGTGTATTTGTATTTTTCCTGTCGTTATGTGTGTAGCTGATGTTGTTATGTTGTATAATTTTTCTAATATTATGTTATTTACTTTGTAAAGATGTTTAGACATTATTTGTTCTGTTTTGTTTTAATGCTCATGTGTGAAGTTGATGTTTCGAAAGTTATTCTGATCTTTTATGTATGTACTTATGTCATAATTCCTGTAACACTGATGTATATGTTATTTCGATTATTTTGTAAAGCCCATATTACTACAAATGTTATCTGTATTGTTATGTTCTTTAATGATGTATTTTGTACCTTTCTTATTGTATTCTTATGTTATAAAATTGTAATTGACACCAGTTCATCAAATTAAGTAACTTGTAAGTTACATTTCACTGCACACGTTTCTGTTGGTCGTAGTATATGGACAATATGTGAGAAGTAGGAACTGATAGTGTTTGCACGTGTGTTAATAATTCAGCAAGGGGCTGGTTAACAGCATTGCTGGTTCTAAGGACAATTCCAAAAACTTTGCTATATTCTCCGCAAGACTCTTCGATGGTGATTGTGCACCTGCACAGTCGCAATAGATGGCTGCTGGCCGTCTCTAGAAGGACTGCACTGGGTCTGCACCTCTGGTGGCCCACCAATACCATACTCTCTACCAGGACTACAATGGGTCTGCTCCGTGATGACCTACCTACCAATATGGTTCAAAACTTCGACTGACTCTGCTGTGGGTTTGCTCTGTTGTGGCCCATTACCTGTCTGCATGTCAAGAGTCAACACTGTCTTTCTGTTGGAAGGACAACACTACTTCTTCAAGACGGCATGGGAATCCACTACTTCCGTGTGCATTTTCTTTTACTGCTCAGACTTTGAGAAAAACACTGCAATTTTACTGTGATGAACGATCAGGACTGTCTTTATGGACTGTGAGAAAATTTTAGCTTTTGACCAACATTGTATCGAAAAGTGTGTGCATTTGATTTCTTTGTTATTGTAATTGTAATTATGAAAATTTTTTTCAAATCTGTATTGGCCACTGCCCAAAACAATTTGTAAAATTTTTTGTGGGGAGCATGGGGGCTATGTAAGTAGGCTGTTTAGGTTTTCTTATTGGTAACGCCACGTAGCGCTCTGTATGAAAATCACTAGCTGTGCTGTGTGCAGTCTGTGGCTAGTTTGCATTGTTGTCTGCCATTGTAGTGTTGGGCAGCTGGATATGAACAGCGCGTAACGTTGCGCAGTTTGAGGTGAGCCGCCAGCAGTGGTGGATGTGGGGAGAGAAATGGCGGAATTTTGAAATTTGTAAGACTGGATGTCATGAACTGCTATATATATTATGACTTTTGATGACAATTAAGGTAAATACATTGTTTGTTCTCTAATAAAATCTTTCATTTGCTAACTATGCCCATCAGTAGTTAGTGCCTTCTGTAGTTTGAATCTTTTATTTAGCCGGCAGTAGTGGCGCTCGCTGTATTGCAGTAGTTCGAGTAACCAAGATTTTTGTGAGGTAAGTGATTTGTGAAACGTATAGGTTAATGTTAGGCAGGGCCATTCTTTTGTAGGGATTTTTGAAAGTCAGGTTGTGTTGCGCTAAAAATATTGTGTGACAGTTTAAGCACAGTCTTGTATAATTTTTCTAAGGGGACGTTTCAACTATGTTACTGTCCACTAATGGGTGTCCGAATAGTTTTGTGCGCGCGCGCGTGCGTGTGTGTGTGTGTGTGTGTGTGTGTGTGTGTGTGTGTGTGTGTGATTGCGAGGAGGAGGGTGGGGGAGATCAAGCTTCGATTGCAGCAGTCAGATTCAAATGTATGTAGGTTTCGTTAATTTTGCTTGCCCAGAATAGACTAGCATAGAGATAACGCATCAAACCAGAGTTCAGACTGAAGACCGCAACAACAAAAACCTCGAACTCATACAGAAATTTGGTGATGTGATGCAGTGCAGCCTAGTATTTGGTTTGTACTTTGCGTACCCTGGCGCTGGACACGATGCTGGCTTCGATGTAGCGGCGCTCGACCGGGTCGATGCGCGGGTGTCGCGCCGGCGAGTCCGCGACCAGCAGGTACCAGGGCACGCACCACAGCAGGCCCAGGCCGCCGAACACGTAGAACGCCAGCGGCCAGCCCGGAGCCGTCTCGCACAGCGCGCCCGTCGCCGCCATAGATGCCACGATGCCCCAGTACATGCCTTGCCACAAATAACGTGCCTTCACTATCATCTGCTTTACTGCTGTGTACTGTGGCTGCCAGCTTCTTACAACGACTGTTTAACCCTTTCAGACCCGAATTTTTTCTGGAGGAATAAAGGTTTTATTTCGTGCTGTAATTCATACAGAAATATGTACTCGTTTTCAAAATATGCTTTGTACTGTTGGATTCCTTTTATGCTGTTGACTTCCTTTTATGGACTAAAATAACTAATTTTGAAACATTCACTATTGTAATAAATAAACTGGCCATTCAGTGATGAGATTTTCACTCTTCAGCGGAGTGTGCGCTGATATGAAACTTCCTTGCAGATTAAAACTGTGTGCCGGACCGAGACTCGAACTCTGGATCTTTGCCTTTCGCGGGCAGCGGGCAAGCGCTCTACCAACATTTTTTTTTAGACCGTCAAATCAATCGGACGGACGAACGGACATATAAGATAATAATTGTCTGAAAATAAAAAATTAAACTTTTCACACTTGGAGGGCTGGCCACGGTGTCCCCGTCTCCTGACAGGATAAGGGAGAGGCAGTGAGAAGGAAACATTGTACATTTATGTAATTTTTTATTAGTAACAATAATATTTTATTTATTCGTTTAATTTTAATGTCCCAAAAGAAAAATCATATATGAAAGAGAAGGGAAAGAAATATAGGGCCGAAGTGACATCCTAGTCACTTCACTGGGAGTAAATCCTATCCCTCGAAACAACGTAAACCTGGGACTCCCCACCGCTTCCGGGGATTATGAAACATGCTGCCTAGATAGTTCGCAAAATGCGTTTTGTATTTTGAGTGGCGTCGGATGATTTCGTGTTGTTCTAGTAGATAATGCCAATAGTCCATGCCCGATATCAAGGTCCGCTAGAGCACGTAGTGCGATGCGTGTCCTCCATCGGATTGCCGATGTTTTTTGTGAGGGGAAAAAGACAGCGTCAGGGAAAAATAAAGCGTCCGTCGTGGTCGTGGATTCGTCGGTGCGTCGGAGGTCCAACTGAGCTACCCAAGCACGACTCACCCCCGTCTCCTTACAGCTTTACTTCGGCCAGTAGTTCGTAGAGCACTTGTTCACGAAAGGCAAACGTCCCGAGTTCGAGTCTTGGTCCGGCACACAGTTTTAATCTGCCAGGAAGTTTCATATCAGCGCACACTCCGCTGCAGAGTGAAAATCCCATTCTGGAAACATCCCCAAGCTGTGTCTAAGCCATGTCTCCGCAATATCCTTTTTCTCAGGAGTGCTGGTTCTGCAAGGTTCGCAGGAGAGCTTCTGTAAAGTTTGGAAGGTAGGGGATTAGATACTGGCAGAAATAAAGCTGTGAGGACGGGGCATGAGTCGTGCTTGGGTAGCTCTGTTGGTAGAGCACTTGCCCGCGAAAGGCAAACGTCCTGAGTTCGAGTCTCGGTCCGGCACGCAGTTTTAAACTGCCAGGAAGTTCCTGGCCATTCAATAATTACCATGCAATATAACAGTAATAAAAATATTTACATATACAGTGGAATATAAGTAATCAACCTAAAAAGTACAATACTAAACTCCGCTCGAACAGGCCATGAAGGCCCAATGTTACCGACCGGCCGCCGTGTAATCCTCAGCCCACAGGTGTCGCTGGTTGCGGATATGGAGGGGATGTAGTCAGCACACCGCTCTGCCGGCCGTATGTCAGTTTACGAGATCGTAACAATCACTTCCGTGTATTGTGGCGGTCACAAGCAGCTGCCTACTGCTACAGTGACTTGTTGATATTTTTATAGTGAATTCCAATAGTTGGCAGCACTTGTACTCGATAAAAAATTGAACATTCACAAACATGTACATGAGGTTTCCACTGGGGAAAAATATTTATGTTCCAGCTACGGGACGCTAATACTTAATGTAAACAGTTGTAGTCAGTGGGTCTGAAAGAGTTAAACACCACACACACACACACACACACACACACACTCACATTGCACACACATTGCGGTGGGCAATTCATGAGCTCCAATATGTCAGAAAAAAGTAAACTACTTGCAGAAAGTGGAGTAACTAGGTAACTGGAGCCCAGGACAAATTTCACACACACCCCTCGCTGTCCACATTTCGCATTGCTTACAACAATAACTTGATTACAAAAATATTGACGGTTTCAAATGGAATGGTTCCAATGGCTCTAAGCACTATGGGACTTAACATCTGAGGTCATCAGTCCCCTAGACTTAGAACTACTTCAACCTAACTAACCTAAGGACATCACAAACATCCATGCCCGAAGCAGGATTCGAACCTGCGACAGTAGCAGTAGCACGGTTCCGGACTGAAGCGCCTAACCGCTCGGTCACAGCGGCCGGCTTGAGGCTTTCGTTGCCACTTATTGACACATTGACTGTTGGCTACTACTCGGATTCTCCAGCTGACGTTTGTTTGACGAGGACGAGTGGCGGACTGGTCCGCCACCAGCAATAGAGAGTAAAGCTTTGACAATGCCAACCACTCCTGGTGGTGAAACGTCAGAAAATCGTCGGCCGAAGAACCCGAGACAGAAGCCAACAGCCAGTATGCCAATAAAGCGATTCCTTTTTGATGGTTTGGATGCCAGTCAGTGGAAACCCGTAACAACTAAAACAAAAAACGTAAGATATACTCTTGACACTGTCGTTCAGTTGGCTCACTTGGCTCACTGACAATGGCTCCAACCAGTAGCCGAAAACCTGAAACAAGTGTCTGCATACTAGGGAGAGGTAGGTCTCATGGAACTGTTGCTCAGCACAGTCCAGTCCGAAATTTACACGTCTATATCTACACGGTGTTTCACAGTTCCTATTACAGGCTACTACGCGTTGTACAGGGGACTTACTATACAGGGTGGTCCATTGATAGTGACCGGGCCAAATATCTCACGAAATAAGCACCAAACGAAAAATCTACAAAGAACGAAACTCGTCTAACTTCAAGGGAGAAACCAGATGGCACTATGGTTGGCCCGCTAGATGGCGCTGCCATAGGTCAAACGGATATCAACTGCGTTTTTTAAATAGGAACCCCCATTTTTATTACATATTCGTGTAGTACGTAAAGAAATATGAAGGTTTTAGTTGGACCACTTTTTTAGCTTTGTGATAGACGGTGGTGTAATAGTCACAAACGTATAAGTACGTGGTATCACGTAACATTCCGCCAGTGCGGACGGTATTTGCTTCGTGATACATTACCCGCGTTAAAATGGACCTTTTACCAATTGCGGAAAAGGTCGATATCGTGTGAATGTATGGCTATTGTGATCAAAATGCCTAACGGGCGTGTGCCATGTATACTGCTCGGTATCCTGGACGATATCATCCAAGTGTCAGCACCGTTCGCCGGATAGTTACGTTATTTAAAGAAACAGGAAGTGTTCAGCCACATGTGAAACGTCAACCACGACCTGCAACAAATGATGACGCCCAAGAAGGTGTTTTGCCTGCTGTCGCGGCTAATCCGCACATCAGCATCAGATAAATTGCGACCAGGAATTGCATGGCGACAACTTCGAACGTCGTGTTCAGTTCTGCCACTGGGCCCGTAGCTCGCGTGCGGTTGAAGCGGTATTGAATAGCATATTTCATGACAGATGGGTTGGTCGTCGAAGCACTAAACCATGGCCCGCACGTTCATCGGATCTGACGTCCCCGGATTTCTTTCTGTGGGGAAACTTGAAGGACACTTGCTGTCGTCATCCACCGACAAAGCCTGACAAGATTTATTTATTTTTTATTTATTTATTTATTGTTCCGTGGGACCAAATTAAGGAGAAGTCTCCATGGTCATGGAACGAGTCAATACATGAAATTATAACACGATATTAGAAACAGATAAAATGAAATATAAAAAAACATATTCAGGTGACAAGTCGTAAGTTTAAATGAAGAAAATCAACAATCTAACACTGGAATTTGCTTAATTTTTTAGCTCTTCCAGGAGCTCCTCGACAGAATAGAAGGAGTGAGCCATGAGGAAACTCTTCAGTTTAGACTTAAAAGAGTTTGGGCTACTGCTAAGATTTTTGAGTTCTTGTGGTAGCTTATTGAAAATGGATGCAGCAGAATACTGTACTCCTTTCTGCACAAGAGTCAAGGAAGTGCATTCTACATGCAGATTTGATTTCTGCCTTGTATTAACTGAGTGATAGCTGCTAACTCTTGGGAATAGGCTAATATTGCTAACAACAAACGACATTAAAGAAAATATATACTGTGAGGGCAAGATCCTGGATATGGGCTTTCCACAACAGCTTACTATCTATCCGAACGCCTAGGAACATGAACTGTTCCGTCTCGCTTATAATATGCCTATTCTGTCTGATCAAAATATCGGTTCTTTTTTAATTGTGAGTTAGAAACTGTAAAAACTGAGACTTACTGTGATTTAGCATCAAATTATTTTCCACAAGCCACGAAATTATTTCATGAACTACATTATTTGTTACTGTTTCAATATTACACACAAGATCCTTCACTATCAAGCTGGTGTCATCAGCAAACAGAAATATTTTTGAATCACCTGTGATACTAGAAGGCATATCATTTATCACATACATGCGCCAGCGCATCGTGAATGCATGTGCGAACATTACGGAAGGCGAACTACTCGCTGTTGAGAGGAATGTCGTTACACGTACTGCCAAATGCGTTGAGGTTGACGGACACCATTTTCAGCATTTATTGCATTAATGTGGTATTTACAGGCAATCACTCTGTAACAGCATGCGTTATCAGAAATGATCATTTCACAAAGCTACATGTATCACATTGGAACAGCCGAAATAAAATGTTCAAACGTTCCTACGTTCTGTATTTTAATTTAAAAAACCCACCTGTTATCAACTGTTCGTCTAAAATTGTGAACCATTTGTTTTTGACTCTTACAGCGCCATCTATCACTAAGCGAAAAAAGTGGCCCAACTAAAACATTCATATTTCTTTCCGTACTACACGAATATGTAATAAAAAATGGGGGTTCCTATTTTTTAAAAAAACGCAGTTGATATCCGTTTGACCTATGGCAGCGCCATCTAGCGGGCTAACCATAGCGCCATCTGGTTTCCCCCTTCAAGGTAGACAAGTTTCGTTCTTTGTAGTTTTTTCGTTTGACGCTTACTTTGTGAGATATTTGGCCCGGTCACGATCAATGGACCACCCTGTATAAGGTTTTCGTGCGGAACCCTTGTCTGGAAATGTACCATTTGAATATAAAATAAGTTTAGATATCGAATCACATTCAAATGTTCCGCTTAATGGTTGGTAAGTAATGGAAGAGCTGCACAGCGATTCCGGATGGTTCATCACATACCACTGTTGTTCGATTACGTAGAACAACTACTGCGGGAAACAGGTACTTTCAAAACCAGGTGGGTTAACTATCATGCTCCACGGACGTGCACCAAGTTTTGTGAATTGTGTGTATGAACGTATGCGTCACGGTTACCCCTTTGCAACGAACAGCAGGATCCCCGCTTGGAGTACACAGGTTAGAGCTCATTCTTTGCGCGCAGTGAAGCGGTAGATTTGAAAGTAATCCGATTTCCAAACTTATTTTATATCCAGTCACTGCATTTCGGGATTTGAGTTCCTCGTCAAAACTTTATCTACTATCTCTCCTCTACAACTCCAAGAAGCCTGTAATAAGAATACAAGGCTGAGTCAAATTAAAACCATAAATTTGTAATAACAAATCGAAATTTCGCTCCGTTATCCTATAAGTTGGTAAGCGTGCTACAAACAGTATGCAGAATGACCTGTAGGTGGGAGCATAGTGCAGATGCACACATACCGTCGCAGTATCAGTATAAAGATGGCCGCCCCACTAGCGACTTGCACCAGGGAGGAACAGCGTTCTGTTGTGCGGTTTTTGCGTAGTGAAGGTGTGAAACCTATTGAAATTCATCGACGAATGAAGGTTCAGTACGGTGATGCATGTTTGTCACAGCAGCAAGTCTACGGATGGAGTAGGAAGTTCCCAAATGGTGTGACTTCAGTGAAAGATGCTCCTCGTCCAGGTCAGGCGCAACGAGTTTTGACTCCACAGAACATTGCAGCAGTTGAAGCGATAGTGAAGGAAAACCGCCGACTGACACTTAATGACACTGCAACATGTTTACAGATTAGTCATGGGTCAGCACACCACATTGTACATGATGTGCTCTAGCTTCACAAAGTATCTGCAAGATGGGTGCCACGCCAGCTAACTCCTGAAATGAGAGAACGACGTGTTGACGCTTGTGAAGAACTACTTCGGCGCTTTGAACGAGAAGGTGATGGCTTCCTTGCAAGAATCGTTACTGGGGACGAAACCTGGGTTCACTTCCACCAACCGGAAAGGAATGGCGCCATTCCTCATCACCAAAACCAAAGAAGTTTCGAACAGAACCATCAGCAGGGAAGGTTATGCTGACTCTCTTCTGGGACGAAAAAGGCGTCATTTTGGAGTATTACATGCCTAGAGGGACCACTGTCACCAGTGCATCATACACAGATCTCCTAAAAATCATCAGCGGCCTGCAATCAAATCAAAGCGACGTGGATTGCTGTCAGCAGGTGTCCTTTTGCAACATGACAATGTAAGGCACCACACTGCCCGTACAACAAATGGCTCTGAGCACTATGGGACTTTACTTCTGAAGTCATCAGTCCCCCAGAACTTAGAACTACTTAAACCTAACTAACCTAAGGACATCACACACATCCATGCCCGAGGCAGGATTCGAATCTCGGTTCCAGACTGAAGTGCCAAGAACCACTCGGCCACTCCGGCCGGCGCCCGTACAACAGTGTCTTCCTCATCAACCATACTCACCAGACCTTGCCCCAAGTGATTTCCATATGTCTGGACTACTCAAAGACGCAATGGGAGGAAAGAAGTTCCGTTCTGATGAAGAGGTACGCCAGGCGGTGCATGAGTGGTTGCGCGGACTACCAAAAGAATTTTTTTCTAAAGGAATTTATGCACTTTGTAAGTGCTGGAGGACTTGCATTGAGCGTGGGGGAGATTGTGTTGAAAATTGATACAGCTTTGTACCACTTCTGCACAATAAATAATATTTTTAAAAATATTTAAGGTTTTCATTTTACCTACCCTCGTAGATCCACAGGCGTACATCCATTCTTTGCAGACGAGTGCAAGACAGAGGGTAGTTCCCAATGTACTGGTAACTATGGATTTTGCCCGTTCCATTCATATATGGAGTGCAAGGAAAAAGAGTGTTTAAAAGCCCCTGAGTGCACTATAATTAATGCAATCTTGTCTTCGGGATCCATGCGATATATAGGGGGTTGTAGTATGTCACTGAGAGTTGGTTGTTGAAACTGTCTAACGGGGCTCTCACGGAATTGTGTCTAAGCGATTGCCAGATCAAGAAGCCCTTTCATACATCACTCACTTCCCATTTTAGTACGGTTCAGTCTTATCCTTTCTTCTTCCGCTACTACTCAAACGATTAGAATAACAAACTAACTCACAGTTGCTCATGGAATGAGGCTCACTTTGTTGTCTTTTCCGCGTTGCTCGCAAGCGCAGTATAGCTGCGGCAAAGAGAACCGTTACACGATTCCCGTCTACGTGCGGTACTGAGTTCGCATCGAAAAGGTGTACGCGCTATGTCATTTTTGCGCGCATTTTCGTTGCTAGTTTCAAACATTCCGTCGTGTCAAATAAAAAATAAAACCATGGTTTCGATGGATCACATTATCTGCATCCAATGTAGGAGTCGATGACTCTGCCTATTATATGTACAGTCGTGCTCAAAAGTATCCGAACGACCTGAATTGCATTTCGCCTGATTCGAATGCAACCCACATAACGCAGCTGTCTAGCAGGTCCTCTAGTCGCTCCTTGGTACAGTCGTTTGACTATTGAAAATGGTTCCAAGACACCACTAGAAAACACTGCTCTGTACCGCATTAACTCAAGATGTAAATTAATACTACGATTCTACAAATATCAGGGAACACCTTATCGCAGGTAAGACTGTCCTTAAGGCTTGTAAGCTCACATTTATTACAATAAATGACATACCTGAAATGTTACCACTCTCATTATTACGTCAGATAGGTAATGCACGTAGTAAGTTCGTCATATTCATAATTTCCTCTTCAAAGTAGCATACCGTACTTATTATTTAACACAAAATGACATTAAAAATTTAAGTTATTCACGAGCTGCTAGCAGACAATATGTATGAACATCAAATGACACGACGAACCGGCTCGTTCTGCACATGGATTCAAACCAAAGTCATGCAGACTAAGCAAAGATTTCGTGACTGACGGAAACTAACAGTCATTCCTGATTAGGCATACAGAGAGTGATATACCTCGATTTTAGACAGTATCAGTTAGCAAATATTAACTTTAAATTACATAACTTAAATATTTTTAACGGACGCGAATTCCTGCCCAGCACCTACTGTCCCTGTTAACGAACTACGAGAGATGTTAAATATTGCTTGTTAACAAGTAACTTGCTTGAAATGCCGTGAGGTAGAGCTTTTTGTTGGACAGGGATGCGAACCCAGAACTTAATCGGATAGATATCGAATCACAATCAACTGTGACATATCGGATTTTCTCGGCAGTAGCTAGATGTTTTAACTGAAATAACGAGACGAAACATTAATTTTTTCCTTCCCAGTACTCCAACCCGGCACCTATCACTGTTATCTTCTAGAGAAAACGAACGTTAAATACGGGTTTGTTGCACCAGCAGCGACATGTGAGCATGTTTGAACTAGAAGTAATATGACGAAGAGTTCAGTGCTGACTGGGAATAGAGCTCCACACATTTCGTTGTTGACTACACACAAAGAGACGTCAGCTACCGAATTTTTCTCCACCAGCAGCTCGGAATAACATCTTGAACTTACAGCGATCTCGCAAATAGTTCTGTGTCTCACTGGGAGTCAAAAACGTCAAATATCGTTAGAGTTGACAACGAATGAAAATACATTAAAAATCGAAATTATTATCCACCAGCAGATAGGTGTTCTCATGCTAGAGCTTGATAATACATAATGAAATCTTTAGTGCCGGGCCAGGATTCGAACCTATTCACGCGCAGTATGTGGAGATGTTGAGGAATCTGCAGCTTTGAACAAACAACAAATTGTAGCCGAGCTGTATTGTCACGAGGGGATCAAATTCCGCGTTAAGGGCGGTCTGAGTTGCATTCCCAGTTCAGAACCAATTTTATCGACATACAGAAGCTCAGATAAAAGATGAAATAAGTGTCCTGTGAGCCTACATAGCGTTTGTTCCGTCACTAGAAATAAATAACTAGTATAAGAAAGGTTACTGGTGATAGAGTTTCTACATGTCGCCACTCCAGACTTTATTGTGGTTCAACCTAATGTCTACTTGGTAGAGAAGGAATATCATTTGTAATGTCAATTTCAGACCACAATTCCATTATATCTTCTTCACTTGGGGTAGCCAGAAGAGAATGGAATCTGGTTCTCCCTATCTAGCGAAGCTGGAATCGAACCCAGACCATAGATATACGAACCTATCATCATCCCAACAGACCACCAAATCCTCTTCTCAGTGGTTCATTTTTCTATCTAACGCCGTTGTGCCACACTGGCTTAGAATTCTGACACACAGGCTCCCTGTATCAATTTGCAGCATGTTCAGTAAATTCATTTACTTGGTTGACCGAATCACCATGAACGAGCTGCTTCGGCTACCCAGTGCATACATTCAACTTTATTTTGTAATCACCAAAATAAAATCACGTAACTGCCACCAATACAGAACTGCCAACAGTGTAGGATGGGAGAAATTTAAATAGGAAGTGTTCCTTTGCACTGGAGCTACTCTATTGCACTATCTGCTTAGTGAAAACGTCGTGCAGTGCAAAAGAAAAGGCATAACTGTTTGTCTCTCATAAGTATTCACCTGGTCTTATGCATTATCCCACAGCGCTGTGGAATGCACAAGTTATGGAGGACTTGTTGTTGACTTCTGGAGCCATTATAGCTATGTGTCAGCTAGTAGTGTAATGGTAAGTATGGCGCACAGTAAATAAGATGTCGCGAGTTTGAGTCCATTTGGTGCTATATTTTTTAAAACGCAATTCTGTTGTCTGCTAAAGTTATCAATCTAATGGAACTTGTAGCATAATTCCCTTCACTTCTCAACCAAAAATAGTCGCATGTGGAGAAAGGGCTAACTTCTGCGACATTTTGTTCATTTCAGGTTTAATAGACAGCCAGAGAGTAGATGCATCTCGAAATTTTTGTATTATGTATGGGTAGAGCGCATCGTGCCAAATTACGTCGGAAAAGTATTTTCTACATTAGGTGTCGTCTGGTAGTGGCATTTTACTTTTCTTAAAACCTTGTTTGACAGCTTTAACTCAGAACAAGTTTTCTACATGCATGTAATCAATAAACCGCATGTGCATTTTCAGACTGTTATAGATAACATCAGAGAATTCGCATATATCGTTGATGATTAATTTCTCCCTCATGTTTACTATTGTTTTAACAACATTAAAGGAAACCTTACGAAAATTGTGATCTGTATTATAAAAAGTGAAATAAAACTACCCACGATAACCTTATGACGAAAGACTGTTTTAATAAAACTGAGTATCTGTACACAAGCATGCCTCTATCCTCACGATTTAGTAAAATACTACTCACTTAGATTTTGATTGGGTCTGTGTTTAATTGATATGCTGTGTCATACTCAAGAGGTATGCAAATGTGGCATTTCATAAATAAAGTTATCTATTCCTAGAAACCCAAAATTTGCTTGTCAGCAGCGGAAAGAGGCGTTACCTGATGTGCAGCATTGTAAGTTTTTCACCATTTCACTATGAGCCGAAAGTATTTTCTTGCGCTTTCCTTATCAATGTTTGATCTGACTGTTTGTAGCTCTTTCACATAAGGGATAAAAATGCTACACTCAGTGAGACTGGAACTGCGAAACATAAGACGCTTTTTTACAGGTCAGCACGTTGCCCCAGAGCTGGCGAAGAGGTATATGTCTTGGCTTCCTCTTACGAGACCAATAGTGGCTAGAACTCGTAAACCGCTATTTAAAGGACGAGATTAGTTCCGATTTCCACGTGCAACGACTTTCCTGGGCTGACAACCGTAAATTTACAATCTTTTGTTACACCTCAGGCGATAATAACTCATATTATTCAATGGAAATGACAGGTAAAATCAAGTGAACTTTGAGGCTTAATTCCGCGCACACCAGGAAGTAACTCGTCGATCACAGAGTTGCCAAACATACATTGCCTTGTTCCCAAATCTCAGTTACAATACCAGCAGGAAGAAGACGAACCGATGTGATCCTACAGCGGGCTGGGAAGCGACCATATCTGGTGTCTCCAAGTCGCGGCTGCTACGTCCTGGAATACGTAATGCCTCTGATTCGCATTTCTGTAACTAGGTTTAGGGACTGTAGAGTAGTTACAAATAATACTCAGAACTGACTGCAACCTAAGCATCATAAATCAGTAACTCTCATAGTTGTTTTCATATTTCTTTCGTAAGTGTACTCAAAACTAAGTAACTCATTCACAGGCGTTTTCGTGCCTCGCCGATAGTCGAATGTGTGTGTGTGTGTGTGTGTGTGTGTGTGTGTGTGTGTGTGTGTGTGTGACAGAGAGAGAGATAAAAATCAAAAAGAATGAGAGAGAGAGAGAGAGAGAGAGAGAGAGAGAGTAAAAAATTGTAAAGAAATTGTATCATGGTATGTAAAGAAATCATTCATTAGAATCACAAGTTCCACATCATTACGAAATATCGTAATCATGATCTATGAAACAAGAATTAATCTAATGTAATCTAATCTAATCATATCATATTGATGACTAGCCATGAAGAGTCATGAATTACCGAAATTTTTGCCAATACCAGTAACCAAATCTAAACTTGGAAATAAAAGTCGACAATTTTTGTAATAAACTGGGACTTCTGTCAAGACCCTTTCGTCCATGTTAATTAACCACAAAAGATGTCTGATATACCTCTATTCTGAAGTAACGAAGTGTGCATGCATTTAAAGATTAGTGCATGATGTGAAGTTCTGTGATGGAGATACGAACCCAAGACGGTTCTTTCCCTGTCTATGGAATCCTTTTCATATTAATATCAAACATCAGCAATTACTCGTAGATTACATTATTACTGATGTAACTGAGAAGGACGTTACTTGATAACAAAAACGCGCTGCCTTTCTTCTTTTTCTTGCTCCTAGAAATGGCTATCGACAAAAGGCAAGAGATCTTACTGCCTTCCGATACACGTCGCTGTCAGTTCTTCCATATGATTTGGTCGACATGATCTGTTTCAAGTTGTGTATGACAGACAATGTTTTAGAAAATCAATTGTTTTCCTTTGCAATAAACAGAAAGATTTTCATTCTAAGCTATCCAAGTACAAAATTTTCGCAGTATTAGTTCATATTTAATATTCGCTTCTCTGTCATTTTCTCTAGATAGTGTGAACCATTTGGGGAAGAACTCTCTCCCTATCGTCTGCAACGTGGGTTCCTCTCGCCCCTTCCTTCCCTGTCATAGACACCTCAGCTCCACTAGGTCACAAGCACACGTTGCCCGTCAGTGTGGTGGAGCTGGTATGTATCCATCTGGCTGAGCCCCATAACAGCATAGGGATCACACTTCTGACATCTGAGCTGTTGCCTCCCCACGTATGCTTGGGAGTGGTTGCTTGTCATTGTAGAGCATCGGAACTCCCGACAACAACCGCCATGCCAGATGATCCTTGCTTTGGCTGGGTGGCGCCCATGGGCAGAGACCCTGATTGGAGTGAGTGGTAACAGGGAGAATGCTTTGCACATGAAGCGTATCGAGCTCCAAAAATCTAGCCTTTCCTATGGCTGTGTCTTTGAGTGGTAGTGGATCATTGAATGCTACTTCTTATGATCCTGCAGCCTTCCCTTCCCTAGCTATACCATGGGAGGAGAGCCAGGCTCGCTGTCTTGGGGTGCCACACTCTGTCCACTGGTCTGTACTAGGATGGACATGGATACATTCACCACAGCAAAGCCGTTATTTTTTAAGGAAAATATCGAAGACAAATTTGGTGAAGCGGAGTCTCTCAGTAAGATGCAGTCGGGTTCCCTGTTGATCAAAACTTATTCTGCTGCCCAATCTGCAGCTCTTCTTGCTTCTGATCATGTTGGCGACGTCTCGGTGTTCATTAGACTTCACTAGTCTTTGAATATGGTCCAGGAAGTCATTTTTCATAGGGACCTCATCCTTCAAATTAATGAGGAGCTTTGGGTCAGTTTGGAACAACGGAGCGTTCATTTTGTTCGGCATGTGGGTAAAGGTCACAAGAACAACCACACCAGTATCGACAGCTTTATTCTGGCTTTCGAGAAAGATATATTCCCAGAGAAAGTCAAGGTTATGTGTTATCAGTATGATGTGAAGCCATAAGTCCCGCCACTCATGAGATGCATCCGGTGCTTATGTGTAGGGAACATGACTTCCTGATGTACAGCAAACTATCCACATGGAGGGGAGCCCCTGTGTTCTGCCACCCGTGTGTGTAAATTGTCACAATAATCACTCTCCACACTCGCCGGATTGTATGGCTTATAAGAAAGCAAAGAGTAGACAGAGTAGAAGTCCCTGGATCGTTTATCTTACACTGAGGCTCGTCAGAAATCTGACCGACTTCATCTTGTATCGATTACTTCTACTTTTGCCTCTGTTATGACCTTACCCCTCCTCCCTCTTCGTTACCCCCGTTCCGAGCCCCTCTCCTCTCCCCCTCCCCTGCAGTTCTCTGACCCTCCCCTCCAGGTGCTACTCCCCTTCCCTGCCGAAGCAGTGCCCCCCCCCCCCTTCTTTGGCGCCTGTCAGTGGTGGGTCTGCCTCCCAGAACCACTGACGTCCCTGCTGCCACAAATTGATCATGGCACACAGAGTCTGTGCACCCCAAAGTTGACTGCCCATTCATTTCTGGATCTTGCAGAAGCCTTCGCCCCCTCTGTGCCCTGTCCTCCTCGACCTATGAAAGAGAAGAAGAAGAAACATAAATCCTAGGACAAGGCTGCCATCTTCCCCCTTCAAACCTGAATCTGACATATTTATGGATGTCACCCCATCATAATTGGTGATGGATGGCGACCCAGCAGCATGATTAGCTCTAGGCCATTCACCTCCCATTTGGATACCCACTCTGTGATTATTGAGTGGAAACCCCCTTTTCGCCTTTTACTCGGCATCTTGTGTTGTTCTCCAGGAATCTCATTTTACTGTCACTCACTCATCATCCCTCCACTGGTTCCGCTATTTTTGTGAGAATTGGGTCGGTCCTTTCAGGGCATTTGGTGCTGTCTGCACATTGGTCTGTACAGATATTGTTAATACATGGATCCCACTTCATAACACATTAGAATTGTTGCCGTTCAGGTGCCAGTTTACGTCTCTATCTCCCTCCTGACAGGCCACCTACATCTGCTGCCCTAACTGCCCTCCTTCAGCAGCTCCATTCTTCCTTACTCCTCACTGGAGATTTTAATTTCATTTGGCTCTGAGCACAATGGAACTTAACTTCTGAGGTCATCAGTCCCCTAGAACTTAGAACTACTTAAAACTAACTAACCCAAGGACATCACACACATCCATGCCCGAGACAGGATTCGAATCTGCGACCGTAGCGGTCGCATGGTTCCAGACTGAAGCGCCTAGAACCGCTCGGCCACTCTGGCCGGCGGAGATTTTAATGTCCATCACCCTTTGTGGGCAGTGCTTCTTCATCTAGTCGGGGGCTTCTCATTGACCACATTCTGTGCCTCCTTAATGATGGTTTCCCCACTCATTTTAGTGCGCATATTTCACTTTTTCTCCCATTCATCTTTCGCTCTCTTCCCCTCTCCTTCTTCCTTCCTCACACTAGTCGCCACACAATGACCTCTGTGACAGTGACCACTTCCCATTGATTCTCTCGATCCCTTCCCTCCCATTGGTGCTCCATCGTGCTCACTGGCCTTTATATAGGCCTCTATATACCTTCCAGCTCTTGTTTCCACCTTCTTTCTGAGGTTGTATTGATGAAGTCGTCCATGATCTGTCCGATAGGATACCCCACTGCTGGCATTGTCATTCCCCACTTGGCGGTCCCTGTTCACCATTGGCCAGTTCCGTGGTGTAGCATGGCCGTTGCCACCACTGTCTGTGATCGTCGTCACGCCTTGCAACATCTTAAGAAGCACCTGTCCTCCACCAATCTTATTACCTTCAAACATCTTTGCACCAAAGCCCATTACTTAATCAAACATGGCAAACTGGTATATTGGGAACGATTTGTCTCCTCTTTAGGTTATTCTGTCCCTTTGTCACAGGTGTGGTCTACTCTCCACACCCTCCAACACTGTCAGTGGTAGTCTTCCATTCCAGGCCTTGCCCTTCCAAGTCGCCTTTGTACAGATCCGTCAGTTCTCATGGAACAACTCGTGACCCATTTTGTGATGGCATCGGCTTCAGCCTCGTATCTAACTTCCTTCTTCCTCTGGAAGCAGCAGGCTGAAGCTTCCCACTTATGATTTGCCCCTTGCCATGTGGAATACTGTGATGATTCTTTTACTGAATGGGAGATTAATCTGGCCCTCTCTTGTTCCCACTATTTAGCTCCCAGCCAAAGCAAGGATCATCTGGCATGGCGGTTGTTGTCGGGACTCTACAATGACAAGCAACCACTCCCAAGCATACGTGGGGAGGCAACAGCTCAGATGTCAGAAGTGTGATCCCTATGCTGTCATGGGCCTCAGCCAGATGGATACATACCAGCTCCACCACACTGACTGGCAACGTGTGCTTGTGACCTAGTGGGGCTGAGGGGTCTATGACAGGGAAGGAAGGGGTGAGAGGAACCCACGTTGCAGATGATAGGGAGAGAGTTCTTCCCCAAATGGTTCACACTATATAGAGAAAATTTTGAAGTGGAGGTCAAACCCCTAAAGGGGACCAAAAACGACAAAAAGGAAGGATGACAGAGAAAAGGCACGGGGATCAAAACCGCAAGGAGTACAGGAAAACAGGTGGATAGCCAAGTAAACATAAGTAAGAGCATGGAATGAGGGGAAGGAGGGGGAGGAGCGAGAATAGGGAGGGAGAGACAAGGGGAAGGAAATGCAGCCTGAGGAGGTATGGGCTGCAGTAGCCTAGAGTCCCGTGACCGCCATGCACGAACTCACGAAAGAAGCATGGTACCCCTAGGGGGTTTTCTCCTCGTGCCCTGCAGTGCTGCCACTGACTGGCATGAGTACGATCTGTGTTGGCCTGTATCTTGGTGTAAGAATATCTTAGCTGTAACGCAATGCTGTATGGTATTACAAGGGACACGTTAGGGCGTGGAAACTTGAATTCTTTGGTTGTCACATTTCGCGTTCCACTTTCTATCATTTTGGGCCTTTTTGGTTAGCTGCCACAACCGATTTCGCCGCGTTGGTAAGCACGTGAAGTTGTTCAGTCATAATGTGGGCATAGCTTTATAAGTCTTGTTGATACTTGTCTCCCCTAATTCATGAGTTTTCAAGCCTTCTGTATGCTTGTCTGCTACGAGACAATTTGCCTCTAGATGGTCCGCAGACACACAGGTTGTTCAAGTTCTCGGTTGCCAGTCATAAATTACTTACGCGTGAAAATCTTGTATCATAACACAAGACAGTATGACTCTATCCATTACTTGTTGCTTAAACACCTCAATCCTTCCCAGTGAGAATATCTCCTCCACGTGTTTAACTATATTTGGCTCCAAGGCATTTTCCATTTTCGATGGAGAACCATTGGTCCCCCCTGCTCTGTATGTGGATGATTTCTACATTTGGGCTAGGTTCCACTTGGTGGCCTCTGCAGAACGACAGCTCCATGGCGCCATCTGGTGCACTTCCATGTGAACACTTTCGCACAATTATCAGTTATCTCCCTTTTAGCCATACTACCGCCCATCCTGATCCAGAGTTCTACCTCAATGCCCAACACCTGACAGTGCTTCCCATTTCCGTTTCTTGGGTCTTATTTTTGATAAAAAGCTTACTTGGTTGCCCCACATCCCTCAATGAAGGTTGGCTGTTTATGTAAACTCAATGTTCACTTCCTTGCCCACATCCTTCTGGGGTGATGATCTTTCAACTCTTTTCCACCTTTACTAGGTATTAGTTCTGTCTTGTTTGGACTATGGCTACCAAGTTTATGGATAATCTGCGCCTTCCATGCTGCTCCTCTTGGATCCAGTTCACCATCACGTTAGCCCTGTCGCTAGTCTTCTGATTGATGCTGGGATCCCTCCATATTCAATTTGGCAGTCCCAGTTCCTGGTTTCCTGTCTCATCACTATCCACTCTTCCCCTGCTCAAACTTCCTATTCTGTTGTTATTGCGGCTTTGGTCTGTCGCCCATCCACTGTCCACCCTTGTGTGAGTTTACCAGTTCCCCTCACTTCTCTCTGCTATGACTTCCATCTCCCCTCCTTGTCCTCTTCTCCATGTTCTCTACCAAACATCCCCCCTTAGTTATTTCCTCAGCCACGAATTCAGACGAATCTCTTCTGGGGTTTGAAAGCTTCCATCAGACCAATGGTGTTACGTTGTTTGTTCCAAATGCTCTAACAGGAATTTCAGGATGCCACTGTTTTTTTACACCAGTGGCTCTAAATTCGCTGATAATGTGGGACATGCTTTCATGACCTATGTTGGCGTGGAACACCAACTCTTGCCTGCCATGCGTGAGGTGTTTACTGCGTAATTGATGGTCATGTATCAGGCCCTTTGTTTTATTAAATGGTCCTCCCTCACCCGAGTTTTGTTATGTACAGAATCAATGAGTGGTCTTCAGGCTATTGACTATTGATTGCCGGCCTCTGTGACCGAGCGGTTCTAGGCGCTTCAGTCCGGAGACGCGCTGCTGCTACGGTCGCAGGTTCGAATACTGCCTCAGGAATGGATGTGTGTGATGTCCTTAGTTTAGTTCGGTTTAAGAATTAGGTTTACGAATTAGGTTTAAGAATTTAAGAAAACCTCAGATGTTAAGTTCCATAGTGCTTAGAGCCATTTGAACCATTTGATTTGACTATCGATCGGTGTTTTTCCGGCCGTCTCTTGGTCTCTGCTACCTTCTCGCTGACCTAGATGACGCTGCTTGTTCGGTCGAATTCCTCTGGGTTCCTGGTAATGAACTTTCTGATCATCTGGCTGTCGGAGGGGGGTGGGGGGAGTGGTCACCTACCCCTCTTTCCTGTGACCCTCTGTGGGGCGTATTTGCAGCCATACATCATATCCCTTTTTGCACAGTCGTTGGCTGACTCTTAGGAGGCTACCCTCGTATCCAATAAGCTTTACACTATCAAGACTCCTACCATGAGGCGTTCTTCCCTCTGCCTCTCCCAGCAGGAATCTAGTATTCTCTGCCATCTTTGTATTGACCATACTAGGTTGATCCATGGTTTCTTACTCTGCATTGAGCCTCAGCTCCACCCCCCCCCCCCTTTGTAGTTGTGGGGCTCTGCTCATGGTGATCCATATTTTGCTGGACTGCCCCCAGCTTTTGGCTCTTCACACTAAATATGCCCTTTCACCTTCCTTGTTTCAGGTGTTAGCACAGATCCTCACATGGTTACGTCTGTCCTTGGTGAAAGTGATTTGTCCTCTCAGGTTTGAGTCCTTGAATTTTCCTCTGGAATTTGATTCCAACAATTGGCGTAGGTGTTGGTTATGGAGGCCTCGACCTTGCTTCTATGCTGGTCTGGCTCTCCCCATATTTTCCCTCAATTTTCTCCAGGCTGTTGTGCACTTTTATTTCCCCTTTTCTTGTGTTTACTGCACTGGTGTTATCCCCGGTATACCGTGATAACGGTGTAGTGCCGGTGTCAGGAAAGGTTAGTGGCAGTGCTGGTGACCCACTGTGCTTAGCGTTTCTGAGGCACCCCTGCTTTCCACGTTTCCACCAACCCCCTCCTGTTCTTTCCTCTTCCTGCTGCCCTGACATCCCTTTTCCCTCTTCATTTGCACGTTATCCCTCTCCCTAGACTAGACTGTGTTGTTTCCGTTGTTCACCCCTTGATTTCTGTTATCCTAGATCATGGGACTGAGGACCTCACTGTTTAGTCCCGTCTCACAGATCAACCAACCAACAAACCAACCAACCAACAACGAGCAAAAATATGCATACAAAACAACATTGATAGCGTAAAACCCGGTGAAACGCAAAATACCCAGTGAACAACACTGGAAACAAACGAAAACGAAACTCGTAGTAAAGAGCCAAAAAAGAAAAACTATGAGACTCATGAAACTAGTAGAAGACGATGTTCGAAAGTTGGAGTAAAAATTAAAAGCAAGGAAGGTAAAATGAGGGCGTTGGATTGTCTGAAGGAAATAGTGACTTTTGTATCAGATTAAATCATAAAACACAAAGGGATTACAGACCTTGACTGCAAGCACGTGCAAACTGAAATCAATGGGAAAAGCTGAAAATATGTGTCAGAGCGGGATTCGAACCTGGGTCTTCTGCTTACTAGGCAGATGCTCTAACCACTGAGACAACTTTTATTTCTTTTTTCGTTTTGTTCGTTATTTTTCGTGACACACATTCAAGTTCAGAATTGATCCCTTCACTCAGTTTTTCTTTTTAATTTCATACGTCAACCAGCCCTCCGACTGATCCGGCTGTGCTACCATGGCAGCTTAACCATCCAGACACAGCAGTCATCGCAACTGCACAGACTACCCTAGCACACTTTCTGTCAGACCTAAATTTTCAACTTATTCATGCACTGCAAACGTAGTGCCCCTTGCCCATTGTCCTCATTGCTCGTGGCATTTCAGCTATTCCTGAAAGAATTCGTGCCTGGCGTGCATCTGCACTGAAGAGATCATTGACCACCTCACCTTATATTCAGTGTGAGTCACTAACTATTGACACCTAGAATAACTCTGGAAATATGATAGTATCTGAAAAGTTTGTGAGACAAATGTTGCATGGGACAATGGGGGTCATAATGTGACGTTGGTTTTTTGTTGCTAGGTGGGGTCACGTCAGAGATATGAAGGTCAACTTGTTGTTTTTGAATGAGATACTATAGTTTGGCACTTATTTTCTGATAGCGGCTATCGAGACGAATCCAATGATGTGTAACAGTAAGGTCTTTGGAGGTCAAAGAAGGCCACAAAGGTGGCATGAACGTCCATTTACAGAAGGTGTTCGAAGTGATGAACATTGGTATAAATGCAGTGCTGCAATCTTCTTATCATGGACTGAGTGGTATTCCTTATCACATCGGCACTTATCGATGCACATGCTCTGACAGTTCTCTCTCATACATCGTGCAAATAGTAAATATTCGCCGAGTACGGCATATCCATCTAACAGGCCACTTACACGTAAACACCATTTGATGCTTTCCCAATACAACACTAATAGGAACGGTAAGACCAGTATCGTCGAATCAAGTGAATGTGAATGATGTATTCCTTTGAAGAACAAGTCGATATGCTTCTCATTTACGGAGAATGCCAACGAAATTCAGTGAGAGCTAGAAACTTATACCCTGAAAGATATCCTCAACGTACTTACCCTATAGGTCGTACATTTAAATATGTGTATGATAAATTGAGAACAACTGGATCTTTAACGCAGTGGAAACATATCCGGCAAAGGAAAGTTACTAACGAAGAAACGGAAATTGGTACTCTTACCACTGTGGTTCGAGATCATTGTGTTAGTTTGCATGAAATCGCAAGGGAACTTGGCATGAGCCAGAGTAATGTTGTTCGTGTTCTGCATCACCGTAAATATCATCCTTACCATATCAGTCTCCTCCAAGAATTAACTGGTACAGATTGTATGCGTCACACTAAATTCTGCCGATGGGCTCAACTTCAGATTCTGAGGGATGGCACATTTATTAATTTCATTTTATTTGCTGACGAGGGTACAGTCATGAACCATGGAAATGTAAATTTGCGTAACCTGCATTTTCGGGCAACTGAAAAACCATGTTCGCCGCGGCAAGTTGCACACCAAAAACCGTGGTCGGTGAATGTATGGTGTGGGATTCTGGAGGACCATATTTCATCAAAGAAAATATATTAATGGTAGAAAGTACACCACATTCCTGCAAGAGACATTAGGTCTGTTACTAGAAGAAATTCCTTTGGGAACAAGGAACAGAATGTGGTATCAACGCTATGGGTGTCCGGCACATTTTTCGCTGATGGCTACAAATGAGCTGCAGAGACAACAAAGAGTCACAAATCGTTGGATTGGACATGGAGGAGATGTGTCGTGGCTGGCTCTTCGCCAGACTTGGTGCCTCTGGATTTTTTTATGGGGATTCGTAAAAGACATTGTTTATAAATACATTCCAACTACACCTGAAGATATGCGAGAGTGAATTGTCAGAGCATGTGCTTCGATAAGTCCGATGTGATAAGGAATACCACTCAGTCCATGATAAGAAAATTGCAGCACTGCATTGATACCAATGGTAATCACTTCGAAAATGGACGTTCATGCCACCTTTGTGACCTTCGTTGACCTTCAAAGACCTTATTGTTACACATCACTGGATTCGTCTCGATAGCCGCTATCAGAAAATAAGTACAAAACTACTAGCATCCCATTTAAAAAACAAAGTTCACCTTCATATCTGTGAAGCGACCCCACCTAGTAACAAAACACCAACATCATATTATGGCCCCCATTGTCCCATGCAACTTTTGTCTCACAAACTTTTCAGCTCCTATCATACTTTCGGAGTTACTGTTGGTGTCAATAGATGGTGTGTGTTCTTTTGGACATGTCCAAAAGAACAGACACCATATTTGATGCAGCAGGAGACCTGGGTTCGAATCCCTGTCCAGCATAAATTTTGAATTTTCCTCATTGATTCCAATCAGCCGATGTCTGTAAACACATTGACATGTAGTCAGTACATGTGCCCAAGTGTAGCTGCTGGAAATTTTAGGTCTGTAAAGCAGAAATCACTTATCAATTTCAATAAATTAACATGTGACCGAGACATAGACTTGTATAATTTAATCTTAGCATAGGATTTAGGGACAAAGACATTGCTGAACAGGAGGAGGGTGGCACTCGGAAGACAGAGGAAAACGACATGATTATGACTCCACAGAACACTGACCAGGAGCATATGAAAATGAACGAGAGTCAACCTCCAGACTAATTTTGCAGATTGTTTATTGATAGGAGAAATTAAAATCTTTAGACAGTCATGCAAGACAACAAAATTGCGACGCTTAATATAAACAACATATTATCGCGCATCAAACTACAGGCTTTACAAGATTATCTCTTTGCACTGTTTGTTGACATTTGCAAGAAGTTGAGACAACTACATTGAATAAAATACGTGGCTAAGAGGTAACAAGCAGCCAAGAAAACTCTTGTATGACAAGATTACCTCAGGTAGGTTTGCAATATACAATGAAAAAAGTACTGGAAAATCGTATAACTACGACAGCTGAGGTACAAGTTTTGTTCCTTTGTATCACACATTTTAGTGAACAAATTAGACAGAATTTGTTTTCAATACTTATAGGGAAGAAATGACAATATGTTGCGTCAGTCGTGGTCAGAACAATGTTCTGTGTGATAGTGAATGCATTATGTTGGAGTTAAGTAAGTTCGAACGTAGTCGAATTGTTGGTGCTCCTATGGTGGATACTTCCGTAACCAAGGAAGCCGAGATGTTTGGTATTTCAGGAGGCACTGTATCGAAGATTTATACCGTATACAGGGAAATCAAGAAAACATCATTTGCTAAGTCACAATGTGGACGAGAATGCATGTTGAGTGATCGTGACAGACGGTCGTTCAAGAGAATTGTGACGAAAAATCAGGGGACGACAGATGCAAAAGTCACTGCTGAACTTAATACTGCCCCCACGAACACCATCAGCACCAAAACAGCACGAAGGGAGCGCCATAAGCAGGGAACAGCAAGGAGATCTTGAATTCTAGAAGCACTCATCAGTGATGCAAATGCCTGTAATGTGCCGACACCAAAACGTGGACTATGGAGCAATGTAAAAAATACGACCTTCTACGAGATGATCAATAGCACTTTGTGCTTATAATTAAAGTGCAGCAACGCAGGTACAACGTGGGCTGTTAATACTGTATGGCAGCGAAACTTGTTAGCTATACTAATGCGTTAATGTGGAAGTGATGTACGCTGGAAAAAAATTAGTTCCAGTTTTTGCCATCAGATGCAAATCTGACGTTATTCATCATTTTTCCGACGTTTCCAGTGCTCATATTGAACAAATTATGTAATTTATGGTTAATGACAGTACGCAGATCACTTGCAGGCCCCTGGTGCTGTGTTAGTACACTTAAGTTTTGAGTATGTAGTGTGAAAGGATTCACTGTCCTCCCCTTGTTTCCACTTACAATAATTAGACTGAAGAGAATTTTTTTGGTATAAAAACACTTTATTCTGTATTACTTTACAGGTGCTATTCAGCAATATGCAACAAGTGCACAAGGTGTCTGCGAGCTGCGGCCCTTGGCTGGACGAGATATAACGTCTGCTCGCTGCAGAGTCTCTGTCCTACCTGCTGGCCGCTTACAACAGCTGACCAGCTTACCTGCACGTACAAAGGATCTAAGTCCACTTCCACACACACAGTTGCAATGTTTTCCGAAAGGGAGCAGATTATACCGGACAGTCTGACCTGCCCAGTTTTCAAACTGCACCTAGATGGCTCTTAGTGGCAAGTGACTTATGGAACTCAACATACTCCCACTCCAAAATGAGTCTCCTCATTTTACAAATAGACATAGATTTAACAACCAACAAGGTTCAAAACAAGGAAAACAACAAAAATAATACGAGACGCAAAATCAGGGCACATAAATATGAAATTCACTAGCTTTTGGTTGCACAAACGATGTTACTGTCACGCTGATGAGAGACATGAAAGGTACTAACATTAAACACAAAAGCAACAAAATACTACATCACACTGCACATGAAACGTGTGAAGTCAGTACCAACAACTGTCAGGCCACAAAAGCACAGCTTCTCAAGCTGATATTATGAATTAAGGATCTTTTCCTGTAACTAGCAATTTGGCAATGGGCCTTTATTGTGTACCACCACACAAATCTGAGGGAACGAACTGATTCACTGCTTAGGCAGGGGACACAATTTTGCTATAGGCCTCTGAACCTACCCATTAGTAATTCTCAACATCAGCACATGCACAAGATTATCAGGTCCCGGAAACAGCTGCTCGGCAACACCCAGCCTCCACACCAGGGGGGGGGGGGGGGGCAAGTTGTCCTCCTTGACCAGGACATGATCCTCTTTCTGGAGCCGTCATGCTCCTTCCAATTTCCATTTATTGTATTGCTACAGTTGATGCAGGTACTCAGTCGACTGCCTCCTCCAAAAGGACTGATGCAGCTGCTGTACAAGTTGCCATCTGTGGAATCTGTTGGTGTGAATCTCAAGGACAGAGGGTTCGGGATGGGCACAAAGTGGCTGCTCAATGAGGGAGTGCCCAGGAGTGAGAACAGATGGAGAATTTATGCCATCAGCGAGATCACACAACAGCCTTGAATTTAGGCATGCTTCTGTCTGAGTTAATACCGTTGTTAGTTCTGCAAAAGTCAGTGCTGTATTGCCAATGACACGTTTTAGATGTGACTTCATACATTGGACTCCCGCTTCCTACAGTCCACCAAACTGAGGGGCACAAGGCGGAGTAAAATTCCAGTTGATATCCTCTGAAGCCGAAAAGTTTACCACAACTTCAACTGTAGTGTCATCACAGAAAAAACGTTTAAGTTCATTGTGTGCATTATTGCTGTACGTGTGAGAAGATTTTCATATTCTCACAGTGAATTTCCTGAGGGCAGCCAGAAATGAGCTGGTTACTAAATCACTAACTAACTCTAGATGGATGGCTTTGGTTGCCATGGAAATGAATAAAGCAATATAGGCCTTGGCAGTAATCTTACTCCGTCTTCCAACATACTTCACAGTAACAGCGCCTGCATAATGCACTCCACAGTGCTGGAAAGAATGAGACTATTTTGCTCTCTAGACGCTGGTAGTTGACCTGTAAGTTGCACTGCAGTCTGTGACTTGAACCTAAGACACTTCAGACACTTCCCAATAACTCCTCTTACAGTGTTGCGCCCGTTGGGAATCCAAAACCTCCTAAGCAACATGTTCAAAAAAAGCTGTGACCCAGCATGAAACAGATTTTCATGTTCATAAATGATGTTCATAAATGATGTTCATAAATGATGTTCATAAATGATGCTTAGGTGGTCTGATAATAGGATGTCACATATCATATGGTACATCAGCATTCATTAACCTCCCTCCCACTCGTAGAATACCTTCTGCATCAACAAACGGATACAAATCTTGTAATTTGCTGTTGCGTGATATAGAAGAATTGGCCATCAACAAAGCGATCTCACTACCATACTCACCATGTTGAACTATGCTAAATGCCCTTTTGATGGCGTTTTGGGATTCTTCTGGGGTGAGTGGACCAGTTATCCAGTGTGCTTGCCGCAATCTAGTGTTGTTAGCAAACCTCAGTGCATAAGCCAAAACCCTGTAGGTTTTCTTGAATGAAGACTATTTACACAACAATTCATCAACAACGTTAATAGCAGACAACAAAGACACTTGCATACACCTTCTTTCAGGTGCATCTTTTACCACAGTTGAAGGACAAGTGCTGCAGTCCGGGTCATAAGTGGATAGCAATGAGGGGGCCAAACCACCACTGCACCAGTGAGCTCAAATATGCTGGATTAATGCCATGTGGTGATTGATCAGCGGGGTTGTCTTCTTAGTTGACATGTGTTAAGTTTGGAACTGAGCTCATTTCCTGGCTTTCAGAGACTTGTCAACAAAGGTTTTCCAGTAACTAGATCTACTTTGCAGCCAGTAGAGAACTATTGTGGAATTCGTCCACAGATGGATATCACTATTGTTTCTGACATCTAAGGCATTGGCCACCTGATGAGTGAGTCGAGCAAGAAGCAGAGCACCACATAATTCCAATCGTGGAAGAGATTGCAGTTTGACAGGAGGCACACGAGATTTGACTGCAGACAATCAAACAGCAACCTTGCTGTTGGAAAGAACACATGTGATGTACACACAAGCACCATACGCCAACTGTGAAGCATCACAAAAACCATTAATTTCGTGTTTAACGCATTGAGGACAGCGAACGATCTTCCTTCCGATCAAAATATCACTTGGGAAGGTAATTGCATGTAGACGACAATCCATTCATCAGTTATGTTGGATGGCAGAACTTCATCCCAAACAAGGTTTAGCTGCCACAAGTGCTGCAAGAATACTTTGCATCTTATGACTGCTGGACCCAGAAGCCCTAGTGGGTCAAAAATAGATGCTGTTGTAGACAGAACATTACGCACAGTAATCTTTCAGCACCAATGACTCTTCAGCTGCACGAAGAAACTTGTGTGTCAGAGCCAAGGTGCCATAATATTCCTAACGTTTTTATGGTTTCTTCACGGGTAAGATTACAAGGCAAAGAGGTTTCTCTGTCCTGTAATGGAATTTTTCCATAATATTGTGACTACTGGAACACCATTACCTCAGTGTAAACCCCCCAGAAACAAGTAGATGAGTCGGCTGGGTTTGAAGTTCCTGAGCTTCAGCTTCTGTAGCTGATTCACCTAAGAAGTCGTCCACAAAAAAGCTAGACAACAGCGCCACTGGAAAATTGTCTTGATTTTCCAAGGCCAACTTTTGGAGCCATGTAGTCGCAAGAAAAGCACCAGGAGTTGTTCCATAAGTGGCTGTAGACTATATATATGTTCTTGCATCGGTTCAGACGGTTATTCCTGCCACAGAATTATCTGGAAGTTCCTATCATCAGGATGGAGAGACCCTTGGCGATACATTTTTGTTATGTCAGCTGACAGAGTCACATTAAAGGATGGATATTTTGTAATAATGGAAAATAAATATGGCTGGACAGTGGGACCAACCGTCAAGATGTCATTGAGAGACACTCCATTAGAAGTGGCAGGAGAGCCATCAAACTCTATCCTCAACTTATAGTGGAGCTGCATTCCTTGACGACAGCATGATGTGGAAGGTAAAACCTTGGACCAACAATATCCTGAGAATTTGAGACCTCCAAGTGTCCTAGTTCAATATACTCTTGCATGAATGCAGCATATTCCCCCCTCAAGTTGGGTTGCCTCTTAAATCGCCTGTCAAAATGCTCCAGCCTACGGGATGCCTGTTCTCGTGATTCACCTAAGGATTTATAGTCAGGTTTCATTGGCAGTCGAATCACAGATCTCCCATCTTCATCTTGAGCTATGTGGTCCTGAAAGTGAGCCTCACAGATTTTACCTGTTTACTCATCGTTTTGGTAACCAGTTCCTCTAGCTCCCAAAAGCTTTTCAGTTTGGCTTCTAAATTGTCACCTCTAACAAAGCACGAGGTCACTGTAGAACGAGGCATGTTGCATGAAACTGAAGGAATTCTACCAGACAAAATCCAGCCGAATTTAGTTTCAATCAGTGATGGATGATTCGGATTCTCCAGTCTTTCCCTACAAACAACATCGAAGAAAACCGCAGCACCAAGAATTAAATCTACTGTGGCAGGATTATTGAATCAGGAACAGAAAGTGGTAGCTCGAGTGGGACATTCCAACTTCTTATGTCTATATAGCATGCTGGTAGGTCACTCGTGACATTTTCAGCAATAGCACAAGTGGTTCTGATATGAAAGTCGCTAAGCCTAGACGACAGTTCAACATTATAGGTATAAGACACTGAGACTGCAAAGGCATTGTTTATGCCATTCACAGGAAATGACTGTTTATTTCATTTCAATTTTAATTTATCTGTCATACCCATAGATATAAAGGACGGCTGGTTCACACTATCTAGCAGCACCTTACAAGACCGCTGCCTACCCATGCTGTCTTTAATATTGACAACAGCCTGATGGGCCAAAGAGTAGCTTCCAGATTCACCATTCTGGCTGTTCCTTGAATTAGCTGGCTTGTGGAGCAGTATATTGTGCCTTCCCTTACAGGTTTTACAAGGAGAAACCTGCATTTACCCGAGAAGTGACAAGGGCATATGGACAAAAAACAATGCTTATTTCTTGTTACAAATGGCCGTCGCCTTTCGATATTTAGTACCTGAAATTCCATGCATTTGCTGGTAGCATGAGGTCCATTACAAAATTGACATGCCCCTCAGCATCAGCGTTAGCCAGGTGAGCCTTCCTCACACACTTAGCTTCATTTGAGTTACTGACAGTTCCTTGCGGATTCCTTGAGGCGATGTCCCTGAATCTGATCAACTCAAGAGCCTGACATTTTGTTTCCAAAAAATCTATCAGTTGATTCAATGTGACAAACGTGGGCCCAGACATGTTTACCTCCCGCTCATGCCGGTCTGTGGGTAGCAAAACAGCCAAAATTGCTTCAGGAAAAATTACTTCATGAAGTGGGACGTCAGGTTCAAGAGCTTCTAGGGCCTTCAAATGGCTACACACGTGATTAATTATTTGCTTATAATCGGTTGTCAAAAAAAAATGGTTCAAATGGCTCTGAGCACTATGGGACTCAACATCTTAGGTCATAAGTCCCCTAGAACTTAGAACTACTTAAACCTAACTAACCTAAGGACATCACACACACCCATGCCCGAGACAGGATTCGAACGTGTGACCGTAGCAGTCAATCGGTTGTCATGCCATGGCCGACTGTAGGCAGAGATAGTAAAGCCTTTACATGTCTGGCTGCATTATTTTTGGATTATCATACCTCTGCGTGATAAGTCCTCAGCAACTGATAGGCTTCCTGATGTTACTGGTACATGTTGCCAAAGATTCCTTGATTGATATCGCAAAGAGGAGTCTGGGTAATGAAATTTCTGTGTCTCATCAATTAAATTATTGTTCATAATGAAACATAAAAAGGCATCTCTGTAGGACGACCACTTAAGGAAGTCCCCCTCGAAATTTCCCAAACTGATGGCAGGTAGTTTTAAAGTACTGGCACTGCATGTCGGTCTCGATTCCATAGGCTGTATCTTAGCATGCCTCTTGATTAAACCCTTGCTGGTCGATTCAGTCAAGTCCCATGAATCCTCGAATTCTTCTCTATCCTTTCTGTGACCTGCGGATTCGTCTTCAACTTCCAGCCGACCTTGAGAAGACTAAGAATCAGTCTGAACCTGTGACAGACTGCTTAATTTTGCCTCTAGTATTTCAGTGCTAGTACTATTTGTATTCTGCAAAAAGGTCTCTATATGCGTGCTAGAGAGGCCTTTGCAACCCCTCTCTCTTTGAGTAATTTTGTTCTCTCACAGGAATCCGTTTCGCGAATGGGCAGATGCACTTACAGGTTGCAGCAACAGTACAGGACAGTACAAACTAGAACAGCAGTGGCATCACTGTCGCTGGCAGCTGGCGTGTCAGAAGCTGCAGTCTTCGAGGGCGGGAAGTTTCGGTGAGAGCAGGAAGTGACGTCACAGATGATGATGGCACCGTCCCTGTCTGTAGCGCTCGAAATACATTAAACGAAAAATGTCTCCCATCACTGGTACTAAGGCTGTTGCTATCGAAGTTCCGCCTTGGAACACTCGGTAGCGCTTACCGACGAAACTGGAATGTGTGCAACACACACGTGGTTATCTTCTCGCGGTTCTTTATGCGTTCACAAATAACGGAACAAACACGAGCGCGAACTGACTACTCCGCGTGCTGACTGTAATGGGTCCGGAGGACCAAAAACTGTAAGCAGTTCACTTGCAGGCCTCTGGTCCTGCGTTAGTACATCAAAGTTTTGCGCGCGTAGTGTGAGAGGTCTCACTGTCCTCCTCTTGTTTCCACTTACAATAATTAGACTGGCGCGACAGTGTCAATAATTAGACTGATGTATAAACACTTTATTCCTCATTACTTCACAGGTGCTATTCAGAAATATCTAATAAGTGAACAAGGTGCCAGTAAGCTACGGCCCTTGGCTGGACGAGACATACGTTTGCTCGCCGCAGAGTCTCTGGGCTACCTGCTGGCCGCTTACAACAGCCGACAAGCTTACCTGCGTGCACAAAGGACCTGGGAAGTCTACTTCCGCACACACAGTTATAATGTTTCCCGAAAGGGAGCAGATTATACCGGACAGTCTGACCTGCCCAGTTTTCAAACTGCCACTAGATGGCTCTTACAGTGGCAAGTGAGTTATGGGACTCAGCAATAATAAAATCGAAATTATGCCTTCCTCACTTGTTTATCCTTTTTCGCCCATGTCCCGTTCCTAATACATTACATTTGGAAACATTTCTGTAAGTCTCTCTTGCATTAACAGTCCCAGATTTATACCTGGTAGCCAGAACTGGACCCTTTTTTTTTTTCTTTAGGTAAATCGGTTCCATATTAACGCATTAGAATCCTGGATCCTTATGTTCTCCAAACTTGATAAAGCCCCTTCTGACATCTCCTACTATCGCCCTATCAGTCTCATGCCGGTCTTCAGCAAGTTCCTGGAGTCCATCCTTACCTGTCACATTCCCCATCACCTCCACCAGCACCGCCTCCTTCCCCTGACCCAATTTGGCTTCCGACCTTCCTTCTCCGCTGATGATCTCCTCCAGCTGACACACCTCCTTTCCACTCACCTCAGCTCCCGTCGCTACATCATAGTTGTATCCCTTGACCTTGAATGCGCAAATGACTGTGTATGGCGTCCCGGCCTCCTCCTTAAACTCCAGACTTACACCCTCCCCATCAACTATGTTCGCCTGATAGCCTCCTTCCTCTCTCATCACCCCTCCTATGTTACCATCCCCAGCGCCAACTCTTACATCTTCTACACCTCCGCAGGCATGCCCCAAGGGTCCATCCTTTCCCCTCTCCTCCACCTCCTATACACGGCAGACATGCCAAAGCCCCCACCACCCACCCGTCTCCTGCAGTATACCGATGATCTCCTTCCCCCATCTCCTCCTGTTCCTTGAATGAAAAATGGTTCAAATGGCTCTGAGCACTATGGGACTTAACATCTGTGGTCATCGGTCCCCTAGAACTTAGAACTACTTAAACCTAACTAACCTAAGAACATCACACACATCCATGCCCGAGGCAGGATTCGAACCTGTGACCGTAGCGGCAACGCGATTCCAGACTAAAGTGCCAGAACCGCACGGCCACACTGGCCGGCTCCTTGAATGAATACAAATCCTATACATCTCCCGCAAACTGGAGCCTCCCCATCCTTTGGTTTCCCCCATCCTCTCCCACCCCAGCCTGCTGCTGTGCCTGTACCACAGTGTTCCACCTGGTCTCCATCTTCACATGCTCCATACCCTCACACAAGGTGGCTTCTGATAACTCCCCCTCCCAGATAATGTCCTAACGCCTTCCATCTACCCCTCCTAGCAAATATAATCCGCCTTCTTCCTCCCCCCTCCTCAGGGCTCCCTCTCTCCCTCCCTCCCTCTCCCCCCCTTCCCTTCTATCTCTCTTTCCTCTGCTGCCCACCTTCTTCCTCCTTTCCACCCCCCCCCCCCGAGTTTCCGGCTCCTTTCCTTCTCCCCTCCACCACCCCGCTCCTCCCCCTCCTGGTTTCCCCCTACCGTCTCTCCCCCTCCTGGTTTCCCCCTACTGTCTCTCCCCCTACCTTTTCTTCCCCCCCATACCCTTCACTCTGTGGTGGGTACCCCCTCCAGTGCAGTGATTTTTAACATTTTTCTTGTGGTGTCAGTGTTTCTCCAGTAACGTGTGCAGTGCTACGTTTCATCGCCACCAACAGTGTCACCAGTGTCACTCATTTGTGTTCCTGCTGTGGTGCTTGTTTGTTTTCACTTTGGTCTACAGTGCTCATTCTCAACATGTGTGTGTGGCTCTCATCTATGTTTTTTAGTCTACCTTTTATACTCATCTGTTTGTGTTATCATTTATTCACCCACTTTTACCATTCTCGTTTATGTATTCTTTTCTCATGTGCTTATGTTTTTTGTAAATCTCTTGGCTGAAGAGCGGCGTATTGTGCTGCTGCCAGCCCGTTCCATTATGGGGAGGGAAATAACAATAAAGGAAAAAAAACGCATTAGGATCTCTACCAAATTTCGCTACTGACCTTAATACAGCCCGCACCAAACCTCTGTGAGTAACTGCACTTAAATTACCCAGTACCATGTTTAACAGATGGATCAGGATTTTCGCCGGCCGGAGTGGCCGTGCGGTTCTAGGCGCTACAGTCTGGAGCCGAGCGACCGCTACGGTCGCAGGTTCGAATCCTGCCTAGGGCATGAATGTGTGTGATGTCCTTAGGTTAGTTAGGTTTAATTAGTTCTAAGTTCTAGGCGACTGATGACCTCAGAAGTTAAGTCACATAGTGCTCAGAGCCATTTGAACCATTTTTTTGATCAGGATTTTCATACCTTTAAATATTACAATACGTAAATAAAATGACTTATAACCACTTGAACAGAGCTTCCAAAAGAAGAAAAGAATAAAAGGAAGTAAAAAAGACAGCTAATAAAAAAGTTGCTAATGTTATTAAAATGCTGCGGCATAGTATTAGAAATTAAAAAAAGAATATGTTTAAACCAATTAAATGAATAAAAATAATGATCAGAGTAATTGCGATAAAGATATAAAAGGAAAAGCTAAATCGCACCTGACAAAGATTCGAACTCACATGCTTCATCATGACCAGCAAATAACATAACCACTATGCTACAGCACTGTTCTGAAACCACTGCTATTTCCAACCTCATTTGAAGAAACACTGGTTGCTGTTCTTTAGGACTGGAGGTGAAACAGCTTTTCAGCGAAGAAAAATCTGAAACCGTATGATATTGTAGGGTGAGAGACAGAGAGGCATACATACAGCTTTGGAGTACTGGCAAGACATGCTAGCTCTGCAGAGAGGCACACGTACAGCTGCCTAATTGTGAATGTTCGCTGCTTTGGAGAACTGGCACGACATGTTAACTCTGTGTCGTGATTTCATGTGTTTAACGTAGGTGACTGTAGTGACTGTGACGTGTTTCTATTGTGAATGAGGATGAGAGAGAGATACGAATACCTACTCTATCGAAAGTGGTAGTTGTGTGTGTGTCTGAGTTCCTAAGGGACCACACTGCGTAGGTCATCCGTCCCTAGACTTACACACTACTTAAGCTGACTTATGCTATGAACAACACACACACCCATGACTGAGGGAGGACTCGAACCTCTGGTGGGAAGGGCGGCGCAGTCCGTTGCATGACGCCTCAAACCGCGTGGCCACTCCTCGCGTCGAAAGTGGTGGTTATAACAGCAACGTATAATAGCCATGTGTGAACGATAATATCCTATTCAGTACTTTTTCTTTTCAGGTAGTTTGGGCGTATCGTCACTAATATCCTATCGAATATCACACCACGTAATTTATTTCTACTATTGTGTGGATGCTAATGACCTAGCTCTTGTGTGTCCCCATTGGCTTCTTAAGTTCTCATAAGATGACCGATTAATGGAGCACTACAGTAACCACAGGGGTAATGGCGTTCTGTCTGCTAGTATCACTCTCAAAGGTACTATAGTACAAAATCTAAAACGTTTGTGGGGTGTAGAATGAAAAACATAAGTTTCTGAAATGAGATACGCATACCACAGTTTTCATTTTGTGGAATATATGTACGCAGCATTACTGAAGGATTAAGAAGAGACATTACGTCAGAAACTAATCATTGCCAAAGGAGAAGTATTTCAGCAACTTTCAACTTACCCAAGAACACTATTGAGAATCTGCTTCTTTCGTGGTCCGGGGCCCAGCTGCATATGAGAGTCTGTACTGTCGGTACAATGCCACCCTAGAAGGCAAGAGGAGCAAGCGTAAATAGCGTGTCTAGACAGCAACGTTGAGAAACGAATATTTCCATAACTGCTGTGTAAAAGTGTTCTTTAAATGCGCCAAAAAGAAAACAAATATGCCTTTTTAAGAGTTGTTGAAGCAGACAGTTTAGAGTTAGGCTTACTTCACTGCGTAAAACAATAGTATAAAACAATAAATGCTATACTGAAACCAGTCATAATTTCGTTTATTAATATTGTACTACTCGTTTTGAGCATTAATATTCGTGAATGATAGACGATGTCAATAGCTCAACTTCATAAAGTCATGTGATATGGATGGAATTTCATTCAGAAAAAAGGCTCTGAAATTAGTTGAAAATTTTCGCTGTTTGGGAAGTGAAGAGGATAGCAAAAGCAGACTGGAAAAAATCTTTACCGAAAAAGAGAAATGTTTTAACCTTTAATACACTCCTGGAAATGGAAAAAAGAACACATTGACACCGGTGTGTCAGACCCACCATACTTGCTCCGGACACTGCGAGAGGGCTGTACAAGCAATGATCACACGCACGGCACAGCGGTCACACCAGGAACCGCGGTGTTGGCCGTCGAATGGCGCTAGTTGCGCAGCATTTGTGCACCGCCGCCGTCAGTGTCAGCCAGTTTGCTGTGGCATACGGAGCTCCATCGCAGTCTTTAACACTGGTAGCATGCCGCGACAGCGTGGACGTGAACCGTATGTGCAGTTGACGGACTTTGAGCGAGGGCGTATAGTGGGCATGCGGGAGGCCGGGTGGACGTACCGCCGAATTGCTCAACACGTGGGGCGTGAGGTCTCCACAGTACATCGATGTTGTCGCCAGTGGTCGGCGGAAGGTGCACGTGCCCGGCGACCTGGGACCGGACCGCAGCGACGCACGGATGCACGCCAAGACCGTAGGATCCTACGCAGTGCCGTAGGGGACCGCACCACCACTTCCCAGCAAATTAGGGACACTGTTGCTCCTGGGATATCGGCGAGGACCATTCGCAACCGTCTCCATGAAGCTGGGCTACGGTTCCGGACACCGTTAGGCCGTCTTCCGCTCACGCCCCAACATCGTGCAGCCCGCCTCCAGTGGTGTCGCGACAGGCGTGAATGGAGGGACGAATGGAGACGCGGTCTGCACGTCCAGCACGAACGCTGGTCCAACTGAGGCGCCAGGTGGAAATGGCATGGCAAGCCGTTCCACAGGACTACATCCAGCATCTCTACGATCGTCTCCATGGGAGAATAGCAGCCTGCATTGCTGCGAAAGGTGGATATACACTGTACTAGTACCGACATTGTGCATGCTCTGTTGCCTGTGTCTATGTGCCTGTGGTTCTGTCAGTGTGATCATGTGATGTATCTGACCCCAGGAATGTGTCAATAAAGTTTCCCCTTCCTGGGACAATGAATTCACGGTGTTCTTATTTCAATTTCCAGGAGTGTATATACTCTAAGACAAAAAAAGTACACACCACACATATATTATCTGAATGGGACGGAAATCGGTAGATGTAATGTAAATATGCAGGCAAACAATTAATTCCAGTTTCAGAAATATTGGATCCTTTATTCAAGAGAAGTGCTTCACAAACTGAGCAAGTCAATAATGCGTTGGTCCTCCTCTGGCCTTCAAGCAAGCAGTTATTTGGCTTGGCCCTGATTGATAGAGTTGCTAGATGCCCTCCTGAGGAACATCGTGTCAAATTCTGTCTAATTAGAGCATTAGATCGTCAAAATCTCGAGACGGCCGGAGGGCCCTGCTATAGATATAAATGGCATTCCAGACCATCACTCCTGGCCGTAGAGCGGGCGACAGTTAGGTTGGTACCCCACCGCTGTCTGGGGCGACTCCAGACACGTCTTCGCTCTGAAATCTCAGCGTCTAGAGTAGAACTGTCTACCGCGATGAGCCCCTCTTCGAGCAGAGCCCCGATGACATGTCTGGAGATGTCTTGGACAGCGATGCGACACCGGCCTCACTCTCTTTCCTTAGTAGGACCCCTTTGGTTGCATCCGCGGTAACCTTGCAGCACAGCGGTGCATCGACGATGTTGTACGTCGCGTTTTGCAGCCCTTCATTTCAAGACATCCTGGGCTTACATCTCAGCAAGATAATGCCCGCCCACTCACGGAAAGAGTTTCTACTGCTTGTCTTCGTGCTTGCTAAACTCTACCTTGGCCTGCAAGGTTGCCAGACCTCTTCTCAATTCAGCACGTTTGGAGCATATGGGGAGGGCCCTCTAACCAGCTCGGGATTTTGGCGCTCTAACACGCATATTGCACAAAATTTGGCACCATATCCCTCGGGAGAACATCCAACAACTCTTTCAGTGCCAAGATGAATAACTGCTTGCATAAGGGGCAGAGGTGAAACAATACGATATTGACATTCTCAATTTGTGGAGCTCTTTCTCTTGAATAAATTGAAACGTCCCCTTAGAACAATTTATACACGACTGTGCTTAACCTGACACACAATATTATTTAGCGCAACGCAATCTGACTATCAAAGATCCCTGCAAAAGAATGGCCTTGAGTAACATTAAACTATACCTTTTAGAAATCACTTACCTCACAAAAATCTTCATTACTCGAACTACTGCAATACAGCGAGCGCCACTACTGCCAGCTAAATAAAAGATTCAAACTACTGAAGGCACTAACTACTGATAGGGATAGTTAGCAAATGAAAGATTTTAATAGAGAACAAACAATCTATTTACCTTAATATTCATAATATATATAGCAGTTCATAATATCCAGTATAACAAATTTCAAAACTCCGCCATCTCTCTCCCCACATCCACCACTGCTGGCGGCTCACCTCCAACTGCTCAACGCTACGCGCTGTTCACATCCAGCTGCCCCTCTACAATGGCAGACAACAATGCAAACTAGCCACAGACTGCACACAGCACAGCCAGTGATTTTCATATAGAGAGCGCTACGTGGCGGCGGCGTTATCAATATAAGAACCTAAACAGCCTACTTACATAAAGAAAACATAAACAGCCTACTTACATAAAGAAAACATAAAGAGCCTACTTACATAGCCCCCATGCTCCCCACAAAAAATTTTTACAAATGGTGTTGGGCACTGGCCAATACAGATTTGAAAAAAATTTTTCACAATTACAGTAACAAAGATATCAAATGCACACACTGATTAATACAATGTTGGTCAAAAGCTAAAATTTTCTCACAGTCCATAAAGACAGTCCTGATCATTCATCATAATAGTAATTACAGTTTTTTTTCACAAAGTCTCATTAGTAAAAAAAAATTGCACACAGAATTAGTGGATTTCCATGCAGTCTTGAAGAAGTAGTATTGTCCTTTCAACGTTAAAACAGTGCTGACCTTGCCAATTTCTTTCATAATTACCGAAATGCCTTGTGTTATTATTTTGTGGCTTTTGCGTATTTCTAAGTTCCTCTTCCCGTGTTGGAGCGCGAGTGTCCTCTAAAATACGTAATTCTTGTATTACCTGTGTCAGCTGATCTTGTACTTCCCGGATTTCTCTTTGGTGTTGCATATTAATTTGATTCTGATTTTGTTTGAATTTCCTAATTTGTTCGCACTCTTCTGTGTCATTAAAGACTACTGGTTTTGTGTCATTCAGATTATCATCTACCTTCGTAGATAAATTATTTAGCTGATCCGAAAGTTCAACTACTTTCTCTGATAATGAACACATTTCCTCAGTGTGTTTTTCTGAACCAAGCTTCAGAGTGTCCATTTGTGTTGAAATCGAATCTACTGTGTCCTTTAAGTTTTCCTGAGTTTTTGCAAGTTGCGTAACCGAATCGGTAGATGCAACTGTGTCAATTTTAGCCCACAAGGTCTCATGATTTTCATGAACAATGGTTTGCAGTTCTTTTATGGCTGCTTCGTGATTCTGTAATGCATTTTCATGCCGCGAAAAAATAGGTTGAAAATGCTCACAAATTTGTGTTTTTACGTCATTACATACTTTCTGACATTTCGATTCAATGTTATGTAACTCAGCAGTTAAATCTTCACGTGTTTGTTCGAGAGTTTGTTCCAATGAGTCTAACTTTTGAAGCTTTTGCTGTGTTTGTCTCTGATTTTGTTCCATTGTGTCTAACTTTTGAAGATTCTGTTCCATTGTGTCTAACTTTTGAAGATTCTGTCCCATTTGTTTCTGATTTTGTTCAAGCGTTGTGTCTAACTTTTGTAGCCTTTGTCCCATTTGTTGCATTAACTGTAATAACAATGCACTGGTGTCAGAAACATGTTCCTCAGTGCTTTTCGGCAGTGAATTTACACCGGCAACATTCACATTTTGACAAGCGGAAAATGTGTCTTGACTCATTTGAGAAAATGGTGAGGACGCAAAACCTGAATCTAAAGTATTTGCAAAATTGTGTCCTATCATTTCGGATTCCTGAGGCGAGCTGTTGCCGACCGATCGATCGATAATGCTTCCCTGTTCACTACCTGTTTCACTGCCTACGCCATTGTTTGACGCCCGCTCCATTTCCCTATGCACAGTTACCAAATTACTACTTTGAATATTAGTTAATTCATTACATGGTGGGGCCAACACACTGCTTTCGTCTTCACTGTCATTTCTCAATTTACTTTGGAGCCGAGTGTTACGTTTTTCACACGCCATTATTGTCACAATATTTCACACGATAACACAGAAAAGCACAATTTGAATAGCAAAAATAAGAGAACACATTAACATAGCACTGAAAATAATATGTAGTTAATTACAAGCGCAGCTGCGAAATACTTGGTGCAAATCTACATGCATGCCACAACTGTTTTCCTGTACAACAATGAAAGACTGCAACTACAAAGGAGATTCTCTCTACAATTACGCGCTAGCAATAAACAAAAGCTACACTAAATACACAAACTACAAGAAAAAATCAGAAGATTCCAGTGAGGTATCCTAGGCTAAGGGTCGACATATGAAACGTCCCCTTAGAAAAATTTATACACGACTGTGCTTATACTGACACACAATATTATTTAGCGCAACGCAATCTGACTATCAAAGATCCCTGCAAAAGAATGGCCCTGAGTAACATTAAACTATACCTTTCAGAAATCACTTACCTCACAAAAATCTTCATTACTCGAACTACTGCAATACAGCGAGCGCTACTACTGCCAGCTAAATAAAAGATTCAAACTACTGAAGGCACTAACTACTGATAGGGATAGTTAGCAAATGAAAGATTTTAATAGAGAACAAACAATCTATTTACCTTAATATTCATAATATATATAGCAGTTCATAATATCCAGTATAACAAATTTCAAAACTCCGCCATCTCTCTCCCCACATCCACCACTGCTGGCGGCTCACCTCCAACTGCGCAACGCTACGCGCTGTTCACATCCAGCTGCCCCTCTACAATGGCAGACAACAATGCAAACTAGCCACAGACTGCACACAGCACAGCCAGTGATTTTCATATAGAGAGCGCTACGTGGCGGCGGCGTTATCAATATAAGAACCTAAACAGCCTACTTACATAAAGAAAACATAAACAGCCTACTTACATAAAGAAAACATAAACAGCCTACTTACAAAATCACCACTTTTCTAAAATTGTAATCATTTGTTTGTGTGCACATCTACGTCACATCTACCTATTTCCGTCTCATTCGGCTAACTCTTTCGTGGTGCAACGTTTCATTTTTTCATTTTTTATTTTCCTTAAAGTGTACAATTTCGGATAACTGTTAACCTGTTCTGCGTTCTTCATTGCCCTAACCATCTTTTCGTGAACAACATTAAATTCATATAGTAATATTTCAGCGGTGATAATCATTACTAACAAGTTTTTCATCATGGTTTGTTTTTGATACCTATAAACGGTAAATACATCGGCAACACGGCTTGCCTATATAAAGTCGCTCTAAATGGTCCAGTAAGTGAGCAGTAGTGTACATTCCGCACTGTACTAAAAACTGCCTCCCTCTAAGCCTATCCTTTCTTAAGCCACAAATTATATTGTATCCGAACATTATGAAGAGCTCGTTCTTGTTAACCATTGAAACAAACATATGAAAATGTTGCTTTTGATGGAATGCGCATTCCACTGAATAATTTGGTTAATAGCTACAACCACTCTAGGAACAAATTTCGCCTAATGATTCTTAGCAGCGCAGATTCAGACGACAACATCCTGTGGTGATCCTATTTGCAAGTTCAACAACACCTTCTTCTTTGTGCTCATTGCTATTGGCAGTATTTAATTTAATTAGGTGTAGTTTACTAATCATGCTAACCGATCGACCGATGTGTGACGTCAGTTCATAATAGTTGTTAGCAAAAATTCTTCCTCAGCTTGTAATCCAAAGATTTTTACAATTAATACCTGATGAGGTGTTTGCATGTATTGTGTCTGAGGTTTTTGTCATATTATCGATACTCGTTCGTAGTTTAACTCTGTGCTGGGTCCTGTATTTAATGTTTCCTTCCTTCTTGGCAGTCGTAAGCCACCGTACGCTCATTATGGAGCAAAAAAGTTAGTTTGTTCTTGATTTGTGGATCGTTCCCGACTCACGCACACGCACTTTAAGTCTGCGTATTCGCTTCAGTTAGTAAGGTCGCTTCTTAGCTAGTACTGTCTGCACGGCTAAATGGTTCAAATGGCACTAAGCACTAAGAGACTTAACATCTGAGGTCATCACCCCCGAGACTTAGAAACTACTTAAACCTAACTAACCTAAGGACATCACACACACCCATGTCCGAGGCAGGATTCGAACCTGCGACCGTAGCAGGCGCGCGGTTACAGACTGAAGCGCCTAGAACCGCTCGGGCACAGCGGCCGGCTCTGCACGGCTAAAGGTCTGTATTTCATACGGTATATTGTCATAGCGAATCGTCAACGTTTCGCCTGGACTTAGTGACATGAATCCGGTGATCTTATTGGTGAAGGATGTTTTGTTGTTACTGAAAACAAACTTTCTCAAATTGGGAACAGTTGAATCAAAATTCTGGTCCAACAGAAATGAGACACATTCAGACGCCACTGTTTGGTATGCTGGACTGATATCCTCAACTTGAAGCACTCGTTTAACCTCTACGGTTGCGTCCAAAGTTGTAACTGTCACCAATGGCACTACGGAAGGTAGGGTGGATGGTAGCAGCATACAGTACCCGTCCACTCCAAATGACACCGACTTAAAGTAGTCCGTGCGTGCGGCCGGAGAGGTTTACGTGTTCGTACAACACTAAGAGCTATGCCGGCGGTAGCACAGATACTGACATGGTCTCCCAGTTCAAACAGGTCTTAGTCGATGAACCAGACGAAGTGTGTCTCACAAAGCACGATTTTCCCACTCCCTGCCCTTCATCCTTTCACATTCTTAAGAGAAAGGGAGACGAACCTTGATAATTGTGGAGAAAACAATTCACCTAAGGGAAGGCTACTCCAAAATCAAAAACCCCTATTCTCCAGGATGGGGATTAGCTATGGGCTACCACTTCATCACAGAGAACTTGTTAACGGTAAATGAACTACAAGGAAGCCACGGAATTTGATAGCACGAAATAGACGAAAAGTGCGGGAACAAGGTATACGGTTTGGAAGATGGAATATTCGTAGTTTATATAAAAAAGAAACCTTAATCAGTCTAGTCAAGGAGATCGAAAGACATCGGATGATTTAGCTACTTTACAGGAAGTTCGCTGGGAGGACACTGGTATACAGTATATTATAGAAGCTGTGACAGAGGACAGACAGCGCGAGCTGCAGAGTGCTGGAATGACTGCTTCCTAGTAAAAAAAGCTAGATACCAGTACAACCCACAGTCAGAGTTAGAAGCAGCCTTAAGAGAGTAGTACGCTACTGTGTCGATACACTCAAAGGTACTAAAAAGAAAGGCAAATATCGACGCTAGCTCAGCAACCGATTTAGAATTCTGCAGGAAGCGGATTCACAAAAGAACAGAGAAGAAGTCGGGAAAGAAATCAAGAATGTAGTAACTGAGGTGGCAAATGCAGTCATCAAGGAGCGGATCACGGCAAGAAGATTTGGTTAGCTGACGAATGCGTTAAGGTATTTAGTGGAGAGAAGAGAAGCTAAGAACAGTTGGGTACGAGGCGCAGATTTTGCTCAAGGCAAAGCACAGTTCGAAGAAATACGGAGAACTAACTAAGCAACCCTGAAGAGAGCAAAGAGAATGTGCGTCAAAGGAATGATAATGGAGGCTCAACAAGATTTCTTGGGAAAAGAGGCACAAACGGTGTACCGTAAAGTTAACTTGCTCAAGAAATGATTTCAGAGCTGCCAAAAATTCGTCAAGGAAAATAACGGAACTATACTCACCAATGAGTTCAACATTGTTGAGAGATGAGAAAAATACCTCAGGGAGTTCCTCAGCTGTGGTGAACCTAAAGATATGTCCGAATTTCAACTTCCTGGCACTGTAGATTCAGATTATCCACCACCTGCATTGGAGGAAATAAAGAATCTGATAATGACTCTGAAAAAGGACAAAAGTGCAGGTGAAGATGGAATCCAGGCATATGTCATTCAAGTTGGAAGGAGAGACTCCACAAGAAAATTCACGACCTAATGAAGAGGATCTTGATTTTGGAGATTCCAGAATACTGGAAGACAGCTGTCTTCTGCTCTATACACATTAAAGGTGACAAAATAGACTGCACCAGCTACAGAGGAAAGTCTTCAAAGTCTGCTATAACATCTTGTCCTACTGTATACTGGATAGAGTCCAGCCTTTTGCAGAAGTGAATATCAAGAGGGTTTCGAAAAGGGTTGTTCGACTCCCACAACGTCTATGTGCTGCTACACCTCACCGAGATGTGGGGGTATGGCGAAGACCTACATGTGCTCCTCTTAGATTTTAGGAAGGGGTATAACCGCATCCACCGGGAGAGCCTGATGAATTTCCTGGCCGACTTTGGAATACACATTGTTTCGAAAGGCGAAGTGAAGCTCTGGGACCAATCCGCGGAGAGTTTTCATATAAAAACAGTGTCAGGACAAGAAGATGGTGTCCCACCGATATTGTTGAACTTGGCGCTCAGAAAGATAATGAGGGAAGCTTTCCATAAGAACTTCGAGGACATCGAGGGTAAGAAAAATCACACATCTCGCATTTTCAAAAGACGTGGCCCTGTTGTCCAGCCCTAAGGAAGAACTGATGCGTATGAGCGACAGTGTGTGGGTGGCAGCGAGTAGAATCATTCTCCTTGTGAATCGATCGGAGACCGAGAATCTGGTAATGAACAGGACTCACATCTACTCAAGAGATCCATTCCAGCCTCTGCTAGTCAGAACCCGATCATACTGTACGGCTTTCATATGCTTTCTGCCATTGTAAATAATTCACCTTTACTGTACTGGGACAAAGATGAACGAGCGTACTGCACGATTAGTGAATAAGATCCTTGACTCTATGTTGTTGTTGTGGTCTTCAGTCCTGAGACTGGTTTGATGCAGCTCTCCATGCTAGTCTATCCTGTGCAAGCTTCTTCATTTCCCAGTACCTACTGCAACCTACATCCTTCTGAATCTGCTTAGTGTACTCATCTCTTGGTCTCCCCCTACGATTTTTACTCTCCACGCTACCCTCCACGCTGTCCCCTAGACATACAACTACTTAAACCTAACTAACCTAAGGACATCACACACATCCATGCCCGAGGCAGGATTCGAACCTGCGACCGCAGTAGCAGCGCGGTTCCGGACTGAAGCGCCCAGAACCGCTCGGCCACAACAACGGGCTTAAATTTTTCAAGAAAGACTTTCTTTAAAGTAAAACCCACATCCATCATTATTAGTAAAGTCTTGAATATTTTCGTCGTATGTACATTGCACCTTATGCCAAACGCAGCAACAGATCGTTTCTCAGAAGCAAAAGGAAAATTAGAGTAGATTATTTTTCTTTATCTACTGAATCTGCTGATTCGTATTTGTTTTCGAGAACGTCAGTAAATAAGACACAAAGTAGCATGCTGAACAAGAGTCACTTTTATTTCAGGGCAGCTCTCATCTTTGCATTCTTATGAGGAAACAGCGCGTAGCTAGAATTATCAGGTGTTGTGCTAAGCAAGCAGATTAATTTCATACAGTATTTTTTTCTGAATAGGGCAGTATTTTTTTTTTGTTACCCAAGTCAAACACTGCACTTCACATCAAGCATCTTTCATAGTGTACTTCGGTATTGAGCTTCAGTTACATAATTTTCACTGAGCACACAATTATCTTCTGTTGGTAGTTAATTAGATTCATTTTCATTATCTCAAATTCTGCATTTCATTAAGTTTATAGTGTTGTTTCACGACGTTGTTCACACGCGCAACCCAGGGGCAACCAACAGTCATTATTGCTTTGCAGTTGAACGCGATACCTAAAGTACACGTTACACAAGGAGAAAGTTTCTGGAAAACAAAATATTCAGTATTCACACATATAGACAAATTATTTATAGAAAGCTTACAATACACAAGGATTCACAATTTTAAATATCTGGGGCAATCTGTACAGAGGACACATCGTGTGAGACAGAAATCAAAATGAGGAGCCATGCCGCAAACTGATCATACTGCGGTCTGAGTGAGCTTTTTACATTACGCAGTCTCTCAAGGAATTTCAAACTCCAGCTGTACAAAACACTGATCAACCGATGGGGCTGTATGGTTGGAAAGCTTGCAATGTACGGAAAAAAGACTCAACTAATCTTCTCGTTTTCGAACGGAAAGTCTTAAGGAAGATCTATGTTCTCGTACAAAATGAGATTACTGGAGAGTGGATGATCTGGCATAATTGTGAGCTGTGTGAAATCTGCAATAGACCAAACATCAGAGGCCTGATGAGAAGCAAGCGGCTAGTATAGGCAGGACATGTCGGTCAGATGGATAAACAGTATGGTATCTGAAATTCATGGATTTTACTCCCAGCGTAAGAAAAGCACTAGGAAGACCAATGCAAAGGTGGAGTGAGGGAATCGATGAGGACTTGCTGAAGATCGGGGTAGAGGGTGATTGGCGACAGAAAGCAGGAAACAGAATCAAGCACCTCGTAGCTGCGCGCGGTCCTCTGGTCCTGATCGTGTAAAGTAATAACTGGTCTGTTACGTTCTAAGTAGGCTGTTTAGGTTTTTATATTGGTAACGCCACGTAGCGCTCTGGATGAAAATCGCTGACTGTGCTGTGTGCAGTCTGTGACTGGTTGGCATTGTTGAAATATTCGCTATTGTAGCGGTGGGCAGTTGGGTGTGAACAGCGCATAGCGTTGCGCAGTTGGAGGTGAGCCGCCAGCAGTGGTGGATGTGGGGACAGAGATGGCGGAGTTTTGAGAGCGGATGATCTGGACGAGTGTCCATTAGAGACTGTAAATTTGTAATGCTGGATGTCATGAACTGACATATGTATATATATATATATATATATATGTCAGTTCATGACATCCAGCATTATATATATATATATATATATATATATATATATATATATATATATAGGGTGTTTCAAAAATGACCGGTATATTTGAAACGGCAATACAAACTAAACGAGCAGCGATAGAAATACACCGTTTGTTGCAATATGCTTGGGGCAACAGTACATTTTCAGGCAGACAAACTTTCGAAATTACAGTAGTTACAATTGTCAACAACAGGTGGCGCTGCGGTCTGGGAAACTCTATAGTACGATATTTTCCACATATCCACCATGCGTAGCAATAATATGGCGTAGTCTCTGAATGAAATTACCCGAAACCTTTGACAACGTGTCTGGCGGAATGGCTTCACATGCAGATGAGATGTACTGCTTCAGCTGGACGTTGGCGTCATTTGGACCGCAACTGCAACACGGCGAACGGAAACCCGAGGCCGCTGTTGGATCACCTGCTGCACTAGCTGCACGTTGCCCTCTGTGGTTGCCGTACGCAGTCGCCCTACCTTTCCAGCACGTTCATCTGTCACGTTCCCAGTCCGTTGAAATTTTTCAAACAGATCCTTTATTGTATCGCTTTTCGGTCCTTTGGTTACATTAAACCTCCGTTGAAAACTTCGTCTTGTTGCAACAACACTGTGTTCTAGGCGGTGGAATTCCAACATCAGAAAAATCCTCTGTTCTAAGGAATAAACCATGTTGTCCACAGCACACTTGCACGTTGTGAACAGCACACGCTTACAGCAGAAAGACAACGTACAGAATGGCGCACCCACAGACTGCGTTGTCTTCTATATCTTTCACATCACTTGCAGCGCCATCTGTTGTTGAAAATTGTAACTACTGTAATTTCGAAAGTTTGTCCACCTGAAAATGTACTGTTGTCCCAAGCATATTGCAACAAACGGTGTATTTCTACCGCTGCTCGTTTAGTTTTTATTGCCGTTTCAAATATACCGGTCATTTTTGAAACACCCTGTATATATATATATATATATATATATATATATATATATAATGTGTATTTACCTTAATAGTGTTCAAAAGTCATTATATATATATATATATGAATTCACGGTGTTCTTATTTCAATTACCAGGAGTGTATATATATATATATATATATATATATATATATATATATATAATGACTTTTGAACACTATTAAGGTATAAATATATATATATATATATATATATATATATATATATATACACTCCTGGTAATTGAAATAAGAACACCGTGAATTCATTGTCCCAGGAAGGGGAAACTTTATTGACACATTCCTGGGGTCAGATACATCACATGATCACACTGACAGAACCACAGGCACATAGACACAGGCAACAGAGCATGCACAATGTCGGTACTAGTACAGTGTATATCCACCTTTCGCAGCAATGCAGGCTGCTATTCTCCCATGGAGACGATCGTAGAGATGCTGGATGTAGTCCTGTGGAACGGCTTGCCATGCCATTTCCACCTGGCGCCTCAGTTGGACCAGCGTTCGTGCTGGACGTGCAGACCGCGTGAGACGGCGCTTCATCCAGTCCCAAACATGCTCAATGGGGGACAGATCCGGAGATCTTGCTGGCCAGGGTAGTTGACTTACACCTTCTAGAGCACGTTGGGTGGCACGGGATACATGCGGACGTGCATTGTCCTGTTGGAGCAGCAAGTTCCCTTGCCGGTCTAGGAATGGTAGAACGATGGGTTCGATGACGGTTTGGATGTACCGTGCACTATTCAGTGTCCCCTCGACGATCACCAGTGGTGTTCGGCCAGTGTAGGAGATCGCTCCCCACACCATGATGCCGGGTGTTGGCCCTGTGTGCCTCACCTGCACGGCGCCAAACACGCATACGACCATCATTGGCACCAAGGCAGAAGCGACTCTCATCGCTGAAGACGACACGTCTCCATTCGTCCCTCCATTCACGCCTGTCGCGACACCACTGGAGGCGGGCTGCACGATGTTGGGGCGTGAGCGGAAGACGGCCTAACGGTGTGCGGGACCGTAGCCCAGCTTCATGGAGACGGTTGCGAATGGTCCTCGCCGATACCCCAGGAGCAACAGTGTCCCTAATTTGCTGGGAAGTGGCGGTGCGGTCCCCTACGGCACTGCGTAGGATCCTACGGTCTTGGCGTGCATCCGTGCGTCGCTGTGGTCCGGTCCCAGGTCGACGGGCACGTGCACCTTCCGCCGACCACTGGCGACAACATCGATGTACTGTGGAGACCTCACGCCCCACGTGTTGAGCAATTCGGCGGTACGTCCACCCGGCCTCCCGCATGCCCACTATACGCCCTCGCTCAAAGTCCGTCAGCTGCACATACGGTTCACGTCCACGCTGTCGCGGCATGCTACCAGTGTTAAAGACTGCGATGGAGCTCCGTATGCCACGGCAAACTGGCTGACACTGACGGCGGCGGTGCACAAATGCTGCGCAGCTAGCGCCATTCGACGGCCAACACCGCGGTTCCTGGTGCGTCCGCTGTGCCGTGCGTGTGATCATTGCTTGTACAGCCCTCTCGCAGTGTCCGGAGCAAGTATGGTGGGTCTGACACACCGGTGTCAATGTGTTCTTTTTTCCATTTCCAGGAGTATATATATATATATATATATATATATATATATATATATATATATATGTGTGTGTGTGTGTGTGTGTGTGTGTGTGTATTATGACTTTTGAACACTATTAAGGTAAATACATTGTTTGTTTACAATGAAATGAACACCCTTAGCTGCTTACAGGCGTTGACATACGTCAACAGAGACAAATGAAAATGTGTGCCCCGACCTGGACTCGAAACCGGGATCTCCTGCTTACATGGCAGACGCTATATCCTTCTGAGCCACCGAGGGCACAGAGGATAGCGCGACTGCAGGGATTTATCTCTGGCACGCCTCCCGCGAAACCCACAATCTCAACGTGTTGTCCCGCACTACATTCGTAGTGCCCCCGCCCATTATACTCATTACTCGCGGCGCGTTGCCGATTCCCGTAAGAGTTCGGGCACTGTTTGTGCATTCGCACAGAAGAACGAAATGGTCAAGTGGCCGGTGAGCCTTAACTACATATACACTAAGGTGGTATCTGTTTTTTCGGACATGTCCGAAAGAAGAGATACCATCTTAGTATATACATTGTTTGTTCTCTATCAAAATCTTTCATTTGCTAACTGTGCCTATCAGTAGTTAGTGCCTTCAGTAGTTAGAATCTTTTATTTAGCTGGCAGTATTGGCGCTCGCTGTATTGCAGTAGTTTGAGTTACGAAGATTTTTGTGAGGTAAGTGATTCGTGAAAGGTATAGGTTATTGTTAGTCAGGGCCATTCTTTTGTAGGGATTTTTCAAAGTCAGATTGCGTTGCGCTAAAAATATTGTGTGTCAGTTTAGTGTTGATCAGAATAAGTAAAGAGAGTAATGTCTGAGTACGTTCAGTTTTGATCAGCTGTTTGAAAATTAAATAACGTAGAGGTTTATCAGCACAGTAATTCATTAATTTTTCTAAGGGGACGTTTTAACGTCTCAAAATATCTGTGTTTCCTTAATTGTGCTGAGAGAACAAACACATGTAGTAACTGTGGGAGCCAAATTACAATATTTTCTCTTGACGTGAAACAGCACAGGCGAGTCTGCAGCGCGCCTAGGAATGCTGGGCGCTTCGTTTCACATGGATCATTCCCTAAAGCCTCTCAAGTGCCGCAAAATTCTAAGAATGCACATGATGCCTGTGACCGCTCTTGCTTGTCGGCAGGGCAGAGTGCACCCATTGAAGTCAGGAAGTTCCGTTGAATCCCGGAAGTGTTTGCAAGTGTGACGAATCTGCTCTCCCTGCAGGGTACTGAAGTATGTGACTTCTCCATTTTATGCATCCACAGCGTGAGAACTTTTCGTAATCTGGGAACTCCAGCAGCTGCCATCTCCATTTTTTGTTTATCCAATCAGCGGCTAGACAACTATCGGTATACAAGCCTTCAGACAGCAAAGGAATACAGAGTGGGCATTATTAAAGAATTTTAGCCGTTCCCCCCCTGCGAACTGTGCTATGAAGAGAAATCGTGTGTTGTCAGGCTGATAATTGTGATAGACTCTTCCCTCGATGACGTTGTGTTCTAGAAAGAGACTGTGGTAGTAGCGAGAGTGGAGAGCTGTGTGTGGGTCCGTGATGTCCGATTTTCGTTCACCGAGACGCTGGTCTGCAGCCTTGGACGTGTTTACTGTTTCAGTGAGTGTCGCAATTTCGCAGCAGCACAGTCGTTTTACCTCTGAGCAACTGACAGCTTCGTGTTCTTTAAATGGCAAAATTTTTGTATTTCCATTAACTCAAAATCGGGATTTAGTATTCAACAGTTTCCATTAATTGCCTTTCTGAGCTGCTCAAACCTACTGGAACATCACTTGCACATTCCCTAACAGTCTTCCTTGTTGCTAATTTCAATTGCTCATAAATAATTAATTGGGTATAATCTCTTTTGATAGATCAGTATTCTTTATGAAGAGTTTTTTTCTTAATAATTAGTTTAACGGTGTTGCGCACCACAGTTTAAAAATCTTTTAGCATTTTGAGGACAGTTAAGATTCCACGATTTTTAGTTTCAAGCTACTTTTTCTTATTATACCATTCATACAACATACTAAATTTTTTAAATGAGTGTTACTGGCATCAGAGTATGTTGTACACTCTACATCAACGAAATACTAGTACACCTTATTAATTAAAAGTAACCCATTTCGCTCAACTTCAATACTTTGAATAGGCGACCCTCATTATTTAAAATCTTATCAATAAGTTTAGGCACATCGACATATCATAATCTGTGTTTTCATAGTGCCAGGTATCCTTTGGAATACAGGTGTCTCCACTGCGATCAATTTCAGGACTTTTCAGTGGATACGTTTGATTGTTATATTTCGTATGAATGAATAATTTTTTGAAGACGTGAAATTGCTGGGAGAGTTTTCCTCTTGTTTTTCGTGTATGGCAGCAAGAGAGGGGAAGAAAACCAATGTGCACTCCGTGTGCATACCGGGGGGAGTCATTCCAGATGTGGAAAGGATCCTTCCGGATTCCATGAAGGGTACAGGGTGCACCCATCTGCAGGTGGTCGCTCATGTCGGCACCAATGACGTGTGTCGCTATGGATCGGAGGAAATCCTCTCTGGCTTCCGGCGGCTATCTGATTTGGTGAAGACTGCCAGTCTCGCTAGCAGGATGAAAGCAGAGCTCACCATCTGCAGCATCGTCGACAGGACTGACTGCGGACCTTTGGTACAGAGCCGAGTGGAGGGTCTGAATCAGAGGCTGAGACGGTTCTGCGACCGTGTGGGCTGCAGATTCCTCGACCTGCGCCATAGGGTGGTGGGGTTTCGGGTTCCGCTGGATAGGTCAGGAGTCCACTACACGCAACAAGCGGCTACACGGGTAGCAGGGGTTGTGTGGCGTAGGCTGGGCGGTTTTTTAGGTTAGATGGCCTTGGGCAAGTACAGAAAGGGCAACAGCCTCAACGGGTGCGGGGCAAAGTCAGGACATGCGGGGACCAAGCAGCAATCGGTATTGTAATTGTAAACTGTCGAAGCTGCGTTGGTAAAGTACCGGAACTTCAAGCGCTGATAGAAAGCACCGAAGCTGAAATCGTTATAGGTACAGAAAGCTGGCTGAAGCCAGAGATAAATTCTGCCGAAATTTTTACAAAGGTACAGACGGTGTTTAGAAAGGATAGATTGCATGCAACCGGTGGTGGAGTGTTCGTCGCTGTTAGTAGTAGTTTATCCTGTAGTGAAGTAGAAGTGGATAGTTCCTGTGAATTATTATGGGTAGAGGTTACACTCAACAACCGAGCTAGGTTAATAATTGGCTCCTTTTACCGACCTCCCGACTCAGCAGCATTAGTGGCAGAACAACTGAGAGAAAATTTGGAATACATTTCACATAAATTTTCTCAGCATGTTATAGTCTTAGGTGGAGATTTCAATTTACCAGATATAGACTGGGACACTCAGATGTTTAGGACTGGTGGTAGGGACAGAGCATCGAGTGACATTATACTGAGTGCACTATCCGAAAATTACCTCGAGCAATTAAGCAGAGAACCGACTCGTGGAGATAACATCTTGGACCTACTGATAACAAACAGACCCGAACTTTTCGACTCTGTATGTGCAGAACAGGGAATCAGTGATCATAAGGCCGTTGCAGCATCCCTGAATATGGAAGTTAATAGGAATATAAAAAAAGGGAGGAAGGTTTATCTGTTTAGCAAGAGTAATAGAAGGCAGATTTCAGACTACCTAACAGATCAAAACGAAAATTTCTGTTCCGACACTTACAATGTTGAGTGTTTATGGAAAAAGTTCAAGGCAATCGTAAAATGCGTTTTAGACAGGTATGTGCCGAGTAAAACTGTGAGGGACGGGAAAAACCCACCGTGGTACAACAACAAAGTTAGGAAACTACTGCGAAAGCAAAGAGAGCTTCACTCCAAGTTTAAACGCAGCCAAAACCTCTCAGACAAACAGAAGCTATACGATGTCAAAGTTAGCGTAAGGAGGGCTATGCGTGAAGCGTTCAGTGAATTCGAAAGTAAAATTCTATGTACCGACTTGACTGAAAATCCTAGGAAGTTCTGGTCTTACGTTAAATCAGTAAGTGGCTCGAAACAGCATATCCAGACACTCCGGGATGATGAAGGCATTGAAACAGAGGACGACACGCGTAAAGCTGAAATACTAAACACCTTTTTCCAAAGCTGTTTCACAGAGGAAGACCGCACTGCAGTTCCTTCTCTAAATCCTCGCACAAACGAAAAAATGGCTGACATCGAAATAAGTGTCCAAGGAATAGAAAAGCAACTGGAATCACTCAACAGAGGAAAGTCCACTGGACCTGACGGGATACCAATTCGATTCTACACAGAGTACGCGAAAGAACTTGCCCCCCTTCTAACAGCCGTGTACCGCAAGTCTCTAGAGGAACGGAAGGTTCCAAATGATTGGAAAAGAGCACAGGTAGTCCCAGTCTTCAAGAAGGGTCGTCGAGCAGATGCGCAAAACTATAGACCTATATCTCTGACGTCGATCTGTTGCAGAATTTTAGAACATGTTTTTTGCTCGAGTATCATGTCGTTTTTGGAAACCCAGACTCTACTATGCAGGAATCAACATGGATTCCGGAAACAGCGATCGTGTGAGACCCAACTCGCTTTATTTGTTCATGAGACCCAGAAAATATTAGATACAGGCTCCCAGGTAGATGCTATTTTTCTTGACTTCCGGAAGGCGTTCGATATAGTTCCGCACTGTCGCCTGATTCAAAATGGCTCTGAGCACTATGGGACTTAACATCTTAGGTCATCAGTCCCGTAGAACTTAGAACTAATTAAACCTAACTAACCTAAGGACATCACACACATCCATGCCCGAGGCAGGATTCGAACCTGCGATCGTAGCAGCCCCGCGGTTCTGGGCTGCAGCGCTAGAAACGCACGGCCACCGCGGCCGGCACTGTCGCCTGATAAACAAAGTAAGAGCCTTCGGAATATCAGACCAGCTGTGTGGCTGGATTGAAGAGTTTTTAGCAAACAGAACACAGCATGTTGTTATCAATGGAGAGACGTCTATAGATGTTAATGTAACCTCTGGCGTGCCACAGGGGAGTGTTATGGGACCATTGATTTTCACAATATATATAAATGACCTAGTAGATAGTGTCGGAAGTTTCATGCGGCTTTTCGCGGATGATGCTGTAGTATACAGAGAAGTTGCAGCATTAGAAAATTGTAGCGAAATGCAGGAAGATATGCAGCGGATAGGCACTTGGTGCAGGGAGTGGCAGCTGACCCTTAACATAGACAAATGTAATGTATTGCGAATACATAGAAAGAAGGATCCTTTATTGTATGATTATATGATAGCGGAACAAACACTGGTAGCAGTTACTTCTGTAAAATATCTGGGAGTATGCGATCGGAACGATTTGAAGTGGAATGATCATATAAAATTAATTGTTGGTAAGGCGGGTACCAAGTTGAGATTCATTGGGAGAGTCCTTAGAAAATGTAGTCCATCAACAAAGGAGGTGGCTTACAAAACACTCGTTCGACCTATACTTGAGTATTGCTCATCAGTGTGGGATCCGTACCAGATCGGGTTGACGGAGGAGTTAGAGAAGATCCAAAGAAGAGCGGCGCGTTTCGTCACAGGGTTATTTGGTAACCGTGATAGCGTTACGGAGATGTTTAACAAACTCAAGTGGCAGACTCTGCAAGAGAGGCGCTCTACATCGTGGTGTAGCTTGCTCGCCAGGTTTCGAGAGGGTGCGTTTCTGGATGAGGTATCGAATATATTGCTTCCCCCTACTTATACCTCCCGAGGAGATCACTAACGTAAAATTAGAGAGATTAGAGCGCGCACGGAGGCTTTCAGACAGTCGTTCTTCCCGTGAACCATACGCGACTGGAACAGGAAAGGGAGATAATGACAGTGGCACGTAAAGTGCCCTCTGCCACACACCGTTGGGTGGCTTGCGGAGTATAAATGTAGATGTAGATGTAGATTGCGACAAGTAGCTTGCAGGGCTGCTGCCGAACTTCAGAACGTCCCGGGCCATATGGCGGGAGACAGTCGGGTTGGCACCCCACTGGTGTCCGGGCCATCTCCAGACACGTTTTCGGCCTGTGATCTCATGTACTGTAGTAGTATTGTCTTCAGCGAAGAGTCCCGCTTCGAACTGAGTCCCGATGACCAGCGAGGACAGCAGTCGAATACCAGCCTCGCTGTTACACATCATACAGCGCGACAACCAGGAGTGATGGTTGGCGGTGCCACTTCTTTTCATAGCAGGACACTGTTGGTTGTCATTCGCGGCAGCTTACAGAAAAGCGGTTTGTTGCCCTACATTGTAAGCCATCCTGGGCTTGCATTTTATCGAGATAATACCCGCCCACATACGGCGAGAGGTTTCTGCTGCTCGACTTCGTAATTGTCAAACTCTACCTTGGCCACCAAGGTCGCCAGATCTCTCCACATTTGAGAACTTTTAGAGTATTGTGGGCAGGGCCCTCCCACTATCTCAGGATTCTGACGATCTGACACGCCATTTGCGCAGAATTTGGGACGATATCATCCAGGAGGACTTCAACGGCTCTGTCAACCAATGCCAAGCCGAGCAACTACTTGCGTAAGGGCCAGAGGTGGACCAATGCGTTTTCACTTGCTCAGTTAGTGAAGCCATTTCTCTTGAATAAATCATCAATTTTTTCCTGAAACTGTAATAATTTGTTTGTCTGCACATGTACAACACAAGCACCGATTTTCGTCTTCGGAAAATTCCTTCGCAGTGCGTCGTTGTTTAGTCTTAGAATGTGTTTTAAGCGTAAGTAAGCGAATCGCCATTAACATAGATTCTTAGAGCCCCAAATTCACAACGTCCTTGGGTATACTTACGTTTTTTTATGTATTTCTGTGGTCGAGAGGTACTTAGAGCGTATATATCACACAGGACTCAATCCCTAGACGTTTATTTGAAGAAAGAGGAAATAGAAAAACGTATCATATTGGTCTGTAATTTTACTGATTACTGAATACAGCTTCCCACATCACATATCAGCAGCCGGCCGTGGTGGCCAAGCGGTTCTAGGCGCTACAGTCTGGAACCGCGCGACCGCTACGGTCGCAGGTTCGAATCCTGCCTCGGGCATGGATTTATGTGATGTCCTTAGGTTAGTTAGGTTTAAGTAGTTCTAAGTTCTACGGGACTGATGACCTCAGAAGTTACGTCCGATAGTGCTCAGAGCCATTTGAACCATCAGATATCAGCATGTATTTCTTTGAAATATCCTGGCAGATTAAAACTGTGCTGCAGCGAGACTCCCCTAAAGCAACTCCCTGGTCTTGGCACTGCATCCTTAGTCTGTCAGTAAGTTTTACGTCAGTGTACACACCGCTGCAGAGTGAAAATTTCATTTTGGAAATATCCCCCAGACCGGGGCTAAGCCATGTCTCCGCAATATCCTTCCTTCAAGGAATTCTTGTCTTGTAAGTTTCAAAGGAGAACTTTTGGGAAGTTTGGAAGGTAGGAAACGAGGTACTGGCGGAATTTAAGCTTTGAGGTCGGGTTTCTGTCCTGCTTTGGAAGCTCAGTCGGTAGAGCACTTGTTGCCCGTGAAATGCTTAGGTCCTGAGTTCGAGTGTTGGTCTGGCACACAGTTTTAATCTGCCAGGAAGTTTCATATTAGCGCACACTTCACTGCATAGTGAAAATTTCATTCTGCATTGGTTCTGCTTTCCAGTAAATTGTAAATATTTAAAGTCATAGGATAAATTCATAACCACTATGTTCACATTAGAGCGAAGAGAAAAAAGAAAACAAACGTGAGCAATGAGAAAGTACCTGAAAGAGTCCAACGCCTAACCTGTTGACGAAAAGAATGTTGTCACCGGCCCACGCAGAAGCCGGTGTCAGGACCGTCAGCAGAGACGAGAGGAAGATGCCGATCCCGAATATGAGTTTGCCTCCGAAACGGTCGGCAAGCACTCCACCGGGGAGGTGCCCCACCGTGTAGCCATAGTAGAAGGCCGCCAAGATCTCTCCTTGCTTGTGCTTGTCCCATACAAAGTAGCCGTCCTGCAACACGGATACACAGTGATAAACTTTAATTCTTTGTTGCTCAAGCGAATGTGAGAAACTTATCGACAGTTCAGAGACACTGATAGAGACCGAATCATATGCATCATGAAAACCTTAAAATATGCATGTAAATATGCATGAAAAATGCTTAAAAATTCATGGAAAAATGTTAAAATTTGCAAGATCAAATAATAAAAAAACATGGTAGCTACTGCGTGCATTATACCTCAAAGTCGAACCTGTACATATCAGTTATGAAGAAGAGCGCCGGCTACGCGAAAAATCGGTACATTTAGAACGCTGATATCATTATCTGAATGATTTCTGGTAGAGGTTAGGAAGAAGGCCTTTCTGGGATTATTTTCTAAAAATTTGCAAAATGGGGACCCATAATACCGTATTTCAAGAATTGCTCCTTCTTTGTATTGTTGTCGATAGCAATACGATGCGAGTGGTCGCAGTGAAACAATCGATATGTACAAGACCAACTTCGAGATATATCGCACGCAGAGGGGCACGCTCAAAAGCTCCGTAGTAGTTTATTTAAAAAACAACATACAATCATAAATTTTTTTTAACAGTGTTAATTTTTAGTTTATACTATTGGACCAAAGCATCATTTACAGTTTATTTTAGGTTTTTCTACTATTGTAAACATAAACGACCAAGTGCTGTTCCAAATGTTCGATCATTCAAAACATTTTTATAAGCAGAAAAGGACCGTTCCACATCAGCTGAGGTAACTGGGCAGTATTTGAATTTGGGTGCAATGTTCGCACTTATTGTTTCTTGTAAAAGTTCACCCGTTCCATTAATAAAGCTATCAATTTGGCACAAGGGTTCAAAGGCTGGATTATTGTTTAAAATGTTTTCAAACTTTTCTTAAGTTTTCTTGGGAATACCTACGAAAATGAGGAGTCCACTAGAATAATTTTGTTCATTAACTGAATTTATTCATTCAACGCCAAACCTTGAGTTTCAATCTTTTTAATACTTGCAGGTATATAAGAAAAATTAGTGCTAATCACAGCAATGCTTTTTTAACACCGGAATCATTAAAAGCTTCCGTGCACTGGCAAACTGCCATGCCTTTGCACTATCGAAGTCGTTTACTACCTCTCTAACGGCCTCGAAATGTTCTTTGTAAAATATGCAATAACCTGTGAAAAGGAGAAATATGCAAATGCATATAATCCAGTCTCTACTGATAACTGTTGCAATAAAGACGGCTCTTATACGTCCTTGATCAAGTTTCTGCACAAAAATTCTCGTTCTGTAAGCGACATTTCAAAGCTCAACCACGACGGCTGGAAAGTTGCTTAAGCCGGACCCCTTACTTTTTCGTGTTTAAATCTGCCTCTAAATGTACATACTCTCATTGTCTTGGAATTATCTTGCAGATACGAATGGATAATGGAAAAGGTTGATCAAAGTGGAAGCTGTCTAAAATGAATAAAAAAGGCTGATGAAAAGTTTAATGTTCGAAAAACAACACTATGAGGTTGTCCAGTATCAATCAGCAATGACAAAAAGAGGCAGATCTGCCCTTTTGGATACAAATCTTGAAGAAGAGCTGATTTAGCAATTTCCTGCTACGGCAGCTTCTTTATTTGAGCTTACTCGTAATGATTTGTGAAGAATGGACAACAGTTGTTTGACACAAATATCTCTGAACGCCCATTCAAAGGACGAATTTGCAATTATAAAGTGGTTCAGTCTTTTATTACACGCCACACAACCAAACTGTCAAAAATGATGCCTACAGGATTATCCCATACCAGGGCACTTGGATTGAGCAAAGGAAACAGAGAAATTCTATAACCTTCTGGAAAATGTTATATCAGGTTATTTTTTCTCGATGCAATACCTTTTTCTACATCTACATCTACATCTATACTCCGCGAGCCACCTTACGGTGTGTGGCGGAGGGTACTTATTGTACCACTATCTGATCCCCCCTTCCCTGTTCCATTCACGAATTGTGCGTGGGAAGAACGACTGCTTGTAAGTCTCCGTATTTGCTATTATTTCTCGGATCTTTTCGTTGTGATCATTACGCGAGATATATGTGGGCGGTAGTAATATGTTGCCCATCTCTTCCCGGAATGTGCTCTCTCGTAATTTCGATAATAAACCTCTCCGTATTGCGTAACGCCTTTCTTGAAGTGTCCGCCACTGGAGCTTGTTCAGCATCTCCGTAACGCTCTCGCGCTGACTAAATGTCCCCATGACGAATCGCGCTGCTTTTCGCTGGATCATGTTTATCTCTTCTATTAATCCAACCTGGTAAGGGTCCCATACTGATGAGCAATACTCAAGAATCGGACGAACAAGCGTTTTGTAAGCTACTTCTTTCGTCGATGAGTCACATTTTCTTAGAATTCTTCCTATGAATCTCAACCTGGCGCCTGCTTTTCCCACTATTTGTTTTATGTGATCATTCCACTTCAGATCGCTCCGGATAGTAACTCCTAAGTATTTTACGGTCGTTACCGCTTCCAATGATTTACCACCTATGGCATAATCGTACTGGAATGGATTTCTGCCCCTATGTATGCGCAATATATTACATTTATCTACGTTTAGGGAAAGCTGCCAGCTGTCGCACCATGCATTAATCCTCTGCAGGTCTTCCTGGAGTACGTACGAGTCTTCTGATGTCGCTACTTTCTTGTAGACAACCGTGTCATCTGCAAATAGCCTCACGGAGCTACCGATGTTGTCAACTAAGTCATTTATGTATATTGTAAACAATAAAGGTCCTATCACGCTTCCTTGCGGTACTCCCGAAATTACCTCTACATCTGCAGATTTTGAACCGTTAAGAATGACATGTTGTGTTCTTTCTTCTAGGAAATCCTGAATCCAATCACAAACCTGGTCCGATATTCCGTAAGCTCGTATTTTTTTCACTAAACGTAAGTGCGGAACCGTATCAAATGCCTTCCTGAAGTCCAGGAATACGGCATCAATCTGCTCGCCAGTGTCTACGGCACTGTGAATTTCTTGGGCAAATAGGGCGAGCTGAGTTTCACACGATCTCTGTTTGCGGAATCCATGTTGGTTATGATGAAGGAGATTTGTATTATCTAAGAACGTCATAATACGAGAACACAAAACATGTTCCATTATTCTACAACAGATTGACGTAAGCGAAATAGGCCTATAATTATTCGCATCTGATTTATGACCCTTCTTGAAAATGGGAACGACCTGCGCTTTCTTCCAGTCGCTAGGTACTTTACGTTCTTCCAGCGATCTACGATAAATTGCTGATAGAAAGGGGGCAAGTTCTTTAGCATAATCACTGTAGAATCTTAAGGGTATCTCGTCTGGTCCGGATGCTTTTCCGCTACTAAGTGATAGCAGTTGTTTTTCAATTCCGATATCGTTTATTTCAATATTTTCCATTTTGGCGTCCGTGCGACGGCTGAAGTCAGGGACCGTGTTACGATTTTCCGCAGTGAAACAGTTTCGGAACACTGAATTCAGTATTTCTGCCTTTCTTCGGTCGTCCTCTGTTTCAGTGCCATCGTGGTCAACGAGTGACTGAATAGGGGATTTAGATCCGCTTACCGATTTTACATATGACCAAAACTTTTTAGGGTTCTTGTTTAGATTGTTTGCCAATGTTTTATGTTCGAATTCGTTGAATGCTTCTCTCATTGCTCTCTTTACGCTCTTTTTCGCTTCGTTCAGCTTTTCCTTATCAGCTATGATTCGACTACTCTTAAACCTATGATGAAGCTTTCTTTGTTTCCGTAGTACCTTTCGTACATGATTGTTATACCACGGTGGATCTTTCCCCTCGCTTTGGACCTTAGTCGGTACGAACTTATCTAAGGCGTACTGGACGATGTTTCTGAATTTTTTCCATTTTTGTTCCACATCCTCTTCCTCAGAAATGAACGTTTGATGGTGGTCACTCAGATATTCTGCGATTTGTGCCCTATCACTCTTGTTAAGCAAATATATTTTCCTTCCTTTCTTGGCATTTCTTATTACACTTGTAGTCATTGATGCAACCACTGACTTATGATCACTGATACCCTCTTCTACATTCACGGAGTCGAAAAGTTCCGGTCTATTTGTTGCTATGAGGTCTAAAACGTTAGCTTCACGAGTTGGTTCTCTAACTATCTGCTCGAAGTAATTCTCGGACAAGGCAGTCAGGATAATGTCACAAGAGTCTCTGTCCCTGGCTCCAGTTCTGATTGTGTGACTATCCCATTCTATACCTGGTAGAGTGAAGTCTCCCCCTATTACAATAATATGATCACGAAACTTCTTCACGACGTTCTGCAGGTTCTCTCTGAGGCGCTCAACTACTACGGTTGCTGATGCAGGTGGTCTATAGAAGCATCCGACTATCATATCTGACCCACCTTTGATACTTAGCTTAACCCAGATTATTTCACATTCGCATTCGCTAATAACTTCACTGGATATTATTGAATTCTTTACTGCTATAAATACTCCTCCACCATTGGCGTTTATCCTATCCTTGCGGTATATATTCCATTCTGTGTCTAGGATTTCGTTACTGTTCACTTCCGGTTTTAACCAACTTTCCGTTCCTAATACTATATGCGCACTATTTCCTTCAATAAGAGATACTAACTCAGGAACCTTGCCCTGGATACTCCTGCAGTTTGCCAATATTACGTTAACTTTTCCTGTTTTTGGTCTCTGAGGACGGACGTTCTTTATCAACGATGATAATGTCCTCTCTGGTAAGCCGTCAGGTATTTTATCGTTTCGCCCAAGGGGGGGTCCCTCTAACCTAAAAAACCCCCGTGTGCACGCCACACGTACTCTGCTACCCTAGTAGCTGCTTCCGGTGTGTAGGGTTTAATATTGAATATGGTGCAGGCGGATTTACTTTAATTTTTTTCTAAGTTTGTTTAGCGTTATTTCGATTATTTTTAAAAGGGGTACAATTTTGGCAACTACATTGGTGTCCAAATTTAAAGCATCAAACCGTTATTTTTACGTCCTGTGTCTAAATCATGATTTTATTATACAAATTTCCAACCAGAAGACCATACGACATTGCTCTGAATTTCGGTCAACGGACAACCATGCCAGCGATGACGTCAGGGCACCTATGAAAAGAGGTAGTGTTTGCTGGGTAGTCCCACATCCACAATCGCTACATACACAGTCACAGACGGTGCAGTATGACGTAGAGAAGATGCCTGTCGGACTCTGTGGTGGAGGGCCATAGAAAGAACGGAAGCAGGACAGTCACAAACTGATATAGCCTGATGGCTTAGTGTGGCGACAGTTTATAGAGATCAAAACTGCATCCCAAAGACCGAGGCAGGGCCGACCACGTGTGACGTCGGAAGAGGGGACCGTCATTTGGCTGAAAGGGGCATGGCAGTGCCGCCTTAGTACTGCATGGCAAATAGCATGTGACCTCGAAGCAACCACTGGGCGTGTAGTATCGAGGCTGTATGTCTACGTCTGATGCGTCTTCACAGAAGGGATCGTCTAGAACGGAGTCACGAACATGTCACCTGGGCTGTCGAAGAGTGGGCCAATGTTGTTTTCACAAATGAGTCCCGATTTAGTCTGGTGATGATGATGATGATGATGTTTGGTTTGTGGGGCGCTCAACTGCGTGGTTATCAGCGCCCGTACAATTTCCCAACCTTTGCTCAGTCCAATTTCGCCACTTTCCTGGATGATGATGAAATGATGAGGACAACACAAACACCCAGTCATCTCGAGGCAGGTGAAAATCCCTGACCCCGCCGGGAATCGAACCCGGGACCCCGGGCTCGGGAAGCGAGAACGCTACCGCGAGACCACGAGCGGCGGACGATTTAGTCTGGAGAGTGATTCTCGATGGATTCGCATCTGGGGTAAATGAGGAATACGGTTTCAGACCCAAACATTGTGGAAAGAGACCGATACCGAGGAGGAACCCTAATATTGTGGGCAGGGATTACGCTGACCACTCCAACCCCTAATCATGAAACTGTACTGGTGAATCGGCAACGTTTAACTGGTCGTGACGAGATCTTGGGAACAAGATTTTGGATCCTCATTTGCGGCTGGTGCGAGGTACTGTGGGCCCAGACTTCGTAGTGATGGAGGATAATGGTCGGCATTGTAGAGCACGGGTGGTTGATGTTTTCGTGGAAACGGAAGATATTGTACGCAAGGCATGGCCTGCTCTCTCTCCCGATATGAATCCCATAGAGCATGTCTGAGATGCACTAGGGAGAAGGCTTGCATCACGTCAGCGTCCACCGACCACTCTCCAACACTATGAGCAGCTCTGCAGGAAGAATGGTCGTTATTGCCTCAACATGAGACTGATGACATCATTTACAGCATACCCCGTCGTTGTCAGGCATGTATTGCTGCCAGAGGGTTTCACAACCCATATTAACCACATTAACAAAATATCGAAATGTGTGTGCAACTCCGGTAAGTTGGAAAAAAATTAAGAACATTTTAGTTTACCATTATGCACGTTGCAGCTGTCTACTTTCTGAATTCTTCGCACTGTCGCTCGTTTATACTGTTTTGTGTCAAAATAAAAGCAACCTTGCAACATTTCGATTTGTTGCTTTACTTTTGGACACCAGTGCATTTTTTAAATTCGCTATGTGTAACATTTTTGAAAATAACTTTTTGAAACAACTTTGTATAAGAGTGAGATTAAATGGTGCATAACTATATAATGCAAATGTTACATGGTTCTAAAACATACTTTTGTTATGTTTTAATTAAAAGTAAAATGAGGGTCCGGTTTGGGACTTTCCTCTACACATAGAGACAGTGCATCAGAAATATTTTCATTACTGACATAGTTTGTTTACTTATTTCCAGAAACATAGCGATAGGCTCTCGGCTCTTCATTATTATAACTGTGGGAATCTGATCAAATATATTTCATAAATGTTGAAAATATAAGGGTTTGTTCTGTCTTTTTGTGGATGTGTGAGTAGTGGGGTAATGGGTCTCACAATTAATTAAATTGATCAATTAATTACCCCCATCGACTGATGACGTCACGGGTTTCTCCCACCAGCACATGGATCCCTCCCCCCTTTCCTTCCCTCCCCAACCCCACCCCTGGAAATGGCGGAAAATTGAAATTCTGGTGGGAAATTCAAATATTGGCTGGAATATCAAATTTTGTGTTTTCAACTTGAGGTCCGGAGACCATCTGACCTAGTTAAAAACACTACCAACGGAGGACACTGTTAGCTTTTCCCCATTCCCCTCTGCTTCCCCTCCCTACACCTTCTCATCCCTCCCAACCCCTCCCACTGCATCCTGTCCCCTCCTCTTCCCTACTTGGAAACTGGCGAGAAAAGAACTCAGATTGTGCTGGGCTGACAGACAGATCGCACTTAAGTCCTCATTATTATTTACACATTGCAGAATACACAGACAATCTGAGTTACCAGTGATCGAGCACTAGACAATAGCTCCATCAAATTTCGTCGATAAATATTAGATGTAGAGTGGATATTTTCGCTATTAGTGTAGCACTAGGGAGTTGCTTAAGGCAGTCTAGCCAATAGCCCTATATCGGAAGTATGGGTGGTAGTAATAATAATAGGACAGCAAGCTGTCACTGAAGTAGAGGGGAGTAGCCTTCTGCCAATCTACAAGTGAAACCTGGTGGATGTGGAGAGGATGTTTTCGCTAATAGTCAAGCACTAGAGAGTTGCTCCAGCCAGTCTAGCCTATGGCCCTATGTGGGGAGGATGGGTAATAATGATATGACAGAAAGTTATCACTGAGGTACAGGGGAGTAGCCGCCTGCCCATCTACAAGTGTACAGCTGCTGCTGGGAGGAACATAAGGATGTCTAATAACAATATTAGAACAGAACATTTTTCCCCTTTATTGTGGCTGGTAGCGACACATTGACGCAACTCTTCAGCCGAGCCGAACGTACAGATGTAAAAAAGAGAGATTTAAAAATGACACGGGGAGATAATATTAATTAAACACACAAAACAAGAAGAATGTAAATGGGAGGCATTGTCACAAGTTAAAACCACAGAGAGCACAAATAAAAACCATGATACATGAAGATCTTGATGAACACTGGCGTCACTTATAATAAAAACACAGATCACAGCATTAAAACCCATGTGGAACAAAAATATTTTGAAACACTGTACTCATAGCAGAACACAAACGGAAATCATGAAGCACTTCACAAGTAAAACGGGAAGGACCTGCCAAGGGAGGGGAGGCCATGGAGGGAGAAGAGAAGGGAGATGAGGGGAAGGATATTGTAGGAGGGGGAGGTGGGATGGGGCAGCAGGGGAGGAGGATCTGGGAGCACACCAAGGGAGAGGAGATGGAGGAGGGGGGGAGGGAGCAATCTGGTAGGGAGCGAAAAGACAGGGAAAGGAGGGGAAGGAGCAAGAGAAGGATGACGGGGGGGGGGGGGGAGGAGGTAGGATGCAGCAAAGGGAAGGTCAGAAGAGAAAGCCTTAGGAAGGATGGGAACCGAGGATTGGGGTCAGATTTGGAAGGAAGGATAGATGTGAGGATGAAGCTCATCATCCAGGATGGAGAGACAGCGAAATTTCTTTGGGATAGAACATGGAGGATATGGAGGTGCAGGGTGGGTGGGATGCAGTGGTGTAGGTGTAGCAATGTATAGTGGTGTTTGAGGTAAGTAAGGAGATGTGGGATGGAGGCCAGATACAGAAGGCAAGACAGAGTACATGGCATTCAAGGATCTGGAGCGGTTTATAGAATTTAGGAGAGGTGGAGACCCAGGTGGCACTGGCATAATAGAGGAGGACACAGATCAAGCATTTGTAGGTATGGAGGATGGTGGAAGGATGCAATCCCCAAGTCCAGCTGGACAGTAGTTTCAGAAGGCAGTGTTTATTGCAGGCTTTGTGTTGGATGGTAATGAGATGGGGAGTCCAGGTTAGGTGGCTGAGTAAGGTGGATAGGATGGTCATAGATGGTAAGGTAGAAATCAAGGAGCCAGAAGAAATGGATGGTGTGACCTGTAATGACTGCCTGGGTTTTGGAAGCTTTTATTTTAGAAGCCACTGGTTACACCAAGTGGTGAACTGTTTAAGGTGGGTTTGAAGGGAACACTGGGACCATTGGAGGGTAGGATAGAGTGCCAGGAAAGCGTTATGATCAGCATATTGAAGGAGATTGTCGGGAGGGGGGGGGGGGGGGTACTGGGCATATCGGTGGTGTACAGGAGATAAAGGAGAGGAGAAAGGACAGATCCTTGGAGGGCACACGTCTGGTGGGGTAGAAGGTACAGGAATTGATGTTATAAGTGGTGACATAGGAAGGATGGTGCGAGACACATGATGTAAAGAGACAGATGATGGGAAGGACATAGGTCTAAAGTTGGAAAAGGAGACTAGAATGCCATATATGGTCATAGGCGTTCTGGAAGTCTAGGGAAACAAAAATGGTGGAGCAACAGGAGTTGAGGTGGAGGTAAAGGGTGAGGTTAAGGAGCTGGTCTTCAGCAGAGAAGGAGGGCCAGAGGCCACATTGAGTAATTGGAAGGAGGTAGCGTTAACGTAGGTGGTGATTGGATACAGTGGGAGAGGATGAATTCGAAATCTTTGCTGAACACTGAGTGGAGGCATATGGTATGGTGTCAGAAGGGTGTTTGTTGAGTTTAGGGAACATCAGGATGCAAGAGGTCTCACACAGCTCAGGGTAAAAGCCAGTGCAGAGGTTGGTGTTGTACAGAGTGGCAAGGGCAGCGAGGAAGGAGGTAGGACATTCTTTCAGGTGACAGTTGGTTATACAATCATGATAAGGGATGGTGTTGTATTTGGGGCAGAGGATGAGTTAGTGTCGTGAGCTGTGATGGGAGTGTTTAATTCTGTCTGTGGTATATGTCCCAAGTACTGGAAGCTAGGAGCAAGTGATGGGGCAGTGTTACCAGTACATTCATGGATGTTGGGGAAGAAGGAATAGTCAAAGTGAGAATCATCAAGGATGGAGATGATGTTGGAGAGCTAGGATGGAAAATGATTAGTCTTACGGAGGTTATTAGGGAAGGAGCAATTGTCGTGGAGGAACAGGTAATGCAAGGTGGGGGTAGCTGACAGTAAGGCGATAGAAGGTGGACCAGTACTTGGAAGAATTGATAAGAAGGATGGCATTGAGCTGTGTACATGTCTGACGCCAGTCCTGGTGTTTATTTGCTGCCAAAAGTTCACAGACTTGTCTCAGTATTTGCTGGTGGTAAAGAAGTACATCCTAGTCATAAGTGTGGAGGAAGGAATGGTAGAGCCGGAAGGATTCATGGAGAAGGAATATGGCCCATGGAGGAAGGATAGGGCGATAGGGATGGATGGCTTTGGTAGGAACATGAGCTGCCACAGTGTCAGATGGGGGCTTTTGTTGGAAGGAAAAGGCATAGGTGATGTCATTATGGTGTTGGAAGGTGAGGGAGTAACTTCCAACCTGGGTGTCAGTGGATCCCTGGTAGACATTCCAGTCTTCCCAGAGGTAATCATCAATGACTTTGGGATGGATATCTAGGTGGGGAGCATTAGGAGGGTGAGGGGCAATGGAGATGGTGAGGAGGACAGGAAGGTGACCACTGCCAATGGGATCGTGGACTTCAGTGGTAATGCACACAAGGAGGTTGAGGGAGGCGAGGACATCATCAGGGCTCGTGTTACTTTCAGGACACATGTGCTAAGTGAGGGGACAAGATCGCCTTGGATGAAGTCAATAAACTGATGCCACCGCTGGAGGTCTGCAGAGTCACATCTATAGATGTTGAGATCTATGGCAATCACATAGGTGGAGAAGGTGCAATCTATATAGGCCAAGAAGTCATATGAGATGGGAGTAGTGGGATGAACATAGGTGGTGGAGCAGATTGATGGTCAGGGTGGGGAGAAAGATGCTGAGGACAAAGTGTTTGGTAGGGACATTAAGCAGTGGTTGTGGCAAAACAGGGATTTGCTTGAGGTGGCCAATTGCAACCCACCCCATGCTAAGGGGTGGCGATTGTCAGTATAATGGAGGAGATAGGGGGAGGTGTGGAGGTGTGGACAACATGGTAAGGTTGAAGGAAGGTTTCATTGAGGATGAAGGCATCTATGTGGTGGTGGGAAAGGGTGTCCATGAAGAGGGGCTTGTTAGCAGGAAAGGAGCATATCTTTGGTAAAGGATGCTATACTGCTGTTGCACCATGAGGATGAGGGGTGGGACAGAGAGAGGTTAAAATGAGGGGTTGAGGTGGGTGAAGATGAAGTGTGGTTGGTTCTGGGAGTAGGTGATGAGATGTGGTGAGATGGAAGACAGAACGAGTGGCAAGGGAAATCTGCTGTAGGGTGAGTGGGTACTGGAAGAGGTGGGTGTTCTGGAGGACTATGCTGAGGAAGTGGATGATGTCTTTAGCAGTAGGGGTTGGGTGGAGAGAATAGTTGCAGTGGATTGGCTGATCTATATGATGAGTGGGGACAGTGAGTTCAGGTTTTGTAGCTTTACATTTGGAGGAGTAGGTTGGATGCACTTCATTGTGGGTGTAAGTCTGCAGGCTTTTGTGGCCATTGTCACTAAAGTTAAAATCTTCTGGCTGTTAGGCTGCATGATATTTCCTTCTAAAATAATCGACATTTCTACCCCACTGCTGAGATCTTTTTTTACAAGGAAATATGATGTGGCCTAACAACCCATAAAATTTTAACTTCAGCATAGGTGTTGCAGAAAGGAGGAAAGGCGAGGTTGGGACATTGTTTAAGGATGTGTACGACTTTGCAGTGAGGGGAGATGGAGGGATTTTTGCAGGTGGAGGTGAGGTGGTAATTGTAGACAAGACACTTCTGACACACTGGGGGGGGTGGGGGGGGGGGATTGAGATAGGCCAGCTTTATGATGGATGTTTTAGATGAGGGCTCCCTCAGTGAGAAGGAGGTCAATGGAAGAGAAAGATACAGTAAAAACTGTCATAAGGAATGTGGGACCAGAGTTGGTGTAGATGCAATGGGTGGAGCAGATGTCGAGGTCAGGATTGGTATTTAGTTCCACCAACACCTCTGCCATAACTTCGGGGTTCAGATTCATGATCATGGTAGTGATAGTCAGAGGATGGCAAGTGAGTTGTGGATGATGGGGAGATGATGTGAGGGATCTTCTAGAGAAAGTCTGTGTGGAAGGTGGGAGTGAGAGACTTAATAAGGATGGATTCTTTGCAAGGGGTAAGTTTGGAGAAGGTGATGTTGTGGATGTACTTTCTGATCTCAAGGGCAAGGGTGTAGGCTTTGAGGAATTTTGAGGCAGGATGAGAGAGGAGGAAGGTGTACACAACCGAGGGTTGGGAGGTGGGAGGAGTAGTAGTGTCCATGGGGTCAAAAGGGTCAGGATTTGTCTGTAGTTTTCTGGTAGAGGAGGTAGGAGCAGAGTCCACATTGGGGCACTTAGAGACGCTTTTTGGTGAGGACGGGTGGGGAGGAGGTCGAGGGGTGGTGTTGAGTAGGAGATGATGTGGGGCAGGTCCTAATTGTGGTGGTGGCGGCGAATCATTGGGCATGGCGATGGTGGCCTGGCGGGTGATGACCTGGGTAGGCAATGCATGAGTTGGGGCCTTATGGCAACTGGGGAGAGGGGGATGAGACGCCTGCTAAACCCGCTGGGCAGAAAAGGTGATTAGGATTGTGGAAAGGAGCAAATAAGGTGTCTGTCAGTTTCACTTCAAAATTGTAATTTATTATAATTTAATAACATCTTTAAACCAAAACTTTACAACTACGAGTTTCCAAATCTAATTCTTTCACAGCTGACGGCCTCGCAACAAGAAATCTTAAAAGCAAGAATATAAATTTCAAGTGACTGAAGACATGCAGTTAAAATTGCTAATAAAAGGTGAAAAGCCTTAACCCAAAAGTGGATAGAGCAAACATATACAAGGTGCAATACAAACGACTGAAGGCCACAAATAATTTCTAAATTTTAAAATAAAAATATATTACATGGTAATACATTTTAAAATTTTCTTTTAAGGCAGAAGGTCGCAATGTTTACGCTTAAGGAGAAATTTTGAGAATAAGGCTTTAAGCGGCTGAAGGCCCACAGTTGATTTTACAAAAATTCAAAAATACCTAAACCTTTAAGTTTTCAATGGGGGAACGCACACTAAATGAAAAAGCAACGCAATGACATTAACTAAATTTAAGAATAAGGTTTTAAGCGGCTCAGGGCCCACAATTGATTTACATAAATTGATTTACAGAAAACACAATATTTTTTTTTTACTTTTAAAGCATTGGCAATAATAGATTACCAAAAGACCATTAAACACCCATGAAAAGGACGGTATAGACAACAGCACTCAGACGCCTCCACGGGATGTGGGTCTGCCCTCGAAACATTAACGTTCGCCGACCGAAGTGGCCGTGCGGTTAAAGGCGCTGCAGTCTGGAACCGCAAGACCGCTACGGTCGCAGGTTCGAATCCTGCCTCGGGCATGGATGTTTGTGATGTCCTTAGGTTAGTTAGGTTTAACTAGTTCTAAGTTCTAGGGGACTAATGACCTCAGCAGTTGAGTCCCATAGTGCTCAGAGCCATTTGAACCATTTTGAAGCCATTAACGTTCACTTAGGTGAGACAGGTGGTGAGCCCAACTACACTTGATCTGTCAGTAACCCAACTACGACCCAGTCACGGTCCAACCAACCAAACGACTTGCTAGCCACCAATCAGTACATAAAAACTCAAAGACAAAACTGTTACGGATGTGATTATCCACAATGAAATATGTATTAAGCTGTCAAAACCACACACCATGTTGGACAGTGACAACTGGTGAGGAAAGGACTCTGCCTGAAATTACGTTAGTGACCAGGGCAGGTAACCGGAACACTAACGGCCACAAGGCAGAAAATTCCGCTCGTATACTTGAATTTGAAATAAGGCAATATACTTAACTTCAACTGAGCGAGGTGGCGCAGTGGTTAGCACACTGGACTCGCATTCGGAAGGACGACGGTTCAATCCCGCGTCCGGCCATCCTGATTTAGGTTTTCCGTGATTTCCCTAAATCGCTCCAGGCAAATGCCCGGATGGTTCCTTTGAAAGGGCAAGGCCGACTTTCTTCCCCATCCTTCCCTAATCCTATGAGACCGATAACCTCGCTGTTTGGTCTCTTCCCCCAAACAACAAACCAAGTTAACTTCACCAAAAAGGAACACTGCCTGAATTTATGTCAGTGGCCAGGGCAGGTAACCAGTACATTAATGGCCACAAGGCAGAAAATTCCGCTGGTGCGCTTCAATTGTAGTAACCAATATAGTTAATTCCACCGCACGGCGGCTCGATTTCACCACTACAAACGCTCGGTGTTGCCCACAGGAAAAGCTCCCCAACAGCGAACCACCGGAACGACCGACGCAACATGAACGGACGTGGCTTGGGTACTTAACACACCACTCAACTTTGACGTCCTGGGTCAGTGAGCCATGAAGATCGTAGCGATCGGACAGCTCCAGACACGTTTCGACACTGCGCAGGGACAGCCAGCAGACCCAGCCGACTGCACCGCACAGACAACATCTAAAATAGACGTCAGTGGAAATAACGCCATTAGCCGGCCGCGGTGGTCTAGCGGTTCTGGCGCTGCAGTCCGGAACCGCGGGACTGCTACGGTCGCAGGTTGGAATCCTGCCTCGGGCATGGGTGTGTGTGATGTCCTTAGGTTAGTTAGGTTTAACTAGTTCTAAGTTCTAGGGGACTTACGACCTAAGATGTTGAGTCCCATAGTGCTCGGAGCCATTTTTTTTTAAATAACGCCATCTACACACACAACCTGACAAACACTTGCACGAAGACCTGAACGATACCCAACACTAACTAAGCACTCACAAAGACAAATCAGGAGTCAAAAAATTGGTTCAAATGGCTCTGAGCACAATGGGACTTAACTTCTAAGGTCATTAGTCCCCTATAACTTAGAACTACTTAAACCTAACTAACCTAAGGACATCACGCACATCCATGCCCGAGGCAGGATTCGAACCTGCGACAGTAGCGATCGCGCGGCTCGAGACTGTAGTGCCTAGAACCGCTCGGCCACCCCGGCCGGCAATCGGGAGTCGATGTACACACTAACAGTCGACTCATGAACGATCGGCTAGCCAAAACGCGTCGTCCAGTAGGACGACCAACCGTCGATCCATCAAGACCGTGGCCCGGCTCAAGTGATGCGTGGCGGCAAAGGTCGAGGGGGCCATGTCGACGCAGAGCTCACTGCTCCAACACGACTGCACTAGTGCCGCATTGCAACTCCCCGACTGGCGGGTTTGGACTGCGCTCCAGATGTGTTCCAACTGACTGGCAGCCCGAACTCGCGACCTGAACTGGCTTACGACAGACAATGACCGGGAAATAATAGCAGTCGAGCAAAGATACTACGAGAGGGGATATATTGATACGTGCTGCTAGTGCCGCTCACGGTCAGGCAAAGCACAAACTCAGTGACACCTGTAAGTTAATGTTGTGAGGTGGTTGTACGTTAAAAACAGGGTGTAAAATACATTATGGCGGGAACGTGAGCCACGCACTGCTCAGGGGACAGTTGGCAGCACAACTGGCAGGGGGGGAGGTGCTCTGGGAGAGATGAGGATGCACAGCAGAGGAGGTGGAAGAAGTGTAGGAGACTGTATGGAGAGGGGGCTGGACATTGGTCGGAGGGCCTGTAGAAAAGCTCCTGAGTGTAATGGTGGAGACTGGGGAATGGGAGGTGTAAATAATGGTGTTTGTGGGAGTATCCATGGCGCGGCGTCGCGACGAGGGGAGAGGAGGGAGAGACTACTGGCGACGAATGTCGCCTGGGTATGAAGGGGACGAAGGTGTGACGAACAGCAATGCAGGAAAGGCAGACGAAGACGACAAACACAGACACGAGGACGGCGATGGAGACTGGGACGAGGACATGGATGAAATAAAGGTAAAGGCGGCATCAGGCATCCCCAGCAGGGCGACGACTTCCGGCAGCGGCGGCCAGCGGCGGAGGGCAGCTGATGGCAGCGACGACGCAACAGCGGCAGGTAGCAGAGGCAGGCTAGGCGACAGGCAGCGCATTCAGGCAGCGCCGGGCAACGAAAGGTGGCGGCTAAGGGAGCGGTCTCTGTCGGCAGTGGCGACAGGCAGCAGCGACGGCTGAGGGCAGCGACGACAGGCAGTGGCGACTAGCAGCGAAGACTCTTGAAGACTATTAGATCACTCGAGAGAACAGCCCTGGCAAGCGAAACAACGAAGGTGGATGCTGCCCCTGCAGCGTCCTGCCTCCTATACCCAGGACATCATTTGGGAATGAAACACACAATACTTATTTACATGTCGCAAGTCACGCACAGAACTTAAAACTTCCGCCGCCACACCTTCAACTAGCTATGCTCGGCTGTTATTCAGCCGTTGATTTGAGTCTCCTCTCACTTGTCCACTGAGACAGGTGTGCTGCGACTGCGACCAAGACGGTCGCGGGGTAGCACTGACGGAAGGTGCGGCGGGACCCGCGGAGAGGCCCGCAAACAACAAAACAACGGAAAAGGAGGGACACGGCCAACGTAGGACAGAACGAATACGACAAGACCGAACAACAGAGTCACAAGGAAACAAACTCATACACGAACCAGGAAGAAAGCAATCTAGTGCAAGCGAGGTGAAAAACCGACGTAAGCGAGACTGGACTGACTGGCTGAGCTTTTTTTTTCTTTTTTTTCTTTATTGTTATTTTGAAACCTGTATCACAATCAGGATTGCAGCAACATACGACGCCGCTCTCTGGCCGCAGAGAAACGCAAATATACAAATGAATACATTTAGGGAAAAAAACATGGTGGACATATAAACGGAGACAAACACTTTTTAAAATACAAGGTGCCGTTCACTGGTGTAGAGTCCAAGATAAAAGTGTTCAGACACTTGGACACAGACAGAGACGAAAATTGTCACACGTGAACATAGGTGCACAAAACGAATAACACTGAATCATTTAAGCACAAAACAACGCCACACACAGCACACGAGGCGTTGATCTCCGGCGCGCGAATGTTCACTAACCGTGTACGAGTCCGGGGACCTGCCAAGAGAGGAGGAAGGGGGGTGGGAGAGGGAGAGGGAGAGCAGATGCCATGGGCAGGGGAGATAGGGGGAAGGAAGGAAGGGGGAGGGGAAGCCCAGGGGAAGAGGGAAGGAGGGAGGGGATGGGGGAAAAGGAAAGAGAAGGGAGGGAGGGTGCCTATAGGAAAGGACACAGGAAGTGGGGGGGAGGATCAAAATTGAAAGGAGGGGTAGATGGAGGGGAGGAGGACATCATCAGGGAGGGGGAGCTGGCGGAAGCCACCTTGGGAGAGGATGAGGAGGGTGTAGAGATGGAGACCGGGTGGGACGTGGGAATACAGGCGCAGCAACGGGTGGGGGTGGGAGAGGATGGGTGAGACAAGCGGATGAGGAGGACCAAGTTTGCAGGAGGTGTACAGGATCCGTATCCTTTCAAGGAAAAGGAGGAGGTGGGGGAAGGGGATGAGATCATACAGGATCCGCGTGGGGGAGGGGAGACGGATGCGATAGGCGAGGCGGAGAGCATGGCGTTCAAGGATTTGGAGGGATTTATAAAAGGTAGTGGGGTCAGAGATCCAGGCCGGATGGGCATAACAAAGGATAGGGCGGATGAGGGATTTATAGGTATGGAGGATGGTGGAGGGGTCCAGACCCCACATACGGCCAGAAAGGAGCTTGAGGAGACGGAGTCGGTAGCGTACCTTGGCTTGGATTGTCCGGAGATGGGGAGTCCAGGAGAGGCGACGGTCGAGGGTGACGCCAAGGTACTTGAGGGTGGGAGTGAGGATGATAGGGCGGCCATAGATGGTAAGATAGAAATCAAGGAGGCGGAAGGAAGGGGTGGTTTTGCCTACAATGATCGCCTGGGTTTTGGAGGGATTGACCTTGAGCAACCACTGGTTGCACCAAGCGGTGAACCGGTCAAGATGGGATTGGAGAAGGTGTTGGGAGCACATCACGGTGGGGGCAAGGGCAAGAAAGGCAGTGTCATCGGCAAACTGGAGGAGGTGGACAGGGGGTGACGGCGGCGGCATGTCCGCCGTATACAAAAGGTACAGAAGGGGGGAGAGGACGGAGCCTAGGGGCACACCGGCGGAGGGGAAAAAGGTGTAGGAGTCGGTGTTATCGATGGTGACGTAGGAAGGACGGTGGGAGAGAAAGGAGCCGATCAGACGGACGTAACTGGCTGAGCGAGTGGACAGCGCTTAAGTACGCTCTCGGGGGGCGCCGCTATTGGCCGCTGGGACCACGTGTTCCACTGTGGCGCCCCCACACTAAAAGCGGGCCAGGAGGCGAGCGTCGCCACAGTTTTCGGCGCGATGGTGCAGAGACCTCTATGGGTCTTCGTCGTCCATGACGTCTGGCGCGGATTCAAATGCCGCGGCGCGCGGGACCAGAAGGTGGACCGGATCTGAACCGGTGACGCTGTGTATTAGTAAACGGACACAAAAAAGCGCAAGTCACACCCTAGCCAACAGAAACATGGGAAATGTATCGTACGATATGTTTTACGAATGTAGTGCTCATTAACTTACCTGGACATTGTGTCTCAAGAGAAAACTAAAATTGATGAGCCACATGCAGTCTAGTTCAGCGCCATCTACCAAGTGTATTGTGTATCTGAAGAGTTGCCCAGCCGGGAAGCCATGGCTCACACAGCCTCCTTAGGCCTCTACTTCCCACTGTCACTGCCGCTGACTGTGGCTCCACCTCTGACATAAACTCCCCAGTTTAAAAAACGTCTTTTGCCAATATACTTCGAATTTCTCATGTGAAATTTAGATTTCTCCCCTTTCATACGAGTTATTTTCGAAGAAATCAGACCATACACGCGTTTTCACGTCGCTAAACTATCGTTACTTCTTGTGAAAATCCTGTACAGCACAAAGGCATAAGCTATATTTCCTCTAAATATTTTCTCATCACAGGACTAGAATATTAAACTAATTTTTGGTTCATGACGGAGTGCTAAGAGGATGCTCTGCCTCTGTCACAGGACGGTTCCTCACTTTCAAACTCTCTCTTAAAGTAAACTAATATCTCAAACAAAGTTTCACAAGCTAACAGCCCAGAGAACTTGTAAATATCAGGTTTATACTAAATATCACTTTATAAATTCGATAATACAGCTGATATTATTACGATAATCATCTCACCCTGTGTACGTGGGAGATTGAAATTCCATTAAAAGATCTCACCGCAAAAAAAAACAGTCTGATTACCGCTCTATCTCATAACTCATACCTGTGGTACTCTCGTCCTCGCTTCCACCCGCCTAGTAGCACGTCATTGATATCGAACAGATACACTAATTAATTAAATTGCTCGCCGGCCGGAGTGGCCGAGCGGTTCAAGGCGCTACAGTCTGGAACCGCGCGACCGCTACGGTCGCAGGTTCGAATCCTGCCTCGGGCATGGATGTGTGTGATGTCCTTAGGCTAGGTAGGTTTAAGTAGTTCTAAGTTCTAGGGGACTGATGACTTCAGAAGTTAAGTCCCATAGTGCTCAGAGCAAAAATGGCTCTGAGCACTATGGGACTTAACATCTGTGGTCATCAGTCCCCTATAACTTAGAACTACTTAAACCTACCTAGCCTAAGGACATCACACACATCCATGCCCGAGGCAGGATTCGAACCTGCGACCGTAGCGGTCACGCGGTTCCAGACTGAAGCGCCTTTAACCGCACGGCCACACCGGCCGGCTAGTGCTCAGAGCCATTTGAACCATTTTTTAAATTGCTCGTGAGAGTCCCTTTGCATTGTGAGTGGCTTTTTTCCTGTAGTCGTATTACACTCACCAAGTAACCGTTACAGACGCTTCTGTGTGTCTATGGAGGCTTCCCACTGGTCTCAGATACGTCTCTGCAGCAAATGTCCTAACTCGCTGATCGTTTCCCCACAGTATGACAGGAAAGGAGCCAGCTTGACCTCTTCTGTCAACTCACAAGGCGTCCTTCTTCGGTAGCACCTGAAATCATTTGCAATGTCTCTCTTGCTATAACCAATCTTTCTGACCGCATGTTTCAAGTGCTGCAATTCAGACTGTAGGTGATCGTCGTCAGAAATCATTTTGTTCTGTTTACCAACGTGCTCAGGACCGCTTTCTTGTGTACATGGTGGTGCAAACTATCCCTGTTCAACTACCTATCATTGTGCATCGGTTTCCTATACACTGAATGACCAATCTGGCGTTCTACCTTCTGCTCAACTAAAACGTCCTAGAAGGGTAGATTGCCATCCTTCTCGATCTCATGGTAAATTTAATGTTTGGATGGACGCCATTCATGTGATCGACGAGTTGTTGCGGTGCATTTTCACTATGAGGCCATGTCATGGCGGTGTGATCAACATACCTTAGGAAGCAAGGCGGACGAGCGCCGCAGAGTTCAAAGTGTTCCATGAAGAAATTCTCGACTGCTGGAGACAGTGGTGATTCCATCGCTGCGCCATCTGTCATTTCATAATATTCGTCATGGTACAAGGAGTACACTATTGTTAGAATATGACGGAACAACTTGACGATACCAGGTGGAAACCGTTGGGCCAGAACATCCAGCATGTCGCACTGGCACCCTCCTAAAAAGTGACACAACGTCCAGACTAACTATTACATTGTTTCGGCCTATTTTAATTCTCTTGAGTGTTTCATTAAATGCCTGCGAGTTTACAACGTGTTGTTCACAAAGTCCCAGTTTGGCGCTAATAATACTGCAAGATGTTTTGCCAGTCCGTAGGCGGGCGAACTGTTTGCACTAACAATGGGCCTAAGAACGTCATTTTCCTCATTTATCTTCAGCAATCCACAAAGCCTGGGAGTTCTGGCAACACAAAGCATTAATTTCTTCACCTATTCCTTTAATAACTTCCCTGTCTTTCTGACGATGTCTCGTATCAGATTGCGACTAAGTTTTTAGTATGCGTCATCTAATAAATTCAGCACCTTCAGGTGGAAGTCGTCAGTGTTCAGAACCACGGTGGCATTTCCTTTGTCGGCTGGTAAGACAACCAAGCCCTCATCCCCATGCAATATGCTTATGCCACGTTGTTCCTCCTCGCTAATATTAGATTTCGGTGGCTTAGGTTTTGTCAATACATGGCCGGCCGGTGGTTAGTCTGACGTTCTCAGCTTCGTCGTGCGAGATTTGTCTGCTGCTATAATCTATTTATAATATCCAGAATTGGCAGATGCCGCGGGGCTGGTGGAAAATTAAGGCCTTTATTCTAACGCTGCCACAGAGCCGTCGTCCAGTTCCTTGCTGCAGAGAGCAACAGCTGTTCTATGGGCCCTATCATTCTCCACGTCAGTCACCCGTGAGTCAAGCTGTCAAACTTTTTACATTACTTAGACATTGTCTTAGACAAACTTGCACCCTGTTGTGCTGCCGTGGCTTCATCCAACCAAACGCCAATAGAATGGCAACACGGTTGATGACAAAATTGGATGACAATCGAGTAGATTTCTTGCATTATGATCAAGCACATACCTTTCCTTCCATTTCGCTGACTCGCTGTGGCGTGATGTGTCCGCTTCAAAAAGTCAAAATATGTGTCCTTGGAGTCTTTCGTGGTGAAATGTCTAAATAAAATCTTCTCGGTTTTCAGGCCGCGTCAGTTCGAATAAAAATCTCGAACTTTCGATCGCCATAGTTGTTAACCACTGACTGCCAGGGTTGGCACGGCTCTCTGCTTATATAGCCACATATGTTTCCTCTACGGTGAGGATGTAATGCGTAGCGTCAAACTGCTGAAAAAACTGCGGAAATCACATTTGCTGAACCCTTTAACATTTTTGCAACGCTGCCGGGATAAGAAGATAGTTTCCCGCTTTGCTGTAGTTAAACACGACATTAGAGAACTGCTGCAGCGGACGGAATTGAACGGCAATAGTTTTCACCACCCACAAGAAAGCGGTCCTGAACACGTTAGTACACAGAAAGAAAATTATTTCTGACGAAAATCACCTACAGTTTGAACTGCAGCACTTGAGACACGTGTTCAGAGAGAATGGTTATAGCAAGATTTCAGGTGTTACCCAAAAAAAAAGTGTGTAAAAATCTTGTGGGATTTAACTGCTAAGGTCATCAGTCCCTAAGCTTACACACTACTTAACCTAAATTATCCTACGGACAAACACACACACCCATGCCCGAGGGAGGACTCGAACCTCCGCCGGGACCAGCCGCACAGTCCATGACCGCTCGGCTAATCCCGCGCTGGTGCTACCGAAGAAAGATACCTTTTGAATCGGCAGAAGAGGCCAAACCAGCTGCTTTGCTGCCATACTCTGGGGCAACGAGCATAAAGTTAGGACGTTTGCTGCAGACAAATGGACTGAGGCCAGTGTTCCGGCTCGCCCCCGAGATACGAGATGCGCTGCGCCTTGTTAAAGACGACATAACTCTTCGTGTGCCTGGTGCGTATGGAGTCCCCTGCGAAGGCCGTAGAATCTCTAAAAATGATTCAAATTGCTCCAAGCACTATGGGACTTAACATCTGAGGTCATCAGTTCCCTAGGCTTAGAACTACTAAATCCAAAGTAACCTAAGGACACCACACACATCCATGCCCGAGGCATGATTCGTACCTGCGACCGTAGCAACAGCGCCGTTCCGGACTGAAGCGCCTAGAACCGCTCGGTCATAAGGCCAGCTCCGCAGCATCTATTCATGCGTCAGCATATTGTGATTCCGTTGTACAAGAGGCAGCTGAGATTAGAATGAATGGTAACAGTTTAACAGAGACCAGGTATACACACTTAGCAGGGCATGGAGGCGGGCTTTAGATGTCGAAAGGAAACAGCGACGGATGCTTCACACTTCTAGGGAGGCGGGAGCCTCGACAGTTTGAAACGTGGCGCCAGTCCCTCGCGCCAAATGACGTTACTGGTCCCGCGATGAGGCCCATGATAAAGACAGGCTGTGACGCGTACGTGACAATGCAGGTCTTACGAGTGCCAGCAACCATCTCCAGCGGGGGGCGAGTAAGTATTTCACACGAGTTTAATAATAATTCTTGACTGCTAGTTTAAATACATACAAGTTCTCGAAAACACACAACGAAATCAAGACCTTTAATGGATACATTTTCAATGAAATATTGACTTGTCGTGGGGCCTGCACGAAGCCGCCCGTTCACGAAGTGTAGAGAACAAGCTGACTTGTGTAACGTCATAAATACGTTGCGGGACCCGTATATCTCTTTGGTCCGGTCCCGGGACGGGTCGGAACTGCTATGAGCTGCCCAAATCACCTTCAGCGCACGCGTCGTTCCGGTACTCTCTGACTAGCGCCAAGGGCTGCAATCCTGGCTACGCAGGGTGGTCTATCGATCCTGACCGTGCCAAATATCTCACAAAATAAGCGTCCAACGAAAAAAATGTAAAGAACGAAACTTGTCTAGCTTGAAGGGGGAAGCCAGATGGCGCTATGGTTGGCCCGCTAGATGGCGCTCCCATTGGTCAAACAGATATCAACTGCGTTTTTTTTTAATAGGAACCCCCATTTTTATTAAATATCCGTGTAGTACGTAAAAAAATATGAATGTTGTAGCTGGACCCCATTTTTCGCTTTGTGATAGATGGCGATGTAATAGTCAAAAACGTATAAGTACGTGGTATCACATAACATTCCGCCAGTGCGGACGGTATTTACTTCCTGATACATTACCCGTGTTAAAATGGACCGTTTACCAATTGCGGAAAAGGCCGATATCGTGTTGATATATGGCTATTGTGATCAAAATGCCCAACGGGCATGTGCTCGGTATCCTAGACGACATCATCCAGGCGTCCGGAGCGTTCGCCGGTTAGTTACGTTACTTAAGGAAACAGGAAGTGTTCAGCCACATGTGAAACTTCAACCACGACCTGCAACAAATGATGATACGCAAGTAGGTGTTTTATATGCTGTCGCGGCTAATCCAAACATCAGTAGCAGATAAATTGCGACCAGGAATTGCATGGCGACAACTTTGAACGTCGTGTGCAGTTCTGCCACTGGGCACAAGAGAAATTACGGGACGATGACAGAGTTTTTGCACGCGTTCTATTTAGCGACCTAGCGTCATTCACCAACAGCGGTAACGTAAACCGGCGTAATATGCACTATTGGACAACGGAAAATCCACGATGGCTGCGACAATTGGAACATCAGCGACCTTGGCGGGTTAATGTATCGTGCGGCATTATGGGAGGAAGGATAATTGGCCCCCATTTTATCGATGGCAATCTAAATGGTGCGATGTATGCTGATTTCCTACGCAATGTTCTACCGACGTTACTACAAGATGTTTCACTGCATGACAGAATGGCGATGTACTTCCAACATGATGGATGACCGGCACATAGCTCGCGTGCGGTTGAAACGGTATTGAATAGCATATTTCATTACAGGTGGATTGGTCGTCGAAGCACCATACCATGGCCCGCACGTTCACCGGATCTGACGTCCCCGGATTTCTTGCTGTGGGGAAAGTTGAAGGATATTTGCTATCGTGATCCACCGACAACGCCTAACAACATGCGTCAGCGCATCATCAATGCATGTGCGAACATTATGGAAGGCGAACTACTCGCTGTTGAGAGGAATGTCGTTACACGTATTGCCAAATGCATTGAGGTTGACGGACATCATTTTGAGCATTTATTGCATTAATGTGGTACTTACAGGTAATCATGCCGTAACAGCATGCGTTCTCAGGAATGGTAAGTTCACAAAGGTACATGTATCACATTGTAACAACTGAAATAAAATGTTCGAACGGTCCTACTTTCTGTATTTTAATTTAAAAAACCTACCTGTTACCAACTGTTCGTCTAAAATTGTGAGCCATACGTTTGTGACTATTACAGCGTCATCTATCACAAAGAGAAAAAAGTGGTCCAACTAAAACATTCGTATTTCTTTACGTACTACACGAATATGTAATAAAAATGGGGGTTACTATTTAAAAAAACGCAGTTGATATCCGTTTGACCTATGGCAGCGCCATCTAGCGGGCCAACCATAGCTCCGTCTGGTTTCCCCCTTCAAGGTACACAAGTTTCGTTCTTTGTAGTTTTTTCCTTTGACGCTTATTTCGTGAGATATTTGGCCCGGCCACGATCAATGGACCACCGTGTGTAAGCGGGAAACCGTGCTAGCACCGGCAGTTAGTGGTTTTATTCACGACGATGGCGGAGACAGACAACGAAAACCCGAGATTTTTATTCAAATTGACTCGGCTTCAAAACCCAGAAGATTTTATTCATGTTACAAAAGTTTTAGTCACACTACCGGACCATCTGCAATCTGAAGCAACCTCAATGGCCCCTGAACATACAATTTCTGGGTGCAGAGTTTCCGAGTAGGTGGGCTGGACGACATGCTTCGACTCGGTGGCCACCACGATGACATGACCTACCACCACTAGGTTTCTACCTATGGGGTTTTATAAAGGACCACATGAAACGGGCTGATATTACCGACCTACAGGTTTTAAATATATGCATTTGCAGTTGACTTAAACATGTCCCAGTGTAAATCCTGGATGGTACGTGGAGAGAAACTGAATGCAGACTGGGTACTTTCCACGCAACTAAAGGTAGTCACATTAACTTGTATGAATGAGGAAATAAACTTGCAAGCTGAAAACCAGTCGTTATTGCCTGGCGTAACCAAATTCTAAAGTGTTAAAGATTACTTATGGACACACTGGACTACAAACAAAAGGATAGACACAGGTCTGGGATCTGCTGACGACAACGGCGATTCTTGACTCTGGCGGCCTGTGGGACTCACCTTGCGTGAGTCAGCGCCCTCCGCAGCCAGCTCTCCTGGACAAGCCAGTGGGTCGTCAGCCACGTAGTCGCTGTCGTTGCCGCTGCCGCCGCTTTCTAGCAGGGCCGTCTGGTTGACCATGTCCACAATGGCCACGGAGATGTTGACGCGTATCGCGTATTTTACAGCAAGTCCCAGCATGCACAGAAGCGCCAGCGTATAGCGACTCTTCCACAGGCCTGCACACAGATATACTTCCATTGGACATACCGGACTAGAAATATTCATCGATTAATTCTATCTCTATGACCACCTGCTTAACAGCGTGTTATTTCACCTGTGGAACGCAATACAGCATCGATTTTCCGCGGCATTCATTCAACAAGTCCTTGGTAGATTTCCGAAGGGGTACACCAGAATCTACAGCCGGGTCACGCAATTCCTTTAACTGACACGCCAGTGGTTTGCGGCACGAAGCTGACGTCACCGATATATATGCCACCGCATTCACAGTAGGCGAATTTGGTGGCCAAGACATCGTCAGCTATCATCCTCCTCAAACCACAGCAGCACGATTCTGGTCCTGTGACACGTTCAGTTGTTGTTGTTGTTGTTGTGGTCTTCAGTCCTGAGACTGGTTTGATGCAGCTCTCTTATGCTAATCTATCCTGTGCAAGCTCCTTCATCTCCCAGTACCTACTGCAACCTACTTCCTTCTGAATCTGCTTAGTGTATTCATCTCTTGGTCTCCCTCTACGATTTTTGCCCTCCACGCTGCCCTCCAATGCTAAATTTGTGATCCCTTGATGCCTCAGGACATCTCCTACCAACCGATCCCTTCTTCTAGTCAGGTTGTACCACAAACTTCTCTTCTCCCCAATCCTATTCAATACCTCCTCATTAGTTACGTGATCTACCCACCTAAGCTTCAACATTCTTCTGTAGCACCACATTTCGAAAGCTTCTATTCTCTTCTTGTCCAAACTATTTATTGTCCATGTTTCACTTTCATACATTGCTACACTCCATACAAATACTTTCAGAAACGAATTCCTGACACTTAAATCTATACTCGACATTAACAATTTTCTCTTCTTCAAGGACGCTTTCCTTGCCATTTTCAGTCTACATTTTATATCCTCTCTACTTCGACCATCATCAGTTATTTTGCTCCCCAAATAGCAAAACTCCTTTACTACTTTAAGTGTCTCATTTCGTAATCTAATTCCCTCCGCATCACCTTACTTAATTCGACTACATTCCATTATTCTCGTTTTGCTTTTGTTGATGTTCATCTTATACCCTCCTTTCAAGACACTGTCCATTCCGTTCAACTGCTCTTCCAAGTCCCTGACAGAATTACAATGTCATCGGCGAACCTCAAAGTTTTTATTTCTTCTCCATGGATTTTAATACCTACTCCGAACTTTTCTTTTGTTTTCTTTACAGCTCGCTCAATATACAGATTGAATAACATCGGGGAGAGGCTACAACGCTGTCTCACTCACTTCCCTTTCATGCCCCTCGACTCTTATATATCTGGTTTCTGTACAAATTGTAAATAGCCTTTCGCTCCCTGTATTTTACCCCTGCCACCTTTAGAATTTGAAAGAGAGTATTCCAGACAACATTGTCAAAAGCTTTCTCTAAGTCTACAAATGCTAGAAACGTAGGTTTGCGTTTCCTTAATCTTTCTTCTAAGATAAATCGTAAGGTCAGTAGTGCCTCACGTTTTCCCATATTTCTGCGGAATCCAAACTGATCTTCCCCGAGGGCGGCTTCTACCAGTTTTTCCATTTGTCTGTAAATAATTCGCGTTAGTATTTTGCGGCTGTGACTTATTAAACTGACAGTTCGATAATTTTCACATCTGTCAACACCTGCTTTCTTTGGGATTGGAATTATTATATTCTTCTTGAAGTCTGAGGGTATTTCGCCTGTCTCGTACATCTTGCTCACCAGATGGTAGAGTTTTGTCAGGACTGGCTCACCCAAGGCCGTCTGTAGTTCTAATGGAATGTTGTCTACTCCCGGGGCCTTGTTTCGACTTAGGTCTTTCAGTGCTCTGTCGAACTCTTCACGCAGTATCGTATCTCCCATTTCATCTTCATCTACATCCTCTTCCATTTCCATAATATTGTCCTCAAGTACATCGCCCTTGTATAGACCCTCTATGTACTCCTTCCACCTTTCTGCTTTCCCCTCATTGCTTAGGACTGAGTTTCTATCTGAGCTCTTGATATTCATAGAAGTGGCTCTCTTTTCTCCAAAGGTCTGTACGTAGCACATCAGGAACATACGATGAGGAAAGACAGACAAGTCCGCAGCAGCAGAGCATAGCATCAACGAGAGACATGCGTTCGAATTTGAAAGAACGAAGAGGCTATGGAGAGTCAATGGTTCCTGGGACTCAGTTGTCAAAGAGGCAGTGGAAACAAGTTCGCACAAGAAGCTAGTAAACTGTGTTAGTGGATTTCAGCTTAGCATGGCACAGGATGCCACAATTGAGAAAATACGCCAGGTATGCTCCGTTTTGATGGCGGCGGCGATTTGACGCCCGTACGAACGGTCGCATCGCGCTCTCACACCACAGACACGGCACTGCCAGTAGAGGGACTAGGCTGTTAGTGCGGGTTGCCTACATCATGGCCAGGTATGCACTCAGGGGCAAACTTATTGTTCTCTTTTGATTGACAGGTCTTTAACCTATTCTTCTGTTAAGTGGTTTTCCATGTCACCTCCATTTCCTTTTGATTGACAGGCACTTATCCTATTGTCCCCCCACCCCCTCCCCTTCCCACAACCCCCCTCCCCACTCACTGCTACAGGTACACTTTCACCTTTGAGTTATTGGAACAGCTCCCCTACTCTTTTTATTTGATTTACTACTTAATTAAATTTATCAATTAATTAACCTTTCACCCACTGGTAAACCCCCCTCCCCCATAAAATGGCGGTAAGTTCAAATTCCATCAGAACAATGCAACACACCATGGCTAACTCCACTAACCTAAGAAAATGGCGGGAAAAAAGGGCACTTTGGCTACCTCCACTAACCTAAGTCATCCAACTGCCACCTTTTCCTGTGGATTGGTGGGAAAAGGACTCTTCATGTGCTGGACAGAAGTCTTTATTTTCAGTCTTCAGTTAAACAATTAGAGGCAGTACCGCCATCAAGTGTGTTCACCCCAAGGTCCAGAGTCCAACTGTGCTAGTACACAGTACTGCCACCAGAGTGTGCTGTCATCCCTTCTGTGATGGAATCCAAGATGGCGGTCTGGTGGTGGTGGAGAGGAAGGATCTCATAACAGGAAATTCAAGGGTATATTGATTATTTATAAAAAAAATTCGGTTTGTGGGATTGGATTTCTCTTGTTCATCATTCTCTGCTGTTTGGAAACATGTAGGTCTTGTAAGAAGCAATTACATGGGGCAAACATGTTGCATAACCTGTAACGCCAGAAATGCATATCCTCCTATTTCCATCTATTGTACTATAAATTTTTTCCTTATTTTGTTACCTGAATATATGACATTTCTGTGCCCTTATATATTGTAATTGTTTTACTACTTGTATATATATATTTATGCATCTATGTCGATGTATAATTGGTTTGTTTTGTAAATATTATTTGTATTTTTACACTGGGTCTTGCCTAGGGAAAACTATGCTATCGAACCATTACATCGATAGGTCGTGTGGAGAACCAAATTGTTCACGATCTTTGAGAGTGTTAACTCTGCCGCGTAGAAGCAAGCAGAGGAGAGTCTGGCTGGGGTAGGGCGGTGGAGCAGGTGTGTTGTGTGACGCTCCTGCGAGTTGCTGCACTTTCGGGGTTTGGCAGCATGTAATTGCACTCGACTTGCTATGATAGTTTCTGACACGGTGTCGCGGACGGGAAGCGTTAGCTGGCACACATCAAGAGCCCGTTTCGGCTGGTGACCGTGTCGAGAAGAAGGCGTGCCAACATCCAGGTTCTGCAACAGCGACGGCCAACAATGAGTGACTGTCGCCACCTCCTCGATCGACGACTTCAAACCTTCAATCAACCAACAAGGAAGACTGGTAGCACATAAAGTTTTAGAACTGTATGGCAGACCTCAGCTCTTCAAACTGTTAAATATTTCTCACTAAATTACAGCAACGTAGCATGAACCTTTGTTGCTCATTGTCCCAATTGCATTACCAAGCAGGGTCCCTTCCTTTTCCGAAATGAACCCGAGTGTCGTTGAAATTCAAACACCATCATTAAAGTAATATCATTCCATTTCACTGCTTTAATTTCAAAGTTCAGTTAAGGTATTCATAGCTGGTTACAATATTTAGATTACACAAGCACAAATTAAGAGTGCGAGTTTTGTTACCATATTTTAGCTTACCTGTGACTGCAGCTCAGCTTGGTACATACTAAATTTTACTGTTGTTAATTGTACAGAATCATTTAATTCAAGTTCAAAGTTAAATCTCTTATTTCTAAATTGCGTAGATTCAAGTAGCTTTTGTGATGATTGTTGAGGTAGCCCAAGACTAACCTTATTTTACTGAATTTCGATGTGCTTCAGAAACAAAGCTCACTATTAATTTCAGTCACTAAATTAACTTTCAGTTTTCCAGTTTTATTAATTCTTTTGCTAAATTAAGTCAGAGTGTAGCGAAATTTATTACTTCTGACAAACTTTCAGTTTTCACACTACACGTGTCAACCTTCAGTTGCCACGCTTCTAGTGCTAATTATATGTGTAATAACCTTTCTTTTTCAGCCACTATAGTAATTGTCCATGGGACTGGCGACCATAATTTCCCCCAAATCCCAAATATCTAATTACCTCTAGTTAATTGTTAACGTAACAGCCGCACATTTGCTTTCTTTGTTAACTTTACCCCTTTTCAAAATTAATTTCCACCAGTTTCATTTGCATTTTTCCTTTCATTTAGATGTAACCCTTTCCCCCCTCTTTACCGACAGATTAACTTCGGTGACGATTGCTTTTCACAAATTTCCATTAGGTACACGCGGTTTAATTTTTCACTGTCATTAATGTCGATAAGTGAGGGGGAGGTTACACGTGGCGACCTGGTGACAGAACAATCTTCAAATTTGAGGTTGTTCTGGACAAGAATTTTGCATTGTGCAAATCTCGTAACAAAGTACTGGTTACGAACAGGTCTTTACGTCAGCGAGAATAAGTAGAGGGAGGAATCCTAATTAGATTTGAGATTTGGCATTTATATTGAAAATTTGTAAAATGACTGAAGGCAACAATTACCAAAATTTGGTAGACTTGGGTACGGAACAATCGGTCGAACAGTGGGAAACGCGCACCGCGGAACCCATTGTTCAGGGGCAGGCGGCTAGCATGAAAGACGCGACCACCGAAACGAAACAAAGAGCAGAAATGGAATTCCAAACTTTAGAGAATGTTTCGGAATCGGAAGTGATAATCAAATCTGAATCCCTTGATGACGAATACGGGGGGACATTTAAAGGGCAACCCGCTACGGAAGAAAAACCGGTAGTTTTCGGGAATTTAACTGATTTATTGAATGTTTTGATTAACGAAATCAAGACTCAATCGGCAGGAATTAAAGCTCAGTCTGAAAAAATTGACAGGAAACTAGACGATCAGAACAAAGCTATTAATGTTGTTAACAACAATGTTGGAGTTGTTAACACAAAAGTTGATAAAATCAAAGGAGATATTGTTGTGATTAATACCGAAATCGGTAATCTTAAACAGGAAATTGCGAGTATAAATACTCGTTTTGATTCCGAAATTAGCAGACTCGAGAAAAGTGTAGGAGAAGCAGTTGCTCCGATCATCGAGAATAAGGTGACGGAACAAATTCAATTAGTGTAAAAAGAGGATCAACAGAAGGTGGAAACTTTAAAGGCTTTAGTATCCGAATTAGATACTAAAGTGGGGAAGCAGGCTGATACCTGCGAAGAGAAAAAGAGGGAAGTGGAAACGCTTGCGTCAACCACTTGCCAAGTAATTACGAGAGTGTCGGAATTAGAAAAGAAACTTGACGAATAACAGAGCTATGTGCCAATCTGTGCACATAGTTCGGAATTGTTGACGAAAGAGGAGCGGTTCGACACCTTGAAAAATGGCGGTATACACGCGACGGATTTCATTAAAAATTGTGAAAGAGTTTTACCCAGATCATGGACTAATGAGAGAAAAATTAATGCCGTTATTGACGTGTTGGCTGGTGATGCCAAGCGTCGGGGCTTAAACCTCAACATCACGAACCTCAATTTTGACGAGTTTAAAAATTTGTTTCTGGCTGAGTACTGTTCAGAGCAAAAACAACAAAGAGTCTGGCGCGAATTTGTCGTATCGAGGCCTTTCGATGCGAATTCGCGTGGCTCGATGAAGGAGTTTTGCGAGGGCTGGATCCGCAAGTTGGAATATTTGCGTGATCGCCGCACGGAATCCGAAATAGTCTGGGAACTCTACAAGAAGCTTCCAGACGATACAAAACGATACGTAGGAAGCAATTACAAGCCAATCAATGATTTCCTGGAAAGAGTTGAGGACGAGGACTATTGGCGCAATAATCGCGACAGTGATAGAGGCCGTGGTAACAACAACGGGTACCACAACGACCACAACAACGATAACCATGGGAATAATGCATACCGCAACCATGGCAGCAATAACAATAATTGTTCGGACCGTAATAACAATCGGTACAATGCAAATAATAACAGGAATGACGGAAACCATTATCATACTAACGTGATAAGGGCTTCGCAGAATAGTAATAACGCAAGAGGGTGTGATCAGCCGCCTCAGCAGCATCCGGGGAGCGGATCTGCTGGGACGAGACAGGGAAATCATTAGCCGCGCCGGTGAGGCCGACCTGGCGTGGAGAAATTTTGGCGGCCCAATAACAGTAGGAAACCGAGGTGTCATCGTTATGAAAATTCCGTATGGAATAATCTACGGCGGGAGAGTGTGCCAGTGTTAGGAGAAAGGAGTGCGCCCACAAGTAGTAGATCAGCTGTAGACACGGCAGCAGAAAATACATTCACTGTCAGTGAGAACAATTTAAGTAGTGTTCCGGAAATCGATTATAAAGTAGCAGCTGTAACACCCACAGCGGAACCGGAGATTGAGTTTAAGAATTATTCGCAAGTACTGAGAGAAGATCAGATGTCGGATAACACGTCCGTCATTGAGCGAGGGGATGCAGAGAGGGATGAGGTCTGGTTAAGGCAGTTCGGTCGCTTATACGACGAACTAAGAGATTATAGGGGCCTGTATGGGAGAAGTGTTTATGGGGAGTGCGTGCACGATTTTGCGCGTCTCGTCCCGCAGGAAGATAGTGTTTGTGAAATGATAGAAAGTTCTGGCCCTAACCGGCAGACTTTACCAGAAATAGTTGATGTTAATGGGGAGCACGATCAAGATTCGTCGTGTTTCATACCGCAAGATTTGGATGTTGAAGTAGTAACGGAAAGTTCTGGCCCTGACCGGCAGACATTACTCGGAGAGGTCACGGTTTGTAATAACTGACGGAAAATCTTCGGATGAATCATAAGTGATTTCTACCGTTCCCCAAGGTAGTTTTATAGGCCCTCTGCTGTTCCTTATCTATACAAACGATTTAGGAGACAATCTGAACAACCGTCTTAGGCTAGGCGCAAACTGAGACACGAGTGGCGCGAAGCAGCGCAGCGCGCATTTTTGTAACTTCACTGGTACGAATGGGACCACGCAAATTGTGACGCGGCGCGACTGGGAAGCGACACGCGCCTGCGCCAGGTCGCGCGGCGTTGTGGTTGTGGCTCAGTTTCTCGCGCCGCACCGTGGGAAATTTGAGGCGGGGAGCGGAAAAGTAGCCGTGCCGTATGCTCACATCGGCACGGCGCATATGATCAGTGGTAGTATTGCCCATACGATAAATATTACCTTACTGTATAATAAATTATATTGCCTTTTTGTAGTGTTTCGTTTTTCGCCATTTAAACGCTCCAGTTTTGTTCGTTAGTACATTACACTTTTCTGATATTTATATCTGTGTAGTTTTGTTTTGTTTTGTTTTTCTTCTGTCAAGAAAAATCCATACTTCAGTAACTCCTGAGCCATTGGCCGCTGGAATTGTATCATACGCCTCCGCGATTCTTCAGATTGCAAGAAGGGACAGAGGGTAGTGAATAAGGAAGCAAGGAATATTATAAAATCATGCGATTAAGAAGCAAGGCAGCAAAGTAAAACAAGGTTGTCTTCTCGCTGCCTAGTATGCTGGCGTATCTGTACGATCTTTTACAAAAATTTAGAAATGGATAATCTCCACAAGTGTGATCCTTTTGTGCTCCTGGTAAAAAGCGTCCAAGATCTGAAGCATAGAAATCTCACTGTGATTACTTGGATATGGATGTAATAATGTAATACGACACACTGTACTACACGCATGTGAACATTACATTTCCACTGCAAGCTAGAAACAGTCGAAAAGCAATCACAAATAACAATGTTTCAATTTGTTCGTTGTGTTGAGAAAAGCATTTCAATTGTTGCTTGCACATTATCAGCATTAATAAACTAATTATATAACAGGCTACACAAATGAAGAAAGTGGTCGGTATTTTGTTGAAATGTACTGCTGACAAAGGCAGATCTTCTTTCAAGACAGTGTTTTCCGAACTCCAGCTCAAAAGGCACACATAGCTAGCTTGTGTATTCCTGTCGGGCGCATTATCCTACGGTGCTGACAATACATTGACCATTGTGCTGTGCAACAGATCAATTGTTTATTTTTCTCAATAACAACTATTTTATTCGTGATCACACTTTGTCAGTTTGAGAAGCCATAGGTGAGTAACCAGCATCTGGCATGTGCCTATCATTCCGCCTGAAGTAACGCTCGTCATTATTTTAATACTGCTCAGATCAAGGGAAGCAATAAAATCTTTTGGTAAGTTTCCATTCCAGTCGCTCAGTGTTAAAAATACGATGGGTTACGGGGATTCCACCAAAATCCCAACAGAACTGGCAATCTATTTTTGTGTGAGTTGTTAACTTTTTCTCATTCAAAGAAGCATCACCGTTTGTGAGTAACGACCACATTTCTCTTGGTGACTGGTTTAATGGTACTTCCTTTGTCACAGTGTAATTTGCCAAACTCGTCTCACAGCAGCTATTGCGACAGAATTCCGAAACAGAGTGCCACATTAAACAAGTAATTGGCAATCACAGATCTCAATAGCTTACGAAGAGCCTCATAGTGTCGGTTTGCAGTAACATAAAAGAAGAAATTAGCCGGCCACTGTTGCCGAGAGGTTCTAGGCGCTTCAGTCCGGAACCGCGCTGCTGCTACTGTGTGATGTCCTTAGGCTAGTTAGGTTTAAGTAGTTCTAAGTCTAGGGGACTGATTACCTCAGATGTTAAGTCCCATAGTGCTTAGAGCCATTTGAACCATTTTTTTAAGCTCTTCTTCTGCTAGCTGTCGATAACTCTTCAAAAATTACAGTCACTGGAGTGAAATAAATAAAACGGGAAGTATAAGTACAGATATATCGTCATAGATAAGAAAGTTCCGTGTGTTAAAGAATTGGCAAAACACTCTCCTCCTTGTGTGCTATCATTCGCCAAACTATCGTTTCGATGTCTCGAGCGGTTTAGGAGCTATGAGAGATGTTGCGAGTATTTCATTCCCTTGTGCATGAGATCGGAAGTGAGCGCGCTACATTGGATCCATTTTCTCGAGATCGGAGGCAGATAGAGACCTCCTCCCAAGTCTAAACAAAAATTCAACATGTTAGCTAAATTTCATACGCAGCAACGTATAGTGTAATACACACCAAACGCAAAATCACAGCGACCCCTAATTTTCGTTGCAAACTTTCTCAGTTTTGCGTAGTGTCTTACTAAAATGTGTATATCACAATAAGAATGGTCATTAGCGAAATGATGGACACTTCGCCATGAAGCTGACATTTAACGCTACAAGTAAGGCAAGTATAAAATATTTTCAGTGAATAGTTTCTGTAAAATCGTTTGAGAAAGACAACGGGTTGCGCGCGCATCGGTTCTGTCAGCGCAGACCGTCACCAGTCGGCGCGCGCGAGTATGGTGTACGCTCCGCAATATGCGCTGCAACAGCGCGACTCGTGCGTGTCGCACCGTAGTGTCGTGTCACGTCTCACGTGCTATACGCGTCTCAATTTGCGCCTAGCCTTTAGGTTGTTTGCAGATAACGCTGCCGTTGTCGGCTAGTAAAGTCATCAGAAGATGAAAACAATATCGAAAAACGTTTTAGATAAGTTATCTGTCTGGCGCGAAAATTGGCAATTAACCATAAATAATGAAAAGTGTGAGCTCATCCACATGAGTGCTAAAAGGGATCGGTTAAACTTCGGTTAAACGATAAGTCAGTCAAATCTAAAGGCTGTAAATTCAACTAAATTCTGTACCTTGGAAATACAATTACTAGAGGTTTAATTTGGAAAGAATACGTAGAAAATGTATTGGTGAAGACGAACCAAAGACTGCTTTTTATAGGCAAAACACTTACAAGATACGACAGATCTACTAAAGGGACTGGCTACACGGTGCTTGTACGTCCTCTTGACGAGTTCTGCTGTGCGGATTGGGATCCTTACCAGATAGGACTAAGGGGAGTACATCGAGAAAGCTCAAAGAAGGGCAGCACGTTTTGTATTATCTCGAAATAGGTGAGAGAGTGTCACGGACATAATACAGAATGTAGTGTGGACATTGTAATGTTGATGCATTAAGTTGTTCTGAAAGCGGTGCTGATATTCAAGACAATAAAAGCGGGTTAAAAGCTGTGAGCTATCTGGGGAAGTTAACCTTGCATTACTGAGCAACTGTTTCACCAGGTATCCAGTCTAGCTTACCAAATTCCCAACCAGACTAACATTAATTATAATCTTTCAATAGTCATCTTACGACAACTGGTGATATATATACAGGGTTATTACAAATGATTGAAGCGATTTCACAGCTCTACAATAACTTTATTATTTGAGATATTTTCACAATGTTTTGCACACACATACAAAAACTCAAAAAGTTTTTTTAGGCATTCGCAAATGTCCGATATGTGCCCCTTTAGTGATTCGGCAGGCATCAAGCCGATAATCAAGTTCCTCCCACACTCGGCGCAGCATGTCCCCATCAATGAGTTCGAAAGCATCGTTGATGCGAGCTCGCAGTTCTGGCACGTTCCTTGGTAGAGGAGGTTTAAACACTGAATCTTTCACATAACCCCACAGAAAGAAATCGCATGGGGTTAAGTCGGGAGAGCGTGGAGGCCATGACATGAATTGCTGATCATGATCTCCACCACGACCGATCCATCAGTTTTCCAATCTCCTGTTTAAGACATGCCGAACATCATGATGGAAGTGCGGTGGAGCACCATCCTGTTGAAAGATGAAGTCGGCGCTGTCGGTCTCCAGTTGTGGCATGAGCCAATTTTCCAGCATGTCCAGATACACGTGTCCTGTAACGTTTTTTTCGCAGAAGAAAAAGGGGCCATAAACTTCAAACCGTGAGATTGCACAAAACACGTTAACTTTTGGTGAATTGCGAATTTTCTGCACGAATGCGTGAGGATTCTCTACCGCCCAGATTCGCACATTGTGTCTGTTCACTTCACCATTAAGAAAAAATGTTGCTTCATCACTGAAAACGAGTTTCGCACTGAACGCATCCTCTTCCATGAGCTGTTGCAACCGCGCCGAAAATTCATAGCGTTTGACTTTGTCATCAGGTGTCAGGGCTTGTAGCAATTGTAAACGGTAAGGCTTCTGCTTTAGCCTTTTCCGTAAGATTTTCCAAACCGTCGGCTGTAGTACTTTTAGCTCCCTGCTTGCTTTATTCGTCGACTTCCGCGGGCTACGCGTGAAACTTGCCCGCACGCGTTCAACCGTTTCTTCGCTCAGGCCGACCCGTTGATTTCCTCTTACAGAGGCATCCAGAAGCTTTAAACTGCGCATACCATCGCCGAATGGAGTTAGCAGTTGGTGAATCTTTGTTGAACTTCGTCCTGAAGTGTCGTTGCACTGTTATGACTGACTGATGTGAGTGCATTTCAAGCATGACATACGCTTTCTCGGCTCCTGTCGCCATTTTGTCTCACTGCGCTCTCGAGCGCTCTGGCGGCAGAAATCTGAAGTGCGGCTTCATCCGAACAAAACTTTATGAGTTTTTCTACGTATGTGTAGTGTGTCGTGACCATATGTCAATGAATGGAGCTACAGTGAATTTATGAAATCGCTTCAATCATTTGTAATAGCCCTGTATATATAAAGAGAATTTAAATAAAAAGAAATAAATCAGTTTATATTTGGACATTTATTTTGACATTGATCATTGTTCCGTTAAAATTTCCGCATATTAAACTTGATTCATAATTAAACTGGTGGCTTATTTAGGTTTGTGAAAATGTGAGTTTGTAATCTTACGGAACACATCAAATATGGAGCCAAGATTGGTAGACTGCATACAACACTGCATTCATAAAATAACACACAAAGAACGTTGGAACATATGCAAGAGGAAATTAACCACAACCAACCAATTCAATTTTCACCCAAAGAAGTTACATTCGTAGCGCAATCCTGTCTGTCATGAAATTACCACACACTGGTATACTAAATTCATACTAACTCTCTGTGAAATCTTCCTGAAAAGAATAGCTGAGGGCTACTTTGATGATTACACCACATGCTTCACGTGGTCAACTTGGTTTACACAAGGAGCGTAACTCCACAACAATTTTGATAATTAAAATAAATTACATCGAAACGCAATTTACAAAAGAAAAACCTCGAACTGGTTACTATTGTTTTACTATTAACCTGATGGGTCAAACAATTGTATAAGCACGTGGTACTGGTCTCACAAAGTACACCCCACGTGGGTTGAACATAAAGAAAAGTTGCTATATTGAAAAATATTGTAAAGATGAGACGTTATAAACTCAAGCACATTCGCATTTAAGATTGATGATCTTAGTTAGAGCTACGGATCATCAACACGTGGTTCCACTTTACTCACAAAGTAGTGACAAAGCAACTACTGGAAGATATTCTGAACTTCACACTCAAATTACACTGCATTGCAATTTAAGATAACATAAGATATTTTAGATCTAACCCTGAAATAAAGGTGATTAAATTTTCAATTAGGCTGAACTTAAGAAATCCATTGTCCTACGGACTTAGCAGAGACGCGCTTAGCCAGAGATCTTACCACTTCAGACGCAGACCGACTGGCCTGGACCCCTACTGAGGGTGCTTCACAGATACAAAACGGAAGTGACCATAGAGGCAGCTTCCTATACCAGCATGACAAGGGACGGGCAGGACCATACCAAGAATAGAAACCTCTTTGCTTTTAGAAAGCGTAGCTACCTGTTCCGACATTGGTCCTACTGTTCTCTAGCAGACCGGCTTGTCTGCTACCATCTAGCATGCGACTAGAAATACATTTGCTCATTCATCCTTTCACACAGAAGGGAAGGGGGATGACAGTATCTTATCATATACAGTATATAAAAGAAAGCGGATGTAGGATCCGTATGAGACTGTGTGACATGAATTACATATTAACAGTGTTTCAACGTGTAGTAGTGTGACAGATTGTTCTTGATTATGTGTAAAAGTAATACGTTCCACTGCTCAGTCTCCTCCCAGATAGAGTCAGAAACACAGCAGTAAATTTAGAAGTGGAATTTATGCCGTAAATGACAACAGATTTAAGAAATTAACATGAAAGGAATCCAACAGAGACATTTCAGCATCACTAAAACAAAGGCGTTTCTCGTTGCGACAGAGACTTCTCACGAAATTTCATTCACCAACGTCTCCTCCATATGCGAAAACGTTTTGTTGACGGCAACCTAACTAGGAGAAGCGATCATCATAATAAAGTAAGGGAAATTAGAGCTCGCATGGAAAGATACAGCTTTCGTTTCTTCCGCACGCTATTCGGAAGTGGAATAACAGAGAACTATGCTGATGGAGGTTAGACCAACCCTCTGCCAGGCACTTAAGTCTGATTTACAGAGTAACCATATAGACGTATATGTAATGCTATTCTGTTCTTTCTACTTGCTGGTTGGATAATGAATTATACTTTCTGAAATGGGACTTTTATCTGTCAAGTCGTAAATGGAACTTAATGAAATGCTTTTACAGCCGGTTGCCGAACAAACAGCAGTAAACAATTCTGAAATAAGTTTTCTAGTAAACTTAATAGTAAATGTTCTTAGTTGTGTTTTCTTCTCAGTGGGAAGCTTTACCCCTCCTGTCCTCTGCGATGTCGTCTCGAATACAGCCGCCGTAGAAGTTGCTAACTGTTGACTGTGTCGCCTAGTGAAAGAAACTTCTATTTCTTTGCGGTGAGATAAACTATTTGTCAAATATACAGGATGTTACAAAAAGGTACGGCCAAACTTTCAGGAAACATTCCTCACACACAAATAAAGAAAATATGTTATGTGGACATGTGTCCGGAAACGCTTACTTTCCATGTTAGAGCTCATTTTATTACTTCTCTTCAAATCACATTAATCATGGAATGGAAACACACAGCAACAGAACGTACCAGCGTGGCTTCAAACACTTTGTTACAGGAAATGTTCAAAATGTCCTCCGTTAGCGAGGATACATGCATCCACCCTCCGTCGCATGGAATCCCTGATGCGTTGATGCAGCCCTGGAGAATGGCGTATTGTATCACAGCCGTCCACAATATGAGCACGAAGAGTCCCTACATTTGGTACCGGGGTTGCGTAGACAAGAGCTTTCAAATGCCCCCATAAATGAAAGTCAAGAAGGTTGAGGTCAGGAGAGCGTGGAGGCCATGGAATTGGTCTGCCTCTACCAATCCATCGGTCACCGAATCTGTTGTTGAGAAGCGCATGAACACTTCGACTGAAATGTGCAGGAGCTCCATCGTGCATGAACCACATGTTGCGTCGTACTTGTAAAGGCACATGTTCTAACAGCACAGGTAGAGTATCCCGTATGGAATCATGAAAACGTGCTCCATTGAGAGTAGGTGGAAGAACATGGGGCCCAATCAAGACATCACCAACAATGCCTGCCCAAACGTTCACAGAAAATCTGTGTTGATGACGTGATTGCACAATTGCGTGTGGATTCTCGTCAGCCCACACATGTTGATTGTGAAAATTTACAATTTGATCGCGTTGGAAGGAAGCCTCATCCGTAAAGAGAACATTTGCACTGAAATGAGGATTGACACATTGTTGGATGAACCATTCGCAGAAGTGTACCGGTGGAGGCCAATCAGCTGCCGATAGTGCCTGCACACGCTGTACATGGTACGGAAACAACTGGTTCTCTCGAAGCACTCTCCATACAGTGACGTGGTCAACGTTACCTTGTACAGCAGCAACTTCTCTTACGTTGACATTAGGGTAATCGTCAACTGCACGAAGAATTGCCTCGTCCATTGTAGGTGTCCTCGTCGTTCTAGGTATTCCCCAGTCGCGAGTCATAGGCTGGAATGTTCCGTGCTCCATAAGACGCCGGTCAATTGCTTCGAACGTCTTCCTGTCGGGACACCTTCGTTCTGGAAATCTGTCTCGATACAAACGTACCGCGCCACGACTATTGCCCCGTGCTAATCCATACATCAAATGGGCATCTGCCAACTCCGCATTTGTAAACATTGCACTGACTGCAAAACCACGTTCGTGATGAACACTAACCTGTTGATGCTACGTACTAATTTGCTTGATGCTAGTACTGTAGAGCAATGAGTCGCATGTCAACACAAGCACCGAAGTCAACATTACCTTCTTTCAATTGGGCCAACTGGCGGTGAATCGAGGAAGTACAGTACATACTGACGAAACTAAAATGAGCTCTAACATGGAAATTAAGCGTTTCCGGACCCATGTCCACATAACATCTGTTCTTTATTTGTGTGTGAGGAATATTTCCTGAAAGCTTGGCCGTACCTTTTTGTAACACCCTATATAGACAGGTACTGTGTTTCACTTCCCTTTTGTATTAACCCACAACACAGCCTTATTCATTAAACTGTTATAACAGAAAGAGAGATAAAAATGTTCGCGTCCCCTCTTCATCAAGAAACATAAGAGACTCTTCTCTTGGTACCGACTCAAGAAAATTTGACAGTCACAGTATCTATACTGCAGCGCGTAGCTTTCTTTTTCGCCTTACGTATACCTCTTTGGAAACATGTAGCAAATGCCATTGCAATGTTGTGATATTGTGTTAAACATTGAAGGATTATGTTCATTGTTTATTTACATCTATATAAGTCTCAAACAGAGTGCCTTACGAAAATCTGCAATTTATGAGACAGCACAGTGCGCCCTGAAATGTCGCATCCACCTCCATTACATCTACCGTCACCACCATCGCAGTCACCAAAACAACAACAGCAACAGTGATATTTCCTGCCAGATGAAATCTGTGTGCCAAACTGGAAAAGCAGGAGATAACTAGTTGGCGGAAGTAAAGCTGTGGGGATGGTTCGTGAGTCGTGCTTCGTTAACTCAGTCGGTAGAGCAATTGTTCGTGAAAGTCAAAGGTCCCGGGTTAGAGTCCCAGTGTTTCACACATTTCTAACCTGCCAAGAAGTTTCGTATCAGTGCACATTCCGCTGTGGAGTGAAAGTTTCATTATGGCTACAACAGCAATAACTGGCAACCAGCAGAGCTCGCTTTTGAGCCCTTTCTCAAGCCCGTCCTACCAACAAAATAGTTGTCAGACCAAAGGTATTCTTCATTGATCTGTGCAGATATTGCAGTTCTACTGTATTTTTTATAAGTCAAAAGGGCTTTAATACTAGCACTGATGATATTCACGCAGTGATTGGAATCGATTTGCAACAGAAACAGCGATTTCTGCTTCAACGACCAATGCTGACCATCCTTTTGTTATCATTAGTGGTGTGGTGGTCGTGACGCACCCAGCTCCTGATAGAATCTCCATTCAGCCAAGCATTCGTTGTAGTTCATATTTTATAGTTAGTTGTAGGCTATTTAATAAAAATATATTTGAATAATTTCTTATCTATATGTAGATAAGAAATGCTAAACAAGGTAGAATTGCGGTGCCGCATATAAGAAATAAGGAGTAGCAGTGACCGTAGCGTGACGTAGAAGTAGAGTAGAAACAAACATTAAAATTTTTCTTATAACAGCTTTCTGCATGTAGATACGTTCTTTAGCATACATAATTTACAAGGAGCATTGGTAAATATAAGTACTACTTTACATACTACACACAGATTCATTAAGTTGTTTTCCAGGAAAGCCAATTAAATATTTCAGTGGGCTCATGATGGTACCGACGTTTCCGCAATGATCTACAGAAACAAATGGTTCAAATTACTTGCAAGCATAAAAATCTTTTGCGCAAACCCCAGTCAGAGAAAGCAACGTAATTTTCTGGGTTGAGTTGAAAGGTAGCTAATGAAACGCTGTTTATCAGCAAACTTAAAATTAAATAACGTAAACTTTAATTCAGTCTGTTTTATTCTCATTTTGAATCTGTTTGAATGAGCATTGGAATGAATCACATATAATAAACTCGGAAAATCTACTTGGAGGTCAAAAACGGACAACATCGATGTATCTGAACATCTTTATTACTGCGTAATGGGGTTTTAATCCGGGAAATCTACGATCGTACAAGTCTCGCCAAGCCTTCAGACTGAGGTTAACATTAATGAATGAAACCTTAAGATGAGTGGGTGATATTTATTGGTGCTTCCGACATGAAACTGTGTTCACGCTCCTTTCGGAATAGTATCGTACAAAAACTTTATCTCGGCTGTACAGTTCGCTCAGGCCACTTAACCCTTGCCTCTTGCTAGCCACAGCGCTGTCAATTGGAGTCAATATCTGTCAGTTTATACTATAGGCGTCACTAAGCAGTTATGAACTGCGTTGGTCACCAATGTGAACTTCATACGACCCAAATTCAGAGTCCGTCACTAACGATACACTAACTTTTGTCATGGTGTGCTGAAAGAATAAGAAATTATTCGTTTTAGAATAGCTGATTCCACATGCTTCTGTACAATGAGTGTGTTTTTTCCGACGATATGGAGTGAACGTGTAAAATTTTATAGCGCAAAGATTGAGGGTAGCAGTAAAAGTGAAATTGATGTCATATGTACTCCACTTTGCATTCTAGAGGTACGTACTTCACTCCTGCTCTGTAACATAGATTTACCATCGGAGATACTGATATGTTTTGCTTCTATTATTCTATTGGTGAATTTCTGCATTACTCTCAAACTGCAACGAAATATTGATAGCAAATTTCATCATTAATGAAATACACTTTGAGGTTGTGACTAATATTCCCAGTGACCTAAATAAATGCATGTGTACGTAAATAGTTCTAATAACTATATTTTGTGTAATGAATGCTTTTTGCTTGACTGAGGAGCTACCCCAGTGCATTAGACCCTACGAAACTAGTAAATGAAAATATGCACAGTATGGTAACTTCATGATTTCTCTTTTTACGAAATGAAAAAAAAAACATTCTTATGGTAAAACTGGATGAATCCAGGAGTTTTACTGAACAAAAAATGAGGGTATATTAGGCTTTAACGTCACGGAGACTATGCAGTCATTAGAAAAAGAACAAAAACATACGAGCATTTCCCATAAACGGCTTAGTGAAACCACAAAAAATATAAATCATTTTGGCCAGACAGGGAATTGAACCGTCGTCCTTCCTAATGCGAGTCCAGTTCACTATATGCATTTTCAAGTTTTCATCAGTATGCACCCCAGAACTCAGTAATTTGTGTCCTGGTCAGCATTTTTTAATAATATGCCACGTCAGTTGGAGGCGAAGGGTTTTTGAGAGTACCAAACTCAATGAGTTGTGATTTTACAAAGTTTAGGGACAGCCCTTTTCACAGAAATTGTTAATAAATTTACTAAAAACATGCTTTATTATTTTCCCTGTTTATTGTTCTCTGTTTAGCTTGCCAATAAAACTTTTCTCATCTGCAAAAGTATCGATTGTTTATCTTGATACAAATAAAATGGTAGAACTGTAATTAAGGATCGATAATCGAACCTTGTGGAAAGCCCAATGTGGTTTCTCCTGACTTAGGTAATGTGGGCTCTCTCTATTTATATTATATGAATATCATAATGTATCCGCATGTGTCCTGTTTCTCAAACAGGAACCAAGCGAGACATGTAGTTAACCATTGTATCTCATAAAGTGATTATGACAAAATGAATGAAGACGGTAGATGTAACGTACAACACGGGAGAATTTTCTTTGGAGCACTGCATTTCCCACACTGGTGTATGTCTACATGTAAAGTATTTCATTGAAAGCGATATCTTTTTGAAAATAGCCTCTGCTGAAAGTAACTGCATCTTCATTGCACTTCTACACAGACTACCACTCAACAGTAAGTTTAAGAAAGATTAGCAATTCTGTCTTTTGCTCCTTATAATTTGCTGCTTTCTTTGGTAATGGAGAGTCTTGGACTTGTTCTGTACATTGAATGTGCATGTGTGTGTTGTTGTAAAAATTATCCAACGTATTTCTCTTTCTTCAATAAATAAAGTAATCAAAACTAAAGTTTCATGCTTGCATCAACGTTCTGCCACTAATTTTTCTTCATCAGTTTTCATCACACCATTCACTGACAGCAGAAAAATGTTTATATTTTGGAAATTTACAGATCACGAAATTTCATTTCTCCCTTCAGTCCAAATGGCAACTGCTAATTTCAAAATAAAATCATTTAATGTGAAAGTCAGAAATTCCAAGATTCGATAAGTGATGAGGAAACGAATTTCAATTTTAGTGTTGAGTCTGAAAAGACATCAATAAATTACTCTAATTCTTCAGTTGTTAAGTGTTGACGGAAATTTTGTGCTAAAAGGACCATTGATTCAGTTATGTTGATCAAGTTCTTCTGGAAAGTACTTCAGAAAGTAATCAATGAGTTCAGTTAAATGATCCACAAATACAAACTTCAATCCTTCACTCAACTGAAATTTGTGTCACGTTCAGGGAAAACGTAATGTATAGCTTCATCATTAAACTTCTACTTCCACAATAAGGTCTTCCACTATGATGTGAGATTCTTGCTTCCTGCTACAGATTAGGTAGCTCAGTAAGTTGAAGGGAGAGACTGTGTAGGAATCGAAGCTTTTTTAGCGATTATTTTTTTCTGACATTTCTTTTAACTTGAGAGAACGGTATTCTCGTGGTTTGTTTACAAAACCATCCTGATTTGACTCCAAATGTCGTTTCATTTTATTATGGAGCACGCTTTGAATAGCTAGGACTGTGAAACATATCACAGATTGTGATCGTCCTCCATTTCCAAGTAGTACACGTAAAACCGAAATTCAAGTACCCATCGTCATACTTCCTGCATATTCGTCTATACATTTCTTTCGAACTCCATGATGCATTTGAAACATAAAATTTTGTATTTACATTTAAAAATTGGTTCATGCCAACAGATAGACAAAAATTGAAACGATATACATTCAACGGATGTAATTTTCAAACTGATTTTTACCGAATAAAAATGAATGAGCCTTCAGTACGACTCAACCACCTACCACACTGCCATGTTAACAACACTTATGTGACGAACAGTTATACATCATCACTAGCGTACACGTAGTTCTTTAACTCAGAAAGCAAATAAGCCAAATTATTACTTTTATGAGGCCATTGTGCCACCCCTGCTGTAATACTACAACATCCCTGGAAGCCGCGACGCACAGTTTGAAAACCACTGAGTTAGCCAAACCTAATTTGATGCGCTCTTCCTGAAGTGAACTCGAGCTTATCTTAATTCGAAGGTGCCAAAATATCGTATCTATTATGCCAGTGACTTCCCACTTCAGAGGTACTAGAACTGGAGGACACATTAAGTAACGTCACTGTGATCCTTCCCAAATCATTATTAAATATTTTGTCACACATTCTGTTGCTCTGTGCTCTTTAGTAATAACGTCGAACATATGACAATAAAAGGAAAACCAATGAGTAAATTATCTTTATATTTATAAACGTAACATGTGGTTCAAATGGCTCTGAGCACTATGGGACTTAACTGCTAAGGTCATCAGTCCCCTAGAACTTAGAACTACTTAAACCTAACTAACCTAAGGACATCACATACATCCATGCCCGAGGCAGGATTCGAACCTGCGACCGTAGCGGTCGCGCGTTTACAGACTATAGCGCCTAGAACCGCTCGGCCACTCCGGCCGGCTATACGTAACATAGGAATCACTCATGTGGAGTAATGCTGTTAAAATATTAAAAAATTTATCTAGTTTGTGAAATTATCGTGAAGCTTGCTTTACAGTACATCGAGTTACTGTATAAGTTGTAGACATTCCTCCTGTGTAAGTATGAATCATTATATCTGACGTATTGAAGCTGTTGATGGTTAGCACCAAGTGTCCCTACCGATAAATTTCCAAGTTGAGTGAATTCTGTTTATCAGTTGGAACGCATACGTAAATAAGTCTTGTCAGTTAAACGAAAACGAAACTAGGATAACAGTGACTTACTGTCTCAAGTTTAATTGCTACCCGCACGTCAAATACTTAACTCCCTTTCTTCGGATGGTCACTGAACTTCTGAGTTTCCATGGTAGTTGGATACACCACGTTACTCTACAAAGAATATGGCAAATTGGAGAAAAGTAAATTAGGGGAAAGCAAGTAGATATGATTTCAGCTATACTGTTCTTTTTCACAAACTGAAGAGACGACTACTACTGAACAAAGAAGAAAGTAAGAATGAAGGAAACAACCTTCACCGAAGATCAAACAAACAGGTGCAACAGAGAGTGGTATCGTTCAAGATGGTACGATACGTGATAGCCATTGCTGACAGAAATTCGAATAGCACGATTGGTTTCGTGTTGTTCTTACCACTACCATGCTCTGACTTTACATCCCAATTTCACTTTTTTCTGTAATTTATAGTATTCGCAATTTACGGCTTACAAAGACCTAAGAGGAGCCTAGGAACTTTTCAGTAAGTAGCAATTCAGTGACATAGCACCAAGAATTTTGTAACACATCGGAGAAACTATTGAGATGTTGAGGCAGGGCCATACCAGTAACAATAACTCACCTTGGCTGTCCTGCAGCCTTGTGGCAGGTTCCGTCGTCATGTTCTGTTCCTGGGCACCGCTTCCTGGGCCGCACTGCGCCCCTGATGGCCAACTGTCCTCTGGTCTGATGCTGTAGCTTTGTAACTGTTTTTACCGCGTAGTGGAAGGCGCTGTGAAGGGACTGAAGCGGTGGAAGGGTGGGGAGACGCGAACGTCCTCCAGGGCTCACCTCACTTGTCCTCTGAGGCGTACGTCACACCAGCGGTGCCAAACAAACACTTGTTATTTGGCAGGAGAGAAAGGGAGGAGAGAGAAAGAGAAGAGGGAGAGGAAGTAAATACGGGCACACTCTTTTGTTTTTTACTTAAATATACTTCCTTTTAGAAAAAAATTCTAGATTTTTGACGTTCATGAAGAACAACAGTGTGACGCATGAAAAACCGGCCCCGAGTACAGACTGCTCGCAAATTGCGCACGAGTTGTTGCCCGCCACGATCAGATACAACAAGAAATAGATAAACACGTAATAATCAGATAATAAAGGTGTAATAAACAAGCTAATACAAAGGTCTATATTTACTGAATTAATCTTGTCTTTCATATTACATGACAATAGGTGCTGAAATTGACCACCTTGTGCTTTCAGTGGACTTTTACGCGCGCCTGTGTTATTATACACTTTGCGCAACTCTGCCGCCTCATTTCTCAAAATTTCGTCAAAAATATTGTCCTGTAAGTCTCTTGACGTTCTTGGGTTATTTTCATACACTTTTCCCTTAAGACTTCCCCAGCGATAAAGGTCACAAGTGGTCAGCTCCGACGAACGCTTCGGCAGCAATCCATTGCTGACAGTACTTTCTTTTCTGAACCTTTCATGAATTCGTGAGACTGATTCGCGTGGAGTGTGACAAGTCGCCCCACCTTATTGAAAGACTGCCCACGTACATTCATATTAGGTCAACAGTGCGTGAAATTCCTCAAAAGTTCGCTTACATACAGCAGTGCTTACTGTTGTTTCAAAAATTTTGGGACCCACATTCCGACTAGCTGACACGGTAAATCCACTCCGATTTTTTTTAACCGTGAAGACATTCGTCATTAATCGTATAGAGATTGTTTGTTAACCAATATCCGGTGTTCTTGGAGTTCAAATGTTCTGTCAGGTGGAACCAGTCTTCATCACCTACGAAATACAGCAGCGGATCCAACATTCCACTCTCAGTTGTTTGACATAGCCACATACAGTAAGTCGCATGTTTTGCCTTATCCTCCTCCTTCAGTTCTTGGACACTAGTTATTTTGTAGGGCTTCATCCAAGTATGGTTTAAAGCACGTTGACAAAATCTACACGAAAAGTTCACTTGCGACAATTTATGTGCTGTCTTCTTTGGATCATTCGTGCTCGAATATCCGCCATCACAGCAGCTGTACGAACGGACGGGGCTCGATTCTTTTTTGCTTTTGTAACTGATCCTCCATGTGCCATCCCTGCCACAAACTTTTTTTCATAAGTGACGGAACAAAGACTGAAAATAAGTTAAACACTGTCAAAGACAGTAATGACAAACATTGAAATATAAGTGTGATGAAAACATTACGTCATTAAAAGAACCAGCGTGTTTATATGTAATTGAAATAAAATCACTGATAGTGTAAAATTATTATTATTATTGTTCTTGTTCGTTTGATGAAGAAAGACACTTTCGTTTGTCTCGTTTCAAGGAAGTAGGTCTCAATCGCCGCCATTGGTGACGAAACCTGTAAATACGCTGCCTGTCTGCTCTCGTCTGAGAATGTAAGTGTAATTCTGCGGAATATAGATTCTAAGGTTTATGTGTTAACTTTCATTAATCGAAAAAGTCATTGTCCGCTTCCTCGTCTCATCACATCAATTGATTATCGGATTGGCCATTTTCTTAGTCAATGGCGGTTAGACGCCTTTGAACTAACAGTAAATATAAAGTCGTATTACACGGCAGTAATAACCTTGATAGCTGAATATAAATACTATTTATATCTGCAAGATTAAAGTGTTCGTAATTAAAAGTATTTTTTTGTTCAGAGAGAGAAAATTAGAGCATTGCACAAAGTTTGTGGCAAAGATTAACTTTCTTGGCGGCCTACAGTCGCATTTCCATTCTTTACGTAAAAGTTATTAATATCAAATACAAATTAGTGAGCATGAATTTTTATATCAGCCACTGCCGAAGATATGTTCAAAATAGCCGGGACACAAAAATTAATATCATATGCACGTGTGCTTGCTTGTGATTTGGGAAAGGTTAATTAAACGGCAACCACAGCCACACAATTTATCTTTTCGCTTCGTAAGAAGCCAGTTCGCGCTCATGGTCGATTGTTGCCCGATCGCAAGCGCAGCGACTACCAAATTAGCAGCAATATCAATTTCTATCGCGATCGCCATAATTTGAAGCGAGCGCGAATTTCAGTTCTGCTGATGCGCTACACGCACACAAAATCAGATAAAGGGTAGTCAGGGGCTGGTATATCCAGTATGCCACTTTGTCACCGAATCCTGCATACTCCTTTTTGCTGGTAAGGAAGCGCCAGGAAACTTCCTTGCAAAAATGTCCCGAGTTGTCGTAAATAAACGGTAGACATATACGCTTCCACTATTGCGATTCTTTCTTGAAGAAATATGTACCTCACACGCCTGAACCAAGCCGCAACGACTTTCATATTGGCAACATAAAATGTAGTCGTAACGGCTTGACAATTGGCGGGAGGAAGTGAACAGTCTAGTACTCGGAGCGGATTTTTTGTGCACCACCCCGTACAACATGTTTATTACAGGGTAGGAGTCAAAACGATGAATAGTATCAATTATATGCGACTGCAGGCTTTCTCGGCGTATTTCAGCTATGAAACCTTCACGGGCTATCAGCCGAGTGGCGTCGTCTTCTAGTCGCAACGTTTCAATGGACTGCGTATCCATCTTCGCCTGAAAATGATGGATACGCAATCCATTGAAACGATGCGACTAGAAGACGACGCCACTCGGCTGATAACCCGTGAAGATTTCATAGTATCAATTAATTCTATTCGAAAACGACGGTTCACAAAAAGCTCATAAAATAGCAATAAAAAAATGTGGTGTAGATATGGCTCCTGCCCTAAAAGCCATCAAAAATCTTTTAAAATGTTTTAATGAAACTGGATAAAACAATACAATATAGTTCACTGTTCTACAAACTTGTGTACTTAAGAATTGTAAAACACCACCAGTTCAATAATTATTTACAAAATGGTTCAAATGGCTCTGAGCACTGTGGGACTAAAATCTGAAGTCATCAGCCCCCTAGAACTTAGAACTACTTAAACCTAACTAATCTAAGGACATCACACACATCCATGCCCGAGGCAGGATTCGAACCTGCGACCGTAGCGGTTCCACACTGAAGCGCCTATAACCGCTCGGCCACCCCGGCCGACAATTATTTACAGAAATCGCAAACATAAATAGCTCTTTCAGGCCCAGCGCAATCTAACAGTGTCGACATGTGGCTGGTCTGGTAACACAATAAACTCATACTTCTTCGCTTTCTTTTTTTCTTGGGAGGACTTTTCATCATAAAAGAAGCAAGTTGCGCGGCTCGAGTCTAATGAATTCCCATTATTGATATCCAGTGTACCTACATAGCACAGCCTGGAGCAACTAGCTAGCTGCAAGCCTTGTTTGATAACGACGGGACGGATTCGGCGAGGATTATTAGAGGATAATAAGTTCCGTGGGTATTTGAATCGTGGACTTCTTGTGTGTGTCGCTATCCTTTTTAACGTTAGACTGTAATTCTGTGTTGCTTATACAGGAGATGCTAGAAACCAGCTGGAAACGGAATAGTGACTGATTGTGGTGCTCCTTTTCCCGTGCCGCAGTCGGATCCGTGTGTTTTTTGAAAGTAGTTGGATTCCTACAGGGCACTGATGAGAGGTATAGAAGAACTGATTATTTTAGCGCTGTCTCGTAGGCCAAATCTAGCCTGGCGACCCTAATTTACCTTGATAGTATATGTGTAGTTGTGCAGAGAAGCAATCTGGATCCGCTGACAATCTTTCCGGAGGAAGTCTACATAGGGTGATTAATCTCACTCACCGCAAACCGCTGAATCCCTATTACGCTGTAAAGGACCTTTGCCAGACGTCTTTTATAAAAGATGTATTATAAAATCTTTGACGGTTTACTGGTGTACTATGATTGTTAGAGAGTGGCTCTAGCTTTCATAAACGATCTTTCAAAGAACTTTGACAGTGTAATATGGGCTTAAAAGTGAGAGAGTTTGGCCATTGTCGCGAGTGTGAGTTTACCAGGTGCTACGTAAGGTCCATGGACAGGACGTGGAAAAAAGTTTCGTGTAGTGTTACAGGAGGCTGCTAAAAACTAAGTGAACTGGTAAGTTAATAAATTGCAGACTCGCAGAGGTTAGGAAATTGTGGGAAACCCTGACTAGGACAAGTGACAGTATGGTAGGATATGTGTGAAGACACCAGGGAGTATCCTCCGTGCTACTAAAAGGTGCAGTAGAGGCAAAAACTGAAGAGGAAGACAAATATTGTTACGTATATTACTGCCGAATCAGCCTAATAGCTCATGCGTCCGTGTTGCTGACAAGACTAACATAGAGAACAATCGAAAATAAAATTGTGGATCTCATAGGTGACGATCAGTTTGGCTTTAGGAAAGGAACATGCACCATAGAGGCAGTTCCGACGTTGCTGTTGATCATGGAAGAAAGGTTGAAGAAAAATCAAGAAACATTCATAGGATTTGCCGATCCCGAAAAAACGTTCGCCAATGTAAAAAGGTGCGACATGTTCGAAGTTCTGAGAACAATAAGGGTAAGATAGGGAAAGACGGGTGGCGCAATATTTACGTGAAGTAAGAGGGAATGACAAGAGAGGAAGACCAAGAACGAAGTGCTCGGCTTAAAAAGTGTGTAAGCGAGGGATGTAGTCTTTCGCCCCCACTGTTCAGTCCATACATCGAAGGAGCAATTACGCAAATAAAAGAAAGGTTCAAGAGTGGGATTAAAACTCAGGGTGAAAGGACATCAATGCTAAGATTCGTTGATGACATTAATATCCTCAATGAAAACGAAGAATAATTGCAGGATGTATTGAATGGAATGAACAGGCTAATGAGTACAGAATATGGTTTGAGAGTAAATCGAAGAAAGACGCAAATAATTTGAAGTAACAGAAATGATAACAGAGAGAAACAGAGACCAAAACTGGTGATCGTGAGATAGATGAAGTGAAGAAAATCTGCTACCTAGGCAGCAAAATAATCCATGACGGACGGACCAAGGAGCATAGAAAAAGCAGACTAGCAGCGGCAAAAAGGACATTTCCGGCAAAGAGAAGTGTACTAGAATCAAACACAGGCCTTTATTTGGGGAAGAAATTTCTATGAATGAACGTCTGGAATACAGCATTGTATGGTAGCGAAGCATAGACTGAGGGAAAACCGGAACAGAAAAGAATCGAAGAATTCGAGATGTGTTGCTACAGAAGAAGGTTGAAAATTAAGTGGACTGAAAGGGAAGGAACAGGATATTCTCTGGACAATCGGAGAGGAAAGGGATATATGGAAAACATTGAGAAGAAAAAGAGACAGGATGATGGGATATCTGTTAAGACATCGGGGAAGAACTTCCATTTTACTAGAGGGAGCTGTAGAAGGTAAAATCTTTAAAGGAAGACAGAGATTGGAATACACCTACGAAACAGTAAGAACGTACGTTGGAATTGCTACTCTGAAATGAAAAGGTTGCCACAGGACAGGAATTCGTGGCGGGTATCAACCAGTCAGAAGTTTGATGGCACAAAAAAAATCCAATAAATAACAATTTTCGATGTGTTATTCTAAGATAATCGCGTTGGCGCCGGGGGGGGGGGGGGGGGGGGAAATCGTATCAGGCCGCAACAAATCATTAATGAACCCCGCCCCCCTCTCATTCCCCTTAAAGACCTCTGAGATCGGGATGTCCTACTAAGACTTTGTTCGACAAAGTCACAGAAAGCCACGAGCCTCGGTGGCGGCGACATAGTAAATCAGCGTCGATTAGAGGGCGCTGCCCGTCCGTGACTCAGATGCAGACTCTGATTTGACAGCCGATGTTCCCTGGACCACCAATAAAACTTTTGACACCGTGTTGTTTACTCCATTTCGGACTATGGCGCCATCAACATGGCCTTTATTGACGAAGTAACTGCCGTACCACTTGTCTCATTCAATTGGCGGGATACCGCGAAATGTATATTGCGGGGTACTCTGACGAACTTCTGTTATTGCTAAACTGGAATAAATATCTACCAACATTTGAAACGTCGTCACTATACATTTTGTAATTAAACGCAGAATGCTCTAAATGTAGACAAATTTGCAGGAATGATGTAGGAGGAAATGAGAAGTACATTTTTACATGTTAGTCAGTTGGCACATTTTCCCTCTACAAGTCTGGCCAATTGAAGTACAGACTCAGCTGTTCTGATTGACTCAGCTGCAGGATCAATTTTTCTCCTTAGTTAACTTGGTCACCGATGCGGCACTTCAAACTATTTTCACTGATCGTAGTTGCATCTCTTGGCGATCTGCGTGGGTATAATATGCCTCCAGTCCCTTTTTTGTATTATGAGACGATTTATTTTCTGTGCCGCTAACTAGTTTACAAGTACTGGAGGCTCATCGCCAGAGGAAGGTTTTACAGGAACATCATCAGGGCCATGTGCAGCTAGACGCTATAGCCATGGTAACTGTACTGCTTCGTGGAATCCATGACTAATGCATTGTGAAAATGTACATTTTCCAGGAGATTCGCACATACTACAGATATTAGCTGCATTTGGTTCAAAAATGGCTCTGAGCACTATGGGACTCAACTTCTGAGGTCATCAGCCCCCTAGAACTTAGAACTACTTAAACCTAACTAACCTAAGGACATCACACACATCCATGCCCAAGGCAGGATTCCAACCTGTGACCGTAGCGGTAGCACGGTTCCAGACTGTAGCGCCTAGAACCGCTCGGCCACCCGGCCGGCGCTGCATTTGGCTTCACACTCATTCGCAATAAGTAAACACTTTTTACTCGTTCCCAGAAAGTAAACATTACTTATTTGCTATAAATGAGTGTGGAATCAAGTGCAGCTAAATAATTTGTATGTGTGTATGTAAAACCTACAAAATGTACATTATCGTAAACAATTTCTCAGCCGGCCGGTGTGGCCGAGCGGTTCTAGGCGCTTCAGTCTGGAACCGCGACACCGTTACGGTCGCAGGTTCGTATCCTGCCTCGGGCATGGGTGTGTGGGATGTCCTTACGTTAGCTAGATTTAAGTAGGTCTAAGTTCTAGGGGACTAATGATCTCAGATGTTAAGTCCCATAGTGCTCAGAGCAATTTGAACCACACAGTTTCTCATGGATTCCACGAAGCAGTACAAAAACCGCGACCACAGCATCGAGCTGCACATGATTCAGATATTGTTCCTGTAACAACTCCTTCTCATGACGAGGCTGCAGTGGCTCGGAAACTAGTTAATTCTACAGAAAATAAATTGTATCGAAATACAAAAAAATTGACTGGTTACATATCATACCCATACATATCTCCAGTTTCAATGACGGTATCAGTTCGCCATCCACAATGAAATTTACTCTATCTCTTCGTAGATATAGGGCGCTTTGTATAAAATGCAGGGAATGTAGTCAAATTAAATCTGCCGATACAATTACCTTAGGAAATTAGTCGATGAGTTTTGCTAATTGAGCAACAAAAAAACTGAGAACTGCCTAACCAAAGCGAATACGAACCGCAGATTGACAGTAACAATAAAAGTATTATTTCAAAAGAGAAATTTGTTAGCACCGAATATAAATTCGATCGTTAGGAAGTCTTTTCTGAGTCTGGAGTGTATGAAAGTGTGTGAATGTGAAACGTGGACGATAAATAGTGCAGAAAGAAGAGAATAAATCTTCTGAAATGTGACGCTCCAGTACTATGTTGAAAATTGAAGAAAAGTGAAGGTGACCTCGGTGATTGCAATTGCCATCGCGGGATTTCACTGCTGAGTATTGTTGAGGAAGCCTTTGCCCGTGTGGTGCTGGGCAGATTGGAGAAGTTTGCCGAGCTCGTGTACCTTCATCTTCTATGTGGACATGGAACATTTCGTTGAGGGTGATCCACTACGCGAAAATCTCGCTGGACTGCATTTAGAAAGGACATGCGTCATCGCGCCAGCAACGGTGCCTAGCTAAACTCGTATTTCGACAGGTATTTCTCAGGTGTTACGTATCAAAGGGATGCCGCCACCTTATCCTTGCGGGACCCGAACTGACACCTGCGTGTGGTTCAGCAGCTGACGGCCACTTCATCACCTCACGGGGGCTGCTGGTGCATCCCGACTCCTGGGTGCCTGTGTGGTAGCGTCTTGTGTGGTCCAGTGGACAGGGTATGGTGGGTGGTGCGTGCTTCGCAATCGAAAGATTTTTAATTGTGTGTAATTACGTGTGATGTGTGTTTTATGGCGGTATTCCTTGCGCAATCAGAATAAACAAAGAAATGCCATCGATGTAATTACTTCTCACAAGATCTGCATCTTTCCAAACAACAGAGAATGATGAGCAAGTGGAAGCCAAGCTCTGCAATCTGTTTTTTTTTTATTTTTTTTTTTTAAAAAAAAGTAATATACCTTTGAATTTCCCTTTGTGAGGTCCTTCCTCTCCAACGCAGAGCCATCAATTTCCAGGTAGAGGAAGCGGCGAGGGGGGATGGGATGGTGGGGGTGGTGATCGTTTTCCTGATTCTATACAGTGCCTTGAATCCTCTAAATTGTTTAAATAAGCAACGTACCACACATTGTCTAAATTGTTTGAACATTATTTCATACAGTTCAATCGAATTCTCTCCAAATGACCGATCAGCTGAGTCTTTTTCCCGCCAATTTCAGAGAGGGAGCGTGGGAGGAAAGGGGTTTACCAGGGGGGAAGATGTTAATTAATTGATCAGTTTAAGTAAGTAGTCAATGAAATTGATAAGAGTGAGAGGGGCTATTCCAACAACTCAGACTTGAAAGTGTACCTGTAGCAGAGAGAGGGGAGGTTTCCTGATGGGGGAGGGGAGTGGGAGGGGTGGGGGAACAATAGGTTAAGTGCTTGTCAATCAAAAGGAATGATCCTTTTAGCAGAACAATGGGCTGTGGACCTGTCAATCAAAGTAGAACAATAGGTTAATGACCTGTCAATGAAAGGAAATCAATAGGTTTGACCCTGAGTACATACCTGCCCCTGATGTAGGCAACCCACACTAACAAAATGCATTCTTGGCGGCTTTGGTCCACTACTGACACCTCCAGTACTTGTTTCCTCTTACAGCCCTTAGTGGCGTACAATGTACTTTCGTCTTGTAGCTACTCGTATAATTTTTACTGACAGGTATCATAGTTACATCAATTCCAGTACCTGTAATTTTGTATGATTTTAAATATGATCTTAAGAAGTTATTTTGTGTGACGAGAGCAGTTTGTTCGTAAATCTGTGTTTATCTGTCATTACATGTGAGTATAATCACCTCATAAATTTGTTCAGTATAATAACCATCTGCTCTTCACGCCCAGTCGGAGTCGAAACCAGGGCAAGGTAAATCTTGTTGCTACCGTTGACTATATTGTATAAATCATATTAAATCGTAGTCAGTTGTCACTCACATATTTGCGTGTGCTGAGGACAAATGATACACCTAAAAACAGCATATGTCGGTTTGAACGCAGGAAAAATACAAAAGACTGTTTCTTACCTTCCTCTAAAAATCTCGATACATACAGGGGATTGTGTCATCCGCTTCACTAACCATTACATAGAAAAGTGTCGGGAAAATGCGTTGTGCGTGAAAATTCTATTAAGGGGGTACATCAGTGCAGAATTTTTTTAGCTTAATTTTTATTCGCTTAAAATGTCCCTTAGATAGTCTGTTCTTAAGACGTATTGCTATAGAATGTGGCATAAATGTTAAAATGTGTTAAAACAACGATTTACTGCATGGAGATATGGTGCATCCGAGCTCTGGAACGCAACGGATACTATAATAGTTACCGACGGAATATGAGTTGTCTTAGTTACGGCTAGTATCACCAGACGACATTAGGATCAACTAAATACTATTCTCAACAAGATTTCTCTTCGTAACATGATTCGTTTATGATAAACAGTCTGAAGTCACGCGCTTGTTAATCGTCTGCTTAACTTGTCATTTCCCCTATTTCTTATACGAAGTGAAACGCGATTGCTTGAAAATGGCAGAGACTTTTATACGGACGGAAAAGGTTCTTTAAAGTATCTTTAAAATAATCCCCATCGTGCAAAAAACGCTTCGATTGGTGAGCGGAGCAAGTTAATCGATATTATTTCGTCAAAATGAGTGTGTTTCGACATCGGTGAAAACGTAAACTGTACGATGCTGGCATTGCCGATTAAATGGTTGTTCAATTTCAGTATTAAAAACCACAAGCCGAAATTTTAAAAGCTTGTTTTTCAAAACAACATTTTTAAAGTTGGCTGGATGTTTAACTCATGAAATATAGATGCTTTTACATTACATCTTTTTTAACTTGAGTAAGCGTTTTTTTCTGCTTTATCATGTAGGAGTTTTGCAGTAAATTTAATTTCGAATGTTGGTGCACGTTTCTGTAAAGATTCTCTTGTCGAAAAAACTGACACTTATTTCAAAGTCCCGCCGGTTTGTTAAAACCATTTTTATTTATCCGCACGTACTATGTTAGACAATATCATCAATTTCAAAACAGTTTTTGAAATTTTGTTCTAGGTTGAAAATTGTGGCCTTCACAGCTCCCACCAATCGCCCTCATACTCCGCGAAGGCCTTTCCTCGATGTCGTGCAGTGACCATTAAGTTGAAGAGTTTTTATTTAAAAAAAATATGTAATACAAATCTTAAGGATGTAGAAATAAGGTCTAAAATCAGTTTCGTAATTTTTTGATATTTTTTTGATAAAAATCGTGAACTTGGTTTCCAATCCATCCGGTCTAACCCATTAAAATACAGGTTCCTTATAACAGAGATAGTGAAGCCACGTGCTCATCGGATGGCGATAAAACGATAAAAATTTCTAGGTACTTAGATTTAAACAAATTAAATACTTGAGACCAAAATTTAATGCATGAAATTTGGCAATTACTAAGTGTGTGAATTTGCACATAAATTTTATGTTTGATACAACCGTGGATGAGAGATGATAAACAGATCATTATGATATATAGATGTAGATGTACTTATTACTCGATGGCTAATAGCAACAAAGAATTACTAATTTTCGCCTACTTGGTGGTTTCCATTACACCAATCGTTTTATGACCTTGGCTTTTTCACGCTCAGAAATACACCTGCACAGAGAAGTAAGAACACTCCAGCGCGTGTCAATGTTCCAGGATACTCCTTTCAGAACTACTTCGAAAAACACATTTAAAACGGTCTAAAAAAGTAGTCACTTTGATGTGTCTGCAGTGTTCTTTGGGAGAAAAGATTTAAAATAACACCCAAGACGAGAAAGGTCGCTCACCTTAAGGCACCATGTTTTGGCAGTGTACCCAAGTGCTGAAGCCTCAGAAGTTTAATGAAGGCTGCTGGCTTTCTACGAACAAGCCATTTAAAAATCCTGTTGCTCACTAGTCACTGAAACTCTGTTAATAAATTGAACGATTGCAACGGTGCAATTACATGCGTCATACTTTCCCCCACTAAAATATTAATTTCAAATGTACGGTTAGGAATATATTAATTTCAAGTAGTTCATAAGTGAGGGGGGAAATGTGGAAAGTGGGGACAAATTCTTTTATTAATGATTTTTCGGGAAAAATTTGTTCCATGTAGAATTATATATAGAATTTCAGGCCGCCACACCGCTTCCAGTTCGGCGCGATGCAGCCATGGGAATGAAACTTGTATAGAGATTTTGGCTAGCAAAAACTTGGTTCCTTGTCAGGCCACTTAGAGCGCTGCAGTCTTGATCATCTCGTTTTCATTTTGCGTAGTTTAAAATCTTCCGTATTTGCTTTGGTTTCACCTGAAACTGAACCGTCGTTCCTGATTACGACTTCGAGTGTGTATTGTGTCCTTTAAAATGCGATGTATGTATGTTGCTCGTTTTCTGCTTGCTTTTTGCTCATATCTCTAATATTGAGTGATATAAATGATTCCATGTTTATTTTTTGTTTCATTTAAACAGAAGCTGGTCTCGTCGCTCCACTGACAATGCTTTGTAATTTTAGTGACTGAATGAAAGCTGTTGTCCCATTTGCTATGGTGTATCAAAAGTATTCTAGCACTATTTGACGTTACATTCTGCTGAGGGAACTGAATTGTTACAGTTGTCCCTGAGTTGATCAGTAATTGTAGTGTCTTGAGTATTTTTGTTCAGTTTCTTTCTTGCAGCAGTAAATGTTCTGCATAGTTCACTATCGTTTTTCTAGTTAAAAAGTGTCTATTACTGGCCTACTGCCAAAGAGTGTATTCACAAGAAAAAATTTGGTAACACCTTAATCCCTGTGCGAGAGTCACACAAAGCAGGTTCTTCAGCTAGAGTGATATTCATACACATTGTTGTGGCAGTACAGCAGATCTTCATCCACTGTAATGCTCAGCACATTGTAATTCATATCTACAGCCTTAACTATTTATCATAACACAACCTAAAGATAGATTCGATCTTTGTCATGATAGGTAGTAGTAATATAGGCCCAAACTGTACAATTATCAGTGTTACAAAGTCCGCCGTATGAATAGGCATCTTCAGAACAGTTGAACAACAGATATCTTCTGGAACAATTTACATTAGTATTAAATGCAGTGGTAATATTGCTGTAGTACAAATTAGTATTTTTTTTTTCACTCTAGGTTGTAGTAGTATCACATCGGGTTATAGGCGTACTTCGTGATAATAACCTATGTTTGCCAGTACAGTAGAGTTGCATACCCCTTCTGTGTTAAGATGCATTAAACATTAAATGAATACGAAAAAACTCTGCATTCGAGTTTCTACAGCTCAATGAGCAATATACTGTTACACGAAAATATTTTTTCTGTATGTTCAAAAAATCTTTCCAAGAAATCTGAACAGATGGTGGTTAACGTCTTGTAAGTTTTATTGTATCTAAACGGAATGTTGCCTTTAATAATACAGGATGGCGCAAAACACGTGTTAGACAGTGTTTGTCTACGGTGGTTTAATCGTATACCGTAAATGGTTCTCCTTGTCATCCTGTTGTATTATAGTTCTGAAAATTCTATAGCTCACTCACTGATGTCTCGATTCACATTTCAGAATGGAATCAGTAACAGTGGAACAGCAGTACTGAAAACTCACACGTTCTAGCTGCTGCTCCACTTCATCCATAAAAAGTCACTCTTTGGTGCACAATCTGTTCACACTGCATTATTGGGCCCATTTTTATTGTGCAACCAGTCACAAAAGACAAATACAGACAATTCCTGGAACGCGAATTTTCACCGGTTGCCCGATGATGCAGAATGCTCTGAAACTACCGGTTCATACAGGATGGAGCACGTCCACACAATAATGCAGACGTCTTCCGTTTTCTTCAGACGACATTCAGATATCGGATATTGGTCTGGACAGTGGACACCTTATCATTCATTGGACATGGTGTGGAATGACGGCATTACAACTCCCATCTCTACCCGTGCGAGTATTTCTTAGGGGATTATGTAAAGGACAGAATCTTCAAAGATGTGCCTGCAACACTCTAAGATCTTCTTACTGCAATTTCCAGAGAGATTCGTGCAGTTGAAAATAATGTTCTTCAGATAGTTATCACGGATTTCAGCTCAAGGCCCTCCAAACTTATTGCAGCTAAAGGAAATCACTTTTAAAACGTTCTGTACTACATTTCAGATTGTCTGCTGTAGCATAAATAGCTTAACAAGAGTACATCATCGCTTATTACATCGTACTAGACAAAAACTTTCTAACACCTATGTTGCACCACCCTGCAGTAATCAAAAGAGAACAATCACGGCATCTAGACAAAAATTCAATTGCTTTGTGAAAAGTTAGTAAAGAAAACTCAACGTTAAATTCGTTTATCATCAATGTGATGTGTAACTTTTTTTTTCAAATTTTTTGTTTGATTGACTTTTTAGGGACATGAAGATGGGTTAGACAAGAAGAAAAAATTTCAGTCTGAGATTGAAATAGTCATGTAAGTTCCCTGGATACAGAACTGGTTATTTTTTGAAGCCTAACACAAACACAAAAAATCAAAAAAACATTCTTATAAAGTCTAAGTTGTATCAAAGAACGAAAGTTAAAAAAATTAAAAGCATTTGTAATATGAGTGAAGAGATTAACCGTAGTTACTGTAATGTGTGTGAGGACCATTTTTAACAAGCAGATTTTGTAAACATTTCTTGGCAAACGCTAAATCCTGGGGTTGTTCCAAAGCATTTGTGACATATAACAGCCTCTACCTATTTATCTTACACGGAAGGCGGTGCTGGTGGTGATGGTGATGTAGCAGTAGTAGTAGTAGTAAGAGTGATGTTTTCACTGCAACTTCAAATCCAAATATAAGTGTGCATAATATAGGTTACAGCGCAAGCACTCAATTATTTGAAGAACCAACCGTTGCCCTTTTTCAATGCACAAATGATGGTGAAAGCAGCTTTTTGTGCACACCAATTTATAATGATCAAAGTAGTAAAGTGGCATTGGGATCCGGAGTTTAAAATTGTGATTCAAGTAGGCTACAACAGAAGAAAGATGTGTAAATTACATCGGAATACACTTTCCAGAGTAGATAAATTGAAAAACAAAAACAGCTACAGAATAGGGGACCGGTTGTTGTTGCTGTTGTGGTCTTCAGTCCTGAGACTGGTTTGATGCAGCTCTCCATGCTACTCTATCCTGTGCAAGCTTCTTCATCTCCCAGTACCTACTGCAGCGTACATCCTTCTGAATCTGCTTAGTGTATTCATCTCTTGGTCTCCCTCTACGTTTTTTACCCTCCACGCTGCCCTCCAGTACTAAATTGGTGATCCCTTGATACCTCAGAACATGTCCTGCCAACCGATCCCTTCTTCTGGTCAAATTGTGCACAAACTCATCTTCTCCCCAATTCTATTCAATACCTCCACATTTGTTATGTGATCTACCCATCTAATCTTCAGCATTCTTCTTGTCCAAACTATTTATTGTCCATGTTTCACTTTCAACATGGCTATACTCCATACAAATACTTTCAGAAACGACTTCCTGACACTTAAATCTATACTCGATATTAACAAATTTCTCTTCTTCAAGGACGCTTTCCTTGCCATTTTCAGTCTACATTTTATATCCTCTCTACTTCGACCATCATCAGTTATTTTGCTCCCCAAATATCAAAACTCCTTTACTACTTTAAGCGTCTCATTTCGTAATCTAATTCCCTCAGCTTCACCCGACTTAATTCGACTACATTCCATTATCCTTGTTTTACTTTTGTTGATGTTCATCTTACACCCTCCTTTCAAGACACTGTCCATTCCGTTCAATTGCTCTTCCAAGTCCCTGACAGAATTACAATGTCATCGGCGAACCTCAAAGTTTTTATTTCTTCTCCATGGAGTTTAATACCTACTCCGAACTTTTCTTTTGTTTCCTTTACTGCTTGCTCAATATACAGATTGAATAACATCGGGGAGAGGCTACCACCCTGTCTCACTCCCTTCCCAACCACTGCTTCCCTTTCATGTCCCTCGACTCTTATAACTGCCATTTGCTTTCTGTACAAATTGTAAATAGTCTTTCGGTCCCTGTATTTTACCCCTGCCACCTTCAGAATTTGAAAGAGAGTATTCCAGACAACATTGTCAAAAGCTTTCTCTAAGTCTACAAATGCTAGAAACGTAGGTTTGCCTTTCCTTAATCTTTCTTCTAAGATAAATCGTAGGGTCAGTATTGCCTCACGTGTTCCAGTATTTCTACGGAATCCAAACTGATCTTCCCCGAGGTCGGCTTCTACCAGTTTTTCCATTCGTCTGTAAAGAATTCGCGTTAGTATTTTGCAGCTGTGACTTATTAAACTGATAGTTCAGTAATTTTCACATCTGTCAACACCTGCTTTCTTTGGGATTGGAATTATTATATTCTTCTTGAAGTCTGAGGGAATTTCGCCTGTCTCATACATCTTGCTCACCATATGGTAGAGTTTTGTCAGTAGTTCTAATGGAATGTTGTCTACTCTGGGGGCCTTGTTTCGACTTATGTCTTTCAGTGCTCTGTCAAACTCTTGACGCAGTATCGTATCTCTCATTTCATCTTCATCTACCTCCTCTTCCATTTCCATAATATTGTCCTCAAGAACATCGCCCCTGTATAGACCGTCTATATACTCCTTCCACCTTTCTGCTTTCCCTTCTTTGCTTAGAACTGGGTTTCCATCTGAGCTCTTGATATTCATGCAAGTGGTTCTCTTTTCTCCAAAGGTCTCTTTAATTTTCCTGTAGGCAGTATCTATCTTACCCCTCGTGAGATAAGCCTCTACATCCTTACATTTGTTCTCTAGCCATCCATGCTTAGCCATTTTGCACTTCCTGTCGATCTCATTTTTGAGACGTTTGTATTCCTTTTTGCCTGCTTCACTTACTGCCAGTTGAACATCGTAAAAGAAGTATATGGTGAAAGGAAATATGAGTTAATGGAAGAAGAGTTAAATGACATGACAAAAACATTTTTAATTGCCGGTTAAGGAATAGCAAGAAACCATCCACAGCAGTGTGATAGTCTATACAAGACAAGGCATTTGCTTTATCTCTTTATACGCGTAGTCCTCGATTGTAAAAATACTTGAACACATATTTGTCCCATATGTCCAATTCCTCAGGTCTGTGCTTTCCCACATGCCATATCACACAGCGCTTAATTCGGCTTTTTTAAACATGAACAATGGAAATAAGTAACTTGCATGAAAATGACAAGCCAGAATGCCCTTAAAGAACTGTGTGAAGAAAATTTGTCAAAGCCCACTATATTTCATTTTCTACTAAATAATCAGCCTAATGCTATCGTTTTCGAAGAACCACATCTACTCAAAAACACAAGAAATGCTTTGGAAGGTAATAAAATCCAATTTGAACATTACAAGGAATCAAAGATTGACTACATTAGTATATTTTTCTTTTTGGATAACGACAAGCGGTTCAATACTCTACCGAAACTAAAAGTAGAACACTGTAACATTCCTGATTCCTGTGTCAAAAACTAAGGTACAAGTTGTTGCTGCACAACTGAGCCACAGAGTTGCAACAGAAATAAATGACGATTACAGCCGTTCGAAATTATTTCGAAATAAATTCACTGAATGCGAGTATCTTGGCATCACGTGCGTTAGGTACAGATGCATTACCTAAAAGATACATATGAAAATTTATGCCGGATCGGGACCCAAACCCGGATTTCCTGCTTATCGGGAACAGTCGCCCTAACCACTTCGTGTATCTGTGGACGCCTCCATGACGGACCCAAACTTCCGCATGTCACTCTGTCTGCATCCCTATATTATAGTCATCGATATTCATCGGTTGATGCTCGCAACTCTGCGCTGTATTCCCTCACCAGTGAGGAATAGAGACCCTCGTGTCCACCTCACTATGTATTACTCACTTGCATCTCTGGATAAAAAGACATTAATAGTGACTGACAGCCGTCATAAATTCTTGTGAAATAAATTCGCTGAACGCAAATATCTTGTCATCAGCTGTGTTAGGTATAAATATTTTACATATAGGAAAACTTGTGCCGGTTAGGGATCCGAACCCTGATTTCCTGCCTATCGCTAGCGGTCGTCTTAACTGCTTTGGCTATCCGTGCACGCGTTCTGAATGTGATGTAGCAGTGTGACATGTTGAAGTTTGGGTTTGTCCTGGAGGCATTCTGAGATAGCCGAACTAGTTAAGGTGTTCACTCGCGATAAGTGGAAAGTCTGGGTACGAGACACGGTCCAGTACAAATTTTCGTATGTCATTAATATCTAGCATATACAGCCGATGCGAAGATATTCGCACTCAGCGAATTTATTTCGAACTGACTGAAATGTGTATTTCTATAAAAGGATAGTAGATTACATTCAAATCTATTACTTTCTGTTAATGACCTTAAAAGAAGCTGATCTTAAATAATTACATTTAGAGGCGTTCAGCCTTGAAGCTCTGGAGAATGTTAGTACAAATCGAACTTGCTTTCTGTTTGTATAACTTCTTAAAACTTTTACTGTGAATTATATATCTTTGCCTTTCAAAACCAAGAGCGTAAGTAATTGTGAAAATGATGATTACACTCCAATGGTCAATTGTGTCACTTTTTGGGAAGTAATGCTAGAAATGAACATTTAAATGAAAGTGAGCTGACTAATTGTAATTACTCTGATATGCCTCAGCTACTTCTTAATTCTTACTCAGATGATGTAACTGAGTCTGTAGAAGATCAGTAGACTATATTGTGAAAAATATAGATGTGCAGATGACTGTGAAATATGTAAAACCACTCTCTGCTCATTTGTTGTAACTGAGAATCATTTACTTACATCATTCAAAGATAAGAATGAAGTGTCTTCTCATCTGAAATATGTAAGTGAAAATATTATAATTTTCCTGGGGATTCTCCATGATCTGCTGTGTGACTATCTAAATAGCTATATTCTCAATGCACTATGAGATTAAAAATAAATATTCTCTCTTCTGCATATAATATTTTGTAATAAACATGCAACAGAAGAGGCACTTCTAAAGATATGTATGCCAATTGTCATGAAAAACCGGAAAAATGTGAACAAACGAAAGTTTTGTGTGAAACATCTTCAAAAGAGAAAGAAATTTAAATCACTTACGTAAACTTTGCATTTCACTATTCATCATATGAAAAATTACAGTAACCTCCCTACAAATATATATAAATGTGTGGTGTTGATTGTAGTCAAACGCCGTTCCGGGCGCCGAGAACTACCATGGACTACCAAATGACAAAACAAAGAATAAATAACGGCCCCCGCTTCACTCAGCAATTAGAAAAACTGTATACTTTGCAATTGACTGTCACATTTGTGTCATATTTCATAATACACTGGCAGTATGCAACAAGAAGGTGGAGGAGGAAAGGGATTTCAGAGCACTTTTTTTAAAAAAAAATTCTTCTTTAGTATTGTTTCTACCATAAAAAACCTGAAGTACTCATGGTATTGGTTAGTGTGTTTTTAATTTTATAATAAGTGTAGCTCTACGTAGGAGAATGTTTCTGCTGTTGTCTTCACTTTTTCTCAGTTCCAGGTGTAGCTGTCAATACATGAACTTAAGGATGAAAACCTGGTAGAGTTGTGAAGGGCAATGGTGACAGGTATTCGTGTGTTCATTTTCAGTAGTGTACTGAACAAAGTTTAAAAAAGGAAGAAATAAATATTTTTAGGAATAAAAGCTGACCAGTTGAGGTAAAATGATAAATAATCGATAAAAATTTGTTATGTAGTACGTTTTCTTCGTATTTGTCACCAACAAAAAATTTTTACTACATTCACGCAATGTGTACTTCCTCTATCCCCAACTTGCTTTTCAGTTGATGTGGATAAGTATTTTTTGAGTTTCGTAAATTTAATTCGTTGAAAGTGACTGTACAGTAGGATGATTTCAGGTGATTGATTATACGTAAATATTAATCAATAGAAATTAAAATAAATCAGTTATAGTAGACATCAGAAAACATCCTTCTTTTGCACTATAGACTCTTACTTTCGGTTTTGTAAATGACAACATAGTCGAGTTTTGACTGTAAAATTATTTATTTGTACAACCGTCTTTCCAATTTTGTTCGTTACCAAGTGGGGATAACTGCGCTTTCCATTCGATAGTGGCCACACGAGAGAAACTGCAATACTGGGTTCCACAGATAAATAATATTATATTCAGAAGGCGGCCACTACGTCATTTACAAAATTTTACATGAGTGTGGGCTACAAGAACTTAATCTTAGTTCTTGATTGATATTTCTTGAAAATATTACTTTGTAAAGTGAGACAGACAACGAGAGCCAACCATGAAGGATAACTGAAAAACATTATCATCCAAATCGCATATGTCGGATTTTCTCGTGCTCAAAGTTAACTGCAAAGCCACTCGGAGCGCTACTGTCGTTCTCTGTTTTCGTATACAGTAACACGGTCCTGCTTCCTTCTTTGTGTTCTGTGGACACAGTATCCGGAAAACTGATGTTTATGCGGTGGAGGCGCAGAACAATACACCAAAAGGCACGGAATCCACAACCCACTGTTGTCGCAAAGAAAGAAGGAAATTTTATAACTGTACCCGCATGTGGAGATCTTCAGTTCAGTGATGATAGTTTGCTTTACTGAGTGAATATATCTGACAGAGCAGTTACTTATTTTCAGTCAGTTGCAGAGTATACAGTTTTTTGTAATTGCTGAGTGAAGCTGGGGTCTTTATTTATTCTTTGTTTTGTCATTTAGAAGTCCTTGGTAGTTGTCGGCGCCCGGAACGGCGTGTAGAAGGCAGTCAAATGTGAATTCTTGTGCCCCAGTTATGACTTTTATACTGGTAAATTAACTTTTCCATGTGATTTTTATTTTGGGGATCTTATAGTGCTGTTTCACCCGAGACATGCTGGAATAATGTAATTTATCCGAACTACAGTGCCTGGGATTCAGCTACTAATTTTTGAGAAACGGAGCCGTAACACGGCAGTACGACCGTAACCTGACGACCAAGTCATCCAGCTGCGGTTGAAGTAACGCTAAATGTTCTGATGTCGTATCATCATTTGATAGAAAATCTTTATTTATTATTGTGTGTGAGTTTCTCTTTCTTCTGGAAGTGACTGCAGGTCCAACATCCTCATATAACAACCAAGATAGAACAGTTTTAGCACGATTTGCCACTCATTTCAGTGCTGTCGCATTACCTGAGTAGCAAGTTCCTTATATCTGTAATTGAGGGGTTTATTCAATAATCTGTTTATTTGAATCCATGTATGACTTTATTTACGTAGCTTTGTAGTCTTCTCAATTGTGCCTAATTTCTGTTAATAATTTCATTAAAATTGTGGTGATTAAGCGAGAGACAAAAATTAGCAACGCCTGCAGGTATGATAGATAGCTGACAGCTGGAACAGGACAGGAAGCGATAAGGTGCCCATTTTAGAAAGAAATGGTAGCAATGAGTGGAGATCCATTACAAATCCAATTTCGTTCTTAAACATAACTTTTGTATCTGGTCAGCATGTAAATCTGCACATTTTTACCTAAGACTAAAATTTCTCATTTATCCTTTCCATTGTTTAATCACTCAGATCGTCAGATGTTAAGGTGACTTTCTGTTTTCACCTACGAAAAATAGCAGCATACTGTGTTCTTTTTACCTTAATGAATAGGAATAACAAAGGCAATAATCACCTTCTTGAAAGAAAGATAAACGTGTCTCTAAGAAAAATAGTGAATTTTATCGTGTGGTGCAATAAATTATGTTGGTGATATTCACTTTACTCAAATTATGGTACGTTACATTCGCAAGGGGCATGCGAGAGAATATCAAGGCCAGATAAGCTTTTCATATGGAAATCTTTAGACGCTTATTACGTTTCGATTCAATACAGTAATTAAAATAATGGTTAAAAGAATGAAAAAGTAAATAAATGTGAGTTTATTGTTTGCAAATCCATCCCACTAAGACAGCCCATTTGGGTATCATTATTGCATGTATACGCTATGAGCTCACATAAACTGGTACAAAGATAAAGGATTCTGTCAACTGTGTTTGGAATTCTGTTATTTTAAAGTTATAAATTTCTGACATATTATCCATATGAAATCTATAAAGTTCAAGGACAAACAGTTACAAAATAACAGTGAAATAATACAAGATTTTTACAAGAATTTCATTTATAAAATATATATCAGCACGTTTGCAGCTTTCTAACTCTAAACAGTGATAAAAAATTTTTATTCATTTTAGAGAATGGACTATATTTTCAGAAATTTCGTGAAATCCAAGACAATATCGTGAAATATTATTTAAATAACAGTGTTTCTGAAATTAAATATTTCGTCATACTGTTACCATTGTTACAACATTAAAACACATTTTTATATTATTACTGAATTCACAGTGAAATCGATAGATACAAGTTAACAATTTTGAATACAAATAGAAAACCACCAATAGATGATAGTCTGCATAAACATTTTTGAAAGTGTGGACCTTTATTGAGTTGGTAGGGATGACTCAATCGAAAACTTCTTGTTTTGCAAAGAACGATAAGAATGTCAATCCAAATTTCGTACAAGAATACGAATAGGTAAAGAAAGGGAAATAGAGCGTCAGTATTTCCTTTTTCATTGCTTTGAGGAAGAGACTATATTGATTAAGAAAGTTCTACTCATCATCGATTGCTTGTATCCCATAACCGTAGTGAAATTCATGCATTTTTTCACAATTACATTAAGTATTAGATAATATCGTTACAGTCTTATGAGCATCTAACTGCATTCACATTAACATTTTCGGAAGACACTGCTTGTGCTAGCGAAGATAGAGATTTATATGGGAGTGAGCGACTATGCTCAGGTTTATGCTTTTCAAAATGCTTTTCAAAAAGATTTTTTCGTTTTTCGACAGTGGGACACATCAGCACAAATATGTACGGTATGCATTTTATTTACAGAGGACAGAAAGTGCAGTGTTCCACGAAGTGACCATATCGCTCATGATAAAGTCAATGGAAACTATGTACACAACTGTATTGCAGATGACAACTCTTGCTCTTCAGCTACGATAAAGTCGGTATGTTAGTGGTAGATAGTTTCAAAGGTGGTCGTAGCTGATGCCACTGTAACTGATGGTAAACAGCTTCATCCGACAGCCGTAACTGCGTTTCTCGAAATCACCTCTTTCAAAGCTGGTTGTTCTGACTAACTGACGATAGCAGTTGTGCCATTGATTCAAGTTCCGCTAGCCTTGGAAAAGCGATGACTGGAACTTCGAGGGTGTAATCTGAGTTATTTTGAATGTCAGTATATCAACTGACGACACCGATGACACTAGTGTGACGGTGCATGATAACCGTGTTCATGAAACGATGGTGACAAAAACACTTGCAATATTTATAATGAAATGTCTATCGATAATGGTCCTTAGAATTGTGGTAATCATACTGAGCGCAGACCTCCAAAATCGTTAATATTGTTGTCTGAGTCACGCCAGTACTGAAGGCATTCGTTCTAAATAAGAAAGAATCACGTCTATTATAAAATTTTATTTACGTACTGCCAGCAAAAGTTTGCCAGTGTGGTTGTTAATGGAAGTACTGGATGTGACGTTGAAGGACTGTGATGATACACACTTTTTGGGTTGGGTGTGACTAATGAAATACGGTCAGAAGATACTTAATAAAGTATAGTGTGCAGATTAATGAGTTCTTTCGGTGTAGTTCATGGATGTGCAGAAGGCCTTTGTTTCACAACAGACAACACAATTTACCAAGCGTTTCAGACGATTGATTGACCAGGAAATATGTTATCGTCTAATCTTAGTGTGTGCAAGACTTGCAAATCTGTGTATTGGTCGTGACCATATACACCATTCTGTATGTCATACAAAAGCGTCTAAGTAACAAACTGAGCAGACGCTAGCTATAAAGACTACGTGCTACGGATCTTGAGACCTCTGCCCACCAGGCTGAATGCCGTCGTTGTCGTTGTCAAAAGCGACGTTGTCGACACCTCTCTCATTATGTACTTTGGTTTCAATATCTGAAACATAAAAAGAAAGAACGTCAATTGCTGACATTACCTCTAGGTGAATCACTAACTATTGCCACCAAGAATAACTCCGAAAGCATAATAGGAGCTGAAAAGCTTGTGGAACTGAAGTTGCATGGGACAAGGGGGGCCTTAATATGACGTTGGTTTTTTTTTGCTAGGTGGGATCGCTTCAGAGATATGAAGGTCAACTTTTTTTTTAAAAAAAAAAAAAAAGACGGGGTGCTATAGTTTGGTACTTATTCTCTGATAGCGGCTATCGAGACGAATCCAATGATGTGTAACTGTAAGGTCTTAGAAGGTCACGAAGGTCACCAAGGTAGCATGCACGTTCATTTACAGAAGGTGTTCGAAGTGATGACCATTGGTATCAATGCAGTGCTGCAATCTTCCTATCATGGATTGAGTGGTGTTGTTTATCACATCGGCAGTTATTGGAAAACTTGCTCTGACATTTATCTCTCGCTTATCTTCAGGTGTAGTTGGAACGTCTTTAAAAACAATGTCTTTTACGAATCCCCACAAGAAAAAAATCCAGAGGCGTCAAGTCTGGCGAACGATCCGGCCACGACAAATCTCCTCCGCGTCCAATCCAACGATTTTGGAATTGTCTGTGCAACTCATTTCTAGTCATCAGCGAAAAATGTGCCTGACACCGATCTTGTTGATACCACATTCTGTTCCTTGTTCCTAAAGGTATTTCTTCCAATAACAGACCTAATGTTTCTTGCAGGAATGTGGTGTACTTCCTGTCATTAAGATTTCCCTCGATGAGATAGGGCCTATAATTCTGTCCTCCAGAATCCCACGCCATACTTTCACCGACCACGGTTATTGATGTGCAACTTGCCGCAGAAAACATGGATTTTCAGTTGCCCAATAATGTATGTTATGCAAATTAACTTTTCCATGGTTCGTGAATGTAGCCTCGTCAGTAAATAAAATCAAATTAATAAATGTGTCATTCCTCTGAATCTGAAGTTTATCCCATCGGCAGAATTCAATAAGAAGCATACAATCCGTACCAGTTAATTCTTGGTGGAGACTGACATGGTAAGGATGATATTTATGGCAATGCAGAACACGAACAAGAATGCTCTGGCTCATGCCAGATTCCCTTACGATTTGACGCGAACTAACACAAGGATCTCGAACCACAGTGGCAAGAGTACTGGTTTCCGTTTCCTCGTTAGTAACTTTCCTTTGCCGGATATGTTTCCGATGCGTTAAAGATCCAGTTGTTCTCAGTTTATCAAACACATATTTAAATGTAAAAGGTGTAGGGTGAGTACGTTGAGGATATCTTTCAGAGTATAAGTCTCTAGCTCTCACTGAATTTCGTTGGCATTCTCCGTAAATGAGAAGCATATCGCCTCGTTCTTCGAAGGAATACATCATCACATTCACTTGATTCAACGATACTCTTACCGTTCCTATTAGTATTGTACTGCGAAACCGTCGAATGGTGTTTACATGTCAATGGCACGTTAGATGGATACGCTGTATTTGCACGATATACGAGAGAGAATTGTCAGTGCATGTGCTTCGATAAGTGCAGAAGTGATAAGGAATACCACTCAATCCCTGATGAAAAGATTGCAGCACTCCACTGATATCAATGGTCATCACTTCGAACGCCTTCTGTAAATGGACGTACATGCCAGCTTTTTGACCTTCGTCGACCTTCAAAGACCTTACTGTTACACATCATTGGATTCGTCTCGATAGCCTCTGTCAAAAAACAGTACCAAACTATAGCATCCCATTTAAAAAAACAAAGTTGACCTTCATATCTCTGCCGCGAACTCATCTAGTAACAAAAAGCCAACTACATATTATGGACCGTGTTGTTCCATGCCACAATTGTCCCACAAACTTTTCAGGTACCTTCATAGTTCCGGAGTTATTCTAGGTGGCAATAGTTAGTGGCTCACCCTGTATATTATATATAATGCTCAATGAATTGTGATTAAATGCTGTTCTTTCACGGAACTAGCATGATAAACCATTAAACAGAATGCTTATCAATCTCATATGATAGCTGATCGTGCCCACAAAATCACACAATATGAATACTTTAATTTCGAACTGGTTTTTATACATTTTGTTGTGTCACGCCTATGTTGACATCATGCAGGAAGTATTTCATTGGTTTTTCGAAACTTTTTTTCTGTTGGTAGGTAGTCAGTCTTTCGGCTGATTGAATGTTGTCCTCCATCGTTTGTTACGTTGTGCAAATCTTTTCCCCTCCATGTGACATTCTCTATAATGTTTTGCATATTTTGGTCTCTGGCCCTACTATTTTTCTCCTCTTCTGTTCATTTCAGATTCATATAAATAATTGAAAGTAACAATAGACACATATATATTAATTACTTGTATTTGTTGAGAGACTGTCAGATGTGTATATATATATAGTTGCTGAGAGACTGTCAAATGTTTAGATATAGTTGCAGAGAAATCTTTTTGGTTGTTGGGGATGTAGCCTATCGATTAAAGTGAACTTTATTCTGAGACGTGTCAGAGTGATGACAGTGGTAAGATTTTTGTGGTGAGTGGTGCAAAAGTAACGGTTTGTTTGCAAACTTTGGATTTTCACAAGTGACGTTGGACAGTAGACCAACCTGAGGCAGGCTCGTTCCAAGTCTGCACCTCGTCAGTCGTGAAGACGGCGTAGATGAGGTATCCGACGACAGCCAGCCCCGCTGACAGGTAGAAGACGGAGTTCCAGGCTGAGCGTGATTGCTGTGAACACGACAAAAATGTCAGACAGTAACCTGGATAAAACTGCAGGTCTCTAAAAGAGTATTATCATATACAAAGGCGAAATGAAACTTCTTGCTCATAGCCAGGGTCGAACATTAGACATGTAAGTTATGATTTGTCATTCCTTTTGAAGTACATATTGTGTCCAAATGCATTGTCAGATGGCATATTTTGGTGACAACATTTAGAGCCAGGGTGGTTTAGTCGAAGGAGCCGAAGGTTTCCATGTACAAGGCTCACGACAAGGCTCTCCATAACTGAGGACCATTTCACAAAAGTCAACATTTACAAAAAACAAAATTTTCAGGAAACACTTGTTATTAAGTTACTTGAACAGTATACGCTGCTGATGTCTTACACAATGATATTTCACAAATAAATTGTAGACACATAATACAACGATGGAAATACATTTCTATGAGCTTTCAGTCGTAAATAAAATATTGTAAAAATCATAAATTTTTTTCCAAAACAGAACATCTCCAGATTAATTATTTTACAGCAGTAATGTTCTAGTTTGTTTTAACCTATTGAACAAATAATAATTTAATAAACTGGTTCATTACAGTACTGTACATAATTACTTTCATTTTCACGTTCACTGCAACACACTAGGGTCATCTCATAGACCTCTCTGGCTTCTTCTTGTATGAAAAAATCTCTTTAATTTCTTCACATCGTCAGCTCTTTTGACATCGACATAGTTTCTAGGTTTTGATGAATTTCTAGGTTATTGATCAATGTCCTTGAAACCATCTTCACTTCAACAGTGATCGGAGAGGAAAAATGTGTTGTTTCGGCTTTGCAGGAGGCACTCTCGTGGTTTTTTTTATGAATAAGAACTCTAGCATCAGACATGTAGAACGGTAGCTTCTCTTTTGTTAATCCGTTCGCAGTGCTCTATTAATCGTACATACAGTATGGCAGTCACCGCCCAGAACCATACAGATACCATGGTTGCTCAGAACCTCATGATAGTGTGATGCTAAGGTTATGGTTTCAAATTGTCTCAGTTCCTTTTTAATGGTGTAAAATATCCTAGCAGCGACCACGTATCTGTGATCCTTGATCGGGAAGTAGTGATCTACTTTGTCGAAAACTAGTGTCTATCATACACCTTAGATTTTCTCATTTGGTAAACTCGTTTTTGTAGATGTTGACTTCAGAAACACTTGAAACACTTCACTGTTTGTTATTATTATTATGTAGTTCTGCCTAGTGGCAGGTCCATGTCTTCGTACGGAGAATTTCTGATTCCACTGTTCCCCGTCTTCAGCTTCTTTCTTCAGTCTGTTATATCTCCTTCCATCTCTCACGTCGTCCAGATGTTGAATTCTTCTTCTTGCTCGTCCTGCGTTTCCTCTGAGTTTCCCTTCGATGACATCACGTATGAGTCCCTCGTGTGTAAGTACATGTCCAATGCAGTTGGCCTTTCTCTGAAGAATTGTACGCAGAATACTTCTCTTCTCTCCTACTCTTCGCAGTACATCGTCATTTTTTATGCGATCTGTCCACTTGATCTTTTCCATTCTCCTCCAGCACCACATTGCAAAGCTCTCTAAGTATTTTTTCTCCTTCTTTCTCATGCTCCATGTCTCTGCTCCATACAGTGCAATGCTCCAAATGTAGCACTTTATCAGTTTTTTCCTCAATGCCAAACTCAACTTGCTGGTTAGCAGAGTCCTCTTCTTGTTGAAAGCAGCTTTGGCCATGGCGATTCTTGCTCGGATTTCGGTGGTGCAGTGGGCATACTTTGTGATAAAACTTCCCGGGTACTTGAACTGATTCACATTTTCCAGTTCCCGATTGTCAACAGTTATCTTCAAGTATTTCTCACGTTTTGATATGCGCATCACTTTTGATTTTCCGATGTTGATTTCCACGCCGTATTTTCTTCCCGTTTCCACCAAACTGTCCATCATGTGTTGCAGCTGTCTCTGATTTTTGGCGAGCACTACCAGGTCGTCTGAATACTTGATGGTGTTGATGAGACGTCCTCCTACTTTGAAGTTTCCGCATTCTTGCAGCGCTTCTCTCGCCAGCATTTCTCCACACAGGTTGAAGAGACTTGGCGACAGACAACATCCTTGTCTCACTCCCCTTCCTATTTCCACACTGTTCGTTTCTCCATAGCACAGTCGTACCTTTACCCTTTGCCCCAGGTACAAGTTCCTTATAAGTCTCCGATCTCTCCAGTTGATTCCTATTTCCTTAAGGGTGTTCATCAATGTATTCCAATTGACTCTGTTTGTATACAAGATTAAACAGGCAACTAATAGGTTTTCATAAAACCCATGTACTAGAATGAATCGTCTCATTTAGAAGCACACGAATACATCTATAACTCATAATTGCAAATTTTGAAGTTTTTAAGGTTTATGAATGCGGTCCTCAATTGGGGCCCACTCTGTGTGCATGGTGCTTATTGTAGTGTTCAGATAAAGCCGAGTTACTGTACAAATTGCGAGTATTTACCGTTATAGACAGATACATGCCGTGAAGGCACCATGAAGTACCTTGCCTTGTAACATTACTGCTAGTTAGCTTGCTCAGACTCTCACATTTGTACTGTATCAAATGTTCTATGTCGTGAGAAATACTGAATAAATGTTTTTGTAGGGATTTGTAACACACGACGCATCTGATACATACAGAAGTATGTATCCCGTATGAGACCCATAAATATTCACATATCGCGCTCCACTCGCCACTCGCCTCTTTTGTACTTATCCTCAACACATGAGCACCAGTTTCTATATTTTTCACTATGGACTCTTACTTCCCTTCACTGTTTCCATCTTGGATAGCACGACAGCATTTCTGAGAGCAGAGTTGTGACGTATCAATACCGCGGTTGCAGATGACTAGATACTTTCTGGCAGCTTAAAACAGTATGCCTGACCGGCACTCGAACCTTTCGCGAGCAAGTGCTCTTCCGACTGAGCTGTTCAGGCACGACTTCCAAACCCCCCGTCCCCCGCACCCAAAGCTTTACTTCCTGCAGGACCTCAGCTCCCGCGTTCCAAACTTCACAGAAGCTCTATGTCTCGCTGGACTAGTATTCGTGGAAGAAAAGATATTGTGGAGGCATGGCTTAAGCCACAGCCTGAGGGACTGCTTCAAGAATGAATTTTCACTCTGCAGCAAAGTGTGCGGCAAAGGCAAAGATCCCAGGTTCGAGTCACGGTTTCACACTCAGTTTCAATCTTCCTGGAAGTTTCAGATCAGCGCACACTCCGTTGCTGGGTGGTAACTTATTCTAGGTGCTTTCAGTGGATGAGGAATCTGGAGAACCTTCTGTAACTTATCCTGCGGACTATGGACAAAGAGCAGTAGGCGGATTCCATACTGCTGGATTTCCATAAAGCATTTGACACACTGCCACCTGCCGACTGTTAACGAAGGTACAAGCATACAGAATAAGTTCCCAGACAGATGAGTGGCCCGAAGACTTCTTAAGTAACGAACTCAGCATGTTACCCTCGGCGGCGAGTGTTCATCAGAGACAAGCGTATCGTCAGGAGTACCCCAGGGAAGTGTGATAGGACCGATGTTGTTCTCTATATACGTAAACGATCTGACGCCCAGGGTAAGCAGCAGTCTGTGCCTGTTTGCTAATAATAATAATAATAATGAGCGTATGGCATTGGTGGCCGGGAGACCCCGCGCGGGGCGGTTCGGCCGCCGCTCCACAAGTTCTTTAACGCCACTACGGCGACTTGCGAGTGAATGAGGATGAAATGATGATGAAAGACACACAACACCCAGTCATCTCGAGGCAGAGAAAAATCACTGACCCCGCCGGGAATCGAACCCGGGACCCCGTGCGCAGGAAGCGAGAACGCTACCGCGAGACCACGAGCCGCGGACTGTTTGCTAATGATACTGTGGTGTACGGGAAGGTGTCGGTGTCGAGTAACTATGGGAGGATACAAGATGACTTAGAGGAAATTTGTATTTGGTATGATGAATGGCTGTTACCTCTAAATGTACATGATGTAAGTTAATGTAGATGAGATGAAAAAACGAACTCATAATGTGCGCTTACGGCATTAGTAGCGTGCTGATTGACACAGACACGGCGATTAAATATCGAGGCGTGACGTTGCAAAGCGATTTGAAATGAGATGAGCTTGTAAGGATTGTAGTAGGGAAGACGAATAGTCGACTTCAGTTTATTGTGAGAATTTTAGGGAAGTGTGGTTCATCTGTAAAGGAGAGAGCATATAGGACACCAGTGCGACCCGTTGTTGAGTACTGTTCGAGTGTCTGGTATCCCCATCAGGTCGGTTTAAAGGAAGACCTCGGAGCAAATCAGAGGCGGGCTGCTAGATTCGTCACCGGTATGTTCGAACAATATGCAAGTTTTGTGGAGATGCTTCAGGAACTCAAATGGGAATCCCTGGAAGGAAGTTCTTTCCGAGATGCACTATTCAGAAAATTTAGAGAACCGACATTTACAAGTGACTGCAGAACGATTCCACTGCCGCCAACGTACATTTCACGTGAGGATCAGGAAGATAAGATACGAGAAATTAGGGTTCAGACGGAGGCGTCTAGACAGTCGCTTTTCCCTGAGTCCATCTGCGAGTGGAACTCGACTAATAGTGGTACAGGTTACCCCCCGTTAACCACCGTAGGTGGCTTGCGGAGTATGTATGTAGATGTAGAGGTAGAGGTAGGTCGGTACAGCACGGGCAACAAGCAGCACTGCGTTATCTTGTTGAAAGACCTAGATGATAGGGCGTAGTCAACCGCTCCCGGGTCCGGCCATTCTGATTTAGGTTTTCCGTGATTTCCCTAAATCGCTCCAGGCAATGCCGGGATAGTTCCTTTGAAAGGGCACGGCCGACGTCCTTCCCCATCCTTCCTTAATCAGATGATGAGACCGATGACCTCGCTGTCTGGTCCCCTCGCCCAAACAACGCCCCCCCCCCCCCAAAGACTTTACACGTTAGAAGTATAACAGCTGCTGTCCAAATTAGTGGCAAGTCAACCAGAAGTGATCGTGTTATGTTCCCTATGGCACACAATACCATCATGCCAGGTGCTGGGCCGATGTGACGATGACGAAAGCAGTCTGGCAACGTTTATTCCCCTCGGTGCCTCTAAACACGGATACCGGCGCACCACTCTCCGCAGCCGCATCGAGGGAAGCCGCGACACCGGTTGCTCCAGACGCCGCCGCACCGTGTAATGAAGGATGCAGTGAATATCCGAGTTCGACTCTTCCGCTGTTCGAGTTAGTTCCAAGGTATAATCGATCGCGTTTACTCTTTAAAGACTATGAATCGGTTTCAAAAATACCGCTCGCTATATCGTCACAGTATCATCAACGGCATCGTGTTCATCTTTCTGAAAAATCAGCGTGGGAAGTACGCGACTGCGCGAACCATGCTAACAGTCATATTTGAAATTTGGGCCATACACGTTTATGTGCCAGCATCTGTAGCGTTCAGTGTTTGAGTGACTTCGTGTCTTCTGTGATGCCGGCCGGGGTGGCCGAGCGGCTCTAGGCGCTACAGTCTGGAACCGCGCGACCGCTACGGTCGCAGGTCCGAATCCTGACTCGGGCATGGGTGTGTGTGATGTCCTTAGGTTAGTTAGGTTTAAGTAGTTCTAAGTTCTAGGGAACTGATGACCGCAGAAGTTAAGTCCCATAGTGCTCAGAGCCATTTGAACCATTTATTTTAGAAATCTTAGTGGAGGCGTGCACACAGACCAGAGTTCCATAACACAAGTATCGGTAACGTAGGAGCTATGCGATTATGTTCCGGCAAAGCTATTAGTTATAATTGATAACCAGAGGAAGTGCAAACAACTGAACACCTGTGATAATATACTGGTCGGCTACTAGATAGCGCTGACTAACATAACACCTGACAGCCATTACGGCCATTTTTTCTAGCCGTTGTTCCCACAACGTGGTACTAGCAAGCGCCTGTCTACGAAGGCATACCGCGAGTGGGTACCAACGCCCCCTGCTGATAGAGAACTGTGGCGCTCCTGCCACAGAGCCTGGTTAGCGACAGTGGTCGGACAGCTTCGCCTGCGAATGCTGCTAGTCTCCGGTGACGGCTCGTTTCGTGACGCAGCATAAGGGGTAACCTATACAGTACACGTGACTTCCCGCAAACATGACGTCAGTTTGACGCCACACACTGTATCGAAAGCGAAAAGAGCAGTCGCGATCGTTTGGTTCGCAACAAGCGAGGTGAACGTGACGTTCGAAACGATAACATTGACCTCCAGTAGAGAGAACTGAAAGTTACGGTTTTTCTTGACTTCAGAGTGCGTTAACCTCGAAATTGCATCGTTTGTAAATGTATAAAGCTGTGCTTTAACTTGGGCTGGGGTGTGGATAAGGGGGAGATTGAAGTGTTGGCAAGATTCGACTCAGAAACTTACTGAAATAGTCGTACTAACTATTTTTCCATTTTTCCTAATACGCCTTCATCAACTCCGAAAGTGAGACGACTTGCTGATATATGTCAGTGTCCGTCACCTGAAGCCGCTACTACTCGGTCAGGTAGCTCCTCAGCAGACCTCACCAGGGCTGGGCGTCTCCCCGCTTGCCGACACAGCACGGCGCAAATGGGACGGTCTCCCATCCAAGTGCTTGACTTCGTTAATCTGACGCGATCCCGTGTATCCACCGCGGCAAGGTCGTTGGCTGTCATAATTACTTCACTCGTGTTAATCTCAAGCAGGTTGACATGACATCAATTAAAATGCTTGTCCACAAATTAAATACCATTCTCTATTTAAAAATCGGGAACATTTTATTCGTACAAAATTTGCGCGTGGCATTGCTCGTACATGGCTACACTATTTTTCTACATAACCAGGCAAGTTCGACGCAAATGGTTCAAATGGCTCTGAGCACTATGGGACTTAACATCTGAAGTCATCAGTCCCCTAGAACTTAGAACTACTTAAACCTAACTAACCTAAGGACATCACACACATCCATGCCCGAGGCAGGATTCGAACCTGCGACCGTAGCGGTCGCGCGGTTCCAGACTGAAGCGCCTAGAACCGCTCGGCCACACCGGCCGGCAGTTCGTCGCAGTTCTTGAATCGGGGAACGAGGTCCTTGATCCCTTTATCGAAACAATCTCCCGCTCCTGTCCGCAACCAACTTGACACTTCGCTTGTTTTATATCACTCATCGAAGTTTTTTACCGTTTCACATGAACGGTCACCACTCATTGTGTTTCCCTTTGTCAAAAATTCGGGAGAACAACTCCTTTTCGATCCAAAAACACGCTGACTATAACTATTTTGCCAGTGATGACCTCAGGAAATTTTCAAACGGGAGGTGAAATGGTGTGGCGCCATTTTTTGATTGCCTTTCGGACTCAGGCGTATGATGGAGTGCTCCTTTTTCTTCGCCGTCACCTGTAATGACCGAGTTCAAAACCTCGTTCCTTTCCCATTCAAAACGGCCCAAAACTTTTTGAGCACACTCCACACGATTTTCCTTGTGAACCAGTCAACATTTTCGGCACCCAGCAAGCGCATGCCTTCCTGTGCCCCAGCTTTTTCGTTAAAACGATTTGGGTCGTCGGTCTGCAGACTTCTGCCATCGAAACTGCGAGGTCGCGGACTTTCAGACAGAAGTCTTCACGAATTTTAGCTTCAGTTTTCTCCAACAATGCGTCATCAATATTGAAGACCTCCTCCCACTTCCTTCCTCGTCATGCACACTGAGTCTACCGCTCGAAAACTCAGCACAGAACTTCCTGACATTACGCTGGCTAATCAAATCACCATAAAGGGCCGTCAGACGACGATGAATTTCAACTGGGCAGATTTTCTCCACGTTAAAGGGACCTAAGCGTCATGGCCTGTAGTCTTAACTAGTGCTTTGAAATTTAATAACTCAAAAACTTTGGTAGGTATTGGTGTAAAACTTTAACCAAATAATTAGTATGTTGTGACCTCTATGCGAAAAATATTTAAAAGCTGTGGAATACAATAGTGGAGTGAATACTGATTGTTAACTCACGTACTGAATTACATGTAATTTTTATTTTAGGTACATTGTATTTCCATACTATTCAAAATAAAAGGTCAAAACAAATCTAATTCTTTTACTTATGAACCTGTTGAAACAGTAAATCAGAGATATTTATCAGTTTGTCGTTCTGTCTAATAAAAAAAATGTTTCTTAAAAGTCAATTTTTTTCTCCTAATAATTAAGAACATATGAAATGCTGCAGCTTAAAATATTTAATACGTTGCTGAATAATGTCGTTCATTGCGTAGGTAAGCACTATATTATTATTCACGCAAAATTTTGTTCTTGTGGTTTTAATATTCTGTGAGGTACTGATGTCTGAGTATGAAGAAACGTTGATTATGCGAAATTCAGACTAAAGATTTGCATGTCATTTTCTTCTCAGTGATGACTTGTCAAAACATTCCAGCTCCGTAATTTTGTCGATTTTGGTTGTCCTTTTCATATTCTTTAATTTTCTTTCTTTTCTTTATTAGTCTGGCCTCCTTTATTATGCTTTCAGGAGTTTTTTCAGCTTGAGGTACACGTTGCGTTTCCACTTGTAGCAGTCCGCTTTTCATGTTGTCCCCAGTTTTGATGCCTACTCTGCACACGGTTTTTAATCTCGTTGTACTCGATCATTGAAAAGTATTAGGGCATCCATCACACCAATCTAAAAAGCTGAAACGCCAATAAAAATAGTTTCTGGAAATCGTTCTCAAATTCAACTATCGAAGCTTTAATTCGGATTCTGTGTCGTGCCATCTAAAAATTTTTTCCACGGGTTTATAATCTAAACTATCTCTACATATTGGCTTGAGTTCTACCTTAATAGTTTCTAGAATGTGGTGTATACTTGCGCCATGAAGTATTTTCTATTCGACAGAGGCCCTACGGTGGATGCTCATCAGTGGATGTTCTGTAAAACAAAGTTGCCCAAATTTCTTTTTCTCATCTCACTGACATTTTCGTTATTTCTCCTGATGAGTAGACCATAATACTTTATCAGGGTTTCTATTTCTGATTTGGTGAGTGTGCCTTGTCCATCAATTGCTTTGCCATTAAAGAGATTTTTCCCTGTCATGTCCTTGCATAGTTTCGTAAGTCTTGCATCCGATCTCTTCTGCACCAGTCCTACACAAAAAAATGGTTCAAATGGCTCTGAGCACTACGGGACTTAACATCTGAGGTCATCAGTCCCCTACAACTTAGAACTACTTAAACCTAACTAACCTAAGGACATCACACACATCCATGCCCGAGGCAGGATTCGAACCTGCGACCGTAGCGGTCACGCGGTTCCGGACTGCGCGCCTAGAACCGCTAGACCACCGCGGCCGGCAGTCCTACACATTCTATTTCCTTAATTTCAGTTTCACCATATGATTTAGCAGCCACAACACTGTTGAAGCCTTTAGAGTTAATATGACAAACGTCGTGAACGTATTACATACCACGTCTAGGAACTGACCTACTAAAAATAGAGACTGCCCGCTTGCTTTCCGTGCCATCCCTGAAACCTTCGAAGTTTGTCATATTTGTATTCATTTACCTTATTGGCTGAACCACGGCAGTGTTTTGACAGATATTCATAGTAGAGCCCGTTGCCTGTGTTTACAGAGGTGACTGTGACAACTCCATTCAGCAATGTGTGGCCTCTCCTCTGCTAGAAACCGTCCAATGCAGCAAAAAGTCAGCAGATTGACAAATACCTACAGTTTCTTTCGCTGCCCTCTGCTTAGATGCTTCACTGACTTCTCTTACGACATTATGCAACGTTTATAACACCTCTCAGAAATGACATGTGGCGGTGGGAGATCCATCATAGCTCAGAATATCTGGGCGGCTTTTCTTCCCTCACCTGTACACCTCATGACGTAAGCAAGCCGAACATGCACTTCACTATAGTTTGTGCATGTTACAGAAGATATCATCATTTCGGTACTTACACACTTGACATTCTACTACAATTTTTCTGGATATGCCTCTTCTCATACTTACGTCCTCACTAAGGTTTAGGGATTTTTCACTATTACAGTATTTACATTTAGCAACAGACAAAAGTAATTCTGGAAGCTTGCACTTACTAGTCAAAACGTAATCATTATTTTCATTTTTTACATCACCAACATATTGTTCATTTCCGATAAGATGTTTCATCTTGCGTTTTGAAGCACTACCTGGCGAACTTTTAGGCCTAACATAATTTCGCTGTGGCTTAACAGTTTCTTCATTTTTATGGTTTCCAACAACACGCTTGTGTTGATTATTGTGAAATTTCCGATTGTAGTTAAACTTCTTCGTTTACGACATTTTAGGAAGAAAAATAACTGAAATATGCAGTCACAACTACAAGTTTACAACACGAGCGCACGCGAAAAACGTAAGTCAGCTCAAGTAATTCTCGTATCGACAGAGAGATCGATTGCAGTAAATCCGTGTTGATAGTACTGTCGATATTTTCTGCAAGGACCGAGCGGTGTAGCTCGGTGGTTAGCACTCTGGACTCGCATTCGGGAGAACGACTGTTCAAACCCGCGTCTGGCCATTCTGATTTAGGTTTACCCTGATTTCCCTAAATCGCTTAAAGTAAAAGCCGGGATGGTCCTTCGAAAGGGCACGGCCACTTTCCTTCTCCATCGTTCCCAAATCCGAACTTGTGCTCCGTCTCTAATGACCTCATTGTCGACGGGACGTTAAGTAATGAGACACCGTAGGCAAGGTATTTGCCTTTGACACTGTTGTGACAGTTAGGCATTGACACGCCGCAACTGCTTTAGAAAGGCGTTTAAACAGGGAATGATGAGGTAATATACATAAAATTTATATTTTTAGAATCAGAATTTTATTAAATAAAAAATAATAAGGGGTCCTCCCCTTAAGAAAGCGAAAAACCGCGCACACCTCACATTTGGCGGGAAACGTTCGCAGTGTGTCCACCTCTAGCAGCGATCAGTCAGACAACAAAGCACCGAGCCACGAGACAGCCCGTTGTGGTGGGGGATGCCCATACTTCAAGCTAGTGTTGCCAACTAATGAAAAATTCGTGCATTCCACCGCAAATGACAGACGGTTTTAAATTCATGGACAACACTCGTATTTGTGTTTAATAATAATGTAAACGCGGAAACTGCAATAGAAAAAGTTAAGCCCATGAGGCCCACAAGCAGAGTTTGATTCCCTGTAAAGCATCTGATTAGGTGTCTCGCGGCTGGTGTTAATGCCGAATGTGTAAACCAAATAACAAGGATGTATTGTTGTGGCTGAGTACACCAACTAAAAGCAGAGCGCAATTACATACATTGGCGTTGGTGAAGGCGCCGACTACGTAAGGGACGGCGATGCCCGTCAGGTTGGCGATGCTGTTGACGATGCCGGCGATGGTGCCCGAGTAGTTGGGCGCGATGGCCTGCATGTTCATGTAGGGAGCGGCGCAGTACGTGGAGATGCAAAAGCCGCTGATGGCCAGCATGGCCACAAGCACACTGGTGTTGCAGCCCACCAAAGTCACCACCAGCAGCGTCGCGGCGGGCACCAGGGTACCTGCAAGTGGGGCCAGGGTTGCCACAATACACATGTCTAATCTCCTAATGACCATCTAACACTAGCACGGACAGTCAGATTATACACTACTGGCCATTAAAATTGCTACACCAAGAAGAAATGCAGGTGATAAACTGGTATTCATTGGACAAACATATTATACCAGAACTGACATGTGATTACATTTTCACGCAATTTGGGTGCATAGATCCCGAGAAATCAGTACCCAGAACAACCACCTCTGGCCGTAATAATGGCCTTGATACGCCTGGGCATTGGGTCAAACAGAGCTTGGATGGCGTGTACACGTACAGCTGCCCATACACCTTCAACACGATACCACAGCTCAGCAAGAGTAGTAACAGGCGTATTGTGACGAACCAGTTGTTCGGCCACCATTGATCAGACGTTTTCAATTGGTGAGAGATCTGGAGAATGTGCTGGCCAGGTCAGCAGTCGAACATTTTCTGTATCCAGAAAGGCCCGTACAGGACCTGCAACATGCGGACGTGCATTATCCTGCTGAAATGTAGGGTTTCGCAGGGATCGAATGAAGCGTAGAGCCAAGGGTCGTAATACATCTGAAATGTAACGTCCACTGTTCAAAGTGCCGTCAATGCGAACAAGAGGTGACCGAGACTTGTAACCAATGGCACACCATACCATCACGCCTGGTGATACGCCAGTATGGCGATGACGAATACACAATTCCAATGTGCGTTCACCGCGATGTCGCCAAATTCGGATGCGACCATCATGATGCTGTAAACGGTACTGACGCTGAGGACAGACACTTGTGACTACATACTTCATATGAAGACTTTCCTTTTTGATTTTCTGACGATGGCCTGCGTCCAAAAAGTGTTCATAATATGAATAAATTTTGAGAAACAAGTGACTAGTTCATTGTAGTAACCTATTCAGCGCTTCCCTAAGTCTCCTCAAATTTTCATCAGGAGCAGCTCACTCTTGTAACTCCTTTTTTTCTCTTTATTATAATGGCAAACATTAAGATAGGAAATAACAAATAGCCCGCCCCCCCTCCCCGACTAACCGCGCGGTCTAACGGGCTGCTTCCCGAGCAGGAAGGCGTGCCGGTCCCTGGCACGAATCCACCCGGCGGATCAGTGTCGAGGTCCGGTGTGCCGGCCAGCCTGCGGATGGTTTTAAGGCGGTTTTCCATCTATCTCGGCAAATGCGGGCTGGTTCCCCTTATTCCGCTTCTGTTACACTGTGTCGGCGATTGCTGCGCAAACACCGATTCCACGTACGCGTACACCATAATTTGGGGTTACACTCTTCTGGGATGAGACATACCCATGACGGTCCAATGGGGGCAGAACCGCACAATAACACTGGGTTCGGTGTGGGTGTGTGGACTGCTGTGGCCTGTTGTGGGGTTGTGAACCACTGAGGGCTACGCCGAGACGAAGCCTCTCTGTCGTTTGTAGGTCCTCGGTTTAATACAATACAATGCAAATAAATGAATTTTGCTGCTTCTGAAGTACAACAACAGATTACAACAGAAGTGCGAGTGGCGTTCAATAAGTAATGCAACACTTTTTTCTCTGAAGGCAGGTTGGTTTTATTTAGGATTCCAGTGCATCGTATTATTCTCCACTCTTTTGGCTACAAAACCCTATCTTCTAACATAATCTCCCTTCCCAAGTTGCGACATTGTCGCGAATAAAACAGTGGCCCGTATATACAATAAGTTTCCTTTAATTTACGTCTATGGGCACAAACTTTTTGTTAACAGGTTACCGGTTTCCGTCTATAATGAACATCATCAGATCTGTTTATAGGACTTTGTTTCTATAAAACAGATCTGATGATGGTCATTATAGACCGATACCGGTAATCTGTTAACAAGAAGTTTGCGACCATAGACGTAAATTAAAGGAATCTTATAATCTCCCTTCAATACGACGGCCTCAAGCCACCTTACTGAGAGGGCCTATATGCCCGCATGGTATCACTCTTGTGGTCGACGTCGGAGCCAACGACTTACTGCATCAGCAACCTCCTCATAACACACTATCTGCTCTCCGCGGAGTGCATCCTTCATTGGGCCAAACAGTTGGAAGTCGGAAGGTGCGAGATCCGAGCTGTAAGGTGAATGAGGAAGAACAGTCCAATGAAGTTTCGTGAGCTTCTCTCAGGCGCGCAGACTTGTGTGAGGACAGCTGTACTGTGAGGTGTTTGAGTGTGATCCATTATCACCTCGAACCAGAGTGTCCGCACTTTCCAATATTGAAGGAGTCACAGCTGTGTGTGGCCGGCCAGCACGCGGGATGCCGAACAGACATACACGCCTTACTGAAATGATGACTGAACCCTCGCCCAGCAACTCACCGTGCTTTTGTTCACTGCCAGATCGTGGATATTCTGCGAGCGCCTTGGAATATCCGCGATGCTCTGGTTTTCCGCCAAAAGGAACTGAATGACAGCTCTCTGCTTGGAATGCACCTTCTTTACAGACACCATTTTGAAGGCTACGTATAGCGCCGCCAACTTCAATAAACTGTAGGGGCTTAAGCGAGAATCTTGCACGATGTCCCACAAAAAATTTCGGATTTTTTTTAACCGAAATCGACCGTGAAAAAAATCTGTTGCATTACTTATTGAAAGTCCCTCATATAATGAATACTAAAAGAAGAAATGCAATGACCAAACGAGACTTTAGAAAGAAGAGTAATTTATTAACAAACAACTACATAATACAGAAACAAGAAAGAAATTCGTCAAGACATTGGTTTGGAGCATTTTAAGCTGTGGTTGTGAAGGATGGGTTCTGAAGACAGAGGCAAAGAAAAAATTAGAAGTAGTAGAAACCTGAATGTGGAGACCAATAAAAACATACTCAAATGGAAGAAAATCCAATTAATAAATACTAAAAGAAATCAATTAGCATGATACAGGTACGAACAGCAAAATTAATTGAACACCAAATTCGACATAACAACTTCATAAAAAACGTCTTAGAAGGTAAAACCCTGGGGAAAAACTCAGGAGACAAGCCCATAAAATCTCCATTACATGTTGTCAGTGGAACGAACTGCATCAGCCGGCCAGAGTGGCCGAGCGGTTCTAGGCGCTACAGTCTGGAACCGCGCGACCGCTACTGTCGCAGGTTCGAATCCTGCCTCGGGCATGGATGTGTGTGATGTCCTTAGAGTAGTTAGATTTAAGTAGTTCTAAGTTCTATGGGACTGATGACCTCAGAAGTTAAGTCACATAGTGCTCAGAGCCATTTGAACCATTTTTTGAACTGCATCAACCACAACCAAATGGTAAGAATTAGGTAGACAGAACGATTGGTACAGCAACAAACTGATTATTTTTAGACGGCCGCTGTGACCGAGTGGTTCTAGGCGCTTCAGTCCGGAACCGCGCTGCTGCGACGGTCGCAGGTTCGAATCCTGCCTCGGACATGGATGTGTGTGATGTCCTTAGGTTAGTTAGGTTTACGTAGTTCTAAGTCTAAGGGACTAATGACCTCAGATGCTAAGTTCCATAGTGCTTAGAGCCATTTGAACCATTTTTGATGATTTTTACTCCAGTTTCCGACGATGGGGGAAACGGAGGAGGGGGGGGGGGGCGAGGATGTTGGCAACGGATCAAGCCACTCTTCACTCTTCAGTCAAATGTTTAACATGTTGTAGTGGTACGTGTTACTATAACGCATGACAACAAGTATCACTTTCCTTTTACTAGACTGATGAAGATACGCTTGTGGAAAACGTAATTAGTAGTTGCGTAAAGAGCATCTACTGTGCACGGGTTTGTTGGAATTTATGTGCAGATATGAGAAAGAAAAATGCAGTCACAGCGCAGAAAGCGACAACGGATGTATAATTTGGACTGGCCAGTGATGGGTAGCTTGTACTTTGCAATCGCACTTTGGGAACGCTGTGGACTCTAAAAAAAGAAAGGGGCCTAATGACAATCGTCGAACACTAAAGAAAAATTAATGTTGTTATGTAGACTCTAGGCTATGCTATCTCAAGTTAAGTACGAACTTATGGTTTTGGTCGAATACTGAAGCATCATTATGAACATCTTGTCTGAAAAACTGTATTAATTATTTTCGGTTGTTGTGAATTGAGAACTTATTCGAATATAGAAGAATTACGCAAACCGTGTTTTGTGGTTTCGCAGTGAGTAGAAGCTCTCTTATAACCCTCGACACTCTACAATCGGAAAAGAAGTCATCGGTCAAACATGTGGCACTGCATAGCAGGGTCACAACATCAAGAGAAAACAAGACGGCGAGCGGGAAATTCGGAAAAGAAGATAACTGTTATTACAGGGGACGAGTAAAGACTTGCCATGTCGAAATATATCGATCCACTTAAAATCAAACCACAATAAGAAAACGCCTCAATGTGTAACAAAAGTTTTAAGTATTTAAAACAGTAGTGTTTGAAAAATATACCTTATGCTATATTACACGATTTTTAAAGAACTTTGAGTTGATTTAACATTGTGGTTAAAATTATTTCAGTTATATTGATATAATGGTAATGTTGGTGGTGCATAGAACTGATCATACTTATGATGTTTGTTAGCTATTCCAAGCAACACATGTGCTTTGTTTGTGCTCCACAATTTTAGTAAGTTTGGCAGTGATAAACTGATGCTGGCAATTTACGCGTTTATTTACATATACAAACCGACTTCCGAATTTTCCATTGTGTGAGCCTGCGTTTGCCAGGTAGGTCCGATTCGAATACTAGATTCTAATATTTTTCTGTTTGTGTCATTTTCGCGTAATCTTTGATTGATTGTGTCGGTACTCATGTACATCAGAATATATCGTGTATTTTCGAACACCATCGTGAAAGAATTTTACTATATCGTCGACTGTAAACTTAATTTCTTCCTTTCGGAAACTTTTAGTAACATTACCCAGTTCAAAAACAATCGTTTCTTAATTATCTGGTGTATTTCAGTGCACACACACGTGGCTAAACTTATATTTTGAGGATTTTCTTAAGTTAAGGGTGTTGTGCATAACTGATTTCGTAAAAAATATGCGTTTGTGTTTTGCAGTTATTGTAAGTAACTATCATATCGCGTCACAGGCAATAAATTTTACACCATGTTTTTCAATTGTCATAATAGGTATCTGGTTTTGGCTGTTAAAGGCAACTGGTAACACTTGTGGCGTATCAGGTCCATTCACTAAAATGGAATCAATAAGTTTGTATTAGAGTTATTTGTTTACCGCCCTGTAAAAGATTGCACCAGCCACGATTTGGCTGCACTATGGCTGCTGTTCCAGAACACGGGATAAGTTAGTGTCTGTTCGTAAGCAGCTGGAAATCACCCTGACTTCTGTCAAGAGATTGGAAGCTACTGCGGGTGGCGGTGCTGGGAGGGATCCCGAGAGTCGCGTACCAGAGATATCAAAGGTACCTCAAGATCTCCCGTAGAGACCGCGAGGACAAGATAAGATCAATTACAGCTCACTCAAGAGTCGTTTAAACAGTCAGCCTCCCCGCACTACACACGTGAATGGAGGGGGCACCCTAATAACTGGTACAGTGGGATATAACCTCTGCTATACACTTCGCAGTGGTTTGCGAAGAGCAGATGCAGATATAGAAATGAGTACTACAATGGGATCCTGTGGAACCACGGTATGTTATTGATGGAGGAGGAGGAAAAATGAGAAAACGACAGACGAAGTGAGATGGGGTGTGTTGTGCAGGGCCAGAAGGAATGTTTTATCTCAGAGCGAATTTCACCGTTTGGCAGTGCACGTTTACTGGAATTTCGGCGCGAGACGATAGACACGTAAGAGTATGGAAAGTTCGATAGGGGAGCAGTGGTGTAGCGACGTACCTGAATTGATGATTACTGGATATGATTTTCGCTGACATTGGCTGCTGGGAATGAGTTTTCCAGTTAGTTTATTGCTTGGGACGGAGCTCCAAAAAGAGAAGAATGTGTGGTAAACGGATGAGTTGGTATAGGATGCGAGAGGAGGGACGAAGTCGTATGCGGAAGTGGAGGTGGAGTGCATGTATTTCTAGGGCTTCAAGAGCTTTGTGTGATCTAAGAGAGGCGGATTAGATATTTATGGGTGAGGACAATAGTAGAAGCGTGTAAAGCACGAGTGCGGCCTGTGAGTAGTTGTAGTTGTTTTTGGACTGTAAGGAGGTGTGCATTCCATGATAGTTTTCTGTCAAGGGATAGTCATCAATGCTTTGTTGTGTCAGTGAGAGGAGTGTGTTGGTTGTGGATAGCGAGGACGATGGACTCGCTGTGTGTTGCGGCCAAAGACAGCGGCTTGGCTTTTCTGTGGATTTACGAGTACTCAAAGTTCCCTTTTTCTTGTACCACTTAGTCAGAAAGATCAAGTGGAGATTGTGGCGGGTAGATATGTAGGCAGTGTTATCAGCTTCAGGAGGTTGTGGGGGTGGAAACTTGGGAATGTCGGAAGTGTACATGATGTAAAGGAGTGGGGGGAGGAGGGGGGTGGAGGAGACAGAAAAGAGATTGTGTTACACTATCAATAGGGTGAAACACCTGTGTTCTACTGCACGGATAACGAACTAAACTGATCACTAATTTTGTTTTCTTATGATAACATTAACAAAAAACATATCACAGTATCGCAACCGATTGTGACCATCCAGTACTCATTGTCAGACTAATAGCGCATGTTGCGAATGGTGACGTAAGGTTCCTTGTGTTTACAACGCAATATGACTTGACGTCACCACCTGTAGCATGCACTTCAGTCTGACGATGAGCACGGGCTGGTCCAAATTGGTTATGGCACTTAAAACGCTTTTGTGATTGTTGTCGTAAGAAAATAAAAGAGGAATGTTTTGGTGGTTGCTGTTGAAAGAACGAAAGAATATAGTTAGTCAATCACACAGTCTGCATTAACGATATGTTCTTTCTTCGATACAGAGAACTACAGAGTGCATAAATGACGTGACACATCTGTGAATATATCGTACTAGATTTTCAGGACTTGAAAATTACGAAAAATATCCAAGATTTCCAACCAAACATCATAAAAACGCAACACCTTCAAGAACTTACTCAGCCCATTGACGACGCGGAGTCCGTTGATTTTGGAGATGTAGCCCTTGCGAAACACTACGTCGCCAGCCCAACCAAACAGCAGGCTTCCAATCACACCGGTGATTTGCGGAATGGCGGACAGGAAACCGTTCTGCGGAAACAACAGACATTTGAAGACATCGGAAATGTACTTGGCAAATTCGACTGTAAAATTGCGCTTATAAACTACTCGTAGCGTCCTGTGCAATTTTTTCCCATATTTCAATTAAAAGTAAGGGGTGGGTGTACATATAAGAAAACTGATTTGTAGTGATACTTCGAAAACGTCTTAAATACTCAAAGTTGAAGTTCTGTTTTATCGCAGTGTTTTTCTAGCCAGAATTCTTCTGGAGATGATATTCACTTGTTTCCTTCGACACATTTAGTCTCTTACATTTGGATTTACAGTTTAAAGTGGAATACCGACCACGGTACAGCTCGGCTTTTTGACAGAAAAACCATTTTGAGAGGTGAATGATTACTGAACCGGCTGGGGATCGAATTCTCAAGTTTTAGATTTCTTTTTATAGCTTTAACCGACACTTTAATAACACAAATGTTTAAAATACGTACTTTTCGTGATGTTGCTCTGTAATTAATTGTATTCAGTCTGCCTTTTTCTCAATGCTTCCTCCAAAAGACAAGAAAGCCATCCGTCTCCTTCTCTCTTATTTAACATTTTCTAATGCCTCACATTCCAAATAAGGTGACTTGATTCTAATTGATGAAGATTAGAAATAAGCAACGTGTTACTAAATGTGGGTGAGCAGATAATCCGAAATTATTTCAATTACAATTTTACAGCAAGTGTCTTACGTTTAATATTTGTTAATTAAAATCAAGCCACCTGATATAAAATGTGACTAGGTACATAATTTGAAATTAGAGGGAAGGAAGCTGGTGGCTATGGCTAGCCTGTCATACTGATGGATTAATATTTTCATTCCTTAAATTCATGTCAGAAGCATCAGACAACAAACTGAAGGAATAAAGAAGTAGGGTCTACATGCTAAGGGAATATAACTGGCTGGCCGCTGTGGCCGAGCCGCTCTAAGCGCTTCAGTCCGGAACCGAGATGCTGCTACGGTCGCAGGTTCGAATCCTACCTCGGGCATGGATGTGTGTGATGTTCTTAGGTTAGTTAGGTTTAAGTAGTTCTAAGCCCAGGGGACTGATGACCCCAGATGTTAAGTCCCATAGTGCTTAGAGCCATTTTGAATATAACTGACAAGAATTCTTATTAGTGCTTATAACATTTACAGCAAGTGGCAGATACTGTAAGAAGCGATCAAAAAGTTTGCTTATAAGAGCGTTGCTGCAGTATATATGTAACGTAGAGCGATTCTGATGAGTGTATATAAGCACCGACGTATAGGCAACGGATTAGGATGACATTCGTGACTTTCCGACGTGAGTGTGGTAAATGGTGGAACGTAAACTATGATGACGCTATTACCAAATGTGTCCTAACAGAACCAACGTGCTGCTATTCTTTTCTTCGTTGTCGACGAACAAACACCTGTAGACATCCATCGGAGAGTGAAGAATGTGTATGGAGCAGTATCTCCGTTGAAAACCACCATTGCGGAATGCTGCTGCTTCATGATAACACAAGTCTTCATATTTCAAATGTCGTACGCAGAATTATGACAACTTAAGTGGGAGGCACTGGAGCATGCACCCTGTAGTCCTGGCCTCTCCCCGTGAGATTATCACGCAACTGGTCCCTTAAAAAAGGCTGTGAACGGTCGACGATTCCAGTCGGGCGAGGATGTAGAGCAGGCAATTACGAACTTCTTCACGCAGCAGGACACGGTGTTTTGCCAATCGGTATCTTCAAACTGCTGCGTTGATGGCGTGATTGCCTCAATATTTACGGCGATTTTGTCTGATTGGCATACCGATCCTGGTCTGCACGGCGTTTGAGCAGAAACTTCTTGATCGTCCATTATAATAACAGTTTCCTTATAATAATGTGTAGGAACTTTATGAAGAACAGTTTTATTAAGCAGCAATTTTCCGCAGTCATTACAACATGCTTCCTTCAATTCCAGGCAAAAAAATTAAATCCCTGATTTGTTACCAGTGCCCGCATACATCACTAATATTGTGCATCATGTATTACTTTCTAGTTTAGTTAGAGCACTCATATCACACAGCCTGTGATATATTTAACAGATTCTTTCTAGACACAATTCACTAATGCCTCAAGATATACTCCGAGTACCTACCGAGCGAGAGGGCGCAGTGGTTAGCACACTGGACTCGCATTCGGAAAAACGACGGTTCAAATCCTCATCCTGCCATCCAGATTTAAGTTTCCCGTTATGTCTCTAAATTTCTCCAGACAAAGGTCGGGATGGTTCCTTTGAAAGGGAACGACCGACTTCCTTCCCCACCTTTGAAGCAGTGTGAGTTTATGCTCCGTCTCTAATGACCTCGACGTTGACCCGACATTAAACCCTAATCTTCTTAATTTCCTTCTTCCCACTATCTATAAATGAGAAATCTGAATGGGTTGTGAGGACTAGGAATGTAAGCCGCGCGGGATTAGCCGACCGGTCAAGGCGCTGCAGTCATGGACTGTGCTGCTGGTCCCGGCGGAGGTTCGAGTCCTCCCTCGGGCATGAGTGTGTTTGTTTGTACTTAGGATAATTTAGGTTAAGTAGTGTGTAAGCTTAGGGACTCAGCACCTTAGCACTTAAGTCCCATAAGATTTCACACACTTTTGAACTTTTTTTTTTGAACTAGTAATGTAAGGAATTCAATGAGAGAGGTCGTGGTACTGTGCTGATATGTAATCATCTCATTGTATTCCGATCAGTGCGGTAATCCTATTTGAAGAAGGGCTGTAACTACATTTCTCTCAAGGGTCCACTGAGAAATAAGTTTTCTTCATTAACGTCCTGTAATTGCTTAGTGATTGTAATGGTCAGAGTGAAAAGAACGGAAATTTATTTATTCTGTTAAAAAGGAATTTGTAGTTTGCGAACGAAAAAAATGTGCGGTACGACTGGTCAGTCTCCTTTCTGGATTTGTGGTCTACGTTTCTGCTATTAACAGTGACTTGCGCTGCGCCAAAGAGAGTCGAACTGTGTGCTATGCGGTTTTCTGAATCTGTATCCGCGAATGATTAATGACAGATCTCGTGAGGTACTCTACACTCTGCGTTAGAACATTACGTATCTTTGCTAGGGTAATATAATGCCAGATATCTACAGCCCACGTACTCAATAATACAACACAACTATTATCCGAAAAATTTGTCAGAATGTGGAAATATAAAGCAACGTAGAGTTGCAGTTGATAGAAAGCGTTTAGAAGTTTGTACTCCATAGTAAATAGAGAACTGATTTTATACTGAATTGCATATAAACAATAGTTTCTATGTTTCAAACGATCCTCTGGCTCTTGGCTTAGCGCTTAGTTAAGGAAGCCAAGTAGACCGACAAAAATGATAACTACTATTGCCGAATAATTATTTGTGGTATTATAGACTGACAAGACAATTAAAAAACAAAACAATATTGTCAGACATGTCTGTAGAATGTTTTAGCCAGGTTTTATGATAGACAACTCACGCTTCGCACGTCGAAGTGCAGAATGTTGGCTATGTAGAGCGGCAGCGAAGTGATGAGCAGGTAGTACGTCCAGTCTAAGGTAATCATAAGTGAGACGAAAGCCCACAGGGGTGGTGACAGCAGGATTCTCTTCCAAGGCACAGGCAGCTTCTTCTGTAACATCAGAGGAACACTTTCACTCACCTGATTTGACTCAACGCTTGAGCCAGACATACATGTATTTCCCCCATTACTTCCTAATCTAACAACAACCGTTTTTATTCAAACTGTGGAATCATAGCCTTGCAAACATATTATTAAAATATGAGGGCTGCTTTAAATTTTAATTAATATGCTCGTGAAGGGAACGACTTTAATAGGACAAGCGGAGACTGTCAACGTATTATCTTACCACCTTTCATTGTGCAAAATTACAGGACAAGTCTAGTGAACAAAGAGCCAAGATAACAATCTGAAGGTGAGTTTAGAGCCCTGAAGTCTCTTTTGGAGTCTTAGGCCGATATAAGCTGAGGAGAAAAATACTCCTTAGTATCTCTGCTAGGACACCTGCGACGCACGAGGCCACGCCGTGTCCAGAAATTTTGCCACCTATTTCCCTTTGCTACTGTATTATCGTCATGCAGAACTGAGTATTGTGAGCATTGTTCAGACAATAAAATCGTGCACTCTAGGAGCAGATTTTAGACACGTTGTGAGGCGGAGGAAATATTATAAACTCAACAAAAGCCCAGCTTCGATCAGACGAAGAGGATGGAGCTGGTGATTGACGGAGGTAGTCGCCCGTGTGAGCACAGTCTACTTTGGTCGCATCATCCCACGCCTCCATCTTCAGATCGGGAAAGGAGCTGGACACAGCTGGAACCTATCGCAGTTGCTGACTTCACTGTTAACTGGTTATAGACTGGTTTTACGTCCATGTTCCTTACATACCATGTTTTTCATAGTAGCTTGATAGCCAAGTGACAAAGACACAAGGCCTTGATTTACGTGTGTAAGTGGGAGCACTCTAGCCGAATCTAAGACTTTCTTTCTTTTTTTTTTGTACTTTTATCCTGAGGGAACTTTCATCTACATCAACTCTGAGCTAGGTGTTAGATTGTCGCCTTTAAGACCCCAGAAGTGTCAGCAAATTTTTAATTAGCCTATGTACTCTAACTGATACCTCACTGTGATAGTCTCCAATATTGCACCATACTAAATGGCCACATAACCACATTTCAGTAGCTTTACGCTTAGGAGATACGTGAAGATTTCAGTTAGATCACATCATGGTCCGACAGAAATTCCGAAATCAGATACCGGATTGTAAGGCTTAATCACGAACAGATATAAACTTAGATCACAATTCAGTAATAATGAAGACTAGGATCAAGTTTAAGAGAATAGTCACGAACAATCAATGAACAAGGAAGTGGAATACGGAAGTTCTAAGGAATGAAGAGATACACATGAAGTTCTCTGAGGTTATAGATACTGCGATAATGAACAGGTCAGTAGGCAGTTCAGTTCAAGAGGAATGGGCATCCCTTAAAAGGGCAGTCACAGAAGTGGGAAATAAAACTGTAGGTACAAGGAAGGTAACAGCGAAGCAATCATGGATAACAGAATAAATACTTTAGTTGATCGACGAAAGAAGAAACTGCAAAAGTATTCAGGGAAATTCAGGAACACAGGAATACAAGTCACTTTGGACTGAAATAAGTAGGAATGGCAGGTAAGCTAAGGCAAAATGGCTGCTTGAAAGATATTAAGAAATCGAAAAAGAAATGATTGCCGGAAGGACGGGCTCAACATACTGGGGGCCGAACCGCACAATAACCCAGGGTTCGAAGTGGGGAGGCGGCGGGGTGGGTGGACTGCTGTGGCCTGTTGTAGGGTTGTGGACCACTGTGGGCAACGGCGGGTCGAAGCCTCTCCGTCGTTTCTAGGTCCCTGGCTCCATACACAATATGCACAACCCCTAGGAGCCTGTGATAAGAATTGTGAAACACTCTTATACCATGCCCTCTTGGCTTCCTGTATATGTTATAATTATACAGCCACGCGGAGTGGCCGCGTGGTTGGGGCGCCATGTCACGGATTGCGCGGCCCCTTTCAACCGGACGTTCGAGTCCTCCCTCGGGCATGGATGTGTGTGTTATTCTTATCATAAGTTAGTTTAAATAGTGTGTAAGTCTAGGGACCGATGACCTCAGCAGTTTGGTACCTTAGAAATTCACACACCTTCGAACATTTTTTACAATTATACATCTCACCACTTTATCTCCATTCGTTTCGATACCGCCAACATTTGACGCCACCACATATTTTCGAAGGCTTTCTCTTTTTCACAAAGGCTAGGAACGGACTGTGAGTTTTCTTTGTTTCTCTGTACTTCCATTACTAAACGCAAAGAAAGAATTGCTTCTCCTTTACGTTTTTCCGCCTGTTTTGACACCTCATTGCTTTTTGTGCAGTGTATCTTCAGCTTTTCACTCCCTTCTTTTCCACATTACTCTTATTAGGGTTCTGATTAACGAAACTCCGAAGGTGTATCGTAGGCACCTTTTGATTTATTTTAGCTTTGATAATTCAATGCTGTATGAAATAAGTAACACATTACACTAATAACGATTTCTTACTTTTCAACCTTCTTCCGCTCTTCTGTTACATTTCGGCAGTATTCTCCAGGTGGGACACTCTACTTTTATGCGAAAAGAGCAGAGTTCAATTCCGTGTTCCGCGATCCTGATTTAGTGGTTTCCCTAGATCTCACGAGTCAAATGCCGGAATGGTTCCTCTGAAAAGGACGTTCAGCCATAAAAATTCTTTCCTTCCTTCTCCAAGCAGGCTTTGAATCTACAGCTCTCTTTTATTTTCTCTTTTTTCTACGCTTGAGATAGATTACCCCTCTGCAGCTGAATTACATTTCAACTTCACCCAAGCGGCACTGATATTGTTCTGCCCATATTCGTCTCAATTTCTTTACATACCTGTCTCATACTTCATCAGTTAAAGTTTAACACTTTCTGTTAATTTCATTTCGTCCGCTTGTCCATCCTTTATATTTTCTTTTATTTTCTTTTTTTATCGATAAGATAGTTTCCTGAGTTATTGAAAGTATCGTCATCTCTGTTTCCGTTATACCTTTGGTATTTTCTCTGCCTCGTGGTGACTGGGTGTTGTGTGATGTCCTTAGGTTAGTTAGGTTTAAGTAGTTCTAAGTTCTAGGGGACTGATGACCATAGAAGTTAAGTCCCATTGTGCTCAGAGACATTTGAACCATACCTTTGGTAGGAGTCTGCTCTGTTTAGTTATTATCTTTGGTTTTACGTACCAACTTTCTAATATATTACTCTCAACAGTTACTTGTGCTATTGATCACTGGCTAGGGGAATTTAACATAGTCTCATTCTTTCATGGTTTTCTAGTCATTGAATTTTCTTCTTCCTTTTTAGAAGTATTCATATACACTACTGGCCATTAAAATTGATACACCAAGAAGAAATGCAGATGATAAACGGGTATTCATTGGACAAATATATTATACTAGAACCGACATGTGATTACATTTTCACGCAATTTGGATTCATAGATCCTGAGAAATCAGTACCCGGAACAACCACCTCTGGCCGTAATAACGGCCTTGATACGCCTGTGCATTGGGTCAAACAGAGCTTGGATGGCGTGTACAGGTACAGCTGCCCATGCAGCTTCAACACGATACCACAGTTCATCAAGAGTAGTGACTGGCGTATTGTGACGAACCAGTTGTTCGGCCACCATTAATCAGACGTTTTCAATTGGTGAGAGATCTGGAGAATGTGCTGGCCAGGGCAGCAGTCGAACATTTTCTGTATCCAGAAAGGCCCGTACAGGACCTGCAACATGCGGTCGTGCATTATCCTGCTGAAATGTAGGGTTTCGCAGGGATCGAATGAAGGGTAGAGCCACGGCTTGTAACACATCTGAAATGTAACGTCCACTGTTCAAAGTGCCGTCAATGCGAACAAGAGGTGACCGAGACGTGTAACCAAAGGCACCCTATACCATCACGCCGGGTGATACGCCATTATGGCGATGGCGAATACACGCTTCCAATGTGCGTTCACCGCGATGTCGCCGAACACGGATGCGTCCATCATGATGCTGTAAACAGAACCTGGATTCATCCGAAAAAATGACGTTTTGCCATTCGTGCACCCAGGTACGTCGTCGAGTACACCATCGCAGGCGCTCCTGTCTGTGATGCAGCGTCAAGGGTAACCGCAGCCATGGTCTCCGAGCTGATTGTCCATGCTGCTGCAAAGGTCGTCGAACTGTTCGTGCAGATGGTTGTTGTCTTGAAAACGTCCCCATCTGTTGAATCAGGGATCGAGACGTGGCTACACGATCCTTTACAGCCACTCGGATAAGATGCCTGTCATCTCGACTGCTAGTGATACGACGCCGTTGGGATCCAGCACGGCGTTCCATATTACCATCCTGAACCTACCGATTCCGTATTCTGCTAACAGTCATTGGATCTGTACCAACGCGAGAAGCAAGGTCGCGATACGATAAACCGCAATCCGACCTTTATCAAAGTCGGAAACGTGATGGTACGCATTTCTCCTCCTTACACGAGGCATCACAACAACGTTTCACCAGGCAACGCCGGTCAACTGCTGTTTGTGTATGAGAAATCGGTTGGAAACTTTCCTCATGTCAGCACGTTGTAGGTGTCGCCACCGGTGCTAACCTTGTGTGAATGCTTGAAAAGCTAATAATTTGCATATCACAGCATCTTCTTCCTGTCGGTTAAATTTCGCGTCTGTAGCACGTAATCTTCGTGGGGTAGCAATTTTAATAGTCAGTAGTGTATTATCTTTGCTTGCTCAACGTCATACTGTTACATGTACCATGGAATGTGCCGTCAGTTTCTTTTCAGTCTTTAGAGAACAATCCTGTCATAACAGAAGAACCATTCAAAATAATGTAGAGGGCAGTGAAACCTTGGCACTAGACACGATTGTAGCTTCAATGTAGCGACGCTCCGCCGGATCGATCCTCCGGTGCTGCGCTGGCGAGTCTTGAGCGAGCAGACACCACGGAAGACACCACAGCAACCCAACGGCGCCGAAGAAGTAGAAGGCCAGGGGCCAGCCGACCGCCGTCTCGCACAGCGCGCCCGACACAGCCATCGACACCAGAGTTCCTCCAAACACTCCTGTCGGCAAATGAATGACAAACTGTACTACACGACTGCAAAATCGATTATACAGGGTGTTACAAAAAGGTACGGCCAAACTTTCAGGAAACATTCTTCACACACAAAGAAAGAAAATATGTTATGTGGACATGTGTCCGGAAACGCTTACTTTCCATGTTAGAGCTCATTTTACTACTTCTCTTCAAATCACATTAATCATGGAACGGAAACACACAGCAACAGAACGTACCAGCGTGGCTTCAAACACTTTGTTACAGGAAATGTTCAAAATGTCCTCCGTTAGCGAGGATACATGCATCCACCCTCTGTCGCATAAAATCCCTGATGCGCTGCTGCAGCCCTGGAGAATGGCGTATTGTATCACAGCCGTCCATAATACGAGCACGAAGAGTCTCTACATTTGGTACCGGGGTTGCGTAGACAAGAACTTTCAAATGCACCCATAAATGGAAGTCAAGAGGGTTGAGGTCAGGAGAGCGTGGAGGCCGTGGAATTGGTCCGCCTCTATCAATCCATCGGTCACCGAATCTGTTGTTGAGAAGCGTACGAACACTTCGACTGAAATGTGCAGGAGCTCCATCGTGCATGAACCATATGTTGTGCCGTACTTGTAAAGGCACATGTTCTAGCAGCACAGGTAGAGTACCCCGTATGAAATCATGATAACGTGCTCCATTGAGCGTAGGTGGAAGAACATGGGGCCCAATCAAGACATCACCAACAATGCCTGCCCAAACGTTCACAGAAAATCTGTGTTGATCACGTGATTGCACAATTGAGTGCGGATTCTCGTCAGCCCACACATGTTGATTGTGAAAGTTTACAATTTGATCACGTTGGAATGACGAAACTAAAATGAGCTCTAACATGGAAATTAAGCGTTTCCGGACACATGTCCACATAAGATCTTTTCTTTATTTGTGTGTGAGGAATGTTTCCTGAAAGTTTGACTGTACCTTTTTGTAACACCCTGTAGGCTCTGTAGAAACATACGAGGCAAATAAAAAAATTCTAATATTTTTATTTCATATATTTACACTAAAGCAATCATCTGGTAAGCACATCATTTGCCTGTTTGGTAGCCTTCATTCGATGCTCATACTCCAGTTCCCGACAATCTTTTGTGTTGTTTCGCATCATAAGGCGTCCCACTGGTCACACAACCATGTAGGCACTGCTTTTCGTTCTTCATTTACAACTACATCTGCATGATTACTCACGATTAAGAGGTTGGAAGAGGTTTCATAGAACCACTTACAGAGTATTGCTCTATCGTTCCACTCTCGAAGAGTGAGTGGAAATAATGACCACTTCAATCTCTCTGTGGCTGTGGGGAAACTATTACCTCGACGCCATTGATTCGTCCAAAGCTATGGTCGTCGAAAGTACCACCAGAAAGCTAATAAATGGATTCAGCAAAATGACTGAAGCAGTATACAACAGAAACAGCTCTTTTCTCGAAAACAGACTTTCTTAAAAACAGATCTCGAAATCTGGCGCTTGAATTTCTTGTTTCCGGTTATTGGCTGGCATAGCACTGAAATTTACAGTTTTGATGGTACTCTGCTTCTAAGGCAATTTATCTGGATATACAGTAATTGAATTAAATTCAGTTAAACGAAATAGAATCCAGAATCAATAAAGACGCTATAACATAAAATGATATCACTGAATGCGTCCAGAAATGCTGAACCTGCAATGCGATGATATGATACTTACAAAAGAAAATTCGTGTCAGCTAGGATTCTAGCTCGAATTCCCTGCTTATCATGACTAATCGCCTTAATTACTGAGTATTGTTTCAAGGCTCATTCAAGTTTCCGCTGTCACTGACGTTTCCGCTTATTGCTCGTGAATACTAAATCCGGAGGCTCTCCCATGTTGTGAGAACAGCACCTATGGGTGAACAGATTGTATGGAGGGCTGCAGCTTACCTTACTGCAGGAATATATACCAGCAGCATTAAACTCACTAAATAAAATGATTATAAACGATCTGAATGAAATATATGAAAACAAAATGACGCGAAATGAAATCGGAAAATTTATTCAGTAATGCTAAACCTATAATGTAATGAATATGTTATCCTAAGGACCTACTTGGACGGCGTAGGTGATTAAGGCGACTTCCTCCGATGAAGTGGAGATCTGGGTTAGAGTCTCAATCTGGTATACATTTCCATTAGCTACGACATATTTATTGCACTGCATTAATGAAGCATTTTCTCTGATGTCATCCGATACTTTTGCATCGTCATTGATTTCATTTCCACTTTAATTTAATTGGAATACATCCTTTTGTGGCAGGGTAAGTCACGGTGTTTCATCAAATACGTCACATATTCGTGCTGTTATAACATATCGCTTGAGGGAGTATCTGACTGTAGTTTTCCAAAGTAATAGCAGCAAACATAAGCGGCCATAGAAGTTTGAGTAATGCCTGGAGACATGTTCATGTAGGCTAAAGGTTAAGACTACTGTTTGCGTAAAGCAAGAGATCCGTTATCGAGTCCCCGTCTAGCACAAATGTGCATGTGCCATGAAATAAATATTCGTTACTAGTATATGCCAGATTGGGTCCACAAAGAGCGATAGCATCACCGTCTCTGCAGAAAGCCAACTCTTGAAATTTTAGATCCATTGTGTCTTCTTTTTGTTTGCCCTAAAGTTTATCCCCTCTATGAGGTCGGCTTTTTTAGGATTTGGCAAGTTTTATTTTTGTTAACTTCGTGGCCCGATGCTCTTCCTGACGCTACCGCCGTCAAGGCGACCTAAGGAAGGCAAATTATGTGCGCCGTCTGTCTTCGAATGTGTAAGCTTCGTTCTGTGTGCTGTCGTATTTTAATTGTCGCGTCCTCTGAGTTGGAAGTTAGGATCAACCCAGTATTTGACTAAACGAGAGAGAGAAACCGCCTAAAAACCACACTCAGGCTGGCCGATGCATTCGGACGACCACCAGATTCAAGCGGCCGTACGAGCGGCTCTGGAGCAGCGCAGGATGGCCCAGATCGAGCAGAACTCCCTCTAGGAGGAAGAGGAAGGACTAGTTTATGGATCCGGAATAGCAGATTGAACGTATGTTGCATAATATTGCATTTATATGTAGTCAAAAGTTCAAACGCGTATTTCTCAAAATGACTTTTTTTATCGTGCGATATGGTAACTTCAAATCTACTGAACCGATTGGCATGGTTCTTTGTTTCCGACGAAGCTAACTAAATTGTCTAGGAGTTGTACCACTTTTACTCCGATCCATCAAGTATAAATATTTTTACTTGGTCGACGAAGTCGAAAAATCGATGAAAAAACCCTTTTTTTTCAAATGGCCGCCATTTCGTTTCCTAAGGTCCAAATAACTTAAGCGAGGTACAGCTCCTAAAGAATCTTATATACTTCGCTAACGTCAACTCAATTTTGATTTCAGACGAGCAGGCTGACCTGTGACATACCGCGCGTGGAGGTCTACATCGAAATTTTGTTTCGTTCCGACGGCACTTCCGCCTTTGCTCTTCGACATTTCCGGTCGAAAAAATTCCAGTTTGTAGAGGAAATATCAATAAATATTTTGAGCAAATTTGACATTGATATCTATAACACATCTCAAGAAAAAAATTCTCAAAGAACATGCTTTTTTCGGGCCAAAGATAGTAAACGTCCCCTTAATGTCCCCTATGTCCGACGTCAACGTGCTTCACCCACTCACAGACGGCAGTTGGCAGCTTGTCGGGGGCGGGGGATGGAAAACAGTGCAGCCGTTGTCCCAATGCGATTTATCTGACGTCCAAACGGGCACGATCATTGGCTTTCGGGCCAAGGATGGAAGCATTTCCAAAACAGCTTAATTTGGAAACTGTACATGTGCCGCCATGATTAAAGTATACCGTGTACGGCAAAATGGCTGTACCAAAAAACGGCGCCGCAGCAACTATGGTGGACCACGAGTAATCTCCTGTTCATCAAACTCCCCGTATTTAACCACAATCGAGAATCTGTAGGACAACTTCAATCGGGCTGTTCGCGTCGTGGTTTCTCAACCGAGAAACTTTATGCAGCTGTAAATGGCACTGGAGGCAGCATGGCTCCACATAACTGTTGGTACCCTCCATAGCCTCACTGACTCTCTTCCTACATGTCTCGCAGCAGTCCGCGCTGCAAAAGGCAGTAATTCGGACTTTTGACAGGTGGTCAAATTAACGCAACTGGGCACTGTATTAAAATGCGACCCCGAGAGGGAGCCAGTTGGGCCAGAAAGTAATGACACAATGTTCTCGTCTTCCACACAGTGGAAGGTCCACCACTATGCCACGTTAACACTAGATTGCCCAGTCAGTCAGATTTAATTTCAGTTGTGTTAATTTTGTGTGTCTGTGTGACGTTGCTGCAGCCCTCCTCCACCATGTAAGGGACGTAAGAGGCAGGTGTAGCGTTGGATGAGGCATCGGTGAGGCTGTCACTGCATAAAAAGTGAGCCCGTGCCAACAGTTCATTATCGACACTATTGTCTTTCTGAGTAACCAAATGCAAACAGATAAAGTATGATAAGTCTAACAACGTCAAGTAACGTTAAGAAACGTGTGCAAGATATGTAAATAGTAATAAAATACTAATTCTTAGGACCTGGAGGTAGAGGCTAAGTTACGTCGTAGTGTCAATTAATGGAACCAATCAGAGAAGACCCCAGTGTCCTGTCCAGAGGCTCACAGCTTGTAGCTGTTAGCATCCACAAGGACACGAAATAACGGGTCGCTACACAGGTTAAGCTGCTCACCAAACTGCACTCCTGACTGCCACACGATGTTGGTTGGAAACTTTAGAGTACATGATCGACATCCTACCTGGTCGTGTTGGTCATTCAGAACTCTGGTATAGGTTGAAACTGCTGCAAGAATTAGCAGTCTTGTCGCGTCTCGCCAGACTCTTCTCTTCGGACCCTGCAAGGCTAATGCACCTTGGATGGGCTCGTTCGAGATCTTACTGACGCGTGCGAATATGAAAGAATACTGCGAGTGATGTTAAGAGGGAACACAGGCTACATATACTACTTCCGCACTGATAGCTTGCTACATTAAGTTTGGCTAAAAAACAGATAATAACATGGACCTTAGACGCCCAAATGCAATTGCTTTTTTTCAGTTTTGTCTGATATGAAGTACTTCGAACTCCTAAAATAGTGAAGTCGGAAAAACAGTGTGATGTAATTTGATCATTACAAGTGCGGCGAAAAAGAGAGGGACAGAGCAAGGAGGAAATTCTGGTTTATACTTTGTTACAAATAAGAATATTGTAAACAATACTATGACCTATGCAGAGAGTTACAGAAACTGATGGAAGACATAAAATCTGTCCGCCACGTGATAATTAGATATTTTAAAGCGAAAATTGGAGAGAATCTAAAGAGCGATTTATCATAGGAAAATTTCAGGTATGGTAGGAGAAACGACATAGATTAGACGTAGTAGAACTTTCTGTGAATAGCAACATGTTTGACCTTAACACATTCTTACAGACGAAATAAAAATGAAAGAAGTCTTACCAGGACGAAATTAAATTAAAAATTATGTTGAGTGTATCCTATGAAACAATGAATACATCTGATGGTTATAAACCTCTTTAGAATTTCGTGTGACCGTTGACTCTTTGCACGCACAGTGAAAATTGATACGAAGAAACTATAAGGAGAAAAAGGAAGATTAGTGTTTAAAACGCCGTCGATAGCGATGTCATTAGAAGCGACCATGACCTCAGAGAGGGCGAGGATGGGAAAAGAAGTCTGCTGTACCTACCCTTCTGATGAGAACAGGCTCTGAATTCGCCTTAGAGAAGCCACGAAAAACTTAACTCTGGTAGTCGGACAGTTATCTGAATCCCACTTATTCACAATGAGAGAAAGTGCCGACGGTAAAAGCAAAACAGACTAGCGAAGAATACCAGTGAAAATGTTTCGTTAAGTCAGTTGGAGTATAGAGGCGTCCATGGAAATCAGACAACAGTGACTAAAGTAACAGAAGCTAGTCATGGCAAAACTGTTAGAGAAACTGAGAGGATATTTGGGAAATAATTTAAAAATTGCAAAACCACCTGTACATATGAAACCCTCGCTGAAAGTTCAGCACTGATCGACGTATTCTATACTGCACAATCCCACAATTACTATTATGTCATATGTAAAATATTTAACTTACCAAGGTAAATGACAGAAAACTTGCTTCTCTCGTGATCAGGCGCCCATCTACATATAATTGTTTGTATAGCCGGTATAATACCACCCTGGAAATAAAAAGAAAGTATTTTATGAATTTTCTCTGCAAAAAATGTGAAGCTATTACTTGAGCTAAATAGAGGATATGCACCTCAACTCTTAGACGGAGTTAATACAATATAGACTGCACTTATTCACCTCATTAACATTCTCCAGCCATTTCTGCTCTATGATAACTGGAGTGCATAAAACAGTACGGGTTTACGGACAACCCCAACAGAGAAGGTAATAGAGTGCAATGGTATTGTCATTGACAGAGGTCCTGATGGATCGAAACGGTATACTTACATATCTTTGATAAAATATAGCTTCTCGTGTGTGTCACATGCTGTTGATATATTTCAGCATCGTCAACTTGCTTAAACTTTTAATGTGATTTTTTGTTTCATGAACAATAGTACGTCGGCGTTTAGTGATTTGTGCGTATAGATGAAGAAAATACAAGTAATTAATCACCAAATAATTAGCAAGTTATAATTTCTGGCAAATGCTAGGTAAACATCTCCGTGTTACAGCAAAGTCACCCAAGTTTAGTGAGAGAATTTCATCTTAAACGAAGGTCAGCTAATAGAAGAGGAGGAATTTGAAGTGTTAGGTGATTATAATTAAACTGACGGTGTTCCGAGTGCTACAGTGTGGGCGGTGTACGTCGAAGGACGCTGAAACATTGTGGAAATGTTCATTAACCGGCACGCTCTCGGAGTATGCTGAAAAAAATAATAGTTCCAAAGTGACAATATGGCGCTGTAAGCAGGCAGAATGTGTTGTGGTTGCAGGAAAATTGGAGGAACGATCAAATACATCATAACGGTGATGGTGGAATGTTTATTAGGATATGGTCACAAGCTACAACATGTGTGCAGTATGGTCTCCCGACTCAGCAACCTGCTGCATCCGTAACAAGGTGTGGTCTCGCGGTCACGTTCTCGCTTCCTGAGCACGGGGTCCTGGGTTCGATTCCCGACGGGGTCAGGTATTTTCACCTGCCTCGAGATGACTGGGTGTTTGTGTTGTCCTCATCATCATTCAAGAAAGTGGCGAGACTGGACTGAGCAAAGGTTGGGAATTTGTATGAGCACTGATAACTGCGCAGTTGGGCGCCCCACAAACCAAACATCATCATCACCGTAACACGGCACGGTCGACGGCTGCTTGCAGTATATGCAGTGTAATCAGAGCGATATGTCGCCGTATGCCAGCCTTCAGATCAGGAATAGTCCAGGTACATTCCTGATAGACACGATCTTTCTAACATCCCCACAACTAGAAGCCACATTGATTTAGGGAGATCTGGAAGGCCACACGTCTCAAAATTGCCTATAGATGATGCAGTCATTACCGACGATTCTGTCAAAGCAAATCTTTCATGTGGCAAGCGAAAAGTGGTGTCGCCCCATCTTGCATGAAAACAGTGATGTGAACAAGGTTGCATTCTTGCAGCGCTGGAATCAGATGTTGCACAAGAAGGTCCTTATAACGTGCAGATTTCACTGTACATCTTACTAGTCCACAATGTGTCAGTCATCTCCTGGAAGAAAAATGGACCGAGAATGAAGGAGCTTGTGAGACCACATCTCACAGTCACGTAAGCTGAGGGCAGTGGATGTTCCTGTATGCCATATGGCGGAGTAGAACCCCGCATGCGACAGTTCTGTGCTTCAAGGCATCGCGCAGAGTAACATGTGCCGCGTTCATCAAAAGAATATTCCCCAGCCACATGTTATCCATTTCCATGCGTGCTACAAAACGAAGGGAAGAGTCATGGCTTTGTAGCCTGCCCTGGGGCTTCATTTTGCGCACGTTCTGAATCTTGTAGGGATGCCAGTATAAACCGCGCTGCAAAATTTTTTGAACTGTTGACCACAGGAAAAACAATTCTTGGGACAAATCTCGAGCGTTGGTAGCAGAATTTGAGGCATGTTCTGCACAGTCGACTATAGCTACAACTGCTTCATCGAGAACTGTCGGGGGAATGGGCCACCGCCTTTCCCTGCTACACCACCTAATTCACCTATTTCTCCGAATTATTTAATCATATTCTTTAGCCCGTTATTGACATTGGCAGCTGTTTCTGACAACGATATTCAGTACTGCAGCGCTGCTATTGCTGTTGTTCTGATAAAAAAAAACCTTCATCAACAGTGCACTGTCTCTCTTCTCGGCAGGTATTGCGCTTCGTACGGAAAACTTCAACCTTCTTAACTCGTTACACCAGTAGTCACTTCACAAAAGAAATCAATAAGCGTTGCCAACCGACAGACAGCATACTGATGGGAAAACAGAAAATATTTCATATGCTGACTGCTTACAGCGCCCTATTTTCACCTGGTGGCAGAAAGCGGAAGCATTATTCTTTCAGCGTACTCGATGAGCGCACCGACCGATGAACATACCTGCGGTGTTTCAGTGTTCTGCCATGTACACAGCTCACTTTGCAGCATTCGGAACACCGTCAGTTTAATTATAACCACCTGGTTTATACGCGTACATAAAATGGCTGTCATTGATAGTGCGCACGAGAACACTGTAATAGGCCTACTCTTAATGTTTTCGATATCTCAGACACCGGACAGTCAATATCCTAACCTCCACTTAACTAATATCACTGCCATAGCAATGGTAAGTGAGACGATGAAAGTTTTTGTGATGTTCTTGGTTATTGTTGTTGTTGTGGTCTTTAGTCCTGAGACTGGTTTGATGCAGCTCTCCATGTTACCCTATCCTGTGCAAGGTTCTTCATCTTCCAGTACTTACTGCATCCTACATCCTACTGAATCTGCTCAGTGTATTCATCTCTTGGTCTCCCTTTACGATTTTTACCCTCCACGCCGCCCTCAAATGCCAAATTTTTGATCCCTTGATACCTCAGAACATGTCCTACCAACCGGTCCCTTCTTCTTGTCAAGTAGTGCCACAAACTCCTCTTCTCCCCAATTCAATTCAATACCTCCTCGTTAGTTATGTAATCTACCCATCTAATCTTCAGCATTCTTATGTAGCATCACATTTCGAAAGCTTCTATTCTCTTCTTGTCCAAACTATTTATCGTCCATGTTTCACTTCCACACATGGCTACACTCCATACAAATACTTTCAGAAACGACTTCCTGACACTTAAATCTATACTCGATGTTAACAAATTTCTCTTCTTCAGAAACGCTTTCCTTGCCATTGCCAGTCTACATTTTATATCTTCTCTACTTCGACCATCATCAGTTATTTTGCTCCCCAAATAGCAAAACTCCTTTACTACTTCAAGCGTCTCATTTCCTAATCTAATTCCCTCAGCATCACCCGACTTAATTCGACTACATCCCATTATCATCGTTTTGCTTTTGTTGATGTTTATCTCATATCCTCCTTTCAAGACACTGTCCATTCCGTTCAACTGCTCTTCCAAGTCCTTTGCGGTCTCTGACGGAATTACAATGTCATCGGCGAACCTCAAAGTTTTTATTTTGTCTCCATGGATTTTAATACCTACTCTGAAATTTTCTTTTGTTTCCTTTACTGCTTGCTCAGCATACAGATTGAATAACATCGGGGAGAGGCTACCACCCTGTCTCACTCCCTTCCCAGCCACTGCTACCCTTTCATGCCCCTCGACTCTTATAACTGCCATCTGCTTTCTCTACAAATTGTAAATAGCCTTTCGCTCCCTATATTTTATCCCTGCCACGTTTAGAATTTGAAAGAGAGTGTTCCAGTCAACACTGTCAAAAGCTTTCTCTATATCTATAAATGCTAGAAAAGTGGGTTTGCCTTTCCTTAATCTTTCTTCTAAGATAAGTCGTAAGGTCAGTATTGCCTCACGTGTTCCGATATTTCTACGGAATCCAAACTGATCTTCCCCGGGGTCGGCTTCTACCAGTTTTTCCATTCGTCTGTAAAGAATTCGTGTTAGTATTTTGCGGCTGTGACATATTAAACTGATAGTTCGGTAATTTTCACATCTGTCAACACCTGCTTTCTTTGGGATTGGAATTATTACATTCTTCTTGAAGCCTGAAGGTATTTCGCCTGTCTCATATATCTTGCTCACCAGGTGGTAGAGTTTTGTCAGGAACGGCTCTCCCAATGCCGTCATTAGTTCTAATGGAATGTTGTCTACTTCCGGGGCCTTGTTTCGACTCAGGTCTTTCAGTGCTCTGTGAAACTCTTCACGCAGTATCGTATCTCCCATTTCATCTTCATCTACATTCTCCTCCATTTCTATTATATTGTCCTCAAGTACATCGCCCTTGTATAGACCCTGTAGGCAGTATCTATCTCACCCCTACTGAGATAAGCCTCTACATCCTTACATTTGTCCTCTAACCATCCCTGCTTAGCCATTTTGCACTTCCTGTCGATCTCATCTTTGAGACGATGTTTTCGGTAATATAAGAATAAGTTAAGTTTAGGCATTGTAAGGAATTACAATGTAGTTAACGGAGTAATAGGCGTTAGTGTTCGTGGTAGACCTTTTTTTACCAGAACTGAATTTTGAAGATGAACTCTGCAGATTGTCGAGGTGCGTCGAAGATGTGTAGCTAACTTTCCGACCATTTGTGTTCTCGAGATATAAGACGTTCTCAGAGTGTTGCAAAAAGTGTTCAGACTGTGTGTTTAGTAACAAACAGTGATATATAAAAGAGGTACTTCCAGGAGCTGTAAACTCTCGGACTTGAGAATTGCGGCAACTGTGTCATTGCCCGAAAAACGGAATCATTGCCTTTCAAGGTATAGGGCTTTTAATTATTGTTATATACCATCTAAAAGCATGTTGAAGCAGTTGGCTCACACGCCAACATGTGTGTAATACTGTTAAGTAAGTGAACTAACGACCGAGCTACTGGAACAACACTTCATAGGATTTCTTGGTTGTGCGCCAGCTGTATGGACATAAGAAATATTCTTCTTGCGCATTAGGGACAGTTCTGCGACCTACAATGTTACAGGGGCCTAGTACTGAGTGCAATGAACAATTATTACACCACTATTTGTGGCGAGAAACCCTAAGGGAATTATCTAGTGCACAAAAGCAAAATCATTAAGCTTAAAGAAAACATTTTGTCTCACTGTTCCTTTCACCAGTTTCTATTCTAACTGAAGTGTTCAAAGGATACCAAGTGACGTCGATGATCCAAAGGTAAAATTTGTAAAAGGAGTTAGTTTTATTCTTACAGCGATCCACAAAAGCATTCAAGTGTGTGATCATCAAATGCGGTGGGCTACTGTTCTTTATTGCAACGTGTCTGGTAAAACTGACATCCAGTTTATGTAATTCACTGCCTCTAGAGTCCATTGCCCTCCTTCGTGCATCTGTCGAGACTACTCAAAAAAAATTTTTAAAAAAAAGAAGAAGAAGAAAACACATCAGAACATTCCGTAACGCAACTGCCAACTCCTGTGTGATGAGTGTAAGCAACCTTACTGTACAGTTATCCTGATAACTATATTAGTGTTAGTTTGGGAGTAAACAACCTTACTGTACAGTTATCCTGATTACTACGTTAGAGACGCTATACCTCATAGAAGCTTCACTTTAATCCCTTGCCCGTTTATCTACGTCCTTTTGCAGCACACTTGAGCATATTAAACACAGAATCAAATTTTTCCATTATCTGCCTTCACCTATCGGCATTCTTTCAATAACCGTACTGTTTGCTATTCACATTTCTTCGCGCTGTTGTTCATGCCGAAATGTGAGCTTTTGTGTGGTGATGCTGTTGTTACATTATTGAAATGTATCTTCAGTAGTTTATTAATAAGCTTCCTTTTAGCGACCTTAGTAAACGTAAATGTGAAGCTCACTGTTGTTTATTTTATTTATACGAGCATATTTACAGACGAGGCTGACGAAGACATTAGTTCCCATTTCTCTTGTGTGCGGAAACTGTAATCTACTTGCAGTTTTCTGACATCACTGCAGGCAAATGCGCGGCGCCTCTTTCCGTCAGAAACCTGCTCAGTGTAAAATTGTCGGTTCACTCCATGCCTTGTGGCAAATTCATTTTAGCCACGAGATCTTTGAGATTATCTGGCTGTCTCTGTTTCTCGGCTTTTGATATTTGCTATGAACTGACTGTTCTTTAGCACCACCCAGAGTACACGCGTGACGTATGGTATGTCGCGGACGCAAACAGATGCTCTTTACAAGTTGAGCAAATCTTCATCACCGTCGTATGACTGTGGTGCGGAACGACAAACAGTTGCTCGTGTTATATCGACATGTCCCAAACGTGCCTAAAAAGGTCCTTTCAAAGATTTCTTGACAGCGACGAATGATGTTATAAAATACATAAAAGACCTTAATATCCGTATATAGCTGTTGTCATTTGTGTTATTTTATGCCGGAGAGCTGTGCTTACATGTTAACGTGTAGTAATTTTGTTACCTTTGTGTATGTGCTATAATAAGATAAATAAATAAATGTGGTTCGCTCTGTACAAGTCATCAGTGTTTCACTAGATTTGACGGCGTCTTCCATCTGTTCTTACCTCGTCGTCTTTTCACACATACTACACGTAATGTCCTCTGAAGGCTATGCTGTCCTGTTGTTGAGGTCTTTAGTCCGAAAACTGGTTTGATGCAGCTCTCCACTCCAGTCTTGGAGTCGCACTTTTGTTTTAGTAAGTACCGTTTTGAAATAAATAATAAAACAAGTAGACTTTTCTTACCAGTTTTATTTTTACATGAAAGCCTGTACTTTAACCTACTTTTCTACATAGCTGCCACCAATAGTAAGGCACTTATCGTATAGTACAACCAGCTTTCAATACCATCCTTGTATAAATCTGCCACCTGAGCGTAGCTTTCGATAATTCAAACGTTCTGTACCAGTTGCATTAAGCACACGTCTTGACACTTGAGGAAACTCATCACACAACGTCGTAATCGCAAAGCGTCTGTTCCGTCTCAGTTTTTATCAACCTTCTGCTCCAAATCGTCAGTAATGACTGAAGGTCGCCCATTTCGTTCCTCATTATGCACGTTCGTACGAACACCTTTAAAAGCTCTCACATATTCCGTACCATCCCATGACTCTTAAAGTATCAAGATGTGTACTTTATGCAGTTGCTGCACAACGTTCAAATTATCGACAGTTATGTCCGTGGCTTGTGGTCTTGCGGTAGCGTTCTCGCTTCCCGCGCATGGGGTCCCGGGTTCGATTCCCGGTGGGGTCAGGGATTTTCTCTGCCGAACCGCCCCGCGAGTGGTCTCCCGGCCACCAATGCCATACGCTCATCATCATCGAAAGTTATGCTCAGGCGGCAGATTTCTGCGAGTATGGTATGCAGACGTGGTTGTACGGTACGGTAAGAGCCTTAATATGGGTAGGCATTATGGAGAAAAGTAGATTCAAGTACAGGCTTTCATGTAAAAATAAATTGCTAAGGAAAGTCTACTTGTTTTATTTTTATTTCAAAACGGTACTTACTTAAAAAAACACACGCCTCGTACGTCGCGCAAGCCTATTTACCTCTGCATCCTACATCCTCTTGAATTGTTTTACTGTAACCAAGCCTTGGGCGCCTCAACAATTTTTACAACTACAGTTCCCTCCATTGCTCAATTAATACACTCCTGGAAATGGAAAAAAGAAAACATTGACACCGGTGTGTCAGATCCACCATACTTGCTCCGGACACTGCGAGAGGGCTGTACAAGCAATGATCACACGCACGGCACAGCGGACACACCAGGAACCGCGGTGTTGGCCGTGGAATGGCGCTAGCTGCGCAGCATTTGTGCACCGCCGCCGTCAGTGTCAGCCAGTTTGCCGTGGCATACGGAGCTCCATCGCAGTCTTTAACACTGGTAGCATGCCGCGACAGCGTGGACGTGAACCGTATGTGCAGTTGACGGACTTTGAGCGAGGGCGTATAGTGGGCATGCGGGAGGCCGGGTGGACGTACCGCCGAATTGCTCAAAACGTGGGGCGTGAGGTCTCCACAGTACATCGATGTTGTCGCCAGTGGTCGGCGGAAGGTGCACGTGCCCGTCGACCTGGGACCGGACCGCAGCGACGCACGGATGCACGCCAAGACCGTAGGATCCTACGCAGTGCCGTAGGGGACCGCACCGCCACTTCCCAGCAAATTAGGGACACTGTTGCTCCTGGGGTATCGGCGAGGACCATTCGCAACCGTCTCCATGAAGCTGGGCTACGGTCCCGCACACCGTTAGGCCGTCTTCCGCTCACGCCCCAACATCGTGCAGCCCGCCTCCAGTGGTGTCGCGACAGGCGTGAATGGAGGGACGAATGGAGACGTGTCGTCTTCAGCGATGAGAGTCGCTTCTGCCTTGGTGCCAATGATGGTCGTATGCGTGTTTGGCGCCGTGCAGGTGAGCGCCACAATCAGGACTGCATACGACCGAGGCACACAGGGCCAACATCCGGCATCATGGTGTGGGGAGCGATCTCCTACACTGGCCGTACACCACTGCTGATCGTCGAGGGGACACTGAATAGTGCACGGTACATCCAAACCGTCATCGAACCCATCGTTCTACCATTCCTAGACCGGCAAGGGAACTTGCTGTTCCAACAGGACAATGCACGTCCGCATGTATCCCGTGCCACCCAACGTGCTCTAGAAGGTGTAAGTCAACTACCCTGGCCAGCAAGATCTCCGGATCTGTCCCCCATTGAGCATGTTTGGGACTGGATGAAGCGTCGTCTCACGCGGTCTGCACGTCCAGCACGAACGCTGGTCCAACTGAGGCGCCAGGTGGAAATGGCATGGCAAGCCGTTCCACAGGACTACATCCAGCATCTCTACGATCGTCTCCATGGGAGAATAGCAGCCTGCATTGCTGCGAAAGGTGGATATACACTGTACTAGTGCCGACATTGTGCATGCTCTGTTGCCTGTGTCTATGTGCCTGTGGTTCTGTCAGTGTGATCATGTGATGTATCTGACCCCAGGAATGTGTCAATAAAGTTTCCCCTTCCTGGGACAATGAATTCACGGTGTTCTTATTTCAATTTCCAGGAGTGTATCTTGAAGCTTCAGCAGGTGTCCTACCAACCAATCAAGCTCTTTTTTCTTCTTGATTCGATTCGGTACCTCTTCGCTAGTTATTCGATTTTCCCTCTTATCTTCGGCATTTTTACAGCACCACATCTCAAAAGTTATTATTCTCTTATTGCCTGTACTGCTTATCGTCCACATTTCACTTCCATACATGGCTATACTGCAGAGAAATACTTTCAGAAAATACTTCCTATCATTTTAATTAATGTTTCATGTTAAAGTATCTCTTCTTTCTTTTTTTAGAAAACCCATTCCGAACAAATAATCTTCTAATTTCTTTGCTGTCTCTGATAGAATTACAGTACCATCGACTAACCTCAATATTCTTATTTCTTCTCCATGAACGCTAATTCACTTTCCGAATTTATCTTTGAGTTCCTTAACTGCTTCCTCATTCCAGAGATTGAATAACAACCGGGAAAGGTTACAATCCTCTCTCACTCGCTTCTCGACCACTGCTTCCCTTTCATGATCTCCGACTATTTCACTTGCTTTCTGGTTTCTGTGCAAGTTGTGGATACCGTTCGCTCACTATACCGACTACCTTCAGAATTCCAGTGAGAATATTACAGTCTACACTGTCAAACACTAAATCACATATTCTAAATTTTGTCCTACTTATCTCTCCCCTTCTATTGCTCCTTCCAGCCCTGTTACACTGTTTACTGTTCCGTTAACAACGCTCCATTTTGCCTACTTACCACTTCACCTATTCTTTTTCATATGTCTTTGTATTGCACTTTATCTTTCTGCTTAATATTGAATATCTTCTAATGTGGCACAAATTATCAAATATTCCGTTTCTTCATCAGCCTTCATAAAACGCAGTGTTCCAGGAGTACAGTAACACAAACTTCTGCCAAGTCTACCTTAGGACTACCTCACTTATTTTTTTAATATAATTTTCTTCGTTTGCGTCTTGCGGAAAATTTTATGCCTGTTAGACTGTCCAGCATCAGTTTTTATATTCCATCTTTCTTATGTCCATAATGCCTCTGTCGTCTCTTGTCATCATTTTACTTCCGTTCAAAAGGTTTCTTTCAGTTTAATAACCTTTTAATATTATCTTGATGAAAGTATCCCGTTAGTTCCACTGTGTCGTAATAAACATGAGGCTCCGTGTGCGATGTGCTAGCATGTAGACTCGCCAAACACTGTAGTCCGGCGCTGCTCAATTAGCAGTGTCCAGTCGACTAGTTAGGAACGCGTTGCCGTTAATTTGTGTGTGCATATGTGTGTCGTCTGTGTGAGTGTCGGTGAATCATCTCGTCAGTTATCCGGGGTGCACTAAACTAAGTCTTGTAGTTATCCGTTTCGGGGATAGTGATGATGCTCTTCATTGCCAGGCCGTTAAAAATAGGAGCTAAGGTTGCAGAGAGCATCAGATCCGTAAACAGCCTGTTGACTTCAAACATTTAGCCACTTGGCATACTACTATCAACGTACTTCATATCTTTAATGTGGAACTTGCGGACGTTTAATGTTCGGGCTTCTCTGCTTTGAAAGCAGTGAGAGACATTAATTCCTTATCCTAAGGCTGCTGTACACACCCAGGCTCGGCACGGTGTTCTTGTCGTAACAGACCTATACAGAGGTGCTTAACTGTTATTACAAAGTGAAACATTCTGATCTGGTCTGAAGAAATATAGATTTAACAATACGTTTATTATGGTCTCCTTACAAGATCCTGCAATTTTACCTGGTGTTATTAAAACAAGTATATATTGATCTTTTTAAGTGCGCTTTCAGTAGGTCCACTGTGATTCCTTCAATAGAGCCAAAACATTCCGGCCAACAATATATTTAGATGTGATACTTGACAGGAGTCTGAGAGCGCCAAATCTGCTAAATTAAATGGTTATTCCAACAAATAGCCATTCTCCCATTGTGAAATCTCCTGTGTAGACAGGTGTATTCTAGTGATAAAATATAATTTTTTTAATTTTTAAAAATCTTTCCCTTTTTTTACCAATAGCGCGCCGATTAACAGAATAAGACTGATTCCTCTTAAAATGGTCCAAACATTGCTGAAAAAATTTTTTTTAACTTTTTTCTTGCGAGTATTGAAAAACTGCAGTATACAAACAATTTCTGATAGTTCGCCATGTTAAATGCAACATTTCTGTTTACAGCGTCAACTACTTGACGTTTAGGCAACTGCTGATCGTTCAAAATCATGTTTTGCACTTGCTCGGTGTTTCCAAGTGTGGTTACATATTGAGACGTCCTTCGCGTGCATTAAGTACAATAGATTTGAATTTAGCATCTCTTTTCTTAATTGTATAAAATAAAGACATAGATTTCTTTGGAGATCAGCTATCCAAACCAAAGAATTTTATGATGGCGCGGTGTCCAGTTTATGCATTTGAAAGAATCATGGAATAGCGGTATGAACATATACAGATGGCGGTAGTATCGCGTAGGCAACGTATAAAAGGACAGTGCATTGACGAAGTTGTTTTTCGTACTCAGGTGATACACGTGAAAATGTTTCCGATGTGATTATGGCCGCACGACGGAAATTAATAAACTCTGAGCGCGGAATGGTTGTTGGAGCTAGACGCATGGGACATTCCATTTTGGAAACCGTGAGGGAATTCAGCATTCCGAGATGCACAGTGTCAAGAGTGTGCCGAGAAAACCAAATTTCAGGCATTACCTTTCACCACGGACAACGCAATGGCCATCACTTAACGACCGAGAGCAGAGGTGTTTGCTTAGAGTTGTCAGTGCTAACAAACAACCGACACTGCGTGAAATAACCGCAGAATTCAATGTTGGACGTACGACGAACGTATCCTTTCGGACAGAGCGGCGAAATTTGCCATTGATGGACTATGGCAACAGACGACTGACGCCAGTGCCTTTGCTAACAGCACGACATCACCCGCAACGCCTCTCATGGGCTCATGACCTTATTAGCTGGACCCTAGACGACTGGAAAACCGTGGCTTGGTGAGCTAAGTCCTTATTTCTGTTGGTAAAAGCTGATGGTAGGGTTCAGCCACGGCGCAGACCCCACGAAGCCATGGGCCCAAGTTGTCAATAAGGTACTGTGCACGCTGGTGGTGGCTCCATAATGGCGTAGGCTGTGTTTACGTTGATTATTGACTAGAATGGTTATTTCGGTTACTTAGAGACTATTTGCAGCCATTCATGGACTTCATGTAATCACCACGTCAGCGGGCCACAATTGTTCGCGATTGGTTTGAAGAATATTCTGGACAATTCGAGAGAATTATTTGGCCACCCAGTTCGCCCGGCATGAATCCCATCGAACGTTTATAGAACATGATCTAGAGGTCAGTTCATGCACAGAATCATGCACCGGCAACACTTCCGCAAATATGGAAGGCTATAGGAGCAGTCTGAGCCACTATTTCTGCACGGAACTTCCAACAACCTGTCGAGTCCATTCCACTTCGAGTTGCTGCACTACACCGGAAAAAAATGTCCGACGCAATAGTGAGAGGTACACTATGTGATCAAAAGTATCCGGGGACCTGGCTGGAAATGACTTACAAGTTCCTGGCGCCCTCCATCAGTAATGCTGGAATTCAATATGGTGTTGACCCACCCTTAGCCTTGATGGCAGCTTCCACTCTCGCAGGCATACGTTCAATCAGGTGCTGGAAGGTTTCTTGGGTAATAGCAGCCTATTCTTCACGGAGTGCTGCAGTAAGGAGAGGTATCGATGTCGGTCGTGAGGGCTGGCACGAAGTCAGCGTTCAAAAACATTCCAAAGGTGTTCTATAGGTTTCACGTCAGGACTCTGTGCAGGCCACTCCATTATAGGGATGTTATTGTCGTGTAACCACACCACCACAGGCCTTGCATTATGAACAGGTGCTTGATCGTGCTGAAAGATGTCATCGTCATCCCTGATTTGCTCTTCAACAGTGGGAAGCAAAGATGCTTAAAACATGAATGTAGGCATATGCCGTGATAGTGTCACGCAAAACAGCAAGGGTTGCAAGCCCCCTCCATGAAAAACACGACCACACCATAACATCACCACCTCCGAATTTTACTGTTAGCACTACACACGCTGGCTGATGACGTTCCCCAGGAATTCGCCATCGGATCGCCACATTGTGTACCGTGATTCGTCACTCCATACAACGTTTCTCCACTGTTGAATCGTCCAATGTTTACGCTCCTTACACCAAGCGAGGTGTCGTTTGGCATTTATCGGCGTGATATATGGCTTATGAGAGTTGCTCGACCATGAAATCCAAGTTTCCTCACCTCCCGCCTAACTGTCATAGTACTTGCAGTGGATCCTGATGAAGTTTGGAATGCCTGTGTGATGGTCTGGATAGATGCCTGCCTATTACACATTACGACCATCTTCAACTGTCGGCGGCCCCTGTCAGTCAACAGACGAGGTGGGCCTGTACGCTTTTGCGCTGTACGTGACCCTTCATTATCACATCGGAAACAGTGGACCTAGGGATGTTTAGGAGTGCGGAAATCTCGCGTACCGACGTATGACACAAGTGACACCCAAGCACCTGATCACGTTCGAAGTCCGTGAGTTCCGCGGGGCGCCCCATTCTGCTCTCTCACGAAGTCTAATGATTACTGAGGTAGCTGATATTGAGTATATGGCAATAGGTGGCAGCACAATGCACGTAATATGAAACACGTATGTTTTTGTGGGTGTCCGTATATTTTTGGCCACATAATGTATCTCATGACTTCTGTCATCTCAGTACATGCGCAAAACAACTGTACTGTTACCTGTGATCTCTCAGGTTTTCTCTGCGCGATTGATTAAACCTAAGCTTCCGGGCGTTCTGTCCCATTTATTTACAATATTTCGGCGGCCGACACAGCCGTCTGCTTCAGGTGCGAGTTTTACTGTTAATGTGCACTCGCTGCCCGGACTCCAAATTCTCTCCGATGGGTGTGGTGGCCGGCGAGATTTTAATAAACTGAGTGACGGACCCCAAGCGTTACTTAAATTGAAACCGTGATCTCTGTTTATTAAGCTCTCTGACATCTTTATTTCGATAGACTCCTTAATTACGCTGTGTCAAGAACATGGCGTTTGCACCACGCATTTTATTAAATGAATCGTGGAATTTTCGTCGTTATACTCGAGGCAATGCTGGGCGACAGCTGATTTGCTCGGTTGTTTCAGTCGGACGTGTCTCTGATAACCCTTGCATCTCTCCTAGACTGTCCTGACAGTCTGCCGCATGCATGGAATGCGATAGACACCCAACTTTCGGAGAGCTAGATCCTCTTTAACGTTACAAATAATATGAGTCCTGAGTCACAGTTGTTGCGAAGGCTGGATTAAATTTACTTAGAGTTGATCCGGATACTGTTATTTTACCTGCGGAGAAGGGCAATTTTACCGTTTGTCTTGGTCGAACATGATTACTTTCGGAGGATGCAGTATTTACTGTCTGATTCAGCGTATCACGGGATCGGTGCTGAGCCCACAAAAAGTGTTGAGAGAAAGGCCAACAGCCTACTGAACAAAAGTTTCTTATCGCAAGAGACTACCAAGGGTCTTAATTCTTATTGTGCTGTTCCTCCTAGGCTATATGGCTTCCCTAAAGTCCACAACGAAGGGGTTCCTCTTCGTCAGATTGCGAATAACATTGGCGCTCCGACATATCGTGTAGCAAAACACCTTGCCACTCTCTTGAGCCCAGTACTACTCGTAGGTCGGTGCGAGCACCACATTAAGATCGCGGCGGATTCCTTAGGTCTGTTAGGGGGAATGAGTTTGAATGACTCTGATACTCTAGTATGTTTTGAGGTGGTCTGTCTCTTTTCTCGTGATCCTCTGATCTTTACGGCAGACTGAGATTAGGTTTGGTGAGGAACTAACGAATCTATTTTGACCTGTGTTCACTCCCACTTACTTTTTATTCAATGAGTAGTACTACGAGCAGACAAATGGAGTTGCAATGGGAAGTCCATTGTCACCTATTATTGCCAATTTGCTTACAGAAAATTTCGAGAAACGTCCCTTGGAGTCGGCGGCTTTGAAACCTGCGTATTTTCTTTCTTTCTTTTTCTGTCAGGTATGTGGACGATACTTTTGTTGTTTGATCTCATGAAAGTAAGAATCTGAACGAATTTTAGAACATCTGAATTCAATCCACCTGAATATTTGTTTGACGATAGAGGTGGAAAAGCAAGGCTATCTTCCCTCTCTTAATGTGTTGATCAGGAGGGAGGTGGCTAGTACGTTGGGACATGCCGTTTATAGGAAGTCTACTCACAGTGACTTGTATCTGCGGGCAGACAGTAGTCACGTCCGGCTCAACGTGAAGGCCTACTTGGTCTCTTGGTTCATAGGGCCCATGTTATCTCGGACCCTGAGCAATTGTCAGCTGAGTTAGCCCATCTCGAAGATGCCTTTCGTCAGAATGGCTACAGTGGAAGACAGATCAGACCTGCGTTGCACCACCGACCAACTATGCACCAGATGAGTGATGATAATACCAAGTTGGCACAAAAGTCTAGGTCTTCTTTTCGAACAAGATTGGTCGTATTTTGCAGAAATATGGTATGAAGTGTTTTCTGACCATCATCTAACATCGAGGTCCTTTTAGGTTCCGTAAAGGATGATCTTGGTATGCGTAAGGCGAGTGTCTACCGTATTCCCTGCAGTTATGGCAGGTCATGTATTGGTCAGACTATCAGGACTGTGGAGCATAAGGGGCACACAGTCTTACAGCAGCCGAGTAAATGTGCCAATGCAGAACATTATCTTGGTACCGGTCATCCTATGCAGTATAACAACACTGAGATTCTGACATGCACTTCCACCTATTGGGATAGAGTTATTAACAAAGCTGTTGAAATTAAATTAGCAAGTATCCTTATAAATAGAGACAGTGGTTTTTGTTTAAATTCTGCAAGGAATCCCGCTCTCTCCCTTATCCAAAAGCCGAGGGTTACAGTTTATGCTACCTCACCCGTTGATTACACGGGCCAACGATGGAAAAACGTTTTTGCTGAAATTGCCTTATTCTTGTGTTTTTTAGGGTGGCAAATGCAAATATGATACTTAAAAAACTGAATCACCCACCTTTTCTTCATATTTTACAGTTAAATTTATTAAATTAACGATTTTTAAAAAAATTTAACAGCTTTCATACAGTAAAAATAATTTTAAAAGGTGGTATAATGAATGTAGATGACGTTGGTAGCAATGCTGAAAAACATTTGCAGGCAAAAGAAGGTCGACTCTATTTTTGTGTTAACAGATGGTGTTTTGTTTACTGTCAACCTAACCTCATTTTCCCATTTCCTGTACATATGCTCAGTACAATGTCTAATCGTGGTTGTAAAAACTCTGCTGACAATTTATGTTATATTTGTGGTGAATTTGTGATTAAAAACACCAAAGAAACATTACAGACTTTGTGAAAAAGGTTTATCTATCATACTTTGGATCTAAACTTTGTGATGAAGATAAATCTTGGGCTCCACATAAGGTATATTATGTGTGTGCTGAAGATCTGAGAAAATGGTCCAAAAAAGAGAAAAAACACTTTAGATTTGCTGTTCCTATGATATGGAAGGAGCCAGGAAATCATTCCGATGATTGCTTCTTTTGCAGTGTTGATGTTACTGGTCATAATTCGAAAAGCAAGAAGGTAATAAGCTACCCTAACCTTCCGTCCGCCATCCGACCAGTAGGGCATGGTGTAGATTTGCCGGTTCCTGAACCACCAGATGATTTAAATTCTATTCCAACAGAAGTATTTTCTGATGTACAATGTGATTTAGATGAAGCAGATGATGATGAATCGATTGTAATACAGAAAGTCTAGAGCCCAAATTGTTTACTCAGACCGAGCTTGACGATTTGGTTAGCGATCTGGGCTTAACGAAAGAAAAAAATGAATTACTTGGCTCTAGATTAAAAGAAAAGAACTTATTGGCAGCTGGAACCAGCATATACTTGTATAGAAAGAGAGAGCATCAATTTTCCAAGTTTTAATAATTATTAATTTCACTATCTACACCTTCTGACGTCGGTCACATTTGGTTTGTCGTAGCGCTATCGTGCGTATTATCTTTCAAGAGTTTCTCTGGAAACCGAGGTTTTAAATTCCCTTGCATGGCGCTTACTTGCTGCAGTTTTGCCCTGAAAATGGCAGGGTGTGCAGCTATCGAAAAATCGGCGGTTGTCGACGACGTCACCCGGCTGCGTTCCCGCAAGTTATTTCAACATTACGAGGAATACGTTTTATATTACGAGTAGTTGAAGGGAACGAACTACAATGGATACAATGTTTCCGCTGGAGTCTACCGATCTTTCCGGGTACTAGACCAGCACAAGGTAAATAAACGGTTTTTTGTTTTTCTTCCTCGGTGTCAGTCTCAGCTTCTTTCTCAGGCGTTTTTGATTTTTATTGCATCGCCCGTTCAGTGTTGATGATCTGAGCACCCGTTCCTTCGGAACACTGTTCACTGTTCAGAAGAGAAGTTCTTCAGTGAGGCTCTACTTGTCCGAAAACGATCAAGCTCTGTGGAAAAGGGTCTTTAGCACTGAATTTTTTTGTGACGAATGATGGTGGTTCGATGCGTGGAGATAGAGATCAGTGCGCTTCGGTTTTTTATATACACTGTGGCTCTCGATTCCAACCGTTCCTTCTCTTAACACAGCTTGAGTTGACACTTAGCATACCGTATCATGCAACATGTACCAACATAATTAAAGGCAAATTTCATCTACGAGGTGCATTCAAGTTCTAAGGCCTCCGATTTTTTTTTCTAATTAACTACTCACCCGAAATCGATTAAACTGGCGTTACTTCTCGACGTAATCGCCCTGCAGACGTACACATTTTATACAACGCGGACGCCATGATTCCATGGCAGCGGCGAAGGCTTCTTCAGGAGTCTGTTTTGACCACTGGAAAATCGCTCAGGCAATAGCAGCACGGCTGGTGAATGTGCGGCCACGGAGAGTGTCTTTCATTGTTGGAAAAAGCCAAAAGTCACTAGGAGCCAGGTCAGGTGAGTAGGGAGCATGAGGAATCACTTCAAAGTTGTTATCACGAAGCAACTGTTGCGTAACGTTAGCTCGATGTGCGGGTGCGTTGTCTTGGTGAAACAGCACACGTGCAGCCCTTCCCGGACGTTTTTGTTGCAGTGCAGGAAGGAATTTGTTCTTCAAAACATTTTCGTAGGATGCACCTGTTACCGTAGTGCCCTTTGGAACGCAATGGGTAAGGATTACGCCCTCGCTGTCCCAGAACATGGACACCATCATTTTTTCAGCACTGGCGGTTACCCGAAATTTTTTTGGTGTCGGTGAATCTGTGTGCTTCCATTGAGCTGACTGGCGCTTTGTTTCTGGATTGAAAAATGGTATCCACGTCTCATCCATTGTCACAACCGATGAAAAGAAAGCCCCATTCATGCTGTCGTTGTCCATCAACATTGCTTGGCAACATGCCACACAGGCAGCCATTTGGTCGTCCGTCAGCATTCGTGGCACCCACCTGGATGACACTTTTTGCATTTTCAGGTCGTCATGCTGGATTGTGTGCACATAACCCACAGAAATGCCAACTCTGGAGGCGATCTGTTCAACAGTCATTCGGCGATCCCCCAAAACAATTCTGTCCACTTTCTCGATCATGTCGTCAGACCGGCTTGTGCGAGCCCGAGGTTGTTTCGGTTTGTTGTCACACAATGTTCTGCCTTCATTAAACTGTCGCACCCACGAACGCACTTTCGACACATCCATAACTCCATCACCACATGTCTCCTTCAACTGTCGATGAATTTCAATTGGTTTCACACCACGCAAATTCAGAAAACGAATGATTGCACGCTGTTCAAGTAAGGAAAACGTCGCCATTTTAAGTATTTAAAACAGTTCTCATTCTCACCGCTGGCGGTAAAATTCCATCTGCCGCACGGAGCTGCCATCTCTGGGACATATTGACAATGAATGTGGCCTCTTTGTAAAACAATACGCATGTTTCTATCTCTTTCCAGTCCGGAGAAAAAAAAATCGGAGTCCTTAGAACTTGAATGCACCTTGTACATTATTGCCTCCTCGGCGCCAGTCCACGCATTGTCCATTAGCGGTCATATCTGTAAATGAGACAGGACGCGGGAAACGAGTGGAGAGGCCTCCCTCCCCTGACCCTCACACATTCCTCCAGCAGGTACTCTACACACCCGCACCCCCAAAGAAGCGGCGAACTTTGCCCAACCCCGTTAAACTTAGTCTCTGATGACCTCACGATTGTGTACAAAATGGTTCAAATGGCTCTGAGCATTGTGGGACTTAACATCTGTGGTCATCAGTCCCCTAGAACTTAGAACTACTGAAACCTAACTGACCTAAGGACATCACACACATCCATCCCCGAGGCAGGATTCGAACCTGAGACCGTAGCGGTCGCGTGGTTCCAGACAGAAGCGCCAAGAACCGCTCGGCCACACCGGCCGGCTGTACAAATATGTAAAAGTACATAGAGCAGCGACATGAACTTGTGTAATTTGCTTGCATAGAAATTGTATATCTCGAAGGACACTGATTATTTGCATGTCGCCATTTGGTTGCGATGATTATTTCCACGTCGCCATTTGCTTGTCACCCATCTTTGTAGAAACACAAGCTAAGTATTGTCATTTAACTTATCGTAATAAACTCCAATCGCTTTTGTTTAACCATCCGAGAAAGCAGCATCCTAGGCACCTTATATTACACGAATGGGCAGGATCCCACAGGAACTTTCACACATCGACAGTTCACCACAATGAGAGTTGTACAGGAGGATCACACCAGTGGTCTAGGAGTAGCGTCTCTGATTAGTAATCAAAACGTCCTCGGTCCCGCTTACATTTTGAATAAAAATTTCCGGCGTAAGAAGTCAATCTCATTCTGCCAACGACCTTGTCAAAAGACAGAGGAGGAGCGGACAGAGGTTCGGGGTACTTCCTTGCCCTTGGGGTGGAAAACTGCCCCTAAAGGCGGAAGAATCAGCAATGATCAACGACGTGAGGATGCAGAAGGCAATGAAAACCACTGCATTAAAGACACACAACGTGTATCCACAAGACACGGGGCCTGTAACTGAGAAAATGTGATGATGATCTCTCAATTGGCAAAAGATTCCGAAATAGTCCCGCATTCGGATCTCCGGAAGGGGACTGCCAAGGGGTAGGTATCATGAGGAAACGACAAGGGGTAGGTGACCAGGAGAAAAAAATCGAATAACCAACGAAAGGATGACGTTCTACGATTCAGGGCGTGGAACGTCAGAAGTTTGAACATGTTAGGGAACCTATAAAATACGAAAAGGGAAATGATAAAGCACAATCTAGATTCAGTACGGGGTCAGTGAAGTGAAGTGGAAAGGAAACAAGGAATTCATGGCCAGCAGCATCAAACAAGTCAGAATTTAAAAAAATTAAAAAAAATAGCAGATAGGTGGAAGAAAGGCACACCTCCGTATTTTAAAATAATTTTTCTCGGATTCAGCTGTTCCAGCTGATCTGTCTCCCTTATTAGATTACACTAAATATTCAATGAAGCCGGCCGGCGTGGCCGATTGGTTCTAGGCGCATCAGTTCTAAGTTCTAGGGGACTGATGACCTCAGATGTTAAGTGCCATAGTGCTCAGAGACATTTGAACCATTTTATTCACTGGATGAGTACACTCTGCAGACTTGCACTCTTTCTTAAGAACAGTTTTACGTGCATCTCAAAGTTTGTGACCACATCTCCTGAATTATGTGTCGTAAAGTAATATAATTTCGCTGGCACATTGAGTAGTGTGTATGAATAGTGTCTGCAAAATGTGATGTGAATAGATTTAGTAGTAATGAAGTAACAAATTAAATCATGAACAGCGAAAATGTAGTGAGCAATAAAAAATTTTCCAAAGTACTTTACAGGGGCGTTACCGACACAAACTTTCGAAAAGCTTTGAAATTGTATGCAAAGTTTGTTGGAAATTGCTAAATCCTCTCATTCTCAAATACTGGACGACTATAATCTGTAAGCTGCTTCAAGACATATACACAGATCTAAACTTTAATATGGGTGTTTCAAAAAGAACGACCTGATATTGGGCGGTAATAATTACTAAAAATGGGACGTGGCGGAAACGAAATGTGTGTTATTCGAATGGGTGTTGCCTAAGATTCAGAAAATTGTCGTAAGATGTCAGCAGTGAGTCTTCTCAGTTCGCAGTCAGTCAGAAGCAAGACGGCGTCCTCTCAACCGAAGGCGTTTTGTGTGTTGCGGTTTACAGAGAGTGAGTCAGTGATATCGGTGCAGCGTGCTTTTTGTCGGCGTTTTGGCATTCATCTGTCTACAGCCAAGCTCATTCGTCGCTGGAATCGCCAGTTCGAAGAGACAGGATGGTTGTGCAAAGGTCTCCAATTCGACCTCGAACTGCTGATGACATGGTGAAAAGAATTCGGCAAACATTTGAGCAGGGTCTACTCGCCGCATAAGCAGAGAACTGGCAATGTCTCATACGACAAAGGGTGAGTGTTAAGGCGTCGTTTGGTCTATAAACGATACAGACAACAATTAGTACAAGGTCTTCGAGTTGGTGGTAAGAGGAAACGGATCGACTTCAGCAACGCTCTGATACAGGACATGGAACGCGATACATTTTTACCACGGTTCATTTTCAGCGACGAAGCAAACTTTTATGTTAGCGTAAAGTAAACCGTTCAACGTGTGCATATGGGGACTCTACATCTTTCAGGAGGACTCTGAGGACTTCATTTTCGCCGGCCGGTGTGGTCGTGCGGTTCTAGGCGCTTCAGTCTGGAACCAGGTGACCACTACGGTCGCAGGTTCGAATCCTGCCTCGGGCTTGGATGTGTGTGGAGTCCTTAGGTTAGTTAGCTTTAAGTAGTTCTAAGTTCTAGGGGACTGATGACCACAAATGTTAAGTCCCATAGTGCTCAGAGCCATTTGAACTATTTGAACTTCATTTTACAACAGGATGGAACTCTACCACAGTGGCCAACAAAGTACGTCAGTTTCTCAATGACACTCTGCCTCAACGCTGGATAGGGCACATGAAACCTCGAGACACTGACGTGCATTCTTGTCCTCCAAGAGCGCCAGACATGTCCCCATGTGATTTTTTCTATTGAGTTCTGAAATCAGGTCGTTCTTTTTGAAAGAAACCCATACTTCACACATCGTATTAAACCTTTAACGTAAGATTATATCTCTTCATAAGTAGATTATGACAGTATTTTAAATTTGGTCACTGATTGTGCAAAGTATAGAAAATCAATTTTTTTCTTTTCCGTGGAAGTCACTATATAGACATCATGAAACTGGAGTTTTTAACCGTTTTATAATATCGATAAACACAATCAGAAAATGAAAATAAGAGGATACAGACCCTGTAAAACAACAGAAGATTTTGCCCTAAGATAAAAAAGTGGTATTGATTATGGTCTACCACAATCTTTTCCTACAACGTCGTAGGTAAAGAATCCAGATCGTATTCGTCAGCTTTTGTAAACTGTCAAAGGTAGTACTCACTGACGCTCAATGAGAACTCAGTGTTAGCTTGCTCATCTCATATCTTGCTGGCCTCACATTATACCCTAGTCTATGCTTAGCTAAAGGAAAGTAAGAAAATAAACGAGAGGACGATATACATACCTGTACTAGTCCTTGGCCGACCCTGTTGGCGAACAGCACATAATCGCCAGCCCAGGCTGACACCGGAGTCAGGATAGTGAGGACAGACGAGAGGAAGATGCCGCACCCGAAGACGAGCTTGCCGCCGAAACGATCGGCCAGCACGCCTCCAGGCACGTGTCCGACAGTGTAGCCGTAGTAGTAGGCCGCCAGGATCTCGCCCTGCTTCTGCTTCTCCCACACGAACTCCCCGTCCTAAAACACGAGAGCAAACAATCAATACCACTGGGAGGGACTATCGTAGTTCCGTTTTAGGGTCAAAATACACTACTGGCCATTAAAATTGCTACACCAAGAAGAGATGCAAATGATAAAGGGGTATTCATTCGATAAATATATTATACTAGAACTGACATGTGATTACATTTTCACGCGATTTGGGTGCATAGATACTGAGAAATCAGTACCCAGAACAACCACCTCTGGCCGTAAAAACGGCCTTGAAACGCCTGGGCATTGAGTCAAGCAGAGCTTGGATGGCGTGTACAGGTACAGCTGCCCATGCGGCTTTAACACGATACCACAGTTCACCACAACACTGGCGTATTGTGACGAGCCAGTTGCTCGGCCACCATTGACCAGACGTTTTCAGTTGGTGAGAGATCTGGAGAATGTGCTGGCCAGGGCAGCAGTCGAACGTTTTCTGTATCCAGAAAGGCCCGTACAGGACCTGCAACATGCGGTCGTGCATTATCCGTCTGAAATGTAGGGTTTTGCAGGAATGGAATGAAGGGTAGAGCCACGGGTCGCAACACATCTGAAATGTAACGTCCACTGTTCAACGTGCCGTCAATGCGTACAAGAGGCGACCGAGACGTGTAACCAATGGTGCCCCATACCATCACGCCGAGTGATACTCCAGTATGGCGATGACGATTACACGCTTCCAATGTGCGTCCACCGCGATGTAGCCAATCACGGATGCGACCATCATGAAGCTGCAAACAGAACTTGGATTCATTCGGAAAAATGACGTTTTGCCATTCGTGCACCCAGGTTCGTCGTTGAATACACCATCGCAGGCGCTCCTGTCTGTGATGCAGCGTCAAGGGTAACCGCAGCCACGGTCTCCGAGCTGATAGTCCATGCTGTTGCAAACGTCGTCGAAGTGTTCGTGCAGAGGGTTGTTGTCTTGCAAACGTCCCCATCTGTTGACTCAGGGATCGAGACGTGGCTGCACGATCCGTTCTAGCCATGCGGATAAGATGCCTGTCATCTCGACTGCTACTTATACGAGGCCGTTGGGATTCAGCAGGCGTTCCGTACTACCCTCCTGAACCCATCGATTCCATATTCTGCTAACAGTCATTGGATCTCGACCAACGCGAGCACCAGTGTCGCGATACGAAAAACCGCAATCGCGATAGGCTGCAATCCGACCTTTATCAAAGTCGGAAACGTGATGATACGCATTTCTCCTCCTTACACGAGGCATCACAACAACGTTTTACCAGGCAACGCCGGTCAACTGCTGCTTGTGTATGAGAAATCGGTTGGAAACTTTCCTCATGTCAGCACGTTGTAGGTGTCGCCACCGGCGCCAACCTTAAGTGAATGCTCCGAAAAGCTAATCATTTGCATATCACAGCATCTTCTTCCTGTCGGTTAAATTTCGCGTCTGTAGGACGTAATCTTCGTGGTGTGGCAATTTTAATGGCCATCAGTGTATTAGGGGCAGTAGTGGATCCCAAAATGAGTAGTTTTCGATAAGAAAGTCCTGGTAGGAAATGAACAATTCCGACGATACGAGATCTTGAGTGTGCAATGCAATTTAACACGTGTTTGTAAACTGATAATGTTTCGTAACAAGCGTCTGCCGGCCGAACTGAAGTTGGTGGAGCTACCTTGAAAAACAGTACAATATCTTTGATCGTCGTAGAGTTGGGCTTTAAAGGTACGAGATCAACAAACCGAACTTCGAATTGGTGCATTTTGAGCGGTCCAGATTACTTGGCGTTCGTTCGGGGTGTGCTGTCAGTTTCTGGAGTTTGTGTCTCCTCTTGCCCGTGAGAAGATGTGGTTTCAATGCGACGGCCCTCCATCTGACTTCGATATTAATGTCCATACTTCAATCGGTAAACACTGAATAATTATACGAGGTGCATTCAAGTTCTAAGGCCTCCGATTTTTTTTTTTCTAATTAACTACTCACCCGAAATCGATTAAACTGGCGTTACTTCTCGACGTAATCGCCCTGCAGACGTACACATTTTACACAACGCTGACGCCATGATTCCATGGCAGCGGCGAAGGCTTCTTTAGGAGTCTGTTTTGACCACTGGAAAATCGCTCAGGCAATAGCAGCACGGCTGGTGAATGTGCGGCCACGGAGAGTGTCTTTCATTGTTGGAAAAAGCCAAAAGTCACTAGGAGCCAGGTCAGGTGAGTAGGGAGCATGAGGAATCACTTCAAAGTTGTTATCAAGAAGAAACTGTTGCGTAACGTTAGCTCGATGTGCGGGTGCGTTGTCTTGGTGAAACAGCACATGTGCAGCCATTCCCGGACGTTTTTGTTGCAGTGCAGGAAGGAATTTGTTCTTCAAAACATTTTCGTAGGATGCACCTGTTACCGTAGTGCCCTTTGGAACGCAATGGGTAAGGATTACGCCCTCGCTGTCCCAGAACATGGACACCATCATTTTTTCAGCACTGGCGGTTACCCAAAATTTTTTTGGTGTCGGTGAATCTGTGTGCTTCCATTGAACTGACTGGCGCTTTGTTTCTGGATTGAAAAATGGCATCCACGTCTCATCCATTGTCACAACCGACGAAAAGAAAGTCCCATTCATGCTGTCGTTGCGTGTCTACATTGCTTGGCAACATGCCACACGGGCAGCCATGTGGTCATCCGTCAGCATTCGTGGCACCCACCTAGATGACACTTTTCGCATTTTCATATCGTCATGCAGGATTGTGTGCACATAACCCACAGAAATGCTAACTCTTGAGGCGATCTGTTCAACAGTCATTTGGCGGTCCCCCAAAACAATTCTCTCCACTTTCTCGATCATGTCGTCAGACTTTCTTGTGCGAGCCCGAGGTTGTTTCGGTTTGTTGTCACACAATGTTCTGCCTTCATTAAACTGTCGCACCCACGAACGCACTTTTGACACATCCATAACTCCATCACCACATGTCTCCTTCAACTGTCGATGAATTTCAGTTGGTTTCACACCACGCAAATTCAGAAAACGAATGATTGCACGCTGTTCAAGTAAGGAAGACATCGCCATTTTAAGTATTTAAAACAGTTCTCATTCTCGCCGCTGGCGGTAAAATTCCATCTGCTGTACGGTGCTGCCATCTCTGGGACGTATTGACAATGAATGCGGCCTCATTTTAAAACAATGCGCATGTTTCTATCTCTTTCCAGTCCGGAGAACAAAAATCGGAGGCCTTAGAACTTGAATGCACCTCGTAGTATATCTTTGTTGTTTGTCCTTCAGTTATGATCCTTTTTATCAGGAACGGGTGTCCGCCCCTGGTAGCTGAGTGGTCAGCGTGGCGGAATGTCATACCCAACGGCCCGGGTTCGATTCCCAGCTGGGTCGGAGATTTTCTCCGCTCAAGGACTGGGTGTTGTGTTGTCCTTATCATAATTCCTTTCATCCCCATCGACACACAAGTCGCCGACATGGCGTCAACTCGAAAGACTTGCACCAGGCGAACGGTCTGCACGCCGGTCATCAGGAACGGGTAGAGGTATCAAATTGAAATTTATGTCAAATACCGAGGTCTACGGACCTTTGACGGTGTTACAAATTAAAACTCTAAGTCAACGCAGTCAAAAGACATGGCCATTCATGCCATATATTTTGATACTCGCAAATTCACTCATCAAAACTTATAGATGAACTATTTGTATACATATATAAGTTTGTACGAACCTTCAGAGCGCATGTCCAACTCACACTTTTCTTTTGTATGGTTTTGGGAATATCCACGGCTTCCTGTGCAGTTACCCATCGTGATACACAAAGGTTACGAAAATATATTCTCGGCTGGAGCAACGCAAGTGAAAAGCTATAACAAGAACTTCTCCAGAATGATGAACAGGAAATAGCGAATGACCTTTTACTCGTCCTAGATGGCACATGCAGATGAAAGTGAAATGAAACTGTTAAGCTTGCGGACTCCACGCAATATAGCAGGAAAGTAACGAAAACTAGGAAGTACAAACGCGCCAATCCATTACAACTCTCCCGTTAGCCATATTGTCTAGTTTTAGGGAACCAAAAGACCGAGAGCTTACTACCAGAGCTGCAGCTTAATAACCTAAAATCCGCTACCAATTCACAATTGAAGTACTCTCGACTCTTCATCCCTGAAGGTAATACGAAGCCACTATAGGATGTCAAGTCAGGCATAGCTGTATGCTTTCACGGCATTCAACCAGAGTTTCTCATAAACCTGTGATATTATGGCCGTAACTGACTAAGTCCCTCACTAATAAATCCAATATCGGTCCTAAAACCAGGAAAGCTAACTGACAGGCTAGAGGCTTATCGTCCCTTTGCACTTCTATAACCTGATTTAAAGTAGACAGCATTTAAGAGCGAGAGGGCAAGACAGGTTCCCGCCGGCAATGCACCAATGAGTGTAATGCTGGCGTTGTCGGTTCCCTCTGTGTTGTCTCTTCCACTGCGCAACGCGTAGTGCATCCAACTCTCACGTAGGAACTTCTCGAGTCATGTCAAGTCAAAGTCGTCCCATACTCAGAGAATAACAGAGCAGACGCAGACATGCAGAACTCCAGCATCGGTGTTCTAGGCAAGCTATCGAGCCATCAAGCTGAACGTTCGCGTCCGATGAACGGATCGTCATAAACAGCATTACACGCCCTCTCTTCATGAGACACTACTGAAAGGTTTGGAATTTAATCCAGGACATTAGTGCAATGACTGGTGATCAGGAACTTTGCCGCGCAGAGTGGCCGTGTGGTTTGAGGCGCCCTGTCACAGATTGCGCACCCCCTTCCGCCGGAGATTCGAGTTCTCCCTCGGGCATGGCGGTGTATGTTGCTCTTAGTATAAGTTAGTTTAAATAGTGTGAAAGTCTAGGGACCGATGAGCTCAGCAGTTTGGTCCCATAGGTGATCACACACGTTTCCACATTTTCGGGAACTTTGAATCACCACCACTCCTTCCAATATCCGCCAAATACTGACTGTGAAAATTTTTCACCACCAGGATTGGAATCGGCGTGCCTCAAGAGTCGAAAGCCACACCTCACAAGCGTATGTTATCGGTCCCGACTCCGAAAGTAGGTAGGACCTTTTCCTGTTGTGTGTGTGTGCGAAATCTTATGGGACTTAACTGCTAAGGTCATCAGTCCCTAAGCTAACACACTACTTAACCTAAATTATCGTAAGGACAAACACACACACCCATGCCCGAGGAAGGATTCGAACCTCCGCCAGGACCAGCCGCACAGTCCATTACTGCAGCGCCGTAGACCGCTCGCCTAATCCCGCGCGGCTTCCTGTTGTGAAAACTGCTCCTATCTGATGAACAAACGTAGCTCCGACCCTAACTAAAATTGAGAACAGATTTCTCAACGTACTTACAGGCGCTGTAGAGATCTACACCCTTCGTTTCATAATTTTTATGTTGTTTTTGTACGTGATGGAAACCGTCAGTTTCACACTTACTATGATATAAATATTGGAAAAAAATGCACAAAAGGCTGATTTCCGTAGCTTATTCATAGCAAACGCAATGCCATACCCGACGTTGGAAATATTCGTTGCCGAGCGAGGTACTTTTGTAAACAATGGAAGGAAAGGATTTCGGTACGTTCAGTTGTTTTCGAGATGACGAGATAAGTTTGGATCTGTCTTCTGAACAGGAAAATTTCACAAAAACTGCCACATGCCTGGTCATAAACAAAATTAATAATTTTTGGCGTATTTAAAGACTCTGTCGAGTTATGCCGTAAGTGAATTACAGATTTTTATGTGGTTTTTGTAGGATACAAACTGAAAAGCGATCTTCTATCACCGTGTTGAGCAGAGCGCTGTGGTGCCTTGCCTGCGGACAATACTTGTGATAACCTCGCTACTTTGAACATTAAACATCAGGTGCTTTTAATATATTTCCTCGAGTACTTATGCAACAAAAGTATGCCAAAGGATCCATGAAAGTATACCACTGGAGCAAGCTGGTTTCAGGTTAAAGTGTAGCTACGTCGGTCAGTTCCTGGCACCAACAATCTATATTGATGCTGGATATAAGAAGCGGCTAAAAACCTGCGTTGCGTTCATCGAACAAATTGCAACATACGACACTTTCTAGGAAAAACAACTGCTCTATGAACTCCTCCGCCAAATACCCTGTAAAACAACTCTCAGGTAAATAGACAATATTTTGAGTAATATAATTTTGCGTTTTTATAGATTATACATGGAGCGCCTTGAAAAAAACCTCGATAATGGCCTTCTTCAAGGCTCAATTTGAACAACTCTTCTGCTCAACTGCTACGTTACTGGTATTCCCATAACCAGATCCACCAAATTTGGCTATACTGATGATTTTTCAAGAGCAACCGCAACCAGATTAGTGGAAGAAACAAGGAAATGCTGATGCCTTGAACGTCATATAGAAATACAGTTCCTCTGCAACAGGAGCCCCTAACCCAGTGAGAGTGACTTGCAGGTGGCATGCTTCATTTAAACAACCTCATGACTAATAGAGAATCTGTGTGAACTACAGCAACAGGCTCCTGCACCACAATCGATACCAACTTCTCTGAAGTCACGCTTGATAGAACTCTGTATTTTAAGCGACACCTAACTAACATTGCCACACATCTTCAGACGATAAATAAACATTATGCAAAAACTAGGAGATGTTTCGCATGGTGATTTCATTGCCATGGTTCGCTATTCTGCCTTGGGACTGGTTTATTCTGTGGTAGAAAATTGTGCTTCTGTGTGGCTGATTAGATCACGTACAAAAAAGGTCGTCCAATTGAAACATCTGATAGTTTCCTTTCGTGCACAATTAGATCAACACTGAGCCACTGATTACAGTTCTAAGCCATATCCTACGATAGTGAAGTACACTACACTTGTCAGAGAGTAAAACAAATTTCCTTCAAAACCAACAGCTATCATTAAACAAAGATATCAGTGTCATACAAAGGAACAGATGGCGGTTCGCATCCGAACAAGAGAAGCTTCCATATTTGGATTGGAAGGATGGGAGGGTGCACTCTTCTTTAGTCAACGTGATCGTCGGATTTCACTCCTGCAGATTTCTACATTTCGAGTATGTAGATACGTTGGTATATGAAACACCAGTATAAATATGAATAACTGGTTGTTAGAATCTAAGCTGTCAGTCTCGTGATGCTGAGAGAGTTTGGTGAAATGTTATGCACCCCATTACTGGCGGTTGTCACTTTGAACTCTTGTATGAGCCTAAGCTGTTCGTACGAGAAATAATTGTCATTTAAAAACGATATTCCTTTTCGGCCTTTAGTTAATTACATCAAGGACCTTCTGCCATCTGTATATTGTTTACGTTAAAAGTTTGGAACATCCTTTATGTGAGTAGTAGCAACTGAAATCAGTTCATGATATCAAGTCATGACCGCTAACATAAATTTTAGTATGATGTTCATCCACAAACAATAAAGAAAGAGATATTATAACAAGTATTGTAAAAAAAGTATCATCATCATAAGCTGGTTTGCTCTTTGCTTAGTGTCGTTACCCTATTTCTTCATTCATTTCTTAAGAAACTGAATCTTGGGCTAGACATCTCCATCCACAGCGATCTTCAGCTCTTCTTACGTCATATAATGTGAAGAGGAAGACCGGCCATCTTCTTCACTCGATCCAACTCTCCATCTACATCACGGGTGTGCAACTGGCGGGCCACAGACCGGATCAGACCCACGACTGTTTTCAGTCCGGCCTGCGGAAGTAATTCATAGGAGAGAAAGCGTTGGGTTCGCATTGAACTTCGCCCGGGACACATTTTCCATATTTCCGCCGACGCTCGGCTCGCCTCGGGATTGCAGCTCATTACACAGAGAATTGAAAATTTTTATTAATTTGCGCATGCGCAATGCTATTTCGCCGCCATGGGATTTGAACAGCAAATTGAAACACTTTCCAGTCTGAGCGCGTAGTGTATATGTGCGTGCGGAGAGTGATGGAAAAAGCACACTACTTTGAAGGGTACGGGAAGTATTTTCGCCTCTTAGATCAGTGCTAACAACACATACACACACGCAAACCTTATTTACTGCCTACGTCTCAGCTGCACACTGATAGATTGCAGACGCTGGTAGTAGGCGACAGTGCCACGAAAATTATCAACTATTCTCCATTGTGCTGATTTGTAAAATTAGAGAGATTCGAGCGCGCACGGAGCCTTTTTCCGCAGTCGTTCTTCCCGCGAACCATACGCGACTGGAACAGGAAAGGGAGGTAATGACAGCGGCACGTAAAGTGCCCTCCGCCACACACCATTGGGTGGCTTGCGGAGTATAAATGTAGATGTAGATGTAGATTTGAACAGCGGCAGCATGGACACTAACTTGGTGAACAAACTGGTTATCAGTTGGTTCTCGTGTAAAGTTCTGTGCTAGTTGGTTGTTAATTTCTAGTGTTTCCGTTTATCTTTACTGACTTTATTCGCAAGAAGTCTGGCAATAAGAAGAGAAAAGTAGATGCTGAATGTCACCAGTTCCAGGAGAAATGGATGGTGGATTACTTCTTTACCGTCTAGAAAGATAAACCTCTTTGACTGTTGTGTAGTTAATCACTATCTACTGTGAAAAAATATAACGTGAAAAGGCACTTTTATACAGAACACATTGCTCAGCAACAGCTTAGAGGACAATTGCGGGAAGACAAAATTAAAGTATTAATTTCCCATTTGGACAAGCAATAGCATATGTTTCTCAAACCGGGGACACAGTGTGACAGTTCAATAAAGTTAGTTTTATAGTGCATAGAAAAACTGCCAAATCATTAAAGTCTTTTGCTGAAGACGCATTTGTAAAGACGTGTTTCTTGGACATTGCAGGTGCGCAATGATTGACAAATAAAAACGAGTTCGCACAAGTAAGTTTATCGATGAATTTTTAGCATCATAACCATCTGAAATGGAGACTATTTCCTTACTAACGGCGTTGCAGAATTTTGCAACGGAAGCATTTAAGGTACTGCTGCAAAACGTCGTAAGTAAAGAAACGATTACAAGACGTATACACAGCCACTTCGGTTGCACAAAATTCTGTCAATTGACCACGACTACGAATATACAAGTGAAATCATCAGAATAAAAAGTTACATGGAATACATGTAATCACACCATGTTTTAAAACGTCTGAGCAAAATTATATGTATTCCATGTAACTTTTTATTCCGATGAAAAAAATGAAATGATGGTACCGCATTGCCGGCCGGGAGGCCCCATCCGGGGAAGTTCGGCCGCCGAGTGCGGCGCGTCTTATTAGAGTCGATGCGACACTGCGCCTCGCGTTCCGGTGATGAGAATGGAATGACGGGGAGGACAACACAACAGAGGATCCACGAGCAGAGCCAAATCTCCAACCCGGCCGGGAATCGAACGCCGGCCTGCTGCATGGGAGGCAAGAACGTAACCACTGAGCTTTTCTTTTTTTTTATCTCGTTTCGTTCGTTATTTTTCGTCACATTTGTTCGGGGCGGGCGTCCAATGCCGCTTGTTCAAGTTCATCTTTGATCCATGAGTCAGTTTTTTCATTACAGAGGGCAGCTAACCATCTGACCGAACACGCTACTCACCTAAGCAGGCGGACTATTCTGATGAAGATTGCCCTAGTGAAATCTTCATCAGAATGAAAAGTTACGTGGAATACATGTAATCACGCCACGTTTTTAACGTCTGAGCAAAACCATGGTGCGATTACATGTATTCCAGGCAACTTTTTATTGTGATGAAGATTGCCCTAGTGCAATCGAAACCGTGATGAATTGACATAATTTTGTGCAACCGAAGTGGCTGTATATACGTCTTGTATATACATCCACGGTTGCTAGCTCACAGCCAACAAAATGTTTAAAATTGAAAGAAACAATGTGAACGACGCGTAAATTAATGAAACATCTGAAGACGGCTGAAAGTAAAACGAATATACTGTTTTGAGGCATAATTTGTTAGCGCGGCGTGTCGGGAAAGGGGTGCCATTGATATGGGTGAGTTATCCCATAAACAGTAACGTCACGGACGCTATAGCTTTGACTTTATACGGTAGGAGCGCTGCTGTCGTCTCACGTGACGAGGCGGCCCACAAGCTTACGTAAGTACGTAAACTGGCCATTGCGTCACCAATGTCTGCCTATGCCTGATCTATAAGTTCCTCTTCCTTGTGATATTCTGCCTTCGATTTTGCATTGCAAGATGGTCTTTTCTAAATTATCCTCGTCTCTTCTCAAAATTTGCTCAGTGAACTGGAAGTATCTTTGATTGTCACGAGAAGATAAAGTTCTTGTGTTGTAAAGTTTTTCTGTAATGGAAGCATTGGTTTTCTTTCTGCTCATGGCACCTGTAACATCTTCTGCCAGTACCAAATCTCGAAGGCATCAGTCCAGCATGTCAACAGCTTTCACAGTTCAAGTTTTTGTTTTTTTTCCTTTATTGAATTTCAATTCCCCCCGAAGGGGGCGGGCTGGCAGCAGCTTAGTACGCTGCTCTACAGCCTGCAGACTCTTTTAAAAACGGAAGAAGAAAAGAAACAAGAAAAACAGGCGATAAAACGGTGACTTAAAGAGTAAAGCGGTGGAAAATTGTGGTAAGTTAAAACAGAAAGCAAAGGGGTTGGCAATGTTAATAAAATACACAGGAATCAGACAAGTAACATAGTAGACACACAATTAAAAAAACATGGCGACAGTCTGGTTTCTGTTCGCAAGAGATAAAAAATCGCACCCAGCGACAGTATGATGCCCGTTCGCAACACTTCCCAAAAGACACACAACACGGAACACTCACTAAAAACACTCACTATAAAACACGACACGAAAACGTCGGCAGAAAGATGACACTCCCTAGCCAAGGGCAGATGGGGGGGGGGGACCTGGAGGAGGGGGAAAACAAGGAGGGAGGAGAGGAAAAAACGAAAAGGGGAGGGGAACCAAAGGAGGGAGAGGACTCATAAGGGGGGAGAGGGGCAGGGCAGACGCGAGAGGGAATGGGAAAAGGCAGAGGACGGAAATGCAGAAGGACTTGGGGGAGAGAAGGGGGCAGAGAGAGGGGAGGTGGGGAAAAAAGAGGATGGAAGGGGGGAGGGAGACAGTTCAAGTCTCGCAGCCATACAAGAACGCTGGGAAAACCAATGATTCCAACAAGAACATTCCCGTTGTTTTGAATATTACCTGGTTCTGCCATATCCTAGTGAGTTTAACCGCTGCTGTTCGAACAACGATGATTCGTCTTTTTACGGGGGGCATTCAATACCTAACGCAACACATTTTTTCCTCGGCCAATATCTATTGAAAAAAATGCAGAATTTGTTGTGGGACATCGTGGAATATTCCCGCTTCAGTCCCTATAGTTTCATGAATTTCCGACAGGTAGCAGCGTTTTACGTTGCCTTCAAAATGGCGTCTGTAACGGAGGTGCGTTCCAATCAGAGAGCTGTCACTGAATTTCTTTTGACGGAAAACCAGAGCATCGCAGATAGTCGTAGGCGCTTGCAGAATATCTATGGAGACCTGGCAGTGAATAAAAGCGCGGTGAGTCGTTGGGCGCCTCGTCTGCCATCATCGCAACAAGGTCACGCAAAGCTGTCCGATCTCCCGCGTGCTGGCCGGTTGCACACGGTTGTGCATCCTGCAGTGTGTTCATCTCCACAGAACTGCAAACGAACTTCTTCTCCATGACAGCGCAGAGCCTCACACAAGTCTGCACACCAGAGAGGAGCACACAAATCTTCATTGGACTGTTCTCCCTCATCCACTTTGCACAGCCCGGATCTCGCATCTTCCATCAGTTTGTTCCAATGAAGGATACATTCCGTAGGACGCAGTACGTGAATGATGGGGAGGTTATTCATGCAGCAAGACGTTCGCTCCGACGTCTACCACTAGAGTAATACCAAGAGGGCATACAGGCCCTCGCAGTAAGGTAGAGTAAGGCCGTCGCATTGAACGGAGATTATGTTGAAAAAAAGGGTTTTGTACCCAAAAGATTAGGGGATAATATGGTGTACTAGAATCGTGAATAAAGCTAACCTGCTTTCAGAAAAAAATGTGTTGCATTACTACGGGACGCCCCTCGTATTCCTTTTTCACACTTTTCTGCGTCATTGAGCAGAGATTCCAGATACACACAAGCACTCACTACCTCCTGATCCTTTAAGAATGCTTGTCGATTTGTAACCATTAGTTTGGATCTTTTCATGTTGATCTCTAGATCCAAACTGTAACTATTACTCTTCACTCTGGGGAACAAATCACTAAGTTGTCCGCCACTGGCGGCTGAGCGGTCAGCACGATGGAATGTTATACCTAACGGCCCAGGTTCGATTCCCGACTGGGTCGGAGATTTTCTCCGCTCAGGGACTGGGTGTTGTGTTGTCCTAATCATCATCATTTCATCCCCATCGACACGCAAGTCGCCGAAGTGGCGTCAACTTGCACCAGGTGAACGGTCTACCCGGCATTTCCATCACTAAGTTGTTCCTCCATTTCTGCAATGAAGGTAGTATCCTTAGCAAAGCGTAGGTTGTTGATTTTCCTGCCACTAATACAGCTAATCGAATTCTAAGTGATCAATTAATAAAAATTAATAAAGAGCCATACAGGTAATATAAACAAACAACGGAAGGAAATTGAAAAAGTTCCAGTATCATTTACCATGTTTTCAGAAATGGAGAAGTTGGACGAATCAGGGCAATTTGTAGATATTCTCTGAGACTTTTCAATTAATTTAAAGTAAACACTGTGTTTCCTCTTCGGTAGATCTGTAGTTCTCGCCAACTGTATGTGTTTTATTGGCGTAGTACTCGGTTCAGATCATATTATATTCTTTATTACTGCCGACCAAGCAAGACGCTGGATGTTAGCTCGATACACCTGTGGTGGAGTCAGTTCCTCATCGAATTCGACCAACGAATTATCGACAAAAGATTTGGACGATGGCACGCCAAAGTATCATTTTTAAAAAGTAAACAACACTCCATTTAGATTTTGAAACGCAACACTCAATTAAAATACAAATATACACAGAGATCATTAATACTGGAGTATTTACGCGTAACTGGGCGAGAAAGAGGGAAGAAATAGACAGTCCACCACAAACCGTAAGGAGACATGACGTAGATGTTGGAGACGTATGTTTAAAAAAAACACGGTATGCAAACCCTCAGGACGAAATAACTTTCACATGATGTGTTGCTGCCAAGTAAAAAATGTCGTGTGACTAGGGCCTCCCGTCGGGGAGACCATTCGCCGGGTGCAAGTCTTCCGATTGACGCCACTTCGGCGACTTGCGCGTCGATAGGGATGAAATGATGATGATTAGGACAGCACAACACCCAGTCCCTGAGCGGAGAAAATCTCCTACCCAGCCGGGAATCGAACCCGGGCCCTTGGGATTGACAGTCTGTCGCGCTGACGTCGCAAGACACCCGTTTCAGTTCGTGGTTGATCCATTAACTCAGTTTTTTTTTGTTACAGAGGGCAGTTAACTCTCTGACCGAACACGCTGAGTTACCGTGCCGGCATACCACTCAGCTATCCGGGGCGGACTGCTGTCAAGTAACATAGCTCGTTGAAACTTGGGCCATACGTAGAAAGAACTGCTACAGTATGGTACAGAAGATAACTGAAGGAAATAGACAGTAAGACGAACGGAAATGACATTTTATCCAGAAATAATAATTGCACTGAAGTCACCGCGATTCATTATGGTTCCCTGGAAATTAAAAAAGGTGGAACATGGTTCTTAATAAGGTGTGTGGTCATCACAGACAGTAGTACATGCTCAGAAGCGTGTTCCCACACTGACCACGAGGTTGGTAGTGGGTTCTCGTGTTAGGGCGTTCCATTCAGACAACAGTGCGGTTGAGAATTGCTCTCCGCACCGTAACATCTGGACCGCTAAAGCTGAATGTTCGATAATCTTCTTGGGTGCATTATTTGTTCCCACCTCTCGCTATCACAGGGTACGTCCAGCACTGTCGAACACGATCGTTTTGGTGGTCCAGGTGATGTGGTGTTGGGAGGCATACTGTTGTATGGGCGCACTGACCTCTGCATCTTTGAACACGATATGTGCATCGGTCATTGCTATTGTGACATTGTACTCCTTCACCATGCACGCATTTTCTGGGGTGCCCTCGGCCCTGACTTCATTTTTATGGATGACAACGCGCGACCACATCGGACAGCGCATGTGGAGGAGATCCTGGAACGAGAGGATATTCACGGAATGGACTGCTCTGCCCGTTCCCCCGACCTAAATCCCATCGAACACGTTTGGGTTGCTTTGGGGAGACGTACTGCAAAGCGTCCACTTGCACCAAAGTCCTTCCACCAGGTGTCAACAGCGCTGGTGGGGGAATGGAACACCCTAACAAAACAACTCATTACCAGACTCGTGGTCAGTGTGGGAAAACGCTGCAGAGAATGCACTGCTGTCTATGGTGATCACACACCCTATCAAGAACCGTGTCCGCCTTTTGTAATGTCCAGGGGACCATCATGAATTGCGATTACTTCAGTTTAATTACTGACTTTGAACAAAAGTGTTATTTCTGTCCTTTTATTGCGAATTTCTTTCGGTTATCTTTCGGTTACATTCTGTACAATAGTGTACTGTAGCAGTGCTTTCTATGTAACGATCTATGTTACTTGGTAGTCACACTCCATGCGAAAATCACTTTCGTCCTCAAGATTTGCACACCAATAAGATTTAGCGACGCCAAAAAACTAGATGTCTGGATGACTGGAACAGGGTCTAATCCCTACATCTCCCGACTGTGTCTCAAACTCTGCGTTGCTCATCTAGCGGACCCTGCTGGAGCCCAGAAAGTGCAGCAAGAAAATGTACCCTTACATCGTTCTAGAATTATATTAGTTCGACTACAGTGCAGTGAAAAGAAGTACTTACTGTGTATCCAAACTATCGCCCTAAAATATTAATCATTATTGCATACTGGCGTTAGGTATGTGCTCAGTTTGGTCGATTTCCATAACACATGAGGATCCGACGAATCGTCATCAAACAGCATGGATTTTCGAACCATTTGTCGTGTCATGATGACTATAACACCGAGTGTCATCAGAACAAAAGCGGATGTTCGATGCTTCACATTGCTTCATGAACTGTATTAGTATTAGAAACACTCAGCAGTACAACATCCGATGTGGCGAGGCACGTGGCCGAGCGGTTCTAGGCGCTACAGTCTGGAACCGCGCTACCGCTACGGTCGCAGCTTCGAATCCTGCCTCGGGCACGGATGTGTGTGATGTCCTTAGGTTAGTTAGGTTTAAGTAGATCTAAGTTCTAGGGCACTGACCTCAGAATTTAAGTCTCATAGTGCTAAGAGCCATTTGAACCATTTGAACCATTTGGCGAGGCACGTGAGCGCGCGTCGTTCGTGCCGGACGCATCACGTTTGAGTCCTGTCACTGCAAGAAAATATCATCAGTAGCATTTGGTAGTCAAGGGTTGCCGCTTAAAGTTGCATATCACCGACCTGGGAGACAATCACTATGTTTCCATCGACACATCTTCCGGGAGACGAAAACGGAATTTCGGAAACCTTTTTTCGCTGTCGCGTTTACCTGTTTAGGTCTGAAGCTGATTTGCTACCCCAGTTAAATATGACGCCTGGAAAACAGCTGATCAAGTTCCTGATACGGTCAACACAATCGTTATTTCTCTTCACTTAAATATTACAGGTAGGCAGCTCTATGCTCATTCTAATATTTATGCTTCTCCTTCACTACACAACAAGTCCATATTTACAGAATATTCTAAAAAAAGACTTAATTTGACAACCCAAGCACGTTTCAACACCGCTTGCGTTTACATGGAAGTGAAAATCGATTGCGGAATTGGAAAACCGGTAACTAGGAGTGGATTGCCAGAATCGATTTTGAAGTGTTTACATGAGCATTCAGAAGCGGTATTGGGAAATCGTTTTACGAAATCCAGTTTTGGGAGCCTCATGTAAACGGGGCGAATGTGCTGGGTTAAATGACAAACGTATGCTCTGTGTCTCACTTTTAAATGCAATATGAGTCTTTTCACGGCGACTGGGAGAAGATGAGGACTTAATTAAACTTCGAAGCCATTAATTACGGAGAACACTCAGCTATGAAGTAATTGTTAACACTGCTAATGATATTGTGACTGATATCATACCTTTCAGAAGTTCGCAAACATCGGCTCATTTAATTAAAGCCGGCCACTGTGGCCGAGCGGTTCTAGGCGCTTCAGTGTGGAACCGCGCGACCGCTACGGTATCGAATCCTGCCTCGGGCATGGATGTGTGTGATGTCCTCAGGTTAGTTAGGTTTAAGTAGTTCTAAGTTCTAGGGGACTGATGACCTCAGATGTTAAGTCCCATAGTGCTCAGAGTCATCTGAAGCATTTAATAAAATGACATGCTCCACCACATACAATATGCTCTCATTTCGTCTGATTATATAATTCTGAAATATTTTTTCTCTTAATAAAAGAAAAAATTTATAACAAATCGTTTATGACTTAAAATAGGTAAGTAATGTATGTTGACAAACGAATTTTTGTAATACAAAGATTTAATCCTGGACTCGATCGTTGCTAGTTGCAACTGGGAATAACTGTCATGTTTCCATTAGAAAATAAAACAAAACAATCCTGGACACGATTTTGCAAGAAGCAACTGGAAATAACTTTATTATGTACGGTACCGTGAGAAAATAAAGCAAGAAATGTAAAGAAAGAAGTGATAGAGTATGTTCGACGTCGTACTGCATTCCTAAAACCATGCAGAGTGGAGAGGAGAGTTACCCCACTATCTTGCAGGCAGCATCGTACCTTTCTAGCGGCTGAGGCCGCAGGCACCACTTCTCTCGGACAGGAGTCGTCGACAGCGACGACATCGACGCCGGCGGCGGTGTAGTACTCGAGCAGCGCCGTGTTGTTGACCATGTCCACAATGGCCATTGACAAGTTGACGCGCGTCGCGTAGCTGACGGCCAGCCCCAGAAGATTTAACAGCAGCATAGTGTAGCGCGTCTTCCAGCACCCTGTGAACATTATGCAGTGACATCCGAGACTACGACCTTGCAAGGCGGGAACTAAGTATTTGGTGCCTTAAACTCGAAATTTGTTCGGTATCTGTGCATCACCTCAGTTCTGAGAGTTCCGGAACCTGTACAGAAAATTGGAATAGATATCAACATAAACATCAGTCCCGCCGTTTTTATTGCTCATGAAAAGTACACATTCACATACATTTCAGAGGTGTACACACCGGTACCTCTAATACCCAGTAGCACGTCCTCTTGCACTGATGCATGCCTGTATTCGTCATGGCCTACTATCCACAAGTTCATCAAGGCAGCCGGCCGAAGTGGCCGTGCTGTTAAAGGCGCTGCAGTCTGGAACCGCAAGACCGCTACGGTCGCAGGTTCGAATCCTGCCTCGGGCGTGGATATTTGTGATGTCCTTAGGTTAGTTAGGTTTAACTAGTTCTAAGTTCTAGGGGACTAATGACCTCAGCAGTTGAGTCCCATAGTGCTCAGAGCCATTTTTTCATCAAGGCACTGTTAGTCCAAATTGTCTCACTCCTCAATGGCGATTCGGCCCAGATCCCTCAGAGTGGTTGGTGTGTCACATTGTCCAGAAACAGCCCTTTTCAATCTATCCCAGGCATGTTCGATACGGTTCATGTCTGGAAAACATGCTGGCCACTCTAGTCGAGCGATATTATCCTGAAGGGAGACATTCACAAGATGTGCACGATGGGGGCGCGAATTGTCGTCCATGAAGACGAATGCCTCGCCAATATGCTGTCGATATGGTTGCACTATCGGTCGGAGGATGGCATTCACGTATCGTACAGCCGTTACGGCGCCTTCCACGACCACCATCGGCGTACGTTGGCCCCATATAATGCCACCCCAAAACAGCAGGGAACCTCCACTTTGCTGTACTCGCTGGAAAGTCTGTCTAAGGCGTTCAGCCTGACCGGATTGCCTCCAAACACGTCTCCGATGATTGTCTGGTTGAAGGCATATGCGACACTCATCGGTGAAGAGAACGTGATACCAATCCTGAGCGGTCCATTTGGCATGTTGTTGGGCCCATCTGTACCGCGCTGCGTGGTGTCGTGGTTGCAAAGATGGACCTCGTCATGGACGTCGGGAGAGATGTTGCACACCATGCAGCCTATTGCGCACAGTTTGAGTCGTAACACGACGTCCTGTGGCTGCAGGAAAAGCCTTATTCAACATGGTGGCGTTGCTGTCAGGATTCCTCCGAGCCATAATCCGTAGGTAGCGGTCATCCACTGCAGTAGTAGCCCTTGGGCGGCCTGAGCGAGGCATGTCATCGACAGTTCTTGTCTCTCTGCATCTCCTCCATGTCCGAACAACATCGATTTCGTTCACTCCGAGACGCCTGGACACTTCTCTTGTTGAGAGCCCTTCCTGGCCCTTAAGTAACAACGCGGTATTGACCGTCTAGGCATGGTTGAACTACAGACAACACGAACCGTGTACGTCCTTCCGGGAAAGACTGGAATTGATCGGCTGTCGGACCCCCTCCGTCTAATAGGCGCTGCTCATTCGTGGTTGTTTACATCTCTGGGCGGGTTTAGTGACATTTCTGAACAGTCACAAGGACTGTATCTGTGATACAATATCCATAGTCAACGTCTATCTTCAGGAGTCATGGGAACTGGGGTGATCAAAACTTTTTTTGCTGAGTGTATATTGCCGGCCGGTGTGGCCGTGCGGTTAAAGGCGCTTCAGTCTGGAACCGCGTGACCGCTACTGTCGCAGGTTCGAATCCTGCCTCGGGCATGGATGTGTGTGATGTCCTTAGGTTAGTTAGGTTTAATTAGTTCTAAGTTCTAGGCGACTGATGACCTCAGAAGTTAAGTCGCATAGTGCTCAGAGCCATTTGAGTGTATATTACGTTGTTTTGATGGATTACACAAGGACCATAAGACATCACAAGTTAGCTTAGTAACAATAAGTGAGATTTAATTGCAGACAGGAGAAACAGCAGAGCAATAAAAAATTAACAGATTGTCAGAATTATGGAAAGACATGAAACGATAACGACAATAATAATAATAATATAATAATAACAAAACATTGACTACGCCTTAACTTATTTGTGAAAATACAGTTGCCGCTTAGCAGTCTTTTTTTTTTCTGCGTCTGCAGCACGAATAACAAATTTGACGCGGAATCCGCCAGTTAAATTTTACCAGGAGTACACAAAATGTAAATGCAGACTGGCAGTAGCAAGAACAACATTGCTGAAATAAACCGAATATAGGTTTAAGGGTTACAAAGTCTTTTATGAAGTTATTTGTCTGGAGTATAATCTTGTACAGAAGTAAAAAGGAGTCGGTAAACAGTGCTGACAAGAAGAGGATGGAGTCTTTTGAAATTTGGTGCTACCGAGCAATACTGAAGATTAGGTAAGTACGTGAGATAAATAATCAAGAGGCATTGAGCCTAATGGGGAAAAAGGAATTTATGGCACATCTTGACTATAAGAAGCAATCGATTTTTGGATATATCAAGGTAGGGTGTTGAACGAATCATCAGTTTAGTAACTGAGGCAAATTTGGAAATTTGGCGTGGGGGGGGGGGGGGGATGGCGGGTAACAATAGTAGAAGGAGAGCAAGACTCCAATGTATTAAGCAGATTCAGAAGAATGTAGGTTGCAGTAGTTATGCAGAGATGAAGTGGTTTGCACAGAACAGATTATGGTAAAGAGCTGCATGAAACCGGTGTTCGGACTGAAAACCACAATAATATCAACAATATTAATAATAATAATAATAATACTGACTAGCCGGCCGTAGTGGCCGTGCGGTTAAAGGCGCTTCAGTCTGGAACCGCAAGACCGCTACGGTCGCAGGTTCGAATCCTGCCTCGGGCATGGATGTTTGTGATGTCCTTAGGTTAGTTAGGTTTAACTAGTTCTACGTTCTAGGGGACTAATGACCTCAGCAGTTGAGTCCCATAGTGCTCAGAGCCATTTGAACCAAGCCAATAATACTGACTGCCCCTCGGCTATTTTGTGAAATTACGGTTGTCCTATTGTCGCTAATTTCAATTCTGCATCCATGCCAAGAGTAACACTTTGAAAGCAAATATCTAAGGACTCGTTTTCGCTGGGAGTACACTAAACGTTCCACCACAGTTGTTTTAGAGTTTGGGGATCGGAAGTAAGTATCAGACTAAAGATTAAAATGTCTGGTATTCACTCCACAGTCTGTCCCGGGATTTTTTTTTCTCTCAAGTACAGCTTCTTTCAGCTGTGTCAAATGATTTCTTAACATCAAAAATGCCTAATTAAGAATGTAGTTACGGTTCACGTAAAACTGTGGGATCTCACATAACTGGGTAAGTCAGTTCAGTCATGGGACTGGAAGGACATACCGCCTCCCATCGGAGGATACCTAGGAATGCTCTATGGCGTTCAAACCAATATTCTAGCTTTACTTTTATCCTTAATCTACATGGCATGCTTTGGGCTAGTTTAATTCAGGAAATAAAGTTGCCGATCACAACTGTTGATCTACTCTAATTACCAATACTTTCAACTCTTATTGGTACACTTTCGGCATTCTACACTGTGATCTGGCGTTCCCTTAAAGGCTTAAACTTGTGAGTATTTCTGCAGTATCAGTAAATAACTGGCACCTTTTTACAGATAATTAAGAGATCGCTCAAGCCTTGCACTAATGTCTAGAGGGTAGTCAGGCAATACTGTTACAATCTCACACTTTAATACAATGCAAAAAACACCCATATCGATTTATCAAAATTATCTATAAATCAGTGGAATGAAGTAATTACATACTTTAAGCATAAAAATTCACTCTTCCGTTCACGTTAGTCGGCAGAAGACCAATGAATTCGGGAGGGTGGTGGTTCGTATTATCGTTTGGTAGAACATTTTAGGCTATCTGTGATTTTACTAAAACGTCAAGGCAAATACTGGGACATTTCTTTTGAAAAGGTCACTGCCAATTTCCTCCTCCCATCCGTCTCCAGCTCTCTGAAAGTTGTCCATTCCTTATGTCATGCCGTGGACAGAAACTGTGACAACAGTAAAACATTCAGAAACACTCCTCCAGAGCAACCTAAAGTGGCGACCATATAAACCTAGGTCCAGAAAATTAGACGCCAATTTGGAATTTATTGGAAGAATCACAAGGAAATGTATTCTCCTTCGGAAGAACAGATTAGGAATCACTCATTCGGTAAACCCTTGAGTGTTGCTCGTGGGTCTATGACCCGAAGCATGTAAACTTAATAGGTGGGTTCATTTATTTCACGCGAGTGTGTTACGGAGATACTCAAAGAGCTCAAACGGTAGCTGCTGCAAGAGAGGCGTTGTACGTCACGGAGAGATTTACTGATAACATTCTGAGTCAGCGAACATGTTCCTTCCTCCATCGTACATCTCGCGATATAAACATGGCAGGAAAAATCAAAGAAATTATATGGATCACGCACCATTCGAGAACGGAACTGGAAAGGTGAGTACTCTCTGACACACGCAGTAAAGTGACATGCGGAGTTAATATGTACATGTAGTAGAGGTAGACCAGAAGCACACAGTGCTTAACGTGTCCTTCTACATCTACATCTACATGACTACTCTGCAATTCACATTTAAGTGCTTGGCGAAGGGTTCATCGAACCACAATCATACTATCTCTCTACCATTCCACTCCCGAACAGCGCGCGGGAAAAACGAAGACCTAAACCTTTCTGTTCGAGCTCTGATTTCTCTTATTTTATTTTGATGATCATTCCTAACTATGTAGGCTGGGCTCAACAAAATATTTTCGTATTCGGAAGAGAAAGTTGATGACTGAAATTTCGTAAATAGATCTCGCCGCGACGAAAAACGTCTTTGTTTTAATGACTTCCATCCCAACTCGCGTATCATATCTGCCACACTCTCTCCCCTATTACGTGATAATACAAAACGAGCTGCCCTTTTTTGCACCCTTTCGATGTCCTCCGTCAATCCCACCTGGTAAGGATCCCACACCGCGCAGCAATATTCTAACAGAGGACGAACGAGTGTAGTGTAAGCTGTCTCTTTAGTGGACTTGTTGCATCTTCTAAGTGTCCTGCCAATGAAACGCATCCTTTGGCTCGCCTTCCCCACAATATTATCTATGTGGTCTTTCCAACTGAAGTTGTTCGTAATTTTAACACCCAGGTACTTAGTTGAATTGACAGCCTTGAGAATTGTACTATTTATCGAGTAATCGAATTCCAACGGATTTCTTTTGGAACTCATGTGGATCACCTCACACGTTTCGTTATTTAGCGTCAACTGCCACCTGCCACACCATACAGCAATCTTTTCTGAATCGCTTTGCAACTGATACTGGTCTTCGGATGACCTTACTAAACGGTAAATTACAGCATCATCTGCGAACAACCTAAGAGAACTGCTCAGATTGTCACCGAGGTCATTTACATAGATCAGGAACAGCAGAGGTCCCAGGACGCTTCCCTGGGGAACACTTGATATCACTTCAGTTTTACTCGATGATTTGCCGTCTATTACTACGAACTGCGACCTTCCTGACAGGAAATCACGAATCCAGTCGCACAACTGAGACGATACCCCATAGGACTGCAGCTTGATTAGAAGTCGCTTCGTCCGCAGCTCGTGGTCGTGCGGTAGCGTTCTCTCTTCCCACGCCCGGGTTCCCGGGTTCGATTCCCGGCGGGGTCAGGGATTTTCTCTGCCTCGTGATGACTGGGTGTTGTGTGATGTCCTTACGTTAGTTAGGTTTAAGTAGTTCTAAGTTCTAGGGCACTGATGACCATAGATGTAAGTCCCATAGTGCTCAGAGCCATTTGAACCATTTTTAGAAGTCGCTTGTGAGGAACGGTGTCAAAAGCTTTCCGGAAATCTAGAAATACGGAATCAACCTGAGATCCCCTGTCGATAGCGACCATTACTTCGTGCGAATAAAGAGCTACCTGCGTTGCACAAGAACGATGTTTTCTGAAACCATGCTGATTACGTATCAATAGATCGTTCCCTTCGAGGTGATTCATAATGTTTGAATACAGTATATGCTCCATACCCTACTGCAAACCGACGTCAATGATGTAGGTCTGTAGTTCGATGGATTACTCCTACTACCCTTCTTAAACACTGGTGCGACCTGCGCAATTTTCCAAACTGTAGGTACAGATCTATCGGTGAGCGAGCGGTTGTATATGATTGCTAAGTAGGGAGCTATTGTATCAGCGTAATCTGAAAGGAACCTAATCGGTATACAATCTGGACCTGAAGACTTGCCCGTATCAAGCGATTTGAGTTGCTTTTTCAACCCCTAAGGTATCTACTTCTAAGAAACTCATGCTAGCAGCTGTTCGTGTTTCAAATTCTGGAATATTCCATTCGTCTTCCCTGGTGATGGAATTTCGGAAAACAGCGATCAATAACTTCGCTTTAGCGGCAAAGTCGTCGGTAACAGTACCATCGGCACTGCGCAGCGAAGGTATTGACTGCGTCTTGCCGCTTGTGTACTTTACATACGACCAGAATTTCTTCGGATTTTCTACCAACTTAATACGAGAGCAATGTCTACGTCGGGAAACGTACATTCGTAGCTCATTCGCTCACTTTCCCTAGGCATATTTTCAGTTACAAATAATATTTGCAACTTTTTAGAAGGGCCAAGACAAAGCTGCACCTGAGAGCGTCGTATCTCGACACCTCGCTCCTGCACAACGGGCGCGGCTACGCACAGTGCGTGTGGTCGCCGTGCAGTGTGTAGGCGCTGCTAACGCTTACCGTCGCAGTCCTGCGGCTTGGCTGGCGGTGCGGTCGCCGACATGCTGTGTTCGCGCGCGCTAACTGCCTCGTGCGTCGCCGGCGTCCTGATGCGCGTGACCCACCTTCCGTCGCTGCCGCCTGCTTTTATTATGCGCTCGGCCGGGTGCACCTCGTGCGGCTGCGGTGACGCAGCAAGTGCAGAATCTCCTCTGAAATAGCACCGAGGGCCCTCTGAGCTTCACGACTCTAACCGACATAAGCATTAAAACCACGTGCTGTCACTCCACGAGAGACTGCTGAAACATTCGGAACCCGGCCCAATACTTAAGTACAGTCCCTTAACAGGGAAGATGAGGCCACCACCTCCACTACGATTGCTGACGGAAAAGGGCCGATAAAAATTTCGGCTATGCTCTAGGCTTCCGGAGGTTTCACTCAAGTACTCTTTGGGAAAACACCGCCGTCTTTTTACACTGCGTGACAAAAAAGGTAAAGCACCCAAAAGTGGAGGAGGAAACGAAGTGAAACTTTACAGGTTCAAAGATTGCTTTAGTGAAGAGGAATGGCCGCTGGACCTGATGGGATACCAGTTCGATTTTACACAGAGTACGCGAAGGAACTTGCCCCTCTTCTCGCAGCGGTGTACCGTAGGTCTCTAGAATAGTGTAGCGTTCCAAAGGATTGGAAAAGGGCACAGGTCATCCCCGTTTTCAAGAAGGGACGTCGAACAGATTTGCAGAAGTGTAGACCTATATCTCTAACGTCGATCAGTTGTAGAATTTTGGAACGCGTATTATGTTAGAGTATAATTACTTTTCTGAAGACTAGAAATATACTCTGTAGGAATCAGCATGGGTTTCGAAAAAGACAATAGTGTGAAACCCAGCTCGCGCTATTCGTCCACGAGACTCAGAGGGCCATAGACACGGGTTCACAGGTAGATGCCGTGTTTCTTGACTTCCGCAAGGCGTTCGATACAGTTCCCCACAATCGTTTAATGAACAAAGTAAGAGCATATGGACTATCAGACCAATTGTGTGATTGGATTGAAGAGTTTCTAGATAACAGAACACAGCATGTCAATCTCAATGGAGAGAAGTCTTCCGAAGCAAGAGCGATTTCAGGTGTGCCGCAGGGGAGTGTCGTAGGACCGTTGCTATTCACAACATACATAAATGACCTTGTGGATGACATCGGAAGTTCACTGAGGCTTTTTGCAGATGATGCTGTGGTATAACCAGAGGTTGTAACAATGGAAAATTGTACTGAAATGCAGGAGGATCTGCAGCGAATTGACGCATGGTGCAGGGAATGGCAATTGAATCTCAATGTAGACAAGTGTAATGTGCTGCGAACACATAGAAAGATAGATCCATTATCATTTAGCTACAATATAGCAGGTCAGAAACTGGAAGCAGTTAATTCCATAAACTATCTGGGAGTACGCATTAGGAGTGATTTAAAATGGAATGATCATATAAAGTTGATCGTTGGTAAAGCAGATGCCAGACTGAGATTCATCGGAAGAATCCTAAGGAAATGCAATCCGAAAACAAAGGAAGTAGGTTACAGTACGCTTGTTTGCCCACTGCTTGAATACTGCTCACCAGTGTGGGATCCGTACCAGATAGGGTTGATAGAAGAGATAGAGAAGATCCAACGGAGAGCAGCGCGCTTCGTTACACGATCATTTAGCAATCGCGAAAGCGTTACGGAGATGATAGATAAACTCCAGTGGAAGACTCTACAGGAGAGACGCTCAGTAGCTCGGTACGGACTTTTGTTGAAGTTTCGAGAACATACCTTCACCGAAGAGTCAAGCAGTATATTGCTCCCTCCTACGTATATCTCGCGAAGAGACCATGAGGATAAAATCAGAGAGATTAGAGCACACAGAAGCATACCGACAATCCTTCTTTCCATGAACAATACGAGACTGGAATAGAAGGGAGAACTGATAGAGGTACTCAAGGTACCCTCCGCCACACACCGTCAGGTGGCTTGCGGAGTATGGATGTAGATGTAGATGTAGATGTAGATTACAAAATCGAGTCACATTTACAAAGAACGTGATAGCACGAGTCCACTTATCAGTTTGAATTGCACTACCCTGTGGCCTGGATACACACACGATTCGCCTGGGAAGCTTACCATAAGGCCTTTGTATCCACTCCTGAGCAAGCTGGCCCACAACTATTGTAACTCGCCCTCGACATCCTGGATATTGGCACAACGGGGGAGTTGACGTCCTAGGTGGTCCCACAGATGTGCGAATCTCGCTGGGCATGGGAATGGTCGCACAAACAGTTCAGAGACACACGCCATGTTGTAGACATTGTCCTGTTGAAAAGTGACACCATGGTACTGTCACGCCGTCAGAGTTCACTCAGTCACTTGAATGGTTCAAATGGCTCTGAGCACTATGGGACTTAACATCTGAGGTCATCAGTCCCCTAGAACTTAGAACTACTTAAACCTAACTATCCTAAGGACATCACACACATCCGTGCCCGAGGCAGGATTCGAACCTACGACCGTAGCAACAGCGCGGTTCCGGACTGAAGCGCCTAGAACCGCTTGGCCACACCAGCCGGCCCCTCAGTCACTATCAGTCGCGACTTGAAGTCGTACCCGATAGTTCTCCACAACAAGACGGCAGCAGTAGTCAAAACATTGGAAGAAAGCCCCCGCCATATTCGCCGATGAAGGTCATTCGGGGTGGTGCAAGATTCGTCAATGAACACAAAGCGTTGTCATTCATCAAAAGGCAGTGCTACCCAGTCACGGCACCATTCCAAATCCAGCCTGTTTGGGTTGTGGTGTTAACGGCAGCCTACACGTGGGACTGTTATCCCCCAGCCCGACTACTATTAGTCTCTGAACAATGTTTCAGAGTGACACTGAATATTGCACAGAATACACTATTTGTTCAAAAATGGTTTAGATGGCTCTGAGCTCTATGGGACTTAACATCTGGGGTCATCAGTCCCCTATAACTTAGAACTACTTCAGCCTAACTAACCTAAGGACATCATACACATCCATGCCCGAGGCAGGATTCGAAACTGTGACCGTAGCAGTCGCGCGGTTCCGGACTGAAGCGCCTAGAACCGCTCGGCCACAGTTGCCGTCCACTATTTGTTCTCGGATGGCAGGAGCTGTTGTGAATGGGTGTCAATGTGCTTTGTGCACAGAAGAGTGATTATTTCCTGGACGTTATCGACCAGTAGCTCGACGACGAGGATGTCTGCCCTAACGTACCCGCGCAGTACGACAATGGCAACTGTCACATTCGAATGTCCCTCAGATCTCGATATTGTCAAATGGAGACCAACACTGAGGTTCCTTCCAAACTCCGTGAAGTGCTGGTAACGCTATCTCACAGGGTTACGCGACATCTTCGTGTCCTCTAACGTGATCACCCATCATCTGACGCTGTTGACGACCCTTATAAACACTATCAGGCCTAGTAACAACACTGAACACGAAGACACCAAGGCATTCTAGTGATCATTCTTCCGGTCACAGAGAATAGCTTCTGTGCGTATATGTGTAAGAAGCTACATTGACACCTGGCCATGTCCTCTGAGTGCTTCACATTTTTTTTTTCTCTCAGACAATGTATATAATTCATTGCATTGAAAGTTTTACTTTCTCGTGTTTTGTCCTTTATGGAGAACGAAGATCTGTTCCATCGAAATCATATGGATTCCGCAACAGATATCTTAGAAACTCAAGTTGCTCCGTTCGTCCATGAGATACAGAGGGCCGTAGATACAGGCACTCAAGTTGATGCTTTATCCTTGACTTCGGAATACAATGGATACTGTTCGATTAATGAACTTCAGAGTATCGGACCATATGTAGTCGTGCTTGACCAGGCGACAGCGTCAGATCTAAAAATAAAAGCAGAAGCTTCGCTATGGAGACAGGGCCCTGACTGTTAATGAACTACAATATATAAAAACGATCTTTTAAATAACGTTGCAAGCTCCCTGAGGATGTTGGCAGATGGTACTACTGTCTATAAGAAATATTAGTTGCAAAGGATCGACTCTTGGTGCAGGGAATGACAGTTAACTCTTGGAGTAAATGAAAGTAACGTACTGAGTAGAAACACGAGGAAAGCCCCAATACTGTGCGATTACACTATTGACAGTAAATCATGAAAAACAGTCCTAAACGTAAAATAACAGGGAATAACCGTCCAAAATGACCAAAAATGGAAAACCCACGCAGAACTAGTTGTAGGAAAAGCAAATGGCAGATTGATTAGAAGAGTCCTGAAAAAACTCGCGCAAGAATGCGCTGGCTAATGAAAAACTCTTTTGACCAATTCTTGACTACTGTTCAATAATTTTGGGCGCTTATCTCGTAGGGTTAATAGAGAAGATCCAAAGGGGAGCGACTAGGTTAGTCACACGTTTGTTTAATAAGCACGACAGCGATACAGAAAGGCTTAAGAGAGGAGTTGGCATAACGCAGAGATTTGCTGTTGAAATTCCGAGAGTTCATATTCAATCAAGAGTCGGCTTTACTAAGAGAGAGGGAAAGAAAGACACACCACGAAGGAACTATCCGAAAGTGATGGAAATCGGTAGATGTGATCTACATGTACACACAAACAAATGATTGCAATTTCACAAAAAAAACTGGATGGTTCATTCAAGAGAAAGAACTTCACAAGTTGAGTAAGGCAATGACGCGTTCGTCCACCTCTGGCTCTTGTACAAGCAGTTATTCGGTTTGGCACTGATTTGGCACTGATTGATAGTTGTTGCATTTGCTACCGATGGATATCGTACCAAATTCTGTCCAACTCGCGCGATAGACCGACAAAATCCCGAGCTGGTTGGATGACTCTGCCCATAATGCTCAAACGTTTCCAATCGGTGAGAGATACGCCGACGCTGAGGGCCAATGTAGGGTTGGGCAAGCACGAAGACATGAAGTAGACACTCTCGCCGCGTTCGAACGGGCGTTATTTTGCTGAAGTTTAAGCCCAGGATGGCTTGCCATGAAGGGCAACAAAACTGAGCGTAGAATATCATCTACGTACCGCTGTGCTGTAAGGGTGCCATGGATGACAACCAAAAGAAACCTGCTATTTAAAAAAAAATAAAAAAAATAAACTCCAGGTCATCGCACCTTGTTGTTGGGCCGGGTGGTGGGTGAGTGTCAGGTTGGTATCCCACCACTGCCCAGGGCGTCTCCAGACGCGTCTTCGCTGATAATCGGGTCTCAGTTCGAAGACACTGAAGACACTTCTAATTCAGTCAAAGGGATTCCAGGCCGAATGTGCCCGACACCTAAACATGAGTTTAGAAAACAACGTTCCTGTGAAACACAACAAGCTCTTAATTCACATGAAGTGCTGAGTGCTGTTGAAAGGGATTTCAGATCGATTCCGTATTTCTGGATTTCCAGAAGGCTTTTGACACTGTACCACACAAGCGGCTCGTAGTGAAATTTCGTGCTTATGGAATATCGTCTCAGTTATGTGACTGGATTTGTGATTTCCTGCCAGAGAGGTCACAGTTGTAGTAATTGACGGAAAGTCATCGTATAAAACAGCAATGTTTTCTGGAGTTCCCCAAGGCAGTGTTATAGACCCTTTGCTGTTCCTTATCTATATAAACGATCTGGGAGACAATCTGACCAGCCGTCTTCGGTTGTTTGCAGATGATGCTGTCGTTTATCGACCAATAAAGTCATCAGAAGACCAAAACAAACTACAAAACAATTTAGAAAAAATATCTGAATGGTGCGAAAAGTGGTAGTTGACTCTGATAATGAAAGGTGTGAGGTCATCCACATGAGTGCTAAAAGGAACTCGTTGAACTGCGGTTACACGATAAATCAGTCTAATCTAAAAACCGTAAATTCAACCAAATCCTTAGGTATAACAATTACGAACAACTTAAATTGGAAGGAACACATAGAAAATGTTGTGGGGAAGGCTAACCAAAGACTGCGTTTTATAGGCAGGACACTTAGAAAATCTAACAGACATACTAATGAGACTGCCTACACTACGCTTGTCCGTCATCTGTTAGAATACTGCTGCGCGATGTGGGATCTTTACCAGATAGAACTGACGGAGTACATCGAAAAAGTTCAAAGAAAGGCAGCACGTTTTGTATTATCGCGAACTGTGGGAGAGAGTGTCACAGAAATGATACAGGATTTGGGCTGGATATCATTAAAAGAAAGGCGTTTTTCGTTGCGACGGATTCTTCTCACGAAATTCCAATCACCAGCTTGCTCCTCCGAATGCGAAAATATTTTGTTGACACCGATCTACATAGGGAGGAACGATCACCACGATAAAATAAGGGAAATCAGAGCTCGTACGGAAAGATATAGGTGTTCATTCTTTCCGCGCGCTATTCGAGATTGGAATAATAGAGAATTGCGAAGATGGTTCTATGAACCCTCTGCCAGGCACTTAAATGTGATTTGCAGAGTATCCATGCCGCAGTGTTCGGCCATGATTCACCCATTCCGGTCAAAATCGTCGAATAGTGGCATTGCTCCTATTCAAATGTCGAGCTATTCGCCGATTACTCCAACCAGCTTTTTTGGACCCAGCTACACATCGTCTCTAAAATGATGACATCTGTGTGTATTCAGAATGAGATTTTCACTCTGCAGCGGAGTGTGCGGTGATATGAAACTTCCTGGCAGATTAAAACTGTGTGCCCGACCGAGACTCGAACTCGGGACCTTTGCCTTTCGCGGGCAAGTGCTCTACCAATTGAGCTACCGAAGCACGACTCACGTCCGGTACTCACAGCTTTACTTCTGCCAGTACCTCGTCTCCTACCTTCCAAACTTTACAGAAGCGAAAGGCAAAGGTCCCGAGTTCGAGTCTCGGTCGGGCACACAGTTTTAATCTGCCAGGAAGTTTCATCTGTGTGTATTGTTCATGCGCCTGTCTGCGAGACGTAGTTATTGTCTAACTGAGTTCACGGAATGCAGTTCGCAAAGATGTTATCACCTTGCCAGCTACGCGGTGAAACTGCACTGCAGCGCCACAAATTCATCCATCGGCCACCAAAGTTTACTGTTTCGTATTTTCCGACGATACCTGTATGAATATCACTTTGTGAACAATTTGCATTTTTAATGTATTCCTTCGTCCATCTCAAAAAAGTCACAGAAGTCGGGGAACGAGCGTAGGGGAGCCGATCCAGGGATCCAGTAATATTCTGCATCGTGTGCTAGGCAAGGTCCTTGTGGAGGTAGTTTGCCATTGCCTTCCTCTGTTGTGTTGTTGCAGTTTCATGTGTGTGTCTGTGTTGTGTGGATGATAATAGTGAGTGGTTGTACAGTGTAGGGTTCGTGTTTCTGTGGATGAAGGGGAGGGAGAGGGGAATCTGGTGTCAGCACATAGCCTTCTTTTCTCGAACTGTTGGTCAGGAACCTTGCGCCACCACGTTTCCTCCACATAGGCATGCGTTGGCGACGCAGGCGGGGCTCCTCCCATCTATGTGTCGCTAAATGATCATGACAGGGAAATAGGAGCAATTATTACTGAGGCTGGAGGACAGTCTTTCTTTCCGTGCGCTATCTTGAAACGGACAGGAAAGGGAGAAATGATATTAGTATCAGAAATACCCACCACCACACAACACAAAGTGGCTTGACGAGTACAGATGCAGATGTAGCAAGACGTTATTACCCTTGAAATTTCAAACATTTGTACGATGTCGAGCCAGCATCAATACATCCCCTCTACCTTGCCCGAAAACATCTTGCAAATCATCACTCACGCAATTTTAACTCATTTTCACTTCCCCAGCCCTCTTCGTGCTGTCTTAAAGCGGAGATCAAATATTTTCTCCACATTCCCATTAAAGATGTAATTACCTCCATTTATCATAAGAGGGTAACTATGTTACGTTGACAAAGTACGCGGTGATGATACACTCGGTAGCAGATCGTTCGAATCCCACTGGTAGAAAAAAATTTCATACTATGTATATGTGCTGAGCTACCATCCAGATCTCTCTGTAGTTTCTCAGGGAGTGAAAGTATGTGAGAAAGAAGATGATAAGACGAATGTCGAATGAGATCGTTAGGCCTGACGGTGCTGCTTCAGAAGAGTGGTGGTACACACCCTCCGCTCCCTCTCATCTTCATCATCAACAACACACATACGAGACTGCAATCCACAAGCAGTCAACACACTCAACTACAACACTAAAGACTGAACTAGGCAACGACCCATCAGAGAGTATTATTTCGTCTGCACTTCGAGCATTAGGCATTTGCCTGCTGCGGAACCCATCTTTCCCTGACCATCAACTGTTCGCATTACCGCCAACTTCATAACCCAACCTGCTTGGTCCATTTCTGTCTCACATTCTACAGCTCCATACAAGCGACCAACCTCTTCTCTATCAAATCATCCTTCAGTGCTCCAGTCGTCATATTCATGTTCCTCATTTATTGAACTCCGGTTTTCTTATAAAATACTAGCGGTTCAAAGCAGTTTTTAGTAGCATTTAAGATTACCATCTTTCCAGCACATTCAAAATCAAGCTAAGCCGCGCAGTCTTGAAGGCAACTATGCAGTGGAGAAACAAAGTTCAAATCCTCATCCAGCCATCCATATACATACAGCTACTTTTCGTGGTTTTGTTGCAAATTAGGCAAACGGCGGGAAGACACTTAAAAAAAGAGAAAAAGGGGGGGGTGTACTACGACCGATTTCCGATTTGCTGTATCATCCTTCTCCAGCTGATCATCTCTTACGTCCTTCACGCCACATTGACATTTCTAGGTTACTGGTTTTAAACATGTAAACACATAATAAATTTTGCGAAATATTTCAAATTTATTTTTGTATTTCTTCTCTCCTGTGGTTATGGGATTCGCCTGTTTCATTATTGGGCAGCATTTATTTATTGATTTTTAAAATTATAGACAGCTGACATACAAGACGAAAGTCTTATGCGTCATGAGTCTGTGAATCGCAAGAACTTCAATCTGCTTGTTATCATATTTTAACTGTTTTTCTATCATGTTTTCTGAGCCATATGTCAGAGACCCGCGCGGCATTAGTGTAAACGAGAGTGTGAAAGAGCCTAAGAAGCACATTCTGGTTCGTCAGTCTACCACAACGAAGGTCGTTAATCCGACATGGGGTTTCGACCAACGTCTAGCCCAGATTCTCCAGATCTGAAGACTGAAATAAACGTTTCGCTCAGTATTATCTTCCTGAATCCGACGAAGATTTGTGCGGATGGCTCCAAGACCATCGACAGCGATTAACTGGGATGTGCAATATACAACACTGCAGAAAATTATCATTTCTTATTTCTCTATCTAAGGAGACAACAATATATTACGCGGGAGCCATTGCAATTAGAGTAAAACACGGTAGATCTTGCAGACGAGGCAGTACGGTGATGTTAACAGATTCCCTAAGTGTACTAAACAGCCTTAAAAAACTAAAATGGATCAAAAGTGTGTCGTCTAAAATTATAATTATTATTAAAGAAGTCGTTACAAATGAGCAAGAGGAACAGTAACAATTTCTTGTGGATTCCAGGCCACAGTGCTACCTTTCATAATGAAATAGCAGACAGCTTAGCGAAGCGAGCATGCTAAATAAGACATTTCCTTATCAAGAAATTCTGAGATTAATTAATGAAAAAGCGAGGAACGACTGGCAGACGAAATGGGATTCGTTCGTGGTGTCAAAAGGAGTAAATACGGCTAGCTGTACCCTAAAATGGTGTTAGCCCCACTTGGTTTACTGATTGAAATAGGAGCAGACGATTCATAATAACGATGACACGCACGCGCTTAAATCATGGTAAATTCCCAAACCACAAGTTCCGAATAGGACTGAAGGAATCTCTATAATGCGATTTATGCAGTGACGAAGGAGATGTGAATCATCTACTGTTCTCGTGTACCAGATACAGGAGACAACAAAACTCCTTAATCAGAGTGTCGGTTAATGCAAAGGTTCCCCTTGCAGCGTTGCTATCGACCCAAAAGAGGGCACTGTTTTCAAATGTGATGTCAACCTCCTAAATACATGTGACGTGATTACAGAGGTTGTTCACGAAGATATACAAATATTTTAAAGAAGCAAAGATTATTATACAAGTAAATTTTTTTACTTTCCATTAAGAATGTAGAAACGTTTATGTCATTGTTGGCAAACGTTAGTGAATTGTTTCAGTCGTTTCCTAACCTTGAATTGAGTTAGTTTTCTGTATTGTTCAGTGAAAGAACATAATAACTATAGTGTATTTGAATGAAACCACATGCCCGTTGGACACTATAGACCGGCAGCACACCCGTGAATATTTTGATTATCAAATACGCCGGGAAAAACTCAAGAATCACACATAGTAACTGTTGTAGTTTGTAGATTATTTATGAAATAGGGATGCCTTTCAAATTTACGAAAGAGGAATACGCCGATATAGTGTATATTTTATGAGGACAAAGTCAATACACGCGAGGCATTACTTGCTCGCATTATGAATGCAATAGACGAAATTAATAACAATCCTGTGAAACTGAAACGAGCAACAAAATATGTTCATACACGTGCAGCTAAATGCATTGAAATCGGTGGAGACATTTTTGAACAATTATTGTGTGCACTATACAACTTCCTTAACAATGAGCTTTGTTTTTTCCGGTTTAACATGAATTCACGTGTGCTATGGTATTAATAAAAGCAGATTATCTGACACACTCATACAGTTTCAGTTAACGTTAATACCATTTTTCCCAAATTAAATTCTGTACAACTTCTGTTGAAAACTTTGTGCAAATTGTCTGGAAATTAAAAAACAAATTGGGCCAAGTAGTTAACAAACTAAACATTTTACAAAACTACGTCTTTGCTTCTCTGCATGTTCTGGAAAATCTACTGCAGATACACGTCCGGAACATGTTTTATTAGATTCACCAGTTCAATAACAAAAAATAAATAAAAATGGAAATAGTGCTTTACTTTAACCTCGAACAGTTTTGCGATGGCTTCATATTAGCGAAGCTGCTAAATTTCAGACAAAATATTTCATTAGCCATAACTCCGTAACTAAACATTTGCGGACCTATCTTTGTATGAACATTTTTCTTTAGTTTTACTTGTAGAATAACATTAAAATATTTGCATATCTTCGTGAATCACACTGTACAGTATAGACCTAGACACAGAGTGTACATCATGTGTGGATACTTGTATGTTATATTTCCTTTTTTTACTGTAGTGGTATAATCACATTATGAGTAGTTTATAGTGGTGGCATGTATCAATCATTTATTCATACCCCAAATATTTTTGTAAAAAATAAAATAAGCACCTAGCCCATCTCCCTGCCCCGAACCATAGCTAGCTGCGCGTTAAACGGCACAGCAGGTCCCGCCTTCAGTGAGCGGCCAGGCAATGAAATTACAATACAGAAAAAACAACAATGTTCTCCAGCTAGAGACCGAATTTTTTCAAGAATGATAAGTAAACGGGATTTTTTTTGAACCCAGCAATACTGTTAGCAGTAGTAACTGTAATATTTTGCTGCGTTTTTAACCGTGGAGGCTTTATTATACATATAAGGTGAAGTACAGTTAGAAATATAATTATAGACGGAAAATACAACCTATTGTAGAAATTTAGTTGACAGCTTATAATTTGTAAATAAACAAATCTTTAAGCACAGTTTCTTAGACGTATCGGATATTTTTTCTTTAAACACTTAACAATCGTCATAATTGGTACGCAGTGTCATTGTAAGACAGTTATTTTACCTGTTGCACAATGTTGTACAATAAACTGAAACCTCTTACGTCACGTGGGTTGCATACCATTCACAATTTTAACTCCAGTGTTAATCTCATTGCCACTTACTTGTGAGTTAACGTAAGTTGCGTTGATAATGTGTTAATTTTATGATAATGGGTCAACATCAGAAACATATTAACAATTTGGATCACTGCCAACTTTCGCGTTGCTAGGCAAGCTCGCTCCGCGGTAAACAGCAACACGTTGTTGGCAGCGTCTCATGCTAATGGTCGCGGGGGCACAAATTTACGAGTTCCCTAATAGCGGTGGGAAAATTTGTTACAGGCCTTCGTACAACACACGTATCGAACACAATGATATGTTGTTAACTATAATCAGTGTTACAAGGATTGTTATTGTGTTCACACGAAGTTAATTGTTTTGAGGTCACCAGCCTTTCCGCAGCTTTTATGTTGGCTCTCTTCATCTATCCACACTCAACACCCTCTATAACATGCTTCGCATATCAGTAAGGAGTTCAGAAGGGAAGTTACTCATGTAGCCTCACGTTAAGATGATTGCGCAATGAGAATGGCGGAGTGTCGGAAGAGAGTACTTCCCCCGAGTTCCCTGCAGGAACACCTCTGCTGCTGTATGGACGACAGGTACAACACAAATTGGACGACTGAAAGGGCGCTGCTACCGGAAACGCAAACCGTAGCAGGGGCAGTACGATTCTTGGTGGCAAAACGTCCAAACTGCATACAGATACCGTGAAACTGTGGCAGCACATGAATCAAATTCAGTGTCGCGTCCAGCCGTAATGAATTGACGTTAGCAGCAATTTGACCAAGGTCGCACAAAGCTGAAAGAACATCTGGGGAAAGAGTTTTCCCGACATTGGGGACGTTCACAAATAGCGGTTCTCGAATGATTCCGTGACCGAGAAGTGGATTTCTAACGTCGAGGAACTGAACGGCCGCTTTCCACAGAGACTTGGTGACTATGCTGTAAAATATCGGTGTGACTTTGAAGTGTAGTGCAGCATTGAACAAAAAGTGACATGGCCTGTCGTAATAACATGCAACCTATTTTTTGAAATCTTTTCATAAAAACTAAAAAAATTAGTTCCAAAATTCCCAAATATTTCCCCAAAACAAGTTCCAAATTCCATGAAAAATGAACAAGCAAACAAATTTCCAGTTAACACTATTATTTGGATATTAACCAGTAATTAAATCAGGAATCTAATACTTAATAATTTATTAACATACGAAAGAAAGATAGGATTGCAGTAAAATCAAACTCAAAATTCAAAATCATAGTAAATCCCAAAATCATTATAATTAAAATTCGCAAAGTAGAACCAACGTTCCCAAAGAATACTCCGTGCGAGTACTCTTTGAGATTCGTGAGTAATGGCTAAGGATAATTCAATCCATTGTCACTATGTTACGAGAGTTAGCCGAAGCGGGTCATACTTTTGAATGCTCGTATATGTAGGCGCAATTAGATTGTTTTTTTCAGAATTGCGATCTACTATGACGCAGTGAAACGATACTTTGACTTCAAATATTACGTTATTTAGAATTCAGATAGAGGACTTGCATATATTAGACAGAAGTTACTTTTAGTTAGATAACCTGAAGTTAGCACTATTTAGGAAGTGAACACAGATAGACAATTTCATTCGTAATAACTAATGTACTATGGAACATGGCGATAGTTACGAAGCATATAATTTATATTTCCACCCAACACTTGGGAAAGCTTCTTCCTCACGGCTCTGTTAGGAAGTGGCTAATATTGTAAAATAAACCAGCATATCATGTCAATTCACTCAATTATCATTCAAGTATTACAATATTATTTATAGAGATAACGTGCTGCGACATTATTTTACTGAAGCGCTCGGCACTTATATAGAAACTCTTTGACGTTAGGAATTAATAACACTGTTACTACTGATTATAGATTTGAGATTACAACCAGTCTATAGGGAATTTCGTGTCGCTGGAACTAATTTCAACTTATCATTACTATTTAAATAGCAACTGATAAACCATTGATTATAAACGATTTAATTACGACATTTGGTGAAGTAAATATCTCGCACAAGTCGCGAGTTCAGTTCATCAATGTTCTTTTTGTAACGTCGATACCAATACATAAGAAATAACAATCTCATTGCTCTACGGCTGAGTGTTAGCCAAGACCGAAGATCCGAAGGACGTTACAGCAATGATCAACAGACTCATTGTTACGTCCTGCTCATCATAGCCAAGCACCGGTATATCTATTGCCACGTTCTTACTACGTGGGGGAGTTGGAAAATAAGTTTCCCCTGTCGACAGTGGTCAGAGTTGTGTGTGAAAGGAAAAAAAGAGAATGAGACATTAAAGATAAGACCTATCTTTATTTTTCTACATAATTTCCAAGTACAATGAGACATTTGTCATACCGCTTTATAAGCTTCAAAACGCCTTCCAAGAAAAAATCAGGGCGTTGCGTACGGAAGAAGTGTTGAACGGCTTGCTTGGCATCAGCATTACTGCCTAAGTGCCTTCCGCCTAGAGTCGTCTTTAAAGCAGGAAATAGATGGAAGCCCTTGACGTGAGATCCGGACTGTAAGGCAGATGGTGTAGGCGCTCCCAACCAAGAGTTGCAATATGGTTTTGCGTTGCCGTCGCCGTGTGTGGTCTCGCATTGTCATCCAGCAGCAGAACGCCAGATCTGAGAAGGCCAGGCCGCTTTTTCCGAATCACCTCTTTCAGTTTCGACAGAGTGGCACAGTACCACGTTGCATCCTCCAGACAGTCCAGCAGCAAAACCCCTTAGGCATCGCAGAAAACGGTGAGTAGCACTTTACCTGCAGACGGAGTGCTTTTGAACTTCTTTCGGACAGGTGATGACGGATGTTTCCACTCCATGGATGCGGCGTTCGATTTGGGCATGTAATGGTGGACCCACGTTTCATCCCCCGTCACAATCCGTAACAGGTCATTGCCAGACTCATGATAATGCACGAGCTGTTCCAGGCTGAACGCCATGCGTTGTTCCCTGTGTGTCGGGGTCAGTTGGCGGGGTACCCTTCGTGCTGACACCTTCCTGTATCGAAGAATGTTGTGGATGATCTTGTGAGCTCGCTCATGTCCGATTCCAAGTTCTGCCGCTACTCCATCGACGGTGATACGCCGGTTCGCTTTAATCATGCCATCCACCTTCCTGACATTTGTATCTGTAGCGGTCGTGCCCGTCTGTCCAGGTCTCGGTATGTCCTGCACTTGCTGACGGCCATCACTGAATTGCTGGCACCATCTCCGCGCCATTTGCCTCGACATCACTCCTGACCCATACACGTCAACAAGGCGGTTATGAATTTCTGTGCCTGATACTCCACGTGCCCATTCATAGCGGATAACAGCTCTCACTTCCGCCTTTGACCACGACTCCAAAACGCACCTTCTCTCCATAGCTCAGGGAAAAGACTGAGCGGCTGGCCTCCGCTTTGCGCAGGCACCGCGACAGCACCATCTGCTTGATCGCGGTCGACCTCTACCCAATGGTGTATCGGTGTCTTGCGCGTGCGTGTTCACCTGCCGTGTTGTCTTTCGCCCATATCACACAACTCTGCCGACAGGAGAAACTTATTTTCCAATTCCCCCAAGTACATCATCGGTTTGTCACGTACGCTGAAATTTCTCCAGACTTGAAAGATATGGACCTGAGAGCGCAGAAGTGATCAACAAATGATAGAAAAATGTTACACATCAACCAGTGACTTCTCAGAATCGGTTTCCACAGTGCAATGTTTAATTTTGTATTAGAAAGTAATCTTTATTTCTGGGATGCAGTAATGTTGTTTTGTAGACAATTCCAAAAGAGAATGAACATACAGAACGAACGCACACTTGCCTACACTGGCAAGCGTGTGTCAATTCTGTACCTTCTTTGTCCGTAATGTGTCCATATCGGACACAAGAGATTCTGGTCATACATAAAGCACACTAGTGGCAAGACACAATCAATACCTTCACTGCGCGATAACAACGGTGAAGTCATTGATGACAGTGCCACTAAAGCAGAGTTATTAAACACGGTTTTCCGAAACTCCTTCACCAAAGAAGACGAAGTAAATATTCCTGAATTCCAATCAAGAACAACTGCCAAGATGAGAAACATAAAAGTAGATATCCTCGGTGTAACAAAGCAACTTAAATCACTTAATAAAGGAAAGGCCTCCGGTCCAGATTGTATACCAGTCAGGTTCCTCTCAGAGTATGTTGATAAAATAGCTCCATATTTAGCAATTATATACAACTACTCACTCACAGAAGGATATGTACCTAAAGACTCTAAGATTGCTCAAGACACACCAATACCCAGACACGGAAGTAGGAGTAATCCGCTGAATTATAGGCCTATATCACTAACGTCGATTTGCAGTAGGGTTTTAGAACATATACTGTATTCGAACATCATGAAGTACCTCGAAGGAAACGATTTATTGACACATAGCACGGATTCAGAAAACATCGTTCTTCGAAACACAACTAGCTCTTTATACTCATGAAGTAATAAGTGCTATCGACAGGGGATGTCAAATTGATTCCATATTTTTACATTTCCAGATGGCTTTCGACACCGTTTCTCACAAGCGTCTTCTAATCAAACTGCGTGCCTACGGAGTATCGCCTCAGTTGTGCGACTGGATTCGTGATTTCCTGTCAGAAAGGTCACAGTTCGTAGTAATAGACGGAAAGTCATCGAGTAAAACAGAAGTAATATCCGACGTTCCCCAAAGAAGTGTTATAGGCCCTCTATTGTTCCTTATCTATATTAACGACATAGGAGACAATCTGAGTAGCCGTCTTAGACTGTTTGCAGATGATGCTGTCATTTACCGTCTTGTAAAGTCATCAGATGATCAAAACGACTTGCACAATGATTTAGATAAGATATCTATATGGTGCGAAAAGTGGCAATTGACCCTGAATAAAGAAAAGTGCGAAGTTATTCAAATAAGTACTAAAAGAAATCAGCTACATTTCGATTACGCGATAAGTCACACAAATCTGAGGGCTGTAAATTCAACTAAATACTTAGGATTACAATTACAAATAACCTAAATTGGACCGATCACATAGATAATATTGTGGGTAGAGCAAACCAAAGACTGCGATTCATTGGCAGAACACTTAGAAGGTGCAACAGGTCTACCAAAGAGACTGCTTACATTACGCTTGTCCACCCTATTCTGGAGTACTGCTGTGCGGTGTGGGATCCGCATCAGGTGGGACTGACGGATGACATCGAAAAAGTACGAAGAAGGGCAGTTCGTTTTGTATTATCACGAAATAGGGGATATAGTGTCACAGACACGATACGTGAATTGGAGTGGCAATCATTAAAACAAAGGCGTTTTTCGTTTCGACGGGATCTTCTCATGAAATTTCAATCACCAGTTTTCTCCTCTGATTGCGAAAACATTCTGTTGGCACCCACCTACATAGGGAGAAATGATCATCACGATAAAATAAGAGAAATCAGGGCTCGCACGGAAAAATTTAAGTGCTCGTTTTTCCCGCGTGCCGTTCGAGAGTGGAACGGTAGAGAGACAGCATGAAGGTGGTTCATTGAACCCTCTGCCAGTCACTTTATTGAGAATAGCAGAGTAATCACGTAGATGTAGATGATGTAGACACGGATGTATCAGCAGCGGCAGAAAAACTGACACGAACTAAATTGGTTTCCATTAGATCACATTGCTGTCCGCAGCTTCTTCTCACACTCGTATGAACACGTCTTTGCTTATGCATTCCAGCGTTCTACAACGCTTTCTTTGGCTCTACGAAACAATGCAGCGATTAGCATGTAGTCGGGCTTCATATCGTCAGAGGCCTGCTGCTATCAGGTAAGATTAGAAGAATAGCTGGAACAGTACGTCTTTATCTGGACACATGTCAAAATGCAACTTTCCTCCACGTAATACGTCCTATTACGAGCTTCTATTTGCTACCTCCAGGTGGTGTCGGAGAGTCAACATGAGGTAATCGCCTAAATTCATAGGTCACGAAGTACTAAGCTTATGAGATGGTAAAATTATGTACTCTCTGATAAGCAAATGTAAATTTGCATAGAGTTGTCTTACGTACGCTACAGTCAACAAGAAAGACGCTTGAATACGAGCCGATGAGAAGCTTAGTTGCAGACGACACTATCGTATTTGTTTCCTACGTGACGTCTAGGATAAAGATATGGCTCTTCTGGTTCCTTATTTTGATATACTGTGTTTCGTATGCCTTATGAATGGTTTTTCGTTGTGATGCGTAATAGATCATAATATTTTACGATACGCGAAATTATTTGGAGCCTGTATCTGATTTTGTAAATGATACTCAAAACAATGTTTCTCTTCTCACATCAATAGGCTCTACTCACTTAAATCTGAACTTTCTGATGCCTGCTAACAATAACTTGCCCTTGCAGTGGATAATTTATGCAGAGATCGAAGTAGCTGAAAATGAATTTGCAATCGCTCTCCCGTTCGGTTTTAGGAAACCAAACGAATAACTTGTTTTGGCGACACCGTCACGGCGGGCCGCTTGAATTTCCTCGTGCAACCGCCTGATTGGCTAACTTCAGTGCTAACTGACTCGAAAACGGCTCAGCGTATCGAATTTTTTCTTAACAGTTATTTCTCAGCACAGCCTACCTGCAACACCCTTACAGGTATTTTAGACAGTTTCTGACCACGCTGTGTACATTTCGTTTCTTATCGTTTACGTATCACTGCATCTATTGGCCGTATTCCTTTGAGCATATTTTTACTAACAGTACTGAATACTTGGTTTTATCAGCATGTCAGTAATGATTTACACACTTAAAAACAAGTGCAGTATGTGGTACTTATTTATGCACTGAGGGAGACTAGACAAATCGATCAGCCATTGCTCATCGTATTCAGTGCAGGCATCATACCAACAAAGTAAAGTATGGTGTAGGTAAACCCAAGTGGATGAGAAAATGTAAACTATAAAATAAAGAAATATGGAACGAATTGATACAGTGTTCACAAAACTACTTGAATAAATAAATGTACAAGTATGGAATATGTTGTGGTTATGAAAAATTATTGTGTATAATCCAAGGTACTCTAGTCTAAAAACAAAGGCAATGTTGGCTTCATAGTCTTGGTGACTATAAGGTGACTGACGAGAAGGAAGGATCTTCGACCGGCAAATAAAAACACTACGGAATATGTATTCGAAGCACAGGGCGGTTATAATTAAAAATACAGCTGCTACTCACAGAGGGCCAGTGTGGGCTGTAATTACCATATGGAAGCGGAACTTAACACATGTTCTAACGCGTTTTTATTTTGTTTTGTTTTAGGACGCAAAAACAACTAGAGTCGTACGCGCCCATGTCAAAACTATGAAACATGAAGACAAAGAGAGGCGCTAAAAACGACTGCACGTCAGTCCGAATCGACGGAAGAGAAGACAGCTAAAACCAGTGACGCGGAGAAAGGCCCATAAAATACGCCCTAGAGAAGCGGAGGTCCGGAACTAAAACTTAAGTGGTCTTCGCCACACTGCTACAACGGATGAAAAGTAAAACGCGGTCGGCAGCCCGAGCGTCGTTCGTTAAAACGGCCGGTAACTCAGACGCCAAAGCCAAGCGGGAACTTAAACTGTTAAAATATGGGTATTCCGTCACGAAATGGCGGACAGTTAAAAGTTGGGCGCAATGTGCACAAAGCGCCACTTAACAAATGGCGATGACTAAAAAGGCAGTGCCCAATATGCTACCTAGTTAAAATGACATCCTCGGCGGGAGGGCCGAGTGGAGGTCGTCCAAGCCTCTGGGAGAGGCTTAGTAACTTGGAGCTTATTCCTATGAAGGGAGGACCAGTGGCGACACCAAAGTGACACCACCTCCTGACAGACGGCAACACAGAGACCATCGGAGGGAATATAAGAGCTAGTGGGCTGAGATACGAGGACTGCAGCCTTGGCAACAGCGTCAGCAGCCTCGTGTTAATGCGGAACCGATTTACACTGGAAAAAGGTTAGTTCCAATTTTGGCCATCAGTTCAAATCTGGCACTATGAATGCAAAAAAAGACAAATAGAAATGTTTCCGTTTGTAATGGATTAGGAACGGGATGTGGGTAGAAAAGTTCAAACCAGTGAGATTATTATTAACCGCCACTTAAAAAATTTTTTCAGTACGAGACGTCGACGAGATGTTGTACAGCGTCAGATTTGCACCTAGTGGCAAAATTAGAATTAATTTTCCCGTTGTTGTCGGTTCCGCGTTAACCGATTAGAATCTCTACTAAGCTTTGCTGTTATAAGATAATTACAGTCCCCACTGGATCTCTGTCAGTTGCTGCATTTTAATTATAACCACCCAGTACATCTCTTCGTAGAGGAAAGGATAAAGTTCTTACGTATCAAATTCACCAACAAAGGATAATGCTAAAGATATTCATGTAATAACATGCTAACTTCCGTTGAGAAACCAGTGTTAGAGGTTTTAAGAATGAAGAAGAATATGATCGAGATGCGAATTACCTAAATAAAAGATTCATTAATAGAGATTCGAAGAACAGCTTTTAAGGTATCTCCTAAGTCCGAACGCAGATAACTGAAAGGCTGTTCAAAAGACTATCCAAGATGAAATATCAATTGTCCACTAGAATGACGTCTATCCTCGCACCAGAAAATGCAATGTACAGAATTTCATGGATATTTTGAGAGGTTGCAAGCCGAACGTTTAATGTGTGCTGTATGAATACCAACATGGATTTATTTTAACCATCAGAGGAATAAGGTGCTGGCTGTACAGTATGTACATCAAATCCCAATAAAATTAAGTACAGAAAACGACCCCCAAGCTTGCTGGCTGTTCCTGCTCTTGCCAGTTTCCGCAATACATTCTACTGACTCTGAAAGATGGATGAGAGTATACCTTATTTACAAACCTTTTTGGCTAGAGGAGCCTTCATTTTAAAGTCAAATGTGCTCCTATAGCATGACTTCGGCATTACATGCCATCTTTCAATGCGTACTTGTCCTGCAAACCTATTAGCATATGTCTCGTTGAGTGATTTTTTTTTTTTTCAGTTTCCTTAAAGCACTTATAATCAACAGAGTTTGGAGGGAATGTACTCTTTTTTTGTTTTTCAATGAGCATATAAGAAAATATCTTCCTGTCGGCCTTTCTAAAGTTGTACCCCTTTTCCAAATGAAATTCATAGAGCAATATCTCTTTATGGCGAATGGTAAACATAGCTGCACATTTCAGCTACACGTATACTCCGCAAACTATCTTAGGTGTAAGTAGTGGATGAAAGCAGTATCCAGAACAGACAATAGGAATCCAGCTACATCAGTGTCATAAGGGTCCGACCCGTCCCCAACCTACCCTCAGTATCACCCCTCAAGGACATCCCCTCCAATTCGCAGCTCCCCTGTTACCCATTTCCCTCTGCTTCCTCCCATACACCACTGTCAGATTTTAGATACACTCTAACATAAAAAAAACGACGTACCACGAAAGAACTATTCAAATGGGACAGAATCCGATAGATGTACTTGTAGAGGTATACAACCTATTACAATTTCGGAAAAAAGCTGGATGATTTATTGAAGAGAAAGAGGTTCACAAACTGAGCAAGTCAACAACGCGCTGGTCCACCTCTGGCCATTTTGCAAGCAGTCATTCAGCTTGGCATTAATTGACAGAGTTGTTAGATTCCTCCTGACTGATATCATGTAAAATTTTGCCCAATTGACGCTTTAGACCGTCAGAAACCCGACTTGGTTTGAGGGACTTTACCATAATGCTCCAAACGTTTTTTATTGGGGAGATACACGGCGACTCTGTGTAGCGGGGCTTTAAATTTCGCCGCGCTACACTCGTTCCCTCAGATAAAAATATCCCGTCGCAGCGGTATGAGCGCTCGACGGCAGAGAAAATACCAAAATTGTAACCTTTTTTGTTTTCTATCCGTTTTCAGTTGTCTCTTGTTAGCGGTAGCTTAAGGCAGGCGTGATCGGATGCTGACGTAAAAACTTTATGGCTAATCTTGATCTGATTGTAATGTGTAGACATTGTGGAAGTTATTAAGAAATTCGGTGGATGGAAGTAGCAAAGTGAATTAAATTGCATACAGTATCAAGATGATTTTAATTGGTATAAATTAGTGATCCCTGGACTATTGCAAGATTTCGGAGCAGATTTTTTCACGCTGAAATGAAGGAGATTTTTGAAGACGTGGACGCCGCCCGAAAGAAGATAAGTTAATCTGGTAAAGGATGATCTCTCGTCTACGCCACTTCCCCCTGTCAGTTACATTCTGTTATTCTCTGTTTCTTTTCAATACTTTTTGTAGTGGAAATTGGTTTAACTTTTGCTCAAAAACGCCACAAGGACCACCCCAACTATAGCTATTCTGAAATACGAAGTCCGATCTGCATTTCTTTCATTCTTTCCCTTTTTCACGGTCTCTCTTCTCCCATTTTTCATCATTTTTTTTAATTAACCACTACATCTGCTGGCCAAGATAGGGTTTGGTAAGCATGAAGACGAGCAGCAGAAACACTCGCCGTGTGTGGATGGTCATGATCTTTCTGAAACTTAAGCCCAGGATGGCTTACCACGAAGGGCTGTGAGGTGATTAACGAGGACGTGTCTAGAGACGTCCTGCACAGTGGTGGGACACCAACCTGTCTGTCGCCCGCCACATGGCCCAACAACCAGGAGTGGTCTGGGGTGCCGCTTCTTTTCATATCTGGATCCCTTTGATTGTAATCCACGCTATCCTTAGAGCACAGCGGTACGTCGGCGGCACTCTATGCCCCGTTTTGTTGCCCTTCATGGTAAGCCTAGCTAGACTTACATTTTAGCAATAAAAAGCCTGCCTGCATATGGCGCGAGTTTCTGCTGCTTGTCTTCATCTTTCCCAAATCCTAGCTTGATCCGCAAAGTCGCCCGTTCTTTCCCCAATTGAGAAAGTTTGGAGGACTATGGGCAGGTCTCTGCAACCAGCTTTGGATTTTGACGGTCTGGCTAGCCAATTGAACAGAATCTGGCACTATATCCCTAGGAGGAAATTCAAAAACTCAGTCAGTCAATGCCAAACCGAATCACTGCTTCCATAGGGCCAGAGGTGAACCAATGAGTTATTGAATTGCCCAATTTGTGAAGTTCTTTCTCTTCAATAAATCATCCAGTTTCTCTCAAAATGTAACCATTTGTTTCTCTGTAACGTAGTTCTACCAATTTCCATACCATGTACCCCTTGGATAATTCCTCATGGTGCGCTGTTTTTTTTTCTGGGAGTGTATAGTTGCTGCTGTTGTTAGATCTCACTTGAGCTACTTAAAAATTGTCCAAAATTCCCTCACCTGCACCATTCTCCCATTCCACACACTGTCTGTGTGTTTGGAGTTGTGTGCCGCCATCATCATTATTACTACTATTATTATTATAATTTTTTTAAAAAATTACGCTGGAGCAGACATTGTTGTGAGAGCTGGAGTAGATGTGCATCAGCAGGCAGCATCCGAAGCACAAGCTTCCAGTCGATTGGGTTACTACAAGAGGGACGCAGCAGTCGGCCGGGTAAGCATTAGAGGGAGCGTGGTCAGGGCCTCTGTCCATAACTCCAGCGCTCTGTGGCCAGGATCCAGGACAATTTTTATTCGGATGATCTACGACTATGTAGCACTCTTGCATAAGCTAAAAATACCGGGAACATGTCCTACATTTTTCCACATGAGCATGAACATGAGCTGAAAGAAAAACGGTACAGTGTGGTATGGCCTTGTGTATGTTGCATGTCTCCACATACAGTTAGTTAGATGTGATCTTGAGGTGTGAGTCTTGTGAATAGGATGCATAATAATGAGATGTCCCAGTGATAAATTGCAAGGTTGTATTGCTCCGAATTTTTTAAAGTTACAATAAGGTGGATGTGCTATGGAGTAATAATAATAATAATAACATGCTAGAATGAAACATTATCAGTTACATATGAGCAGCCAAACTGTAGGCATGAAATGTGCGGCAGCAGCATCATTTCCATCTGTCATATTACATCAGCAAAAAAAAAGAAGCTTCAGACAGAATGAAAATATTAGTTCATGAATTGTAATAAATGACTAATAAATGACTGTCGACGTGTGTGTGTGTTTGCGTGTGTTTAGCTCATTGTTGTCGTTGTTGCAGGTGACAACATTGAGTATCTTCTGATGAAACCACACTATGAACCTTCAGTGGTGAAAAGTATAACTCTTTAATATAACATACAATTTGAATGTCAACAAGAATAAACGAGTTCATGTCAGAATAGCATCAGAACGCCTGTTCAGTCCAATAATGGTTTTAGAAAATCCTTGGTATTGCGCAAGTAAGGGGACATTATGCCACATTGAGTGGCTCCATCTATGCAATAATTCTATGCTAATTAGAGCCACCTTCAGCAAGGATACTCGAAATTCCTCAGCAGCATAAAATTTTTGAGGCTTTCGTTAACCAATTCTTGACTTCTGTCTCGGGTTCCTCGGCCGATTTTTGTTTGACTTTTCTGACGTTTTGCCAGAATGAGTGGCTACATTTTCAAAGATTCACCCTCCACTGTTGGTGGCGGACTGGAGTCGAGCTCGCGGCCAGAGATGATATATACCTGTCGTTTCAACGTTAGTTCTCTTGGCGTTACCGCTGTGGTTCTCCAATTGCTATCTGCTACAATCGTTCACTGTCGCACAGGAATCCAGGATTCATTTATCTTGAGGCTTTTCTCTCTCTCTCTCCCTCTCTCTCTCTATTGTTGAAGCTATTGTCATGTTCGTGGATTTGTAAGGCTTCTCTGAACAAGTGGACGTCGTAGCTCTTCTCCACAGATAGAACGTCCATGTCGGTTGTTAGCCTCACACAGCGCATGCTCTGCCACACTGATTTCTCCACCCATCCCAACTTGCAATATCATTTATATTTGGTGATCCTGGTGTTGTTGGATCGTCCAGTCATTCTCTCGTAGACTTTTCCACATGTACTGAGTATGCAATATATTCTAGACATTGAACGTGGGCCCCTTTTGTCCCTTACCCATCCGAGACACTCTTTGATCTTCTTGATCAGTTTGTAAGTAGCCGTTACGCCGTATCTGCATAATATACAGCCGATTTTTTAAATTACCCTGGAGATGTATGGCAGAAAGGCTGTACCTAATATTTGTTCTTCCGACGTGTCACTTCGCCAACTGCTAGATCTCATGACAGTCCTTATGCAAATGGTGACGTACACATTGTTCATCTGAATACTTTTCAAGTTTTACGTTTGGCATTGGAGGTGCTGCCGCTCACATATTCGTCTTGCACACATTATGAGCTTATTAATCATTTCACTTTCTGGGTCGGCTGATGATTTGACAGGATGTGCAGGTATAAGTCCGTGTGTGTTGGTTCTTGAAACACGCAGTGTGCCAGGTTCCCACCATTCCTCGTAACCAGCATATCTAGAAATGGTAGCTGTTGGTCCTTTTCTACCTCCAAAGTAAATTTTATGTTGGGATGGAGCTGTTGAGGTCGCTTAGGGTGTCACCGAGCTATTCCTCACCATGGCTCCGCATGACAAAGCTACCACACCTTAGGGCTGCAAAGTGCCAAGTTCAGCACGTGTCATTCGAAATGCTCCATGAAAAAATTGATCACCTCTGGATTCACTATCCACTGGACGTCGACTCTGAAGACACTTCGGTCATCTAATACAAGTGAGAGACATATTGTCAGTTGGCTTCGGTCCTGGTTCTTTGGCCGACATTTGTGTGAGGCATTTTCTGGTGTTCTATCTTTGTCAAAGTGTCGCTCTGTGATTCTCGGAGCACATCAGATCCTTTTTTCCCACATGACATCACCAAGCTGTTTCAGACATATCTTACTATGAACTTCTTAGTGTGGAATGGCGATTTCTATGCACAGCTGGAAGGCATCCCCATGGGGCCAAAGAACCAGGACCGAAGCCAACTGACAATATGTCTCTCACTTGTATTAGATGACCGAAGTGTCTTCAGAGTCGACGTCCAGTGGACAGTGAATATATGTAACGACACAGAATGTGCGCATTCACAAGAACACAATTTAAGAATTTAATATATGCAAGCTATGCAGTCCAGTACACTGTTGATAAGGCATCCGATAACAGCCATATGTAAATAGCTTACTATGAAAAGCAAGGAGGAATTTAGTGGAGATTGCATATCAGAATATACAACCAACAAAAGAGGCCATTAGCTATCATTCTGATGCATGTTGTGCATCAGTATGTAATAATATGAATGAATCCACTACTCCAAATGCAGTCACGAACTATAATCATATTTAAGCATGTTCACATATCCAGCTATAGGTGAAAGCTTATAAAGTATCTATGCACAGTATATAAAAAAGTGTAAATCATGTTTTTTCCCTTTTTTCTCTCTATAAAAGCAGTTTTCTGCAACTGTAATCCAATAGTTAATGTTGTGATTGGATGGGTGGAACACTCACATCACAGGACTTCATAGCACTGGTCCTGCAGTATTAAAAAAAAAAAAAATTGCCCAGTTCTGCCCAGCAATATACAGTTTGTAATTGAGGGACTATCACATTGTGGTGGATGTACATTATCGTGCCATTGCTACTCATCATCACGAAGTTCACTTTAGCATGTACACATATTTTCAAATACTTTATTTCAGCACAGGTACTGACTATTACAAGAGACATTATCACACACTGATATTGTAACATACAAGATATTTCATGAAAGTAAGAGATGTATTCCATCACTTCAAAGTGTATAGCTGAATATTGTATTTTTGACATGGTCGGTGTAGAAAACCAACAACAGGTACAAACGTATTTCTGTTTCAGTCATCATATAGTGGTAGATGTTTTACATTCGAATCAAACGTACTTAAGGATCTTAAAACAAGGTGAAACACAATCCTCATTATCTCATTCAAACAAGAGAATATAAATTGAACACTCGTTAATCAAGCACACGTAGGAACTGACATGACATTCAACGAATTTAGAACTACATGTAGAGAGTGCTGAAATCACACACAGTATGTGTTTTTTGTTACTGACTAAACGTGACAGCTGTTGATAGACATTAGATATGAAAATTCTAGGAGTTTTTCTTTAAGGTAACACAGCAACATATAAGTGCATCAATATTTAACATACCATGGACAACAACGATCGAATGATGCAAGCTAATTTACTTAACCTTCAATTAATGTTCTTGTAGATCTACAAAAAATATTATGTATTGATATGAAGCACAAAATACGTGTAAAAGGAACACAATAGAATAATTTAATATGGTAACAGACAGGGTGATAGATCTCGAAGCTAAAGTATATATATATATATATATATATATATATATATATATATATATATATTTGTGTATGTGTGTGTGATTATGTTGAAAAGTAACCATAAATGAACAAAACTTACTTTTGTTAGTAAAATAATTGTTTTCTATGAACTTGTATTTTATGTATAGCCTATCGGCAGCAAAATGAATAACGATCCTCATACACACACACACACACACACACACACACACACACACACACACACACACACACACACATCAGTACATATATACCCAATATAAGTAGTAGGACAACATAAGTACCATCCCGTATTGCACTGTTGCCAAATTTATTCAAGATGACGGATCCAAGATGGCAGCGATAGATGTGGCAACATTGCAATGAAGACATGGTGGGAAGTTCAAATTTTGATGGTAAAATAGGTCTATTGGGCTACATCCACTAACCTAACACAATACCCTCCCCTCCCAGTCTCCTCCCCCCAGAAAGTGGCCGGAAGTTCAAATTTGGTGGAAAAATGGCAGTTTGGCTTCCTCCACTAACCTGAGAAAATGGCAGGAAAATAGGTCACTTGGGCTACCTCCAATAACTTAAGTCATATGACTGCCTCATCTTCCTTGGAATTGGTGCGAAAAGGACTCAGGCTGTGCTGGGCTGCTGGACAGGATGGACATAGGTCTTATTTTGCAGGCACGCTTTATTTAAACAATTTGAGATATCATAGGCAGTAGCTCCATCCAGTGTGTTCACCATAAGGTCTGGAGACCAACTGACCTAGTACACAATACTGCCACCAGAGGGTACTGCCATCCCATGGTGCTCTGGGGGAAAATGGCAGGAAAAGCCTATTCTGGGCTGCTGGATATAAAGGACTGTACTTTATTTATTTTGGAACAATTTGTTTAACGATGGATTTGACATGGTATATTTATTACACTGAAACAAAACACTCGCTCTGGCATGCTTGGGGTCACACTACATAGCCTAAGATCTCCAGACTACTCATAAATCAACAAAATAATGCAGTGCACTGATGTGCAGACACGAAAACAACTCGTAAATGATCAAAAACACGCATGTAAAACGCTCTGCAGGGACGGTCGCTAATTCTAAACTGTCCAAATAATGCAATTATCAGATTACAGACCTGCAAACTAATCGTAAATTACCGAAATAATGTAGTATACTGATGTACAGACAGGCAAACAACTCGTAAATTGTCAAAAAATGCATCTAAAGGGCTTTGCAAACACGCTCACAGTGCTTAAATAGGCGAGAATGATGCAGTGCACAAACACTCAGTGCACGTGGAAAATGCTTTCAAACTATCAAAACTATTTCAAACTGCCTATTGGCTTCTGTCTCGGGTTCTTCAGCCGACATTCATCTAATGATTTTTCTGACGTTTCGCCAGCACGAGTGGCTGGCATTGTCAAAGCTTCACCCTCCATTGCCGGTGGTGAACTGGAGGCGAGCTCGCGGCCGCAGACTATATGTACCTGGCGCGCCAACGTCCGAGGGCTTCTCCGCGGTCATTTCCGGTGCGGTTCTCCTCTTGCTACCTGCGACGGTCGTTCGCTGCAGTGCAGGAAGCCAGGATCCGTTTACCTTAAGGCTTTCCTCTTTCTTGTTGAAACTGTTCGCGTGTTTTTGGATTTCTACAGCTTGTGATAGTGCTTCTCTACAGCCAGAACTTCCGTGTCGGTGAATTTTATTACGTGGTCGGTCTGCCACGGCCGATTTCTCCACCTGCCCCAACCTGCAATGTCGCTTATGCTCTTTGATCCTGGTGTTAATGGATCGTCCAGTCATTCCGACATAAACTTTTCCGCATGTGCAAGGTATACGGTATATTCCCGACATTGCAAGTGGGTGTCTTTTCTCCTTCGCCGATCTAAAACACACTTTGATCTTCCTTGTCGGTTTGAAAATCGTCTTTACGCCGTGTTTGCGCAATATACGGCCGATTCTGTCCGTCACTCTGGGAATGTATGGCAGAAAGGCCGTACCCGACATTTCTTTTTCTGGTTCCTTACTTCACCGAGTGTTTGGCTCTGTTACACTTCTAAGGTAATTTGTGGAGTACCCATTGCTCCTCAGAACAGTTTCCAGGTGTTGCATTTCTCGTTTGAGGTGTTGAGGCTCACATATTCGTCCTGCTCTCATTACGAGCGTCCTAATCATGCCTCTTTTCTGGCTCGGGTGGTGGTTTGACAGTTTGTGCAGGTATCGGTCCGTGTGTGTCGGTTTTCGATACACGCTGTGTCCCAGGTTTTCGCCGTCCCTTGTGACCAGCACATCTAGAAATGACAGTTTCTTGTCCTTTTCTACTTCCATGGTAAATGTTATGTTGGCATGGACGCTGTTCAAGTGTCTCAGGAATTCACCGAGCTGTTCTTCACCATGGCTCCACACCACGAAAGTATCATCGACGTACCTGTACCACACCTTAGGTTTGCAAGTCGCCGCGTCCAGTGCCTGTGCTTCGAATTGTTGCATGAAGAAGTTGGCCACCACTGGACTGAGAGGACTACCCATGGCGACGCCTTCCAGCTGTTCGTAGAAGTCCCATTCCACGTGAAATAGCTCGTGGTGAGACGTGCATGGAAGAGCTTTTTGATGTCTTGCGGGAACATGGAACCGATGTGCTCCAGAGCGTCGCTGAGTGGCACTTTCGTAAATAATGAAACAACATCAAAACTGACCAGAATGTCGACCAGGATGTCGTCACGAAACGTCAGAAAAATCATTAAATGAACGTCGGCCGAAGAACCCGAGACAGAAGCCAATAGGCAGTTTGTCAACAAGTGGCCACGAAAGCCTTAACAATTTTGTATCAAAACTATCATCCATCACAACGTATCAGCAAACTGTCCCCTACAATGATTCCAACATGTGCACGCACTGACGTCGCCAACTCCGGACGCGAGCCACAGTTGGAGAGACAAATGATGGGGTGCAAGCCATTGCTCTCTGGCCGCTGCCACCTACAGCCAGTAGGTGAAAGTTGCGTCTACTTTCGGGTATACAGTTAGAATTCTTCGAATGTTATACTGCCTTCAGATGTCTAGGTGCATAAGAGCAAAGTCACCCCCTGGAAGTGCACATGTTCGCCTAACCACTGTGGATGAGGCGTACCTGCCAGTCCAGCGCCAAGAGAGATGCTTGGATAGCAGCTCACCCTCGCAGATGCAGTTGAAAGGTTCTCAATGTTATACTACTGATGCCACATGTCTATGTAAATAAAAGCCAAGTCTTCCTCTGTACGCTATATAGAAATGTATTGCAATGCTTCCCAGAATAACACAGGGTGCATTCTCTCTAGCGATCCTAATGGGACATGCAAGACAGCTCCAGCCGCATACGTGTTTACTCAGCCACCACATGTACCTGCCTGTCCAGTGCAGGTCTAATTGCCAAGCATGAGATGTTTGTGTAGCGACTCACCTGTACAGGTGCAGCTAAAAGATTCTCAGTGTTACACTGATGTCAAATGTTTATGTAAATAAGAGCCAAGTCTACCTTTCGGAAATAGTAAAGTGCCACAGAAATAGTTGACAGACGCTTTTGTAGGAGCTTCCGTGATATCTCAGTTATAATTTTAATTAATATTGTGTTTATACTGGTTGCTGGTAAGGAGGAAAGTTGTTATTTATATTTTATTAATGATCTCATTCATAAGCAGCCATATTACAGTCATCACAGTCGCTCAAGAAAGTTATAATTAAGCTTTACTTGTTTAATCAGAATCGCACGATTACTCTCCTTGTCCACAGTCTCGATGATTCGAAGCGATCTGCAATCCCGTGTAAATAAAATCTCTTGGTTTTCTTGCATTGCGTAGTCAGTCAGGAAACCTCAGATCAAGCGGAAAGTTTGCTTTGATAGAGTTTAATTATCCGATGAAATAATGGAGCTCTTGAATCAAATAATTGCAGGTTCGTTTCCAATTCATCGGAAGTTCCCTTCTGATTACCAACGAAACGACACCTCCGTGCAAATTTCCAATTAGAGAATATATATATATATATATATATATATATATATATATATATATATATATATATATATATATATATATAATGAAATTCCTTACATACCTCTGATGTAAATGCGCAGTATATATTTTTTTGAGTATAATACTGTACTACTTTGCGCATCAATTCTACGAGTATATAGATGGTCAAGTAGGAAACGTAATTCACTCATAAAATTGTGCAGGGATAATTAGTAGAATATAAAGAGATATTACACAGCTTATCTGCATGGAAATTCTTTCCCTAACAGGAGCTGTTTACGAAAATAGCTCAGAATAACACTGAATGCATTCTTCCTGATAGTGCTAACGAGACATCCCCTGCTACCCTTCCTGGAAATCATAATGTCCTGTTTCCAACATACATCTCAGAAACAGTTAACGTTCTCACCATTGTGTAGAGGCTCCTACGTCCCAGCACAAATGATGTGTTGTGAATGAATGGGGCATTCATATTGGGTCTTACTGAATTTCCCCACCAAATTACTGATACTACTGGTGCGGGGGCACTGTCCGCCATTTTTTTCTGCAAGCGAGACTTCACCGAGCAAAACTGTTTTGTACAGATCGCCATATTGCACTAACAGTTATACCCTACAAAAATGGCCTACAGATCATCAAATATGGAAACACACTTGCTCAATTGCACTGCTCTGCTACTGAGGATGGAAGTGTGAAACTGACCTCCACGTACCATATCGATGTAGTAAACATACAATTCGTATCCTGCATCATGCATATACCTATCGACCGCCAGACACTCGTACATATACCGCGAAGACATACAGCGTAAGCACATGCACCATATATACTCCTCGCAGCACTAGATATTTCTCACGAGGTCGGGCGATCATCCACTGCAGCCAACAGTAACAAGTCATCCGCTCCCGAAGGGTGACCAGAGCGCCTTCAGCGGACTGAAGTCTCAGAACTGTTGTACAAAGTCGGGCTCATTTCCCCTTGATACAAAGGCGTTACTGTTTGTGGGGCCCAACCTTCTAGCTTGCTTGCTTTCTACACCCATCTCCAGACTCTGGTATCACAAGAACATATGTAATTTCACGTGGTTTGTCGGAATATCATACCATTTACGCGATTCTTTTCGATATCGAGCACATAGGAATATAGCTTGCATAGCAGTATCACACATGCAACATAATTCCGAAGATATAGACTGGAAATTATTTCTTTAGAAACCCGAAACTTTAGCGAGGTGGAGCGTGCTGTAAACCACTGAGTAACTAGAAACATCTTGTCTGCAATGACCTTTACGTGAAAACTCGAAAAAAATAGAGGAAACTGATATTTCCACTCACAAATACCGATTTCGGTGATGTAACAGATTCCAAATCATCCCTACAGTTTACAAAGTCAACTAAGGTGTTTCTCATGTCTATAGAACCAGAATCGTGTCTTCCATGCATCTTTCACCTACTAGATGCACATACCACAATCAGTGTTCTCTCAACTAAATAAAGGCATGAAATGTGCAGAAGCAGTCAACTGGACAATTCACATGGGAGGGAATAATGGTCCAGTGCAAACACATGTCCATATTGAATCTTTTGAAATTTCCACGCGATCATGAAAGCAGCCCAACACATAAAAAGTATTAGTTCGCTATTGGGTCGTCTAGAGGATGACACGGTTAAGTCAACTTCATTCCTGCATCCCAACAAGTCTCTCCATTCGGACGGGTGCTGCCGTTAGCGGGAAACGTGAATCTTTTCCGCCACAGGCCACCGCCGCCACCCCTAGACAGAATCGTCCTAGGAAACCGGCCACATACATATTTGATCGTTATACTTACAATTAAATGTTACGATAGCGGTCTCAATTGGATGCCATCCGACAGTGAGCAAAGTATCGGAAATGCACCCTACTGAAGCTGTAGCCCTGGAAGTAGAAATATCTGTACCATTCTTATGACTTGACATACTTTTCCCTTTGCTATCACAGTATTCCACGTCACATCCATGCCTTGCTTATGAGTGGACATAGTCATTTCCTTTGCACATTTCTGAACACGCACACATACATACTTTATAAGCCTGATGCTCATGGCGAGCCTATCACACACCCCCTATTACTAAGTATAACACTCTGTCAATAACTGATTGCCAGGGATACGAAACAATACTGACCGAAAATCAGCGATGGGAGGACTAGTCTCATAAGTTTTTCCTGTGAGTGGTACCACTGTGTCAAGATGCCTAATCGTCTTACAAACCACCACATGCTAAAAAGACACGATTGCAACGACCATATTACTATCACAATCGGTCCTGGTTCTACAGGCACACACAACTATCCACGTTAAAAGCTATACTGGCTTTTTAAAAGGAGGTATAGCATTACCTCCGAATGAAGTGGTCTTTCCTGTCAAACACTGCGACACTGAATATAGATGGTGATCGCTGGAGAGTATGTTATCAGACCAGCAGTGCAGTTACACATCGCCAACGATGCAACCTCATGATAAAATCACCGAATTTAGAAAGTGATTCGACTAAGGAACGTGTTATGAAGCCGATATTTGCAACTCCCTCACACCGCCGCTAGATATTTCTCCAGTATTTATAATGCATTCTGGCTTAATACCACGTCAGAGATTCGGTGATAAATCCACTGGGTTATAGGCGATGGTTAATTGAGAAGGATCACAAACAATAGATGGTGTGCTGGTTGAGGCCATAAGAAATGTACACTAGCTTTTCAGATCTCTAGCGTTACTCTCTCTGGTAGAAATGCTATCTGTGATTTGGAATCAAGTCTATCCAGTCAACCACATTCCTGTGTTGTATCCGATGGAGAAGTCTTTTAATGACTACAGAAAACAGTGAATCATATTTCTGGCACTATCATATCTCAAAACGAGTCACCTTTTTCGAACCTATCTGCTACAGTAAAATTCCAACGTGGCTTTTTAGGCAATCCCTATGCCTCTTGCAACTGCTGCCATTTCTGCAGCTTTGTGCATGTGATCGTTCCAATTGAAGTCAGAACTGAGCAGACGTCGGTGAGAGCTATATCTACCACCTTCTGCAACCCGTGTAGAAACAGATTTACCTGAGTTAGTGTGACAGGACTATGTTTTGACTGTTCGGTGGAAATGTGAACATGTTGACGTAGCTCCACGAACAGTGTACGATGTGTAAGGTCAGAGCCAAATGAAGCCTGCTCCTGTAACACAAGGTAGTATAAAAGACAATATGGGAACTGGGAGAAGGACGAGGATTATGCTACTGCATTTTGGTGTGTCCCCAAACTACATATGGGTACTGCAGTCCAAAGCAGATCCGTGTCCCTCAGGGCCCATTCACATCTATCACCCCAACATGCTACCATCGTTATTCTGTACCATCCAACAGATAAAAATTACGAACTGTAAAAGCTCAAATAACTTCATCCAACAGATAACTCGATAAGAACTTTAACACATCTCTCTCCTCCCATATGTCGAAAACAAATACTGTCTTTGTACTGGCATCTAGCACATGTGATGATCCTATTAAAAATATAGATGTATTGATCCAGTGATCTGAGACAGCAGGACATTGCGATTTCCAGGTAGGGTAACACTGGATGTCTCATTAACATCATTAGGAAGAATGCATTCGGTGTCATTCTTAGCTGTTTTCGTAAACAGCTCCTGTTAGGGCAAGAATTTCCATGCAAATAAGCTGAGACATCACGAAAGTTCCTACAAAAGCAATCATTAACTATTTCTGTGGCACTTTAATATTTCTGAGAGGTAGGCTTGGCTCTTATTTACATAGACATGTGATGTCACTATAGTACTGAGAACCTTTCAGCTGCACCTGCATGGGTGAGTCGCTACATAAACATGTCATGCTCGGCAATTAGGCTTGCACTGGAGAGGCATGTACATGTGGTGGCTGAGTAAACATGTATGCGGCCGGAGTTGTCTTGCATGTCCCATTAGGATCGCTAGGGAGAATGCACCCTGTGCTATTCTGGGAAGCATTGCAACACATTTCTGTAGAGCGTCACATAGACATGTGACGTCAGTGTGACACTGAGAACCTTTTAGCTGTGTCTGCGAGGGTGAGCCGCTATGCAAATGTGTCTCTCGGTGCTGAACAGGCAGGTACACCTCAGCCACAGTGGTTAGATGAACACATGCATGTCCAAGGGGTGACTTGGCTCTTATGCACCTAGACATGTGAAGGCAGTATAACATTCGAAGAAATCCAAATGTTTACCCAAAAATAGATCCGACTTTCACCTGCTGGCTGTTGGTGGCAGTGGCCAGAGGGCAATGGCTTGCACCCCTGTGTTTGTCTCTCTGGCGGTGGCTCACATCTGGAGTCGATGGCGTCAGTGCATTCGCATGTTGGAACCATTGTAGGGGACAGTTCGCTGATACATAGCGACTTATGATAGTTTGGAAGCATTTTTTACGTGCACTGGGTCTGCACTGCATTATTTTCGCCTGTTTTAGCTTTATGAACATGTTTGCAGTGTCTTTTACATGCATTTTTTGACAATTTACGAGTAGTTTGCATGTCTGTACATCAGTGTACTGCATTATGTTGTTGATTAACGAGTAGTTTGCAGATCTTCGACTACATAGTGTGACTCCAAGGATCTCAGGGCGAGTGTTTTGTATCGGTGTAAGAAATATGCTATGTCAAATCCATCGCTAAATTAATTGTTCCGAAATAAATAAAGTACAGTCCTTCCTATTCAGCAGCTCAGAATAGGCTGATTCCTTTGCCCACCATTTTTGCCCCAGACCGCTAAGGGATGTCAGTGCCCTCTGGTGGCAGTACTGTGTACTAGATCATTTGGACTCCAGGCCTCATGATGAACACACTGGATGGAGCTACTGCCTATGACAACTCAAATTGTTTGAATAAAGACTGCCTGCCAAATAAGACTTACATCCATCCTATGCAGCAGCACAGCGTCGGCTGTCCTTTTCCTGTCAATTCCAAGGAAGAGGTGGCGGTCGGATGACTTAGGTTAGTGGAGGTAGCCCAAGTGACCTATTTTCCCGCCATTTTCTCATGTTAGTGGAGGAAGCCTAATTGACCTTTTTTCCACCAAAATTTGAACTTTCCGTCATTTTCTGGGGGTGGAGAGGTGGAGGGGAGGGAAGGGTGTTAGGTTAGTGGATGTAGCCCAATAGACCTATTTTACCTTCAAAATTAGAACTTCCCACCAACTCGTCATTGCAATGTTGCCATATCTATCGCTGCCATCTTGGATCCGTCATCTTGAATACATTTGGCTACAATGCAATGTGGGGTGTTACATAGGTTGTCCTACTACTTATACTGGGTATATATGTACTGATGTGTGTGTGTGTGTGTGTGTGTGTATGTATGTATATGAGGACTGCTTTTTATTCTACCTACGATAGGCTATAAATAAAAGACAAGTTCACAGAAAACAATTATTTTACTAACAGATGTTTTGTACACTTATGGTTACTTTTCAATATAATCACCGAAAAGATTGAGACGTTATCGTACCTGTGGACAAGCATTGCAAAAATGATGCCAACAATGATTGCAAATGAGTATTGGCGTTGTTTTGAAGATCTTCATTGGTTTGAAAGTGCTGCCCTCCTAGCCACATCTTCAGTTCAGGGAAAAGGGTGCCAGGTCAGGAATGTATGGCAGATGATCGAAAATGTCCCATTGAAATTGTTCAAGGAGCCATTGTTTTGTGCCTGCAGTGTGTGGACGAGCGTTGTCACAGATCAACACAATTTTTGAAGACAGCATTCCTCTTCATTTGTAATTGAATGGCTCTCCGCAAATGTCATAAAGTTTCAAAATAAGCAGCTGCATTGATAGTAGTTCCGGGCTGCATCAACTCTACAAGCAACACACCTTTTTGGTGCCAAAACAAAAAATGGTTCAAATGGCTCTGAGCACTATGGGACTCAACATCTTAGGTCATAAGTCCCCTAGAACTTAGAACTACTTAAACCTAACTAACCTAGAAACATCACACACACCCATGCCCAAGGCAGGATTCGAACCTGCGACCGTAGCAGCCCCGCGGTTCTGGACTGCAGCGCCAGAACCGCTAGACCACCGCGGCCGGCCAGTGCCAAAACACGTTAGCCATAACCTTTCTGTTGTTGAATGTTTGTTTGAATTTTGTTTGTTTGTTTAGTGAATTTGGATGCATCCATAGTTGTGACTCTCGTTTTGTTTCCAGTGTGTCGTATTGCATCCTAGTTTTATCTCCAGTAACAATCGATTTCAAAAAGTTCTCTCCTTCATCATGATTAACGGTCAAGGAAATTCAAAGCTGCATCACCCTGGTTCCCAGAACTCCTGAAGGTAGACGTCTGTGGATAGTGTATCATAGACACAGCCCCTTTGACTGTTTAGAGATGTCACTAAACCCGCCCAAAGATAACTGGGTGTTGTGTGCTGTCCTTAGGTTAGTTAGGTTTAAGTAGTTCTAAGTTCTAGGGAACTGATGACCATAGCTGTTAAGTCCCATAGTGCTCAGAGCCATTTGAACCGCCCAAAGATATAAACAACTATGCATGAGCAGCGCCTGTTAGGTGGAGGGGGTCCAATAGCCGATCAGTCCAGTCATTCCACCGGGAAGAAGGTAAACGGCTCGCGTTGTTTGTAGTTCAACCATGCCTAGACGGTCAATACCGCGATTCGTTCGCGTCCGCATTGTTACTTTGTGCCAGGAAGGGCTCTCAACAAAAGAAGTGTCCAGGTGTCTCGGAGTGAACCAAAGCGATGTGTTCGAACATGGAGGCGATTCAGTGAGGCATGCGTCGCTCAGGCCGCCCAAGGGCTACTACTGCAGTGGATGACCGCTATCTTCGGATTATGCCTCGGAGGAATCCTGACAGCAACGCCACCATGTTGAATAATGCTCTTTCTGCAGCCACAGGATGTTGTGTTATGACTCAAACTGTGTGCAGTAGGCTACATGATGTGCAACTTCACTCCCGACGTCCATGGCGAGGTCCATCTTTGCAACCACGACACCATGCAGCACAGTACAGATGGGCCCAACAACGTGCCAAATGGACCACTCAGCACTGGCATCACATTCTGTTCACCGATGAGTGTCGCATATACCTTCAACCAGACAATCGTCAGAGACGTATTTGGAAGCAAACAAGTCTGGCTGAACGCCTTAGACACAATGTGCTGCGAGTGTAGCAAGGTGGAAGTTCCCTGCTGTTTTTAGGTGGCATTATGTGGGGCCGACGTATGCCGCTGGTGGTCACAGAAGGCGCCGTAACAGTTGTATGATACTTGAATGCCATCCTCCGATCGATAGTGCAACCATATCGGCAGCATATTGGCGAGGCATTCGTCTTCATGGATGACAATTCGCGCCTCCATCGTGCACATCTTGTGAATGACTTCCTTCAGGATAACGACATCGCTCGACTAGAGTGGCCAGCATGTTTTTCAGACATGAACGCTATCGAACAAGCGTTGTATAGATTGGAAAGGGCTGTTTATGGACGACGTACTCACCAACCACTCTGAGGGATCTACGCCGAATCGCCGTTGAGGAGTGGGACAATCTGGACCAACAGTGCCTTGATGAACTTGTGGATAGTATGCCACGACGAATACAGGCATGCATCAATGCAAGATTACGTGCTACTGGGTATCAGAGGTACCGGTGTATACAGCAATCTGGACCACACCTCTGAAGATCCTGCTGTATGGCGGTACAACATGCAATGTGTGGTTTTCATGAACAATAAAAAGGGTGGAAGTGATGTTTATGTTGATCTCTATTCCAATTTTCTGTACAGATTCCGGAACTCTCGGAACCGAGGTGATGCAAAACTTTTTTTGATGTGTTTAATATAGATTTCTGTTAGTTTTCTCTTCAGTTCCCCTAACTGAGAAATTTATTTCTTGTAAATCCTTCATTAGTTTCCGAAGCTTTCATTTATTGCTTTGTTTCTCCTCTTGATTCACAATTTCAGCTCTTCCATGTTCTTTGCTTGCCTGCTAAAGTAGTTTTTGCACAATTTTATGTATTAAATCTGCTTCTGTCTTTATCAGTTCAATGTTCAATATACATGATCACACTTCAATCATGCCTCTTTCTGTTTCTTCCCACCCTGTCGTTTGCGGTGTGGTCACGTGTCCCACACATATTGTTCTGAGTGTAGTCATGTTTCCTCACTTTTCTCCATTATGCTACCTACTACTGAAAAATCTCTGTCTTACTCCTTACTGATAAAAACTAAACGCCGCCCAAACAGGCCATGAAGGACCAATGGTACCGAACGGCCGCCATGTCATCCTCAGCGTACACTGGATGTGGATATGGAGGGGCATGTGGTCAGCACACCGCTCTCCCGGCTGTACATCAGTTTACGAGACTGGAGCCGCTATTTCTCAATCAAGTAGCTCCTCAGAACTTTGCTTTCTGTCAGACATTTTATATCACTCGGTAAGTGATCAAAATTTTTTGTTGAAGCGTTGTGCACCCCTTTTAGTAGCATCTTAATGTGGAGTAATGAATGTAATTTTTCCTTCTGGTATTATAATTATGTACCTCATTGTTCCTTTTGAACTGTAGTGGGTTATTTACAACTAACTTCGTGAGGGAATAAATATACTGTGAATCAGTAGTCAGAAAGTCCAGCTCCTCAAATAGATATCTACAAGATGATTGTGGGTGAGCACCAAATATTATTCTTGCAGCACGTTTTTGTGTACATTATTTCATATGACATTATGCAACGAAAATATGCAGAATACGTCAACTTACTGATTTTTCTCTCCCCACGATTTGCAATGATTTTAAGCACAAATGTGGCTGAAATAAGTTGTTTTAGAAGTTGCAAAATATGTTTTCCTATTTAAATTCTCATCAATACGGACACCTAAAAATTTTGAAGTTTCCACCCTGTTTATTATTTCCTCACTGTATGTTAAACTTCTTGATGTAGTACCTCTAGATGTGCCGAACTGAATATGTTGTGTCTTTTTAAAATTTAGGATGAGACTATTCGCAAAAAACCAGTCATGATACTTTTAAAAACTTTGTTTACCATTTCTACTCTTTCTACTGTATGCTTTGATTTATTACAACTCTGGTGTCATCTGCAACAAGAACTAATTCTGCTTGTTTTATTCTATTCGGAAAATCATTTACATATATGAAAAACAGTAGTGGACCTGAGACTGAACCTTGGGGACCCTCATACGTGATTTTTTCCCACTCAGAATTATGTCCCTGGACTATAGTGCTTGAATTACTAAGTACAGCTTTCTGCATTCTTTTAGTTAGATATGCCTTTATCCACTGGTTGACTATACCATCAGTCCCTTAAACGTGAATTTATCTAGGATAATAGTGTGAGTCACACAGTCAAATGCCTTAGAGAGGCCGCGGAAACTTCCAACAAGTGTTATTTTATTATATAACGCTTGTAAAAACTGGTGAATGAACACGTAAATGGCAATCTCAGTATAGCAGCCGTTCTGAAACCTAAACTGTTATCTGCTAAGGATACTATTGTTGTTGAGGTGAGATACTATTCTAGAATACATCATAACACGATAGTAATGTCTTCATCAGTAAATAACTGCTCAGTGTGATCTTTGTTATGTGTGCTTGTTGGAAGAGTTTCATAAGAGTGGAGCCCTGGTCTTGCACAGTCTGCGACCGTTTGTAATGCTTGCAAGAAGTTCCATCCAAAAATAACGTTCTGATTACATTCTGCTAAAACGACGAATTCGAAAGGTTGTGTTCTCCCATTAATAGTTATCCTTGTAATACATGTTCCCTTCGGCTGGACGTATTTCCCATCTTTGTCCTTCAGCATGGTCACTTTTGTTGTGTCCTCGGCAATGGACGCAACCATAGCTGGCACGCTGAGACAGTTTCTGACTGGCTTCACCGGCAGCGCTGTGAAGTTAGCCGCCAGCCACAAGCGCGGTCCAATCAGCAACCTCTGCGCCGCCGCCGATGTGATGGACTTCCGCGTTATGATAAGCGGCGGCCACGGGTAGCAACAGACTGCTCATGTTCAGCATTGGCCATATGACAGTTCTAGTACGGAGTTCCAGGAGCGCGGTTCGTAGCTACAGTTGGTAGTTCAGATCAACCTGCGACATTTAGTCTACACGTGGAGTCGCCTACACCCTTCACACAGACACAAGTATTTCCTACGGTGATAGACAGTGTGGTGCCCAGGACGGACACAGTCTTGTTGACATTGTATTCAGTAACGCACTTCTTGACAGGCCACAGCTTAGTTGTATCTGTCCGCAAGCACATCCAACAAGTTGCTATACAACTTTAGTTAAGTATCATAGTCCAATAAAGTATATATTCGTGTGTCACTAAGTTTTTGCTCTGTCACAGTTACTCCACCCACCTCAGAGCACCTAAACCTAATACGATGTGCGCAAATCGTTCTACTCAGGCGACCCGTACACATCAACTTTCGGATCATTTTGAGCTGAGAATGGTTAACATTCGACTTTACAGAAAAAGAAGCCTCTGTCTCGACTAGTGACTGGACAAGCTTGCCTTTGATGATTACGTCAGTAAAATTTCCTGTTGTCTTCGTAACTGTTGTCCATGGAAGATATTAATCTGTGGCGCCCTTATCTCCATGGTTGGTTTTCTTGCTTAGTTTTCGTGAATGTACCGACTAGGCGAATGGCTGGTACCCCTGTTCAGTGATGGGAAACAGCTATGACGTGTTGGGGACCGACCTCGTCCAGATTATGGCAATGGGCTTCTTCCAAGAGTTCGACTATAGCACTCTTGAATAGAATTGTTATTAGGGTTGACTTCTTGCGGCCTAATATTCTTCGAACACTCGTCTTCTTTCCCTGCAGTAGTGTGCAACGTCTCTAGGGCGTGCACAGAGGAAACATACCGACGTGTTAGCTTCCTTCCCCCAAATGCCGGTTCGTTTGTGGGGTGTTATACTTGGCGGAGGAGTTGGGTGTACCTGCTTTGGTCGGATGCTGAGTTGTCACCTGACGGCTGCGGCGCAAGTCCGAGTTGGAGGAGTCCATTCTTCATGGTGCTCTCGTCTGGTGGCGGAGATTGGTGCTAAAGATCGATACACCTCTTTTTCATCATTCTCTATTTCCTCCTGACGTATGAGGGTGACATTCATGGCTGCTATCTCCTGCATACTCTGTCCAACAGTTCTGGCTGTTACAAACTGCTGTATCTCTTCTCTTACTCTTTGGCATAGGAGATATGCGAGATCTTCCACAACTGCCATAGGATCCAAATTTGGCAGTTGGTCATATCTCTTTCATCTGATTTCCTCGATGCACTGGCACTAGTTGACGAATTCCTCCGGTATTGTGACATCCTTTGTCTAAGAGCTTGGTATATGTCTTCTGTGACTCCATTATAAAGCGTGGGACTCTGTTGGCATCTGTCATATTCGAATTCACAATATGGCATAAGGCCAAAACTTCCTGTATCTAAGACTGTCGTTCCCCCATGACGCTGGGCCTTTAGCTGTTCTTCTGCCAAGTGGACATGCTACTGATTGTCACCCATTTCGGCCTTAATTTTAACCCAGCTATCATTATTCTCTTCACTGCTCTCGAACCACTGTTGGATTGTAATATGCAAATAAAAATACATATTTCTGAAACACATCATGTCATCCCACGTGTGGTATCTGGCGACTTGGTCGAATCCTTTCAGCCATTCGTCAAGTCCTGACAGCGTCTCTAGAATACCCTGATGGATGCCTGATGTGCAACTGACTTACCGCTATTTTGGAATCCATTGGTCTCCTAAATATACAGACCTTAGGAGTGATGTACTGTTTGTATTCGACTTCCTCCCGTCTGTGTAGGACAAAGCCTCTACATCGCCTGATCGGAGGCATGGTGATGTAGATGGTATGAAGTACCGGGCGTCTCCACCTAACAGTGTCACTTCATAAACACAATCAAGTTACATTCATTAAATTCTCTTGATCGTGGTGCAGAATTTTCTAAAGGACATCATATTCGACGTTGACTGTAGAACTTGTTTATTTCACAGTTGTAATTAGGGCCTTTTGGCCATTTTCAAGTGGTACTGCAAAATATTTTGCTTCTGCACGTCATTTCACGACGTACAGAGCTTCAGATATTACGATATTTCTACAATGAAAAGCCTTATTTTTGGCAATGGCATCTGTACATGTCAGAGGATTTGAAAGTTTGACTTATGCTGGAGATAAACCTTTTGCAGTATAGCTTGAAAATGGCCAAAAGGACGAAATTGCAATTGTAAGATAAACGGTTTCTACAATCAACGACGAATATGATGTCCTTTGAAAAGTTCAAATTCGAAAGCACGTTCGTCAATGAAGTACAACACTGAATGCACATTTTATAAAAGACATATTTACGCCAGTGACTGTAACACTTCATTTCACGATTGCAATTTTGGCCTTAGGCCATTATCAAGTGAAGGTGAAAAATATAGAATGTTTTTAAATTTCAAATAACGTATGAGTTTGCTGCCGGGTGACGTCGTCGACCACCGCCGATATTTCGACACGAGCACACCCTGCCATTCTCAAGGCACAACTGCAAGGAGGAAGCAATGTGCAAGGGAATTTAATACCCCAGTTCACAGAGGAGAAACAGGGAAGATACCACACACAAAACAAGTAACCACAGAGTCAACACACAACCAAAGATAACCAACATCAGAAATATCGATAGTGACTATTAATCAGCAGGTGAGGTAGCACTAATTCTGTCCCTCTGTTTTTTGATGAGAGACAGAGCCGGACTCCAAGCAGAATTTAAACAAAATCCACCATCTCCGTTAATAAGGTTGCTTGATAGTTTGATTTCAACAGCTTCCTTAATAACACTATCGCAATAGCTGGACGTGCAAGCCAGAATCTCCGTGTTGTTGTATTCCATAGGATGGCCGGTGTCAAGGCAATGTTCTGCAATAGCGGATTTGCTCGGCTGTTGTAAGCGGGTGTGATGCTTATGTTCAATACACCGGTCTTCCACAGTCCTTCCACTGGGGCCCGTCCACCCAAGTGTAACATTACAGCAGCTGAGGCGGTTGCTTTACTTTCACTCAGAATGGATCCTGATATTGTTATTTTACCTGCAGACAAGGGAAATGCCACGGTTTTGTTGAACAAGCACGATTACATTCAGAAGATGCAGTGTCTACTTTCTGATTCAGCGTATCGCAAAATCGGTCCTGACTCTACTGAGAGTGTTAAGAGAAAGACTAATAACTTCCTGAAGAAATCTTCCTGAAGAGTCTTAATTCTTACTGTGTGGTACCACCTAGATTATATGGCCTCCCTAAGGTCCATAAAGAGGCTATCCCGTTGAGGCCTATTGTTTCTAATATTGGTGCTCCGACATATCATGTAGCATAACATCTTGCTAGTTTGTTGAGCCCACTAGTAGGTAGGTGTGAACACCACATTAAGAACTCTGCAGATTTCTTATGTCGATTGCAGAGATTGCATTTGAATGACTCTGATATTTTAGACAGTTTTGGTGTGGTTTCTCTTTTCACTCACGTTCCTCTCTCTGATTCGTTGCAGCTAATTGATGTTAAGTTTGGTGTCGAATTAACAAATTTGTTTCGACATGTGCTGACTTCCGCTTACTTTTTATTCAATGGTCAGTACTACGAACAGACTGATAGAGTTGCAGTGGGAAGCCCGTTGTCACCTATTGTGGCCAATTTGTTTATGGAGGACTTTGAGGAACGTGCATTGGAGTCAGTGACCTTGAAACCTGCGCGTTTTTTCAGATTTTTAGACGATACTTTTGTTGTTTGTCCTCATGGTACTGAGAATTTAAACCGGTTTTTGGAACACCTGAATTCAATCCGCACGAATATTCAGTTCACTATAGAGATGGAAAAGAATGGATGCCTTCCCTTCCTTGATGTGTTGGTCAGAAGGAAGACTGTTGGTACGCTGGAACATTCTGTTTATAGGACGCCTACTCACACTGACTTGTATCTGCGAGCTGATAGTTGTCACCATCCATCTCAGCGTGAAGGAGTCCTTCGTACCTTGATTCACAGGGCCCACGTTATCTCAGACCCTGAAAGTTTGGCAGCTGAGCTATTTCATCTCAAAGTCACCTTTCGTCAGAATGGTTATAGTGAGAGACAGATCAAACGTGAGTTGCGCAATCAGCCTTCCGTGCAACAGGTGAGTGACGATAGCAATGAAGTGGCACCAAAGGGGTCTACGGCCTTTTTGCCTTACGTAGGATGCATTTCCAACAGCATTGCCCGTATTTTGCGAAAATATGATGTGAAATGCGTTTTTCGACCACCTTCTAAGATTAAGGCCCTCTTGACATCCGTAAAATATGATCTTGGTTTGCATAAGGCTGGTGTCTATCGTATTCCTTGCAGTTGTGGCATGTCATATATTGGTCAGACAATCAGGACTGTGGAAGACCAGTGTGTTGAACATAAGTGTCACACACGCTTACAACGGCCGAGCAAATCCGCTATTGCAGAACATTGCCTTGACACCGGTCATCCTATGGAATACAACATCACGGAGATTCTGGCTTGCACGTCCAGCAATTGGGACAGTGTTATTAAGGAAGCTGTTGAAATCAAACTATCAAGCAACCTTATAAACAGAGATGGTGGGTTTTGTTTAAATGCTGCTTGGAATCCAGCTCTGTCTCTCATCAAAAAACAGAGGGACAAAATTAGTGCTACCTCACCTGCTGATTAATAGTCACTATCGATATTTCTGATGCTGGTTATCTTTGGTTGTGTGTTGACTCTGCGGTTACTTGTTCTGTGTGTGGTATCTTCCTTGTTTCTTCTCTGTGAACTGGGGTATTAAATTCCCTTGCACATTGCTTCCTCCTTGCAGTTGTGCCTTGAGAATGGCAGGGTGTGCTCGTGTCGAAATATCGGCGGTGATCGACGACGTCACCCAGCAGCAAACCCAAAAGTTATTTTAACATTCAATTCGCCGGGAAAAGTTAACGTCTCACATTGTTTTTAAATTACTTAACATAATGGTTGTGTATCTTGATATTCTACCGATTACACAGGATAAAAATGCAATTGCGTAAGCATGTTACGTACATCTTATGGCTTTTAGGCCATGTCAACATAAAATGAGCTGACACATTTATATGTCGTTGTCATTACTATTAAATACATTGGTGACGCTGTTACATATTGCGAGCACACATATCCATATGTCATACAACAACATAGTCTGTAGACACTGATGTTCGTTGGCCCATCACTAGTCAAATGGTTCAAATGGCTCTGAGCACTATGGGACTTAACATCTGAGGTCATCAGTCCCCTAGAACTTAGAACTACTTAAACCTAACTAACCTACGGACATCACACACATCCATGCCCGAGGCAGGATTCGAACCTGCGACCGTAGCGGTCGCGGGGTTCCAGAATGTAGCGCCTAGAACCGCTCGGCAACACTAGTCATATATGCACTAAACTGGAGCGACAGATTACTGTTTACAGGCTACTGGGGGCCGTATTGGCGCGTAAACGGATTACAGATATTGTTTTGCTCTGTGTGGATCGTTATAGCCGTCCAGCTAATGTAATAGGAAGCACAGATTGTGCCATCGTTGTGCCACTATAATATCTTACGTAACCTATTCTTAATACATCGTACAAAGTTAATTGAATGCACATTTATTAGAGGCACCGACGTACAGGCGCAACAGAACTGCCTCCTGGATGGAGAGTGCTCCTATTTATACAAACATAGAATATTCTAGAATATACAAACATTCTAAACACAAGAAATTTCGAGAAACTCTAGAAATGATAAATATTAAATAACAAATATTTGACGATGTTTGGATTTGATCTGCCGACCTGGAGCACGCAAGCCAGCAACCCTAACCGCTACTCTACACCACACACAGCACAGCTTGAGGCAGTATTACATGTGAGGATATAAAATCTTCATGGGTTACAATGTATTTGTATGCTGAGGATGGCAGTGTTGTAAATGTGACAGTTCAGGCAACACCATACGCAACCACAGTCAACACCATATGCAACCACAGTGCAAACAGCCTTTACTTATAACTACCATGTTCAACATCTTCTGTGTTTCCTCTCAGGACAGTCTTTGGTCTATTACAAGACGCAATGATCTGATTCTTTGATTCTCTTTTTTTGCACTATTAGATTAAAATAAATTGCCATTGCTTTAGACTCATTTAATCATAGCTAATCAGCTTTATACCAGTGGTTACTATTCTCAACTATCTTTCTGTTTTTTGCTAAAACTACTTACAGATTCTAACCTGATGAGATCAGTGTCAAGTCATCAGTATAAAGGATGTACAGGGTTATTACAAATGACTGAAGCGATTTCACAGCTCTACAATAACGTTATTATTTGAGATATTTTCACAATGCTTTGCACACACATACAAAAACTCAAAAGGTTTTTTTAGGCATTCACGAATGTTCGATATGCGCCCCTTTAGTGATTCGGTAGGCATCAAGCCGATAATCAAGTTCCTCCCACACTCGGCGCAGCATGTCCCCATCAATGAGTTCGAAAGCATCGTTGATGCGAGCTCGCAGTTCTGACACGTTTCTTGTTAGAGGAGGTTTAAACACTGAATCTTTCACATAACCCCACAGAAAGAAATCGCATGGGGTTAAGTCGGGAGAGCGTGGAGGCCATGACATGAATTGCTGATCATGATCTCCACCACGACCGATCCATCGGTTTTCCAATCTCCTGTTTAAGAAATGCCGAACATCATGATGCGGTGGAGCACCATCCTGTTGAAAGATGAAGTCGGCGCTGTCGGTCTCCAGTTGTGGCATGAGCCAATTTTCCAGCATGTCCAGATACACGTGTCCTGTAACGTTTTTTTCGCAGAAGAAAAAGGGGCCGTAAACTTTAAACCGTGAGATTGGACAAAACATGTTAACTTTTGGTGAATTGCGAATTTGCTGCACGAATGCGTGAGGATTCTCTACCGCCCAGATTCGCACATTGTGTCTGTTCACTTCACCATTAAGAAAAAATGTTGCTTCATCACTGAAAAAAAGTTTCGCACTGAACGCATCCTCTTCCATGAGCTGTTGCAACCGCGCCGAAAATTCAAAGCGTTTGACTTTGTCATCGGGTGTCAGGGCTTGTAGCAATTGTAAACGGTAAGGCTTCTGCTTTAGCCTTTTCCGTAAGATTTTCCAAACCGTCGGCTGTGGTACGTTTAGCTCCCTGCTTGCTTTATTCGTCGACTTCCATGGGCTACGCGTGAAACTTGCCCGCACGCGTTCAACCGTTTCTTCGCTCACTGCAGGCCGACCCGTTGATTTCCCAGAAGCTTTAAACTGCGCATACCATCGCCGAATGGAGTTAGCAGTTGGTGGATCTTTGTTGAACTTCGTCCTGAAGTGTCGTTGCACTGTTATGACTGACTGATGTGAGTGCATTTCAAGCACGACATACGCTTTCTCGGCTCCTGTCGCCATTTTGTCTCACTGCGCTCTCGAGCGCTCTGGCGCCAGAAACCTGAAGTGCGGCTTCAGCCGAACAAAACTTTGTGAGTTTTTCTACGTATCTGTAGTGTGTCGTGACCATATGTCAATGAATGGAGCTACAGTGAATTTATGAAATCGCTTCAATCATTTGTAATAGCCCTGTATTTGCAATCATATAGTTTGAGATGTCATCAACATAAGCAATGAAGAGGAAGGGCACAAGAACAGAGCCCTGCGGCTTTCATCTGTTTCTTTTCGTGAGTTCTGATCTCTTCTTATCTACCTTCACTAACTGTTGACTGTTGTTTAGATGGGACCTAATTAAATGTGGTGGCTTATCTACAGTAGCGTAACATACTAGCTTTATGTACTAAAGTCTTACGTTATAGAATCAAATGCTTTAGTACCTAGGCTTATAACAGTCTACAAAAGCATTAATCAGTGACAGGCGCTTTCTTTTTAAGAAATTAAAAGCACAGTAACACGATACAAAAATTTAATTGTGATATTAATACTTTTACTGCATGTTCTACTTTTGCTACTCTTTTTCCTCAAATATGCCAAATCAGTATGGTATTCTTGAATCTTTCATTAACCTAACTTATTTTCCCTGCAACGTTTATCATTTTTCTTATTATTTCATTCAATTCACATTAAAAATGAACTTATGGAATATTAGTAAGATTTTAAAAAAAACAACACGGAATTTATTTAACTGTTAAACATTACTGCTTAGATGCTATAGCGCCACCAATGCAGAGAGGGGCAGCTATGAGCCAGGATGCCGGCACCGAGATTGTTGTGCCAGCAGACCAGCTGTCTGTATATTTGACGATGCGGACCCGGACAGCACCTCAGATGCGTCACGGAGAGGGATGCCCACCACGATAAGGTGCCTGTCCTGAGATGGCAGAAGACCGCTGTTATGCGTGGGAAGCGACCTGCTGCCCTCTAGACAGGAGTCAGACACGCTGCTGGAGTATATCTGCAATGGCCTAACTCTGGGAGGGACTTAGTGCATAGAGTTGTTGCCCCGTCATGCCTTTGAACCAGTGACTTCTACTGTCAGGTCCAGGCGACCTCACCCAGCACAACCCTTTTGCCCTGGTAGAGCTGTGAGACTGACAACAATTTCGGTACAAAATGTCCAGCGCTTATAGGCGTAAGTGGCGCACTTGTTGTGCATATACATCACTGCCATCACATATACTAAAACACCACTGTTCTGTTAGCGTGGAAATCCACCTCGTTCCTTGTTGCAGTACAGCTAAGTCTGCTATTTCAGTCAGCTAACCTCTCTTGCATCATTGCGCGCACATTGTAGAATTATTACCACAACAACATACTGCGCTCGCCTGCTATCAGCGTGACTGTAATACATCAATCACCCCACACTAATATGCCCGTATATGGTCGGTGCTCAACATCTGTGCCCCGCAACCTTTTATTCGGTACAGCCAGGTAAGCCTAGACTCAACACGACACATCAAAATGTCTGTCTCCTCAAAATCGTATGAATCTAAATATAATTAATCATTATCTAGTTCTGTAATCAATTTTATTATTATAATTATTACTATTGTTATTATTATAAAACAAGAATAGTCTCATGCATTTATTAACAACTTATTAATTTTAGTCCACTGTAGAAACCAGAAACTTCTAATATGAATTTTAAAGTAAATAACTCTACGCAGACATTAAATGTGATACTTGGGCGTGCTTAGCCGCCCGCAGATTACTGATTTGTGACAGAATCGTTGATGAAGCAAGCTCTATTTCTTCATTGGGGGATCTGAGTCTCGCTCTCTGTGATGTTTTAATTTCAGCCAAAGTCGACAACCCCAGTTTACGCAAATATGTAGTTGAACATGGTTGTTGTTGTTGCGGTCTTCAGCCCTGAGACTGGTTTGATGCAGCTCTCCATGATACTCTATCCTGTGCAAGCTGCTTCGTCTCCCAGTACCTACTGCAGTCTACATCCTTCTGAATCTGCTTAGTGTATTCATCTCTTGGTCTCCCTCTAAGATTTTTACTCTCCACGCTGCCCTCCAACACTAAATTGGTGATCCCTTGATGCCTCAGAACATGTCCTACCTACCGATCCCTTCTTCTAGTCAAGTTGTGCCACAAACACCTCTTCTCCCCAATTCTGTTCAATACCTCCTCGTTAGTTGTGTGATCTATCCATCTAATCTTCACCATTCTTCTGTAGCACCACATTTCGAAAGCTTCTATTCTCTTCTTGTCCAAACTATTTATCGTCCATGTTTCACTCCCATACATGGCTACACTCCATACGAATACTTTCAGAAACGACTTCCTGACATTTAAAACTATACTCGATGTTAACAAATTTCTCTTCTTCAGAAATGCTTTCCTTGCCATTGCCTGTCTACATTTTATATCCTCCCTACTTCGACCATCAACAGTTATTTTGCTCCCCAAATAGCAAAACTCCTTTACTACTTTAAGTGTCTCATTTCCTAATCCAATTCCCTCAGCATCACCCGATTTAACTCGACTACATTCCATTTTCCTCGTTTTGTTTGATGTTCGTCTTATACCCTCCTTTCAAGACACTGTCCATTCCGTTCAACTGCTCTTCCAAGACCTTTGCTGTCTCTGACAGAATTACAATGTCATCGGCGAACCTCAAAGTTTTTATTTCTTCTCCATGGATTTTAATACCTACTCCGAACTTTTCTTTTGTTTCCTTTACTGCTCTCTCAATATACAGATTGAATAACATCGGGTAGAGGCTACAACCCTGTCTCACTCCCTTCCCAACCACTGCTTCCCTTTCATGTCCCTCGACTCTTATAACTGCCATCTGGTTTCTGTACAAATTGTAAATAGCCTTTCGCTCCCTGTATTTTACCCCTGCCACCTTCATAATTTGAAAGAGAGTATTCCAGTCAACATTGTCAAAAGCTTTCTCTAAGTCTACAAATGCTAGAAACGTAGGTTTGCCTTTCCTTAATCTTTTTTCTAAGATAAGTCGTACGCTCAGTATTGCCTCACGTGTTCCGATATTTCTACGGAATCCAAACTGATCTTCCCCGAGGTCGGCTTCTAACAGTATTTGCATTCGTCTGTAAGGAATTCGCGTTAGTATTTTGCAGCTGTGACTTATTAAACTGATAGTTCGGTAATTTTCACATCTGTCAACACCTGCTTTTTTGGGATTGGAATTATTATATTCTTCTTGAAGTCTGAGGGTATGTCGCCTGTCTCATACATCTTGCTCACCAGATGGTAGAGTTTTGTCAGGACTGGCTCTCTCAAGGCTGTCAGTAGTTCTAAGGGAATGTTGTCTACTCCCGGGGCCTTGTTTGGACTCAGGTCTTTCAGTGCTCTGTCAAACTCTTCACGCAGTATCGTATCTCCCATTTCATCTTCATCTACATCCGCTTCCATTTCCATACTATTGTCCTGAAGTACATCGCCCTTGTATAGACCCTCTATATACTCCTTCCACCTTTCTGCGTTCCCTTCTTTGCTTAGAACTGGGTTTCCAACTGAGCTCTTGATATTCATACAAGTGGTTCTCTTTTCTCCAAAGGTCTCTTTAATTTTCCTGTAGGCAGTATCTATCTTATCCCTAGTGAGATCAGCCTCTACATCCTTACATTTGTCCTCTAGCCATCCCTGCTTAGCAGTTTTGCACTACCTGTCGATTTCATTTTTGAGACGTTTGTATTCCTTTTTGCCTGATTCGTTTACTGCATTTTTATATTTCTCCTTTCATCAATTAAATTCAGTATCTCTTCTGTTACCCATGGATTTCTATTAGCCCTCGTCTTTTTACCTACTTGATCCTCTGCTGCCTTCACTATTTCATCTCTCAAAGCTACCCATCCTTTTTCTATTGCATTTCTTTCCCCCATTCTTGCCAATTGTTCCCTAATGCTCTCCCTGAAACTCTCTACAACCTCTGGTTCTTTCAATTTATCCAGGTCCCCTGGTTCTTTCAATTTATCCAGGTCCCATCTCCTTAAATTCCCACCTTTTTGCAGTTTCTTCAGTTTTAATCTACAGTTCATAACCAATAGATTGTGGTTAGAGTCCACATCTGCCCCTGGAAATGTCTTACAATTTAAAACCTGGTTCCTAAGTATCTGTCTTACCATTATATAATCTATCTGATACCTTCTAATATATCCAGGATTCTTCCGGGTATACCTTCTTTTATGATTCTTGAACCAAGTGTTAGCTATGATTAAGTTATGCTCTGTGCAAAATTCTACCAGGCGGCTTCCTCTTTCATTTCTTAGCCCCAATCCATATTCACCTACTATGTTTCCTTCTCTCCCTTTTCCTACTATCGAATTCCAGTGACCCATGATTATTAAATTTCCGACTCCCTTCACTTTCCAATTGAATAATTTCTTTTATCTCATCATACATTTCATCGATTTTTTCGTCATCTGCTGAGCTAGTTGGCATATAAACTTGTACTACTGTAGTAAGCGTGGGCTTCGTGTCTATCGTGGCCACAATAATGCGTTCACTATGCTGTTTGTAGTAGCTTACCCGCATTCCTATTTTCCTATTCATTATTAAACCTACTCCTGCATTACCCCTGTTTGATTTTGTATTTATAACCCTGTATTCACCTGACCAGAAGTCTTGTTCCTCCTGCCACCAAACTTCACTAATTGCCACTATGTCTAACTTTAACCTGTCCATTTCCCTTTTTAAATTTTCTAACCTACCTGCCTGATTAAGGGATCTGACATTCCACGCTCCGATCCGTAGAACGCCAGTTTTCTTTCTCCTGATAACGACGTCCTCTTGAGTAGTCCCCGCCCGGAGATCCGAATGGGGGACTATTTTACCTCCGGAATATTTTACCCAAGAGGACGCCATCATCATTTAATCATACAGTAATACTGCATGTCCTGGGGAAAAATTACGGCTGTAGTTTCCCCTTGCTTTCAGCCGTTCGCAGTACCAGAACAGCAAGGCCGTTTTGGTTAGTGTTACAAGGCCACATCAGTCAATCACCCATACTGTTGCCCCTGCAACTACTGAAAAGGCTGCTGCCCCTCTTCAGGAACCACACGTTTGTCTGGCCTCTCAACAGATACCCCTCCGTTGTGGTTGCACCTACGGTACGGCTATCTGTATCGTTGAGGCACGCATGCCTCCCCACCAACGGCAAGGTCCCGGTTCATGGGGGTGTTGAACGTGGTAATAATTAATTAATTGCCGTTTCGGAGATGTCCGGATATTCACTGCTTATACAAAACTAAAATTTGTCCAAAAACACTTCGAAAAATGTTTATTTCAATTTCTGTCCGCTTTCAAATCTGCTAGTTCTTCTTGTGAGCCTAAACCTGAATTATTCAGAAGATGTTTCGGATTCGTGACTGGATCACAAATCCAAACAAAATCTTCAACATCTTCTGGATTTTTTTAATTCTGCTGCAGGAACCGTAACGTCCATAAATCAAGTGGATCAACACCTTATTGTCATCATTAAGGGGCCATACAGTTGGGAACATCTCACACGATCCATTTCCAACCGTCTGTATCCACAAATTTAACTTATTAATAAATCCTTGAATATTATCCATACTAGTCAGAATATCTTCATTTCTACCTTGCATTTTTCTATTCAGTTCATTTAAGTGTATGATTATATCAGAAAGAAATGAAAACGTCGATAGTCATTCATCATGTGCAAATAAATCTGCATACCCATGCCCCTCGGCAGTAAAAAATGCAAGTACCTCATATATAAGACTAAACATTCGCGTTAACACTTTACCTCGAGATAACCATCGTCCTGTACCCGTATTTTCTACACTGAAGCGGCAAATAATTTGGTATAGGCTTCGTCATACGTCCGTATGTAGCGGAAGTATAGTGTGCTGTGGTCCCGTTTCTTGACACAAAATGTTAAAAAGCAGCATATTTAGGGGCCACGATGTGATTAAGTTGACAGCTTTTATTTAGCAACAATCAACGTGGTGAAAATAGGATTTACTTCGCGTACTTTACCCACGAAACCTTTCATTCGGATTGTTACGCAAGCCTATACCCAATTCTTTGGCGCTCCAGTGTAGAAAATACGGGTACAGCAATGATAATATTCGCATTACTGCAGAACACAACTGTGATAAAACTGAACCGAAATGTCCAGGGTGTATCGTTTAACTGAAATACCGTATTGTTGTTTGACAATGTGTGAGGTCTGTGGTGGCAAATGAAAAGAACAATGAAATTTAAGAAGTACAAACCCGAACAAATATCAAAATAAGGCAATAAAAATAATACGAGGGACATTTCTGCTAATCGCCAGAATGTTAGGAAAAATCACGTGCATCCAGCCATTGACAAAAGATGCTGTTTTACAAAGTGCTCTCGCCCTAAAGACATACCCGGTGCACTGGCACAGACGATAATACAATTAACTTAAGATAAGCAAAGTGCAATAATAATAATATTGAGTAAATAAATTGTATTTAAATTCTTTGAAATAATAACAGTTATATGCATGCATTAAATAATTAAAAAATAAACAGTCCTTACTTAAAATTTAAGGAAACTAATTACATTTCATAATTTTAAAAGCACAAAAATTCGTGGTATGTCTAAAACAAAAATCCCTCTATTTCTTACAACAATACGTAAATGTTTGCGTCACACCCTTCATTTTGCGGCTGTACACCTATGTGGAACGACACAGCGGTTGTGGGACACTGCACTACAGTACCCTCTACCACGAACAAGACCCGGCCCCTCAGGTAGTTCTTGAAACCAATCCCGTGTTATACTTTATATTTGTACAACATACAGAGAAAATTTACAGTCAAAACAACTGGCAGCTTACCCACGTGGATTAAATACTGTATCCAGTTATATTTACTATGCTACTGTACTTGAGAGTCTATTTGTTATAGTTGTTTTGTGCTTCTGGTATCTTAACCGTCACAGCTTGTGCCTTTGTTTCCTTTTCAATTAGCTCTAAATTTACACTTTTTTCTGATTTCGTGCCACAGGGCCCCACTCTCACTCTTTCTTATGCTCCCGGGATCCAGTCAACTGGAGTCTGGACTATCGGAGGTTAATGCTGACGGTCAGCTCTCCGCCTCAGAAGAACAAAAGCTGTGCATAACAGAGTTAGAGCTACTGCGGCATTTGTTATTGTAGCGCTCAAAATCACTGTCACGAATCATTGTTCTTCTCTGAGCTGCTGTACATACTGTATTGATTGATTGATTGATTGAGTAGTGTTATGGTACGAAACGGCGAGGTCGTCAGTCCCAATGTGCTATATCAGGGCCGGCCAAACGCTGCACAGTGTGCAGACGTGCAGAAGTGCTGCACATGTGCGCACTTGTGCGACAGCGAGCGACAGCGACATCTCTTATTAGACATGTGTCCTAAATGAACGGCGTCGGCTCCTCTTCCCTGTTTATGTGGTACAAGCAAGAGCGCAACATACCTAGTCTCGTTTACCCCTGGTGACCGTAACCTTAACAGAGAAGAACTGAGAAATGGCAGGTACTGTGAAAAAGCAAAGGACGGCAGATCTATGCTCTCGGTCGTTTCAATCAAGCATCAGTGATGAAAATCTCCCGCAATTACTTGCGTTTGTCAATGAGGCGTGCTTTTGTGCCCGATATTAACTATATCATTTCGCATGACCAGTGATAAACGTGTTTGGATTTATTCCTTTCATAATTAAAAATTAGTGTTTACTAACCGTGCATTATTGCCTCATTCTGCTCCATGTTACATTATTATCAGGAAAATTGGTCATTAAACCGATTGTTGTATACATACATTTAGGTTTTTTTTTTAAATGTGTGAAGGGTTGAAGTCGATAAAACATAACATTCATCTAATTGTCGGTTATTACGCAGATTTCAGACGGAACTGATGAAAGATATAGCAATAATGGTACAGGTGATCATCGAGAAATCTGCGGTTGTCATTCTGTTCAGAGGTCAGCGAGACAGAAATTATGTGGGTGTAATTGCATTGGTTTAATGGTATTTGAAATCATGACTAAGGTTCGTTGGAAGTCGCTAAGTGCGCTCCTTCTTAAATACTAGATCAAAAACATTACGCGTATTTACGTGCCGTCAGTCAAGTTGCCTTAATAAAAATCCACGGTTGTTAACTGTATTACTTGTCTTACAGGGTTAAACCGTTAACATAAAAGTAGACGCCTCAAGGAGTAGACTGTGACAGTATTTTAAATGTTTAATATGCGAAATACCTTCCCATGGTTGGCTTGCAAGCTGTGGAAAGAGCACTAGAATGCGCCGGTACAGAGTATCTCAGCAAGTGGATAAAGCGACATCTGTGCGTAGAAACATGCACTACATGAACACTGGCGGCTGCGGCGTGCACGCTGTGACCCGGAAGTTGCACATGTGCAGGAGCACCGCACGCGTGCAGAATTTCTGGCCGGCCCTGTGCTATATTAACCACTCAGCTGAGAATTGCCCTTGCTCCACAACACTAAGTGGATCCAGGGAATGGATTAAGCCAGATTCTAAAATTTGGTTAAGAGGTGTTATATTCGACGCTGGCAATAATTCCAAAGCTACATGTGGCCAATACAACTGTGGTTGTGATATCTTCAGTTGGGTGATTCCCGTAATCGTGGCTGGTAGATGGAGGCTGACCCTCTTATGTCATATTTAGCCCCATTAATTGACAGCCCACTTCCTGTCTGCCTCACCTCAATGAGCTTCCCCTGCTGGTAACAACTCTCCACTACTACCTCGTTTCCGTAATTACGGTAGATCCAATTGAAACTGGCTTGCTAGATATGCAGTCTGGGTTCGATGATATCCTCCGGAAACTTATCCCTTCCAGTTGGCTAAGAACAACAGTACCACACGTGTGCTCGGACTGGTTTGTATTGCCCTGCTCGGACACACCGCGACTTTTTCCCCTCCAACAATGTTGTAACTCCTCGTCTGTCATTATTGCATGCCTGCTACCCTCTTCCGAAATCAATAAGATCCCGTGTGTCTTCATCTGCACTAACTTTACAATAACTCCCAACCTCACTGGGTACCTGTGACTGGCGTAACACTTCAACTGTTCATGTGTTCCAGTTAGCGGGGTCTGCCCCATGACAGAGTGGTCAGCACGGCAGAATGCCATGCGACGGACCCGGGTTCGAATCACGACTGGGTCGGAGATTTTCTCCACTAGGGAGTGAGTGTTGTATTGTCTCACCATAATTTCATCTTTATCCACATGCTAGTCGCCGAAGTGACGTCAACTGAAAAGACGTACACCAGGTGACCTGTCTACCAGACGGGAGGCCCTAACCATACGCATGTTTCATTATTTCCAGTTATCGGGAATCGAATTTGAATATTTAACTGTGTTCGGTTAGTCCTCACTTCTACTGATGCAGTGTGTCAGTAGAAGGACAGGTTTCGACACCTGGGTTCCAGACGGTAGCTCGCTCCGTGCTTTATGGCAATCCCGACAGGTACTGCTCAGAAGACAGAAGATTGACACACAGTTGTCGGTACAATGCGTGGTGTATGGCGTCTTGCAAATTTGACACTGCCCCTTGTGCGACTCATACATTATCCCCTAATGCTTGTAACAGCCTCGTCACTACAATTCCCTAGTCCAAAACTTCTACTCGTGCTTGCAACATTCAAATTTCCGATTCATCGCGTCCTCCGATGCCCTAGCGTAGTTCAGTAGATAAGTCGATTTCCTTAACAACCGTATGTTGTGAAGCACTTCACTCTCCAAATTCTCTGTCTATGTAGAGTATCACATTTCTGCTAACTTAGGTCCCTCTGCCAATGTTTAATGCTTCCACAGTTTCGTTTAATTCTCTAATATCCCCCTCATCTGCGGATCAAAATACTGTTTTCAAAATTTTACCTGCAGCATCCTACCATCCTCTCTTCCGCCGTGTAGGTGGTAAAACTTTTACTATCTGTCTCATTTTTTCTCGTAGTTGTGTAGTCTAGGGGTGGCGTCATTGATTACTAATCAAAATGGTCTTCGTTCCCAGGTTAGAAAACTGCCGCTGATTAAATTTTGAATAAAAATCATTAGCAATCGGGACCGAAGATTTCCGGCACAAGAAGACCACCTCATTCTGCCAACGGCCTTGTCAGAGGAGACGGAGGAGCAGACAGAGATTCAGGGCACTCTCTTGCCCTTGGGGTGGGAAACTGCTCCTAAAAGGCGGAAGAATCAACAATAATCAACGCCATGAAGACGCATTAACGACACATAAGGTGTATCCGCACGATACACGGCCTATAACGAAAAAGTGTCATGCTGATCACTCCATTGGAAAAAGATTCCAAACTAGTCCCCCATTCCGGTCTCCAGGAGGGAACTGCCAAACTGGAGGTAACCATGAGAGAAAGACTGAATAACCAACGAATGTATAACCTTCAACGGATCGGAGCGTGGAATGTCAGAAGTTTGAACGTGGTATGGGAGCTAGAAAATCTGAAAAAGGAAATGCTAAGGTTCATTCCGGATATAGTGGGCGTCAGTGAAATGAAATAGAAAGAAGTATAGGATTTCTGGTCAGAAGAGTATATGGTAATATCAACAGCAGCAGAAAGTTGAATAACCGGAGAAGGATGCGTTACGACTAGCAAGGGAGAGCAGACAGTGTGTTACAGTGAATAGTTCAGTGATAGGGTTGTTCTCGTCAGAATCAACAACAAACAAGAGCCGACAACAATAGTTCAGGTATAAACGTGAACGTCGCAAGCAGAAGATGATGAGATAGAATATATGAGGATGCTGTGGTGTATCGAGAGGTTGTAACAATGGAAAATTGTACTGAAATGCAGGAGGATCTGCAGCGAATTGACGCGTGCTGCAGGGAATGGCAACTGAATCTCAATGTAGACAAGTGTAATGTGCTGCGAATACATAGAAATAAAGATCCCTTATCATTTAGCTACAAAATAGCAGGTCAGCAACTGGAAGCAGTTAATTCCATAAATTTCTGGGAGTACGCATTGGGAGTGATTTAAAATGGAATGATCATATAAAGTTGATCGTTGGTAAAGCAGATGCCAGACTGAGATTCATTGGAAGAATCCTAACGAAATGCTATCCGAAAACAAAGGAAGTAGATTACAGTACGCTTGTTCGCCCACTGCTTGAATACTCCTCAGGAGTGTGGGATCCGTGCCAGATAGGGTTGATAGAAGAGATAGAGAAGATCCAGCGGAGAGCAGCGCGCTTCGTTACAGGATCATTTAGTAATCGCGAAAGCGTTACGGAGATGACAGATAAACTCCAGTGGAAGACTCTGCAGGAGAGACGCTCAGTAGCTCTGTACAGGCTTTTGTTAAAGTTTCGAGAAAATACCTTCACCGAAGAGTCAAGCAGTATATTGCTCCCTCCTACGTATATCTCGCGAAGAGACCATGAGGATAAAATCAGAGAGATTAGAGCACACACAGAAGCATACCGACAATCCTTCTTTCCACGAACAATACGAGACTGGAATAGAAGGTAGAACCGGTAGAGGTACTCAAGGTACCCTCCGCCACACACCGTCGGGTGGCTTGCGGAGTATGGATGTAGATGTAGATGTAGATGTAGATATTGGATGGGCAATGCAGTACATAAAGGGAGATGAAAATCTTATAATCAAGGGACATTTGAATACGGCTGTAGGAGAAGGAACATAAGTTTGGTAGTAGAAATGAGGGAGAAGAAAAGCTAATTGAGTTCTGCAACAAATTTCACCTGATCATAGCGAATACCCGTTCAAGAGTACAAGATGAAGAGGTATAATTGAAAAAGGCCGGAACATGCAGGAAGATCTCCATCTGATTACATCATGGGCAGGCATAGATTCGGAAATCAGATACCAGATTGTAAGGTGCACCCAGGAGCAGATACAGACTCATATCACAATTTAGTGGTGATGAAGAGCAGGGTGAAGTTTAAGAGACTAGTCAGGAAGAATCAGTGCGCAGTGAGATACAAAGTGCTAAGGAAAGAAGGATACTCTTGGAGTTCTCCGAGGCTTTAGATACTGCAATAAGGAAAAATTCTGTAGGTAGATCTGTTGAAGAGGAATGGACGTCTCTAAAAAGGACAATCACAGAATTTCGAAAGAAAAACATAGGCACAAATAAGGTAACTGCGGAGAAACCATGGGTAACAAAAAAAAATTCTTCAGTTAGTCGACGAAAGAAGGAAGGACGAAAAGGTTCAGGGAAATTCAGGAATATAGAGATACAAGTCACTTAGGAATGAAATAAATAGGAAGTGCAGGAAAGCAAAGGCGAAATGGCTACATGAAAAATGTGAAGAAACTGAAAAAGTCAGCATAAAGAAAAGTCAAAAATATCTTCGGATAAAGTAGAAACAAGGGTGGTAACATAAAGAGTGCAATGTTATTTCCACTGATAAATACAGGGGAGAGAGTGAATACGTAGGAAGAGTACTTTGAAGGTTTCAATGAGGGGAGAACTTATCTGATGACATGATAGAAGAAGAAGCAGGAGTCAATGGAAAAGAGACAGCCGGCCGCGGTGGCCGAGCGGTTCTAGGCGCTTCAGTCCGGAACCACGAGACTGCTACGGTTGCATTTTAGAATCCTGCCTCGGGCATGGATGTGTGTGATGTCCTTAGGTTAGTTAGGTTTAAGTAGTTATAAGTTCTAGGGGACTGATGGCCTCAGATGTTAAGTCTCATAGTGCTCAGAGCCATTTGAACCATTTGGAAAAAGAGACAGGGGATCCAGTATTAGAATTAGACTTTAGAAGAGCATTGGAAGACTTAAAATCAAATAAGGCAGAAGGGATAGATAACAGTCCATCGGAATTTCTAAAATCATATAGGGGGAAGTAGCAACAAAACGACTTTTCAAGTTGATGTGTAGACTTCATGAGACTGACGATATGCCGTCAGACTTTCGGAAAAATGTCATCCATACGGTTCTCAAGATTGCAAGAGCAGACAAGTGCGAGAATTATCGCATGATCAGCTTAACAGCTCGTGCATCCAAGATGCTGACAAGAATACTACACAGAAGAATGGAAAAGAAAATTGAGGATCTGTTATACGGCTATGAATTTGGATTTAGGAAAGGTAAAGGCACCAGGGAGCCAGTTCTGACGTTGCGTTTGATAATGGATGCAAGGCTGAAGAAAAATCAAGGCACATTCATAGGATGTGTCGACCCGGAAAAAGCGTTCGACAATGCAAAACGGTGCTAGATGTTCGAAATCCTGAGAAAAATAGGGATAAGCTGGAGGGAAAGACAGGTAATATATAATGTGAAGAAGAACCAAGAGGGAACAATAAGCGTGTAAGACCAAGAACGAAGAGCACGGATTAACAAAGATATAAGAGAGGGATATAGTTCTGCGCCCCTGCTCTTCAACCTACATGTCGAAGAAGCAATGACGGAAATAAAAGAAAGGTTCAAGAATGGGATGGAACGTAAAAGTGAAAGGATATTAGTATTAAGGTTCACTGTGACATTGCTATCCTCAGCGAAAATGAAAAAGAATTACACGATGTGTTGAATGAAATGAACAGTCTAATTGGTGTAGAATGTGTATTGAGAGTAAATCGAAAAGATGAAAGTAATGAAAGGTAGTAGACATGAAAACAGCGCGAGACTTAACATCGGTACTGGTGATCATGAAGCAAATGAAGTTAAGGAATTCTGATACCCAGACTGTAAAGCAACCCATGACGGATGGAGCAAGGAGCACATAAAAAGCGGACTAGCAGTGGCAAAAAGGGAATTCCTAGCCAAGAGAAATCTGCTAATATCAACTATAGGCCTTAATTTTAGGAAGAAATTTCTGAAAATGTACGTTCGGAGCACAGCATTGTATGGTAGTGAAACATGGACTGTTGGAAAACCGGAATAGAAGAGAATCGCAGCATCTGAGATGTGGTACTACAGAAGAATGTTGAAAATTAGGTGGACTGATAAAGTAAGGAATGAGAATGTTCCCCACAGAATCGGCAAAGAAAGAATATGTCGAAAACACTGACAAGAAAGATTCATGATGATAGGACATCTATTAAGACATCAGGGAATAACTTCCATGGTGTGGTAGAATGTAAAACAGTAGAGGAAGACAGAGATTGTGATACATCTAGCAAATAATTGAGGGCATAGGTTGTAAGTGGTACTCTGAGATGAAAAGATTAGCACAGGAGAGGAATTCATGGCGGGACACTTCAAACAAGTCAGAAGACAGAAGACTAAAAAAAAGAAAAAAGTTGCTTGTGGGATCTGTGCAGGTTATCTTTCTCCCCTGACAATTCCTTGAGCACCACCTTGCTGTTGGCACTTCGCTGGAATCCGTCGAATACTTCTGACCTTCCCACTTCATTCTGCATTTCCCTTTTTCAGCGCCCACTGATTGATCATTGTATATCCTCTTGCCTCGACAACAGCAGTCTTCTTCCAGGAACTGGTTCTACAGTGCCTCTGCTCCGATCCAGGCAACAAAATTCAGTAATGCTATGCTTCCATTTTTGACCATGATATACCACAGTCTGAGGACAGAGACTAATATCCCCATTTCTCCTCCCTCAGAAGTCTGCTGCCACTAGCAAGCCCAATCATATACAGCAAGTCTAATATAAAATCTTTACACTAGCTTAAGTTATTTACTGCAGTCCTATACATAATCAAATATATTAAAAATATCCTTCACAAACATCCCTCGTCTTCTTGATCTTAACACATACGGTACATTTTGCACAGGCTCAACCACATCTTTGTCTTTTCCTCCGATTCCTTCTCCTCATTTGATTCTCCAATTCCACCCCTGAAACTCATGGAATCGACTCTGGACTACCTCAAAATGAACCCGAACGCCCAACAAGCACTATTGTCGTCCTTTGTTGTCAACTGAAGCTTCCCGTTGACTGGCAAAGTAGTCTCCACCACATGATAGGGTCATTGATACCTTGTAATGAACTTCTTCGTGTTTCCTTTTGGTGTGTAAGAACTGGATAATGTCATCCGTTTCTCTACTTTATACTGCTGTACACTTGTCGTAAGTATCACTGATTCGTCCTTACCCTTCTTTGCCTCTGTCAGATGGAATGGTGATGGCATTTTCTGACCACACATAACCTCATATTGGGACAATCCAGTATTCATCTATACTTTTGTATTATACACTGACATGACATATGTAAGATACATAACCCAAATTCTTATAGGAACTTAACATATTCCCAGTTGTTCTATGTACCTGCTCTGTTCTATTACTGGCCTGTGGATGAAGCAGACTAGTTATTAACTTCTGTCCATGCAACAATTGACACAGTTCCTTTAACAAGTCGAACATGAAATATATGGATTGGTCTGTAATTATCGTATCTGGCATTCCGAATTTCAACTTTCAGTCTTTGATCATTGATTGTCCAACTGTCACTGCTTGCTGGTTAGCCACAGAATCATCCCTACATACCGAGAAAAGTTGTCTATTATTATTAATATGAATCAGTTTCCTACTAGTGTATGATTGAATGGTTCCAGTACATCGATTCCAAGAATTTCTAATGGTTTTGATGCTTCTGGTAGCCTCTGCAATGCCACTTGCTTACAGTTCAAGTCTTCTCACTGTATACATTGCACACTGTTCCTGACGTATTGACCAACAGCTGTTTGCCTTCCTCTCCGTCAACATCTCTCGACAACTCTCTGGTTGGTTGCCCTGCATCCTCCATGATTAGATAACGTGTGACAACTTTCTTCCTTTAGAACCTCCAACTTGAACTTCACTGTGGCCCTAGCTTTGTTTCCTTACACAATAGTCTGTCACATGCGATTGCAACCTGTAGTGTTTACAATCACTGTCAGCCCTCTATACTGCCTGCCATTCAGCAAGACCATGACCCAGATCTTTCAACAATGCTACACTTCTGGTCAATGTGTCTGCAGTCCCGTGCTTTTTCCCTAACCTTTGTACAACTCTGTAGTCAAACTCACTAAGTCTCAGGGCTCATCTTGTAAGCCTGCTGGACAGGTCCTTCTGTCGCAATAAGAACTTCAAAGTATCGTGTTCAGTCACTTCTTGAAGTTTTTCTTGTAAAGGTAAAATCAAAAATTCGTGACACCATAAAAGAGGCTCAACGTCTCTTTCTCTGACACTGAATATTTCTTCTCCACCACATTCAGATGTCTGGACATGCAGGCCACAGGACGCCTTTCACTGTTATTCTACTTAAGACACATCTCAAGCCGAGATTAGATCAATCACACAAAAGTGTATACTTCTACTGAAAGACTTGAAATACTGCAGCCGGGCTTGATGTTAAAACTCTCTTTAATTATTCTTATTTTCTCACCATATGAGTTGCACACCTTTCCTTAATTACTGCATGAGTGATCGTGCAATATCAGCAAACCTTTTCATGAATTTGCTATAGTGACTTGAGATCCCCATAAAAGATCGCAGTGCCTTAATCAGCTTAGGCACTGGAAAATTTCATACTGCTTGCACTAGCCTTGGGTCCATCCTTACTCTATCTTAACCACTTTCATGGCCTTCATGCCTCACCTCTTCTATTGCAAAACTGCACTTTTTTGTGCTCAACATCACACAGCCACTACCTCTTAACCTCTTCCTTCAGATGTTGCCTATGCTGCTCCATGTCTTTTGTGTAGACAATGATATCGTCTAGGTAAATTAGACACTGGCACAGTTCCAGATCTCTCAACACAACATCCGGTTACCTCTGAAATATTGCAGGAGAATTTTTCAATACAAATAGCATTCTCTTTAACTGATAATATCTCCATGGAACCGAAAATGATCTCGTCAGTCGGTCTTCTAAAACAACCTCCAATTGATAGTAACCTCTCCTTAAATCCATGGTCAAAAGCTACTGACATTGTCTCAAGTTATCGATGGTCTCAGTAACGCTAGGGACGGGATATGCATTTGTTAATCTTGCTGTTCTGGTGACAGTTATCACAACAGGACCTGTATCTTCTAGAAATATATGTATAATTTTTTGGTGCAACCACGATTCCTGCTCTCCATTGACTACTACTCTATTATCCTGTCAGTTAACTGCTGGTTAATAATATCTTCCGTAACTGGCGGCAAATATCGGGTATGTGATATGGTTTCTGATGCTTCGTTCCCTGTTCATATTCAGTGTTGTGTCACTATTGTTGCTGGTCGTGTGACGGGGGGCTCCCGTCGGGTAGACCGCTCGTCTGGTGCAAGTCTTTCGATTTGACGCCACTTCGGCGACTTGCGCGTCGATAGGGATGAAATGATGATGATTAGGGCAACACAACACCCAGTCCCTGAGCGGAGAAAATCTCCGACCCATCCGGGAATCGAACCCGGGCCCTTAGGATTGACAGTCTGTCGCGCTGACCACTCAGCTACCGGGGGCGGACACTATTATTGCTGGTAACGGAGCCTGTAGAAAAAAAAATCCTCAAATTTGAACAGCAATTTTTCCGTCCACTCTCTCCCTGTCTACTCCCTTAAGACACTCCACTTTCCAGAAAAATGCAGTCTTAACAGCGGCTTGCCGCTGCTTGTGGTTCACACTCCTAGTGCACCACTCATCCTCATCTGGAATATCCAGATTTGCAGTTAACATCCCCTCCTCAAATTAACTTCTTTGGTGCCAAATTATCTCTATTTATTGGCACCACTCTTCCACCATTCCTCTCTTGTATGCATACACCACTTGTCTTAATAAAACAGCTTGCTGGATCCAGTATGTCGTTCCCTTCCAGAGGCTCTACAGCACATAAAGTACACAAGGGAAAATATGGCTACATGTTCAACCAAAATGATTTTCCAGTGCCACCTGTCACACAGTCATGCAAATCAAGCTTTTGTGGAATTTTACATGTTTCAAATTGTTTGTCGAATACACTATACGCTCCTTGCAGGAGTTCTGCCCTGGAAATTGCTTGTCCTAGCTGAAATGTCATTGTCCTACGTTCTACTGTACATTGACAAAGGTCAGTTTTAGCACAGTGTTGACAAAAAAAGTCTAATCCGAGGATCATGCCTTAGCTCTCACTTACATGAGGTACCACTTCTACACACCACTTAAGCTAAACCACCCCTATTCAAAAATCTACATCCGTCGACCCCAGCAGTCTCACATCATTATCCCTACATAACCTGTAGCGTGGTGGGTTCCATTGCCTCTGACACACTGAGTCGCAACTGGCAATTGAGACATACACCCCAGTGTCACTTGTCTTCAACAGGTGCTTACAGCCTCCTCATCCCCCTCTAAGTTCATTCCCAAAACCCTGTTTTAGATATTTTTCATTTGTTCTATTTTCCTGTCGCTGGCGACTCTGCCTCTGTAAATGCTCCATCCACCCACACCTGTCACACTTAACATTGGCAGAAAACACCCCTCATCTGTTCTGTACTGCTACCGATATGTCAGATTCTTTGGATTCCAACGAAAACCTAATAGCAGAATGCAGATCCTCTGGTGCACCTGTACATACCCTTCTTCACATGTCCAATGGCAAACCCCTCAGAAAAGCATTAAATGCCCACTGCTCAGCTTGTTGCAATAAACCTGCTTTTGCTGCATCACTCTGCCCCAACACGTATGTGTCTTCATTAAGATTTCTTGTTCTGTCTGGGAAATATTCCATAATTTCCCCATACCTCTTTACAATAGCGCTCAACTGCTCCAGAAAATACCTGACGTGTTTCTGCTTTTTGTACCTTTACAAAAGTCCCTACGCAAACACCTCAAAGTTTACTGAATGTTTTAACGCCTCTGTACATCTCGTGCACGTTTTCACTTTTCCCACTAGACAATTTTGCTGCTCATAACAATTGGTTATCAGTCCAACCACCCACACCTGCCTACATTGTAAGGTCTTCTAAGAACGACCACACCTCATATGATTTTCCAGAAAAGGGAACAATCAATCCTGCAGCAGCTGGATCCACCTCATGCTGCAGTGCCTGAAGCAATGCTAACTTTTTGTCTCTAGCTGCCAACTGCCCATGTAGCTGGGTATTATCCACTGTCAGCTGCACTACGATTTCTAATAATACCGGTACTGGTTTTGGCTCTGACACACCTTGCCTGTGTCATTGCAGCACTCTTACACTATGTTACACAAAACAGCACAAAAAGAAATCAACTCCAAAAATATCATCAAATGCTAGTATTTATGTCATATCATGAGCCATCTACACTTTCTGCACTGCCCATACCGATGACATGTATAACAGGCTAGAGGCACTGTCTCATGTGTGTCATAATATGCTCAAGCAAACTACGTTGCTTACCTGACAGACACCAAATACTGTTCTTCACAATTAGGCTTAAGTCGGTAAGTCATTTAACTCCTAGGGTGTAAACAAGTTAACCAACCTTCAAGTTGTGATGACAGTAATGCCTCGTTTCCATGTCAACTCTGCCCTCCAAAAAATAGCCAAATGGTTCAGCACTCCTTGCACCATGTTTCTCAGTAGATAATGGTCCAGGTGCCATGCTGAGTGAAAACAACGCCACTAATTGTGACACCTAACTATAGCTCCACAAGTGCAGGCAGGAGTGTTTTTAGGATGGTCTGAGTTGGTGGTAGTGGTGAGGCGGGAGCCTAGGAGGTCGCAGAGAAAGGCAACTGCAAAGGTAACAAGTTCCTTCTTCAAGCATCTGCACTGTTGCTGCACCAATTCAGTGGCTTGCAGGCCGCTGAGTTGTGCTGGGCTGGCTGCTTGCCTTGTGTGGCATCATTATGTAAGCCAGTTGAATACCTGACTATGTCATATCCGCTCTGGCCCCAGACAGCACCTCGACTGCTTCATGAAGTGGGAAGCCCACCACAATGAGGCACTCATCCCACAATGATGGAATGCGTCAGGTGTGCTCAGAGAGCGGCCCACTGCAGTAGGCCTGGTATGGACTGTTATGCTGTGGCATTAAGTCCTGGTCCTGGCAGGACTTAGCACATAGAGCTGTTGCCCTGCCAGGGCCTCGAACTGATGGGAGATAATGACAGACCCATGTAGTGACCTCGCCCAGTATAGGCTCATCATCATGGTAGAGCTGCATGACTGACAATAATTTCGTTACAAAATATCCAGCACTTATAGTCTGCAGTGGCATGCTTTGTGTGCGTGGGCACTACTACCAGTCACGTATCCTAAATCAACATTCCCACTACTAGTGTTGAAATGTGACTTACCTATTGCTGAATGAGTTTGTGCCATATCACTGAATCTACTGTTTCAGCAAGCTAACCTACTTCACAATATTACATTGGCACTGTTGAATTATTATGGTAGCAACATCTCATGCTTGCCTGTGAAATTTCTACCAAGGGTTTGGGTAAGTGGAAGGTACCAGGCCATTGAAAACTTTAAATTGAAAAATTTTACAAACCTTTTTTTCAATTTTATAGTTAGTGCACTTCACAAGTAACACTAGTGACTGTTAAACTTCCATCATTTGCAAAAGTTGAACCAACTTGATCAAGCTGTCTTGAAAACGTGAAATCAATAAGCATAACAGGAAAGATATTAATGTAAATTCTTGTACAATGTTCAGTTTAACAATTATAAAAAACTTTCATCATAGCAGTTTGGAAGGCCTCCATTCATAACCACAGCTGTGAAAATGGTTAGATGTACGAGTGGTTCTATAATACTACCAAAAAAAACAAAAAAACATAAAAATTTACACTGTACAATAGTCATATGATACAGATCGTTAAAGCAAATGAACATGTAAGGAGAAAAATCCTGACACTAAATTACTCAACTGAAAACAGAGTGGTTACCCAAGCAGAAAAGTGATTTCATTTTAATGTTTCTCCTTACTAACTGTAATCCTTTCAACTAACAGCTTAAACATTAAGGTATTAAAATCATTCTAGTCCTGTAATGGAAATGTTAAATGTGTTGATAATAAGACTAGTAAAATTTTATCTGATCAGCTAATGCACACAGTTTAACGTATATAACAGTTCATAAATCTTTTCTTCTTTCGTTAGCATAGCAGTGGGTGCAACAGGTAGCATAAAGGCTAGTGATTCTGCAGTACACTGTTTAGATAAAACTGTAATTCCTTATAGCCACTTGCGAGAGAAATCATGCTAATACGATTGATGATTTAAAAAAAAAAGAAATTACGAAATAACCATTTAAAGACAAAGAGAAACTTCAAACAACTGTATCCAGCAAAATCTTATTGGCTAAAGAATTTACTCGTAGTTAAACTATCAATACTCTAGTGCATCGGACACATGCGGTGCCCATTTATATGACTGCAGCCAAGTGGCTTCTCCAACATGATGCTTAAATTAGTTCCAGAAACTACCCCCATCATCAACAACCAATATACTGCAGATTTTAAATGGCGTTAAATTGCTGCACACACAGCTGGGCACACCCACGCATATCAGAACATGTTGACCAGAACTAGACCTCAGTTGCATCACATAACTCATCAAATGATGTCAGATACATGGATATATACTGCAGTTGTATAGATTAACCATCTGAAGGTAGAAGACTGCAGAATTTGACCCTCGCACCTGGAAGGCTTTTGGCGACCCAAATCAAAATCGTCACTGTACAACTTCCAGTCATATGATTTAAATGCGCCTCTGCTAAGCACTTGCTGACAGTCAGAATATCAGTCTTAAGTCACTGGCGTTTAGGTATCTGACTGACTACCAGCTAAGAATGCGAGGGAGCCACTAGCTGCTAATGACACAGAATCATAATGTTTTTTCAGCATAGGTGAATACTACAACACAGACATGCCAAAGATAAAGTGCAGATAAGATCGTAATCGAGCTATCGTATTCGAGACAATACCAAACTGGCTCAGCCTGCTGTTAGCATGACTACAATACACCACTCAGACTCACACTATTATGCCCATATATGGTTGGTGTGTTACAATATAATGCATTTAATATGTATGTGTTATTCAATTTCATGTATATACATTAAACACTTCGTATATCAATACCAAAAGGCTTTTTCAGAATAATAACTTGAAATATGAAGTAATTCTGAAACTATTTACACATTTAAGGCCATTCACATTAGATATCAATGGAACAGAATGGAACGACAGGTGACATCACAGTCAAATGTGGTGTATTCACAATATATGTAATATCAGCTGCACATAACTTTGCCTAATACAATAACTAACACTGAATGTTAATTTAGGAGATAGTTTTTGTGATTCATCTATCTCTACATCAGAATTAAGGAACTAGTAATAAGTTTTTCATAAAATTTGTATATGTATGGGTTCAGGGTCAAACCCAGGACTCCAGATGGTAGAGTTGAAGCCAGGACCCACCGCACTGTATTTCGTCAGACGGCCGAGCAAGTTCAAGAGCATCGAGGGCCAGTGCAGAGTGATACAGCGATATGCGGTAAGATTGCTTTACTCAGCTAATGTACAATATTCGATGAGTGCAGTGTAGTTTCAGTGTGTCGCCTGTAGCGCTGTCCCGCGAATCCAGCTGGTTCAACAAATCCTGGTATACTGCCTCTGCTGCTGTCGTCATTAAGGCCGCTCAACTGCAAGTTGGCTGCGCTCTCCCCAGTCGCCGCCCGCCGATGCATTGCATCTTGCACCGCACTGTTGCCCACGATTCCAGAGACTGCTACAGTCCCTGATCCTCGCTGCCTTCCACCTCCGTCCAACCATGGGATAGAGGTGGATGTACTGGTCGCCAGTGGCCCTTGGGCCGCCGCTGCTCCCAGGACAAGACCGGACTCGAACTCGCGGTCTCCTGGATGCTGTGCCGTAACTTGCCGCTAGTGGTGCTTGCCGGATGGCAACATCCGCCGCCGTCTCTGGTGCTGTCGCAGCGCTGCAGCGCCTCCCGCAGTGTATGCCTTGCTCGGACCCCAGTACACCAGGTGGGAAGCAAACATGGCCCATAGACTGGAGTGGAATCGAACCCCTCCTGGACCCGCTGCAGACTGCTGTCACTGCCCTCTTTCAGGCAGACCATGCGATCTCCAAGTTCCAGGCTGCCGTTCTGTCCCGCCCCGGTGTTGTGTCCCCAGGGGCGGAATATAGCCCGAACAAGTACATAGAAATAAAGTACAAGTTTATGGCAAATACTTATAACATTGCTGCCAGACTGGCCCCTATAAGTGTAGACCAGCACAGATCTGTCCCGATGCTCGTTGGACCTGGCACGCCCTGTCAAGTTAACATTGCCAGTGTATTTATATTCGTTTCTCCCTCACTTCTGACGTAGTGTCAGAGAGAGACAGAAACTATGGCAGGGATAAATTCCCACATGTCAGCAATTTACAAATCGCCACTCCTGGCTCTGGCCTAGTGCCCCGCCTCATACATCACAATAACTTAAAGCAACGCTGCAGTTTGCTGCCTTGTTGTTGCTCCACTCAAAAAACAAATTGTGCGTGCAATACCGCTGTCGCAGCTCCGCACGTGCGAGTGCCATGTTTACCTTGCCTGGCCTGCTAACTGTCGTCTGTCACCACACTCTGCCAGCGGCCCCACATTTCATTGCCCAACCGCACCTTCATTGAATTTTGATAAATTTCCCTTTCCCTTGACTAGGACTGACACTAGCGCAACACACCTCCCTCCTTTCAACAAAATTCGTTCTGAATCGAGATATAGTAGACGTGACCTTTGGCTGCGCAAACATACCTTGTTCACAAAAATTGCATTATACAGACTAAAAAAACTAACGAGAACATCAAAACACTAACTCTACACCTATACACTGTTTACACTGGTTACCCATGCCATAGGTAACTGATGTGTTGGCACATCCCATATTACACCACAGAGGACGAGGTTGTCTATGTCCAAGGTGTACCGAAAGAACCACGGTAAGCCGACCGGGGTGGCCGAGCGGTTCTAGGCGCTACAGTCTGGAACCACGCGACCGCTACGGTCGAATCCTGCCTCGGGCATGGATGTGTGCGATGTCCTTGGGTTAGTTAGGTTTAAGTAGGTCTAAGTTCTAGGGGACTGATGTCCTCAGAAGTTAAGTCCCATAGTGCTCAGAGCCATTTGATTTGAACCATGGTAACATACATACAAGATATTGGAAACAGACATTCTGAGCACTACCTCCTGCAGGGGAAGCACGAGCCACGATCTGCAGGAAGTATCACTGCGCCAAAACCTGATTGGCCGGAGACAATTATTTAAGGGCTAGAACCAGCCCAGAAGTTCAGTTCACTCCGGATGCTGACCTAATGTACTTTGACCGCTGAAGACTACGTCTTCGTGTCTGAATTGGACTTTTACTAACGTGTGTGTGTTACCACAAACCGTTGTGGAAACGTAGAAGTGAACTTTTGTTTGCCTCAATTATGAGACTTTAACTGGCATCGATATTGTTACCTTTCGTTTGTTGTTCAGTGAATCTTGTGAACATCAATAAAAGTTGTGTTTGTGAAAAATTACGAATTGTCAGTCACAATACATACGACATCCTCAAAAATTTCCGATAGCTCATTCTGCCCCTATCTGATTCTCTGAACCAAAAAAAAAAGTCTCCCCCATACAATGACAAAACTAAAGCAACAAACAAGAAAAACGCAGCTATTATCGGACCCACCAAAACGCGAGAAAAAGAGAGAGAAAAAGAAAAAAACTCACACACAAAAAATGCAAGTTATCCCTTGATACAAAAACACAAAATGTAAACATGCCGTACAATATTACACATACAATAATTTACTCCCTCCGTGACCATAATGCAGACGGAACGTAATGCGTCTGTTGTTGTTCTTCCTCCTAGACCTTCTTCCTCTGCTTTCTTTGCCTAGCCTCTGCAATCGGGTCATTTCCTTGTAATTGAGGTACGCCGTCCACCATTCCTTGAAAAGGCTTTTCTCTACTCACGTGCATAATGGATGTTTTTGTTGGCAGCTGCACTTTAACACTCCACGACCTGGTATGGTCCGTGGTACTTCGTCAAGAATTTTTTCGTCTTTCCCTTAGGTGTATATGGATTCTTGATTAATACCCATTGACCTACCCTGTAGTGTGGTAAAGTTCCTAACCGCTTATTCGGTTCTTCCTGCCTCTCTAACACTTTCGTATTGGCCTTCTGTGCCCTCTTCCAGACTTCCCATATTGTTCGTGCAAATTCCCTCATTGCGTCACCTGTAGCTCCATCAAATGGCGATGGCATCTTTCTTCCAAAGACCACCTCGAATGGTGACATTCAGACCCCCGAATGTATTTTAGCGTTATAACTCGATACCACATATGGCAGATAAACGTCCCAGTTATCATGGTTTCCATTCACATAATAACTTTGCATTTTCGAAATTGTCCTATTTACTCGCTCCATTCTCCATTTCACCTGAGAATGGAATGGACTGGTCCGTAATTTTTTAATTCTCAGTAAAAGACACAACTGTGATATTAATTCGGACAAGAAGTTCATTCCCTGATCTGTAATTATGGTATGAGGCAACCCAAACTTCAATAACCAGTTATTGACTAAAGCTTGTGCTACTGCACTTGCCTGTTGGTCTGGTATTGCGACCATGGCTAGAAACCGCGAAAAGTGATCAATTATAGTTAAAACGTAACGATTCCCTGCCGGTGTTTTGTTGTAGGGCCTGCAAATATCTAGCCCGATAAACTTGAATGATTTTGCAGCCTCTGGTAAACGTTACAATGTAATTTTTGCACGTGTCACATCCGCTCGCTGTGCACATGGCACACAATTTGCTATGTATTGTTCCACATCCCTTCTCTGAGTGTGCCACCAAAATCGTTCTGCTACTCATCTTCCCATTGCTCAACGACCACCATGCCCCGTGAGCACATGATCATGGGCCTCCTTTAAGACTTCCTCTCTCAAACTCTGGTACTACTACCCATGGTATGCACATGGTGACTCTACACAACAAATTTCCCTCCACAGTGAAATGTGGTCGAGTTCTGAAACTCTGGCACTCCTCATCCTCTGCTTGTGCCCTTTGCCATTCCGCGACACTCTTACCCATTACTTCTAATGTGTCTACTTTGCGACTTAATGCGTCTGCATTCCCGTGTTTCTTCCCTGGCTTATGAATTACTTCAAAGTCAAACTCACTTAGTTTTAGACCCCACCATGTTAATCGACTAGAAGGATGCTTGAGTCCTAGTAACCACCTCAACGCTGCATGATCCGTCACGACCTTAAACTTCTTACCATAAAGGTAACAACGAAAATATGTTACTCCATATATTGCAGCCAACATCTCCTTTTCTGTTGTGGACTAATTCCGCTCTGCCCTATTTAACTGTCTAGAAGAATACGCCACCAGATGCTCCTGTCCATTCACCATTTGCCCCAAAACACATCCTACTGCGCCATTTGAGGTGTCACATGATAAGACGAAGTCTTCTTCAAAATTCGGAAACACCCCCATCGAACCAGAAACTAATCTCATCTTTAATTCATCGAAAACTTCCTGACATTCCTCCGTCCATTGAAATTTAACCCCTTTCTTTAAAAGCTTTGTTAAAGGCTCGGCTGTTTTAGAAAATTCTTTTACAAATTTACGATAATATGAACATAACCCATGTAAGTGGCGTGGATATAAGTAGCGTGAATAAAAGGACGCTATGTGCAAGAAGCATGAAGCGCCCTTTGAATGTATCCTGATAGCTAAAAGAGCCACGCGCACTTTGAATAAGAAAATGCTACTTGACACTGAAATCAATATAAAAGATAGGGTCGCCACCAACTCTAGCCACACGACAAAGAAGAAGTAGCACTGAGTCGGAAAATTACTTAATTTATTAATAAGAAAAACTCACAAAAGAACATTCATTGTAAAGTCATTGATAAAGAATGGGATGTAGTTATTAATATGATCCAGGCATTCTTCCCGTGAATCAAATATTGAGTAAAGTAAATAGGTCGTGAACACCATGCGTAAGTGCAGCCTGCAGCAAGATTCGTGAAAACACGATCTATTCCAGAGCATTTGTTTCAGATAAAAAAAGGGACGCTAATCACTACACCTGTGCACATGGAAACGCTATAGGTGAGCCAACAAGGAAAACTACGAGGTAAATGGCGAAGGTAACGGCGACGTAACATCGGTACACAAGATAAGATTGAAGGCAAAATTATTTATTCCTTAAAACATTGATGTAGTGCATCTATAGACTGCTGTTGCATGCTAACTATGTACAATTGCTTGTGAAATACTATACATTTCATAACAGACTCGCGTGCCCACTCGGTCCGCGGAGACAATTTCTATGGACCGTGGCCAAATTTTAATCACATGAGACAAAGAAAATTCACAAATACACAAAAATTACCAAGATCCGGAAAGATTAGAAGCATACACACACAGTTGTAGGCACATAAACACTCACACAGAACCGAGGGCACTTCAACATATGCAACTCCCTTGTGCTGCGATCCTCTCACGGATCAAAGTCAAGACTGCATTGGGAATCAAACTGAACGTCTACAAAAGCCTTGCATTCCCTGCTGCAACCCAGCAAGTAAATCTTTATAAGACGAAATTCGTGACCAAAAGCTAAAAGCTCCCCTCTCTATGTGACAACGCGCCACGCGGTCAGTCCAACTCACCCTTCTTCAACTGGACCACAGCTGTGTACGCTTCCCGTACCGGCGGCAGACTGCCTCCCGCTTCTCCAGCCTCTTCCACGCTCAGCGTGGATCGGAAAACCCCAGGGTGCCATTTCCGCCACCAAGCTAACGCAGGTGGATTCCTCACAAGTAGCGGAAACCTCTTTGCCGACTTGACCACTACGAGAGTTGGCAATGAAAGGTGGCTACAGGACCCTTTCATCACCCCAAACGTCCCGGAGAAGACTGTGCCGCGAATTTTCTCGCCATGCTAGGAGATTCGCAAACAGTCTTCGAAACAAACATACCCTAACGAGTAACAATTGCAACGGTAAACAGCAGCACAAAGGAGTTGATTAATATCTTATATCCAAGTGAGCTCTATCTGACCTTGGTCAATAATTGTGACCTCATGCGGTCCGCAAAGCAAACAGAACAAATTAAATTAAGCGTGATATACTACGCCTACATCATGTCATCTGACCTACTACGACCACAACCATGAGATATTATTTTAAAATTGCTTTAACCAACTATCAAAAGTTAACATAGAGACATAGGTGAACAGGTACATAATATATATAAATATATAAACAAATACAATGATGCAAAATCATTATCACGAACCAAAGCAGTATCATCTGGTGCTGACATATATAAAAACATGCAAGTGAAAGTGCAAAATACAATATTCACAACAAATACAGTGATACAAAATCATTAATGAACCCAGTGGTATGACAGCTGGTAAATAATCACCTATGGAAAATAAGACATGAGTACAAAAACATATCCAGAAATCAACTCGTTGACACGCTGTCATTTTTCAGTTTCGCCACATGGTTGTTTCACTGGGTATTCTCTTTAGGTGCTGGGGTGGGCGTCTCTTCTAAAGGCGACTTGGAGGATAAGCTACTAGGGGACCACAACACTGAACTGGGGAGTTCGCAGCGGCGTTGATTGTAACGTCCGTTGTAACCCAGGTCGTTCATCCTAGACAGCACCCCGCGACGTTGCCTCGTGCCCGTTTCCACCCTCTGCGTCCATACTGTGGGATGGTTCGGCGTTGCAGATTTGCAGGACATCGCCACTTGTGGGTCCTGCCTCATCATCGAGAAGGCGGCTTGGCGGTCGCCGTCCGTGTGTTGTGGAGGAATGTGTTTTACCGACACACGCCCCCGTCTCCTGTCGTGTCAATGGGGAGACACGCGCTCTTCTGCGTCGCATCGAGGTCGACGTAAACTCGTGCGGGTGTCGGGCTTGAGACCCGCTTATCACCTCTTTGCACCGTCTCAGCCGATGCGTCAGTGGTGGGACCCGCGTCCCTCCGGGCAGTGGGCGTTACCTCACCGCAGCAGCCGTCTGGACTAGCGGCGCTCAGGGATCGGCGGCCTCGCCTGGTGTGCGTCATACTTTCCCTTTCGCTTGTCAGATGACTAGCGCATGGGGTGGAACGCCGGCCATCAGCTGGCGCTGCCGTGGTGACACGCCTGCGGACTCCGGTGTGAGCCTGCGCCTGGGGGAAGACCAGCGTCCCCTCCCCTCTGACGGGGAAACAGCTGTGACCGCTCGCCGCATCAGTGCTTCGCCGTTGATACCAAGGTTCGGCAACGCCTGCCGGTGGACCAAGCCCTGTGCTTTCTGATGCGGAGGCTCCCTAGGCGGCCTTGCACCCACTTAAGAACTGCGCTCACAGGGATCGTTACAAAATATCATGTGTACAGATTACCACAAAATCTTCGGAGTTTCTCACTCCTGATCAATACATGGAATAGTGCCCAAAATTAACTTGACAAAAAGGGCCTTCTTAACATTACTAATTAAAAAAAACAATGAAGAAAATTAAATAACCAATATTCACACAAACAAAAAATCCTTTTTATAAAATATAGTTCCAGCATTACATCTGCTGTCAATCATTCAGGGTAGATCTTGTACAAGGTTTGGTCAGGATTTGGATAGGATTTGGCGCCGCTGCTAGCTACAGACACAAAACTCTACCTGCTCCTAACTACGCTCTCACACACAATCTACACAGCTCGTACTAGTCACCATCACCATATAGCCCGACTACAATTCCCACATATAAACAAAATATTCCTTTCAACACCAATACCCATATCGTTGTTCATTGACTGCTCCTCCAAGGTTTGCAGAACATGTTTGCTGATCTGTGAAAAATTTCCGAGACTTCTTTTCTATGGACATTGCATAATAAAAGTTATGATTAATGAGACACAGAAGGTTCATTCAAGTCACATCTGGAATGGCAAACGTTTCAACATCTATTCATCAGACTAATGCAAAAGGTCAGTGGGCATAAAAATGAAAATAAAAATCATCCTATCCTATTAGCAACACATAAACACTTCGTCCTATAAGTACATAAAAAATACTGTCAAAAGAAATCCATTGTCCAGGGCCATGAGTACCCAACTTACTTCTATCATAAGATACTCATAATGATTACACACTTACTCACCACATGTCTCCAGGGGTCCTCACCTACCGTCATGTTATTTTAGCTTGGAGGTAGTCGCATTGATTCTCTATTAAATATCAAGCTGCTTGAGTTTATAAGCTGTTTCCATATACATCTTCTGGGGTTTCACACCCTGGTGTCTTCAACCGTACCTAGTAGTATGTGACGGCAAGTTACACTTTCCAAATATCTTATAAGATGGCAACTCTGAAAATCAAACACTATTAATCTCCCTTCATACACAAGTCCTTTACCTACAAGTCACCAAGTTGCTTCATTAACATCGCAGTACATTTGAAAAAATCTCACTGAATCATGCTCACCTAAGGGGAATAAGAACACTACAACTGTAATTTCTCAACAAGAATTACCTTACGACCATTGACTCGCCACGCCAACACACCCGATACCTTTTTAGTCATCAAAGAACGAAAGCCATCTTACTGTAATAGGAAACGCTTCATATGAGCCTCATAATCATTCACATTCAGATGTTTTGAAACTGCACAACACTACTCCTTTCTGCTGACAAGAAGAAATAACTACACACATATTGGGGGATCCTTTACAATACACAGAAAATATAAACTTTAATTTCAATCACACCAGAGTGAATCAAAACATTGGAAAATATACACTGTAATTTTACGAAACAGAGGCGACTGGGTTTACCGCGGGCACACCAATACTGTGGCCCTCTCTCAACAAATCTTCCCTAATATCGTCTTCCTTTATTCAAATGCACATCAATATCATCAATAGCACCGGTCCTCATTAAGTTTGACGCCAACCGAGCCAGCCAACAGTCATTGATCCCTTTGATTAGAGGCATTTGTCGCATTGTGCCGCGGGTTTGCGGGACGAATTTCAACACCCACTGGCAGACCACCCGTACTGTTTACGGCAACCCTGTTGTTGCTTGTTCGATAATTATTCTGTGGTCGGTCACGACTACCGTTCCTAGGTCCGCTATAATTACTCCAATATCTCTGCTCATTACCATATCTTCTGAACTCCCGGGGGTGTCTTTGATTTACTCTCGGCGAATGATGACGATTGGCATCGTTCGTTCTGCCCGCGTTCCGTGAGGAATCGCGACGCTGCCAACGCTCGCGCGCCCTGTAACTCTGAGGCGACCTGTTACGTCTGGAGTGCCACCTGTCTCTACGGCTGCGGCTTCGCTCGCGTGGCCGCTGCTCGTAGGCGCTCTGACCGTAATTCTGCGTGGTGCCATTCGCATCGCACTCAAGCTCTAAAAGGAAATTGCGAAACCCCTCTACGTCATCCTTACATCGTCCTGCAAGGATAACGTGCCGCAACTGCATTGGAAACTTTCCCAGGCAAATACGAATAATTTCTGCAGGTCCATAAGGATCGTCAAGATGTTCATTCGCCTGCAGCATGTGCTCGAACATCTGCACAGGGCTGGAGAATTTTGACGTGTTTAACTCTGGTAGCATAATGAGTCCATGTTTTACACGACTTTGCGCTGCCACTGACCAATATATCGACAGGAAGTATTGACGAAACTCCCCAACAGTGTAGCAATTGCGTGCAATTGACCTCATCCGCGCCGCTGGCTCACCTTCGAGGTAGCCGCACATATACTCTATTTTGTGCGCACTGGGCCACGTAGGAGGGAGGGAGAACTCGAACTGCTGTAACCAGGCCCGTGGGTGAATCCCCGTGGCCGAGTTACGGAAGACTTCAAACTTCCTTACGGTCAGAAAATGTTTAAAGTCAAATTCGTGAGTTTCCCTTGGCGAACGTTCCTGAGGGGATCCGCGCCGTTCCCACCTGGTACGAGATCCGTGATCATGACGATGATCAAATTCGCCATCGTTCCCGGAATCATCGTCGGAATAATGGCCCTTTCGTTCATTTCTTTCAACTTCATGGGCCTTTAACCCTTTTAGGTGAAGTTCTAAACGGGCAATGCGCTCACATATTCCCTCGGTAACCCCTCCTTGTTGTATGTTTATTTCACACTGTCCACGCCGACATTTCGTTATCGACCGTATTTCGTCTGCATCCGCTGATGACGAGGTAATCGTTTCCCTATTATTGTCAGACTTACGCGCCACTGCGTCTGAGATCCTGGCTATTTCTTCTCGCATCTCTCGGTGGGCCGTGTCTTGCTTTGTTTGCGTAAGCCCTTGCTCTCGCTCGAGAGCTATTATCGCCTGGCTGAGGGTTTCTACCTGCGCGCTAAGGTGGACCGGACACTTAGCCGCAGTGTCCTCTATTCGGGACACAAGAGCCGCGTGGTCACTCTGGCATTGTTCTGCTAACGCGCGGAGATCCCTGGCGGAATTTCGTCCTACTCGGGACTCAAGAGCCGCTTGTTCACTCTGGCATTGTTCTGCTAGTACACGTATATTCCCAGCGAACCTTTCTTCTTGCTCCATCACCCGCTTGCTAATGACTTGGTGTCCCTCTTCTAAGGCGGAGATGCGTTGGTCAATGATCGCCAGTTTCTCCCCAACACCCTGTACTATTTCACTAGTCAATCTTTTATTCGCTTCCTCGATATGCCTCCTAATTTCATCTGCTTGTTTTTTATTACTGTCTAGTAATTGTCGTAGCATAGCCTGTAATGAATTTGCATCTATCGAATGATTCGAAATCACTACGGCGGGCTCAGGATGGACAACACTTATATTTGCGTTTTCCGCGTTTCGTTCCTGGTCGGATTCGACGTTTTGACCTCGTCCTTGTTCAGGGTTATTGTCTGGCAGGTTTTTCCGATCGCGGCTCCCTGAACAGCTACGCGTCTCCATCATAAGGATAGTTAATCCGTGCTCCAAAATACAACAAGAATAATGCCAAAGTCTCCTAATGTACTCACAGTCCCCACAAAGCACCCAAGATTTACTATATGACACCGATACACGCCACAGGACAAGAGTCAACCCACACTTGTAACACAATTGAATACTAAATCACAATATCTATACAGCAATACATATACAAGATAAAACATGTAAGAAAATGCACACCTATATCATAAATTCACGTAAATTCTGTGTCACAGAAAGACAATATACCAATTAGCACATCCAACCGAAAATAACTAATCCTCACTGCGCATCAGAAGATTCCAGGTTTACCGAAATCCGTGAGCAGGGTAAGCCATGTGTAAGTAGCGTGAATATAAGTAGCGTGAATAAAAGGACGCTATGTGCAAGAAGCATGAAGCGCCCTTTGAATGTATCCTGATAGCTAAAAGAGCCACGCGCACTTTGAATAAGAAAATGCTACTTGACACTGAAATCAATATAAAAGATAGGGTCGCCACCAACTCTAGCCACACGACAAAGAAGAAGTAGCACTGAGTCGGAAAATTACTTAATTTATTAATAAGAAAAACTCACAAAAGAACATTCATTGTAAAGTCATTGATAAAGAATGGGATGTAGTTATTAATATGATCCAGGCATTCTTCCCGTGAATCAAATATTGAGTAAAGTAAATAGGTCGTGAACACCATGCGTAAGTGCAGCCTGCAGCAAGATTCGTGAAAACACGATCTATTCCAGAGCATTTGTTTCAGATAAAAAAAGGGACGCTAATCACTACACCTGTGCACATGGAAACGCTATAGGTGAGCCAACAAGGAAAACTACGAGGTAAATGGCGAAGGTAACGGCGACGTAACATCGGTACACAAGATAAGATTGAAGGCAAAATTATTTATTCCTTAAAACATTGATGTAGTGCATCTATAGACTGCTGTTGCATGCTAACTATGTACAATTGCTTGTGAAATACTATACATTTCATAACAGACTCGCGTGCCCACTCGGTCCGCGGAGACAATTTCTATGGACCGTGGCCAAATTTTAATCACATGAGACAAAGAAAATTCACAAATACACAAAAATTACCAAGATCCGGAAAGATTAGAAGCATACACACACAGTTGTAGGCACATAAACACTCACACAGAACCGAGGGCACTTCAACATATGCAACTCCCTTGTGCTGCGATCCTCTCACGGATCAAAGTCAAGACTGCATTGGGAATCAAACTGAACGTCTACAAAAGCCTTGCATTCCCTGCTGCAACCCAGCAAGTAAATCTTTATAAGACGAAATTCGTGACCAAAAGCTAAAAGCTCCCCTCTCTATGTGACAACGCGCCACGCGGTCAGTCCAACTCACCCTTCTTCAACTGGACCACAGCTGTGTACGCTTCCCGTACCGGCGGCAGACTGCCTCCCGCTTCTCCAGCCTCTTCCACGCTCAGCGTGGATCGGAAAACCCCAGGGTGCCATTTCCGCCACCAAGCTAACGCAGGTGGATTCCTCACAAGTAGCGGAAACCTCTTTGCCGACTTGACCACTACGAGAGTTGGCAATGAAAGGTGGCTACAGGACCCTTTCATCCAATATAAGATTGTAATTGCTTCGTTGTACGTTATGTCGGAAAATTTTGAAATGCCTTTGTTAACCGAAGGTCGGTTTGAACCCCTTGTTCACTGATGACCTAAATATTTGACCTGCGTTTGAGCAAATTTAAATTTTTCTAAACTTAATGTTAACCGTGCCGACCACAATCTTCAAAAGACTTCTCTTAAATGCGACACATTTTCTGGTATATCCTTCGAAAATACTATAATGTCATGTCTTTGGTTTCAGTCCCCTTAAAATCCCATCTAATAATCGCTGAAAAGTTGCCGGTGCATTCTTCAACCCGAACGGCATACGTATATACTGATAGTGTTCCCAGGAACAGTAAAAGCTGTCTTTGCCCTATCCTCTGGCGCTACTTCCAACTGACGGTATCCACTCCGTAAATCCATCGTCATAAAATACTTACGTTGTCCCAGATCGTCCAATGTGTCCGTGATATTCGGAATCGGATACGCGTCCGAAATGGTTTTGGCATTCAGAAACCGATAATCACAACAAAACCTATATCTCCTTGTACCATCCACCGACTTCTTAGGTACGAGAACTACATTGCTTGAATATGGACTATCGCTATGGTCTATGATTCCATCCCGTAATTGTTGTTCTATAAACTCCTCTAGTAGCGGTTGCATATGATGTGCTATCCTATATGGTTTCCTAAACACTGGTGCATTATCCTCGGTTGGAATGTGATGCATCATAATCTGTGTTGTCGGTAACCTACCCTCCGTTCCGAATAAATCGTTAAATGTAAATAACAATTCCTCCAACGCGACCCTGTCGTCTCTCTGCAAATGCTGTAATTTTCCCCTTAACTGCGCTGCATCGACGTTTTGCTTATGGCTCGCCTCTAAATCCTCCCTATCGAGGTCATCTTCATAAAAAAAAAACCAACGTGGTCAATAATAACCCTTTCGACAAGCTAAAATCCGCTCTGCCGAAGTTATCTATACTTACAAGAACTCTATAATCTCCTTCCACATAACTTGGTTGAGCTAAACTCCTCCACAGAAAATAGTGTCCATTATCCAACTCCTCACTACTCTAGATTGGCTCCACCATGTACAACGTCTCCTTTCGTAAGTCCGTATTTATTGAAACCCAAACTACCTTCCCTGTACCTGCCGGTATGTTATCGACCTTTAATGAATCCGTTCGCAGCGTCGCAGCGTCAGCGTTCGCCGGCGTCAGCTTCATGTTAGAGCGCCTTGCGACATTCGTCCATTTGCAACCGTTTTCCCCATGCGAAACATTGTTCCACCGAGTTCCACTGTTTGTTGCCAAAGATCTATCTTCGCACGATGTTTGTCAAGTAAGTCCAGTCCGAGAATCGCCGAATATCCCTCACCTACACATGGTAACACTTCTACCTGCTCATTAAACTTAGTTCCTTCGATTACGAATTGAAGTACCGTCGTACCCAATGACTCCACTTTATTATCTCCCACCCCACGTAACCTACAACGTGGTGGCTCAAGCCTTCTCCTGCTAACCAGGTCTAGACTAGTAACAGACACGTGTGCCCCCGTGTCAACCAGAAACCTTTGTTCCCTTCCGTTCAGCAAGCCTAATAAGCAGCATTCCGTCTGTGCACCTACGAGCGCATTACGTAATTTCACTGGGACTGTTCTCCGACGGTTGAAGCAATCCTGTTCTCGTTTAACGGCCGCCGCCGCCGAGGTTCCTCCCTTCTTTTGCTCCTGCAGTTCACTGCTCGATGACCCATTTTCCCACATGAGTAACACCGAAACTGACGCTGACATTGCCTCCTAATGTGCCCTCCCTGGCCACAACCAAAACACTTAATTTCCGTTGCCAGGACTCTATGCTCCACCCTTTGCTTCGTCGCATGATATACCTCCTCTAAGTATGTGACAATCCTTAGAGCCGCCGCAAGATCACTGGGATTCGCAACTCTCACCAGACGTGACATCTCCGGTGGTACTCCCCACAAAAGCACATCTAATGTCCTGTTCCCGGCCTCTTGTAACAGCACTCTATTAGTCTCCCCATTCTGTTACAGTTCGAACGTTTGTGCATTCAGTTTTCGAATCCTGTATGAGAAAACCTCTACCGTCTCATTTCTCCTCATAACTAACGCACTTAATTTTTCACTAAAAAACCTGGTACTATTCTGTTTTTGATACCTCTGGCATAACCCAGCCTCAAGCTCTGAGAACGTCCCCACATTATTCAACGTTTCATGGTACAATATGTACGACTTGGCATCCCCTATCAAGCGTAATTTCGCTACTCTTAACATTACAACATCCCAGCACCCATTGGCCTCAGCCATTCTCATAATGTCAGTAAGTAATACCGACACATCCTCCGTTGCTTTACCTCAAAAGGGGTTAATCAATGCCGCGATTACCGTCTCAAACGGTCTATGACACTCCATGATCTGTAATTTACTTTCACCTGACGTCCTTTCCCCTACTCGCAGTGCCTCAAATCTCCCTGCTAATTCTTCATATTTTTCTTTCTCACTGATCCTCGCCTCTGACAATACCCGAATTTGCTCTGTTAGAGTTGCTACAGCTTCCGCTGTAGTCGCTACCGCAGCCTCCGCCACTTGCCGTGTTTCATCCATTCTTGCTTATAGCTCCACTGTTGCCATTAATTTCACTCTGCTATTCCTTAAACTTAGTTCTTGCGGCGAATCATCGCCCATCTACATTCTGAACAATTGCGTGCCAAATGACCAAATCTCTTACAAATAAAACAATTCTTTGACGCCCACTTCATACAAGGTAATCCTTGGCCTGACAGGTTACAAAAATTACTTCGCTTAGGCGCTATGTTATCATGTCCCCCATTTCAACTGAATGCAGATAAATCTACAAGCACCTTCAACCTTACAAAGACACCTTTAAAAAGTCCATCCCAATTAACAAAAGAATGACACATAAAACATAAATCAAACGTCACTTACCCATCATCATCGTGCTCGTGTGCAGGTGAACAGTCCTGATTTCCTCCCTATACTGGTATGGACGAACACCTCCCGAATGACAAGACGTAACGAGAAGTGCATGACAAACCGTCACGAACGCAACCAAACACCTCAACTACCCCTCTACGCAGGCACACCTCAACGCTTCTTGCTCAACATGAAATGTGGGAGTGGAAGTCTGGTGCCAGCGTTGTAACCGGCACCACTTCTGACACCACTGTTGTGGGGTTAGGGGTCGAACCCGGCACTCAAGATGGCAGAGCTGAAGCCGGGACCCACCACGCCGTATTTCGTCAGGAGGCCGAGCAAGTTCAAGAGTGTAGAGGGCCAGTGCAGAGGGATACAGCGGTATTCTGTAACATTGCTTTATTCATCTAATTTACAATTTTCTGTGGGTGCAGTGTAGTGTCGGCTTGAAGTCCGCAGCACTGTCCCGTGAGTCCAGCCGGCTCAGCAACTCCTGGTACACTGCCACTGTCATCAAGGCCGCTCAAATGGAAGTCGGCCTCGCTCTCCCCAGTCGCCACCCACCGATGCACTGCTGCCTGTGATTCCGGAGACCGCTACAGTCCCTGGTCCTCGTTGCCATCCGCCCCGTTTGGCCTTCTCTGTCCGACCGTGGGGCGAAGGTGGATGCACTGGTCACCAGTGGCCCTCGGGCCGCTGCTGATGCCAAGACAGAACCTGACTAGCACCCACGCCCTCCTGGACGCTGTGCTGCAACTTGCTGCTAGTGGTGCTTGTCAGATGGCAACACCCGCCGCCATCTCTGGTGCTGTCACAGTGCTGCAGCACCTCCCGCAGCGTATGTCTCACCTGGATCCCGGTACGCTAGGTGGGAAGCAAACATGGCCCATAGACTGGAGGGGAACCAAGCCCCTCCTGGACCTACTGCAGACCGCTGTCACTGCCCTCTTTCAGGCAGACCAATCAATCTCCAAGTTCAAGGCTGCCATTCCCTCCTGCCCCAGTGTTGTATCCCCAGGGGTGGAATATAGCCCGAACAAGTACATAGAAACAAAGTACAAGTTTATGCCAAATACTTATAACATTACTGCCAGACTGGCCCCTATAAGTGTAGACCAGCACAGATCCGTCCCGGCCGGCCGGTGTGGCCGAGCGGTTCTAGGCGCTTCAGTCTGGAGCCGCGCGACCGCTACGGTCGCAGGTTGGAATCCTGCCTTGGGCATGGATGTGTGTGATGTTCTTAGGTTAGTTAGGTTTAAGTAGTTCTAAGTTCTAGGGGACTGATGACCTCAGATGTTAAGTCCCATAGTGCTCAGACCCATTTGAACCATTTTTAGATCTGTCCCGACGCTCAACTGACCTGGCACACCCTGTCAAGCTAAAATTGCCCGTATATTTATATTGGTTTCTCCCTCGCTTCTCACATAGTGTCAGAGAGAGACAGAAACTATGGCAGGGATAAATTCCCACATTCAGCCATTTACAAATCGCCACTCCTGGCTCTGGCCTACTGCCCCACCTCATACATCGCAAACATACCTTGTTCACAAAAATTGCATTATACAGACTAAAAAAACTAACGAGAACATCAAAACACTAACTCTACACCTATACACTGTTTACACTGGTTACCCATGCCATAGGTAACTGATGTGTTGGCACATCCCATATTACACCACAGAGGACGAGGTTGTCTATGTCCAAGGTGTACCGAAAGAACCACGGTAAGCCGACCGGGGTGGCCGAGCGGTTCTAGGCGCTACAGTCTGGAACCACGCGACCGCTACGGTCGCAGGTTCGAATCCTGCCTCGGGCATGGATGTGTGCGATGTCCTTGGGTTAGTTAGGTTTAAGTAGTTCTAAGTTCTAGGGGACTGATGACCTCAGATGTTAAGTCCCATAGTGCTCAGACCCATTTGAACCATTTTTAGATCTGTCCCGACGCTCAACTGACCTGGCACACCCTGTCAAGCTAAAATTGCCCGTATATTTATATTGGTTTCTCCCTCGCTTCTCACATAGTGTCAGAGAGAGACAGAAACTATGGCAGGGATAAATTCCCACATTCAGCCATTTACAAATCGCCACTCCTGGCTCTGACCTACTGCCCCACCTCATACATCGCAATAACTTAACACAACACTGCAATTTCCTGCCACGTTGTTGCTCCACTCAAAACAAATTGTGTGTGCAATACTGCCATCGCAGCTCCGCGCCCACGAGTGCCATGTTTACCTTTCCTAGCCTGCTGGTTATCATCTGCTACCACACTCTGCCAGCGGCCCCAGGTTTCATTGCCCAACCGCGCCTTCATGGAATTTTGATAAAATTTCCCTCTTCCTCGACTAGGACTTACACTAGCGCAGCATATAGTAAAATAGTGAGAACTGGAACAACATTAAAAGCAACGTCCAAACATTTTAAAACATCAAGATTTAATTGCTAGCGAAAATATATACATACAAGGGAATAAAACAATATTTATGAAGTGATACATAGACGCTGTTTACGTTATTCTTTCTTTCTAAGTAACAAATGACGTCAAAAACAACAAAATCTCTCTCTATCAATAAAGCTGATATTATCAGTGTAAAAATAGGTTAGTTTAATCATATAACTTTACCATTTAATCTTCTTTTTCGTATAAATGCAGACCTTTTCTGTGTTGAGTTGCAAAACCTAAATAATTGTCACTTTCAGGTATCTGATCTGTCTTGTGGATGAACACTTCATAGAAGAAATATCAAGTCATTATGGATGGAAAGAAGTGGGACATCACCATCAAAATTTCATCAAGTAAAAGTTTTTACTTTTACATTGGGGTTGCGAGGTGGTGAGGAGGGGGAGGATGTCACCTCCTTCCAAAACCAGAAGTTAATTTATCTTCCCCACTCCTGCTCCTGTTATGATAGTGGATTTCATACTTTTGCATCTTCTTTGTCTTTATTTTATTATTTTGCTTTGTTATTGTGACAAATTGTAATTGTTTCTCGATGACTTACATATTTGTTCATTTTAAGAGAGGCCAGATAACTGAAGGCGAAAAACGTATGTTTTGCATTACCTGAATGGAACTCATGCTTACACTGAGTATAAATAACAACATATGACCTAGTTTTCATTGAGTAACTTTTCAATAAGCGAAAACGTGAGCTCTATTGAAGAATAAAAATACAGTTGTTTATGACATTATTAGTTGCTAGCAAATCTGACAATGCTGCACAGCCGCACGAGTGGCTGTGCAGTTTGAGTCATGTCATGGACTGCGTGGCCCCTCCCACTGGAGGCTCGAGTCCTCCCTCGCCCATGGGTGTGTGTCAGCAGTGTGTAAGGCTAGGAACCGATAACCTAAGCAGTTTGGCATTCACACACATTTGTACATTTGAATGCTTCACAATTGCTAAATATATATAGAAATGGATATACATTCTAAACTCATCCCCCACCATCTTTCTACCCATCTCCTCCTCACCCCTCTCTTTGTCCAGCTCCTTCTGCCACCCCTCTCTCTGTCCATTTACTCCCTCTCCCTCTCGCACTTTACACCTCTTTTACCTTGAAGTCATTTAAGACGAATGGGTAAATCAGTTGCGATCATTGGTACATGGGACACGAGAGACACATCGCTAGCTGCAGAATCTTTGAGCATCGTTGCTTCAATGACAGTATTTCGCATAGTTTTAATATGTGAATGGCTAGGATTACAAAATTTCAGACGATCCAGATTCTGTAGTTGTAAACTAATGATAGCTCGATAAGCTGTAAGTAACACTCTCATGTTTTCTGTAAAAATGATGGTGAGGAAGATTACAAAATAGCACATTGCTGTCTATATAGATTTTTTTGAAAATATATGTAAGGTGAAAAAATATATGAGAGAAATAATGGTCTAATGATTTATATGCCCTCCTATCGCAGTTGAAACTGGCTGTGAGACAGAAATCTAAACTGCACGTTTTCATATCATAGCATTTTACTTCTTGTAGTCGGTTTTAACAGAAAATTTGAAGTTGATCGATCAAGAACTTTTTGAGGTTGTAGGTAACAACATTGTCCCTGTCTCTCTCTCTCTCTCTCTCTCTCTCTCTCTATATATATATATATATTATATATATATATATATATATATATATATATATATATATATATATATATATAATTTACATTAAAGCCTATATACATCGGAATGTTCGTTAGAGGACCATGGAAAATTTTGAAGTAGATTGGCCCAGACATTTTTGGGATTTTTTTACATAACAATGTTATCTCTTTATGTATTACATATACATTTATATGTATTATATATATGAAAAATATGTAGCCTATGTCCATTCAGTTGTTCATTAGAGTATCATGTAAAAATCTGAAGTCAATTGGTCAGGAATTTTTCGAGATTGTTGATAACAACATTTTTCCTTTTTATATCATGCATGTATTTATGTAATTTATGTATTAAAAATACACAGCCCATATCTGCCTGAATGTTCATTACAGACTCATGTAAAAATTTGAAGTTAATCGTTCAAGAAGTTTTTGAGATGTTTGGTAACAATTTTTTCCTTTCATGTGTTGTATATATGTTTATATATTACACACATTAAAAATATATAGCCTATATCTATCTGAATGTTCAACACAGTATTGGTTTAAATTTCAAGTAAAAATGTAAATGTTGTGTAGCTAGGGTCTCCTGTCAGGTAGACCATTCGCCTGGTGCAAGTCTGTCTATTTGATGCCACTTCAGCAACTTGCGCATTGAGGGGGATGAAATGAAGTTAACTGGCGAAGATCTTTTTGCGATTTTTGGTAATTGCATTTCACCTTTAATATTATACATGAATGTAAAGAAATATGTAGCCTTTGTCTATCCAAAAGTTCATGTCAAAATCTGAAGTAAATTGTTCAAGAACTTTTCGATATTTTTGCTAACAATGTTTCCCCTTCATACATAACATACATTTTTATAAATTGTATACAATAAAAATGTGCAGCTTATATCCATCTGAATGTTCAACACAGTATCACGTTTAACCCTTTGCACTCTGTAAGGAGATACAGTGCGGCTCTACACACTCTTATTTAAATTGCCGCCGCCTGAGCGGTGAGTGCGTCAAAGAGAATTACGCGGTCTCTTTGTGGAAACAATGAGGCCACTGACCAACAGGTAGTTTTACGCTAAAACAAAAAGGGCGCTTTCATTCAAATATATTTTCAAAATGTTACAACAGAAAACCTCACAATGTCTGATATTTTTTGAAACACTCATCAGGGTGGAGAGCTGTATTTCATGTGCATGTTTCGCAGTAATACACAGTTTCACACCTGCCACCTTTCTTTTTTCTGTCTGAACACACTGGACAATCCTTACACTTGTTCCCCAGAAGCTTGTTGATAGTGTGCAGCTGTCCATTCAAACATTCATCGTCATCAGAAGTTGGACGATGTGCTCGTTTCTACCCTGGATTTCTGTCTTCACCAACTAAGTCTCTTATAACACTTCTACAGAATACTTTGTGAGAAAGTTTTTTCAAGTTGTTTTTCTCGCTGTTATTATTGTATAGCAAAAGGCAATTTACAAGTCCTGTCTCCAACAACCAGAAGTATAATTTTCTCCACCACTTCAGACTTTTCTTTAGAAAACCACAACTGGAAATAAAATGCTCAGATCGATCAACTCCATTCATCTTCGAAGTATAACCAATATTCACATTTGGTTTCATTATTTCTTCCTCTTCCTTTCTGTTTCTTTTTTTATAAATGATACTAAGTTAATTGCTTTTGTAGAAAGCATGAGAACAGTTCGTTTACCTTGCCATAGCAGAACCATCATTTTATAATTGCAGAGGCATTTTATTTCATGCTTCTTCTGACACAGAACTCCTTTCTTGATTGTAGCTGGAAGATTTTTGCGATTGGCCTCGATCGTTCCTGTGAGATGCAACTTCTGTTTTGACAGTTCATCAGCTAATGCAACACCTGTATAAAAACGGTCAGTGTACAAATAATACCTTGATTACCTTGTAGCATTTATGACAGTAGCCAGCAACTGAAGAACTACTCTTTCAGAAAATTCCAAGTCTGGATGAATCAATGACTCTGTTGTTACAGCACCAAAATAAGGTATCGAACTGCAAATACAGCCGTTTGAGGAATCCGAAATCACATAAACTCTGAGTCCCCATTTTGTTGGTTTTTAAGGAATGTATATTTTGAATAACATACGACCCTTGAATGATACTGTAGATTCATCAGCAGCTAAGTACCTGTATGGACGATAAATTTCGAGAAACTTTTGAGACAAGTATTCCAACACATTCTTCACTTTATTCAGACATGACTAAACCTGAGTGCTGATATGTGTAGCACTCGCTGAATTAGAAACATGAAGTGCTCAGAAAATTTGCCTGACTCATCTGTGATTAAAACAGTCTGAAAAGAAGTAAGGTGATTGTAACCGTTCTCTCGAAAAAAAAGTCCTGCAAGTTCTTACAGTTTTGTAATGCCATATTCAGTAGCACATCATGGGAGCGTATCATTTCTCCCTTGGTAATATTTCTCCAGTCCCAAAACGCAGAATGTTGTGGAAGTGGTGTCACTTTACATATTCGTGCTGTAGGGTACCTGTGCATTTGGGCTATTATTTGTTGAAATAGGTTTCTCTAAAATTAACTGAAAGAAACCAACTGGCGATGATGGAACATTACCAGTTTTGGTGATAAAACCATACTTTGAATCATCAAAAAGAAAATCTGTGAAGTCAGAGTCATTTTCGCTCCACATTCGCCACGAATCTTCTGCTGAATCACTAGAAAAATGCACATTTTCGCAGTTTTCATCGTCATCGCCCCTAGAACTGTTTATAAATGAATCACTCAGGTCATCAAAATAAATCTCACTATCCTTTTCACGTAGAGATTTCTCTAAAAGCTGTAAAATGTCTTCCTCAGAAAGAACTAAACGTGAGGAATTAACCACTGCGCACTCGCGAACTTGAACGTAATAATTCCAACATTCCTGTCAATACAACTACAACAGTTTGACATCGAGTTAATACAGTTCCCCCAGATGAGAGCACTAAGCACCATTGATGCCTAGTACTGTCAGAATAGAGAATTGAGCACGTGAGAGCTGCGAAAAATCGTGTCGACTGAGGCTCGATATCGGAGGAGAAATCAAAATTCACGGTGTCGAGCGCCACTCGACGTTGGAGTGGAAAGGGTTAAATCTGAAGTAAACTGATTAAGTACTTTTCAAGATTTTTAGTAACGTTAGACAATGATTTGTCTTTATACAGTGGTATAGATGTAGGAGAAAAAACAATGAATAATTTAAATGGACTCTATGCATTTCCTCACAAATATGCCAAGTGGAATTCCTGTTTGTGGCTGAGTTAGCCCCTGTTTTGACTATAATCTATCATAGGGCCTTCAAACAAAAAACCGTCCCCACCAGTTGGAAGAAAGCACTTGTCTACAGTGTTCTGCTATAGATATCAGTCACAGCCCAGTGCCATATGCAGAGTGCCAAGTTCCAGGCACTTACTGTCTCTGACAGTAAACTGACGACACTGCACCACGGCTGCTGCAGGGCCACTCTGTGCCATTCTCCTTCTGCAAAGCAACGACTGCCAGGAACTCTCCACCCTTTTGGCTAGCCAGATGATTAATTCGACATGGAAGAATTCAGCCAACAAGCGTCTTCCATGTAGTCACCTCCCGACAGCTGTATTTAAGCCACCAGGACAGCTGAGCAAATCAGTATGACAGGACTCTGTTGTGTGTCAGTTGCCACCACAGGATCAACAACGTTCTACTGACACCGTAATTATTAGTACAGCTGTGCCCTGCTGGGTCAGATAACACCATAACTGTGACGTGACCAATACTCCACCATCACCTCTATGAGATCATCCACTGAGTAATCTGCTGCTGCCGGCCGGAGTGGCCGAGTAGTTCTAGGCGCTTCAGTCTGGAACCGCGCGACCGCTACGGTCGCAGGTTCGAATCCTCCCTCGGGCATGGACGTGTGTGATGTCCTTAGGTTAGTTAAGTTTAAGAAGTTCTAAGTTCTAGGCGACTCATGACCTCAGAAGTTAGGTCCCATAGTGCTCAGAGCCACTTAACCTGCTGCCACCCCATGGTCTGAGGCACGAATGGATGACCAGCCAGCTCCATGCCCTGGCTCCACTGAGCACGCACGTTTACTTGTTCAAGCCTCAGACAATAATAAAAAATTGTTATGTTTACAATCATGCATGCCTATAGCTTGTCTTCCTCGACCACCCACACTTCTAAATTCTCTCTCCCTCACCATCACATGACCCCAGGAAGTCCGAGAAGGGAGTTAAACGACAAACATGAAGGCAGCTCCCATCATCCAGCAGCGGTCATTACATCCCGTTCTGTCACAATGAGAAGGGTAGCACGAGTGATTCACAAAACTACTGTCCAATACCTTTGACATTCATTCATTGTAGAATCTTAGAACGTGTTCTGAGCTCAAAAGTGCTTAGATATCTTGGTTAGAATGATTTGCAAGACAACTGTCATGGATCCTGAAAACAGCAATCATGTGAAACACCAATTGCACTTTTCCACATAGTATTCTGAAAGCCACTGGTCAGGGCAGTCAGGTAAACACGGTATTTCTCGATTTCCAAAAAGCATTTGACTCACTACCACGTCTACGCTCATTATCAAAAGTTTGATCATAGGGGCACCAAGCGAAATTTGGGACTGGAGTGAGGACATTTTCGTAGGTAGGACACAGTAAGTTATTTTGGATGGAAAGTCATGTATAAAAGTAGAGGTAACTTTGGAAGTGCCCAGGAAAGAGTACTGGAACCTTGCCACTTATGTAATATATTAATGATCTTGTGGACACTAATAACAACAACTTCAAACTTTTCACAGATGTTGCAGTTGTCTATAATGAAGTCTTAAATATTCAATCAGATCTTGATAAGATTTCGAAGTGGTGCAAAGATTCTCAATTTGCTTTAAATGTTCAAAAATGCAAAATTATGCACTTCACAAAACGAAAAAACGTAGTATGCTATGACTACAATAACAGTGAGTAACAGGTGCAACACGTCAATTCATACAGACACTTGGGTGTAACACTTTCTAGGGATATGAAATGGAAAGATCACATAGGCTTATTCGTATACCAAGCAGGTGGCACACTATAGTTTTCGGTGTATATTCAGTCTACAAAGGAGATTGTTTACAAATCACATCTGCAATCCATCCTAAAATATTGCTCAGGTATGTGGGACCCATACTAAATAACGATAACAGAGGATACCGAATTTATACAGGACTTCACGAATGGCCACAGGTTTATTTCACCTGTAGGAATGTGTCACATAGATGCTGAAAGGAACGAACTGGCGGACTTTTGAAGTTAGACTTAAAATATCCCAAGAAAACATACCTACAGAGTTCCAGGAACTGGCTTTAAATGTTGAGAGGATTTGGGGTGGACATCTTTAAAACAAAGGCGTTTCCTGTTGCGGCGGGATCTTCTCATGAAGTTTCTATTACCAACTTTCTCCTCTGATCAGTAAACACTTCCGGGCTAAGTTGCCGTGGTCGATCTGTAGAACCTCTTCTCCCTGACGTTTCGTTCTCAACTACGAAGAACAGCTTCCGGAAGTGTTTACTGATGAAGACGCCGGCCGTGAAAGCCTACATGAAATGATTTCTCCTCCGAATTCGAAAATGTTTCAATGACACCGACTTACATACGGGGAAATAGAGAGAATCATAATAAAATAAGAGAAATCAGAGCTCACATGGAAAGATATAGGTGCTCGTTTTATCCGCATTCTGTTCGAGATTGGAATAATAGAGAACTATTGTGAAGGTGGTTCAATGAAGCCTCAACCAGGCACGTAAGTGCGATGTGCAGAGGGTCCATGAAGATGTAGATGCAGATGTTGTGCAAACTTTTCGAGTTGGTGATGAAAGGAAATGGGTTGACTTCAGCAATGCTCTGCTTGAGGACATGGAAGAGGATGCATTTTTACCACAGTTAATTTTCAGTGATGAAGCAACGTTTCATGTTAGCAGTAAAGTAAACTGACTTAATGTGGGCATGTGGGGACTCCAGAACCTTCATGTCAATATCGAGCATCAAAGAGACTCACCTAAAGTGAATGGTTCTTGTGCCAGATTTTGTGAAAAACTGTATGATCCCTTCTTCTCTGAGGGAAACACAGTGCAGAATTGGCTTTTTCCACAAGTCTAAGACGACTCCAAATGGCTTCATTTTCCAACATATGGAGCTCCACCACACTGGCACAACAACATACGTCAGTTTTCTCAATCACACTCTACCTGAGTGGTGGATAGGGTGCATGAGACCCCAAGACACTGCATTCTGACACTGCATTCTTGGTCTAAGATTGCTGGGCATGGCCCCATACGATTTTTCTTGTGGCATATGTGAAGGAAAGTGTGTTCATCTCTCTTTTACCCTGTGACATAGAAGAAATGAAGAACAAAATAACAGCCACCATTACTTCTGTAAAAGCAGATACGTTGTGTAAAGTTTATGATGAATTCAGCTATCATCCAGATGTTGCTCATGCTCCTGGTGGTAGACACATAGAGCATTTGTAATAGTACAGCTAAAACGTTAAGATTTTGTGAGAATTTTGCAACCCATTGTGAGTTTTTAGCATGTTTTTATCAATGAATACAGAGTTTTGAAATCAAGTCATTCTTCTTGAAACAAGCTGTGTAATGTAACAGAATGAAACCATGCACTAAACATTTTATTAAAGAATAGGGTGTTGTCTACAGGAAAAGTGTGTTGTTATTAATGCAATGATATTTTGCAGATGTTAGAGAAGTGTTGTGTCCCACATGTTCAAGCAGTTTTGATAAAAGCTACATTACAGTGTTCCTGTTCCTAACAAATAAGGACACATACTGTGAATGGTTGAAAGTAATTCCTCGGAAAGACTAGTTACCTTCCAAGAGGTCTGTGGTCTGTTTTAAGCATTTTAGAGAAGAGGATATAATAAACTTTGATATGTTTAAAAATAGCAAGGAAACAAGCAGAATTCCCAAGTGTTCAGCTAAAAATAAGAAATGGCACAATGCCGATGATTTTCATCAATATACTTCATTATTTCATCACAGCACCTAATTCTGACTCTAGGAAAGATCCAAACGAAAAAAAATCCGAAGTGGGAGGTAGATCTTCATCAGAGAAATGAATAATGACTTGCAGAAAATGTGATTCAACTTTACAGAATTGAGTGGAAATATAGGTAGGATTATGTGAAGTGACATATGGTGCTATAAATGTAATTAACATTTCAGTATATTTCTATATGTTATCAGTGGAAGGCATTCCAAACATTCAATTAGTGTAAAGATTGATACATTTACATGTGTTCAATTATGTGTTGGCAATAATAGTCTAAGTGCCTCAAAACTTGAAAGTAAGTCAGTAGTCACAACTTGAGAGTATTCCGCAAAGATATATAACCAGTGCAACATAAAATAATCCAATTTTTGTTTATGTTTGTATGTGGCACAGAAGGCTATAAAAAAGAGGTCCTGTGAAACTTGTGTTGCACTTATAATGCCACATTAATGCTCTAGTCCTTATTTTGACATTCTCAATATGGGTGATTTAACTTTACCATCCTAAGCTGTTATAAAATTATGTCATGTAGCTTGGAATATTTTTTGTGTACTAATATCGAATCACTGTGATACACGCTTTTGAAAATGAGTGTCCAAAAGCAGGTTCTTAAATTAAATTTGAAAAAAAAATAGCTTCTTCAGACAAGAGTCTACACTTCTTACATCATGATCCTTGTCTGGTGACGCACTAAGTGACTTATATGAAGAGCTATCCAGTACAGTTTCAAATATTCTTCTGAATGATTGTATAAAACGAAAAAGGATAGTCTAAAGTCAAACAAAGGACATATTTATAGAAAATAAATAATTTGTATTGCTTGAAGCTTTCCCATAGGACCAACTGTAGAAATGGTCTCACGCGAGATGTTGGATGTCGTTATGAACTTCTCAGTGTTATCGGTGTAACTGGCTGACACCTCCAGGTGCAGTAAACACACAGATGAGCTGTGACAGAAGACTCTTGTTGTGTCTAAGAAGAAAATCTGCAGGTATGAACGTGGTAAATTCGGAGGCCAATAGCAAAGATATCAATGTCAGTAGCAGGGGAAGCAGCTATGCCACCTGTCAGATGATGAAATGAGAGCTTCTGTTCAAATAAAATGGCTGTCAGTCATACTGTGTGCTACAATCGCCCACTCAGCAACCTTTTTCACAAGCCATGTGCCTATACACATGTCCATGGTGGCGTGTGCCCATCCTTGCACTGTCGTCTGAACATCTATGTCGCCACATTAGTGTTATCCCTTGTGTGACCATTAGTTCCTCTTTGTGGTCGCTGTGAATTTAAAATGGCAGCGCTTGATCCCAAGCTATGCTAAGTTGTGATCTTGTATCTCTGTTCAACAGATTTGTCGAGCTGCAAATTTAACATTGTCTAAGTGTGGCACGCAATACAGACTACAAAAATATCAAATCGATGTTTTTGTACTGGGACAACGCTATTAAAGAAGCACTGAAAAGTCGCAAGTCGACAAATCTGCTGAATGGAGACATAGGATACCAACTTAGAACAACAGGCGATCCAGTTCTGATCATTTTAATGTGACAGCTTCCACAATGAGGAACTATTGGTCATATAAGGGATGACACTTCGGCTATATAGATATTTGAATGATAAGAGTGAGGATAAACACACACCATTGTGGACATGTATATTGGTATGCAACTGTCCACAGAGTGCACTGGGGGAAACCGAGAGCAGTGCATGGTATGACTGACAGCCTTTGCACATGGGCCAAAGCTCTTGGCTCAGCATCCGACAGGTAACGTAGCTGTCTCTCTCCCACTATCAATCAGGAAATCTTTGCTATTGCTCACTGGATTTGCCACTTTCACACCTGTACATTTTCTTGTTAGACTGGCATAAAAAGGAGGCTTCAGACACAGGTCAGTAGTGTGTTCACCACAGCTGAAGATTCGGGAGGTTACACTGATGACATATTGTGGGAATTTCACAATGACATCCAATGCCTCACATGAGAACTGTTTCTACAAACAATAAAATTTAATTACTTACTTGTGTGATTTTATTTTTACAGCAAATCTGTACCCAAATAATTTCATGCTTTGCTCTTATATATCTGGTTCTATATGAAGTAACTGTTCTTTTGGACATGTGCAAAATAACAGACTCCATCTTTGATGCTGCAGCCACTATCAATAAATACACAAAGTAATTAAATACATTAGCTGCCAGTGGGCATTGATTTAAATTAATGGGGAAAGACAATCAATGTTTCCTTCAGTGTAGGTGCACACCAAGCTCAAACTCATATGGAAATCGGGGAAATGCTGTGAGTAATAAGAATAATGGGTAAGATGCACTACATCACCAGTGTGTGGTTAAGTTAAAAATTTGGATGTGACAGAAGGCATACTAGGATAGTCTGTGGAGTTGTGATGACCACTATGCCCAGATGGCATAGTGGTCAGGACATCTGCCTAGTAAGCAGGAGACTTGAGTCTGAATCCTGGTCTAGCAGAAATATTCAACTTTCCCCGTTGATTTAAATCAATGCCCACTGCCATATAATGCCTTTAACTCCTTTGTGTCTTTATAGCTGGTTCTGATTTTGCCTTTTCTTTCTACTGAATTAACAATATGTGCTACAGTGGTAAGAAAAGCAGCTTATAGTAATGTCAAACTACATCATATGAAATTTTACTACCATGAAGCCTTCAAGGCAGTCACTTAGAGGGAAGCTGTGTTCCAATAGCTTCTGTTCCTTGCACCCCATAACTGTTGAGAATTTGTTTTGAGTAATACGGCTCATCAGAAGTATATTACCTTTTTTTTCAAAATAGAAATGTTACAATACACAATGAGGAAATTCTTATCGAAATTCTTCTGCATTAAGTGACTTTGCAACAATATTATAAATCACTTGGTGTGTATTACATTTAATACATGATAGGAAGTTACTGTCATCTTTCACATTTATTGGCATGGAAAATTTGAGTTTTAACATGTAATGTAACTGTATACTGATCATGTTGTCCTATATATAACAGCTGTACAATATTTTAGTTTCATGTAAAATAATTTTTATCTGTTAAAATTCACTCTTGGCCATTTAAATGGGAAGAGTAACAGTGATTTCTTCTTGTGCACATCTATTAATTGCGCCAATGAGTGTCCATTCCACATGAACTACCATATAACTGACTTCTGCACTGTAGTAAATTTTCGTGTGTGACAGTTTTCGACACTTGTTAAAATTCGAGTTGTTGCTGTTCAAATCAGAAAGGATAAATGATTAACTCCTGTGTACATGTTATGAGCGTGCAATTGCGCTTAATGCAAAGAAAAAAGTTTTTAATGTACAACAGGATGTGAGTCTGGAGACCCAACCATCTATTTGACAGTTGTGCATTGCTACCACATTGAATACTATGGCTTGTGTAAAGCCAGCTGTGTGTGAACCATCTGCTATTTGATGGTGATGCCATTCATTGATGTATAGTGTGAATGGGTCTCAATAAAACTTTCTCTTCATGAGAGTACTGTTATAGGCCAATTCACTCTGTGCATTACATCACATCACAGCACACCACCACCCTGTCAGGATACTGTCTGCACATCATGTCAGTTTCCTTAGGCCAGTAGTGATCAGTGAAAGTGAAGTAATGAGCTACCATCTGTGGTACAAAAAACCAGAATGTGGTACTGGAATTGAGGAACTAGCAAAATAAAGTTTAATATTTATTTTATTGTGCAGATTTGGATGTACCTATAAGGATCAGCTCCAACTACATATTTTCATTGTCAGTTTTGCGAAATAATAATCACATGCACAATTTAATTAATACAGGTATATCATTTTTAAACACAATAACACCATACATAATTACACATTTTGTATCTACTGTACAACCTATCTATACACAGTTTAATTCTATTATAAAAGACATTAATTACACATTTTGAATCTACTGCCATTCTGGCTAACACATTTTAATTCTGTTAGACCATATGCCTATTTAGAATTTTTTGTGTGTAGCATGAATTCACTGACTGAATAGAAATGACTTTCTACAAGTGTTTGTGTAAATTCCTCTTTGAGGCTTGAAATATGAAGCCTTAAACAGTTGAAGAAAAATTCCTAACGTGTGTTTTTCAACGCTTTTGTGTGGTAAAATTATGAGAAGTGAAAAAAAAACATTTCAAAACATCGACATTTCTTTGCTAGCGAAAATATGTTCATACATATACATCAGACACGAACTCGGGACCTTTGCCTTTTGCGGGCAAGTGCTCTACCAACTGGACTGCCAGGAAGTTTCATATCAGCGCACACTCCGCTGCAGAGTGAAAATCTCATTCTGGAAACATCCCCCAGGCTGTGGCTAAGCCATGTCTCCGCAATATCCTTTCTTTCAGGAGTGCTAGTTCTGCAAGTTTCGCAGGAGAGCTTCTGAAAAGTTTGGAAGGTAGGAGACGAGGTACTGGCAGAAGTAAAGCTGTGAGTACCGGGCGTGAGTCGTGCTTCGGTAGCTCAGTTGGTAGAGCACTTGCCCGCGAAAGGCAAAGGTCCCGAGTTCGTGTCTCAGTCGGGCACACAGTTTTAATCTGCCAGGAAGTTTCATATCAGCGCACACTCCGCTGCAGAGTGAAAATCTCATTCTGGAAACATCCCCCAGGCTGTGGCTAAGCCATGTCTCCACAATATCCTTTCTTTCAGGAGTGCTAGTTCTGCAAGTTTCGCAGGAGAGCTTCTGTAAAGTTTGGAAGGTAGGAGACGAGGTACTGGCAGAAGTAAAGCTGTGAGTACCGGGCGTGAGTCGTGCTTCGGTAGCTCAGTTGGTAGAGCACTTGCCCGCGAAAGGCAAAGGTCCCAAGTTCGTGTCTCGGTCGGGCACACAGTTTTAATCTGCCAGGAAGTTTCATATCAGCGCACACTCCGCTGCAGAGTGAAAATCTCATTCTGGAAACATCCCCCAGGCTGTGGCTAAGCCATGTCTCCACAATATCCTTTCTTTCAGGAGTGCTAGTTCTGCGAGTTTCGCAGGAGAGCTTCTGTAAAGTTTGGAAGGTAGGAGACGAGGTACTGGCAGAAGTAAAGCTGTGAGTACCGGGCGTGAGTCGTGCTTCGGTAGCTCAGTTGGTAGAGCACTTGCCCGCGAAAGGCAAAGGTCCCGAGTTCGTGTCTCGGTCGGGCACACAGTTTTAATCTGCCAGGAAGTTTCATATCAGCGCACACTCCGCTGCAGAGTGAAAATCTCATTCTGATATACATCAGACAATGTTTATAATGATGTAAATAGAGCCAAGTTACCTTTCCATAACTTTTTTTGTTACATAACTAATAGCATCGTAGATTACTCCATTTTTATCCTCCTTTAGAGCTGACTTTTTCATTTAAAACATTATTTAATGAAAATTCTTTGATTAACTTATATTATTATTCAAATACAGTGTGGGGGTCGGCTCTGTTCTGTTATTGTAAAACCTAAATAAGTTTTCACTCTCCAATATCTGACTCCACTTGTGGAGGAAGGCCCAGTGGAAATAAATATCCAGATCGCCATGGAATATTTGAAATTCGCCATGCAAACAAAGTCGAATAGTGAAATAAAGGTTAAGACAACAAATCCACTCCTAAAACGTCAGTGCACGTGACAAGAATAGGTTAACTTGCGATGTTAGCAGACGACGACGCCGTCAAAACTTTCTACCTGAGGAATCTTCACGTGACACAGCGTGACATGAAGGTCCGTTGATGGTCTGTGTGAAGGCTGCCGTTTGCTATGTATTCTTGAACGTTTAGATGTAATGTGATGGCCGAACAAATATTTTTTAGTGTTTGTAATTTACCGTGTACAGAAAACCCAGATAGTATTAAATTTTTAGGCTTAAATATAGACAGTAAACTCTCATGGGAACCACACATCAAATATTTAAGTGCTAGGCTTTCTAGATTAATTTATTTGCTGAGGAAATTAAAGAGCTGTGTCCCAGTTAATTATGTTAAATCAGCATATTTTGCATTTTTTCAGAGTATCATTTCTTATGGAATTCTTTTCTGGGGGAGCAGCATTCATGTCCAGGATATTCTTCTGCTACAAAAAAGGGTGGTCAGGAATATTACAGGTTCAAACAAGTGGAAACATGCAAAGCCACTATTTGTAAAATTAGGTTGTCTTAAAGTTGTTAATCTGTATATATATATATACCATGTTCTAATTTACATAAAAAATAATTTATCTATCCACCTCTTAAAGAAAGACATTCATTGTTGTAATACCAGAAATAGCAAGAAAATAGATGTGCCATTCTATAGATTGTCAAAATCATTAGATAGTTATAATGTTTTAGGCTTAAAAATGTATAAGAAGTTACATTTAGAAATAAGTAATTTATCTTTAAATTTATTTAAATGCAAGTTGTATTACAGATTAGCTGGTCTACCTTTTTATTCTGTTACTGAATGTTTTGAATGCAATTATATGGGAAATTGCAGTATGAAGCATGAATGAGGAGATATCTGTAGATATACTAAAAAAGTCCATCCAGCACAACTTAGTGTATAAACTTATATATATGTACAGTCTTTCACTTATTAATATTGACTTTGTCTATTGCTTGTAAAGTCCAATGACAATAAAATTTATATTATTATTATTATTATTATTATTAGTGGGAATTGGTGTTAATAATTCCTCAATATAGTACCTAGAAAGCTACTTCTTGGAACAAAGATGATCATTATAATCAGGCTATCAAGACCATACATCAATTCAACATGAATGAAAAATATAACACCTTTGCTAATAAAGTGCTTACCTTATTCGAACACTGTTTTCCCCAAAAACGTACCAAAGTTAGAGCAAAGTCTACAAAGAAGCCATGGATTACTCCAGGAATAGGGGTATCTTGTAAAACAAAAAGAAACAGTTCTGATGTTGATGCTATAGCACATTACAAGAAATACTGCAAAATATTAAAGACTGTAATACAGACATCAAAGCAAATACATTACAAGGAGTAGATAGTCATATCGGATAACAAAATAAAGACAATATGGGATATAGTGAAGAAGGAGACCAGTAGAACCAGAAATGAAGAGAGACAAATAGCATTAAGAGTAAATGATACATTGGTGACAGATGTGGATGGTGTTGCAGAACTTTTCAACAAACATTTCATAACTGTTAATGAAAAGATGGAGTTGCCAGGTTCTGTAGATGCTGCTATGGAATACCTTAGACCAGACATTTCAAGTAACTTCCATAATATGAATTTGACCCTCACTACCCCAGCAGAAATAATGTCCATCAAAAAAAAGTTTAAAATCAAAAACATCTAGTGGGTATGATGAAATATCAACAAAGCTAATTGAAGAATGTGGTTCTGAGTTAAGTACCATATTAAGCTATCTGTGTAACCAGTCGTTTATCAGTGGAATATTTCCTGAATGGTTACATTATGCTGAAGTTAAACCACTGTTTAAGAAGGGAGATAAAGAAGTAGCATCAAAGTTCCATCCAATTTCACTTTTATCAGCATTCTCAAAAATTTTAGAAAAAGTTATGTACAATTGGCTTTATAACCATCTTATCTCAAATAACATACTGTCAAAGTCGCAGTTCGGATTTCTAAAGGGTTCTGATATTGAGAAGGCTATCTACAGTTACAGTGAAAATGTGGTTAATTCATTAGATAAAAAATGCAGGCAACTGGTATATTTTGTGATCTGTCAAAGGCATTTGACTGTGTAAATCACAATATCCTTTTAAGTAAATTGGAATATTATAATGTAACAGGAAATACTGCAAAATGGTTCAAATCTTATATCTCTGCAGGAAACAAAGGATGTTATTAGGAAAGAGACATGTATCAAGCTATCAGGCATCATCCAACTGGGAACTAATTACATGTGGCGTCCGACAAGGTTCCATTTTAGGGCCCTTACTTTTTCTTGTCTATATCAATGACCTTTCATCAGTAACATTACCAGATGCCAAGTTCGTTTTGTTTGCTGATGATACAAACATTGCAATAAATAGCAAATCAAGTGCAGTCTTAGAAAGATCAGCTAATAAAATATTTGTGGACATTAATCACTGGTTCCTAGCCAATTCCTTGTCACTAAACTTTGAAAAAACACACTACATGCAGTTCAGAACTTTTAAGGGGGTGTCCCACGAGTATATGCCTAACATATGATGACAAGCAGATAGAAGAAGTGGACAGTGTTAAATTCTTGGGATTACAGCTTGATAATAAATTCAACTCGGGAAAGCACATCACAGAACTGCTGAAGCATTTTAACAAATCTCTATTTGCAATGCGAATTGTGTCAGGCATAGGTGCAATAAAAATGAAAAAGTTGGCATACAATGCTTACTTTCATTACATAATGTCATATGGGATTATTTTTTGGGGCAATTCATCAAGCCAAGCTGAAGTTTTCTGGGCACAAAAATGTGCAGTAAGAGTTATATGTTCACTGATCAAATATTAAATGCTCTGAATAACCGGACATCACCCATTGATATTTTTTGTGATCTCTCAAAGGCCATTGATTGTGTAAATCATGGAATTCTTTTAGATAAGCCAAATCATTATGGTTTGAGGGGGGCAGTACGCAAATGGTTTAATTCATACTTAACTGAATGAATACAGAAAGTTTAAATAAGTGGTTCATGTATGTTAGAACAACAGCTGATTCCTCAAACTGGGGGGGTTATCAAGTACGGGGTCCCACAGGGTTCGGTCTTAGGTCCTTTACTGTTCTTGATATACATTAATGACTTACCATTCCACATTGATGAAGATGCAAAGTTAGTTCTTTTTGCTGATGATACAAGTATAGTAATAACATCCAAAAACCAAGAACTAAGTGATGTAATTGTAAATCACGTTTTTCACAAAATTATTAAGTGGTTCTCAGCAAACGGACTCTCTTTAAATTTTTATAAAACACAGTATATACAGTTCTGTACAGTAAATGGCACAACTCCAGTAATAAATATAGACTTTGAACAGAAGTCTGTAGCTAAGGTAGAATTTTCAAAATTTTTAGGTGTGTCCATTGATGAGAGGTTAAACTGGAAGCAACACATTGATGGTCTGCTGAAACGTCTGAGTTCAGCTATGTATGCTATTAGGGTTATTGCAAATTTTGGTGATAAGAATCTCAGTAAATTAGCTTACTATGCCTACTTTCATTCACTGCTTTCGTATGGCATCATATTCTGGGGTAATTCATCGTTGAGTAGAAAAGTATTCATTGCTCACCGTGTAATCAGAATAATTGCTGGAGCCCACCCACAGTCATCCTGCAGAGATGTATTTAAGGATCAAGGGATCCTCACAGTATATATATTCACTTACGAAATTTGTTCTTAATAATCCAACCCAGTTCAAAAGCAATAACAGTGTGCATAGCTATAACACCAGGAAAAAGGATGATCTGCACTATGCAGGGTTAAATCTGACTTTGGCACAGAAAGGGGTAAATTATGCTGCCACAAAAGTCTTCTACTCATTGGCTGAATTTTTAGATATAAATTAAGGGGAAAAAAAGAAAAAACTTAAACATTAGTGTCATGCAATATTTTGTGTAATGTAATGTCTTGTACAGACATCTTTTATTAACCTGACACATTCCACATCATTAAGAAGTGTCGTATTCGTGATCTATGGAACAAGTATTACTCTAATCTAATCTAATCTGTGAACTCAAGAACATCCCGCAGAAGCCTGTTTAGGGAACTAGGGATACTAACTAGTGCCTCCCAATATATTTATTCTTTAATGAAATTTGTCATTAAAAGTATGTCACTTTTTCAAACCAACAGCTCAGTTCATGGAATCAATGCTAGAAATAAGGATAATCTTCACAAGGATTTGAAGTCACTTAGTCTTGTACGAAAAGTTGTGCATTATTCAGGAACACACATTTTCAATACTTGCCAACAGCCATAAAATGCTTAACAACCAATGAAATTCAGCTTAAGAGAAGCCTAAAGGATTTATTGGTGGCCATCTCCTTCTACTCCATTGATGAATTTCTCAGTAGAACCAACTGATTTGTATATATATATATACATATATATATATATATAAAACTTCTGCACAATTTCAGTGCAGTAATGTGCTCATTGTAAATAAGTGTGTGTGTGTGTGTGTATGTGTAAGTACAATCTAACTTCTGCACCATTTCAGTGCAGTAATGTGTTCATTGTAAATAAGTATTATAGTAGTTGTATTACACGTTTATTACCTTATAAATAAATAAACAAAACTTTTTTATTTTAAATTCAGTGCATTAGTATTTGTAAAATGATTCTTTCATATAGTGTTCATTAAAAAATGACAATCATTCCACTTGGGACCTGTGGAATGGTACATTAGCTTATTTGTCTGAGCTGTAAATATTTGTCTTGTATTGTTGTTTTTCTGACATGTTCTACATCCTGGAGGACCTCCTCACTACGGATCAATTGAAATGAAAGTAAATCTAATCTAATGACATAACGGTTATATTATGTCTCGATTTCACGGGACTTTCCCAGGATCAGTGGAAATCGACCCTTACACGATCTCCTGTTCACAATACTTCACTTTAGATATCTTTGATTAAAAGTGTTTGGCTTGTACCAAACGTGCGGTCATGGCGGCATTTACTAGCGGTGTGTTTGATGTAGAGTTAAGTTCTGCATTAAAAACAGCGAAGGTTTTAGTTGTTGGGGCTGGTGGAATAGGCTCAGAAATCCTCAAAAACATTGTTCTTACAGGATTCAAGGATATCGAAATCGTAAGTATTGCTGTAACAATTGTAGTGGGTTTGTTATATTCTAGGTGCCTTTTCAAACTTAACGTTGTTATGGAAAGTGAGATAAGCATCTATTGTTGAAAAAAAGGTGAGGAACGTAGAGGTGATGCTTAATTCTTTTGTTACTACTCTAGTTGCTTGTAGTAAATAGCTTTATTTAAGCCACAACCCACAAGAACAAATTTGCGTATCGTAAACAATACACCCAAATGACGCTTAGGCAACAACTGAGACAGATAAATAAAAATAAATAAACACACTAGCTATGCGACATTATACTGCACTTCAAAGAATAAATTGTTGACGTGTGTTGGTCACAGCACTCAAGAGTTGTTTCCTTACACTTTGCCATTTCTTGGAGTAAGCAGATGGCTCACAGTTGTAATTATTTTGACACATAAGAACTTAAATCATTATCACTATATTGACAGTGTTTTATGCCTCCAGATGTCTGGCTGCTGCTTTATTTGTGTAAAGCTTTGAGCATTTGCTGTTGTAGTGTGATAAGATGAGACATTAGCTCATATTGTTGCGGTGAAACATTACAGCCGAATGGAATTTTTTTGGAACAAGCCATGGTAAATTGCCTTGTGATGGCATTGTAGGAACAGTAAAAAAGACTAGCAGCCCGTGCTAAATTAATTGTAATCAGCACAGACCAAGCAGAGTTTCCAGTGATGCTACAGCATTCAAGTTCATGCCTTCGAAGTAGTTGAAGAAATTTCAGCAATCTCAGTTGCAAGTTTACCACAAGGATAATATATTGCATGTATGTAAGTTTCACATGAACAAGAAGATGTCCTCATCAGCTTGATGCACCCACAAGGTTCTGCCCGTTCCCTCCACTTTCCAAGTCCTCTAAAGACACCTACTGGATTCCTGAGCAACATATTTTCATGATTTTAGAAGCACCATGATCATCATCATTAGGAAGATAATACAGTAATCCACAATCTGCCCTTGACAGAATTGTAGAACTGTTAAATCAAAAATGGAACTGACTCTCTAGTATTTTTGTTTCCCAAATTTGCTGTATTGTGTGTTATATTTGTTTTATGGTATGTGTTAAATTAATGTTTGAAACTGATTTATCTGCTGGAGCAAAAAATTAATTATGGGACTTCATGAGCAAAATATTTCACTTTTCCATCTTGTCAAAGTGCTATAATAATAACTTTTGAAACATATTCTTACTCATCAATATGAAGGATCCAGAAATTGAACTACATAGCTTTGAAAGCTTAAAGCATGCTTTTTCCAGCTGTGGCAAGAAAAAAGGATTGTACAAGACACTGTTGAGATATTGCCCCCCCCCCCCCCCCCTAAAAACACCCTAAAATTTGCACGTAGAAAATTTTGGCCAACTTTGCAGATGCATATCTTTTCATATAGGCATCCAATGTTAATTAAATTTGATCCTTATATAGACATCATGGGCAGGAATAACTCTATGAAGTTTTGATGCGATTGGTTCATATTAAAAGTACCAGTGGCCGGTCAAACTTTGGCACTCAGAACAGTCCGCCATATTTTTCAGCCACTTTAGAGTCTTGTATCTATATTTAGATATGGCTAAATCCCTAATTTTTGCCATGGTGTGATTCAGCATAAAAAGGTGTCTATGTATATTAAAGCAAATGACCAAATTTTTCTAGAACTTCTGAAAAAGCCAAGCAAACTTGGTACATTTGCACTTTCATATGTGGTGCGAAGATGAGTAGCCTCTCTTTAAAAGGCCCTAAAAATTCAACCACCGAAGATACTGGACAGAAATTTTATATACAACCATCCAAGACCATATACAACCTTCACACCAAATTTCATTACATTTGGAGATGGTAGAGTGGGGACTCCTGGTCCCTTTGAGGTGGAATGACCCAAGTTTTAGCATTAGCCAAGGGGAAGAGGAGGTTATGTCACTCCAGTTCTGTCCCTGAGGGATGCCACTTCTTGCTCTCCTTGTTTTTTTCCCCCCCATCAGTCTTCTGACTGGTTTGATGCAGCTCGCCACGAATTCCTCTCCTGTGCTAACCTCTTCATCTCAGAGTAGCACTTGCAACCTATGTCCTCAGTTATTTGCTGGATGAATTCCAATATCTCTCTTCCTCTACAGTTTTTGCCCTCTACAGCTCCCTCTAGTACCATGGAAGTCATTCCCTCATATCTTAACACGTGTCCTATCGTTTTGTCCCTTCTCCTTATCAATGTTTTCCCCATATTCCTTTCGTCTCCGATTCTGCGTAGAACCTCCTCATTCCTTACCTTATCAGTCCACCTAATTTTCAACATTCGCCTGTAGCACCACATCTCAAATATGTTGCACTACCATACAATGCTGTACTCCAGACATACATTCTCAGAAATTTCTTCCTCAAATTAAGGCCGATATTTAATATTAGTAGACTTCTCTTGGCCAGGAATGCCTTTTTTGCCAGTCCGCAGCTCGCGGTCGCGTTCTTGCTTCCCGAGCACGGGGTCCTACGTTCGATTCCCAGCGGGGTCAGGGATTTTCACCTGTCTCGAGATGACTGGATGTTTGTGTGTCCTCATCATTTCATCATCATTCATGAACATGTCGAGTTCGGACTGAGCAAAGGTTGGGAATTTGTACAGGCGCTGATAACTGCGCAGTTGAGTGCACCACAAACCAAACATCACCACCACCACCTTTTTTGCCATAGCTAGTCTGCTTTTGTTGTCCCCCTTGCTCTGTCCTTCATTGGTTATTTTACTGCCTAGGTAGCAGAATTTCTTAACTTCATCTACATCATGACCATCAATCCTGATGTTCAGTTTCTCACTGTTCTCATTTCTGCTACTTCTCATTACCTTTGTCTTTCTTCGATTTACTCTCAATCCATACTGTGTACTCGTTAGACCGTTCATTCCATTCAGCAGATCATATAATTCTTCTTCACTTTCACTCAGGATAGCAAAACTCTCCTAAAATTCATTATATCTCAAGATTTGAATCATTCTTCCATTCCTCATGTCATTCTTCCTTTACTGTAGACTCTCCGTGATGACAGTAAAAGTTTTGGAATGATCCAATCCCAGACAGATTTAGAAAAGTGGTGTTGGCATTAGCAAAAGTTGAGGGAAATGGTAGGTGGTGTAGTGTGTCCAACTTGTTTTGCCCTGACGAGCAAAACTCCTATCTTACTGTAGTCAGGTAGATGAGTAATTGATAATAACAGCTAAGTAGCATCGTTTACTGCCTAGCAACTGCAAGAAGCCAGCCAGTGACAGTGTTTGCTTGAGCAGGTGGCACAAGCCGTGTAGCAGCACTACAAAACAGATGCACATGTGTGTTAAATTTAACAGTGAGTTTCTTGTATGTAACTGGTGGTGTTTTGTTTAGCTGAAATCTAGATCATATAATATTTTATTTTTGGGGTTTATTCACTTCTGTTTCCTCTCAGAACTATTTCCAAATATAGGTAACTGGATACATTTAAAAAATCTACTCACCAAGCAGCAGCAGCAGAACACACATGTAGAAAGGTGTTACAGTTTGCGAGCTTTTGGAACCAGTGATTTCTTCTTCTGGCAGAAGGGTTGAAGGGGAAGGAAGAGGGGTTGAGGAAAATGACTGTTGAGGTTTAGAAAAAGGGGTAGGGTTTGGAAAAGTTGCCCAGACGGGAGGCTTACTGGACAGGAGGAGAAGGAAAGACTGATTGTTGGGGACTGCTCTGGACAAGATTTTAAAACCTAAGAGCTTAAAGGTGGAAGATAGGGTAATAAGCAAGACAAGGATTACTGCTAAAACATCATGCAAAAAGATAAGAACAGAAAGCTAAGTGCATTGTATGTGACATAAGAGGTGGGAGGCGGGCAGCGAAAAATAGACAGGTCAGAGAATGAAAGATCTAGAAAACTAAAAGGGAGTGAGGAAAGGAATAGTTACTGTGAAGACATGCTGAGATCGAAGAAATTAACGTATATAAGGCCCAGATGGGTGGTGAAAATCAAGGACGTGTTGTAGTGTCAGTTCCCATCTACAGAGAACTGAGGAACTAGTGTCTGGGGCAAGAATCCAGATGGCACGTCTTGAAACAGGCACCAAGGTCATGACTATCATGTTGTAGAGCATGCTCTGCAACAGGATATTGTGTGTTGTCAGTATACACCCTCTGCCTGTGTCCATTTGTCTTAACTAATAATTTAGTGGTAGCCATGCTAATGTAAAAGGCCAAACAGTGTTTACAGCACTTGATCCACACACCACTACCTCGAAATCATCCCTTGCAAGCCTTACGAGAATTCCTCACACCCAGCATTGCTTCACAACCCTTCCTCAGGTCTCTACAACATGACCGTAACATGTCCTCTCTAGAACTTCAGGCTCTTCTCTCCCCAAAATAAGGAATCCCATCATCATCCTCCCAGCGGGCAAGGGTTGTACCACTGTGGTACTTACTGACAGGAGTATGTAAGACAAGTTCTACGCCAGCTGTCTGATTCCTCTACAAACAGCGCCCCCGGGGCCTCAGCATTTGGTTCTTGGGTACGGGCTTGGTGACTCCAGGTTCCTCAGCTGGGGACTGGTAAGCGCCACCAGTCTGCTGTTACTGTAAGCTCCGTGCATGCTTCAGCGACCACTGTGAGGTGCAGAAGTGGAATGTTGTGTGTTTCAGCGAATGGGGGCCTTGGCCTCGCTGCCTAGACTGTGAGGAAGTACACACATATGTATAAAAACCCTTTCACCTCAAAGTTCACCATGTGCTGATGAGATGGATGGCCGTTTATGTAAAACAGTCTATAGTGAGCAACCTCTGGGGCTCCTGCTGCCCCCCAAGTTGTATAAGGCTTGCTCAGGCATGCAGGGCTCTGCCTGGGTTGACGGTTGTTTCCCTAGCATCTCGTGGGATCCCTAAGGAACGGTCTCATCAAACTACTACTACTACTACTACTACTACTACTACTGTTGTGACAGGTGTACCATCGGGTAGTACCTACACCCACTCATCAAAGAGAGCACGATTGGTCAGTCCTCCCGAAAAGAAGTCTCAGACTCATAGTAACAGGGCATTAGTGTGCCATAACATTATCATTGTAATCAAACAAACAGGGGGAACCTTTCAGAAGGTCTCCACTTTCTGTATTCACAAGGCATTGGAAGGTATTGCTGGGTCTTTAAAAAGTGTCAAAAGACTACGTAGTGGAACACTCTAAGTTGGAATTGCTAATTCAAACCAAGTATCTAAGCTTTTGGGATGTAAGGCATTAGGTGACTAACCAGTCGAGGCTGAGTTGCATAACACCCTTAACTTCAGTAAGGGCCTGGTTACCTGCTCCAATATGACGGAGGTGGACCCCGCGGAGTTACGTGAAGAACGGAAAAAATATGGGCATCACGGAAGTGCAGAACTATGTAAGGATAGTCAATGGCAAATTGGAAAACTCTGCAACATTTATTCTAATATTTAGTAAGAATTACCAGAACATATCCTTGCAGGCTATATCTGTCATAAGGTTTGCCCGTTTGTTCCTAACCAAATGGGATGCTTCAAATGTCAAAGATTTGGCCATACCACTATGGAATGGAATGGGAGGACTACGTGTGGTAATTGTGGAGGCTAAGCTCACGAATCGGGCTATTTTTGTACTCTTCCTCTGAAACGTGTAAACTATTTCCTTTGCATAAGCCCTTAAGACACCGATCACCAAGTGTGATGCTTCAACATAAACTCAGTTCACAGATTCAAGTACGAGTACATGCACTTGTTGGTGTACTTGTGGGGAAATGCTACACTTGAAACAGAAGTCATTCGGAAGCTATCGGCAATGGACTTACCACCTAAGCCCCATACCACTGCCCACCATCAGAAGCCTACTAAACCATTCCTTCAACCCAAGCAACCACCTCCTCCCATAAGTAAAGAAAAACGTGTTTTGAAAAGTACTTCCAAGTCGAAGAAAGTTATAGTTAAACCTTCAGATCGGCAAGCTCTCTTCCTCTCTGATGGGGCACATACTCTGGAAGAAATGGACTTCCAATTGGAGGAACCGGCTAACATTCCCGCTAACCTCCCCGGTAAATACTGCCTCCGAGGGAGAAAGACAAGAGCAACCTTTGCTAAACAATGGCGTCTGCAGGGACTTCTGTCATGCAGTGGAATTGTAGTGGATATCTCTCACATTTAGAAGAATTACAACTCGTGGTCCAAGAGAAACTGTCCTGCATCTGCTTACAAGAAACTCACCTTAGTCACCGACACACCTGCGTTACGTGGTTACCACCCCTACAGGAAGGACTACATTACTGGAGGCAGGGCTAAAGGTGGAGTGGCTGTTTTCATTAATGACAAATGCCAGTCCTCTTCTGTCTCTTTTACCATGACCTTATTGGTTGCCATGAAAATTTTAGCACAGTATGTTATTTGTATCTTCCACCTAATGATGCTTCAGATGAAGGCACAATGATGGAACTCCTCCAGGCACTCCCACGTCCATTCCTCCTTGTGGGGGACTTCAGTCCACACAGTGTGCTGTGGGGCTTGGCTACCACTTGCTTCAGGGATTGGGTGATCGCGCAACTTGTCCAGTCTAAGAATATCTGCCTTCTGAATGCAGGTCAGGTGACACACTTTGCCTCAGTCTTTCTCAGTAACTGGTCTTTGTTTTTGCTCCCCAGCTATTGCAGACTCAGTTCAGTGGGAAGTGGCTACAGATTTACATTCTTGTGACCACTTCCCAGTCGAATCATTCTGCCGACTAGGATGGTGGCTGACAGGAGACCATGAAGATGGATGATACAAAGGGCAAATTAGTTGCAGTACAGTCAACAGGCTATTTTTGAACAAAAGAATTATGCACAGGAGAAGGTGGCCCATATCACTTGTGAGATCCAGTGGGCTGCCGCAGAGTCCATTCCCCAGTTAGTAACCACCTCAGACAATGGCGTGTACCTTTGTGGAATGACGACTGTTGATTGGCCATCAGGGCCAGTCAAACAGCTCTGTGGAACTTCAGACACCATCAGACTACAGGAAACCTTCATGCCTTCAGATCTGCGAGGCAAGTGATAACAGAATGGAAGAGGGCTTTCTGGAAGGAATTCACGACTTCCATTAATCAGACTTCCACTGCGCAAGTTTGGGATTCAAAAAGGCGGATTTCAGGCAAGGACAGTACACATCGTCGTATGGCCTTTACAAGTAATGGGGTGTGGTGGACATGCCAGAAGACATGGCTCACATTTTAGCAGAACACTTTTTTACTTTAACTATGTCATCCAAACAACATCCTGCTTTTCAGATGTTCAGTAGGACTGCGGAGTTGAGGAAGCTCGATTTCTTCTTGCATAATAAGAAAGACTACCACCTTCCATTCTCATTGTGGAAACTGGACTCTGCTTTGTCTGCAGTCAGAGACACTGCTCCAGGACCTGATGAGATCCATTATGCCATGCTTCGTCATCTTCCTTGAAGTGAAAAGACATGTCATCTCTTGCAATCAGATCTGGTTTGATGGACAGTACCCCACAATTTGAAGGGAGACAATATTAATTCCAGTCTGGAAGCCAGGCAAATATCATTGTACCCCTAACAGTTACTGGAGTGTAGCCCTCTCCAATTTTATTGGTAAGGCTCTTGAATGCATGGTCAACTGCCACTTCGTCTGGTTGCTGGAATCCCTAGGTCACCTGTTCTGCTCCCAGTGCAGTTTCAGGCACTGGCATTTCACCTTTGACAACTTAATTCTACTGGAGACAGCAAAACTGGAGTCCTTCTTATGCCGAAACCATTTGGTTTGTGTGTTTTTTGACCTTGGAAAAGCATATGACACTACTTGGAGGTACAACATCGTTCACCCACTTCATGAATGGGGACTATGTGGATGCCTGGCACTTCTTATCCAATTCTTTCTCGAGGTTGGGCGTTTCTGATTCAGCGATTCATGTCAGTGATGGCTTGTCTGACTGTTATGTTCAAGAGAATGGGGTTCCCCAAGGCAGTGTCCTCAGTGTCACATTTTTTGCCATCGCTATCAGTGGGATTTCCTCCGCAGTCAGGAGCCGTGTCATAAGCTATTTGTTTGTGGGTGACTTTGCAATCTTCTACTCTTCCTCTGATATTATGATGATGACGAGACAACAGCAGCTTACCATTAGGAGTTCGGAAACCTGGGCCAGGACCACTGGTTTCAGTTCTCACCAGAGAAGGCTACACGTGTCAGTTTTAACCATGCTCGTCGAAGTTTTAATCAACCAGTGCTGACAATGGGGGACAATTTTTATGTTTTCAAGAAACTATGCTCTTCTTGGGTTTATAATTTGACTTGAAATTAACTTGGTTTTCACACCTGAACGACCTATGAATAAAAGGCTTCCAGTCGCTGAATATTTTGAAATGGCTTGGTGGAAAAACATGCGGAGCTGACAGGTCCCGCCTCCTGCAGTTTTATAGGACATTTGTTCAATCACATTTAGAGTATGGCAGGTGGTCTACGGATCAGCCTGTACTTCCTACCTCAAGATGTTAGACACTGTCCACCATGAGGGCATTTGAATATTGACTAGAATCTTTTGGACCAGCCCAGTTCAGAGTCTGTATGGGAGGCTAGTGAACCACCACTCTGGATTCATTCATCATCATGAACAACTTTTTGCGAAGGCGCCAAACGGTAGCCGTGTTCTTCGACTTGAAGAAGGCTTATGATACCTGTTGGAGAGGAGGTATCCTCCGCACTATGCACAGGTGGGGCATATGCGGTCGCCTGCCCCTTTTTATTGATTCCTTTTTAACGGATCGAAAGTTTAGGGTACGTGTGGGTTCCGTATTGTCCGACGTCTTCCTCCAGGAGAACGGAGTGCCTCAGGGCTCCGTCTTGAGCGTAGCCCTTTTTGCCATCGCGATCAATCCAATTATGGAGTGCATTCCACCTAATGTCTCAGGCTCTCTCTTTGTCGATGACTTCGCGATCTACTGCAGTGCCCAGAGAACATGCCTCCTAGAGCGCTGCCTTCAGCGTTGTCTAGACAGCCTCTACTCATGGAGCATGGCAAATGGCTTCCGGTTCTCTGAAAAAAAGACGGTTTGTATCAACTTTTGGCGATATAAAGCGTTCCTTCCGCCATCCTTACATCTCGGTCCCGTTGTTCTCCCATTCGTGGACACAACTAAGTTTCTAGGGCTCACGTTGGACAGGAAACTGTGTTGGTCTCCACATGTCTCTTATTTGGCGGCCCATTGTACACGTTCCCTTAATGTCCTCAGAGTTCTTAGCGGTTCATCTTGGGGAGCGCCGCACTGTCCTGCTTCGCTTGTATCGGTCCATAGTCCGATCGAAGCTGGATTATGGGAGCTTCGTCTACTCGTCCGCTCGGCCATCCCTCTTACGCCGGCTCAACTCCATCCACCATCGGGGGATACGTCTTGCGACCGGAGCCTTCTACACTAGTCCTGTCGAGAGTCTTTATGCTGAAGCTGCCGAGTTACCGTTGACCTACCGGCGCGACGTACTGCTGTGTCGGTATGCCTGCCGGCTGTCGTCTCTGCCCGACCACCCCTCTTACAAGTCCTTCTTCGCCGATTCTCTCGACCGTCAGTACGGGTTGTATGTGTCTGCCCTGCTGCCCCCCGGAGTCCGCTTCTGTCGCCTGCTTCGACAATTGGATTTTGCCCTTCCTACCACCTTCAGAGAGGGTGAGAGCCCGACACCATCTTGGCTCCAGGCTCCGGTTCATATTTATCTCGACCTCAGCTCACTCCCGAAGGAGGGTACTCCGGCTGCAGTGTATTGCTCACGGTTTGTCGAACTTCGTGCTCGACTTGCCGGTCACGCCTTTATTTACACCGATGGCTCCAAAACTGACGATGGTGTCGGCTGTGCCTTTGTCGTCGGGGCCGCCACCTTTAAATACCGGCTCCTCGACCAATGTTCTAGCTTTACGGCCGAGCTTTTTGCTCTCCATCAGGCCGTTCAGCATGCCCGCCGCCACCGCCATTCATCATATGTACTCTGCTCTGACTCACTCAGTGCTCTTCAGAGCCTTGGAGCTCCCTATCCGGTCCATCCCTTGATTCAACGGATACAGCAGTCCCTCCATTCTTTCGCTGATAATGGTGGTTCTGTCAGCTTTCTGTGGGTTCCCGGACATGTAGGAGTGCCTGGGAATGAGGCTGCGGATGCTGCAGCCAAGGCTGCAGTCCTCCTGCCTCGGCCAGCCTCCCATTGTGTCCCGTCATCTGACGTTCGTGGGGTTGTATGTAAGAGGCTTGTGTCGTTGTGGTGGGATGCTTGGTCATCCCTCCAAGGAAACAAGCTCCGGGCAGTAAAACCGCTCCCAACTGCTTGGACAACATCCTCCCGACCATCTCGGCGCGAGGAGGTCCTTCTGACCAGGTTGCGGATTGGGCATTGCCGGTTTAGCCACCGCTACCTGCTCTCCGGTGACCCAGCCCCGTAGTGCCCTTGTGGTCAGGCATTAACAGTGCGCCATGTTTTATTGTCGTGTCCCCGTTTTAGTCAATTTCGTGTTGTCCTGTCCCTGCCATCTACTTTACCGGATGTTTTAGCTGATGACGCTCGAGCAGCTGCTCGTATTCTGCGTTTTATAACTTTAACTGGCTTGTCCAAAGACATTTAATCTTTTTACTTATTTTATCTGCATCTTTGTCAGGTCCTTCTGGTGTCCCCTCCATCCCCTTGAGTTTTACCAGATTCCATGCGCTCTAACAACAGTGACCGGGCGCTAATGACCTCAGCAGTTGAGCGCTCTTAAACCCAACAAAAAAAAATAAAGAACTCTGGATTCAGCGACATACTTTTGGCTCGACAGGCACTGAAAATCTCAGCGTCACCTCAGTCATTGGCATTTAGTGCAGTGGTCCAACCTACATTTGAATGGCTGTTCAGGAGTCAGCCCCATGTTATCAGGCCATTTGGGATATGTGCTACTGACTGTCTCAAGGCTCTGCATCTATCAGACATCAAAATTCCCCCTGTGGGTTTGGGGATTAGAATAGGCCTGAGGTATTCCTGCCTGTCATAAGAGGCGACTAAAAGGAGTCCCTCCCCTCAAGGGGTAGTTAGCGCCTGCGTCCGAGACGGACGGTTCCATGACCTATAATTGTGGTCATTTTGGTTTTTCACTTCTTCTGGTTTCTTCCTTCCTTTGGTTGGTTCCTTTCTTTGTTCTTCTCCATCTCACTGTCTTACTTACTTACTCCTCCTCCTTCTCCTTGCCTCCTTCTCCTTGCCTCCTTCTCCTTGCCTTCTCTGGTCTCCGCCTCGGCGTTTGAGACAGTCTGTCCTTTCTCTCCCTCTCTCCCTTCTTTTTCCTCTTCTTCCTTCCTCCCTGTGCGTGCCTGAAGGCGTTTGCACGCGTAGCTGGTGATGGGGTAACGCGTAATTCCCCGCCCTGGGTAGACAAGTAAGGCACGCACGTACCCCCTGGTAAAGGCCAGGCCCAGGGAGGGGTGATTGCCTGAGCTGACACCATCCGACCATGGCGATTGGTCCCTCCGTCCGTTTCTCGGGAGGTGTGACCTGAGGTGTTTATTCACCTAAGGCGGGAGTGCCCTCTGAGAGGGTCCCCACAAGGAAGGAGCACGCCATCGGAGACGCTGGCAATCATGGGGGATTCCTCCGCAATGGATTTCTCGTCTTCTTCTCTCTCGACTTCTGCCCAAAAACGGAAACTTGACCAGCCACCAGTGACAAAAGTACTGCCGCCTGCCCCACAGTTCCTCGTAGTTTCTCGATCTGAGGACAGAAAGGATTTTTCCTCTGTCAACCCTTTTGTTATCCAGAAGGGCGTAGATGCAATAGCCGGATCTGTCATGTCTTGTACCAGGTTGCGTAACGGTACCTTGTTACTAGAAACTGAGAGCGCCTTTCAGCCACAAAAACTGCTTCGGGCCACACTCCTGTACATGTTCCCTGTCCGAGTGGAGGCTCACCGCACTTTGAATTCGTCTCGTGGTGTGGTATATACTAGATCACTCGACGGATTGACTGACGAGGAGATTCAGTCTTTCCTTGCTGAGCAGGGCGCGACGGCTGTCCATAGGGTCATGAAAAAGGTCAACAATGACCTTGTACCGACCCGGACACTTTTCTTGACCTTTGGTAGTGTTCAGCTGCCGTCGCGCATCAAAGTGGGCTACGAGGTTATTTCTGTTCGCCCCTATGTCCCGACACCTACGCGCTGCTACCAGTGTCAGCGTTTTAATCACACTTGCCAGTCTTGTTCCAATGCGGCTAAATGTGTCACTTGTGGCAGGGGTGCCCATGAGGGTGACTGTCCACCTCCATCTCCTCGTTGTGTGAACTGTCAGGGTGACCACGCAGCGTCCTTCCGCGACTGTCCCATCTACAAGGAAGAACGCTGTATACAGGAAATTCGGGTCAAAGAGAAAGTGTCCACCTCGGCTGCTCGCAAGCTATTTGCTAGTAGGAAGCCCACGCTGCTCCCAGTGGGGAAATGCAGTACTGTCATCGCCTCTCCTCGGACTACCAGGGAGGTGGCGACGCAGGCATGCGATCTGACCTTCAGCACTACGGTCGTCCGTTCTGCCAGTGCTAAGATCGCCCGGTCGACGTCTCCTCTTCCTCCCGTCACCCCTCAGACACAAGCACCTTCATGAGCTTCTGCCAAGACGAAGACCCAGAAGTCGGATGCACGGGCCTTCAAGAAGGAACCATCCCATGCAGACTTCCTACGTACCTTGAACTCCCAGCCATCAACCAGTACTTCCACTAAACGGCCTTCCAAGAAGGCTCATAGGAAGCACAGTTCTCCTTCTCCGCCACAGTGCATTTCTTCTCCTGCACCACCCAGCGGTTGCCGCCCCAGGTTGTCATCCGTTTCGCCTGGCCGCACCGTTGGTACCCGAACATCTGGCCGTTCACCGGCAGAGGAAGCTCCCCCTCCCGGCCATCTTAACAAGATGGCCAATGAACCTATAGAACCAATGGACGATGACTGTGTCCGCCTACTGATAGCGGCGGCAGTGCTCGCTCGAAGCCAGGCCCTGAGCGGCCTTCGAGGTGACCCCTTCTTGCGTCTTCTTTTTCTTCTCAGGATGGCACTTATTCACTGGAATATTCGCAGCATTCGCTCCAACCGAGAGGACTTAAAGTTGCTGATCCGCTTGCACCGTCTGCTCGTCGTAGCCCTCCAGGAAACGAAGCTATGCCCATGCGATCAAATTGCCTTGGCACACTACACCTCTGTGCGTTTTGACCTACCCCCTGTGGCAGGTATTCCGGCTCACGGAGGGGTTATGTTGCTGGTCCGGGATGATATTTACTATGATCCCATCACATTGCACACCGGCCTGCAGGCAGTTGCCGTCCGAATTACTCTCACCACTTTACATTTTCCATTTGCACCATTTACACTCCATTGTCGTCTGCCGTTACCAGGGCAGACATGATGCAAATTATTGCTCAGCTACGTGCACCATTTTTGTTAACTGGAGACTTCAATATCCCTTTGGGGCTCTCCAGCATCCTGCCCGAGGGGCTCCCTGTTAGCAGACCTTTTCAGCCAGCTCAATCTTGTCTGCCTCAATACTGGCGCCCCCACTTTTCTTTCTGACACAATTCACACCTAATCCCATTTAGACCTCTCTATATGTACTACCCAACTTGCACGCCGGTTTGAGTGGTATGCACTTTCTGATACATATTCGAGCGACCACTTCCCGTGTGTTATCCATCTCCTGCATCATACCCCCTCTCCGTGCTCAACTGGTTGGAACATCTCCAAAGCAGACTGGGGGCTCTTCTCTTCCAGGGCGACCTTTCAGGATCAAACCTTCACAAGCTGTGATAGGTCGCACACCTCACGGAAGTCATTCTCACTGCTGTTGAATATTCCATCCCTCACACTACTTCTTCTCCACGTCGCGTACCGGTCTCCTGGTGGACCGCAGCATGTAGAGACGCTTTACGTGCTCGTCGACGTGCTTTACGCACCTTTAAACGCCACCCTACAGTGGCGAATTGTATCAGTTATAAACGATTACGTGCGCAGTGTCGTCGTATTATTAAAGAAAGCAAGAAAGCCAGCTGGGCTGCTTTCACAAGCACCTTCAACAGTTTTACTCCTTCTTCTGTTGTCTGGGGTAGCCTGCGCCGGCTATCTGGCACTAAGGTCCATTCACCAGTTTCTGGCTTGACGGTCGCGAATGACGTCCTTGTGGCCCCTGAGGATGTCTCCAATGCCTTCGGCCGCTTTTTCGCAGAGGTTTCGAGCTCTGCTCATTACCACCCTGCCTTCCTCCCCCAAAAACAGGCAGAGGAGGCTAGGCCACCTAACTTCCGCTCCTCGAGTTGTGAAAGTTATAATGCCCCATTCACCATGCGGGAACTCGAAACCGCACTTGGCCGATCACGGTCCTCCGCTCCAGGGCCTGATTCTATTCATATTCAGATGCTGAAGAACTTTTTTCCTGCGGGTAAAGGTTTCCTTCTTCGTACTTATAATCGCATCTGGATTGAGGGACATGTTCCCGCATGCTGGCGCGAGTCTGTTGTTGTACCGATTCCTAAGCCGGGGAAGGACAAGCACTTGGCTTCCAGTTATCGACCCATCTCGCTTACCAGCTGTGTCTGTAAGATGATGGAGCGAATGGTTAACTCGTTTGGTTTGGCTGCTCGAATCTCGACGCCTACTTACCAATGTACAATGTGGATTTCGTAGGCGCCGCTCTGCTGTTGACCATCTGGTTACCTTGTCGACCTTCATTATGAATAACTTCTTGTGGAAGTGCCCGACCACGGCTGCGTTCTTTGATTTGGAGAAGGCTTACGACACCTGTTGGAGGGCGGGCATTCTCCGCACCATGCATACATGGGGCCTTTGCGGTCACCTCCCTCTTTTTATTCGTGCATTTTTAATGGATCGACAGTTCAGGGTACATGTGGGTTCTGTCCTGTCAGACACCTTTCGCCAGGAGAATGGGGTGCCACAGGGCTCAGTTTTGAGCGTCGCTCTCTTCGCCATAGCGATCAATCCAATAATGGATTGCCTCCCAGCTGATGTATCAGGCTCCCTTTTCGTGGACGATTTTACCATCTATTGCAGTGCGCAGCGTACATGTTTCCTGGAGCACTGTCTTCAGCGTTCTCTTGACCGTGTTTACTCCTGGAGTGTCACCAATGTCTTTCATTTTTCTGCCGAGAAGACGGTCTGTATTAATATCTGGCGCTACAAAGAGTTTCTCCCACTGTCCTTAAGACTCGGTCACGTTGCTCTCCCATTCGTGGAGACAACAAAATTTTTAGGTCCTACATTTGACAGGAAACTTAGCTGGTCTCCACATGTGTCATATTTGGCTGCCCGTTGTACCCGTTCTCTAAATGTCCTCCGTGTTCTCAGTGGTATGTCGTGGGGAGCGGATCGAACCGTCCTACTTCGCCTATATCGGTCGATCGTCCGCTCCAAGCTGGATTGTGGGAGCTTCGTATACTCCTCTGCACGGCCGTCCATCTTACGCCACCTCAACTCCATACAACATCGGGGTTAACGTCTTGTGATCGGAGTATTTTATACTAGTCCCGTCGAGAGTATTCATGCTGAAGCCGGTGAATTGCCACTCACCTACCTGCGCGATATACTGCTTTGTCGGTATGCCTGTCGGCTACTGTCAATGCCCGACCACCCGTCTTACCGTTCCTTTTTTGACGACTCTCTCAACCATCAATACGGGTTGTATGTCTCTGCCCTGCTACCCCCTCGAGTTCGCTTTCGTTGCCTCCTTCGACACCTTGATTTTTCATTCCCTGCAACCTTTAGAGTGGGCGATAGCCACACGCCACCTTGGCTCCAGGCTCAGGTCCACGTTCACCTTGATCTCAGCTCGCTCCCGAAGGAGGTTACCCCCGGTTCGGTATACCACTCCTGTATTGTCGAACTTCGTTCGAAGTTCATTAATATGACCTTCATTTATACAGATGGCTCTAAGACCAATGACGGGGTCGGGTGTTCTTTTATTGTCGGGGCACAAAGTTTCAAATACCGGCTCCATGGCCATTGTTTGGTCTTCACAGCTGAGCTCTTTGCCCTCTACCAGGCTGTTCTTTACATCTGCCGCCACCGACATTCTGCTTATGTCATCTGCTCCAATTCCCTGAGCGCCATCCAGAGCCTCAGTTATCTGGTTCACCCTTTCGTGCACCGGATCCAATGCTCTCTTCAGCAGCTGGTGGACGACGGTTTTCCGGTTAGCTTTATGTGGGTTCCTGGCCATGTCGGTATCCTTGGGAACGAAGCTGCAGATGCCGCGGCCAAGGCTGCGGTCCTCCAGCCTCGGACAGCTTCTTGTTGTGTCCCTGCATCAGATTGTAGCAGGGTCATTTGTCGACGCATTTTATCGCTGCGGCACGCCGATTGGGCTGCACTTACGGACAACAAGCTTCGGGCCTTGAAACCTCTTCCCGCGGCTTGGACATCCTTCTCACGCCCTTCTCGGCCCGGTTACAAATTGGACACTGCCGGTTCAGCCATCGCCATCTGCTGACGGCTGCGCCGGCGCTGTTCTGTCCATGTGGGCAATTGCTGACGGTCCACCACATTTTAACGTCCTGTCCGGATTTTAATACACTGTGTCTTGATCTTGGCCTGCCATGTACTCTGAATGCCATTTTAGCGGATGACCCAGGAGCAGCTGCTCGCATTCTTCATTTTATCAACTTGACAAACCTGTCTAAGGACATTTGATTATGCTGTTTTTTTTTTTTTTTTTTTTTTTTTTTTTTTTTTTTTTTTTTTTTTTTAAATCCTCTGCCTGTCTATGTCTTTTATAGTATTGTCCCTTTTAGTTGCTGTTTTAACCTTGTGCCTCGCGGTGCATTCCTAACTTAGTCTGGGTGCTAATGACCATTGTAGTTGTGCACCCTAACACCACAAAAAAAAAAAAAAAAAAAATCAATATACACAGCCAGGGATGGAATGCATTGCCACCTTGGTGTCTTCAGAGGCCCAAAATGATTTTAAGCGTGACACAGTACAAGAAAACTTGTACTTCAGGTTATGTTTTTACAACTTTGTTTTTCATTCATTTTAATTACATACCAGTTTTATCATCGTTTATACAGATGGATCCCAGCAAAAGTATGTCCTCGGTTGTTCTGTTGTTTTTCCCGATAGGGTTTTTAAAGCGCATCTTCTGGAACAATTTACAAATTATGATGCGGAATCATATGGCATTCTGATGTCACTGGAGAGGATTCACAGATATCACTGCACAAGGTTTCTTGTCTGTTGCAACTCACTTAGTGCACTACAAGCACTTCACCAAATGTATCCAGTAGACCAGCTGATTCACCACATTCGTGACTCCTTACAATGACTCCAGCATTGTGTCAAGTAGATATCTTTTGCTGGGTACCTGGGCACATCAGGATACAGGGAAACGTCATGGCCGACAAAGCCACCAAGGAAGCATGTTGGGATGGTGCTGTCCATCAATGTCCCATCCCAATGCATGCCATTATCTCATTTTCTGACAGATGTGTCATGCATCAGTGGGAGACTGAATGGTTGCAGGTGACAGAAAACAAACTGTGATCGCTCAAATTGACCACACAGGCATGGTGGACTTCATTTCAGCCTCATCACTGGAAGAAGGTTCTGCTTACCAAACTCCACATCGGCCATAGCCCTTTAACATGTGGTTTCCTCCTCTAGCGGGTGGATCAACCACTCTGTAAAGTTTGTGGTCTGTCACTTCCAGTTCAGCATATTTTGGCAATGTGTGTCCTACTTATTGATATTAGGGCAGCCCTCAGTCTCGATGGAGATCTGCCCACCATCCTCGCAGATACTGATTCCAGTGTGGCAAGAGTGGTGAAATTTTGTGAACTGTCAGGCCTCATCCCTAAATTGGTGGGAAAGGGAGGCAGCCTTTAATACATTATAAACTGCTCAGCTTGTGGGGACAGCTTTTGTCCCCACCCATGAGATTTGCATGCTGACTTTTTGTCAGAGCGCCAATGACCATGATGTTGAGTGACCCTCACCTTAAATCATCATCTAAATACAGCATCTGCCATCAAGATCTCATCACTGTGATTCTAATTGACCTGCAGTCCCTCCTTAAAACCTCAGGTCCCTCGTAAGGACTAACACCTCAATCCATGGAACTTACGCTACCCAAACCATGTGCCCCCCCTCAAGACTCCCACCAAACATTTATCTGCATTAGCTGATCAGCACCTGCAACCCATAGTAGAAAGACTTCCCTCATATATTAAAGACACCAATCACTTCCTGGACTGCAATCTGTGCTCATTCCACTCCTTGCTTGTCACCATCAATTCTACCCTCCCTCTATACCAACATCCCTCATGTATGTGATCTGTGTGCTGCTGAACATTTCTACATTGATGACATCTTTGTCCTATGGATTCGTGGTGATGCTGACGTGTTAAAATTTCTGGAATCTCTTAAATACATTTTCCCAATTAATTTCACAGGGTCCTATACCAAAATTTCACAGGGTCCTATACCAAATCCCATGTCACTTTCCTTGACATTGATATCATCTTCACCATCGATCAGCTACACGAACAAACAGCACTTTCATTTTGACAGTTGCTATCCTTTTCATGTCAAACATTTGCTCTCATACAGCCTTGGCATTCGAGGCAAATGTATTTGTTTGGATGCAGACTATTTACTGCAATACACCAGCATTCCCACCTCAGTCTTCACTGGATCTAATTAACCCACCAGACAAGTTCAAAAGCAGATTTCTCGGGCACTGACAATACTTCCAAAAAACAACTTCGGAATACACCACTTGTCACTTGGTAGTCTCCTTGTCTTGAATGTATTAATCAGCTACTTCGACAAGACTATGACTTTCTAAAATCAGGTCCATTCTGTCGGAGATTTTGCCTGCCACAGGTAGAATAGCTTTTCACCACTCTCCCAATCTCCGTGTTATCCTTGTCAGACCCTATGGTCCGTCTGCACTCGTCTCCCTACCCTACATCTCGACTGTCCCTGCTACAAGATTTGCTCCATGCAGCCTCTTACCACCATCTATACCAGTCCTGTAACTAGCAGAACATATACTGTCAAAAGAGAGCCACCTGTGATAAAACATGTATACCAGCTGTTGTGTAAACACTGTTCGACCTTTTACATCATCATGACTACCACCAGTTATCAGTTAGGATGAGTGGGCACATGCAGAAGGTGTACATTGGCAACACACAATATCCTGTTGCAGGGCATGCTCTACAACGTGACAGTTATGACCTTGGTGCCTGTTTCATAGCCAGGCTCGCTAATTCATTTGTGTGATAAGTGAGAACTGTGAGAATGAAAATGACAGTGATGATGGAAGAAAAGTACCCCATAGATTGTGATGGGCCTTGCACATCAAAGCTGCAGACACTAGGAGAAAACGGGTTGAGGGAAAATAAAGTGATGGCTTTGGACACATCTAGAAAGGTGACTTGTTGATCTGAGGAGGAATGGGTAAAGCAAATGGGGAGAAGGTATTGAAACTCTAGAGAAATGTGGATAGAGTGTCCTCACTCTCGGTCCAGATCATGAAGATTTCAGGTGATTAGGAAGAATTCCTCTAAATGGTCCCCAGCGGGCTCACCACTCTTTGGCGAGTACATGCTTGGCTACCACCGAACCCCAACCTTTGGAGTGCTACTTCCCTTTATGTGCTGCATGTCTATTCTCCTGCTGGTCTTTTCTCCTCCCTTGGGGACCAAGTCGTATGCCGTCTTCAAGGAAATGAAGTTCTTGATAAAACTGTGTACGCATTCACCCTGTCCACCCATCTTTCTTTCCCTGCCCTTCCTTTTCTTACCGTTCCTCTGCTTTGGTGTTTGAGGTCTCTCTTTTTCCTTTTATTTTTCTTCTCCCTCTCTGTGCTTTCTTGAAGGCTGGTCTACACATTTGACATTTCAAAGGTGACTGGGTAATGCCTAATTCCCAGCCTCAGATTGACAAGTAGGGCTTGTACATACCCCAAGGTAAAGGCCATGCCCAGGGAGGGGTGACTGCCTGAGCTGGTACGTTCCTCTGGGCTGATTGGTCCCTCTATCTGGAGTCTGCAAGGTGTGACCTGTGGGTGGGTGGACCGGGATCCTGCAGCCTCTGAACCTTTTGGGGGGATTCATGTTTCTCATTTAAGATGATGTCTATAGTCACGCCATTTCCTTACACATCTGGCTTCAAGCTGTTGTCTTTCCCTTCCTGATTTCACCTTGTCTGTTTGCAGAGTCTACTCACCCTCGTCTTCTGCCATCACCATGGCAGACATTTTGCTACTTACTGCTCAACGTCCGCCTCTCCATTTGCTGCTCGGCGACTCCCTGTGCCCACCATCCCCTTTGGGGCCCTCCACACCCCCGTCTGAGAGACACTCTCCTAGTAGATATGTTCAGCCACTCAGTCTAATCTGTTTGAACGCAGGTACACCCGTATTTCTTTCAGATTCCACATACTCCTTTTCCCACTTGAACCATTTGATCTGTTCTGCTCAGCTTGCTGATTGTCTCGAGTGGTCTGTTCTTTCCAACACACCATTTCCCTCGTGACATTTGTTTGCTAATGCCTATTCCATGTGTGCATCCAACCAGCTGGCAGCTTTCCAAAGCTGACTGTAGCTCTACTCCTCACTGGACACTTTTGATGAACACCATTTCCCCTGCATTGATGACCAGGTAGAATACTTTAAACATCCTACCTTTACTGCCACGGAATGTTCCATACATTGCACCGCCTTGCTGTGACATGCCTTTGACCCCTGGTGGACTGAGGCATGCCATGACACAGCCCACGTGTGTAGACAACCTCTCCGTGTTATTAAACATCATCTCCCGAAGGCAAACTGTATCTGTTATAAACGGCTGTGTGCAGTGTCGCCTCATTTTCGGGGGTAGCAAAAAAGCTAGTTGGCTTTCTTTTCAAAACTCTTTTAACAGTTTTACTCCCTCTTTTGTTGTTTGGAGTAAGCTCCATCTGCTTTCAGGAACTGCAATTCATTCATAAGTTTCTGCTCTGACCATAGCAAAAATGTCATTGTAGACTCTCTTGATATCTCCAATGCCTTGGGCTGATATTTTGCAGATATTTCAAGTTCCACCCACTACCATCCTCCCTTCCTACCTCTTAAAGGGATGGCGGAAGCAAGGACGATACCTTTCTCCTCCCAGAATCGTGATAGTTACAATATTGCTTTTACTATGAGGGAGCTTAAACGTGTACTCTTTTGTCCAGGTCATCTACTCCAGGACCAGACTGCATGTACGTTCTGATGTTGCAACACCTATCTCCTGAGGGCCAACACGTTCTCCTCTATAAATATAACCACATTTAGGCAGATGGCACATTTCAAGCCATTGGCATGAGACCATTATCATTCTCATACTTAAGCCTGGTAGGAACAAACACCTCCCTACCAGCTACTTGGGCAGTAGCGTCTGCAGGTTTATGGAACATATGATTAATGCTCGGTTGGTGTGATGGCTAGAGTCTTGAAATCTCGTCACTAACACCCAATGTGGATTGCGTATGCACTGCTGTGCAGTTGATTGTCTCATCACCTTGTCAACTCATATCATGAACAATTTTCTGTGGAATTGCCAAACTGTGGCCATATTTTTTGATCTCGAGAAGGCATATGACACCTGCTGCAGGATGAGTATTACCCATATTATGTAAGAGTAGGGTTCCCAGGGTTGTCCGTCCTATTGTATCCAGCAGTTTTTAAAAGACCATTTTTTCAAGGTACATGTGGGCTCGATTCTGTCGGACATTGTATTCAAGAGGACGAGTGCCACAGAGTTTTGTGCTCAGTGTCATCTTATTTGCCATCTCTGTCCAGATATCTCAGGCTCTCTTTTCATCGATGCTTTCATGATCTACTGCAGCTCTCAATGAACCTGTCTACTTGAGCAGTGTCTTCAGCAATGTCTTAATCGTCTTTAGTTGTGGAGCATCAATAATGGCTTCCGCTTCTCTGCTGACAAGACACTCTATGAATTGGCGGCGCCAGGAGTTTCATACCCTGTCCCAACGTCTTGGCCCATTCGTTCTTCAGTTTGTTGACACAATGAAATGGAACTCACATTTGACAGGAAAATCTGTTGGTCTTCCATGTCTCTTACCTGGCAGCTCATTGTACTCGCTCCCTCAGTGTTCTGCATGTTTTATGCAGTACCTCATGGGTTGTGTATCGGACCATCCTCTTCCGTTATATCAGTCCCTTGTCGTTTTGAAACTGGATTATAGATGTATCATATATTCATCCGCATGTCTGTATATCTTACATTGTTTTAAGAGCATCCACCATCGGGTGGGATACGTTTAGCCACTGGTGCTGTCTATAAGAGTTCCATTGAGAGTTTGTATAGTGAGACTGCTGACTTACAGTTGTCCTAGTGGCAGGATTACACGAGCCGTCTGTGTTTTGGGGAATGATGGTGAGGCAAGGTAAGAGGTTAGGAAACTCTGGAAAGTTAGCAGGGGGTTGTTTGGGGGGGGGGGGGGGGGGGGGGGTTCAGTGATGGTGGATCATGGTTGGATGGAGAAGTAGACTAAGTCCAGCAGGATGTAGTGTTGGTTTCAGACTCAGTTTGATTGGGTGATGGTTTTTTAAATGTAGAGACCAGTAGAAGGAGAGAAAGTCTGTAACAAGTGTAGCGTAATTGAATTTAGTGGTGGGGCAAAAGGTAAGGCCTAAGACTGATACTTCTGTTGGACTGAGGCTTTTGGAGGACAGGTTTATGACTCTGTTGTGGATCTGTTTAGGCTCTGGGTTCTGTAGAGTGATGAGGGTGAGTTTCTAAATGTGTGATAATTGTAGTAGAATTGCAAATAAGGGTTTTGCGGCAATGAGGGGATGCAGGAGACTTTTGATGAAGGCTCTTGTAGTGATGGTGGATAACAGCACCCAAAGGCGGGTATGAGATGAACAGATTGGATAGTTTTTTGAGGTGACATCCCTTTTAACGACCCGGCCTATTCCAGGTTGCTATGCGTCAGGGTGGTAGAGAGAAATACTGAGGGTGCAGGCGTATTCACACCAGGGTGTGCAGTGTAACAATGGTAGTATTGACAGATATTTTTTCAAGCAGCCTTATACAGTCCTTTGGTCCGTCTCAGTGCCTCACAGTTCACATGCTAAAGCAGCCATGTGCAGAATGCACTGACGTCCGTATCACGTCCTATGATGGCTGTTTTCCTGTGTTTCTGTTGCCGCAGTGTCCATGGACTGCCAGTTGCAATGAAGAGAACGGGGCTAAACACCGTCACGAGTTCTTGTTCCCATGATGTGTGCTTGGGTGTGTTAGCTGACACTAGATGTCCTCATGCCGAGCAGTGATGTCTTAGTCATCTCCTCCCCCCCCCCCCCCCCCCCCCCCCCCAAGGAGTTGAACAGAACAAAGGCCAAAGATGTCTAGGTGCACAGCAGGCCTCCCCTATTTTGAAAGATTTGTCCAAAGTCTTAATTAAAATTATCCTTAACCAAAAGAACTCCGTGCTGTGCTGATGGCAACACCCAGCTTCCACCATTTGTCCCACATGGGTTTCTCCCTTATACACTACTAACTTGAGCTTATCTCAAGTGCAGGCTCAAGGTTGTTTTTACAATATAATTCTTAATCTACTGCTTATAACACATAATAAGGAGATTCTACTTTCATCAATCATTCTCCCGGCTTATGCTGACTAGCCGCTCGACTGGCAACTGCTGTGTGTGTGTTGATTTGTGACCGTACCCTCCTGCATTTTTTACGTAAATAAAATATGCATGTACCTAGTATAAATACGCCTTAACTGGTACGTGAAATGCTTATCGACGTAATCTTTGTGCTAATGATTTTCTTGAAAATTTTGGATATATTGTAACATCTGCTCCATCGAAATTTTCCCCTGTTGTAGTTCGATAAATCTTCAAGTGAATGCATAAGTTTAGAATTGAGGATGGCTTTAAGTTAAGTTAAATTCTGTGTGGGCAATACTCTTACTGCCTCTTCCAATCAATGCAACATATGTCATGCCAGTGTCAGACAGTCGCACCAGTGAGTGTAGCCGGAAATCATTCCTGACTACCTCACAAGCTATACTGTCAATGATGTTACTGCTTCCCCACAAATCTAATTTCTTCAACCCCTCAGGTTTCCCTTCCCCATAGTAATTTGCCAACACAGTTTCTGGTGAGAAGACAAAGTACAGCCTGTGCCTTCCTAGCTTCTGGAAGTAAGACCATGTGCACAAAATTTCCTTTTCACATCTTGTCTCATTTGTTTTCCCTAAAAGATAACCACCTCCCTTGTCCGCATATCAGTGTGCACTGGTCTCTCTTGACAGACAATAATACTCCCCTGACTGCACTTTCTAACAACATACACGCATGAGCTTCTATTATCCAAAATCAACAATACCTCCTGTGTCTTTCATACCCATTTCCCTATTATCCACGAAGTTGCCACCTGATGAAAGGAACTGTCCATCATTCCCTCCGTCATTCCAAAATGAGTAACTAACGACAAATAGAAACAGAAGCAGTAGCAACAAAAACCTGACAATAAACCTAAAAAGAAAAATATGCATGGACATGACATGAAAACAGTAAATCCACACGAGCACAACACAATGCAAAATATACCCATAACACAAATATCAGAACTGAACGTAACATTGCTATGAATCTAACAACATAACTAATTGACCCCAAAGCATAAGACATTCCATGGGCCACGTACTGTCTAACTGCTAGAACTTCCTTCTTTTTACCTGCTGCATCTCTGCGTAGCGGATTGGTTGCAGCTAATTGTGGTACTGCTTCAACCATACCCGTAAATTGTTTCATCTGTCTGATGCGAACAACAGACATTGTAGTAGATAACAGCACTGTTCCGTTAACCGGTGATGTAACTCCACGACCTGATATGGACTGTTGTATTTGGTCAAGAACTACTTCGCCTATCCCTTCGGTTTGTAGGTGTTAGTGACCAATACTCATTGCCCTACACAATGCTGTGGTAGTTTGCCCATGCGCCTGTTCAGCTGTTTATGGCGTTCCAGAGCCTTCGCGTTTGCCTTTTGTTTGTTTCTCCATACCTCCCATATTCTTCTTGCAAACTTCTTCACTATTTGAAGTTCAGTTCTAACTTATAACTTGAATCGCCAAAGGGGGATGGCATCATTGTCCTGTACACTGCCTCAAATGGTAACATGCCTGTTCTCATATGAACCTTTAGAGTTGTATGTGGAAACAACATATGAGACATAGGTATCCTAGTCTGTGTGTCTAGCATTCACATAAAAATTTAGCATTTCTGAAATAATCTTATGGATGTGCTCCATCCGATTGTTAGTTTGAGGGTGGAATGGACTCATTTGGAAATTTAGAATTTGTAACGCATGGCATTGCTCTTTCATAAGTTCAAGTACAAAGTTCATACCCTGATCCTTGACTAAGGAATGAGGCACACCAAACTTCAATATCCAAGTGACCTGCTGGACTGGAATTGCTACCTTTACTAGAAATCATGATACTGATGATAGTAAGCACATACCTACTCCTTGCAAGTGTTCTGTTATATGGTTCACAGATATCAAGCGCAAGTGTTTGAAATGGCTTTGACACCTCTGGGAACCTATGCAAAGCAGATTTTGTGATGTGAAATATCTGCTCTTCGCACGCATGGTACACGGTCACTGACATACTAGTCCACGTCGCACTTCCTATTCCTCCGCCAAAACTGTTCCACAACATGCCTATCTGTTGCTCCTCGTCAGCCACTGTGACCTGTTATCACATGGTCATGAGCCTGTTGTAATATTTCCTTTTGAAAAATTGCCGGGACCACTCATGACTGCACAACAAATCATCGTACATGATGAAGTGCGACTGTGACTTTAAAGCCTTATCTTCTGCCTGTGCCTGCAGCCATTCCACTACACTCTTGCCAAATATCCACCTGCAGGTCTGGGGTTAGAATAGGCCTGAGGTATTCCTACATGTTGTAAGAGGTGACTAAAAGGAGTCTCTCATGTTTCGGCCTTTATGTGATGGTCCCCTGTAGGGTTTGACCTCCATTTTTCAAAATTTTCCCAAAGAGCGAGCCAATTGGGGAAGGGCACCTTACAAGGTGCATCGTGTCCATCATGCGCTGAGACCTATCACATCCTTCATCAACATGAATCTGCACTTCCACTCATTCTCCAACTGTTGGGCGAGGTCACCCTCTTGGGTGCATATTTTTCCATCAACTGTGCAGTATAGTTTTCTACGCTGACGATGATAATGGACTTGTTTGCACCTGATAACCAGCATGGTAGCCAGTCCGTTGTGGTGTGGCCGCCATGTACCCTGTTGGTTGTAGCCCCCTGACCACACAGGGATCGCTCTGCTGATGCCAGCACTGTTAACTTCCCATGTATGCAAAGTAGGTGCCCGTCACCCTGGAGCATCGAGACTCCCGGCAATGGCCATCCTTCCAAGTGGTCTTTGCTGCGGCTGGGTGGCGCCTGTGGGGAGGGCCCCTGGTCGGAGTGGGTGGCATGAGGGCAGATGACACGCAATGAAGCATAATCCATCATCTCTTGCTGGTGGTGAAGCACCAGCAGCCTCTAAGCGATCACAAGCTCAATTCAACGCACAAAAGTATGACCCCAAATCATTTCCCTCCCTGGCCACACCATGGAAGGAACATCATGCTAAGGATGGCAGCAGCTCTTATTCGCCCTGGTATCTTGTATGTTTGGGAGCTGATAAGGAATCTTTCGATGAAGCCTCAGTTGTTTTTGTTGAGCATTTAGGACAAGTTTGGGGAGGTGGAGGGATTGTCCAAAATGAGGTCTGGGTCAGTCTTGATCAAAACGGCATCCTCTGCCCAATTAAAAGCGTTACTTGCTTGTGACAAGCTGTGGGATGTTTCTGTAACCATCACGCCCCATAAGTGCTTAAACATGGTCCAGGGTATCTTATTTCACAGGGACCTTCTTTTGCAGTCTGATGATGAGCTGCACGCCAATTTAGAGCAGCGAGGTGTACATTTCGTTCGGCGTGTCCACCAGGGTCCAAGAGATAATCAGGTTGCCACCGGTGCCTTCATCTTGGCCTTCGAGGATGCCGTACTTCCAGCATCGCATGTCGAGATTGTGGACACCCATCACATCCCAATACTCCATGTGCCCCACCTCCCATTTGTGTCAACTGTGGAGAGCACCATTTGTCTTGCTCGCCTGACTGCAGAATTCTCCAGAAAGAAAGGAAAATCATGGAGTACAACACCCTGGATTGACTGACCTACACTGAGGCTAAGAGGAAATTTGAATGCCTGCATCCTGTGTGTATGACATACCTTACACCGCCACTACAACAGTTCTAGCCCTATCAGCTCCGCCAACCCCAGTCACCTCTCAGAGCCAGAAGACTACACCTGCCCCCTTGATAGTGAGAGGCACCATCCTCCCTGTTGCTCCTGCACCATCTACTTTGGGAGCAAGACCCCCCCTCCCCCCCCCCCCCCAACCATTGGAAATATCAGTCCCTACTTCTACACCAGAAAAGCGTAAGTGTTCTTCAGCTCCTCTCACTAGGAAGGGGTGCCTTGAGTCACTCCCTTCTCAGGTTTCTGCTAGTGGGAAAGATGACACCCGCCAGTGGCTGAAGAGCCCAAAAGCAGCTGGTTCTGGGGCTTCACACTCATCCTCAGTCCCGGAGACTGAATCAGTAAAGTCCTCCCAGCCAGGGAAACTCGAGGAGCAGTGAGAGAAATCCAAAAAGATGATCCCCAAGACCAAGGGAATTGCAGTGACACCCACACCACCGCTACCTACAAGCTCTGCGTCTGCTGATGAGGTGGAAATTCTGGCATCCGCTGAGGACCTAGATCTCACCAGACCCTCAGACACAATGGATATAGACTGCTCATGCAATAAGTCGGGGGCAGCAGGTGACCCTGAAGTGTAAACTGCCTCATTGAATGTTCTGTGCCTTCCCAGTCTCACGATGACGTCATCCTCCAGTGGAATTGCGCCTGGCTGAACTACGGTAATTGTTAAGCTTTACACGTGCTTTCTGCATTGCCCTCCAGGAAACCTGGTTCCTGGCAATGTGGATCCCTGCACTCCGCAGCTATAAGGGATTTTACAGGAACCGTAGTGACTGTAATCGAGTGTCTGGTGGAGTTTGCGTTTATGTCCTAAGCTCAGTCTGTAGTGAAACTGTGCCCCTTCAAACCCTTCTTGAAGCTGTGGCTCTCAGAATAAAGACAACGCAGGAAGTAACTGTGTGCAATGTATATCTTCCTCCAGATGGTGCAGTACCCCTGAATGTATTAGCTGCACTGATAGATCAACTTCCTAAACCTTTCCTACTTTTGGGAGATTTTAATATCCATAACCCCTTGTGGGGTGACACCGTGCTTACTGGCCGAGGCAGAGATGTTGAAACTTTACTGTCTCAGTTCGACCTCTGCCTGTTAAATACTGGAGCCACCAGACATTTCAGTGTGGCTCATGGTAGTTACTTGGCCATTGATTTACCTATTTGCAGACCAGGACTTCTCCCATCTATCCACTGGAGAGCACATGACGACCTGTGAGGTAGTGACCCCCATCTTCCTGTCACTGCCCTGGCGTCAGGCCCATGGACGACTGCCCAGATAGGCTTTAAACAAGACAGACTGGGAAACTTTCACTTCTGCTGTCACCATTGAATTTCCCCCCTACAGGAACATCAATGTGATGGTTGAGCAGGTGACTGCAACCTGCAACAATCCTTTCTGCGGCAGAAAACGTGATCCCTTACTGTTTAGGGTACCCCCAGCGAAAGGCAGTCCCTTGGTGGTTTTCGGAAGTCGCTGAAGCAATTAAGGAGCATCGGCGAGCTCTACAGCGGCATAAGTGGCACCCCTTGCAGGAGCACCTCATAGCTTTTAAACGGCTCCATGCCCGCATTCCCTAGCTTACCAAAAGGTGGAAACAGGAGTGTTGTGAGAGGTATGTGTCGATCATTGGGTGCCATATGTCACCTTCCCAACTCTGGGCAAGGATCAAATGTGTTTTCGGGTACCAAGCTCCAAAGCTGTTCCTGGTGTTAACATAAATGGTGTGTTACCTACAGACACGATTGCGATTGCCGAGCACTTTGCTCGAGCCTCTGCGTCAGAGAATTACCCCCAGCCTTTCACACTCTCAAACATCAGCTGGAAGGGAAACTCCTCTTGTTCACTACACACCACAGTGAATCCTATAATGCCCCATTTACAGAGTGGGAGATCCTCAGCGCCCTTGCACATTGCCCCGACACTGCTCCTAGGCCAGATCAGATCCACAGTCAGATGATGAAACATCTCTCATCTGACTACAAGTGACATCTCCTCATCATCTTCAAGCGAATACAGTGCGATGGCATCTTTCCATCGCAATGGCAGGTGAGCACCATCATTCCGGTGCTGAAACCCGGTAAAAACCCAATCGATGTGGATAGCTATCGACCCATTAGCCTCGCCAATGTTATTTGTAAATGACTGGAACGTATGGTGTGTCAGCGGTTGGGTTGGTCCTGGAGTCATGTGGCTTACTGGCTCCATCTCAGGGCGGCTTCCGCCAGGGTCACTCTATCACTGATAATCTTGGGTCCCTCGAGTTTGCCACCCGAACAGCATTTTCCAGATGCCAACATCTGGTTGCCATATTTTTTGGTTTGCGATAAGCGTATGACACCACCAGGTGACATCATATCCTTGCCACATTGTATGAGTGGGGTCTCCGATGCCCACTCCCGATTTTTTTATCCAAAATTTCCTGTCGCTTTGTACTTTCCGTATCCAAGTTGGTGCCTCCCATAGTTCCCCCCATATCCAGGAGAACGGGGTCCCGCAGGGCTCTGTATTTAGTGTATCTCTATTTTTAGTGGCCATTAATGGTCTAGCAGCAGCTGTAGGGCCGTCCTGTCTCACCTTCTCTGTATGCAGACGACATCTGCATTTTGTACTGCTCCACCAGTACTGGTGTTGCTGAGCAGCGCCTACAGGGAGCCATCCACAAGGTGCAGTCATGGGCTCTAGCCCACAGTTTCCAGCAAAGTTGTGTATTACACACTTCTGTCGGTGTCGTACCATTCACCCGGAACCAGAACTTTACCTTAATGACAATCCACTCACTGTAGTAGAGACATATGAATTCTTAGGACTGGTTTTCGACACCCGATTGACTTGGCTTCCTCACCTTCATCAGCTTAAGTGGAAGTGCTGGCAGCACCTCAATGCCCTCCGCTGGCTGAGCAACACCAACTGGGGTGCAGATTGCTCTACACTGCTGCAGCTCTACAGAGCCCTGGCTCAATCCCGCCCTGACTATGGGAGTCTTGTTATAGTTTGGCGGCACCCTCAGCATTGCATTTACTTGACCCAGTGCACCACTGTGGCGTTCGCTTAGCGACAGGAGCTTTTAGGACGAGTCCGGTGACCAGCGTCCTGGTGGAGGCCGGAGTCCCTCCATTGCAGGTTAGGCGTGCACAACTGCTGGCCAGTTATGTTGCACACGTTTGTATCTCCTGCGCATCCGAATTACCGTCTCCTTTTCCCACCCACTTCGGTTCATCTCCTGCATCGGCGGCCCACGTCGGGGCTTCCAATTGCAGTTTGTATCCGATCCCTTCTTTCAGATCTGGAGTCCTTGCCTTTACCACCTATACTTGAGGTCCATTCACATACCCCTCTGTGGTGTACATCTAGGCCGCGGCTTCGCCTGGACCTTTCACATGGCCCTAAGGACTCAGTTAACCCCATGGCTCTCCACTGATGCTTCCTCTCAATTCTTGACATGTACCAAGGCCATGAAGTGGTTTACACCAACGGCTCGATGGGTGATGGATCATGTTGGCTTCACGTATGTCCATGGAGGACATATTGAACAGCATTCTTTGCCCAATGGCTGTAGTGTTTTCACTGCCGAGCTAGTGGCTATATCTCGTGCTCTTGAGCACATCCGTTCATGCCCTGGGGAGTCTTTTCTTCTGTGTACTGACTCCTTGAGCAGCCTACAATATATCGACTATTGCCACCCTCATCATCCTTTGGTAGCGACCATCCAGGAGTCCATCTATGCCCTGGAATGGTCCAGTCGTTGAGTGGTATTTGTCTGGATCCCCGGTCACATCGGAATTCCAGGCAACGAACTTGCTGACAGGCTGGCCAAACAGGCTATGCGGAAACCACTTATGGAGATCGGCCTGACCTGCATTCAGTACTATGCCTGCAAGGTTTTGGAGCTTTGGGAGACGGAATGGCATGACCTCAGTACACACAACAAACTGCATGCCATTAAGGAGACTACGAATGTGTGGAAGACCTCCATGAGAGCCTCTTGCAGGGGTTCTGTTGTTCTCTGTTGGCTCCGCATTGACGCCGCTTGGGTGACACACGGCTACCTCCTGCGCCATGATGACCCACCTCAGTGTCATCTCTGCCTTTAATTTTAGCTGACAATGCCTCATCAGCTAATTTAGTTTTATGTTTTATATGTGATAGTGAGTTTTATCATTCTGTGTAAGTTTCGCGCATGTCCTTTGTCCTTTTGTGTTCTCCATTCTAATGCTTTTAGGCTGGATGTTTTAATATGTTGCAGCGTGGCTGGCCAGCAATGGTCATCTGCTCTCTTGTTTTATCCCTTGTACCTGTTTCTTGCTTCTCTCTGTGGTTTTCTTTTCCTGTTTTGTCCATAGTAGTGTTAGTTGTCCTCCTGTCTTTCTTCTAGTTCTTCCATTCTCCTGTTATTGTGCTGTATGTCTCCTTTATTTTCTTCTTTCCCTTGTGTAATTATTTTACTGGGAACAAGGGACCAATGACCTCGCAGTTTGCCCCCCCCCCCCTCCCCCCCCCCCCCCCCCCGCCCCCCCTCCTCTAAACCAACCAACCAGTCTTGCCAAGTGCACTCATCATGGCTCTTTGCAGGATAATGTGTCCATATTTGTGTGTTTTTTACCTGGCTTATGAAAACCTCATAATCAAACTAAACAAGCTTGAGAGCCCAACTTGTTAGACAAATAGATGGGTCTTTTAGACCAAGCAACCTTTTCCATGAAGTATGGTCAGTCACAACTTTGAATCTTCTACCATACATGTTATACAGTATATTGGCCACTAACATTTCCTTTTCAGTTGTTTAGTAGTTATGTTTCACCTTATTTAATTGCCTCGAAGTGTACGGTACTGTATGGTCCTGTCCATCAATCATCTGACACAAAATACAGCTGACCACTTCATTAGAAGTGTCACAAGAGAGGATGAACTTGTTTCCAGAATCTGGAAAAACCTACATGGGATCCGAAATAAGTGCGCCCTTCAGTTTCTCCAATGTTAGCTGACACTCCTGTGTCCACACAAACTTTTTCACCCATGTTGAGCAGCCTGTTCAAAGGTTCAACTATTTTTGCAAAACCTTTTACAAATTTACAATGGTAATTGCACAAATTGATGAATGATTTTATCTGTTTGTTTGTCCGAGGTGCTGGAAATTTTGAACTGCTTCTGTAAGACAAGGATCAGTGTGCATACCACGCTTGCTAATTGTGTGTCCCAGATAGTTAACTCTAATTTGAGCATAATGGCACTTGTCCATGCTCAGTCAAATGTGCTGATCGAAACCTACTAAAAATATCCTCCAATCGTCTCACATGTTCAGGTCTATCCTCTAGACTATTATGCCATCTGAGTAGACTACACAGGTCTTAGGCTTTAACCCTCTTAAAATTCACTAACCACTGAAAAGTAGCAGGTGCATTTTTTAAGCCAAATGACACCTGCTTATGCTGATAATGTCCGCATGACTAAATGCTGTCTTTGCTTATCCTCAAGTGTTATTTCTAACTGATGATAAACACTGTAAAGATCCATTGGAGTAAAGTAACAACATTGATACAAATTATCTACAGTTTCCGAAATATTGGGGACTGGATAAGCATCTGTAATGGTCCATGCATTCAGAAACCAACCATCACACCAAAACCTTATTCATTTCATCCAATGATTTTTTAGAAACAGTAACTATATTTACACTCCAGGAACTGTCACTATGTGCTATGATAGCAACACTTAGTTGCTGTTCGATCATCTCCCCTCTTGATGGCTGTAAATATTTTAGTAGCAATATTTTTTCTGCTGCTGTGCAATGACACCCTTCAAGAGACTCAGCTTCTCTCGTAATAAAGGTGCATGTTTACAGTCTGCTTATTGCTTCCATCCTTATTCAACCTGTCGAAGTCTTCTTCCTCTAATACTTCCAGAGTGGCTCTAATTATACTGTCTGACAGACTAACTTCTCTGCCAAAGTTACCTATGCTAACTGGAGCCATATGTTCCCAATTAACATTGCTTGAACATGTTATGCATCTGCACACAAAACAGTGTGAACTGTCCAATTCTTCATTACTTGAAAATGTCTCAACCACATACAAAGTTCCACAAGGTGTGTGTTGCCAAAGTTCGATCCTTGAACTTAATATCCTTCATCCACATATAGCAAAACTTCCATACACTCTATAAACTTAGTTGCCCCAGTGGTGAACTCAAGTACCATTGTACATGATGACTCAGTGCTACTATCGTGAACCCCACATAGCTTAATCGTGGTGGCTCCAATCTCCTCTTGCCCACCAGCTCCAATCTGATACGATATGTGCATCCCCATGTCTTCAAGAAACTTATGTTCCACACCACACACTGAGCACACTAAGTAGTATTCCATCTGTACACTAACTTGTGCAATGTTACGATCTATTGGCACTGTTTTTCGACAGTCAGAGCATTCATGTTTGATTTTAATGGCTGCTTCTCCCAACGGTGCTTTTAATTTTTCCCTTGTCAATAATCAGATGTTTGCTGTCCCGCTTCCTCACACAAGCAACACTCTGGTTGCAGATACTGTTTCTGCATATGGCCCTTATGTCCTTGCATTAGCATTCAACCTCAGACGCGAAAACACAGTGATATACTCATTCCTTCATGGCAAAAACTACTTCTTTCAGTTGTGCCACAATTCTAAAAGCTACTGCTAAATCACTTTGATCCTCTGTATGTACTCTTCATGACATTTCTGCCAGAATTCTACACAAGAAAGTGTCTACAGTGTGTACGGCGAGAGAAGAGCTGTGATAGTTGATGCGGCCTTGGCGCACGTGCTTCGCGCATCCATAATGGCCAGTCAGATCGTGAGCTTCTTTTTATGTTATTGTGGCAAACCCCAGTGTTGCCGTAGTGCTGGGCGACCGCTGCTGGCTCGCAGCCCATCCGTGTCGAATACTGGCAACTGCGCTGCCAGTTGTAAGAGCTCTTCTCTTGGTGTATGTAGTATAGAGCCCCATGTTCTGCCTCCTGCAGTAATACCTTATTGGCCTCCACATTCTGGGTAGGCACATATTTTTTAACATTGACTTTGCGGATCCTGTTAGAAAATACTTCAAACTGAAAGTACTGAGTTTCTTGTGAAAAAAACTGTGTCCTTTTTTTGTTTTTGGTAATGCTGGCATAGCCTAGTGACCAACTGCAGAAATGATTGTGGCTTACGGAGTGTCTCATGAATATCACGTGTCTTGGCTTCCCCTGTTAAACACAAGTTAGTCACACGAAGGGTTACTTTGTCTGACTAACCACTCATTGTAGCAGTAACTGTAACATCATTAGTGAAAACCGACACAACTTCCGTTATTTGAGCTGAAAATGGATTGAGAAATGTGACTACTGCTGGATCAAAAGAAGAAGAAACTACACCCAACTCTGCCTTACTTTCCCCAGCTCAGGCTTTGACTGAGCCTGACTGGCTTCCAAAGCCTCAAATCTGCAAAGGTGGTCCTCGTGCTCCTGCATTTGCCAAAAATTTTCGGTAACACCTGCACTTACTGTTAGAGCAGCAACAGACTGTAGTATAGTAGCATCACATGTTTCTACCATTTTGTGTACTGTAATTAATACCTGAAACACAAATAACTCACTAATACAAAAAAATTTATTTAATTTTCCTGTGTATCACTACTTACCCACATTCCAAACAATCGTGAACCAAATGACCTACACGTCTGCTACAGCTTTAATGCCTGGCCTTTTGTGCCCTGCAAGTTGCAGAAGTGACACCTCACTGGTGATAGATTATTGTATCTATTATCACCCTTAAATAATGATAAGTCTACAGGTTCACGTGACTTCACAAATGTAACCTTAAACATACTCTGTCTAGTCCTCCACAAATTAAATCTGATAACTGAGTATAGATACTGCATTAAACATAAACGGAGTGAGATTCACCGTACCACATTGGGCTGGGATTATACTGCTGAATTGGAGCTATGCCAGGTACCATTGGTGATACTTAGCTTACTAAAGTACCCAGTCTTACTCCTTGAAACCAAGCAGGAGTTGTGCAACAATCATGTCTCTCACCAAACCATAGCATTTACACATGGACAAACACTTGCCAACAAAACCATTGTTGTGAAGTGTAACGATCATTTGCTGACACCAACTGTAATTAACTGGCATATTCTGGGCTGTTATGCATGAGGATGGGTCAGAGAAATGGTGATGGAGCAAGCAGATTCAACCCAGGGTGCACAGTGAAACAGTAATAGTACTGGCAGATGTTTATCCCAGCAGCCTGATACAGTACTCCAGCCCACCTCGGGGCCGCATTGTGTGTATGCCAGCACAGCCGATCGTGGAACTTGCTGACATCCCAGTCATGCCCGGTGGTGCCTGTTGTCCTGGGTTGCAATGGCTACTGTCACAGAACCTGTGGGCTGCCAGCCATAAAGATGAGCATGGGCCACCCACACCCTCCAGAGTCGGGTCAGTTGAGCACCCACACATGTGCTCATCACTATGACTTGCACTGGGGTTTGTTAGCCAATGCTAGATGTCCTGATGCTGGGTGGTGATGTCCATGATGGTGGCCAAAGATGTCTAGGTGACTAGGAAACTGCTAGGGCATGCATCCCACAGCCAGATCATAGACAGCGTGCAGTCCGTCGGCCAGAGCTGCTCAGAAGATGGAGGCTGGCTGGAACCCAGCTCCCCACATCAGTGAGACATCCCCTTAATCCCGCAACCACAGCGCCGCAGGTATGGTACACCGGAATGCGATGAGTTAACCAGTGGCTTGGTTATCAATCGATTTACATCACCAAGGGTTGTTCCTGGTTTCTCTGAAACTCAAAAGCCTGTCATTCTGTGGTTGAAAATGCAGGCAGAGTGGTGGCATGACTGAATGCTTGAAGCTCCTAAGCTCAGGTGTTTATACCTTTGTAACTACACTGCTGATGTAGTGCTACTGAAGGGGACAAGTAAGTTTGCTTCATCATACTTATCCTAACAGCTTTTCCCGGCTCGCCCTGCTCTGAACACGAGTTGCTAGGCCCAGATAAATTTGCAATGTATCTGTTCATTGGTAGCATGCAAGTGCACAGGTTACAAATTATTACTTCACTCTTGGTCTTCCTGTGTTGTACCTGGTATAGTAAGCCCATCTAGTTGGAAAGTTTTGACATAATGTCAAGAATACCATCCAGTGGCTTACTTGATTAGCACATTGACTGGGCTGGTCTCTGTGGCGTGGTCACGTGTATGAATAAAGTTTTTAAAAAAAACTCACATTTCACGCGCCAAATTTTTTCAGGTGCAGCAACATGCTACTGAGGGCAAGGGTTTCAATCTGGGAGATGGGACGCAGGAATTTAATTGCAGAATGGGGGAATTTTAAGGATAGTGAGGGATGATGCAAGGCAGTGTAGACTGGTCTAGGTTGGTGAGGGCTGCAGTCTGACTTGAACAGGCAAAGGCATTGTGGAAGGAAGTGTTGCATCCAGAGATTGGTAAATTTAAAATGAGGTCATTTGGGAGGATTCATGAACCAGGCAACAACTCATGAAAAATATCTGAGACTACGTTCTGTCTAGGGAGAGGGAAACTTTTCCTGTATTGGTGCAGATGGAAGGAGCAAGGATTCAAGTGGAAGACAAAAATGTGTAAAAATACGTGAGGAAAACCACAAAAAAAAAAGAATGAAATATAATGGAAAAAGATGAAACAAGTAGCAGGGCTGTAGTGAGAACTGAAAATGCAGTATAATCAACTTGAAAACAGAATTGTGTTAGAGCAAAAATAAATAAGAGGGTTATTCAGAAAGTAAGGTCTGAATTGCCGTAGTTAATCTAATGTTGTGTGAAGCATGCATTTGCACCAACTCCCGGCGTGCGTTGTTCAGCATATGACACCGTTTGCATTGGTATTGCCACAATGTGCTCTTTACAGTGTCAATTAAGAATATTTAAAACAATTGATCAGCCCACAAATGTGAAATACAGGTCACTGTTTCAGTTTTGAACAGCAAGGAACATTGCAGCAGCGGAAATTCATCAACTGATAAGTAATGTATATGTGGCCCCAGTGCAACGTGTGCCAGCAAAGTGCTCAAGTGAGTGAGGGCTTTAAAGGATGGATGGAAAAATGCCCATGATGAACTGAAATCAGCCTGACCATCAGTGATCTCAAAGCTGTGGACGAAAAGATTCGTGAAGATCAGCGATTCTCAATTTCAACTTTGGCATCAGAATTTCCAGATGTCGGTAGAACAACTTAGTGGAAAATTGTCTCTGAAAAGTTAAAATTTCACGAAGTGTGTGCGTGTTGGGTTACCAAACTGCTTACTGAGAAACACAAAATGAAAAGAATGGCTTGTGCTTTTGATTTTTTATGCTGATGTCATAATAAAGGTGATCAATTTTTAGAGAACATTGTCACAGGGGCAAGACATGGGTTCCTCACATGACACCAGAATCTAAATGTCAGTAAATGGAATGGGATCTTATAACATTATCAGTGAGAGTTGAGGCCAAGCAGACAATCTTAACATGCAAGGTTATGACAGTTGTGTTTTAGGCTAGACATGGAGTCTTATTATTCAAGTTTATGCAGCAAGGGCCAACAACAAACCCAGCCACTTACTGCATTTCCATGACCAAACTCAGAGTTTCTCAACAGCAAGCACTTCGCAGCAGATGAAAAGATGAAAGAAGCCATTAAAGACTAGTTATCTTTTAAGGAATTAGGAGTCTAATTTATTGATAGAAAAGCTCGTAGAACACTATGACATACATTTAAACAAATATAGAAACTATGTAGAAAAATAGGGAAACATGTAAGGAATTAAATAAAAACAGTTCTTTTTTTAATTTAATTTAATTTGATGGTTTGTTTAAGAAATTGGACCTTTCTTTCCAAATAACTCTTGGGGGGGGGGGGGGGGGGGGAACACTATAATAGGGTTGGATGCAGGTGGATGTGTGTGGAGAGAGAGAGAGAGAGAGAGAGAGAGAGAGAGAGAGAGAGAGAGAGAGAGAGAGAGAGGTGTAATTGGGTTATGTGAGGTCATTAAGGCATATGCTCGAATTACTTCTCCTTTTAAGGCATCGCCTATAATTATATCAATGATGTAACAATCGGCACCTGCAAAGCACTGTCATATGCTAGCCTAGTTATGGACGAGCTAGAGGAATCCGTCCTAACCAACCAGAATCACAACCCAGTCACCTTGTTCAGACTCATACATCATCGTGACCTGGACCAAGAGTGTGAGGACACCCTATCCACATTCCTCCCGAATCTCAACACCTTCTCTCACATTTGCTTCACTTGGCCCTGCTCAGCCACCTTCCTCAATGGCTAAATCCACCTCGAGGATGGCTACTTCAGTACCTCCGTCGACATCAGACTACCTGTCACCAGCAATTAGAGATGGGCAGACTCGTTCATCCTTGGAACTAGTTCACTGGTGATCTCTCTTTTCTGGGAACCATTCATTTTTACTCGTTCACCATTCATTTGTGCGGTTCTTATGAAAAATTGAACATTAGCAGCGAAGGTGACTGAAGATAGAAGGCGCCAAGAGGGGCACTTGCCTCCCCTCTGGAGTACAGAGTTCTTATTCATTACAGAATTCTCACACACTTGTGGAAGTAATTTTCGTGATTCTGCAAAATATAAGATGGCGCACGAAAAACCGACCCCGAATACAGACTGCTTGCCAATTACGCGTGATTTGTTGACCGCTACAAGCAAAATAGATAAAAATGTAATAATTAGGCAGTAAAGAAATAACGAATAAGTTAATGCAAACAACAACTTCAAAACAATAGATGATGATTGGTGGTCGACAATGAGCAGTCTAGTACTCGGGTCCGATTTTTCATGCGCCACCCTGTACCACTGAAATAATATTGTAGAAGTTATTGTATTCTCTTTACAAATTATGGCACCAGGCACTAGATTTTAGAGCGCGGGCTTCATTCAGTTGTAAGTCGGTCTGTCTTCCATAACAATGAACATGCTGTTTTACCTTGGATCAAAAAAAGATGGAAAATTGCCACTCCTGTGTGCCGTGCCGACTTCCTTTGCATGTGTAATAACAAAAATACTTGTCTTTTTATTAGTATGTTGTCTGCTGTTTATCGAAATAGTGAAGTAAGCTGATATGCCCTTTTGTTGTCTGAAAATATGTATGTTTTACATACCACGTAATTTTTATGTAGTTTACGTAATTATAAAATACATTTTAATTACCAGTTGTGGACACTGAATAGAAATGAAAAGAGCCAAAGTCCAGAGTTCAGAAAAGGTTTGAAACTGATCTACAATGGGCGTGCGCAGCGAATGAAACAAACAACTCGATACTGAATTAACTAGGAGCGGTCGGCAGTGGAACTGAGGCAAGTGGCCATGCGAAGGAGGATGAGTCCGGCCGAGGGAGACCGAGACTGAGGCAGACGGGAATGGGACCAAGACTGGAATGAGACCGGCCGATGTGCCGTTGCAGGCATGAAATCTACAGTTTCCCATTCCCGGGAACTGTAAGTAGAAAGCCGCAACTGAGGTGAACTATGAAAGACTTAGTATTTGTTCCTCAGTCCTTCCGTTCATTTTGGTGAACTGTTCCTTTGGACCCATTAGTTCGTGAACGACCCATCTCTACCACCCATTCCACACAAAGAAGTCCCTTCCATACAACCAGCTACCTGTGGTCATCACACATTTAGTGATGTATGATTGCTCTCCAAATATGCCAAGAGTCTTAATTAGGCTTTCACAGAAGTACATTTCCATCTCGACCTTATTCTGTCACTATTACACACCTGCTCCCAACCCCATCCCTCGTGGCGCATATTCCTGCGGTAGGCCCAGACGCAGAGATTGGCAACTTGCTCAGAATGGAGCCATTCCGTGCCAAGTGGTCTAATACCGAGAAATGTTCCCACATGACCATCATGGATTTTGATGAAATTTTGTATGAACATTCACACATGTTCTCAATGAACACTGGTACAGTTTAAGTTTCAGAAATTCAATACTTTCGGAGATACAGTCACTTGTTTAAGACCACCGCACAGCTTTCTATGGTTCATCCTTAAATTTTCAGCAACTTTGAGATGAGATATCTCTGTAAGTATTTGCATGAAAGAAACAAAACTTGGCCATCTTATACAACTTTTAGAGCTCTTTAAAGTAAAATATTAAGAAAAGGATTTCTGAGCAATTTTCATATAGATAATTTGAAGCAAAGTTGGGCAAAAAAATTGCTGTTTAAAAAAAATGCGAACTTTAGTTTTTTATATCTCCAAAAGTAATTGTGGGATGTACATGAAACTTTGCACACCATAACTCACCAACACAAGGTCTTAGAATATAAAATTTTATTCTCCTATTGCTTTCCATTATTTCACAAATCTAGGGTGAAGTTGACGATTTTTCAAAAAGTGCTGAAATTGGGTATTTTTAGTCAAATTTTTCAAAAAAGTCTTTACTCCAAACTCTTCTAAACTATGGTCAATAGAAAGAGCATATTTTAAACTATCTAGAAAAGTGGATTTGGTTTTGCAATGCAAGCATATAAGGCCCTAAAAAGTAGCATCATCAAAGAGGCGCACTAGAAGCATGAACACATTTTTCTGGCACTCAAATTATACCTGAAATCTTTTATTATACCTGATAAATGTTTATTTGTGCCTTGAATAATTGAAATAAAAAGATCTGGTAAATAGGCAATGAGACTGTCAGAAAAACTTGAAAACTATGAGAAATAGCCCTTCTGCTTTTATCATAAGCGTTCATCTGCATAAAACTCTTCTCACTTTTAAAAGAGAGAGAGAGAGAGAGAAAGAGATCATAAAGAATTCAATGAATAATAGCTTCATATTTTTTGTACTTCTCAAAATTGTAAAAATTTACAAGCGGAAAATGAAGACCTAATTTTTTGATTCAATTGTATAAAACATTTTTCCAAATAAGAATCGGTTTGCTTGAATCATACATCAAGTGATATAAATTTTCCAATCAATATTGCAGAGATTTTAATACCTAGGTGTTGTAACCTGTGAATTTTTGTCTTAAAGTTATTAGGGAAACATGTGAAATTGGTTGGTTAAACATCTGAGAGTTTTAATTTTGTATTTAATCACACTTAAATGTAGCCTACTACCTTGGTAAATACATAACCACTAGTTTCACAGAGAAAATTCACAAGACTCACTGTTTATAGAAAATATAATGGCAACAATTACTTTACCAATCAGATTGTTTCATTATTGTGAGCCTTGTTTGGACAATCAGTATTTCAGTGGTGTGTTTGCAGGATAGTGAGTGTGTTGTCTTGACCGAGTTGCTTGTTAAGTGATTCGTAAGACCATCAAAGTTTGTGATCTAATTTACAAAAAATTGTTTTGATTGTGCCTTTAATAGCATATATCTCTTATTAGATTTTTTCATTGGTATTATACATTGTGTATAATTTCATTCAGTAGCAATTTGTCTGACATTTAAGCAGATTATTATTTGCACTTCGAGGCCAAATACATTATTTAGTTACTGGTTAGAGATGGATGCAGAACAGAACAGCATACCTTCCTGCTCAATTGAGCAAGGAGATAGTGAAACAAAGTGTCATGTCACTTTCTTTGCCAAAAAAGCTGCTTTAAAATGGTTTGCAGATTTTAGTGATGAGGAAAAAGAGTTGTTCTGACGTTCTGAAGCAAAGCTGGACAATACCTCTCAAGTTTGCCTACACCATGAAGCCCTGTTATTGACACAATATGAGAGGTTACCAAAAAAATGCTTCAATCCCTTTGGGAAGGTGAATCATAATGTTAAGGCAGGAATTCACAATCTTGATACTGAAACAGCTAATATGTTGAAGAAGCAGCTTGTTAATAACATAAAGCCAAGGCCGAAAATTTGTCCGGCCTTCAGGACTACCTTAAATAAACACTTGGACGAAGCTTTATCAGCCTCATCACATTCTGATGAGGACTTTACACTAAAAGAAGAATTAAATAGTAGCTTATTATCTATCGGTATTTCACCCCTGAAGCGAACAGTAAGCTACAGAGATTAGCCCCAATATGTGAAGAAGAAAATTCAAAAGGCTCAAAATGTGATTAAAAACAGAATTGTAAATGCAATGGGAGTAAACAGACAAATTGAAGATGCTAGTGAAATTAAGGAATGTGGAAACTGTGCCGACTATGCACATTTGCTGACTGAACTGAAAGCCAAGATGCAGAATGCAATTCATAAAGAACAGATGCAAATTTTAACCTTGGCACCTGTAAGTTGGACAGTCAAACAAACAGCAGCTCAGTTCGGCTTGTCCGAAAGAATGGTGAGAATGCTCGGAAGCTTAAGGCAGAGAAGGGCATTCTGGCACTTCCCGAAAATAGGCAAAGCAGGAAATTGCCAGCAGAAGTTGCTAGCAGAGTGCGAAATTTTTTTTGAAGATGATGAGTATAGTAGGGTGTGCCCTCGAAAAAAAGATAGTATTTCAGTTAGACTTTTAGATAGAAAGACATACATGCGGAAAAGATTGTTACTTTGCAATTTAGGGGAAATGTATGTTATCTATAAGAATATAAATGGTCCAGAAATAGGGTTCTCAAAGTTTTGTGAACTTAGACCCAAATGGTGTGTAACAGTAGGGTCAGCTGGAATGCATGCAGTTTGCGTCTGTGCAATTCACCAAAATGTTAAGCTTATGCTTAGCGGAGCTGGTATATGTGAAAATTATAAGGAGATTCTCAGCGAGGCGGTTTGCAGTTTGAACTCTAAACAGTGCATGCTACATCGCTCTGTAAGGTGTCCTGGGCCTGAAGCTATAGCATCTGAAATTACCAGCTATTTCCTAGATCATGAGCCACAGGAAGTTATTGTGTTTAAGCAATGGATACATACCGATCGGGCCACACTGGACATGAAGCAAATGGTAGTGGATGAATTTATTGAAGATGAAGATGTAAAAAATAAAATATGGAGTCTGTCATGCCATCATTACATTGCCAAGCATCAAAGCTTGCATCTTAAAGGCCTTAAATGTCATCTGAAAGACGAAGAGCTTGTTGCCCTAATGGATTTTGCAGAAAATTATTCTTTAATCATTCAGAATGCAGTGCAAGGCTTCCACTGGGACAATAGTCAAGTAACAATTCATCCATTTGTTATCTACTTTCATCAAAATGAGAAAGTAGAATCTTCAAGTTTTTGCATTATCAGTGATTGTTTGCGGCATGACACTATTACAGTTCACGTTTTTATCAAGGAGCTCATCAAATATATAAAAGCACAGTTTGCACAGATATCCCACATTCATTATTTCAGTGATGGCTCCAGTGCTCAATATAAAAATTTCAAGAATTTCCTAAATTTGTGCTATCATAAGAGTGATTTTGGAATGACAGCCGAATGGAATTTTTTTGCTACTAGTCATGGGAAATCACCTTCTGATGGGATTGGAGGTACAACAAAGCTGTTAGCAGCAAAAGCAAGCTTGCAACGGCCACTTAATGGACAAATTCTTACTCCCCTAGATCTGTTTCACTTCTGCTCTGAAAACATTAATGGTAGCAGGCACTAGAGAAAATCATCACATTTTACCTATTGATGAAACAACAATTCAGGTCAGCAGAGTTTCAAATTATTGTTAATCTTTTCTAGCTAAAATGGGTCACAGTAATGAAGGAGGCATATTAATGTCTGCTCTCCAACCAGGACAATATGTTGCATGCATCCATGAAAACGTGTGGTGAATTGGGATATCTGTGAGACCTCCACAGAGCAAAGGGATGCATTAATAAACTTTATGCACCCACATGGCCCAGTAAATTCATTTTATTGGCCACCAAGAAGCGACAAGTGCTGGGTTCCGGAACACCACATTATTGCAGTTATTCCAGCTCCATCAGTAAATTCGTCTGGCCAGCAATACACCATTCCTCTTGATATTCATCAGAAAATTAATGTAGCATATCAAAAATTGAAATAGGTTAGAGGAAACAATGTAAGGAACCCAAGAGTGCCTTCTAATTTTACACAAGGCACTTAAATAATTTTACTATCAGGCTTGGGAACCTTTCTAAAGGAACCCTTATCAGGCTTGGGATCCTGTGGTAAAGAAACCCACCCGTGGCTGTTGTTGCCAAGCTATTGGGCGTGGCCCCTATGGCAATGGGAATGCTGGTTTTCTCAGGTAAAATGAAACTAGCAGTGGTTAAGCCACCATGGACCATAGCAACTCATTTATACACTTATTTTCCATCAGTAAGCTGGTGTTGTTCATTAAACAGGCAACTAATAAGTAGATGATTATGCAAATAAATCTTAACGATTTACATTCACTCTTAATAATAATTGTGTGTGTGTGTGTGTGTGTGTGTGTGTGTGTGTGTGTGTGTGTGTGTGAGAGAGAGAGAGAGAGAGAGAGAGAGAGAGAGAGGGGGGGGGGTGACAATTAAGAAATAACATTTTCTATTTTTATTCTTTTGCTATTCGGACTTAAGCTAGGTCCTATTCATCAGGACTTCTTATTTCACTTATCACAGACATTAATAAACATGTATAAAGCAAAATAAAAGATTTCAGGTATAATTTGAGTGCCAGAAAAATGTGTTCAAACTTCTAGTGCGCCTCTTTGATGATGCTACTTTTTAGGGCCTTATATGCTTGCATTGCAAAACCAAATCCACTTTTCTAGATAGTTTAGAATATGCTCTTTCTATTGACCATAGTTTAGAAGAGTTTGGAGTAAAGACTTTTTTGAAAAATTTGACTAAAAATACCCAATTTTAGCACTTTTTGAAAAATCGTCAACTTCACCCTAGATTTGTGAAATAATGGAAAGCAATAGGAGAATAAAATTTTATATTCTAAGACCTTGTGTTGGTGAGTTATGGTGTGCAAAGTTTCATGTACATCCCACAATTACTTTTGGAGATATAAAAAACTAAAGTTCGCATTTTTTTAAAACAGCAATTTTTTTGCCCAACTTTGCTTCAAATTATCTATATGAAAATTGCTCAGAAATCCTTTTCTTAATATTTTACTTTAAAGAGCTCTAAAAGTTGTATAAGATGGCCAAGTTTTGTTTCTTTCATGCAAATACTTAGAGGTATCTCATCTCAAAGTTGCTGAAAATTTAAGGATGAACCATAGAAAGCTGTGCGATGGTCTTAAACAAGTGACTGTATCTCCGAAAGTATTGAATTTCTGAAACTTAAACTGTACCAGTGTTCATTGAGAACATGTGTGAATGTTCATACAAAATTTCATCAAAATCCATGATGGTCATGTGGGAGTCTCTAGACCACTTGACATGGAATGAGACCACTTGACATGGAATGACCCCAACTATAATATCAGTGAGTCGCTGTTGGAATCGGCCAACTCCCCTAAATGCCTGATGTACCACTTAGCCCTAGCAGGGATATGAAATGGAATGATTACATAGGCTCAGTTATGGGTAAAGCAGGTGGTGGACTTTGGTTTATTGGTTGAGTACTGGGGAAGTGCACTCAGTCTACAAAGGGGATTGCTTACAAATCACTCGTTCAACCAGTTCTAGAATATTGCTCAAGTGTCTGGTACCTGCCCAGATAGAACTAACAGGGGATGTTGAACGTATACAGAAAAGGATAGCACGAATGGTCACAGGTTTGTTTAATCCGTAGGAGAGTGTCACAGAGATACTGAAGGAACTGAACTGGAAGACTCTTGAAAACAGACGTAAACTACACCGAGAAAGTCTAGTAACAAAGTTTCAAGAACTGACTTTAAATTACTACTCCAAGAATTTACTACAATCCCTTGTGTATTGCTCACATAGGAATAGTGAGGATAAGATTAGAATAATTACTGTAAGCACAGAGGCTTTCAGTCAAACATTCTTCCTGTGCTCCATACATGAATGGGTCAGGAGAAAACCCTAATAACTGGTACAATTGGGTGTATCTCAGCCATGCATCTCACAGTGGTTTGTAAGAGTATAGATGTAGATGTAAATGTAGACATGTCCCATACATCCTCCCACTTCCACCTACTCCAGTCCTGTCATTGGAATCCACTACCCCATCAAAGGTAGGGCCATCTGTGTAAGCAGTTATGTGAGTTACAAACTTAGGTTTACTTTAACAACTTATTCACACCCTGTGCCATTTGGATTCTTCCCATCAACACCATATTTTCTGAGCTGCGATGGTGGGAACTCTCCCTACAACATATTCTTTGTTCCTCTAAACCCTCCCCCTGCCCTCTAACTTTGCTAGTCCCTATCCACCTGCCTATCCTCTCCCCTGTTCCTGCACCAGTACTACATACACCTTCTACAAGGTGTGTCAGTAAAGTATTGAGACTGACAGTAATGCAAACAATCTTGCAATGCTGTGTTCTGCTTGTGTAGACTGGTGTGTTCATACCTTCCAGACACACTGTCCAAGTTTCAGCTCCATACAGCCACCACATGATTTTTGAGAGTGCCATCAGTAAAGATGCGCTTTCATTGTGTGTTATGAAAGTAGAACAGTGGAATTTAGAGCAAATGTTATGCAATTGAATTTTATGTTAAACTTTGGAGATCCACGAGTGTGGCCTTTGAAAAGCTGAAACAGGCCTATGGGGAACATTCCTTATCAAGGGTACAAGTTTTTCTCTGGCACAAATCATTTTTTTCAAGGTCGGAAACATGATGGAAGTGAATCTCGCTCAGGGAGACCTTCAACTTCAGAAAACGTCGAATGTGTGCTTGCTTCTGAGAGATCAGACTAGCGTTTAACAATTAGCATGATGAGTGACCTGTGAAAGGTTTGTGCCAAAATGGTGCCAAAAACATCACAGTCAAGCAGAAGGACAACCAAAGAAATGTGTGTTGATCTTGAGAAGATTGCCAATGACCCTGAATGGTGCAGTCATGTGATCACAGGTGGTGTATCCTGAATTTTTGTGTATGATCCTTAGACAAAATGGCAAAGTGAGAAGTGGCATAGTGAGACATCTCCATTTTCTCTGAAAGCTGAAATATTTCTAACATTCTTTTTCGTTGTACGTGTCTACTACACTATGCCTCCTTTTCTATGTAGTGAGTAGCAGTCTATCGTTTCCTCATTTTCAATTATTCAATCCTGGACTTTCCATTGGAGTTAACTGTTAGATAGAGTCAACAAGAATTGTGCGAATTGCCGAGAAACAAAAATTGCTTCGTACAGAAGTGTGATTAGACACTGATACTTTAACAGTCTGTACATTCCTGTTTCTTTGTTTACTTCATTTAAATGTTAATGTTCATCGTGTATAACCATATATTTTTGAACCAAAGTTCTTTTGTTGATTATATTTCACATTTTACAGGTTGATTTAGATACCATTGATGTTAGCAACCTCAACCGACAATTTCTGTTCCACAAACGCCATGTTGGAGAATCTAAAGCTAAGGTGGCTCGTGAAAGTGCACTCAGATTTAATCCAGATGTCAATATTAAGGCTCACCATGCCAACATAACAAGGTAATAAAACTTAGAGGAAAATTTTTTTATATATTAAATAACTAAACTGCTAATCAAAACTGAAAAATACTACTGCAACACTATCTTGTACATTTGTCAGAAAGTTTTTGTCACTGTTAATGCTTTGGATCCTAAATGGTGGGGCTGCCTGTTTCAAGACAGAATTGTTAATTTTATGTTCTTATGAGTTTTTCATTTCCATAGTGAATGAATCTGCAATTTATCTTCCTATATATTAGCAACCATCACTTAACTTGCAGCAGGTTTTTATTGTGCAAACTGATTTTGAATCATCATTGTCAATTCTCGTTGTGCTGTATAAGATAAAATTATTTGCACCCTGTATTACACATGTCAATTATATTCAGTCCCGCAACTCCGACCAGTTGGCAACTTGCCCATATTGCCCCCTGTGAGCCAATTAACACAGTTGTTTCTAAACTCTTTACGAAACTGCTGTGCCCTGGCATTCCTTCTGTTGTATAAGCCCCCAGAAGCAATCCTATTTCCCCGTAACCCGGATACGCTCTTGCTGTGTTTGTCAGAAATATCGGGAGAGTGTCAGGAGGGTCAATTTTTCCTCAGAAGTTCAAGTTATGGAAATATCGGTATTGGAAGAGTTAAGAGTTTGTCCTTACCTCTTGGATGCCTCTCTCTTTTTATCAACAATTGCACAGATTCCACAAGCATTTAGTATTGTGTGTGGACATATGGATCATCTGATGACACCTATTCAACGGAATGATTCACAAATTCATGATGAAATCCTTTTTTCATTAAGGTATTGTATGGCTTCAAGCCATCTGTTATCACTTTCATGCCTGGCAATATAAAGTGCTTTATCATAGAGACTAAAGTTTTCTTCTCCCTCGAATAAACTCTACCTACAAAGCACTTGCGGGATTCTCCTTCAGTGTCAGCAAATACCCCAATATGTTCAACTTCATTTTTTAATGGTCGTCCTCTCTGGTATTTCCCAGTAGCTCATGCTTGTCTGTTTCAACTACCTTGTTTTGTCCACTGATTGGAACACTCTCATTTGTGACTATGCCATAACAGACTTCCCAGCAGAATCCATAGTAGTCACACACACTGTTTGTGTGCAATTGTTTTTCAGAAGCTGTCGTTTGTAACGTACTGTCTCTTATTCAACAAGAAACTGAAACGATGCTCTTCTCGGTGGATAACTTGGAACTGTCAAACCATGTGTTCTTGCTTATACATGTTCTCTTGTGATGCAGGGCACAGAATAATTGCTAAGTAAATTCGGCGCCTGCACCTTTCTTGTGAAGTTTTCATAGAGTTGAGTCCTCGATAGTCTGCACAATTTGTGCCGTCTTCATCTGTAAGCAATTCGTAGTCCCAACAAAATCTCAACCAACTTTCTACACTACATAACTGAGAAATTAGATTTTGCCATGTGAGACTATCAGCATTTGAAACTGCAGTGTTTTTAACTCATTGCTGTCCACAACTGAAACTGATAAACTGTGTTCCCCTGGCAGAACGCTAAACATTTACCACCACCAGAGTCATACGGTGGACATAGTCGCTCATTCAGTATATATCATTAGGGGCCTGCATATTCAGTAGGCAATAACTCTTGGATATTACCGTATTGCCCATATGTGATCATCATACTTCCACATTAGCGGTAGCTCAGTTGTAACGTGACTGAGCCCAAAGGAATATGACACACCTCTATCAGTGACCTACAGCCTAATAGTCCCTCAACTTAGCTGCAGATGCTGAAGCTTGATGACTCACCACATCTGCTGTCACATGATGATCTGGTTTTCTCACCACATCTGCTGTCACATGATGATCTGGTTTTACGTTTGATCCAAAAGAGTAGTTTATTTACGCTCATTTGAAGTTTGTCACCATGGTCTTCTCACCTCTTTTTACCATTCTGTGGTACAAGGATTCTGCACAGTGACTGGAAGATTGTCCATCAACTGTGCAAGTTACCCTCACTTAGCAGGACTAGACTGGGTGGGGGGACTGTTGCTGGTGCACCTCCCCCACCTCACTGTGTCTTATTACTTTTTTATGGTTGATTTTCCATCCATCTACTTTTTACCGGGTCCCTTGCATGAGATAATACTAAAATAGATCAAATTGATGGGCAGTCCTTTTGCCCACAAGGAATCCTTTAGGCTGTGATTGTTAAAGGAACAATGGACTGAAGACCTTACTCTTTAGTATTTTCAAACAAGCTAATCAGTCAATCATCTTGTATACTATTCTTGTCAGAAACTTGGATGCATGAGTTGTTAAGCTGTTCACATCATAATTGTCGCATTTATCTGCCATTGCTGTCTTTTAGAATTTTGTGAATCAAGATCTTCCTAAGGTCCCCACAACACCTTGCTGTAGATTGTAGCAGTATCACCTACTTAGTTGTTTTTGTCAGGAAATTGGAACATATTTTAAAAATATATACATTGGATCCTTCAGAAGCAATAATATGGCATCATCAAGCAGATACGTAGAGAGAGAGAGAGAGAGAGAGAGAGAGAATATTACAGCGACACCACCACTACCACCACCACCACCACCACCACCACCACCACCACCACCAAATGCTATACTAATGCTCTGACAAACTTATTTATTTAAGAGAATAACACAGCAGCAAATACCAACTAACCGTTACTGTATATTACTCTAGCTGGCCCAGGTTTTTTAGGATTCCACATTGTGAGGCTGGAAAGACTGCAATTTCTTTTATCTGACAACTTGTTTAATAGTTTTTCCACTGATATAACTTACCCATAAGATATCCAGAATCACAACTGCTCTGGCATTCTACAAAGCTGAGTAATGTCCCCATTTCTAACATAGCAGAGGTTCTAAATGTTCACTGCAGTTGTCACTGCTTCCATATCGTTAAATTGTTTTACAGAGACATTACATTATATTTTTGCTCTCCAAATAATGTAATGAGTGCAGATAACCACTCAGGCTATAATTCAAGCATGGAATAGTGGACAGACTCGTGAACAAGGCCAAAAACATTGCTGGGCCTTTGGACGATGTATTTCTTCAGAATTAACAAGGAACATACCCGTCCATGGCTACATTATCCTGGCTAACTACATTGTCCCATGTGCTGTAGACCTACTGAGGTAAATAATTGTCAGGTTTAGTGGGTGAGAGAAGAAAGGAGATTAGGAGTAGGGAGTTTAAAGAGATTGAGTGAAAGGAATAGAGGCAGATGTGTGGAAAGGTGAGGCAGCAATGGAATGTGACAGGAAAGTGCTGTTGGAAAACATTTCATGTCACAGGCTGTAGAAGTTGTCTGCAATAGAACAGAGGAAGAGGTAAATAAAAAAAACTATATGTAGATTAATGTTGTGAAGGGGAGACATGAAGGCAGCGGTGTATGTGATTGTGGATAAGAGCTAGAAGCAGCTCAGGCTAGGAGGACTGATAGATCAAATTACACATTTTAAGGACAATTCCTGTCTGTATAATATAGAGAAGCTGTTCTGGAGTGAGATACAAATACTGTGGATTGTGAAGTGGTCATTGGAGTAGACCATGTTGTTTTCAGGAGGTTTTGCCACTGGGATTAAACATATTTGGGTCATAGTCATAGTTGTCACTGTCTCTTACACGATAGGATATGCCTGTGATGAGTAGTCAAAGTAGGATGTAGTGAATAGATGCCTTGGATTGGTCTTACTCCTGGGTCTTCTACAGGATGCATCCCTTGTGGCAAGGGGTTGGGAGTAGGAGTGGCATATGGATATACCAGGATATTTTGTATACATTGGAAGGGCAGCAGAATGCCACATTGAGAAAGGAGGATTGTGGGAAGAATGTTTCCCATTTAAGGGCTTGATGAAATGTAGCTGAAGCCCTGGTAAAGGATGTGGTTAAGTTGCTGAAATAGTTCTCTAACAGCCACCACCACCACCACCACAAACCAGCTGCAGAGGAGCATCCCATCATTATTCACCCTGGACTATACAACAATTGATAGTACAGCTTATGTGCTTGTCAGTTTAAATACTTTTTATTGATTATGACTATTGGAATGGAAATGTTAAAGAAGGCTGGCTGAGTATAGATAAACACTGAACATTGATACCGGATGAAATTTTGACTTGTATTTCTGAATGTTACATTTTGATAAATTTTCAATTGATGTTTCTTTTTCAGCTCTGAATATGGAATACAGTTCTTCAAAAAATTCAGTTTAGTGATGAATGCCCTGGACAACCGTGCAGCTCGCAATCATGTCAACCGTATGTGTCTTGCAGCAGATGTACCACTTATTGAAAGTGGTACAGCTGGGTACGATGGTCAGGTTGAACTTATACTGAAAAACCGCACTCAGTGTTATGAATGTCTCCCAAAAGCTGCTCAAAAGACATATCCTGGGTGCACAATTCGCAACACACCATCAGAACCAATCCATTGCATTGTTTGGGCCAAACATCTTTTCAAGTAAGTAATATTTCAAGACCATCTGGGTTATTGGATACTTTATGTAATGGTAGAAATGTACCAGCTTGTTGATTATGTTCTATCACAATACATTTGCTGTATTGTATATTAGCCATCAAAAAATATGTATAGGAATTTATTCTGTGATGTACTGTAAATTACGCCCTATGTCAAATCTTTGCGATCTTGTCGTAAGATTGAGTTTGTTAAAGAAAATAGAGAAATAGTACATAATCAGTGAACATGTTGTGTACTTTTCAGTCAGTTGTTTGGAGAAGATGATCCCGATGAAGATGTATCGCCGGACACAGAAGATCCTGAAGCTGCAGGTAAATAGTTTAGTTCGGCTGCTAGTATCAAACATTTCTCTCTTTCGGATTTTAGTGTTCTTTCTCTTATAATTCTTTTTCTCTTCACTTTGTTGAACAAAATTACTAGAAGTTTAACTATTTTGCTGTTATTGTATTTGTGAATTACTTAAGGCAGTATCTGTTTACTATTAAAAAGACTGAAATTGCGAAGGGGAGATAACTTAGTGTGACACAGTGAGTTGGCTGAACACTTTGGTAAGTAAGAATTTCAGACTACAGAAGTACACCAGATCCTGTTTTCATGGTTTGTACAAATTATTCCAAGTGAATGCCAGGATGGGTCACTTCGGTACAAACTATACCCAGTGTCATTGTGTCCATGACCAAATTGCTGGCATCCTACCTTGAATTACCTTGTTGTTAAAACTACAGCAAACATTATTAGACTAAATGATTCAGCATGCCGTGCAATAAATTGATTGGTTGAATCAACCTGTTTATACACATAAGCATTGTTACTGTCACCATTCTACAGAGCATTGCATTATTAATGGTAAGACATCTGTCACCGCAATCTCCTTCATCTGATATTTTTCTGGTTGGTGGCAGCATGTGTTTCTTGTGGGGATTTATATTTCACTTTTCTCTGTATTAAGTTTGTTGGCTGCTGAATCTGTGTGGATGTAGAAGTATTAGAATTCATGAGCTTCTTGAAAATAGAGAAGTGATCAAGAAGATGAAGATGATAATGGACTAGAAATGTTGGAATCCTGTTACGCGAAGGGCAGTGTAGAAACAGAATAAAGTAAATGGATTTATGATGAATGCTCATGAACAGTTACTCACACCCATTTCCAAACTGTTAAATTTCTGATTAAACTTGAATTTACTTTTGCTGTATCATTTTATTTTGTCAGTTTGTGCCCAACACATGGAAGTGAGTAATCATGTGTGTATTTAGAATTTGTCATAGGAAATGCATTTTTAAATGAACAAATGAAGTGAACTAATAATCTATTTGGGTAACATTTTGGATTAATATTTTTGTTGAAATGGCGTAATAGTGTTCTATGATGACGTGCTTCTGTAGTTTGAGGACAATTATGACAGAGAAAGATAAATTAGCTTCAGTTTGATGTAGTCGCTCACTACTAGAATGTGTTGGCCACAGAGTGATCTCTGTTCAGGGGCAGAGGATACCAATTACAGAAAGCTGCAACTAGCATGAGAGAAGATACCAATTACAGAAAGCTACAACTAACACATATTGAAGCATCTTGTAAGAAGATACTGGTCATATAACATCCTATTGTACACTGAGGTGACAGAATTCGCGGAACAGCAATTTGCACATATACATCCTCAATCCTTGGATTGAGTGAGACCAAGCGGAACAGAAAAAACTCTTAAATTGCTGAGAGATGGGTACAAATTATACTGGCAGGATCACAATAAAGAGGCTAAAAGTGGAGTGGTGTTTGTGTTTCACAAAGAGATTGATCCAGTTACAGATGTGAGCTTTGTAAGTGAAAGAGTAATTAGAGCTCGAGTGAACTTGAGAAAGAATAGTTTTACTATACTACAATTGTACACACTTCAGCAAGGGTACAGTGAGGAAGAAAAAACAAAATTCCTTGAAGAACTGGAAGACCAAGTAAGAGAAGATTGCTCAGATCGGCTCGAATAGAAATGGATATGAGGGGATGGGGGCACTTTTGGGTATGGAAGACAAAATGTTGACGACGAAGAAATTTTAAAGCTGTGCATAAGGAATTGTCTTTTAGTGAAGAATACATTCTTCAAGAAACAAGATAGTCATAAGATTACTAGATATGGCTGGGATGGCAAATCTAAGACAGTTATAGACTATATATTAACGGACAAATTAATTGGAGGAAAAGTAAGGGACACTAAAGTTATACCAAGTGAGCACTTGGATAGTGACCACAGGTTACTAGTTGCTGATCTAAATTATAAGATGAAAAGTTTAAATGCTTGTGAGGTAACGGGCGAGTTGTGGCACCTTGAAAATATTCTAAGTTCGGAGCTGGCGTGGCCGCACGGGCTGCTCGGATGGCAGGGGCTCATCAGCAACCGTGTGATGCTGAATGTTAGCCGGAGCAAGAGGGGTAGCTCCAGCGCCTGGTCCAGACCGACCGCATGGCTGAGAATTCCGTGTTGACGCTGTGACGAGGTCTGTGCTTTGTGTCGATGAAGATTTGTATGCCGGGAGTGCCAAAGATGGCGGACTTTGTTAAACCGTAATGGCAGACATTTCACAGTTAATGTAGAAATTAGTAATAGCCAGAGGAATCGTGATACCTTAAAAGGAAATCCGTACATTACCATTATTTGCACGACTATTCTGATGGTGTAATCAGATTTTCAATATCTTTATTAGTTTAAACTTTAGTATCTGACTGTAAATTATGCAAGTAACACCCAATAACGAATTTCCAAAATTAAATAGTTCATCCGATTTTGTCAATCGTCGTGTCTTTAGAAAGCTATTAGTGTAAACCTAAATTGGTATGAATTACAGGCATGTAACTTGAATATTACACGAGTTATTCTAGGTCAAAATGGCCGATTACTATTGATCTCGTCAGGCCATAAGTACTCCACAGTTACACGAAAAAACGGTAGCAGCAAGCTTATGAATTTATTTATTCATCTATGTCTTAGTTTATATCCGATATATTCTATTCATGAAGAAATTGGTCAAATATTTACTGTGTTTTAGAAAGCACAGAGACATTAGGGTACTGGCCTATCTTTGCTTCTACTCCTTTGATATATGTTTATTCAATTTGTTTATGTAATTAATAATGTGTGTTAGAGCTTGTTTCTGGTCCAGCCGTAGGAATATTTATTTAATTTCAAGTTATTTAAATGTAAATCCAGTATTTTGTATGTGTTTCAATATATTTGTGAGAGTGCGTTGGCTGGGAGACATGGGGGGTGCACCCTAGCCAATCACAGCGCTCGCTACTACAGTAGGCGACTACCGAAGAATGGAGAGACTGTATGGAAGTGGAGGGGGGCGGGGGCCGCATCGGGTCACACAGGACACAGGGTAGTACTGAACAGGACGGTGCAACAGACTGTCTCACAGGACATGGGGAGTGCTGGCCGGGGAGGCGAGACAGTCGCAGGAAATACTTGGAGAGTGGAGCAGTTTGTGCATGGTCGCGGGAGATAGAAATATTTCGTAGTGCCAACTTGTACACTTGTGAGATTTCCGTGGCTTCTGCAGTGAAGACGTATTCTGCATTTAGAAGTGGATTTCTCACGTGCTATGTTGTTGCTCATAAGTAATTACGTGAAGTAGGAACCTATTGTTTCCCTGTTATTCAACTTATATTTTATTTAATTGCTGGACCACTAACACCAATAAGTTTTGCAGTAGTAAATGGCATTCTTAAAGGTACTTCTGCTATCGTACTCATCACTTAGTCGTTAGAAATAGTACCTGCAGATTGTATTTAATTGCAATTGTTCATCTATAAATTTCTCTGTTACATTCAAAATTCGCAATTGCCGAGTGATAGGAACCTTCAACTATTCGATTCATGTATATTCATATTGTATAGTGTCTACTCATCAGTATTCGCCTTGTAATGCAGCAACTACGTATCACAGCCCCTAGACAACGAAACCAGCCAAAACTTTTAATATTGCAACTCGGAGTCTGAGGGTACGTAGTTGAGGGTCACATTTTCGTTTATTTGAAAGCCTGCATGCTGTACAAAGAATGCAAAAAATTATGGAGTGGAAGTTGAAAGAAGAAGAAAATAAGAAAAGTTTCTAAAATCTAGTAGCACAAAAATTGCCAAAAACTGAAAGGGGTAGTGTAGAGGAAGAGTGGAACCTATTTAAAACATCAATAGTTAACAGTGCTGTGCAGATATGCAGCAGACCAAATGGTAAAGTGAAAGACAAAGAAGCCACATGGTGGAACAATAGAGTAAAAGATGCAATTAAAAAACATAATATGTCAAAGAAAAACATGGAGTTTGAAAAAGAAATCGGAACCAGAGGCTGGTGCCAAAAGATGAACACAAGGTGACAACACTGGGGAAGGAATACTGACAAAATAAACTCCAAGCAAAGAGAATCGTGAAAGAAGAAAAGGAGGAGTGTTGGGAAATATTCACCCAGAAACTAGAGCAGGATAGCAGAGGGAACCAAATCTGCTATATGGGTTATTGAAAAGTAAGAGAGCTGATAGAGAAGACATAAAAGTGATTGAAACAGAGAATGGGGATATTATCGGGGACATGGAAGGTATCGGAGAAGAGATGAAGAATTATTTTGAAATGTTACTGAATGGGGAATGCACAAGAAGGTGCCACCGAAGTCATTGAATTGGAGGAGGAGCAGGATCCAGTCTCTTGGTTAGAAACTGAGGATTTCCTGAAACAGATGAAAAGTGGGAAGGTGGCTGGAGTAGATGAGCTGACAGCAAATATGATTAAAGCCGCAGAAATCCATGGAATACAGTAGTTACACCGGGTGCTGGGGGTGATATGGAAAGAAAACAAAGTACCAGGTGAATGAAAAAAAGGAATTATGATACCGCTGTTCAAGAAAGGTAGTAGAAAGAAATGCACAGACTACAGAGGAATCACACTGTTATCACACTGCCTGAAGATAATGGAAAAGGTCATAGAAAAAAGACTGCGAAAAATTCTAGAACACCATTTAGAGGAACAAGAGCATGGGTTCAGAAGTAATAGGGGAACAATAGATCTCATTTTCTCCCTCTGTCAGTTAATGGAGAAGTATTGGGGAAAAGGAAAAGGACTTGATAATAGTATTCATGGATTTGGAAAAAGCATATGACAGTGTACCAATGGATAAAATACGGGAATACTTGAGAAAACATAATGTTCCTGATCCATTAATTTAAAAAGTCCAGATGCTGTACGATGGCTGTGAGAGCAGTGTACAAGTAGGAGGTGAAAGATCAAAATGGTTTAAGACAAAGAGCGGTGTTCAACAAGGCAGTTCGCTTTCTCCTATACTCTTCATTACTCTTATGGACACAATCATGAAAGAAATCAAGGACGAAGAAAATGAAGATCTCAGTGCTTTTGTTTTTGCTGATGACATCGTCATTTGGTGAGAGACGGAAACGGAGGTTCAGAGGAGACTGGATTACTGCAATACAAAATTTTAAAAAAATCAAGTTAACTATTAGTATGAACAAGACAGTGGCAATGAAGATGAGCAGGACACCCACAGCTTGTCACATCATACTGGGGGGAGAAGATTGAATATGTGAAAAGCTTCAGTTATCTGGGTAGCATCATATCACGCGATGGAAGATCCAGAATAGAAGTCTTAAACAGAATAACAAAAGGTGTAGCTTTTGCACCAAGTACAAAATCTAATCTGTGACAAGGAAGTCTCTCAAAGAGCCAAACAGACCACGTATAAAACTTATCTCCTGCCAATCATGATGTATAGTCTAGAGGCCTTTGTCATAAATAAGAGAGAAGAGAGTCAAATACAAGCATGTGAAATGAAGTTCCTTAGGTTAGCTCTACAAAAAAACTAGGAGAGTCAGGAATGATCATGTAAGGAGAGACCCCCCAGGGGGTCCACAACTCTTTTGTGGATACGTGCGTAGCGAGCACGGGACCCCGAGCTAATGTGGCCGTCCTTCCTTCCTGGGCTGCATACCTTCCCTTTCCGCATCCTTCCCCATCCCTATCTTCGCCCCTCCTCCCCTCACCTCTGGCTCTTTCCTTCCCTTTCTCCCCATCTGGGAGTATGGTTTGTGCCTACGTCCGGAGACGGACGCTCGTAAATGTACTGCATTCTTCGCCTTCCTTGCTTTTGTCTTCTTCCTTCCTTTGTCCTTCTCTTTTCCTTACCTCTTCTCTTTCCCTTTTCTCCGCTGCGGCGTTTGAGACCTCTATTCCTTCCTTTCCCTTTCTCTTTCTTCCTCCCTGTGCGTGTCTGAAGGCCGACCCACGCCCTTCGTGCGTAGCCGGTGACGGGGTAACGCGTAATTCCCCGCCCCGGGTAGACAGGTAGGACACGTACGTACCCCCTGGTAACGGCCAGGCCCAGGGAGGGGTGATTACCCGAGCTGATACCTTCCGAAAATGCCGATTGGTCCCTCCGTCCGTTTGTCGGGAGGTGTGACCTGAGGTGTGAACAATCACCTAAGGCGGGAGTGCCCTCAGAGAGGGCCCCCACAAGGGAGGAGCGCGCCATCGGAGACGCTGGTAATCATGGGGGATTCTTCCGCAATGGTTTCCTCACCTTCCACTAAGTCTGCTCACAAACGTAAGTATACTGAGTCTCAGCCACAGACGATTCTTCCATCGTTGCCACAGTTCCTTGTTGTTTCTCGGTCTGATGAAGGTCACGACTTCTCCACGGTCAACCCTTTCATTATTCAGAAAGGTGTCGACGCAATAGCGGGTCCTGTAAAGTCTTGTTCCAGATTACGGAATGGCACCCTGTTGTTAGAAACACACAGTGCCCTCCAGGCACAAAAATTGCTGCGTACTTCTCTGCTCCACACCTTCCCTGTCCGGGTGGAACCGCACCGTACCTTAAATTCCTCGCGTGGAGTCGTTTATACACGCTCCCTCGATGGATTGTCTGACGAAGAAATTCAGCACTATCTGTCTGACCAGGGCATAACGGCAGTTCATAGAGTAATGAAACGGGTTGACACAAACATCATTCCAACCCGCACTGTCTTCTTGACATTTGACACAGTTCAACTCCCATCGCAAATCAAAGCTGGCTATGAGATAATTTCCGTTCGCCCTTACGTCCCAAACCCTACGCGTTGCTATCGATGTCAGCGGTTCAATCACACCAGCCAGTCCTGTTCCAATCCAGCCAAATGTGTTACGTGTGGCAAGGATGCCCATGAGGGTGCTTGTCCACCTCCATCCCCTCGCTGCATCAACTGTATGGGTGACCACGCTGCTTCCTCTCTCGATTGCCCCGTTTTTAAAGACGAGAAGCTCATCCAGGAAATAAGGGTGAAGGAAAAGGTGTCGACCTTTGCTGCTCGAAAATTATTCGCCAGTCGCAAGCCCACCGTGCCTCAGACAGGAAAATACAGCACTGTCCTTGCTTCTCCTCGGCCAACAAAGGAGGCGGCCACGCAGACTTGCGACCTCACCTTTAGTACCACGGTCGTCAGATCGGCCAGCGCAAAGATCGCTCGTTCAACCTCACCACTTTCGCCTGCCCACTCTGTGGCTCACCCTTCGTCGGGTTCTGCTACATCTCGAGCCCAAAAGTCGGACGCCAAGTCTTCGAAAAAAGAGCATACTCGTGAAGAGTTTTTACGTACCGCAACTTCACAACCATCGGTTCCTTCTTCATCTAAACCACATTCTTCCAAAAAGGCTACAAAGAAACCCAGTTCCTCTCCTTCTCCGCCAAGGCGTGTCCCATCTACAGCACCACCTGGCGGAAATCGCCCTCGGCCATCTTCTGTGTCGCCGAGGCGCACTGCTGGTGGCCGGTCAACCGGCCGATCGCTGGTGGCAGGGACTGCTCCTGACCAACCTATGGATCAGGATCTTCTGCCTTCGGCTGAATGCCATTCCATGCTGTCGGTTGCTAGCTCCGAGCAGTCTCTGAGTTGACAGCAACTTCGGTCACATTCCTCCATTTTCCTTTCACCCCATGTCCATTATCCACTGGAATATCCGCGGCATTCGAGCCAATCGGGATGAATTGTCGGTCCTCTTACGATCCTACTCGCCGGTCATCTTCTGTCTTCAGGAAACAAAGCTGCGTCCCCATGACCGCTTTGTTCTCCCTCACTTTCAGTCCGTCCGATATGACCTCCCCTCTGTTGAAGGCACTCCAGCCCATGGAGGACTCATGATTCTTCTCCATGATACTCTCCATTATCACCCAATCCCCTTAAACAGTTCCTTCCAAGCTGTCGCCGTCCGTCTTTCCCTTTCTGGATACACGTTCTCTCTTTGTACTGTATACATTCCATCATCCACACCAATGGCACGAGCTGATCTCCTTCATCTTCTTGGTCAGCTTCCACCCCCCTATTTGCTGGTTGGGGACTTCAATGCCCACCACCCGCTTTGGGGATCTCCACATCCTTGTCCACGTGGCTCCATATTGCTAGACATCTTCCACCAAGCGGATCTAGTTTGCCTCAACACTGGGGTCCCCACATTTTTGTCTGCCTCCACGACAACCTTATCTCATTTGGACCTTGCGGTCGGTACTGTTCCGCTAGCTCGGCGCTTCGAATGGTTCGCCCTTGATGATACACACTCGAGTGACCACTTTCCATGTGTCCTCAGACTGCAGCCTCAACTGCCATATATGCGCCCGCGACGCTGGAAGTTTGCCCAAGCCGATTGGACACTTTTTTCGTCTCTCGCGACATTCGATGACCGTCGCTTTCCCAGCGTCGACGATGAGGTCACACATATTACCGACGTTATCCTTACAGCTGCGGAACGTTCAATACCACGCACCTCCGAATTGCCCCGGCGCCCCCCAGTTCCTTGGTGGAACGAGGCATGCCGTGATGCAATACGTGAGCGGCGACGTGCTCTTCGCATTTTCCGTCACCATCCTACTTTGGCCAACTGTATCCGCTATAAGCAGCTCCGTGCGCGATGCTGTCGCGTCATCCGCGATAGCAAGAAGGCAAGCTGGAAATTCTTTATTAGCTCATTTAACACCTTCACTCCCTCCTCGGAAGTTTGGAGTCGGCTTCGACGGTTCTCAGGCGCGCCTAGTTTCTCCCCGGTTTCTGGGCTCACTGTCGCGCATGATACCTTAGTGGACCCCGTCGCAATTTCTAACTCGTTGGGTCAGCACTTTGCTGAGATTTCGAGCTCTTCACATTACCCGCCAGCGTTTCTCCCGAAGAAACGTGCAGCGGAAGTGCGACCTCTTGCTTTTCCCTCTCAAAATCACGAAAGCTACAATACTGTTTTCTCCATGCGGGAACTCCAACATGCCCTCTCATCTTCTCGCTCCTCCGCCCCGGGACCGGATGGTATCCATGTCCAAATGTTGCTGCATTTATCAACCCCTAGTCTGCGTTACCTCCTTCGCCTTTATAATCGAATTTGGACCGACAGTACCTTTCCCAAACGGTGGCGGGAAGCTGTTGTCGTTCCCGTTCCGAAACCTGGAAAGGACAAACATCTCCCCTCTAGCTATCGCCCCATTTCTCTCACGAGTAGTGTCTGTAAGGTTTTGGAGCGTATGGTGAATTACCGTTTAGCTTGGTGGCTAGAATCCCGCAGTCTTTTAACACCAGCCCAATGCGGATTTCGGAAGCATCGTTCTGCCGTTGACCATCTTGTTGCTCTCTCCACTTATATCATGAACAATTTTCTCCGGAAACGCCAAACGGTAGCAATATTTTTTGATCTGGAGAGAGCATATGATACCTGTTGGAGGACAGGCATCCTCCGCACACTGTTCTCTTGGGGCCTTCGAGGCCTGCTGCCCCTTTTTCTTCGCGAATTTATGGCAGAGCGCACTTTTAGGGTGCGGGTGAACACTACTCTCTCCCGTACTTTCTCCCAAGAAAACGGGGTACCCCAGGGATCCGTGCTGAGTGTTGTACTATTTGCCATCGCCATAAATCCAATTATGGATTGTCTCCCTCCTGATGTCTCGGGCTCCCTCTTTGTGGACGATTTTGCGATCTACTACAGCTCTCAACGGACCAGCCTTCTTGAACGACGTCTTCAAGGATGTCTCGATCGCCTCCACTCGTGGAGCATCGAAACTGGCTTCCGTTTCTCACCCAGTAAGACCGTTTGTGTCAATTTTTGGCGACGTAAGGAGTTTCTTCCGCCCTCCTTACATCTAGGTCCTGTCAACCTTCCGTTTTCAGACGTCGCTAAATTCTTGGGTCTTATGTTTGACAGAAAACTAAGCTGGTCCTCCCACGTTTCCTATCTTTCGGCTCGCTGTCTGCGATCGCTTAACACCCTCCGTGTCCTGAATGGTACCTCCTGGGGAGCGGACCGAGTGGTCCTTCTCCGCCTCTATCGCGCCTTAGTGCGCTCGAAATTGGATTATGGAAGCATAGTCTACTCCTCTGCTCGGCCGTCTATTCTTCGGCGTCTCGACTCTATCCACCACCGTGGATTACGTTTAGTGTCTGGAGCTTTTTACACTAGCCCTGTGGAAAGCCTTTATGCTGAGACTGCTGAACCTCCGCTGTCCAATCGGCGGGCAGTACTCCTGAGTCGTTATGCTAGCCATCTGTCTTCCATGCCTACTAATCCAGCCCATGACCTTTTTTTCGACGACTCCTCTGATGTAGGGTATGCAGGCCGCTCCTCTTCCCTACTACCCCCGGGAGTCCGCTTCCGTCAACTGCTCCATTCTCTTTCCTTCCGCTTTCCTAAAACCTTCTGGACAACTTGGGGTACAGCACCGCCTTGGCTCCGTCCCCGGATCTGCCTGCTCCGTGACCTTTGTCAATTTCCCAAGGATGGTACCCCTACACTTGTTTATCGTCGGGCATTTGCTGCTCTATGTGCAGCAATGACGGAGGCCACATTTATTTACACCGACGGCTCGAAAACATCGTTAGGTGTAGGGAGTGCTTATATTGTTGGCGACACCCCAAATCAATTTCGGCTTCCCGACCAGTGTTCGGTTTATACTGCGGAGCTTTACGCTGTTCTCCAGGCTGTCCACTACATCCGCCGCCATCAGCGGATACAGTACGTAATCTGCTCAGATTCTCTCAGTTCTCTCCTCAGTCTCCAAGCTCTTTACCCTGTGCACCCTCTGGTCCACCGGATTCAGGACTGTCTGCGCTTGCTCCACCTGAGGGGCGTCTCGGTGGCGTTCCTCTGGCTCCCGGGACACGCTGGTATCTGTGGGAATGAGGCGGCTGATATAGCGGCCAAGGCCGCAGTCTCTCTTCCTCGGCCAGCTATTCGGTCGCTTCCCTTCACCGATCTACGGAGCGGTTTATGTCGCCAAGTTGCTCATTTATGGCATGCGCATTGGTCGGCACTTCCCTGTAATAAATTGCGGGAAGTGAAAGCCCTTCCTTGCGCTTGGACCTCTTCCTCCCGAACGCGTCGTCGGGAGGAGGTAATTTTAGCTAGACTCCGGATAGGGCACTGTCGTTTTAGCCATCGACATCTTTTAAGCGGCGATCCTCCCCCACTCTGTCCCCACTGCTCTCAGCTGTGGACGGTAAGACACGTTTTAATTGAATGCCCCTATTTTAATCCGTTACGCTCCCGTCTACAGCTATCGCCCGATCTATCGTCGATTTTAGCAGATGACACGCGCTCCGCCGACCGCGTTCTCCAGTTTATTAGTGACAGTGAAATGGCGTCAGTCATTTGAACCTTTTTTTGGGGACAATCACCCCCTTCCTGTAGTGGATTTTTAAGCATTCTTCTATTTTTAGTTTCTCAAATTTTCTGACTTTGTTCCCATTGCTGCTGGTTTTAAAATTCGGTTTTTTACTGTCTTAAGTCACGGGCTGGGCGCTAATGACCTTAGCAGTTTTGCGCCCTAAAACCACAAAAAAAAAAAAAAAAAAAAAAAAAAAAAAAAAAAAAAAAAAAAAAAAAAATGTAAGGAGAGACCTGCAGGTGACATTGACTGCAGAGGAGAGGATGAGTGCTTTGAAATTGAATTGGTTTGGTCATGTGAAGTGAATGCACCCGACTTGTACTCCATGCCAGTATTTGGAGATGGAGGTACCAGGAAGAAGACCAATTGGGTGGCCTAGAAAGAGATGGACAGACCAGGTTAAGGAAGATCACAAGAGGAGAGGAGTAACATGGGATGTAGTGGAGAGGGAAAAGCTATACCAGAACAGAAACCAGTGGAGGCATACTGTTCACAAAGTTCCTACCCAGCTCGCTGGAGGGAAGTCCTGATGATGATGATGATGACAGGTGATGGTAGCATTGCGTACACAAGGTATAAAAGGGCAGTGCATTGGTGGAGCTTTCATTTGTATTCACGATTCATGTGAAAAAGTTTCTGACATGATGATGATCGCACATTGGGTATTGACAGACTTTGAACGTGGAGTGGTAGTTGGAACTAGATGCATTGGACATTCCATTTCTGAAGTCGTTAGGTGCTAACAGATAAGCAACACTGAGTGAAATAACTACAGAAATTCAGTGTAGGACATACGACGACTATATCCGTTAGGACATTTTGACAAAATTTGGCATTCCCGGGCTATGGCAGCAGGCAACTTGAGTGCCTTTGCTAACAGCACGACATCGCATGCAGCACCTCTCCTAGGCTCAGGACCATATCAGTTGGACCCTAGATAACTGGAAGACTGTGGCCTGGTCAGATGAGTCCCAGTTTCAGTTGGTAAGAGCTGATTGTAGTGCTTGACTGTGGCACAGACTGCATGAAGCCATGGGCCCAAGTTTTCAACAATTCTGGACAATTCGAGCAAATGATTTAGGCATTCACATTGCCCGACATGAATCCCATCGAACCTTTATAGGAGGCATAATCTGTATCACTTCAGGCAGGGGCGTTACCTTTACAGTCTCGGATGTTATTGAATTTAGGATACGTTAAAATTCAGGAGTGAGTAAGAAACATGTTGGCCTATTTTTTTTTTCCTACAAAAAAATTCCTGCCTCGAGATACCGGCCTCCAAAGATGACACTGGGAACACCATTTTGAAGATTCGAATTTCGGAAAATTTTTTGAAATGCTATAACTCTGTAACAGTTCTAGATATTTGTTTTTTGTTTAAAAGGTGATTACAATGGTTTCCCTCATTTGGACATAACTGTCAAAGTTCTTTTACTGTCGCCTTTCGCCTTTTGAATTTTTTTTTTTTAACAGTCGTCCCCCTCCCCCTCCCCCCCCCCCCAAAAAAAAAAAAAAAAAATTAATCAAAGAGAAAAGTTGGAATCTTTTTCTGTTGATGAGTACCATGTAGTACTATATTCTCTGTAAAAGAGAGCTTCCACTTCTTGGGGGTAATATATGTCTTCACTGAAGTTGTTTCTTACTGATTTCTTTGTTACAATGTTTATTTCTATTGTCTTTGCTGCAGTTTAAGAAATAACTTTGTTGCAGTTTCTTGTCAGTTTGTTGTGGTTGTTCATTGCAGGTTTCTGTATTGCAGTTGTTCAGTTGTAATTTGTTTATTGAAGAGGCTTCTAAGAAATCTGAGACCATCCAGTGAGTTCTGTGTTTTCCTGAGGAATTTGCCAGTTGAAAGAGTTGCAGTGTGTTTTGTGAAAAGGACTGTGTGAAATGTCTTCTGACTGGGGCCACAGAAGAGTGAAGTGTGCTGACTATTTGCATATCCATAAAAGAGTGATGTACACTATGTGATCAAAAGTATCCGGACACCCCCAAAAACATACATTTTTCATATTAGGTGCATTGTGCTGCCACCTACTACCAGGTACTCCTTATCAGCGACCTCAGTAGTCATTAGACATCGTGAGAGAGCAGAATGGGGCACTCGGTGCAACTCAGACTTCGAACGTAGTCAGGTGATTGGGTGTCACTTGTGTCATTCGTCTGTACATGAGATTTCCACACTCCTAAACATCCCCAGCTCCACCCTTTCTGATGTGGTATTGAAGTTGAAACATGAAGGGACATGTACAGCACAAAAGCGTACTGGCCAACCTCGTCTGTTGACTGACAAAGACCGCAGACAGTTGAAGAGTGTCATAATGTGTAATAAGCAGACATCTATCCAGACCTACACACAGGAATTCCAAACTGCATCAAGATCCACTGCAAGTACTATGACAGTTAGGCGGGAGGTGAGAAAACTTGAAGTCGAGCGGCTGCTCAGAAGCCACACATCACACCATTAAATGCCAAATGACACTTTGCTTGGTGTAAGGAGCGTAAACATTGAACGATTCAACAGTGGAGAAACATTGTATGGAGTGACGAATCACGGTACACAATGTGGCGATTCGATGGCAGAGTGTAGGTATGGCGAATGCCTGGTGAACGTCATCAGCCAGCTTGTGTAGTGCCAACAGTAAAATTCGCAGGTGGCGATGTTATGGTGTGGTCGTGTTTTTCATGGAGGGGAGTTGCACCCCTTGTTGTTTTGCGTGGCACTATCACAGCTCAGGCCCACATTGATGTTTTAAGCACCTTCCGTTGAAGAGCAATTCGGGGATGACGATTGCATCTTTCAACAAGATCGAGCACCTGATCATAATACACGGCCTGTGGCGGAGTGGTTACATGACAATAACGTTCCTGCAATGGACTGGCCTGCATAGGGTCCTGACCTGAATCCTATAGAACACCTCTGGGGTGTTTTGGAACTCCGACTTCATGCCAGGCGTCACTGACGGACACAGATACCTCTCCTCAGTGCAGCACTCTGTAAAGAATGGGCTGCCATTCCTCAAGAAAACTTCCAATGCCTGATTGAATGTATGCCTGCCGGAGTGGAAGCTGTCATCAAGGCTAAGGGTGTGCTAACACCATATTGAATTCCAGCATTGTCGATGAAAGGCACCACGAACTTGTAAGCCATTTTCAGCCAGGTGCCCAGATACTTTAGATCACATAGTTTATAAGACAAACAAAAACAGACTTTGTTCAGGTTGGGAATAAGTGTTCTCATTTGAAGGCTCTGTTTTAAAGGGAACATTTTTCCAGTGATGAATTTCTGTGTTCTAAATGTTTTGACAGAATAACAACAGCGATAATATCTGAATAAAGTGAAGCCTCCCATGGTGAAGATGATGTAGATTCTGCATCAGTAGAGGGAGAATTAAAAACCATGGATCAGTCAACTACAGAGGTAGGTGTTAGTCTTGTTAAGAAACCGTGGTCAGTAAAGTCATAAGCTACATGCATCAAGAAAGCGCAGAGAAATTACTAAAGCTATGGATGAATACAGTACAGCAAAACTGACCACACTCTTCAAAGTAGAAATTCCATCTTCAGAAGAAAATGAACCAAAGCACTCTTGCACCACTTGCCAGGAATTTTTCACAAATATCAATTCAGCTGTTTCCAGAATGAGATTTTCACTCTGCAGCGGAGTGTGCGCTGATATGAAACTTCCTGGCAGATTAAAACTGTGTGCCCGACCGAGACTCGAACTCGGGACCTTTGCCTTTCGCGGGCAAGTGCTCTACCATCTGAGCTACCGAAGCACGACTCACGCCCGGTACTCACAGCTTACAGATACTGGCAGAAGTAAAGCTTTGAGTACCGGGCGTGAGTCGTGCTTCGGTAGCTCAGATGGTAGAGCACTTGCCCGCGAAAGGCAAAGGTCAAGAGTTCGAGTCTCGGTCAGGCACACAGTTTTAATCTGCCCAGAAGTTTCAATTCAGCTGTTGAATATTGTGCATCCTACAGTGAAATGGCGCAAGTTTTAACTATTATTCCAGAGACATTTTCAAAGAAAACAATTTTGAATCACATTCCATCAGTATCAAAGTACATGGTAGATAAATCAAGAAAAGTGAGGTCTGTAAAAAGTCTTTAGAAGACCAGATCCCTATTATGGTCACCCTGTAGAAGCAGCTCATGTTCAAATAGTACAGTCATTTAATCTGGAAGATAAATGAGACTGTTCTTGCCAGAGTACCAACAAAAAAGACACACAACTGTTACAGTTGCAAGTCAAAAAAGTTGTGAAAGTGAAGAGGTGCATGACTCGAAGTATTAAAGAACCTTTTGCAATTTATTAGAGCAACTATACAACTTCTCATATTGGAAGATCAAAATTTTATGCACTACAACCTAAGTGGGTAGTTCCATACCCACCTAGAGATGTCTGTCTGTGTGTACTGCGCGAATTTTGAACTTTGTGTGATAACTTGAAGAACTTACTGGAGCACGTGATGTATGACGTCTTGGTTGGGCGTGTGAAGTCATTAGTAGTCTGTGACAAAAAGCGAGAGACTTGATTGTTTGGAGAATGTAGTGACTGTCCTGGAAAGGGAGGACTGTCTTTACAGACACTTGGCTTGGAAGGCGTAGCAGATAACTCTGCAGAAATTACATATGTGACATGGGAGGAAAATACACTAATTAAGAAAACTGTTGCCTTTGACAGTTTCATTGATGAACTTAGTAAATGGTCAGTGAAAGCAGTGACACACCAGCATCTGGAGAAATTGCAACAACACATTGTAGAAGTGAAAGGATGTGTACAGGCTGAAGAACTATGTTTAGTACTTCACTGTGATTTTGCTGAGAACTGGTCTGTAATTCTCCCACAAGAAGTACAAGGATATAATTGGAGTAATTACCAGGTTTCAATTTTTACAGGAGTGACATATTTTCAAAACAAGACCACACTTGTTGCAGTTATAAGTGATGACTCAGCACATGTTTTGCTAGCAGTGCGCAAAATTCTTCAACTGCAAATAGGGGCAGAGAAGATCATCATTATTTCTGATGGTGCTCTTAGTCATTTTAAAAATCATTACCAGCTGTTTGAATTGAGTAAGTTGCTTGTGCCAACTGACTGGGTATACAGTGCTACTGGTCACAGGAAGTGGCCCTGTGATGATTTAGGTAGTCTGCTGAAGCACCATGCTACAAAACCTAATCTTTCCATACCAAATACAGCTGCGGTTCAGGATGATTAGGGTTTTACAATAGTTGTGAAATCTTACACATCCACAGCCCTCATTCTTTTGTCCAAAGAGGAAATCGAAGAATTCCACGAGCAGGGAAGAAAAAAGGTCCAAACAAACTTCTCCTGTGGAAGGAATTTAGAAGAGACATTTTTGGACTCAAAGTGATGCATGCACTTTAAAGAGCAAGAAAGAAGAAATTTCCTTCGTTTAGTCAACACCTCAGAAACAGCAGGATAATATTGAGATTCACAACCTGACGAGGAGGAGGATGTTTGTGGCGTTTGTGTATGACTGTGACTGGTGGATTGCAGAGATTATAGACACCAGTTATGAGTTAAACGAGGTAGTTGTGAACTATATGCTACCACATGGACCAGCTGCTGGATATAGGTTTCCAGCTGGAGGACAGCGCCATCAGTGCTCCAGTTCCTATTGTTTCAACAGAAAAGCATCACTCTATATCAAAGGAAGATATTGAAGCAGTGGAGCACATTTTTAGTTCATTGATTGGCTAATTTCAGTACGAAACAGAAGTCACAGAAGCTGTATAAATTGAAATTTTTAAGCCTGTGGATCATTCATATACATTTTGGAACCATTGAAAATGCTTGAAAAATGAGTCTCTTATCTTTCAAAACTAAAATTATGTTAAATAAGGTTAGGTTTTGATTTTTATGAGCCAGTTATGTCATAATGTGGTAATAAAACCGGTTTTATGTATGGCAAAAATTTCAATTGTTTATAAAACCTGTTCAGCCTAAAAGTGGAAGCTCTCCTTTTCTGGGAATGGAATCAACAGAGAAAAAACAAAATTTTATGGATTGGCATTTTTGAAAAAAAAATTCCATAAATTATAAAAAAGTTCAGAATGCTAGTAAAAGAACAGATAAGTCCAAATGGAAGCTTTCTGTATCATGAAGCAATTATCTTTCAAATAAAAAAAACCAACAAAATGTCTAGAACTGTTCCAGAAATACAGTATTTTAAAATTTTTTCCAAAATTCGCATCTTCAAAATTATATGTGCAGTGTCATCATTGGAAGGCTGTATCTCGGAGCAGACATTTTTTTGGAGAAAACAAAAAAATACTTGTCTTTTACTTAATCCTTCATTTTAACATATGCTAAATTCAATAAAATCCGAGACTGTGAAGGTAAGATTTTTTCCTAGCCTGCCTGAATTGATAAGGACTATGTCAGGACATAACCAAGAAATCACTTTGTGCACAACATCCTGCACCAGCAACACTTTATCAGTTATGGATGGCTATGGCTATAGAGGCAACATGACTCAGTGTTTCTTAGGGGACTTTCAACGACTGTGTCTATATAATGAAACTTACCTCTTGGGTATGAATGGCATTTCTGTGGTGAAATCTAAAACACTATCATAGAACAAAGGAAAGAATATATATGTGACAGTTGAGATCCACTAATTTGTAATATTTGAGTCGTGTCTCCGTCACTTAAAAAAATGGATGTCTAAAAAGATTGTGAAGTTTTTGCAGTGACGTTATGTCGTTTCAGGGTGTATACGACCCGTGACAACCGGGAGATCCGGGAAAACCCGGGAATTCTTCATTGTTTTAGTTTTCAGTTAAATTTTTGTAATTTTGACTAGTAATAAACGATACGCTATCAAAGGAGATTACTGTATCCCGCTACTGCAGAATAATACTTCAACAATTAAACATAAAGGAGAGAAAAAAACGAAAATAACTTAATTTGCAAAGGAAATGTGCCATATACGACGACGACACACAGTGCTCGTGCAAGCGTCTGCCAATTGAAAATGTGTCAAAGGCTGTGTGTCAAAGGCTGTGTGTCAAAGGCTGTAGGAAGACTGTGCAGTGCTTCATAACAACAAATTGCCTCCAATGAGCGTGAAGTCGCAACTGTTTATGTTCGATTTGTTTTAGCAGTTACGCGCGGGCTCATGCGCATTCGCAGTTGAGTCACGTTTGAGGAGTAGATTCTCCCACTTCTGGCTACAGGAATGTGGCTGTTGGCTGTGCAAGCAGTCGCAGCAAGTAGCTAGATGCTACCGGCAAAAGGGGAGGGGGGGCCTAATTCATATTCTTGAAGAAAAAAAAACTTGTTTCACAAAGTGCCTAGCATCCAGCGTACTTTTGTCTATCGATTATTCATATGATTTTGAAACGCTTCCCTGTTGGTTTTTGAACATGTTTGAACACATTTTAAGTTGACTTTTGAATGAATCATAAGTTGACTTTTGAATGCATGCACGACTGTCAGGAGAATCATCGTCGCATCTAGAAATAAACTTTCTGCAGACAAAAGGGGACGGGGCTATACGAGCTGAGGGAGTAAAGCCGAACGGATGAATGCCAATCACTGTCTGATTATGTGGTTGATCGGGTTTGCGAATGATCAGCATTGTTATAATTACTTGCAAAATCCATAGATTCAGACTACCAGAATCTAAATAAACGATGACAGGAATAACAGGTGAGAGAGATTACGTATTATCGGTGGAGGTTCGAGTCCTCCCTTGGGCATGGGTGTGTGTTTTTGTCCTTAGGGTAATTTAGGTTAAAGTAGTGTGTAAGCTTAGGGACTGTTGGCCTTAGCAGTTAAGTCCCATAAGATTTCACACACACCTCTTCTCGGTGTATCCAAGAAAATGAAATTTTGACAAAATTTTTGGCCAGATTGTTACACTAGTAAGGACCAGCAGTACAGTCCCCGGCTTGCAGCCGCGGAAGTTCTATTCTGGAAGTAATGCGGAAAACGTGTTGTTCGAACACGTAGTAATGCCTAACCTGAAAATAATAGCGGGATAACTAAACCTGTGATTCTGGCAGGTTTAGTGAAGTTAATCGGCGAACAAATTTTGACAATGGCAGCAATAGCTACAGAATTGGTGATGACAAGATTGTTTGTTAGAAGGAGGAAGGAGAAGAAACGGGGACATCGCACAAATTATGGAAGAATAAGATGATTTCAAATTTATATAAAAATTTCGTAACGCTACTTTTCGATCTCGTGCTTGAGAAGCTGGTGCGTATGAATGAAATGTGAAACTATTTCCCAACATAAAGCTTTTGGCTTGTAGTAGGCCTAATTGGCATTTGATATTGGTACTTCATGGATTATGTTCTGCCATGTTATAAAAAAGGCCATTTGTGCCAAAACAGTCTCGTTTATTTGGTGTGTAACAAAATTGCTGTCATATTAGAAAAGCCTATTTTGTTTTATCTAGCAGACAGTGACAAAATAGACGTAATCAGATCGAGAAACCACACCAGTATTGGGTATTTATTTGTATTAACAGCTTTTTCAGTATTAGATAAAGACATTTCGATTTTTCATGTAGCAAAACGTTTGACGAACTTTGATGAGATAATAGATTCTTTCGCAGAAAGGAAAGCACGCCATAAAGCGGTAGCAAGTTTAGAGAGAAAAAATGCTAGGAGCAAAGGTTTGAAGAAATGTGTGATTTCTTGCTTATCTCTTGTCAGTATTGATTTTATATATCCTATATTTAATTTTATGTCGCACAAAACAGCAAGTTATTAACTAATAGGCAATAAAGAGCTCAGATTTTCTAAAGAGTTCTTGTTCTCTCGATTACAAATAATCCCATCCGCTATTATTTGCGAGATTCTTTTTTTTTTTTTTTCTTTCTTTCTTTTTTTTCCTTTTTTTTTAAAAAAAGAAAAGAAAAAGAAAAAGACGTCAAACCGGCCAACTGGGAGCAGGAGAGGCACTACAGGACATTTCAATTTCCACTCTCCTGAGTATAGTTTGGACGTGTGGTAGAAAAATGCTTTGTGAAGAGGCGTGGCCCTGCACTTTGGTATACTTAAAACTAAATAATATGTCTTGCATTTCCCCGAATACATATGTTTTATGTTTCAGACTTTTCAGAAAGATGAGCCCTACAAGACGAACATATTTTGAAAATTCGATTTTTTTTTTTAGTATTGACCCCGTTCGCAAATGTCGTAGATCCGGGGCTGATGCGCAGAGCAGTTCGAGTTATAGTGGGTAGTCTCCATGTGACCCGTGTTTACATTTAGTGATTTTGCTGTTTCCCCTTCGTTTACTCTCAAGTGAAATAAAAGCAAAACGGATATCTGGGAGCTATCAAGTAAATTAAAACACATTCACGTAATTACGGAAGTCTAAAATATGTCATTAGTTTCAGATTTTATTTTATTTCCATGTTTCTGATAGTCGAGCATTAATCGCCTTGCGGAACAATAAAGTTATTTTTGTCTGTTTGCTAAAGAAATTTGACTTATGTTAACCTTTTCTGCAGAGGCAGTCAATGATGTTGTTGTTGTTGTTGTTGTTGTTGTTGTTGTTGTCTTCAGTCCTGAGACTGGTTTGATGCAGCTCTCCATGCTACTTTATCCTGTGCAAGCTTCTTCATCTCCCAGTACTTACTGCAACCTACATCCTTCTGAATCTGCTTAGTGTATTCATCTCTAGGTCTCCCTCTACGATTTTTATCCTCCATGCTGCCCTCAAATGCTAAATTTGTGATCCCTTGATGCCTCAGAACATCTCCTACCAACCGGTCCCTTCTTCTTGTCAAGTTGTGCCACAAACTCCTCTTCTCCCCAATTCTATTTAATACCTCCTCATTGGTTATGTGATCTATCCATCTAATCTTCAGCATTCCTCTGTAGCACCACATTTCGAAAGCTTCTATTCTCTTCTTGTCCAAACTAGTTGTCGTTCATGTTTCACTTCCATACATGGCTACACTCCATACAAATACTTTCAGAAACGACTTCCTGACATTTAAAACTATACTCGATGTTAACAAATTTCTCTTCCTCAGAAATGCTTTCCTTACCATTGCCTGTCTACATTTTATATCCTCTCTACTTCAACCATCATAAGTTATTTTGCTCCCCAAATAGCAAAACTCCTTTACTGCTTTAAGCGTCTCATCTCCTAATCTAATACCCTCAGCATCACCCGACTTAATTCGACTACATTCCATTATCCTCACTTTGCTTTTGTTGATGTTCATCTTATATCTTCCTTTCAAGACACTGTACATTCCGTTCAACTGCTCTTCTAAGTCCTTTGCTGTGTCTGACAGAATTACAATGTCATCGGCGAACCTCAAACGTTTTTATTTCTTCTCCATGGATTTTAATACCTACTCCGAACTTTTCTTTTGTTTCCTTTATTGCTTGCTCAATATACAGATTGAATAACATCGGGGAGAGGCTACAGCCCTGTCTCACTCCCTTCCCAACCACTGCTTCCCTTTCATGCCCCTCGACTCTTATAACTGCCATATGGTTTCTGTACAAATTGAAAACAGCCTTTCGCTCCCTGTATTTTACCCCTGCCATCTTTAGAATTTGAAAGAGGGTATTCCAGTCAACATTGTCAAAAGCTTTCTCTAAGTCTACAAATGCTAGAAACGTAGGTTTGCCTTTCCTTAATCTTTCTTCTAAGATAAGTCGTAGGGTCAGTTTTGCCTCATGTGTTCCAACATTTCTATGGAATCCAAACTGATCTTCCCCGAGGTTGGCTTCTATCAGTTTTTCCATTCGTCTGTAAAGAATTCATGTTAGTATTTTGCAGCTGTGACTTATTAAACTGATAGTTTGCTGGTTTTCACATCTGTCAACACCTGCTTTCTTTGGGACTGGAATTATTATATTCTTCTTGAAGTCTGAGGGTATTTTGCCTGTCTCATACATCTTGCTCACCAGATGGTAGAGTTTTGTTAGTACTGGCTCTCCCAAGGCCGTCAGTAGTTCCAATGGAATGTTGTCTACTCCCGAGGCCTTGTTTCGACTCAGGGTCTTTCAGTGCTGTGTTAAACTCTTCACGCAGTATCATATCTCCCATCTCATCTACACCTACACCCTCTTCCATTTCCATAATATTGTCCTCAAGTACATCGCTCTTGTATAGTCCCTCCATATACTCTTTCCACTTTTCTGCTTTCCCTTTTTTGCTTAGAATTGAGTTTCCATCTGAGCTCTTGATATTCATACAAGTGGTTCTCTTCTCTCCAAAGGTCTCTTTAATTTTCCTGTAGGCAGTATCTATCTTACCCCTAGTGAGATAAGCCTCTACATCCTTACATTTGTCTTCTAGCCATCCCTGCTTAGCCATTTTGCACTTCCTGTCGATCTCATTTTTGAGACCTCTGTATTCGCTTTTGCCTGCTTCATTTACTGCGTTTTTATATTTTCTCCTTTCATCAATTAAATTCAATATTTCTTCTGTTACTCAAGGATTTCTACTAGCCCTCGTCTTTTTACCTACTTGAACCTCTGCTGCCTTCACTATTTCATCCCTGAGAGCTACCCATTCTTCTTCTACTGAATTTCTTTCCCCCATTCCTGTCAATTGTTCCCTTATGCTCTCCCTGAAACTCTGTACAACCTCTGGTTTAGTCAGTTTATCCAGGTCCCATCTCCTTAAATTCCCACCTTTTTGCAGAGTCTTCAGTTTTAATCTACAGTTCGTAACCAATAGACTGTGGTCAGAGTCCACATCTGCCACTGGAAATGTCTTACAATTTAAAACCTGGTTCCTAAATCTCTCTCTTACCATTATATAATCTATCTGATACCTTCTAGTATCTCCAGGATTCTTCCATATATACAACCTTCTTTTATGATTCTTGAACCAAGTGTTAGGTATGATTAAGTTATGCTCTCCACTATGTTTCCTTCTCTCCCTTTTCCTACTGTCGAATTCCAGTCACCCATGACTATTAAATTTTCGTCTCCCTTCACTACCTGAATAATTTCTTTTATCTCATCATACATTTCATCAGTTTCTTCATCATCTGCAGAGCTAGTTGGCATATAAACTTGTTCTACTGTAGTAGGCATGGGCTTCGTGTCTTATCTTGGCCACAATAATGCGTTCACTATGCTGTTGGTAGTAGCTTACCCGCACTCCTATTTTTTTATTCATTATTAAACCTACTCCTGCATTACCCCTATTTGATTTTGTATTTATAACCCTTTATTCACCTGACCAAAAGTCTTGTTCCTGCTGCCACCGAACTTCACTAATTCCCACTATATCTAACTTCAACCTACCTGCCCGATTAAGGGGTCTGATGTTCCATGCTCCGATCCGTAGAACGCCAGTTTTCTTTCTCCTGATAACGACGTCCTCTTGAGTAGTCCCCACCCGGAGATCCGAATGGGCGACTATTTTACCTCCGGAATATTTTACCCAAGAGGACGCCATCATCATTTAACCATACAGTAAAGCTGCATGCCCTCGGGAAAAATTACGGCTGTAGTTTCCCCTTGCTTTCAGCCGTTCGTAGTACCAGCACAGCAAGGCCGTTTTGGTTAGTGTTGCAAGGCCAGATCAGTCAATCATCCAGACTGTTGCCCCTGCAACTACTGAAAAGGCTGCTGCCCCTCTTCAGGAACCACACGTTTGTCTGGCCTCTCAACAGGTACCCCTCCGTTGTGGTTGCACCTACGGTACAGCCATCTGCATCGCTGAGGCACGCAAGCCTCCCCACCAACGGCAAGATCCATGGTTCATGGGGGTGGGCAGTCAATGTATTTGAAACGAAATGTTTAATTCCACAGTAGTGGCTAGTTTCAACTGTTCGCTTCATTTCAAGTGCACGTTTTCATTTTCTAGCATGTATGGCGTTCTGCCATAATAAAGAAACAAACATGATATAATACAGTATTGGTGCTCCAAGAAAATTTATATCCCGGAACCCACACTGAAAAGCTTAATATCAGGTTGAAATCTAGTTCATTGGGAATCTGGACATACGAATGTGCACATTTTAATATGGTTCACGAAATTCTGATGCTCTTGCAGTATCCTCTGATGTTTTGTTTCTTTTATGACATAATGTATGATCTTTCAATGTTTTACATGTACGCACATATGGGCTTCCTACGTCATGATAGCTACCCAAGCGTGGTGTCGCCTGTTATCTGCGCTCTCTGGCAACTGCTGAAACGAACCTATTTCTAACAGGTCGCGGAAAAATATTGCAAATAGTGGTTTGAAAAGCATTACTTTCAAAGTAAATATCCTTTTACGTAAGTAGAACTATGTGCAAGAATGTACCATGAATTTATTACATCACGGAGTGTTACTCTCATTTAAAAATCAACTCTTTGATGAAGAGCCATTTAGAAGAATTTCGAACCCTGAAGATCAGACATGTATGTCATTATTAAAAATTTTACTGGCACATTTGTGTGATATATCATCAAGTGTAACACGCATAAAAAAGATCAATAGTATATGCGAAAGCCTAGCTTCTCTTGCAGCTTGAGACCAATATTATATGTGAAAGCTTTGCATTTCTTGTAGCAACACTATGAATATTAATGTAAACTATTAACTTTCCCTGTTTGTGTGTTCTTGCAACTTAACAGTGATGTTTGTTGGCTGACATCACGTGTCCTATGCTATGAATATCCACTGTCATCGGCTGGCGAGATCACATAAGATGAGCTATGAACGGCTTACAAAAGCGCATCGAAATCTCGATTTCAATTATTTGGAAAGTAACATGCGGTGTTTGGTGGAATTCCAATGTATACTTTAGTAATACGAAAATATGCAGCGTACATGTTGTTGCACATGACAGATATTTCGAAAACGTATCTTTTTCCCCAATTTTCGTTTTCTAAAGTGCCGGGAAATTGTACGCCCGTGGATTGATAAGGGAAAATATACTGTCACCTGGGAGAAAGTGTATTTTTAACCGGGAAATCCGGGAATTTTTTTTCCTTGTCCACGTATGCACCCTGCCTTTAAAAGTGAAACATATTTCTTAGAATAACCCTTCGAGGGTGAGGGTGCGATAAATCAACGGTGGTTTTGCTTCTTTGTGTTTCGTTTTCTTTGCCCCCAGACTTCCATTATCCTTAGTGTGTGTTCTTTTGTTGTTGTGTTGATGTCCTTCCATTAGCAGACTTCATTTCCTGAAATCCTGCCTCTTATGTTGTGTGTGTAATAAGTATTGTTATCTATTATGTCCAGTTTAATTCCAGGGCTTTTCATATTTTTGTCAATTTCAGTGAACCATTTGAGTTTGGATTTGTGGCTGTTTATTAAATTAAGATCTGCTAGGTTAGTCTGTTGTTATCCAGTCGGTATGTGTATCCATAAAGTTGTAGTTTTTTTTTCCCCCCCTCATTAAATCGATTAGCTTTTCTCTGATTGATCAAAATTTGTATTCAGTATTCAGCATTACTATTACTTTTAGATCCCAGTATTTTGCTTAGAATTCTTCTTTCAGCTTTTTCCAGTTTCCAACATCTCAAAATCTTGTTAGTTTAAATGTTTCTGAACATACAGTGTTTCAGGCTTTACCACTGTAGTGTCTTTGTTTTCTGTTGCAGGAAAAGATTTTTTTGTTATACAGGTTGACCCAAAAGTCTGTTAACATTTGAAAATGCTCTAATTCGTGCAATAATGTAGATAGAGAGATAGAACTTGACACACATGTCTGAAATTACATGGGGTTTTAATGCAATCAAAATGAGTGCAAACACTGGCTGACAGATAGAGTTGGACAGCAGCAAGTCAGTGATGCCACACATGAACGATGTACAAAATGACTTGTAGTTAGTCATATGTGCCACAAGTCGCAGCATGTTGACTTTACCAGAAAGCTTTACTCTCAGAATGGAAAATACGCTACTGCAGCTTTACGATCCTATTGCCATAAGGAAGATATTTGAATAGATAAAGGTCCCGTGACAAATGTCACTGTGAAGAAAATAGTCATGAAGTTTGAAGCCATGGGTTATTTAGATGATCGGCTCCATAATGGGCCACCATACACAAGTGCTACTGCTGTTAGGACAGTTCAGGAAGATATGGAGACTTTAGCAGGTTCGTTTCCACATGTTGAAGTCAGCGTTTGTTGAAGGTGCATGTCGCACCAGCATTCCACCCACTACTGATGGAGAGCACTAAGATCTACCCTCAAATGTTATCCATACTAAATCCAGCACCATCGTAAACTGTTAGCCACCGATTTTTATTACGTGAACAGCATTTGCAATGGGCCACTTCAAAAAATGGGGGAAGGTGGTGATTGGTTGTCTGACATATTGTGAACCGACAAAGCCCATTTCCCACTGGAAGGGTCTGCCAACACTTACAGTTGCAGAGTTTGGGCTACTAAAAACGCTAGAACTGTCACAGAAATCCAATTGCATGATGAGAAAGCTACAGTGTGGTGTGGATTTATCACGTCAGTCATGATCAGACCCTTTTACTTAGGGGAAGTGCTGGGTACTGTGTGTCAAACTGTCTGCATGACAGGTGCAAGGTACGGTGATGTGTTACAGAATTTTATCATCCCTAGCGTGGTTGATAAGCATGGATGGCGCTCCACTCTGTACTGGGAAATGTGTGAAATATGTCTTTGGGCACATTGTTTGATGAGGATCATGTGCTGAGCTGCCACTTCTGTCATGCTTGGTCTCCCAGGCCCCTAGACCTCAATCTGTATGATTATTGTTTGCGGGGTTACCTGAACTCGCAGGTCTACAGCGACCATGTGACCTCATTAGGGATGCTAAAAGACAACATCCGACAGCAGTTTCTCACCGTATCTACTGATGTTCTGTACAGTACTGTTCTCACCATTCTCCCTTGACTATGGGTACTGTTGATGAATGACATCGAGCATGATGAGCGTTTGTTGTAAAGAACATCTTTACTAAAAATCAATTGTCAGGCTAATTATCATTTTTGTATCATGTGTAGCACCATCTATTGGTCATTTTGTGCACGCCATATCATTCCAAGTATTTGTGTCAGTTCTTACCTCTCTACCTACATTATTCCATGAAATATTGAATTTTCAGATATTAATGGACTTCTTGGCCATCCTTACGTTTGTTGGTATATGGCATGCCCTTTCCACTTTATGTACTATATTTTTTATTGCTACCTTTTCTTCTGTGTTCCTCATTATCCATTTTCCTAGTTATTTAAAACATTTTGTTTTATATATTGTGTTTATAATTTTAAGATTGTGGGGAGCATCACTGATATTTGTCATGAACTGTGTTTTTTCAAATGATACTTGAAGCTCTATTTTGTCTGTTTTTATAGTTCTGTGATTTGTTCTTTGACACAGTCTTGTGGGTCAATAAGTAATGTCATATTGTCAGCAAAAGCGAGACAATTAATGGTGATTTTGTTTGGGTTTCTTCCTTATTGAACATCCTGAGTGTTGATGGATGGGACCATTGCTTTTCACAATATATATAAATGTCCTAGTAGATAGTATCGGAAGTTCCATGTGGCTTTTCGCGGATAATGCTGTAGTATACAGAGAAGTTGCAGCATTAGAAAATTGCAGCCAATTGCAGGAAGATCTGCAGCGGATAAGCACTTGGTGCAGGGAGTGGCAACTGACCCTTAACAAAGACAAATGTAATGTATTGCGAATACATAGAAAGAAGGATCCTTTATTGTATGAATATATTATATCGGAACAAACACTGGTAGCAGTTACTTCTGTGAAATATCTGGGAGTATGCGTACGGAACGATTTGAAGTGGAATGATCATAAAAATTAATTGTTGGTAAGGAGGGTGCCAGGTTGAGATTCATTGGGAGAGTCCTTAGAAAATGTAGACAATCAACAAAGGAGGTGGCTTACAAAACACTTGTTCAACCTATACTTGAGTATTGCTCATCAGTGTGGGATTCGTACCAGGTCAGGTTGACAGAGGAGATAGAGAAGATCCAAAGAAGAGCAGTGTGTTTTGTCACAGGGTTATTTGGTAAGCGTGATAGCATTACAGAGATGTTTAGCAAACTCAAGTGGCAGACTCTTCGAGAGAGGCGCTCTGCATCGCGGGGTAGCTTGCTGTCCAGGCTTCGAGAGGGTGCGTTTCTGGATGAAGTATCGAATATTTTACTTCCCCCTACTTACCGTATACCTCCCAAGGAGATCACGAATGTAAAATTAGAGATATTCGAGCGCGCACGGAGGCTTTCTGGCAGTCGTTCTTCCCGCGACCCATACGCGACTGGAACAGCAAAGGGAGGTAATGACAGTGGCATGTAAAGTGCCCTCCGCCACACACCGTTGGGTGGCTTGCGGAGTATAAATGTAGATGTAGATGTCAAAGGGCTTATACGGTTCCCTCGTCAATTTTACTTTGGATGGTTTTTTAAGTACCTTAATTTTTTTCTGCTGTTCCATTATCAAGTGCCTATTCTTTATAATGTTGATTACTGTACTTCTATCAATTGAGTCATAGGTCTTTTTACAATCTACAAAAGTTATCACATTTTTCAAGTTTCCAATTTTCCTTGTATAGATTTAGTATTTGCTTCACATAAGACCTTCCTTTTCTTAATCCTGCTTGATATTTCCCTAGTTTTGGACCAGGTGTTGCTTCAGCATTTTTTGTCACTGGCAAGAGGAAGAGTCTGCTATAATTGTTAGGATTTCTTCCCCTCCCCCCCCCCCCCCCTTTTTTTTTTTTTTTTTTTTTTTTTTTTTTTTTTTTTTTTTTTTTTTTTTTTGACGTGTTAAAACTGATGTCATTCTGTTGTTAAGCTGTTGTCCATTTTTCATTAATGATGTCTACTAGATGTAGAAAAATGTTGTCAGTGGTGTTTCCGTAATTCAGCAATAATATTTTTATTTTTATGTTTTGTGATTTTTCTGTTTTCCTCTGTCATTTGGTGGCTTTGGGTCTTGTATCTGGATTATGTTATCAAAATTAAATTCTTCTTTTGGTAGTTCAGTCATATAGTTCTTTGTCCCAGTCTGCAAGATCTGTGTTTTTGAATCTATAAACTGTAAACTAGCTGGTGTGTACTTCTTTAAACAATTTTTTATTGTTTTAGAATTAAGTCCGTGGTGTTTTGTTTAAAATGTTGCTCAGTTGACATTAGTTGATCTTTTATATGTTGTACTCTGATCTTAGATGCAGGCCCCTGGCTTCTACAAAATTTTCCCTGTTGTCATTTTCATTTTCTTTCCAGATATTCTGCACTCGAGTTACAAATAACTCACCACACTCATCATTCCACCAGATATGTTTCACTGTCTTTTTAAGAGGAATGGTTTCTTCTGCAGTCTGAATAATATCTTTTTGAAGTTTTTCCCAACTTTCAGTTCTTTCTTCCAAAAGCACTTAAAGATCATTTTGTCTTAGATAACTTTTGTATGCAAACTTTTTGGTTTGGTATTGCCCCTTTTTCTAAATCTTGGTCTGACCTTGAATTTAATGATAAATAGTGATCTGAATCTAAACTGGCACTCTTAGCCACTTTTACATTGGGACGTCCATCACAGAGTGTCTACTTACAGCAAATTGATGGAGTTATTTTTCATCCAAATCGGATTTGATAACAACCATATAGTTTGTTGTCTAGGGAGTTTATCGAAGACTGCAGGTTTCAGTACAGTGTTATGCTGTCTGCACAGACTTCAGTCTTTCTCAATTTGTGTTTGCGTTGGTTCTTTTAAGTGCAGGGAATTTTCTTACTGTGGATCTGTGGTGATGTTCCTTGTCAATTTGTGCATTAATCTCCAAGTGGTAGTATTGCAGTTTTTGCTGGAATGTGATATAGGGTAGCTGACACATTTTACCAAAAATTTTCTGTCTATTCTTTCTGAGTTCTTTTTTTTTTTGTGCATGTATCTATAAAACAGTTTAAGCTTTGTGTGGCGATTCAAATGTTAGTGTGTAAAGTCTTCCATTAATTTACTTAAATTCTGTTAAGATTTGATTTTAATGCGTTTCCTTTATAGTTAAACCTGTTCCAAATTGAGGTTTGTCGTTTAGAACTTTTTCCCTGGTTTGTGTTAAGTACCCTGAATCCTACTGAATTGTAGGGTGTTAATCAGTAAATTTTGTTTCTTGCAGTGCTGTTATCATTGTATTTTTTTTTTCTTATGAAAGGAAGGTAATTCATGTTTCTGTGTTTCATTCTATGGATTTGTTGTTCGTGCAGGTTTCAGGATGCCCAGGCTCATTCTTTGCATAATGCTGTAGGCCACCAGAATCCAAATGCACACTTTTCACTTCTGTGGAAGTGAGAGATTAGTTATTCCCTGGGGTAAAATCTCTTCCACAGTGCACATCCATTGTCAGCTGCTATATGTATGCTGGTACACGGTTTGTCAGTGTACTCTACGCACTCTCATCAATCACTGACTGTGGAATAAGTTAACTAACATGGTGGAAAAGCATATCACTAAAACAGTATTCATTGTTCTACAACAGAAACTGGTCCACATGGAATATAATGTAATGAGATCTGAGTAGTTAAGAATTATGAATCAGAGCTAAAGCTGTTAGTACTTAAATTACTCAAAGAAAGTTAAATTAGTGGAGCTGACATACCATATTGCTGCATGAAGATAGTAACTGTTCCGAAAGAACAGATACCTGTTATGACCAAGCAGCTTCTCTAGAAAGAAATGATAATTAATCAAAACCCTCAGCTGCCAACAGGTGTAGTTGACATACCTCAGTGGGGACAGCTGAAGATGTGTGCCCCGACCGGGACTCGAACCCAGGATCTCCTGCTTACACGGACTGTTGGGAATGTGGGTCTCACGGGAAGCGTGCAAGGGATAAGTCCCTGCAGTTGCGCTATCCTGTGTGCCCTCAGTGGCTCAGATGGATCGGGCGTCTGCCATGTAAGCAGGAGATCCCGGGTTTGAGTCCCGGTCAGGGCACACATTTTCAGCTGTCCCCATTGAGGTATATCAGCTACACCTGTTGGCAGCTGAGGTTTCGATTAATTATCATTTCCATATTTGTGCATTTGCTGAAGACAGGGAAGTACAAAACTGACACTTTATACCACCACTTTGAGTAACATCCATGTTTAACTGTTTATGGTACTCAATTCAGTAACTGTAAACAAAAGACAAAGCCATTTGTATAACATACAATTGTCCAGTGTACAATATTATACTGATAAAGTTTGATAACTGTATAAAAAGTTGGTTGTAGAAGCTTATTTGGTTGTTGTTAAGCTTGTATTGTAAATAATAGTGAACTTATTGTTATTGGTCAGTAGAATTTATAGGACAGAATTGTTCCTCTTTACAGGTGAAGCTGGAGAAGGTGCTCTGAATGCTACCAAGACAGATGGTGCAAATATAGACCGTGTTTCAACACGATCTTGGGCTGTTTCCTGTAATTATGATCCTAAGAAACTGATGAATAAGCTTTTCTGTGAAGATATTCGTTACCTTCTTAGTATGAAGCATCTATGGGAAAAGAGAACACCACCAACTCCTATAACATCAGAATCAGACCTTGATGAAGGTAATGTAGCCTTGTAAGAAAGTTCAGTAAATCACTGACTTAATAAAATATTATTTGCAGTAATTTTAGTGAAACTCTACAATGTGTTGTGTAAATTTTGTTTGTTAATAGCTTCAGAGGTTACTCATTTGAAAGATTAATCTAAAACTGACCTGTTGCTTTAAAACTCATTTATACACTGCAAATGCAAAGCTGTTTTGATAAGTCTGGTAGAAAAAGCGAGAAAAAATGTTTGTTTTATAAACAACTCCCCTTACTTTTCTACATAGTCTCCTTTGAGGGATATTCACTTGGTCCAGCAATCCTCCAACTTTTTCATCCCATCTGAAAAAATAGGTTCTTTCAAACTCCACAAAATACTCGTGGGCTGCTACTATCAGTTCCTCAGTCGATGAATATTTCTTCCCAGCAAGCCAAAGTTTCAAGTTGGGGAACAGAACAACTCATTTGGGCTTAAGTCTGGCGAATAGGGTGGATTAGAAACAAAGTCAAAGTGCAGTTCATATGTTTTTGCTATTGTTATTGCTGATGTGTGGGATAGCGCATTATCCTGGTGAAAGAGCACTTTTTTGCATGCTAACCAATGCAAGTTTCATATGATTCAATAATTAAGCATAATAGGATCCATGTATGACTCTGCCTTTTTCCAAGTAATCTATGAGGATTATTCCTTGGAAATTCAAAAAAACAGTGGCCATCACCTACCAGTTGACAAATGGGTTTTTGTCTTTTTCGGTGCTCTTTCATCAGCCTTTGTCCACTGTTATGACTCTAGTGTGTAATGATGGACCTAGGTTTCATCAGCAATTGCAGATCGACACAAAAGTTTTGCTGATAGTGATTAAACATTGCCAGACATTATACTGAAATGGTGTGCCGGATGCACTTTTGGTCGACTGTGAGCATTCGTGGCATCCACCTTCCACACAGCTTGTTCATAGTGCATTATCCATGCAGCATATTATACGCTCACTCAGTTGAGATTCCTACAGTCTTAGGAGTCTCATGAATTTTTATTAGGCGGTCTTGCATTACCTTATCATGGATTTTGTCAGTGGTTTCCTATGTGGTGACGTCAACTGGACAGCCGGAGTGTGCTTAGTCTTTGGTGCAGGTCCAAATGTGTTTAAATTCATTAATCCAAGAGTAAATGGTCATCAATGATTGTGCAGATTCCGCATGAACATCATCCAGTTCTGTTCCCAGTTGTGTGGCGGTCCTACCTTTCAAATGAAAATGTTTAATAACAGCATGAAACTCAGTTTTCTCCATTTTCAATCTACAGTTGACACACTGACCATTACAGACGGCTGTCAACAGTGAACTGTACACTGTACATGTAGAATTTTTTTTTTATACGATCCTTGGAATAATCAAGCTTACCAACCATGAAGGCGCAACAAAAATGTTCCATTCTTTCATGGAAATATACCAGAAGTATCAAACCACCCTCATAATTTCATTGCACCATGGAAGCAGATGTCTTTTAGAATAATAGTTAGATTTTGCTGTAAAGTGTTTGCACTTCCATTTAGCTTAGTCTATGAATATAACAATAATGTATCCGATCAGTCGCTTCATTTTCAGACTTCTACCAAAGTACTGAATTTTATTGGCATTAAAATACTTCCACATTAAAAAATATTTTTCTGTGTAATTACAGGTAGTAGTTCCAGTCTCTCAGCTGATGGTGACAGATCAAAAGATTTGTGGAGCTTAAAGGAATGTGTCAGTGTGTTTACTAATTCCTGTATGAATCTGAACAATAAATTAAAGGTAATAGTTTCCATTTTGGTATTATATTGATTACCATTTTAACAGTTTGATATAACTAATGATGAAAAAGTATTAGTTTTAAGCACCATGAAATTTGTTATGAAAGATATGCTGGCACCTTACTGAGATCATGGCATCTAGCAGCAGTGTCCCTTAATTCAAGAGATGCAAAGTTTCCCCTTCAACACCTATTATTGTCCCATTACTCACCACATTGTCTTGTTTATCCACTACATCTTAGAGAACTGAGCTACTAAACTGATAGGCGTACGTCAGGGCAGACAGTGTATGCCATTTTGGTAACCATAGCAAAAAGCAAGGCTGTAGCAGTTTTATTTAAAGTGTTGTTTAGTGCCTGTGAGAGGGTTAATCGAACTTCTCTGTAAGTTTGCTTATATATATATATATATATATATATATATATATATATATATATATATATATATATATATATATATATATATATATATATATATAAAGCGCTGGCAGGTCGATAGACACACAAACAAACACAAACATACACACAAAATTCTAGCTTTCGCAACCAACGGTTGCCTCGTCAGGAAAGAGGGAAGGAGAAGGAAAGACAAAAGGATATGGGTTTTAAGGGAGAGGGTAAGGAGTCATTCCAATCCCGGGAGCGGAAAGACTTACCTTAGGGGGAAAAAAGGACAGGTATACACTTGCACACACACACATATCCATCCACACATACACAGACACAAGCAGACATTTGTAAAGGCAAAGAGTTTGGGCAGAGATGTCAGTCGGGACGGAAGTACAGAGGCAAAGATGATGTTGAAAGACAGGTGAGCTATGAGCGGTGGCAGATTGAAATTAGAAATTAGCGGAGATTGAGGCCTGGCGGATAGCGAGAAGAGAGGATATGCTGAAGGGCAAGTTCCCATCTCCGGAGTTCTGACAGGTTGGTGTTAGTGGGAAGTATCCAGATAACCCGGACGGTGTAACACTGTGCCAATATGTGCTGGCCGTGCACCAAGGCATGTTTAGCCACAGGGTGATCCTCATTACCAACAAACACTGTCTGCCTGTGTCCATTCATGCGAATGGACAGTTTGTTGCTGGTCATTCCCACATAGAACGCTTCACAGTGTAGGCAGGTCAGTTGGTAAATCACGTGGGTGCTTTCACACGTGGCTCTGCCTTTGATCGTGTACACCTTCCGGGTTACAGGACTGGAATAGGTGGTGGTGGGAGGGTGCATGGGACAGGTTTTACACCGGGGGCGGTTACAGGGGTAGGAGCCAGAGGGTAGGGAAGGTGGTTTGGGGATTTCATAGGGATGAACTAAGAGGTTACGAAGGTTAGGTGGACGGCGGAAAGACACTCTTGGTGGAGTGGGGAGGATTTCATGAAGGATGGATCTCATTTCAGGGCAGGATTTGAGGAAGTCGTATCCCTGCTGGAGAGCCACATTCAGAATCTGATCCAGTCCCGGAAAGTATCCTGTCACAAGTGGGGCACTTTTGGGGTTCTTCTGTGGAAGGTTCCGGGTTTGAGGAGATGAGGAAGTGGCTCTGGTTATTTGCTTCTGTACCAGGTCGGGAGGGTAGTTACGGGATGCAAAAGCTGTTTTCAGGTTGTTGGTGTAATGGTTCAAGGATTCCGGACTGGAGCAGATTCGTTTGCCACGAAGACCTAGGCTGTAGGGAAGGGACCGTTTGATGTGGAATGGGTGGCAGCTGTCATAATGGAGGTACTGTTGCTTGTTGGTGGGTTTGATGTGGACGGACGTGTGAAGCTGGCCATTGGACAGGTGGAGGTCAACGTCAAGGAAAGTGGCATGGGATTTAGAGTAGGACCAGGTGAATCTGATGGAACCAAAGGAGTTGAGGTTGGAGAGGAAATTCTGGAGTTCTTCTTCACTGTGAGTCCAGATCATGAAAATGTCATCAATAAATCTGTACCAAACTATGGGTTGGCAGGCCTGGGTAACCAAGAAGGCTTCCTCTAAGCGACCCATGAATAGGTTGGCGTATGCCTGGAACAGTTCCGTCCTCCGTCACAGCGGGACCCACCTCCTCTTCCTCAAAATCACCCTCTCCTAACCTTCCAGGAATTTCTGACTTCCAGCTTTGCCTCTCAATCCTTCTTAAAAAACCTTAATCCTACTCCCAACATCACCACTGCTGAAGCCCAGGCTATCCGTGATCTGAAGGCTGACCAATCCATCGTCATTCTTCCGGCGGACAAGGGTTCCACGACTGTGGTACTTGATCGTCGGGAGTATGTGGCTGAGGGACTGCGTCAGCTTTCAGACAACACTACTTACAAAGTTTGCCATGGTAATCCCATTCCTGATTTCCAGGAGGAGCTTCAAGGAATCCTCAGAACCTTAGGCCCCCTACGAAACCTTTCACCTGACTCCATCAACCTCCTGACCCCACCAACACCCCGCACCCCTACCTTCTACCTTCTTCCCAAAATTCACAAACCCAATCATCCCGGCCGTCCCATTGTAGCTGGTTACCAAGCCCCCACAGAACGCATCTCTGCCTGCGTAGATCAACACCTTCAACCCATTACATGCAGTCTCCCATCCTTCATCAAAGACACCAACCACTTTCTCGAACGCCTGGTCACCCCCAGAAACCATCCTTGTAACCATTGATGCCACTTCCTTATACACAAATATTCTGCATGTCCAGGGCCTCGCTGCGATGGAGCACTTCCTTTCACGCCGATCACCTGCCACCCTACCTAAAACCTCTTTCCTCATTACCTTAGCCAGCTTCATCCTGACCCACAACTTCTTCACTTTTGAAAACCAGACATACCAACAATTAAAGGGAACAGCCATGGGTACCAGGATGGCCCCCTCGTACGCCAACCTATTCATGGGTCGCTTAGAGGAAGCCTTCTTGGTTACCCAGGCCTGCCAACCCAAAGTTTGGTACAGATTTATTGATGACATCTTCATGATCTGGACTCACAGTGAAGAAGAACTCCAGAATTTCCTCTCCAACCTCAACTCCTTTGGTTCCATCAGATTCACCTGGTCCTACTCTAAATCCCATGCCACTTTCCTTGACGTTGACCTCCACCTGTCCAATGGCCAGCTTCACACGTCCGTCCACATCAAACCCACCAACAAGCAACAGTACCTCCATTATGACAGCTGCCACCCATTCCACATCAAACGGTCCCTTCCCTACAGCCTAGGTCTTCGTGGCAAACGAATCTGCTCCAGTCCGGAATCCTTGAACCATTACACCAACAACCTGAAAACAGCTTTTGCATCCCGTAACTACCCTCCCGACCTGGTACAGAAGCAAATAACCAGAGCCACTTCCTCATCTCCTCAAACCCGGAACCTTCCACAGAAGAACCCCAAAAGTGCCCCACTTGTGACAGGATACTTTCCGGGACTGGATCAGATTCTGAATGTGGCTCTCCAGCAGGGATACGACTTCCTCAAATCCTGCCCTGAAATGAGATCCATCCTTCATGAAATCCTCCCCACTCCACCAAGAGTGTCTTTCCGCCGTCCACCTAACCTTCGTAACCTCTTAGTTCATCCCTATGAAATCCCCAAACCACCTTCCCTACCCTCTGGCTCCTACCCCTGTAACCGCCCCCGGTGTAAAACCTGTCCCATGCACCCTCCCACCACCACCTATTCCAGTCCTGTAACCCGGAAGGTGTACACGATCAAAGGCAGAGCCACGTGTGAAAGCACCCACGTGATTTACCAACTGACCTGCCTACACTGTGAAGCGTTCTATGTGGGAATGACCAGCAACAAACTGTCCATTCGCATGAATGGACACAGGCAGACAGTGTTTGTTGGTAATGAGGATCACCCTGTGGCTAAACATGCCTTGGTGCACGGCCAGCACATATTGGCACAGTGTTACACCGTCCGGGTTATCTGGATACTTCCCACTAACACCAACCTGTCAGAACTCCGGAGATGGGAACTTGCCCTTCAGCATATCCTCTCTTCTCGCTATCCGCCAGGCCTCAATCTCCGCTAATTTCTAATTTCAATCTGCCACCGCTCATAGCTCACCTGTCTTTCAACATCATCTTTGCCTCTGTACTTCCGTCCCGACTGACATCTCTGCCCAAACTCTTTGCCTTTACAAATGTCTGCTTGTGTCTGTGTATGTGTGGATGGATATGTGTGTGTGTGCAAGTGTATATCTGTCCTTTTTTCCCCCTAAGGTAAGTCTTTCCGCTCCCGGGATTGGAATGACTCCTTACCCTCTCCCTTAAAACCCATATACTTTTGTCTTTCCTTCTCCTTCCCTCTTTCCTGACGAGGCAACCGTTGGTTGCGAAAGCTAGAATTTTGTGTGTATGTTTGTGTTTGTTTGTGTGTCTATCGACCTGCCAGCGCTTTTTATATATATATATACAAACGAACACAAACATACACACAAAATTCAAGCTTTCACAACAAACTGTTTCCTCATCAGGAAAGAGGGGTTTTAAGGGAGAGGGTAAGGAGTCATTCCAGTCCCGGGAGCGGAAAGACTTACCTTAGGGGGGAAAAAAGGACGGGTACACACTCGCGCGCGCGCACACACACACATATCCATCCACACATATACAGACACAAGCAGACATATTTAAAGACCAGATCTGGTATGAAAAAGGGCGAAAAAGTGTTGGTTAAGTTGATCTTGTGGTGAACTTGGGTTGGTAGACAGTGATGTGCAAAAAGGTTAGGTGGTTGTGTTGCCGCTAAATCACGTTAAAGGACGGAGAAATTCGGGAAAATTTCGAAAAAACGTATTAAAGGAGTGGTGTTGTGGTGAAAGATTACGAAAATGGGGATAACATATGTTAACATATGTTAAATATGTCTGCTTGTGTCTGTATATGTGTGGATGGATATGTGTGTGTGTGTCTGCGCGAGTGTGTACCCGTCCTTTTTTCCCCCAAAGGTAAGTCTTTCCGCTCCCGGGACTGGAATGACTCCTTACCCTCTCCCTTAAAACCCACATCCTTTCGTCTTTCCCTCTCCTTCCCTCTTTCCTGATGAGGCAACAGTTTGTTGCGAAAGCTTGAATTTTGTGTGTATGTTTGTGTTCGTTTGTGTGTCTGTCGACCTGCCAGCACTTTCATTTGGTAAGTCACATCAACTTTGTTTTTATATATATATATATATATATATATATATATATATATATACTTAAAAACAAAGATAATGTGACTTACCAAATGAAAGTGCTGGCAGGTCGACAGACACACAAACGAACACAAACATACACACAAAATTCAAGCTTTCGCAACAAACTGTTGCCTCATCAGGAAAGAGGGAAGGAGAGGGAAAGACGAAAGGATGTGGGTTTTAAGGAAGAGGGTAAGGAGTCATTCCAGTCCCGGGAGCGGAAAGACTTACCTTAGGGGGAAAAAAGGACGGGTATACACTCGCACACACACACACACATATCCATCCACACATATACAGACACAAGCAGACATATTTAAAGACAAAGAGTTTGGGCAGAGATGTCAGTCGAGGCAGAAGCGCAGAGGCAAAGATGTTGAATGACAGGTGAGGTATGAGTGGCGGCAACTTGAAATTAGCGGAGATTGAGGCCTGGTGGATAACGGGAAGAGAGGATATATTGAAGAGCAAGTTCCCATCTCCGGAGTTCGGATAGGTTGGTGTTAGTAGGAAGTATCCAGATAACCCGGACGGTGTAACACTGCGCCAAGATGTGCTGGTCGTGCACCAAGGCATGTTTAGCCACAGGGTGATCCTCATTACCAACAAACACTGTCTGCCTGTGTCCATTCATGCGAATGGACAGTTTGTTGCTGGTCATTCCCACATAGAATGCATCACAGTGTAGGCAGGTCAGTTGGTAGATCACGTGGGTGCTTTCACACGTGGCTCTGCCTTTGATTGTGTACACCTTCCGGGTTACAGGACTGGAGTAGGTGGTGGTGGGAGGGTGCATGGGACAGGTTTTACACCGGGGGCGGTTACAAGGGTAGGAGCCAGAGGGTAGGGAAGGTGGTTTGGGGATTTCATAGGGATGAACTAAGAGGTTACGAAGGTTAGGTGGACGGCGGAAAGACACTCTTGGTGGAGTGGGGAGGATTTCATGAAGGATGGATCTCATTTCAGGGCAGGATTTGAGGAAGTCGTATCCCTGCTGGAGAGCCACATTCAGAATCTGATCCAGTCCCGGAAAGTATCCTGTCACAAGTGGGGCACTTTTGTGGTTCTTCTGTGGGAGGTTCTGGGTTTGAGAGGATGAGGAAGTGGCTCTGGTTATTTGCTTCTGTACCAGGTCGGGAGGGTAGTTGCGGGATGCGAAAGCTGTTGTCAGGTTGTTGGTGTAATGCTTCAGGGATTCCGGACTGGAGCAGATTCGTCCCGGGACTGGAATGACTCCTTACCCTCTTCCTTAAAACCCACATCCTTTCGTCTTTCCCTCTCCTTCCCTCTTTCCTGATGAGGCAACAGTTTGTTGCGAAAGCTTGAATTTTGTGTGTATGTTTGTGTTCGTTTGTGTGTCTGTCGACCTGCCAGCACTTTCATTTGGTAAGTCACATTATCTTTGTTTTTAAGTATATTTTTCCTTCGTGGAATGTTTCCTTCTATTATAACCATATCATTAATTTGAACCCAACAATTACGTTTGTTATTGTCGCCTTTGCATTTCGAAATCTTTCCTGTCGTCTTATTTCTCTTTTTTCTCTTTATTTTCTCTTTCTATTTTTACCAGTAGTTTCACTTTGTATTCACCTTCCCCTTTTACCGTTATCTACTATACAATTTTATCCCGCCTATATATGCTCAACAATACGTAACCCACTTCCCAATCATAACCAAAAAATTTTATTTTCGCTTTCAACACTACCGCTGCTATAAAATCCACCGTTTCCAGTTCAATAACAGCTGCTTTCACGTATTTAACAACCATTCTGGCTAGTTCGAATAACTTGAAGTTTATTTCCACTTCCGTTTTTCGCACATCACTGATCATTTTAGCCGCTCCCCACAGGTTTTAACGTCATTATTTCTACAATTGTTAGCCCCATTTTCGTAATCTTTCACCACAACACCACTCCTTTAATACGTTTTTTCGAAATTTTCTCGAAATTTTCCCGAATTTCTCCGTCCTTTGACGTGATTTAGCGGCAACACAACCACCTAACCTTTTTCCACATCGCTGTCTACCAACCCAAGTTCACCACAGGATCAACTTAACCAACACTTTTTCGCCTTTTTTCATACCAGATCTCCAGTTGCTTTCTAGTTCACCTTTATCTCTCCCCATATATTTCTATCTTTCTTTTTCATTTCAACCTCATGTTAAACTTTCCACCTTCAATACCATGTCACCCTCACAACACCCCCACAACGACCCCATTAAGTTTTATTTACATTCCCTCCGCAAACATGCCTTCACCCTAGCCAGATTACGCTCACATATTTTATTTTCTCAGGCTTGTCTGACATTTGGCATCACCCCCAAAGACCTCACACTTAAAGTTCCCATCTCTGGCTGCAACCCTTCTTTCCATCAGTCCCTATACCAGTTCCAAACTGAACAATCCATTGCCCTCACCCACCTAATCCTTCACCTACACATCAACTCAGCCAATGAACACACCCGTCAACTCCTATCCTAATAAAAGTCCTCAATCTTTCCTCTCCCACATCCACACCGGCTATTCAGAGCATCCTCCTACAGGCCAACCGCCAATTAGAACAGCATGCCACCCTTCACCTCAAAAAACTATCCAATCTCCTGGTTTCCCACCTCCGGAAAGGCAACTCACTCACCCTTCACAACCTTTCCAGCAAACCTCAACCACCTCTCATTGCACACAAACCCAGTCTCTCCCATCTACTCAATCTCCCACTTCCAGCTCCACTCCCTCCAAAACCTCAAAATTCCGATCAACACGATCTGGCACCACAACACCCTAATTCAGTAGTTAACCTTTCCTCCAAACCTCTCTCCCAATCCGAAACCTCTGTCCTATCCAAAGGCCTCACTTTCAGCCCCACTCCCAGATTCAACCAAACAGTCCTCGTCAAAGATTTACTGTCCTACATTCGTACTCTCTGCTGGAAGTATCACTTTGCCACGAAGAAAAATGATCCTAATCCTACCCCTAATGATCCAACTCCCCAAGAGACTATCCAAATTGAACCCTGCCTAGAACAGTTCCGTCCTCCATCACAGCGGGACCCACCTCCTCTTCCTCAAAATCACCCTCTCCAAACCTTCCAGGAATTTCTGACTTCCAGCCTTGCCTCTCAATCCTTCTTAAAAAACCTTAATCCTACTCCCAACATCACCACTGCTGAAGCCCAGGCTATCCGTGATCTGAAGGCTGACCGGTCCATCGTCATTCTTCCGGCGGACAAGGGTTCCACGACCGTGGTACTTGATCGTCGGGAGTATGTGGCTGAGGGACTGCGTCAGCTTTCAGACAACACCACATACAAAGTTTGCCAAGGTAATCCCATTCCTGATGTCCAGGCAGAGCTTCAAGGAATCCTCAGAACCTTAGGCCCCCTACAAAACCTTTCACCTGACTCCATCAACCTCCTGACCCCACCAACACCCCGCACCCCTACCTTCTACCTTCTTCCTAAAATTCACAAACCCAATCATCCCGGCCGCCCCATTGTAGCTGGTTACCAAGCCCCCACAGAACGTATCTCTGCCTACGTAGATCAACACCTTCAACCCATTACATGCAGTCTCCCATCCTTCATCAAAGACACCAACCACTTTCTCGAACGCCTGGAATCCTTACCCAATCCGTTACCCCCAGAAACCATCCTTGTAACCATTGATGCCACTTCCTTATACACAAATATCCCGCACGTCCAGGGCCTCGCTGCGATGGAGCACTTCCTTTCACGCCGATCACCTGCCGTCCTACCTAAAACCTCTTTCCTCATTACCTTAGCCAGCTTCATCCTGACCCACAACTTCTTCACTTTTGAAAACCAGACATACCAACAATTAAAGGGAACAGCCATGGGTACCAGGATGGCCCCCTCGTACGCCAACCTATTCATGGGTCGCTTAGAGGAAGCCTTCTTGGTTACCCAGGCCTGCCAACCCAAAGTTTGGTACAGATTTATTGATGACATCTTCATGATCTGGACTCACAGTGAAGAAGAACTCCAGAATTTCCTCTCCAACCTCAACTCCTTTGGTTCCATCAGATTCACCTGGTCCTACTCCAAATCCCATGCCACTTTCCTTGATGTTGACCTTCACCTGTCCAATGGCCAGCTTCACACATCCGTCCACATCAAACCCACCAACAAGCAACAGTACCTCCATTACGACAGCTGCCACCCATTCCACATCAAACGGTCCCTTCCCTACAGCCTAGGTCTTCGTGGCAAACGAATCTGCTCCAGTCCGGAATCCCTGAAGCATTACACCAACAACCTGACAACAGCTTTCGCATCCCGCAACTACCCTCCCGACCTGGTACAGAAGCAAATAACCAGAGCCACTTCCTCATCCTCTCAAACCCAGAACCTCCCACAGAAGAACCACAAAAGTGCCCCACTTGTGACAGGATACTTTCCGGGACTGGATCAGATTCTGAATGTGGCTCTCCAGCAGGGATACGACTTCCTCAAATCCTGCCCTGAAATGAGATCCATCCTTCATGAAATCCTCCCCACTCCACCAAGAGTGTCTTTCCGCCGTCCACCTAACCTTCGTAACCTCTTAGTTCATCCCTATGAAATCCCCAAACCACCTTCCCTACCCTCTGGCTCCTACCCTTGTAACCGCCCCCGGTGTAAAACCTGTCCCATGCACCCTCCCACCACCACCTACTCCAGTCCTGTAACCCGGAAGGTGTACACAATCAAAGGCAGAGCCACGTGTGAAAGCACCCACGTGATCTACCAACTGACCTGCCTACACTGTGATGCATTCTATGTGGGAATGACCAGCAACAAACTGTCCATTCGCATGAATGGACACAGGCAGACAGTGTTTGTTGGTAATGAGGATCACCCTGTGGCTAAACATGCCTTGGTGCACGACCAGCACATCTTGGCGCAGTGTTACACCGTCCGGGTTATCTGGATACTTCCTACTAACACCAACCTATCCGAACTCCGGAGATGGGAACTTGCTCTTCAATATATCCTCTCTTCCCGTTATCCACCAGGCCTCAATCTCCGCTAATTTCAAGTTGCCGCCACTCATACCTCACCTGTCATTCAACATCTTTGCCTCTGCGCTTCTGCCTCGACTGACATCTCTGCCCAAACTCTTTGTCTTTAAATATGTCTGCTTGTGTCTGTATATGTGTGGATGGATATGTGTGTGTGTGCGAGTGTATACCCGTCCTTTTTTCCCCCTAAGGTAAGTCTTTCCGCTCCCGGGACTGGAATGACTCCTTACCCTCTTCCTTAAAACCCACATCCTTTCGTCTTTCCCTCTCCTTCCCTCTTTCCTGATGAGGCAACAGTTTGTTGCGAAAGCTTGAATTTTGTGTGTATGTTTGTGTTCGTTTGTGTGTCTGTCGACCTGCCAGCACTTTCATTTGGTAAGTCACATTATCTTTGTTTTTAAGTATATTTTTCCTTCGTGGAATGTTTCCTTCTATTATATATATATATATATATATATATATATATATATATATATATATATATATATATATATATATATATATATATATATATATATATAATAGAGGGAAACGTTCCACGTGGGAAAAAATATATTTAAAAAGAAAGATGATGAGACTTACCAAACAAAAGCGCTGGCAGGTCGATAGACACACAAACAAACACAAACATACACACAAAATCTAGCTTTCGCAACCAATGGTTGCCTCGTCAGGAAAGAGGGAAGGAGAGGGAAAGACAAAAGGATTTGGGTTTTAAGGGAGAGGGTAAGGAGTCATTCCAATCCCGGGAGCGGAAAGACTTACCTTAGGGGGAAAAAAGGACAGGTATACACTCGCGCACACACACACATAGCCATCCTCATATACACAGACACAAGCAGACATTTTTCATTTGTCTGTGTATATGAGGATGGCTATGTGTGTGTGTGCGAGTGTATACCTGTCCTTTTTTCCCCCTAAGGTAAGTCTTTCCGCTCCCGGGATTGGAATGACTCCTTACCCTCTCCCTTAAAACCCAAATCCTTTTGTCTTTCCCTCTCCTTCCCTCTTTCCTGACGAGGCAACCATTGGTTGCGAAAGCTAGATTTTGTGTGTATGTTTGTGTTTGTTTGTGTGTCTATCGACCTGCCAGCGCTTTTGTTTGGTAAGTCTCATCATCTTTCTTTTTATATATATATATATATATATATATATATATATATATATATATATATATATATATATATACACAAAAGGGCTGGCAGGTCGATAAACAAACACAAACATACACACAAAATTCTAGCTTTCGCAACCAACGGTTGCCTCGTCAGGAAAGAGGGAAGGAGAGGGAAAGACGAAAGGATTTGGGTTTTAAGGGAGAGGGTAAGGAGTCATTCCAATCCCGGGAGCGGAAAGACTTACCTTAGGGGGAAAAAAGGACGGGTATACACACGCGCGCGCACACACACACATATCCATCCACACATATACAGGCACAAGCAGACATATACAGAGGCAAAGAGTTATCATCTTTGTTTTATATATATATATTGCCTCTTCAAATGTGCTCAGCAGTGTGGCACAATTGCAGTTAGCATCCAGTAAGATTGCTCACCAGTTCTAATTAAAACTTGTTATCCTTAGGTGCTATCACAAAACTAGACATATTAAAAGGCATGTGTTGAGATGACAATCAAAATTATGTCAAATTTTCGTCTGAATAGTTCGGCCACAGTCTTAAAGTGAAAGCAAATCTGATGTAAAGAAGTATAAACACTAGGCCAGTGAACCACTTTGTTGCTCAAGATTTGCATAGTGTGTAAGGGCAGCAAATTGGAGGCAATGAAACAGTTGGCCTTTGTTGCAGTGTAGGCTGTTACCGTAACATTAAAGTTTTGGTTGTGGTTTTGTCTTGGGACCCCACTCCTAGTGTGGATACCTGGTCAAATGTTCATTGGTTCAGTTGCGATTTGCTGTTCTGTTTGTAATGGATCTGGGAGATATGTTATTTTTTTTTACCGTATTTATCGATACCAAATTGTAAATGTTTTCTTATATTTTTTGTCAAAATTTTTTTTATTATAATTTGCCTTATTATATGTTAATTTACTTATATTTTTGATAGTGAAAGCATATTGATTACTATTAGTAAATGTATCGAAGAATAGTAAAGAGACTGATTACAAGTGGAAGCTTGTGTGTTGTGTAAAATATCTTTGACACTGGAGTCGTCTTTGACTATAGTCAGTCGGCAGTGAACTCGTGATGTGTGTTGACGGTAGAACAATGTGTAGGTCGCCGTCATAAATAATTTTGAATTATGTTACTATTTTTTTATATAAACTATAAGAAGAAACTACATTCGAAGAAATGGTATTTGAAGCACCAAAAATGAGCCAAACACATTGAACCAGGTCATTTCTGCAGCCGACAAAGATGCATTGTGTAATCATACTTCCATTAGACAACTGAAGCCAAGACCAATATCGCATTGTAAACATCTAACGGAAAAGGTACTGTCACGAAATATGCCAAATTTAAGTAAATAAAAAATAGTGAGCATATTTCAACTTTGTGTCTCAGCCGGGATACCATATTTCATGTTGAATGGGTGTTTATTTATCCTGTTTACAAATACTGGAGTATTGATTGAAATACAGTGACAGCATTTACGTTGATAATTTTATCGTAAACGGGAATGCTTGTGGGACCCTATTACAAAGACAAATTTAAAAAGATTAGATGCTTGGTGGGAAATTAGTGAGCTGTTAGAATATAATTGTGTAACATGGAAAAGAAAGTCTTCATTAACATCTTTCTGCTGCGGGTCAAGCTATCCTAAAAGAGGTGTCATCTTTGGAAAATTTATGGTCTACACAATTCAGTAACAATTTGAAATCTCCATCTTTCATTCAGAAGGATATGAACTAGCCCATATTCAATTCAGCTTTAAGGTCATGCATTAATTTTATCCCACCGTATTTCTTCATTACTTTTAAAAAGAGGCCATCCACCAGCATCGTTTCTTTTTCTGATATTCAGCTTCATGCAATAAAATAAATGCTGCACATGCAACAGCTGCTAAATTCTCTTCTTTCCTTATGATATTGGACAGTGAAATTGTAATTAAAATGCTACTTTATAACAATGATGAAGTGGGAGCAACTTCAACATGTTATCAGAGCCAACTGTGATTCCACATGTCCCTTGGCCCCAACCCCTTCATTTGCTGAGGATGAGAGGCAGAATGTCAATGAGTTGGCAACCTGTGTTCGACCTAATCCATTGGCTGTCGTTCATTTGCCTAGAGAGAGAGAGAGAGAGAGAGAGCGCGTGCGCGCGCGCCTTTTAAATGTTAATCATGTTCTTTATCAAATGTGTGACACTGGTTAAAGTTATAGGCATGGTTCTGAGTCATGGGGGTTGAGATAGCATTAGTTGCAGTTCGACTGTCTCAATAAAATTGAAATTAACTCTCACTCATATGCATTAACAGGAAAATGTCTACTGTCTATTGTTGAATACTGGCAGGGGAAAGAAGAATAGGAAAAAAGGGGAAAAATGTATCATGGTGGTGCACGTTATTGAGAACCATATTTCAACTTAGTTAACTGTGCCTTGAACATTTATAGCATGCATACAAGTAGCACATCAGGCTTACAGAAATGAGCTGCTCTTTCTGGTGCTGTCATTCAAAGTTTTGTAGCTCTGGTAGAATTTAAATTATAGTAGGGACTATAAAAAAACTGCCTAATTAACCAAAATGGCAATTAAACACTGAAAACTTACAATTTAAGTCTTGTTCATAATGTATGATGTTGTTTCCCAACACATGCGGCAATGCTAATTGGATGTTGTTTATGTTGTGTGATACACAAACACGAGCCAAACCATGAAGCAAAGATTCCTTTGGATGGTATATCCAAGAACAGCCTTCATATCCCTTGTAGGCAGTTTCTGATAAAAGAGGTTATTGATCTCTGTTACTGCTAACAATACAGAAATGACTCAAACATAAGGCAGCATGTTAGATTTAGCAGGAAACCAGGAAGAATTACATGTCCTCCATTAATATATATGAACACTGCATCTATCTTCTCCAGGATACTGCTGATATACTTACTATTATTAGTATCCTCGTCATTATCAACAACAACATCAATCCTATGTAATGTAAGCACATTTAAAGGATGATGTTGATGTTGTTTTTTAACTTTTAAACGTAAAATAATCATATTGCAAATAACTGGAGATACACCAGCATGTATCTGCATCTATGCAGGCCTCTAGCTGTGGTATGGGAGCAACATGGGACTTGTCTCACATGAATTGCCGAGTTACACAGACTGTATAAATGTGGCTGCACTGATAGGCTTCCGTTAATTGGAACACAAGTCTCCAATTCACACAAACACTCAGTCTGTTGTTGCAGAAGTTGATTTGGTCACTATTGATTGCTGTTACAGTACGCCACACCAATGAAAGCAGTAACCATTTTAGTTTTGAGGGCTGTAACAAGCTGCCTGTGCTCGGATCCCACTCGGTCCAGTTGTTGTCTTTCTGGATCACAAGAAAAATCTTTATCAATTTTTATCTGACATAAATTGGAGGAAATGTTGCATAAATGGTTATGCAACAAATTGAAAACTTTCCTCCAGGCAGAAATATTCAGTCTTGTGAATATTAAACTAGTTGCATTGCAGAAAGGACCTCGTGCAGAAAAATTATCTACTTGTATTCATTAGATATGTGCATAAATAAAGTGCAAAGACAAAAGTGCTGATAATGTTGTACCTACTCCCATAATATCTGTGAGGTGTTGAGAGAAGAACATTATGTATAAACCACTCAAATCCAGTATAAAAATGAAATCCTCAATGTCTTTAAAGATCTGATGTGATAGTGAAACTCGTTGTTTTGTAACAGTAGACAAAAAATTTACAAATTGAAGGAAACAGTACTACTCTCTATTGTTGAATACTGGCAGGGGAAAGAAGAATAGGAAAAAAGGGGGGGATATGTATCATGGTGGCAAAGAGGGGGGGGGGAATCAGAAAAATAGCTGTAACTAAAGCCAAGCAGCAGTTCAGTATCTGTACTCTCCGCAAGTTCTGTCTTCGTCTAAGTTGTGAACCAAACAAAACCTACCTGCTCTCACCTTTGTGCCTCTGAAATGTTCTACCCTCCAACTTGCTTTTGATGCTAAAATGAATGCAGTTAGGCTGATTTTGCTCCTTGCAGTGTAGCAAGAGGGCTGACCCTTGTGGCCCAGCGGTCCTATGCGCTTCAGTCTGGAACCGTGCTGCTGCTACGGTCGCAGGTTCGAATCCTGCCTCGGGCATGGATGTGTGTGCTGTCCTTAGGTTAGTCAGGTTTAAGTGGGTCTAAGTCTAGGGGACTGATAACCTCAGATGTAAAGTCCCATAGTGCTTAGAGCCATTTGAATCATTTTTTGTAGCAAGAGGAAAATTCCTTCTCTAATTGATCGGCTTAGGAAATGATGTTGAGTGATATGTAAACATAAACAAGACTACCCTAGAAATTTTTCAAAATTTTTAATGTATCTTCATATACTTTTTGTCATAATTTTTTTGTATCTTTTTTCAGTTGCAGTAATTTTTTGTAGCTATGTTCATAGTACCTAATTGCAGGCAAACCAATCAGTGTTCTCTATTTGTAATTTTGTTGTTGTAAGTAAACGGCAAACAAATGACAAAAAGAAGTTGCAGTGGCAGCAATAGGATAGACCTGTGATTACCATCACAGGTGTACCATTAGTAAATTAATTGTCCGTAAATAACTTCTGCCCTACCAATGTGTTGTTGATTCAAACTTGTTTCAGTTTTACATATAATAGTTGATGCAGAAGAGGTATATAGATAATGGTGGTCTTATCATCTTTTAACTAATATTCATGTAGTTAGTTTATATTTTTACATATCAGTGTCATGAATTTTGTGTCAATAAATAAATGTTTAATTATTGTTTCAGTCTTTGGGTGAGGGTAGTCAGTTAATATGGGATAAAGATGACAAAGATGCTATGGACTTCGTTGCTGCATGTGCTAATATCAGAGCACATATATTCAAAATTCCTCGGAAATCTCGATTTGAGATAAAGTGTAAGAATACTGTTACTTTCAATTTCCTTTGTGTGCCACCGTTTTTTATATCCTGTGAGAAACAGGAAAAAATGAAACTAATGAGGTATTATCATTTACAGCAATGGCGGGCAATATTATTCCTGCGATCGCAACAACAAATGCTATTATTGCTGGTATTGTGGTCCTTCATGCAATAAATATTCTTCAAAAACAGGTGGAACGCTGTCAGTCTGTATACCTTCGTTTGAAGCCCAATCATCGCAATCAATTGATTGTACCAGAAAAGCATATGATTCCACCGAATCCAAAGTGTTATGTCTGCTCACCAAAACCAGAGGTTAGTTTTACGTACTTTATTTATACAGAACTTTTATGTTTGCTTGTTGATTGAAGTAGAGCAGCTTAGCTCTCCCTTCCTTATGAAGTGCTGCCAACAAAAGTATTGTAGCCTATATATTAAGTTTTACACTACACATAAACATGAGATGTGTGAGAAAAGTAATGAGACTGACAACACTGCGAGCAATCTGGCAGTGCTGTGTTGTGTTGACCGATGTGTTCATGCCCTACAGATGCTCAGTAACAGTTTCAGCTTTGTACAGCCATCATGTGGTTTTTGAGAGTGCCGTCAGCGAAGTTGTGCTTTTATTGTGTGTTACAAAAATGTCACCGCAGAATTTAGAGCAATGTCATGCTATCAAGTTTTGTGTTACACTTGTGAAATCAGCAAATGTGACCTTTGGAAAGTTAAAACAGAACTATGAGGAACACTCCTTATCAGGAGCACAAGTTTTTCACTGGCAAAAATCCTTTTTGGAAGGCTGAGAACATGTTGAAGATGAACCTCACTCAGGGAGATCTTAAACTTCAAAAACAGATGGAAACATCAAATGTGTGCATGCTCTTGTGAGATTACACACATGAACATTAAGGATGATGGGAGATCTGTTCAACTTACACTTTCTCTGTACATCAAATTTTGACTGAAGATTTGCCTGTGCAAAAGGTTTGTGCCAAAATGCGGCCAAAAAACCTCACAACTGAGCAGAGCACAATCAAAGAAACATGTACGTAGATCGTCTTGAGAGGATAGCCAATGACACTGTATGTTTCAGTCGTTGATCACAGGTGGTGACTTATATTTTTGAGTATGATCATGAACAAAGTGGCGAAGTGAGGAGTGGCGTACTTTGACATCTCAACCAGCAGAAGGTTGAATGAGCAAATCAAAATGGGAGGGTGGGATAAACCTGTGACAGGACACAGGTTTATCGACATCATCAGGGGCCGGGCCACCTACGAAAGCAGCCACGTCATTCACCAGTTCTGTTTCAATCATTGCAAGCTTTTTATACTGGTATGATGACCAACCAGCTGACCACCAGGATAAACGGCCACTGCCAAACTCTGACCAAGAACAAGGTAGACCACCCTGTTGCACAGCATGCAGCTGAACATAACACACTTGATGTCAATGGCTGCTGCACTACTCAAGCCATCTGGATGCTTCCCTCCACCATCACCTTTTATGAACTGTGCAGAAGTAAGTTAATCCCTACTACACTCTCTCTGCTCCCTTAATTATCCCGCCCTCAACCTGTGGTAATGTATTGTCCCCACACACTCCGCCCAGCAGTTTCCACCCCCCTCTGTCCTCCCCACTCTAATCTCCCCCTGTTTATGTGTTGCCTTCAGCCAACACATCCCCCTGTCTTACACTGCTCCTTTCATTTTTTGCTTCTTTTTTCCTCACTTCCCTGCCCACAACCTCCTGACATTGCACATGTTGGCATTCTAGTCCCCACACACTCCACCAGACAGCAGTGCTAGTCTCTCCCCACAGATACACTACTACTATCCCTTCCCCTCCCCAACCCCTCCAGATTGCTGCTTGCATCCCACATGATAACTGCATTCCGGCTGGAGATGCTGGAATTGGCAGTTACGTGTTCATGAGATGTACTTGCTTGCATGTATGACTGGTGTGTGTGTGTGTGTGTGTGTGTGTGTGTGTATTTAACTGATGAAGGCTGTGGCCAAAAGCTTCATGTAAGTGTCTTTCAATTGGGCCTGTCTGCAATTTAACATGTCTTCTGTACTGTAAGAAGCAATCTGTCTTTTCCTTCATTGTTGATAACTGTTGTTGAAATATTTCAGTGATATATTTTGTATAAAACTCTTATAGAAATATTTTAAGTTTGTAATCGTGGTCTTCTGAAGTAAGTTGCTGTAATGGTCAGCAAATATTGTGTGAGCCGAGACAGGCCAGTTTATAGTGAAATGCCATTGTACCAATTTACGGGGTCTTTCTGTAAGAGCATGCAAAAATTTAACAGGGCATAAAGGATGCTCTACTGAACAGTTTGAGGTAGGGAACCTGGGGTCGGAGAAGCCAGCTTAACGAGGTAATAGAAATAAAATCACGTTACTGTGTACTTTTTTATTTACATTAGTTACAATTAACTGCAAATACCATCATTGACACAGCAAATGTGCCATTTGTCCTGTATCTTACAAAATATGCTGAAACTATCAACCATCAACCTCAATGCAAGCATGACATCGGCGAACAAGATTCTGACAAACTCTGACAAATACCCCTAGTGTGTTTCGAATCACATCACAGGCATTTACAATTCTGGCAACTACCGTATTTACTCGAATCTAAGCCGCACTTTTTTTCCGGTTTTTGTAATCCAAAAAACCGCCTGCGGCTTAGAATCGAGTGCAAAGCAAGCGGAAGTTCTGAGAAATGTTGGTAGGTGCCGCCACAACTAACTTCTGCCGTCGAATATATGTAGCGCTACAAGGGGATGCTTTGTAGGCACAGAGATAAATACTGGCGCCAAAATCTCTGCGTCGGTAAATAAATTTAAAAAAAAGGTGGAAGACGAGCTTTTTTTCTCCGCCCCGAGTTTCGACCACTGCATTTTCGTACATTATCCAACAAAGTAAATACAAATTCCGTATTGTTCATCTTCGAATGTAGCAGAATTTCAATGTACTATGAAAATCCGACTGGCAAGACTGTTTGGGATGTTTGTCAATATGGCCAACTCTACGTGTTGAATTTTTTACTACCTGTGAGAAGAGGTGGTTGCTAATAGGAACCTGACGAAATGTGAATCACATGCAGTATTCTCTTCACCATAAGAATAATATGAATGTAAACATTATGCCACGTATTCTTTCGTGTTTGCTGCTATTTCATTTAAATCCTATCTGCCTAATAAACTACGAAACTAGAGTGAGACAACAGCAAACGCGGAAGAATATACGTATCGTGTCATGTTTACATTCGTATTTTTCTTATGCCTAATAGTGATACAGTCAGAAATTAAGCACGGCAACTGATTAGATTTTTAAATCTAAGATGACTAATTCCTGTGCAGAATTTGACGTACTAGAGAAGCGGCCGCAAAGATTTTCAAACGGAGAAAAATTTTCGCCTAACTCTCGTTCAGAACATATTCTATCATATGCAGTCTATTATTTGGTTCTTGTTGATCATTATCAAAGAAAGCAGTGTAAGTAACAACAAATAGCAATCTCTTGCCATTGTTTCGCTAGTGAGACGATTCCTCTCTTCTTTTTTTTTAATTGTAAGCGGCGGTAGCGCGCACAAAAGCAAGCCATGCCGCGCGCGGCGACAGGCCGTAAACACGCACTATCAGAATGAGACAAACAATGCATGACACAGTACAGTAATGCATTTTCAGCTCAGAGTGACGTTAACACATATAACAAAGAAAACGGCACTTATCAGATCAAAGCAAAATAAGCAATCGATTCAAACCAGACGAAGCACGTGAAAAGGAAGGGTACCCGTATAAATACGGACGGAGCGCCTGACGTATAGCAATGGCTACCTGGTAAAACTTAACTGTTAAGCTTACGACTCGAACCAAACTCCTGTAGCTGTATCGTCATTCATTTGACCTAAATTGTGTCTCGTATTACAATGGACCAACTTTGTTTTGATTTGGAGGTGCGGCCTAAAACTTTTCTCTCCCCTTGAATTTCGAGTCTCAAATTTCAGGTGCGGCTTAGATTCGGGAAAATTTTTTTCCTCGATTTCGAGTGTCATTTTTCGGGTGCGGCTTAGATTCGGGTGCGGCTTAGATTCGAGTAAATACGGTAGTGCCATTTCCATTCCACTGGGGGCTCATACACAAGTGACTTTAGATATCCCCACAGAAAATAATCAAGTGTATTCCGGTGAGATGACCTCACAAGCCATGGATTAGGATATCCCTTTGCAGTCCAGCGACCAGGAAATACTTCCTAGTAATCAGCCTCATTGTCCTCTTGTCCTTGCAGGAAATAAAGAATGTACATGTAAATAAACAGCACGGTATGTGTAAACTTGTATGTGTGTTAGTTGTAAATAAGCTGGAAAGTGGTAATGCTAAACAAAGTGGTAGCCAAGTTTACTTCCGTACCTTCTTAAGCTTGGTTTCTCCGAGCCCAGATTCCCTACCTCAGATTGTTCAGGGGAGCATTCTCTGTGCCCTGTTATATTTTTGCACACTCATGTGGGAACACCCTGTATGTGTGTAAATCACCCATGTCCAGCTTTCCCTCCAGCAATGATGGTTTTTTGAACTTAAACCAGTGGAGGGGTAAAGTTGTGTTGGTAGAGCTGAAGATTCGCAATGGATTATTTCAAGTACTTGACAGCTGTAGACCATTTCTCCATGAAAATTATTTTACTAGTTTGGGGGAAAAGTGAGTTACGACGGCGTTCCAGTGCCTCTAACACAAAAATGGCTACTCAAAATGAAAAGTGTCAGGCATGAGAATTTTAGAGCATCAATAATTGTGTGAAAAATCTCCTAATTTTTAAAATTCACTATCCTCTTTTCAAAGATACAAGTAAAAACCTGAAAGTATTCTTAGCACTAAAGAAGAAACATACATAAAAATGTGGATATTTTGAGTTTTGAAACAATTGTACTTTCTAACTTTTTTCTCAATGAAGGGGATTAGTGATGAACGTAAGTTCTTCCTTCACCAGTTGCTACATACATTGTTGACCAGTATTATATTTCTGAAATTTTTTGAATAAGTGATATTGAGTAAAACTAAAAAATACCTCTCTTGTAAAATTCTGTAAACGGCGTTTGTTGAGTTTTGTTAAAATGGCCATCAGCTTTTATCTTCAACTTTCTGTGAACTGAACTGTTGCGTGTTGATCGGTATACCGACAGTCCCCAACAGATCTGAGTGAATTGTATCCTTTGGGACCCAGGGTTTAGTGCTATACTTGCCTTATAGCTGTCAGTGGACTTCTGGACTGTCTGGGTCTGGTGGTCATTCCCACACTCTGTGTCGATGATTTATGTATTTGGTACAGTTCCCAGTCGGTAGGCATTGCCAAGCATCAAGTCCAAGGAGCACAAAGAGGTCAGCTTCTTGAACCCTCTCCGGTAGTAGCTTCCAATTTTCTCGTGCTATATCAAGGGTCATGCACTTTAGTCGCCGCACCACAGTTCACCCCGACACATACCTTAACTTGGAGAACCAGTGTCTCTAGAGTAACAAAATTGAATTTTTGAGCTTTCTCTTTAGCCATAAACTGACATGGTTGCTACATCTACCAGCTTAAAACATCTTGTGTAAAGAAACTTAATGCTCTCTGCTTTCTTAACTGCACCTTCCATGGACAGTGAGTGCTCCACTCTCGTATGCTTCATAGGGCACTGGTCCCCGGCACTATTAATTATGTGACTGTTAGACCTCATTCATTATTATGGGGTACATATAGCCACTAGAACCTTTCCTACAAGCCTCACCACAGTCTTCTGGTGTAAGCCAGGATTCTACCTCTGTGGTTTCAAACCCACATACTGCTACTCAGTTACACCATCTGCCGGTTGCCTAGCCACTCAAAACATCACTTTGTTTTACTCTCAGAAGAGTATTACCACCCTGACAATCTATTTAGGGCCCCCCAGGGGGTTCACAACTCTTTTGTGGACACGTGCGTAGCGAGCACGGGACCCCGAGCTAATGTGGCCCTCCTTCCTTTCCGGGCTGCATACCTTCCCTTTCCTCATACTTCCCCCTCCCCCATCTTCGCCCCCCCCCCCCCCTCACCTCTGGCTCTTTCCTTCCCTTTCTCTCCCTCTGGGAGTATGGTTTGTGCCTACGTCCGGAGACGGATGCTCTAAACTGTTACAAATTCCTTGCTTTCTATACTTGCCCGTCTTCGTCCTTCCTCTGTCCTTCTCTTTTCCTTCCTGCTTCTCTCTGCACTTTTCTCCACTGCGGCGTTTGAGACCCCTCTTCTTTCCTTTCCCTTTCTCTTTTTTCCTCCCTGTGCATGTCTGAAGGCCGACCCACGCACTTCCATGCGTAGCCGGTGACGGGGTAACGCGTAATTCCCCGCCCCGGGTAGACAGGTAGGACACGTACGTACCCCCTGGTAACGGCCAGACCCAGGGAGGGGTGATTACCCGAGCTGATACCTTCCGAAAGTGCCGATTGGTCCCTCCGTCCGTTTGTCAGGAGGTGTGACCTGAGGTGTGAACAATCACCTAAGGCGGGAGTGCCCTCAGTGAGGGCCCCCACAAGGGAGGAGCGCGCCATCGGAGATGCCGGTAATCATGGGGGATTCTTCCGCAATGGTTTCCTCACCTTCCACTATGTCTGCTCACAAATGTAAGTATACTGAGTCTCAGCCACAGACGGTTCTTCCATCGTTGCCACAGTTCCTTGTTGTTTCTCGGTCTGACGAATGTCACGACTTCTCCACGGTCAACCCTTTCATTATTCAGAAAGGTGTCGACGCAATAGCGGGTCCTGTAAAGTCTTGTTCCAGATTACGGAATGGCACCCTGTTGTTAGAAACAAACAGTGCCCTCCAGGCACAAAAATTGCTGCGTACTTCTCTGCTCCACACCTTCCCTGTCCGGGTGGAACCGCACCGTACCTTAAATTCCTCGCGTGGAGTCGTTTATACACGATCCCTCGATGGATTGTCTGACGAAGAAATTCAGCACTACCTGTCTGACCAGGGCGTAACGGCTGTTCATAGAGTTATGAAAAGGGTTGACACTAACAGCATTCCAACCCGCACTGTCTTCTTGACGTTTGACAAAGTTCAATTCCTATCGAAAATCAAAGCGGGCTATAAGATAATTTCCGTTCGCCCTTATGTCCCAAACCCTACGCGTTGCTACCGATGTCAGCGGTTCAATCACACCAGCCAGTCCTGTTCCAATCCGGCCAAATGTGTTACGTGTGGCAAGGATGCCCATGAGGGTGCTTGTCCACCTCCATCCCCTCGCTGCATCAACTGTATGGGTGACCACGCTGCTTCCTCTCGAGATTGCCCCGTTTTTAAGGACGAAAAGCTCATCCAGGAAATACGAGTGAAGGAAAAGGTGTCGACCTTTGCTGCTCGAAAATTATTCGCCAGTCGACAGCCCACCGTGCCTCAGGCAGGAAAATACAGCACTGTCCTTGCTTCTCCTCGGCCAACAAAGGAGGCGGCCACGCAGACTTGCGACCTCACCTGTAGTGCCACGGTCGTCAGATCGGCTAGCGCAAAGATCGCCCTTTCAACCTCACCACTTTCGCCTGCCCACTCTATGGTTCACCCTTCGTCGGGTTCTGCTAAATCTCGAGCCCAAAAGTCAGACACCAAGTCTTCGGAAAAAGAGCATACTCGAGAAGAGTTTTTACGTTCCGCAACTTCATAACCATCGGTTCCTCCTTCTTCTAAACATCATACTTCCAAGAAGGCTACAAAGAAACCCAGTTCCTCTCCTTCTCCGCCAAGGCGTGTCCCATCTACAGCACCACCTGGCGGCAATCGCCCTCGGCCGTCTTCTGTGTCGCCGAGGCGCACTGCTGGTGGCCAGTCAACCGGCCGATCGCTGGTGGCAGGAGCTGCTCCTGACCAACCTATGGATCAGGATCTTCTGCCTATGGCTGAATGCCACTCCATGCTGTCGGTCGCAAGCTCTGAGCAGTCGTTGAGTTGACAGCACCCTTGGTCACATTCCTTCATTTTCTGTTCGCCCTATGTCCATTATCCACTGGAATATCCGCGGCATTCGAGCCAGTCGGGATGAATTGTCGATCCTCTTACGATCCTACTCGCCGGTCATCTTCTGTCTTCAGGAAACAAAGCTGCGTCCCCATGACCGCTTTGTTCTCCCTCATTTTCAGTCCGTCCGATATGATCTCCCCTCTGTTGAAGGCACTCCCGCCCATGGAGGACTCACGATTCTTCTCCATGATACTCTCCATTATCACCCAATCCCCTTAAACAGTTCCTTCCAAGCTGTCGCCGTCCGCCTTTCCCTCTCTGGATACACGTTCTCTCTTTGTACTGTATAAATTCCATCGTCCACACCAATGGCACGAGCTGATCTCCTTCATCTTCTTGGTCAGCTTCCACCCCCCTATTTGCTGGTTGGTGACTTCAATGCCCACCACCCGCTTTGGGGATCTCCACATCCTTGTCCACGTGGCTCCCTATTGCTAGACGTCTTCCACCATGCGGATCTAGTTTGCCTCAACACTGGGGTCCCCACATTTTTGTCTGCCTCCACGACAAATTTATCTCATTTGGACCTTGCGGTCGGTACTATTCCGCTAGCTCGGCGCTTCGAATGGTTCGCCCTTGATGATACACACTCGAGTGACCACTTTCCATGTGTCCTTAGACTGCAGCCTCAACTGCCATATATGCGCCCGCGACGCTGGAAGTTTGCCCAAGCCGATTGGACACTTTTTTCGTCTCTAGCAACATTCGATGACCGTCGCTTTCCCAGCGTCGACGATGAGGTCACACATATAACCAACGTTATTCTTACAGCTGCGGAACGTTCAATACCACGCACCTCCGAATTGCCCCGGCGCCCCCCAGTTCCTTGGTGGAACGAGGCATGCCATGACGCAATACGTGAGCAGCGACGTGCTCTTCGCATTTTCCGTCACCATCCTACTTTGGCCAATTGTATCCGCTATAAGCAGCTCCATGCGCGATGCCGTCGCGTTATCCGCGATAGCAAGAAGGCAAGCTGGAAATTCTTTATTAGCTCATTTAACACCTTCACTCCCTCCTCGGAAGTTTGGAGTCGGCTTCGACGGTTCTCAGGCGCGCCTAGTTTCTCCCCGGTCTCTGGGCTCACTGTTGCGCATGATACATTAGTGGACCCCGTTGCAATTTCTAACTCATTGGGTCAGCACTTTGCTGAGAATTCGAGCTCTTCCAATTACCCGCCAGCGTTTCTCCCGAAGAAACATGCAGCGGAAGCGCGACCTCTTGCTTTCTCCTCTCCAAATCACGAAAGCTACAATACTGTTTTCTCCATGCGGGAACTCCAACATGCACTTTCTTCTTCTCGCTCCTCCGCCCCAGGACCAGATGGTATCCACGTCCAAATGTTGTTGCATTTATCAACCCATAGTCTGCGTTACCTCCTTCGCCTTTATAATCGAATTTGGACCGACAGTACTTTTCCCCGAAGATGGCGGGAAGCTGTCGTCGTTCCTATTCCTAAACCTGGAAAGGACAAACATCTCCCCTCTAGCTATCGCCCCATTTCTCTCACGAGTAGTGTCTGTAAGGTTTTGGAGCGTATGGTAAATTACCGTTTAGCTTGGTGGCTGGAATCCCGCAGTCTTTTAACACCTGCCCAATGCGGATTCCGAAAGCATCGTTCTGCAGTTGACCATCTTGTTGCTCTCTCCACTTATATCATGAACAATTTTCTCCGAAAACGCCAAACAGTAGCAATATTTTTTGATCTGGAGAGAGCATACGATACCTGTTGGAGGACAGGCATCCTCCACACACTGTTCTCTTGGGGCTTTCAAGGTCGGCTGCCCCTTTTTCTTCGCGAATTTATGGCAGAGCGTACATTTAGAGTGCGGGTGAACACTACTCTCTCCCATACTTTCTCCTAAGAAAACGGGGTATCCCAGGGCTCCGTGCTGAGTGTTGTACTGTTTGCCATTGCCATCAATCCAATTATGGATTGTCTCCTTCCTGATGTCTCGGGTTCCCTCTTTGTAGACGATTTTGCGATCTACTACAGCTCTCAACGGACCAGCCTTCTTGAACGACGTCTTCAAGGATGTCTCGATCGCCTCCACTCTTGGAGCATCGAAACCGGCTTCCGTTTTTCTCCCAGTAAGACCGTTTGTGTTAATTTTTGGCGACGTAAGGAGTTTCTTCCACCCTCCTTACATCTAGGACCTGTCAACCTTCCGTTTTCAGACGACGCTAAATTCTTGGGTCTTATGTTTGACAGAAAACTATGCTGGTCCTCCCACATTTCGTATCTTTCGGCTCGCTGTCTGCGATCCCTCAACACCCTCCGTGTCCTGAATGGTACCTCGTGCTCCGTGACCTTTGTCGATTTCCCAAGGATGGTACCCCTTCACTTGTTTATCGTCGGACATTTGCTGCTCTATGTGCACAAATGACGGACACCACATTTATTTACACCGACGGCTCGAAAACATCGTTAGGTGTAGGGAGTGCCTATGTTGTTGGCGACACCCCAAATCACTTTCGGCTTCCCGACCAGTGTTCGGTCTATACTGCGGAGCTTTACGCTGTTCTCCAGGCTGTCCACTACATCCGCCGCCATCAGCGGATACAGTACGTTATCTGCTCCGATTCTCTCAGCTCTCTCCTCAGTCTCCAAGCTCTTTACCCTGTGCACCCTCTGGTCCACCGGATTCAGGACTGTCTGCGCTTGCTCCACCTTGGGGGCGTCTCGGTGGCGTTCCTCTGGCTCCCGGGACACGTTGGTATCTGCGGAAATGAGGCGGCCGATATTGCAGCCAAGGCTGCAGTCTCTCTTCTTCGGCCAGCTATTCCTTCGATTCCCGTCGCCGATCTACGGAGTGTTTTATGTCGTCGTGTTGTTCATTTATGGCACGCGCACTGGTCGACACTTCCCCAAAATAAATTGCGGGACGTAAAAACTCTTCCTCGTGCTTGGACCTCTTCCTCCCGAGCGCGTCGTCGGGAGGAGGTAATTTTAACTAGACTCCGGATAGGGCACTGTCTTTTTAGCCATAGACATCTTTTAATCAACGATCCTCCCCCACTCTGTCCCCACTGCTCTCAGTTGTGGACGGTAAGACACCTTTTAATTGAGTGCCCCTATTTTACTCCGTTACGCGCCTGTCTACAGCTGTCGCCTGATATATCGTCAATTTTAGCAGATGACACGCGATCGGCCGATCGCGTTCTAGAGTTCATTCGTGCCAGTGAAATGACGTCAGTCATTTGATTTTTTTTTTTTTTTGGGATACCCAACCCCTTTCTGTAGTGGATTTTTAAGCCTTCCTTCTGTTTTTAGTTTCTCCACTTTTATGACTTTCGTTCCCACTGCTGCTGGTTTCTATTTTAGATTTTTTACGGTTTCTTAAGTCCCAGACCGGGCGATAATGACCAAAGCAGTTTTGCGCCCTAAAACCACAAAAAAAAAAAAAAAAATATATATATATATATATATATATATATATATATATATATATATATATATATATATATATATATATATAATTTAGGGCAGGCTTCAAAAGTGAAGTGTCTTTGGAAATTCTTAAGAGTCCTTCATTTTCCAACTCCCAAATGGACCTGTGCGGTGACTTAGTCCTCTCTGGTGCATACCCAGACCACAGACCTAGTTAGGCTTATGTCATGGGTTTAAAATCTCGGACACCCATAGTGTTTATCAGTGTAGCATCCTCTGTCCTTCAGCGGTATCATAGTGCTTGAATATTTTGCTGATTGCTCAAAAGACGCAGAAAATACAGAATATGCTTTAATGCATGTTGAAGGCCATGAACAAATTTCATCAGATGCCTGTAGTATCTTAATGGCACAACTGGTGGCTGCTGCTAGAGCCCATCGTTTCATGAAGAAGAAAACTCTTAACAATTGTTAATATGTAATTACTCTAGGAACAGTCTGCAGGCTATTGACTGACACTACCTTCACCATCCGGTTGTGTTGTGTCTGTAATCAATCCCTGACATCATTTATGAGCTCAGCCATACTGTAATCAATCCCTGACATCATTTATGAGCTCAGCCATACTGTAATCAATCCCTGACATCATTTATGAGCTCAGCCATACTGCATGCTCTCCCATTTTCCACTGGATTCTGGCGAATGAGCTAACTGATCATTTATCCAGAATGGTGACCACAAGCCTGATGTTGGAGATATTCGGTACAGATAAGACTTGGAATTCACTACAATTGGAGCATGGAATGGTAAACTAGAGTCCCACCAACCAACTGCACACCATTAAGGAGACCTCTGCTGTGTTACATTCCTCCTCCTGTTTGTTACACGAAAATAGTGCACTCTCTTGTACGAACTTACGTTGGTCATATCTGCCTGACTTCGGTGCTTTATTGACGGTGGCTCACATCATTATAATATGCCCCCTTTGTACAGCACTCTGAATGAACATTAACCTCGGAATTAGCTGATTTTGACAGGAGAGGTGCATAAATCTTATACTTTCTCATAGGCTGTGACTTTTGTTCCTAACTTCTTTATACATTTCCTGAAGTTGTTTTAAATTCTTAGCATTTTCAGTGTTCTCTGTGTCTCTGCTCGGTCATTTTCCATACTACGTTGTAACGCACTTGGATGGCTTTTGTTCCCAGTTAGTGATGCCGTTCCCCTTTAAATTGTTCAATGAATAAGGGGCTGAGGACTATCTTTGTATGGTCCTTAATCACCATACAACCTTTATGAAATATTAACCTCTCCTTACACTTGCCCTCCACATAAAGCGGTTAACTTTCATTAAAAAGTTTCCTATTTGTGGCTGGTTAGCCATGGTGTAGCTGTCATTAGTGTAGGGGCAAATGATGTCTACATTAGATATGTAGAAATGTCTACAGGAGATATTTTTATGAGCTATCTGGGACAACCATTTATCTCTATAAAGGACTGGGTTGGACTTCAAGTCTGTCTGTAAAGTGACTCCTCCTCAGTGCCCACAAATGAGCGGCTGCGGAGGGGGAGGGGGGGGGTGTACATATGAAGCAATGTTCAGATAAGTAGATTCTGACTTGTTGGCTTGTTAGGAAGCAGCATGATCAGATACATGGTCCAGTCACATTAATGTGACCATCATCACGGAAAAACCACTCACCAATGGCATGTGGCAGCACTAGCAATGGATGGTATATAGAATGTGTTGGGGGAGATGTGGAAAACAGTGCAGTCACTTTTGTAAAGCAGAAATGGAGCAATTTATCTGACATTCAAAAGGACGTGACCATTGGCTTTCGAGCCAAAGATGGAAGCATTTGCAAAACGGCTAAGTTTGTAAAAGGTTTGCCTATCACAGGGGTTAAAGTATACCATGCCTGGCAAAATGTTGCTATTCCAAACTGGTGTGAAGCAGTGTGATGGACAATGGGCCATAGATAAAAGGGGTGAATGATAGCTGCGGAGACGTGACTGGTAAATAGAAATGCAACTGTTGTGAAACTGAGTGCCCAGATGAATCAGGGGGCAACCAACAGTCTCTCCTCAATGATCATACAGTGAATGTTGCTGCAGGTGTATTTGCACAGCAGTCACCTGATTCATACACCCATGCTGACTGCTGTTCATCGGCGACAAAGGCTGGAATTTGCATGCCAGTATCACAACTGGACACCTACTGAGTGGTGACAGGTGGTCTTTCCAGATGAATCATGTTTTATACGCCATTGGACAGATGGATGTTGGCATGTATGGCATGAAACATATGAAAACAGAGGGTCCAGGCAGGAGGAGAGAGCGTTATGGTCTGGGGTATATTGTCATGGGATTCCGTGAGTGATCTTGCCATTTTGGAAGGTAATTCGATCAACACAGATATGCATCTATCCTTGGGGATCATGTCCACCTCTGCATGTAGTTTGCTTCTCCTCGACACAGTGGCATTATCAGCAGGACAATGCAATGCGTCACACAGCTGGCACTATACATGTTTTGATTCCAGGAGCACCAGGATGAGTTTAGTACACTCCCCTGGGGGCCCCAAACACCTGAATTTAAATCCAGTCGAGAACCTGTGTGACCACGTGAATCAGGTTGTTCACACTCTGGATCCTCAGCCAAGAAGCCTAGTACAGCTGGCCACAGGCACTGGAGTCAGCGTGGCTCCACACCCCTGTCGGCACCTTCCAGAACCTTATTGACACTTTTCCTGCACATCTCCTTGCAGTCCACACTGCAAAACATGATTATTTAGGGTTTTGACAGGTTATCACATTAATGTGACGCTGGACTGTGTAGATAAGATTTGAGAGAAGGTAATATGTTTGTAGAGAGAGAAATTAATAGCGTGATTTTTTAAATAAGAAAGTCCTAATTTTAAATGTCATTTTCTCTTAAGTAGCAGCAGTCCCTAATACATAAATATTAAGGACTATTTTAGGTTGTGTACAGGCAGTTTCACATACAAGGATGCATTGTGAGACTATGAACCCTGCCTAGTTTTGTTGAGAACAACTTCAAAATCTGGAACTCCCTTCCCCTCCCACCCATTGTCACACTTGATTATTTTCCTAGAAGCAGTTTCCCAAATCAGTTTACTTTTCCTTTCTCTGCTTGACAAACTACCTACAGTGTTGTTTATGTATGACTCAAATTACCCATAAAAAGTTTAGATCACATTAAATGCACTAACTGTGAGCTGCACTTGACTGAAAATTATTTCATCTCAGCAATGAAACATTAGCCTCCTACAGTGACTCAACATGAAGCAGTATGACCAAGCACTTTTTTTGTGGAGTACTTTCATTTTACAGTGTACAAAAAAGTGTCTTACCGTATATCCTCCAACATCAGTGATAAACACCTGAATTACTGCTAGGCTGTAACAAACAAGAAGTTTTCTTATTACATAGTCTTAGCCTGAACTCATAAAGTTTATCGTAAAAATCACAACCTACACCACTTTCATTTGGTAAGTCACATCATCTTTGTTTTTAGGTATATATATATGTATATATATGACTCCTTACCCTCTCCCTTAAAACCCACATCCTTTCGTCTTTCCCTCTCCTTCCCTCTTTCCTGATGAGGCAACAGTTTGTTGCGAAAGCTTGAATTTTGTGTGTATGTTTGTGTTCGTTTGTGTGTCTGTCGACCTGCCAGCACTTTCATTTGGTAAGTCACATCATCTTTGTTTTTTAGATATATTTTTCCTTCGTGGAATGTTTCCTTCTATTATAACCATATATATATATATATATATATATATATATATATATATATATATATATATATATATATATATAAAATAGAGGGAAACATTCCACGTGGGAAAAATATATTTAAAAAGAAAGATGATGAGACTTACCCAACAAAAGTGCTGGCAGGTCGATAGACACACAAATAAACACAAACATACACACAAAACTCTACCTTTCGCAACCAACGGTTGCCTCGTCAGGAAAGAGGGGAGGAGAAGGAAAGACAAAAGGATATGGGTTTTAAGGGAGAGGGTAAGGAGTCATTCCAATCCCGGGAGCGGAAAGACTTACCTTAGGGGGAAAAAAGGACAGGTATACACTCGCACACACACACATATCCATCCATACATACAAGACACAAGCAGACATTTGTAAAGGCAAAGAGTTTGAGCAGAGATGTCAGTCGGGACGGAAGTATAGAGGCAAAGAAGATGTTGAAAGACAGGTGAGGTATGAGCGGCGGCAAATTGAAATTAGGAATTAGCGGAGATTGAGGCCTGGCGGATAGCGAGAAGAGAGGATATGCTGAAGGGCAAGTTCCCATCTCCGGAGTTCTGACAGGTTGGTGTTAGTGGGAAGTATCCAGATAACCCGGACGGTGTAACACTGTGCCAAGATGTGCTGGCCGTGCACCAAGGCATGTTTAGCCACAGGGTGATCCTCATTACCAACAAACACTGTCTGCCTGTGTCCATTCATGCGAATGGACAGTTTGTTGCTGGTCATTCCCACATAGAACGCTTCACAGTGTAGGCAGGTCAGTTGGTAAATCACGTGGGTGCTTTCACACGTGGCTCTGCCTTTGATCGTGTACACCTTCCGGGTTACAGGACTGGAATAGGTGGTGGTGGGAGGGTGCATGGGACAGGTTTTACACCGGGGGCGGTTACAGGGGTAGGAGCCAGAGGGTAGGGAAGGTGGTTTGGGGATTTCATAGGGATGAACTAAGAGGTTACGAAGGTTAGGTGGACGGCGGAAAGACACTTTTGGTGGAGTGGGGAGGATTTCATGAAGGATGGATCTCATTTCAGGGCAGGATTTGAGGAAGTCGTATCCCTGCTGGAGAGCCACATTCAGAATCTGATCCAGTCCCGGATAGTATCCTGTCACAAGTGGGGCACTTTTGGGGTTCTTCTGTGGAAGGTTCCGGGTTTGAGGAGATGAGGAAGTGGCTCTGGTTATTTGCTTCTGTACCAGGTCGGGAGGGTAGTTACGGGATGCAAAAGCTGTTTTCAGGTTGTTGGTGTAATGGTTCAAGGATTCCGGACTGGAGCAGATTCGTTTGCCACGAAGACCTAGGCTGTAGGGAAGGGACCGTTTGATGTGGAATGGGTGGCAGCTGTCATAATGGAGGTACTGTTGCTTGTTGGTGGGTTTGATGTGGACGGACGTGTGAAGCTGGCCATTGGACAGGTGGAGGTCAACGTCAAGGAAAGTGGCATGGGATTTAGAGTAGGACCAGGTGAATCTGATGGAACCCAAGGAGTTGAGGTTGGAGAGGAAATTCTGGAGTTCTTCTTCACTGTGAGTCCAGATCATGAAAATGTCATCAATAAATCTGTACCAAACTTTGGGTTGGCAGGCCTGGGTAACCAAGAAGGCTTCCTCTAAGCGACCCATGAATAGGTTGGCGTACGAGGGGGCCATCCTGGTACCCATGGCTGTTCCCTTTAATTGTTGGTATGTCTGGCCTTCAAAAGTGAAGAAGTTGTGGGTCAGGATGAAGCTGGCTAAGGTAATGAGGAAAGAGGTTTTAGGTAGGGCGGCAGGTGATCGGCGTGAAAGGAAGTGCTCCATCGCAGCGAGGCCCTGGACATGCGGAATATTTGTGTATAAGGAAGTGGCATCTGTTCATTTGTTCAATCTGCCGCCGCTCATACCTCACCTGTCTTTCAACATCTTCTTTGCCTCTATACTTCCGTCCCGACTGACATCTCTGCTCAAACTCTTTGCCTTTACAAATGTCTGCTTGTGTCTTGTATGTATGGATGGATATGTGTGTGTGTGGGAGTGTATACCTGTCCTTTTTTCCCCCTAAGGTAAGTCTTTCCGCTCCCGGGATTGGAATGACTCCTTACCCTCTCCCTTAAAACCCATATCCTTTTGTCTTTCCTTCTCCTCCCCTCTTTCCTGACGAGGCAACCGTTGGTTGCGAAAGCTAGAGTTTTGTGTGTATGTTTGTGTTTATTTGTATGTCTATCGACCTGCCAGCGCTTTTGTTGGGTAAGTCTCATCATCTTTCTTTTTAAATATATATATATATATATATATATATATATATATATATATATATATATATATATAGGAAAACACAATTTTTTGTTTTAAAGGTACAATGGCTAAGTGATTCACATTTTCCTTCCATTCTGTGTATGAAAGTAAGTCGATTATTATCCACAATTTAGTTATATTTTTGTTATTTTGGTAGTACTGTTGTTTTACATTCATGATGCATGCTTTGTTTATTTGTTGATATATCTTCGCAGTTTTAAAGCTGCTATGTTACTTTTGTTATTGCTGTTAATCATGGCTGCTCCGCTGTCTATTTGCACCAAAGAAGAGCAATGTTCAGTGATTCATTTTTTTGTAGTCAGAAGGTGTATCAGGGGCTGAAATTCATCGAAGACTTTTGGTATGGTACGGGAACAGTGTTTTGCCACAATGGAGTGTGTACAAATGGATTGGAAAATTCCGAAAGAGTTCCACAAGTGTTACACGCTATGAAGGAGCTGGACGACCGTTCATTGCCACAAATGAAGACACCGTTGAGCGTTCACATGAAATAATTCTCTTAGACGATTAACTATTGACAAAGTGGCACATCGTCTGCAAATTAGTCACGGTTCAGCCTACGAAATCATCCACAACAGGCTTGGGTTTAATAAAGTTTGTGTAAGATGGGTCCCAAAACAACTCACACAGTTGCATAAACAAACACGGTTGGACATCTGCAAAAATATTTGGATCATTATGGTAACAAAGGGGACAACTTCTTAGACAGGATCATTATTGGTGACGAAACATGGATCCATCATTATGAGCCAGAGAGTAAACAGCAGAGTATGGAATGGAAACATCCAACTTCACCGTGCAAGAAAACGTTCAAGGCCCTACCGTCCACAGGAAAACTGATGCTTACAGTTTTTTGGAACGCGCAAGGTCCAGTACTGGAACGTTATGGGGAAAGGGGCACAACAATAAAGTGTACATTACAGCGAGATGTTTTCTGCCAAACTAAAGCCTGCAATTTGAAGCAAACACCGAGGATTGCTGTCTGAAGGTGGTGTGTTGTTGCACTATAATGCCCATCCGCATACTGCTGCCCAAACTGCTGAAACGCTCCAGAAACTCGAATAGTACTGGATCATCCTCCATATAGTCCCAATCTTTCCCCTTCTGACTATCCCTTGTTGGTCCACTCAAACAGGCATTAAGGGGCCATTGATATGCCTCGGACGAAGCAGTGAAAGAAGCGGTTCATTCCTGGCACTCAGCCCAACGGAGAACCTTCTATTATGAGGGCATCAGGAAGCTTGTACAAAGATGGACCAATTGCATTGAAATGCAAGGAGATTATGACAAAAAATTATGTTCTTGTAAATTTCCTATTTGATTACAATAAAATTTTATAACTACTTTGCCGATAATTGACTTACCCTCATATGTTTGAGGGAGAGGGAGTTTGATCAGGTAATTCATGCCAGCAATGTGTCCTGTAGTCTTCCTCAAATGCGATAAGCTTCCTGTATTCAGTATTGTCCCAACAACATGTTTCTTTGCTGGTCCATCATTAATAACATTTGTTGGATTGCAGAAATCATCATATAAAGTTCTTTCATGCTCAAATTCAGTTACATGTATATCAGTTTACGTCTTGCACTAGTGTTTGTAGTTACTGTCAGCAAATTACAGTAAACTTAGTCCTGCCAGATAATACTGTTCAGTGTTCTACAGGAAAGTGTTATTCATTTTGCACCTCATACTTAGTCAAAACTTGCATTGAAAAAGAAACTACTTTTATATTTCCAAGAATTTGAGGATCACACATCTCACTCACAATAGCAGTCTCTCTCTCTCTCTCTCTCTCTCTCTCTCTCTCTCTCTCTCTCTCTCTCTCTCTCTCTCTCCCCCCCCCCCCCCCCCCTCTCCCCCAATAGAATAATATTTGAAGAAAACTTAACTATTACATGCATATGTTTTATGCCTTTTGTAGGTCACTGTATTTCTAAATGTGAACAAAGTTACTGTGAAAGAATTGGAAGAACATATCCTTAAAAAGAGACTGAATATGGTTGCCCCAGATGTCATGTTGGATTTGAAGGGTACTGTCATAATATCGAGTGAGGATGGAGAGACAGCTGAAAACAACAACAAAACACTGAGTGTAAGTAAAAAAATAATTGTATTATAACATAAATTTTAGTACATTTTGTTTTCACTCAACGTTTCCATACAAAAGTCATGATCCTGGTCTATTTTCTGTACGTTTTACAGAACTCCTGGTTAATCAATAGTTGTGATTCGAATCTCTCAGGTGCTAGAATTTTGAAAGCCATATTAACTTAGTCTGCATACATTGATTTCTTGATTGTTAAATATGTTAGCTTTAAAATGTATACTAATTACAACATAATTGTTTTGTGATTATTATGCATGAAATGTGCCAGAATTTTTTATTGATGAGATCTATTTACTGACCTGACAAATGAAGAACAGAAAGTGAGAGATTGTACATAGTCCATAAGAATTGTTAATAAATATTTTTTTCTTCAAAAGCATACAGGTAGTCATTTTTTTCCAAAGTGCTGTCTGTGAATGGAATATGAGAGGGCAATATTATGCAGCTGTTTGGAAATGGAGATATAATACTGCTGAATGATTACACTGAATAGTCAGTTATTTACTTCACAGTTATAGAATACTGTACTTGCATAAAAGAGGGAAATATGCTTTGATATGTACTAAAATGTTAACATTTCATTTTGCACGTAATACTGTGCACAGTGTTTGCTAACGCCAAATGGTAGGAAGTTCCATCTCTGTCCACAGCGAATCTGTTTAGGTATTAAGAATTTATTTGGAAAATGCTGAATCATGTAGCAAGGATTATGTGAAATTTTAAAATACATTATATCAGTCTCACACTTTTTGGGTAGGCCACAGAAACAGACAGATTGAAGAAATGTTTTTAGATCTACGTCAGTGAGAAGCTGACTAAATTACTTGGAAGCTGGATGAAGTGGTACTTTCAGCAAATTTAAACTCAGCTCTGTACATGACTAAGTTTTAAGTGTTTATGATTGTAAGATAAATATTTTATACTTAAAGCTGCCAACATGACTTTCCATTTCTAAATTTAAGCTACATATAAATAAAGAGAAAGACAAATGGAAGGGGATAAATACATGTGAACATAAGCTGATAGGTACACTAGCTTTTGAAAACGTGTTTCCTTCATCTGGCATTTGCTAGGGGAGGTGTGGAGAAAAATACAGTGAAACCCCACTTTTACACTTTTCAAGGGACTTTTTAAAAATGGTGTAAAATGCAGGAAAATGCAAAATTTGGGAAATAATGTTTTAAGTGGTAAAAGTTACATATAGGATCCCCCTTTGCATTTTCGCACTTCATGTATGATATATGTACATCATAGGCTTTGAAATACTCGCCAAGGACTTGTTTATTATCTAATAAAAACCGCTGATGTAGCAGGAACTGGTGGTTCTCTGGGAAGTAGAAATGTTTAGCTTAATTTCATGCATCATAATCAATGTTTTTCGAAAGTCTGCAGCTGTCATTCATTATTTAAATAATCGAACACTGCACCAGTTACGTATTTATTCATGCATAGCATGATGCATTTCGAGAATTTTTTCATGTCAGATGCAAATATTGATTGTTACATAAGTATTTTTTGAGGTCTTAGCATATGTGTTGTTCTGCATGTCTTGTGTTGTAGTCATCTTTTTGAGGTTATCAGGTACTGTGTCTCCTCAATTCTGTAGAAAACCACACATGTGCAAACTCACATTGTTTGTGAAACACCTAAAAAAATACGTATGTTAATATTGCACTTGGCAATCAGAATAAATTCTCAAAACATTTCTTGTTAAGCATAAAAAATATGTAATTAGTGCTGTGTTTGAACCAAAAACATTTGAATAACGCTAAGTCCTCAAAAGTGTCAACTAGCGCTACAAGTGGCCAAACGATGAAATACGCTAAATATGGTTTGACAAAGGTGTCATGACAATCACAACAATCAGGAAGCTATGCATGTGCATTAGAGAGACTTTTGGAAATGGTCATGATATCTTGATTTAAAAAAACCTAGTTACTCTCATCAGCCTACACACTGAGTAATGCTTGGCAGCAGGAGATACAGTAAGAATTGTTCCAACTTTTATCCCATTTACCAGTTCAGATCCACTGAGTAGAGTGCCATGGTGTCAAGAAATTTAACCATGTAACGTTTGTAAACATTACTTGGCAGCCAGTGCCATGCCAGCGTCATTTTACATCAGTTTTTTCCCCACAAACATTTTTTCATAAAGAGTAAATCGCAGGAAAATTATAAATATGTTAACACAAAATCGGATGAGAGTTAATATTGTGGACATAAGAAATTTGACAGAAGTGATAAAAAAACATCATAAATGGCACGAAAACATTACTTCTGGGAAAGTAAATGTGGGGTTGTACTAAAACACTCTTAGGATTAAAGAAGATATTTATGAAGAGCCCAGATCATGTCTCTTTTTTGTTGCTGAATCGTACAGTAGTTTCCTTCATTACATTTGCACAAAATTTTCCTTTGTTTTTGCCATATGAAGTAACTGATTGTTGCAAAGAAAATGAGCAGTTTTTATTTTTGTGTGTGCCATTCTTCTGTCACAAGCCAATATAATCTTGTTCTGCCTTCTAGTGTAGTTTTAAAATGAATATTAGATTTTGTACTAATTCTTTTTCTTTCTTAAAAAATAATCTGTTCATGTATCAGTATCATATAATTAACAATATTATGAAAAGGATAGTTGCTACTCACTGTATAGCAGAGGTACTGAGTCACAGACAGGTATATAAAAAAAAGAATGTCAAACAAAATTTTCAGCCAAATGGGCCTCCATCAGAATATTTTCTCTTATATCATGTAAATGAGATTTCTCTATTTTCTGTCTAGGTGTTTGCAATAAGAATTTTTTTATATTTGAATCACTGATTATTCATTGAGTTTACTCCTTACTAATCTACTGACTATTTATTGTACAGGAAATTGGAATTACTGATGGAACAGTGCTGAAAGCTGATGATTTCCTTCAGAATTACGAGCTTTCTATTACCATTATGCATAAGTAAGTAAGAAGTGAATGTTTGATTATGTAAAAATGTAGAATATTATGACTTAGCATCTGCTAGTATGTAGGTTCATGTTTGGCATAAAAAATATGCTGCTGTTCGTCATGGCACATATTCTAAAAAGCTTGATGTGCAGCTTAATGTAGATGTCACCAGAGGTCCAAGTCCAGAAATTAAAAACATTATTCCTTTCCATTTAAAAATTATATAATTTGTAAAATATGCCATATTAGTGAATTTGCAAACCAGCACATCAAATGAAATTCTTTCTAACTACTCTCAAACCTTTTCAATAACTTGAGGCTTCTCACATGAACTTGAAGACAATGAAGTATGCTGAGGGAAAGATATCCATCATTACCAACTGAATATTATCTCCAGTAATATGGATGTAATACATAACTTTCACACTGTGTTCTGTTAGAGTAACAGATGGGTCATGCAAAAGGGTCCTGCATCAACAGTGATGGACTGTGAACTCTGCATCATTTGTGCCATGTGTCCGTCAATGGATTGCAGTGATGGTAGTTGTTTCACAGACACAGCTGCCTGTTCTGCTTCATAGAGCAACCCCCTAAAATACACTACTGGCCATTAAAATTGCTACACCAAGAAGAAATGCAGATGATAAACGAGTATTCATTGGATAAATATATTATACTAGAACTGACATGTGATTACATTTTCACACAATTTGTGCGCATAGATCCTGAGAAATCAGTACCCAGAACAACCACCTCTGGCCGTAAAAACGACCTTGATATGCCTGGGAGATCCTGAGAAATCAGTACCCAGAACAACCACCTCTGGCCGTAAAAACGACCTTGATATGCCTGGGCATAAAGTCAAACAGAGCATGGATGGCGTGTACAGGTACAGCTGCCCATGCAGCTTCAACACGATACCACAGTTCATCAAGAGTAGTGACTGGCGTATTGTGACGAGCCAGTTGCTCGGCCACCATTGACCAGACGTTTTCAGTTGGTGAGAGATCTGTAGAATGTGCTGGCCAGGGCAGCAGTCAAACAATTTTCTATATCCAGAAAGGTCCGTACAGGACCTGCAACATGCGTTCATGCATTATACTACTGAAATGTAGGGTTTCGCAGGGATCGAATGAAGGGTCGTAACACATCTGAAATGTAACGTCCGCTGTTCAAAGTGCAGTCAATGTGAACAAGAGGTGACAGGACGTGTAACCGATGGCACCCCATACCATCACGCCGGGTGATACACCAATTTGGCGATGATGAATACACGCTTCCAACGTGCGTTCACCGCGATGTTGCCAAACACGGATGCGACCATCATGATGCCGTAAACAGAACCTGAATTCATGCGAAAAAATGGTTTTGCCATTCATGCACCCAGGTTCGTCGTGGAGTACACCATCGCAGGTGCTCCTGTCTGTGATGCAGCATCAAGGGTAACCGCAGCCATGGTCTCCAAGCTGATAGTCCATGCTGCTGCAAACATCATCGAACTGTTCATGCAGATGGTTGTTGTCTTGCAAACGTCCCCATCTGTTGACTCAGAGATCGAAACGTGGCTGCACGATCTGTTACAGCCATGCGGATAAGATGCCTGTCATCTCAACTGCTTGTGATATGAGGCCGTTCGGATCCAGCACGGCGTTTATATTACCCTCCTGAACCCACCGATTCCATATTCTGCTAACAGTCATTGGATGTCAACCAACGCGAGCAGCAATGTCGCGATATGATAAACCGCAATTCCGATAGGCTACAATCCAACCTTTATCAAATTGGAAACGTGATGGTACACGTTTCTCCTCCTTACACGAGGCATCTCAACAACGTTTCACCAGGCAACGCCGGTCAGCTGCTGTTTGTGTATGAAAAATCAGTTGTAAACTTTCCTCATGTCAGCACGTTGTAGGCATCGCCACCGGCGCCAACCTTGTGTGAATGCTCTGAAAAGCTAATCATTTGCATATCACAGCATCTTCTTTCTGTTGGTTAAATTTTGCGTCTGTAGCACGTCATGTTTGTGGTGTAGCAATTTTAATGGCCAGTAGTGTATTATACAGAGTCATTCAGTAAGAAAGAACAGATTTCAGTTGTTTATTACAGACAAACTCTGAAAGACAGGAATGCACTGCGCACGCGCGCGCACACACACACACACACACACACACACACACACACACACACACACACACACACACACACACTCTACGCCGTACACTCAACATTAGCACCATGAGTTGCTCAGAAACATAAAAACCACAGTCCACTCATTTCATACATGAATCAACAGGTCCCTGTTGATTGAATCAACTGCTTCAACAATTCAGTTTTCGGCTCTTGAAGTGTAGCTGCCATTGGTGGTACAAGGACCCCCTGTTCATGTATGAGTATCATATAATTAACAATATTATGAAAAGGGTAGTTGCTACTTACCGTATAGCAGAGGTGCTGAGTCACAAACAGGCACAAAGAAAGACCCCACAGAAAAAAATCTCAAGGTGGGAGTTCTGCTGACCTGGTAGGCCAAAAGCAGTATACAAGATCTTGTCCAATGCAATAATGTGGGATGGTTTTTTAAGATAATGATCCACCTCAATGTGAAAGTGAAGCAGAGCTCTATCAGGCATAAAAATTAGATCAGTGGTATGCTTTTAAAGTTGAGTTCACAACAAATTTTGCATGCCAAGGTATGATATTGCTGCAAGTTTCCTCCACAAAAAAGAAAAGTCCATAAATTATGTGAACAGAAACAGCACAAAAAAACAGTCACTTTTGGTGAGTCCCTTTTATGTTTAATGATGATGGCCAGGGTTTCGTGACCCACAAATTCTTACATTATGGCAATTTACTTTACTCGATAGATGAAATGTTGATTCATCCAAAAAGATGAGTCATTAGTAAAAAGTGTCCTCGGCCATATCCTGGAGAACTGAAATGTAAAATTCGTACCTTTTGTTACGGTCGCCGTTTGCAATTGGTGCAGCAACGGCACCTTGATGCTTCACATGCAGGTGTCGTTTCAGAACATGTTTGAGGAAGTTGAAGTTCCTGGCCTGTCCATCTTGTAGACTTCCAAGGGCTCTTTGTGAATACATCTCGGATGTAGTAGACATTTAAATCATCTGTGCATAGCCAACCAGTGCTCTTCTCTTTGCATATGCAATCGAATTTTTGCGCTCATGGGCTAAATTCATTTGCTGAATACAGGCTTGGCAACCCTGAGGTTCCTGAGCTGGGGTTGCTAAGTGCCACCAGTCTCCTGTTACTGTAAGCTCTGGGCATGCTTCAACAATCAGTGTATGGCGCAGCAGTGGAACATTGTGTGTCGCAGGGAATGGGTATCTTGGCTTGTCCACCCGGATTGCGAGGATGGTGAAAAAATCTATTAAAAAAACCTCAATCTCAAGGTGTGCTGCGCACTAATGAGATGCCAGGCCGTTGAGGTGGGACAGTCGTTAGCGGGCATCCACTGGGTAACCTGCCACACCTCCATTGTATAAGGCTTACTCAGGCACGCAGGGCTCTCTCTGAGTGGAGCCTTGTTTCCTAGCTGCCCATGGGACCAAGATAGAACTCTCGAAAACATCTTCTCCTCCTCCCAGTGGGAAAGGTGTACCGCCTGGGAGTATTCATACCCAACCCTCCAGACGAATGAGGGAGGCTAGCCCTCCTGGTAACCTGCCTCAATTGGATTATAGTAACAGGTCTCAAGGAATCATAAATCAGAATGTGGTTTTGGTCATTAAGAGGAAGGAGGCAACGTTTGAAAAATTGCCCCCCTTCTATATCAATATAGGCTTGGAAGGACTTGCTGAAAGCCTGAAGTCTATTGAATGGCTGTGGAATGGTTCCCTACTGATAGAGACTAGTAGGGTAAAGCAGGTGGAACTACTTATGAAGACTGAAAAATTAGGTGAATATGATGTAACTGCATAACTCCCATAACTCTAGCAAGAGTGTGGTCACATGCCGTGACATTATGGATATCGACATAGCTGAACATAAACAGGAATGGGCATTACAGGGGATAGTGGACATAGAGCAAAAGATGTGTAGGAACAGTGGAGAAATTGAGGAGAATGCCACCTTCATTGTGACCTTCAATTCTGCAACGTTGCCGGAACATATCATGGCAGGTTTCCTCTGACTTAAGGTTAGGCCTTACGTACCTAACCCTATGTGATACTACAAATGTCAGCATTTTGGTCACACAACGCTGAGTTGCGGGGGTGAAGTGAGCTGTGTGAAATGTGGAAAGGTAACTCATGAAGCTGGGATTGACTATCCGTCTCCAGCAGTCTGCGTTAACTGCTCTGGGAGCCACCCAGCCTGGAGCCGAGACTGCCCTGTTCTAGCAGAGAAACGAAAAATTCAGGAACTAAAAGTCGCCAAATGAATCCCCTATGCTGAAGCCAAAAAGGAATATAAGGCGACGAAACCTTCCGTCTTTACTACATCTTATGCTTTCATGGCGCAGAAACCTGTTCCTAAGGTTGACGCCTCGACACAAACATCGTCTAGTGTACAGCTATCCACCACCAGCACCTGTACTTGCATGTGTACATGTCAAGGCAAAAGGAGTAAGGATAAAGCAGTCCAAGCAGCCGCCAGAGAAAAGACCAGCAACAGTTCTGTAGTGAGTGTCAAGAAGGCACACAAGAAACACAGTGCCTCTCAACGCCCCCTTTCCCCCTCATCCTTGAAGGTACAGGGTGTGGGGAAAGGTTCACGACAATCGGGTCAAAAGCTGTTCCGAGCACCGTCAGATGTCATTCTTTCACATGTGACTGATGAGGAGGACATCATGGAGTTACATGCCTTTTGGATCCAGGCAGCCCCTCCACTCCCCCTCGCCTCTACAAGTGCTTCACCTCCGCGGTGCAAAGATAGGGGTAAATTAAAACCACATTGATAAAATGGCTCCCATCCTACAGTGGAACTTCCAGGGGTTCAGGATGCATGTGGAAGAACTTCATCTCTTATCTCAGAGTAGACCACTGTGTCTGTGTCTCCAGATAGTCATTTCCATCAATCGTGCACCCCTGACCTGTGAGGTTATGTACTCCACAAAAAAGACGACCTGAGTGGAGAGAGCTAGAGGAGGCGTAGGTATTTTCCTCAGTACTGACTACCACTCCTCCTCTCTCTCACTTACAACAACTTTACTTGCCCCCACATGATGCACTTGATGAAGAGGCCCTAACCGACCATATTACACGGCACCCCCACCCCTTCATCCTCTGTGTTGATTTTAATGCGCACAATGGGCTTTGAGGCTCTGCATCTACTTGCCCCCAGAGGTAGAGCAGAGAGGCTTCTTGTGTCATCATGAGCATACTTGCTAAATGGGGGACACAACACTCACTTCTGCACAACTATGGGTTCGTTCTCTGCCATTAGTCTCTCTCTTTGCTCTCCAGGTCTTGCTCACACTGCTCAGTGGGAAGTGGTTCACCTGCCAGATAGGGTGGAACCCAAAAGGAAACCACAGAGATGGGTGCTCGATAGAGCCGACTGGACAACTTATAGCCAGTTGGCCCAGTTTGGACATTGTGCGAATGTCTGGATCATATTACCAAAATGATCCACCGTGCCGCTGCAGCATCCATTCCACAGTCACGGGACAGCAGAGGAGACAACCTGTCCCTTGGTGGAATGCCAATTGCTGCTCTGCAATAGGTACTGGGTGTACAACTCTGCGTAGGTTCAAGTGTTGGCCAACTGCAGAGAATCTTGCAGCGTTTCAAGTGGCGAGGGCAAAGTGTTGCCAAATTATTCGAGAGAGCAAGATGATGTCGTATCAACAGTTCCTGAACCCCATTAACTGTTCCACCAAAAGTTACATTGCGTGGGAGACCATTAGGAGAATTTCTGGGAGAGGAGGCAGGTGCCCCGTGGCTGCTGTAATGGAGAACGGCACTCTCCAAACCAAATCCGCGAGACATTGCCCAGACTATGACGGCATATTTTGCCACAGTTACTGCAACAGACAGTCAGGATCCAGGTTTCCAGCGCCATAGAGCGGTTGCTGAGAGAGGTGTAGTTTGGACTTCTGATCCACCTCTGATGAAGATTACAATTGCCCATTTTCCATGTGGGAGCTGGATTCTGCATTGTCTGCGGCTCGTGACACATCCCCTGGTCATGACAGGATCCATTACAGTATGCTGCAGTACCTCACAAGGCGAAACAAAGATATCCTCCTCACACTATTTAATGCCATTTGGGCATCTGTTCACTTTCCTGGCTCATGGCGTGAGGCAATTTTAATTCCTCTGTTAAAACCTGGGAAAGACCGCACAAGCCCAAGTAGTTACCATACTAGCTGCCTGGGGAAGACCTTGGAGCAGATGGTCAACCGCCTCCTTGTCTGGATCTTAGAATCCAGGCCACGCCTTAGTCGCTTTCAGTGTGGTTCAGGAGGTATTGCTCCACCTTTGATAACCTTGCCCTCCTGGAGGCAGCTATACTACAGGCTCTCCTATGCTGGCATCACCTTCTAGGTATATTTTTTGACATCGAGATGGCCTACGATACTACTTGGAGGCATCTTATCCTGGAGCAGCTTCACCAATGGGGTTTTCGTGGTTGTCTTCCCATTTTTATTCAGTCCTTCCATGATATTTTAGATACCGAGTCGGTGATGGCCTGTCTGATCGCTTTGAGCAGGAGAATGGTGTCCCTCAAGGTAGCATTTTAAGTGTGACTGTCTTTGCCATAGCTATTAATAGCATTACATCCATAGTGAAAAGTCCAGTCCAGTGTTCTTTGTTTGTGGGTGACTCCTCTGTGTTTAGCTCTTCTTCAAGTCTCACAACGAAAAACACGTCAGTTCGCAACAAACTTTTCGACGTTTGGATGAATGGGCACAGAAGAGTGGTTTTAAGTTTTCCACCATGAAGTCTGTGTGTGTTATTTTTAGCCATTCTCGTTCCATTTTAAACCTTCCTTAGTGGAGGATGAGGGACACTGTCCTTACTTTTAAGGACACAGTGGGGTTTCTGGGCCTCATATTTGACTCTAAGCTTATGTGGTTGCCACATCTTACACAGACCTGAAGAAACAGTCACTTAAGGCTTTAAGTATTTTAAAACGTCTTAGCCACAGTACATGGGGAGCAGACAGGACTTGTCTGCTCCGGTTTTACAGGGCATATACACGATCTTGGCACAACTATGGGTGCAGGGTGTATGAGTCTGCAAGGTCCTCTTGTTAAAAGATGTTGGACTTGGTGTACAATGAAGGGATTCAATTGGCCACTGGGGCATCCAGAACAAGCCCCATACCAAGTGTCTGTGCAGAGGCTGGTGAACCGCCTCTTTACGTCAGGCGACTGCTATATATGGTGCACTAGACATATAAAACACTGTCCACACAATATACACACATCTACCATACTATTGCTCAGCCTCCATTGGAAAGGCTTTTTCGTTACAGGCAATGAGGCCCTTTGGGATTTGTGCACAGGTGCCTTCTAGAGATGGGTGTGGCCAGTCTTCACGTTTTACATTGCAGTGGGGGCAGATTTCCACCTTGGCTTCTGCTGAGGCTCAGACTTATTTTAGACTTGACGAATTTTAAGAAAGATCGTACACCAGATTTTACATTTCAATCTCTGTTTCTTAACATTTTAGATATGCATCATGGTTTTGCAATAGTGCATACTGATGGCTCCAAGCAAGGGAATTCTTAGTCTTCTTGACATTTTCTCAAAAGAGCTCCATGCGATCCTGAAGGCACTGGAGCAGATGCCTCGTATTCAGGGCAAATGGTTTCTCATTTGCTCAGATTCCCTTAGTGCCTTACAATCGTTACAGCTGGTCCGGCTGATATATGACCAAATGCACTTGCTGCAACAACAAATAAGCAGTTGTCATTCTGCTGCGTGCCAGGTCATGTAGGGATATTGCAAAATCAACAGGCTGACTGGGCTGCCAAGGAGGCCTGCAGAGGACAGGATGTGGCACAACGTCCTATTCCCTTGCAGGCTGTCATTTCTGCGCTACACACGAAGTGCATGCAGTTGTGGAATGAGGAGTGGCTGGCTGTGACGGCCAGTAAGCTACAGTTGGTGGAGTCAACAAACCAGCCATGGCGTTCCTCCTATCAGTTGCTCAATCAGGATGAAGTGGCCCTTGCGCATCTTAGAATTGGGCACTGCCGTCTCACAAACAGCTTTTTACTACGACGAGAGGATCCTCCGTTTTGTAGTGCTTGTGGTGTTCACATCTCTATCCGCCATCAATTATGTAGTGCATTTTATATCGTGATGCAAGGGCAGAAGCAAATGTTTGTGGGGATCTGTCCTCTATTTTAGCTGATAATGAGACGAGTGTGACTAAGGTGTAAAAGTTTTGTGATGTGACTGGACTCTGGCCTAAACTTTTAGGCTGGAAGTTTGTGTTTTGCAGAGTGGCTGGCTTCTCATTTTTTGTTCTTGTGATCAGCCAGCCACGTCCATATGCTATATTGTTTTAGCTCTTTATATCACTTTCTTCCTGTGTCGTTAATGTTTTACTACTGCCGCAATACTTCGTTCTGTGGTTGTGTGTGGGTATGCACTTAGTTTTCCAACAGAACTGTGTTTTACGTGCTGTTTTATCTTCCTGTTTTGTGTGATTTACTGACACTCATTTCAATCTCTTTTTCATGTGGGTGCTAAAGACCTTGGTGTTGTCGCACCCATACAAACCTGTCCATGTCCATGCTCAAGAATTTTGCGTCCCAGTCATAAACCTGCTTGTACAGAGGTGGCTCCTTGCTGAATTGATGGCAAAATGCACGTTTCACTTGAACAGTGGATTGATTTCACAAAAATTCCAACACACAAAATGATTTCTCTTGTGGCACAGTTTTCATGTCGCTACAAGCAAGCAGACAACAGTATCAAAACTTTGAACACTCCTATGTCCAGTGACATACTTCTGTTCTTTCTTTTTGAACCACCCGGTACAGTTAAAACATTCTGCATAGTTACTGAAATAGCAAATCCACCCTACAGTGCTACCCCTTTACAGTGATTTTTCGTTTGTCCATCATTGTATGTGCCAGTGAAAAGTAATCGGGCTGTAATTTGTCACCTGAAGGGTTAAGTATTCAAAGGATATAATGTTATTCAAGCGGTATCCAACCTACACTATGGTGTTCAAAAAGTAAAAGCTGTGATAATAAACACGGTCTCCAGCCTTATTGGGCAAAAGTAGTTTCAAGTAAATGTTAATAAACAAAGCGAACCATCTGCTTAATTGAACATCGCTCCCAAGAAACTGTTTGTTTGGTAATCAGACATGAAAGCAGCAGCACACTGTAGGATGTAAGAGCAAAATAACTAGTCAACAGAGTTGATGACGGCGGTTTTAGTTTAATGGCAACAAACTACTTTACACTAATGTCTATTGCTTGCTTTAGTGTGGCCGTGCGGTTCTAGGCGCTTCAGTCCGGAGCCGTGCGACTTCTACAGTCACAGGTTCGAATCCTGCCTCAGTCATGGATGTGTGTGATATCCTTAGGTTAGTTAGGTTTAAGTAGTTCTAAGATCTAAGGGACTGATGACCTCAGATGTTAAGTCCCATAGGGCTCAGAGCCATTTGAGCTTTAGTGTGTAAAGAATAATGCCAATTACAATGCACCACTCAACTGGGGAAAAGTACTGATAATTTGGACATAAGGTGGCCCAAAAACTTCACTGTTGAAGGACAGCAGTTTTGATATAGTTACCAAGTTGTTATTTTAACTAAAATGGACACTAATGGTTTTCAGAGATTTTATGTAAATCTTTGCATTGCACTGAATGAGTTGTACATGGGGATCCTGGTTATGTTATAGTTTAAGTAAGATAAGACCACTCGTGATTTTAAGAGCACAAATAATTCTGTAATAATTAAGTTTTGTATGAACTTTTTTTTGCTATTTGGGGAGCAAAATAACTGATGATGGTCGAAGTAGAGAGGATATAAAATGTAGACTGGCAATGGCAAGGAAAGCGTTTCTGAAGAAGAGAACTTTGTTAACATCGAGTATAGATTTAAGTGTCAGGAAGTCATTTCTGTAAGTATTTGTATGGAGTATAGCCATGTATGGAAGTGAAACATGGACGATAAATAGTTTGGACAAGAAGAGAATAGAAGCTTTCGAAATGTGGTGCTACAGAAGAATGCTGAAGATTAGATGGGTAGATCACATAACTAATGAGGAAGTATTGAATAGGATTGGGGAGAAGAGAAGTTTGTGGTACAACTTGACCAGAAGAAGGGATCGGCTGGTAGGACATGTTCTGAGGCGTCAAGGGATCACCAATTTAGTATTGGAGGGCAGCTTGGAGGGTAAAAATCGTAGGGGGAGACCAAGAGATGAATACACTAAGCAGATTCAGAAGGGTGTAGGTTGCAGTAGGTACTGGGAGATGAAGCAGCTTGCACAGGATAGAGTAGCATGGAGAGCTGCATCAAACCAGTCTCAGGACTGGAGACCACAACAACAACAACAACAACAACAACAACAACAACAACATGAACTTTCACTGGTTAACTGTCTAAGACTTTGGGATGTGGGATTAAAACTGTTCTGTCTCACAACACATTTCTTGATTAACTTTTTCAGTAGTAACAATGTACATAAAAGGGATATGTACATAAAATCACTATTTACAAATCTGTTATACCAATATAACTGTTCTTTCTAGTTATTATGCCCTATGCTTTGTTTCTGTAATCACAGTCTTCTAGTAAATGTTAGATCTTGAGAAATGATTTTAATAACCTCAGAGTGAATATGTAATTCAGTATTCTTTTACTATAGATTCAACTTATGAACTTTTACTACTATATGGATCACATCACTCGAAGGACTATTTGCAAAACCTAATTCTGTTCCCAGAATGAGATTTTCACTCTGCAGCGGAGTGTGCGCTGATTTGAAACTTCCTGGCAGATTAAAACTGTGTGCCCGACGGAGACTCGAACTCTGGACCTTTGCCTTTCGCGGGCAAGTGCTCTACCATCTGAGCTACCGAAGCACGACTCACGCCCGGTCCTCACAGCTTTACTTCTGCCAGTGTCTCGTCTCCTACCTTCCAAACTTTATAGAAGCTCTCCTGGTTCGCAGGAGTCTCGGTCGGGCACACAGTTTTAATCTGCCAGGAAGTTTCCTATTTCTGTTATTCCACAAAATTTTGTAATTCTTTTAATTACTGTAAATAATTATTTAAACACTTCTTCATAATAGGAAAGCTCTGAACAGTCTTGTAACAGGAAGAGTCCTATCAAGGTGAGCGACTTTGGATAAAACACAGTTCATGAAACAACATTAATCACTTATTTAAACGCTTGTGCTAACATTGGTCCATCCATGCATTTACAAGATTACATACTACTTTGCCTGAAGATGGATGCAGCAGTGATAGAACAAATCCATATGATGCAATTGTGGCTCTTCATACAATATGCTCTGTAAAATACCTTCTTGGTGTTGTAAATGCAGATTTTATAGCAACCCAATAAATGCCATGATACGCTGGTTAGTAACAGTTCTCATCCAAGGTATAAGTTGTACTTTTCCAGAAATCTTTTTCTCATTGATCATTCAGGATGTTGACTTGTTGAGAGCTAGCTACTGACTGTATGCACCACAAAAACCTCACACTATCCCAGCTTTCACATTCCTACATAAATCTTTTTGTTGTGGAAAGACTTCCCTCCAGCTATTCTATCCTATTCAATTCTACTTTCCCTAAGCATGAACCAAATGGTTCAAATGGCTCTGAGCACTATGAGACTTAACATCTGAGGTCATCAGTCCCCTAGAACTTAGAACTACTTAAACCTAACTAACCTAAGGACATCACACACATCCATGCCCAAGGCAGGATTTGAGCCTGCGACAGTAGCGCTCACGTGGTTCCAGACTGAAGCGCCTAGAACCGCTTGGCCACACTGGCCGGCAAGCATGAACCAGTTATGTACAATTCAGTACATGAAGTAACATAGCTTCATAAAAGATATTTACAGAATATTTCCAGGTTACATCAAATTACAGAATGAGAAAAAAATATTTACTTACAGATCAAGTCAAAGGTGTTACAGTATCGATAATCAACGTACTTGTTTTTAGCTTGCCCGTGGTTTAACAACCATTAGCCAAATTTTTATGGATTCGTTAGCAGTAGCTTAAAGAAATTCAAAGAAGTTTTTCATTTCCATGATATTGTCACAATTATTACAATGTGCCCTATTCAAGAGTCTTGATGATCAGCAGCTATCTTGTAATCTGAAGGGACTAAATCAGTCACAATTACAGTGAAACGCTGCTTTTACACTTTTCAAGGGACTTGAAAAAAATTGTGTAAAACACAGGAAAATGTAAAATGTAGGAAATAACGTTTTAAGCTGTAAAAGCTACTTATGGGATACCCCCTTGCACTTTATGTATGATATATGTACATAACCAGCATTAAAGACTTGTCAGGGTCTTGTTTATTATCTAATGAAGATTTATTATCTGATAAAATCTGCTGATGTAACTGGATCTGATAACTGTCTGGGAAGTAGGAGCGTTTCACTCAATTTCATATGTCTTAATCAATGTTTTTGAAAGCCTGCAGCCACCATTCATTATTTAAATAATGAAATGCTGCACTAGTTACATATTTCTTCATGCTTAGCATGATGCATTTTGAGAATTTTTTTCTCATTGTCAAGTGTAGATACGTACTAAAGTATTTTGTGTAGTGTTTGAATATATATTTTTTTGTCTCTCTTTCACTGTAGTCATCTTTTGAGGTTATCAGGTACTGTCTCACATCAATTATGTAGAAAACTACACACACACACACACACACACACACACACACACACACACACACACACACACACACACATTGTTTGTGTAACATCACAAAAAATACATACGTAAATACTGCACTTGATTGTGAGAATATATTCTCGAAACACGTTTTGCTTACCATGAATGAAATACATAATTGGCACTGCATTTAAAATAAAAACATTTGAGGAACGCAAAGTGAATTACGGTGTCAACTAACGCTCCAAGTGGCCATACACCGAAGGTTATCATGATGAAACTGCATTTGCGCAGTAGGGGTAGTTTGGAAATGGTTGTTATTGGTCATGATATCTTCATTCTAATGAACCTAGTTACTCCCATCAGCCACCACACCAAGTAGAACTTGGCAGCAGCAGGAGATACGGCACGAATTTTTCCAACTTTTACTTGTAAAGACTACTGGACGGCCAACATCTAAGCCAGCTTGTCATTTTTTCATAATGCGTAAATCGCAGGAAAATCATAATTATGTTGTCGCAAAAGCAGGTGAAAATTGACATTGTGGGCATAGGAAATGTGACGGAACCAATAAAAAAATGTCGTAAACAGTGGGAAAACGTTAATTCCGGGAACGTAACAGTGGGGTTATACTGTATTTTTAAGTGCCCCAAGCATTTTTTAATGTTTTATTTGGAAGGATATATATGTATTCCAATGATATTGGTGTTTATAGTGTGCTGACTAATAGTGAAATAACCTTACATTTCAGAATGAAGTATTAGAATTTTAATTTTTTATTTTCCAGAGTACCAGGCAGGGATGACCCAGAGTTTGAGGTTGTTGCTGACAAAGACTCTCTTAAGCCAAAGGAAGAAGACCGAACAAGTGTTAATGGTAATTTTTGCACATCTCTTGTTATTCTCAAGCTTTTACGTAGTACAGATACAATTTTAATGCAAGGCTTCAGACAACATGTTCTGTGAGCAGACAATGAGCACAGGCCTGTGAGCAGCAAATACTGTAATCTCTCCATCTCCGTCATCACAGCACAGGGTAGGGAGTGGAGAGCCATGTGGAGACTTGAGAGGGTGTACCACATATTTTGCCGCTTAATTAATTTTGCAATGAGAACCATCTAAGTCACTGTAAATGACATTTCACTGCCATAAATTAATCAAAGAAACTAAAAACGTAATGCTACCAAGTAATTTTATTATTAAGTAGTTACATATATCTCATTTTACTTAATTAGCCATTGCAGTGTAATAATTTTTAACCAACGCTTGCACTCTCGATCTTCTTGCTCTTCTTCCCTTTTACAAGAGTGTCTGTATTCGATAAAATCATTTGTGTTCTTTGTAGACATAACATACAGTTCACATTACGATGAAACAATGAGTTTCTCAAATGCGTTTTGTTGTTCTTCGTTGTCGAAAAAAGTCATTCAGGTGTATGTGGAACCAATCATTGATATTGTCCCTGCTGCCACCTTGTGTAAAACAGGAAATTGATCCCAAAGGAAATGCTTATAGGAAACTAGACTGTTTCTCTTGTTTGTCTTTATGTTGTCTGTCATATTGCAGGTCAATTACTTCAAGCTGCAGATCACGTGTCATCCATATTCACTGAATATGGAAAGGAAAACATGAAAATCACTCTCTAGGGGTTTAACATTGTTAAATCCAAACTGGAATTCTTCCTTAGAATTACATGGAATGTGTGAATAGTGTTAAGTCTGTTAATCCAGTCCTTCAATGAAAACAATTTTGGGAAGTGAACTTTTATTTCCTTTTTGCATACAATTCTCCCAAAGTGATAGTTTCATTTTGAATGCTTGTCTACAGTCGATGAAGTCTGTTATCCTGAAGTGAAGTGTTAAAGTTGTTCAAATGACCGTAATGGCTCTTGTCCATTAAGGCTGGCTCAGTTCAGGAACATATATTACTCATTTCTGTAAACATATATCTAAAAAGAAAGATGATGAGACTTACCAAACAAAAGCGCTGGCAGGTCGATAGACACAAACAAACACACAAAATTCTAGCTTTCGCAACCAACAGTTGCCTCGTCAGGAAAGAGGGAAGGAGAGGGAAAGACAAAAGGGTTTGGGTTTTAAGGGAGAGGGTAAGGAGTCATTCCAATCCCGGGAGCGGAAAGACTTACCTTTGGGGGAAAAAAGGACAGGTATACACTCGCACACATATCCATCCGCATATACACAGACACAAGCAGACATTTCTGTAAACATATTTATCTCATCCATAATATAGTAAAATCGATCTAACAGTTGGCCACAACTAAGCCAGGTCACCTCTTTGTAATAGGGTAGACTTCCAAACTGGCTGTCGATTCAAGGAAGTTCTTAAATTGGCAGTGTTTAGAAGTCCACACTTCCGTGTATGATTAGTCGTGCAAAAACTACCACTCATCACATTTTTCCAAGAGAAACTCTTCGCACATAAATTTTCCTGGTGAATCGTGTAGTGGGCATAGGTGATTTCATTGGATACTGCTGTTTCTCATTTTCTCTTTCAGTTGCACTGCAAATCGTGATCTGTTTCTCAAAATGGCTCTCTCTGCAGAAATATAAACTAATAAATTCCATGACATACCCATATTTTCTATGCTCTCTTCAACACTGCTAAGAATATCACATCCAGTTGTCGTGTTCTTCATTGCTACTAAGTCCAGGAATTCTTCTCTGACCTCAAGTTCACTGTGTACACTGCAGATGAACATAGCTAGTGGGCCTGTGCTCAATGTTATCTGCACTTTCGAGTTGTAAGGAGTATGCAACAAGCTGTGCAAGTTGATTCTGAATGTTATCTGCCATATCCTGTTCGTGACATGTGATTGTCATGTTTGATAACAGCAACCTCCTCTTCAGAAAGCTTTCTTTTAAAGTCTAAAATCTCTGGCACATGCTGAGGTTTCTCACATTTCCCTTTTCCATATTTTTTGATGTGTTAAGATATGTAGTGCCTTAGTAAATTGAACTTCCAAAAAGTATTTAGTGTCTTGTGACACACTAAACATTTTGCTAACCCATCTTTTTGTATAGAAAGATGGGATTTCTTTCTCTGCAGACTGAAGTGTGAAGACATTGTCAGTATTATTCAGGGCTGCCTTGCAATTACTGATATTAGGTGATACTGCTGTCAAAATGTGCCCACACCCCACCCACCCAGCCTCCCACCAACCAACCAACCTAGCAACCCACCCACCCACCCATTTCGCAGTTGGTGCCCCTCCTCTGTTGTCATGACCTTACTGTGCACACATCTCTCTCACTCTCCACCATGGCCACTACTGCTCTCCTCTCAAGCAGACGCCTGAGCAGCTGCGGGTACTCTCACTCAAAACCAGCGAGTTGTTTAAGCTCTGTTTTAAGAATTGAAAGTGAACAGCAGTTCATATTTTGATGATCGGTGCATGTTCTAAAATACTGGAAATTCATTTTGTAATTATATGCTGTTATTGGGTTTGGTATTTTTGTCATGAGGATTTTATTTATGCCAAAGGGACATGGAAAGTTGCATATTTTAATACCTCTGTCTTCTATAACTTCAAGTTTTCTGTTATAATTTGTTTTGTATGTGGCATCATATCTGATAATATTCCCTCAGTCTCATCTGGCATCTTCTCAGGGAAGAGATTCAGAAAGTTGTGTCAAGTCATGGTTCTATCTCCTTACAAGCTCAACTAGACTTTCAAAACTTTCCAGAAGCCCAAAAAATAAACATGAGGAAGCAGTTCTGGTAATGCTGTGTATGCACGCAGCCTCTGGAAATGTCTAGGATATCTTACTTCACCCAATTCCCGTAGCCTCTAAGTTATATAGACCATTGTTAAAAATTCATTTTTGCTGTAGAAATTCATAGTAACCTCCAAAAGGGATTAATTCTCTGTGAAATAGGTGTCATCATTTTGTTTCATAACCTTGTCCTTCTCAGCTGAAATATTACCTACATTAGATAGAATAGTGTACAAATTAGAAGGTGAGTGTGTGACTCATTTCTTACTGCGAGAGGAGGATGGTATATTGTGGTGGCACTTGTGTGTGTTCTTAAAATTCCACACCACACTATTCAACTCTTATCTGCCTTGGCAGTAGCAACACTGGGTTATGCACTACTAGAAGACTTGTTTCTGTTTCTCGGAAAACTTTGGTGCTCTGAAAGATAGCATTATCTTTTGTTAATTTAATACTTGTGGTATTTATTTTACATCACCCAAAAGTAACGCTATAGTGGTGATGATGATGATGATGATGATGATGTTTGGTTTGTGGGGCGCTCAACTGCGTGGTTATCAGCGCCCGTACAATTACCCAATCTTTGCTCAGTCCAATTTCGCCACTTTCCTGGATGATGATGAAATGATGAGGACAACACAAACACCCAGTCATCTCGAGGCAGGTGAAAATCCCTGACCCCGCCGGGAAGCGAGAACGCTACCGCGAGACCACGAGCGGCGGACAACGCTATAGTGTCTAAATAGCCTCACTGCTGTTAAACTAGCATAAAAAATCTATGTAAATGTTCTGACTGTACCCCGAAGCTCACATTACAGCTAAGTGTTACAGAAAGGTGCTATTTGGCAGATACATCATGCACTGTCCCTGGCCACTGTACATCACTTAACCATTTGTTTCTTATGTGCACACCACTTATTGAGGTGTACAGGCATATATTGCCTGAAACTGGCTTCTAGTTGTTTACAGTTAAACTTTCTACGCATGTTTTTGATGCAGCAGTAATTTTCATAAGTTTTGTTTTTATCTGTATAAAATTAATTATACTCTGCTCTACTTGATATTTTATTTGAGTTTCACAACCAGAATGTCTACTGGATTGACTGCCATTGATCTTGTGCAACTCTGATCATGGATGTGACGTAAGGCTTTTGTCTAGTTTTCCTCCACACTTCTCCAATAAAATGCTATAGTAATGCCCCATTAGTTTCCCATCTTAGTCTTAGATGCACAACAAAGTTAACTTGAATACACATAGATCATAGATGACACTATTCATGCTCATGGTACACATGACTTCCATAGGGAGACTTGGATTTTTTATAGTAGAAATGACAACCACTACAGTATTAATTGCCAAATTGTTAGTAAGTCATGTCCCATCAACAGTTATGTATTATAAATATGTCGGTTATTAATTAATTGTTTGGTAAAAGCTGCTTTGCGACAGACCCCCCCCCCACTGGACTAGTTTCATCAGCACTATCAGTATTACACAAAAGACAGATATTTCTTATAAGGCATTACTTTTTGTATGTTGTATAGTTTCATGTATCCATTTCATTGTAATTCGACTTGCCTTATATGTAATGTTACCTAGTTTCCACAATGAGATTTTCACTCTGCAGCGGAGTGTGCGCTGATATGAAACTCCCTGGCAGATTATAACTGTGTGCCCGACCGAGGCTCGAACTCGGGACCTTTGCCTTTCACGGGCAAGTGCTCTACCGTCTGAGCTACTGAAGCACGACTCACGCCCGATCCTCACAGCTTTACTTCTGCCAGTATCTCGTCTCCTACCTTCCAAACTTTACAGAAGCTCTCCTGCGAACCTTGCAGAACTAGCACTTCTGAAAGAAAGGATACTGCGGAGACATGGCTTAGCCACAGCCTGGGGGATGTTTCCAGAATGAGATTTTCACTCTGCAGCAGAGTGTGTGCCGATATGAAAGAGCTTCTGTAAAGTTTGGAAGGTAGGAGACGATATACTGGCAGAAGTAAAGCTGTGAGGACCGGGCGTGAGTCGTGCTTCGGTAGCTCAGGTGGTAGAGCACTTGCCCGCGAAAGGCAAAGGTCCCGAGTTCGAGTCTTGGTCGGGCACACAGTTTTAATCTGCCAGGAAGTTTCAGTGTTCCCTAGTGTTTACCAATGGGGCCCTTGCTGTGGCTGGGTGACACCCATGCGGAAAGCCCCCCCAATTGATGTGGGTGGTATCAGGACGGTTACTTTCCGTATGAAATGTATCAAGCTCCAAAAATCTGGCCGTTCTTCTACAGCCATCTCTTTGGTTGGTAACGGATCATTGAATGTTCCCTTTTGTGACCCTACGGCCTCCCTTTTCCTGGCTACACACAGGGAGGAGGGACAGGGACAGTTTGCTGTCACAAAGCCATTATTTTATGGTGACAATATCAAAGACAAGTGTATGAAGCCTCTCAGTAAGATGCAATCGGGTTCCCTGTTGCTCAAAACTTCTTTAGCCACACAATCTGCAGGTATTTACGCTTGTGATCATCTTGACTAAGTTCCGGTGTCCATTACATCTCAACAGTCTTTGAATATGGTTCAGGGAGCCATTTTTCATAGGGACCTCATTCTTCAAACTAATAAAGTCTGGGCCAATCTGGAATGACGGGGCATTCATTTTGTTCGGTATATGCAGAAAGGCCATAAGGACAGTCACACCGATACCAGTGCCTTTATTCTGGCTTTTGAGGGAGATACCCTCACACAAAAGGTCAAACTTGCGTGTTATCGATGTGATATGAAGCTGTACATCATGCCACCCATGAGGTGCTTCTGGCGCTCGGCTCGTCTTCTCGATGTATGGCAGACCCTCAGTGTGGTGAATGTGGACACCCACTCCATGAGAAGAGCCTGTGTTCCACCACCTGTGCTTGTTAATTGTCGTGACCATCACCTGACTTATAAGAAAGAAAAAAGGTGCAAAAGTATAAGTCGCCTGATCGTGTATCTTGCACTGAGGCTCATCAGAAATATGACAGACTTCATCCTGTACTGATAACTTCTACTTTTGCCTCTGTTATGTCCTTAACCCAGTTCCATCCCCCTCTCCTCCTCCCCCCCCCCCCCTCCCCTTCAGTTCCAACTCTCCACCCCCTCCAATTTCTGATCCCTCTCCCCAGCTGAAAAAGTTTCCCCTTCATCGGCACCCTCCGGTGATGGGCTCCCTCCTGGGACTCTTCTCCCCAGCACCTCTGAGGCTGGAGACCTGCTACCACAACTCAGCCACAGGACACAGTCTGTGTGCCCCAAGGTAACCTGCTCTCTTTCAGTTCCCAGTCTTGGAGCATCCTGCTCTCACTCCATGCATTAACCCACCCACCCACCCCCCCCCCCCCCCCACCCCTTTTCCCGCCGTTCCCCAAGAGTTGCCATCTCCCCCCTCGCAACCCGAGTCAGGCAGCAGTAGCCGACCGAGACAGACACAGCAACAGGGAAGTGAACGGCTTTTGTCATTTACTAGTTCCTAACGAGGAGCGAATTTTATTATATCACCTGTGTGCTTTAATAGTTCAGTTTCTTGTTTTTCTGTGCGTAAATTTAATATCTAATAGCCACAGTTGTCGGGCTTTCATTTGTGTCGGAAAGTAAACCAATTTTGTGACATTTTAAAACTTCCTTATCAGGGGCAAATTATTCAGTTCCACCTGAGTGCTCGGTAGATAGGTTTTTGAATATCTGCGTATTACTAGTCACAGTTCGTGCGTTTTCGTCAGGATCTACAGTAGAGTTGCGCAGCACGTGCCGATAGTCCGTTAATCTGCATAGTTTAGGGCCTTTAGTATGGACAGGGACTGTGATTGTTGTGTGTGGATGTGAGCCGAGTTGGTGACACTTCGCTCTCAGCTTCAGGCTGTGACGGCTTTGGTTACACAGCTTGAGGCTGCAGTGGATGGGTACCACTGTTGTGGGCTGGCCGTGGGGATCCAACGGACGTCCAGCGCGTCTGAGTCCTCCGATCAGTCCTCACCGGTGGCCAACCCAGTTACTGCTGGCACTGAGGCTGACCTCTCACCTGTGGCCCAGTGGGAGGTCACCCCAGGGCGAAGCAGGCGGCGAAAGACTTCCCAGGCAGCCGCACATAAGGCTTCCCCAGTTTGTCTGACAAACAAGTTCCAGGCGCTGTCTGTGGCTGACGCTGTCTCCGAGCCAGATGCTGTCGCCTGTCCTGTTTCAGAGGAAACCACTCAGCCTGCAAGATACGGGCAAACGCAGATGGTGGGATTATTGGTAGTTGGGAGCTCCAACATTAGTCACGTTATGGGGCCCCTTAGGGACTTGGCCGACAAGGAGGGTAAGAAATCCAATGTGCACTCCGTGTGCATACCGGGTGGAGTCATTCCAGATGTGGAAAGGGTCCTCCCGTATGCCATGTAGAGCACAGGGTGCAGCCAACTGCAGGTGAGCTGACCATTTCCAGCATAGTCGACAGGACCGATTGCAGACCTCTAGTACAGAGACGAATGGAGGGGTCTGAATCAGAGGCCGAGACGGTTCTGCGACCGTGTAAGCTGCAGATTCCTCGACTTGCGCCAAAGGGTGGTTGGGTTTCGGGTTCCGCTGAATAGGTCAGGTGTCCACTACATGCAGGAGGCGGCTACACGGGTAACAGGGGCTGTGTGGCGTGGACTGGGCGGTTTTTTAGGTTAGAGGGTATTGGGAAAACACAAGAAGGGCTTCAGTCACAAAGGGTGCAGGCTGAACACAGGAAAAACGTAAATACAGGAACCATTGGTGTAACAGTTTTAAATTGTCGCAGCTGTGTTGGGGAAAGTACCAGAGCTCCAAGTACTAATAGAAAGCACTGATGCTCAGATCGTTATAGGCTCTGAAAGCTGGCTAAAGCCGGATATAAGCTCAGCCGAAATTTTTGCGAAGAACCTAACGGTGTTTCGAAAAGATAGGCTAACACCGTTGGCGGTGGTGTGTTTGTTGCTGTCAGAAGTAGTTTAACTTGTCGCGAAATTGAAGTAGATATTTCCTGTGAGTTATTATGGGCAGAGGTCATTGTTGGCAACCGGAATAAAATAATAATTGGATCCTTTTACCGACCTCCAAATTCAGATGATACAGTTGCTAAAAGGTTCAAAGATAACTTGAGTTTGATTTCAAACATGTACCAGACTCAAAACGATAATAGTTGGTGGTAACTTTTATTTCCCCTCGATATGTTGGCAGAAATACATGTTTAATTCTGGAGGTGCGCATAAAATATCATCCGAAATTGCGCTAAACGTATTCTCTGAAAATTATTTTGAACAGTTAGTTCATGAGCCCACGCAAATGGTAAACGGTTGTGAAAACACACCTGACCTCTTAGCAACAAACAATCCTGAGTTAATAACGAGCATCAAAATCGATTCAGCGATTAGTGAACACAGGGTTGTCGTAGCGAGATTGAATACTGTAATCCCCAAATCCTTGAAAAATAAGCGAAAATTGTACCTATTAAAAAAAGCAGATAAAAATTCACTTGATGCCTTCCTGAGAGACAATCTCCACTCATTCCAAATTAATAATATAAGTGTAGACCAGATGTGGCTTAAATTCAAAGAAATAGTATCGGCAGCAATTGAGAGATTTATACTAAATAAATTAACAAACTATGGAGCTGATCTTCCTTGGTATGCAAAACGGGTTAGAACACTGATGCAGAAACAACAGAACAAACATGTCAAATTTAAACAGACGCAAAATCACAAAGATTGGCGATCTTTTACAGAAGCTTGGAATTTAGTGCGGACTTCAATGCGAGATGCCTATAACAGTTTCCACAACGAAGCTTTGTCTCGAAACCTGGTAGAAAATCCAAACAGATTCTGGTCGTATGTAAAGTACGTTAGCACAAGAAACAATCAGTGCTGTCTCTGCGCGATAGCAATGGAGATACTATCGAAGACAGTGCTGCCAAGGCAGAGTTACTAAACACAGCCTTCCGAAATGCCTTCACAAAAGAAGACGAAATAAATATTCCAGAATTCGAATCGAGAACATCTGCCAACATGAGTAACGTAGAAGTAAATATCGTCAGAGTAGTGAAGCAACTTATATCACTTACTAAAAGTAAGTCTTCTGGTCCAGACTGAATACCAGTTAGGTTCCTTTCGGAGTATGCTGATGCCTTAGCTCCATACTTAACAATCATATACAACCGTTTGCTCAATGAAAGATCCGTACCCAAAGACTGGAAAGTTGCACAGGTCACACCAATATTCAAGAAAGGTAGTAGGAGTAATCCACTAAATTACAGGCCCATATCGTTAACATCGATATGCAGCAGGATTTTAGAACATATATTGTGTTCGAACATTATAAATTACCTTGAAGAAAATGGTCTATTGACACACAGTCAACATGGGTTTAGGAGACATTGTTCCTGCGAAACACAACTAACTCTTTATTCACATGAAGTTTTGAGTGCTATTGACAAGGGATTTCAGATCGACTCCGTATTTCAGGATTTCCAGAAGGCTTTTGACACTGTAACACACAAGCAGCTCGTAGCGAAACTGAGTGCTTATGGAATATCGTCTCAGTTATGTGACTGGATTTGTGATTTCCTGTCAGAGAGCTAACAGTTCGTAGTAATTAACAGAAAGTCATCGAGTAAAACAGAAGTGATTTCTAGCGTTCCCCAAGGTAGTGTTATAGGCCCTTTGCTGTTCCTTATCTATATTAACGGAGCGTGAAATGTCAGATCCCTTAAGCGGGCAGGTAGGTTAGAAAATTTAAAAAGGAAAATGGATAGGTTAAAGTTACATATAATGGGAATTACTGAAGTTTGGTGGTGGGATGAAAAAGACTTCTGGTCAGGTGAATACAGGGTTATAAATACAAGATCAAATAGGGGGAATGCAGGAGTAAGTTTAATAATGAATAAAAAAGTAGGAATGCGGGTAAGCTACTACAAACAGCATAGTGAACGCATTATTGTGGCCAAGATAGATACGAAGCCCATGCCTACCACAGTAGTTCAAGTTTATATGCCAAACGAAGAGATTGATGAAATGTATGATTCGATAAAAGAAATTATTCAGATAGTGAAGGGGGACGAAAATTTAATACTCACGGGTGACTGGAATTCGATAGTAGGAAAAGGAAGAGAAGGAAACGTAGTAGGTGAATATGGATTGGGGCTAAGAAATGAAAGAGGAAGCCATCTGGTAGAATTTTGCACAGAGCACAACTTGGTTTAAGAATCATGAAAGAAGGTTGTATACATGGAAGAACCCTGGAGATACTAAAAGGTATCAGATAGATTATATAATGGTAAGACAGAGATTTAGGAACCAGGTTTTAAATTGTAAGACACTTCCAGGGGCAGATGGGGACTCTGACCACAATCTATTGGTAATGAACTGTAGATTAAAACTGAAGAAACTGCAAAAAGAGGTTGTACAGAGTTTCAGGGAGAGATTAAGGGAACAATTGACAGGAATGGGGGAAAGAAATACAGTAGAAGAAGACTGGGTAGCTCTGAGGGATGAAGTAGTGAAGGCAGCAGACAATCAAGTAGGTAAAAAGACGAGGGCTAGTAGAAATCCTTGAGTAACAGAAGAAATATTGATTTTAATTGATGAAAGGAGAAAATATAAAAAATGCAGTAAATGAAGCAGGCAAAAAGGAATACAAACGTCTCAAAAATGAGATCGACAGGAAGTGCAAAATGGCTAAGCAGGGATGGGTAGAGGACAAATGTAAGGATGTAGAGGCTTATCTCACTAGGGGTAAGATAGATACTGCCTGCAGGAAAATTAAAGAGTCCTTTGGAGAAAAAAGAAGCACTTGCATGAATGTCAAGAGCTCAGATGGAAACCCAGTTCTAAGCAAAGAAGGGAAACAGAAAGGTGGAAGGAGTATATAGAGGGTCTATACAAGGGCGATGTTCTTGAGGACAATATTATGGAAATGAAAGAGGAGGTAGAAGAAGATGAAATGGGAGATATGATACTGCTTGAAGAGTTTGACAGAGCACTGAAAGACCTAAGTCGAAACTAGGCCCCGGAGTAGACAACATTCCATTAGCACTACTGATAGCCTTGGGAGAGCCAGCGCTGACAAAACTCCACCATCTGGTGAGCAAGGTGTATGAGACAGGCGAAGTACCCTCAGACTTCAAGAAGAATATAATAATTCCAATCCCAAAGAAAACAGGTGCTGACAGATGTGAAAATTACTGAGCTATCAGTTTAAACAAAAGCAAAACAAGGATAATGGAATGTAGTCGAATTAAATCGAGTGGTGCTGCAGGAATTAGATTAGGAAATGAGACGCTTAAAGTAGTAAAGGAGTTTTGCTATTTGGGGAGCAAAATAACTGATGATGGTCGAAGTAGAGAGGATATAAAATGTAGACTGGCAATGGCAAAGAAAGTGTTTCTGAAGAAGAGAAATTTGTTAACATCGGGTATAGATTTAAGGGTCAGGAAGTCGTTTCGGAAAGTATTTGTATGGAGTGTAGCCATGTATGGAAGTGAAACGTGGACGATTAATAGTTTGGACAAGAAGAGAATAGAAGCTTTCGAAATGTGGTGCTACAGAAGAATGCTGAAGATTAGATGGGTAGATCATATAACTAATAAGGAGGTATTGAATAGAATTGGGGAGAAGAGAATTTTGTTGCACAACTTGACTAGAAGAAGGGATCGGTTGGTAGGACATTTTCTGAGGCATCAAGGGATCACCAGTTTATTATTGGAGGGCAGTGTGGAGGGTAAAAATCGTAGAGGGAGAACAAGAGATGAATACCCAAAACAGATTCAGAAGGATGTAGGATGCAGTAGGTACTGGGAGATGAAGAAGCTTGCACAGGATAGAGTAGCATGGAGAGCTGCATCAAACCAGTCTCAGGACTGAAGACCACAATAACAACAACACCTAAATTAACGATTTTGGAGACAATCTGAGCAACCGTCTTCGGTTGTTTGCAGGTGATGCTGTCATTTATCGACTAATAAAGTCATCAGAAGACCAAAACAAACTTCAAAACAATTTAGAAGAAATATCAGAATGGTGCGAAAAGTGGCAGTTTGACCCTAAATAACGAAAGTGTGTTCATCCCCATGAATGTTAAAAGGAACTCGTTAAACTTCGGTTACACGATAAAGCAGTCTAATCTAAAACCCGTTAATTCAACTAAATACCTTGTTATTACAATTACGAACAACTTAAATTGGAAGGAACACACAGAAAATGTTGTGGGGAAGGCTAACCAGAGACTGTGTTTTATTGACAGGACACTTAGAAAATGTAACAGACCTACTAAGGAGACTGCCTACACTACGCTTGTCTGTCTCTTTTAGAATACTGCTGCGTGGTGTGAGATCCTTACCAGATAGGACTGATGGAGTATATCGAAAAAGTTCAAAGAAGGCAGCACGTCTTGTATTATCGCGAAATATGGGAGTGTGTGTTACAGAAATGATCCAGGATTTGGGCTGGACATCATTAAAAGAAAGGCATTTTTCGTTGCGACGGAATCTTCTCACGAAATTCCAGTCACCAACTTTCTCCTCCGAATGCGAAAATATTTTGTTGACACTGACCTACATAGGGAGGAACAATCACCATGATAAAAGAAGGGAAACCAGAGCTCGTACGGGAAGATATAGGTGTTCATTCTTTCCGCGCGCTATATGAGATTGGAATAATAGAGAGTTGTGAAGGTGGTTCGATGAACCCTCTGGCAGGCACTTAAATGTGTTTTGCAGAGTATCCATGTAGATGTAGATGAGTCTGACATCTTATTTGTGGATATCATCCCATCCTTGTTAATGACAGATGGTAACCCAGTGGCATGGTTGGCTCCAGCCTGTTTGCCTCCCATTTGGATATCCACTCTGTGCTTTTCAGTGGAACTGTAGTGGATACTACAATCATCTCCCCGAGTTGCAATCCCTTATTGCCTTTTACTCGGCAGCTTGTGTCGCTCTCCGGGAATCTCATTTTACTGATGCTCACTCACCAACACTTCATGGGGTCCATTTTTTTTTCCAGAACCGGGCGGCCCCTTGAGGGCTTCCAGTGGTGTTTGCAGATTGGTCTGTATGGATATTGTTAGTACTTGGTGCCTACTCTGTAGCACATTGGAAGCAGTTGCCGTCCAAGTGCACTTAGACTCTGCAGTCAGGGTTTGCAATCCCTATTTCCCTCTTGACAGTCTGCTGCCCTAACTGCCCTCCTTCAGCACCTTGCCCGCTCCCTTCCCCCTCCTTGGGGGTTTTAATGCCTATCACCCTTTGTGGGACAATACTTTTTCATCTAATTGGAGGCTCCAGATTGAATAATTTCTTGTGTACCATGACCTGTCCCTTCTTAATGATGTTTCCCATACCCATTTTGTTGCCACGTATGGCACTTTCTCTGCCATTGATCAGTCACTCTGTTCCCCTCCCCTTCTTCTTTTTCTTACACTAGTCGCTACAGGACGACCTCTATAATAGTGATCACTTCCCGTTGATTCACTTAACAATGTTCTCTGTGTCCCTTCCAGCGGTAGATTTGCAGCTTTGTATCAAATCCCTTTTTGCTTAATCAAGGGCGAACTCTTGGGAGACTATCCGTTTCTAATAAACTTTGCATAATCAAGGAGACTCCCACCATGTGATGTTCTTCCCTCTACCTCACCGGCGGGAATCTGCCATCTTCTGTTGTCTTCGTATTGGCCATACTAGGTTGACCCATAGTTTCTTACCCTGCAAAGAGCCACCCCCCACCCCTCCTTTGTAGTTGCGGAGCTTACCTCACGATGGTCCATATTTTGCTGGATTCACCCCCGCCTTTTGGCCCTTCACACTAAATACACCTTCCAACAACCTTCCTTGTCAGAGTGATTGAGGATGACCCTCATATGGTTATGTCTGTCCTCGGTTTTCTTTGCAACAATGGTTCGTCCTGTCAGGTTTAAGTCTTTTAATTTTCCTCGGGATTTTGAGTCCCTCAGTTATCATAGAAATTGGTTACATAGGCCTTGACCTTTTCTTTGCACCAGCCAGATTCTCCCTGCTTTTTCCCTCCATTTTGTCTGGTCTATTATTCAGTTTTATTAACCCTTTTCTTGTGTCTTCTCCCACTAATGTTGTCCTTGTATCGTGATGCTGGTGTGGTGTGGGTGTCAGGAGAGGTTGGTGGCATTGCTGGTGCCCCTCCTCACAGTGTTAATGCGGCACCCCTGATCTTCCTGTTTCTACGTACCACACTCCTGTTCTTCCTCTTTCTGCTGCCCTGATCTCCCTTTTCCCTCTTTGTTTGCCAGTTATCCCTTCTCCTAAACTGGACTGTGCCCTTTGTGTTGTTTCTCCCTTGATTCTGTCCTTTTAGATCACGGGATCGATGACCTCACTGTTTAGTTCCTTCCTCTCATCCCCGCCCCAAAAAAGGATCAACCAACCATATACATATATATATCAGAAAAGGAATTATTTATGAAGTATATGCAGTTGTCATTGGGAATTGCTGTGGTGAAATGTTCAATTTATTTATTTATTTTTTAAATTGGCCTGTTCGGTTAAAGTAATGTCAAAATGTTTTGTTATATATGTTAAAATTACATAAAAGGCAAGTCAAATTACAATGAACTGAAATCACAGAGACATTGAAAGTAAATTATCATTAAAAATTTGTGTAATACAGATACCTCTGATGATGTGCAATGCCGGAAATTAGTCTGGTGAAATAAAATACTACCACAAAGCAGCTTTTGTTGAATAATTAATTAATTAATAAAATTACAAATTTTACGATTTTTCAAGCTGCAGGGCACCAAATGAGCAATACATTCTAGCTCTAGAATTCACTGTATTACATGAGATAATTACTATGCCAATTGAGTTTTTCCACTCCATCCATCCCTGCCAGGTGCAAAAATTATTCTAAGTCATCTGGTTGAAAGTCAGAACTTTTTCCATAGCAAGCCGAGTGTATTTTAATTTTTCTTCATATCTTCTACGATCCTACTTTTAGTGATGTTTTAGAACACTACACTTTGAAATTTAATGTCATCCTAATAATAATGAGACCTTATGAATAAATCACATCATAAAATTACCAAGTACATTACTGTATCAGTCGGTTCAGGTGAAGGAGTCAATACTTATTCAAACAAGTCAGCTAGTGCTCTAAAATTATGCTGATGTCTTATCTCCAAATGAAATTTTTACCATATTGTTTGTGAAACAGTTACATTACTGTCAGGCTAATCTAAAAGATTAACTTGCTGAATTGTGTATGCTGCAGATCAGGCGCGGCTCGTGGTTTCTGTACTGGGGAAGGCTGCAGCATTTATCAGTCGGAGCCAATATAGACCTCTGGTTACGTTACAGATTAGTCTGACATAAACAACTAAGAATTCAGGTGGAGGGGGGTGGGCAGATCACTCTCTACCCATAATTTTACATACTGTGTCTTCTCTAATCAGGTATTAATTTATTAAATATCATTAGAAGCTAACTTAGAGTTAAAATCTTGGGTTAGTGTTTTTATACGTGATCATTACATTTTCTGACACTTTGCAGCAGATCATATGAAAAGACATGTTTTGGAGAGATCTTTAATGCGATGAATGTTAACTTTGCGGCTGCTTAATATTTTTGGTGTCTTCAGTTCTAAATTTAAGGCGTTTATTGTAGTTTACCTCCAAAGCTCGAAGTTAAATGTTTTTCGCTGGAATTATGTTTTTTCACCTTTGCGTGAAAATTCTTTAAGTCAGTGATACCAGTTTCAGTCCAGGCACTATCAGTACTATTTGTACGAAGACAGGTGAAACAGAAAAATGCATTTTTCACTTCACAATCACACAACCACTCAGCTGCATCGTACATAGCTCTATTAAAACTGCGTTTGTATCCTTGCCTAGATTTGCACTGTTTCTGTTCTTGATTGATCGTTAGATCAGGTCTGGGTGCACAAAGTAATTTCACTTGCATCCTATGGCCGTGTTCCAAGTTTTTACCTATTAAATTGCACACTGAATTCATATTGTGCTGGTTTCACACTCGCGGTATGTCACAGATATTCACAAGCAAGTAAAACTCACTAAAATCTTGCAAAATACACTCCGAAAAAGAAACTTACTAATATCACACGATATCAACAAAAGCAGTCAGCATCAGCAAGCAAGGAAAGTAAAGTCACGGGACAAATTTCGCGCACTTTGTCCTCTAATCACTTATGAAACTCTCGCTAGATGGCAGTACTGTTGTTACGGTTAGAGAGCCTGTAGTTACAGTAGTCTAGTGCACTCTGGCGGGATATTTGCAAACTTATTGTAAATGTGGATAAAATAGCCAATGGTAGAAACAAAACAACTATGTAAAACATTATCAAAACAATAATACTAAACGTCAAGCAGAGACAGAGATTGGATAGCGAAGTTTCGGCTACTCTGCATTCTTTTATTACATAGATAGTGGAACATGAAAAACATGTGGTGGTTGGTATGACACCCTTAGCCAGCAAGCTCTGAGCCTTCGGGTCGCCCATAAAGAGCAGTACTATGTAGAAGCCACGCCCCCATACCGCTACTACATGCAGCTTACGGACGTTCCAAGGCGCAGCCTAAACACTACTAACCATTCGGAAAACATCTATCAATACAAACAGTTCCAAAAACATTGACCGTCGTTATTTTAATCGGAATGGGAAATGTGCGAAATTCGTCCTGATAATTTAAATTTTGTAATATGTTCTTGCGAAATTTACTCCAACATATATTTTGGGGCGGCTCCGCCTCAGAGCCTTTAATTACGAGCCGCGCCTGCTGCAGATAAATCTGTTATCACAGTGTGCAAATTAATTGTCAGATTGTATATGCTGCCATTCCACTCCTTAGGCCCTCCAGTATTATGCATTTTTATAATAATTTTTCTTACAGGCACCACGGACAATGATGATGACGACATTGAAGTTGTTGATGCTGATGGTGTTAATGAGATAACAAAAACTGACAGAGAAGGAAAGAAAAGGAAGTCAACCAGTGATGAAGAAAACAGTATTTCAAAGAAACCTAAACTTCAAGACAGTGATATTGAAATTGTTGAGGTCTGATTATGGGACACCTGAATTGTGATATATCTTATACTGCCACCAGTTGTCAGTTGTTGGCAAACTACATTATTACTATTAAGACTCAGGTACTGTTTTAACCTTGAATGTAAGGATATTCCTGAATTGATGTGTGAGTGATAAGGATTTCAGTGTCATAATGTGTAATAATGCTGAATATGTGTCTCTTAGTATTACTTGTGAAACATTGTATGCAACAGTAAGTGACGATGATTATTACATAAGTAGAAACAGATGAAATATCTCATTAACACAGTAGCACCAATCCTGTTTGAATCTCCTAACACAATCTATTGATAACTGAATTATGGAAAAAAATGTGTATAAGGTACTGTGTACTTTCCAGTTTATACAGAATGAATTTGTGCAGTATTGAATATATGAGAACTTCCTTTTTTTGTTTTCAAAATAAAATACTTCAGATTTTGTCATTTATTCATTATTTACAAATTAATTATTTCATTGGCCACTTTTCTTTAACCTACACTGCTTAAAATGTAGTGTGTAATGTGCTAACAAATGGAGAGAAAAAAGATAAAAATTGGATTTTTTCAGCCACATTAATGTGAACACCACACACATTCGATGTCATTGTGCAATAACCACTCACGGACAGCAGGTGGTGGCTAGTAGCACTGGAAGGTGTGTAAAGTGGCTTTTTTTTGGGGGGGGGGGCTACAAGAAGCAGTGCAGTGCACTGCAGTCTTTGTCATAATGTGTAAATGGAGTGATTTATCTGATATCCAAGAGGGCACGATCGTCAGCTTTGGGACAGGGGTGCAAGCATTCCCACGATGACAAAGTATGTAAACTGTTCACAGCCTGGTTAAAGTATACTGTGCGTGGCAAAATGTCAGTATTTAAAACTGGTGCCATTGCAACCGTAGTGCAGCAGTGGCCATAGATGACAGGGGTGAAAGATGGCTGCAGACTTGTATTGGCAGATGTGCAACTGTTGAATGACAACAGCCCAGATGAACCAAGGACTACCAATGATGTCGCTTTAACAACCATTAAGTGCCTCTGCAGCAGGCGCAAGCTCCATGCACTCACGATGACTGCTGTTCATGGGCACTGAAGGCTGGAATTCACACTGGTGGCCTTTTCGATAAAACATGAGAAATGTATGAAAGCAAACACACTGCAACAATCTTTGGAAGGGTCCAGGCCAGAGGAGAGAGCGTTACAGTCTCGGGAATGTTTTCGTGGAATTTCATGGTGATCTCGTCATTCTGGAAGGCACAGTGGATGAATAAAAGTTTGTATCTATCACTGAGGACCATCTCCACCCCTACATGCAATTTGTTGCATGTTGGAACAATGGCATCTACCAGCAGGACAGTGCAATGTGTCATCCAGCTTGCAGTGTATGTGTGCAGTTCGAAGAGCACCAAGATGAGTTTACTATACTGCCCAGGTCACAAAACTCACCAGATTTAAACCCAACCGAGTATCTGTAGCACCATGTCGGTTGGGCTTTATGCATCATGGATCCTCAAACCGAGAAACCTAGTGCAGCTGGTCATGGCACTGAAATTGTCATGGCTCCACATCCCTGTTGGTACTTTCCATAACCTCACTGGCTGTTGTCTTGCATATCTTACTGTGGTTCACGCTGCGAAAGGCGGTTATTCAGGCTTTTGACAGGTAGTCTCTTTAATGTGGCTGGACAATGTACTTGCAACTGATAGCAAGGAAGCCAGAAAATAGTTCCTCCTGGCTTTTTGATACATCTCTCAGGTTCGTATCAATTGTAATGTAATTTAAATATCTTGTGACTGACATTTTAGCGAGAAAAGTGCTAGCTTGTGGCTGCCAACTAATAATACTCCTTTCACAAGGACTTAAATGTTCGTTGTGTTTGTCACCTGTTTTGTAGGTACATGTATAGCCTTGTCAAGCAATTCTGGCTGCCTACGAACAGAACTGTTCCCCACAACTGCAGTCTGTCTATTACAAAGCACCTTTATTCCATAGGAACATTCATTAAATCCTTTAGTTTTATCCTTTCTGAATGATTTAAGAGTAAAAAAACTGGAAATGACAATCACCTCAGTTTGCATGAAGTACCAGAGCCCTGCATTTTCTGACACCATTCCTGGCCCCAATGTCTTCCTTGAGTGTTAAATTTTTCCACGGAGTTTAACTGCACAGTTTTGGCCACAGAAAACCAAACAGTACTTTCAAGCACGTATGTCAGTTGCCAGCTCTTGACAGGACTGAACAGAGCTCCTAACATGTTGGCACTTGAGGGAAATGTGAAGGCTGCAAACAGTTATTTGCTCAGGTTCTGAACATATCTGCAGCCCCAGTTATTTACCAGTTGTTTCAGATGTTATCATTGTTTTCCCGATTCATTGAACAGCCACACATCACTAAGTTGTGTTGCAGTGAGGTTAACAGAATTGTTGAGAGTCTCATTGAGGTTCACTTGTGACTGACTGAACGAACCGTGATGACTGGTGAAGCATGAGAGGTTAACTTACATTTAAAAAAGTAAGTTTATCTGTAATGTCAGTTTCAAGATTGCTTAAGGTGCTGGACATATTTAACTAAACATGTAGTGCTTTTAGTGAATTGATCAAGACCTGGAAGATGTGGTTAAAAAGTGGTGTTACTGCCAAAACTGGAAATACCTGGAGCAAAACTGCCCTGGCCAAGAGTGTGTGTGTTTGTGTATCTGTGTGAGTGAATGTGTGTACTACTGCATGAAACCGAGCGAGGTGGCGCAGTGGTTAGACACTGGACTCGCATTCGGGAGGACGGCGGTTCAATCCCGCGTCCGGCCAGCGTGATTTAGGTTTTCCGTGATTTCCGTAAATCTCTCCAGGCAAATGCCGGGATGGTTCCTTTCAAAGGGCACGGCCGACTTCATTCCCCGTCCTTCCCTAATCCGATGAGACCGATGACCTCACTGTCTGGTCTCCTTCCCCAAAAACAACCAACCAACTACTGCATGAAAAAGAGCTAGTGCTCAAAAGCTAATGTGAATGCTGTTTTCTGTTGTATGTTACTGTGCCCGGCGTATCAATCTCCTGTAGATGAGAGAGTGGTTGCCATTCTGTTATTTTATGAAAGTTTACCAAAATTTCATACTGGTTGCATTTCAACCTCTGCATTACATTCATAAGAAAAAAATTGTTGCCATCTCAATACTGCTGGGATGTTGAGAGCTTAATGTGTCATACAGGTGTATGGTAAAAATCTGCTGATTAAGCTTCTGTGATGACCACTGTTTGCTATAAATACTACTATTTCTGAGAAAGAGATTATGAGCCTTCTGCTAAAGGTGCTACCCACTATTTTACAATTCATATGCTATCACTTGTGTTATGTACGAAGTGCATTCAAGTTCTAAGGCCTCCGATTTTTTTTCTCCGGACTGGAAAGAGATAGAAACATGCGCATTGTTTTAAAAGGAGGCTGCGTTCATTGTCAATACGTCCCAGACACGGCAGCACCGTACGGCAGATGGAATTTTACCGCCAGCGGCGAGAATGAGAACTGTTTTAAATACTTAAAATGGCGACGTTTTCCTTACTTGAACAGTGTGCAATCATTCGTTTTCTGAATTTGTGTGGTGTGAATCCAATTGAAATTCATCGACAGTTGAAGGAGACATGTGTTGATGGAGTTAATGGATGTGTCGAAAGTGCGTTCGTGGGTGCGACAGTTTAATGAAGGCACAACATCTTGTGACAACAAACCGAAACAACCTCGGGCTCGCACAAGCCGGTCTGACGACATGATCGAGAAAGTGGAGAGAATTGTTTTGGGGGATCGCCGAATGACTGTTGAACAGATCGCCTCCAGAGTTGGCATTTCTGTGGGTTCTGTGCACACAATCCTGCATGACGACCTGAAAATGCGAAAAGTGTCATCCAGGTGGGTGCCACGAATGCTGACGGACGACCACATGGCATGTTGCCAAGCAATGTTGACACGCAACGACAGCATGAATGGGACTTTATTTTCGTCGGTTGTGACAATGGTTGTGACAATGGATGAGACGTGGATGCCATTTTTCAATCCAGAAACAAAGCGCCAGTCAGCTCAATGGAAGCACACAGATTCACCGCCACCAAAAAAATTTCGGGCAACCGCCAGTGCTGAAAAAATGATGGTGTCCATGTTCTGGGACAGCGAGGGCGTAATCCTTACCCATTGTGTTCCAAAGGGCACTACGGTAACAGGTGCATCTTACAAATATGTTTTGAAGAACAAATTCCTTCCTGCACTGCAACAAAAAGGTCCGGGAAGGGCTGCACGTGTGCTGTTTCACCAAGACAACGCACCCGCACATCGAGCTAACATTACGCAACAGTTTTTTCATGATAACAACTTTGAAGTGATTCCTCATGCTCCCTACTCACCTGACCTGGCTCCTAGTGACTTTTGGCTTTTTCCAGCAATGAAAGACACTCTCCGTGGCCGCACATTCACCAGCCGTGCTGCTATTGCCTCAGAGATTTTCCAGTGGTCAAAACAGACTCCTAAAGAAGCCTTTGCCGCTGCCATGGAATCATGGCGTCAGCGTTGTGAAAAATGTGTACGTCTGCAGGACGATTACGTCGAGAAGTAACGCCAGTTTCATCGATTTCGGGTGAGAAGTTAATTAGAAAAAAAATCGGAGGCCTTAGAACTTGAATGCACCTCGTATTTTTACTACACTGAAAACATGCTGTGCAAAGTAATTCACACCTGTACTAATTTAGAAATTCTTTGTGAGAACTACACACAACAGAAAAATGTTAAAAAATTGTCATCCATGCATTATCACTTGTTTTGAAGTGCTTAGGAAAACAGGACAAGCATACGATCAAAAAAAGAAAGAAAAAAAGCAGTTGGTCACTGTCAGAGTAACTAGATGCAAGACAATTAAAGGAAGTATTTTTAAATACTAACACATTTTAACCCTTTGCTCCCAAGGTACCATCGACAAGTTTAAGCACGACCTCAGGGTTTTCCTTCACTGCAGTTAAAAAGTTACTTGTGGCCTCCTTGCTGACCAGTGACAATAAAACAGGGTGTCCCAGGAGGAATGGTCATTATTCAGTAACATGATAGGAATGGAACGATCATTCGAAGCCAAGAAGTCTAGTAAACATGGACTCTAAAATGCATACCTTAAAAGCTACGAGCACTTGTTCATCTTTGATACTGTGAAACACACCGGTTCTACAGAAAAAGTGCTCATAGCCCTTAAGGTATGCATTTTAGAGCCCATGTTTATTAGATTTCTTGCTTCAAATTATCGTTAACTGTCATATCGCTGAATATTGAGCATTCCTCCTGGGACATCCTGTAGAAGAGCCATCATGTGGATAAGCAAGTACAGCTGATGAGTCTAAGCATTTAGCAATATTTCATTCTCATATCTCAGTAGCTTTTCACAGTTCTGGCTTCACATTTCTGCCTTGTAAATTGTGTTTGAATACTTTATTTGGTCTCATTTCGCTGCATTCAGCTTTTCTCTACATCTTACTGTTCATCAGGATTGGCAGGACTACAAAGAAAATGACAAGGTGGCGTGGTTCCACTGAAGAAAATATAGAGGTAGACATACTCACAAGAGCGGCAATGAGAACAAATTTCAGCGCAAATGAAATGTCTTCAAAAATTTTGGAAGCCACAGTCCTAAGCTGTCTGTGTCAGCAGGTGTAACACTGCAATCTTATGTTGCGACAAGAGTTCTTCCCGATCTGAATAATCGGAAAGTGACAGTAACTTTCAGAATGGTTTACCAAAATCAGATCAGAAATTACAGAAAATGAAATACATCTTTTCAGATTTGTAGCAGCTCTGAATAGGCAGAAAAGCTTCAAAGTAACTAACTAGTTTTACATCTGCAATAATGTTCGTCTTGGTGGTGACAAATCTTTGAGTGACAGTAGTAGTGTGGTGTTAAATAGATCTCCGGAAGAGTAATGTGTATCCCTATGTATTCTTACTGATAAATGATATTCGCAAACGAAAATGTGTCAGATGAGTTGTTACATAGGAGACCATAATTATTGTGGGGACTTATTGTTTCATTTGTATTTGGAGAATTGTGCCAAGACAAGATACATATCTTCAAGATAAGATGGTGCCCACAGTAACTTCTCAAGAGGAGATCCTTGAATTGCCAGCCCATTTTGGACAATCGTATCTTCCTTGGAGTAAATGCTTGAAACAATGAAAATGGATGTAATCTTTGTTGAACCAGTTTACAGTTATTTCAACTGTCATTCTGAATCCTCCTTTCTATGTAAAAACTTGTATGTAGTGATTTCATGTTGGAAGTTTGATGTTGTTTGAAGATTATGAATAGTATGTGAAATATACATGAAAGATTAAAACTGTGCGCCAGACTGACACCTAAACCCTGTAACTTTGCCGTTCGTGGGTAAGTGGTCTAAAGGTGTTACTAAAAGGTACGGCCAAACATCCAGGAAACATTCTTCACACACAAATAAAGAAGAGATTTTATGTGGACATATGTCCAGAAACGCTTAATTTCCATGTTAGAGCTCATTTTAGTTTCGTCAGTATGTACTATACTTCCTCGATTCACAATCAACATGTGTGGGCTGACGAGAATCCGCACGCAATTGTGCAATCACGTCATCAACACAGATTTTCTGTGAACATTTGGGCAGGCATTGTTGGTGATGTCTTGATTGGGCCCCATGTTCCTCCACCTATGCTCAATGGAGCACTTTATCATGATTTCATACAGGATACTCTACCTGTGCTGCTAGAACATGTGCTTTTACAAGTATGACACAACATGTGGTTCATGCACGATAGAGCTCCTGCACATTTCAGTCGAAGTGTTCGTACACTTCTCAACAACAGATTCGGTGACCGATGGATTGGTAGAGGCGGACCAATTCCATGGCCTCCGCGCTCTCCTGACCTCAACCCTCTTGACTTTCATTTATGGGGGTATTTGAAAGCTCTTGTCTACACAACCCCGGTACCAAATGTAGAGACTCTTCGTGCTCGTATTGTGGACGGCTGTGATACGATACGCCATTCTCCAGGGCTGCCTCAGGGATTCCATGCGACGGAGGGTGGATGCATGTATCCTCGCTGATGGAGGACATTTTGAACATTTCCTGTAACAAAGTGTTTGAAGGCACGCTGGTATGTTCTGTTGCTGTGTGTTTCCATTCCGTGATTAATGTGATTTGAAGAGAAGTAATAAAATGAGCTCTAACATGGAAAGTAAGCGTTTCCGGACACATGTCCACATAACATATTTTCTTTCTTTGTATGTGTGAGGAATGTTTCCTGAAAGTTTGGCCGTACCCTTTTGTAACACCCTGTACATATACAAAGATGATGTGACCTACCCAACGAAAGCGCTGGCAGGTCGATAGACACACAAACATACACACAAAATTCAAGCTTTCGCAACCAACGGTTGCTTCATCAGGAAAGAGGGAAGGAGAGGGAATGACGAAAGGATGTGGGTTTTAAGGGAGAGGGTAAGGAGTCATTCCAATCCCGGGAGCAGAAAGACTTACCTTAGGGGGATCCGCACATACACAGACACAAGCAGACATTTGTAAAGGCAAAGAGTTTGGGCAGAGAAGTCAGTTGAGGCGGAAGTACAGAGACAAAGATGTTGTTGAAAGACAGGTGAGGTATGAGTGGCGGCAACTTGAAATTAGCGGAGGTTGAGGCCTGGCGGATAACGAAAATAGAGGATATACTGAAGGGCAAGTTCCCATCTCCGGAGTTCTGACAGGTTGGTGTTAGTGGGAATTATCCAGATAACCCGGACGGTGTAACACTGTGCCGAGATGTGTTGGCCGTGCACCAAGGCATGTTTAGCCACAGGGTGATCCTCATTACCAACAAACACTGGACACAGGCCTTCCAGCCAAGCCTGTTGACATCCTGCCGACATCCCACTGACCTGTTGCCTGCTGCCACCATATCCTTCCCAGCCATCCCTGTTGCTGCACTGGTGTCAGGTGCCTGCAGAGCTGCCTTCTCCTCCAACACCACTAGAAGGTTCCAATCAGTTCCAGCCACCAGTGCCACTGCACTCACAACCACAACCACCACCACCACCACCACCACCACCACCACTGGGCCTCTCAATGCCACTGTCACATTTTCTGTGTTACCTCCTTCTTCTCTTCATGCATTGTCACCTCCTGCCATGTCACCCTTGGCTGAGCTGTTGCTTACATTCCCTGTGGCATACAATGAAGAGCTCGTGGAAGTTTTGATGCAAAATCCTGTGCTACACTATGTCTCATCACCTTTGCTGTCCTCCAGCAGGCAGCTTTCGTTCATTCATGACAACCGTGCCCAGATCCCTAATCATGGTAGCCTTTCCTATCAGGCATATCGATGCCCCGAGTCACGCCTTGCCAGCACGTTGGCTTTGTAGTATCTTGTGCGGCTGTCGTTGGTTGAACGTTGTCCTCTCATCGGCAGTCGATGCCATTTCACCAGTCCTGGGCACCTTCACCGAGCAGCAGCCACTTCACCTTTAGGTTGTGTTCATCTCATCTTTTTAAGTGGGGAGGTGCATTGTATCCTGTGGGAACTACCAGTATGCAACATCATTGTGTACTATGGTCTTTGTCAGTACCATAGCACGAAATGCAGGATAAACAGTACGACCAAAGCATAGGCACACCACATTTGTTGTTGTCCACATCACCCGCAGTAACCGAAGTTCTTTTATTTCTTGTTTCCTGGGTCACATTTATTGGCTTTCTTGGCCATGACACAAAAGGAGGGTAAGGGATAAGGTTCTGGCATCAGTAAAGCTGTAAGGGAGGGATCATAAGTCATGCTTGGATATCTCTGTGGGCAGAGCACTTCCCTGCACTAGACAAAGTTCCCAGGCTTGTCTTGGTCCACCACTTAGTTTTAATCTTCCAGGAAGTTTCAGATTGGCACACCGCACTACAAAGTTAAAATTCATTCTGGAACATGTGAAGGATGTCGACATAATTACTCAAGAAAAGTAGAAGTTGCTTTATTACATTCCCTTCCAGAAAGAACTGATCTAAGAGAATTCTTTTACTGCTGCATCTAAGGTAATTTTAAAATAAAATACGGAAGAAAGGAGAATAATATTGAATATCCACCAAATAGAAACCTGATGCCCTGTATTCTGGCAACCATGATAGGATACAGAGCTAAATTATTAAGACAGCAAGTCATAAGTTTGGCAGCCGGCAGCTTTTATGGACTAGACTGTTTTCATCAGGTGATTGACAACTCGCACGACAGTCCAGTGAACATCATTTATGCCAAAACTTTCTTCCTCCGTTTATTTTATTTGGGGTGTGGGGATAGATAAGAATGATTATTGTACATGCTTATGGACAGTGTGTGAAATATACATGAAGAATTAAAACTGTGCGCCAGACCAACACCTAAACCTGGCAACTGTACCACTCGGTAAGTGGTCTACAGACTGAGCTATTCAAGATTGACTCAGGACTTGCCCTCACAGCTTTACTTCCACCACTACATCTTCTCCTATCTCCCCAATATCACTGAAGTTCTCCTGCATACCTTGTCAAAATAGCATACCTGGAAGGCTAGCATGCAAGATATGCAGCAGAACTTTTGTGAAGTTGAGAGGTAATATATTGCCTGGGGTCCATCATTACACAATACAGATGTGTTCTGTGGGTTGCCACCTCTCCGGGCCACTTGTGACACAACCACAGGAGAAGGATAAACATTATGACAGTCGCTCAGGCCAAGCACCGACCACAGTTGCAGGTTCCTCAAATGGAACTCTCTTCACTCTAGTACAGCCGTTCACTCCGAGCCACTTCCGAATCTTTACTTCGCGTACACAAAACATTAGCAACAAGAGATAAAAAATATGAATGAAAAGAAAAGAATAACATTGCTGTCCATTTTAGTCACTCAGAGAGTGAGACAGAGAGGTAGGTATGTGAATTTGCTGGAGTAATGTTTCCTTTGCCATCCAACAATTATCGTTCAAACTCTGTACCACTAAAGATTCTTTTGCAACATTATATAGATAATTAATAATGTTTCATTGCAAACTATAGTGAATTATGTGTTATGAGGATGTCAGCAAGATGACTGTGACAAGGACTGGAATAGACAAGGTACGTGACTGCAAATCAAATTTATTACATTCTAGTATTAAAAATTGACAATACTTTCGTGCCTCCATAACAGCAAAAATATTCTGGCAAACTAATTGATTTTTTTTTTGTAATAAGTAACTTAAGTAGTGGTAACTGAAATCATATACATGTAAGGTAATTATAAGGATTGTTGGCTAAGGTGGTATAAAAGGAAATGTAAGAGATGTAGCTAAGATAGAGCCATGCAACAAAAAGTGTTTTTATTTGTGGAATAGGAGCACATATCAATGTAATAAATATAGTGGGTGGTCAGAAACAGTCGAAACTTTTAAGGATGTTGAAGGGTAGGTTTTGCTAAGAAATAATTGTTAAGAAACAATTTCCTTATGTTGCACCAGTTCAGAGTTAATTAGCATTGAAAGCCGACCTGGCCATTGTGCACCCAAATTCAGGCAAGCCCACCAGATACAGTTAGTGTCATTTGTACTCATAGCATAGATGATAGCACCCGAGACTGTTCAACCATTGGCTTGGGTTCAGTCCTTATTACCATTCCATGTCCAGTTTTTGTATCGCTCTCGTTTCGTTTTTGGAAACCAAACGAAGAACACATGTGGCACATCACTGTCTCTGGCAGGCCACTTGTAGTTGTGCATGCAATAGACCTATTGGATAACTCCTATGCTAATTAACTCATAAATGGTACATATCAGATATTTTTATAAGAATTATTTTTCAGCACAATCCACTCTGCACCACCCTTACAAGTTTTCAGACTGTTTCTGACAACCTGTATGTTGAACAGAGAGATATGACTCTTAAACAGAATGCTGTGCGCTAATATGTGTAGTATGGTAGGAAGTATGTTAGATATACAAAGGAAGAAGGACCTAAACTCACGTTGAGGAAAGAGAGGAACAATACATAAATATAGGGACATCATCTCAGTGGAAAAAAGGTATGGTTAAATAGGAGAAATGTGTCCGAGGAAAGAAGATTGACTGATTATTTTTATAGAGGTGAATTGTTTAATATTTTGAGACTTCCCATGTTCTACAGAAGGAAATTTGTCAAAAGTGAAGAAGATTGACGGGCGTACCGTATTTACTCGAATCTAAGCCGCACTTTTTTTCTGGTTTTTGTAATCCAAAAAATCGCCTGCGGCTTAGAATCGAGTGCAAAGCAAGCGGAAGTTCTGAAAAATGTTGGTGGGTGCTGCCACAACTAACTTCTGCCGTCGAATATATGTAGCGCTACACAGGCATGCTTTGTAGGCACAAAGATAAATACTGGCACCAAATCCTCTGCGTCAGTAAATAAATTTAAAAAAAAAGGTGGAAGACGAGCTTTTTTTCTCCGCCCCGAGTTCCGACCACTGCATTTTCATACATTATCCAACGAAGTAAATACAAAATCCGTATTGTTCATCTTCGAATGTAGCAGCATTTCAATGTACTACGAAAATCCGACTGGCAAGACTGTTTGGGATGTTTGTCAATATGACCAACTCTATGTTCTGAATTTTTTCCTACCTGTGAGAAGAGATGGTTGCTAATAGGAACTTCTGTGAATTGTGAATCACATGCAGTATTCTCTTCACCATAAAAATAATACGAATATAAACATTTTGCCATGTATTGTTTCGTGTTTGCTGCCATCTCATTTAAATCCTGTCTGCCTAATAAACTACGAAACTAGAGTGAGACAACAGCAAACGCGGAAGAATATACATATCATGTCATGTTTATATTCGTATTATTCGTAAGGCTAATAGTGATACAGTTAGAAATGAAGCACAGCAATTGACTAGATCCTTAAATCTAAGATGACTCTAATTTCTGTGCAGAATGTAATGTACTAAAGAGGCGCCTGCAAAGATTTTCAAACGGAGAAAAAATTTAGCTAAAATCTCGTTCAGAACATCGTTTATCATACGCAGTATATTATTTGGTTCTTGTTGATCATTATCAAAGAAAGCAGCAGTGTAAGTAACAACAAATAGCAGTATCTTGCCATTGTTTCGCTAATGAGACGATTCCTCTCTCTTTTATTTTTTTAATTGTAAGCGGTGGTAGCGTGCACTAAAGCAAGACATGCCGCAAGCGGCGACAGGCTGTAAACACGCCCTATCAGAATGCGACAAACAATGCATGACACAGTACAGTAATGCATTTTCAGCTTAGAGTGATGTAAACACCTATAACAAAGAAAACGGCGCTTTTCAGATCAAAGAAAAATAAGCAATCAATTCAAAGCAGACGAAGCACATGAAAAAGGAAGGGTACCCGTATAAATTCATTCGACCTAAATTGTGTCTCCTATTACAATGGAGCAAATTTGTTTCGATTTGGAGATGCAGCCTAAAACTTTTCTCTCCCCTTGAATTTCGAGTCTCAAATTTCAGATGCGGCTTAGATTCGGGAAAAATTTTTTTCCTTGATTTTGAGTCTCATTTTTCAGGTGCGGCTTAGATTCGAGTAAATACAGTAATCAAAGAGGAAATCATTGAAGAGGGGAGAAAACATTTGTCGCTCTGTTTGTATGGTTGAAATGGCACAAGTTTAAGAAACAAAAGAATCAAGATAAGCAAACAGTAAGAAAATTTTAAGGTTTCTAAGTAATCTTGATGTGATTCCACCTGTACGGTTATTAAGACTTAACTGTAAAATTATTATAGAAAGTTGAGGCAGCCTTAATCTGCTATGTTCTCATGAAAGCTGAATGCTTTCAACAAAAATTCTTTCATGAGATTATGCTTTTAAAAAACCTAATTACAGTTTTCCTGCAGCAGTATTAAGAGCAAATAGGATATTGAGGCAGTACAGGCACATTAACACAAGTATGCTGTAGCGGACATTAAGGTCATAAGTTAGTCATGTTGAGACTATAATGTCTGCAAAGATAAAGGCACATCCATTTAATTTTAAATGATATATGACTGCTTTATTGTAAATTATAGTAAAACCTACAGTAAAGAGAAATGAAAGCCTAGTTCTACACTCATGAGATAAAAGTTATTGATTTTATAATGCAGCTTTATGTAACAGATTTATTGATACTATGAAAAGCAGTGCTAATTTTCAGAAATTTAAAATGTGAATTAAGCAAAGTAGCTATATTTACTGCAAGATCATTCATCTAAGTGGAGTATATGTGGTGGTTTGTATCACTCACGAAGAGTGATGTGTTCCCTTATGTATTCATGCCAGTGGCTGATACTTGTGAACAAAAAACTATGAAACAGCCTAGCCACGTGTGGTCGTCGCATCTGCAGTGACGAGCAGACCCTCTCGAAATACGCTAAGGGTCTCACTGAAACCTTCACTGAGTAATTATCCTCCCAACCTTGTACAAAAACTAATCCCCTGTGCCTTATCCTTCCAGTCTCCCACCACCTCATAAAGTCCCACTGTCCGGCCACAGAAGAGCATTCCCCACGTAACTCAGTGCCACCCAGGACTGGAAGCAACTGAACTACATTCTCCACCAGGGTTTCAATTACCTCTCGTCATACCCTCAAATGAGAAATGAACTGCCCCGTATCCTTCCCACCCCTCCCACAGTGGTATTCTGCTGTCCACCGAACCTACACAATATACTCATCCATCCTTACACAACCCCTGCTCCCAGTCCCTTACCCCATGGCTCAAACCCCTGTAATAGTCCTAGATGCAAGACCTGTCCCATACATCCTCCCACCACCACCTGCTCCAGTCCACTCACTATCATCACCTATCCCATCAAAGGCAGAGCTACCTGTGAAACCAGTCATGTGGTCTACAAGTTAAGCTGCAACCACTGTGCTGCATTCTATGTAGACATAACAACCAACAATCTGTCTGTCCACACGAATGGCCACCGACAAACTGTGGCCAAGAAACAAGTGGACCACCCTGTTGCTGAACACGCTGCCAAAAATGATCTCCTACATTTCAGTGACTGCTTCACAGCCTGTGCTATGTGGATCCTTCCCACCAACACCAGCTTTTCTGAATTGCGCATGTGGGAATTTTCCCTGCAATACATTGTACATTCCCGTAACCCTCCTGGCCTCAACCTTCATCTGTCACTGTCCTCAACCATCGAGCCCCTTTCCTGTTCCCACTCCAGCACTACACAACCATCATTCCACCACCACATCCAGTCTTTTTATTTCTCTCCTTTTCCATCATGCACCGGTGCTGCTGCTCACAGTGTGGTTTCAGTTGCCTGAGACTGCAGTCTCGTGTGTGTGTGTGTGTGTGTGTGTGTGTGTGTGTGTGTGTGTGTGTGTGTGTGTGTTGTTGACAAAAGCCTTAACGACCAAAATCTATAATTGTGAGAGTCTTTTTGTTGTGCCTATCTGCAACTCAGCATCTCCTCTATATGGTGAGTAGCAACTTTTCTTCTCATAACATTGTTACATTCTGTCCTGGATTTTCCATTGTTTGATTTTTGCCAAACAAGTTGATATATGGAAGAGCATAACTATTTGATGGATTTATTGTTTTACTTGCATGTGGAGAACCATACTGAGGGACAATGAATGTCTTCATGATGGGATGACATTCACAGTAGCTTTGCTAGAGGAATTATCTGTATGGGCATGTAAAGCGTTCCTTAAATTGGGGAAATGTGATGTCTGCAGAGCAAATGTATGAAATAATGAGTGTAGTCTTTTTCGAAGAAATGAGCAAGTAGTTGAACTTCGTTTTGTGCAACAGTTTGTATGTATATTGGTTTAGAGTTGGAAGTTTGATGTTATTTGAAGATAATTGTACTTTATTTTTGCCAGCATATGAAAGATGTCCACATAACTATTCAAGGAAAGTTGCTGTTGTATTACAATGCCTCCCAGCAAGAACTGATCAACAAGGGGACTATGAGGATAAAATCAGAGAGATTAGAGCCCACACAGAGGCATACTGACAATCTTTCTTTCCACAACCAATACGAGACTGGAGTAGAAGGGAGAACCGATAGAGGTACTCAAGGTACCCTCCGTCACACACCATCAGGTGGCTTGCGGAGTATGGATGTAGATGTAGAGACAATTTTTTTGCCACATCCAAATAAGAAAAGTAAATTAATTTAAAAAATCTGCTGTATCAAGTGTGGCAGTTTCAACCCAGTATCCTATAGGAGACATCACAGAAATCTCTCCAGTAATAGTCAAATGGTTCAAATGGCTCTGAGCACTATGGCACTTAACTGCTGAGGTCATCAGTCCCCTAGAACTTAGAACTTCTTAAACCTAACTAACCTAAGGACATCACACACATCCATGCCTGAGGCAGGATTCGAACCTGCAACCGTAGCGGTCGCACGGTTGCAGACTGTAGCGCCTAGAACCGCTCGGCCACACCGGCCGGCCGAGTAATTGTCAGCACGGGGCGAAGTAGGCAGCTCAGGTAGTGCGATCCCAGATAGAAGCCGAAATGTAGGCATCTTAGCATGGGTAGATGCACTACGTGACAACGATACAGCACTCAGCTCAGCATCTAGCAAATATGTCTGCAACAGCCAAAGGGTTAATTGTTTATTATTGGACTCGCAAAATTTGTGAAAGTAACTGTTACGTGTATGTAGATGCATAGACAAAAATTGTATTGGAATTGATGCAGATAGGTTTCTAAGATAGAGCCTTCAAACTCTTTTATCCCGAATGTTAGCAGTACTGAAAGAAAGATTGTTCTTTGAATCAGTAGGTATAATTTGTAATTAACTGTCCGGATACTTTCCAAAGGCCAGTAAAATAAAAATAAGCTATTGCTGATCATGCTCATTGAGAGCAACCTTTCAAAGGTCACTGATGAAATGCAGTTTTCCTGTTCACTGACTGCAATATTAGTGTCATTCAGTTCTTGAATGTTGAGATGAATTGGTAGTAGGTCTTCAATTTTGTCTGAATCTAGGTAATACATTCAACATGTTAGATGGTTCCCAGATAGGCTGAAGTTTTGTTCACTGAAGGCATTAGTCACAGGAATGCACAGAACTATTCATTGGGGAAACAGCTTTTCACTCATTTTCCACCACTGCAAAATGTGTCCTTCCTGAAAAGTGTACTGTCACTTACATAATGCTAAAGATCTCACTAATTCATCACACGTTGGGCTTCTAATCATAATTCCAATAGAGTAAATTTTTAGTGGCGAGTTCTTGTTACTTGTTATTAGAATCTATCTGAAGAATTGTCATATTCACTGCTATTTCAGAGCATGTTGTACACACTTCTGCATAGGCTTGTTTTTGCAGTATCCATATTTCATCAGGTGATGTAAAGGCCATACACAGTAATGTGCTTTGGCCATTATTTACTTCTCCTTGATAGAACTTGATCTCCTTTCAATATTCCTTATTGCTTTGTCTTCATTGCTTGCTGTTTCTCAGTGTGCTTAAAGTTTCTTGTACCAGAATTAATCACTTTTCACTGTAAACATTGTCACCATAAATCTGTGAGGATCCAACATGGTGGCCAATTTATGGTGAAAGCATTTGCAGTAAAAAGTTATTAATTTTGTGACCAGAAAGGAATTAAAATGGAAGCTGCCAGTTGGATATCAAGTACAAGAATGTTTGTACTGCCTCTAGTCAATGCCCAGCATCATGCTAAGAAAATAAATATGTGACTTCTGCATGGCCTACCACAAGATAAGCCTTGAAAAGGCTTAGTAACTAGTTCACGGAAACAAATCAATGTTTCAAAAGTCCATGGTCATGCTTACCTATATTTCTCTTCCGTTACACGTATTTGTTTAAAGTCGACATATCTGTTGTAATGTTTGGGTGATCTGTCTTGATCCTTTTCATTGCACTCAATAGTATATATTTCCTGAGAAGTTCCTTGTGTGTTACCTCAGTTTATCTTAAAATTTCCTATCTTTCAGATATCTATATTTCTAAAACTCTGGATGTATATAACTGTGGGTGGTCTCAATTGCCTTGTGCTGTATGAGTCCTGTAAAATTTGAAAGGCTACAAGTCCTTTGGGTTCACCTTTCTTTCACATTAATTACTCAGATCATCCAAATGTATGCAATTAGGGCACTTGTATCCAATTAGGAAGGCACTGTGACCTATATGATGCTTACTAAAGAGAGTTGACAGTGAGGTAATGATTTCATTAGTATCTAATTGGATGGAGTAATTTGAAGTGACTGAAATTAGTTTATGTTTGGTAGAATTTTTGTTGGACAGTTAAGGCTCCAGCTGAGTGAAGAGAAGCTTGCCGTATGTAGATGGCAAAACAGCCGCTTTATTGATGTCACTTCAGACAACAAGGAAGGGGGTGTAGGCACAGGAGCTTCGGCTCAGCCTGGGAGACTTGGTCCCTGCTTTCATGCAGAAGGAAGGCACACTGGTGGACGTGGGCTGGACAGCAAGGGGAACCACCCAGTCATGTGCAGATAAGGGCTATTAATGGACCACCGTACATTGTCACAGAGGCTTGCGTCAGAATATTTTACAACTTCTTTAACCAAGTCACGATGGACAGACACCCAGATAATTGATGCTTGTCGAGGAAAGTGTATTCTTCAGGCTCTAAAGGTATCCATTTGATGTTTTTCTTGGAACTTCGTGTGAGATCCGTATCTTATGTAAGGATCATGAAAATTCCTCTCCAGTGACTGAACTTGGCCAGTGCGGCGGCACGCCCGATACACTGTCTCCTGGATAGCTGTTGAATTTTTAAGGAGTCATGTAGCACCTGTGCCAAGTGGTTTCCTGTGTGAGCAGAAAAATGGAGACTTGACTGGAAATCTGATGGTGATGTTTGAAGACATGCTAGAGGGCATATGTTATCTGTCATGGAAAGCATTAGGATTGGCAGAAAGGAATGTGAATAATATTCAATATTCTGTTTGGAGGCTGTACTGGGAGAGAAGTGTGTGACTGGTGTTAAGAAGTGCTGCCGCATTTCGATTCTTTGTTTGTTTTTTCCAGAGTACTCCAAATTGAGTGTTTTTTGAAATGATAGAGAAGAGAAAGAGAAATTTTTTTATTCGGTCTATAGCCGCAAGGTGAGTGAGTTCAAAAATTGGTTTTACCCTTGAGGTGAGTTACATTGTAGAGATTTCAGCTTTGGCTGTGAGTCGCTTTGCTAGATCATGGTACAGTTTTTGATCTGGAGATGTGATAACAAATTGCAAGTCTTTCTGTTCTTCTGTAACTAATTCATGTTAGTATTCTGCAATAATTACTTATTACACTGTTTGTCCAGTAATATTCACAGAACGCAGATGTCCACCGTTCAAATGACATAGAGGCACAGCAGCACTGTAGACTACAGTATGCATCTGTATTTTCCAGCTTCGACACATTAGGAACCTTTAAGGTAAATTTTCTCTGCCCGTGGCATACTCGTTCAAACAGAAGCCGTCATTGTTCAGTGTATGTGTAGAACTTTTCAACCATACATCAATATGTACTTTATTTCATTAGGCAGGTGCTTCAATGTAATCAGCACGCTCTATTTCTGTTTATATCTGATGTCATTCTTATGCTTTTGTAATAAATGTATAGTTACCTCGAATGTCATCTATTATTCCAGAAGATACATTGGTCATTTATTAATTTCGTTTATTAATGTGGGAGAGAAAAGTATTTTGGAGGGTAATACATTACATCAACTTCAGCTTCACTGCTTGGGGCTTAAAATCAGACATTTGCTTATAAATCTTCCATTCCATTTAATTATGCAGTAGCGTAGCTGAAGGGTGAGTCTATCCTGTATGGTGTTATGGAACAGAAGTTCATTATAGGTATTCTCATATTGCCTGCCCATCGCACGTTGTATAAACTGTTGTTTCCTGCCACATTATCTTTTTTTCTTCCATAAGTTTTGTGAAAAGTGCTTGTGTTTGTGTACAATTTTTTTGTTTCTTATTAGTTCTTAGTGACTTCATTTTTTGTATTGTCTTATTCATTGTCTTTTTTGTGGTAAAATGTTGTATAAAATTTGTAAGTCAGCTGCAGATGTGTCATATATGAGGTATGTGCAGACTTCGAGCCACTGCGTTGCTTTTCAGACATGTGACACATCCCGTCAGCCTGGCGCAGAAGGTCAGTTGTTTTGGCAGCAGAGCAGTAGGGCCAGGAGGTGACCCCACTGATGGTGGTCCGTTGACCCACATTCTGCACAGCTAATTGCAGGTTGCAGAGCAGTGGGACTCCTGAGGTGCATGGCCCTGCCATGCTGAATGTGATGACAGGAGAACCTGGATGATGGAGGACATCACAGTGGGACGACCCAGTGTTGATAAAACACCCAAGGTTGCAGACAGCCCACGTGCAGATGCAAAGCGCATCTCTTTGGCTTGTCGATATCCGGAGGGTTCCTGAGAGGTTTAACATCTCTTTGACAAGATGTCACCATGACCCAATACAGCAATATTTTTTGTAGTGACCTCTCACAATCCACATTGATACCATCTTGCTGTTTGAGTTCTTGTGACTAATACATTCAGCCAGACCACAACCTACTGCAGTTCTGGGCTACAAAATATTCTCTAAAATACATCTACTTTTCTCCTTGTGAGAATTTCCTCCTCCTGTCAACCTTGAAAACGGAACTGATCACAACTAATTAATTATCAGTTTGCGCTAGGATTAGCAACAACATGACTGGTGTGCTAGTCAACTGTACACTTTGCTCATCATAGAGTCATGAATATCTTACTGCCAATCTTGTGATCTAATCACAAATGAGAAGGTCAGCTTCATAACTACATCATAAGCGGGTTGCTGTCAAAGAATGTGTATGTTGAGCCAATTCGACTCTCTCCCAAACTGTCATAATTGCATCTCCAGGATGTTGTGCTGCCAGTAACATCAACAACAGTCTGTCGGTCCAGTCCATGCTGCCATTGAAAGAAAGGAAGGATGTCCAGTACTGTCCACAGCAGTTCCATTATTAGAGACTCAATAGTGAGGAGATCCTTGCCAGTGCACATCAGCTGTGAGCAGTATGTCTGTCCAGCAATTCCAGTTCCAATTTGGTAGTTTGTTTAAGTGAAGGTGACACTCCAAGTACAGTGACAGAGTGATTGTTGTGAAGTCATGTGATGCTTTCTTAGTGCTGTGGCCACTAGGTGGTGTGTTTTTTCAATATATCTTGCTATCCTTTATGTGCCATGACCATAAATTTTCCAGGTTGAACGTGTTAACTATTGATTTATACCATTTTTTTCATTTATTTGTTCACCATAGACCCTCGGATATGTAACTACTGTCATTGTTATTGTCGTTGTTGTTGTTCTTGCGTGCAGTTAATAATTTTTGTATAACAGTCACTTAAATCTAATCTCATTACTAGTCATTTACTTAGTTCAAATGTTGTATTCTGCTGACACATTTTAGTCACAAACGTTTCTCATATATCTGTTTGTTTGCACTTATTTGTAAGTTCATTTGCTTTTATCCAAACACTGTGATTTATATCTTATGCATTTGCGCCTGCCCACTTAAGACTATTGTTTACACTTGTCACACTCCACACACAATTCCCAGCCGGGTAGGGGATTTTCTGTGCTCAGGGGCTGGGTGTTTGTGTTGTCCGCATCACTTCATCCTCATTCGTGAAAATGACGAATCTGGACTGTGTGCATCACTTCATCCTCATTCATGAAAATGACGAGTCTGGCCTGTGTAAAGATTGGGATTTGTAGGGCACTGGTAACCGCACAGTTGAGTGCCCCACAACCAAATACCCCCAAATATCCACACTGCACACACAAACCATGGAACTCATAAATTTAACAACATTGTAGAGGACAAGGGGTTATTTTTAGAAAATATGGTGCAAAATTGTGATTTAGTGTGTTTCAGTGCGCGATGCGCCAGCCTCACGGCAGACAGCAGACGGGGGCTGGCCGGCGTATTATGCAGGTGACACAGTTTTGCAACGAGCGTCGGTATGTGTGTACGTGAGCAGCAGCCACCAACAGCCAGAACGCAGCATTAACAGAATTGCGCAGGCGCAGGCCGCATGTGGCGCGGTTGCGTTAGCCAACTCATCGAGAACATTCTAAAACATGGCGCCGTGTAACCGGCAGATTCAGCAGCGATCTGCACTATTTAAAGGCATCAGTGGTGGGCGTCGGCATCGGTTCAACCGATTGGGCGTTCGGTCGCTGTTACGTCCTCGTCATCTCTCCTACCGCCTGCGCAGCCTGTGACCGAGCACGGCATCGCGTTCCCCGGGCTGCGCGCATCAGCACGTCTCCACCATGACACGAGCGATGGGGATGAGCTACCGGAAAATGTATTGGAAGAACCAACAATAAAGAGGAAGGTTGCCAAAAACAGCCACCTTCTTCTACCCAGCCACGCCCTACAATCCCGACCACGTCATCCGCTCCGGTCATCCTATTACAAGTGGTGTCAGTCGGGCAACCTGCGAATCACACACTCCTGTTACAATTGGTGATAGTAGTGGTCTTCTCCCTGGATTTGGAGGAAATTTTGGGTAGTAATCGACGAGGATGTGTGGTACCTGAGAAGGGCAACAATGGATCAGCAACTCCTGCAACATGACGTTACACGGGTAGCAGAGGCTGTGTTACGTGAACTGGGCGGTTTTTTAGGTTAGAAGGCCTCAGGAAAGTACGGGGTGGGCTGCAATCTCAAACGGTGCATGGCAAATACAGGACGTGCTTGGATCAAGGAACAGTCGGAATTGTAGTTGTAAATTGTTGTAGTTGTGCTGCGAAAGTCCCTGAGCTTCAAGCGCTAATAGAAAGCACAGAAGCTGAAATCATTATAGGTACAGAAAGCTGTCTAAAGCCTGAAATAAGTTCTGCGGAAATTTTTACAAAGTCTCAGACGGTGTTCAGGAAAGATAGATGTCAGTAGTGGTTTATCTTGTAGTGAAGTCGAAGTAGATGCTCCGTGCGAGTTGGTATGGGTGGAGGTTATACTTAACAGCTGAACTAAGTTAATAATTGGCTCCTTCTACCGACCCCCAGACTCCAATGATATAGTTGCTGAACAGTTCAGAGAAAATTTGAGTCTCATAACAAATAAATACTCCACTCATATGGTTATCGTTGGTGGGGACTTCAACCTTCCCTCGATATGTTGGCAAAAATACTTGTTCAAAACCGGTGGTAGGCAGAAAACATCTTCCGAAATTGTCCTAAATGCTTTCTCTGAAAATTATTTTGAGCAGTTAGTCCACGAACCCACGCGAATTGTAAATGGTTGCGAAAACACACTTGACCTCATAGCCACAAACAATCCAGAGCTAATAGAGAGCATCATGACTGATACAGGGATTAGTGATCACAAGGTCGTTGTAGCTAGGCTCAATATAGTTTCTTCCAAATCCACCGGAAACAAACGCAAAATAATTTTATTTAAAAAAGCGGATAAAGTGTCACTAGAAGCCTTCCTAAGAGACAATCTCCATTCCTTCCGAACTGACTATGCAAATGTAGACGAGATGTGGCTCAAATTCAAAGATACAGTAGCAACAGAAATTGAGAGATTCATACCTCATAAATTGGTAAGAGATGGAACTGATCCCCCATGGTACATAAAACAGGTCCGAATGCTGTTGCAGAGGCAACGGAAGAAGCATGCGAAGTTCAGAAGAACACGAAATCCCGAAGATTGGCTAAAATTTACAGACGCGCGAAATTTGGCGCGGACTTCAATGCGAGATGCCTTTAATAGGTTCCACAATGAAACATTGTCTCGAAATTTGGTAGAAAATCTGAACAAATTCTGGTCGTATGTAAAGTACACAAGCGGCAAGACGCAGTCAATACCTTCGCTGCGCAGTGCGGATGGTACTGTTACCGATGACTGTGCCGCTAAAGCGGAGTTATTGAACGCAGTTTTCCGAAATTCCTTCACCAAGGAAGACAAATGGAATATTCCAGAATTTGAAACACGAACAGCTGCTAGTATGAGTTTCTTAGAAGTAGATACCTTAGGGGAACTCAAATCGCTTGATACGGGCAAGTGTTCAGGTCCAGATTGTATACCGATTAGGTTCCTTTCAGATTACGCTGATACAATAGCTCCCTACTTAGCAATTATATACAACCGCTCGCTCACCGATAGATCTGTACCTACAGATTGGAAAATTACGCAGGTCGCACCAGTGTTTAAGAAGGGTAATCCATCGAACTACAGACCTATATCACTGACGTCAGTTTGCAGTAGGGTTTTGGAGCGTATACTGTATTCAAACATTATGAATCACCTCAAACGGAACGATCTGTTGTTACGTAATCAGCATGGTTTCAGAAAACATCGTTCTTGTGCAACGCAGCTAGCTCTTTATTCGCACGAAGTAATGGCCGCTATCGACAGGGGATCTCAGGTTGATTCCGTATTTCTGGATTTCCAGAAAGCTTTTGACACCATTCCTCACAAGCGACTTCTAATCAAGCTGCGGGCCTATGGGGTATCGTCTCAGTTGTGCGACTGGATTCATGATATCCTGTCGGGAAGGTCGCAGTTCATAGTAATAGATGGCAAATCATCGAGTAAAACTGAAGTGATATCAGGTGTTCCCCAGGGAAGCGTCCTGGGACCTCTGCTGTTCCTGATCTGTATAAACGACCTGGGTGACAATCTGAGCAGTTCTCTTAGGTTGTTCAGAGATGATGCTGTAATTTACCATCTAGTAAGGTCATCCGAAGACCAGTATCAGTTGCAAAGTGATTTAGAAAAGATTGCTGTATGGTGTGGCAGGTGGCAGCTGACGCTAAATAACGAAAAGTGTGACGAGATCCACATGAGTTTCAAAAGAAAGCCATTGGAATTCGATTACTCGATAAACAGTACAATTCTCAAGGTTGTCAATTCAACTAAGTACCTGGGTGTTAAAATTACGAACAACTTCAGTTGGAAAGACCACATAGATAATATTGTGGGGAAGGCGAGCCAAAGGTTGCGTTTCATTGGCAGGACACTTAGAAGATGCACGAAGTCCACTAAAGAGACAGCTTACACTAAACTCGTTCGTCCTCTGTTAGAATATTGTTGTGCGGTGTGGGATCCTTACCAGGTGGGATTGACGGAGGACATCAAAAGGGTGCAAAAAAGGGCAGCTTGTTTTGTATTATCACGTAATAGGGGAGAGAGTGTGGCAGATATGATACGCGAGTTGGGATGGAAGTCGTTAAAGCAAAGACATTTTTTGTCGCGGCAAGATCTATTTACGAAATTTCAGTCACCAACTTTCTCTTCCGAATGCGAAAATATTTTGTTGAGCCCAACCTACATAGGTAGTAATGATCATCAAAATAAAATAAGAGAAATCAGAGCTCGTACAGAAAGGTTTAGGTGTTTGTTTTCCCGCGCGCTGTTCGGGAGTGGAATGGTAGAGAGATAGTATGATTGTGGTTCAGTGAACCCTCTGCCAAGCACTTAAATGTGAATTGCAGAGTAATCATGTAGATGTTGATGTAAGTACCAATTTTTTATTTGGTGGTTTGTCTGAACCTGCAGCATAGTCCATCTTCCCTTCCTGTTCTTCTTGCTGGGCTTACTGTAGTCTTGATTCGATAGCTGGAACAGTCTGTGTCAGCCGAGGTGGCTATTCAGCAACTAATTGAGCGAGTGTCGGAATTAGAGATAGAGCTTGCTGGGTCTAAAGAAGCGAGCAAGGAACAGTTTCCTGTTAATGCAGTAATTCTTGACACTAACGCTGCGTCTTTGGTCACTAATTTATCAGGAAAAGCTGGGGAGGATGTTATGATTTTTTTTTATTTTTGAGAACCTTAGCACGGCCGCTAAATTGGGAAATTGGGGTGCAGAAACACTTTTGCATGTGGCTAAGTTGAAAGTAACTGGGGATGCCAGAGCGTATGTTACATGCCATGAAGAATTAAGGAATGCTTGGACATTTGAAGTATTCAAAAAAGGGTTGCTGGAAAGGTATCGGAGGAAAAATACATCTAGATATTATTGGGGACAATTGAATAGAATGTATCAAAGGAATGGTGAATCAATAGCTTTTGTAGATCAAATTCGAAAAATTAATGTTAATACCTATGAGCTAACGGATTCCGATAGTGTTAATGAAGCCATTCTGCAGGAAGCTGAGCAGAGGGCACTAGACTCATTTTTGCAGGGAATACAACCCGAAACCTCCCGCAAGATTAGGATGGAATTACCTAAAACTCTCAATGAGGCAGTCAGAATTGCTGTAGCGTTGGAGGAAGTTGAAGCAGTAACAAAGACGTGGGACAGGAAAGCAGTATTTAATGCAGAAATAAAATGTTTCAGATGTGGTTGGATGGGACACATTAGACGCGATTGCAAGGAAGTGCAGTGCAGGAAATGCAGACGTTGGGGTCATCCGGAGCGTAATTGCAACGGGTCCTGGCAGAAACATGATAGGAAACCACAAGGTGGGCCTCAACCCCCTCAGTTAAACGCGGCAGGGGGTGGTGTGTCCACTGTGCAACACCCCCGGTAAGGATTAATGCTAGTGCAGAATCAGTGGCAGACTTTTTTCTGACCGACTTGGTGAGGGGCAGACTGTGCAAATTTTTATTGGATACCGGGTCTCAGGTATCCGTGGCGAGTAGAAATGTACTCAGTAAAGTAGAATTAAAACCACCACTGGGCGTTAAGTGGCATGGGTGGGAGACAGGTGAAGTCACTCGGATCAGCGGTGTTAAACTTCCGAGTGGAAATGAGGAACTTCCAGGTGAAGGTAGAAGTTCTTCCAATTGTTGGCAGCAGTTATAATGTCATACTAGGATTGGATTTCCTGGTTGCGTATCACGCTAAAGTTAACCTGGAACGGTGTACAGTAGAACTGGACAGAATACAATTTCACGTAGGTTCTGCAGCCGAAAAACCATTACTGTCATAAGAAACCGCCCAGACGTCGGGTGGGCCACCTAAACTGTGTACAAGGTTCCTAAGGGTTAACTAGCGCGATACTATACCAAAGGGTACAGGGAAAATAATCGGGGCAGATGTTGGAGCTAGCATGCCGGTAAATTCGTTGTCTGTCATTGAACTTTTGTCTGAGAAAGAGCCACTGGATAAAATGAAGTGTTTTACACACTGTAGCGTGTCCTACGTGCAGGAGATAGAAGGAAAAAAAGGTTGTGCCTGTCAGTATTGATAATTTTGGCCTTGAAGAGGTGCAGTTATCATGGGGTACTGTAATAGCGAATCTGGAGATAATAGGGGAACATGAACTGGATAAGGATTTTGCAGCAGATTACACAATGCCGAGAGAGTCTGTCAGCTGGTCCACACTGAGGGGTAAAGTAGCACATTTAGAAGGGCAAGGCAGAGAAGTCATGGAGAACCTTTTGACGGAATATAAAGACTTATTTAATTCTCATTGTCCACTGCCTGCCACACCGTTAGTTCAGTATTACATGCCGTATCGTGTTCCAAAAAGTTTACAGCCTGTCATGGAAGAATTTATTAATCAACAGCTTAGGGATGGGATAATAGAAACCAGCAGTAGTTCCTGGTCCGCTCCTGTTGTAATAGTGGGTAAAAAATCACCTGATGGGGGCAAGGCATATCGTTTTTGTTGTGATTATCGTTCCCTGAATCAAAAAACTGCATTGGATGCATACCCTCTGCCTAATATCACAGAAACTTTGGATAATTTGGGTCAGTGTCGGTACTTCACGACCTTGGATCTTCGAATCTGATACAACCAGTTGGAGGTCGCCCCAGAAGACTGACCGAAGACAGCTTTTTCAACACCTACAGGTCATTTTCAGTATTGGCGAATGCCTTTCGGACTCAAAAATGCTCCAGCAACCTTTTAACGGTTACTAGATAGCGTGTTACGAGGGTTGAAACCTAATCAGTGTATGGTATATTTGGATGACATAATTGTTTTCTCAAAAGATGTCCAAGAACATGTGCGCCATTTGCACTAAGTTTTCGATCGTCTGAAAGCAGCACAATTAACTCTTCATATGGAAAAATGTCATTTTTTGTTGCAAGAAGTCCGTTATTTAGGTCATATTATAGGACAGGAGGGTGTCCGCATGGATCCAAAACTTGTAGAGGCTGTAATGAGTTTTCCGACACCTACAAAAGTAAAAGAGCTGCAGTCTTATTTAGGTCTCGCCAATTTTTACAGGAAGTAATTTCCAAAATTTGCAGAAATTGCAAGGCCCCTCACGCAGTTGTTGAAGAAGGGAGCAAAATTTCACTGGTCAGCAGAATGCGAAGAGGCTTTTCAAAAGTTAAAAAATTTGTTAACATCTAGTCTGGTTTTGGCTTTTCCAGATTTTAGTAAACAGTTTATATCATCTTGTGACTCTAGCAATTTTGCTTTGGTTATTGTATTATCTCAGGAAATAGATGGGCAGGAACACCCGATAGCATATGCTTCCAGACAGCTAAACGATGCAGAAAAAAATTACTCAACAACCGAGAAGGAGTTATTGGCATTAATTTTCGGAATAACCTATTTTCGGTGTTACCGTATTTACTCGAATCTAAGCCGCACTTTTTTTCCGGTTTTTGTAATCCAAAAAACCGCCTGCGGCTTAGAATCGAGTGCAAAGTACACGGAAGTTCTGAAAAATGTTGGTAGGTGCCGCCACAAGCACAACTAACTTCTGCCATCGAATATATGTAGCGCTACAACAGGCATGTTTTGCAGGCACAAAGATAAATACTGGCGCCAAAACCTCTTCGTCAGTAAATAAATTTTAAAAAAGGTGGAAAACGAGCTTTTTTCTCCGCCCCGAGTTTCGACCACTGCACTTTCATACATTATCCAACGAAGTAAATAGAAATTTCGTATTGTTCAATCTTCTAGCAGCATTTCAATGTACTACGAAAATCCGACTGGCAAGACTGTTTGGGATGTTTGTCAATATGGGAAACTCTACGTCCTGAATTTTTTCCTACCTGTGAGAAGAGATGGTTGCTACTAGGCACTTTTATGAATTGTGAATCACATGCGGTATTCTCTTCACAATAAGAATAATACGAATATAAACATTTTGCCATGTATTCTTTCGTGTTTGCTGCTGTCTCATTTAAATCCTGTCTGCCTAATAAACTACGAAACTACAGCGAGACAACAGCAAACGCGGAAGAATACACATATCATGTCATGTTCGTCATATTCGTATTATTCTTATGCCTAATAGTGATACAGTCAGAAATGAAGCACGGCAATTGACTAGATTTTTAAATCTAAGATGATTCTAATTTCTGTGCAGAATATGATGTACTAAAGAGGCGTCTGCAAAGATTTTCAAATGGTGAAAAATGTTCGCTAAACTCTCGTTCAGAACATCCTCCATCATATGCAGTCTATTATTTGGTTCTTGTTGATCGTTATCAAATAAAGTAGCAGTGTAAGTAACCTCGCACAAGAGCAAGCCACGCCGCGAGCGGCGACAGGCCGTAAACACTCATTATCAGAATGCGACAAACAATGCAAGACACAGTACAGTAATGCATTTTCAGCTTAGAGTGACGTAAACACATAACGGCACTTATCAGATCAAAGAAAAATAAGCAATCAATTCAAACCAGACAAAGCACGTGAAAAAGGAAGGGTACCCGTATAAATACGGACGGAGCGCCTGATGCATAGCAATGGCTACCTGGTAAAGCTCAACTGCTAAGCTTACGACTCGAACCAAACTACTGTAGCTGTATCGTCATTCATTCGACCTAAATTGTGTCTCATATTATAATGGACCAACATTGTTTCGATTTGGAGGTGCGGCCTAAAACTTTTATCTCCCCTTGAATTTCGAGTCTCAAATTTCGGGTGCGGCTTAGATTCGGGAATTTTTTTTTTTCCTTTATTTCGAGTCTCATTTTTAAGGTGCGGCTTAGATTCGAGTAAATACGGTATTTGTATGGACAACGTTTCAAGATGATTACTGACCATGCAGCACTTAAGTGGTTCTTAGGGCTTAAAGATCCAACGAGTAAATTAACTAAGTGGGCTTTGCGTCTTAGTGAGTACGATTTTGAAGTGATTCATCGACGGGGTAAATAGCACGGAAACGCGGATGGTATGAGTCATAAAGTATGCGCCATGGAATGCACAGGAATAAATGAGAATGAATGGGAGGAGGCACAAACCGCTGGCACAGATTGTCATCGATTTACCTCGCAGCAACAGTTCATCATGGAAGATGGGATATTGTACCGTAAAACTAGGAATGGTCCATGCATAGTCGTATCAGCAAAATTTTAAGGCAAGCACATGATTCAATGTTTCCTGGTCATTCGGGTAAGATCAATGGAAAGGAGGGTAGCACATAGTTATTGGTGGTCAATGCTTAGGCATGATGTCAATCAGTACGTAAAGAATTGCATTCCGTGTGCTCAACGGGCGAAATTGAGTCATCAGAAAATTGTGTTGCAGTGACTAATTACAGATCAAGGGACAAAATTTATGTCTGATTTGATGAAACAATTATGCAAGTTGTTGAAAGTAAAGAAATTGAGAACAAGCCCGTTACACCCGCAGGCTAATGGTCAGACCGAGAGAGTTCATCGTACAATAGCTAAGATGTTAAGTTATTGTGTAAATTCGCAACACAAAAATTAGGATACCCTATTGGCATTTGTAACTGCGGCGTATAACTCAAAAGTGTATGAAAGTACAGGATTGTCTCCGTATGAAGTACTGTTCGGTTGGAAGATGCCATCTCCATTTGAATTGCTCAAGACCTCACCAGGAACCGATATTTCGGCTGTTAAGGATTTATCCAAAAAGTCGAAAACAATCTGGCGGCAGGTGAAAAAAACGAACACTAAAGTGTTAGAGAGACAGGACAAAGTTCACAATAGAAAGGCGGCTTTACCCAAATGTCATGTAGGTCAGTGGGTGATGGTGACTAATCGGTATGTGCCAAAAGGCAAAATGAAAAAAATTGTATCCCATTATCAAGGTCCTTTCCAGGCGATCGAGATGACATCGCCGGTGATTGTAAAATTACAGCTTCCAATGCGCCCTACTATTGTGCATGTGAGCCAAATTAGGCCTTTCAAGGGGCATTTTGAGGAACTTCCTTCATTGTCTGCAGTAACTTCTAGTGGAGAGAAAGATGAATCTAAGAAAAAGAATAAGAAAGGAGTAGATAAACAAGAGAACCTAGATAATTGTGGAAGCAATCAGACATGATATTATGCTCTTAGACCACGCGTAAAAAGGAAGAGCTAACGTGAGTTGTTTTTCTTTTGTTTCTCAGAAGGCGTGACGTTCTGGTAAGACCAGCAGTTCCAGCGTCATGAGTTGAGCTGAAGAGGGAAGAGGAAATGTGTGCACTATCTCTCAGCATAGTTATTCTGTTTTGCTGTTGCAACTTAGCTGAAGCCTTGAAGGTACGGCCTATATCAAGTGGTGTTTTGTTCTCGCGACATGCGGATGTAATTATGTCTGGACATCAATGAACCTTAAGGGTGGACTGTAATATTTGGGTGGTTGAAGACGAAATCTGTAAATTAGAGTATACATTTAACGAACTTCATTCCACAGTGGCTAATCAGTCAAGATTTAATGACGCACAGGGGGAATATCAGCTACTACGATCAGCTTTTGCACGCTTACAAGCTCAGTTGCGGCAAACTGCAGAGTTAATCCCACACGTCCGTAGGAAAAGAGGATGGTTAGAAGCAGGTAGCCATATTCCAAAAACTGTTTTTGGGACCGCTGACGTGGAAGATATTAAAAGTATAAGAAATGCTACGGCAGGTACAGGATAATGCGAATAGCAACCAGGGAATGCTAGATCTTCACACAACCCAATTAGAGAGTTTGGAGAAAGATGTAGTTAATAATATGCGCCAATTGCGAGCTTTGGCCACGACCTGATGTCCCACATTAAGGCCACAGCTGACACAACCAAGCACAACTTGGGTATAATCAAGTACTGGTTGGATAACATCAATTCACAGCTGATAATCGCTAAGCTGCTCCATTTTCTTGCTGATAGTATTACGGAAGCACACATAGAAGCCACAGAACTACAGGAGGCTTTGTTGCACGCAATGCGCGGGCACCTAACCCCGGTACTGTTACCTTCAGAACAACTTCGGGAAGGATTACGGAAAGTTCAATTGGAATTGCCCGCATCCCTGTAGCTACTGACGACGTGAACAGACGAACACTTATCTCTGTACTACAAAATGGCCACTGTTACCAGTATGCGGACGGGTACTCTGCTGAGAATTCATATCATAGTACCATTAACATGTAAGGATTGTAAATTTGAATGTTACGCCTTGCATACGTATCCAATGAAGTGGGAAATTTTGTAGAGATTCGTACAGTTAACCGTACGGGAAATACTGTTAGTGGCACGTAACAGACAAGCTCATGCGTTCCTCACTGCACAAGACTTGCTGCATTGTCGAACAGGTCCAGTTACCATCTGCACCGCGAAATTGTTACACACTGTTCCAAAATCTTGTGAGTATTCTCTATTCCGCTCTCAAGAATCAGTCGCAGAGTGCGCTAAGGAAATTATAGCAGGCACGGTGCAGTTCTTTCAGCAAGTGGATCCACATTGGATATTTTCAGTAATGGAAACCACAGTCGTTATTTGCGTTTGTTACGAGCAGGGTAAGAAAGGGAGTATGCAAAGAATAGAATTACAGGGGCAGGGACTGCTAATTAATGGCACACAGTGTGACATTTCAGGGCCAACTTTCCATTTACCAGCCGTGATTACTGGAGCTACAATCATGTACATAACATGCACATTGATCTATGTACCCAACCAACCAGTGCAATTCGTCATGAAAGAAAATCTCACTCTTTTGAATAGCACATTCGACCCGACTTTGCTCACCTCTTTGGACCAGATGCTAGCAGCCCAGGATGGACGTATAACTATGGAACATCTTTTTCAACGAGTGCATGAGTACCTTAATGAGCATAAGCAATGCTTACTAGTTATTGGATCGTCAACCACCTCCACCTGTATTTTTATCTTTGTCTTAGGATTAGTGTACTATCGGCCCAAGAAGAAGGTAGCCCAAATCCCACCCCCTTCCAACCTTTAACCTAAGGGTCCAGACAAAATCACTGAACAGTTGTGAGACAGTGCAGCAGAACACTGAGTAATGTTTATAAACAAAGATTAGACTGAGGATAGAAGTGAATGAACACAGTGTAAATAGTGAATCAATCGAATTTTGTGGTGTTTGTGAAGTGAACTGTAGTTGTTTTGACTTTTTGGTTGAATTCAGGGACGAATTCTTTTCATACGAGGGAGGAATTTTAGAGGACAAGGGGTTATTTTTAGGAAATATGGCGTGAAATTGTGATTTAGTGTATTTCAGTGTGTGATGCGCCTGCCTCATGACAGATGGCGGATGGGGGCTGGCCAGCACGAGATGCAGGTGACAGGTTTTGCAACGAGTGTCGATATGTGTGTATGTGCGCGGCAGCCATCAACAGCCAGAACGCAGCATTAGCAGAATTGCGCAGGCATGAGCCACGTGTGGCGTGGTTGCGTTAGCCAACTCATTGAGAACATTCTAACACGGCGCCACATAACCGGCGGATTCAGCAGCGGTCTGCACTATTTAAGGGCATCAGAGGTGGGCGTTGGCATCGGTTCGACCGATTGGGTGTTCAGTCGCTGTTACGCCGTCATCCTCAGTGATGCTGTCCCCGAGGATCAGCCAGCGGAGGGCGTTGCCCACTGCTGCGCCGGTGACACCCAGCATCATCACGAGCCGCAGCATCTGCAGGAGGCGGGCTAGGCCGGGCCTCGTGCTGCTAACCTCCTACCGCCTGCGCAACCGCTGACAGAGCATGGCGTCGCGTTCCCCGGGCTGCGCGCATCAGCATGTCCCCACCATGACACGAGCGGTGGGCCTGAGCTACCAGAAAATGTGTTGGAAGAACCAACAGTAAAGAGGAAGATTGCTAAAAACAGCCACCTTCTTCTGCCCAGCCACGCCCTACAACCCCGACCACATCACCCGCTCCGGTCATCGTATTACAATATTGTGAAAAGGAAAATTGCTACTCACCATATAATAGAGATGCTGAGATTCATATAGGCACAACAAGACTGTCACAAATATATCTTTTGGCCAGTAAGGCCTTCGTCAAAATTGTATGACAAACACACACATATACACTCATGCAAACGTATCTCACACACACGACTGCCGTCTCAGGCAACTGAGGCCACACCCAGTTGCCTGAGACTGCAGTCGTGTGTGTGTGTGTGTGTGTGTGTGTGTTAGACTGTGGAGAACAGCGACCTGATGCTATATTCAAATTAAAATGAACAGTCAAGATTGCAATAATATTTGTTTATTTACCGGTTTCGGCTTATGTAAACGCCATCTTCAGAATTTTTGGCGCCCTATGGCTGTTTGTTGACATTTATTTGCTTGTTCACTTTTGGTCCACAAGATTTACAATGTATACAAGGGGTGTTTGAAAAGTCCATTCAAAAATAAAAACTACTTACGTGTTTGGGGTAAACCTTTTTTATTTTTCGACATAGTCTCCTTTCGGACGTATACACTATGTCCAACGCTTTTCTAATTTGTTGATCCCTTCTGAATAATAAGAATTGTACAAGTCTGCAAAATAGCTATTAGTTGCTGTAATCACCTCCTCATTTGAATAAAATCTTTGTCTCACCAGCCATTTCTTCAAATTGGGGAACAAATAGTAGTCCGAGGGAGCCAAGTCTTGAGAATATGGGGGATGTGAAACGAGTTGGAATCCTGTTTCCATTAATTTTGCGACCACAACTGCTGAGGTGTGTGCTGGTGCATTGTCGTGATGGAAAAGGACTTTTTTGCGGTCCAATCTTTGGCATTTTTCTTGTAACTCGGTTTTCAAACAGTCCAATAATGATGAATAACAATCCCCTGTAATAGTTTTACCCTTTTCCAGATAGTCAATGAGGATTACCCCTTGCAAATCCCAAAAGTCAGTCGCCATAACCTTTCTGGCCGAAGTAATGGTCTTCGTCTTTTTTAGTGCAGATTCTCCCTTGGTAACCCATTGTTTAGATTGTTCTTTGGTCTCAGGAGTATAGTAATGTATCCATGTTTCATCCACAGTGACGGAACGATGCTTAAACTCCTGCAGATTCTTCCTGAACAGCTGCAAACCATCCTTGCAACACTTCACACAATTCCATTTTTTGTCAAGTGTGAGCAATCGTGGAACCCATCTTGTGGATAGCTTTCTCATATCCAAATGTTTATGCAAAATATTATGTACCCATTCATTTGAGATGCCCAAAGCACTAGCAATCTCATGCACCTTAATTCTTCTGTCATCCATCACCATATCATGGATTTTATCAATGATTTCTGGAGTCGTAACTTCCACAGGGCGTCCAGAACATTCAGCATCACTTGCGCCCATATGGTCACTCCGAAAATTTTGAAACCACTTATAAACTGTTCTAATCAAAGGTGCAGAGTCACCGTAATGTTTATCAAGCTTCTCTTTAGTCTCCTGAGGCATTTTGCCTTCCATAAAGTAATGTTTAATCACTACACAAAATTCTTTTTTGTCCATTTTTTGACAATCATTCGATTTCCTTGATTCACACGAATGCCAAACACAAAGAAATAGACCAATATGGCTGAATCTTGGTGTGCGTTCTTTCCAAAGATGCTACTAACTAAACATCACCTCAATACGTGCCAGTGGTGCCATCTCTGGGACTTTGCATGGACTTTTCAAATGCCCCTCATACTTGCACATTAGTCCTCTTTGGTTTGTTGTTATACAAGACACATTCTATTGGGCACATGCATGTTTTATTGCATTTGTCTTGGGTGTATGAGTGTTGGTGAGAGCATGAGTGATGAATGTTTGGACCTTCAGTCAGTTTAAACTCTTTTGAACTACTTCTGTTTGAAATAAGGGAGACCAGATTTTGTAGGGGGTAGAGAGGTACCTCAGTGTATTTTTCAGTAGTATTAGAAAATTTCTGCTCTGTCCCCAGTAAAGGAGTGAGGGTGTTAATGTGCTAGATACATTTCACACGTGTTCAAATGCATGTCTGAGGTGGTTGGAGAGACCATCCAATCCTTTATATAAAAAATTGGATGGTGATTAATTATGTTTCATTTTTATGTTGGGGTTGGCTATGTTGATCCCCTTTTTCCATTTTTTATTCAGACCAGTTAACATGACTGTAAATGAAAAATTCAAATTTTTGCATGTCCATGCCCCACTACCCGGAATTAAGTGACTTCCCAATGCAAAATTTTTATTGGAAGTGGAAGGTTGTGAAAAGTGGAGGTGGCAAGTCCTTCAGACTCACCTTTCTTTCACTTTAATTATTCAAACTATACAGACGTATGCAATTAGGGTATGCAGTCCTAAAGCATTGACTGCACACTGACCAGTGCAACGCTGTGGAATGGTATCAAGGAGGCGCTGAACCTTGTGCCAGTGGAAAGAGTGGACAATGTCACACCTCCAGGAAGACAGACTTCAGTGCCCCCCGTCAACACTGGTTTAACCAACTGTGCATCACTGGTTGGCCTGAGATTGGTCGCAGACTTTGACAGCATCAGTACTGAGTAATAAAAAGTAGATACTTAGCGTGCATTCTGCGAGTAGTAATAGTCTAGGACATCTGTACTGAATAATAGGAAGAAGATACTTAGCCTGCATTCTGCGAGTAGTAATAGTCTGTATAAGTAATTGCACATAGGAGGCACAGAAGCACATACAAGAAGTTAAGTAATGGTTCTCTTCATTGTAGAAATAATGTGTTCAATTAATCCACATCTGCTTTGTATAGATCATTTTGGATTCCTGCTGCCAGCCATCACAACTTCTGTCCTTTCTTGTTTGTGTCAGTGCTGGCTCCCACTGTAGCCAACACAACATAGGGTACTAGTATCCACTTAGGAAGGTAGTTTGACAGATACAATGTTGATTAAAGAGTGTTGACAGTGTAGGGGTAGCGAGATCATTCGTATCACATTGCACCGAGTAATTTGAGCTGATGGTACTCAGTTTATGTTTGGCAGAATCTTTTGTTGGACAGCTGGACAGCTGTGAGCTGGATGAGGGGAAGCCTACCGGGTGTAGATGGCAAAACAGCTGTTTCATTGGTGTCATTTCAGAGCAAAAGGTATATATGCAGGTGCAGGTATTTTGGTCCAGCCTCTTGGAGACTTGGCTGCTGCCTTGTGCCTTCACACAGAGGGAGGCACGCTGGTGGACATGGTCTGAACAGGAGGGGGCCCTCCAGCCACGTGCAGTGATGGGCTCTTAGTGAGCCACAGTACATTGTCTCAGAGGCTTGCTGTAGAATCATGTACAACTTCTTTAGCGAAGGTGTGACAGACCGACACCCTAATAATTGATCACTGTTGAGGAGAGTGCATTCTTCAGATTCTGCAGTTATGCACATGATGTTTTCCATGGACACTCTTGTGAGATCCATATCTCTAATGATCATAAAAACGTTTTGGCTTGGTGGCTGAAATAGGCCAGCACAGTAGGATGCCCAGCACACTGTCGCCGGATAGCTGTTGCATTTTTGAAGTGTCATGTAGGCACCTACACCAAATAGTTTCCTGCTTGAGCAGAGAAACAGCCTTGATGGGAAATCTGATGATGATGACAAAAAACATACCCGAGCATATCTGTTCTGTCACAGAAAGTGGTAGGATTGGCAGAAAGGAATTTGCCCATATTCTGGAGGGAGGTTGTACTGAGAGGTGAGAATTATGTGATTGGCAAAAAAGAATCGCTGTCACAGTTTGATTGGCAGCTTAATTTTTTTCAAGAGCACTGCACATGTAATGTTTTTGGAAACGATAGTGAAGAGATGGAGAAATTTTTAATCAGGCTTTGGCTGTGAGGCAAGTGAGATTGAGAATTGGGTTTGGATCTGGAGACATGGTCGCATATCCTGGGGCAAGAGAAGAAGAACAAGTCCAATGTTCAAATTGATGCAGAGGTGCACTGGTGGCAGTATTGCAGACTCCTGCAGGTGTATGGTGAGCATTTTGCAGCTGTGGCAGACTAGAAATCTTTAAGGTGTATTGTCACCATCTGCAGTAACTGTTCAATTGATGCATATCATAGTAGCTTGCAGCTTTGCAGTTCACGACCACAGTCAGCTGAAGTGGATTCAAACACATCGCATTATCCATATTTAAAGTGAGAGGTGTAGTTAATTTTCCACCCACTCCCCTAATTTTCAACTGTACACCAGTATGGTCTTTATTTTATTAGACAGGTTGCTTGAATGTAATCACTGTGGTTTATTTTTGTTTATGTCAGATGTCATCTTGTTCTTTTGTAATAAATCTGTAGTTATCTTCAGTATCATCGTTTCCTCTGGAAGGTGACATTCATTGATCATTTATTAATTTTGTTCAATAATGTGGGAGATAATAGGTGTAATTTGGAGTTCAATATATCTTATCAACTTCAGATTCACTGCTCAGGGCTTTAAATCAGTCATTTGCTTATAAATTTTCTGATGCATTTAATTTTTCATTGACATAACTGAAGGGTGTGTTTGTGCCATAGAATGTTCTGGGGCTGAAGTTCGTCATAGGTATTCCTACATTGCCTTGCCTTAAGATACACTCTGTGATCAAAAGTATCCCGACGCCTTGTTTGTGGCACCCTCTATTGGTAATGCTGGAATTCAGTATGGTGTTGGCCCAACCTTAGCCTTCATGACAGCTTCCACTCTTGGAAGGCATACGTTCAATCAGGTGCTGGAAGGTTTCTTGGGGAATGGCAGCTCATTCTTCACAGATTGCTGCACTGAGGAGAGGTATTGATGTCAGTCAGTGAGGCCTGTCACGAAGTCGGCGTTCCAAAACATCCCAAAGGTGTTCTGTAGGATTCAGGTCAGGACTCTGTGCAGGCCAGTCCATTACAGGGATGTTATTCTCGTGTAACCACTCCACCACAGGCCGTGCATTATTAACAGGTGCTTGATCGTGTTGAAAGGTGCAATCGCCATCCCTGAATTGCTCTTCAACTGTGGGAAGCAAGAAGGTGCTTAAAACATCAATGTAGGCCTGTGCTGTGATAGTGCTGTGCAAAATAACAAGGAGTGCAAGCCCCCCCTCCATGAAAAACACGACCACATCATAACACCACCGCCTCTGAATTTTACTTTCGGTACTAGACGTGCTGGCAGATGACGTTCACCAGGCATTCGCCGTACCCACACCCCGCCCTCAGATCACCACATCGTGTACCGTAATTCGTCACTCCACACAACACTTTTCCACTGTTAAATCATCCAATGTTTACGCTCCTTACACCAAGCAAGGTGTCGTTTGGCATTTACTGGTGTGTGATGTGGCTTCTGAGGAGCTGCTCGACCGTGAAATCCAAGTTTTCTCACCTCCTGCCTCACTGTCATAGTACTTGCAGTGGACCCTGATGCAGTTTTGAATTCTTGTGTGATGGTCTGGATGGATGTCTGCCTAATACACATTACAACCCTCTTCAACTGTCGGCGGTCTCTGTCAGTCAACAGATGAGGTCGGCCTGTACGCTTTTGTGCTGTATGTGTCCCTTCACCTTTCCACTTCACTATCACGTCAGAAACAATGGACGTAGGGATGTTTAGGAGTGCAGAAATCTCATGTACAGATGACTGACAGAAATGACACCCAATCACCTGACCACATTAAAAGTCTGTGATTTCCATGGAGCACCCCATTCTGCTCTCTCATGATGTCTAATGACTACTGAGGTCGCTGATATGGAGTACCTGGCAATAGGTGGCAGCACAATGCACCTAATATGAAAAATGTATGTTTTTTGGTGTGTCCAGATAATTTTGATCATATAGTCTGTGTTGTAACTTCTGTAACATAATCCACAGATAGAAATAATTTTGTCCATGCCTCATTTTATCAGACACTGACCAATGCCCCACCACCACAACCACCTATTTCTAATTATAAAGTGTCGCTTTTGATGGCTTGTAAAATTCCTCTTTTCTGCTCATTTTGGGAACAGTGTTTTCCTTCTGTTGTACAACTATGCTTCTGCTCAAGCTTAAATGGCACACCCAACCTGATTAATGACAAAACAACACCAGTGAACATCCAAGTCTTTCTGTTCTTCTGTAATTAATTCATGTTAGTATTCTGCAACGATGACTTATTAAACTGTTGGTCCAGTAATATTCACACCTTTCAAGACCTGCTGTCTTTGGAGTTGGAATTATTACATTGTTTTTGAAGTCTGAATCATGCACACTGGGTGGAACAAATTTGTCATGCCTGACTCCCAAAAGGATGTCAGTAAATCTGAGGGAATAGTGTCTACTCCAGGGGCCTTGTTTCAAGTTAGGTCTTTCAGTGCTCCATCAAATTCTTCTCACGTATTATACACTGAAGCGCCAAAGAATCTAGTATAGGCATTCATATTCAAATACTGAGATATTTAAACAGGCAGAATACGACATTGCGGTCAGCAATGCCTATGTATGACAAGTTTCTGGAGCAGTTGTTAGATCAGTTACTGCTGTTACAATGGCAAGCTATCAAGATATAAGTGAATTTGAATGTGGTGTTATAGTCTGTGTATGAGCAATGAGACACAGCATCTCCGAGATAGCGATGAAGTGGGAATTTTCCTGTACGACCATTTCACAAGTATACTGTGAATATCAGGATTCCAGTAAAATATCAAATCACCAACACTGCTGCGGCTGGAAAAAGAGCCTGCAAGAACAGGACCAGTGACAAATAAAGAGAATCGTTCAACATAAGAGAAGTGCAACCCTTCCACTGATTGCTGCAGATTTCAGTGCTGAGCCACCAACAAGTTGTTGTTGTTGTTGTTGTTGTTGTGGTCTTCAGTCCTGAGACTGGTTTGATGCAGCTCTCCATGCTAATCTATCCTGTGCAAGCTGCTTCATCTCCCAGTACCTACTGCAACCTACATCCTTCTGAATCTGTTTAGTGTATTCATCTCTTGGTCTCCCTCTATGATTTTTACCCTCCACGCTGCCCTGCAATGCTAAATTTGTGATCCTTTGATGCCTCAGGACATGTCCTACCAACCGATCCCTTCTTCTAGTCAAGTTGTGCCACAAACTACTCTTCTCTCCAATCCTATTCAACACCTCCTCATTAGTTACGTGATCTACCCACCTAATCTTCAGCATTCTTCTGTAGCACCACATTTCGAAAGCTTCTATTCTCTTCTTGTCCAAACTATTTATTGTCCATGTTTCACTTCCATACATGGCTACACTCCATACAAATACTTTCAGAAACGACTTCCTGACACTTAAATCTATACTCGATGTTAACAAATTTCTCTTCTTGAGAAACGCTTTCCTTACCATTGCCAGTCTACATTTTATATCCTCTCTACTTCGACCATCGTCAGTTATTTTGCTCCCCAAATAGCAAAACTCCTTTACTACTTTAAGCGTCTCAATTCCTAATCTAATTCCCGCAGCATCACCTGACTTAATTCGACTACATTCCATTATCCTCGTTTTACTTTCGTTGATGTTAATCTTATATCCTCCTTTCAAGACACTGTCCATTCCGTTCAACTGCTCTTCCAAGCCCTTTGCTGTCTCTGACAGAATTACAATGTCATCAGCGAACCTCAAAGTTTTTATTTTTTCTCCCTGGATTTTAATACCTGCTCCGAATTTTTCTTTTGTTTCCTTAACTGCTTGCTCAATATACAGATTGAATAACATCGGAGAGAGGCTACAACCCTGTCTCACTCCCTTCCCAACCACTGCTTCCCTTTCATGCCCCTCGACTCTTATAACTGCCATCTGGTTTCTGTACAAACTGTAAATAGCCTTTTGCTCCCTGTATTTTACCCCTGCCACCTTTAGAATTTGAAAGAGAGTATTCCAGTCAACATTGTCAAAAGCTTTCTCTAAGTCTACAAATGCTAGAAACGTAGGTTTGCCTTTCCTTAATCTTTCTTCTAAGATAAGTCGTAAGGTCAGTATTGCCTCATGTGTTCCAGTATTTCTACGGAATCCAAACTGATCTTCCCCGAGGTCGGCTTCTACTAGTTTTTCCATTCGTCTGTAAAGAATTCGTGTTAGTATTTTGCAGCTGTGGCTTATTAAACTGATTGTTCGGTAATTTTCACATCTGTCAACACCTGCTTTCTTTGGGATTGGAATTATTATATGCTTCTTGAAGTCTGAGGGTATTTCAGCTGTCTCATACATCTTGCTCACCAGATGGTAGAGTTTTGTCAGAACTGGCTCTCCCAAGGCCGTCAGTAGTTCCAGTGGAATGTTGTCTACTCCCGGGGCCTTGATTCGACTCAGGTCTTTCAGTGCTCTGTCAAACTCTTCATGCAGTATCGTATCTCCCAATTCATCTTCATCTACATCCTCTTCCATTTCCATAATATTGTCCTCAAGTACATCGCCCTTGTATAGACCCTCTATATACTCCTTCCACCTTTCCGCTTTCCCCTCTTTCCTTAGAACTGGGTTTCCATCTGAGCTCTTGATATTCACACAAGTGGCTCTCTTTTCTTCAAAGGTCTCTTTAATTTTCCTGTAGGCTGTATCTATCTTACCCCTAGTGAGATAAGCCTCTACATCCTTACATTTGTCCTCTAGCCATGCCTGCTTAGCCATTTTGCACTTCTTGTCGATCTCATTTTTGAGACGTTTGTATTCCTTTGTGCCTGCTTCATTTACTGCATTTTTATATTTTCTCCTTTCATCAATTAAATTCAATATTTCTTCTGTTACCCAAGGATTTCTACTAGCCCTCGTCTTTTTACCTACTTGATTGTCTGCTGCCTTCACTACTTCATCCCTCAGAGCTACCCATTCTTCTTCTACTGTATTTCTTTCCCCCATTCCTGTCAATTGTTCCCTTATGCTGTCCCTGAAACTCTGTACAACCTCTGGTTCTTTCAGTTTATCCAGGTCCCATCTCCTTAAATTCCCACCTTTTTGCAGTTTCTTCAGTTTTAATCTCCAGTTCATAACCAATAGATTGTGGTCAGAGTCCACATCTGCCCCTGGAAATGTCCTACAATTTAAAACCTGGTTCCTAGATCTCTGTCTTACCATTATATAATCTATCTGATACCTTTTAGTGTCTCCAGGATTCTTCCATGTATACAACCTTCTTTTATGATTCTTGAATCTAGTGTTAGCTATGATTAAGTTATGTTCTGTGCAAAATTCTACCAAACGGCTTCCTCTTTCATTTCTTAGCCCCAAGCCATATTCACTTACTATGTTTCCTTCTCTCCCTTTTCCTACTCTCGAATTCCAGTCACCCATGACTATTAAATTTTCGTCTCCCTTCACTACCTGGATAATTTCTTTTATCTCATCATATATTTCTTCAATTTCTTCGTCATCTGCAGAGCTAGTTGGCATATAAACTTGTACTACTGTAGTAGGCATGGGCTTCGTGTCTATCTTGGCCACTATAATGCGTTCACTATGCTGTTTGTAGTAGCTTACCCGCACTCCTATTTTTTTATTCATTATTAAACCTACTCCTGCATTACCCCTATTTGATTTTGTATTTATAACCCTGTATTCACCTGACCAGAAGTCTTGTTCCTCCTGCCACCGAACTTCACTAATTCCCACTATATCTAACTTTAACCTATCCATTTCCCTTTTTAAATTTTCTAACCTACCTGTCCGATTAAGGGATCTGACATTCCACGCTCTGATCCGTAGAATGCCAGTTTTCTTTCTCCTGATAACGACGTCCTCTTGAGTAGTCCCCGCCCGGAGATCTGAATGGGGGACTATTTTACCTCCGGAATATTTTACCCAAGAGGACGCCATCATTATTTAACCATACAGTAAAGCTGCATGCCCTCGGGAAAAATTACGGCTGTAGTTTCCCCTTGCTTTCAGCCGTTCGCAGTACCAGCACAGCAAGGCTGTTTTGGTTAGTGTTAGAAGGCCAGATCAGTCAATCATCCAGACTGTTGCCCCTGCAACTACTGAAAAGGCTGCTGCCCCTCTTCAGGAACCACACGTTTGTCTGGCCTCTCAACAGATACCCCTCCGTTGTGGTTGCACCTACAGTACGGCTATCTGTATCGTTGAGGCACGCAAGCCTACCCACCAACGGCAAGGTCCATGGTTCATGGGGGAGGACCAACAAGTGTCAGCCTGCAAACCATTCACTGAAATGTCATTATTATGGAATTTTGAAGCCAAAGGCCCACTCGTGTACCCTTGATGACTGCATGTCACAAAGCTTTATGACTTGCATGGGCCTGTCAACACAACATTGGACTGTTGATGACTGGGAACATGTTGCGTGGTCGTACGAGTCTTTTTTCAAATTGTATAGAGTGGATAGACGTATACGGCTATGTAGACAACCTCATAAACCCATGGACCCTGCATGTTAGCAAGGGACTGTTCAAGCTGGTGCAGGCTCTGGAATGGTGTGGAGTGTGTACAGTTGGAGTGATATGGGACCCCTGATACATCTAGATACAACTCTGACAGGTGACACGTACTTAAGCATCCTGTCTTATCTCCTGCAGCCATTCAAGTTCATTGTGCATTCCGACGGACTTGGGCAATTCCATCAGGACAGTGCGACACCCCACATGCCCAGGATTGCTACAGAGTGGCTCCAGGAACCCTCGTCTGAGTTTAAACATTTCCACTGGCCACCAAACTCCTCAGACACCACATCATAGCATGTAGTCCTACCATCATTCCTGATAATGCTGAGACTGGTTTCTTCAGAACTGGACTACCAATTAGGTGTGTGCTGTGTGACAAAAGGCGCACACACAGAAACCTTTTGAACATTGTAAAAAAACAAAAACACCTTCAATAATTTGTCTTTCACAAACTGTATCTATTGTTGCGTTATTCTTGGCCATTTATTTGCATCAGTTTTTTTGAAATGTTTCATAGACTTTATAATTACACTGTTTATTCCTTTCAGCTTCTGTTCGTTTCTTAGTATTGACTTGCCTTCTGAGCTCTTGATATTCATACAAATGCTTCTCTTTTCTCCAAATGCCTCTTTAATTTTTCTTTAAGCAATGTCAATCTTTTCCATAGTCATTCTATAGCTTTGCATTTATCTTTGCAATTCTTGATTTGCCACTTTGTGCTTTCTTAATCTCATTTTTTAGATTACATATATCCAGAAAACCCAGATTCGTGCCCAAAAGATGATGGAATATCATTATTTTAGATGTCTGCTTTCTGTTTTCTCTGCTGAATTTGCTGCATTTTTATATTTTCTCCTTTCGTCGTTAAAATATGATATCTACTGTGTTATTCAAGGATTTCTACTGGGCTTTGTTTTTTTGCCTACTTAATCTCCAGCCATTTTTAGTATTTCATTTCTCAAAACTGCCCATTGCTCTTCTATTGTATTCATATTCCTATTTCTGTTACTTGCAGCTTAATGCTGTCCTTGAAACTGTGAACAACTAGTGGCGCTTTCAATTTATCTAGTCCTATCTCCTCAATTTCGTACACTTCTACAATTTTTTTCAGTTTTAATCCTTAGTACTCAACTAATAAATTTAGTCAGTCCACATCTGTACCAGGAAATGTATTGCGGTTCAAAACCTGGTTTGTACATTTTCCTTCTATGATATATATTTGCCATATTTTGTGTAATTGCATTATTAATTGTAAAGATACATCCTACCCTAAGCTAAATTTTACTAGAGATACACAAAGCTCATAATATCCTGCTTGAGTTATAGTTACACACTCAATATTTATTGTAGATAGATTAGTAGATGATAAATAAAAACTATACACAGATCATTAGTATATACTAAGGACATCTCTTTACATTATCAGTGTTTTTGATGCCATTTTTTACAACTTCATGATCTAAAATTATTTTTTGTTTAGATTTTTATGTTGTTAAATCCAACAAAAAGATGAACAGTCTGTGAAATGAAGATATGAAGGATGTTTTTATTCGTGTATCAGAGTGTCAGATTCAAAATCTAAAAAAGAAAATCATAAGAGCAACTGCAAAATCTTGATGAACATACAAAAGGAACTAGTCATAATGTGTCATTGGTTATCACTCATCAAAAGTTGAGAAGCAGGAAATAAATGTAAAAACTTTGATGCCATCTACTGTGTGTTTTGGAAACACTTTATAGACTTGGGGATGTATTCTTTATGCCAACATAAAAAAACCACTGTAGAGCTGTATAATGATTAAGTTTAAGATCAGCCCACTCAAGATAAAAATAAAAAACTGTGTTTGGAATCAATAATTAGAACTGATTTTGTGATAATACTGTTGCAAGTAAGTTTACTAATGCATCCACTGCCAGACACTCAATTGGGAATTGCAGAGTAGCATGGAAATGTACCCATATACTCATTGGCAATACGTTGCTATGGAGAGAAAGTTACCTTTGACATTGGAGTTCAGTCTGCCTTGGACATTACCTGTGTGTTAGGTCAGTCTGTTGTGAATATTTTATATGCATAATAATACCTGGTAAGTGTTCATTTAACCAAAATTATGTATTCGTTTTGTAAGCAGGCAAATGTGATTTCTAATAAAAAAATAAATGGTTTATTTGTCCATAATAACTTAATGTGTTAATGGTAATGAGGATGCAAGGCTATATTAAAATGCCCTTTAAGACAAGACAGCTGAATAATCTGTTCTTTGGCTGCTGTTTATCATAAAGTTGTTTTACATCCCCATGTTCCATACGACATATTCACAGCAACTTTCTATGATGTGAAATGAATAAGTAGGTTTAGAAATAAGATATATTTCACTGTGAAAACATGGCTAAATGCTGACCATCTACATAACAGCACTTTTTATCTTAATCTACAACAAAACAACAGTTATCAATCACTTATGTATTACCTTTTCAAAAATTCACGTATTGAGTAGGAGGAGTTGTCAAGCAGAAATAATTTCCATTTGTTTTTCAAATTTTCAGTATCGACCAGCACCTTTAATTTAAAAGGGATGTGATCAGATGTTTTCTGTGCAAGAACAAGGTTAAAATGTGGATACTGGAGTTATCATTGTGAATGCTGCTATTATTTCCAAATTGTGCTGGATTCTTCACAAAAAAATTTCAGAAGAACATAAAAATATTGTAAAGCTGTTGTTATTATGCTTAAATTATTAACCAATTGCCTACTTAAGGTTCAAGAATGGACACTAGACATTATCCTTAGAGCAAGTTTTTCTGCAACAAATACTTTGTGTCTGTATGGAATGGCTCCAGAAAAGTAATATGACATCAATGAATGGCAGTATGCAAAGTAAGCTAATTTTCTAATACTTTCATTCCCAAAATCAGCAATTACACATAGAGAAATTTCAACACAGCCAGAGATTTCATCAGCAGCATACTCTGGAAAAGTCTTCATTCACCTATAATCTGTGATTTCGAAATGAAGCTTGATTTTGAAATGAAGCTGAGATCAATACACAACCAGGAATTTGCACAATCAGCTTTACTTATTTCCTTTTTTCTGTGATGTACTGTTATTTGTTGAAGATCTATGTTGCCTTGTAAGGAATTAAAGGAACTTTTTTAAAAAATGGTAGACCACTTATCAAGTACCAGTCATCAAAAATAATAATAATAATAATGCCAATGGCGTATCTCCCGCATACACGAGCTTCGGCCAATTTTTTTGGGTATAGTTTTAATGTTATTTTAAGTGCATTACATCACTATTATTAAAAGCACACACATACATTAGTGTTCCACATAACTTTAGTTACTCTTGCGACATGTAGTTAATAGAATATTACTGTTATTGTCTACATAAATTTTGTCAAAATATTGTAAACAATTAAGTACGAGAACCCCACACAAGTATGAGATCTGTTTGAGCTGTCATAGTAAAGTTAGTTCTGGGGTTCTATGCAGCTGTTGTGACAATTGATTACATTGAGGGGAACGTAGTGGCATGGGAATTGGGAAATAAATGAGTCTCTTCCATGGTATTGCAGAGTATATGCATGGGATAGGAAAGGAAGGGAAGATTAGGGCCCTTAAGGCTGAAATGGATAGTGCTAGGGAGAAACTGATAAGGTTAAGGAGGGAGAAGGGTGAAGATGGGTGGGAAGTGGTAGCAAGGGACAGGGGCCACAGTAAGAAAACAGTATCTGACAGTTTCATCATTGGTACATATAATTGGCTAGCTACCTCAGTTAATTAAGGAAGAGCCTCAGGTAGAGGTATGTGTAGTTAATACTCAACAGACTTTCACTAGGAAACCAAGTGTTTCAAAAAAAATAGAAAGGAGGAAGAAATTTCTGTTGTTAACTAGTAGCCATGGAAGAAGTGTGGGCCAGATCTTGCAGGAGAAATTAGGTGGCAGGTACCAGGTCACAAGTTTTTTCTAGCCCAGTGCATGTCCTAGCTAAGTGGAATCATTGTGCAAGGGTTTTACAAAGCAGGATCATGTTGTGATAATGGTGGGAAACGGTATTGAAGGGATCAGGGCTACAATATTGAGTGTGACGTGGTAAAAATAGAAGCTGCAACAAACCACACAAATGTTGGCTTGATTCCTGCTTTCATGCACTATTATCAGCCCCAATTGAACCCTCTGTCAGGAGGGTCAATATGGAGCTACACTGAAGTGCCAAAGAAACTGGTATAGGTATGCATACTCAAATACAGATATATGTAAATAGGCAGAACACAGCTCTGCGGTCGGCAGTGCCTATATAAGACAACAAGTATCTGGCACAGTTATTTATTAGCTTGGTTGCTGCTGCTACAATGGCAAGTTATCAAGATATAAGTGAGTTTGAATGTGATGTTGTAGTCAGTGCACAAGCAATGGGACACAGCATTTTCAAGAGTGATGAAGTGGGGATTTTCCTGTATGACCTTTTCACAAGTATACCGTGAATATCAGGTATCCGGTAAAACATCAAATCACCGACATTGCTGTGGCTGGAAAAAGAGCCTGCAAGAATAGGACCAGTGACAAATAAAGAGAATCGTTCAACATAACAGAAGTGCAACTCTTCCACTGATTGCTGCAGATTTCAATGCTGAGCCACCAACAAGTGTCAGCCTGTGAACCATTCACTGAAACATCATTGATATGGAATTTTGGAGCCGAAGGCCCACTTGCGTACCCTTGATGGCTGCATGACACAAAGCTTTATGCCTTGCTTGGGCCTGTCAACACCACCGTTGGACTGTTAATGACTGGGAACATGTTGCCTGCTCACACAAGTCTTGTTTCAAATTTTATTGAGTGGATTGACGTGTATGGGTATGGAGACAACCTTATAAACCCATGGACCCTGCATGTCAGGAGGGGACTGTTCAAGCTGGTGCAGGCACTGTAATGGTGGGCAGCGTGTGCAGTTGGAGCGATATGGGACCCCTGATATGTCTAGATACAACTCTGACAGGTAACACGTACATAAGCATCCTGTCTTATCAGCTGCATCCATTCAAGTCCATTGTGCATTCTGATGGACTTGGGCAATTACAGCAGGACAATGCGACACCCCACACACCCAGCATTGCTACATAGTGGCTCCAGAAACACTCTTTTGTGTTTAAACACTTCCACTTGAGCGTATCTGGGATGCCTTGCAACTTTCTGTTCAGAAGAGAACTCCAGCCCTTCATACTCTTACAGACTTACGGACAGCCATGCAGGATTCACGGTGTCAATTCCCTCCAGCACTACTTCCGACAATAGTAAAGTCCATGCCGTGTCATCTTGCGGCACTTCTGCATGCTCGCAGGGGCCTTACTTACACAATTTGGGGCAGGGGGGGGGGGGGCACTGAAACTCGTGGGAGTACCTCTTTTTTAGGTGGAGATCAGTGTCCAATGATTCAACATTGAATGAAATTAAGCTTAATGAGAAGCTCAGACAGGCAGGTACAAGAGATGTTAAAATATGACAAGATTCTCATAAAAGTACAGTGAAAAATAATGTTAGTATATCACAACATTCTCATAAAAGCACAATGAAGAATGATGTTAATATATTGTATCAGAATATTGGGGATTTGTAAAATAAGGTAGATGAGGTTCTTGTTTGTTTAGAAGATTTAGAAACTGAGGATGGAATAGATGTACTATGCCTGTCTGAACATCATATAGTCACAGATATGGAAAGGTAAATGTAGATGGGTATAAGCTTTCAGCACATGTAAGTAGAGACACTGTGGAGAGACGAGGAGTTGCCATGTTGAAATATATCATAGTCTGAAAAATTTAGAAACTAAAAAAATTTCTGTAGAGCAACATACAGAAGCATGTGTGTGTGAGCTTAAACTAAATAATGGTATTTTTATAACTGTAGCTGTGTGTAGGTCCCCATTGGGATATTTTGGAGTTCTAGAATTACCAATTACTGTATTTTATAAAAATATTTTTGTACTTGATTTTTTTTTTTTTTAGATATCTGATGAGAGAGAAATTCTGAAATGTGTCATATGAGCAATAAAGTCATTCCTTGCTGATATGACTTTACCTTTGAGAACCAGTCAGCCCTAATGCAGATCTGCTGATTATTGTAATAATGGTCACCTGCCTCCTGCATGAATTTGTCACATTTATATGAAGTCAAGATCTATTTCATACAACCACTAGAACACATAGAATTTACATCCTTGAGTCTAAATATTCTGGTAAATTATAGGAGTAACAGATGAAGCATCCTTTTACTTTCTTTCTGATTTTGAATTTCTGGCCTTATGTGTACTGAAAACTTGTTGTAGCATTTTCCACCAAAGTGTAAATCACCATTCTGAACCGTAGACAGAGATGCATATGGAAGTTATTTTTACTTTGGAATTCTGGTTGTGAATCCTAATTCCACTCTTGTTATTAATTACAAAGACCATGACATGTAAATGTAAGATTCTCTACTTCCCTTAAGAGGCACCTGTAAGGTGTTCATTTATCAACTTTACACGATATTTTATTGCATACTTTTGCAGGCTTAGCTGCAGTTTCCCAAAATGTTTGTGCCACATGACAATAAATAGTGAAATTATGCAAGCAATACTCTGCAGGTCAACAAAATGAGAAACATTTTGAAGTGCAAAACAGACAGAACTGAGAATTTTTGTTGATATACCCACATGCTGAAGCCACCTCAGTTACCATCAATCTGGACTTCAAGGAAACAGATCACAGATGTCAGGCAGTTAGCTTGGACCTCGGTCAAAATAACCTCATTCAAACATTAGTCGATTTGTGTCTGCATCATAAAGTTGTTCTTGATTGAAAATGTCAGTTTACTAGCCTAATTCTCATCATTTGTGGGATGTGTTACTGTTTTGTTTCAATATGAAGAAAACAGCAGCTGAGTCTCATCAGATACTCTCAAGTATGTATGGTAAAGACACTATTAGTGAAAGAACATGTCGTGTGTGGTTTCAACACTTTCAGAATGGTGATTTTAATGTCATAGACCGGCATAGTGGTGGAAGAGAGAATGTTTTTGAAGATGCAGAATTGGAGACATTGCTGAGTGAAGACTCGCGTCAAACTCGAGAAGAATTGGCACAATTAGTGGGAGTGACACAGCAAGCCATTTCAAAATGTCTCAAGGCTATGGGTATGATTCAGAAAGAAGGAACTTGGGTCCCGTATGAGCTGAAACCAAGCGTTGTTGACCGGTGTTTGTGTGTTTGTGAACAGTTGCTTCAGAGACAAAAACAGAAGGGATTTCTGCATCACATTGTGACTGGGGACGAAAAATGGGTTCTTTGTGACAACCCTAAATGCAAAAAATCATATCCCGGCGTGCTTTCACGTCAACGGCCAAACCCAATATTCACAGCTCCAAGATCATGCTCTGCATTTGGTGGGACCAGCTCGGCGTCATGTACTATGAGGTGTTAAAACCATGTGAAACAATCACAGGTACTCGTTATCGAATGCAATTAATGTGTTTGAGCAGAGCATTTAAAAACAAATGGCTGCAATACAGTGAGAGGCATTGCTCCCTCTGACTATCACCTGTTTAGATCAATGGTGCATGGACTGGCTGACCAACACTTCTGATCTCATGAAGAAATCACAACTTGGATCGCTTCAAAAGATGGACAATTTTTTCAATGTGGGGAATTATGACAAGACAAAAGTAGTGTCGCTCACAAATAACTACTGGGGTTGCTTCTTCAAAGAGGCCATAGAAATTTGTGTAACAAATTTCCTCGTCAATGGGGACACTGATTACCAACATAGTAAGGTCAGGGAACTGATAGTAAGCTCGATCAAGGAGTAACGGTGCAAGCAGACATCTACATCTACATCTACATCTACATCTACAGACTACTCTGCAATTCACATTTAAGTGCTTGGCAGAGGGTTCATCGAACCACAATTATACTATCTCTCTACCATTCCACTCCCGAACAATGCACGGGAAAAACGAACACCTAAACCTTTCTGTTCGAGCTCTGATTTCTCTTATTTTATTTTGATGATCATTCCTACCTATGTAGGTTGGGCTCAACAAATTATTTTCGCATTCCGAAGAGAAAGTTGGTGACTGAAATTTCGTAAATAGATCTTGCCGCAACGAAAAACGTCTTTGCTTTAATGACTTCCATCCCAACTCGCGTATCATATCTGCCACACTCTCTCACCTATTACGTGATAGTACAAAACGAGCTGCCCTGTTTTGCATCCTTTCGATGTCCTCCGTCAATCCCACCTGGTAAAGATTCCACACCGCGCAGCAATATTCTAACAGAGGATGAATGAGTGTAGTGTTAAGCTGTCTCTTTAGTGGACTTGTTGCATCTTCTAAGTGCCAATGAAATGCAACCTTTGGCTTGCCTTCCCCACAATATTATCTATGTGGTCTTTACAACTGAAGTTGTTCATAATTTTAACACCCAGGTACTTAGTTGAATTGACAGCCTTGAGAATTGTACTACTTATCAAGTAATCAAATTCCAACGGATTTCTTTTGGAATTCATGTGGATCATCTCACACTTCTCGTTATTTAGCGTCAACTGCCGCCTGCCACACCATCAGCAATTTTTTCTAAATCGCTTTGCAACTGATACTGGTCTTCAGTTGACCTTACTAGACGGTAAATTACAGCATCATCTGTGAACAACCTAAGAGAACTGCTCAGATTGTCACCCAGGTCATTTATACAGGGTGTTACAAAAAAGTACAGCCAAACTTTCAGGAAACATTCCTCACACACAAATAAAGAAAAGATGTTATGTGAACATGTGTCCGGAAACGCTTAATTTCCATGTTAGAGCTCATTTTAGTTTCGTCAGTATGTACTGTACTACGTAGCATCAACAGGTTAGTGTTAAAAAATCATGAACGTGGTTTTGCAGTCAGTGCAATGTTTACAAATGTGGAGTTGGCAGATGCCCATTTGATGTATGGATTAGCACGGGGCAATAGCCGTGGCGCGGTACGTTTGTATCAAGACAGATTTCCTGAACGAAGGTGTCCCAACAGGAAGACGTTCGAACCACTTGATCGGCATCTTAGGGAGCACAGTACATTCCAGCCTATGACTCGCGACTGGGGAAGACCTAGAACAACGAGGACACCTGCAGTGGACGAGGCAATTCTTCGTGCAGTTGGCGATATCCCTAATGTCAGCGTCAGAGAAGTTGCTGCTGCACAAGGATTCGTTGACCACGTCACTGTATGGAGAGTGCTACGGAAGAACCAGTTGTTTCCGTACCATGTACAGCATGTGCAGGCACTATCAGCAGCTGATTGGCCTCCACGGGTACACTTCTGCGAATGGTTCGTCCAACAATGTGTCATCCTCATTTCAGTGCAAATGTACTCTTTATGGATGAGGCTTCATTCCACCGTGATAAAATTGTAAATTTTCACAATCAACATGAGTGGGCTGACGAGAATCCGCACGTAATTGTGCAATCACGTCATCAACATAGATTTTCTGTAAACGTTTAGGCAGGCATTGTTCGTGATGTCTTGATTGGGCCCCATGTTCTTCCACCTACGCTCAATGGAGCACGTTATCATGATTTCATACGGGGTACTCTACCTGTGCTGCTAGAACATGTGCCTTTACAAGTACGACACATGTGGTTCATGCAAGATGGAGCTCCTGGACATTTCAGTCGAAGTGTTCGTACGCTTCTCAACAACAGATTCGGTGACCGATGGATTGGTAGAGGCAGACCAATTCCATGGCTGCCAAGCTCTCCTGACCTCAACCCTCTTGACTTTCATTTATGGGGGCATTTGAAAGCTCTTGTCTACGCAACACCGGCACCAAATGTAGAGACTCTTCGTGCTCATATTGTGGGCGGCTGTGATACAATACGCCATTCTCCAGGGCTGCATCATCGCATCAGGAATTCAATGTGATGGAGGGTGGATGCATGTATCCTCACTAACAGAGGACATTTTGAATATTTCCTGTAACAAAGTGTTTGAAGCCACGCTGGTACATTCTGTTGCTGTGTGTTTCCATTCCATGATTAATGTGATTTGAAGAGAAGTAATAAAATGAGCTCTAACATGGAACGTAATCGTTTCCAGACACATGTCCACATAACATATTTTCTTTCTTTGTGTGTGAGGAATGTTTCCTGAAAGTTTGGCCGTATCTTTTTGTAACACCCTGTATAGATCAGGAACAGCAGAGGTCCCAAGATGCTTCCCTGGGGAACACCTGATATCACTTCAGTTTTACTCGATGATTTGCCATCTAAGAGGTCAAGTGTGTTTTCGCAACCATTTACAATGACATGAGTTCATTCCACCATGGCTGCCAAAGAGGTATTGCGGGCCCCTCCACCATCTACCGCAGCCTCCGCTTCCCCCAACATCGTACATGTTGGGACTGTCGGTGCACGAAGTCACACTTAGACCCGTGTGGGATAAATATTAGTGGCAGAAAGTGGACAGAGTACTGCATCAGCACCACCTAATGATAGCAGAATGGTTATTCGCTGAAATATCATGGGCGTTCGATGATCATATCTGGCTGGTCACCCGAGAACCCTTCAAATTAAATCATTCATGTTGATCAAGAAAAGGAATTGTCCAACCACTGAACCTTGTGAGACACCATATTTAACATTTGCCCACTGTAAATTTAATTTTATTCATGTTGTATCATTTGCTAATGTGACACTCTATTTGAAGATATGATTCCAACCATTTAGAAGTATGCCTTTTTGTGTTAGCAGAATTTTATGATCTACACAACCAAACTCCTTGACAAGATCACAAATGCCAACAGAGTAATTTGTCTTTTTTTGTCCTACAAGAACTAAATTTGTGAGATCATATATTGTCCTCTCAGTAGAGAGGCGTGAAGCTTCCATGATCATTGTATTTCAGCTGTAGGCTAATTTTTTTTAATCCTACAGCTGTTTGTAAAACTTTTTAATGAGGTTATAGTGATTTTATACCACTTAACAGGATTAATTAATTACAAGTGTATGTACTTGTTTCTAGAGAGCTACAGTAGTACTTTAGAAACTATCTATTTTAGAGAAATATTTGGGTAATAATTGTATTAGAAAACAGAAAATATGAGTAGAATGTATATTTAACTTTATAGTAATTCACAAGCATAGAGCAGCACAAGCTAATTAGAAATCATGAATTGTAATAAAACACATTAAGTTCTTTACAGGCAGGTCTAGTGATGCTGAAAATACCACTTAAAAAAACAATAAGTTTCTTAGTGGGTGGCTATGACATAAAAGTAAGTGCGTCAGTTCTGTGCCCACTCTTAGAGTGTGAATGTAATCCTTAAATGGTGCTGTATAGTGCCTAATCAATGCTGCAAATGTTCCATTGTTGATTTGAGAACAGTCGGACTGCAGCTGTAGAAATTCCTAAATAAGACATCACACACACCTGGTATTGAACTGCATCCAGCCACTTATTGTGTTGTGAAACTTGATGAGGTAAGCAAACTGAAGAATATGAAATTTAATCCTGATGATAGGAAGTGTATCTTTGCTATTTCTCAAAGTATGGCTCTTAAATTTTCTTGATACATTTGGTGGAAGTATGACTAAGTGAAATAACTGAATTTCATTTCTGAAGCTTCTGTTAAAGTCTAATATATTGACAGTTACTAATATTTATAGTTTGTTTTGAAATTATTTGAAGATTATTTTCAAATAAATTGTGACTGTACTAGATGTAAGCTGGTGTTATGGTGTTTACAACTTCATAGTCTACAGAAGTTTAATTTTTAGTGCATTTATGGCTATAGCAATATCAGTATTATGGCTATAGCAATATTAGTGTTGTAGTAAGAAAATATGTTGCAGTATCATTGTTCATCATAGTGAAGTTTTAATATTTAGCTCTATAAAGTTCTTCAGTATTTCACAAAATAATTAGTTGAATACATTCTACTTGGCAAATTATTATAATTTTGATGATTTTGTAGTGGCTCTGAACTGTTTATGTGGTAGCTTATCTTACAGATGAAATAAACTGCTCTCACAAATCATGTGACCATGACCTTTCATAAATGATTTTAAATATTTTTTTTAAATAAAATTATAAGTATTTTCATTTTCTGTTGTAAGTAAATTTCATTATAAGTATACTGAGTATTTAAGCGTGAAAGCTACATTTAAAATAAGTAATGGAAATGTTGTGAAATAGTTCTCCATTTTATCAAAAATCATTAGGTGTTATCTTTCTTTGAACAAAGCTTTTTAACAGATGACCTTGACTGTCATAATGCACAAGTGTGCAAACTGCCACAGAATCATAGGAATGGGAAGCAGTGTGAGGAATTTCAGTGTTATTTTCATGTGGGGTGTTGTAACAAACCTACATGGGGAATGACACTGGTCACTTCTGGAGGTATAATGACTGGCAGTGACCAACAATACTGGTAAAATGGCAGCTTATCTTGAGACTTCAAGCCACAGTCTGCAGTAGTAATTTTAAGGCTAGACCAGCAAAAAGGATTACAGTCAAGTCTTCCAAAAAAAGATCCACACATTGAAACTCTAATTACTTCAGTCTGTCTTCAGTAGTTTTAATACTTTGGAGACTGAGGCCAAAAACATTTAGGAAATCACAGAATTCATAATCAGACAATATAGGGCATAAGGTTCAGGCTAAGTGCAGGAAGAAAAGTTTTAAGAAGACCAAGGAGGTGGTCTTACTGCTGGAGGACTGCTAGAACTGGTACTGATCTCTGTTGGAAGTGATTGTGTTATAACTAGTATCTTTAATCAAAGTGAAGGGCTCAGTGACATGCCCAGACATGTAGGGTCCTTGGGGAAGGAGTTTGTAAAAGAAGATCCTGTAATAATAGCAGGGATGCAAGGAACAGTTTGGACCTCAACGTTGATTATATAGTTGAGGATGACATCAGGCACTTAGTTGAGCCGCACACTAGCATGAAGATTGTGTCACTCACTGAGTGGTATGGCAGACCTGGATGAAGTGTTTTGTAGAACTAGTTAATGCAGAGCATTGATAATTGTGCAGGAGAAAGGGATGTTCAAAAATGGGTGTGAATGATGCATCAACACTAGCTCACTCACATCATACAAGGCATCGTTTGAAACTCAGTGATTCTAGTAAGGAACTACTTGACAGTTAATTGCCAGAAGTATCTAGTCTTACCAAAGCAGTGTCCATCCTATCCAAATGATTTCCAATGTGTTCTGCAGGCCTTTATTAGAGAAAACTTATTTGAAAGACCAAGCTACAGAGTAAATATACACACAGCAAAAGCAGTTTTGCATCACCCGGATTCCCAGAACTCCTGAAGACAGATGTTGACTGTGGACATTGTACCACAGACACAGTCCCTTTGACTATTCAAAGATGTCACTAAACCCACCCAAAGGTGTAAACGACCATGCGTGAGCAGTGCCTATTAGACGGAGGGGGTCTGACAGCCGATCAGTTCCAATCATTCCACCAGGAAGGAGGTACACGGTTCTCGTTGTCTGTAGTTCAACCATGCCTAGATGGTCAATACTGCAGTTTGATCATGTACACATTGTTACTTTGTGCAAGGAAGGGCTCTCAACAAGGGAAGTGTCCAGATGTCTCGGAGTGAACCGAAGCAATTTTGTTCGGACATGGATGAGGTACAGAGAGACAGAAACTGTCGATGACATGCTTCACTCAGGGCCCCCATGCCATATTACGACTCAAACTGTGCACAATAGGCTGCATGATGCTCAACTTAACTCCCTACATCCATGGTGAGGTCCATCTTTGCAACCACGACACCATGCAGTGCGGTAAAGATGGGCCCAACAACGTGCCGAATGGACCGCTCAGGATTGACATCATCTTCTCTACACCGATGAGTGTCGCATATGCCTTCAACCAAACAATTGTTGCCGGCATGTTTGGAGGCAACCAATCATGCTGAACACTATAGACACACTGTCAAGCAAAAAATCATATCCCGGCCATGCTTCCACGTCAATGGCCAAACCAAATATTCACGGCTCCAAGATCATGCTCTGCATTTGGTGGGACCAGCTCGGCGTCATGTACTATGAGGTGTTAAAATCAAGTGAAACAATCACAGGTGCTCAATATCGAATGCAATTAATGTGTTTGAGCAGAGCATTAAAAGACAAATGGCCGCAATACAGGGAGAGGCATTTCTCCCTCTGACTCTCACCTGTTTAGATCAATGGTGCATGGCCTGGCTAACCAACACTTCCGATCTCATGAAGAAGTCACAAATTGGATCAATTCATGGACTGCTTCAAAAGATGGACAATTTTTTCAATGTGGGGAATTATGACAAGACGAAAGTACTGTCCCTCACAAATAACTACTGGTCTTCTTCTACAAAGAGGCCATAGAAATTTGTGTAACGAACTTCTTCATCAATGGGGACACGGATTACCAACTTAGTAAGGTCAGGGAACCAATAGTAAGCTCGATCAAGGAGCAATGGTGCAAGCAGACATGAGATCATTCCACCACAGCTGCCAAAGAGGTATTGCGGCCCCCTCCACCATCTACCGCAGCCTCTGCTTCCCCTAACATCGAACATGTTGGGACTGTTGGTGCACAAAGTCACACTTGGACCCACGTGGGACAAATATTACTGGCAGAAAGTGGACAGAGTATTGCCTCAGCACCACCTAATGATGGCGGAATGATTATTCACTGAAACATCATGGGCATTTGACGATCATATCTGGCTGGTCACCCGAGATCCCTTCAAATTAAATCATTCATGTTGATCAAGAAATGGAATTGTCTAAGCACTGACCCTTGTGAGACACCCTGAGGTGGCATTACATTGGGTTGATGTACATCGCTGGTGGTCATGGAAGGTGCCGTAACGGCTGTACGATATTTGAATGCCATCCTCCGACTGATAGTGCAACTATATTGGCAGCATATTGGCAAGGAATTCGTTTTCGTGGATGAAAATTCACACACCCATCATGAGCATCTTGTGAATGACTTCCTTCAGGACAACAATATCACTCAACAAGAGTGGCCAGTATGTTTCTCCAGACATGAACCCTATCGAACATGCCTGGGACAGATTGAAAAGGGCTGTTTATGGATGATGTGACCCACCCACCAACCACTCTGAAGGATCTACGTTGATTCGCCATTGAGGAGTGGGACAATTAAGACCAACAGTTCCTTGATGAACTTGCGGGTAGCATGCCACGACGAATACAGGCATGCATCAATGCAAGACGACGTGCTACTGGGTATTAGAGGTACCAGTGTGTACAGCAATCTGGACCACCATCTCTGAAGGTCTCACTGTATGGTGGTACAACATGCAATGTGTGGTTTTAATGAGCAATAAAAAGGGTGGAAATGATGTTTACATTGATCTCTATTCCAATTTTCTGTACAGGTTCTGGAACTCTTGGATCCGAGGTGATGCAAAACATGTTTGATAAGTGTAGTTGCAGTTGAGACAGCTACTAACACAACAGAGTAATGGAGCTTGGATGATGGTAAGGATATCAAGAAAATGCATTTAGTGTCTTCCATCAAAACACTAGAAGTTTCATATTCAGGTAGGAAAATGAAAGGACTGATGTAATTTCAGCGGAATTGTTTTTCAAGTCAGAATTTCACATGGAAATAACTGAAATTGAAAAGATTCATCTTGATGGATACAAGATAGTATTGCACTACTGTAGAACCAGTAGGAAGAAAGGGGAAAGGACTACACAGGCCAAGCCCTTCAAGGTAACTGAAGGTTACACAGTTTTATGAAAGCTGCTTCACAATAGTTGATCAGAAAAACACACAAGCTTGTAGTACTGAAAGCTCACAGACCATCAACTCGAAATATTTTAAGCTTTATAAAGCATCTAGAAAAAAATTTAGTCAGGGTCTGCAGACTTAACTGGAGAATTGTTGTTTGTGGAGACTAATGTTGATATTCTGTCAGATAGTATTGACAGAGGGTATGTAGAGTTACTGATAACCAGCTTTGTGCTATTTTCCAAAGTAAAATTCTCTACTAGAGGTGAAGGATAAAGCAAAACGGCTATTGACGTTTTGTTTTCAGACCCAACAACCGGTAGTGATTTAGCAGCAAAACCCATAATCAATGGTTTATCTGATCATGATGGTCAACTGTTAACAATAAAATGCACTGATCATGGTGATGATCAGAGGTGGTGATCAGTGATCAGAGAAGAAAAGTATTTTATCACTGAACTGTTAACAGTGATTCAGTCACAATGCTTACAGAGAAATTGTGGTAAGAATGCTGGAGAGATTGTTATAAAGAAGCCAGTATTGATGGAAAATTTAACTCTTTCTTAAAAATATTTCTGCGGTGCTTTGAGTCTTGTTTTCCTCAAAACAAATTCGTGCAAAATTTAACAGAAGCAATAATAAGTGTTTAAAAAGTGGTTCACAGCTAACAGTTGAAGTCTTAATCTCACACAGACTTGTGTTAGGTGATTTCAAACAAGCAATAATGGCTTGTTAGCACCAGAAGAGTATATTAATAATAATATACTATGTTACATGTGGTGCGAAATTCCTTGGGGTCTAGTTGAATAGCAGATTAAAATGAGCAAATCAAGAAGGTAGGTTCAAATTAAACAACGGAAAATCCAGGATGGAATGTAACTATATTAGATAAGGAAAGTTGCTACTAACCATATAGTGGAGATGCTGAGTCACAATAGGCACAACAAAAATATCCACACAATTATAGCTTTCGCCCATTACGGCCTTTGTCAGTAAGAGACACACATACACACATGCGCGCACACACACTCTCACACAAACACAACTTGCACACACATCTGCAGTCTCAGACAACTGAAACCACACTGTGAGCAGCAGCACCAGTGCATGATGGGAGTGGGGTAAGTAGCAGAAAGGAGAGAAATAAAAAGAAATTAAAAGACCAGGTGTGGCGGTGACATGACGGCTGTGTAGTGCTGGAATGGGAACAGGGAGGGGGCTGGATGGGTGAGGACAGTGACTAATGAAGGTTGAGGCCAGGAGGGTTGCGGGAATGTAGGATGTATTGCAGGGAAAATTCCCACCTGCGCAATTCAGAAAAGCTGGTGTTTGTGGGAAGGATCCATATGGCACAGGCTGTAAAGCAGTCATTGAGATGAGGGATATCATGTTTAGCAGCGTGTTCAGCAACAGGGTGGTCCACTTGATTTTTGGCCGCAGTTTGTCGGTGGCCGTTCATGTGGATAGTCAGCTTGTTGGTTATCATGCCTACATTGAATGCAGCACAGTGGTTGCAGCTTAGCTTGTAAATCACATGACTGATTTTACAGGTAGCCCTGCCTTTGTAGAATAGGTGATGTTAGTGACTGGACTGGAGTAGGTGATGGTAGGAGGATATATGGGACAAGTCTTGCATCTAGGTCTATTACAGGGGTATGAACCAATGAGGTTAGGGATTGGGAGCAGGGGTTGTGTAAGGATGGATGAGTATATTGTGTAGGTTCGATGGATGGCGAAATACCTCTGTACAAGAGGTGGGAAGGATAGTGGGCGGGACATTTCTCATTTCAGGGCACTACGCAAGGTAATCCAAATCCTGGTAGAGACTGTAATTCAGTTGCTCCAGTCCCAGATGGTACTGAGAAATGAGGGGAATGCTCCTCTGTGGCTGGACTGTGTGACTTTGGGAGGCAGTGGAAGACTGGAAAGATAAGGCACGGAAGAATTGTTTTTGTACAAGGTTGGGAGGATAATTATGGTCAAAGAAGGCTTCAGTGAGACCCTCAGTATATTTTGAGAGGGACTGCTCATGACTGCAGATGCAATGACCACAGGTGGCTAGGCTGTACAAAAGGGACTTCTTGATATAGAATGGGTAGCAGCTGTCGAAGTGGAGGTACTGCTAGTGGTTAGTAGGTTTGATATGGATGGAGGTACTGTTGTAGCCATCTCTGAGGTGGAGGTCAACAAATGGTTCAAATGGCTCTAAGCACTATGGGACTTAACATCTGAGGTCATCAGTCCCCTAGACATAGAACTACTTAAACCTAACTAACCTAAGGATATCACACACATCCATGCCCGAGGCGGGTTTCGAACCTGCGACCTGTAATGTAACGGACTACTGAAACTACCGATACCACCGGCTGGCGAGGTGTGCGGTGCCATCAATCAACTTGAAGAAGTAAGTGAACTTTAACTATGTAAACATAAAGTGAAATATTATTATTTTGTTACAAAACCCTTAATATGACGACAATAATGAGATATATTGCCACAGAACTATATTATAAACACTTTTCATTTTTCATACATATGTTTTTCATATAGGTATATGTGCGATGTGTAAAATATCAATATACAACCAAGGTTGGCAGTACTGCACAGTTTGTAAGCTCTGCGAACAGGAGCCGGTTGTTGGCGGGTGTCAAACAAGAGCCAGTTGTTGGCGGGTGTAGAGACAATGGGCAGTTGGTGTTGAGATGTCTTGTAATACGCAAGCTTTGAGAAGGTCAAGGATAGAGGGAACGAAATGATGTATTGGAAATGCTGTTACATTGAAAATTATTGAATATCATCATGATCAGCATTTATAAAATAAAAGTTGGAAGTTTAACTATGTGTCAGTTCTTACGCAGCAAAATACCCACCCTGGACCTCAAATTGATTTAACAAACAGCGGATGGCGAGATTCATCACTGGACGACGAGCGTGCAACAATGACCAATAAAGGTAAGAAAGTTATATTACTCTAAATTCAAATTGTGATGATACCTATCTTTCTTCATGTCTTCAACCCTGTATGTACTCTGTTGTTAGAGTGAACAGCATGACGGGAACTGGTGGTCGACTAGGCACACCAGGGAGACCACACAGGTTTAAAATGATAATTTGTAGCTTAATATACTACTACTGATAATAATTAATATTTGTCCCCCGGAGAAAGAGGTGCATTACAGACCGTAGCAGCAGCACAGTTCGGACTGAAGCACCTAGAACTGCTCAGTCACTGGAGGTCAACATTTAGGAAGGTGGCTTGTTGGATTGAGTAGAACCAGGTCAAGCAAATGGGGGAGAGGTTGTTGAGGTTCTGGAGGAATGTGAATAGGGTATCCCCACCTTCAATCCAGATAACAAAGATGTCATCAATGAATCTGAACCAGGTGAGAGGTTTAGGATTCTGGGTTTTTAGGAAGTGTGGCTTTTTTTCTCTGTGCCAGAGCTTGATGGATACTAGAACTAATAGCCGGCAAAGTTGACTACATTTTCTGTTAAATATTCCAGTTGTAACCTGGTAATAAAATTTGTTTCTGCTTTCCTTCAGTTCTTTGGGTAAACATTGTTCCAGACCTCTGGAATCCTTATCTTTACTGTAATTTAGACATCTGGTGCAAGGCATCCCCAGTGCAGGGAAACTTTGCTCCACATAAACATTAGAAAAGTGGAATAAATGTTGTTTTATGAGATGCAAATACAGATTACTTTGCAAAAGTCTGTATTAACTAATCAGATAATTCTGAAAAACAAAAGAATTAAAGAAATCCTGTTTTGAATCTAATTTCTTTAAAAATCTGTAAGAAGTGGAGGAAAGTAACTGCAAATGGTTGTAATCCTTTTTCTCCTAACTCTCTCTCTCTCTCAACCCCTCCCCCCCCCCCCCCCCCCCCCTGCCCCCGCCCCTTTGAAGGAACATTTGGTTTTGTTCTGAAAGCATTTGTGACACTTTTTGTTAATCTTCTGTTGGCTGTTAACAGATAAGCAGGAGCCCTTTTTACTTTTATTTGACTATGTGTGTAATGTGTTATCTAGCACAAAGAAAACACAGCAATAAATGAGAAAAAATAACACCAAGTTTTCAAGACTCTGTAGCAAAATTTCATGTTACACGAGAGCTTATACACTTAAAATTTTCCAGGAAACATTGATTTTTGATTAACTAAGCTTGTGATGATTTATTTTATATATTGTTCAATCTTTATTTATTGCTTTGAGCATGTGTTTAATGACAGACAATAGTAACCAAGAAATCATGTAAGGCAGTATTAGAAATAAAGAAATTTAAATTATGGTTTCAGACCTAAAGTACATAAGAGAAAAGACACTAATATCTTGTACAGCTTTATATATATATGAATATATGTTAGTTAATAAGAAAGAAAGATTTCTTAAGAAGCATGAATACTAGAATTTAAGATAACTTGCAGACTTAGCGATAAATGCATATGGAAATGATTTACTGCTAATAACAAAAACAGAAGTTTTCTTATTTGTCTCCATCCTGAATGAATATTTTTCTGTATTATTGTTAATTTTCCAATGAAACTCGTTCACATACAGAAACCACAAGCAAGTACACACCGGTTCACTGTGTACCCTGAGATTGCTCACTAACTATACATACAAATGCAGTATAATACACTAAGTTTCACTATACAAGTCTACTATATAACAGTGGACAGCAAAACATTGGTTTGTAGCATATAAATTGAATGCACAGTAGCATTATTTGTATTATTTAGCTCTCAGTGACAAAATGGATTATGAAATGTTACAGTCCAGGGCAGCACATTAAAGATGAAGACTGGAAATAAATGCTTCTTGAATGCTTTAGTTAGTCACCAAAAACTGTCGAAAAGCCTCTAAGGCAACAAAATATTCACATTCCTCCTTTAACAAAAGTTTTATGCACAAAATCACATGTTACCTATTAGGAATTTGTAAAGGGCCAGCGCACATCAATCCAGCCAGGAAAAAAAGGTAGAAACGTGTTAACAAATGCAAGTTATAAATATGAATCATTACATCCTTTGTACCCCCCATATTATGTATGTGCCCTATTAATGAGTTTGGAGTTGAATGTTGTTTTTACCTCAGGAGGTATTTTACTACTTCTCTGCAGTGCTTCTGTATCCTCCAACCCCATCTCCTAGTGTGTGATTTCGTTAGAGTTTACTATTGTATCCTATAAAATACCAATCAAATAAGTCAGTGATTGAATTTGTACCATGAAAAGAAAAATGGGCATGAAAGACCTTAATTTAACTGAAGTGATGATTATAAACAAATCTTCCTTTGGGATTTAGTTACTGTGTAAAGCTACTAATTGCAGCCAGAGAATTTGTTTCTCTCTGTACTGTCTCATCAAAACTAAGATCTTATCTGATAGCTTTGCCAATGAATGATTTCTAAGACTCTATCATGAACACATACAAGCAGTGATTAAAAACTCCGGTAAAAGTTGTAGAACAAAGATAATTTATAATCAATACAAGAAGTCTTATCACCTGTTTGAGCTAGAAAATTAAACTGTTATGTTTAAAAAATCCAGAAACAAAAGCAAAGTATAATTGTTCTGTAACTTAAGCAATATTAAATGCCCAGGCATCTTACAGAAATTTTGTACATAGTTTGAGAATGAATATACAAAATATGTCTTGATGTATAAGCCATATAGCTAAACCAAAGACACTAATAACAGGAGATTCTACTCTATTATAGACACTAATGAGATGGACAGTCCCACAACAAAAATTACACGACATTTTTTTCCCCTGACACAAACATGTAAATATGCTGAAAAGCATTTTGACTATTTGTCTGACTAGATACATTTCCTTTAAGTTGCACAAAAAAAACTTATCCTACACATAACAAATTAGAAATTATTAACAGCCTATAACAATACTTGCTTACAATACTAGAGACTAGCCTGCTCTTTAAAGTCTGAAACCTGAAATATTACGGTTCACATCTTCAACAATTATATTTTTTCTTAATCCTGTTTTCTTACATATTTTAACTAGTGGCATATATGCTAAACACTTTATTTATAACAGAACTAAGTTATTACTTCTGGGTGCAAGGAAGAAAATTATCCTCGTACATTGTAAATGCATTGCAAAGAAACAACAAACAGTACTTATTTTACAATAAATTTGCTGTGGTAATATTACAAGCTTTAAATCTTGGATTTATTATTAAATAGAATGTTCTGATTATGTTTAGTGTTACATACCATTTCCGTAATATCTCATTCACATTTCTCACCTGTTTACATCTTCAAAGTATTTTAAAGCCAGCAAAAAGACAGTAATAATACAATTTCCATCCTACGGGGACATAGAGTAAGAACAAGTATAAGTAATAAGTACTGCCACAAAAAGCACTGTCTGCTACTATGACTATATTAAGCTTATCTTAACCCAGGGAGTAATGTAAACAGATGTTTCATGAATAAATCGTTGCAGGAACTAAGGATGTAACAAACTGCTATTGATGTTATAACTGTTATTTACAGATTGTAAGAACTATATAGGTCCAAAATTGTTTCAGTGTGTTTAACAAAGGAGAGCAGCAAAATTAAAATAAATAAACAAACACAACAGTGTATAATAACCCTTTTTTAGGGCAAAAGGAGTCCACAGCAGTATAAGAGACATTTCTCGGAGAAATATTTTATGTGAAGTGCCATATACGACAATAATGTTTTACAAATACAAGTATTAGTGCTGTAGGAAGAACTGAGAGATGAATATGTGCATTGTATCTGAGAGACATCAATGAGGCATAAAGAAACAAAATAATGAGATAAAATAAACTATCATAGGCTGATGAATGAATAGAAAGCACAACACATTTATAATTTGGAAAAAAATCTGGACACCAATCATCTCAACTAAGTAAATGAACAGATATGAATAAACCAAAGAATGCAAATGAAATAAATGAGGCACCGATAGCAGATTCAAGTGTTACTCTAACTGTGGTTTACACTAAGGAAGATTTGCAGAAAAAATGGGGGAATAATCAGAAAATGGAATTCCTTGTAATCTCTGCAGGAATGTAAGATACAGAAAAACATCTTAAATTAATATAAAGTGAAATATTAAGAATTTATGAAGAAACAGGCTGTTGAAATCATACAATGCAGGCTCTCATGCTGGTTTTTTTTTTTTTTTTTTGCATCCCTTATGATAGCCAAAAAAGAAAAAGCACCAAAGACTGTTTAAAGTTTAGAATGTTCATTGCAGATTTCTTAGTTAAAAGAACTGTATACAAAGTGGCACATTGTTGAATATGTTTTCAGTTTCCTGTCAACATATAAACCACTTTTTCCATTAAAAAGTGAATCTTACATTGTGTTAGAAGTGAAATGAATATTTTCAGCACTTACTCTTCGCAGAGCACTGTGGTGCAGGACTTTACAAGAAAGTGCTATTGTAAAATTATATCTCCCATTTACAGTAATTTCTGTATGTTTGTGGTTGGGCATAACGTGTTCGCTATTTATATTGAACATTTGTTTCTGATGTTATTCACAACCTGATTATTTGCATAGGATTTTGTTAATGGAAAATCTGCAACAGGACTGCATGGTGAGATTGAAAATACTTCAGTTGCAACTTTGTTTCAATTTAAACATGACTGGTTTCAAGAAAATTATATTCCCATCTTCAGTTGCACAAATTTAGTAGTGGTTGTGAAGTGTTACCACGCCACCACATCCACCTGTTCCACAGTTCAGCCTGTTGTAACATGTGACCACCTAGCAACTGACTACTAAATTTGTACACCTGAAAATGTGAATACGATTTTCCCAAAATCAGTCATGTTTATAATAAGACAAAGTTACAACTGAAGCAGATATTTTCAATCACACAGTGCTTATTTGCAATTTTCCTAACATTTCGTCTTCATCCAAAATTGCACTGAACATCTTCAGAAGTGCTTCTCATTCTGGCAAGACTTGCCGACTCAGTGGAATGAGTAGGAACTCTGAAGATGTTCAGCTCAACTCTGGTGGAAATATTAAGAAAAGAAAAGTTTCATGGGCCAGAGCCATATAACCTAGAAGATTTACTAATAGTTGAGACAGCCAGTCATGTAAGACTTCATTGTATGATCATAAGTTTAATTACATCACAGAAAATCAAATACTATATGTGCTTTCCAAAAACACTGACACTTAAAGATGAATTCAGGTACTATCTTGTCTTTTCAGTTTTATGGTTTGCACATATGACATTCATGTACCTAAGATTGCATTATGTCAAGGCAAGGCAGATCCATAATGTAGATCTTTGTTTTCACTTTTTAATTATTGTTGCTGGCATATGACTGACTGGAGCTTTACTTACACTTCAGACTTACAATCCTAATTTGACTAGAATATTTAGTATGTTTCAAATTAAGTATTAACTAACATAGTTGCTCTAAAAGAAAGAAGTATGCTAACATGAGAAGTGATAAATCAGGAGAAGGGTCTGTTGTAAAAGGAATGTAATAGTTGATATGTTCACACTGATGTTTCCTTGAATATTCGAACTGGTAAATCAGAATGCTTGATATAGATGTAACGTGTAACTGTGGTATTTTCTGTGACTTCATCTGACCGTTTGTGATTTGAAAGACTTCCACCATCATTGTCCCAGGACACAAGGCTTGATCCTAAACAAGAAAAAAATTTACAGTATGGAGTGTAAAGAAGTAATAATGCATTAAATACAAAGGTGCGGTAGGAAAAAAAACATTGTCATAAATAAATGTAATTTAAATCTGTGAAATGCTCATTTGAGATTAAAAGCTTATTTTATAACTAACTTGGAAAGAAACAGAAGTTCCAGATATACACATTTGACGATACCATTACTCACTTATGAATTCAAATTTGGAAGAAAAAAATTCTTAGAGGTCTAAATGAAATATCAGTCAATTAATGTTCTATGTCGTAAACAAGAGTATACAACTTATTTCTTTTGTAAAAATTGCTTCTTGTATAATTGTTACTGAAATCAATTTGGAAAATATTTATTTTGCCCTCTACAATATTAAAAAATGAGGAATGCTTGATTTGTGATGGTACGCACTGTTGTTATGCCATGCCAATGTGTCTGGGGGGGGGGGGAGGGGGAATCAGAACCGCTGATTTTGAGATGTGGTATGATAGAGCTTTTGCTGCAGTTGAAGTAATGTGAAACAAATGTTGTATTCAAACTTTTAAAATGCTCAGAAAATAATTAAGATAACGTGTTAAAAAGCCTAAATTTCAAAAACATCGCCTGGAAGGTCACAGTGCCAGAATCTCATTTCTTACAAATCAACCACTAAAAATGAGTGTATGTACTGTTGCATAAGTACAATTCAGAGTTCTCAGATAGAATCCTGATTCCTAATTATGCATATTGTTATCTGTTATCAGTGCTAGGTTCTGAAGTAAAACATTTCTCTATGGTAGTGTCATACAAAAACGAAACTAAATACAACACAGTTTTCTTACCTGCCGCAAAGGCGAGAAGTAACTCAGATTGAGATAGTGGCCCCCAAAGCATGAATGAATGAGCATAAATACAGCATAATTTTACTCATTTGCCCCAAAGGTGACAAATAACTCTGATTAAGATATGTTGATCTTCGCTTCCAGAGTATCTGATTATTATTTTTATTTAATCTCAATTAACTGACTAGTCAAGTGTATTGGAATTTCATATACAAAGTTACAATATATATAAACACTAACTTGTGTGCCTTTACATGTGACACAAAGTTCTGGTACACAACGGGGGGGAGAGGGGTCCCTACCATCACATTCTGTTCCATTAGGTACATTTGAATCCAGTGCTTCATCAACCACTATTCTAAGTTGAACTGCAGTTATTCTAAATTTGAATTCCTGTTCCTCTACATGTTCATGCCCATTGCTAAAGGTATAGAGCTCTTCACTGAGATGCAATACTACTGCCTCTTTATCTAGTTTACGGAATATGTAAATCTTCCGACTTTCTGTAGTTGCACTTTATGAAAAGGAAAGTTGATACTCACCATATAGCGGAGATGCTGAGTCTCAAATAGGCACAACAAAAAGACTCTCACAATTAAAGCTTTCAGCCATCAAGGCCTTTGTCAACAATAAACAACAGACACACAGAAACAGAACTTGCACACACGACTGCAGTCTCAGGCAACTGTCTCAGGCAACTGAAACCAGTTGCCTGAGACTGCACTGCACTGCAGTTGTGTGTGTGAGTTGCGCGTGTGTGCGTGTGTGTGTGTGTGTGTGTGTGTGTGTGTGTGCTATTGGTGAAGGCCTGGATGGCTGAAAGCTTAAATTGTGAGAGTCTTTTTGTTGTGCCTATCTGCAACTCAGCATCTCTGCTATATGGTGAGTAGCAACTTTCCTATTCATAATATTGTCACTTTCTGTCCTGGATTTTCCATTGTTTGATTGTTATAGTTGCACTTTGGTAATCATGCAACCGCCCCGTGTTCACTGACACCTGTTTCAATGTGAATTTCTTCAAAGAGCTCAGATTTATTAGACACCTTTAGATTTGATATATTTCTGAGATAAGTAAGGTTCCGAACTGTCTATTCTAAGCAGGTTTCGAAAAAAGTATTGGGTATTGCAAGATGTCTTATCATACCCACTACTTACAAAACTTTAATTATCCCACTCTGTTGTTGAATGAATAAGTTTCTTTACAATGATAACATTGTGACTGGTGAACATAAATATTAGTGAGCTGAGGTTTTGTCTCAACATTTTGATTATTCTGGGGATGACCCTAGTGGCCAGTAGAAGTCTCAAATATAAGTTTATGTCCAATGGTGATACTGGGTTTTGCCCAAACAATCTCACATCCAGCTACAATTTCTATCTCAGTGGATTTGTTTCTCTTCTACTGCTACAAATATACTACATTCATTTCCCATCAACCTGTCTATCAGCATACACTTAAATTTACATCTGAAACCTCAGTACCATTAACTTCAGGTTTTATCCAGCTTTCTGTACTTAACATTATGTGAGCTTCGCTGCTTTTAGACTTACTTCAAACCTGGGACTTTGGTTCTAACACTCTGGCAACTGATCACCAGGATTTTAATAGTTCCAGCTGTGTTATGCTAATACTTTGGGGTGTTACACAGCTTCATTATTGGCTCTGAATGAAGAAATGCGTAATCTAAGCAAACTCTTTTGTGGACTGTACATGAAGTCAGTTACCAGGGTAGGGATCCTAACCTGATCCATTGACATCTGCAACTATGCTTTGCAAACCACTATGAGGTGCTTGGCAGAGGTTATATCCCACTGTACCAGTTATTAGAGTTTCTTCCTGTTCCACTCATGTATGGAGTGCAGGAAGAAAGATTGTTTGAACACTTTTGTGTGTGCAGTAATTACTGTTATCCTCATGATGTCTATGTGAGTGAGGCATAGGGGGTTGTAGTACATTCCTAGAATAATCATTTAAATGATTAATGGAAAATCTCATATAAAGATGTGAAACAAATACTAACAAAGAGATAGAGGGGCTGGCCAGTACTTACCTCAGCTCAGTACAGCCGATAGATACACATAAAACAGAACCGAAAATTTACGTTCCTAGCTTTCGGAACAAATGTTCCTTCATCAGGGAGGAGAGAGAGGAAAGAAAGGGAAGAAGGGAAAGGAGATTCAGTTACTCACAACCCAGGTTATGAAGCAACAGGGAAAGGAAAATAGGGAGGGTAGCAAGGATGGAGGCATGGTTGTCAGAGGGAAGCCAAAGATATTCTACTGTAAGTACTGTGCCAGCTTCAAACCAAAGAGGATGCATACAGAAGTAAAGAGGTATATAGTATAAAGATAAACACAACTATGTAGGATGAAAAGATGCGTGAATGGCTAAAGAGGAAAGGGAAAGAGGAGAAGACTGAAGAGTAAATGGGAGTGAGGTTGTTTAATGTAGGTTCAGTCCAGGGGGATGGCGGGATGAAAGGATGTGTTGGAGTGCAAGTTCCCATCTCCGCAGTTCAGAGGGACTGCTGTTGGGTGGGAGAAGAACAGTAGAATAATATATGAAAACTGGCATTCTGCAATGTCAAATCATTACCTGAATATATGTCACAATTTATACTGAGCTCCTAGTTAGGAGCGAGCTGTTTCACCCTCAATTGTAAATGAAACTGTACAGTGGAAACATCATGCTAATAGTACAGAAGAGTTACTGCAAAAGTGACATCATTATTTTAGTAGCTTGAATAGATTAGAGCTCTCTTTCAGCACCCACCAGCTGCCACGTCACAGTCTAGTGGCACTGCATAGCAGGTTCGCTACAGCACTTAACTTTAGTAACAGCAACTGCAAGATATTTGTAAGGTAAAAGTTGGTGCACATATCAACCAGGTGACAGATCATACATACTGTGGAGCACATCAGACCAAAATCCACTTGTCACACGTAAGCTTTTTGGAATTAGTGATGCAAGCGACTCCTTACTGGAAACATTCAGATGTAGCCCCTGTTAAGTGTCATGTCACTGTGTAAAAGTTGACACACCAGTCTCATCCATGAGTGAGTTCCCCATCAAGCTCATTGAATTATGATGTTCTGTGTTTATAAACATTCAGTAGAATGCTTCATCCAAGGCTTGTCATATCACTCAAAGTGTGAAGCAGTCTCAACATTAATGTGAAGAGCATTCTCAGCTATATGCTTAACGTCTTCCTCAACTGAGCTTACAGTTCGGACTGCAATTCTTAGGGTACATTTATGCTGCAGCCTCACTGTTCACACCACGCTACTCACTGCTGGCACATTACACCTTGCTGCTCACCAGAAGCCATGTTACATTTACACTGAAGCCTCGCTGCTCACTGGGAGTAATTACCCTTCTGCTGTTCACATAGTTATTAGAATGTTAGCAGAGTCAAACACAACACTGCTGGAGTGGCCTTGAATCAGTCAATCACTGCTCAAGTTTCAGGAAATGCAGCTATGGTCATGGCTCAAAACACAAATCACTGTAATATCATTGCCTGGCAAGGATCGAAGCAAGCAGTGATTGTACATGTTAATGGGTCACTAAGACTCAGTGGGCTTGTCTCATCATCACCAGGTCAAGCTGGTGAGTAGTGAGAAGGCATGATAAATGTGCCCTTAGGCTGATGTAATCTTTGCAAATAACTGTCTTGGAGACACTTTTATAGCTCATTATGCAGGTATCAGTGTAGAAGAATGGCTCCTTTTGGTCACCCTTCTACTGGCCTATATCTAACATTTCCTGTTTTTTCAGAGCCTCAAACTGACGGTGTATGAGAAATTTATTATTTCTTAGATAGATGACATCATCTGCCCTTCTTCAAGGTGCATGCGGATTCTATCAACTAAAACAGGATCGAAATGGAACCCCTGTGTTACCATAGTAAACTTCTCTGAGAGAATACTCTCTCCTCATAACAAGCATGAAAATGCAGCTGAGACACACAAATTTAGTGTTTCATTTACTGTTTCACTAAGTGCCTCTTTGAATTTGAAGTCATCCTTTCCTCTATTGTTGTTGTTGTGGTTGTTGTTATCGTGGTCTTCAGTCCAAAGACTTGTTTGATACAGTTCTTCATGCCACTCTATCTTGCACAGGCCTCTTCATCTCCAAATAACTACTGCAACCTGCATCCATTTTAATCTGCTTACTGTACTCATCTCTTGGTCTTCTGCAAATTAACCCCCTCCCCCTCCACCATGCAGTTCCCGCCAATACTAAATTGAAGATTTCTTGATGTCTAAGAATGAGTCCTCTTAACTGATCCCTTCTTTTAGTCAAGTTATGCCAAAAATTTCTAACTCCCCCCCCCCTCCAAAAAAATCAGTTCTAACCAGTACTTCCTCATGAGGAATGTGATCTAGCCATCTTACCTTCAGCACTCTTCTTCTTCTGCAAAGTTGCATTTCAAAATTCAAAAGCTCCTGTTCTCTTCTTCTCTGAAGTGCTTATCATCAAAGTTTCATTTCTGTACAAGGCTGCTCTCCAGATAAATGCCTTAAAAATGACTGCAATGTTAACAAATTTCTCTTCATCAGAAATGCTTTTCTTGCCACTGATAGCCAACATTTTATATCCTCTCTACTTTGGCCATCATCAGTTATTTTACTACCCAAACAGCAAAACTCAACTGCTAGTTTTAGTGTCTTATTTTTAATCCTTCTCCTTCATCATTGCCTGATTTAATTCAATTACAATCCAGTATCCTAGTTTTCAGTTTCTTAATGTTCATCTCATACCCTCCTCTCAAGACACTGTCCATTTGGTTGAACTCTTCTTTGCTCTCCCTGAACTTTAATTCCTTCTCCAAAGTTTTCTTTGGCTTCCTTTATTGCTTGCTCAATGTACAGGTTGAATAACATCAGGGATAGTCTACAGCCCTGTCACTCCCTTCTCAACCACTGCTTCCCTTTCATGCCTTTCAGCTCTTATAATGACCATAGGCTTTTGGTACAACTTGTATACAACCTTCTGCTGCATGTATTTGGGCCATGTTACCTTCAGAATTTCAAAGACTGTGTCCCAGTCAACATTGTCAAAACTTTTCTCTAAGACTGCAAAAGTAGAAATGTAGGTTTGTCTCGATTTAATCTATCTTATAATATAATTAATAGGGTCAGTATTGCCTCATGTGTTCCAAAATTTCTCCAGAACCCGAACTGATCTTCCCTGAGATCAGCTTCTACCAGTTTTTCCATTCTTCTGAAAATAATTTGTGTCAGCAGTTTGGAACTGTTAACTTATTAAACTGATAGTTCAGTATTATTCACACCTGTCAGCAGTTGCTTTCTTTGGAATTGGAATTCTTTTTGAAGTCCAAGGTATTTCTCCTGTTTCGTATAGCTTCCATATGAGGTGGAATAGTTTTGTCAGGGCTGGCTCTCCCAAGGATCTCAGCAGTTTTGAGGGAATGTCATGCAGTCTAGGAGCCTTGTTTCAGCTTAGGTCTTTCAGTGCTATCCCAATTTTTCTTGTAGTATCGTATCTCCCATTTCATCTCCATATACTTCCTCTCCTCTTTCTACAATTTTGCCTTAATATTCATTTAACTTGTACAGCCTATCTTCATATTCCTTCCACCTTTTAGCTTTCTCTTCTTTGTTAGTATTAGTTTTCCACCTGAGATTTGATACTGATATAGCTGCTTCTCTTTTCTCCAAAGGCCTCTTCAATTTTCCTGCAGATGGAATCTACATTTCCCCTAGTTATACATGCTTCTACAGAATTACATTTGTCCTCTAGCCATTCATGCTTATCCATTTTGTAATTTCTGTCGGTTTTCTATTTTCTCTTTTCATCAATGAAATCCAATATTTCCTGTGCATCCAATGATTTTTCTACTAGGCCTTGTCCTGTTACAAATTTGATTCTCTGCTGCCTTCACTATTTGATCTCGGGAGCTACCTGTTCATCAGCTGAATTCCTTTCCCATTTCACTCAGTCATTGTCTAATGCTCCATTTGAAACTTGTATCAATCACTGATTCTTTCATTGTATCCCAGCACCATCTTCTTAATTTCCTACCATTTGTAAATACATCACTTTTAACACACAATTTGTAACCATTAAATTATGCTAAGAGGGGCCTTGGAGAAAAGTCCATAAAATACGCCATAGAAGGAAAGGGGCATGTGGCCTCAGAAACCCCACATGCAGGGAGTATGGAGGATACCAGCCCTCCAACAGGTGTTGTACATTTTCTCCAGATCGAAAAATGTGGCTGCAGTCTGATAGTTCTGCATGCACACTCAAAAACCACACTGTACAGTGGTTAGTAAATTGCAAGACTCGAGACACCATATGAGCTGGGCATAAATCACACATTCCATCACCCCACAAACACAGCTGGTGAGAGAAATGGGGCAGTAACTAGAAGAAAGGTGTTTGTCCTTACCAGGCTTAGGTATGGGTATGACAGTGGATTCATGACAACGTCTGTGAAATGTGCCCTCTGCCCAGATGTGATCATAGGTATGACGAAGGAAGTACTTGCCTGCAAGAGAAAGTTTTTGCAACATCTGAATGTGAACATCGTCCAGCCCTGGGGCAGAGGATCAGGATGAAGTGACCACGATCTAGTTCCCTCATAGTAAATGTGACATTGTAGCACTCACGATTCTGCGAAGGGAAGGATATCGCCCAAGCCTCCTCCATTCATTTCCGTTCCGATGGAGGAAAGCAGGGTGATAGTGGGCGGAGCTCAAAATCTCCACAAAATAGTGGCCCAAGGTGTCAGAGTTAGCAATAGTGTCCACTATGACATCATCTGGTACATCAGGCTGGAAATTGGGGAATGGACGTTGGTCCCAGAGAGCCACTGGAGGTTGGTATACACTATGGAGGTGGGAGTGGACCTGTTAAAAGAGCTAGTAAACGATATCCAGCTAGCTTTTTTGCTACTGCAAAGAATGACAACACTGTGCATGCAACTGTTTATAATGAATGCAGTTTGCCATACTAGGATGATGTTAAAAACGCAGAGAGCATGTCTGCACGTGCGAATTGCATCATGGCATGCCTCAGTCCACCAAGAGACCAGGACTTGGCATGGTAAAGAGGAAGTGTGAGGAATGGAACATTCTGTCACGATAAGGATAAAACTTGTAAGATATTCTACCTGGTCATCACAACTGTTGAAATGTTTCCAGAAAGTTTTGTTGAAATGTTGTTCATCAGAGGTCACTAGTAGAGGGATGTAAATGATACAGAGGGAAAAGGTGAAGCAAAGAAGGAAAATGCAGACTACAATAGCTTCAATCTGAGTAGTCAGGTAGATAGTTTGACTATGAACATCATCCCGGATTAGCAGTATGACTCCCTCATGAGTTAGAATGCCATCCTCGGGGGGGAATGGCAAAGTGGACTGGAAAAAAATGTGAGAGGCAGAGAACAAGTGGACGCTGCAGTTCCAAGAGCAACCATAATTTCTCTGTTGGATCTTGGCTGCGAATGTTCCACTGGGGGAGAGTCTTGACGAGGAAAGGGGAAGAGGGAAAAATGAAGGGGTGTCACATCGGCAATTGCCGAGTGTCAGCCTTCGAAGACTCATTGCCACAGGGCACAGAGGCTGGAGGATCCTATTCCATGCAATCTACAGAGGCATCGGTGTTCTTTCTCCGTCAGTCTGCAGAGTTTAGCGCAGAAAAATAGTTGGCGGTGCACACCAGCAACATGGAGGTCGACCAGATGAGGTATCACACGCCAACATCATTGAAGAGGATCTCCAAATTGGTGAAGGAGAAGACCGTTTGCCTTTGCTTGATTTCTTGGCGCCTTTGCAGGTGGCCGATGACAGTTCAGATGTTTGTTGGCCGGAGGGATGTAAAAAGTCTTCACAGGAGTATTCCTTCTGTCCTTTCAGTCTACCAGTTGTGTAGCAGGTGACTTTGCCCTGTGAGGCGAAAGTTTGGTGGCTTATTGCACAGCTGGAGAAGGAGATGGGGATGCTATCATGACACTGGGTGATTTTACAACTGCAGTACCAAATTTGAGGTCAATGTCTGCATGGCCATGTCCTTTGTGGAGCGAGATACAGCAAGAACAGTACTGTAAGTGCTGGATGATAGAATGCGTGTTTTCTGATGAACCAACAACTTGCAAGCGACAGGATAAGGTACTTTTCCCTTCACCCAGATCTCCTAAACGGCCTGCTCATCGAGATACATGAGGCAATCTCGGGAGGAGGCTGCATGGCGCCATTGCAATTGATACAGTGGGGCAAAGCAGGCAGACTATTGCCCTCATGAGTATCTCTGCTACAGGCTACACATATGGCCGGGGTCAACAGGACATTCAAGTGTGGTTGTAACGATGACACTGGTAGTAGTGCATCAGGTTCGGAATGTACGGTCAGACTGTGATAACTTCATTGCCTGCTTTGATTTTTGATGGAAGGACCACTCTATCAAAAGTGATAAAAAGAAGGTGTGTGGGCACTATGGATGCATCTATCCTGTTCATCACCCAAAGGATTACAGTGACACCCTGATGAGACAGACACATTTGGATTTCTGTCTCAGTCAGACCATCGAGCAGCCTGGTGCAAATAACACCATGGAAAAAATTCAGCAATCGATGGGCCTCGACACAAATAGGACAGTCATGGAGGAGCAAAGCTGCAAGCAGCTGTTGTGCTTGAGAATCAGAAGTAGTCTCCAAAAGCAAAGTGCCATTACATAAATGAGAGCAGGACTTCACAGGGCTGGCAGTTGCACTAGCACCTTTCTGAATAATAAATGGATTTACTGTAGCAAAGGATTGACTGTCTTCAGTATGTGAAACCCCAAGCAACTGTCGTGCAACTGGGAGAACCTCATTCCGTTTATGTTTAGTGTACACTGATTGTGAAGAAGATGATTGGCTCACTTCGAGAAAATCCCCCAGTATTGCCAGCATCTCTGATGCCATGCTCCTTCCCCCGGGGGAGGGGGGGCGTCGGCCTGCATGGCCATGTCCTTTGTGGAGCGAGATGCAGCAAGAGCAGTACTGTAAGTGCTGGATGATAGAATGCATGTTTTCTGATGAGCCAACAACTTGCGAGCGACAGGATAAGATACTTTTTCCTTCACCCGGATCTCCTAAACGGCCTGCTCATCGAGATACATGAGGCAATCTCGGGAGGAGGCTGCATGGTACCATTGCAACTGATACAGCAGGGCGAGGCAATCATCCTTCCCTAGGCCTGGCCTGTACCAGGGGGTACGTGCGAACTCTACCTGTCGACCTGGGGCTGGGGATTATGCCTTACCCAGTCATCTGTTACATGTCACACATGTGGGCTGGCCTTCAGGAGCACACAGGGAGGAAGAAGAAAAAGAGGAATCTCAAACATCGAAGTGGAGGAAGGTTCGGAGAAGGGGAACAAAGAAAGAAAAAAGGGATGAAAAACAGTGGAGACTCTTCTTATGTCAGCTAATGAAAATGCAGAACACATTCCCAAAAACATCCCAGACATGTTCCCCAAGGGAGGGGAAAAAGAATAGCAAGAGGATAGATGCGCAGCACAGAAGGGAAAGGATGCGGCATAGGCTGGGGTCCCGGGGTAACCAAGCACGAACCTGCCAATGATTGTACTACTGTCATGGGGGATTGGCTCTGCGTCTATCTTAGTTATTTTAATTCATTAATTATGCCGCTCGCAGTAGCTTACCTGCATTCCTACTTCATTATTTATTATTAGTTTTACCCCTGCATTACCTCAGTGTGATTTTTTATTTATAGCCCTGCACCCACTGACCAGATGTCCTATTCATCTCACAAACTTCACTAATCTCCACATTTAACCTCAGCCTATTCATTTCTCTTTCTGCTGATGACGACATCCTCCTGTGTAGTCCCTGCTTATAGATTTGAATGGGTATTTTACCCAAGAGGATGCCATCATTTAATCATATAGTAGAGCTGCATGTAAGTAACAGTTGCAGTTTCCTCTTGCTTTCAGCCATTTGCAGTACCAGCACAGCAGGCTAAGTTGGCTAATGTTACAAGGCCAGATCAGTCAATCATCCAGATCGTTGCCCCTGCAACTACTGAAAAGGCAGCTGCCCCTCTTCAGGCACATGTTTGTCTGACTTCTTCACAGATGCTCCTTGACTGTGGTTGCACCTATTTGCATGGGGCCAGCCTTTCATTCAGAGGCAGCCCAATTTCAATTTCTGGATATATTTTTATGACTATTTAAAGAGACTGCTTACATTTTCCCTCTCTTTTACTGGTTATTCATAAGTTTTGGACGCTGTTGTATGTTGAACCAGTATTTTATTTGAAATCTCGAAGAAGCTGAATTTCTCCAGTACCAGTGTCAGTGAATTAAAGCTTGTAGTTTGGCTAAACCGCAAGCACGAGGGCTTTCCTACTGAAACACGCGGATGATTACTTCTAGGTATCTCTGTGGTGCAACAGAGAATCAATTACAGTTTTAATATATAATTGAAATAATCAGTGCAGTAATTTTTAAACAATGAGACAGAATTGCTCGTCTGTACTTATTGTCATGAGGCAGAATATTTAGTGTTACCAATAGATAATGATAATGACCCACCCAGACAGCAGGGTGCATGAGTATGTCACTTCCAGGATTTGGGTAAGTGCACCAGCCCTGAATTGAATCAGCCTGGCGGATTAACAGCAAGGGTCGGTGTGCCACATAGCATGGAGGAATGGCAACCTACATGTGTGACAAATCTTGTGTAGTTTTGGTGTTTTGTTTCTTATTTTTGGGTCTTGAGAGGCCTCGCAGACAAAATATAGTGTTTGCGTGTTGTATTTTTGTCAAATGTTACTGTGGTGGAGCAGGTGAATCTTCTAAACATGTTTTATGTGGTAAAGATCTGGATGTTCAAGAATGTCTCAGTAATTCTCGGATGAAGACTTTAATGGCAGTGATAACATTCTTGATTTCATGATATTTAGTGATCACAACACTTAGAGATGGAAACTGAAGTGGTGAAGATGTGACAGCTGATGACAATGAAGAAACTTACTTCTTTGGTAAGAACAGATGTTTTTAATGAAAAGGCGCTGGAATCTGTATGTTTGAGAACCTCTGTATTTTGGTACCTTCAGTTTTCTCATAAATACATTTATTACAAAGATGATGACATCTTGAGACATGTAATTCATTGCAAGATGAACAGCACTTACTAAATACAGTAAAACTTCATTTATACATTTTTTGCCACTTTTACATTTTTTCCCCCATGTCCTAACAAAATTTCCACAGTGTGCACAAGTTATGGTGCAGTGTTTCAGAGTGAGTTCTTGGGAAATGGATTGGAAAGGCCGATATTAGACTATAATAAAATTTGATAGTGTAATAAGGAACTTTGTCAAAGTCAGGCACTGGTCAAATTTTCTTTGATCAAATCTAGTTCCTTGCCTTAGATTTGATCAAAGGAAGCGTTTGTCTTATGTTTACTGTATGGAGAAATCAACCGCTTGGAGTGCTAGCGCTGCTGCAACTGTCTGACACAAAATATTTATCAATAAGACTCCCAAATTTACATGGTGTGTCACATATGTAATGAAATTGATGGAAATATTCGAGGCAGATGAAGCACTGTGTAGCTTACGACATCCAGAATACAAAAACAGAATAAAAAGAGAAAAAAAAATTGTGGATGCTATTAGCCGTGAACTACGGTCAGGATATACCCCCGAGAATATAAAGGAGAAAATCTACAACTTCTGTGGAAATAAAAATATTTCATGACTGCAGTACGTATTAAATTTATTTGCCTTCACATATTCCTCCTTCAGTGTGTTATAAATAGCTTCAAATGTTTCTGGTATTATTTTCACCAATGTGCACTGTAGCATTAGAGCGCTATACCGGTACTGTAAACTAGAGTAGCTGGAAATCGCAGTATTACGGTAAGTCTATCTTTTGCAGATGTAGAATTTCTGAGGAGTATGTTCAGCTTCATAATATGAAGAGCCAATTTCTTGAGTACATATTGAAATGTACTCTCGTACATTCCCAAATGGATTTTCATGTGACGTTGATGAAAACTTCGTCACTACAGAACCCATGACTATCGCTGAGATCGTTCAATGTGCACGATGAGGATGATACAGAAGAGCCTCAGCATTCCTCCATGCTGTTCAACAATGCAGCAAATGTGTTAGAAATAATTAAACAATTTGTGATATGCCACAATGTTTCTGATGAAATAATGAGCATAATCCTGTTTTGAGGGTACAGTGTATGCTATTGCTGCGTCAAAGAAAAAACAAGCAAAAATTACGGACTTTTTTACAAAATGATGTTCTCTTCTGTGCAGAGGTTTACAATTTTTTATATGTTTGTTAAGTATGGTACCTAGTAAGCCCGTAAAACGTTTTGTAGAATGTAACTTTTTGTTGACTGGATTCTTCATTTTTGTTTACCAATTAATTTGATAGTGTGATGCTTTATTTCGTATATATGTTTTTCATACTTACACATTTTTTTTTTTCTGTAGTCTACTGAAAAATGTATAAATGAAGTTTTACTGTAATATCTATGATTACATAATTACTACCACTCATCACATGTGTTACGCATCAAAACTGTGGCACACAGATCATGTAGTATTTCTGATATGGAAATCCTGGAAGACGAACTTATATCAAGCTAGAAAGAGTTCTTGAAGCAAACTGTTACCCTTTACAACAGATTCTGAATGCACTAACGATACAATCAAAAGTGAACTTATGGGTTTCCTACCAGATTTCTTTCCTCACTAAGCATCAGGTGAAAACAATTTTTCACTGTATACTGAATATGGAAGTTGTTCTTAGTTCTGTCAGCCACGATATATGCTCCACAAGATGTAGATTTACAAGATCCTCTGTGCATTCTGTGGAATATCAGGTAGGAAATACAGCGTGTTCACAAGAGACAAACTATAACAGTACTGGAAATTCCTGCATGGAGCAAAACATAAAATACAGGAAAAGCAACCAACCACTCATCTATACCGTATATATATGTGGAACACAGTAATATGTAACATAAAACAGCATTCTTTGATACCACTTTAAGTTTAGCCAAATTGAGTGGATTTATTCCCATAAATTATATAGTTCTTATCTGTGGATGTCCAGAGAGATTTCTGACTGTTACATACAATTTTCCATAATCATACGTGATTGGTCATGACCTTGCGACTGGCCATGACATCTGGCAGCTGACATACCTTACAACCTATGATGACCCCTTGGGTCCAACTTAATATGCGCACCTAGATGCAGGTGCCCTGTACTTGCACTGCCAGCTGAGCAGGTCATCTCACAAAGTTGGTCACCTGTGCCCATGTGATATTTCAGGTGTACCAGTGCAGTATCTTATCTACAGTGGTCCTGTCAATGAGGATGGACCTATTAAGTGGCAAAGAAGCTGTCTAGCGCTTCCTCAGTTGGTGTCACCAGACTGTCTGGACCATGTACTAACCCTCTGAGTTAGAGGCCAGCTGGAAGGAAGTAGTGGTCAGATGTTCAATGCTATTTCAGCAACAGAAGGCCTCAGATTGTAACAATGTAAACTGTGGACTGTTTTCAGACACCAGTGTGCAGAGTGCTCCCTTAATTGCTAATATCTTAGAGAGACCATGGCTGATTGATACTATGAATACATCTCACACTATCAATGGAAACTTGTTCCCGGTTTTTTGCAAGTGCTGCTCAAGTGCAAAACAAACTGTTTGCTGGCAGCCAAACTTGATACCAGGGCCTGTAGTAGGAAGACAGGTCCTACAGGCCAGGCAATACAAATGCAAAGGAGATTATAGAGAATAATGGGTATAGTAATTGCACACAAATGTAAAGATTAAAATAAAACAGAAAATGGTGGAGAACAGCACCAAACCAGTTGGGGGAAAAATAATATCATGAGAAAAAGTGTGAGATTGTTACGTTTACTATCCACATCATCATTTAATCTAAAAAATGAATGCTAATGACCCTTAGACAATTGCCTAGTACACATTCAGAATTATTTGTAAGACTGTGGAGGATTCTCCATTAAAGGTAACGTACTGTATTCTGCAACTGCTACAGTATAGCACAGAAGGCAACAAAAGGAAATGTGTGATGAGACAAACAGAAACGACACTCCTATCCAAGGACAATAATTACATTGAAGTAACAGTGATTTATGATGGTCTCTGGACATTACAAAAGGTGGCACTTGGTCCTTAACCCAATGACATCATATTTAAATACCCTTCTGGTTGCTGTGAAACCAGATTTAATGCATATATGGTAATATGACTGTTTTCCATGTCAATTAATATGATTGTTGGGTTGGTAGACAGCCTTATAAATGTAGAGCACCACATCAGTTTCCTCTATGACCACAGCTTGTCATCTGGCGTGATTGGATTAATAGGGCGTGTGATCACCAGTGACAGCAATGCATGCTTTGCAGTGTGCTTTCATGCTGGCCACAAGGCTGGTAAGAAGGTATAGTGATAGGGCTTCCATTATTCCACCAGCACGGTTGACAACTGCTGGATGGTCATTGGTGCATGTGTACATTTTGCAACGTGTCCCCCCAATGCATCCCAGATGTGCTCAGTAGGATCAGAGGTGGGCAACGATCAGTTCTGTCCATTCACAGAACATCCTCTCGTCCCCAGAGTTCCTCCACCTGCACTTTTTGACTAGTCACTTATTGCCATCCATAAAATAAATTCAGGGCCAAATGTACTCCTGAAAAGACCCACCTGGGGAAGGAGTACAGTGTCAAAATAAAGCAGACCAGAGAGTATACCGAGTTGAAAAATTTGACGGTCAGTGCACCCTTGCAACATTATACTTCCCCAGAGCACAAAACCTGGTCCACAAAAACTATAAGGTTTGACACTGTTCCCGGGTGCATTAAGTGTTCCACACCCCTCACCACATGATGACATATCCTGTATCACTACTCAGAATGAATCTGTTCTTATCTGTAAAGAGGACATGCTCCCACTCCTTGCTGGTCTTGTCTCTATGTTCTTAGCACCATTTCAAACAGTGTACTGATGTGTGGGAGTCAGCAGAACACAATGTACTGGTCATCAGGCAAAGAGACTGTCCCCATGCAGTCACGGTGCCACTGTGGAGACTGTGGGCCTTGCAGTCCTGTTACATATGGTTGCAGTTGTACCCACTGTTTGATGTGAATCTCTTCTTGCCTGTTGCACAATGCAGACATCTGTTGCTGTAGTTGACCACCTCCTCTCCTTCAGGCAGCAGTGCCAGTGGTTTGGAAACACTGGTGTGAGCAACACCAATTCCTGGGCTAATTTGCCACACTTCAACCTTCTTCCAGTTTTTCACTGATTCTTCCCAGGATGAAGTCATGCAAATGTCTCCAGCCCATGTTGCAATGAAGAACAGCACTCAGTGCACCATAACTGCTCACCGATTGACACACCCCATTCCTTCAACTGTGTTGCGTAGTTGGGCCAGCCATATTTGGGGCTTCAGTCACACTGTATGACATCCAACTTTCTGTACACAACTGGGAAAAATGCCCCCACACTTTCATTCATTTTCACCAAGAAGTTAACTTACTACTTTATCTATCTTGTCCTTTATTTTTTCAGAACAGCACATTTTCTTGAGCACACATCAGTGTGTGTAGTGCTAAATCAAAGGTTTTTCAAGAATATAAAATCCATGGCTAATAGGATTCACATATTGAGAAAATGAGTTGGGTTTCACATGTTCAGTGTGCTCAAAAATGATAACAATCACAGAGATAAATTTGTTTCAAGTAAGTTACTATGTTTGAACAAAAATTATCTTGTAAAATACCGTTACAAATAAAGTTGAGTGACATAGGACGATACTTCTGTGGCTGAAATTCCACTTCATTCTTCAGCTGTCCAATACAGTTCTCTGCTTAAGAGAATGGTAGGAACTTAACTGTGGAGATAATTCACTGAAAAATTCTGAATACAACCTGACAGGTGGTGACATTGTGGTCCTCAGTCCAATGGATGGTCTGATATAGCTCTCCACACTAATCTATCCTCTACAAGCATGGTTACTGCAACCTACCTCCAGTTAGATCTGTTAATTATTTTCAAGCCTTCATCTCTCTACACAGTTTTTACACCCTAAACTTCTTTCCATTACCAAATTGACAATTTCTTGATGATCAGGATGTGTCCTATCAACATATTCCTTTTTTTAGTCAAGTTGTGCCACAAATTTCTTTTTTCTTATCCGCACAAGGTGGGATTCCACGCAAATACCTTCAGAAAAGACTTCCTTCACATACTGTTACATCTGATGCCAACAAATGTCTCTTTTTCAGAAACAGTTTTCTTGCTATTGCCAATCTACATTTTACATTTACATCAAACTCTCCAAGCTACTGTATGGTGCATGGCATAGTGTACCTTGTACACTCCTAGTCATTTCCTTACCCGTTACGCCAAGGAATAAAGTGAGGGAAAAGTGACCATCTATACACCTTTCATTTTACCCTAATTTCTCGTATCTTCTTGAACCGTATGTAAAATGTATATTGGCAGCAGTAGAATTATTTTGCAGTCAGCTTGAAATGTCAGTTCTTTAAATTTCCTCAATAGCATCTCACGAAAAGAGCACCATCTTCCATCCAGGGATTCCCATTTGAGTTCACAAAGCATCACCATAACACTCACAATTTGGTTGAACCTACCAGTAACAAATCTAACAGCATGCCTCTGACTTATGTCATTGTCATCCTTTAATATGAGCTGGTGGGCAGTACTCAAGAATGGGACACCCTAGTGTTGTATACATGGTCTCCTTTACAGATGAACCACACATTCCTAAAATTCTCCCAAAGAACCAAAGTTGATCATTTGCCTTCTCTACTACTTTCCGTATGTGCTCGCTCCACCTCATATCGCTTTGTGATGTCACATCTAGATATTTAATCAATGTGACTATGTCAAGCAGTACACTACTATTGCTGTATCAGAACATTACAGAACATTTTCCTTCTCATCTGCATTAACTTACATTTATCTACCTTTAGAGCAAGCTTTCATTCATCACACCAACTAGAAATTGTGACTAAGTCATCTTGAATACTCCTAGAGCCACTCAATGATGACACCCTGTGTCTGGCATCATCAGCAAACAGTCACAGTTTGCTGCTTACCCCGTCCACCACATCATTTATGTATATAAAGAATAAGAGCAGTTCTATTGACTTCTCTGGGGGCAGTCCTGATGATACCCTTGTCTCTGATGAACACTTGCCGTCGAGGACAATGTACTTACTTGCTGTTTCTTAGGAAGTCTTTAAAGCACTCACACATCTGGGAACCATTCCCTACATTTTACGAAGGGGCACAGTGTCAAATGTTTTCCAGAAATCTGGGGATATGGAATGCACCTGTTGCATGGTTCACAAGCTATCACATGAGAAAAGATCACAAGTGATGCTTCCTAAATCTGTGCTGATTTATGGACAGATACTCATTTCAAAAATACTAAATTTCCTTGAGACAGAAGAGCTTGTCTTCAAGAATACTGCTGCAAAAAGATGTTCAGTAGTTTGGTCTGTAATTTTGCAGGTACATTCTTTTACCATTCTTATACCCATGTGTCACATGTGCTTTTTTCCAGTTGCTTGGGAAATTGCACTGGGTGACAGATTTGCAATAAATACAAGCTAAGTAAGGAGACAATGCCATAGCGTTCTCTGTAAAACTGGACTAGGATTCAATCTGGACCTGGTGACTTGTTTCTAACTTTTTCAGTTACTTCCCTATGCCAGGTATGCCTATTACTATATCCACCATATCGGAGTCTGTATGACAGTCAAATGGTGGGATGTTCATACGATTCACTTGCATGAATGATTTCTTAAACATGAGACTGAAAACTTTGGTTTAAATTTTTCTTGCAGAATTACTGCTGTATGTTGTGAAGCCACAACTGACTGGTAACAGATGATAAGACATGGAAACCCCCAGGAGCTAGGTGAAGGCAACATCTAGCCTCTTACTGATGATGACACCATGCAATGGTTTTCTTTGAAAAGTGCTGGAAACTATGAGACTTCTTATGAAGCCTCAAAAAAAATAAAAAAAAAAAAAAAAAAAAAAAAAAAATACACCTGGCTTTATGGTACAATCCTGTTGAGCTATCTGTCTGGTGGAGACACTTTTGTGATAATTGCTAGCCTCCCTAGCTCTCACTCGCATCCACATACAAATGAAACGTACAGAATTTATGCCTGCCACACTTACTTGGTATTAACAGGATTTTTTTATTAAATGGAAACAACCATTTATGCAGACATTGAAGTCTCCTTACATGTTGACTGCCGTAAGATTGCTGGCAGACACAGTAGAGGTTCACAAGTAACATCGTGTGCCTGCTGGCAGCTACATGCACTACTCTCTTTAGTACATTTTATAGTGCAGTACTGTGCATTAATTTGTATTTCTTGACTGAGTTGATGCCAGTGAACAAAAAGTCAGGTACCTACATCATGTTCACTGTTTTGAACTTCATTTTTTGCAACTTTACCCATCATTGAGAGACATACTGTACTAACCAGAGAGGAGCATGTGGCTGCTGTGGACTAAGTTGTTAGGTATGAACCTCTGTTATGTCTGGGGTGGCCTCATGGCAGTTAGTATGTTAATGCATTAACTTTCACTTTATGTATTATGTGGAATATTTTGCAGATAGAGAATGAAACAAGGAATTTTAATAAAATTGGTAGTCAAGTGTACACTGCAGATTCATTCACTGAAATGTAGAAAGTAAGTCTCTCGCCCTTACTGAATAAACATCTCTGTAAGGGATGTTGATAAGAATCTGAGGCCAGGAAGGAGGTTGCACTGAGGCTAGATAAGAATCACTAAGTTCTTGCATGTAACAGACTTCCCCAGGTCCCCTGAGATCTGTAACTGCATGCTGAGAAGAGAACTGGTTTAAGTGAAGCATCTATGCAATAGCTGCTGAACTCCAGTCAGTTAGTGATTGTTGCAGCATCTTAAAACTGTAATAACAGCTGCAAACTTTGAGAAGACACACATTATGTTATTCCAATTACAACAGTATGAAATAGCTGATGCCACACACATATCAAAGACTATGTAAAATTATGTGGGATAGTCCTGGTAGAATGTAAATGTTTTAGAAGTAAAAGAGACCACACACTGAATAGCAGCAGCATTGTGGCATCAACATGTAAATATTTCTAGAAGTAAGAGAGCCCCTCCTCACTGAATACCAGAAGCACTGAGACATCGACAGGCACACACAAATGTGAAGGAAAACTTGCTAGCTTTTTTATTGTTCGGTGAGTGGTCCTCCACTCTTAAATTATATACAAACCAAAACACACAGCAAAAAAAGTTTCGCGTCACCCCAGTTCCCAGAATTCCTGAAGACAGATGTTGACTGTGGATATTGTATCACAGACACAGTCCCTTTGACTGTTCAAAGATGTCACTAAACCCGCACAAATGTGTAAACAACCACACATGAGCAGTGCCTATTAGACGGAGGGGGTCAGACAGCCGATCAGTTTCAGTCATTCTACCAGGAAGGAGGTCCACGACTGCTGTTGTCTGTGTTCAACCATGCCTAGACGGTCAATACTGCGGTTTGATTGCATCTGCATTGTTACTTTGTGCCAGGATGGGTTCTCAACAAGGGAAGAGTCCAGGCGTCTCGAAGTGAACCAAAGAGATGTTATTCGGACATGAAGGAGATACAGAGAGACAGGAACTGTCGATGACATGCCTCGCTCAGGCTGCCCAAGGGTTACTAATGCAGTGGATGACCACTACCTACGGATTATGGCTTGGAGGAACCCAGCCAGCAACACTGCCATGTTGAAAAATGCTTTTCGTGCAGCCACTGGACGTCGTGTTATGTCTCAAACTGTGCGCAAGAGGCTGCATAATGCTCAATTACACTCCAGACGTCCAGGCCGAGGTCCAACTTTGCAACCACATCATCACCAACTTTGCAACCACATCATCATGCAGCATGGTACAGATGGGCCCAACAACATGCCGAATGGACCACTCAGGATTGGCATCACGTTCTCTTCACTGATGAGTGTTGCATATGCCTTCAATCAGACAATCGTTGGAGACATGTTTGGAGGCAACCCGGTCAGGCTGGATGCCTTAGACACACTGTCCAGCGAGTGCAGCAAGATGGAGGTTCCCTGCTGTTTTGGGGTGGCATTATATGGGGCCAACGTACGCTGCTGGTGATCATGGAGGGCGCCGTAATGGCTGTCTGATATGTGAATGCCATCCTCAGACCAGTAGTACAACCATATCGGCAGCACACTGTCGAGGCATTTGTCTTCATGGGAGACAATTCGTGCCCCCATCGTGCATGTCTTGTGAATGACTTCCTTCAGGATAATGATATCACTCACCTAGAGTGGCCAGCATGTTTATCAGACATGATCCCTATCGAGCATGCCTGGGATAGATGGACAAGGGCTGTTTATGGACGGGGTTGCCCAACGACTACTCTGAGGGATCTACGCTGAATTGCCGTTGAGGAGCGGGACAATCCGAACCAACAGTGCCTTGATGAACTTGTAGAGAGTGTGGCACGATGAATACAGGCATGCATCAATGTAAGAGGACGTGCTACTGGGAATTACAGGTACCGGTGTGTACAGCAATCTGGACCACCACCTCTGAAGATCTCACTTGGTACAACATGCAACGTGTGGTTTTCATGAGCAATAAAAAGGGCAGAAATGATGTTTATGTTGATCTCTGTTCCAATTTTCTGTACAGGTTTCGGAACTCTCGGAACCGAGGTGATGCACAACTTTTTTCGATGTATGTATGTAAGGAATATTTTGTAGGGAGAATTAACTAAGAGAAATCTTTGGATACGATGGGTGCACTACTTGTTAAATTCAGACCAAAATCAAAGGAAAAACTACACTTTTCTGCATATTTGTCAGAGATTTGTAACTGTGAATTATACATGCCCACCATTTTATACCAGGAATGGAGGAGGAGTCCTGTAGTCGATGTTGTCACAACCAAAAAGACAAAGTTAATTTTATTTGAAACTTCCTTGTAGATTAAAAGTGAGTGCCTGACTAAGATTCAAATTTGGGACCTTTGCCTTTGGAAGGTAAGAGCTCTACTGACTTGAGCTATCCAAGCAAGACTCACGAGCTGTTCCCTTAGCTTTACTTCTGCCACCACTTCACTTCCTAGCTTCCAAACTTAATTTTATTTGCCAAAATGATTATGGCCATTTTTGGGATAAAAAGTTATTCTTTTTACTCATTACTCTGCAAACATTTATTGTAAAATCACTTATGAATACATGTGTGTCTTCATGACAACTGGATGAAAGAAATACATGGGGAGAGGTCTGGAGAAAAGGACAATATCATCATTCATTGTGAAAATTATACCTGCCCTAATGCTTTGAAATTGAAAAAAAACTAAGGGACATGAATTTTGAACTTTCCATAAAGTCACCCAATGTGCCAGTTTGGCACCCCCCAACTTCCACATGTAAGATTATAGCAGAAAGGATGAACTTGAATGGTTTTGTTTCATTAATATTCTTCCTGAAACAAAACCATTCAAGTTTGCTTCATTAATATTCTTCCTTTAGATGGGTAGATCACATAACTAATGAGGAGGTATTGAATAGAATTAGGAATAAGAGAAATTTGTGGCACAACTTTACTAGGAGAAGGGATCGCTTGGTAGGACATATTCTGAGGCATTAAGGGATCACCAATTTTGTACTGGAGGGCAGAGTGGAGGGTAAAAATTGTAGAGGAAGACCAAGAGATGAAGACACTAAACAGATTAAGAAGGATGTAGGTTGGTTGCAGTGGGTACTGGGAGATGATGAAGCTTGCACAGGATAGAGTAGCATGGAGAGCTGCATCAAACCAGTCTCTGGACTGAAGACCACAACAGCAGCAACAACAACAACAACAACAGCAACAGCAACAACAACAACAACAACAATATTCTTCCTATTGCAATACTTCACAAAGGTGCTAGTTTGATAAAACTGCTGAAGACATGGAGATACATAAGTGAAGTACAGCCACTCGATGACAGTCATGTCTCTTCAATTGTGAAAAAAAAAGTGCACTGCATTTGATATGACATGCATATTGCTTCTAGACACAAACAGAAAATTCAATATGAAGTTCAATACTGACCAGATAAAGAGAGAAAATTTCTCTTGACACAAAATAAAGCCAAATCTAATTCCCCTACAGTCACCCAAAGAGAAGTAATAAGCTGTGGTGAAGGATGTGATTGAGGTTTTCAAGACCTGTGTGATAAGGGTAATGTTGGCCTGTGGATGGTTTCCCAGTGACAACTGGTTTAAGGGAAAAATGTTGTTGGGAGTTTGTATCTGGGGTAACTGGGCAGGATGTTGTCTGCCCGTAAAGGTTCTAGCAAGGTTATCAGCGTATCTGGATAATTCCATTTTAACATTAGAGAAACAGACCTATGGGTACCCAAGACATATGGTAACAGATGACAATCATCAAAATTGAGTTACTACTGGACATTGGTGCATTACTTATGCACAGAGGATTTTTTGGTGATATCAGAGAGATGGAGGCAATATCCAGGAAGGTTGCCCATTAAATTTTGAAGGTTCAGATGAAGCAAATTTAATTTTGATATTCTAGAGAAAAGAGCAGATGTTGGTTGCTGCCAATGTGTGAATCAGACTCTAACGAATTTTGAGTTATTTTTTTGTAACTATTCCCAAGTTTTTTTTTCAGCTCTTCATCCTACTCTTTTTAACTGTCCCACTGCTCACATCTCTCAAGAGTAATGTTTTCTTCTTAACTTCCTGCTCCCAGAGCCCAAAGACTTTCACAAAACATTATGGCTGAGTCATTGATTATGGTTTTGTTTAACCCAGTGTTTCTTTTATGGTAGGAACCTTAGTGCTAAGCATTTGACCACCATAGTCACATAATCCATTTACCATTCTCTTTCTCTCTCTTTTTATTTTATTCCATTATATGAGTCTTTGTGAGAGTAAGTCTGAAACTGTTAGCAATGAACCAGTAGTATGTTTGTCCAGTCATTTTTGTCAAGTATTGTTGGATTGGGATTTGTTTGTGTCCCTTGATTTGAAGATAATATGTTTTCTCTGTGAATGTAAAGCTAAGTGTTGGCCTTTACATGTGTGATTCATATGTATGCTAAACATAATACACTAGAAGTCTTAATCGGTGTTTATAAGAATAAAACAATCATATTTTAATCAGCATACATTGAAAAAATTACTAATACTTATTATCCACAAAAAAATAAAACACTCCTTTAAGGATAAATAATCTCAAGCATTATTAAACTAAGAACGACAATTAATCAAATGAAATTTATTTCCCATTTCCCCCAATTTTAACATAACTATGAAAATAAAACTTACTGAATCATGCCTATTAACCAAATATGTTCCATACTGGACTCCCATAAATTTTTAACAGAGTAGTGTCACCACCAAGTCTTCCTACTCACCTTGTTTTAGGATAGCAATGAGAGCCACTCGGCTTTAATTACAATACTTTTCTTCTCACTGCTAAAATTTCGGCAAGTTTGCATGTGTAAAAGTATGTGTGGGTTTTCTTTGCTCAAGAAGGCCTTGGTGTAAAGCTAATAACATGTTAATAGTCTGTCTCCAACTCAATGAGTCATCTTTACAGTGAGTAGCAATCTATCTAAACAATGTTGATATCTCAAACTGGAGTTTCCATTGTTTAATGAAGTTTCATCAGATATAAAACAAGAAAATTTCAAACCTACTATCCTTAATAATATTTAGCAGTAAATGTCATCTTTTGATACTCTTCTTAAATTACACGCTTGCAAAGGAAAACTGAAGAGAATTTCTGTCTATACGAGACACAATTAGTGTATTTTTCTTCCACCCATACAGGGTTCAGAATTTTATGTGCTCTCTCCTTCAGTTTTATCACCATCATTATGATGTCTTAAACCACCAGGAAGCTATGACAAGCATATAACATATATAATATCACTAGCACTAAATAAATGATATCATTATGTGATGCAGAATAATTCTTCTTCTTCTTCTTACCTACCTATCTATACTTATATAAACTGAAGACCTCCATTGCGATTTGGCCTAATCGCAGGGCCTACTGTAGGGATTCTGATACAGTTTCACTACCTGATTCATGAGGGACATTTGTCTAATAAACCTGGGCTCTAAAATGCAAAACTTGTTCAGTAGAAGAGATGTGTTTCACAAGAAATTGTTCATAGCTCTTAAGGTGTACATTTTAGAGCCCCTTCTTTGCTTCAAATGATTGTTCCTGTCATTCCTCTCAGGCATCCTCCACCATGTTTTTCTGTTTGCATGTGAATGCTAATCTCAAGGTCTACTGTAGGGATTTTGATACAGTTGTCACTAATAGATAAGACTGATTCACGAGGAAGGTTCGTGGGCAGCCGTAAGGCTACCCAACTGCAGCACCAGGTCACCACAAGCTATCGCTTTTGTAAGGCTGGCACAAGCTACTGCTGACTTCTTAAACAACTTGTGTTGCAGGACATATCAGATATTGAGCTGCAGGACAGATATCAAGCTGATAAAAACACATTTTTTGGTATGGAGTTAATGTTTAAGGCTATGGGAAAAGATCACACAGAAAATTGCACAGGGCTGGCACTGGAGTCATGTGGACAGCAAGTGGCTGTACCTTGTGGAAACTCTGTTGCAAGTGAGCTGACTGCACCATGCTGGCACTGCAGTCACACCCCCGCAAGTGGCTTATGATATTCTTTGAATTTCAATCATAACTCTGTGCAGTGGACCATAAACAAAATTACCACTACACCAGATTAGTTATCCAGTTGTAGATACTCAGTGGTACTTGCTACGCATGTGAAGCCAAAGTGGGTCACCAGTTATAAAATAAAATAAACACCTGAAGATAATACGAGGGCAGTTCAATAAGTAATGCAACACATTTTTTTTTTCTGAAACAGGGGTTGTTTTATTCAGCATTGAAATACACCAGGTTATTCCCCAATCTTTTAGCTACACAACACTATTTTTCAACGTAATCTCCATTCAATGCTACGGCCTTACGCCACCTTGAAATGAGGGCCTGTATGCCTGCACGGTACCATTCCACTGGTCGATGTCGGAGCCAACGTCGTACTGCATCAATAACTTCTTCATCATCCGCGTAGTGCCTCCCACGGATTGCGTCCTTCATTGGGCCAAACATATGGAAATCCGACGGTGCGAGATCGGGGCTGTAGGGTGCATGAGGAAGAACAGTCCACTGAAGTTTTGTGAGCTCCTCTCGGGTGCGAAGACTTGTGTGAGGTCTTGCGTTGTCATGAAGAAGAAGTTTGTTCAGATTTTTGTGCCTACGAACACGCTGAAGTCGTTTCTTCAATTTCTGAAGAGTAGCACAATACACTTCAGAGTTGATCGTTTGACCATGGGGAAGGACATCGAACAGAATAACCCCTTCAGTGTCCCAGAAGACTGTAACCATGACTTTACCGGCTGAGGGTATGGCTTTAAACTTTTTCTTGGTAGGGGAGTGGGTGTTGCGCCACTCCATTGATTGCCGTTTTGTTTCAGGTTCGAAGTGATGAACCCATGTTTCATCGCCTGTAACAATCTTTGACAAGAAATTGTCACCCTCAGCCACATGACGAGCAAGCAATTCCACACAGATGGTTCTCCTTTGCTCTTTATGGTGTTCGGTTAGACAACGAGGGACCCAGCGGGAACAAACCTTTGAATATCCCAACTGGTGAACAATTGTGACAGCACTATCAACAGAGATGTCAAGTTGAGCACTGAGTTGTTTGATGGTGATCCGTCGATCATCTCGAACGAGTGTGTTCGCACGCTCCGCCATTGCAGGAGTCACAGCCGTGCACGGCCGGCCCGCACGCGGGAGATCAGACAGTCTTGCTTGACCTTGCGGCGATGATGACACACGCTTTGCCCAACGACTCACCGTGCTTTTGTCCACTGCCAGATCACCGTAGACATTCTGCAAGCGCCTATAAATATCTGAGATGCCCTGGTTTTCCGCCAAAAGAAACTTGATCACTGCCCGTTGTTTGCAACGCACATCCGTTACAGACGCCATTTTAACAGCTCCGTACAGTGCTGCCACCTGTCGGAAGTCAATGAAACTATACGAGACGAAGCGGGAATGTTTGAAAATATTCCACAAGAAATTTCCGGTTTTTTCAACCAAAATTGGCCGAGAAAAAAAATGTGTTGCATTACTTATTGAACTGCCCTCGTACATTAAGTGCTGAAATATGTATGAATGAACGAAAAATAAATTAATTGTGTCTTGCATGATGTAGAAATTCTCTCCACTTTACTAGCAACTACTACTAAATATTATCGAGTTTTCTAGATTCTTGAATTAAAGAGATCTGTAGCTGCATTATGAGAAATAATGTTGAGTGCAAATAGGTTTTTACTGTTACACAAGGAAATAACTGACATTATTTGAAAAAATATGAATGTCATCATAACTATTAAATTAGCAATAGGAGATAAATTTAGTAACTTTCTGCTGATTTTACTAATTTAAATGTAGCTTCTATAACTACACACAGTACGTAACAGTGTAGTGATAGCTTACTGTTAACATGTTTAGTTAATAACAACTACTTCTCTGTTGTTCATGTATATCTAAGTAAGTCCAGATCCTTAAAATTCTCTATCATGATGGGATCTAGAGATTACACTGAATTGGTGATTGAATAAATGAGTTTCATATTATAATGAGCTACTGGAAGCCTGATTCTTTGAATATACAAATAACTAATTGAAGACCTGAGACCACTTGGATTTCTCCATTATTGTAGTACTCACCCTAACCCAAGTCAACTTCTTTACAAGTATAAACTTATGCTGATGTTTCAAGTTCATCCAATACTGAAGAAAAGCTAGGAAGGCAGGGAATATTTTAACAAATAATTACACACAGTGGTTTGGGCAATGATTCATGCATCAGCACAGCATGCACATAGGAGTGAGATATTTATAAAAAGATCAAGCTTGTGACTGACTCATGGTGCATCACTAATGATTCACTACATTGCTGATTAATTATTTCAATAATCATCATTGTGTCTTCACATCTCATTTATTTCCTGAACCTGTTTTGCACCCTGTTCAATAAGGATTAGGTTTTATTTTTCTTTATTTTAGATGAATCACTAGTTATACATAATTCACAGTTTCAACACAACAGAAATTCTGTATTTGGTCATAAATACTGCAGTAAATATAATCAGTCTCAGAGAATATTAACACAGCTGTGCAGTGTCATGTCTTAATGAAAATATATACATATAATATAAAGTATAAAAAATAAATACACCATGGACAACAGCATGCACAAAGAGTTACATTTTGCATACTTTGCCAGTACATAACATATACAAGCAACAACTGGTTTTAACTACTGCCAGCTTTTACTTACAATAAAATTCAACAAACTACTTTCAATCTGTTTCATTCCTTTTTGGCATAGTCAGAGATTCAGTTCATCCACAGTTAAGCAGAAAACCAGTTTAGAGTAAACAACAACATCCTTCCTGTTTTCTTTCCTCCCTTTCACTTTGACTTCTATCACTTTTGCTACCCCTAATACAACAGTTCATTGAAAAAAACTGAAATGGATTAGTGCTTGTTGTGCTTGCATCAGTTTCTATTAACTGAGGATCACCAACCAATGGCTGCCTACTAAAAGAAGGCACATCAAGAGATTCAAGAAGAGTACTAATACTCCTTCCACTCTCCTCAGAGTTATATCTATCAGGAAACTCTTTGTCTAATAATCTAAGTGTAGCTGAACTTGTCTGCGCCTCTACTGGCAAATCTGGTTCTTTCTGTAAACTGAGGACAGAATCACAAATCTCTGATTTTGGATTATTTACATCAACTGCATCACAAGCAACAGAAGAAAGCAGGGTTGATGGACTACTACTCATATGCAATGCAACAGGTACTGAGACTTTAGTGCCAACAAATGAACATTTATTTCCAGTTTCTGTCTGATCAGCATAATTTTGTTTCCTATTGACAGTTTCCTTGGGAAGGTTTACTGCTTCAGAAGAAAGAACGCAATCAACATTCATAATATGTTCACGAGAATAACTAGTTTCATCATCACTAGCAACTTCCTCAAACCAGTCTTCATCAGAGGAACTATGATGACTTTGAAGGCGTACAGAATGAGAACTTGAATCAGAGATCAATCGAACACGAATTTTTGGTTGAACACTGATTGGAGCACGAGGAGTTCCCTTTCTTGACCATGAATCACTGAAGCATCTGCATTTTCGCAGTCCGTGCTCTGAAATTTGTTGAGATGATGTAGCTATGTTAGTTTCTACAAAACTCTGTCCAACATTTTCCATACTGTTTGTTGAATAACTTCTTTTGACACTATTTTTAATGACTGAAAATAAGTCACCTGTTTGTGTCAATGGTGTATAGTCCATTTGCCTTAATTCAGGATGTTTTGCAGTTGCAACATGTGACAAAGCACCCTCTGCTCCTTCTTGTATTATTCTGAAGTTATCTAACTGAGTACAATGATGAACTTCCTCAGGTACAATTGAATTTGTACTTTGTGTGCAATCTGCTACAGGTTCATATATATTAGTATCAGTTTGTGTATCATCAAATACTTTATCACAGATAAAACTTTCATTTATTTTTTTAACCACATCTAGACACACAGAGGATTCTACATTATCCAGATGTCTTTTATCCAGAGGCTCAAAGGTTTGTTCCATATATGAAGGAACTGGTGACGATGAAGGGGTGTCAACACTTTCTGGTGTATATGGCTCATGCAAAAGGGCAGATTGAGGTAGTGCAAGAAAATGAGTGTTAGGATTTGGTTCTATCACCACATATGTATTTGCTCTTTGGACATTGAGGTTGTGCTTGGAAGGCCAGAAATTGGAATTGCTTGAATTGGTCTCAAAAGACAAAACTGGACGTCCGAAGCATGGTGGAGATTCACATTCAGCATCACGATACGTGCAACATGAGATCATACCTGCATTTGCAATTAGATCCAACTTCAGGAAGACAGGCTGAAACAGAAGAAAAATTGTATGATGCTAGAAAGTTTGAAAATTCCACAGAAATTTTCTTGTCTAAAGAGGTTTCCATGATACAAACAGTAACAAAAAGCTGGATTGTTACAACTTTTTTTAAAATAGACACATTGCTGTACATTTTCAAAGAGAACATAATATGTAACCTCCATAAATCTTAAACTTCAGACAGTGTTTACTTTAGTACCCATTCAACAAAATAAACAAGAAATAATACAGGAATAAACCACATCATTACAAAAATTTGCACAAAAACAGAGTTTCACAGAACAGATTATAGCGTCAACAACAGTATATGTAACTGCTTGGCTCACTTGATGTATAATACATTACCGACTGTCATTAAATTGTAAGCTTCATTCCAATAGAGGAGTGCTGAAGTTTAATATTTAATGCAATATTTACATAATTTGTGAACTATTCCATCAGTACATGGTGAAACAGACATAATAAAAACTGGAAGACACATCATGTATTTCACAACAGTATTTATTTTATAATTTTTTATAAACTGACTTTCAGATTTCTAGGCCCTCCTCAACAATTAAAATTAAACAGATAGTCCACAAGTTACAGCAAGAGTTCATAGCTACATGAAGATTGCTTTTTGAAAGCTCTGCGACCTTTTATGGTAGTAGTTGTGGTCTTCAGTACAAAGACAGGTTTGCTGCAGCTCTCCACTGCTACTCTTGTGTAAGCCTTATCATCTCCAAGTAACTACTGCAACCTACATCCTTCTGAATCTGCTTACTGTACTCATCTCTTGGTCTCCCTCTACAATTTTTGCCACCAACACTTTTCTCCAGTACTAAATTGGTGATTCCTTGATGCCTAAGAATGTGCCCTACCAACTGTTCCCTTCTTCTAGTAAGGTTGTACCACAAATTTCTCTTCTCCCCAATTCTATTCAATACCTCCTCATTAGTTATATGATCTACCCATCTAAACTTCAGCATTCTTCTGTAGCATCACATTTCAAAAGCTCTTTTCTCTTCTTGCCTACACTGTTTATCATCCATGTTTCACTTCCATACATGGCTACACTTCATACAAATACTTTCAGAAAGACTTCCTGACACTTAAATCTATATTTGACGTTAACAAATTTCTCTTCTGCAGAAGTGCTTTGCTTGCCACAGCCAGTCTACATTTTATATAGTCTCTACTTTGACCATGGTCAGTTATTTTGCTTCCCAAATAGCATCACTTATTTACTACTTTAAGTGTCTCATTCCCTAATCTAATACCCTCAGCGCCACCTGATTTAGTTAGGCTACATTCCATTATCCTTGTTTTGCTTTTGTTGTTGTTCATCTTACATCCTTCTTTCAAGACACTGTCCATTCCGTTCAATTGCTCTTCCAGGTCCTTTGCTGCCTCTGACAGAATTACAATGTCTTCAGCAAACCTCAAAGATTTTATTCCTTCTCCATGGACTTTAATTCCTACTCCAAATTTTTCTTTTGTTTCCTTTACTGCTTGCTCAATATACAGATTGAATAACATCAGGGATAAACTACAACACTGTCTCATTCCCTTCTCATCCTCTGCTTCCCTTTCATGCTCCTCGACTCTTGTAACTGCCATCTGGTTTCTGTACAAATTGTAAATAACCTTTCGCTCCCTGTATTTTACACCTGCCACCTTCAGAATTTGGAAGGAGTGTTCCAGTCAGCACTGTCAAAACCTTTTCCTACGTCTACAAATGCTAAAAATGTAGTTTTGCCTTTCCTTAACTTGTCTTCCAAGATAAGTTGTAGGGTCAGTATTGCTTCGCATGTCCCTACATTTCTATGGAATCCAAACTGATCTTCCTCGAGGTCAGCTTCTACCAGTTTTTCCATTCTTCTGTAAAGAATTCATGGTAGTATTCTGCAACTGTGGCTTATTAAACTGATAGTTCAGTAATTTTCACATCTGCAGCACCTGCTTTCTTTGGAATTGGAAATATTATATTCTTCTTGAAGTCTGAGGGTATTTCTGTCTCATACATCTTGCTCACCAGATGGTAGAGCTTTGTCATGGATGGCTCTGTCAAGGCCATCAGTAGCTCTAATGGAATGTTGTCTACTCCGTAGACCTTGTTTTGACTTAAGTCATTCAGTGCTTTCTCAAATTACTCACACAGTATCATATCTCCATTCTCATCTTCATTTATGTCCTCTTTTATGTCCCTAATATTGCCCTCATCTCCCGTGTATAAACCCGCTTTATACTCCTTCCACCTTTCTGATCTCTTCTTTGCTTAGGACTGGTTTTCCATCTGATCTCTTGACTTTTTCCAAAAGTCTCATTAATTTTCCTGTAGGCATCATCTGTCTTATCCCTAGTGATATATGCTCCTACATCCTTACACTTGTCCTCTAACCATTCCTGCTTAGCCATTTTGCAATTCCTGTCGATCTCATTTTTTTAGACGTTTGTACTCCTTTTTGCCTGCTTCATTTATTGCATTTTTACATTTTCTACTTTCATTGATTAAATTCAATATATCTTGTGTTACCAAAGGATTTCTACTAGCCCTTGTCTTTTTACTAACTTGATCCTCTGCTGCCTTCACTATTTCACCTCTCAAAGCTACCCATTTTTCTTCTACTGTATTCCTTTCCCCTGTTCTTGTCAATTGTTTCCTAATGCTCCCTCTGAAACTCCCTACGACCTCTGGTTATTTCACTTTATCCAGGTCCTATCCCCTTAAATTCCTGCCTTTTTGCAGTTCAGTTTTAATCTGCAGTTCATAACCAATAAATTGTAGTCAGAGTCCACATCTGTCCCTAAAAATGTCTTACAATTTAAAACCTGGTTCCTAAATCTCTGTCCTAGCATTAACAATCAATCAAACCTTCTGGTGTCTACTCCACTATACAACCTTCTTTTATGATTCTTAAGCCAAGTGTTAGCTATGATTACATTATGCTCTGTGTAAAATTCTACAAGGCAGCTTCCTCTTTCATTTCTTTCCCCCAGACCACACTTACCTACTACTTTTCCTTCTCTTCCTTTTCCTACTACTGAATTCCTGTCCCCCATGACTTTTAAATTTTTGTCTCCCTTAACTATCTGAATGATTTCCTTTATCTCATATATATAGCTAACACTTGGTTCAAGAATCATAAAAGAAGGTTGTATACATGGAAGAAGCCTGGAGATACTGACAGATTTCAGATAGATTATATAATGCTAAGACAGAGATTTAGGAACCAGGTTTTAAATTGTAAGACATTTCCAGGGGCAGATGTGGACTCTGATCACAATCTATTGGTTATGAACTGTAGATTAAAACTGAAGAAACTGCAAAAAGGTGGGAATTTAAGGAGATGGGACCTGGATAAACTGAAAGAACCAGAGGTTGTAGAGTGTTTCAGGGAGAGCATAAGGCAACAATTGACAGGAATGGGGGAAAGAAATACAGTAGAAGAAGAATGGGTAGCTTTGAGGGATGAAGTAGTGAAGGCAGCAGAGGATGAAGTAGGTAAAAAGACGAGGGCTAGTAGAAATCCTTGGGTAACAGAAGAAATATTGAATTTAATTGATGAAAGGAGAAAATATAAAAATGCAGTAAATGAAGCAGGCAAAAAGGAATACAAACGTCTCAAAAATGAGATCGACAGGAAGTGCAAAATGGCTAAGCAGGGATGGCTAGAGGACAAATGTAAGGATGTAGAGGCTTATCTCACATGAAAATTAAAGAGGCCTTTGGAGAAAAGAGAACCACTTGTATGAATATCAAGAGCTCAGATGGAAACCCAGTTCTAAGCAAAGAAGGGAAAGCAGAAAGATGGAAGGAGTATATAGAGGGTCTATACAAGGGCAATGTACTTGAGGGAAATATTATGGAAATGAAAGAGGGTGTAGATGAAGATGAAATGGGAGATATGATACTGCGTGAAGATTTTGACAGAGCACTGAAAGACCTGAGTCGAAACAAGGCACCGGGAGTAGACAACATTCCATTAGAACTACTGACAGCCTTGGGAGAGCCAGTCCTGACAAAACTCTACCATCTAGTGAGCAGGATGTATGAGACAGGCGAAATACCCTCAGACTTCAAGAAGAATATAATAATTCCAATCCCAAAGAAAGCAGGTGTTGACAGATGTGAAAATTACCAAACTATCAGTTTAATAAGTCACGGCTGCAAAATACTAACACAAATTCTTTACAGACGAATGGAAAAACTGGTAGAAGCTGACCTAGGGGACGATCAGTTAGGATTCTGTAGAAATATTGGAACACGTGAGGCAATACTGACCCTACGACTTATCTTAGAAGCAAGATTAAGGAAAGGCAAACCTACATTTCTAGCATTTGTAGACTTAGAGAAAGCTTTTGACAATGTTGACTGGAATACTCTCTTTCAAATTCTAAAGGTGGCAGGGATAAAATATAGGGAGTGAAAGGCTATTTTAAATTTGTATAGAAACCAAATGGCAGTTATAAGAGTTGAGGTGCATGAAAGGGAAGCAGTGGTTGGGAAGGGAGTGAGACAGGGTTGTAGCCTATCCCCGATGTTATTCAATCTGTATATTGAGCAAGCAGTGAAGGAAACAAAAGAAAAATTCGGAGTAGGTATTAAAATCCATGGAGAAGAAAAAAAAACTTTGAGGTTCGCCGATGACATTGTAATTCTGTCAGACACAGCAAAGGACTTGGAAGAGCAATTGAAGGGAATGTATAGTGTCTTGAAAGGAGGATATAAGATGAACATCAACAAAAGCAAAATGAGGATATTGGAATGTAGTCGAATTAAGTCGGGTGATGCTGAGGGTATTAGATTAGGAAATGAGAGACTTAAAGTAGTAAAGGAGTTTTGCTATTTGGGGAGCAAAATAACTGATGAGGGTCGAAGTAGAGAGGATATAAAATGTAGACTGGCAATGGGAAGGAAAGCGTTTCTCACGAAGAGAAATTTGTTAACATCGAGTATAGATTTAAGTGTCAGAAAGTTGTTTCTGAAAGTATTTGTATGGAGTGTAGCCATGTATGGAAGTGAAACATGGACAATAAATAGTTTAGACAAGAAGAGAATACAAGCTTTCAAAATGTGGTGCTACAGAAGAATGCTGAAGATTAGATAGGTAGATCACATAACTAATGAGGAGGTGTTGAACAGGATTGGGGAGAAGAGCAGTTCGTGGCACAACTTGACTAGAAAAAGGGATTGGTTGGTAGGACATGTTCTGAGGCATCAAGGGATCACCAATTTAGTATTGGAGGGCAGCGTGGCGGGTAAAAATCGTAGAGGGAGACCAAGAGATGAATACACCAAGCAGATTCAGAAGGATGTAGGGTGCAATAGGTACTGGGAGATGAAGAAGCTTGCACAGGATAGAGTAGCATGGAGAGCTGCATCAAACCAGTCTCAGGACTGAAGACAACAACAACAACAACAACAACAACAACAACAACAACATCTCATGTATTTCCTCAAACTACTCCTCATCTGCCGAGCTAGTTAGCATATAAACTTTTACTACTGTGGTGGGTGTGGGCTTTGTGTCTGCCCTGGCTACGATAATGTGTTCACTATGCTGTCCATAGTAGCTTACCCATATTCCACTTTCTTTATTCATTATTAAACCTACTCCTGCATTACCCCTATTTGATTTTGTATTTTTAACCCTTTATTCACCTGACCAGACATCCTCTTCCTCCTGCCACCGACCGAGCGAGGTGGCGCAGTGGTTAGCACACTGGACTCACATTCGGAAGGACGACGGTTCAATCCCGCGTCCGACCATCCTGATTTAGGTTTTCCGTGATTTCCCTAAATCGCTCGAGGCAAATGCCGAGATGGTTCCTTTGAAAGAGCACGGCCGACTTCCTTTCCCGCCGTTCCCTAATCCGATGAGACCGATGACCTCGCTGTTTGGTCTGTTCCCCCAAACAACCCAACCCAACCCGCCACCGAACTTCACTAATTCCCACTATATCTAACTTTAACCTTTCTATTTCCCTTTTTAAATTTTCTAACCTACCTATCCGATTATGGGATCTGACATTCCATGCTCTGATCTGTGGAACGCCAATTTTGGTTCTCTTGATAACGACGTCCTCCTGGGTAGCCGCCACCCGAAGATCAGAATGCGGAACTATTTTACTTCTGGAATATTTTACGCAAGAGGATGCCATCATCATTTAACCATACAGAAGATCTGCATGCCCTTGGAAAATAATTATGGCTGTAGTTTCTCCTTGCTTTCAGCTGTCCGCAATATCCAAGGCTGTTTTGATTGGTATTACACAGTCAGATCAGTTAATCATCCAGACTGTTGCCCCTGCAACTACTGAAAGGCTGCTGCTTATCTTCAAGAACCATGTGTTTGTCTGGCCTCTCAACAGATACCCCTCTATTGCAGTTGCACTTATGGTATGACTATATACCTATACGAAAAACACAAGAATATTAAAATATACAAATAAGCTATGAGCAAATAAGCCTTGCATTACATTATTCTTAAAGAATGAAAGTATAAAAACGCACAGGTCAAAGTAGTATGCATGTGAGCACTGGTATAGACTACCGTATTATAAGGATAAAATAACTGGTGAATGTGATGAACAGATAAAACACTGACGAGGCAAGGAAGGGGGCACAGAGGAGGTAGCAGACAGTGGAACGCGGGCAGGGAACAATTATACTATTTATAACAAGTGTATTATCTAATTGTGAGAAAAAACTGGCTACAGCTACTTTAACATGAGTGAGTAATGAAACTCTATTTGATCATTAAGAATTAAGGCAGGATTCTGTGTTTACTGATACCCAGAATTTCAATTAATGTTAGTTTACTACCTTTATCATTTTGGTAGGACATGTTTTGAGGCATCAAGGGATCACAAATTTAGCATTGGAGGGCAGTGTGGAGGGTAAAAATCGTAGAGGGAGACCAAGAGATGAATACACTAAGCAGATTCAGAAGGATGTAGGTTGCAGTAGATACTGGGAGATGAAGCAGCTTGCACAGGATAGCGTAGCATGGAGAGCTGCATCAAACCAGTCTCAGGACTGAAGACCACAACAACAACAACTACCTTTATTTGCTCTATGAAGAACACTACAGTTAATACCATAAGCACCCTATCCATTCACAGCCATGTTCAGCAAAGGTGGAGTCTTTCTTCTTCAATCTACACCTCCTTTCACTTTAAGTTAGTGAAGTATTTTTATTTTTGTATTTATTTGTTTTGGTTTTAGGCAACATTGACCATACAGCGAGCAAACAGCCAGCAATAATCATATCACTACAAATTTAACATAAAAACTTTAACTTGAAATAAAATGATAGACTGAGCTTTGCTTTAGCCAACCAATGTACTAAAGAGATTACATTATGTCCAAGTCTATTTTTACAGTGTTTTCATATGGAGTATCTTATCATAATTTAAAAACTATAGAAATTAACAATAATTTGATTCATCATATTCAAATATAAGTTCTTAATTTAAAATGTGTGCCGCCCCCCCCCCCCCCCCCCAAACATACAGTTACGATGTATTATTCTAACTGGTCTGTCTCTATAAGAGTAATTTAGCCATGTGGGCTTATGGTATTCGGCTATCAAACTGTACTTGCTTACACTTAATTGGTAGAGTAAGGAGGTAACACTTATAGTTAGGGGGAAATCCATAGTGACCAGTATTTCTTGTGCTCTCTTTTACTTAGTGCATGACAGAATTACACAATTCGAATCTGCAATGTTAGTATGATCCTCATCGCAATGGTGCCCTTATCAGCTGAAATTTTTATGGATTATTTTGAACAAACATTTCTAGATAAAAAGCCCCTAAGTTTTAAAATGCGCTACTGGTCCAAGTATGTGGATGACATACTGTGCTTGTGGACAGATACTATCAGATAATTAAACAAATGTTTCCAATATTTAAATTCAAAACAGAAAAATTAAGTTTACAATGGAGTTGGAAGGAGAATCAATCAAGTCCTTAGAACCTAGCATTAAAATTTGCAAGCAAACACTTACATTTAAGATCAGCTATAGCCAATGCTTCATAAAGGAAGTTAAAGAAGGGCCTTTGCATACTGCTACTTTTTAGGGTTCCCTACCTCAATTGGTAAAAATGGAACCTTTATAGGATCACTTCCTCAATAAATTCATTTTTCCTAGCCAATGAGACAAATATAAATAAAACCTATTGAAAGAAGCAAAGCAATTTCTTTTAATTGTAATATACAAACTACAATTAGTTAATCCCTACATCTCAGCCCAGTAAATTCAATGTTAGTTTGTATACGTAAAGATAAGATTGTAGTGCTTACTTCTGTCACTGACAAGCTTCGAACAATCCTTCTATCACTTAGATGTAAAAAAAAAAAAAAAAAAAAAAAGGGGGGGGGGGGGAGGGGGAAGAAAGAACGTTACTGTGTCATCTACTGATTCTTTGGTGTTGTACTCAGCTAACAGTGCCACCTATTGGTTCTTCAGTGTACTACACTGTCTGCTGTCACTAAAGTAAACATTCAAACTACTAAGCTGAGCAGATTCATAAAACTTTATATTATGGTATTTTTTCCTCCCCATGATCTGATTTTAATGAAATAAAGCCTATATGTCATCCCAACCTATACTCAAATTACCAGTGAAAACCTCATAAAATCTATCTCGTAGTTTTTGAGATAAGCGTGTTCAAACAAGAAACTGCATACAGTACTGATTCTAATCCTACCATAATTAATAATATACTTACATGAAAAAGGAGGCAGAGGATAACAGCACTTCTGTATCCTCCTCAGAAGACAGTAAGTAACACTGACAACAGATGGGTCACCAAACTATATGTACATAGGATTTCACAAGTATATACCAGCAAACTAAAATCCAGGAAATATAGACCAGCTTTCTACAATAGCAATACTGTTGCCCACATTCTGTTAAATAGTTAAGACTAGATTCCAACTTCAAAAAAGAATAGAATTTATGTGTTTCCCTGCAATTTGCATAGAAAATTATATGTAGGTCAATCAGATGGTGCCATAAAATTAGATTGACTGAACATGAAAGGAGCTGGAGACTGAAAAAGAAAGATTCCACCTTTTCTGAACACGTTTGGCAGAAAACTAACATTTCCTGAAATTCTGGGTATCGATAAACATCAAGCACAGAATCTGAACATAGCATGTAATGATAAATTTTATTGTTAAATTAGCAGCAGCCAGTTAATATTTTTCACACCATAAGACAATACACACATTGCAAATATAGTTGTAAAAGGTCACACATCTTGCAAAACAATATTTGCACAACTATAAACTCTCACAGATGTTGTGTGGACTGTTAGTTCCCTTTAAGTTATTTGAAGATGGCACAGAAAGCTAAGAGCTGGTTCGCAACAAACTATACAATAAACATTATTGTGGAACATCAATACTGTGTGTTCCAGTTTTAAATAAAAGAACTACCTGCATCGTTATATCCTATTCATATGTGAATGTTATAGCAGTGGGATGGTTACTCTGTAACTTAGACTTCCTGTAAACTAATTCAAAAACGGCATAAATTTATAGCAGAAAGTTAACAATGAATACCTTCATTAATGATATTATTAGAAAGAAAGGGAAATTTTTTAATGTTAATTAAATGCTAAACTCCAGATATAAAAGTTCACAGGGTTTCAAGAACTTAAAGATTCTGCTTCCAAAGCATGATGATGCTACACCAGGGATAACAAGCAGCACCTTCACATTCATGCTAAAGATTTTCATCAAAATATGGAAAAAGACTGTGTTTTGGAATATGGCAGATTTGTGAGCTGGCAAATGTTGACTGGTTTATTATTGCTATGAATGAAGTTTGTCTCCAGAAGAATACGTAATTTGATATACTCCTCCATGTGGTTTGTCCACTGTTTATGAAGTAAAATCTGAAATCTTTCAGAGTTCTAATTATGGCAGACTATTCAAGCAAGACTAGTTGAGCAAGTGTATTGTAGATTTCCAGCATGTTATGTTTGCTAAGGCAAACAGTGTCCAAGCTGATAAGTGAAAACTAACGGTATATGAAATCAATCTCGTGATCGATGTCACTGAATAATGAAGAGTACTCTTATAAAGACCAACAGTGCTGATACAATGCATGTGATTTCGGAATTTAGCATTTGAAACAACCTGTTTTAGCACAGCTTCACAAATACAATTTTTGTAAGGAGAATTTCTGAATTTTTCATCATGAGTACACACACACTTACATGTTGCAGGTGTAATAATTAAACAGTGACAGAAATTACACAATTTGAAAGTGAACATGGTTCTCCAGGGCTGCAGACTGTGTGAAAAGGAGAAGGATATTTTTATGTATAGGTTTTTCACAAAAAGGGAATTAGTTATCAATTAACCCATCATGTTTAAATCCTTTAACTTCTTCCTTCACAGAATCTAATATTTGGACACACTTATTTTTATTGCTATGAGTAGTTGTTATGATATTGCTTTTCTTCTTTGAGACCCTTTATCAGAGAGCCACATTCACCAAATGTCTCTTTCATCACACTGTTACTTTCCTCTGTTTCAGTGAGTGAGTTCCTTTTTACTCTGTAGCATACTCCACATAACCTTCACTATAGTGCAGCCATAACTCCCAATCACAAATACAGTGTCACTGCAGTAGATGTTGAATGGGCTATACACGTAGCAATGCTTTATGTAGCTCATTTAAGAAACACAATGGGATCCTAGATGCAATTGAAACTCACTTTGATTCCATTGATGTCATATTTTACTCATCTGCTATACTGGTATACAAGTGCAAACAAATAATCTTCATTATTATTTATTGCTATAGTTCATTACATGCACAGCTTCTTACAGAACTGAAGCGTATCTTAATACTCTAGGTTCACAGTGAATGGCTGAAATACCACCATAAAATATATTTCTCTATTTTACTGACATGGTGAACTACATTCATAAAAGTAAATGACAGCACAGACAAAATATGGATCTCTCTCTATAATCTTGGTGAGAGGTAAGCCATTTATTCTGCTGCAAGACATTAATTCCACCTGAAATGAGACACTAAGAGAGAAAGGGGTGGGGGAGTTAATTTAGGTATTTTACTTAATAAGATTGTGTGAGAGAACTATAGTTCTATACTGCTGTTCACAATTCAATACCTTAAATGTGACAAATAAATCTGGATTGCATCTATTACTGTGTGCACATTTCAAAGACTGTCAGTAAAGTAACTGGTGGGAGTTACAGGATCAAGGGAAGTCTAATGAAATGGACTGCTTTCTGATCACTGCCAACTTTATCCGGCAGACGAAACAGTGTTCATTGTGTTTACAGTTGTGATAGCTAAAGTGAGATGTGTAATTAAAGATTAATGAAATACTCTATATAACTGAGTATAAAAAATCTTATTAAGTGACTTTCCTTCTCATCCCATCCGTTAAATCTCCCTTGATCTGGGGTTCTGGGTGACACTTCTTAACTCTACCCCTCTTCCTACACCCTTCCAGTCCTTTTCCTTCAACCCTCTTCCTTCCCCTTCAATCTTCAGCCAGAAGGAGAAGCCACTGGCTCTGAAAGCCTGCATATTTAAAATCTTTTTTTATTTGTGTGTTCACCTGCTGCCACTTGGTGAGTACATTTTTTTATCTATCCAATTATATTATTTAATTACTTACTGGATGTGTTAACAACATTGACTCATTAAGAAGAAATTGCAACATTCATTCAGCGTACACAAGATAGAAGAAAGTATGTGCACTTGCATGACAATTCTTTAAGCATTGTACTGCAGTATTCGGCAGGTTTCATTTTCAATAAGCTTCCAGCAGAACCAGAAATAATAATAAACTAGAGCCTGTATGATAAACCCCACGTAAT